>NC_044033.1:474409784-477381040 GCF_901765095.1 Microcaecilia unicolor | reverse complement strand
ATCTTCCCAGGTACTATTTAGGTAGTAGATAAATGTTTAGATAGTTTTATATTTGATCCATATTCAGTTATCTGTTATTGCATGTTCTTTTCCATCTGTTCTATATGGTTCACTGTTCTACTCTGACAATAAACCTGATTAGTTTACTGACTTTGCTGTCCTGGACTAACTAAGAATCCTGGTAGCTTGTGTTTTGATCTGTGGGTGCTTTCTGGGAACTATGGAACCCTGAAAGTGTGGCCCCAGTAACCTAGAAATCACAGGGGAATAACCTGAGAATGGGAGACTCGTCCAGAGGCAAGTGAGACCCAGTCGGTGGGGTGGAGGGTGCTAGTGTAGAGAACAAGCGGCAGGTGCAGGTGAACCTGAACTGTGCTGGGGACAGACCCTCCAGATGGCCGCAGGGTTAGCCCCAGGTGGGTGGCTAGGCATTTTGTCACAATCTGGAAGGCCAAAATAGGGGCCTTTGAATACCATACTTCAGTACCTGTAGCTACTCTATTGACTAGGGCTTCAATTGTCCTCCATCAGAGTACACATCAGTGCACAATCATGTTTCCACTGACAGACTTTCAGCTTCACACTGTATGATCATGAAGGGATTTCTTCATATCAATCCACCAAGCCTCATGTGCTATGGATCCTCAGTGTTGTTCTTAACTCTCTTATGAAGCGGCCTTTTAAGCCAGTGGCGTCCACTTCACAATCATATTACTTTCAGAGTCCTCTTTCTAGTATTGGTCACTTTGGCTATACGAATAAGTGAACTTCAAGCCTTGGTCACCAAAAAGAATTGGTATTCTAACAACCAAATGAACTTTGAACTGGCTAGCATCCTGCATTCAATTCTGCTAAGAACGAACTGATACTCTTCTACCCACTGAAGTCAAACCTTACCAAATCCTGAATCTATTGTGGCTTTCTTGAAATTTGCTTTGCTAGAATATGGCACACCATACCTCCCATCTCACAAAGAATTGCATTCCTTATTAAGCCATGCAACTAACAGAGAAACTGAGGAGACTGTTGCACATGGGAAGGGCTATGCATGCTGAAAACTTCAGACTAGTTCTGAATGAGTTCTTGAAGAGCTATTCTATCCAGGCACCATCGGCATTCAGCTGTGTGCCTAACTCAATCCTGCTTGCAACAGAAAATGTATGCATGTACTCTATGTGTGTACACATATATTATATAAAATGCATGCATACACTGCAACTCCACCTTACTTCATCCAAACTACACAGCCTGGACGGCATTATTGGAGTGTGTGTGTATATATATATATATATATATATATATATATATATATATATACTGATATGCAGTTTTAGGAAACGTTTTTCCATGTGTAAAAGAGGCTTTCTAACATCATGGAAAAACTTTCTACAATGACCTCTTTTGTATGTATAGAAATAAAACAATTTGCGCTGGCTACCTGTGCATACACTGCAACTCCACCTTACTTCATCCAAACTACACAGCCTGGACGGCATTATTGGAGTGTGTGTGTGTATATATATATATATATATATATATACTGATATGCAGTTTTAGGAAACGTTTTTCCATGTGTAAAAGAGGCTTTCTAACATCATGGAAAAACTTTCTACAATGACCTCTTTTGTATGTATAGAAATAAAACAATTTGCGCTGGCTACCTGTGAAGACTCCCTCTAGTGGTGTTTTTTCTCTGAAATTACCTTTTAATTTGGTTCCAAAGATCTATATAAATAAATCCCACCTTG
Source organism: Microcaecilia unicolor (assembly GCF_901765095.1). NCBI lineage: Eukaryota > Metazoa > Chordata > Amphibia > Gymnophiona > Siphonopidae > Microcaecilia > Microcaecilia unicolor. The sequence continues at coordinate 477,379,292 of NC_044033.1, read as the reverse complement.
AACGTTCTGAAACTCCCTCCAACTGTGGCAGTGAAGTCCTGAACTGCTGTAGTCCTCCTGGCTATTCGGACTACTCACCACCGCCCTCAGCCACGCCCCTTCTGCGACCTACGCCACGCCCCAACTGGACATAAAAAGCACCATGAACGTTCTGAACCACACTTTGAAGCTTCAAAAGTTCGTATGTTCGAAGCTCTGTAACCACTTTTAACCACAGTACATCTGGGCGCCGCCATGATCTGAAACGAGCGTCACAGCTGCAACACACCAATAGGAATACAACAAGGGAGGAGCGTCTGAGGCGAAGGCGTCAGTCGCCGTTGCCACGCAACGGAATGCAATCATGCGTCATGCACCTATCAAACAAAAGAAGGGGCGGACCTACGGCTCACTCAATACGTGCGCCTCCATCGTTCCCATGCACCTATCAAAGAACTCAAAGAAAAGGAAGGAGCTCTGAAGCCTCGAAAAACACAGTCTCTGGGCCCCACCCTCGCGTCAAACGTTATGACGTTGAGGGCGGAGGCAGAGCTATTCACCGCCCTCGCGTCAAACGTTATGACGTTGAGGGCGGAGCAATTCACCAATATCGACGACGGGTGGGGGGGGGGGCCACAGGAAAAACAACTCATACAACGCACCTCCGTTCAGAACCATCTCAGACTGCCAGGTCCCTGCAGCCGCTCAGCCTCTCTCCTTACATCACTGCCCCTGGAGAAAACCCCGGAGAAGCACAGCCAACGACGTCAAAGGGGAGAGGAGGAGCACCTGCACAGACGACCAATGTGAGATGACTAAAACAAGTTCCCTAACACTCAAAAAAACTAGCGCTTGCATGCTGATGCAGCAAAGGTGTCAAAGGTATGTCCTCAAGAACAAGACGCTGAGACCGCCTGTCAGCCTGATCTCCTTTTGATGAAACTCAGGATTTCTACGAAAAGGTGAAAATGCAGCCTGAACACTGACAACATCGCAAAACAATACACTTAATTCATCTCGAGGGCACCATATGTCTTTCTTTTTACTGTTAGCAACTGCACGAAAATGTCGTCCTCACACTATCATTGATCTGCCTTCTGGCACGAGCCACCAATTAAAAAAAAAAAACACTAAACAGTAGCTACGATCGGCCTAGGAGAGAGGCAGGTCTTTTTCATTGTTGTTGCTGCTGCTTTTCAACACTCAAGCGACGCAGACAGGCTGTCCCGAGACCACAGATACGATCAACAGCAGCACACATCACAGAAGGCAGGTCAGAGAAGTTTCTCACAAGGAGTTGATGCCTGGCTGCACCTCAGTAACATCACATGTGGCACACAGAACAAGGAGAGTGGCAGACTCCCTCAAATACAACCCCCCCTCCCACAGCTGCCTCTCACTGCATCTCTAACATCCAAACTAACCTCTCTCTCACTCTCTCTAGAACACACACACACAAGGGACAAGAAGGAGATGAGAGGGGAGGAAAAAAAAACCATCAGTACACACTCCCTTTCACTATCTCACTATCTCTCTCTCTCTTAACTGCCTATAACTGAGGTTGTGTTCTGCTATGGAACATTTTGCTGCTGTCTTCCCATTTTGAACCCTAGCCTTGCACACTCTCTTTCACAGACACACATACATATACACACTCTCACTCTCTCACTTAAATCACTCTCTCAGTCTCTCTTTCACACAGACACACACACACTTTCACTGTCTCTCTCTTCAACACACTCACTCTCACACACACATACACTTTCTCTGACTCTCTCTCTCTCTCTCTCTCACACACACACACACACACATATACACATTCTCACTACACTTGAGAAATAAAAACAAAATAAACCGTTGTATTCAGACACACACACACAAGGGACACGGAGGAGATGAGAGGGGAGGAAAAAAAACACCACATGCACACTCTTTCTCACTCTCTCTCACTCTCAACTGCCTATAAGGAGCAACTGATCCTCCACTGTCACAGGGACTACTAGCATCTCTCTCTCTCACACTCACACACACACACACACACACACACACACGGGACACGGAGGGGATGGAAGACAAAAAAAGAATCATTGGGTATGGAGGGGACGGCAGGGGAGATAAGGTAACAACTGGCTCAAATGGTTGTGCTCTGCTATGCAAACTTTTGCTGCTGTCTCTCCATTTTGACACTAGCCTCGCACATTTTCTTTCACACAGACACGCGCACACACACACACACATATTCACACTCTCTCACACAGACACACACACACACACACTTTCTCTGTCTCATACATACACAGACACAAATACATACACACACTTTCACTGTCTCTGTCTTCCACATACTCACTCTCACACACACACGGCTGGAGTGGGGGCAGGGGAGCGAGGAGAATCGCTGGGTGGCTACAGGGGGGAAAGGGGACAGAGGAGAATCGCTGGGTGCCTGGAAGGGGAGCAGGGGACACAGAACAATCGCTGAGTGGCTGGAAAGGCGGGCAGGGGACACAGGAGACAGTCTCACTCTCTCTCTCTCACACACACACACACACACACACACACACTCACACATTCATTCTATCTCTCTCTCTCACACACACACAGTCACTGTCAAACACACTCTATCAAACATACACACTCCGAGGAAAACCTTGCTAGAGCCCGTTTCATTTCTGTCAGAAACGGGCCTTTTTTACTAGTAATTACATAGTAATGTTTCTTATCAAATTACAGAATGTTACAAAAGGTCAAGTTCCACCTAATCAGCCCCTGGAATGCATGAAAACCCAAAAAAGAAGAGGGGAGGGGCACTAATATCCGATCATGTATCTTCCAGCTAGTTTGAAGGATTTTTTCTGATATTTTTCCCGGGGCCTTTAATCTGAACTTCTGTCACTGGAGCTTCATGGTATTCTCCATTTTATTCTCTGTTTCTGCTATAGATTACAGCAGTGGCATTCCTGTGAGGGGGGGGGGGGGGTGGGGTCCGCCACGGGTGCACGCCGCTGGGGGGGGGGTGCAGCGCATGCCTGTCCATCATTCGTTCCATGCTCCCTCTGCCCCGGAACAGGTTACTTCCTGTTCCAGGGCAGAGCGGGAGAATGAAACAAAGGAAGGACAGGCGTGCGCGGCACCCCCCCAGCGGCGTGCACCCGGGGGGTTCTTTCACGCAGGGGGGTGTTCTTTCGCCGTGGGGGGGGGGGCGCGCTGCATCCAGGGGGTGCTGCACCCGGGGGCCGGGGCGCATCAGCTATCCGCCCCGGGTGTCAGCCCCCCTAGGAACGCCACTGGATTACAGGCCTATTTACTAAAGTGCTGTAAACTGTTACCATATGAAATAGCATGCAGTAACTTAGCACACAGCCACCTTAGTAAACAGGACCCTTAGCATGATAATTCACCCTCTAAGTGTTACCATGGAAGGCGGCAAGAAATGAGTAGAGAATGGGTGCACTTACTGCCTCCTTAAGAGGTGGGGGTAAGTGAATCCACACTATTGATGATGCACTTATCACAGCTGCTGCATCAGAAAAGAACCTCCCAACCCACTGAATGGCATTCCAGAAACCCCCACCCCCCAAAATCTCCAATAATAACTCCTATTCCCTGAACTACTTCCAGCTCTTACCAGGGTATTCCCTGATGGCTACTGGGGGAAGCAGGAGCAATCCTTAGATGATTCTGCTTCTTCATCAATACCTGAGTTCAAAATAGAACCTTTGGCCCCTAGCAGCTCTATCTCAGTACTGCCCCTAGTGGTGCATTCTCTTATTTGGCAGTTTGACTGCTAGCAGTAGTACTACATAAGTTCCACTAGGTGTCTAAAGCATATTTTGAACCAAACTACTGATTTTACCACATTTTAGTAAACAGACCTCTTAGTCCTGGCCTCATAAAAATATCACATCTTTTCTATAATACATATTAATGGATTTGATCGTACTGGAATATATTTTAATATGACATACTCACTGAAAAGAAAATTATATTAATTCATATAGGATGAAATCATACTTACTTTCAGCCCTAGTAGTGCACCTGATTCCTTTGGCATGCTGGTTCTTTTGTTCAGAATAACTCGTCCAATTAATCGATCCCCTTCTTTTGAAGGCTGCCACGTTACAGGATGCTTTGAAAAAATACAGTATCAAGGAAAAAGTGGAAATTTCTGTCTAATACAAGAAAGACCAGCTTGATAACATGAAGATACAATACAGTAATTCCAAGCACTGCAATATAGCTTGGTATACATGATTCCACTGGCACAAACACTAGAAAGCATAACATGATACATGTCAGTCAGATCATGAATTGGGAAATAACATACATTTGGGAGTAACAGACCGAAGAGAAATGTAAAATTTTGGAGATAAACAGATTTGGAAATCCCCTGTCCTCCAGTTTGGTCTTTGCAAAAACCATCATGTTAGCTACCCTCTTATTGTATTTAGCAATAAAGTTCATCTTTAACCTTCAAAAGACAATATGAAGCAGAAAATGAATATATGATGGAATGTCATCTTTCTCACTCAGAAATATGGGAAAGTCACAGATGAAAAAGGGAGGGGTTTTATTTAAGTACCCTAGAATTTGGACTCCAATGGATAATTTTGTTGAGAGTCATGTGGATTAATAATTCTTTCTATGTGCACATCTGCATGGGTTATTTTCTTGTACACAGTGGTTTGGTATTATTGTAGCTGTTTCTGCCTTTTAAATATCTAATGGACCCTTTAACTAAGCTGCAGTAGGGCCTACACCCATGTAGCACGTGCCAAAATGAGACTACTGCTAGGCTAATGCACCCCCCTGGCAGAAATTTCAGATTTGGCACACACTCATTCTGATAATATAAATTATTTTTTTATTTTCCATGCACACGGCATCCCCTGAGGTAATTGGCAGTCGGCGCGTGCTGAACGGTTACCGCACGTGTAACGCGTGAGCCCTTACCACTAGATCAATGGGTGGTGGGTAAGGGCTCAGGCCATAAATAGGTGCGTGCTACTTTTAATTTTAGCACTCACCCATTTCCAGGCCCATTTTAAAAAATGCCCTTTTTCTCAGATGCGGTAAAAAATGGCCCGATGCACGCCAAAAACATGCACCCACACTATCGTGGGCCACTTTTTACTGTGGATTAGTAAAAGGATCCCTTAGACAAAATAAAATCTGAAAACATGGATATATATAAACCCTAATAAATACAGAATTATATTTTATAATTATGTAAACTTTAGAGATATCATTGATTTTTCTATGACAAAACCTGGTTTTGTTAGAATATAAATCAAAATTTACTCATCTACATGCTGACCAGCAAATTATATTTAAATGTGACAATAGTGCCAGGCAAGCAATGCATTATGTAGCATGGCCACAGTAGTTCAGAACAGTAGGAGCATATATCTGGTATGATCTTCAATCAAGTTGCTCTAGTACAGAGGCTGGGTCCAGGAGTACCATGAATTTATGCAGTTTTAGTACTAGCGTGGAAGTGTAGCAAGGTGAGGCAAGTGGAGCAAAGATGGATTAAAGATGGGTTGATTAATAGAAGGTGGGAGACAGGAGTATCAGTACCTAAGGAATCACCATCATGCTTTATTCCTTGGCCATCTGTCCATGGATTATAACTGCCCCCATGGATTATAACTGCCCTCATGAGTTATCTGATGTAGTGAAAGGGTTAGTTCATGGACCAGAGGTGTGAAAAACTGAAGACACTTACCTGTAGCAGGTATTCTCCAAGGACAGCAGGCTGATTATTCTCACACATGGGTCGACATCCGCGTCGGCCTGGGAATCGGCATTTTGCCATAGCAAAGAGCAAAAAAAACTTTGCTAGGATCTTCTGGCACGCGTGCAGCACACACCGCGCATGCGCGGACTTATTTCCCACCCGCTGCACGAGCGTGTACCTCAGTTAAATCAAAAAGCATAACAAATAACAACTCCAAAGGGGAGGTGGGAAGGATTGTGAGAATAATCAGCCTGCTGTCCTCAGAGAATACCTTCTACAGGTAAGTATCTTCGCCTTCTCCGAGGACCAGCAGACTGCTTTTTCTGACATGTGGGGTATCCCTATTCTGACATGTGGGGTATCCCTCACATCCAGGCTCACTCAAAACAATAAACAATGGTCAATTGGGCCTCGCAATGGCGAGGACTTAACATAGGTTAACCTGAAACTATATACAGCTAGCTGAGAGTGCAGTCTGGAACAGAATAAAACGGGCCTAGGGGGGGGTGGAGTTGGATTCTAAACCCCAAACAGATTCTGCAGCACTGACTGCCCAAACCGACTGTTGCGTCGGGTATCCTGCTGAAGGCAGTAGTGAGATGTGAATGTGTGGACTGAAGACCACATTGCAGCTTTGCAAATCTCTTCAATGGAGGCTAACTTTAGGTGAGCTACCGACGCAACCATGGCTCTAACATTATGAGCCGTGACATGGTCCTCCAGAGTCAGCCCAGCTTGGGCATAAGTGAAGGAAATGCAATCCGCTAGCCAACTGGAGATTGTGGGTTTTCCAATGGTAACTCCCCTCCTGTTGGGATCAAAAGCAACAAACAACTGGGCAGACTGTCTGAAGGGCTTCCTACACTCCACGTAAAAGGCCAATGCTCTCTTACAGTCCAAGGTGTGCAAGCTGCTTTCACCAGGGTGGGCATGAAGTCGGGGAAAAAATGTTGGCAAGACAATTGACTCCGACACCACCTTCGGCAGGAACTTAGGGTGCATACAGAGAACTACTCTGTTGTGATGAAACTTAGTATAAGGTGCATCCACTACTAAGGCCTGAAGCTCACTGATCCTACAAGCTGAAGTAACAGCCACCAAGAAAATGACCTTACAGGTCAAGTACTTCAGATGGCAGGAATTCAGTGGCACAAAAGGAGCTTTCATCAGCTGGGTGAGAACGACGTTGAGATCCCATGACACTGGTGGAGGTTTGACAGGGGGCTTTGACAAAAGCAAACCTTTCATGAAGCAAACAACTAAAGGCTATCCAGAAACAGGCTCTAAATGCCGATGATAAGCACTAATTGCGCTGAGGTTAACCCTTACGGAGTTGGTCTTGAGACCAGACTCTGACAAGTGTAGAAAGTATTCAAGCAGGGTCTGTGTAGGACATGAGAGAGGATCTACGGTCCTGTTGTCACACCAGACGGAAAACCTCCTCCATTTGAAAGAGCAATACCTCTTCGTGGAATCTTTCCTGGAAGCAAGTAAAACTCGAGAGACACCCTCTGAAAGACCCAAGGAGGCAAAATCCAAGTTCGGAACATCCAGGCCGTGAGAGCCAGAAACTGGAGGTTGGGATGTAGAAGCGACCCCTTTTAACGTTGAGCACCTGATTCTCAAAGTGGACATATTCCAAACACTATAATGAAAATAAAATGATTTTTTTCTACCTTTGTTGTCTGGTGACTTTGTTTTTCTGTTCATGCTGGCTGTACCTGATTCTGCTGCTATCTGTCCTCTTAACTCTGTTTCCAGGGCTTCCTTTCCATTTATTTCTTTACTTTCCTCCTTTCTTCTTCATTTCTTGCCTTACATCTGTAAGTAAAAGCTGGGTCCGTAAGTAAAAGCTGGGTCCTCTGCAGACTTGACTGTCCAGTGGATCCAGCTTCTGCCTATTTTCTCCATCCATGTGCAGGTTTTCTCCCTTTTCCCTCATCTCATCTCCTTCCTCTCTCTTCCCTCCCCTCCATCCATGTCGAACATTTCTTCTCTCTCCTTTCCCCTCCATCCATGTGCATCTCCTTCCTCTGTCTTCCATTCCCTCCATGCATGTCCAGAATTTCTCCCCTTCATCCATGTGCATCTCCTTCCTGCCTTTCCTTCCCTCCCCTCCATCCATGTCCAGCAACCCTTCTCTTCCCTCTATCCACCCATGTCCAGCAACCCTCCTCTCTCCTCTATCCACCCATGTCCAGCAACTCTACTCTCCCCTCCATCCACCTATGTCCAGCAAATCTCCTCTCCCCTGCCCTCCTCTCCATCCATGTCCAGCAACCCTCCTCTCTCCCCTGCCCTCCCCTCTACCCACCCATGTCCAGCAACCCTCCTCTCCCCTGCCCTCCATACATATCCAGCAATTCTCTTCTCTCCCCTGCCCCCCTCCATCCATCCATACCCAGCGATTCTCCTCTCCCCTGTCCCCCTCCATCCATCCATACCCAGCGATTCTCCTCTCCCCTGCCCCCTCCATCCATCCATACCCAGCCATTCTCTTCTGTCCCCTCCCCTGCCCTCCCCTCCCACTCCCATCATGTCCAGCGATTCTCCTTCGCCCCCATCCCCCTCCCATTTATGGCCACCTGCCTGCCCTCTTTTCCCCCCAACATCCCCCTTTTTCTTCTTGCCACCCTGCGTGGTTTACATCTTTTTTAAATTTACCTCCGTCCCAGCGGCTGCGCCATTTCAAGGCCCTGCCCGTCTCTAGCCTTCCCTCCCTTCGTGAGTTCGTTCCCGCAGAGTCCCGTCCTCGAGGAAATGATGTCAGAAGGCGGGACTCTGCGGGAACGAACTCACAAAGGGAGTGAAGGCTAGAGACGGACAGGGATTTGAAATTACGCGGCCGCTGGGACGGAGGTAAATAAAAGATTTAAACCTCCAAGGTCGGCGCGGTATGGCACTGCAGCACCACAGCGGCACCCTTGAAGGCAAGCGCCCCCTGCGGAGCTTAACCTGCTTACCGGGTTTGACCGGCCCTGTCCGGCAGGGGTAGAGGCAACCAAAGACCTTGTGCAAACCCAAACTCTAACATTTATCACCCCCTAACTCCTCCCCTACTGTCATTCAACAACCAGAAGCATTTCCCTCTGCAACTTATCCAAGAACCCACCCTATTAGGCTTGATCCTTTATCGCCCACAACCTCAGAAACCTCCCCTCAGAAACTCTGGAGAGTTCTCTCATGGTCTTTAGTAATCCCCATTATAATGGGGGGTTACATATAAAAATCACTTACAAGGTTTTATTAACAGTAGGATTTGAAGGCTAAATTTGTGAATGCTGAATTAAGTTAATGCTGCACTAAGTACTGTTTAGATTACACCATTGATTGATCATTATTCAAGCATTCTATGTTGGCAAATCTATAAATTGGTACCAAGATGTAGGTGCCACAATGGGGCACACTTATCACCAAGCCTATAACGGCACTTAGGCATGCCTAAGCCATTTTAGAAACTAGTGCAACACCACAATGGCATGCCAAAATGTAGGCGCCCATGTAGGACAAATCAATGGCTGGTATAAGTTGGCAAGCTCAAGTGTGCCATGCAATATATGCCACTGATAGCTCCTGGCTCACCAATGCTCCGTCCATGTGTATGCCTCTCTTGGAGATATACACTAAGGACTAGATTCTATAAATGGTACGAAAAAAACTGGCACTGAAAAATTTAAGCTTTGAGTGCCATTCTATAAAGGATCTGTGTCATTTACAGAACAGCACTAAGCGCATAAAGGACACCTAACTTTAGGCGCTGACAATTATACCTGCTGAAAGCAGGTGTAAATGCTGGTGCCCAAGTTAGGCACTGATCGAGTCTATTCTGTAACAATAGGCATAAATTCTGGGAATGTCATCCAAAATAGCCCTGTCCATGTCCCCTTGAAATGACATAATATAGGAGTTCCACGCACAGCATTATAGAATACAATATGTGCATAACTCCCAATTAAGGCCAATTAACACCAATAATCGGTCATTAGCAGCCTAGTATTGGTGATGATTGGCTCATTAATCAATTAACTTGCGTGTGGAAATCAGCAATGTGAGCTGATTTGCGTGCACAACTTTAGTTGTCATATATAGAAACCAGGGGTAAGTGATCTTGGCGCATGCTTTATAGAATGGGGCCTATCACTTACGTGTGTATTTGGCAATTTTCTTCACTGACACGCGTAACTGCTAGTATTCGATGAACTGCACATGCAAAAATTGGGACTACCTTAGGAAGCAGCTTATAGAATTGCCTTTCACTTTTTTTTTACTTAGCACATAGATAATTTTGTTTGTTATTTTTTAATAATAATTAAATACTCCTGCTTTCTTAAATATAATGACAAAATATCAGTTTGGCAAAAATATACATGTAGAAAAATAAGCATAAATATTTGGGTTTATAACTTTTTTCTGGATGGGATGATCTCCTATGTTTAGGTGAAAAAAAAAACTAGTTTAATAGAAACATATCGAAATTTTAACCTTGCATCTCCACCCATGCTTCTTACCGAACTAAGTGGTGATGTCTCTCTACTGTGCCATGTAGCAGGATCTAGCCAATAATAATCCAAGTCACCTGAGAAAATAAAGAAATGTATCATTTAAAGTAAAAGTCATATCCAAACACATGTCTTACATTCACAAATTCTATACTGTTCACAAATCTTGCAAACTAAAGTAACTCATAATAAGTGCTATAGTAAATCCATGAATCTTTAGAGTCTTTGTGAATTGTGTTACCCTTTAAAAGATCAACAAACAAATGTAATTCATGAAAATTTGCAGAACCTTTCAGATAAAGAAATCAGCACTCATTCTTGGGTATTTTAGAGTAAAATAATAGACAGATCAATCTATACCGTATATATATATATATATATATATATATAGAGAGAGAGAGAGAGAGAGAGAGAGCGGGATATACATAGAGGCATATACAAACTGTAGGGGGTTTTCCTGCTCTCTCTTCTTTGCTGGTCTGAGACCTGATTAGGCCTGAACCATCTTTGCTGAACAAATATAGATTCTACAGCCTGAGGCCTCAATACAACATGAACCTGCTTTTCTACAAAGAACACTACTTCTTGGCATAGCTGGGCTGGTGACTTCATCCAAAGACATGCTGTTTATGTGTACTAGCCTTCCAGTTTCTCTCCTGGGAAGGTGTGTAGGAGCATGCCTCACAGAGACAGGGTATCCAGGAACATCTGTGAAACACAGAGGAGGGTTTGGTACTGACTGATAAACTGTTCTTGCTGGATGCCCACAAGGTCCCTCATTATTATAACCTGGACAGATAGCCAAATGGTGCTTGATTGGTCCATGATGGTTATCTGTGGACCTGAAGGACAGTGCCAAAGCTTGGCATCAGAGGGAGAGAAAAATGCAGAAGAGAAGAAGATCTGGTGGTGTATGCATCTCTTGCTGGATGCCCACAAGGTCCCTCATTATTATAACCTGGCATAGGCGCCCCGTATAAGAGGCTTGGGGAGGCAGCCCAAATGCAACCTCTTTTGGAGCGAATGTCGCTGGCAGATTGCCGGTTCCTGCCCAAAAGAAGCAGGAACTTCCCTTCCATGCTGCCCTGCCGGCAGCCGCCAAACCCGCTGCCTCTCCGATTCAGTGGCCATCCATCGGCAAAGAAACACTGTGCACAGAGCCATAGAGCCCCGCTTGACAGCGCTGCCATGCGGAGCTCTATGGCTCCATGCACAGTGTTTCTTTGCTGATGGATGGCCACTGAAGTAGAGGAGGTAAGGAGTGAAAAAAGGTTAGCACGTGTACAGAGTAGAGGAGGAAGAATTTGGGGAGCAGCGCATGGAGGTGGTGGCCCAGGGATAACAGTGCTGGGGTGTCATGGTTGTGACCCGGAACCTGAGCCAGTGCGTGAAGCGCGGCGCCGGCATTCCATGTTTCTCGCTTCTGCTGATGAGAATGTGGCCTTGTCGCCCGAGCCCAGGTGAGGGTATGGAAATCTGGGAACAGTAACGATCCAGATCTCACGAGCATCCCCGTAGAAAAGAACAGCTTAAGGAGTCTCTATAGGGCGCCGTGAAATCTGAGGTGAAAGATGAAGTCAGTGGTCTGTTAAGCTGGAGGTGAAAGCGGTTCCACTAACTCTGGCTGTGGAAATGAGAGAAGAGTGTACTATGGTCTGTCTGTATATCTATTTCCTGCGTACCTTGTCTGTTGTATGTTTAGTCTTAAGGCCATCCAATTTCACTTTATGTCATGATCTTAGTTCTGAACAAGGCAGGATTTTAGGATATACATGCAGTGCTCACAGGCTTGGGAGGTGTGGGCCTGCTAATGGGCCTTTTAACTGTCCCGTACACGGTCAACAAATGGTATAATCGGTTGAGGCTCTATAGAGCAAGAAGCAGCATCTTGAGCAGTCTATACCATAACTGCCCTCTATGCGTTGGCTACCCCCCACCCAAAGACACGACGGGGTCTCCATCTGAGAAGAGGTACCAACAGCCCTAAAAATCTCCCAATTATACATCTAAATCCCAGCACCCATTGGTGCACTCAAAAAGATGGTGTGATGTTTAGAGACACTTAATAGTTTGGAGATAAAGTAAATCAACTTCTAATCCCCATACACCCACAGAAATGACTGCCTATTCTATAGAAATGCACTTTCCTTCCAACTATACTGTTCAGCCATCAAGCTCTCAGACAGTTTGAGCAACCACTTTATTCTTTGACATATGATACATATCTAATATCTAAATTTAATAAAAGGTATTACTTGTTACTATTTCACTTATTTTTTCTGTGTTGTCAGATAATTATGGATGTAATCCCCACCCCTGGCACCACCCCTGACCCCGCCTCCTTTAGCCTCCCTAAACAGTTGGGCCACCGACCGCCTATGTAACCTGGACAGATGGCCAGATGGTGCTTGATTGGTCCATGATGGTCATCTGTGGACCTGAAGGACAGTGCCAAAGCTTGGCATGAGAGGGAGAGAAAATGCAGATGAGAAGATCTGGTGGTGTACGCATCTCTTGGAGGAAAGATTGAATTGCCCAAACACCTGCAAACTGTATCTCTGTGCTGAGCACAGCACAAGGTCAAGTTCAGAAGTGGCTATGTGGCTTTCTGTGAACTGAGTAACCAGTATTTTTGCTGAACAGAGACCTTGGACTAAAGCCTGATCAGAAGTGGCTTGCAGGAGAATTCTGCTGTAGCCTGAAGAGGAGGAGCTGATTCATCACCCCATCTGGACTCGGAAATTATGGACAGCAAGGGTGAGAGAGGAATTTTTTCCTCTTATGTTCAGAGTTAGCCAGTTTTGTTTTTTGTCTGTGAAGAACTGGTTGTCTCAGAACCTGTGGTCATTAGCCTAACTTTGCTGCTAGGTTGGTAATCTCTTCTTGGGATATATAATAGTTGTGTAGTTATATATATATATATACAGTATATATATATACATATTGTATATCTATTGGTAATCCTTAGGATTGTGTGCACAGTATCTTATTTTTGTATTTTTCTTTGCCATATTGCTTTATTTATATTTATAATAAATAATATATATTTCCATTTTGGCATTATTCCTTTCATTGGCGGAAAGCCTAGCAATAATCTAAGGGCTAATTTAGGTACTGGTCATCTCCTTAGCCAAATGAGTCCGGAGGAATTAATGTCTAAATGATTCTCTGATATACAACAGTGCCAGGGGTGTAGCCAGGATTCAATTTTGTGAGATACCCAGTGTTGGACTGGGGAGGGAGGCAATGCATTTTATCTTCATTTAACCCCCCTCCCCGCCGTGTTAATAATTTTACCTTTGCTGGTGGGGAAGCCGAATCCCTGCCAGCCAATGAAATCTGATGCCCAGAACTGCCCCAGTGTTGCCTTAGCAGCAAAGAAATCGTGGCCTCCTTTCCAGCCGCTGATGCCAGTACTCCTTACGCATGCTCAGTTTATGTACGAACTGAGCATGAGCGAGGAGTACCGGTGTCAGGGCTGGAAAGGAGGCTGACGATTTCTTCTCTTCTGAAGCAGCACTGGGGCAACTCTGGGCAGTAGATCTCATCAGCTGGTGGGGATTGGGCACCCCCGCCAGCCATTTGACAGGTACTTTGCGATGTGGAGAGAGCTTGATCCCAAACTGGGGGGGGGGGGGGGGCAGGCCTCCTTGTGGCTATGCCACTGATACATACAGTACATACACACACATATATGTATATTTATACATTTATATACACTTATTAGAGGCCAACCAAATTTCTCTACACTCTACCATATGAAGAAGTGGATCACTTCCGCACTTGCCGCAATGTAGGAATAACATCATCCATGTAACCCTTCTTCTTCAATCATGCCCTCTCCATCAACAGGTTGTAGGTCAAAGTGGGAGGGATCCTTGATTAGTACTTGACCTTGATGCAACAAGCCCATCCGTGGAGGGAGAATCAACCGAGGAGTGACTTGAAGACAGATGAGGTCCGCATACCAAGGGCATCTGGGCCAGTCTGGAACTATGAGAATGATCTTCCCAGGATGAAGAGCAATCCTGTGCAATGTCCTCCCCAAGAGAGGCCATGGAGGAAGCACGTAAAGGAGGCCATCTAGCGGCCAAGGCTGTAGCAGGGCATCCATCCCCAGGGAGTCCTTCTCCCTGAAGTGGATGTAGAAACTGTGGACGTGGGCATTGAGTCTGGATGCCATGAGGTCCAGAACCAGAAGGCCCATTGCATGTAAATGAAGTGAAATGAGACCTTTCACAGTTGACATTCTCCCGGGTCCATAGACACCCTGCTGAAGAATCAGCTTGCGAGTACAGGGAACCTGCAATGTGGGATGCTGAAATTATCGACTGTTCAACTCCGCCCACAGAAAAAGAAGACAAACCTCCTGGGCTAGGGACAAACTCTTTGTTACCCCCTGTCTGTTGATATAAGACACTGCTAACACATTGCCTGAGAACACTTGCACTGGCCTCCCATGAAGTAGAGGCACAAAGGCGAGTAGAGCTTTCTGGAAAGGTCAAAGTTCCAATCTGTTGATGGACCAGGAAACCTCCATTCTCAACCAGAGGCAATGCACAAAGGGGTGAAGATAAAGGGCTGGAATCGGAGGTAAGAACATACCAAGTGGAAGTCTGAAAGGGCAACCCTGCCTGACTATGCAAAGGTATAAGCCACCAGGTCAGACTCCATCTGGCTTGAAGCATCCATGGCACCAACTGGTCATAATCCTCCAAGAACAGAGACCACAAGCTCAACAAGGAAGACTGTAGGAGCCGCATATTGAATTTCATACAAGGTAGAACATCCAAAGTCGATGCCTTAGAACCGAGAACCTGAGCATAATCCCATGTTTGCGGGCAGGGAAGAGAATGAAGCCTGAGAATTTGCTATTTGAGCTTGAGACAATGCTGGGGGTAAGATGATTCTTGCTGTAATTCACCCCAACCTAATGCATTCTGAAGGCTCTGATGATAAGAAGGCGCTCGAATCAGCCAACCATCCACGTAAGAATGGACCCGGATCCCTTGCTTGTGAAGGAAGGCTGCTACCATCATCATAACTTTGGAAAAAGTGTAAGGTGCGAGGCCAAAAGGCATGACTTTGAATTGATAATGATCTCCCAGGATCGCAACCCAGAGAAACTTCCTGTGAGAAGGACAAATTAGGAAATGAAAATAAACCTCATTGAGTTCCAATGAGGTGAGAAACTTGCCTGGCTGGACCGAGGCTATCACAGGTCGAAGAGTTTCCATGCAGAAGTGTAGCACCCTGAGAGACTTGTTTACCCATCTGAGATCCAGAACCAGGTGAAAAGAGTCTTCTTTCTTTGAGACAACAAAATAGATGGACTACCGGAGGAACAGGCTGAATGCCCCTCCCCCCCCACCAGGTGCATGAAAGATGTCTAGGTAGTTAGAATTGCCCAACTCTTGACAGAGCTGCTGCAAGGGGACAGTAAAAAAAAAAACGATCTGCATGTGGCTTGGAAAATTCAAGCTTGGAGCCATGCAGACTGAAGTCTATGACCCGCTGGTCTGTAACAATGGTGGTCCATTCCTGGTAAAATGGGAAAAAGATACCCAACTATGCCTAAGTACAAAGAGTGAACCTCAATCTCATCATTGCGAGGGTTGCAAAGAGGGAGAGGTTCTAGAGGTAGCGGAGAAGGACTTTTTGCCTCCACAAAAGGAAGACCGAGTCTGAGGAAAGTGAGGGTTGGTTTTTTTTTTTTTTTTCAGAGGAAGCACTAGCCTTACAAGGTCCATAACTCCACACGTCTTGAAAGCGAAACCTAGATGCCTTGAAATGAGGTTTAGGCTTGTCCTTAGGTAACTGCTGGACTTTGGAATCTCCCAAGTTCCTAACATTCTTCTCCAAATCGCACCAAAGAGAAAAGTTAACTTCACCAGACAAGACTTGGATGCCATGTCTGTGGCTCATTTCTCAACCAGAGGTAGTGCTGTGCCAAAACAGCAAAGGCCATACTTTAGGTGATGCTTGAAGAATATCATAAAGAGTGTTTAACCAATAAGACAACCCTGCCTCAAGGAAAGGAAGAATGTCTGGAGGCGAGTACAATGGGGACAATTGCTGAATCCATGATAAAGAAGCCCTGGCCACAAAAGAAGAAAAAATTGCTGCCTGAGAATCTAAAGCAGCCATCTGAAAGGCAAGCTTCAAAGAAGCCTCAAGCTTGTGGTCATGCATATCCATAAAAACAGTGTCGCCTTCAACAGGGATAGTGGTACGTTTAGTAACTGCTAGTGCCACCTGGAGGTTAGAGTCAAGGGTATCCGACTGAGCCATGATAAGCTCCTACATACCCTCATGAATATGTAAAGAAACTGGAGACCTCTTAGTACCTGACATAATAGAGGGAGCAGGAGCAAAGGATTGAAAAGCAGAAGACAAAATGTGTAAAACCTCCATAGACTTTGGGATTAACAGAGGAAACTCTGCACTCAAAAACAACCTAGCTACATTAGGATCATTACCCCAGCCTACCCCTTAAATTTCAAAGTCAGGGATACCAGCAGAACCAGAGCGGTCAGAATCCACAGAAAAACCTCCTCTGACTCCCGAGCAGCAATGTACTCCAAATCCTGTGAAACAGAAAATTTTCTTTTCTTAGGAAACTGAAATAACATGAGAGGGATAAACAAAGGCAATTTGAGCTGACTTTAGTAAAAATGCCTGATGAAACAAAAGAACAAATTCAGGTGAAAATGACAGGGCAGAGACTTTAACCCCCACAAAATCAACATCCTGGGATTCAGTAGCGTGTGAGAAACCCGCTAACAAAATAGCCGCCAAATCATCGTGGAGCCGTTGCCACAGAGCACAACAAAACTGCCATCAGAGCGGAAACCATTTGAACTCCCAGAGACGAAGTACCAATGGCCAAATTAGGAACAGCAACATGTTTGTAGATGTAAAGCATAGCGTGCAGGAACTGGTAGCCGAGAACTTACCCTTCCAGTATGCACAAGACTTAACGGGCTCAGACATAGTGAATACAAAATATACTCACAGAAAAAGCGCGTCTCGTGACCTCCAAGGTGTTGAATCCTCGCAATCTTCCCACAGCACAAGCGCTCCCAAAGAAAACTACAGTGGCTAACTTTTTTTTTTTTAGATAGAAGCAGAAGAAAAAGAGTAGGGAAAACTGAGATAGAGGTAGAAAGTGGCAACAGGGGAGCAGGAAGGGACATAGACCACTAGGTTTAAATGAGGCATCAATATTCTCAACCCCAAACTCTACTGAACCTGCAAGCAAGATAGGAGGCCATATAGAAGTCACCGCACAGCACAGGTGCTGTTATTCCGCCTGCTGGAGATAACAGAATACTAAGTTGGTTGCTATGCACAGGACCTTATAAGGCACAACTCATTAGCGTTCTCTATCTCCACTTGCTGGTGGTTGGTCACAACCCATTTGTGTGGTCTGATCCTTGCGATGTAATGGAAGCCTACTTCCCCCTAAAGTACTGAAATATGACTCGCTACAATATGTCCATTTCGCTCTGAGCAGAAAATAAAAGTACAATAAAATCTACTACAGATTTAAAACCTCCAGAAAGGGCTGTACAAAATGACCCTTTTGTGATGCCTTTTTTTTTATTTATTTTTTTTTTTAATTATTTTATTTATTAATATAAGTCATTATTTCACAACAAATTATGAATATGCAATAGGCATTAACAACAGGAAGTAAAAAAAAAGGAAATAACATTTAAGGCCTATTCGTCCACAAGTTAAGAAACATTGGTTCCAAGAATCAAGTAATATAACTAACAAAGGCAATAAGAGAAAAAAAAAGAAAAAATTATAATCCCCACCAGTTGCTACCTCGGGGTTGCTGATCCCAGCCTGCTATTTTATGGAGGGCATACAACATTCATATCTACTCTAGCATCAAGAAATTCTTTTAACTGTTTAGGGTCAACAAATTGAAACTGTTTGCCCTCAAGCATTAAATTACATATACAAGGAAATCGTAATACAAAATTTATTCCCAATGCCAACGCTCTAGGACGCAGTTCCAAAAAGGCCCTGCGTCTAGCTTGAGTAGGCCTTGAGAGGTCAGGAAAAACACGAACCTTTGAGCCCATAAACAAGTTTTCTAAATGTCTTAAGGAAAGTCTTAATATTGCATTGCGGTCAGGCTCCAAAACAAAAGTAACAAGCATAGTAGACCTCTGGGTAATAATCTCTAGTGAACTCTCGAGGAATGAAGTTAAATTCATTCCATCCCCCACCACTGGGAGGTTTCCATCACCCCCCTGTGGGTTCCAGATGTAATAGGCCCGTGTTATGGGGGGCAACGAATCCTTGTCCATTCCAAGAATGTCCACCATATATTTCTTGACCATTTCAACAGGTGAAATTAAAGGAGACTTAGGGAAATTTAGGAACCTAAGGTTAAGTCTCCGAATCTGATTCTCCAGGTATTCTGTTCGTTTATGAAGAAAAGTATTGTCCTTAACCAAAACAGTCTCCAAAGTTCCCATCTCTTGTAATTTAGTATTCAAATTTTCCAATTTCGAGGCCTGCTGCGCAGATACCTGTGCTTGGAGTAGCGCAGCTTCAGAAATAATTCTTATATTATCAGTATTCTCTTTTAATGTAGGTTGCATAGAGATTTGAATATTATGTACCATGTCCCATAGTGATTCTAATGTCACAATTGCAGGTCTAACCACGCCAGAAATTCCAGGAAGGGGTTGAATTTGAGCACCAACTTGAGATAGTTTAGAAACAATTTCTAAGGGAAGTACCTGTAAAGCTGATTGAAAAAGTACTTCTTTCGGTTGGGGTTCACATTCTATCGCCGCAGACCTTCCCTCGAGCAGGTTGGGCTGAACGCCTACATTCTCCGTCCCTGCTTGGGCTGCCAGCAATTCCCTTCCGGGTTGAGGCGGAGCAATGCGCTCTACAGGGCTCAAGGAAGCCCCGTTGGCGCTCTCAATCGACGCCGATGTGTCGAGAGCGGCAGAGGGGGTCGAAGCTCCCCGAGGTCCCGGTAGCTGCTTCGGAAACTGAAGAGTCGTCTGCCGTAACGCCGAGGACGCCTCAGGAGCCGAGGAACGCTCCTTAACTTTCCCCCTCCGTTTCCCCATCAAGGAGGCCACAGAAGCAGCGAAACCAGCAGAAAACAACGGAGTCACCTCAGCAGCTGACACAGGTGCGTCCGGTCAAAGCGCCATCTTGGAACCAGATCGCCTTTTATTTACATTTTATAGTTCGCACATCGGAACATCTATGCGGATTACAATAAAAACATAAATAATCACGTATACAAAATATTATAATCATTTTAACATAGTAACGTGGAGGGGCATTTTCGAAAGGAACGTCCAATTTTTGATTTGGATGTCCTCGCAAAACGTCCCGATCCAGGGGTGGGGAAACCCGTATTTTCAAAACAAGATGAATGTCCATCTTTCGTTTCGAAAATACTGTCAGGGACGTCCAAATCCTTAAATTTGGTTGTCCCTAGACATGGACGTTTCTGATTTTCGGTGATTTTCGAAACCAAGGACGTCCATCTCAGAAATGACCAATTGCAAGCCATTTGGTCATGGGAGGAGCCAGCATTTGTAGTGCACTGGTCCCCCTGACATGCCAGGACATCAACCAGGCACCCTAGGGAGCACTACAGTGGACTTCAGAAATTGCTCCCAGGTACATAGCTCCCTTACCATGTGTGCTGAGCCCCCCCAAAAAAAAAATCCCCTCAAAACCCACTACCCCCAACTGTACACCACTACCATAGCCCTTATGGGTGAAGAGGGGCACCTAGATGTGGGTACAATGTGTTTCTGGTGGGTTTTGGAGGGCTCGCTGTTTCCTCTGTTTTAATTGTTTTGCAATAAAGAACTTGTTTCAGAAGACACCACTTGAGAGAGGACTTTTTTTGTATCCACTGTTTTCCTTGCTTCGTTGCTCTTTCGTGGAGAGAACACCTTCTGTGTGTGTTGGCGTCCTCTACAAACATAACAGGTAGGGGTGGGGGATGGTGCTGGGTCCGCTTGTCTGAAGTGCATTCACACACTAAAACTGCTCCAGGGACCTGCATATGACATCTGAGGCTGGCACGACATATTTTGAAAGATGTTTTTTGAGGGTGGGAGGGGGTTAGTGACCACTGGGGGAGTAATGGGAGGTCATCCCTGATTCTCTCCGGTGGTGATCTGGTCAGTTTGGGCACCTTTTTGTGCCTTAGTCGTAAGAAAAACAGGTCCGGGTGAAAATGTCCAAGTTTTCATCAGGGACGTCCTTGTATTTTTTTTTTATTATGGGTCAAGGATGTCCAAGTGTTAGGCACGCCTAAGTCCTGCCTTCGCTACGCCTAACATGCCCCCTTGAACTTTGGACATCCCTGTGATGGAGTGCAGTTGGGGACGTCCAAAAACGGCTTTCGATTATACAGATTTGAACGTTTCTGAGAAAAGGACATCCATCTTCCGATTTATGTCGAAAGATGGGTATCCTTCTCTTTTCAAAATGAGCCCAACAGTGACATAGAGGGGCATTTTTGATTTGATGTCTATGTCAGACTTTGGAAGTTTTGAGCTAAACATCCCAAATCCAAATAACAAATGTAACCATTTTCAAAAAAGCAAAACATCTTTTTTTTTTTTTCAAAAATACCATTTGTAGCAAAGTTTTGTACTCTGTGCATTTATCTTTTTAGGCCATTTTTGAAAAATAAAATGTACAAGTGCAAAACATAGAAAATCAAGCCATTGGGATGTAGGAGAGGCCAGCATTTTTAGCAGACTGGTCCCCCAGACATCCCAGGAGAGCAATGGGGACCCTAGGGGACACTACTGTGGACTTCATATAAATGCTCCCAGGTGCACATCTCACCATTGCTCCCTTAACTTGTCTGCTAAGTTCTCCAAAACCCACCCAAAACCTACTTCCCCCAACTGTACATCACTACAATAGTCCTTATGGGTAAAGGGGGTACCTATATGTGTGTACAATGGATTTCTGATGAGCTTTGGAGGGTTCACAGTTTCCAAAACATGTGAAACAGCTAGGGGAAGGTATAGGCCTGAGTCCACCTGTCTACAGTGCTCTGCACCCACCACTACACTACTCCAGGGATCTGTATGCTGTTCTAATAGACCTGACTATAACATCTGAGGCTGTCATAGAGGCTGGTGAGTACTATTTTTATTAATATTTTTTTTTTTTGGGGGGGGGGTTGGAAAAGGGATAAGTGACCACTGGGGGAGTAAGAGGGGGTTATCCAGTGGTGTGCTGGTAAATTCTTAACAACAGGCTTTCTTCCCAGTCCACCTCTGAACCCCCCATCCACCTCTGTGCCCCCCCAAAAATTGCCCAGCTGGCTGTAGCTGGGAAGAGAGGCTGGGGGGCAATGCATTACTCTCTCAAGGAAAAAATATTAAATGCTCCCAGGTTCCAATCTAATTCATGTTTAATGTGGGATAAAATGCCATAAATAAGCAAATAAATAGAATCTTTTAACGCTGAGCATCTGATTCTCATAACATATCTGTTTTAGAAGCCCTTTATCAGGAGAAAAAAAATCTCTGCACCAATATAACAGGGTTAGGGTGGCCCTATAACCAGCCCCTCCACATGACACACTGATTACGATGTATAACAAATTACTACTTTACCTATGAACTCATTGTGAGCAGGGTCACCATCTGTAGCTCTGCCCCTATAGTAGCCACACCCACAGTAGCCACATCCCTTATACCAGCCATGGTGCATATAAATAGGCATCATTGAAATTTTATACCAGTACATGCGTGCTTCCCTATTCATACAAGGCTCCGCAGATAGCACGCATTATTCACAAATATTGGCACGTTCTAGCTGTGCACCAAGAATTTTATGAGCACCCCAAAGTGGCATACAGAAGGAAATCTAATTTGGGAGAACTGTTGAAATGCCCTACCCCTGATTTTGTTTTGGGTTCGCATTCCCTGTGTGAGAAATGTGTATATTGTAGATTCTCCTTGGCAACCAGTTGTGTAGCCATTCCGGGGTCTTCCAGGAAATTGTATTTGAGGAATAATACCAGATACACCAGTGATTGTATTGTTGATTGCATCATGTGCCCCTGTTCTCTTTATTATATCGGGCATACAAAACGTCAGTTGAAACATAGACTAGCAGAACATACAAGCAACATTAAACATCAAAGGAAAGAAGCTCCTTTGGTGTCTCATTGGTTGTAACATCATTCAATGGATGATTTGAAAGTGGTGGTCCTGTTTCAGCTGATGAAACCTAGGGGTGGGGATATCATTGAAGCGCTGATATTGTTTGAGCAACGATATATCTTTTCTTGGGATACGGTGGCCCCGAATGGACTAAATATGGAGGTCGAGTGGATCTAGGATGGGTTGCCCTTAAGAGATGGGTGGGGTCGGATTTAGGATAGGTGTATTTAACCTTGGTAATAGATTGTGAAGGCATGAACCTGAGGATCAGTCATCTGGGACCGTGACTGGACGTTAATCCCGCTGGTGAGTAGTCAGAAATGATATTTATATATTCCATGATTAAAGTGGATAAATATGGATAAAATATATCAGGTAAATTAATGATGAAGTTAAGGTTTGTTGTTGGGTGTTTATAGATTATAAGAAAATAGTTCCTCCTGAAGAAGAGGATTTCAAAATGCGGCCAGCATTGAGGAACGTGGAATAAAGGAACTTGCGATGGCTTGCTATTTTTCAGCTGCACTGAATAAAGCTCTCCTGTGTTTTCAAAAGATTATGTGCTGGAAACATTGAGGGCAACTTGATTCATCTTGATGAATAAATAAGAGGTCATAATTTGTTGAGGACTGAAAGTTCAACATTCTACAGCCAACCAAGGAGCATAAAGACATTCCCAGGAAGGAGAGTTTCGGTTTTAAAGATTTGTTGAAACGCATGCGAAGATATTGACAGTTTAAAAAGTTCAAGAAGTTGAAAGGTGTTGATTGGATTTAAGATTCGAAGAGCATGGGAATATAACAGATCGATGGATTCATTGAAATGAAGGAACTTTTTGAGGCCATGTCCAATTGAGAACTTGGGGTAGTAATTGGTTGGGGGTAGTAGAACTTGAACTTGATCATCCGATAATGCATATAACCTGTTTGATTAGGATAAGAATATTGTTAACAAGGTAAAATGAGAGTGTTATGATAGGAGGAGTCCTCAATGTTTATAAGTGGGTTAATTCAATATATGTTCACAGGATTGAGCCTATTTAGTAAGCAGGAAGGATATGTATGTTGATAAAGGTTTTTAATAAACCGATTGATAATTGAAAAAGATTTCTGGAGCACAATTAAACAAGTGAGTACTTTAGCAAAGTGCTCTGGTTAAGAATAATATACCCCCTTTTTTTTGCTTAACTTAGACCAGTATTAAATTTTAACTGTCAGACCCTCGACCATTCTGGTTTTATGTAGAATTTTGAATTCTATAGTTACATTTTAAATCTAATGTATTTATATATTTTTATATATCTACTAGTAAACAAAGGCCCGTTTCTGAGCGCAATGAAACGGGCGCTAGCAAGGGTTTCATGGCTGCATGGCTCGTCGCGGTTTTACCTGGTTTGTGGCATGCAGCGCTGCTGTTTCCGTTGTAGCTCTGTGTGGGTGGCGGTTTTCGTGCCCTGCCCTCGACGTCATCGCGTTTTGACGCGAGGGTGGAGCAGAGCTACAGTGTGGAAATTCGGAGTTTGTGGCCTGAGTAGATTGTTGGAGGTGAGAATCTGCTCTGCCCTCAACGTCATAACGTTTGACGTGAGGGCGGGGCCCACAGACTGTGATTTTCGTGGCTTCAGAGCTTCGAACATACGAACTGGCTTCAGTGACGTCAGCAGACAATAGAACGTTGAGGGTGAGTTTTATATATATAGATGTGCTTTTGATTCTTGTGTATATATATGTGTGGTTTTTGAATCATGATTTTATGTTTTAGTATATTTATTTGTATATGTTTTTCTAGACTTCTGATGCAGGTGCAAAGGCACCGAAACACAGCTGCTGTGTCGAGTCTTGTGATATTTTCCTAATAAAGACTGAATTTTTATACGTCTCCCTTGTTTTTTTTTTTGTTGCATTTGTACCCCGCGCTTTCCCACTCATGGCAGGCTCAATGCGGCTTACATGGGGCAATGGAGGGTTAAGTGACTTGCCCAGAGTCACAAGGAGGTGCCTGTGCCTGAAGTGGGAATCGAACTCAGTTCCTCAGTTCCCCAGGACCAAAGTCCACCACCCTAACCACTAGGCCACTCCTCCTACTCCATCCTACTCCTTTTTGTTGTATTCAATTTTAACTGCCAGACCCTTGAACATTCTTCTAACTTTTGGAGATCCCTCCTCATCGTTTCTACTCCCTCCAGGGCATCCACTCTATTGGCTATCTTCATGTCATCCACCAAAAAGGCAAACCTTTCCTTCCAACCCTTCAGCAATATCTCTCACAAATATATTAAACAAAATGGGTCCCAGCACCGACCCCTGAGGAACCACACTGCTCACCATCCTTTCCACCGAGCGGATTCCATTTACCACCACCCTCTGCCACCTGTCGGTCAACCAGTTTTCTATCCAGTTCACCACTTTCGGTCTTAAGTTCAGCTCTTTCAGCTTATTCATGAGTCTTCTGTTGGGGAATGTATCAAAGGCTTTGCTGAAATCAAAATAGATTACATCTAGCGCACAGCCTTCATTAATTTCTTTTGTCACCCAGTTAAAGAAGTCAATGAGATTCGTTTGGCAGGATTTTCCTTTGGTAAAGCCATGTTGCCTCAGGTCCTGTAACCCATTGTCTTGTAGAAAGTTAACTATCCTTTCTTTCTGTAGCAACTCCATTATTCTTCCTACCACCGATGATTGTATTACCTTGCTCAGCCTGTCGGCCAGACTGTTTACACCTGCCAGATAAGTGGCTTGGCAAAACATACCCTGATGGCATGCCCAAAACCACATCTGGATGGCTTCCTGACACAGAGGGCGACATCCGGTGCCCCCCTGCTTGTTGGTGTAGTACATTGCAACCTGATTGTCTGTTTGAATAAAAATAAGTTGGTTGGACAGCTGATCTCTGAAAGCCTTCAGAGTGTTCCAGATTGCTCGTAGATCTAGGAGGTTGATCTGAAGACCTGTTTCCTGGAAGGACCAGGCTCCCTGAGAGTGAAGCCCATTCACATGAGCTCCCCACCTCAGGATGGATGCATCCGTCGTCAGCACTTTTTGCGGCTGAGGAATTTGGAAAGATTGTCCCATGGTCAAATTGGGCTGGATCGTCCACCATTGAAGAGAGTTGCTAAAGTCTGTGGACAGTCGGATAACATCCTCCAGATTCCCTGCAGCTTGATACCACTGGGAAGCTAGGGTCCATTGAGCTGATCTCATATGTAGATGTGCCATGGGTGTTGCATGTACTGTGGAGGCCATGTGCCCCAAGAGTCTCAACATCTGCCGACCTGTAACCTGCTGAGACACTCGAACTGCAGACATCAGAGACATGAGGTTGTCTGCCCGTGTCTCGGGGAGATAAGCCCGAGCTGTCTTCTTGTCCAGTAGTGCTCCAATGAACTCCAATTTTTGAACAGGAGTGAGATGGGCCTTGGTGTAATATATCATGAACCCTAGAAGCTCTAGCACTTGAATAGTCATCTGCATGGACTCCCGAGCACCGTCCTCCGAGATGCTCTTCACCAGCCAATCATTGGGATAAGGGAACACATGCACTCCCAGCCTGCGTAGCGATGCTGTGACTACTGCTAGGCATTTTGTAAACACTCTGGGCAGTACACGGTACTGAAAATGCTATGTTCCAAGCCGAAATCGAAGATACTTCCTGTGAGCTGGAAGTATCGAGATATGTTTGTAAGCATCCTTTAAGTCCAGAGAGCATAGCCAATCATTTCCTGAATCATGGGAAGAAGGGTGCCCAGGGAAACCATCCTGAACTTTTCTCGGGCTAGGAATTTGTTCAGGGCCCTTAGGTTTAGGATGGGACGCATAGTCTATAGTACTCTTGGCTCTTTTGAGGGTGGAGTCCACCACCATGGAATTGTGGGGAAACTGAGACCTCATCAACCCAGGTTCACCATGGATCTGATACTTGGAATCAGTCTTCAGGGATCACGGGAGCAGACAGAGGGAATGATCAGTTTTGCATAAGGACTTCCTTAAGTACCTTATGCAAAGGAGCCATCACTGCCTCCTTAAGTGGAAAGATGTAGTCCAGGACCTTCAGTATCTCAGCCCTGGGCTCATCCTCCACTTCCATAGGGAATGAAATGGCCTCAGCCATTTCCTGTACAAACAAGGAAAAGGAGAGGCTCTCAGGAGGAGACCATCTACTTTCAGGTGGAGGGGAAGGTTCAGAGGGAATCCCAAAAGACTCATCGGAGGAAAAGTATCTGGGATCTTCCTCTGTCTTCCACGAGTGCTCCTCTTCAGTATCAGAAATCACTTCCCTAAGGGATCTCTGAGACTGAGCCTGCCTCGACGCCAAGGATCGAAGTCCTCGATGACGGTGTCGAGGGGCCAACGCCCGCATGGACTGCGGTGAAGTTTCCTCCACTGACGTCGATGGGGAGTCGACCTGGGTGGCAACCAACACCAGAGCCGCAAGCGGCACTGAGGTTGGGGACCGCACCGCAGGTGAAGGGCCAGAAGCCACTGCAGCAGATGGCATGGAAGGCGCAAGCACCCACGACGCCGAAGCAGACTGGCGCAGCAGTCCTTCCAGAAGTTCTGGAAGCAGGGCCTGGATGTGCTTGTGGAGAGCCACCATCGGAGAAAGCTAGGGGGCCGGTGGAGCAGCCGGTGGCAGAATTGGTTGAGGCTCAGGAGCAGGAACCGGACTGCTAAGAGGTCAACGCATTGGCACCTCCTGTATGGAGGGGGATCAGTCCTCTCGGCGCTGACACTTCTCAGGTGCCGAATCCTTCAACACCTCGGAGCTCCCTGCACTGTGTGTCAAAGGAGAACTGTGACAGTGCTTCTTAGCCTTTGCTCGATGCCCGTCACCAAGGCTCTTCAGTACCGACGAGGACAATGTCGAATCCTCATGTCATCTCAGGGTCGGGTCCGACGATGGTCGATCCTGGGCGGCCTGCACAGCAGGAGGCCTCGAGACAGGTGAAGACCCACTTGATGCCTCACTGTTCCCAGCGTGTCTTGATCTCTCAGCAGCCATTACCTATGCTACTGATGTTGATGCGTCCCTCAATGTCGATACCGCCAACCTCGGGACCGATGCCGACGTCGAAGGACTGGTCTGAGCCCCATAAAACTTCTCACGTTGGGCTTCTGAAGCTAGTTGGGTCCGTTTCTTCATACAAAGACACAGAACACAACGAGCTGGGCTATGGTCGGGCCCAAGGCACTGGATACACCAAGAATGGGTATCTGTACCTGAGATGGTCCGGTTGCACTGAGTACGTTTGAAGCCGCTGGGTGTCTTCAATGACATGGAAAGAAAAACGTCACCAGCAAAAATCAAAGGACTCGATTGTGTCTAAGTAAAAAGGGCACAAAAGGGTAGAAACCCGACCATGCAGCCTACAGCTGGCCGCATCGTAAAAGAAAGAAAAAAACTTAAAACAGTTGACAAAAAAGAACTGAGGAAATAAGGGAAAACAGGTTTAAAAAAGAAATAAGAGAAAAAACACATGATGAAAAGTCACTAAAAAAAGAAGGCTCTTTTTCCTGGGCAAAAATGAGGAGCACAGGACGAACCTGCCGCACCTCTTCGTGAAAAAAAAGAAACTGAGGTACACGCTTGTGCAGTGGGCAGGAAGTCAGTCCACGCATGCGCACCAGAAGGCTCTAGCAAAGTTTTTGGTTTTGCTATGGCAAATGCTGGTTCCCGGGCCAACGCAGACGTTGACCCACTTGTGAGGATAATACAGCCTGCTTGTCCTTGGAGAATGTATTTTAGTACATATCTGCTTAAAGAAGACATTACACTTTAAGAGATCAGAAATATACATTACTGCGCTAACTGGTTAGCACACAGATGATGCAGGAGTCTTTACTGCCTACAAAATATGACGCGGTAAGTGCTCTCAAGGTGATTTTTAAACATGGCCACGCACTAAAGGCAACATTAGTGCATGGACATTAATAGAAAAAAAATAGTAAATCGGGATTTTACAGCTATGGTGTTAGACCAATTTTTAGTGAACATGAAAAATCTTGCATAACTATGCAAGATACCTTGCATTATTATATAACTCAGTTTCCATTTGATATTAGGTTGTAGATAGAACATCTAACATTAGCATTCCTGCTGTGAGTAACTTGTATCAGAAGATTCCAAGCTTGCATTTTAATATCAAATTTAATTTTCTTTCCATCTAATTTAGTATCTCATTCTATTTCATGTGAATTCTCCCAATGGAACAAGATTTGATAAATATCTGGTTCCCTCAGATAAAATATTAGAAAACACAATCTTAAATCTCAGGATGCCTACGGAATTTTTTTTCTACAATGCATTTAGAATAAAAAAAAAAGCAATCAAATTATAGTAAGGAAGAAATGGAAGGAAATATATATAATACGCTTCAAATCCCTGTGATCTTGGATTTTCTTCTAAACAGTGCACTAGTTGTGCCAGTAAAGAACATTCTACATCACCGTGTTACTGTACAAAGCTTTCAATAATGTAATTGTTCTCTCAGCCTGGATGTGCATTTTCCTAGCCGGTAGGTGCAGGGTAGATGGTAGAACTTTTTCAGCCCCAATTAGGTCCCTAAAGGAGGAGGAAT
The DNA here is from genome assembly GCF_901765095.1 of Microcaecilia unicolor. Taxonomy (NCBI): domain Eukaryota; kingdom Metazoa; phylum Chordata; class Amphibia; order Gymnophiona; family Siphonopidae; genus Microcaecilia; species Microcaecilia unicolor. The sequence goes on along the minus strand of NC_044033.1, from coordinate 477,350,309 downwards.
AATGTCCCCTCAAAGCTTATTGGGAGTCTTTCATCTGAGTTCCTGGCTGTGAGATAGTACAGCAATTTTGTGTCTTTATTTGTAAGGGGCAGGAAGTTCCCCTAGGAAGTCTTATAGAACCTGTCATCCCTTCATGATTAAAAATACAATATTGCTACCCCACCCCAACCAGCAGGAAAACAGGTAGAGGACTCTCACACAGCTTATAACTGATTGGAGTTTAGGGTATTGAAAGGAAGTACAGAAACCTGGGAGGAAAGTGAGAGGGCACAGAGATAGAAAGAAGATAAGAGCCATATAGGAGGCTTTCAGGAGAGGGAAAGAGGGGGTGAGTACATAGGGTGAGAGAAAAGTGAGAGGGCTGAAGGGTAGAAGAGGAAGGAAGCATGAGGAAAAAGGAGATAATGTAAAGAGGTGAGGAAGAATGTAAAGGAAGAATGAGTAAGAGACAAGGGTGAGGAAAATGAGAGGAGAAAGCACTGAAGGGAGCTAGGGGAGAGAAAGGGAGAGAGTTGAGGAAGACATGAGAGTCCTAGATGAGGGAAAGATAAAGATGTGAAATGGAGAATGACCATAAGAAAGCTGCATTGGGATGGAATGTGAGAGAGGTAATAGAGGCTGTGGAGCAGAGGAAACATGAAAGTGGCTCTGGAGTGGGTGGGTATGTGTACACGTGGTAGGGGAGAATGGTACTGGAAGACTGGAGGGTGGCCAATGTAATATCGATTTTTAAAAAAGGTTCCAGAGGAGATCCGGGAAATTAGACTGGTGAGCCTGACATTGGTGCTGGGCAAAATGGTAGAGACTATTATAAAGAACAGCATTACAGAGAATATTCAAAAGAATGGATTAATGAGACAAAGCCAACATGAATTTAGTGAAAGGAAATTGCTGATCAATATTGTATATTTGGATTTTTGAAAGGTGTTTAACAAAGTACCTCATGAAACACTTCCGATGAAAATTGGGGAGTCATGGGATAGGAGGTAGTGTCTTATTGTGGATTAAAAACTGGTTAAAAGATAGAAAACAGAGAGTAGGGTTAAATGGTCAGTACTCTCAATGGACAAGGGTAGATAGTGGGATTCCCCGGGGGTCTGTGCTGGGACCGTTGATTTTTAACATATTTATAAATAATCTACAGATGGGAGTAACTAGTGAGGTAATTAAATTTCCTGACGACACAAAGTTATTCAAAGTGGTTAAATCACAAGAGGATTCGGAAAAATTACAAAAGGACCATACGAGACTGGGAGACTGGGAGACTGGGCTTCTAAATGCCAGATTCGTTTAATGTGAGCAAGCGCAAAGTAATGCATGTGGGAAAGAGGAATCCGAACTATAGCTACGTAATGCAAGGTTCCACGTTAGGAATCACCGACCAAGAAAGGGATCTCGGCATCGTTGTTGATGATACGTTGAAATCCTGTGCTCAGTGTACTGTGGCAGCTAAGAAAGCAAATATAATGTTAGGTATTATTAGGAAAGGAATGGAAAACAAAAGTGAGGATGTTATAATGCCTTTGTATCAGTCCATGGTGCAACCGCACCTCAAATATTGTATTCAATTCTGGTCACCGCATCTCAAAAAAGATATGGCATGGAGGAGTGGCCTAGTGGTTAGGGTGGTGGACTTTGGTCCTGGAGAACTGAGGAACTGAGTTTGATTCCCACTTCAGGCACAGGCAGCTCCTTGTGACTCTGGGCAAGTCACTTAACCCTCCATTGCCTGCCGTATTGAGCCTGCCATGAGTGGGAAAGTGCGGGGTACAAATGTAACAAAATAAATATATATAGTGGAATTAGAAAAGGTACAGAGAAAGGCGACAAAAATGATAAAGGGGATGGGATGACTTCCCTATGAGGAAAGACTAAAGCGGCTAGGGCTCTTCAGCTTAGAGAAGAGATGGCTGAGGGGAGATATAATAGAGGTCTATAAAATAATGAGTGGAGTAGGGGGCATGAATTGAAGCTACAAAGTAGTAAATATAATACAAATTGGAGAAAATTTTTCTTCATTCAACGTGTAATTAAATTCTGGAATTCGCTGCCAGAGAATGTGGTAAAGGCGGTTAGCTTAGCAGAGTTTCTAAAGGAAGTCCATACTCTATTATTAAATTGACTTAGGGAAAATCCACTGCATATTTCTAGGCTAAGCAGCATAAAATGTATTGAGTTTTCTGGGATCTTGCCAGGTATTTGTGACCTGGATTGGCCACTGTTGGAAACAGGATGCTGGGCTTGATGGACCTTTGGTCTGTCCCAGTGTGGCAATACTTATGTACTTATGACTGGGTGAGGGCTGGGCACCCAGACCAACAGTTAAAAAGATGTGGGCTGGCATCGCATGTCGCCAAGAGACGCAACTAAATGATGCAGAACATATGAAGCTTAAGAAATCATGGGGAGGGGAGATTTATTTTGCATCTTGTAAAGGGGGGGGGGGGGTCCGCTTCCTCCTCTTGGGTGGAGCCAGCAAGCCTGCGGGGGCTCCCAGGGTTCCAGGACAGAATGCTGCTGATACTGGGACTCAGGACCAAAGTATTTTATTATCAAGGCAATTTTATACCAAAAATCATAATATATTCTTCAAAACAAATGGTACAGCCCTCTTAATATAGTCTTCAAAAGGAAAAGGTACAGACCTCATAAGATAATCTTCAAAAGAAAAAAGGTCCAGGCCAGGTCCCAAAATCCCTCAGCAAACGCTCAGCTCCTCAAGACCTCAGGTCTTCTATTAGGGCATTAGCTTTCCCTTCCCCCTCCTTCAGAAGGGTTTAGTAAGAGTTCAGCACACTTCCAATATAGCACAACAGTTCAGAACCAATCTTCATGGACAGTCTTTGCACATCAAACCAATACCACAAATCACCTGCCTTTTCACAGAACAGAGGGAACCCTGTAAGGAGCAGGGTTGGCAGTTTCTCCCACCTCTCAGCACCATGCCCGGTGTGGCCTCCTCCACTGCCTTCAAGTGCTGGGCAGGACAATCTTTGAATTCTCCCACTCCATGGTAGCTGGCTCCTCTCCCTTAGGCAGCTCTAGTGACAGGCTACTTCCTTCCTCCACATACTCCATGGAATCTCTCTCTCCAGTCATTTCCCCTCTCTCCTGGTGACTGAGAGCCTCCAGGTAATCTGTTCTTCCCTTCTCACAGCTGGGGGGGAATTATATATTGATGTCGAAGCCAGGGAAACTGAGCTTCATCCTTCCCTCTCCCTCTAGTGGGGAAGGGAGTAACAGGCTCACCCTACCTCGAGCCATTGCTCCCCCTGCTGGGGCTGGGAATCCATTCCATTTTTTTAGGACTACTCTCTTCTCTCATTCTTGCAAGGACTTCTGGGACCCGTAGTTCTGGGCTCAACTGCTTCACTGGGGAATCTCTGGGGCTTGCCTTGTCACAATCCTCAGTGAAAAGAAGGGGAGGAGTAGCAGTGCTAATACACAAAGCTTTAGCTTGTATAACAGATGTTGAGATGTTTTCTTAATTCTCCGTTTTATTTATAATGCCCCTTCTATTAAGAGATTTTGATAAATTCTTAACAAAAAGGGCTCTATCATCAACTCGAAAATGGTGATGGGGAGCAGCCAAGGAGGTTTGATAACAGGAGATAGCATGAACCTATCTGGCCCTTTATATGGGCTGAAGCCAGTAGGCAGAGCTTGTTGCTCTATCAACTTCATTGTTTTGGATGTACCAAGATGGCAGCAGCTGCATTGGGGAGAATTAAAACCTTCTTGGGTGGAGACTGGCTTCAGCCTTGTGACATCATGCCATCTCCGTTTATCAAACCTCCTTGAGGTCAGCTAATCTATAATTGATTAATATTTTGGCAGACAGATGGAAATAGAGAGTCCACACATGGTGGAAAAGATGTTGACCACAACCAAATATTTTATTTCTCTAAAAATGTGTTCCCATTTCACCCAGTCAAACGCTTTCTCTGCATTCAAAGATAAAGCAAGTACTAGAAGGTTCATAAATTTAGTGGTGTAGTTACATAATGAAATAGAGCATGGTAAGAGATCTCAGCAGAAAACCTATTTGATCTCGTAAAATTTAGGGAGAACTAAAATTGCTAGAATTTTGGCATAAATGTTGTAATCTGTTTGTCTGTAGTTTTCTATAGAGGCAGTATCCTTAATTGGCTTCTCTAACACTATAATTGCTGCTTCAGCAAAGTTAGCACCAACATTTTCATAATTTCCTCAGACGTTCAAAATATTTCAATAGGAACCAAAGCAGGAGTAGAGAATGACACAATGACAATACACCAGGGAGATCAAGTTCAAAGCAGTTTTATTAGAGCACCAAAATGAAAAGACCCGACATGGGCTGTGTTTCGGTGTACGCAGCCTCCTACCTCAGTGGTCACTATACACAACTCAAATCTCTGACACAACTGAATGGAAACTGAAAGTAATGCCAGATGCAGTAGCAAAAGCCAATGAAGCAACAGTCTCCACAGCGCTATGGTGAAAAGAGAAGGACACCGTGGCCCCACCATTCATCATTTCCAGCGCTTGAAAAATATTTTTATATTTATAGCATCAGGGACTTACCCGGCTGTAGTCGCTGCCCGATTACCACTGGAATAGCATGATAGCCCTTACTGCCTCCTAATTTGGGGGCGGAAAGAGCTCCTCCAGGAAATGGCCGTGCAGCAAGTATTTAACTTACTGTATGGTCATTTCCTTTAAAAAAAAAAAAAGTATTTTACCCACTGTGGTAAAAGGGGGCCTTGGTGCATAGCAATGCCACCACAAGGCCTTTTAACCGCAGCGTGGTAAAAGCGGCTCTTAGTGCTTTGAAAATATGCCTCCACATGCACTAGGCATCATTCTATAAGATAACCTTCTAGTATTTTGCATGACCTTAAAAATGTAAAAGTTTGAATTCAGAAGCTTCAGAATGACATAAAAATTTTATTTAATGTAAATGCTGACACATGCATATAGAAGCTACCAAACGACCAAATGATAATACTCTTTTTTTTTCACAAATGTATATTTCAAAAATGCTTGCTCCTTCTACATATTTGGGGAAATGCATGTGTATTTCCTGTTAACATATATGTATTTTACAAAAGGCTCCACATGCTTTTGTAGAACAGTTACAAAATTGTGAATGTCCCCACTAATGTCAGTGAAATTTAGCCAATTGAGGGAGAAGACATTTTTAACTGGTTATGCTTCACTAGCGAACTCTCAAAATTAGCTGGCTAAACCTTTTGAAATTCTACACCCCATAGATATGTTTGTCTACTTTAGCCTCTTTATCATTTTATTTATTATGTTAACTGCTTTCATTATATTTATGGTATATCAAATAAACTGAACTTGAACTATGTATATTTTGTCAATTAAAAACATTTCTTACCTTTTTCACTGACACTTTCACTTTCTATTTCTACATCTTCACAGCTTGTGTATCCTGGTGTTGATGCTCCTTCTTCCTCCGAGCTACTGACTGACATCTGTCTTTTTTTACCACCTCTTTTTGACCTATGGGGCTTTGGAGGTGATGGTCTCACCGATTCTGACTGGTCAGAACTAAGGGAATCATTCCTTAGCATAGTCTCCATTTTCTCCCGCTTTGCTTTCCGCATGAGGATGGCAGAACTAGGATCTAGGCGACTTTGTTTTTTGAAGGAGTCATGGTTCTTGGAGTCTACATGTTCTGAAGGAACAGGGCTGTGTCTTGGAGTTGGTGGGCTATGATTGGATAATTGTTTAGACATAGGAAGTCTTCCATCATCAGTTCTATCTATAGAGTATGCTCTTTGATTTTCCATAAGAGTTTTTTTGTCCTGAGTTCCTGGTAACTGTGAATGCTTCCCGAGTTTGTTCTCAGGTACCTCGGCTTCATCCTCTTCCATATGTGCTAATGCTACATCACTGTGCCTCCTTTCATAACGCACCTTAGAAACCTTTGCATGCATACGCATCTGTTGCTCCTCTGGTTGTGGTTTCACTGGATATATTGCTAAATTAGGATCACTTCTGTAACGAGTCTGATAGTCTTTTTCCTGCCTTTGTTTATCAGTAGCAGCTGCCTTGCCTTCCTCAACTTTGTCAGGCATGTCCTGTGACCTCCCTTTCTCTAATCTTCTATTTTCTCGTCTTTCTCTGTGTTCTCTGTTTTCCATATGTCCCTCCCCAAGTTGAGGAGACAATTTTGGCACTCGTTTGCGCTCAGTTCTTAAACCCCCTTTGGCATTTAGCTCAGGAGTTGATAAAGTCTTCTTCCTGCAGTTAATAAAAAATGAAAATGTGTCATAAAAATTGTGCCTTATATACATTTTTAAAAGTTGTGGATTTAGTATTAATGCCCTATAAATATAAAAGTTTGCAAGTTTTATAAGACAAAAAGTCTAGATAGCTACTCCAAAACATGTAAGAAATTAACTAATTTGTATATTTAATGGAACTTATTAACTACATTTATAAAGAGATTCACCCAATATGGTGTACAGCAGATATAGTTTAACATAAAAATTACAATTTTGTTAAAAGCATAGCAAGAGTAAAATGACCAAATATAAGCATAAATGGAGTTAGGGGCCCTTTTTACTAAGCTGTGGCAAAAAGTGGCCTGCGGCAGTGTGAGCGAGTCTTTTGGGTGCACGCCAGTTCAGTTTTTACTGCGTCCTGGAAAAAGGTCCCTTTTTCAACGGAGAGGCCAGAAATGGAGGTACGGCAAAATAAAAATCAGCACATATCCATTTTCAGCCTGAGATCTTACCGCCACCCACGGACTTAGTAGTAAGGTCTTACACGCTACCTTGGCGGTAGGCATGCAGCGCGCGCCCACTGCCATTTACTGCTGGGTAAGCACTATGTGGTAGAAAATAGAAAATATTTTCTGCCATGTGTTTTTGGCGCACACCAAAGTCGGAATTACCGCCTGGGGCATGTGGCCCTTATGCGCCTTTGTAAAAGGGCTCCTTAATGAGGTAAACTTGGAAATGGAAAATTGTAACCTAGTAAAAGGACTAACATGATACAGTATTAGAAACATACATATTTAACAACACTGAAGAACAATCATGTAACAGAAATATAATAAATCTCAGTACAATAGTAGATGTAATCTACTTGGATTTCAGCAAAGCCTTTGATACCATTTCCCACAGAAGGCTCATGAATAAGCTGAGCAGTGTGAATTTAGGAACCAAAGTGTAAACTGGATTGGAAATTGGTTGACGGACAGATGACGGGGGGTGCTAGTCAATGGAACCTGCTCGGAGAAAAGGAAGGTGAATAGTGGAGGGTATCAGACATTGATACTGCAGCCAATTCTATTTAATATATTTCTGAGCGACGTTGCCGAAGGGTTAGGAGGAAAAGTTTGTTTGTGGATGACATAAAGAATGCAAACAGAGTGGATACCCTGGAGAAAGTAGGAAGGATGAGAAGAGATTTAATAAAATTAGAAGAATGGTCTAAGGACTGTCAATTGAGATTTAATGTGAAGAAGTGCAGAGTGATGCACTTGGGATGCAAAAATCCAAAGGAGACATGCTAGAATGGAGGTGAGAGACTGATATGCATAATTCAGGAGTGGGACCTAGGAGTGATAGTGTCTGAGGATCACAAGGCAGCGAAACAATGTGACAAGGTAGTGACTGTACCCAGAAGGATACTAGGTTGCATAGAAAGAGGTAAAACCAGCGGAAGAAAAGAGATATTGATGCCACTGTACAAGTCATTGGTGAGGCTCCACTTGGAGTATTGTGTTCAATTTAGGAGGCTGTATCTTGCTAAGGATATAAAACGATATGAAGCAGTTCAAAGAAAAGCAGCAGAAATGATATGGGTTTTGGACCAAAAGATATATGAGAAAAGACTTGAGGAACTGAATATGTATACCCTAGAGAGGTGATATGATACAGACATTTACATTCTTGAAATACATTTACATTCTTGAAAGGCATTATTATGCAAACAAATCTTTTCCAGAGAAGGGGAAGTGGTAGAATAGAGGACATGAATTGAGGTTGCATGGGGGATCAATTTAGTGTCAGGAAGTACTTTTTTCACAGAGATGGTGGTGAATGCCCTCCTATGGGAGGTGGTGGAGACAAAATGAGTAACAGACTTCAAAAATATGTGGGATAAATACAAAGGATTCCTATATGGAAAGAGAATGAGAGCCTACTCTCCACCCCCAGACATGCCTCCCACAGGTTAGGAAGACAGTGGGGTGCTGGCCCTGCAAGGGGAGTGGGCTGAAGGGAAGGGACAGGTGCTGGACTTGTTGTGGGGGGGATAAGGAAGATGTGGAGGAGCTGGTCCTGGGAGGGAAGGGGAGGGGCTTGAAGGGAAGAGAAAGGTTCTGGACTTGCGGAGGGCAGGGGGTTGGAGAGAAGGGAAGGGAGAGAGGTACTGGACTTGCAGGGGGGAGGTTGGAGAGAAGGGGAGAGGTGCTGGATTTGCAGGGGGAAGGCTAGAGGGAAGGGGAGAGGTGCTGGATATGCAGGGGGGTTAAAGGGAAAGGGGAGATGTGCTGGACATGCAGAGGGTTGAAGTGAAGGGGAGAGGTGTTGGACATGAAGGGGGGCTGGATGGTGCTGAACATGTAGTGGGGGGCTGGATGAAAGGGAGAGAGGTGCTGGACATGTAGGGGGGCTGGCGGAGAAGTGCTGGATATGCAGGGGGTGACTGAAGGGAAAGGAGAGAGATGTGGACCTGCAAGGACGGCTGGAGCAAAGGGAGAAAGGTGCTGGACCTATGGGAGGGGTTAGAGGGAAGGTTGAGAGATGCTGGACAAGAGAATAAAGGAAGAGGGGGTTAAATGCTTAAACCCACAATGGGCGAAAGAGCCAGATGCATAAAAGGAAGGAAAGAAGAGAAGCTGGTTGGGGTGGGATCAGAGAGGAGAGGGGCACATTGGTGTGAAGGAGGGAGAAAGGAGACATAGGCAGGTGTACAGATACAGAAGGGAGATGATGGGCATTAGGTGGGAGCATGGGGACAGGGACATAAATGTGAGATGCTGTATGGGGATGACATATGGGCACAGAGGGGCGATGCCTGACAAGGGGGGGGAGGGGATATGGATTAGAGATACAAAGCTGGACACTGGAGAGGAGGGTATATGGACATGGGGGGGGGGGAGATACCAGACAAGGGGGAGAATAAGAACATAGAAGGGATATGCTGGGCATGGGGTGCATATATGCACAGAGGAATGATGACGGATGAGGGGATATGAACACAGGGGAGATACTGGACAAGGAAATATAGGAAAACAGAGATGGGAGATGGATGATGGACATGGAGAAAGAAGAAATGTCAAATAGACAGGAGACCCTGGCAAGTGAGTTAAGAGAAGACAGATGGAAGCAGAAACCAGAGACTGACGTCGGTGCCGGGCAAGATGGTGGAGGCTATTATTAAGAATAAAATTGCAGAGCATATACAAAAACATGGACTGATGAGACAAAGTCAGCACGGATTTAGTGAAGGGAAGTCTTGCCTCACCAATCTAATGCATTTTTTTGAGGGGGTAAGCAAACATGTGGACAATGGGGAGCCGGTTGATATTGTATATCTGGATTTTCAGAAGGCGTTTGACAAAGTGCCGCACGAAAGACTCCTGAAGAAATTGCAGAGTCATGGAATCGGAGGTAGGGTATTATTATGGATTAAGAACTGGTTGAAAGATAGGAAGCAGAGAGTAGGATTGCGTGGCCAGTATTCTCAGTGGAGGAGGGTAGTTAGTGGGGTCCCGCAGGGGTCTGTGCTGGGTCCGTTGCTTTTTAATGTATTTATAAATGACCTAGAGATGGGAATAACTAGTGAGGTAATTAAATTCGCCGATGACACAAAATTATTCAGGGTCGTCAAGTCGCAGGAGGAATGTGAACGATTACAGGAGGACCTTGCGAGACTGGGAGAATGGGCGTGCAAGTGGCAGATGAAGTTCAATGTTGACAAGTGCAAAGTGATGCATGTGGGTAAGAGGAACCCGAATTATAGCTACGTCTTGCAAGGTTCCGCGTTAGGAGTTACGGATCAAGAAAGGGATCTGGGTGTCGTCGTCGATGATACACTGAAACCTTCTGCTCAGTGTGCTGCTGCGGCTAGGAAAGCGAATAGAATGTTGGGTGTTATTAGGAAGGGTATGGAGTCCAGGTGTGCGGATGTTATAATGCCGTTGTATCGCTCCATGGTGCGACCGCACCTGGAGTATTGTGTTCAGTACTGGTCTCCGTATCTCAAAAAAGATATAGTAGAATTGGAAAAGGTACAGCGAAGGGCGACGAAAATGATAGTGGGGATGGGACGACTTTCCTATGAAGAGAGGCTGAGAAGGCTAGGGCTTTTCAGCTTGGAGAAGAGACGGCTGAGGGGAGATATGATAGAAGTGTATAAAATAATGAGTGGAATGGATCGGGTGGATGTGAAGCGACTGTTCACGCTATCCAAAAATACTAGGACTAGAGGGCATGAGTTGAAGCTACAGTGTGGTAAATTTAAAACGAATCGGAGAAAAGTTTTCTTCACCCAACATGTAATTAAACTCTGGAATTCGTTGCCGGAGAATGTGGTACGGGCAGTTAGCTTGACGGAGTTTAAAAAGGGGTTAGATAGATTCCTAAAGGACAAGTCCATAGACCGCTATTAAATGGACTTGGAAAAATTCCGCATTTTTAGGTATAACTTGTCTGGAATGTTTTTACGTTTGGGGAGCGTGCCAGGTGCCCTTGACCTGGATTGGCCACTGTCGGTGACAGGATGCTGGGCTAGATGGACCTTTGGTCTTTCCCAGTATGGCACTACTTATGTACTTATGTACTTATGTACTTATGTATGATTTGAAAAATAAAATGACCAGACAACAAAAAGGTACAAAAAATTATTTTATTTTCAATGTTGTGAATATAATATGTTGGATTTGGAATGTACATCTTGCCATAGTTGACGTTAAACATGGCTGGGGTCCAAGACAGAAATCTAGAAAAGGACCCCAAAGTCCATTACCAGGCTGCGCCTTCAGCTTTCTCTGGCCAGGGAACCAAGCACAATTGCCCTAGTTGCAACCCCTAACACCATCCCTGGCATGTGCCTTCTTTATATTTTGCACAGGAGGAAATGCCTTTCTTTCTTGTTTCTCTAGTGTACTACATGCAAGGTCTGGTTTCTTGGGGTTTATGTTTAATTTATATTTCTAGAGATTGTGGTCACTTTTTCTATTTTTGGCATTTGTGTTCTCTGTGTGTGACTTGAGGTATTCTGTTAGCATGAAGTTTCTATGTAGCATTCTGTAGTAATTTGGCGTGTTCCGCTTTCCTGATAAATGTATTTGTATTTTAGGGCCCCACTATAATATTTAAGGCACTTCCTTTTCATACGTAGGATCCTTGTTTTTGGAAGTTAGTGTTGGCATGGTAGATTTGCTCTAGGTTTGCTCAAAGGAACACTTCTCCAGTTTTAACATGTAGGCCATTCTCCCATAGACAATGTAGCACTACCTTAACATGGATTCAATGCTCAGGGAATGATGTAGAGAATACTAAGATGTCATCTAGGTACACTAAAACATGGAGCAGAAGAGATCTCAGAAAACATCATTAATGAAGTGCTGAAATACTGCTGGAATGTTACATAGCCACAAAGCCATCACCAGATATTCATAATGTCCATCTCATGTGTTGAAGGCCATCTTCCACTCATCGCCTGCTCGGATGTGGATCAGATTATATGCCCCGCGGTCAAGTTTGGTAAAGATGGTTGCCCCTTGTAGGCAGTCAAATAACTCTGCTATAAGTGGTGCATTATTCTTAATGGTGATAGTGTTCAGGCTGCAATAATTGATGCAGGGTCATAAGGATTTATCTTCCTTTCCAACAAAAAAGAATATGGTCCTTGATGGGGAGGTAGAGGTACAGATGAAATCACATCACAGGTTGTGCTGAATATATTCTATTTATTTATTAGGATTTTTTTTTTGTTACATTTGTACCCTGTGCTTTCCCACTCATGGCAGGCTCAATGTGGCAGGCAATGGAGGGTTAAGTGACTTGCCCAGATTCACAAGGAGCTGCCTGTGCTGGGAATTGAACTCAGGTCCTCAGGACCAAAGTCCACCACCCTAACCACTAGGCCACTCCTCCACTGCCTTTATGAAGAGATTCACCCAAGGCAATGTACAGCAGGCACAGTTTAACATAAAACTTATAATTTTAACAGCACTTAACCCTCCATTGCCCCGGGTACAAATAAGTACCTAAGCCGCATTGAGCCTGCCATGAGTGGGAAAGTGCGGGGTACAAATAAAAAAAAAAAAAAATATATATATATATATAAACATAAATACAACAAATGAGGTAAACTTGAAAACAGTAAATTGAAAACTAATAATAGAACTACCATGAAACAGTATCAAAAACATACACATTTAACAGCACTTGAATTCAAATACCAGAGATATAATACATTAGCATAATAATGATACACCTAATAAGCATCCATAACATTCAACTAACATAGATATAATGCTAAAGATTTTCTACAACATAGCTTACCATATAGCTGATGGACCAAGCGCAGATATATGATGGGAACAAGATACATGGAACAGAGTCAGTTGGGATAATTTGATGGTTAACTAAACTCATGGCAAGTTCTTTGTACAGTTAATCAAGATATAAGGAACTGGTCTAAGTTATAGTGTGTAGCAAGCTAGTCCTGGTGCAGAATAAGTGTATAGTCAGTCAGTGATGTTCCTTGGTCGGCTGCTACCCGGGGGGGATCGCCGCTGCACACCCCCACCCGGATGCAGCACGACACCCCCCGGGTGCATTCTTCTTACCTGCTGGGATGCTGGGTGCACCACGCAGCTGTCAGCTCCACCGGTTCCCTGCTCCCTCTGTCGTGGAACAGGAAGTAAAAGCAGAGAAAGCAGGGATCTGGCGGAGCCGACAGCCACGCAGCTGCTCTCTGCACTCCTCCTGCAGCGTGCACCCAGAGTGGACTGCCCCCACCGCCCCGCCCTCGGTACGCCACTGTAGTCAGTCACCCTATGTATTAAAGGTTTGGGAGAAGAGCCAGGCTCTCACCTGCTTCCTGAAGAAGAGATAGTCTCGAGTTATATGTAGAACATCTGGGAGTAAATTCCAGAGCATGGTGGGTATCACATCATATAATTTCTTTTAATGAGGGAGGATACAGATAGTGATAATCCTTGAGAGGACTTTAGAGGTCTTAAAGGTATGTAAAGAGCTAACTTATTCTTTAAGTAGTCTGGCCCATTTTGTCTGAGGACCTTGAAAATCAAACATAGATTTTTAAATTTAGCCCTGTCAGGTACTGGTAGCTAGTATAGCTTTTGCAGGAAGGGAATGATGTGGTCACATCACTTGCAGCCTTCTATCAGTCGTGCTGCAGCATTTTGAATTAGTTGAAACTTTGTGGTTTGGTCAGTGTGCAGGGCATTACAGTAGTCTAGTTGTGATGTTATCATGGCATGGACCACTGTGGTCAGGCTCATCTTTTCAATATATGGAGAGAGATTTCATAGCTGCCTTAGGTGACAGAGACAATTTTTGAAGGTTGTTTGAATTTGTGGGATCAGAGTGAGTGATGAGTCTAGCAGTATCCCAATTCCTGACCTGTGATTTTAGGGGGAGTTCATACTTCCCAAGAGGTACTTTGAAGTCGGGCATTTTGGTGTTTGGTACCCAAAGAATCTCTCTTATTTGGGTTCAGGCAAAGTTTGTTGTTGTTTGCCCATTCCTGAGTTTGGTTAGGCAGGCAGTCAGTTTATTCAGAGCTGTGGGTAGATCTGGTTCAATAGATATGAGTAGTTGTACATCATCAGCATAGATGTAGATTTTTGTGTCTATTGACCGAAGCAGCTCAGCCAGAGGCTTGAGGTAGAAATTACATAAAATGGGAGACATCCCACAGTCCAGTGCCCACAATAATAATGTGCTATTGCTGAACAATATACTCTTCCATAGCCTTTGTTTTGGGAACTTTGCCCATGGGTAGCATCTTACCCAGCAGGAGGTCAATGGGGCAGTCATACTCCCAATGAAGTGCCATATGCTGCTGGGATATCAGGAGGCAGGGATGATTTGGTTTTAGCCAGAGTTAGCTGAGGTTGAACAGGTGTTAAGCAGGAATGAAAACAGGTCAGCCCCCAGGCCAGAATATCTCTGGAGCGCCAGTCGATATGAGGTTCACATTTCTGTAACCAAGGAAGACCCAAAATGACCTGATTAACTGATCTAGGTAGTAAAAAGAATTCTATTGTTTCTTGATGCAAGATGCCCACCTGAAGAGAAATAGGGCTAGTAATCGCCAACAGGTACCCAGGCAGCAGGTCCCCTTAGACTGAGGAGGGAATTTGCAGGAATTTCATACTGGTGTATCAGTTATTCATCCACAAAACTCCCGGCAGCCCCAGAGTCAAGGAAGGCTTGGGCAATAATTTGTTTATCACCCAACTGAAGAATGACTGGTAAGGTAATGAGGGAGGTTGAAGCAGTTCAAAATGGACTTAGGAGTGCCTCCCCAACCAACCCTATGCCTTGGAGTTTCCTGGTTTCCTGGGACATGTAGTTACATAGGGCAAGATTCTATATATGGTGTCTAGAAAGTCCGCACAGAAAATAATTAACAAGTAAACCTAAAGTGTCCACTGAGGAATGCATTATAGAATCTGAACTTTTGGCTAAATTCTTTGTATCTAAAATAGAAACACTAAGAACTAATTTGAACAAATCAATAATACCAACAACTGTATGTTTGTTACCATCTTCAGAATTATGGACTACATTTGAGATTCCATCATTAAATTCTTTTTTAACAATTATATCACAGCTTTCTTTAACCTACAATCAATTAGATCCAATACCATCAACCTGGCTAAAAAAACTCTTCCTTAGAAATACAAAATCATCTTTACTCAATTATTACAAAAAGCCTTATAGAGGGAACAGTACCTCAAGTTCTTAAAGAGGCTTTGGTAAAGCCTATTCTAAAAAAAAGCTACTTTAGACCCTCAACTTCCAGGAAACTATTGTCCAGTTTGCAATCTTCCATGTATATCTAAAATACTGGAAACGGTTGTGTTTAAGCAACTACAATCCTATGTTGAGAAGAAGAATATATTACATCCTAGACAATCTGGTTTTAGAAAAGGCTACAGTACAGAAACGGTTTTAGCATCATTTTTCAGTGAAGTTCATTCTAGATTAGAACAAGGTTATGTCGCTCTAGTTGTTTCACTTGATCTGTCCGCAGCATTCGATCTAATAGATCATACTTTATTACTACAACGGTTAAAGGAAATTGGGATGTCAGGTATTATTTATAACTCTTTAACTTCTTATCTAAAGAACTGTTCCTTTAAAGTTACCAAAATCAATCAACTTCTAATTCATATTTCAGCAGCTGTGGGGTACCCCAAGGATCGGTGTTATCTCCTATGCTGTTTAATTTATATGTTAGCCCACTTTCACTACTCATTCAATCTTTAGGTATTAGTTCCTATTCATATGCCGATGACTTCCTTCTAATTCATTATGTTAAAGCAGTAAACATTGACTTAGTACCGATTCAAAATTGTCTTGAGATGGTGGCTGACTGGTTGATAAAGCATAAACTAGTATTAAATCCAGACAAAACTACAACTGCATGGATAACGGGTCTTGGGCCTATTCCATCCTTAATACCGACTTTGTTTGGAAAACAAATACCTACGGTGCAGTCATTTAGATACTTAGGTATTATTATTGATTCGTCTCTATCTTTTAGTGAGCAAATATCTGATTTGACAAAGAAATCTTTCTATCATCTGCGTAAATTACGTTCAATTCGGAATTCCATAAACAAATCCTCACCACGTACACTAACCTATGCTTATATTTTATCCCAATTAGACTATTGTAATATTGTCTACGGACGTATTTCAAAACTTAATGTAAAACGATTACTGACGATCCAAAATACTGCTGCGCGTATTATCTGCAGAGCTTCAAAATATGATAGAATTACCCCATTGCTATATCAACTACACTGGCTTCCAATAGAAGCTAGGATGCAATTCAAAATTCTTACATTGGCACATAAGGCATTTTACTTGTTGAGTCCATCGTACTTGTCCAATCTTATTATTCCCTATACACCAGCGCGGACACTGCAGTCATTGATAGACAATAGACTGGTAATTCCATCCCCATCTAAAGCCAGATGGGAATCTACACGAACATCTGCATTCTTCTCCTTAGCCCCTACCATCTGGAACTGCCTTCCTAAAGAACTTAGGCTTGAAAACTACTATGCCCACTTCCGCAAAATCCTAAAAACTAATTTTTTTCGAGACATATTTGAAGATAATGTCTAATACTAAATTAAATATATAATAAGGGAAAGGGATAGGAGAAGTGAAGAGAGATGAAAAGAAAGAGAGAGAAGAGGAGAACAAAGGGGGGGTGGAAAAGGAAAAAAACGGAATTTTTAATATTTCTTTGTTTTTATTATGTTTTATGATAGTTATTATAATCTGAGTAATTTGTATGAATGTTCCTAATTGACTCTCTGGTTTTGCTGTGCTTTTCTATCAGAAATGGATTTCAAGGTGTGTTTTTATAGTATTTTAATATTGATTTTATTGTTATGTTATATTGTAAACCATTCTGATTTACTTTTGTAATAAGTGACGGTCTAGTAAATAAATAAACGATAAACATATTCTATAAGCGGTGCATACAAATATGCTTGGTTGATATTCTAGTGCGTAAATCCAGGCACACAGACTTAGGCACAGAGGGCCATATTCTATAACAACGTGTAAATTTTGGAACACCCATAAAACACCCATTTCCCCACCCTTAACCATGCCCCTTTTTACCTGCATGCATTAAAATTTAGGTAGAGTTACATAATATGCTTAGGGAGTTCTGCGCATAAATTTTAATTTTTGACAATTAGTGCTCATTATTGCTTGTTAAGTGCTGTTAATAACACTGATTGGCTTATTAAGCCAATTAACTTACACATTCTGATACAGAATATGCTTGGATTTTGGAGCGAAATGCTAGGTGTGCTATATAGTATCTATGGGATAATGTCCTGAGTCTGCACAATATAAGCATAGATCCTGCACTCTCCAACGTTATTTCTCCTCTTCCAACAGTCAAGAATGCCCTACCTGTATGGGAACCTCCTCTCCCATAGTGGCAGAGGAAGATGGAGCCTGCGGCTGTATAGGTTTCTGAAATTGGGGTGCCAGACATAGAGGGCAACATCTGACTCCACATTCCTTAGCCCTCTCCTGGAATTGGACATCAATCTTAATGCATGGCTGAGACTCCGGAAGAACTGGAGGCAGAAGCACTTGAGAGGGTCCCTGTAGAGAGTCATGGGGGGAGTGACTGGGAGGTCCAGCAGCCCAAGGGGAGTAGTTTGGAAGTAAAATGCTGAAATAAAGTGCACTGAAAGGGGAAGTGGAGTTAAGAGTTAATAGAACAGTGAGTTGCCCTTTAGAGGAGGGAGAGAGAGCTTGAATTCTGGTTGTAGCTTTGGGTCTTTGGTTGCCTGCAAGCTCCTGCCAAGTGACCCAAAGGAGAAGGGGAATCCCATTAAAAAGAAGTGAATCCATTGGCAAAGGAAAATGAGAGTTGCTGCTAAGAAAAACAGTAACTGTGAAAGTGGGTGGGCTGTGAAGAGACCTAGCCCAGGAGTACAGGATAGGAGCCAGGGAGTGCCCATCCCATAGCCAGGGTGAACCAATGCAAAGATCACCTTAGGTGGAGGTTAGATCAAGTTAGACTTGAAACATAGAGAGGAGCACAGCCATTGGAACACTATCTTTGGGGACTGGCACGGTCTGGAGCTGTACAAAATGTAAATAATTCTGATTCCCTTATAAAATACACCCAAAAGGAGGAGAATACAGGAGTTCCACTGAGAGAATACCAGAGGAAGATTTAATTAACAATTGTACTATTTGGTGAAGAGTTCATACAGTTGGATGTTCCTGTGGTTTGAAGTTGAAGAATAAACTGAGTTTTAAGCTGCTGATTACGTAGTGGTCGTTTGGATTAAAAGGTGTATAGCTGTCTCCCCACAGACAGCCTATCTTAATTGCCAGCCTTGTTTCCCACAGAGATTTGGACCTTAACTTTGAGTTTCCTGGGGTAGAAGAGGATCAACACTTCTTTCCTCAGGTGGAGGCACCGCAAGCCAAATGAGTGAGTGAGTGAGTGAGTGTTCGACGGAGTCTACCCTTCACGGGGGCTCCAGTCCATTCGTACCCAGAACCCAGAAGTGAACAGGTCAAGGAGCATTACATAGAAAAAGGCCCAGAACTTTGGAATTCGCTTCTATCTGCCATTCGTAACATTTAGCATTATATGACTTTTCGACGCAGTTTGAAGACTTGACTGTTTAACAAATTCCTGGGCAAGCCTACTTAATTATTAACTCTTCACATTTTTGGAATGTTAGGATTTATAATAGTTGTGGTATATGTTCTGTTGTTTTGTTCATTTGATTATTTTATTTTATTTTATTGTTTTTATGCTTTATTTGTGTGTATTAATTGTTCTGTATATTGA
Organism: Microcaecilia unicolor; assembly: GCF_901765095.1. Taxonomy (NCBI): domain Eukaryota; kingdom Metazoa; phylum Chordata; class Amphibia; order Gymnophiona; family Siphonopidae; genus Microcaecilia; species Microcaecilia unicolor. Next base: position 477,331,734 of record NC_044033.1, on the reverse strand, counting down.
TGCTTCTCTTTTTGTAATCCGTTCTGAACTGGCTGGTTGAGCAGAATATAAAAGATCTGAATTAAATTTAATTAAATTATCATATATTCATATGAAGGGGCTCAAGCAAATGAAGGGCATGGACAAGCAATGACACTGTACAACTATACCATTTGTTTATGAGATTACTGATATACCACATTTGGTGTACATATTACATACAGGTACATTTTTTTCCCGGAATTTCAGATAGGATGACCACGCCTATTAGAGAAACAAACAGGTCCCAGGAGTAGCCTAGTGGTCAGCACAGTGGACTGTAGAGAAAGGGACCCAGGCCCATATCCCACTCTAACTGATACACTTGTGGTTGAATGTGTGGGCCCTCTAAAACCCACTAAATACCTACTGTACCTATGTATAGGTGACACCTGCATGCATAAGGCCTGTTGTAGTGGTGCACAGTTGGGTACAGTAGGTTTTTGGGTGGGTTTTGAAGGGCTCATTATACAATATAAGGGGGTTATGATGAGATATGTACCTGGAATCCTTTATGTGAAGTCCACTGCAGTGTCCCTTAGGGTGCCCCACTGCTCAACTGGGATGTCTGTGTGGCCAGTCTACTAAGAATAATGGTCCCCCAGACATCCCAGTGACTGTTTTTGGGCATTTATTTTCCAAAATGGTCCCAAAAGAAAAACACACTGAGCACAAAATGTCTAGAAAAAGGTGATTTTCAAACCAAAAAGATAGACTTTTTCAGGTTCGATAATAGCTAAGTTCGCCACTCAATTTTTGGATGGTTTTAGCAAAACATTAAATATCGGACTTAGCTATTTTATCAAAGATGCCCCTCTTTATCTATTAACCATACATTTGAAACACGCAATTCTTAAGTAAGCTCACATTTATTTGTCGGAAATCCCCTTTCCCTCTAAGAAAAATTGTAATTGAAATAGCTGTGCTGTGGCAAAAAGTGGCCTTAGCACACCCTTATGTGGGTCTTTCACATGTGCTAAGGCTACATTAGCTCATGGCCACTATTTTGCAGGTGGTAATGGCTCACACGCTAATCTTGTGCTAATCTGTGCATGGTAATGTAGCTGCTCTGATTAGTGCAGAAACGCCAACTCTGCACCCCCCAGACTCACCCCCTCAGCTAAAAAATAAAAAATATTTTTTAGTGGGTGGGTAGCATGTGCACATTTGCAAAGGTGCAAAGAAGGGCGACGAAAATGATAAAGGGATTGGGACGACTTCCCTATGAGGAAAGGCAAGGGCTCTTCAGCTTGGAGAAAAGGCGGCTGAGGGGAGATATGATAGAGGTCTATAAAATAATGAGTGGAGTTGAACGGGTAGATGTGAAGTGTCTGTTTATGCTTTCCAAAAATACTAGGACTAGGGGGCATGCGATGAAGCTACAATGTAGTAAATTTAAAACGAATCGGAGAAACTTTTTCTTCACTCAACGTGTAATTAAACTCTGGAATTCATTGCCAGAGAATGTGGTAAAGGCGGTTAGCTTAGCGGAGTTTAAAAAAGGTTTGGACAGCTTCCTAAAGGAAAAGTCCATAGACCATTATTAAATGGACTTGGGGAAAATCCACTATTTCTGGGATAAGCAGTATAAAATGTTTTGTACTTTTTTTGGATCTTGCCAGGTATTTGTGACCTGGATTGGCCACTGTTGGAAACAGGATGCTGGGCTTGATGGACCTTTGGTCTTTCCCAGTATGGCAATAGTTACTTACTTATGTAACTTACTATGGGATGCCTCAGCAGCATGTCCCGCAGTATGACATTTTTAAGCTGTACTAAGCATGGATTAGTGCTTACCGAATTTTGGTAAAAGGGTCCCTTAGGAATTATTATGAAATGAAACAATACATTTACAAGGGTATCTCAAATGGAATCTAGCCCCCAATGCCAAAACCTGATGACGATATTCTAAGAATTTTTCCCTTCCCTTTTGTGTCCTTTAAGAGATGTCATGAAAGACTGATATATTGCCGGTAGCTGGGTGTCAGCAGCAGCTAATTACCAAGATATTAAATGCTGGTATCTGGGTATGGACTGATGCAGAACATCCAGGTATAGAAAACCTTGCTGTGGCCAGCGTTTGGGGGAAAAAAAACACACTAGCATGGGATCAATATTACCACCCAAAGTAAAATGATAGCAAATATATCAAACTTGTTCAAAGTATTTACAGTCCTTGATGTCCTCTGTGGTGTGCTCTCTTCCCTGTCCTCTTTCATCTCCTGTACTCTTCATTAGTAGATGGGTTTTGAACTCTCTCTGCTTCTTGGTAAATGCCTTTTGAACTTTCAGCACTCTTAGTAGCCTCAATCTCATACTTCTAGACACTTTTAGGTGTAGTCAGCTTTTAGGGCATGGAATACACCAATCTCTCACACACCTCAAAGACTATGCAATCTTTCACTCTCTCGCTGCCTGAGAAGTTAATGTTCTCTGCTCCTTTCTCAACTGTACACCATGCTTAATTGAGTGAAGGAGTAGCCTAGTGGTTAGTGTAGCGGATGTTGATCCTGGAGGACTGGGTTCAATTCCCACTGGAGCTTTAAAATAGCCGAAGCAGGTATAAAAAGCTTATTCCTATGAACATGGGCTTAGCCAGACCTCAGTTTTATTGGGGGGGGGGGGCAAACATTTCTTCTCAGTTCTTCCCCCCTCCACCACTGCTGCTGCCACTCCTCCCCCCCCCCCCCCCAAATCATACCCTTGCAGGCAGGGATGCTCAAGCCCAGCCAGCCAAAGAGATTCTCTGCTGGAGCCCCCACCCATGCTGCCTGAGCAGCGAGGAAGTCAGTAGGGTACTCCAACCTCTGAAGCTGGCACTTCCGTACATGTTCAGTTCAATGCATGAACTGAGCATATGCAAAAGTGCTGGCATCGGCAGATGGTGGTGAGCTCAGGCAGAGAATCTCTTTAGTAAGGCTTAAGAATTCCCGGCAGCCAGGCATATGGTGCCACAATTTCGGAAGGGGCCTGAGTCCCCCCTCTCCCCCCCCCCCCCCCCCCCCATGGCTACAACGCTGCCTATGAATCATTCTACTGGAACAGCAGCCAGTCTGCAAAGAAACTAAAGAGGATAAATACTTAGGGCTGCTTCCCTGTACATTTTTAAAAAAATTAAACATAAGATTTTAAACTCCGTTCTGGCAACTACTGGAAGCTGATTCCAAAACTATTAAAGGAGATGTTACACTGTCAAATTTTACAGCGATACTGTAGCTGCAGTGTTTGGAATATCTGAATCCTAAATAAAGGGACAAAGACCAAGATACAGCACATTATAATAATCTGTTCTCAAGATATAAAGACATGGAAAAAAATGTTTTCATGTCATCCAGAGAAATGTAGGATTGAATCTGACATACTAAACGCAACTGAAAGAACACTGATGAGGTAAGATGTTCAGGGGGCATTTTCAATATGACATCTAAATCTGATTGTGGACATTTTGTGAAAAATGTCCAAAAATCCAGTAGCAAACATGGCCATTTTCAAACTAGAAAAATGCCCAACTTTTTATTTTGAAAATGGCCATTTGCTAGATGTTTTTCTACTCAGTGCATCTACCGGTATATCTTTTAGGACCAATTATTTTGGGGGGAAAAAGCACACAAAAACAAGCCATTGGGATATATTGAGAGGGGAGGGAGCCAGCATTCTTAGTAGACTGGTCAGACAGATATTCATGCAGAGCAGTGGGGCACCCTAGGTGTCATTGCAGTGGACTTCACATAAAAGGTGCCAAGTACACAACTCACCACAGTCCCCCTATATTATGTGGTGACCCCTCCAAAACCCACCAAAGACCTACTGTACCCTCTACAAATGTCCTTATGCCTGAAGGTGTCACCTATATGTAGGTATTTAGTGTATTTTTGGACGGCTTACCTGTTCCACCACAAATGTACCAGTTACAGTGGGATATGGGCCTGGGTTCCCTTCTCCACAGACCACTGCATTGACTACTAGGCTATTCCTGGGACCTGCTTGTTGCTTTAATAGGAGTGGCCATCATATCTGAAGCTGTCATAGAGCCTAGTATGTACTGTCACTGTCACATCTTAGGGGGCTAGGAGGAGGTCAGTGACCACTAGGGGAGTAAGAGGCATTATGCCTTAATCCCTCCAGTGGTCATTTAGGGCATCTTTTGGTCACGTGGAGGGGCACAATCGAATGTGGATGACCATCTCTAAGGACGCCCATCTCTGAGGACGTCCCCGCGAATGAGCAGGGCATCCCGTATTATCGAAACAAGATGAGCGTCCATCTTTCATTTCGATAATACGGTCAGGGACACCCAATTCTCAACATTTAGGTCGACCTTACAGATGGTCGACCTCGGTTTTCGACGATAATGGAAACCGAGGATACCCATCTCAAAAATGACCAAATCCAAGGCATTTGGTTCTGGGAGGAGCCAGCATTCGAAGTGCACTGGTCCCCCTCACATGCCAGGACACCAACCGGCCACCCTAGGAGGCACTGCAGTGGACTTCACAAATTGCTCCCAGCTGCATAGCTCCCTTACCTTCGGTGCTGAGCTCCCCCAAAACCCACTCCCCACAACTGTACACCACTACCATAGCCCTTAGGGATGAAGGGGGGCACCTACATGTGGGTACAGTGGGTTTCAGGTGGGTTTTGAAGGGCTCACATTTACCACCACAAGTGTAACAGGTGGGGGGGGGGGGGGGCCTGGGTCCGCCTGATTGAAGTGCACTGCACCCACTAAAAACTGCTCCAGGGACCTGCATATTGCTGTGATGGAGCTGGATATGACATTTGAGGCTGGCATAGAGGCTGGAAAAAATGTTTAACACATTTTTTTTTTGGTGGGAGGGGGTTGGTGATCACTGGGGGAGTAATAGGAGGTCATCCCCGATTCTCTGGTGGTCATCTGGTCAGTTTGGGTACCTTTTCGAGCCTTGGTCGTGAAAAAAAAGGGACCAAGTAAAGTCGGCCAAATGCTCGTCACGGACACCCTTGTTTTTTCCATTATCGGCCGAGGACACCCATCTCTTAACCACGCCCCCGTCCTGCCTTCGCTACGTTGCCAACACACTCCCGTGAACTTTGGTCGTCCCCGTGACGGAAAGCAGTTGAGGACGTCCAAAATCGGCTTTCGATTATGACGATTTGGGCGACCCTGAGAGAAGGATGCCCATCTCCCGATTTGTGTCGAAAGACGGGTGCCCTTCTCTTTCGATTATGCCCCTGTTAGTCTTGATTGAAACAGGTCTAGCCAAAAACATCTTAATTTTGGTCCTAGACATTTTCATTTTGTTCCATTATTGCAGAAAAATCTCTATCTTTTGGTGCCGCCCATGCCCCACTCAAAACATGCCCCCTTGAAATTTGGATAAACTGTGAGGAAAACGTCTAAAATCGGTGTGTCGAAAATCACAACTTGGACATTTTTGAGAGAAAAACGTGCTTCTGCCATCTTATGTTTTTTGGATTTTTTTGTTTTGTTTTGAAAACGAGCTCCTTAATGTGAACATCTCCTTTTAATTCTGTTACAAGAAATCCTATGCTAGCTCTCTATGTACCCAATATGACCTGACTCAAGAATGAGATTCATTCTTTTAATGATATAAACAAAATAAACCAATCTGAAGACATTAACCAGATGTACTTCCACAGTAGCACACTCTGACAACATATCCTAAACTGGTAGCATTCCCTCCCTTTCAGCAATTCATTCTTCTTTTACTGTGACTTTCATCCAGACTCTGACATTATGATTCTCCTACACGCACAGACACACAGAGACACTAACATATCTACACAAAATTTCTAATCCACACAGCTCGTATATACTACAGATTGGAAGACCAAACATTTTTGTTTGTTTTCTTTCCTGTGTCATTTGCAGAACTGATCATTTTGTTTTGTTTTGGTTAGTCTTCTTTTTTGTTTCAGGGCAGTGTCAGAAAGAATATGCCCTCTGTGCAAACAGAGGAGCCCTTTTACACAGGTGTGCCAAAAAGTGGCCTGCGGTAGTGTGGGTGAGTGTATTGGGCACGCGCTGGACCATTTCTCCATCGTGTCTGGAAAAAAGGGGGGTTTGAGGCCGGGAAATGGACATGTGGCAAAATTAAAAACAGTACGCGTCTACTTATGGCCTGAGCACTTAATGTCACTCATTGACTTAGCAGTAAGGGCTCATACATTACCCGTGCGGTAACCGTCCAGCACGCACCAACTGCCAGTTACAGCTGGGAACGCATCCAGAGGCAAATCTATAACTGGGCACTAGAAATTAAATACCAGATTTATGAGCACTGCTAGACTGCAATTACTACAAAACACTTCAGCTATGATGATTATCAAGCTCATTTTCGAAAGAGAAGGACATCCATCTTTCGACATAAATTGGAAGATGGACGTCCTTCTCCCAGAGACGTCCAAATCGGTATAATCGAAACCTGATTTTGGACATCTCCAACTGCAGTCCGCCGCAAGGACGTCCAAATTTCAAGGGGGCAGGTAGAGACGTAGCGACAGCAGAACTAGGGCGTGCGTAACACTTGGATGTCTTTGACCCATAATCGAAAAAAACAAGGATGTCCCTGACGAACATTTGGACGTTTTCACCCAGATGTGTTTTTATTACGAATAAGGCACAAAAAGGTGCCCGAAATGACCAATTATATGGAAATACATTTAAAACAAATAGGAGGAAATACTTTTTCACTCAAAGAATAGTTCAGCTCTGGAACACACTGCTGGAGGATGTGGTAACAGCAGTTAGCATGTGTGGGTTTTAAAAAGGGTTGGGCAAGTTCCTGGAGGAAAAAATCCATAGTCTGTCATTGAGATGGATATGGGGGAACCCATTGCTTGCCTTGGAATTGATAGCATGGAATGTTGCTACTAATTGGGTTTCTGCAAGGTACTTGTGACTTGGATTGGCCATTGTTGGAAACAGGATACTGGGCTAGATGGACCACTGGTCTGACCCAGTATGGCTAGTCTTATGTTCTTATGATGTAGCCAGCACTTGGATGTCCATTTCTTATGTATTTTAAACACACTGTATGCTGGAAGATTCTATTCTAAAATAAATGGAAAATAGATCTCCACAAGTGATGTACAGACTTGGAGTCCATATTCTGAACTGGATGTCCTTACTAAAATGCCACTCTTTATCGGACGCATCTGAGCCCCCAGTCCAAATATATTTAAGATAAGTGTCATAAAATGATATATAAGCAATAAAGCCGATGAAGAAATTAGTGCAGTTTAGAATTGCCATAAAATTATGTTTGGGCAATTTTGCACTACTGAGGCGAGAATTTAAAGGTTTTGAAGAGTTATTGAAAATGGTGATGTGTGAAGAAATGCTGTTGGAAGAATAAGAACTAGGAATGTAGAAATATTCTTATCAGTCCTCAGCAACTGAAGATGATTGTCTTCCAGACTGTTCATCTGTGGATTCAATGATAGCCAACAGGGTTGATTCAGGATAAATAAACTCATCATATTTGAGCACATGTTTTCAAAAGGGTTGGGTAGTCCTGGATTGATTGGACTATAGCTCACAGTTGCCACCTCCTATTGCCAGAGCAAGATTTTAGTGAGCTGAAATCTTTCTAGCAAACTCTTCCTCCATTATGAGCAGTCTCCCATGAGCCAGTGTTGATATTGTGTATCTGGTTTTTAAAAAGACATTTGATAATGAACCTCATGGAAGACTCCAAAGGAAATTGGAGAGTCATGGGATAGGAAGTAGTGTTCTATTCTAGATTAAAAACTGGTTAAAAGATACAAAACAGAGAGTATGGTTAAATGGTCAGTATTCTCCATGGAGAAGGGTAGATAGTGGGGGTTCTGCAGGGGTCTATACTGGGACTGCTACTTTTTAATATATTTATAAATGACCTAGAGATGGGAGTAACTAGTGAGGTCATTAAATTCGCTGACAACATAAAGTTATTCAAAGTTGTTAAATAGCAAGAGGACTGTGAAAAATTACAAGAGGACCTTGCAAGACTGGGAGACTGGGCATCCAAATGGCAGATGATGTTTAATGTGAGCAAGTGCAAAGTGATGCATGTGGGAGAGAGAAACCCAAACTATAGCACGTGAAACAAGGTTCCATATTAGAAGTCACCCACCAATAAAGGGATCTAGGTGTCATCGTTGATGATACGTTTGAACCCTCAGCTCAGTGTGTGGTGGCGGCTAAGAAAGCAAATATAATGTTAGGTATTATTAGGAAAGGAATAGAAAACAAATATGAGGATGTTATAATGCCTTTGTATCGCTCCATGGTGCGACTGCACCTCGAATACTGTGTGCAATTCTGCTCACCGCATCTCAAAAAAGATATAGTGGAATTAGAAAAGGTGCAGAGAAGAGCGGCGAAAATGATAAAGGGGATGGGACAACTTCCCTATGAGGAAAAGCTAAACCAACTAGGGCTCTTCGGCTTGGAGAAAAGACAGCTGAGTGGAGATATAATAGAGGTCTATAAAATAATGAGTGGAGTGGAATGGATAGACGTGAATCACTTGTTTACTTTTTCCAAAAATACTAGGACTAGGAGGAATGCAATGAAGCTACAAAGCAGTAAATTTAAAACAAATTGGAGAAAATATTTCTTCACTCAACATGTAATTAAACTCTGGAATTCATTGCCAGAGAATGTGGTAAAAGCAGTCGGCTTAGTGGTGTTTAAAAAAGGTTTGGATGACTTCTTAAAAGAAAAGTCTCTAAGCTATTATTAAGATGGACTTGGCGAAATTCCACTGTTTATTTCTAGGATAAGCAGCATAGTAACATATAACATAACAGCATAAAATGTATTGTACTGTTTTGGATCTTGCTAGGTACTTGTAACCTAGATTGCCCACTGTTGGAAACAGGATGCTGGGCTTGATGGACCTTCGGTCTGTTCCAGTATGGCAACACTTATGTTCTTATGAGTAGAACTGAATCGATTTCTTACTCATTCTAAAAGTACAAAGACTAGGGGACACTCAATGATGTTACATGAAAATACTTTTAAAACAAATAGGAGGAAATATTTTTTCATTCAACGAATAGTTAAGCTCTGGAACTGTTTGATGGAGGATATCATAATAGTGGTTAGCATATCTGGGTTTTAAAAAGGTTTGGACAAATTCCTGGAGGAAAAGTCCATAGTCTGCTATTGAGACAGACATGGGGAAGCCCTGGAATTGGTAGCATGGAATGTTGCCACTCTTTGGGTTTCTGCCAGGTACTTCTGACCTGGATTGGCCACTTTTGGAAACAGGATACTGGGCTAGATGGGCCTTGGTCTGACCCAATATGGCTATTTTAATGTTTTTATGTTAATTCTGCACCTCCTCCTATTGGGTTTGAGGATGTCCTTAAAGAGCTTTTTTTCTTTCTCTCTCTCCTTGTGCATAACCTGATTTTGTTCTTAATGAGGGAAGCAGTGCACACATGTAGATAATGAAACTTTGTATTTTTCTTTCTACAATAAGAGAATGCAAGGGCTATAAGTTTTATAAAAACTCCCAAACTTCATCATGTCTTTCTATTTCTCATAAGAGATGCCACACTAATTCCCAAACTTATTTGAAGAAATAAAATAATAATTCCCTCTTCAAAAGTATGCTCCAGAAAATCAAGCCAACCAAATTTTTGCAAATCACAAATTTAAGTCACTAATTTCATTCAAGGTTAATAATAAAAGTGTAATCGATCTATAGTTCTGGAGTATATGGCTTTATGAATACAATTAACTAATCTGTTGTGTATGAATCTCATGCTCTCTCAACGTCACAGAGTACAACATGTGCCATATCTACTGTCTATGGTACATTCATTTAATTCACCACATTGATCACGTGTATATACTAAAAAAAACTGTGTAAAGAAAATAACTGTTGAAGACTCTTCAGTAACAAGACTTTGTGTGATGCTTAATTATTCAACTGACCGCCAGCTAAACTGTGCAAAGTAATGCCAGATGCCAATTCTGAAAGGAGCTGCATCTGTCAGTATTTAAAATACACTACAGTGCCCTAGAGAAACTTTACCCAGTGTGTCCCTGCTACAAATGGTTCCTCAGTTCTTGTTTTAATTTATGCTAATTCTTTTGATATAGCAGCAGGTTGCAGTTCAAGATGAAAATAAAATGTTCAGCTTTTGTTTACATCACGCATTGTTAGTGAAGATGAGAAGAAATCAACTTTAGAAATGTCTATTTTATTTCGGTAGAAATAAAGGGATTCATCCACTATGGCATGCTAGAAAGTGGCCGGTGCAACGATTTGCCTTGCATTCCAGCCACTCTTTAGCATGGCTGAAAAATGGCTGGGATCAGGATTTTATTTTTATTGACTATGTGCTAATTTCCCCATTAGCGTGTGGCCATTGCGGCTGGGAGTCCTTACCAGCGCCTTTTTAGGAGGCGGCAGGGGCGTAGCCGGAGAAGAGGACTTTGGCTGGCAGGGCTTGGGGACCCCCACCAGCAAAGGTACCCGGTGGTGGCGGGGAGAGTTGGTGGCGGCGGGGGGATCAAAAGGGTTGGCGCTAGGGGGGAGGGTAAAAGGTGGTGGTGGTGGCGGCAGGGGGGGTCAAAAATGGCGGTGGGGTTAAAAATGGTGGGGGGGGGGGGGGGTCGGTGGTGCCGGGGGGGGCTAAAATGTACCCCCTCACCTCGGGCTCTGGACTCCCCTCTCGCCGAAGTCTGGCTACGCCCCTGGGAGGCGGTAAGGGCTCCTGCACTACTCCTGTACTAATCAAGTAGTGTGCAGTAATATGCTGCACTATCTAGTTAGCGCAGGGACACCTACTCTGCGCTCACCCCAGACACGACCCCCATGGCAAAAAAATTAAAAATATTATTCAGAGGAGTAGCACACACTGCTGCCCAAACTATCATAGGACACCTCAGCGCATTTGGCAGTAGAATTCTTTTTCCGCGTGGTAGGCGCACATTAAGCCTGACACGCCTTAGTAAAAGAGTCCCAAACTGCATCTAATCACAAGTAAATCTATATTGCCAGACACCTAGATAGTGCAAGTTTTAAAAAACAGTTGAAAACTTATTTGTACAAGCATATGGACTAGATTCTATTTAACACGCCTACAAAATCAGCACCGGAACGAAATACACCTAGGCGTATTCTATAAATTACACCTAAATTTAGGCATACTTTATAGTAAAAGGGCCACTTGTTTTTATATATTGATTTTGGGATTTTTTTATGTATGTAACTTGAACTTTGCTTAGGTATTAGGTGGAATAGAAATGTCAAATAAGTAAGGAGTCCTTTTACTAAGGTGCACCGAAAAATGGCCTGCACTGTTGTAGGCGAGTGTACTGGACACGCGCAGGTCCATTTTTCAGCATGCCTGTAAACAAGGCCCTTTTTTTTGGCCAAAAATGGACATGCGGCAAAATAAAAATCGGTGCACGTCCATTTTGGGCTGAGACCTTACTGGTGCCATTGACTTAGCAGTAAGGACTCACGCATTAACAGGGTGGTAATCGTCAGCACATGTACACTGCCGATTACCGCCCGGTTAGCGCCATGTGGTAGAAAATACAAAATATTTTCTGACGTGCATATCGGCAGCACGTACAAAATGGCATTACGGCCCGGGGCATGTGGTAGCCGGGCGGTAGTTCCAAATTGACATGCATTGGACACGCATAGGCGCCTGTCTTAGTAAAACAGGCCCTAAATAAACTCTTTTTGTTTAAATTATATAATGGTCAGTTTATATCTTAGCATATGATATGTTTTGCTGTATGGGGTGACTAGACAGGGCAAAAGTTTTGAAATAAGGACCTAGAAAACCGGACAGGAGGAAAATACAACCTCTTGCAATACAAAGGAAGATTATATCCAGGGCCCATGAATAAAGTTTGGGGGCGATAAGAAGGCGGCAATTTGCAGCAGCAGCAACAGCAGCCCTCCCACTGCTTAAAGTTTTGCAAGGTTTGATTCCAGATTACTTTCTGTCCTATATTTGTTTTGGTGCTGTTTCAAGATTTAGAAGAGTAGGCAGAACTATGTTGTTTGCCGTTCCCTCGGTTAAGGGAAAGAAGCGATTAGCAGTTTTTGAGAAATCACTGGTTTTTCAAGCAGCAAGGCTCTTGAGGGATTTTGGTAAACTTTATGTATTTCTTCAACAGTATCTTACATTTAGAAGGAAGATTAAAGCGTGTCTATTTAAGAAATTTATTTTACGGGAAGTTTAGTAATTTTAGGTTTATGGTATTTTATGAAATGTAATGGATGGGGAGAATATGGGAACAATTACAATCGAAGAAAGAAAAAAGATTTAAAAAATCTATTGTGCATGTCATTTTTCAGATTCCTTGGCATGCTAAAAGGCAGAGTACTATGCCCCCCCCCCCCCCCCCCCCCCCCCCATTTTGTGGCATTAAACAAAATATTAGTTTATCTGTCCTTTCACTGCCTATAAATAATACATTCCAGGTTAACTAGTTAACTACAAAAGGAAAACTGGGTCAGGCCATGAATGAGCTATGAGAAGTTAGATCAGAACAGTAATTTTACTGTCTATAATTGAAATGAGTATGTAGCTCACTACAATAACAATGACATCCTAAAACAGGGCAATCTAATCCTGTCTTGGTAACCTCAGAAAGAGTCAGGCTTCAAGGAAATCCACAATAATATCTAAGGTAAGTTTCCAAATAATGGATCTCCAGCATTTGCAAATAATGGATCTCCAGCATATGCAAATTCTTCCCATGCATGTTCATTAAGAATGTTCCGAAAATTTGTCTGTGGGGTTACCATTACAGGCTTAGGAAGCCCTGGCCTAAATGGTAAGTCCGATTTCCTAGGTCCCCGTGTCAAAAATGTTACTCTGCCTTGTCACCCCATAAGGCAAAAGCTTTCTTATGCTGTCTTATTAATTAAGAGGTTGTCAACTGGCCCTTAGATAATATAAGCATACGGGGAAAGCATGCAGAGCATGATTCATGGAATGCTTTCCAACTCTTCAGCATGGGTATGTGATTGCAATATAAAGTATACTAGAGGATAACTGAGTTTTTCTGAGTTAAACATTACGCTAGAAGTCCAAACCAGAGGGGAACAGTAAATAATTAGATTTAGTAAATCTTACCTGTCTCTTGGTGGCTCGCTTCTGGATCTTGATGCCTGCTTCTGTTCCTGGCCCATAACTTGCAGCAACGTCTCAGGCCCCTTGCTCCTGTCAGAGTGGATGCTGGAAGGAGAGGTTTCTTGTGATCCTGCCGTTGCTGCTTCACTTAAAGGAGTTTGAGATCGTGATCGTTCTTGAAGTCGTGCTTTCTTTTCTCTGGGTGCATCAGTGCTACCCCCAGTGGCTGTATCACTTAGGGCTCCATCCTGACTGGACGGCTGCTGTGTCCCACCTCCAGAAAACCATGCTCCAGATTTGGTTAAAATTTCTTGCTGCTTTCGACATAAATTGCATACCCACATAACCTGATGGAAGACAGGAATACAATGTGAATGTGCAGCCTAAATGTTCCAACCTTTTTTCCTGTGTGTGTGTGTATGTGTGTGCTTTGAAAGACAGCAAACGCTAAAGTAACTTAGTAGCTTATTGTTCAAATATATTTCTCATATTAAAGTGAGGAACCCAAAACATTAGCTATAGTCATACTAGGCCAATGCAAATTAGGATTGGGATGGGCTGATATAGTTGTATAAGAAATTGTGACTAGCTATATCAACCCATCCCAATCCTAATTTACAGCAACCTAGTATAGATGTCCTGGACTTCATCCAGCTAAACGTGATTAGTTTTACTCAACTGTGTACTACTATTATGTACACAAAAGTTCTCTAAAACCTAGACTAAACCACCAAAATCATCACAGCCGAAGAACTAAGTTAAATGCACAGTAAATCAATTCATTCTGAGGCATCATATCCTCATCCAAATCACTTTTAATCTCTTCTCAAAAGTGTTTGGTGAGGAAAGGAGTGTCTGTTGATTTCATCCAGACAAATGGGAATAGCAAGTGAAGGAAGTGTATTGCGACCAGTGGTGTAGCTACAAGGAGTCCACTGGGGCCTGCCCCCCCCCAAATTGGCTCTGGGGTCCCTGGTTTGGCTGGTGGGGGTCCCCAACCCCCACCAGCTAAAGCATTTGTCCTGCGCTGGTCTCACATTGCCTGGTGCCTGTTCTGTTTTCAGCTGCTGTGCATGCTTGTTTTAATGAAACTGAGCCAAGGTACCTTTGCAGTGGTGGTGGGGGAGGAGTGGTGGCAGGGGGCAGAAGAGGTGGCAGGAGGGTGGCGGTAGGGAGGCGGTAGCAGCCGCGGGGGGTGAAGGTGGCAACGGGAGGGCAGTGGTGGGGAGGCGGGCCAAAATGTGCCCCCCCCCCCCCCGCCTTGGGCTCTGGCCCCCCTCCCTTCGAGGTCTGGCAACGCCCCTGGTTGCGACAGGGTATGTGGGAATTGAGCAATAATTTTGGAACAGCTGGTATGTTGTTTTACTTTCATATTCTTTTAATTTGATTTTATGTAGAATTAACCTGCTTGGGAAAGGTGGGATATACGCACTGCTTTTTTTTGTAGAAAAAAAGGTACCGGTACTCATGCAGGGCCAACCTTAAGGGTGGGACCACAATATACGGCTCCACCCCACAATAGCCACACCCCCACAGTAGCCACACCCATTTGACCAGCCATGGAGCACATAAAAAGGCATCATTGAATATAGTATACAAGTCCCTAGGTCCAACAAAACAACCTCTAAGAATGGCCATAAATATAAAATATAGAGACAAAAATTCATCTGAAACACCCCAAAACCAGACTTTAGCATGCAGGACAACACCAGAAAAACAAAAATATTTTCCCCTTGTACTTTAAAGATAGCAGATGTAAATTTCAAAAACTGACATATTCTATTCAGTACATTACAAATTAACAGCTACAAATAAATAAATTAGCACAGCTACCACACTACTTTATCCTAAACTAAAAGTAAAATTCTTTTTCTAACTTTGTTGTCTGGTCACATACTTTTTTCAGTTGTGTTAGTCCCAGTTTCTGATTTCTACTTTCCTATTCTTCTCTTAACTCTACTGCCAGGATTTCCTGTTTGCCATTTTCTCTCCTCCTTTTCCTTTCAACTTTCTTTGATTTTATTTTCTGCCTTTGTCCACATTTAGTTCTTTCTTACTATCCAATCTTCAATTTTCCTCTTTTGACTGTGTCTACTTACAGCTTGCGCCTCTGACTCTTACCCACTTTTGTCCCGCATTCCCCCCTCCTCCCCACTTCCATTACAGGCTCCTCTCCTCCCCACTTCCATCCAGTATTGCCTCTCCTCTCCTCCCCATATCCATCTAGCATTTGCCCCCTCTCTCTCCTCCCCACTTCCATCCAGCATTTGCCCCCTCTCTCTCTCCTCCTCACTCCCAACCAGCATTTCCCCCTCTCTTCTCCCCACTCCCAACCAGCATTTCTCCCCTCTCTTCTCCCCACTTCCATCTAGCATTTGCCCCTTCTCACCTCCCCACTTCCATCCAGCATCTCTCCCCATGCCTCCTCTCTCTCCATCCACCATTTCTCCCCCTATCTCCTCTCTCCCCATTCTGCATGTCTCCCATCAAGCATTTCTCCCATTGCCCCCTTTCTCTGCATCTGGCATTTCTCCCCTTGCCCCCTCTCTCCCCATACTGTATAGCTCCCCTTGCCCCTGCTCTCCCCGTCCAGTAATTCTCCCCTTGTCCTCTCTCTCACCATCAAGCATCTCTTCCCTTGCCCCCTCTCTCCCATCCAGCATCTTCACTTGCCTTCTCTCTCTCTCTGCATTCAGCATTTCTCCCCTTGCCTCCTCTCTCCCCATGCAGCATCTCTCTCCCCTTGCCCACTCTTTCCCATACAGCATCTCTCCTGTGCCCCGCTGCTGCTTCTCCCAATGAGCAGCAGCAGTGGACATCAAGGAGTGAAAGGTGTGGGGCCACAGTGGTCAGATGCGCATTATCAGCTCTGCCAAACCCCTGCACCTCTGATGTCAACTTCCTGTTCCGGGACAGGGGATCGACAGAACTGACAGCACATGTCATAGCACTGCAGCCCAGCGCCTGCAACTCCTTGTTTTGCCCACTGCTGCTGCTCATAGGGAAAAGTAGGAGTGGCTGCGGGAGAGAGAGGGGAGATGGGGGGATGAGCGGGCAAGGGGAAAAAAAGGTGCCGGTACGCCGTACTGGCACAAAGACTGCCCTGGATATAAATAAATAACCCATTACCCATAATTAAAATATTTACGAAAATACGGTTCTCTCTGAAGCCTCACCTATATACCACATCAAACCTTCCCATAGAAAATGTTATCAGGCTGTTGAAAGCATTTTAACTGCTAAAGAATTTTTCACAAACTTTCATTATTTAGTACTTCAAACTATACAACATAATGAATCTTTCAAAGGATTAAGGGCTTCTTTTAAAAAGCCGTGCTAGCGATTCCCGAATGGCAAATGAGAGGAAGCCCATAAGAATGGAATGGGCTTCCTCTGACTTCTTCTCATTTGCCGCACCAGGAATCGGTAGCGTGGCTTTGTAAAAGAAGCCCTAAAGAAGGTTTTTTTTTTTAACAAAAGGCGCACTAGTGTTTTTAGCGCATGCTAAAAATTTACGTGTGCTAAATGCTAAGATGGCCACAGGAATATAATGGGTATCTTAGCATTTAGTGCATGCTAACTTTTAGCACACACTAAAAACACTAGCGTTCCTTTTTAAAAGGGGGCCCTAAGGGCTCTACTTGTAAACTCGAGTTCTAAAGAAGCCTTTCAGCATTACGGTGTGATAGTAATGCTTGAAAATACATCAGTTATAATGATCTTTGAACAGAGTGGGGTATGCTACACAAGACATACATAAGGATAGGCACCCCGACATAATAGACCGTACGAAAAAAACGCGACAAAAAACCCCCAACAAAGCAGACTAAAACCAAAACAGACCATGGCAAAAAAAAACCCTCCCCAAAAAAACCCACAACAAAACAACCCAAGACAGAATAGACTCTTAATCAAGGTAGATTATGTTTTCAAGCAGATTTATGATTCTCACTAGATACCAAGTGTGGATAGTGAAGTCATGCTGTAGGCAGGTGCCAGGACTTTCAAGTGACAAACCGTGGACTTTCTCAGCAATTTATGGCTCCTCCACTTTTGTACTCTTCAAATTCGTACCATTCAAAAATAAATCTATTTCATCAGGCCCTTTTGTCAGGAGTCTATTTTGACAGGGACCTTTATGTCAGAACTTTTTTTGTTTGGAACTTTTTTGTCTGGTTTCTTTTGACCAGGTGCCATAAGGATGACAGTCCAGTAGCTCAGCGGCAGACCTGTGTCTCATTAGCAGAGGGTCAGTTCCCCACTCAGGTCAGACAGGCCAATATTCTCTAACTAGTTTACTCAGCTCTCTTCAAAAGAACAGTGTGTATTTAAATACCAGACACAAAAATCACACCTTCAACTTATTACTACTAAACCAGATAAAGAGGCAACATATCAATCTTCATTCTCTGGGGCCGGCGCCAATGAAAGTTTTTTTGCTATAATCACATTATTGAGAGGGAGGAGGTCATCAGTGAAAATAATGAAATTATAGACAGAGCAAAACACACAGTTATGCAGGAGCAAACCTTATCGAAAGACAGCACACATAAACAAAAATGACTGGCGAGCTCATAGTCCACTAGGTTAAAACTTGAATATTTCTAAATCCAGTAGAAATGGAAACCTCACACTCAAAAAAGCAAATACATTTCCAAGACATTAGAAAAACACAATGTTATGGTCCTCGCTGTGATATTGTTTTTGTTTTTATTTTTCTTATTTTTGAAATTATTTAACAAAGAAAAATACTACATCAATGTGCACAACTAGAGGCAAATGCAAATCAAAAATAAATAATTACATGTAATACATTTCAGCTAATCTTTTTATTTATTTATTTGCTGCATTTATATCCCACATTTTCCCACCTAATTGCAGGCTCAATGTGGCTTACAATATAATACAACAATAATCACATTGATGGAATAAGAAAATCAGAATATAGATAACAGATAAGGTGCATAAAGATATCATGGCAATCTTTACTCAAAAGAAAGAGTCGAACAGTACAGGCTAAATCCATGAATGGCACAGACTCTGTGCAAGACCAAAAATTATATAAAGTGTCCACACTATACTCACAGAAAACCTGTACTGCTGCCTTTTGAGGATATCCTCAGAGCTTAGCTTTCTAATGGTGTTGCTTGCTCTGAGTTACGGTCAGTTCAAATCTGAAAAATAACAGGATCTTCTCGTAGAGAAGGAAAAATATAATCACAATGCTGTGACAACACAGTCATAGTAACATAGTAGATGACGGCAGAAATAGACCTGCACGGTCCATCCAGTCTGCCCAAGAAGATAAATTCATATGTGCTACTTTTTTATTTGTACTGTCCTCTTCAGGGCACAGACCGTATAAGTCTGGCCAGCCCTATCCCCGCCTCCCAACCCCCAACCCCGCCTCCCACCACCAGCTCTGGCACAGACTGTATAAGTCTGCCCAGCACTATCCTCGCCTCCCAACTACCAGTCCTGCCTCCCACCACCAGCTCTGGCACAGACCGTATAAGTCTGCCCAGCAGTATCCCCGCCGCCCAACCACCAGCCCCGGCACAGACCGTATAAGTCTGCCCAGCACTAGCCCCGCCTCCCAACCACCAGCTCTGCCACCACAGTCAAAATAACAAAGCTAATTACTGGACAAACCTTTCTAAGGGATGAATGAGTTGGATGCAATCTACCAGCATGCTGGAATGCTATCCTGGCTGAATGTGCTGGGATGCGATCCAAACTAGACTAAACTAAGGTGGGTCTGTGCAATAACTTATTGTAACTTTCCACAGATGTGCAAGCAAGCAAACATGCACGCCAAGATCTGAAGCGGTTTGTGCAGTCTCCTGTGATATGTTAGAAGGACAATGAAGGATGACAGACAATTTTATTCCAGCCTATTATTACAGCATAATAGGCCTTATTTAGTAAAGGCTTTTTGCTTGTGTAATTCAGGCTTAATGTTCTCAGTTTCCTCAGCTTTCCTTGCGTATAAGAAGATTATTACGATTCTGCTGTCAAAAAGCCTCAGAAGTTTCTGGATAAGCAGCTGCTACATCAAACAGGTGGGGATTAAAACTAGAAAATATAAACTGTTGCACACCCACTCGTCTGACCATGTTGTTTGTATCTGCACGGCTGCATGTTTCATTTAATGTGTCTGCAGTCGAACTTGAACCATAAAGTGTGAATTTTGAAAGCACAAATAATTATCCCTAAACCGTGCTTTACTACAAAGACAAAAAAAAAGCTCAATGTGACATAAGCACAGAAATAGGGTCAGTAGTGGCAGCAGAAAAAAAATTGAGCAGTCACCTTCTGCCCCTTACACACAAGCAGGAAATATACATGATTTGAAAACTCATTACATTTTCACAAAGACGTGATTATTATTTAGATAATGTGTTTGAAGGGCTTTTTTCATGCACTAGAAATCCTGATTTACTTTCATATAGAACATATAGGGGCCCTTTTACTAAGCCATATAGAGGCATATTTTCAAAGCACTTAGCCCTCCAAAGTTCCATAGAAACCTAACTTTCTGTCATCAGCAAATTTAATTACCTCACTAGTTACTCCCATCTCTAGGTCATTTATAAATATGTTAAAAACCAGCGGTCCCAGCACAGACTCCTGGGGAACCACACTAACTACCCTTCTCCATTGAAAATACTGACCATTAAACCCTACTCTCTATTTTCTATCTTTTAACCAGTTTTTAATCCACAATAGAACACTACCTCCTAACCCATGACTCTCCAATTTCCTCTGGAGTCTTTCATGAGGTACTTTGTCAAACGCCTTTTGAAAATCCAGATACACAATATCGACTGGCTCACCTTTATCCATATATTTGTTCACCCCTTCAAAGAAATGTAGTAGATTGGTGAGGCAAGATTTCCCTTCACAAAATCCATGTTGACTTTGTCTCATTAATCCATGCTTTTGAATATGCTCTGTAATTTTGTTCTTTATAATAGTGTCTACCATTTTGCCCGGCACCGACATCAGACTCACCGGCAGGGGCGTAGCTACGGGTGGGCCTGGGTGGGCCCAGGCCCATCCAATTTCAGCTCAGGCCCACCCACCCAGCTGATCTATCCAGACTCGCAGCAGCGGGGAACTGGCGAGCGGCGGCACTAAAAGCATAAAGCAGTGAAGCCCTTCGATTCCATCCTTCGCTTTCCGTTTCCTGCCCTCTCAGCGTCCTGCCTTCCTCTGATGTCATTTCCTTTCGGGCGGGACGCTGAGAGGGCAGGAAACGGAAAGCGAAGGACGGAATCGAAGAGCTTCGCTGCTTTATGCTTTTAGTGCCACCGCTCGCCAGTTCGCTGCTGCGACTACAGAAGGAATCCATTTCTACTCCCCTGTGCAGCCGTCGCCATTCACTTAAAACACAGCAAGCAAACCAGTCAGCTGCTGTGCTGCCTGCATCCATATTGTCTTCTTTATTCAGCAGAGGGTGGTGAGCAGAGGGAATGATGGGACTGGGAGGGGTGGTGAGCTGAGGGAAGGAGCAGAAGATGGATGGGACTGGAAGGGTTGGTGAGCAGAGGGAAGGATGGGTCTGGGAGGGGTGGTGAGCAGAAGGAAGGAGCAGGAGATAGATGGGACTGGGAGGGGTGGTAAGTACAGAGTATGGGGAATGGGGGACTAATGAAGTGGGTGAAAGATGGGGGAGGAATTTAGGAGACTGGGTAAGGGAGAGACAGAGGGGGGAATGGGAGTGCTGGAGAGGGAATGAGAGGGAGATGGTCAAAGAGGAGCATCGATGGACATGGATGGGAGGACAAGGACCAGGGAGAGAGGAGAAATTGCTGGACATGGAGGGGAGGGCAGGGGAGAGAGGAGAATTTCTGGATATGGATGGATGGATGGAGGCAGGGGAGAGAGGAGAATTGCTGGATATGGATAGATGGATGGAGGGCAAGGGAGTTGCTGGACATGGGTGGATAGAGGGGAGGGCAGGGGAGAGGAGAGTTGCTGGACATAGGTGGATGGAGGGGAGGGTAGAAGAGAGTTGCTGGACATGGATGGAGGGAAGGGCAGTGGAGAGAGGATGGTTGCTGGATATGGGTGGATGGAGGGGAGGGCAGGGAGAGAATTGTTGGACATGGATGGAGGGGAAGGAAGGGAAGACAGGAAGGAGATGCACATGGATGGAGGGGAAGGGAGAGAGAAGAAATGCTGACATGGATGGAGGGGAGGGAAGAGAGAAGAAGGAGGTGATAGGGAAAGGAAGAAAGGAGAAAAATTGCACATAGATGGAGAAAGTAGGCAGAAGCTGGATCCACTGGACAGTCAAGTCTGCGGAGGACCCAGCTTTTACTTACGGATATAGAGCAAAAAATGAAGAAGAAAGGAGGAAAGTAAAGAAATAAATGGAAAAGAAGCCCTGGAAACGGAGTTAAGAGGACAGATAGCAGCAGAATCAGATACTGGGCCAGCATGATCAGAAAAACAAAGACACCAGACAACAAAGGTAGAAAAAAATCAATTTATTTTCATTATAGTGTTTGGAATATGTCCACTTTGAGAATCAGGTGCTCAACATTAAAAGTTTATATTTATTTATTTACTTATTTATGGCATATTATCCCACATTAAACATGAATTAGATTGGAACCTGGGATCATTTAATTTTTTTTCCTGGAGAGAGTAATGCACCCCCCCCCCCCAGGCTCTCTCCCCGGCTATAGCCAGCTCTGCAATTTTGAGGGGAGGTGGATGGGGGGGGGGGGCGCAGAGGTGGACCGGGGAGAGAGCCTGTTGTTAAACATTTACCAGCAAACCACTGTCTAGTGCCCACCCATCCAACCTGTTGGCCCACCCAAAAATTGACTTCTGGCTACGCCACTGCTCACCGGTCTATAATTTCCCGGATCTCCTCTGGAACCTTTTTTAAAAATTGGAGTTACATTGGCCACCCTCCAATCTTCTGGTACCACGCTCGATTTTAAGGATAAATTACATATTACTAACAATAGTTCCACAAGTTCATTTTTCAGTTCTATCAGTACTCTGGAATGAATACCATTCGGTCCAGGAGATTTGCTACTCTTCAGTTTGTAGAACTGCCCCATTACATCCTCCAGGTTTACAGAGAATTCATTAAGTTTCTCTGACTTGTCAGCTTCAAATACCATTTCTGGCACCGGTATTCCATCCATATCTTCCTCGGTGAAGACCGAAGCAAAGAATTCATTTAATCTCTCCGCTACGGCTTTGTCTTCCCTGATCGCCCCTTTTACTCCTCGGTCATCTAGTGGTCCAACCGATTCTTTTGCCGGCTTCCTGCTTTTAATATACCTAAAAAAAATTTTACTATGTGTTTTTGCCTCCAACGCACTTTTTTTTTAAGTCCCTCTTAGCCTTCCTTATCAGTGCTTTGCTTTTGACTTGACATTCCTTATGCTGTTTCTTATTATTTTCAGTCAGTTCCTTCTTCCATTTTCTGAAGGATTTTCTTTTAGCTCTAATAGCTTCCTTCACTTCACTTTTTAACCACGCCGGCTGTCGTTTGGTCTTCCGTCCTCCTTTTCTAATACGCGGAATATATTTGGCCTTGGCTTCTAGGATGGTGTTTTTGAACAGCATCCATGCCTGATGTAAATTTTTGACCCTCGCAGCCACTCCTCAAATTTATTTTTCACCGTTCTTCTCATTTTATCATAGCCACCTTTTTTAAAGTTAAACGCTAACGTATTTGATTTCCTATGTATACCTACTTCAAAGCTAATATCAAATCCGATCATACTATGATCACTGTTATCAAGTGGCCTTATTATTGTGTTGCCTAGTTTGTTTGTGTTCCTAATTTCCTATGGCACGAGGATACAAATTATAGCTCAGTGATACGGTGAATCAAACTAAAGAGGGAATTGAGTTAAATAGAATAAAAGTTCTGCAATAAACAGAATTCACTTTGGAATCTTTAGGGATATAAAACCCATCTGTGAATGGAAAGAAAATAATGATGGAGTTATACTATCATCCACCTGGCCAGAATGAACAGACATTTAATGAAATATTAAGCAGAGAAAATGAATATCCTCCATCCATGCCACTCAGGTTTTCGAACAGGCCATAGCACAGAAATCATTTTGACTGGCTTATTGTCACAACTATCAGGAATAGTGAGCCCTTGGACCAAAGCCGGAGCTTTGGCAGACACATCACCTGGGCTGGCCACGCAGGAATCAGAACAGACTGGACTAGGATAAACTAACAGACTCAACAAGGCAGGACAGAGGTAACTAAACACAATGGTCAGAACAAGGACTGGATCCAGACGAGGCAAGGAAAACAAGGCAAATGGGCAAGAACTGGAACCCAGACAGGATAAGGCAAGACTCGAAACTGGAATAAAAATTGGACTGGGACCCAGGCAATACAAGACAAGGCAAGACACAGAACTAGATTAAAACTGGGTCCAGAAAAGGGCAAGACAAGGACAAGGTAAGGACTGAATCTGGACAGGACTAGTCTGAAAGAGACAAGACAAAGCACAACTAGGCAGGAAAGACATGGCAGGAACGACACAACAAGAGCAAACAGAAGCAAGACTATAAATAAGGCTGGAAATGGAACTCAGACTGGAATCAGCAGCTGGACCGGGGCTGGGACCTGGACTGGAATCAGGAGCTGGACCAGGGCTCCAAAAAGACTGCATGAGAGCCCTGACCTCAGAACTTCTAATACGCTTTCTTTCAGCCTCGGCTTCAGGAGTATCCCGCAGGGTTGAATCAAAGATAAGTTTGTAGTGGTAATTGAAGAGCATGATAGAAGAATTAATAGCAGAAACTGGGTTTACACAGAATCCAAGTCCCCAGACATGCTCTCTCTCAGCCGCAGCTTCAGAAGTATCACGCAGGGCTGCATCAGAAAAAGGTTTATCACGGTAATTGTAGACTAGAGCGTCATAAAAAGATCAAGGGCAGAAATTTGGCAAGCACTGGATTCAAGGGCACTGGATCTAGAACCCAAACTAACATCAGATAGTAAATTCATGGGCTGAAAGCCCAGCTGGAAGGATGATTTTGCCGAGTTCATGGCCTTTGCAAGAGGTCTCTTAATCTTGTCTTTGTGTTCCCTGTTCAGATCCAATCCCTTCTTGGCTTTGGTCTTGCATGCTTTGTTTCCAGCCTGGCTTTGTTCCTGTGAGTCTTGCTCCTGAAGGTCTGTTCTGTGATTCTATAGTCTAGTACTTCTGTGCTTTGTTTCTGTGAGTTTTGCTTTTGAACCTTGTTCCTGAAAGCCTGGCTTTAGAGCCACACCCTGCCCTTGGTGTCTATATCTGTTTGACTCTACCCTTGGCTCCTGCTTTTAGTCTACCCCTGCTTTTGACTCTTGCTTCACTTAAGCTCTGTGTTTAAGCCAACCTCTGTGTTTAGCCAAACTCTGCTCCTGCTTTCTGTATGCCCTGTTCTGTTTCCTGTGTTTGTGTTTTTACTGTTTGTACCTGTATGGACTACCTTTTAGTTAGCTTTGGTTTCATGCTCTGCTTGTACTGTTCCTGGGCATGTATAGTTCTTGTCTGTTTATTCTGAGAGTCTGTAGAAGCCAGCATCGTCCCTGATTATTTCAATGCTGTGCAGCTATGTCTGCTGCCTCTCAGTTTGCCTTGCCTTTCCTTTCCCTGACTGTGGGTGCTGGTAAACACATTGCTTCTTTCTTTGTTTATCTGTCTTCCTTGTAGCCTGCTTTAACCCTTTGTGTGCTGTATTTGTGACCTGGCTCGTTTGAGCATTTCCCCTTTGCTGACTTGTGAATTAGAAGCAGCTTTTCCCTTAGTCTGCTTAATCATTTGTCTGCTATGTTTGCTTCCTGGCTCTTGTGAGTTCTGTTTCTGCCAAGTTCTGTTCCTGCTGTGTGTTTGAGCCATGTTCTGCTCCTGCTCTGTGTTTGAGCTAGTTCTGTCCCTGTTCCCTGCTAAGCCAAGTCCCTTTCAGTATCCTGTTCTAGCCAAGCCAAGCCTGTTCCAGAATCCTGTTCCAGCACTGCCTGTCTAAAGCTTCAGCTCCAGTCCTGTTGTTCCAGTCTTGTCTGCTCCAGGACCGCCTGCCTGCCTACAGCTTCAGCTCCAGTCCTGTTGTTCCAGTCTTGCTTGTTTAGTCCAGTCCTGGTTGGAGGGTTTTGCCTGCTGCTGCCGCTCGTCGACAGTAGCCCATGGGCTCACGTTGTTCCAAAGTCTGTGACTGTTTGTTTAGAGCCTGAGACCGTGACACTTACTGAGCGAACTGCATTCAATTCTGGATCATATTGTGTTACTGATTTCACTAGATTTATTGTCTGCCTTTCTTCTTGTAGACCATACTCTCCTGATCCATCTCTCTCAATCTGATATCTCAGATACAGTGCTGAACTGGTTCACCACTTTCCTCAGTGACTCATCTTTCTCAGTGTCTGCTCATTCAATACTCTCCTGTCCCATGGGTTTCATCTGTGGTGTTCTTCAAGGCTCTGTCCTTGCGCTGCTTCATCTATTCCTCAGCCCACTTGCCACTATTATTCATGATCAAGGGCATCCATTCTGTTTTTATGCTGATGACATTTTATTTTTTTCACCCATAAATAACATCACTTCCGATTCTTTCAGTATCCAGTAATTTATTGATAAGATCCAGCTTTGGTTTCAAGCCACTTGTCTTATCCTGAATCACTGTAAAGGTGGGGAGGAAGGAAGTTATCCATGTAGGTCACTATTAACACATGTTATTAACTCCAGTTATTACTAACTAGATCTCATTGCATAAAATGGGATCTGTGCTAAAATAGCACCCACATTGATAAATATGCCTCAGGCTCTTATTTAAACATCAAAACAAACAAAAAGAGGTAAACGACCTGCCCTTAAATAATATAAAAACAAACAAAGTAGATCAGCAATAATGAAAAAGAGAAGTGGTTTATTGTAAATAAACCATTTTTCTTTTACTATTGCTGATCTGCTTTGTTTGCTTTTATATTATTTAAACACTAGTAAAAAAGCCCCGTTTCTGATGCAAATGAAACGGGGGCTAGCAATGTTTTCTTCTGTGTGCATGTGGGAGTGTGTGTGTCCGTGCTCTCTGGCCTCTCTCCCCTCCCCCCTCTGAGTCCTTCACTGTTACAGAGCCAGCGATTTGATTTCGTGCTCTGCTGTTTTCCTTCACTGACTGTGTTACAGAGAGGGCGGGGCAGACACTCATAGGGAAACTGGATATCTCGCCCCCTTCACACTTCCGGCTGGAGGCTTCATAGAACGTTGGTTTTGCCTTTTATATAGAGAGATCTCTCATCAATACAAACACAGCAGTTCACCTCCTTTGTCATACTCATAGGTAGATCACATTACTCTGATTCTTTACCAACATGACTGGCTTCTTATTCAATATAAATTGCTTGTTTTCACTTATAAAGCAATCTATCCAAAATGAAAGGCAAATACAAATTGCATTAAGCTCTATGACAATGTTCTAACTAGGAGGTTGATCTGTTGGAATTGGAATATCTATCTTTGTCCCTGTTGTCCTAAATGCCACCAGATGTCCCACTGTAACTTCAATACCTGTAATGCTCTAAAATCAAGCACTGCAGGAAACAAAGGAGGACCAAAGGTTCATACAATTTCTATACAGTAATACAATGACAATGTCCAATTAATCTGGTCTTCAAAGGGCATAAAGCTTTTTCCACCATATAACACAACTCATGGCATTGATTATAGAGGGGTTGGTCTCAAGTGATTACTCTGTGAATCATGTGGAGAAAGGGAAGATCCTCAAGTACCAAGAAATGCAGTCCAATTCCAAGAAAATGTGGAAGAAAAATATTGAAATCTGAAAGACTGAGATCATACTTTACATACCCTGGCTTTTAGAACATCGACCAGTTCTTAACAAGGGCAAGACAGTTGCTGGCTGGTTTACTGGAGGCACTTCAATTCCAAGCGCCCCACCCCCTCCTCGCCATCTTTTAGGGACTTCCATATCTCCTGTTGAATCTTTCCACTATTTAGGCATTATTTTGAACTTTCATTTAATTTCTCCCTCCAAGTATCAAAGCTTTGCAAAACTGGATTCTTCATCTTAAGACAACATCGATTAGTTAGGAGATATCTGACCATGGCACATTCCATTCATTTATTCTGTCTTTATTAATTTCTAGGATCAATTACTGCAACATCGTCTACTTAGGTTCTCCACGTTACATCTTGAAACATATTCAAACATTGCAAAACACGACAGTCAAATTATTGTGCTATGCAAAGAAATCTGAGCATGTCACCCCTCTGCTACAGAAACATCATTGAACAACGACTCATACATATGCTCCTAACCCTTAATTTTAAAGTTTTCCAAACAGGTTTGCCACTCTTACCATCCCATACTCCCCTCTCCATCTGCTCTGGTCTTTAAATGATTATTGTTGTCTGATCCTTCTTAATTCGACATTACGATCTAAAGTCCAAAATCACACTTGTGTACTTCAAAATTAGATCCTGATTCACAATAACCTCGTTGTAAAACAAAACATAATGTGAATCCTGTTTGCACACTTACAACCACTGCACATTTACTCATATATTGAAAATGAGAGGAAAAGACCTCATACTACTGTGGCTCTGCTCGGTTGCTTCCAACCGTAAAAATACTATTAGCACACAGTTAAAAAGTAATCATAGGCAAAAAACCTCTCTTTAACTCTTGTAACAACGTGGTGTGATGAGCAAAATCAAAAACCACTTATCTCTATCAGACAGCGTTCACTCTGTGCTCCACTGCTCCGTAAATATCTTCAAAGAGTGAGGTCCTAACGGACCCGTTTCGCTGCTGCTTTTTCAAGGGTCTCCACCGTCTGACCCTGGGAGCTGCAGGACTTTTGAATTGGCAGCTCCCAGGGTCGGACAGTGAGGACCCTTGAAAAAGGAGCAGCGAAACGGGTCCGTCAGGACCTCACTCTTTGAAGATATTTACGGAGCAGTGGAGCACAGAGCGAACGCTGTCTGATAGAGATAAGTGGTTTTTGATTTTGCTCATCACACCACGTTGTTACAAGAGTTAAAGAGAGGTTTTTTGCCTATGATTACTTTTTAACTGTGTGCTAATAGTATTTTTCTGGTTGGAAGCAACCAAGCAGAGCCACAGTAGTATGAGGTCTTTCCTTTCATTTTCAATATATGAGTAAATGTGCAGTGGTTGTAAGTGTGCAAACGGGATTCACATTATGTTTTGATCGTTCGTAATCCCAAGCAGGCCAGTCTTAAGTTCAGCAGAAAATGTGCTTACTTTTTCACATCTCCATTTTACTGGAATTTTTTTCCTTGCAACTCAATTGTCATTTAAAAAGTTTAAATCAGCTCTAAAGGCCTGGCTCTTTTCCCAGGTCTATAATCCCTCATAGAGCCAATTGTTGCCAGTCTCACTGATTCTTCCCCAAGCTTTCTTGTTCCCCTCTCTTCCAATTTTTTAACCAATTCTACTGTTCTATCTTGTCCTTTGGGTGCAAGTGTGCTTGTGTGATTGATTATCCTTTCCTATCTTATTTTGTAGTTCCGTTTCCTACTTTCTGTTAATTGTTTTATTGTTGGAATTCTGAACCACCTAGATCTACCCGTTAGTTAAGGCAGTATAGTAAATGCTCTCTAAATAAATAAATCCCTGTCATTGTATGTGCAAAACTAACTTTGGTCAACAAAAATCAAGTAGCTGAAAGTATAATCACATCTACTACCAAACACATTCAGAAACAATAAACTTAATACAAGAGAAGCAGGAGCAAAAATTGGAGAAAAGACCTCAGTGAACCTCTATGCTGCAGCTTCACTGCAAAATGCTATACAGTCAGGGGAGAAAAACTCCATCCACCCCCCCCCCCCCCCCCCCTGTGCACTCAAACAATAAACAGTTCAATATTTTTTCAATGTTTCAATTTAAAATTATTGACTTTTTCAAATCCTCAAAATATAAAGAACAAAAAAGTACTTAGCTTGGCATGCAGGTGTCCCAATAATTCAAACTTCTCACTGCTTCTAATTCTTGTTGAAAAGTGAAACACTGGCATACAATCAATATTAAAGACTGCATCATCAAAGGAACACTCCACACATTAGCAAATTGCATTCCCAAAAACTATTCTCAAGATCCCAGATATAAATTGTGCAAACAAACTTCTCCCAAAGTACTCACAATAGACATCACTGTTGGTCATGCATTTCAAAATGGCCACTAGAAAGTAGCAAGAGGATCGTATAGGGCTACAAAGGCCAGAGAACAAGAAGTCAATGATGCAACAGAGGTCATTATCAGCACTACGCCCTCCTCAACAGCAGATTTTAATGAAAGACCATACTCTCCTGATCCATCTCTCTCAATCTGATATCTCAGATACAGTGCTGAACTGGTTCACCACTTTCCTCAGTGACTCATCTTTCTCAGTGTCTGCTCATTCAATACTCTCCTGTCCCATGGGTTTCATCTGTGGTGTTCTTCAAGGCTCTGTCCTTGCGCTGCTTCATCTATTCCTCAGCCCACTTGCCACTATTATTCATGATCAAGGGCATCCATTCTGTTTTTATGCTGATGACATTTTATTTTTTTCACCCATAAATAACATCACTTCCGATTCTTTCAGTATCCAGTAATTTATTGATAAGATCCAGCTTTGGTTTCAAGCCACTTGTCTTATCCTGAATCACTGTAAAGGTGGGGAGGAAGGAAGTTATCCATGTAGGTCACTATTAACACATGTTATTAACTCCAGTTATTACTAACTAGATCTCATTGCATAAAATGGGATCTGTGCTAAAATAGCACCCACATTGATAAATATGCCTCAGGCTCTTATTTAAACATCAAAACAAACAAAAAGAGGTAAACGACCTGCCCTTAAATAATATAAAAACAAACAAAGTAGATCAGCAATAATGAAAAAGAGAAGTGGTTTATTGTAAATAAACCATTTTTCTTTTACTATTGCTGATCTGCTTTGTTTGCTTTTATATTATTTAAACACTAGTAAAAAAGCCCCGTTTCTGATGCAAATGAAACGGGGGCTAGCAATGTTTTCTTCTGTGTGCATGTGGGAGTGTGTGTGTCCGTGCT
The DNA here is from genome assembly GCF_901765095.1 of Microcaecilia unicolor. Lineage (NCBI taxonomy): Eukaryota > Metazoa > Chordata > Amphibia > Gymnophiona > Siphonopidae > Microcaecilia > Microcaecilia unicolor. Next base: position 477,301,534 of record NC_044033.1, on the reverse strand, counting down.
CTCTGGCCTCTCTCCCCTCCCCCCTCTGAGTCCTTCACTGTTACAGAGCCAGCGATTTGATTTCGTGCTCTGCTGTTTTCCTTCACTGACTGTGTTACAGAGAGGGCGGGGCAGACACTCATAGGGAAACTGGATATCTCGCCCCCTTCACACTTCCGGCTGGAGGCTTCATAGAACGTTGGTTTTGCCTTTTATATAGAGAGATCTCTCATCAATACAAACACAGCAGTTCACCTCCTTTGTCATACTCATAGGTAGATCACATTACTCTGATTCTTTACCAACATGACTGGCTTCTTATTCAATATAAATTGCTTGTTTTCACTTATAAAGCAATCTATCCAAAATGAAAGGCAAATACAAATTGCATTAAGCTCTATGACAATGTTCTAACTAGGAGGTTGATCTGTTGGAATTGGAATATCTATCTTTGTCCCTGTTGTCCTAAATGCCACCAGATGTCCCACTGTAACTTCAATACCTGTAATGCTCTAAAATCAAGCACTGCAGGAAACAAAGGAGGACCAAAGGTTCATACAATTTCTATACAGTAATACAATGACAATGTCCAATTAATCTGGTCTTCAAAGGGCATAAAGCTTTTTCCACCATATAACACAACTCATGGCATTGATTATAGAGGGGTTGGTCTCAAGTGATTACTCTGTGAATCATGTGGAGAAAGGGAAGATCCTCAAGTACCAAGAAATGCAGTCCAATTCCAAGAAAATGTGGAAGAAAAATATTGAAATCTGAAAGACTGAGATCATACTTTACATACCCTGGCTTTTAGAACATCGACCAGTTCTTAACAAGGGCAAGACAGTTGCTGGCTGGTTTACTGGAGGCACTTCAATTCCAAGCGCCCCACCCCCTCCTCGCCATCTTTTAGGGACTTCCATATCTCCTGTTGAATCTTTCCACTATTTAGGCATTATTTTGAACTTTCATTTAATTTCTCCCTCCAAGTATCAAAGCTTTGCAAAACTGGATTCTTCATCTTAAGACAACATCGATTAGTTAGGAGATATCTGACCATGGCACATTCCATTCATTTATTCTGTCTTTATTAATTTCTAGGATCAATTACTGCAACATCGTCTACTTAGGTTCTCCACGTTACATCTTGAAACATATTCAAACATTGCAAAACACGACAGTCAAATTATTGTGCTATGCAAAGAAATCTGAGCATGTCACCCCTCTGCTACAGAAACATCATTGAACAACGACTCATACATATGCTCCTAACCCTTAATTTTAAAGTTTTCCAAACAGGTTTGCCACTCTTACCATCCCATACTCCCCTCTCCATCTGCTCTGGTCTTTAAATGATTATTGTTGTCTGATCCTTCTTAATTCGACATTACGATCTAAAGTCCAAAATCACACTTGTGTACTTCAAAATTAGATCCTGATTCACAATAACCTCGTTGTAAAACAAAACATAATGTGAATCCTGTTTGCACACTTACAACCACTGCACATTTACTCATATATTGAAAATGAGAGGAAAAGACCTCATACTACTGTGGCTCTGCTCGGTTGCTTCCAACCGTAAAAATACTATTAGCACACAGTTAAAAAGTAATCATAGGCAAAAAACCTCTCTTTAACTCTTGTAACAACGTGGTGTGATGAGCAAAATCAAAAACCACTTATCTCTATCAGACAGCGTTCACTCTGTGCTCCACTGCTCCGTAAATATCTTCAAAGAGTGAGGTCCTAACGGACCCGTTTCGCTGCTGCTTTTTCAAGGGTCTCCACCGTCTGACCCTGGGAGCTGCAGGACTTTTGAATTGGCAGCTCCCAGGGTCGGACAGTGAGGACCCTTGAAAAAGGAGCAGCGAAACGGGTCCGTCAGGACCTCACTCTTTGAAGATATTTACGGAGCAGTGGAGCACAGAGCGAACGCTGTCTGATAGAGATAAGTGGTTTTTGATTTTGCTCATCACACCACGTTGTTACAAGAGTTAAAGAGAGGTTTTTTGCCTATGATTACTTTTTAACTGTGTGCTAATAGTATTTTTCTGGTTGGAAGCAACCAAGCAGAGCCACAGTAGTATGAGGTCTTTTCCTTTCATTTTCAATATATGAGTAAATGTGCAGTGGTTGTAAGTGTGCAAACGGGATTCACATTATGTTTTGATCGTTCGTAATCCCAAGCAGGCCAGTCTTAAGTTCAGCAGAAAATGTGCTTACTTTTTCACATCTCCATTTTACTGGAATTTTTTTCCTTGCAACTTCAATTGTCATTTAAAAAGTTTAAATCAGCTCTAAAGGCCTGGCTCTTTTCCCAGGTCTATAATCCCTCATAGAGCCAATTGTTGCCAGTCTCACTGATTCTTCCCCAAGCTTTCTTGTTCCCCTCTCTTCCAATTTTTTAACCAATTCTACTGTTCTATCTTGTCCTTTGGGTGCAAGTGTGCTTGTGTGATTGATTATCCTTTCCTATCTTATTTTGTAGTTCCGTTTCCTACTTTCTGTTAATTGTTTTATTGTTGGAATTCTGAACCACCTAGATCTACCCGTTAGTTAAGGCAGTATAGTAAATGCTCTCTAAATAAATAAATCCCTGTCATTGTATGTGCAAAACTAACTTTGGTCAACAAAAATCAAGTAGCTGAAAGTATAATCACATCTACTACCAAACACATTCAGAAACAATAAACTTAATACAAGAGAAGCAGGAGCAAAAATTGGAGAAAAGACCTCAGTGAACCTCTATGCTGCAGCTTCACTGCAAAATGCTATACAGTCAGGGGAGAAAAACTCCATCCACCCCCCCCCCCCCCCTGTGCACTCAAACAATAAACAGTTCAATATTTTTTCAATGTTTCAATTTAAAATTATTGACTTTTTCAAATCCTCAAAATATAAAGAACAAAAAGTACTTAGCTTGGCATGCAGGTGTCCCAATAATTCAAACTTCTCACTGCTTCTAATTCTTGTTGAAAAGTGAAACACTGGCATACAATCAATATTAAAGACTGCATCATCAAAGGAACACTCCACACATTAGCAAATTGCATTCCCAAAAACTATTCTCAAGATCCCAGATATAAATTGTGCAAACAAACTTCTCCCAAAGTACTCACAATAGACATCACTGTTGGTCATGCATTTCAAAATGGCCACTAGAAAGTAGCAAGAGGATCGTATAGGGCTACAAAGGCCAGAGAACAAGAAGTCAATGATGCAACAGAGGTCATTATCAGCACTACGCCCTCCTCAACAGCAGATTTTAATGAACCCTGCTGCCTCGCCTCGCCTCCTCGCCCACCCCACTGCCTTGCCTCGCCTCCTCAACCCCCCCCCCCCACCGCCTCTCCTCCTCGCCCCACCATCTCGCCGCTTCCCCTCACAAATAATTTTGCTGGCGCAGATCCCAAACCCCCACCAGCTGAAGCCTTCTTCAGTGCTGGTCTCTGGCGCAGCCATGTTTGCTGCCTGCGCCTGCTCTTCTTTCTTCTTGCTTCTACTGTGCACGCTGATGCACCCTGTGTGTTGGAGGCAAAAACACATAGTAAAATATTTTTTAGGTAAATTAAAAGCAGGAAGCCGGCAAAAGAATTGGTTGGACCGCTAGATGACCAAGGGGTAAAAGGGGCGATCAGGAAAGACAAAGCCGTAGCGGAGAGATTATATGAATTCTTTGCCTCGGTCTTCACCGAGGAAGATTTGGGAGAGATACCAGTGCCAGAAATAGTATTCAAAGCTGATGAGTCAGAGAAGCTGAATGAAATCTCTAAAGACCTAGAGGATGTAATGGGGCAATTTGACAAACTGAAGAGTAGCAAATCTCCTGGAACGGATAGTATTCATCCCAGAGTACTGATAGAACTGAAAAATGAACTTGAGGAACTATTGTTAGTAATATGTAACTTATCTTTAAAATCGAGCGTGGTACCAGAAGATTGGAGGGTGGCCAATGTAACACCAATTTTTTAAAAAGGTTCCAGTGGAGATACAGGAAATTATAGACCGATGAGTCTTACGTTGGTGCTGGGCAAAATGGTAGACACTATTATAAAGAACAAAATTACAGAGCATATTCAAAAACATGAATTAATGAGACAAAGCTAACATGGATTTTGTGAAAGGAAATCTTGCTTCACCAATCTACTACATTTCTTTGAAGGGGTGAACAAACATGTGGATAGAGGTGAGTCGGTCAATATTGTGTATCTGGATTCTCAAATGACTTTTGACAAAGTACCTCATGAAAGACTCCAGAGGAAATTGGAGAGTCATGGGATAGGAGGTAGTGTTCTATTGTGGATTAAAAACTGGTTAAAAGATAGAAAACAGAGTAGGGTTAAATGATCAGTATTCTCAATGAAGAAGGGTAGATAGAGGGGTTCCGCAGGGGTGTGTGCTCAGGCCGCTGCTTTTTAACAAATTCATAAGTGATCTAGAGATGGAAGTAACTAGTGAGGTAATTAAATTTGCTGACAATACAGTTATTCAAAGTTGTTAAATCGCAAGAGGATTGTGAAAAATTGCAAGAGGACCTTACCACGCTGGGAAACAGGGCATTCAGATGGCATATGACGTTTAACGTGAGCAAGTGTAAATTGATACATGTGGAAAAGAGGAACCCGAGCTATAGCTACGTGATACAAGGTTCCATATTAGGAGTCACTGACCAGGAAAGGGATCTAGGTATCATCGTTGATGATACGTTGAAACTCTCAGCTCAGTGTGCAGCGGCAGCTAAGAAAGTAAATACAATGTTAGGTATTACTGGGAAAAGAATGGAAAATAAAAATGAGGATATTATAATGCCTTTGTATCACTGCAAAACCCCACTTGCTCCTGTCCCTAGTAGAAATAGCAGCTTCAGCCTATAGCGGGAGTCTCACAGTACTATTGCTAGTAGCACAAGATTCCCACTAGAGGTTACAGCAACCATTTTTGGGAGGTGGATTGGAGCTATTGTCGGGAGGTCACAAGGGAGGTACATGCATTAGAGGCCAACCGAATTTCAGTTTCGGATTCTGCACCAAAACCAACCTGAAATCCAGGTTGAGGTCTCTGCCGAAAATGCCTGTGCATCTATTTCCTCATGTTGTTCAATGGTTTTTCTACTTCTTCAGCTCAGTTTTACGTCTAGTTTCTTTCCTCACATCTAGAAACATGCCTTAATCACTCCACTTTTGAAACAATCATTTATGGATGTACTAGATCTAGCTAGTTTCCATCCCATCTCCACTCTTCCTTTTTTGTCTCTATATTGCTTGAAAAAGTAGTGCTCTCCCATTTATCTTTCCTCTTAGAAAAAAGTCTTATTTCCTATCATCGTCAAAATGGTTTTAAAAACATTCACAGCACTGAATATCTCCTGGCAGCACTTTATAACACTATTAGGACAGCTCGTGATCAACTCTATTTAGTAATCATCATTTCTCTTAACCCTAGCACCACTTTTGATTTAGTCAATCACTCCCTCCATCTTCAGCATCTTCACTCCATTGACATAACTGGTTCTGTGTTTTCCTGGTTTGATTCTTATCTTTCAAATCACACTTTTCGAATTGCCCATATCCAATCTTATTTAACCACTTTCACCCTCCTTTCTAGTGTTCTACAAGGTTCAGTCTTAGCTCTGTTCTTGTTTAATATTTTGCTTTCCACACTCTTATACAGCCACATGGCTGTGCTCCTTTTTGCTATGTGGACAATATCCAGATTGTCTATATTGCCTGGCATCACCCTCCTCGTCTATCGCTGACTTCAACAACTGTCTTCAGCAGGTGTCTAAATGGATTAAGGATAATCTTTTTCTTAATGCATCAAAGTGTAATGATATCCACTTCTCGAGCCTATACACCCTCACTTCTTCCCTGCTTGTGATTGATAATCACCTGCTTTCCTACAAGGAATCAGTGAAGATCCTAGATATTACCTTTGACAGTGAACTGATGTTTCAGGGTCAGATAAACTCTGTTCTATGTTCGTACTTCTTTGCTTTGCAATGGATCCAGTCATTCAAGCCCTTTCTATCTCAATCTTACACTCGGTCCCTCATTCTAGTGTAGTGCCACCTTCAGGGCATTCCTGGATCCAGGGCCTATCCTAGCTGGAGCCTCCTGAAGGCAGTTTCCTCAGTCCCTTACTCACTTGGCTCTCAGTGTCTCCACCTAAGGAAAAAAAGTGTTAGTGGGTGGGAGTACCCTCTTCTCCCCCCAGGAAAAAAAATTTAAAAAAACGCTGTGATCAGGGCTGGCTAATAAGTTAAACAAGTTTTATTGAACTATTTACACAGACCTCTATATTCACCATCTTATGCATTTATGAAATGAGGATTTCTTATCACACTAACCCACATACCACCAATAAATTTCAACAGTCTTAGTATTTAAATTCTTAAACCAGTACTTGTGCACTTAAACCAATAGCATTAGTCTATAAGTCAGATCTTTAGAAACAATAACTTATTGTCTTTCACATCTTTCAAATCCTTTCAATTTTCCTTGTCAAGGTAGTAGCTGTAAGCTCCTCCCAGCTTCTTAGATTAAGTCAGTGTGTGGGCATGGCTGTGTTGCCTAGGTCCCTCTTCTCCTTTCCTTAAGCCCGCCCTCTCTCAATCCTCTCAGATCTCACCCCTCTGTTGGAGACTTCTTGAACTGGACTTCTAGGCTGGCTAGTCATGTGTCCTGCTTCTGTTATAGGTGAGCCCTTAGGTTCCCTGAGGCCCCGCAAGACCTCAGAGGACAGCCGCGCACCCCGAATCTTCACCCGCGGCGACCGCCGTTCACCAAGGGTTGAGCCCCCAGCTGCAGGCGGCCAGCAGGACTGCTGGAACCGCGGGGTGATGGCCGGCCTGGCTGGTAGTCAGCAACACAGTCTCTGAAGGGCAGCTAGCAAGAACGGCTAGCGCTGAAGAGGAACACAGTCTCTGCAGACAGCTAGCAGGGACGGCTAGCACTGAAAAGGAACACAGTCTCTGAAGGTGGCTAGCAAGGACGGCTAGCGCTGAAGAGGAACACAGTCTCTGAAGGTGGCTAGCAAGGACGGCTAGCGCTGAAGAGGAACACAGTCTCTGAAGGTGGCTAGCAAGGACGGCTAGCCTGAAGATGGAACCAGTCTCTGAAGGTGGCTAGCAAGGACGGCTAGCGCTGAAGAGGAACACAGTCTCTGAAGGTGGCTAGCAAGGATGGCTAGCCTGAAGATGGAACCAGTCTCTGAAGGTGGCTAGCAAGGACGGCTAGCCTGAAGATGGAACCAGTCTCTGAAGGTGGCTAGCAAGGACGGCTAGCCTGAAGATGAACACAGTCTCTGAAGAGCAACACTCCGAGATCCACTGTGTCAGCTTCTGACATCTGAAATGGAAGCACTGGACCCTTCTCGTTCCGTAGTTTAAATCTCCGGCCAGTCCATCCCCTCCCTGGAAGAGGAGCCAATCCCCCCGGCCCTGGCAGGCAAGGAGCGCCTGGATTGGCCAGCCTGCCTAGCAGGCGGAGTCTCCACTTCAATGCGCCAATCCGGCGCGAGTAGGCGGAGCTTGCTCGCTGGTCCGCTCTGGGCCAGGGAGACGACAACGCCGGCGCCGCCATCTTGGCCGGCGTGTTCCCCTCCTCGAGGCCGGCGTTCGTTCCAGCGGGTCGCTGGCCTCGGGCCGACCCGCGGCAGCGCCGGCCCCGTCGGCGGCGCGTCTCCGCCGCCCTGGACCCCGCGAGCCCCGCCGACTATCGCTCCCCCCCGCGGGAGCACAGGTAAGGACCCGGGACGGGACATCATGTCCCTGCTGCAGCTTCCTGAAAGTTTTCCCTGGGCTCTGAGGACCGTATCTCCTCCCAAGAGCTGTCCTCCTCCCTGGGTTCCTAGTGCTAGACACATCTAGGAAGCCTTCTCCCTTGCTGGGCCACTAGTGCCCAATTGCACCCCAGAGGCTTTGATCTAAAAGGATGTTTTATAGCTATACATGAGGAATTGTGAAATTGAATAAATAAGTATATGTTTGTGACCCTAGTCATGCATCCAAAGTTTATATAATCCTTTCAAGAAAGCCAGTTAATCGTTTAACTTATTAGTGGAATATAACCACAGAGGCATGGTATGGTCGCATTTTCAATATGGTAATACTAGAACCCAGCTAAGGCACAGGTTATTTTGAGTTAGTCTTCACTGGACCAAACTTGCTTTCTTTGTGCCATCATCATCCAGCTGGCACATTTAGACTGATGCTGGACAGAATTTCTGCATGAAAGAATCCCTTTCCTCATTATTTAATACCTCTCTGTGAAATAGAAGTAATAAAAAAAAGGCAAGTGCATTTTTATAATATACCACTTAAACGCTAATAGGAGCAAGTTCTTACTCTATTCTAATAACTGCAATGTTATAGAGGAAAAGACTTCAGACTCTCGGTCACAGCTGTTAGCACTTAAAACTAAAATAGCTGACCGACATATATTTTACAGCATGGGCATATCACTATATACACCACATGATCAGACTCACAATCTGTAGCATATTTCAGATAATACTCTCGTCCATCCAATGGATTTTGATGAGGACACAAGTGTTTCAAAATCCAGTGGATGGACGAGAGTATTATCTGAAATATGCTACAGATTGTGAGTCTAATCATGTGGTGTATATAGTGATATGCCCATGCTGTAAAATATATGTCGGTAAAACGACACGCTCCCTGAAGAACAGATTGAGCGATCATAAGCATAATCTGAAATATTCTCGTATGGATTCCCCCCCTGGTCCAACATTGTGTTGAGTATTCTCATAAATTTGAAGATCTTAAATGTATAATATTGGATCATATTCCAGCCAACATAAGAGGGGGGGATTGCAACTGTCAGCTAATACAAAGAGAACAGCGTTGGATCTATAGACTTAGATCCTTAATGCCAGAAGGTCTAAATAGTAGAGTAGAGTGGAAAGCGTTCCTTTAAGATTTATGAGATCAAGGCCAGAGTATTGCCCTTTAAATTTAGCCCTGCAACATGGGAGGTTTAGAACGTACAGGAAGTAGTATAAATACTTCCTGCTTAGCAGGAGCAATTACAATGGTGAAAGCTGGTGGTCTTGGAAGGTGCTCCTTCGTTCCCTGAGTATGTGAGTTTTTCGATTACTCTCCTCTATCAGAAGATAACTGATTTAATTATATTATGCTGTATTGTTGTAGGTGCTGAGAAGGGCTAGTTAGTCCGGCTCCTTAAGAGCTCGCCGTCGGGTACGGACTAGTTGGATTTGCCCCAGCACAAAACCACAGCTAAGCATTTTCAGAGTTGTCACACAACGAGCAAACATATGGAATTGATATGCCGGTGTGCAAGAGGTTTTTATGACTAATGAGGATTCTCGCCAGCGTGAACTGATTATCAGACACGCACAGCCGAGCGGTCAGCTATTTTAGTTTTAAGTGCTAACAGCTGTGACCGAGAGTCTGAAGTCTTTTCCTCTATAACATTGCAGTTATTAGAATAGAGTAAGAACTTGCTCCTATTAGCATTTATGTGGTAGTATATTGTAAGAGCAAGTACCAAAGAGATTGTTCAAGAATATAATATACCACTGCAATCCACAAAACAAAATGATCAAGTTCCCACATGCCATATTTTCTTTTGATGTGGGCACAGGAAAAAAAAGATTTTAAATGCTCCCAGGTTTCAATCAAATTCATGTTTAATAGTAAATACATAAACAGATACAAACTCTGAATATTGAGCACCTGTTTCTCATAACATGTCTGTTTTAGTGACCCTTTAACAGGAGAAAAAAAATCTCTGCACGAATATAACAGTACTAGGGTGCCCCTATAACCAGCCCCCCCTCCAAATGACACACTGAGTACGATTTATAACACATTACTACTTTACCTATGAAAAGTTATTCCGTTATCATACTTCCTCTGTGTACATCCATATGCTGCACAAGCTAGCATGTTTGAAAACATAACTGAGATTAAATTAAAATGCTACCAAAAATAAAGAATAACAAAGCAGATGCAGCAGTTCATAGGTTTGCTTGCTTTGTTTTGAGTGTACAAAAAATTACGGTTGCGCAGGGAAGGGGAAACAGGGATTAAACTAATTGGCTTCAACTTTTTGACGTCATCCCAGCTCCTGTTTTTATCTAACCTCCTCGGTTTGTAATAACAATAATAACCTATTATCACACCCATTTCAACTAAACCTCTAAAATATTTTATGCAGTATTTTGAATAAATGTCTTGTGACATTGTCTGTTCATACTAAAAGACGTACATGGTGGTTTCCCTTTCATCTCATATTGGGCCCTTTTACTAAGGCGTGCTGAAAATGGCCTGCACTGGTGTAGGCGTGTGTTTTGGACGCGTGCAGGTCCATTTTTTAGTGTATCTGCAAAAAAGGCTTTTTTTTGGCCGAAAATGGATGTGTGGTAAAATAAAAATTGACACAGGTCCATTTTGGGCCTGAGACCTTACCCATTGACTTAGCGGTAAGGTCTAACGTGTTAACCAGGTAGTAATCATCAGCGCATACACTGCTGATTACCGTCCCATTAGTACCAAGCGGTAGAAAATAGAAATTATTTTCTGCCATGTGTTTTGGACGCATGTCAAAATTAGAAATACTGCCCAGAGCACGCGGTAGCCAGGTAATAGTTCTAATTTGACGCATGTCATAAGGGCACAGGCATCTAAGCGCCTTAGTTAAAGGGCCCCATTATGCTTTAAAATATCTTTCTACACACTGCAAGTTACAAGAGAACCAAGGAAGACTTGATCTTGTGATCTAAAATACTTCTCTCTGCAAATTGGATGTGGCAGTTTAGACTTGGATTTGATAATTAAATTAAATTAGTGCATTCTATCTATAAATAAGTTAATACCTTCTGTTTATAGGGTGTTTAATTAACACTCATGCTAAATTCATAAGACACCTACTAGTGCCATTTTAAATGAAAATGTGACAAGGTATTTGAAAGTTTCACTTTTCAGATAAAACTATTTTTCTAACAGTTTTAACAGATCATTTGTGCTTTATTTTGAAGATCATACACTACACTTCTTTAAACTAGCAGTTTACCATGGGTAACCTGCTAATTTTAACAAGCACCTGATTACCATTTCTTGATGTTTATGTTGGCTGTAATCTACCCTGTGCACTGTGATTGAATGAAAGGAGTGGAATAAAAATGTTTTAATTAAATTAAACACCCATACTGAAAGGGCTGCACCAAAATGGACATGGCTTTGTCAATGATTTATCCCAGTGCATGCAAGGTCTTATTTTCTTTGATTCCCTAAGAAAGGCAAGACTAGGAGTAAGGGGTGAACAAACATGTGGATAAAGGTGAGCCAGTCAATTTTGTGTATCTGGATTTTCAAAAGGCATTTGACAATGTACCTCATGAAAGACTCCAGAGGAAAATTGGAGTCATGAGATAGGAGGTAATGTTTTATTGTGGATTAAAAACTGGTTAAAAGATAGAAAACAGAGAATAGGGTTAAATGGTCAGTATTCTCAATGGAGAAGGGTAGATAGTGGGGTTCCCCAGGGGTCTGTGCTGGGACCACTGCTTTTTAATGTATTTATAAATGACCTAGAGATGATGTAATAAAATTTGCTGATGACACAAAGTTATTCAAAGTTGTTAAATTGCGACAGGATTGTGAAAAATTACAAGAGGACCTTACGAGACTGGGAGACTAGGCATACAAACAGCAGATGTAATTTAATGCGAGCAAATGGAAAGTGATGCATGTAGCTATAGTTCGGGTTCCACATTAAGGGTCACCGACCAGGAAAGGAATCTAGATGTCATTGTTGATGATTAAACCTTCTACTCAGTGTGCGGCGGTGGCGGCGGCGGCTAAGAAAGCAAATAGAATGTTAGGTATCATTAGGAAAGGAATGGACAACAAAAATGAGGATGCTATAATGCATTTGTATTGCTCCATGGTGTGACTGCATCTCAAATATTATGTGCAATTCTGGTCACCGCATCTCAAAAAAGATATAGTGGAATTAGAAAAGGTACAGAGAAGGGCAACGAAAATGATAAAGGGGATGGGACGATTTCCCTATGAGGAAAGGCTAAAGCAGTTAGGGCTCTTCAACTTGGAGAAAAGATGGCTGAGGGGAGCTATGATAGAGGTATATAAAATAATAAGTGGAATGGAACGAATGGACAAGAATCGTTTGTTTACTCTTTCCAAAAATACTAAGACTAGGGGGCATTGGATGAAGCTACAAAGTAGTAAATTTAAAAGAAATTGGAGAAAATATTTCTTCACTGAATGTGTAATTAAACTCTGGAATTCTTTGCCAGAGAATGTAGTAAAAGCAGTTAGCTTGGCAGGGTTTAAAAAAGGTTTTGCTAGTTTACTAAAAGAAAAGCCCATAAGCCATTATTAAAATGGACTTGGAGAAAACCCACTGCTTATATCTAGGATAAGCAGCATAAAATGTATTGTACTGTTCTGGGATCTTGTCAGGAGTGGAGGAGTAGCCTAGTGGTTAGTGCAGTGGATTTTGATCCTGGGGAACTGAGTTCAATTCCCACTGCAGCTACTTGTGACTCTGGGTAAGTCACTTAACCCTCCATTGCCCCTGGTACAAAATAAGTATATGTAAACCACTTTGAATGTAGTTGCATAAACCTCAGAAAGGCAGTATATTAAGTCCTATTTCCCACTTGTAACCTGGATTGGCCACTGTTAGAAACAGGATGCTGGGTTTGATGGACCTTCAGTCAGCCCCTGTATAGCAATACTTATGAGGAACCCAAAGCAGGATGATGTAGGATGGACTCCATAAAAAAACATCTAAAAATTGATTTTGAAAATACCAATTTGAATGTTTCTTTTCCTCTTTTGAAAATGAGCCCCTATCATACCTATCTATATTTTCCATCTTTGTTTGTACTCTAGGCTGTCTATTAAAATGTTTTATTACATATTGTGTTTACGTTGTATGTAGGGCTAATGTTGGCGTCATAGAGCCAGTCAGCACCTTGTTTTGAAGTCTGGCATTGACTTGAGAAAAGTTACTTCAATGTGAGCACTTAATCAGCTGAAGACGATTAACCCTTGTAGTTCCTGATAGTAGGGCTACTGCCAGGTTTGCACACAGAAAATCGGCCCTACCACTGGGCTCACTGGCAGTAGTTCTGGGATATTTCTAGCACTATTTCTAATGCCAGTGGTTGGGAAGTTGGCGTGCATGGCGGTAAATGGGCAGCGCCACATGCCGTCCGATTACTGCTGGTTTACCACTGGAGCCCATACCACCTCCTAAATAGAAGGCGGTAAGAGCTCTAGCAGTAAACAGCTGCGCAGCAATTTTTTAATTACCACACAGCCGTTTACTGCCCCTTAAAAAAAAATGTACCCATGGCGGTAAAACTTGGCATTGGCGCACAGTGATTTCATGTGCTGATGCCACCGCAGGCCACCTTTTTGCATCATTTGGTAAAAAAGCCCCTAAGTGACCCTGAGGTCACCTAAGATATATTTACCAACTTTTCTGTGAAGCAATATAGGTGTCAGTCTACTTTTTTGCCCTCAGAATCATTAACAGGAATGTATGCATTCTGTTTTCTCTCCTTTGTGCTGTCTTTCACAAAGTTTCTTCATGTCAAACTTTAATTCTCACTCAGGATTAAAATTCAATGTATTTTTAGTAGACTGTGACCTAGATAGATCTATGCTTATGTTCTCATACCATTCTGTAATGTCAGTGCTTACAGTTATACTCCACATTTATTTTAGTTCCTGTTTACTTCTGTTATCTCTAAATAATGGAAGATTGCAGGTAGGATGAAGAAGTTCTCAGCTCAGACGTGTTAAGTGATTGCGTTTGTACACATTTAAAAGTAGAAATACAGAAAGCAATTCTGTTGCAGCATGCAAAAGCCTCCTGATAATTTTATGGACTGTTTCTGTTGCTAAATATGAATTGATTAAGCTTTTCCCTCTGTTATTTTAATAATACAAAAGAAAGCTAACTGCTAGAGGTCCTATGATTAATGTAAACTTCAGCATTCAAGAACCCCTAACTCTATAAAATAGAGCAGATATTTTTTTTTCTTTTCTTTTCTCTTTTTTGGACAATTTTTTAATGTTTTATTGATTTTTGTTTAAAATTTTTGTCATGTTTTTCTTGATATTATTTTTATATTTTATATATGCTATCATGACCTGCCTAGAACTTTAGATAGAGTGGGATATATATTTTTAAATGAATAATAAAGAAATAAATAAATAACACTCATGGATATTTCTAGTTTCTAATCGCTGTACTTTTGCAGGGAGTGAAGTCCTGGATGAAAAGGTTCAAGACATATGGATATATCCTAGAAATCAAAGCTGATCAGTTTTATATATAATAGAGATACTTGAACTAAAGTGAACCCTTACTATACAGTTTCATCAAAAGTAAGATAAATACAATAATATTTATTTTGAGTAGCAAGTTATGAGCACAAAGAAGTAAACTTGCAAAACTTGAAGAAACACCTATTACAATCCTTAGTGGAATGTGAGTGAAAAATGAATGAAAATACTGAAGGTGGCAGATATGTTACTGGAAATGTTAGATTTCATTTGAAGATGGTTCACTTCATTCTGACTCATCATTCTTTTGAGGTTACATCTTCCTCTGTTACATTAGGGCTCGGTGTTATTACCAAAAATGTAGCCCATTATTAGATGTCATTCAAGATTTTGGGAAGATGTTAATGCTATGCAGATGATATACTTCTGCTAGCAAAGACTTTGGCCACTTGCCATGAGTTGTCTACTTTACAGAGATGTTTAGATGCTGTATCACAATGGGTCATTGATAAAAGGTTGGTATTAAATACGTCTAAAACTATCATTTTTTAGTTCAATTTGTTTTATTGAAAATTTCAAAACTTATTACATACAAGATTTAAAAAAAAAAAAAACCCATTACCAACAATGGTTTCTGCTGTACTTAAGAAAGGTTTTCTTGTTCTTCGTCAATTGTGGTCAATGAAACATATTTTAGACAAATCATTTTATGTACCTTTTAGTGTTGTGATTGGATTATGGTAACATGATATATGCAGGCACATTTGCGGCAAGTATGAAGAGATTGCAAATACTTCAGAGTGTGGCTGTATGTCTGTTGGGGAATGTTCACAAATTTGGATTGAATTTCTCCTTTATTCGTAAAGTATCATTGGCTTCAGGTTACATATAGGATAGAGCTGAGCTGTTGGTCCTGGCCATGGAGTCTTATATTTAGCTTTGATGACTATGTCCTATGTCCCTGGGAGGGTTTTATGAAGTTCAAATAGCCATCGTATGGTATTCCCTCTTATTGCTGAAGCCTACTGGGCAGCAACTAGGGCAATTTTGGGCGTCCTCAACTGCTTTCCGTTGCGGGGACGACCAAAGTTCACGGGGGCATGTCAGAAGCATAGCGAAGGCAGGACTGGGGTGTGCTTAATACATGGGCATCCTCAGCCGATAATGGAATAAAGAAGGGCGGCCCTGACGAACACTTGGATGACTTTACTTGGTCCTTTTTTTTTTACGACCAAGCCACAAAAATGTGCCCTAAATGACCAGATGACCACTGGAGGGAATCGGGAATTACCTCCCCTTACTCCCCCAGTGGTCACTAACCCCCTCCCACCTTAAAAAAATAATTATTTTTTTCTAGCCTCTATGCCAGACTCAAATATCATACCTAGCTCCATGACAGAAGTATGCAGGTGCCTGGAGCAGTTTTAGTGGGTACTGCAGTGCACTTCAGGCAGGTGGACCCAGGCCCATCTCCCCTACCTGTTACACTTGTGGTGGTAAATGTGAGCCCTCCAAAACCCACCACAAACCCACTGTACCCACATGTAGGTGCCTCCCTTCATCCCTAAGGGCTATGGTAGTAGTGTACAGTTGTAGGGAGTGGGTTTGGGGGGGGGGGTTGGGGGACTAAGCACACAAGGTAAGGGAGCTATGCACCTGGGAGCTTTTTCTGAAGTCCACTGCAGTGCCCCCTTGGGTGCCCGGTTGGTGTCCTGGCATGTGAGGGAGACCAGTGCACTACGAATGCTGGGTCCTCCCATGACCAAATGGCTTGGATTTGGTCATTTCCGAGATGGGCGTCCTCAGTTTCCATTATCGCCGAAAATCGGGGACAACCATCTCTAAGGTCGACCTAAATGTTGAGCTTTGGGCGTCCCCAACCGTATTATCTAAACAAAAGATGGACGCCCATCTTGTTTCGATAATACAGGTTTCCCCGCCCCTTTACGGGACGTCCTCAGGAAAACTTGGGCGCCCCGTCCGATTATGCCCCTGGTGTCAACTATGTAGGAGGCACTAAGTAATCACATGTTAACTCAGCATTATACAGGTAGCACCCTTTACCTAGAATGCGCTAGCAGAATAACGTTTCCATGCCACCCGCCCTGCCATGCCTTCTTCCAGAAAAATTTCCTAACACTCAGGTTACCGTGTGTTAACAGGTATATTACTGAACAACAACTGAACACGGTCATGTGGTATCCTGTTAACATGTGTTAAGGGCTTTACTGCCCTTTAGTTAACATGCCCCTTACTAACGGCCTCTTTTACATAGCCGCACTACCAATTCTTGGTGCAGTAAATAAGAGGAAGCCCATTCAATTCCTATGGGCTTCCTCTCATTTGCAGCGCAGGAATCACTAGCGTGACTTTCTAAAAGAAGCCCTAAGCTATTTCTGTAACCTCTGACTGTGAGAAATAAAACCAACTGAATCAGGCCCTAAGGGGGGGGGGGGGGGGGGGTCAGACCATTGTATTCCATGAAATACTGATATCTGTCATTTATGAGGATGACCTCTTTACAAAAACAAAAATATTAGGTAAACAAATGGTGGGGGAAATATAGGTTAAAGTAAAAGACCGAGTAACTGAGCTTGGCAGCTAACTAACCCCCCCTGTTTACTAAAGCTTACCTCGAGTTAACTGCAGCATGGCCCATTTTATTCCTATGGGCCCTGTTGCAGATAACTCGAGCTAAGCTTTAGTAAACAACCCCCCCCCCCCCCCAAGTGTGTTATTTTAAACTGAATATGAAAGGGAGATGATAGATATGAATCAGGCAAATGACCTGAAACATTAATGACGATGTGCTGTTTACTGTTTTATGATTTGCCTTCCTAATCATCAGACTGCCGCAATGTGATTGGCACTTCCAGCACCATGGTGATATACATCCTCTTCTGTCAGTAACATCAGTGCCGCTGCTATGATTAGCATCGCTGCTACTGCAGTCGCCACAGCAGCAGCTTAAGAAAAAATGTGCTCAAAAACAGGGCCGTGCCAAGGGTCTCTGGTGCCCCCCTGCAGACTACCAGTTCCCCCCCCCCCCCCCCGCACCTGCCTGGCTCCAAGGCAGCGATTCCCCTCTCTCCCCTGCCCTCCCGCTCCCATGTAGGAACTGCCCGCCCTCTTCTCCCTCCCAAGATTCCGTTCCTTTTTTTTTTCTTTTAAATTTACCTTCCTCCGGCAGCGCAGCATCAGTGAAGGAGGCGGCGCTCCCAGTCCCGACGTCTCTAGCCTTCCCTTGTTCGCTGCTCACTGCCCCACCTTCTTCTGATGTCACGTCAGAAGAAGGCGGGGCAGTGAGCAGCGAACAAGGGAAGGCTAGAGACGTCGGGACTGGGAGCACCGCCTCCTTCACTGACGCTGCGCTGCCGGAGGAACGTAAATTTAAAAGAAAAAAAAAAGGAACGGGATATTGGGGAGGAGAAGGGGGCGGGCAGTTCCTACATGGGAGCGGGAGGGCAGGGTAAGCACGCAGCGGCGGCGTCCCCCAGAGGATAGCGCCCCCCTGTGGCGCTTACCCCGCTTACCGCATCGGCACGGCCCTGCTCAAAAATCAAGAGTCAGAAGGGAGGCTGGAGCCAAGGCTGACTGTACTGTGGGGCACATGCTAGGGAGAGCAGTAGAAAGACAAAGGAGGGAGGGAGGATTGAGGTTGGTGCAGGGTCCAAAAAACTAGATGAAAAAAAAACCTAAGGAGCCCTTTTACAAAGGCGCAGCAAGTCTACCGTTGGCTTACCGTGTCAATTCATCACTACCACTGGGCTACCGCTGGATCCCGGAGGTAGTACCTCCCCCTACCACACACCATTTCCAGTGTGCCAGAATTATTGTTTAGTTTTAGCACCAGGTTAGCGAAGCAGCCCTTACCGCCTCCTAACGGTGGTAGCAAGGGCTCCCCCAGGAAATGGCCACATGGCAACCACTAAAGAAATCTAGACTACCCCAACTTGTCATTTCATCCTTTAGATTGTAAGCTCCTTTGAGCAGGGACTGCCCCTTTTCTGTTAAATTGTACAGCGCTGCGTAAACCTAGTAGCGCTATAGAAATGTCAAGTAGTAGTAGTAGTAGTGTTTAACTTACTGCACAGCCATTTCCTTTTTTTTTTAAACAGCCTTTTATCTGCTGTGGTAAATGGGGGCCTTGGCGTGTGACAAACCTGCACACCAATGCCACCACAAGGATTCTTTTACTGCAGCTTGGTAAAAGCAGCATTAAGGGAGATGAGAATATCTGGGGGAGAAGTTGACAAGGGTCTATTGGAGGAGACCGGATCTAGAGAAAAGAAACATGAAATCGAGAGCTGCCAAGAAACAATATGGAAAGGACACAAATAGTAGGAAAAATAGCAAGGGTGGGGTGGGGTGGGGTGGGCAATGTACTAAAGGAAAGGTAAAGTAGTAAAGAAAGAATATAAAGACAAAATATTAGGCAGAGTTTGAGAGACCTAATTGAGGAAGTCCGTACATAAAAACTGTAGAAACATTTTGGTTAAGCAATGGTTATTAATTAGCATTGAGACTGTTTCATTTTACTTGAACAATATGAAGTTAGGCACATAATTTTTGCCACAATTTAGTGGAGTAGTGGTGTGGGAACATGGGTAGTGCAGGTTTAGTAAACTTTTATCGTGGAATGGTGGAACAAGAAGTCAATAAATCAAATGTGGACAAAGTGATATATAGAAAAAATGATCCTAACTAATGACACATAATGCTGGGCTCCATATTAGGATTCACTACCCAAGTAAAGGATTTTGGGGTCACCGTGCACAATACATCAAAGTTCTTAGTTCAGTGTATAATGACAATCAAAACAGCAAATAGAATTTTGGAATTAATCAGAAGGAAATGGAGAATATAATCATGTTTCTGAATTAATCCATGAGGCCACTGCATCTGTGTACTGCGTATAGTTCTGATTGACCAATCTCAAAAAAGATATGGTGGAACTAGAAAAGGTACAAAAAATGGCCATCAAAAAGATAAAGGGGATGAATGGTTCCCCTATGAAGAAGTGCTAAACAAGTTATGGCTTTTCAGCCTGGAAGAGGGATGACTCAAAAGAGGGAAGATAAGAGGTCTATCAAATCATGGCTGAGATGGAGGGATATATGGAGTGTGGTTACACTTTCAAATAGTACTAAAATGAGGGGACACTCTACGACCCTAATAGGAGCACATTTAAAACAAACTGCAGAAAGTATGTTTTCACTAGGGCTGTTAGCTGATTTAAATATTTAATTGTCATTAATTTCACAATTAAAAAAACCATATCTTGAGTTAACTGTACCTCTGGACCTCCCACAGTGGTCCAGCATCTCTCTCCCTCTTCCCTCCTCCCCCTCTGGTTATTTCCTAAATTTGCCTGGGTTGTGGGCAATGACTGCAATACAACCAAGCTTCTGCCTCTGGCCCCAAGAACCTTCCTGCAGCTGCATCCCACCTTCTCCAAAACAGTAAGTAGAATCAGAAGAGGCAGGACGCAGCTGTAGAAAGGCATGTGGGGCAGGCAGAGGAAACCTGTTTGTGTTACAGGCACTGTGTGACCCAGGCAAGTTTAGGAAACGGCCGGAGGAGGAGAACAGAAGAGAGAGAACTGCTGGGCTGCCGGGTGAAGGGAGGGAGGGAGGTGGGAGGGATTGGAGATACAGCATCAGCCCCGATTGTTGATTAATCAGGATTACAATTTTATATTGCTCCGAAAATTAACAAATGATCCTGTTTTTGCTCAAATTTTTGTTTTCACCCTAGATTTCTAAATTTTGAAACAGAGAGCAAAAATGGGTAAATTATGTTAGGCCCCTAATTACTACTAGGCCCCTGTTTACTAAGCAGCGTTATAGGCGCATTAACATTTTTAACACGCGTTAACCATGTACGCGTGCTAACCAAGTACTTGCCTACAATATTTCTAGAGGCGTCTTTCAAAAAAGGACACCTTTTTAAGCTGGACCATCTGCTTTTTAAGAATGGCAGAGCTATTTGCTTTTTTGTCCAGCCAGCAAACTATTCTCTGTCTGTGTGAGATTGGGTCTGTAACCTGCTGTTTAATTTTTCATACTGTCTGTGTGAGATCAATACTGTCTGTTGCCACCACCCGCGACTCCCTCCCCTTCCCCTAGCTAATGTAAGCCCTGTCCCTGGGAGCCAAACCACACCCTACAATTTCCCTGCCTGGTGTAGTCAATGGCTGTTACCTCAGGTATGATTCCCTCCCTGGTGATGCCTACTATAAAAATTTAACAGGAAAAGCTTAAGACAAGAATCAGATACAAATCTGCTAACTCCAAATATTTTTTACTATTTATTTTAAATGATACTCAACAACACTGTAGTCTAAGAAATATTCTTTTTGTCTTTCTTTCCTTTAGCATCCTAACAATACAGAAAAATATTTGAACAACACTAGGAAAACATTTATCAGATAAGTAATTACTCTTATATTTCTTTTAACTACGTATGGATGTCTGAAATAACATTTCTAACTTAAGAATTTATATTTTGTGTTAACCTCTTGTCTTCCAGGATTTACACTCATTCCAGGACTCCAGTATCTCAGGTAAGTATATCTCTGAACTAATATTTAATATATGTAGTTTTAAATGTCTTTTGGCTCTAAAAAATAGACAGTAGGTGGGATACCCTCTGGTGAGCTGGACAACAGGGAATACGGAGAGCAAAGCACTGAGATGGGTTCGACAGACGTCTAGCCTGGGGATGGCTCTGAGAAGAACCCTTAGGGGTAGGCCTGGTGGACCAGGACATGGAGGTGGCTTTGAAAAGAGTCCTTGGGGGCAGGCCTGGAGGACCAGGACCTGGAAAGGGCAGAAGGCAAGGCCAGGAGACAGGAACACTGAGGCTAGGGCTGGAAATAGGAAGACTGAGGCAAGGGCAGGAGACAGGAACACTGCAGAACAAGACAGAGTAGACATGAAGCTAGACAGGGATATTCTAGGCAAGCAGAGCTGAGACCCCGAGGGAAGCTGTGGAGCAGACCCCATCGCTCCCTGAGAAGCAGGAAGTGAGTCGGGGTGGGAGTCCTGGAGGCAGTCACGACGGGTGTCATGACACTCAGCACCTGGAAGTTAACTGGGCACAGGCTGATATTCGGACCAGCACCTGGTTAACTTCACTGCAGAAAGTTAGGCCAGCCTTTTTGCTGTCCTGACTTTATGTGCTTACTTTAGCTGATTAGCGTGCTGAAAATCACCACTAACCAGCTAAGTTTGAACTCTACCCATGCCCTGTCCTCAGCCCACGCCTATCTTAGCCAGGTAGGGGATGGCTGGTTAGTGGGTCTATTTAATGGCACTTACCATTTAAGTGCCACTGAAAATCCCCAGATAGCCCTGGGCAAGCCTTTTAAATGGCCAGGAGCCTCTCTTGGCCATTTAAATGGCTCTGAATATTGGGCAGATACTTTCCTTTTATAAAAACACCCAAGGAAAAATACCACTAGAGATGTGTGCCTGCTTTGTCTATGGGTCCTTTTTCTGGTCAAATCCATGCATATTGTAGCGTCCCTCAACCTAATCCCACTCCAGGAAAACCTCCAAAAAATGTAGGCAGAAATGTATGAGTTTTGAAGCAAGGCACACCCTTTTACCCCCATATACAGCAAGCATTTTTCATAAAGCTTTTGGCAGCAATACTATACATTTGCACTTCATTTATTTTAGGCATCTCAAAAGGGCCCACTTAATGCCAATTCTAGAATGGCTTCAAGGCACACCAAACCCATTATAGAGTACTGGTGCAGCAAACATTAGGCACGCCTGCATATGATAGGTCAATGGCTAAGTGTGACACGCAATGTGCATTCTATAAGTTGCATGAATCATTCTGCAACATGCCCATGACATGCCCATCTTCTGCCCATGTGTACATGCCATTGATAGTTGACAGGTGTACTGTTTATAGAAAAGCACCTGGAACTTACATGCATAACTGCCAATTATTGGCAACGATCATACGCATAAGCTAGGTGTACTAATGGCCCTCAAATTCATACGCTAGCTTATAGAATTGCCTTTTATTTGTTCATACAAGTAGCCACCTATACAGCTATATTATCTCATAAAAGTCTTCACACTCTTGTACATTTTTTCACTTTCTGCTGTCTAAAAAATAAATTTAAAATGCACAAAACTAGGAGATTGCGGTCATTTTCAACATGACAACTAAGTCTGACTTTGGACATATTGCAAAAACGTCCAAAATCTGAATAGGAAAGAAGGTCATTTTTAAAAAAGGAAAACATCTTTTAAAAAAATATAGTTTTGAACAAGGTTTTGTGATTTGGATGTTTTGTTTTATGGTCCATTTTTGAAAAAAAAAAAATGTTCAAGAGCAGAACGCACAAAATCAAGCCAGCTTTTTTAGTAGACTGGTCCCCCAGACATTCCAGGAAAGAAATAGGGCACCCTAGGGGGCACTGCAGTTGACTTCTTAAAATGCGCCCAGGTACACATTTCATCATTGTTCCCTTATCTTGTCTGCTGAGCACCCCAAAACCTACCCAAAACCCATTCCCCCCCAACTGTACACCACTACCATAGCCCTTATGATGGGTGAAGGGGGCACCTATATGTGGGTACAGTGGGGGGTTTTTGTGAGTTTTGGAGGGCTCACAGTTTCCTCCATTGCCCCAGGTATAAATAAGTACCTGTATATACTATGTAAACCGCTTTGAATGTAGTTGCAAAAAAAAAAAAAAAAATCCAAATACAGAAAGGAGGTATATCAAGTCCCATTTGCCTTTTCTGCCTTTCGCCCCTCCACAAGTGTAACAGGTAGGGGGAAGTATGGACCTTGGTCCACCTGTCTGCAGTGCACTGCACCCACCACTACTCCAGGGACCTGCATGCTGTTCTAATGGACCTGAATATAACATCTGACACCCTTAACACGCCCCCTTGTGATTTGAGCGCACTTCTGCTGGTCTTCATAAAAAGAACGTTTAAAAATTGGTTTTGAAAATACCAGTTTGGATGTTTTCATGATAAAAACATCCAAATGCAGATTTATGCCAGTGTTTGGACAAATTTCTCTTTTGAAAATGAACTCCATAGTCTACAATTTCAACTCAAAACAACAGTTATAGAAATATTCAAAAAGTAATTCATAATAAGAAGCCAAAAATTCCTGATTGCATAAGTTACCTCACTCTTTGTCATAGCAAACCCAAACTAACTCTTTTTTTTTTTTTTTTTAAATTGCCTTAACAAAACTCATGATAAATAGAGCCCACCTGTGTCTTTTTACAATAACTGATCTGATCTGAATGCTATTGGAAGAAAATTCAAGCTGTTTCTATTCTACAAAATGAATTTGAAACAAAGGTCTAAGCATGCTTGAACATGGAGATGCTGAAAGAACTCCAGGATAAAGCTATTCAAAGCTACAGATGAGAGATTTCTATAAGAAAATTGTAGTTTGTCTAAATATCCCTTGGGGCACTGTCAGATCTGTCATTGTGGAGTGGAAACAGTTTGACATCACAAAGACATTGCCTCAATCAGGCATTCCCTCCAGTAGTTTTTAGATATGGGTTCAGAAAACCATTATGCAATATAATGTATTTTAGTCATTTAATAAGTTGCATTTTGCTGTACCTTAAACAGTTTACAGATTAAAATACAATGACAACAAAGAGGTTTACAATATAAAATATAATAACACAAATCATAAAGGTAAAAACAATGGAAGCAAATAACAACTAAAACTAATAACTATAATAACATAAAAACCTAAAACAATTAAGTAATAACAGTCAAAGGAGAACTAAAAGGTATAATCCTTTCAATTGCTGATGGTCATAATGCCGTACAAAAAAAAAAACTTGGGGACACTGTTAATCTCACTCAGCTCTTGCAGAAAAATTATCCTAAATAGCTAAAAGCACTGACAAGGGGTATTTTGTCTCAGGGTGGTCCTTCAGGTGGCTCCTATCTTGAAGAGACCTTGGAATATTTGTTTACTTGGCATCTTCCTTCACTCAGCACTGGCACACTCTTCTTCAGGGGAGCAGGTTCGCTCTAGGGAGAAGGGACATCCCTTCAAAGTCCAGATGTAATTTCCATTTCATTCTAGATATACTCAGAAACAGCAGTTGGCTGCTTCAGTTGATGTTACTGAGGATTGATGCAAAATAAGCATTTTCTCTGAGGTAGTCTTTGCTTCCTGAAGTAATGCAGCTTTAGGGGGGTGGAAGGGTAGTTATTTAAGTACACTGATAGCAAGATGCACTAATTCCACGGAAAGAGCCCTTCCCTTATCGATCCCTTAGCGAATCGGAAAAAACGGGCATGCATGAAGGAAATCGCATGCAAATGAACTGCTCGCTGTTAGCTCATTTGAACGCAATTTCCTTCGTAAGGAGGGGAAGCCAGTCGGCCAGCTAAGCATGCGCAGGAGATAGGATCTTTTTTTCTGTTATGGAGAGCTAGGATAGTAGGTAAAAGGTCCAGAGTGAAATATACAGACCTGCAGCTGCCAAGGCACCCTCTGTAACAAAGAGGACGAGTTGTCACAATTATGAATTATGAGAAGTTTCAAGTTCCAGTGTTTTATCTCCTGCCCATGATTCACAAAGATTTGTGGAGTCCTCCTGGCTGACCAATAGTATTGACTACAGGCTCATTGTTAGAACAGGTATGTAAATTTGTAAGTATAGTTTGCAGCACTGTTTGGATGAAATTAAATCTTTTGTTAAAGATATAATGCATTTTTTACAGATTTTGGAAACTATAGAACCCATGTTGTCTCCCCCTAGTCTATTGGTAACATTGGATGTGTGCTCCCTCTATACAAATATACTACAGGGAGAGGCTTTAGAGCTGCTTTCTGGATGTTTAGGACACCGTCCGTTTCCTCATCAGATACCTACAGATTTTTTGTTGCAATTGAGTAATGTTACCATACCTCTTTCTTTTTTCTTTTTGATGACACATTTTTTTTCAACAATGATCTGGAGTGGCTATGGTGGTGTCAGTTGCCCTGATTGTTGCTAATCTATTTATGGCAGCCTTTGAAGAAAAATAGATTTGACTCCTTTATTTGTCCAAATCAAGTGTTGGATCTGCCTTTATCTGATTGGATGTAGCGATCACAAGTGCTTGGCAACTGGTCCTTAATGAGTCTCAAGGGATTATGGGAACCTTTAAAAGTTGGTGTCTAGAAAGTGGAGCCACCATCATTCTGACTGTTGTGGTTGTATGACAGGAATTGATCCCCTGAAGCAGCTAATGTGAAACATGGATTCCTTGTCAGGTCTTCAAGTGTAAGCTATGCCTGAACTAGTTTGAATAGTCTTTGAAGATAAGTGTTATTTAAATTAGTATTGCATAGCTGTCATAATTTTATGTTGTTTTTTTTACTTGAGACGTGCCATTGCAGTCTTTTGACCTTGTAGTATGACATTGTTACGAGTGGAATTTTTTTCTGACCAATGATGGTTTTTTGTGTGCTCGAGCTTGTGTGCTATAGAGCGGTAGATGAGGTCTTTTTTTCTCCACTTTGAGAATGTGTGGGAATGGAAAAGCTTTTTGACCTACATTAGAAACTATTTTTAGTTAGAATTCCTAGCATTTCCCATTACAGGTGCCACACTAAATTTTCAGCTACCACACAGAACTTTGCTTGAAGTTTCCACAGTTTGTTGCCCTACAAAGGCAGAAGGACGTCCACTTATGCTGAAAAATAAATGCCTCTCTTTAATCTAGGAAATATGTCCCATTATACTGTATATTGGACTTCTGCATATCCCCTTCAGATTACCTGATATTTTAGAGGCAAAAGGCAGCGTGCTCATTGCAGAGATATCAAACATGTTTTCCCCATTTTCCCACAAATTATCCAGAATGGAATTACATCCTTCTGCCATTGCAAGACAGTATTCTTCATCCATGACACATCCCCTAACATAAAAACTCAAAACCATAAGAACATAAGAGTAGCCATACTGGGTCAGACCAATGGTCCATCTAGCCCAGTATCCTGTTTTCCAAACAGTGGCCAAGTCAGTTCACAAGTAGAAACCCAAATCATGGCAACACTCCATACTACAAATCCCAGGGCAAGCAGTTGCTTCCCATGTCTGCCTCAATAGCAGACTACTACTACTACTTATCATTTCTATAGCGCTACTAGATGTACACAGCGCTGTAGACTTGAACATGAAGAGACAGTCCCTGCTCGACAGAGCTTACAATCTAATTAGGACAGACAAACAGGACAAACAAGAGATAAGGGAGACTATGGACTTTTCCTCCAGGAATTTGTCCAAACCTTTTTTAAACCCAGATACGCTAACTGCTATTACCACATCCTCCGGCAAAGATTTCCAGAGCTTAACTATTCATGATAACCATGTAATAACTGCAAAATTACCCCAAAGTCCATAATGCAGTTATATGGTAGAAGTTACTGCATGGGAGAACATGCATTAAGGACTAGACTCTGTAAATGGTGCCAAATTTGTGCATCGAGAAAAATGAGCACTGAGCACTATTCAATAAACTGCACTCTGATTTGGGCGTAATTTATAGAATACTGTGTAGTGCTGGGATCCAACTGAAACCTGGCATAAATCCTCATGCAGATCCCCCAAATTCTCTAATACTGCGTGCATCTTTAGTGACCATCCTTGAACCACCCATACTCCTCTCATCTTTATAGAATAGCACTTAGCTCCAGTGCAGCCTCATGAATTAAATTCCGGGACAGAAGATCAAGTTCCTACTGATAGTTCATTGGTGGATATCAAGCTCATTAACCTACTTAGCTGCTTTAATCAGAATATATTTTTTCTGAAACATCTTGCAGCTTGGTTTTTTTTTTCAGAAACCACATAGAAACCCCTTTTTTCTGAAGGACTCATTCCAGCTCATGCTTCCTTCCTCTCTCTTTTCAGATCAATTCTGTTGTTGTTTTTCTCTAAATCCTAAATCCATATAGTTAACCAGTACTGAAGAAGCATTCTTTAGCCTCTAAAGCAGCTTATCCTAACAAAATAATGAACCAAACTCCTGAATTTTTACCTCTCACATTTTATTCTGTCACACACCCTAACCACTTTCCACACAAATTTCAGGCTTTTAATGTTCTAAGAATAGCTCAGACAAATTCAGCCTTTCCCCTCTTTGTCTCAGTCCCAACTGCCTGTCAGCTGTAGAACAGTAAAGAAAAGAAACAAAAATAAAACAAAAAATCTGCCTGCGTGAGCCTTTCCCACTCTCGTGCATGGCTCTTTAACCAAAGAGGATCTTTTCTTATACATTCCAGTGCAGTATGTGGTGCATAATATTTCCAGCCTTTTTAGAACATTTTATGTCATTTTAATGGTTAAAAATATTAACTATATTTTTGCACACACCATTTCATTCATTCTACACTGTCCTTATATCTCCCAAGCAAACACGTTACCTCTCCATATGTCTTAATGTTGTTATTGTTTTGTTTCTTGTTTTTTAACCCAGACTCCAATCCTTAATTGCACAACAAATCCACTCAGGAGTACTCCTGTTCCTGGTACGCCGAACCTGAGCCTGCCCTTATCCAGACTCTTGGCTCAGCACTGCCAATGGCTTTTGAATTCCCAAATCCAGGCCTACCAGCTATTTTTTCTTAAATATCCTTCCAGAGCCCTGGTCTGAAGCCTATACTGACCCTTCCAACCCATGCACTTGCACAACCTCTTTCAGATTCTGAGTCCTGTGCAGTCCAAACCCATACTCTCCTCTTCATTATGCCTCACATAAACCTGCCATTCCTTTGCACCTCCCTTTCCACTTTGCACCTATGCATGCATGTTCACAAACCCTTCAAGACCCAGCCCCGGTTCTGAACTGGACCTGGCCCAGCACTAATACCCCAACAGTGCTAGTTCTACTAAGGTTTTTTTTTTTAACTCACCCTGCTGCCCTACCCAGGCCTAGCAAGTTCCAAAGAAATCCATCTTCTCCATGTTTGGCCTCGACCCAGATCCAGCATTTCTCCCAGTTCCAGCCTCCCCAATGCAGGCTCTGTCCCTGTGGCCACTGAAGCACCAGGATACCAACCCAGACCAGCTTGCCACTTGCACATGCACCTGATCACCTCTAGGTTCAGTCTGGATTCATCTGTCTCCCTCTCGCTAGGTCTTCCCGCCTGTACTGGCTCTGCCGATGTGGTTTCCAATGCAGTCACCAAAGGTTTTAGGGAAAGCACAGACCACGCCCACCCCCCACCCCCAAAAAAAGTAGAACAATCATAGAAAATTTTAACCTTATAATGTGACGGACTAGTGTCCACACTGCCCAACATTTGAATGTCTGAAAAAGCTGCAGTGTTTAAATATATGAGAAGGAACTTGATCAATTAATGTTTTAAAATATTTTTCACAAAAAGACTTGCTAAAACATACATGAATTATAATACTATCCATATTTGTTCAAGTGATTGGTTTAAAGTTCATTATCCATCATTTCTGAGGTTGACTAATTGAACCTTATTCTGCTTCTCATCTTATATCCAGCTAACCTTTCCATGTATCTTTGGCAGCAACATTGTGCTCTGCTACAAACACAGACAGTATTATTTCAGCCTTTGTCACCACATCATCTAGGTCATTGGTTTCTTGAAAAATGATCAAAGTGGTTTTGTATTCATTTTTATCTGGATCTTTTTCTGATGCTTTTTAGAATTATTATGAGCAAGAAGACTGGTTCTGTAAGTGTTAAGTTTAGAATCAGAAACTTTACATACCACGATGAATTTGACAGCTGGATTGTGCACAGTTGAATGTTCAAGATTTTGATCTTTCAACCAGTATCATTGAATATTTGGTTATAGTGCAATTTCATCTTGTTTTATTTTTTTCTTGGCACCAAACCTTTCTCTTGCATTGTTGTCTCTGTCTTTCTCCTCGGTACTACTGACATTGATTTTTCCTGAAATGTAGCTATCAGTGGGCTGCTGGGTTTGTCAGTCACATTCACACAACATTAATGCTATGTTTTTGTTATGTGTTAAATGAAATTTTATCAAATGTAACAAATTTTTATTTATTTTTAAAGAGAATTCCAAATACTCAATATGGCAATAGCAAAGAGTCCAAGAAAGGGACAAGTAGAAAGATCCACGCAGCAATGAACACATCATGTAAACTGCATCATTCACTAATTTTGCT
Source organism: Microcaecilia unicolor (assembly GCF_901765095.1). Taxonomy (NCBI): domain Eukaryota; kingdom Metazoa; phylum Chordata; class Amphibia; order Gymnophiona; family Siphonopidae; genus Microcaecilia; species Microcaecilia unicolor. The sequence continues at coordinate 477,272,075 of NC_044033.1, read as the reverse complement.
ATGCCAGTGGACCCAACACAGACTTACCGCGTGCCAATTTGGTAGCTACTGCCTGCCCAACTTGGGCACCGGTAGCAATTTCAGCCACAGCGTATGCTATTTCCAGCGCTACAGGCAATCAGACCTGATTTTCTAGCACAGGGGTTACATGGCAGTAATCAGGCAGTGCCACGCGCTGCCCGGTTACTGCTGGGTTAGCGCCGGAGCCCTTACCGCCACCTCAATAGTTGGCGGTAAGTGCCCCCCCCCCTCCTCGCATGGCCACATGGTAAGAGCAATCTTACTGCATGGCCATGTTTTTTGCAGCCTTTTTACCCGTTGTGGTGAAAAGGGCCGCAGTGCATGGCAAAAATGGCTCCCGCCACTAGCTTGGTAAAAAAGCCCCCTAGAGTCTTACAAACCTTGTGATTCCTTCTAGTTAAGAATAATGATAGCAACCTGCTAACAAGTTCTATCACATTAAAACTATGAATTATCAGCTTTTTACTTCCATAACATGTACCTAAACTGAATCAGTTCAAAAAAGTTTAGGACCATAGACGGTTGGTAGCCCAACTGTTTGGGGAGGCTAAAGGGGGCGGAGCTTACCTCCATACGCTCCGTGGCAGCGACGTCAATGAAGAAAAAGACTACAGGCTCGCCGCCAGCTTCTCCCTTCTCTCTGCACACAGTGTCCCGTGATGCATTTCCTGTTTCCGCGAGAGCAGAGAGAAGGGAGAAGCTGGCGGCGAGCCCGTAGTCTTTTTCTTCATTGACGTCGCTGCCACGGAAATAAAAGATGAAAATGCGTGGGGCGGGAGGTTGGGCTCCACAACAAGCGGAAGTCGACGATTTGGCTGGGGAGGCTTAGCCTCCCCAAGCCTCTTATACGGGGCGCCTATGTTTAGGACAAATACAACAATTAGGGAAAATCAATAGATTTCCCATTGAAACATATAGAAATATAGGCAGGTTTAAAAACAGCAAATCTACTACCAAAAAACACTGAGTGAAGCGGTCAGCTGCCTCAGCCAGCCTCCCTCAACAACTTCTACCACAAACTGCAGTCCTAAATAAAACAATCCCACCCAGACCTCTACCAGCAACATAGCTCACACAAGTACCAGGTCTGATCCAGCTGCCAACTGCAACTCTACAGCAAGGGCGTAGCTAGGTGGGGCCACAGGAGCATGGGCCCCCACAGATTTAGCCCTGGCCCCCTCTATTTTTGACCCCCCGCCACCAACCCTCCACCGCCACTTTCGATCCCCCCTCCTGCTGCTGCCGACCTTCCCCTGCCACTTTCGATCCCCCTCCCGCTGCTGCCGACCCTCCCCCGCCGCCTCCAGGTACCTTTGCTGGCAGGGGTCCCCAACCCCCACCAGCCGAAGTCTTCTTCAGCGCCGGTCTCCGGCGCCTTCGCTGATCTGTTTCTGTCAGTCCTGACTCCAGACGTCCTGCGTGCACGTCCTGCAGAACATCAGGAGTCAGGACTGACAGAAACAGATCAGCGAAGGCGCCGGAGACCGACGCTGAAGAAGACTTCAGCTGGCGGGGGTTGAGGACCCCTGCCAGCAAAGGCACCTGGTGGCGGCGGTGGCGGGAGGGGGCTTCGAAAGTGGTGGGGGGGTCGGCGGTTGAGGGAGGCGGGCTAAACTGTGCCCTCCCCACCTCGGGCTCTGGACCCCCCTCCCGCTGAGGTCTGGCTACACCCCTGCTCTACAGGAACTCAACCTGAGTCATCTATGGCAATTACTCTCTGCCTCTGGTTTACTTTCTACTCTGTGATTTTTACCTGTCCTTTTCTCTTTCCTTTCCTATCAAAATGGAATTCCTTTCTGTCTGACTTTTGGTTCGTTTACTACTTTGTTGTGTGTCTCATGAAGGGCAGTATATGTGGGGGGGGGGGGGGGGGGGGGCATTTTCGATATGATGTCTAAATCCAATTTTGGACGCTTTTAGGAAAACGTCCAAAAATCAAGAGACAAACATGGCCATTTTTGAACCAGAAAACTGTCTATATTTTTGTTTACAAAATGGCCATTTCTTAGACATTTTGTGCTCAGTGCATTTTTCTTTTGTGGCCATTTAAAAAACAAAACAACCTCCAAGGGAAAACACACACACACAAAAATCCATTGGGACATATGGGTGGGGGCAGCATTCTTAGTAGACTGGCCACACAGATATCCCAGCAGAGCAGATGGGCACCCTAGGGGGTACTGCTGTGGATTTCACATAAAAGGTCCCAATACCCCTTTATATTGTATGGTGAGTCCACCAAAAACCTACTGTACCCAAGCGTACACCACTACAATAGCCCTTATGTCTGAAGGTGTGGGTACAATAAGAACATAAGAATAGCCATACTGGGTGAACCAATGGTCCATCTAGCCCATTATCCTGCTTTCAACAGTGGCCAATCCAGATCACAAGTACCTGGAAAAAACCCAATTAGTAGCAACATTTTGATGGGTTGTGAGGGATCATACATTCCAACACAAGTGTACTAGTTAGATTGTGATATGGGCCTGGGTCTCCTTCTCTACAGTCCACTACAATAGAAAAGTCGTTTAGTTTTTGCCCTGCCCAGATGCAGCGACCATCTACAAAATCATCATGGCATTAAGATAAGTGGCTTCATTTTGTGACCTCACCTGCTTGAATTAGATATTTGGATTGCATTTTGACTACACTTTTAAACTTCTGATTAAGTGGGAAGTTTTTTTGACCAATGATTAACATTTTTAACTGTGTGCACAATGAACTGCTAATTTACCGCTCTCTATTTTTATGATACATGCAACAGTTTGATGAGGTTTTTTTTCATCCCTGGTTAATATTATTTTGTATGTACAAGAAGCAAGAGAGGTAATGTTCTGATTCATTGTCAGGCTTATTTTCGAAAGAGAAGGACGCCCATCTTTCGACACAAATCGGAAGATGGGCGTCATTCTCACAGGGTCGCCCAAATCGGCTTAATCGAAAGCCGATTTTGGGTATTCACAACTGCTTTCCATCGCGGGGATGACCAACGTTCACGGTGGCATGTCAGAGGCATAGCGAAGGCAGGACTTGGGTGTGCCTAACACATGGGCGTCCTCAACCCATAATGGAAACAAAAAGGGCATTCCTGACAAGCACTTGGACAACTTTACCTGTTCCTGTTTTTCTTATGACCAAGCCACAAAAAGGTGCCTGAACTGACTAGATGACCACCGGAGAGAATCGGGGATGACCTCCCCTTACTCCCCCAATGGTCACTAACCCCCTCCCACCCTAAAAAAAACACCTTTAAAATATTTTGTGCCAGCCTCTATGCCAGCCTCAAATGTCATACTCAGGTCCATTGCAGCAGTATGCAGGACCCTGGAGAAGTTTTAGTGGATGCAGTGCACTCCAGGCAGGCGGACCCAGGCCCACCCCCCCCCCCCACCTGTTACACTTGTGGTGGTAAATGTGAGCCCTCCAAAACCCACCAGAAACCCACTGTACCCACATCTAGGTGCCCTCCTTCACCCCTTAGGGCTATGGTAGTGGTGTACAGTTGTGGGGAGTGGGTTTTGGGGGGTGGTTGGGGGGCTCAGCACACAAGGTAAAGGAGCTATGTACCTGGGAGCAATGTGTGAAGTCCACTGCTGTGCCCCTTAGGGTGCCCGGTTTGTGTTTTGGCATGTCAGGCGGACCAGTGCACTACGAATGATGGCTCCTCCCATGACCAAAAGGCTTGCATTTGGTCGTTTCTGAGATGGGCATCCTTGGTTTCCATTATCGCCGAAAATCAGAAATGACCAAGTCTAGGGACAACCATCTGTAAGGACAACCTAAATTTCAGAATTTGGGTGTCCATGACCGTATTATCGAAACAAAAGATGGACATCCATCTTGTTTCGATAATACGGGTTTCCCCGCCCCTTCGCCAGGACGTTTGCAAGAACATCCTTAGCAAAACTTGGGCATCCCTTTGTTGTTTTGGACATTCTGAGTGAATCTGTTCTGAGTTGGATTGTTCTAAAACATCTCCTAAAGATTGTAGTAGAAGATTAAACTGTATGGGAGATAAAGGTAGCCTCCAAGGTTCTGGTACTACGAACGATTGGCAGTTTGCTTTCATACTTTCATCACTTTTTAAGCATTTGAGTCTGATGATGCTATTATATATGTACGAATTTCTGTTCCCTCTAAGCTGAGCAGGAGTCCTCCACCTACAGTGCTGCCAGTAGGGGGTGCTATTTCACTATTACATTTTTAATAGTGAGAGACAGGCAATCTCTGCAGGACTCCAGAGAACCTGCCTGTCCCTAGTGATTGAAAACACAATATTGAAGCAACACCCCACTGGAAGCAATACAGTTGGAGGATTCCTGCTCATCTTAGAGGGAACAGTGGTTTGAAGGTCTGTTACATTTCCTCTGTATAATCTATTTCCTCCTTCAGATCTTGGAATTTAAATTTGTGGCATACACTAACTTACAGATTATCTCATGGCCCTGAAGGAGTTTTCTTCTCATTTCACTCACTTGGATGAGAATACTGAGATTGCAAGCTGATTATCTTATTCTATGCTGCTATAGCACTTTTCAATATCAAGTTTTGAAGTCTTCTGTAGCATTCCTGTCACTCAGTAATTTCAGCTGGACTGTAGCACCTTCTTCTACTCCTAGTTATGTCTATATACTTTCCTTCCCACTTAAGAACTTAGCGGCCCTTTTACAAAGCAGAGGTAAGGCTACTGTGGCAATGGTGAATGGCAAATTGGCCCTACCCCTGGGCTACCACAGTCAAACAAAATAAACATTCTACATGAAACAGCAGAATGGAATCCTTGTGGATAGATATTCCATTGTGAAGGGAAGGAGTATACTGGTAGGACTGCACTACCATCCACCAGGACAGAATGAACAGACAGATGAAGAAATGTTTACAGAAATTAGGAAAGGTGGCTTATTGGGCAACATTATAACAATGGGTGATTTCAATTACCCCAATATTGACTGGATAAATGCTACATTAGGGAGCACTAGGAAGGTAAAATTACTAGATGTAATAAATGACTGCTTCTTGGAACAACTGTTCTAGGAACCGACAAGTGGGGGAGTCCTTAGCGAAATGCAGGGCATGGTACGAGAGGTAATGGTGCTGGATCTGCTGGAAACAGTGATTATAACATGATCAAATTTGAGCTGATATCTGGAGTGAAGTCACTAAGGAAATTTACTGTAGTAGCATTTAATTTTTGAAAAGGCTACTATGGCACAACGAGGAAAATTGTTGAAAAGAAGCTTAAAGGATCTGCTGCAAAGGTTAGGACTTTAAATCAGGCATAGACATGGGTTAAAAATACCATCGTAGAAGCCCAGACCAGATGTATTCCAAGAATTAATAAAAGTGGAAAGAAGAGCAAGCGACAGCCAGCATGGTTAAAAAGTGAAGTGAAAGAGGCTATCAGAACCAAAAGAACATCCTTCAAATAATGGAAAAAGAATCTGAACGAAGAAAATAAGAAACAACATAAGCACTGTAAAACTAGATACGAATCATTTATTTATTTATTTATTGCATTTGTATCCCACATGTTCCCACCTCTTTGCAGGCTCAATGTGGCTTACAATACATCATGAGTAGTAGAAATATATTAGAAAATAGACATTTAGTGTAACAGAAGGATCTTGGGTAACATGATAATGAGAAAGGAAAAGCATGATAGTAGTATAACAAGTAGATATTGTAAGACAATTCTGAATATATGTGGAGGGGTTGTGTATATTCACATTGGTTGATCTTTGTGGTATGCCTTGTTAAAGAGATGGGTCTTCAGTAGTTTGCGGAAGTTCGTTAGTTCGTAGATCTTTTTTAAGTTGCGCAGCAGTGCGTTCTATAACTGTGCGCTCAAGTAGGCCATAGCAGAGAAATTGAATTAATTCTTTGCTTCGATCTTTATGGAAGAGGATGGAAGAGATCTAGCTGTACCAGAAATGGTTTCAACAGTGACAATGTGGAGAAACTGAAAGAAGTCTTGGTGAACCTGGAAGATGTACTGAGCCAAATTAACAATTTAAAGAGTGATAAATCACCTGGACTGGATGGTATACACCTCAGGGTAGTCAAAGAACTCAAACATTAAATTGTTGATCTGCTGATAGTGATCTGTAACTTGTAATTAAAATTGTTTGTAATACCTGAAGATTGTAGAGTGGCCAATGTAACACCAATTTTTAAAAAGGTTTCCAGGGGTGCTCCGGGAAATAACAGACTTTAGTGCCAGGCAAAATAGTTCCTTTCTTGCTTTTTTATCCGATCAATCGAGTACGGCTCTCGGTCACTCTATAGATCAGTGTTCACCATGCCTTCCAATCTCTCACAGCTTCTTTCAGCTCTGCTATGTTCATTCCAGTATCTTCCTTGATAGTATATATCCAGCGAAATCTTGGGCGGCCTCTTTTTGTTTTGTCACTAATCATTCCAAGCATGATGTCTTTTTCGAGGGACTTGCTTCGCATGATGTGACCAAGATAGGACAGCTTTTGTTTTCCTACCTTGGCCTCCAGCAAGAGTTTTGGTTTGATACGTTCCAGAACTGCTTGGTTTCTATTTTGGCTGTCCATAGGATACATAACAGTCGTCTCCCGCACCATAATTCAAATGTATCAATTTTTCACCTGTCAGCTTTTCTCAGTATCCAAGATTTGCAGCCATATGTTGCCATTGGGAAGATGATTGCACTGACCAATCTACATTTGGTTGCCAAGCTGATGTCCTTGCTCTTCTAGATGTTCTTCATGCTGACCATCACACTTCTTCCAAGTGTCATCCGTCTATTGAGCTCAGGGGTGCACAAAATAGTGGAAATTATTATAAAGAATAAAATTATGAAACACATAGACCAACATAGTTTAATGGGACAGAGTCAGAATGGGTTCAGCCAAGGGAAGTCTTACCTCGCCAATTTGCTTCATTTCTCTGAAGGCATGAATAAATATGTGGATAAAAGTGAGCTAGTTCATGTAGTGTATCTACATTTTCAGAAAGCTTTTGACCAAGATCCTCATGAGAGACTCCTGAGAACATTAAAAAGTCATGGTACAGGAGGCAAAGTCCTTCTTTGGATTAGGAATTGGTTATTGGACAAAAAATGGTGGGTAGGGTTAAATGGCCATTTTTCTCAATGAAGAGTGAATAGTGGAGTGCTGCAGTGATCTGTACTGCGACCAGTGCTATTTAACATATTTATAAATGATCTGGAAATCAGAATGATGAGTGAGGTGATTAAATTTGCAGATGACACAAAACAATTCAAAGTTGTCAAAACACATGTGGATTGTGACAAATTGCAGGAAGACCTTAGGAAACTGGAAGTCTGAGCATCCAAATAGCAGATGAAATTTAATGTGAACAATGCAAAGTTATGCACGTTGCGAAGAACAATCTGAATCATAGTTGCCTGATGCTAGGGTCCATCTTAGGAGTCAGTATTCATGAAAAAGATTTAGGCATCATTGTAGACAATACGCTGAAATCTTCTTCCTAGTGTGCAGCAGCAGCCAAAAAAGGTGACAGGATGATAGGAATTATTAGGAAAGATATGCAAAATAAGATGAAAAATATTATAATGCCTCTGTATCGCTCCATGGTATGATCTCACCTTTATTGTGTTCAGTTCTGCTCACCCTATGTCAAAAAAGATATAGAGGGGCATAATCTAACGGGACGCCCAAGTTTTCATGAGGGTGTCCTCGCACGACGGCCCCTTAAAGGGGTGGGGCAACCTCTATTATCGAAACAAGATGGACGTCCATCTTTCATTTCTATAATACGGTTGGGGACGCCTAAATCATGAAATTTAGGTCGACCTTAAAGATGGTCATCCTTAGGTCGTTTTTGAGATGGTCGTCCCCCGGTTTTCGGCGATAATGGAAACCAAGGACACCCATCTCAAAAATGAGCAAATCGAAGGCATTTGGTTGTGGGAGGAGCCAGCATTCGTAGTGCACTGTTCCCCTTCACATGCCAGGACACCAACCGGGCACCCTAGGGGGCACTGCAGTGCACTTCACAAATTGCTCCCAAGTGCATAGCTCCCTTACCTTGGGTGCTGATCCCGCAACCCCCCCCCCAAAGCCCACTCCCCACAACTGTACACTACTGCCATAGCCCTAAGGGGTGAAGGGGGGCACCTACATATGGGTACAGTGGGTTTAGGGTGGGCTTTGGAGGGCTCACATTTACCAGCACAAGTGTAACAGGTAGGGGGGGATGGGCCTGGGTCCGCCTGCCTGAAGTGCACTGCACCTACTAAAACTGCTCCATGGACCTGCATACTGCTGTCATGGAGTTGGGTATGACCTTTGAGGCTAGCAAAAACATTTTTACAATTTTTTAGGGTGGGAGGGGGTTGGTGACCACGGGGGGAGTAAGGGGAGGTCATCTCCGATTCCCTCCGGTGGTCATCTGGTCAGTGTGGGCAACTTTTTGAGGCTTGGTCGTGAAAAAAAGTGGACCAAGTAAAGTTGACCAAATGCTCGTTAGGGACACCCTTTTTCTTTCCAATATCGGCACAGGATGCCCATCTCTTAAGCACGCCCCAGTCCCACCTTCACTATGCCTCCGACACGCCCCCGGGAACTTTGGTCATCCTCGTGACGGACTGCAGTTGGGGACACCCAAAATTGGTTTTCGATTATGTTGATTTGGGCGACCCTGAGAGAAGGACGCCCATCTCCCGATTTGTGTCAAAAGATGGGCGTCCTTCTCCTTCGAAAATGCCCGATAGTGGAATTAGAAAAGGTTCAAAGAAGAGCAAACAAAATGCTAAAGAGGATGTGACTCCGCCTATATAAGGATAGGCTAAAGAGGTTAGGGCTCTTCAGCTTGGAAAGGAGGTGGCTGAGGAGGGATATTAAAAAATCCTGAGTGATATTGAACGTGTAAAAGTAAATCATTTTTTTTTCACTCTTTCCAAAAGTACAAAGACCAGGGGACACTCAATAAAATTACATGGAAATATTTTTAAAACAAATAGGAGGAAATATTTTTTCACTCAAAGAATAGTTAAGCTGTGGATATGGTAACTGCAGTTAGCGTATCTGGGTTTTTAAAAAGTTTGGACAAGTTTCTGGAAGAAAAGTCCATAGTCTGTTATTGAGGTGGACATGAGGGAAGCCACTGCTTGCTCAGGGATTGGTGGCATGGAATGGTGCTACTGATTGGGTTTTTGCCAGTTACTTGTGACCTGGGTTGGCAACTGCTGGAAGTAAGATATTGGGTTAGATGGACCACTGGGCTAACCCAGTATGGATATCCTTATATTTTTATGTTTTTATCAAGGTATGATAGAAAATTCTTTTTAATCAGACATTTGACTCCCATTTAGTACATAAGTACATAAGTACATAAGTAGTGCCATACTGGGAAAGACCAAAGGTCCATCTAGCCCAGCATCCTGTAGAAATATTTTTGCCAGCATTTTCTTACGTAATTTACATGTTTGTTTTCTATTCATGCTGTAAATCATGTCATCTATAATATGTTGTCCTGGACTGCAACTATTATTCCCTCACCCTTTGGCTTCAGTTTACTTCTCTGTAACCATCATATGTCTGAGTTTGATTGATGTATAATTTCCAGAGTAGTAATTTGTATTTCCCATTGTTTTTGTGCGTTTACCACTTGTTTTTCCTTGTTTATTGATCTATTTAAGGTTCATTTGTTAATACTGCCAATCATAGCTGTTTAGAACAACCAGAGGAATTACAGACATGAATGAAGACAAAAAGATTAGGTCTATACATAGCAAAGCCTGACATATACAGAAACATCAGGGAGAAAATAATGAATTGCAGAGCCAGTGCCATAGCCAGACCAAGTATTTTGGATGGGCCCAGATTTAATTTAGATGGGCCCTTCCTTCCACACCATGTCCCTCCTCTCCCCCCATGGAAATATAAACAAAATAGGTTTTTTTCACCTAACCCACATCAATATCTCTCCTTCTCCACGGTGTTCCAGCATCTGCCCGCCCATCACTGAACCCCCTCCCTCCACAGTGTACCTTATAGGCATCCCCGGCACCTACAGTGATTTATTATTGCTGCCTGTGTCGGCCTCGCAGGTTTTCATTGGCCGGGTCCCATCTTTGCTGATATCATTTCCTGTTTCCTGACTGGCGGGATCCTTCTGTTCTATTGCAATTTGATGTTTCTGGGGCATTCGATACAGTGGATCATGCTTTGATTATAGATACATTGAGTGAGCATGGTTTTGCAGGGCAGGTTTTGGAGTGAATTAAAGGTTTTCTTACCAAACTGAGTTATACTATGAGGAAGAATGCTAAATTTTCCAAATCATGGACCTCAAAATATGGAGTTCCTCAGGGTTCTCCCTTATCCCCAATTCTTTTTATTATGTTTATGAGTTCTTTGGCTGGCTTTCTGGAATCATCACAACACTTGGTTTTATCATATATGGATAATATTTTTATTTTGATTACACTGGGTTTTGGTTATGAACAAGATCGTTGTTTAATTTTGAATTAAAGTCTATATCAGGGAAGCAGAATGCTTGAGCTGGCTCATATTTCTTCATTCATCTGGCAGAACCTTGTATATAAGAGAACCACAATGTATTTTTGTAGTTTGGGTTTCAGATATTCCTAAGCCCCAGGTGAGGAACTTCCTTTTGATGTTTCTTCAAGGGTTTTAAGGTTTATTCCGGATTCTGAGCTGAGTATGGAAAATCAGGTTAATAATTTGAGTAGGAAGGGGTTTTTTTAAATATAAATTACGTCAATTAAGAACAGTGAGGTCTTTATTTTTTCAGGAGAATTTTCGGGTCTTAGTACAAGCATTGATTTTGACCCAGCTTGATTACTGTAGTGCTCTATATGCTGGATTACAGCATAAATTTCTATATAAACTCCAACTTTTTTAGAACATAGTGGCAAAATTAATTTATAGGTATAAAAAGTTTAATCAGGCATCTCCTTTACTGTGTAAACTACACTGGTTGCCTGTTTCAGCTAGGGTGGAATTTAAGGTAGCATTTGGCTATATAAAATTATTATAGGAAATTACCCATTATATCTTACTGAATTATTAACTTTCCCCTCTACGAGCCTAAGTTCTCATTTTAATGTTCTACTTAAACTTGGATTTCCATCGGTTATGAATATTAAACTGATTTCAAGTAAGTTTGTTTTGTTATCCTGCAAGATTTGGAACATGGTACCTTTGCAAATGAGATCGCTGCCTAATTATTTTCAATTTCATAAGGATTTAAAGACCTTTCTTTTTAGGAAATGTTATGATTTTAGTGAATTTTAATTCTGATCTATGTTCTTTTCTTATGGCAAATTAGCTACCTTGGTATTTGTTTTATGTTAGTGTAGAATCATGAGCACAGGTCAGCACCTCAGCACAGGTCAAAAAGGGCAGAGGCTGACAAGCCGGTGCCACTTTGGAATCTATCTGAGATTGAGAAGCCTGTAATTTATTAAAGAACATGAGCCTATGTAAACTCACAAATTTATGATCTATTATGATACCCTTACGAGCAAGCAGGCATGGGAAAGGTGCAATTATGAATGGACAGAAGAATGTGATTTAGCAACTTAAGGGAAAATATATTGTGAGAACAGAGAACAGAATGATCTCTCAGGAAGATAAGTGCTGAAGTAATGTGAAGCATTGCTTAACACAAAAGGTATATAAACAATTGAACCAGAGCATTATGTTGGAGAGGCAGTGGCAGACCACATGTTTGTGTCCCCTGCTCTCCACATAAGAAACTAGCACTTGTAATTGTAACTTTATCTTGGTAAATAATTAAAGAATTGCTTTTCTCATACGTGTGACCTTCCTAGTCTTTTATCTCTCTAAATTGTGGGTGGCTGGTGAGTACTAATTTGGGAAGGTGGTAAAAAGACTAGTAATAAAAAAACATTAGCCACTTTGATTCCTGAGTAGTTGTAAGTGGAATATATGCACCAGAATAGAAAAGAATAGAACTTCTTGTTCAGGTTCCTTTATGTCACTATCATCAGTCAGAGAGATTTTTTTCAGTTTTTCTGAATTTTCTTGTATGGTGGGTTGCCTTAGTATATTTATCTATGCCAAAAGTAATTCTGATGTCATCTGATAAGCTTTTCACTTCATGGAGTTGTTCCACTATTTGGTGGTCATTGGACATACAGAGCTTCAAGTCTTCTACAGACAGTAAATATGATGTTAACTCTGTCATTAAGATTAAGTCTAAATCCAGTGTCCATGAAGTTAATAAGAGTACTCCAAAAATTATGTGCCATACAAAACAAGAGTGGTGACAGGAAGTCTCCCTGAAATATTCCTCAATGGATCTTGATGTTAGGAATCATAACCTGTCCATTTTTGTACTTCAAATGAAGCATGGTTTGCCACATTTTCATAGTAAACTTGATGTACTCAATCAATTCAGGGGTTATTTTATATATTTCAAGGCATTTTCCCCCTTACTAAGCCACACTAGTGGCTGCCGTGCAGCAATGCTGACACAGCCCGTTCAAAGTCAGTGGGCTGTGTCAGCATTAGCAAACCACCAGCCACTAGTGCAGCTTAGTAAACAGGGGGGTTATTATGCAAAAATGTGGGTGCTATCAAAGCCTTCCAAAGCTTTTTCTTTCTTCTATCCATCGTGGCCCTTTTAGTATAGTTCCAAAAAAATGAATATATAGAGAGTTACATTGAAATGGTTTAAGAATTTTTCTTTAGGCAGATTGCACTTTGTTTTTTAGAAGAGTTTTACTCAGTTTTTTATACTAATCTGTTTGGGGTACTTTAAGGTTTTATTCTACAGTATCCCCTCTCCTTTTCATTATCCGTCAGCTAAGGTAATCAGGATGTTTAAGGAGCAATTCTATAACTGGGCAGTTCCATTTAGGCTTTTGAGGCTTCTGGTAAGAGCCTATTCTATAATGGGCACCTGCGTGCCTATGTCCTGCCATAGAATACAAGCATAACCCAGTATCAGCACACCTAACATTTAGGTACCCACAGTTACACCAGCCATACAGCTGTTGAAAGTATGGGTACCTAAATGCAGCAGATATTCTGTAAGTTATATGCATAAGTAGAAGCTTCGCCCATGTCCTGCGGAGTGGCCTAGTGGTTAGGGTGGTGGACTTTGATCCTTGTGAACTGAGGAACTGAGTTCAATTCCCACTTTAGGCACAGGCAGCTCCTTGTGACTCTGGGCAAGTCACTTAACCCTCCATAGCCACATTAAGCCTGCCATGAGTGGGAAAGCACAGGATACAAATGTAATAAAAATAAATACTCCTCCCATGTGTACACCCACCTTGCAAATGCACACAATGAGGGGCATAATCAAAAGGGGCACCCAAGTTTTCCTGAGGATGTCCTTGGGGTGGGGTGTATTATTGAAACAAGATGGACGTCCATCTTTCGTTTTGATAATACGGTCAGGGACGCCCAAATCGAGAAATTTAGGTTGACCTTAGGGATGGTCGTCCCCAATTTTCAGTGATAATGGAAACTGAGGATGTCCATCTCAGAAATGACCAAATCCAAGCCATTTGGTCATGGGAGGAGCCAGCATTCGTAGTGCACTGGTCCCCCTGACATGCCAGGACACCAACCGGGCACCCTAGGGGGCACTGCAGTGGACTTCAGAAATTGCTCCCAGGTGCATAGTTCCCTTACCTTGGGTGCTGAGCCCCCCAACCCTCCCCCCAAAACTCACTACCCACAACTGTACAACACTACCATAGCCCTAAGGGGTGAAGAGGGGCACCTACATGTGGGTACAGTGGGTTTCTGGTGGGTTTTGAAGGGCTCACGTTTACCAGCACAAGTGTAACTGGTAGGGGGGGATGGGTCTGCGTCTGCCTGCCTGAAGTGCACTGCACCCACTAAAACTGTTCCAGGGACCTGCATACTGCTGTCATGGAGCTGGGTATGACATTTGAGGCTGGCAAAAAAAAAAAATTAATTTTTTGTTTTAGGGTGGGAAGGGGTTGGTGACCACTGGGGGAGTAAGGGGAGGTCATCCCCGATTCCCTCCGGTGGTCATCTGGTCACATTTTTGTTGCTTGGTCATAAAAAAAAGGACCAAGTAAAGTCATCCAAGTGTTCGTCAGGGACGCCCTTCTTTTTTCCATTATCGATTGAAGACGCCCATGTGTTAGGCACGCCCCAGTTCCGCCTTCACTATGCTTCTGACATGTCCCCATGAACTTTGGTCATCACCGCGATGGAAAGCAGTTGAGGACACCCAAAATTGGCTTTCAATTATGCCGATTTGGTCGACCCTGGGAGGACGCCCATCTCCCAATTTGTGTCGAAAGATGGGCACCCTTCTCTTTCAAAAATAAGCCTGCATGTAATTTAAGCAAATATTTACAAAATAGCAGGCACTTTTGCAGATATATATACATGTAGGCAAAATGGGCACATAAATAAGAGTGCCCTTCATGAGTAGAATTTTTTTTTGTGAATGCAATTCAACTGATATTCAATGTATCTGTACATCAGGATTTAGCAAACAAGAATTTAAATGACTACTTGAAGCTTCTACTGTTTAATATTAAATTCCGACATCCAAAATAATGTGGTTATCTAGAAAGAATGCAATGTTGACAGCTCCTCCCAATATAGCTAGAATTGAAATGAAATGCTTAATTCAGTTCTTAGCCTGGGGGTTTGGATGGATGAGTTTCTTTCAGGAACAGTACAGATTTCATTTGTGATGTATTCCTGCTGTGGTAGCATTTAACAAATACAAAAGCTCCATCCTGCTTTAGATACACCTAATTTAATTAGTGTGTATATGCCAGCCATAAATAAATTAGACTACTACAGTGTTATTTGCCTGGGGTCAAAATTCATTTTAAAATCAATTGTCTGTTATATAAATGAATATATACAAGGTTCTGCCAGCTGAATAAAGAAATATGAGCCAGCTCAAACACTTGGCTTCCCTGATATGGACTTGCTCAATTTGCCCTTTCTATCTACAATTCATTTAACATCAACACTGGACAGAGATGTCCATGTGGAAGCAGCAAAACCAAAAGTGAACAAAACCATGGGTAAGATGGAATGCATTCTAGAATTCTAACGTAACTCAGAGAGGTTCTGGTGGATCTGCTGAAGAACCTGTTTTTTTGAGACTAACTGGTTCCGGAGGACTGGGGAAGTGTGTGATTAATAATGTATGTGTTATTTTTTGTTTATAACTCATACTTTTTAGTAGTAGCTCAAGGTTATGCTCAAAGTTATTTCCCTGTCCCAAGAGTGCTTACCATCTAAGCTTATACCCGAGGCAATAAAGGGTTGAGTGACTTTCCAAGATTGCAAGGGACTTCAATGGGATTTGAACACTGGGTTTCAGCTCACTGTCCTAAGCACTAAGCTGTTCTTCCACTCCCTCTTCATAATTAAGGTAAGAGAGAGAGAAGGCTAGAAATTATAGTACAGGATGGTTAGTCTTACCTTGGTGGTGAGAAAACTAATGGACACCCTATTGGAAAAATATAATATAAGCCGTGAAGAGTCAGATCAAAGTCCATGGAGTTCAGAATCTTGTATCTGACAGTGACCTGTCTGGCTCACTAATACAAAACAGAACCCAAAAAGTAGAACTCTTTCAAACAGCTAATTTCTAGGGATAAACAATAGCTTTTCCAAGATAATTTTTTAATGGACTTTTCTTCTAGGAACTTGTTCAAACATCTTTTGAACCCCACTGTGTTAGTTGCCTTGATCAACTGTTTAGCATATTGTGGCAGTCAAAAAAGGGCATATAATGTTACAAATTCTTAGGAAAGGAATGGAGAATAAAATAGAAATGATCCTAATGTCTCTGTATCAATCCATGGTGTGACAACACCTTGAGTATCATGTGTCGTTCTGGTCTCTGCATCTCAAAAAAGGGGGTTAGTGACCACTGGGGGAGTAGGGGGTGGTCATCCCCGATTCCCTCCGGTGGTCATCTGGTTATTTAGGGCAAATTTTTGTGGCTTGGTTGTAAAAAAAAAGGACCAAGTAAAGTCGGCCAAGTGTTCGTCAGGGACGCTCTTCTTTTTTCCATTATCGGCCAAGGATGCCCATGTGTTAAGCACGCCCCAGTCCCGCCTTCGCTATGCTTCCAACACACCCCCATAAACTTTGGTCATCCAGCGATGGAAAGCAGTTGACGACGCCCAAAATCGGCTTTCAATTATGCCGATTTGGGTGACCCTGGGAGAAGGGTGCCCATCTCCCGATTTGTGTCAAAAGATGGGTGCCCTTCTCTTTCGAAAATAAACCTATATAGGTCTTTAAGAAAAAAAATTAAGGAAACTAATTTGTTACAGAATATAATTCAAATCATATCATAGCCTTTGCTCATCTTTAGTCCTCTATATGGAGGCAATTTCCTCAATACATAGGAAAAGCTTATACTTATTAACTAAGTTAATAAAAGAAAAAAAAGTGGCAGAAAAGAAGTATGAGTAATTTTTTGTTCTCACGGCGTTGAAGTTCTTATATTCCTTGGCTGTGGCACGGATAGGCCAGCAATCTTGGATTCCAAAAAAGAATTCAATTGTTTAGAGTCATAAAAGATATATTTAACAGAGTTTAACTTTAGAACACATTTGCAGGGAAAATTCAACCAAAATAAAGCGCCCAGCTGCAATGCTTTTGGACGCAATTTTAGAAACTCTTGCCTTTTCTTCTGTGTGGTTTTAGAGACATCTGGATACATTCTTATTTTGCATTAGAAAAAACTGCTTAAGTATCCAGTCTCTATCCGGCTGTAAAATAAAAGTTACTTTAAGTGTGGCAGTTGTCAATCCCACTTCATCATCCTCAAGGATTTGTGTTAAATTCAGATCTAAAGTTTCCACAGGTTTGTCGAGTCTATTTTCGCGATCTAATTCTTTCTTCATAAAAGGTGTAATATAGTATAATTTAGATATTGGAGGATGCGATTCTGCAGGAATTTTCAAAACCTCTGTTAAATATTTTTAAACATCATAAGAAGTGAGATTGATAATTGCTTAGGAAAATTTATAAGCCTAAGGGTATTAGACCTCTGATAGTTTTCCAAGATTTCAATCTTATTTTGAAGAAAAAGATTTTCCTTAATCATATTCACTTGAACCTGTTGGCAATCTTGTAAAGTCTTAGCATTTTTTTTCCATGTCATTACTCATGGCTATAATCTTTTCCTCCAATATCGGTATTTTTTCAAACCTTTGGTTAGATTGTTGAGTCATTAAAGTAAATTTCTGGGGAAAGGAAGCTTCTAAGCCCACTAAAGCCTGCCATATTATGTCCAAAGTTATAGTCTCTGGCTTCGGTGGCAGAAAAAACGTACTTATTAATCCAGTTTCAGGTATTGGCTCCATCGATGGCTGACTTCCAAATGCCAGTTGATTTTCCCCTAGGTTATTCTCCCCTCTGTCACCCGCCATTCCAAGTGTGGGGAAAGTCGGCGTTCTTACATCAGAGGCAGCACCCGTGTCTGGAGACCCTGTCAGCTCTTTGTTGTCTGGCGTCTCCAGAGCTGCTCTCTGAGTTTCCGCCGGCATCGGTGGGGGTTGACGTGTCTCGGGGCTGAGAGTAGTTTCGGCTTCAAGCCGGCTATCCTCTCCCCAGACTCACCGGTAGCGAAGCAGCTCCCAACATAGAACTCGTCTGTAGGAAATGGTCCAACGTTCCACAGGCTGCGCCGCGGGGCTAGAGTGTTGCCTGCCTCTTCTCTTTGGCATCAGGCAATGAGGTTGTTGAAAATCTCATTTGGCCGCCATCTTGCCTCTTGTTTCATGTTGCAAGCTCTTTTTACTTTTAGTTTGTTTATTATCAAAATTTGCTATGCTGAAAGGAGTGGTTGCAGACTGTTTCCCACTCATTTATTATTTGCATTTTTATGTTGTAAGTGCTTTCCATAAATGAGTGGCTATATGTTTCTTCTTTTCTTTTTTGCATGTTTCAATGTTTTCAACTTGGAATCAACAGTGTTTATTTGTTATTATTCATAATAGTATATCTGAATCCACCTACATAGCACATTTCTTGCCCCTTCGGGGTGATTTCTTTTCAAGGGTGTGGTCAGTGGCAGCGCGGTTTGGTATAGCACACCAGGTCCACCAATCTTTCTTTTGTTTTTTTCAGCTAAGCTGATATTAAACATGATTGCTTTATTTTTCTTGTTGTTGTTTTTTTTTTTTTTGCTGGTTGAAGGTTATATCCAGGGATCTCATTTTATTGCTATTATTTCCTGGGCATGGCTCCCTGTTGGTCTTTTGGGGCACTGAGTGCAGTATATCGTTTTTCACATTCATTTTACGATGTCAGTACATTTTATTTCACTGAATGTTAATGGTGTTAATCACCCCATTAAATGAACTAAGATACTGCAATATATGAAGAAATAATGGGCTGATGTATTATTACAGGAGACATACTTTTCCGATTTGGAACCAGAAAAATTGATTAAAAAATGGAAGGGTGTTGGCTGCTATTCAGCTGCAGCCCGCAAGAAAAATGGGGTGACTGCACTATTTTAAAACTACCTGCAAGCTGTGATAATGCTCAGCTACATGATGATGTTACACAGAAGGCTATTTGTAAGGTATCCAAATAGCCCAGGTCATTATTGCTAATTTGTATGCAACTATGACTGATGACCCTATACATCTGTTGCTCTATACAGGGAACTTTCTTGTTATTGGGGGGATTTCAACCTGCCTCCTAACCCTTTCTTGGACCATAACTCCAAATGTAGACCATCTACTTGTTGATCTCACTCCTTTGTGCATCAGTAAATTGAAGACTAAAGCCTTGCTGACATATGGCACATCTAGCATTCTACTGGTAAAGACTTTACTTTCTATTCATATCCACATTCAACATATAGCAGACTTGACTATTTTCTGTTCTCAAAAAGTTTACTTCCTAATACACTGGATGCGTTTATCAGACCAATTTTGATTTTGGATCATGCAGCAGTTTTTGACCTTCTAAATTTTCAAACCAGCAAGGGGTCCCCATGCTGGAGATTAAATGCACACTTGCTAAAGGAAGAACCTTTTCTTTATATCATGCAACAGGCCACACAAGACTACTTCACCAATAATGACACAGATGGAATTGCCCCGTAACGCTTTGAGAAGCATACAACGCCGACATACATGGCGAGATCATCAGCTATGTTGCCCATGATAAAGCAGCTCAAGTTCGAAGCATCAATTATTAATTTAGAGCATATCTATATGTCTACAGGAGCCTCGTTAGTTCTTTCTGCATTGCAGATGGTCAAATTTGATTATAATTGTCTTATGAGCCAATAGGCTGGCCATCAATCTTTCTTGCAAAAAGCTCACTATTATATGTCAGATAACAAAATTGCTAGCCAGTCATCTGAAAACATGGAAAGATCGAAGAAGTATAGTCAAGAATTTCTGATGAGAAAAGGCAATTTTACGTAATGGACTCAGAGATTGCACACCAGTTTGTTCACTTATGCCTTTGATGGTGTAATCGATCCCTCCCAGTTGGCATCCTTTTTGGGGTAACTGGGGCATCTACAGCTGACCTAAAGCCAGTTAGAAACTCCCATTTATATCCAGGATGTGTCTACTGCAATCAAGAATTTGCCAGAAAAGCCCCCGGAACTGATGGCCTCCCCATTGAATTCTATTGAGCGGTATTGATGCAGTTATGTCCAAGACTTCAGACATACTTTCAACATATTAATACTCCAGAGACATCTGTGGGTCATTTTAATGAAGCCAATATCACAGTTTTGGAAGAGCCTGGAAGGATCCTATATTAGTTGCCAATTATTGGTCCATATCCCTCCTCAATTCTGAATATATTTACAAAACTCTTAGCACATAAGCTTAACTCAGTTCTAGGCACTCTTATTCAGCATAACCAAGTCGGCTTTATGAAGTGTCATTGCATTACCAACAATGCCAGACTTTTTCACAGTCTGTTATTAGCAGCCAAAACTAGGAACACCTGGCGGTAGCCTTCACTGTACATCCTGAAAAAGTGTTTGACCGCATTAAATGGCCTTTCCTTACAGCAAAGACGCTAGCCCAGAACATACGCTTAGTACGGCAACCAGAGAATTCGATTGAGGACATGTGCTAAATGTAATTTACTTAGGTTTATTTAAGAGCCTCCTGTGAAGAACAGTGTCAAAGGCTTTGCTGAAATCTAACAGGCTGAAATTAGGACCAAAAGTGGTACACTGGATTAGAAACTGGTTGACAGACAGATGCCAGAGGGTGATGGTCATCAATAGAATTCACTCAGAGGAAGGAAAGGTGAGTAGTGTAGTGTAGTGCCTCAAGGATCGGTGCCGAGGTCAGTTCTGCTCAGTATATTTGAGAGAGACATTGCCAAGAGTTAAATGTAAAGTTTGCCTTTTTGCAGAAGATTTGTAACCGAGTGGACACCCCAGAGGAAGTGGAAAACCTGAAAAAGGATCTGCAACAGTTTGGCAATTAAAATTTAATGCAAAGAAGTGCAAAGTGATGGGGAGTAGAAATCCAAGGAAGCCGAATGTCCTGGGAGGTGAGAGGCTGATATGCACAAACGAGAAGAAGGACCTTAAGGTGATAGTGTCTGAGGATCTCAAGGCAACGAAACAGTGTGACAAGGCAGTAGCAGTAGCCAGAAGGATGCTAAGCTGTATAGAGAGAGGCGTAACCAGCAGAAGAAAGGAGGTGTTGCTGACCTCCTTCCAGTCAGCTATTTTACTTGTCAAACAGGACTATTACATCCAGTTGACAAAACTCTCTTGGCTCAAACCCTCAATGTCTCTTTGCCATACTGAACTGTCTCCTCAAAGTAATTAGGTTGTAAGCTCTGTCGAGCAGGGACCGTCTCTTCATGTTCAAGTGTACAGCGCTGCGTACATCTAGTAGCGCTATAGAAATGATAAGTAGTAGTAGTAGTGGTATCTTAAATTGGTTTGGAGTTGGAACAACTTTTTAAAATTGCATTTCCACCTTATATCGGGAGCCTAGTTCTTTCATCTTTGTTAACAGTGTTCTTTTTGAGGCTTTTACTCTGCATCGAGGCACCAGGCAAGGCTGTCCACTGTCACCCCTGCTTTTCAATGTAGCCTTGGAGCCTTTGCTATTGGCAATTCATCAAGATCCATCCATTTTCAGTAGTGGTATGGCTAAGTGAAGTATAAACTTGCTGTATAACCAGATTGGCATTTTGCTATTCTTGTCCTACCCAGACCATTCCTTATGAGCTATAATTCAGGTCATCGAGTCTTAGTCACACCTCTCTGGCTATAAAATCAACTGGAGTAAGTCAGAATTAATGCCTATGAATGCTCATTGTCTACAAGTTTAAGCCTTTAGCTCTTGGGATATAAAATTATGACTTTTGGAGGTGCATTTCCCTAATGACATCCAAGTCAGAATAGGGATGTCCAAGTCAGAATGTCCCAAACGGACATCCATCTCACATGTATTTTCAAACAGGATACAGCCTGATCTTGATTGTGCCATCATTTTAGGAATATAAGAATAGCCATACTGGATCAGACTAATGGTCCATCTAGCACAGTATCCTGCTTCTAACAGTGGCCAATCCAGATCACAAGTACCAAAATAGTAGCGGCATTCCATATCACCAATCCCAGGGCAAGCAGTGGCTTCCCCTATGTCTATCTCAATAGTAGACTATGGGCTTGTCCTCCAGAAACTTGCCTAAACCTTTTTTAAACCTAGATACGCTAACCTCTGTTACCACATCCTCCAGCAATGAGTTCCAGAGCTTAACTATTCTTTGAGTAAAAAAATATTTTCTCCAATTTGTTTTAAAAGTATTTCCATGTAATTTCAATGGGTGTCCCCTGGTCTTTGTGCTTTTTGAAAGAGTGAAAAATTGATTCACACAGGTTGTTGTAGACCTTAATTATATCTCCCTTCAGCCTTCTCTTTTCCCAAGCCCTAACCTCATTAGTCTTTCCTCATATAAGAAGAGTTATATGCCCTTCATAATTTTGGCTGCTCTTCGTTGAAGCATTTCTAATTCTGCTATAACTTTTTTTTAGATACAACGACCAGAAGTGAATGGAATACTCAAGGTGAGGTCGCACCATGGAGCAATACAGAGACATAATAATATTCTTTGTCTTATTTACTATCCCTTTCCTAATAACGCCTAGTATCCTGTTTGCCTTTTTGGATGCTGCCACACACTGGGCAGACGATTTCAGCATTTAGTCCACAATCCAGCTTATAATCGAAAGAGAAAAACGCCTATATTTTGACCCAAATCGGGAGATGGGCGTTTTTCTCGCAAAGGCGCCCAAATCAGTATAATCGAAAGCCGAGTTTCGGCGTTTCCAACTGCGCTCTGTCGTGGAAACGAATAAAGTTGACGGGGGTGTGTCGGAGGCGTGTCGGAGGCAGGACTGGGGCGTGGTTATCAGCCGAGGAGAGATGGGCGTCTGTAGCTGATAATCGAAAAAAAAGGCGTTTTTACCGCGATTTTGGGTCACTTTTTTGGACCCTTTTTTCACGAACAAGTCCCAAAAAAGTGCCCCAACTGCCCAGATGACCACTGGAGGGAATCGGGGATGACGTCCCTGGACTCCCCCAGTGGTCACTAACCCCCTCCCACCAAAACAAAACCCACTTTAAAAACTTTTTTCCCAGCCTGTATGCCAGCCTCAAATGCCGTACCCACCTCCATGACAGCAGAATGTGTTCGATCCTCTCACAGCCTTTCCCTGGGTCAGATGTGGCTCTCGGGTGCACTACAGGGTCACATCAGCATTGCATTGTGGTGGGTGTAGGGTATTGGGCTCTGTGATTTCATTAGCTTGTGTTACAGTCTCACGATGTTGGTAGTTGGTAGGCTCTTCTCCCATGGTGCTTTTCCCCCTGCCTACTGGGTCAGAGTGTGCCCTGTTGTGTTTCCTGTTGTAGTTCATGCGGTAGTGGCCATTTTTGTAAGCCAGTTTTAGTTCCCTTTCCTGTGTTAGCCACGTTAGACAACTTATTTCTTACCTTGAATGTGGCTGAAGAGGGCATTGTACAGCATTCTGCCAGCTCTAACCTACTGCTAATCTCAGTACCAGGGAGACTCGTTGTCAGTGGGGCACAACCTCTGCAGTTAACTGTGAGTAAACGTGCTTATTCCAATAAAGGACGTTTTCGGAGAGATTAGTCTTCAGGTGTCAACTGGTGTGCCAATGTTATACAGCAGCAACAAGTCCTAGAGGCCTGCGTGTATGCAGGTCCCTGGAGCACTTTTAGTGGGTACCGCAGTGCACTTCAGCCAGGTGGACCCAGGCCCATCTCCCCCCCTACCTGTAACAATTGTGCTGGTAAATGGGAGGCCTTCAAAACCCACTGTACCCACATGTAGGTGCCCCCTTCACCCCTAAGAGCTATGGTAGTGTTGTACATTTGTGGGTAGTGGGTTTTGGGGGAGGGGTGTTGGGAGCTCAGCACCCGTGGTAAGGGAGCTATGCATGTGGGAGCTTTTTCTGAAGTCCACCGCACTGACCTAGGGTGCCCAGTTGGTGTCCTGGCATATCAGGGGGGCCAGTGTACTACCAATCCTGGCCCCTCCCACAACCAAATGGCTCGGATTAGGATGTTTTTGAGCTGGGGGTTTTTAGTTTCCATTATCGCTAAAAAAAACAAACGCCCAGCTCAAAAACGTCCATTTTTTCGAAAATACGGTTCGGCCCGCCCCTTCACAGACCCGTTCTCAGAGATAAACGCCCATGGAGATAGGCGTTTGCGTTCGATTATGCCCCTCAATGACAACTAGGTCTTTTCTTGCGTGCTGACTCCTAAGGTGGACCCTGGCTTCAGGTAACTATGATTCAGATTATTCTTCCTAATGTGCATCATTTTGCATTTGTCCAGATTAAATTTCATCTGCCATTTGGATGCCAAGTCTTCCAGTTTCCTAAGGTCTTCCTGCAATTTTTCAGTTGCATGTGTTTTGACAACTTAGTTTTATGTCATCTGCAAATTTAATCACCTCACTCGTCGTTCTGATTTCCAGATCATTTATAAATATGTTAAATAGCACTGGTCTCAGTACAGATCCCTGCAGCACTACACTATTCACCCTCCTCCATTGAGAAAAATGGCCATTTAACCCTACCCTCTGTTTTCTGTGAAATAACCAATTCCTAATCTCTGTCTCATCTAAAGATAAGACAAATAACTGTGCTCTATTATTTCATTATCTGTCTAAAACTTCTGCCTCTATACTTTTCTTGTATCTATTTAGAAAATATTTAAACTTTGTCTTTCATTGTATGCACTGCTTACTTACTATCCTGAACTGTTACATTCTGATATCTGTTTTCCATATGGTGCACTTATAACTTAAAGCTGTTAATTTCCTGATGTCTGAGTGCTGCCAATGGTTTGGAAAAATCAGACTTATCTAGTTCTGTGTTTCCTGCTTCAAAAAAAGTTACATCATGATATCAGTGTACTGCCCCTCCCCCATAGTTTCTCTGAGCAGTTACCTGATGCCAAGATTCGAAATGTAGCTGAAAGATTACCTAGACCCATCAAGCCTACTGGCCACTATCCTATGTTGCTAATCCATGTAGGCACAAATGATACTGATAGGTATCCTGCTGAATATATCAAATGTGACTTCATGGCTCTGGGTCAGAAGGTAAAGCACCTAGGTGTGCAGGCGGTGTTCTTATCAATTATTCCTGTCAAAGGTAAAGGCCAAATGAGGGAAACTTGCATCCTGGAGCTAAATGTGTTGTGTGGATGGTGCTGACATGAGCGCTTCAGTTTCCTTGACCATGGGATGATTTTCCAAGAGCTACTGAGCGACAGTGGTGTCTATCTTTCAAGAAAGGATCAAAGTGTCTTCAGTAACAGACTGGCTAAGTACTAAAGAGAGCTTTAAACTAAATTTTCAGGGGATGGGTGAGAAAAGCCCCAAAGTCATTAGCAATCCTCAGGAAGGTAAGACATCAAATACCCCTATAGAAAGGGAAAAACAGGGTAATATCTGGATAGCCTTCCATACCAATGCCCGTAGTATGATAAACAAATGCCTAGATTTAGAGGCTGCAATGATAGAAGCCAACTTGGATATTGTGGCGGTCACTGAGACATGGTTCATGGAGAATCGAGACTGGGATGTATTTATACCTGGCTGTAATCTATTTAGTAAGAACAGGGTAGGGAAAAAGGGTGGAGCAGTGGTGTTATATGTTAAGAATAATATCCAAGTGAAGGAACTGCAGGACGTATGGGGTAAGGAAGAAGCACTGTGGGTTAAACTGGTAAGAGGGAAAGGAAAATGTATTTATATTGGTGTAATATAAAGGTCACCTTCACAGTCAGAAGAAATGGATAGAGACTTCTAAGATATCCATAAGATAGCTAGGAAAGGGGAAGTACTACTGATAGGTGATTTTAATATGCCGGACGGCGATTGGAGCATCCCTGCTGTGGAGTTGACTAGAAGCAAAGGGATCTTGGATTCTCTACAGGAAGATTTTTTTCAGCAGTGGGTGATGGAACAGACGTGGGATGGAGCTATTCTAGACCTCATGCTTACAAACGAGGACATTGTTTCTGATGTTTAATCTACAAAACCATTCATATTGCTAACTTTTCTTGTCAAAGTACCAAAACCTGGAATTCTTTACCCAAACAGTTCAGACACACAAATGACTACATGCTGTTCCATAGCCTACTGAGAACTCATCTTTTCAGCTCAACTTTCAATAAAGAAAAGAATCAATCTGAAACAAACAAATGAATGATCTTATTTCAACACATTCTAACTTTTATTACAAACTCCTATTACACAATTACTGTGTCCTCAATTTGATTATATCGTAATCTATTGTTCACATTTCTTACATTATATAACTATGTTTTAAATACTGATAATTTTGTGTTCCTTATAAAGACAAACTCTCTTTACTGTGTCCTATATATTAGGGTATTCAACCTAATTGTTTGATGCGTTTCATGAATGTTAATATTCCTGAAAATGTATTTTTCTCAATTTGATGTTTGTCATGTAAGCCACATTGAACCTGAGCCTATCTCAGGATAATGCGGGATAAAAATGTCAAATAAATAAATAAATAAATGTTATGATGGGAGATCATTTGGCATCTAGTGATCACCGAATGGTATGGTTCAATATTAAGACAGAGGGGGGAGAGGGCTTATTCGAGATTAAAGGTCCTATATTTCAAGAGAACTAACTTTGCCGAGATGGGGAAATTTCTCAAGGAAGAGTTGGTTGGATGGGAAGTAGAACAGCAGTGGGCAAAACTGAAAGGAGCTATTTTAAAGGCAACTAACCTTTATGTTAATAAATTACATAAAGGAAAGAGGAAAAAACAAGGCTGCTCTGGTTCTCGAACGTAGTAGCTGAAAAGGTAAGAGAAAGGAGGTTAGCCTTCATAGGTTATAAGATGTCTCAGAAAGAAGAGGACAGGCGAGAATACCTAGATAAGCTAAGAGAAGCTGGAAAAGCTGTCAGGAAAGCAAAGAGGCAAATGGAAAAAAAGATATCTGATATGGTAAAACTGGGGGACAAGATGTTTTTCAGATATATAAGTGACAGGAGGAAGTGTCAAAATAGCTTTGTGAGACTCAAAGCTGAGAGGGAAAAATATGTAGAAGCCGATAAGGATAAAACTGAACTGCTTAACAATTATTTCTGTTCTGTGTTCATGGATGAAAGACCAGAGGTAGGACCACAGAAAACAAATGCTAAGGGGGACGGATGTGTGGTAGACCAGGACCGATTCTCAGAAGACCGTGTTCGTGAGGAGCTAGCTAAACTAAAAGTAGACAAGCCGATTGGGCCTGATGGGATACATCCGAGGGTGCTCAAGGAACTTGGAGATGTCTGACCTCTTCAATGCCTCCTTAGAGGCTGGAGTGGTCCCAGAGGACTGGAAAAGGGTGGATGTGGTCCCTCTGCACAAGAGCAAAAGTATGGAGGAGGTTGGGAATTACAGACCTGTCAGTCTGACCTCGATGTTGAGTAAACTAATGGAAACACTTCTAAAGCGAAGGATTGTGAGGTTTCTTGAATCGGACTGCAGGACCCGAGGCAGCATGACTTCACTACAGGGAAATCGTGTCAGACGAATCTAATTAATTTATTTGACTGGGTGACCAGTTAGACGTGGGAAGGGGCGCTAGATGTGGTGTACATGGATTTTAGAAAAGCATTTGACACGGTTCCGCGCAGGCGACTGATAAATAAACTGAGTGCCCTTGGTATAGGACCTAAAGTGAATGCCTGGGTTAAAATCTGGTTAAATGGGAGGAGACTGAGGGTAGTGGTATATGGAACTTGCTCTGAAGGGATGTTATCAGTGGTGTGCCACAGGGATCGGTCCTCAGGCTGGCCCTTTTTAACATCTTTGTGAGTGATATTGCAGAACTGCTGTCTGATAAGGTTTGTCTCTTTGTGGATGATACCAACCTCTGTAATATGGTGGACACCCCGGAGGGTGTGGATGGCAGTGCTGCATACGTCTAGTAGCACTATAGAAATTATAAGTAGTAGTAGTAGTAGGATGGCATGAAGAAGGATCTAGTGAAGCTTAAAGACTGGCCTGAAAATTGGCAACTAAGATTTAATGCTAAGAAATGTAGGGTCATGCACTTGGGTTACAATAATCCAAGGGAACGGTACAGTATAGGGGTGAAGTGCTTTTGTGTATGGAAGAAGAGCAGGACTTGGGAGTGACTGTGTCCGAAGATCTTAAGGTGGCCAGGAGATGGTCAAAGCCAGACGGATGCTTGGGTGCATAAGGAGAGGCATGACAAGAAGGAAAAAAAGAGGTGATAGTGCCCTTGTATAAGTCTCTGGTGAGGCCCCATTTGGAATACTGCATGCAATTCTGGAGACCGCACCTATGGAAGGATATAAACAGGATGGAGTCGGTCCAGAGGGTGGCTACCAAATTGGTAATGGTCTCTGTGATAAAACATATGGGGACAGACTCATGAACCTCAACATGTATACGCTGGAAGAGAAGCGGGAGAGAGGGATATGATGGAGATATTTAAATACCTCAGTGGCGTAAATGCACAGGAGATGAGCCTTTTCCAAATGAAGGAAAACTCTGGAATAAGAGGGCATAGGATGAAGTTAAGAGGAAATAGGCTTAGGAAGAATCTAAGAAAATACTATTTCACGGAAAGGGTGGTGGATGCGTGGAATGCCTCCCGGTGGAGGTCGTGGAGACTGTGTCGGAATTTAAGAAAGTGTGGACAGGCACGTGGGATCCCTTTGGAAAAGGAGGAGCTAGTGGTTACTGAGAAAGGGCAGACTGGATGAGCCATTTGGCCCTTATCTTCCGTCATGATTCTATGTTTCACAAAAGGATTGTCTCCTGTCCCATGATATTTCAAACTTTTGTCTTTTTCAGTCTGCAGTTTCCTTCAAAGTTTCTGGAGAAAGTTGTTTAGGTACAATTAGGTAATTTTTCTGGGGCAAGTGGTTTTTAGATCAGGACATAGAACAGATTAGCTTTTATTAAGTATGTTAAATGAAATTTGCTGTAATCTTGATGCAGGAAAAGCAGCTTTGATCATGTTACTGATTAAGCCCTACATCCAACCTCATTAATCATCAATTGCTGAATTCTTAACTAGCTTGTGACTGGGGCGGAGGGGGCAAGGGCTATGCTCCAGTAGTTCTCCTACTTGCCTTTAGATTCAGCTCTTTCCTGGACCTTTCCCTTAACTTGCTTGGTTCTAGTTCCAGCATTATTCAATCACTTTTTGCCACCACTGGCTACTCAAATTCAGAATAAAGGACTAAGAGGCTATTACTACATGGATGAGATCTATGTTGGAGAATATTGAAATACCTATCCTCAGATCTGCACTCTGTAAATTATTGCCTAAATACAGCCGCTGACTGACTTTATACTAATGGACTACAATTAAACCTTTAGATATCTGAAGCAAACTAGGTTACTAAGAAACTGCCATCCCCTACGCTAAGTCCTACAATTAAGGTTCATTCCATTATACCCTAGAAGTCCATCTGGGCTTTTTGTTGTCCTTTGAGCCAGATTCTTTCAATTAAGTCACTTCTGACCTTCAAGAACTTACTCTCCCCATCATATGCACTTGTACTTAGCCACTTCAATTACTGCAGTTCCATATAGGCTGGTCTCAGACTGTCTTCTGTACAATGTTTACAATTTATTAAGCTCAATTATGTATTTACAGGTCTGCTCTGTTGACGTCTCAACACTGGCTAGTAGTCCACATCACATTCAATACACTTCATACTGATATTTTATGATACCTATTAATTTGCCTGATTCCCTTCATTCAGACTGCATCCACTTCATTGAGATTATAAAATTTTGCTTTCTGTTCACTCCCCTTTGGTTATTCATTTAAAAATCACACGTTGGACTGCATCTCATATTTAGTACAACTGATCTGCACTTCCTTGAACATGTGTACACATGTATGCTAGTATTCTAAAGGGCTCATTTTTGAAAGAGAAAAACATCCCAAAGTGTCATAAAGCAATATTTGGATGAATTTCTTCTCAAAATGTCCAAATCGGTATTTTCAGAACCTATTTTGCAGACGTTTATCAAAGCAATTTGTCTGCAGTGCATCCAAATCACAAGGGGTGGGTGTTGGGGGCATTTCAGGGGCTGGCTTAGGGCATTCTGAACACTTGGATGTTTTACAGCCTTAATGGAACAAAACAAAAACACCTAGAGCCGAAACTTTAACAGAGCCTGTTTTTAGAATCAATAAGGCACAAAAAGGTGCCCTAAATGACCACTGGGGGGAATCAGGGATGATTCCCTCCCCCCATTACTCCCCCAGTGTCACTGACCCCCTCCCCCCCACTCCCAAAGATGTGATTAAAAATATTACTTACCAGCCTCTAAGACAGCTTCAGATATTATAGCCAGGTCAAACAGAATAGCATGCAGATTCCTGGAGTAGTGTAGTAATCAGTGAAGTGAACTATAGAGAGGAAGATCCAGGCCCATATCCCACTCTACTTGTTACACTTGTGGTGAAAAGTATAAGCCCCCCCCCTTCCCCAAAACCTACTGTACCCACATATAGGTGACACCTTCATCCATAAGGGCTATTGTAGTGGTGTACAGTTGGTTACAGCATATTTTTTGTGGGTTTTATAGAGCTCAGCGTACAGTATAAAGGGATAATGGTGATATGTAAACCTGGGAGCTTTTATATGAAGTCCACTGCAGTACCTCCTAGGGTGCCCCATTGCTCTCCTGGGATGTCTATGTAGCCATTGTACTATTGGCTCCTCTTACATCGCAATGGCTTGATTTTCTGTTTTTCACTTGGAATTTTATTTTTCAAAAATGGCCCAAAAAAGATAAACACACAGAGTATGAAAACATCTTGCATGTGGCCACTTTCGAAAAAACAAAAACAAATGTTTTGCTGTTTCGAAAATGGCCATATTTCTTATTCCAATTTGGGATATTTAGTGCAAAATGTCCAAAGTTCGACTTAGATGTCATATTGAAAATGCCTCTCTAAATCATTTATGCGTGGAATCAGTACATAAATGCTAGTGCCTACTTCACAAAATTAGCGCCTAATGCGTAAACCTCAGGCCTATGGATCTTGGTATCTCACTCTATTTCTCTTCTATACAATGCAGTAATTCACTTAATCATTTTCTACAAACTTGGATTGTAAGATCTTTTGGTTAGGGGATACTGCAAACATGAATTCTCTTGCATAATGTTTAGGTGTTCATCAAGCTAGAAAAATAATTCTTATTCCTAAAAAATGTGGCAGGAAGATTCATTATTGTTCAGAAAGTGACGGAAGGAGCCAGTCACTAGAGGGAGCCTAAGAACTAGTTTTGTTTGTAACACTTGAATCTGTTCTAGGGAAACAGAAAAATAGCAAACTAGTTAACTACAAGTCACATCAAGTGGATTGTATAGAATCTTATAATTGGAATCATCTACTACCAAAGGGGTCAAAGGGTAATGCTGAGCCAAGGCCCTTGAAATTGTGAACCTCACAATCCATCTGGAATGCGCTGCCGCGCAAATTAAAAACGATCTATGAATTAGCTAACTTCCAAGTTCTACTGAAGACTTATCTCTTTAACAAGGCATACAACAATGATCAACAAATATAAACTCCTATACGCACATCCAAAACTGCCTCTACTATATCTACTTGCCAAAACACTACCATGTTTTTTCACTATCATGATACCCAAGATCCTGTAACTACTACTAAATGTATACTTTCTTATACAACTCTTATATATTTCTTAAATACTTCTTAATATGTTTGTTTGTTAATATACTGTCATGTTTTATCATTATCATGCTACCCAAAATCCTTCAGTTATCACTAAATGTATACTTTTTCATGTATTTCTGTTACTCATGAAGTATTGTAAGCCACATTGAGCCTGCAAAGAGGTGGGAAAACGTGGGATACAAATGCAACAAATAAACAAAAAAATAATAACTGAGAAAATGTGCCCATAGATAGTTTTTGAGGGTTAGAGACAGAGACAGACAGAGATATACATTCAAGCACAGAGAGAGAGAATGTATGTATCAGTTTGGGGTGAGGTCTCCAGCTACCTCTGATTCTTAACAAGATGAATCTGATTACGCAGATAGGCTATGAAGAAAAACCTCCAACAAACCAAGAAAAAGAACTGAATGCTATTTAACAGTTAAAGGTATAAAAACAAAAGGGAAGGGGAATGGGACTTGATATACTGCCTTTCTGAGGTTTTTCCAACTACATTCAAAGTAGTTTACATATATTCAGGTACTTATTTTGTACCAGGGGCAATGGAGGGTTAAGTGACTTGCCCAGAGTCACAAGGAACTGAAGTGGGAATTAAACTCTCAGTTCCCCAGGATCCCACTGCACTAACCACTAGACTACTCCTCAACAACAGTAGTAGTAGAGCCTAGGAGGGAAGAGAGGAGGAAAGGTTGCAAAAGAAGGGATGAAGGACTAACTGTGGGAGGGAGAAGACTAGATGGGAGGAGAAACAGTAGAAGAGAGGAGGAGGAAGGGAAACAAAAATCTGAGGAAATAAAGTCAATAATGTTGCAGTACAGGAGACTCACATTAAGTCTCCTGTATGACAGGGTTCAGGTGCATCAGGGTGATTCACCCCAGAGAGGGAAAGATAGTGACTGCTGCTAGCTCTTCCACTGTAAAGAGATGGCAGAGGGGTTCCGTCCTGGAAGAGACGTCTCATCCATGTCTTTCCAGCAACAGAACTCAAGTCCCTTTGTCATGCCAGCAGAAGATCACAAAATAGATTTATTTTCATTAAAGTTATTTCATCCCATGCCTGCCTAAGATTCTACACCAGCAAAACATTATTGAGGAAACTAGCCATTAACCCCAGATCATAAAACATAAATCTTTTAAAAAAACACAAATTCTTGCTTTCTTAGAATATAGAAACCAAAGCTCTACACACTACTGGGAATAGTAATATTTGTAGAAATGATGAACAGCAGAGTTGTACTGATAAATGACCTAGCAACACAAACATTTTCTTCAGAAGATATATGTAGTCACTGTATGCTCATGCCCTTTGAGACAAGCAGATTGTTTCAATTAATCATTGTTCTTGAACAGTGCACTAATTGCTACTGAAGAAAAAGAAAACGATGCACATGCTAAAATTGGTCCAAGATGTACCAACCCTCTGTCTCTAATTCTACTGCACAAGATTTGTGCTTGTATCACAAGCTCCTGCTCCATGTCTAGCATAATGGAGGTTGTTTGCATGTTATCGAAACATAAATCATTCTAGGTTACTAGTTGCAAATGATAGAAAAGGGATATTAGAATTCATTCATAAGAACACTTGATTCCTCTGATAGCTGAGCAGATTTTCTGAACCAACATGTTTATACCTATGTGGAATACCGCTAGAAGGTTTCTGTTCAATTTATAAACCAATACAAATGCTGTAAATACATATGCATACTCAAAATTAAATGTGGTCTGTCACTTTAGTGGGGGTTCAGTATCAACAGTCTGATTTTATAAATTCCAACACTATATTCAAAGTTTTCTGCAAATGTATCGATGCATTCAAATCAGTGGGTCGATATGTTGCAAGCCCTGGGCCTCTTTAAGACAAGTGTCGGTCAATAGGCGGCAGCTATTTTCTGAATACATTGGGTATCTATAAAAGGGCGGGATTAACAAGGGCGCCATTTTAGAATGCCACTGAGAGATAACAGTAGCATTTGGTAAAGTTATTTTTTTAGATAAAGGTTATTTTAAGGCTATTGTAATAGTAGGATATTACAGTGAGTGTTTTTGTTCTTTATAAGACTTGCCTTGATGCAGCTTTCCCTGCGAAACATGGCCCATGTCAGAATTATTGGCAAGCAATTCTAAAGATAAGTTAACTAAGAGTTTTACTTTAAAATATGATTTAATAAAATGAGTAGCTTTAAGTATTTTGAGAGAGCCAATGAAGAGTTGTGCAAATCGCGGTGGCGAGATCCCCACGTGAAAAGAATTGCCTGCTGAGGCTCTGGGATCAAATTACATTTGTAGAAAACTTTGAATATAGTGTTGGTATTTATAAAATTAGACTGTAAATACATATGTATAAATGTATATATTTTTTCTGTGTGCGAGAGCATGTGTACATACATACATACATACATACATATACATATTCTGAAGTGTACGAGGACATGGAGTGGGAAATGGCCAGGGAAGGGGGGAGAAGGGCTCCTTCAGGGTGGCCTGAGTCCACTCATAGGGGTGGTCACAGTAGATTCCGGTCACCAAGGATCCAGCATGTTAGGGACAGCAGTTGGTCACCTTCCTCAGAGGAAATAGTGAGAGCCAAAGACTACAATTCCCAGCAGCCCCTGAGGAGAACACAGAGTAGAGCCAGGGACTACCCTTCCCAGCAGCCCATGAGGGAGACACAGGGTAGAGCAAGTAAGAATTATTCACACTACCAGTCCCAGAGGGCTAAGGGGAAGGAGGAGACTCTGAGTAAGTTCAATCAGGGGAATGAAGAGCAGCTGGGAGGGGAAAGGGTAGAAGAACCCATGGAATGGCAATCAGGGGATGGCGGGGAGAAAGAGAGAGAGAGGAGAACCTGGAAGAGGAACCCATGGATATCTCAGCTCTTGTCAAAGCTAAAGGTAGACAGTTAAGAGGGCAGATGGCAGCCTGGTTCTCTGGCTTGATGCAGGGAGGCAAAAGGTGGCTGCATCAGAGGAGGGATTAAGGAATGAATATTTCAACCTGGGTCAAGTGGGAGGTTGTCAGGAGTTGGTGCTGACAGTGAAAGGGTGGGACCCTTACATTCCCCTGGCCTGGTAATTGATGGACAGGGGGACAAAGGTTGAAGCGGAAAAGTGAACTGTTTAAATTGGGGTTTGTGCTGCAACACTGACTCTCTCCCTAATCAGGAAAGTTGAAGGAACCTGAGAGAAAAGGGAGGGAGAAGGGAGCGCACAGAGACTCTCCTTCCCTTCCATAGGAAAGGAGAAGGGAGAGAGAGAGGGATTGTTTCAGAGGGAGTTTGGAACTGAGTGGGGGAAGTGGTGGTGGAATCTGGGATGCACGGGGAGGGGGGAGGGCACACCCACCTAGGAGTCTTAGTCCCAAGCAGGGGACAGCTAAGGGGGAAACCTCCAGACTGTAAAAGTGAACAGGTTAAGTGGGATAGCCCTGACTGTGGATTACAATATACTGTAGCTCTCCCTGTGGTCCAGTGGATTGCAAAGACCTTGTGGAATTCCAACCCCCCAGAAGCATGTATTGAGTTTGATATGTGCATATCCAGCTTTGTAAAATAGGGACTTAGACATTTATGAAACATAAATATTTAAGTGCCAGTTTATGCATATATTCAAACATGAACAGGGTTGATAAATGGAGAAAGGAAACAGCAACTGAAGTGGAGGAACAGGACAACCACTATGACGATATCACGGAGGCTGTGTGATGACTCTTCCAACACAATGCCAAAAAATCATAAGGTTCTACAGAATAAATATTTATTGTTGTAAAAACACCACTGAGACTCGACATGGAGCCGTGTTTCAACATGAACACCTGCTTCAGGAGTCTATAAAATTATATATGCATAAAAAAACAATACAAAACATTTTTGTACAAATATATTCTGAAAGAGAGAAATGTTTGTTAAATGGGGCTTGTGGAGGGGCATAATCAATGGGGCACCCAAGTTTTCATGAGGACGGCCCCACAAAGGGGCGGGGAAAACCAGTATTATCGAAACAAGATGGGTGTCCATCTTTCGTTTTGATAAGAAGGTCGGGGACGCCCAAATCTCAACATTTAGGTCGACCTTACAGATGGTCGACCTAAATGTTGAGATGGTCATCCCCGGTTTTCGGCCATAATGGAAACCAAGGACGCCCATCTCAAAAATGACCAAATCCAAGCCCTTTGGTCGTGGGAGGAGCCAGAATTCGTAATGCACTGGTCCCCCTGACATGCCACGACACAAACCGGGCACTGAGGTGGACTTCATAAATTGTTCCCAGGTGCATAGCTCCCTTACCTTACTACTACTACTACTACTACTTATCATTTCTAAAGCGCTACTAGATGTACGCAGTGCTGTATTACTTTGGGCGCTGAGCCCCCTCCCCATAACTGTACACCACTACCATAGCCCTAAGGGGTGAAGGGGGGCACCTACATGTGGGTACAGTGGGTTTCTGGTGGGTTTTGAAGGGCTCACATTTACCACCACAAGTGTAACAGGTAGGGGGGTATGGGCCTGGGACCGCCTTCCTGAAGTGCACTGCACCCCCTAAAACTGCTCCAGGGACCTGCATAATGCTGTCAGGGAGCTGGGTATGACATTTGAGGCTGGCATAGAGGCTGGCAAAAAAAAAAAATAAGTCTTTTTGTTTTTAGGGTGGGAGGGGGTTGGTGACCACTTGGGGAGTAAGGGGAGGTCATCCCCGATTCCCTCCAGTGGTCAACTGGTCAGTTCGGGCACCTTTTCACGGCTTGGTCACAAGAAAAAATGGGCCAAATAAAGTCAGCCAAGTGCTCGTCAGAGACGCCCTTGTTTTTTCCATTATCGGCCGAGGACGCCCATCTCTTAACCATGCCCCAGCCCCGCCTTTGCTACGGTGCCGACACACCCCGTGAACTTTGTTCATTCCCACGACGGGAAGCAGTTGAGGATGCCCAAAATTGGCTTTCAATTATGCCGATTTGGGCGACCCTGAGAGAAGGACGCCCATCTCCCAATTTGTGTTGGAAGATGGACGCCCTTCTCTTTCAAAAATAAGCCTGATAGTGATATAGATATGCATGTACATGCACACATGAAAAATATATATATGCATACACATTTATTCAAACATATGTGTCTCTACCATTAGTAAAGATTTCAGAAGTTACACAGACCTGGAAATGGTATATTTGAGAATAACACCCATGTATAATGTGCTCACAATAGTGTGATTTTGTTGTTTTTTTTTTCTGTTCTCCACATACAACATATCTTTCATATTAAATCTACTAAGCTTAATATCTGATAGAATATTTTAAATAACAGTATAGTCACAAATAGTAAAAGAAAATGTAGATTCTAACCACTTTGTCCTCCTTTGAGAAAGCATCCAATGAAGCAGAGGAAAAGAAAAGAGAATAAAGAGAAAAAAGAAAAGGTAAGCAGGCATTAATAGGCAGATCTTGGGAGGAAAAAAGCAATTATAACAAGTTTCTCTGCAAACGTTTATACAAGCAAGAATGTAAATAATATAATAGCATTGGTAAACTGAAAATGCAGGCAGTGCATGCACAAGAATATTAATTCCAACAGAGATGCCATACAGGATGTCAGCAAAAAAAAAAAACAAAGACTAAAAAATACAAAAAGCTGTAGTTGTAATCAGCGTTACTCCTTCCATAGACAATGGTTTTTAATTTCAACCAATAGCATTACTTAAAACCATATCCTATAGTAATTAATGGCAAAAGAATTTGATCAAGAAATACTTTGGGCACACTAGAGAGGATTCCTTACTTGTTGTCACGTTCTATGTTTCTGCGAATGCCTTGCTTCATCTCACTAATAGTCCTTTAAATGTGAAAGTGCATTTTAGATAGTAAGTGGAGAAGTAAACTCACAGATCTAGATCGGGATGTGGAGAATTCCCACAGTATTTTACAAGAGGCTCTGACAAATGTAGAGGCTGCTCTCCACATAGCACGGGAACAGCAATTTCAAAAAGCTTCATGTTGGGGGGGGGGGGGGGAGGTAAACGTGCAGCATTACCCCAGAAATATGGTAGCAGCTTTTTGAAACTGCTGCTCCTGTCACCACCCATGTCCTCATCCCCAATACCCACTCCCAACAGCACCAACTCACCATCTAATCCCACCAACATACTAAATCCTTTGATTCCCCCTTCCCCCCCCAACATTGCAAACCTGATCCCCACCCCCCCCAGACAAGCACACCACCTCCACCAGAAAAGGATCCCCACTCCCAAAGCCCCCCCTACCCCTGATCCCAGGTTTTACTGGGGGTCCCTGGTGTCTAGTGGGAAGCAGGATTGAGCCCCAGTTGCTCCTACTCTGTCAAAGTCCCAGATTCACAATGGCGCCTGCTACTCCAGCACTAGTATCTTCTAGAATTGTCCTCCATTTGAGTGTTAATTCTCATGCTGGCAAATGCAGAATAGAATAGAGTGGGGAAGTGGCAGAGAAAAGGGTAGCAACTGAATCTTACACTGAACCTGAGGTATGGTGGCATTACATGCATCTGCATTACCTGCAGTGCAGTTATCATGATAACTGCTAGCCCATGATAACTGCAACCAGGGCAATTGTATTGGACCCCCATGTCACAGGAGGCCCTAAGCCTGCCTCAAGTTGAAGGCGGCACAATCTGAAGGCAGGCCTTCAAGCCTCTTCTCCAGTTTCTGCCCTGGACCCTTGCATTCATGCCACATGTATTTCTTCTGGGTTAACTACATGGGCCGATGTTGGGTACAACAATTAACATAGAGAATTTGTGGTTGCCATCTTGTAATTTTGGCAGTCATCATGCAGTAATTGCAAAACTTTACCACACTTTGGTGCTTATTTTAGAAGCACTATTTATGGTTTAGAGGTTCATAGTTCATAAACTGGCACTTAGGTTTCCATACTACATGGACATCTAAATCTAGATTATACAAAGCCTGGATATGAACTTCCAAACTGCAGAACGTGCAGCTAGCAAGGGGGTTTGCTCTGAGTGTGTTTTAGGCAGGACCTGGGTGAGACTTGGGCAGGCTTTAGGTATTCATTCCCTGTTGCAGAAGGGAACGGAATGTCCATGTCCAAAAAGGTACCTGCTACCTGGAACGTCCAGGGGGCTCTTTTAGCAAGATCTGTAAGGGTTTGCACCTATCCTGTGTTACCAACAAACATAACACTGGGTAAATACAAGGTTTCTGCCAAGGATATACCACACAAGGGTATTTACCATACCCACCCCAGGCAGACTCCCATATCCTCAAAAGCTGTGGTAATACACCCCCAAACCTATGTCATACCTTCCAGGCCACTCCCCAGCAGGACCAAAGTCCCTTCTCACCTCCCATCAAGTTTCAATCCCCTTGCAGGCCAGCCCTATTCAATGACAATCCTCCATACATTAAACCCTGCCCCGGCCACAACTGCAGCAAAATCACATAGCCCTATCCTCTCCATCCAACCCCCATGCTCACCAGGACCTACCCAGAGCCATGGCAGTGATACTAGGCAGCAATGGTGCTTTGCTGCTATGCCCCAGGATGGTGCCAGAATCCAAGATAGCAACTCTGCCAGGATCCAAGATGGTGTCTCTGCTTTCTAGCACTGCTAAAAGGCAGAAAGCACCATCTTGGATCCTGGCGCCATCCTGAGCAGCAGCAGTGAAGATCCCAGTGAGTGAGGAAAGGGGGTTTGGGGGATAGGAGAGAATATGGCTATTGTGGGGCCACTGTTGTTGTGCCCAGAATGGGGTTTGATATGTGGAGGATCACCACTGAATGGGGGCATATTGTGGGGGCGGTCAGGAGGGGTTTTATCATCACAGAGAGAAGATTGAGAAGGGTAATGGATGTTGTGGGGGGTCAGGAGGGGGATCAGACATTATGGGGGGAGTCAAGTGGCAATAATATAAATCTTTATGTTGCTATTGTATGACATAGACGTTCATGTGATGTGCAATGGACGTCTCTCTGTCTGCTGCTTCACCATCCATATTTTGGACAGGCTTGTTTCTGAAATGACTGTTCCTGCTTCATGAAGCGGCACATAGATGTCCATTTCATCATGCACTTTAGAACAGCCAAATCCTGTTCTAAACTAATAGGAGACCTTTAGATATCCTGACTTGGCATCTGATTTTCCATGTGTGTGTTCTTTCTAAAATGCCATTCCACAGTAAAAGATCCCCTATGTGTAACTGTAACTACTACTACTACTACTTAACATTTCTAAAGCGCTACAAGGGTTACGCAGCGCTGTACAATTTAAACATAGAGGGATGGTCCCTGCTCAAAGAGCTTACAATCTAAGAGACAAGTGAACGGTCAGTCCGATAGGGGCGGTCAAATTGGGGCAGTCTGGATTTACTGAACGGTAAGAGTTAGGTGCCGAATGCAGAACTCATGAAAAGTATCCATACAAATGAGTAGGTGTACATAGATGTGAATATTTTTTTCTGTTAAAAGTATGTGCTTAG
This sequence comes from Microcaecilia unicolor, assembly GCF_901765095.1. NCBI lineage: Eukaryota > Metazoa > Chordata > Amphibia > Gymnophiona > Siphonopidae > Microcaecilia > Microcaecilia unicolor. The sequence goes on along the minus strand of NC_044033.1, from coordinate 477,232,335 downwards.
TTTCACTTTGAATACTCAGCAAAAGTCTTCAGAGTGACAAGTGTATGCGTATTTTTCATTCTTGTGGAAAATTATAACATGACCATCTTAGAGAGTAATTTTATAAAAGGCTGTGTAGATCAGCGTTTCCCAAGTCTGGTCCTGGAGTACCTCTTGCCAGTCAGGTTTTCAGGATATCCACAGTGAATATGCATGAAAGAGATCTGCATATAATGGAGGCAGTGTATGCAAATCAAGTTCATGCATATTCATTGAGGATATCCTGAAAACCTGACTGACAAGGTGTACTCCAGGACTGGACTTGGGAAACATTGGTGTAGATTGCAAGGCCAAGTAGGTGCCTACAGTGAGATTATTTGATAAAGACTCAAAGCACTTAGACTTACACAGTTACATGGAGGGGCATTTCGGATATAATGTTTAAGTCCAACTTTGGATGTTTTGCTAAAAGTGTCCAAAATTCAAAGGGGGAAAATAGCCATTTTCAAAACAGAAAAACGGCTATCTTTTTTTTTTTTTTTTCAAAAACTAGCTGTTTGCTAGATGTTGTTGTGCTCTGTGCATTTATCTTTTTGGTCCATTAAAAAAAAAAAAAAAAGCATCCAAGTGAAAATGCACAAAATCACACTATTGGGATATAGGAGGAGCCAGCATTCTTTGTAGACTAGCCACACAGACATCCCAGGAGAGCAATGCAGCATCCTAGGAGCGCACTGCAGTGGACTTCTAGAGTCCAAGGCACACACCTCCCTTATCTTGTCTGCTGAATCCCTCCCCAAAACCCACTACCCCCAACTGTACACCACTACAATAGCCCTTATGGGTGAAGGGAGCACCTATATGTGGGTACAGTGGGTTTCTGGTGAGTTTTGGAGGGCTCATAGTTTCCACTACAAGTGTAACAGGTAGGGGGAGGTGTGGGCCTAAGTCCACCTCTCTGCAGTGCACTGCACCCACCACTAGACTACTCTAGGGACCTCTAATAGACCGGAGTATAACATCTGAGGCTGGCATAGAGACTGGTAAGTAATGTTTTTAATCAAATTTTTGGGGTGGTGGGAGGCAGTTAGTGACCACTGGGGGAGTAAGAGGAGGTTATCCCTGATTCCTTCCAGTGGTCATCTGGTAATTTAGGGCACTTTTTGTGGCTTATTCATTAATAAAACAGGTCTAGACCAAAACATCCAACTTATAACCCTGAATATTTTTGTTTTATTCCATTATGGCAGAAAATCTTCCAAGTGTTAGGAACGCCAAGATCCCGCCCTTAACATGCCCCTGACATGCACTTCCGATGGACTTCATAGAGAAAAGTCTATAAATACCAATTTGGAAGTTTTTGTGAGAAAAATATCTAAATGCAGATTTATGCCACTTTTTGGACGTTTTTCTCTTTTGAAAATGAGCCCCATAGAGGGGCATAATTGAACGAAAACGCCTATCTCCATGGGCGTTTATCTCCGAGAACGGGTCCGTGAAGGGGCGGACCGAACCGTATTTTGGGAAAAAATAGACGCCCATGTTTTATTCTACAATGTGTGAGCTGGGCATTTTTGTTTTTCAGCGATAATAGAAAATGAAAGCGCCCAGCTCAAAAACGAATAAATCCAAGACATTTATTCGTGGGAGGGGCCAGGATTCGTAGTGCACTGGTCCCCCTCACATGCCAGGACATCAACCGGGCACCCTAGGGGGCACTTTTACAAAAACAAAAAAAAAGGTCAAAGAGCTCCCAGGTGCATAGCACCCTTCCCTTGTGTGTTGAGCCCCCCAAATCCCCCTCAAAACCCACTGCCCACAAGTCTACACCATTACTATAGCCCTAAGGGGTGAAGGGGGGCACCTACATGTGGGTACAGTGGGTTTGGGGGGTTGGACGACTAATAAGCATTAAGCAGCACAATTGTAACAGGTAGGGGGGATGGGCCTGGGTCCACCTGCCTGAAGTCCACTGCACCCCCTAACAACTCCTCCAGTGACCTGCATACTGCTGCCAGGGAGCTGGGTATGACATTTGAGGGTGAAAATAAAAATGTGTGAAACATCATTTTTTTGTGGTGGGAGGGGGTTAGTGACCACTGGGGGAGTCAGGGGAGGTCATCCCTGATTCCCTCCAGTGGTCATCTGGTCATTTAGGGCACTTTTTGGGGCCTTATTCGTGAAAAAACAGGGTCCAGGAAAAGTGTCCTAAATTCTAGCTAAAACGCATACTTTTTTCCCATTATCAGTGAAATGCGCCCATCTTTGTTCGGCAGATAACCACGCCCCAGTTCCGCCTTCGCCACACCTCTGACACGCCCCCATAAACTTTGTCCGCATCCGCGACGGAGTGCACTTGAAAACGTCCAAAAATCGGCTTTCGATTATACCGCTTTATTCGTTTTTGTGAGATGAACGTCCATCTCCCAATTTAGGTCGGAACTTGGGCGTTTTTCTCGTTCGATTATAAGCAGGATAGTTACCTATGGAACTTTGTAAGTCTAAGTGCTTTGAAAATGAGCCCCATAGGCACCTATGTGTCTTTACAAACAGCCTCACAAGCAGAAATGACAGCTAAAGTGCAGCAACAGAGACTAGTAGCAGCTCTGGAGATAATGCAAATGAACATGGTTGAAGTATTTGTGTAGTTTTGGACTTTAAAACTATACATGCACTTCTTACCTCCGCCCGCAGTCCTTTCAAACTACTCCCCCAATCCATTACTGGAGGTCACATACAAATACTTGCCTTTCTGTTATTATACGTACATGTGCGGACATATCCCCAGAGTCTATATATCGTGACCAAATTCCACACCCAACTTTGTGTGTGCATCAGAGATGCAGTGCAAATAAACTGACTAATGAGCTCAGAAACATGAATAATTAGGTGCTAACAACCAACTATTAATGTTAATTGGCAGTCTTAAAAATCTGCGCGTACATCTCGCTGTGTGCTATTCTATAAAGCACGGTGCCTTACTTCAATCACGCATATTTGAAAAGAAGGTGTGGCCTTGGGTATGTCGTGGCATTTGCAAAAGTTGCACGTGGTTATACAGAATTTGCCTGACACACACCTAAGTTGGGTGGCAGTATTTATACCTGCTTGTAGTAGGCATAAGTAGGGCTCTCAAACGTTAGGCACGCTATTCTATACAGGGTGCGCTCCCTTTATGGAATAGCACTTAGGGGGAGATTCTATATATGGCACCTAAAAAATCCGCACAGAAAGCAGTGCTGACTAAGCGTATTCTATAAGCGTATTCTAGATTTAGGGGCGGTATATATTATTTATTATTATTTATTTATTTACCGCCTTTTTGAAGGAATTCACTCAAGGCGGTGTACAGTAAGAATAGATCAAACGTGAGCAATAGGCAATTACAGCAGTAAAAATATTCAAGTAACAATACAAAATATGGCATGGTATACTACTTGTAATGACAACACAATATGTAATAGAACATTATAATTGGTAGTGAAGGGTAAGGCAAAGTTGTAACATATAGATGAGTAAGAAAGTAGGAAGAATTTGAAAGTAAGGTGACTGATTTGAAGAAAGTTGCACATGAGGTCAGAGAGATGGTTAAATATTATCTCAGTTAGGCTAGGAGTGGATAAACATGTCCCGCTGCAGTATGTGCAGCCCGAGTCAATCCTTGTGTGTGTGAGTGAGACTAGCAAGTTAGTTGCTTCTTCCATTAAAGGCTTGGTTGAAGAGCCAAGCTTTCACCTGCTTCCTGAAGTAGAGATAGTCTTGTGTTAAGCGCAGCCTTTCAGGCAGTGCATTCCAAAGTGTGGGGGCTACTCCGGAGAAGGCTCGCTTGCGGGTATCACATCGTGTAATGTCTTTTGGAGAGGGTGTGGTTAGGAATACGCCTTGGGAGGACCTTAGTGTCCTTGGAGGTGTGTAGAGGGTCATCCTGTTCTTCAAGTACTTGGGGCCATTTCCTTTAAGGACCTTGAAGATCAGACATAGAATTTTAAATTTAGCTCTGTATTGTACTGGTAGCCAATGAAGTTTTTGCAAAAATGGTGTGATGTGATAACGCCGCTTGCCACCTTGTATGAGTCTTGCTGCTGACCCTATAAAATAGTTGATATTACAGCACCTAAAACTATGTGCCTCTATTTACACCAAGCGAAAGCATGGTGTAAATCCTAACACATAGATTTATGCGCACTAGGCTCTATTCTGTAACTACACGCATGAATTTTGAACACCTTTGGAACACCCATTTTCCCACCCATAACCATGCCTCTTTTTGCATGCATACATTAGAATTTAGGTGCAGTGCATTATAGAATTCACTTAGGGAGTTGTGCACATGAATTCTAATTATTGCCAATTAGTGCTCATTGTTAAGTGCTGTTAACAATGCTGATTGGCTTGTTAAGCCAATTAACTTAGACGCGCTGTTACAGAATACACTTGGATTTTGGTGTGGATCTCTAGGCACACTACAAAGAATCCGGGGGTTAGCACTCAAGTCAGTGGCAAATATTGAATTCCCTTCTAAGAGTAATTCTATGCACATATAAAGGTATTTTCACATACACACGTAAATGGCCTCTTAGAAAATATTAGCCAACCTAAAAGGATGTGCCATGAAATGATGGTAGATACTATGCTAGGCATGTACAGGGCTGGAGTTTGGGTGGAGTTTGCAAGTACACAAGTAGATTATAAAATCCACTGATCTTAGTGTGTACTTGAATAATCTGGATGCAACGAAAGCAGGTGTAAGATATCTGCTCTTCTGCTAGTATATTATAAAGACACAGGCTGCCTAATATTCAAAGCGATTTAAACAGCCTGGCTGTTTAAATCGCTTGTCCAAGGCTAGCTGCGAATATTTATCAGCTCTTCACCAGTTAGTTGTTATTTAAAAGAAAAAGAGGTAAATCAAGCAATATAAAACCATAAATCATAGCGCCGCTGAATATGCGCGATTAGCACCTGAGATGAAATCAGCTAACGGGAGGTCCAGGGGCAGAGTCAGTTTTTTTCTGTTTATTTATTTTCAATATTTATATACTGCCTAGTCCTAAGCAGTTTACAATTTTTTTTCATGTACTGGTATTTGGTTAATTGTCGATATTCAGTCCTTAACCGCATAAATCGGGCCACATAAAAAGCAGTCCTTTCTTATGCGGTTTATTGTATGAGGTTAAGGGCTGAATACTGCACTTAACCATCTACATTTAGAGGTCAACTTACAACTGGATATTCACTGCTGGTGACCAAATGGGCAATTGGGCAGTGCCCGAGGGTCCAGAGGCTCTCTTCCCCCTCCCTCCTGCAAGCTACAGCTCCCCCCCCCCCCCCCGGTCCCACCTAAAGGGCCCTGGTGGTCTAGTGGCCTCTTTGGGGGCAGGAAAGATCCCCACTCTTTCCTGCCCGCTGCCGCTACTCTGCCCGGCGCCACTGCATTTTCAAAATGGCTGCTGAGACTTCCCTGTGGTTGTCTTATGAGACTCAGAGACCCACAAGACTATCGCAGGAAGTCTCAGCAGCCATTTTGAAAACACAGCAACATCGGGCAGAGCAGCAGCAGCTGGCAGGAAAGACTGGGGATCTTTCCTGCTCCTGAAAAGGTCACTAGACCACCAGGGCCCTTAAAGGTAGGACTGGGTAGGGCGCACTAGTGTGCAAGGTGAGGGGAGGACCACAGTGTGCAGATGGGGGGGCACAGGCAGTGTCCGTGGGTGGGGCCCAAAGACCCTTACTTAAGGTTACCATATGTCCAGTTTTACCAAGACATGTCCTCTTTTTGATGACATGGCCAGGCAACCGGGCAGGTTTTGCAAGTCTGCCCGTTTGTCCGGATAAACGGGCAGGCTGGCGGGTGGGCGGACCTAATGGTGTCCTATTCTAGCCTCCATTTACCGTACTGTACTGCCCTGGTGGTCTAGTGACCTCTTCGGGGTAGGAAAGAGTCCCCTCTTCTTTCCTGCCCGGAGCGCTGCCCTGCATTCTGCTCCCCTTGCAATGCTGAGTTCTGACGGTCCCAGTGCCGATTCAAAATGGCCCCCGAGAGTTGAAGCGGTCACTAGACCACCAGGGCAGTAGAGTAAGGGGAGGGGAGGCTAGGACACCCTTAGGGGTATATGATAGGGGCAGGGTAGGGTGATATGTGACAGGGGGTGGGGGTGAGTGTGGCATGTGGCGGGGCATGTGCCCTCTTTTTGGGGGGACCAAATATGGTAACCCTACCCTTACTGCCCAGAGGCCCAGACAACTGACAGTCCGCCCCTGCTGGTGACACGTGGCCCAGCACTAAACATCCGGAAATATAGCTGGCAGTAGACATAAAAATACTGACCACCGCTGGCTGAATATCAGCTGGAGAGTCTCCTACTTGCCCTCTTAAAGCAGGCACCATGTTTTAATTACTTTCCACTTGCTTTGTAAAAATCCTTCTTATAAGAAACATACTAGTTCCATTCTGTACCTTAAATTGCTATTACTTTTCTCAGAGTTGTAAACAGTTCTAGATTCTAAGAAAGCTCCTTTATATTATTCTACAGCATCATCCATAGTAATCTTTCAGTACGGGACTCAGTGCTGAAAGCTACAAATATTTTTAACGGGAACAATCGATTCTCTGCAGTAAAACTGAACATCATACAACAGGTGTACGGGTGAAGGGGATATAAAAATGCACCTGGATACATCAAAAATATTCAAAAAGAATATTAACGTACCTTGCATACTGAGGGCAGTTCTATATTGGGGCATCTAGTAAGAGCTTATTCTATAATGATATGTAGGCACATATAAAATACTAGCTTAAAAGCATAGACACATGCCTATAAATTAAGCATAAGAACTTAAACCCACCACCATAGGCACATAGCCTAAGTGTTGGAGATACACCTGGAACTTAAAATATGCTATATGTTATCCCCCAAATTCTATATACGGCATCTTAAGTTGTACGCACTAATTTGGCCATGTGGCCAAATTGCACGCACAACTTAATTAACAAGCAATCAGCGCCAATAATTGGTGCTTAACCAATTAGAGGCACTAATTGGCTTTAATTAGAATTTACGCATTCAACCTTATAGGCATATCCTATAACAAAGTGAGCGTAAATTCTAATGTGCACAGCCGAAAAGGGGGCATGGCCATAGTCATGGAATGGGCGGCTTGTGGGCTTTTGAAAAAACTTTGCGTTCTATTATGGGATACACCTGATCTGCAGCTAAGTTAGGTGCAGATATTTAGGCCTAAATGGATTCACCTAAATTTTAGTCGCAAGAATGGCACATGCACATATTCTATAAAATGCACTAACCATGTGGTTTTACGGCACCGATTTTTAAGGTACAATATATAGAATTTCCCCCTATGTGCATAAGCGTGAATCCAGGGCTGCCGAGAGGGGGGGAAGGGGGGGACCAAAATTCCCCGGGCCCGGAGCCAGGGTCTCTCTCTCTCTCCTGCTCAGGGCCGCCGAGAGACAAAGCCAGGCCCGGGGCAAACACCCCCCTGGGCCCGCCCCATTCCGAGCCCACCACCCTCTCCAGGCGGGCCTGACCCCCTTTCCGGGTGGGTCCACCACTTGCCCTGCCACTGCCCCGCTTACTTGTCCTGCATTCCTGCTCCAGGCTGTCACATTGCACTGCAAACTTCCCCAGGGCCTGGCGCTAGTATTGCTCTCCTGTTCCTGTGCGTGGCAGCGCCACAGAGCAGAGTCCTTCCTTCCTTCCTGCTGCGTCCAAAGAGGCTGTTTGGACCAGGCAGGAAGGAAGTATTCTGCTCCCAGTACACAGGAACAGGAGAAGACAGAGTGAGGGAGCAGCGCAGCAATGACTCAGAGACAGAAGGGGCGGGGCGCGCATGCACGTGGTGGTAAAATCCTGTCCCGGGCCCGGCTGTTACTCTCGATAGCCCTGACTGGGCTTGATGGATCTTTGGTCTGACTCAGCTTGGCAATGCTTATGGCTTTGGCCACTGTTGGATTGGATTGGCATTGTTACAGAATGGCGCTTTGGCAGAATTTCAGCATATTCATGTATTGGTGTAGACACGTGTGTGTGTGTGTGTGTGTGTGTGTGTGTGCATGCCAGTATTCTAATGGCATCTCAAACAAGAATTCCAACGCTTGCAAAATACTTCTTTCAATCTTTCACTTTTTAATTTGCAAATCTTATAACAATAACAGGCCGACCAACATGAGCCACGTTTCGTGACTGCATTAGGGACGGTCCTACAACATAAACACATTTCATTTAAAAACTATTGATTCCAAAAAGTCAAAATGTACAAAATATATAAATAACCATAATAAAGCACTCACCATTATATTCAAAATGGCGCTGGCGTGAGGATGCCAATGTTAGCGTCCTCACACCAGCGCCATTTTGAAAGATTATAATGGTTAACAAGTTTGAGAATGTTATGGCTTGACACGAGTACTTTTATTATGGTTATTTGTATATTTTGTACATTTTAACTTTTTGAAAATCAATGTTTTTTAATTAAATGTGTTTATGTTGTAGGACCATCCTTGATGCCGTCACAAAACATGGTCCATGTCGGTTTGTCTGTTATTGTCGTAAGATCTGATTTGCCAATAAAAAAGTGAAAGATTGAAAGGAATATTTTGAAGGCATTGGGATTCTTGTTTGAGATGAGTTTTCCACCCTTGCATTGAAGACTGCCTCCATTAGTGTAAATTTGGAGCATTCTAATGGTAAGCTGCCACTAAATAGGTGTTTTCTTCACAGAATTGCCACCATTAAGACAAGCTAGCACTGTCAATTGTTATGGCTTAATCCACACTTACGTTGTTTGATCGGAGAGAAACACGGCCTCCACATCGGGCACAAAATTTTGTTCGACAGTAAGAGCATAAGTGACCACAGCCATCCGCAAACTTTGTTTTGTGACAGATTCCACAGGTTGGTGCATCATCCTTGTGTTCTCCTGGGTGCCGACGGGTATCTTCTCCTATTTTTTTTATTTGCTCTTTGTAGCTCTCAAACTGTTGATGTAATCTCCTGTACAGAAGAACAATACATTTACAGTAAGAACACCCATATTTGCTTTTTGGGAGAAGCATATTTGTATACCTTGGGACAGATACAGCAAGTTCTTAACTCACAGATATTAGAAACGTGAATGGAAGAAAAGTCTTAGGTGGTCAATTTTAAAAGCCATCTAGCTGCTTAACTCTGGAATTAGAAGGCTACATCAAAGGATTTGAACATTTATTCCTGATTACCTAAATTCAGTGCTCAAATTCTTAGTAGTCCCTGGGAAAGGGATCAGTCAAGGAAAGGACTTGACCAGGGAGACCAACGCTTTTGTAAACTGACCAAGATTACCAACTAAATTTAGCCCCCTAATTTTCACTAGGTGGCCAAATTTAGCCAGGCCTGGGGGTGGGGTGAGGTGGGCAAAGTGAATACGCTAGAGCTAGCATTGATTTTTAATTCTACCTGCCTAACTTGACAGCCAAATCTAGGTGCTGCCAAAGCAGGCCTAAATCTGGCTTCCCAACTAACTTCTGGCAAAAAGAAAAAAAAAATCCTTTGTCTGCTTTCCTGATCCCATGCTTAATTTTTATTGAATACCACTACTAGGTACTTTATTTTGATTTTAAAAGACTACTGCTGGGATGCCATACCTTCCCTACCCCCCCCCCCCCCCTTTCCCATCTGCCACTCCTTCATGGCTTCTTGTTGCATCCTTTAACCTCCCCAGTCTCACCCCAACTACAGCCAGCAGGAGGATTCAATTTTATTTGAGAAAGCATTTAGCAGCCTTTTACTAAAGTGTATTAGGCTATTAATGTGTGGTTTAACACATAGTAACAGCTAACACACACACACATGCGTTAACCTGTTTTGCAATATTTTGATGGCTACCCCACACTAAGTCATGCGTTAAGGGCATTTTGTGTTAGAAAGTGCTAAATAGTTTCAGCTAACTGCACACAGAGTACTTTTAATGCAGGACCTGCATAACTAGATGCTAGGCATGCTCCCAATAGATGCTGCACTAAATATACAACTACTGTGTGTTAATTTTCTGTGTAAAGCCAAAGTATCTGCAAATTTTAAATCAATTTAGTAAAAGTAAATTAGGATCCATAAATATTGGGAGATTGATGGTTTCTAATTTTTGTTTCCTTTCACAAATGTTTATATTGTAACTTTTATTTGTATATTAACCCCCATCCCAGCCTTGCTGGGGGTCCCTGGGGTCTAGTGGGGTGTGAGGTCTTGGTAGACATTTCAAATGCCAGGATCACTGAGGCAGAGGTAAGTGGGCATCACTGAGGCATAAGTGGGCATCCTCCTATCCCATGAGACCCAGGAATCTTCAGTAAGGCCAGGGTGGGATTGGGATAAGGGATGTCTGCCAGGGGAAGCTTCTTAAGGGAGTTTGTGATGTGGGGAAGGAGTTGTGCCTTCTTGGAGGGGTTGTTACATAGTGGAAACATGAAAAGAGTTACTGTCCGGGGGGGAGGGGGGGTTGCTGCATCAAGGGGGTTGTCAGTGGTTGGAATGCCTCGGGGGGGGGGGGAGGGGATGCTGCAGGGTTGGTAACTAGCTGCAGTGGGTGATGCTGCCGGCGGGAACAGATGCCTTACAGGGGCCACTAATGCTGGGATCGGAGCCCTTTTACAGAGTGTAGTGAGGGAAGACAACGTAGACACTCTGCAGATCCAGGGGGTATAGAACTACCTTACCCACAAGGCCAGGGGGGAGACGGAAGAAAGAGCAACCTAGAAACCCTGACATGGAATCCTCCCCTAGAAAGGAAGGGCAGGACACAGGGAGAAAAACTGTTATATCAGAGGGTGGCCAGTAGAGGGAGCAGAAATCAATATAGGATTCCATCCACCTGGGAGGAGGGAGAGAAAAGGTGCAGGCCAGCTGATGAGAGGGAGGAATTAAGTGTCATGAAGGGTGGAGAGGAGCCTGATTGGATGGAGGGCATAGAAGAGGGCCTGGATTTACATGCAGGAGAGAACCGTTTGGAGGAGCAAATACCCATGGACTATGAGAACAGCCGCATTGAGCCTGCCATGAGTGGGAAAGCGCGGGGTACAAATGTAACAAAAAAAACCCAAAAAAAATACTAATGACCAAAGTTTGCAAGTATGAAGGAGCAGCAGCAGCAGGTGGACACAGAGTGAAGTAGCTGTGAAGCAGGAGGTGTGCTGCCCAGCCTGCAGTACTCTTGAGAGGAAGGTATTCAGAGAGCAGGTGGTTTTTCTTTTTCTTTTCTGTTTTTTTTTATGGACTATGCTTAAAGAGACTTGAACTGTGTTGATAAAGAAAAAGTCTGAAAGCTTTTTCTGTTCTCAAGGAGAACTCTAGAGTGAACTGTCAGCTATATTTTGGACTGCTGAGAGGTTTATGTAAACTGTCTCTAAATTAAAGACTGTGGGTTTGAAGGAAGTTTGGTGTTGACTTTTGGATTGTGTGAAAGAGAGAAGCTCCAGCCCTGGAGGACAGAGCTGTAAACGCTGTCTGCCCCACACTGAGGACCAAGTGGATTACAAGAGGAAGCAGTGTATTTAAAAATCTGCTCCCAAGTGTGTGTGTGTGGGGGAGGTGCAAATCTGTTTTCCCTTTTTTTAATTGCTGCTTTCGCTGCACATGGGGAGTCAAAAATGTAGGTTGCTGTTCATTCACTCTGAGAAGTAGACAATCCCAATTCAAAATACAGGTAGAGTAGTGATCTGCATTATTAACCTGAAGACACAAGGTCCTACATTCTCGAGTTTTGCCTCAGACAAAATGGAGGAATTTATTTGAAACACTTCATTATTTGCTTTCTCACATTATTGTGGTCTACCTAAAATCAGCACCTTGCTACTGGGTATAACATTGTAGGAAGTAATTGTGCATTACAAGCATTCTTACATTCAACCGTTGACCACAGATCTCTCATTCTGGTGAAAAATCTGGAAAACGTTCTGTTGATGTGAGACGCCCTAAGACTTATCCATATACAGGAAATGGAACATCCCAATGCTAGGAAGACCTCCTGGTTTAAGTTCCAGTCTCATTGTAAACAGTGATTACTAAACTAGTGCTCTTTCAAATACACTTTGCCTGCTTTGTGTACTACTGATAAATTATTTTTTTTTATTTATATTTATTAGTTTAAACAATATATACAAGAAACATCTTGTGTTGGAAAAGTGTCAATATACAAACAAATTTGATCAGAGGAAAAAAGGAGAAAATAAAATTACATTCTCAAAAGGATAAATGACACTCAAGTCCATAAATTAAGATCCAAGATTTCAGTAAATCTAAGGGAGAAATATATAAAGAAAAAATACAGGATTCAAAACTCTGTTAAGTGGAGAAGTTCCTTTCTTTAATGCTTCTCGCTTTTTACTGAGGTTATAAGTGTCGATACATGTGCAGGTTCTGTAAATACATATTTCTTCTCCTTAAGCCTTACTATGCACTTGCAGGGGTATCTTAAAAAGAAGGTACCCCCCAAGTGCAGAATTTCTGGCCTAAGGAGCAAAAATTGTTTCCTCCGTCGTCTTGTCTCCTTAGAGACATCTGGAAATAACAAAATTTTAAAACTTAAAAAAGTTTTATCCTTGTTACGGAAAAACAAACGGAAAATCCAATCCTTGTCAGGCAATAACGCAACAGTCGCCACCAAAGTGGCGGCTGTTGCTAATTCAGTGTCAGAAGTTTCAAGCAAGAGAGATATATCTATAGGTTTTTCAGCAACTTGATTCAGGCTCTTCTCTGGGATGTAATACACTTGAGAAAACGGTGGTAGGTTTTGTTCCGGCACATTCAAAACTTCCCGAAGATATCGTTTCAACATTTCAAGAGGAGCAACATTTTGTATTTTAGGAAAATTAACAAATCTCAGGTTATGGTTCTTAGTATAATTATCAAAAGTCTCCATTTTATACCTGAGATTTGTCAAGTCTTTTATCATTGTAGGTTGTAGTGATTCAAAACTTTTAATCTTATAGTCCATTTTATCAACTTTATCTTTCAAAACCTTGATATCTTCCTCTTTTTTTTGTAAATCAATTTCTAAAGTCTTTATTTTTGGTGAAACATCATTAATCTGCTTCAAGAAAGTCTGTCCCAGGTTAGATACTAAATCCCATAAAGCGTCTAAAGTCACTTCCCTTGGTTTGACTACTAACTCTTTAGGTAGTACACACCTTCCAGACATCTGATCATGGCTCGCACTTTGTCCCTCAGCTCCTCTCCCCTCATTCCGCGGCGGTTCCATGGGCAAACTGCCCTCCAGTCCCTCCTCAGATAGAATTGAAGCTTCCTCACGACGTTCTTCCGGGCCCCTAACACCTTCCAGGGGGGACCCCGTCGATCCAGAGAGGAAGGAACTCGCACCAATCGGCTGGGGAGGCGGAGTACGTGCGGCGGGGCTCAGAGTAGTTTCAAAGCCGGGGGAAGCCGATATCTCCCGATCGCCGGCGTTCCCTACCGGCGGCGTTCCGCCTTGTTGAACGGCTCCCTGTGGTCGAAGATATCGGTCAATTGGACCAGGTAAGGGGGGAGGTAGCGGGGAGGCTCTAGCCGCTATTCTCCCTCGTCGTTTCGGCATTCTCTAACACCAGGAAAAACGATCCACAGCGTCTTAACAGAGCCACTACTGATAAATTAATAGAATTCCTCTCTATCCATGACAGAACTTTCAGGACTCTTTCGGGCTCTTTTAATGAAGTGCACTAAGCAGTTAACACGCAAAATAGTGTGTGTGAAATGCTTTCGCACAAGCGTACTGACTGTTATTGTGGTGGTATGGCAGTTTGTGTGAACCAATTTATGTGTTAAGATGAATGGATCTATAATACACTACCTTTCTGTGGTTACAAAGTGGTTATTTTGTACCTGGGGCAATTGAGTGGTTGAATGACTTGCCCAGAACCACAGGGAACTGCAGTGTGAATCAAACCCAGTTCCCCAGGATCAAAGACCTCTGCACTAACCACCAGGCTACTCCTCCACTGCATGTTATGTTAGAAGGTGGGAGCTAGGTGGTCCCTGCACTCTGTCACTTTTGCAGTTAGTGCAGGTTCACTTAGAGACTCTGCAATATGAGACTCTAAGTGCATCCATGCTAATTACAACCAGGTGTATGCATCCTCGTGCAGTTTTCAGTGCGGTAATTGCTGAAGACGTGCTGGGCAGGATCCCAATAATTACCGCACCGCCTTTGCACTTAAGGCTGGATTCAATAAATAGCACCCAAAATTCAGCGCCGGAAAAAATAGGCGCTAACCCCTGGATTCTATGTATCACGCCTAGTGTTCCATGCCGAAATCCAAGAGTATTCTATAACAATGCACGTAACTTAATTGGCTTAACAAGCTAATCAGCATTGATAACAACACTTAAGCAATAACGAGAACAAATTGGCAATAATTAAAATTTAAGTGCACAATTCACTAAGTGTATTCTGTAACACAGAGTGCCTAAATTCTAATACATGCAGCCAAAAAGAAGCATGGTTATGGATGGTGAAATAGGCATTTCACGAGCATTCCAAAATTTACGTGCACTGTTATAATATATGGCCCTCTGCATCTAAATCTACGCACCAGTATTTTCGCCAAGTAAAAACGTGGCCTGAATGGACATGACCAAATTTGGTCAACTGGCGAGGCACTCAGCGTATTCTACATACCACGAGAAAATTTAAGCCCATTCTATAAAATTTAGGCGTACTTTAAAGAATATGCCTAGGCATATATTATTACCATATGGATTTTTCAGACGCCATATATAGAATGTGGCCCTGTGGGATTCTATAAAAGGCCCTTTATAGAATCATGCTTAGTGCCAATTCCCATATCTAACTTTAGGTGCCAGACTTATGCTTGCTGAAACATGGTATAAATGCTGGTGCCCAAGTTACACATGCTGAGGCCACTCCAGTTGCCATGCCCCCTCTGAGTTATGCAGTACTAGAGTTTAGACAAGCCCTAATGAACAATGAAGGAACAGTACGGAGAATATACTGTCCAAAAAAAAACGTTGGGAAGTGACGTAGGTCAACCAAAGACAAGTAGAACTACAGGGGTTGATAGGTAAAAGTCTTTATTGCCAAAGAGCAGATAAAATGGACTCAACACGGTCCCATGTTTTGGCAACAGTATGCCTGCTTCAGGAGTCTAAGTATCTGTTAAACTGTCTCAAAGTCTTTCCACAGAAATAATATAGCGTAAAGACAACTGCTACAACAGTCGGTCCAAATTGCCACACGTGTTGTGTCCAATATATCTCCTCTTGGGCAATAAAGACTTTTACCTATGAACCTCTGCAGTCCTACTACTAGAGTTAGGCATCATGCCTTATAGAATAGCAGACAGCCAGATATGCACATAAATGTACTGTAATCCGCTTTGGTCTTTTAATAAACATAAATATAAACATCAATTTTAATGAGTGCTAATTGACATCAACAATTGGGTTTTAGCACTTGGGGTTAATTAATTTGTGTGTGCATCTGCAGCAGGCGTTCAAATTTGAGTGTGCAACTGTAGGTGCCATATATAGAATCCAGGGGTTAGTGTGTTTTAATTTTTGCTGTTAAGGTGCACTAAGTGCAAAAACTTAGCGAAGTTTAGTAAAAGACCCCCTTTGAGTCCCTTTACTATCTGTCACACTGTCCTGTATTGCCGACGTCAGTGTGCGTACAGGCTCTCCAGCGATAACTACTGATTATCGAATACTTGCAGTGTGGTTCCCTGAAGATGAACAATGAAACGGGACTGTTGGAATCAACACGCAAGCTGGAGTCCATCACTAATAGACAAGATAAGTTTTATGGTCTAGTTGAATGGTTGACCTAGAAACATTTTGAGCATACAATGAGCATAAAATAATAAAGAAGCACAAAATGAACATAAAATGAAATAAAATAAAAAGAATCCATTAATTCAGGGGTTTTTCAGTCGATGATGACTTTTTACTCATGCAATCCCAAGAACAAAACTGGAGGCTGCAGTATTTGAGACTTTTCCCTGTATGACTGCTTTGTTGATTTTTTTGAGCGTACCAATATTTCACAAGTAGTATTTTGATCTGTGAGAGGTTTTGTACAATACTACAATACCATGCCAATAGTCCAAAGATTGGTTTTATTATTATTGCTTCAGCATAGTCACATGCATTATCCATACACGATTAACCCAACCGTATTGCTAATTAACAACATTTTAACTTCTAATTTCAACCTTAAGATGTCTTCCCCTCCTCTCATAGAGATTCTCAGAAGCCACACTCATAGGATATGATATAAATGTGATAAAATGCACATACTTTATCCTGACCAGTCTTTGCCATTTTCAAGGCAGGCCATAGAAGTAATGTGTGCACAATCTCCTGGATTCTATAAATGGAACCCAAATTTTGGTGCCTGATCTTGAGATCCCCGCACAAATAAATTAATGAGTCATTAACACTTAATTATTGACATTCATTGGCACTAATTTGGATTTGCATGTAGATCTGGCTATGCATGATTCTATAATAATCCTCATCCAAATCCTCTCATGCGAACTCAAAAGGGGGCATCTCCATGGGATGGGCATGGGCAAGGGGTGCTCCAATGAATTATGCACAGTGTTATAGAATTTGGGGGATGCGCACTCAAGTTGCACACCAAGGTTTACAACAGGGTTTAGCTGGCGTAAGTCCTCATGACCAAAGTTGGGTGAGAAAATCCCCACTAGGTGCTATTCTATAAAGGGTGCTCATCCCGGAGGATTCTTTACAAAACAGCTCTGAGTGCTGATTTTTCTGCACCTTTTAGTGATTCCGGCCCAATGTGTGTTAAACTGATTTTACGCACACTACATTTTTAAAGATAGGCTAAAGAATACACAAGCCTAATGAGCTTCCATTTATGTAATCATTTGCTGGAAGACTGACTACAAGAACACTCCCCACTGTTCTCCTTTTCAGAATTCTTAGGTGCAATTTTTCTCTTCCTGAAAATGCATGATTACTCTCCACCTGAAAAAACTTACATACATCAAGATGAATATCCAACGTTTTCTTTGCAAATCCTTCTTTCTCTAGTTCTGTCCTCTGAGTTCACTGACTCAGAGACTAGCCGGCTCTTGTAACAGCTGAAATACGTGTGTCATATCCTCTCTCAGCAGCTTCTATTGATTTAGCAACAACAGGTGATGTAAATGTTGCCATGCAAAACGTGATCCGCGATATCACTGCCATTGCCATTAAGAACCCTAATAAGCGTAGGCACTGTTCTGCTACTATCAGCCTTTGAAATCTTATGTACATCGCTTCCTCCATCAGATGAGTCATCTACCATTCTGGCAGTATTATCATATTGTTTTGAATGACAAACCTCACTGACAGATGACACATATCTTCAGACGGCTGCAAAACATAACTTCTTCAAAATGATGATCTAGCCATGATCTTCTCAAAATTTCATAACCCTGTTTTTCACTTTTGTTGTTACGGAAATGATTTGACTTACTAACAGAGGAGCCTCTATGTTGTCTGCAAGAAAGAACCAGTTACATGAGCGCTTACATTTCCACTAGGGGGGTTCCTTTTACTAAGGTGTGCTGTAAAATGGGCCGCGGTAGTGCAGGCGCGTGTTGTGGACGTGCGCATAACCATTTTTCAGCGCACCTGTAAAAAAGGCCTTTTTAAAATTTTGCCGAGGCTTAATTCAGCCTGCAACTCTCAGCAACTTAAAAACGGCTGACCAATGTGGGCTAAATATTACCTCCTAAATTAATACTCATTCCCTCATGATAGCTCAAATTATTGTTACTGACAATCTAGAATTTGTACTGGTTATTAAAAAGATTATAAGCAGATTGTCTATTTTTATTTTGTTTAAATGTGAATGGCCTAGCAGTTAGAACATAATCATGTGTGTAATGAACAATACTGCTGGGTGACTGTAAAATGAAAGTAAACATTTTCCATATTGCATTAGATTTTATTGTCCAACCTATTGAGCATGAAAGAAAACTGTTCTCAAGTGATGCCACTGATTATAAATCATGTAATGAGTATACATCCATTAAAACACAATAAAGGCACATTAATTACTGTTTACCAACTCTGCTTATTGCTTTTGTAACTATAACTATATGAGTTTTATGCTATGATGGAGAAGAATAAGTAACAAAAAATCGCTACTTCAATATTTTTATTCTGATGTATGTAATATTAGTACATCACTGATGACAAATACCTGTCTCTTGTCCTAAAGAAAGAGCCACAATCAGTAACAACAGGAAATTACTTTTTTTTCTTTTCTGATTGTATTTACTGCTTGCAATATAAGTCAGATTGCCAGAACTTGAAATCAAAGACTCCAATTTATATGCAGAAAAGAACAATGTAGCCAGTGGCAGTTGGGGTATACTACCCTTTCATTCATTGCTTCTCAAAGTTTTGTCCAATATAACCCCATTTTAACAACTGAAAATGCATGTGCCCCCCTAATAATGAAACACAATAGCAGATCTCCACTTTCCTTCCCCTCTGTCATCCACTTCCTCCTCCCCTTACCCCTCACCCATCTAGAGCAAGAAGCCAGGAGCAGTGGTGGTGGCAACAAAACTGAGCATGCTCAGGGGGCGGGGCTCTCCCACACATGCTCAGTTTCATGGAAACTGAGCACATGCTAGGGGGAAGGCCTAGCATGGAGGTGGCAGCAGCTAAAGATGGGAGGAACACTTCTGCTGGCGGGGTTAGGGACCCTCACCAATTCAGGTATGTGGGGGTCAAAGTAAGGTGGCAGGGTGAGGCAAAATTTTGTGCCCCCCACCTTCAGCTCTGCGCTAGGGTTACCATATGGCTCCAGAAAAGGAGGACAGATTGAGCCAGTCTAGGTTTTACTTCCATTGCTTTCAATGGAAGCAAAACCCGGACTGGATCAATGTGTCCTCCTTTTTCTGGAGCCATATGGTAACTTTAGGTCTGCCCCCCCCCACCCCCCCAAAAAAAAAACATCTGAGGTTTGGCTACGCCAGTGACATTCCTAGCTTGTTCGCCACCTGGGGAGGGTCACCACTGCACCCTCCTGGTGTGTAACCCCACCTGAAGCGCATCACCTGACCTTTCCTCCTATCAAGGGGGTGCGTGGAGCAGGTGTGCAATTGTCGGCTCTGCCAGTCCTCTGCCCCAGAACAGGAAGTAAAGTCAGAGGGGGCAGGGGACTGGCAGCGCCGACAGCCGCATGCATGCTACATGCACTCTCTTGCTGCTTGCACCTGGGGTGAACCATCCCCACCCAGCCCCTGGTAAACTACTGGGCTATGTGCCTGATTAGCACAGGGTCTGTGAGTCAGTGTGCACTTGTAGATTCTGCATGGAATTCCAATCTTACAGGAAGCTTGTTCAGAATGGCATAGGAGCCTTTGAATGTCACTGGCTGATAGGACACATGCTGATTGCCATTACTGGACATTAAGGATGTGCTTTTGTTTGAAATGAAATTGTGGGAGGGGGTTTCTGTCATCAGTAATGTACACTATTTGAGCAAAAGGTGTGCACATGCTTTTGCAAAATAATATGGTGCACTGTAGCAAATTAGTTCACACTATTGAACACATTTCTCTGAAACAAACAAAAAAAAACCCCACATGAGGCAGAAAACCAAAACAAACTAAAGTTTTGTCCTTCACAACTCTACTAGGCATAGGTCACAGTGGAAGTCCAAAGGAAGGAGGAGTGGCCCTGTTTCTGTGACCCCACCTCCTTCCACAATTGGGAACTGCTATCTTAATTCATTTCCATTGATCCTTAAATGTGTTCTGAATGAAATACTTCTAGTCAATGAGAAGGTAATTCAACCCCTCTGCTGAGAATGCCATTAAGGATAAAGGAGTCTGCGTTCCTTTAGTGATTACGTGTATCTGTCCACTGGGATCTGAACTAAAAGCATGGTAAAGAAGGCATTAAGATATAAAAACCACTCAGCATACACATTGCGTGATATGATGGACCAGCTTCCTTCTAAGACCTATAGGTGTAGAATTCTCACATGTCATTTTTACAGTCCATCATCTGAAGATCACTAGCCATACATTTAGAGTTTTGGAGGGGGGGGGGGGTTTGTGTGTTTTTTTAGAATTTAGCTCACACCTTTTCAATAGTAGCACAAGGTGAGTTACTTTCAGGGACAGTAGGTATTTCCTTGTCCCTGGAGAGCTCACAATCTAATTTCTATACCTGAGCCAATGAAGCACCCTTCATAAGGAGCAGCAGTGGGATTTGAACTGGGAGTCCCTGATTGTAAAGCTGGTGCTCTAGCCGTTAGGCTAGCTTTGGCACAGTAAAGTGTAACACCCTTGTCTGCACACCTAAGCGGTTGCCTGCTGTAAGCCCGGGAAGCTGGGTGAGAGGGTCACACATCAAATTTGTTGGTTTGGGACCAGGAGTGGAACCAGAATTTATCCTTGGAGGTTGCAGAAAGGTGCATGAGACTTTGACTCAATAATCCACACCACACAGTCTTTTCTGTCTGAACCAAAACTTTACTGTCCGTCAAATGATTAAGACACAATACACTTTTCTCTTTGTTGAACATATATCAGCTATTTACAGTTCTCTCCTCCTCTTTCAAGTGAATATATGCAGATACTTTTAAAGATTACATTAGTTCCCTTAAATTATTCAGACCTACTCACCGAGTTGATTACTGTTTTACTAGCACATAGGTCAGTAGTTCCCAAACCTGATCCTGGAGGCACCCCAGCCAGTCAGGTTTTCAGGATATCCACAATGAATATTCATGACAGAGATTTACATGCAGTGGAGGCAGTACATGCAAATTTCTCTTAATAATATGCATTGTGGATATCCTGAAAACTTTACTGGTTTGGGTGCCTCCATGACCAGATTTGGGAACCACTGACATAGGTAAATACATTTGTTCTCAGTGACAGATGCTGCAAGTAATCAGAGATGCACATAGATGGTAACACTTACAGGTTAGTACATAAGTAATGCCATACTGGGAAAAGACCAAGGGCCCATCAAGCCCAGCATCCTGTCCACGACAGCGGTCAATCCAGGCCAAGGGCACCTGGCAAGCTTCCCAAACGTACAAACATTCTATACATGTTATTCCTGGGATTGTGGATTTTTCCCAAGTCCATTTAGTAGCAGTTTATGGACTTGTCCTTTAGGAAACCGTCCAACCCCTTTTTAAACTCTGCTAAGCTAACCGCCTTCACCACGTTCTCCGGCAACGAATTCCAGAGTTTAATTACACGTTGGGTGAAGAAATATTTTCTCCGATTTGTTTTAAATTTACTACACTGTAGTTTCATCGCATGCCGCCTAGTCCTAGTATTTTTGGAAAGCGTGAACAGACGCTTCACATCCACCTGTTCCACTCCACTCATTATTTTATATACCTCTATCATGTCTCCCCTCAGCTGTCTCTTCTCCAAGCTGAATAGCCCTAGCCTCCTTAATCTTTCTTCATAGGGAAGTTGTCCCATCCCCGCTATCATTTTAGTCGCCCTTCTCTGCACCTTTTCCAATTCTACTATATCTTTCTTGAGATGCGGCGACCAGAATTGAACACAATACTCAAGGTGCGGTCGCACCATGCAGCGATACAACAGCATTATAGCATCCTCACACCTGTTTTCCATACCTTTCCTAATAATACCCAACATTCTATTCGCTTTCCTAGCCGCAGCAGCACACTGAGCAGAAGGTTTCAGTGTATTATCGACGACGACACCCAGATCTCTTTCTTGGTCCATAACTCCTAACGTGGAACCTTGCATGACGTAGCTATAATTCGGGTTCTTTTTTCCCACATGCATCACCTTGCACTTGCTCACATTAAACGTCATCTGCCATTTAGCCGCCCAGTCTCCCAGTCTCGTAAGTCCTCTTGTAATTTTTCACAATCCTGTCGCGATTTAACAACTTTGAATAACTTTGTGTCATCAGCAAATTTAAGTACCTCGCTAGTTACTCCCATCTCTAAATCATTTATAAATATATTAAAAAGCAGCGGTCCTAGCACAGACCCCTGAGGAACCCCACTAACTACCCTTCACCATTGTGAATACTGCCCATTTAACCCCACTCTCTGTTTCCTATCCTTCAACCAGTTTTAATCCACAATAGGACATTTCCTCCTATCCCATGACCCTCCAATTTCCTCTGTAGCCTTTCATGAGGTACCTTGTCGAACGCCTTTTGGAAATCCAGATACAAAATATCAACCGGTTCCCCTTTGTCCACATGTTTGTTTACTCCTTCAAAGAATTGAAGTAAATTGGTCAGGCAAGATTTCCCCACACAAAAGCCGTGCTGACTCGGTCTCAGTAATCCATGTTCTCGGATGTGCTCTGTAATTTTGTTTTTAATAATAGCCTCTACCATTTTCCCCGGCACTGACGTCAGACTCACCGGTCTATAATTTCCCGGATCTCCCCTGGAGCCTTTTTTAAAAATCGGTGTTACATAGGCCACCCTCCAATCTTCCAGTACCACGCCGGTTTCTCCAGCATATGAATGGTATAGCTTAGCTCCTGTGTTAGATGCTCAAATTATTAGTAGATGTTACACCCTTCCGCCTATGGAGGTGAAAAAGGGCACCTGGTTGTTGTATCAGAAACTCACACTGACCTCTTTCTCCTTTCTCTAGGACCTTGCAGGGGTCGATGGCAGTGGCGTAGCCACAGGTGGGCCTGGGTGGGCCGGGGCCCACCCACTTAGGGCTCAGGCCCACCCAACAGCAGCACATGTTTAGCAGTAGCTGATGGGGATTCCAAGCTATACCAGCTGAAGACTTCCCCCTGATGGTAAAGAAAATGGTGTGCTCTACGTTACTGGCACCTGTGAATGCTCAGTTTTCAGCGCATGCCTGCTGCAGACTGCCAAGGTGGAGAGAAACATTTTCCCACCAGCTTAGATATTTTTTTTTTGGGGGGGGAGGGGGAGAACACTTGGTGCCCACCCACTTCTTGCCTAGGCCCACCCAAAATCTGCTATCTGGATACGCCCCTGGTCGATGGGTTCCCCATTCCCTTCCACTATACCAAGACAGCAACTGGTCTAGTTCTGTTACTTGTCCCTGGATCCTTCTTGAATCCTTGCTCCTTTAACAAGTGTCTTTAATGGCCTACCCTTGGGGGTATGAACTGACTGATTCCCCAGGTGAGCTGCTGCTTCAGGTGTAAAAGAAAGGATATCCTTGTAGATACAGGTCAAAGGCAGGAGATGGACCTGAAATAAAATGGTATAGCAGAGAGTGGGTTAAATACTCAGAGAGAGTGCTCTACTGCCATTAGAACCTTCTCTCTGAGTATAAGGTCATCCCAGATTTCTACCAGCTTCCAGCACCTTCTAAACAGTGGAGGAGTGGCCTAGTGGTTAGGGTGGTGGACTTTGGTCCTGGGGAACTGAGGAACTGAGTTTGATTCCCACTTCAGGCACAGGCAGCTCCTTGTGACTCTGGGCAAGTCACTTAAACCTCCATTGCCGCATTGAGCCTGCCATGAGTGGGAAAGCGTGGGGTACAAATGTAACAAAAAATAAAAATAAGCTCCAGAGCTTTCCTATGCTGGACCTTTCTACAGACTAGCTGGGCTTTCCTATGCTGGACCTTTCTTTCTACAGACTAGCTGGAGTCTTTACTTACAGGTGCAGGATGTACAGAGTTCATCAAGAGGCAACAGAAAGGATGGGCCTCAGGAACAGTACTGCAATAAAATACAGGCACCCCACTCCTACAGATTATATATATATATATATATATAATCTGACGTGCATTTAAGTGCACGTCGGATAAGCGCATGCTCTGTTTAACTGCATGCCGTACTTCGGTCCAGTTTTGGCGCCATCAATTTCTATGGGAACAAACTTCAGTTTAACGCCCCACTGATAAGTGCAAGATTTGCTTATATGCATGGTTTAAGACTCCGCATAAGTGCACACACAGAATATGGAAGCCGATTGGCGCGTAACAAAGGGACAGTAAATTTGAAATCTCGTTGGTTAACTGCCACAGGCAGAATAAGTGAACGAGTGTTGTTAGAGTGTACACCGGAGTCGTCGTCGTCATTGTGCAACTGTAAGACTTTAACACTCGCTGAACAAATAGAAGTTCTTTAAAAATTAGAAAACAAACAAAGTCAAGCATCTATTGCTAAAGAATATGGTGTCAATCCCAGTAAAATTTCACATATCTTGAAGCAGAAAGATCAGCTTCTGGAAGACTGGCAAAACAATACAAATCCACACAGGAAATGAAAATGGGCGGGAAAAGCTGAGGATGTAGAAGATGCTCTTCTCAAGTCAGGAGCAGACAGTTTCCTGTAAGTGGTCCACTGCTTATGGAGAAAGCTAATCAGCTAGCTGAAAGTCTTGGACTAACTGAATTCAAAGCCACTGTTGGATGGTTGGAAAGATTGAAGGAGAGGAACAACATAAAATTCAAGAAACAGCATGGTGAAAAACAAGACGCTGATGACTTTGGTGCTGAAAATTGGGTTGTTTCAGTTCTTCCTACCATCTTGAATGAGTTTGGACCTTGTGACATTTTCAATGCTGACAAAAATGATCTCTACTGGTGAGCGATTCCTGATGGAACACTTGCATTCAAACAAGCTGAAACTACAGGAAGTCGAAGGACCGACTGACGATCCTCCTTTGCTGCAATATGGATGGGAGTGAGAAATTGGAATCACTCATCATTGGAAAGAGCAAACAGCCCAGTTGCTTCAAGAATGTTAAGCGACTTCCTGTGTCATATGAGGCTAACGCAAATTCATGGATGACTGGGGAAATTTGGAAGCAGTGGCTAAAGAAGTTAGACACTAGAATGCGGGCACAAAAGCATCAGATTTTGTTGCTTTTTGATAATTGTGCTGCACACAGTGATGATGTCAGGCTGTCAAACGTCAAGGTGGTCTTCCTGACACCAAACACTACCTCTCTGATCCAACCTATGGATCAGGGCATAATAGCCAATTTCAAACAACATTATCGGGGTCTTGTGCTATGTCGTCTGATGAGCATTATGGATGACCAGACTAGCAAGGATAAACGTGCTGTTGAACTGGCTCGTAATCTATCACTGTTGGATTCCCTACATATGCAGAAAGAAGCCTGGAATCATGTTACACAGGCAACCATTGAGAACTGCTACAAGTGGGCAAGCTTTGTTAAGGATGTGGAGAGGGACGAAACAGATGCAGCTGTTGCAAACGTGTCAGTTGAACAGGCTATTGATATCCCAGCCGGTGTTACTGAAGAGGAGTTTCATCACTACGTAGCTGTTGATTACGATCTACAAACAGCTGATGACAGCACTGACATCCAGATATGCGCCTACATGCAGGCAACGGCTGATGATGAAACAGATGATGAAATGTGCAGCAAGGAATATGCTGACAAAATTCAACAACCTCCTGTCACTTTTGCAAGAGCGCTGGAGAGTCTCAACACCATGCGGGCCTATCTGGAGGCCACTGGATGTCAGTGCTATAACAGTTTTTATCGTCTGGTAGACAAGAATATACAGAGGACTATGACTGATTACTTCAAGTAAGCCTAACGTCAGTTAATGGAGACTGTATACTGTATGTATAATAACCAGTGCTGTACATATGTTTATTAGATGTCAAGCTTCTTTGGGTCACAACGATTAAGTGCACGCTCCAGTTAACTGCATGTATTTCTTTGGTCCCAGACCCTTGCACTTCAAGCGGATTGCACTGTGTGTATATATATATATTATTTTTTTTTATTCCCTATTTGTTTTAAAAGTATGTCCATGTAATTTAATTGCGTGTCCCCTGGTCTTTGTACTTTTTGAAAGAGTGATAAATTGATTCACTTTTACCCTTTCCACTTCACTCAGGATTTTATAGACCTCAATCATGTCTGGTAGCAGTATCAAAAAAAGATATAGTGGAATTCAAAGAAGAGTGACCAGAATGATAAAGGGGATGGAACTCCTCCCATTTGAGGAAAGGCTAAAGCGGCTAGGGCTCTTCAGCTTGGAGAAAAGGCAGCTGAGGGGAGATATGATAGAGGTCTATAAAATAATGAGTGGAGTGGAATGGGTAGAGTGAATTGCTTGTTTACTCTTTCCAAAAATACTAAGACTAGGGGGCATGCACTGAAGCTACAAAGTAGTAAATTTACAACAAATCAGAGAAATTATTTCTCCACTCAATGTGTAATTAAACTCTGGAATTCGTTGCCAGAGAATGTGGTAAAAGCAGTTAGCTTAGTAGGGTTTAAAAAACATGTGGATGGCTTCCTAAAGGAAAAGTCCATAGACCATTACTAAAATGGACTTGGGGAAAATCCACTGCTTATTTCTGGAAGCCGCTTAAAATGTATTGTGCTTTTTTCGGATCTTGCCAGGTACATATGACCTGTATTGGCCACTGTTGGAAACAGGATGCTGGGCTTGATGGACCTTCGGTCTGTCCCAGTGTGGAAATACTTATGTACTTATATTATATATATATATATATATATATATATATATTCCATCTTTGCTTACACCATATGCTGTCTGTTAGTCTGTTAAAATGGTTTATTTTGTATTATATTCACATTGTAATGTAGCATACTATCCCATACTTTGTATTGTTGTTTGAATATTTTTACTGCTATGATTGTCTATTGCTTACATTTGACTTATTCTTGCTGTACACTGCCTTGAGTGAATTCCTTCAAAAAGGTGGTAAATAAATCCAAATAAATAAATAATTAATAAATAAATAAAATACTCCACTTTATGCTCATGAGTTCTACACACACTTGCCTGACATGGCCATGTTTTGCCCAAGGGGCTGCTTCAGGGCTCATTGCTTACCAATTGGTGTAAAAATCCAAATTTCACCAAACTAGTAAATCTCTGATCAGTGCTTGCAAGTGCCAGTTTGGTGAACTTTGGATTTTTACACCAATTGATAATCAATCGCCCCTGAAGCAGCCCCTTGAGCAAAACATGGCCACGTCAGCCATATGTGTGTAAAATCTGAGAGCATAAAGTAGTGAATAAAGTCTGTCCTTTTATATGTTCTGTTCTTCTTTTCCACCCACTTTGGTTCTTAAAAACCTTCTGCCTTGTTTTTTTTTACTGGATTTTAAAATGCCCAAAATCATATTAGGTTTTTTTTTTCATGAACATATTAATGAGACTAAAACACAAATTATCTTGTCTTTTCACCAAGCCCTAATTATCCCATAATTCCTTAGAGATTGATCCTGTAAAAGTACTGTAGGGCCCATTAAAATGTGAGCTAGTTTGAAAAACTCTAACCTCTTTAGTAGTTTAAATTGCATGGCTACCCCTATGGCTCAATTACCAACAAAAGACTGGGCATTGCATTCTGTACAATGAGTCCCTTGGGTAATGATAAACAACATTGATGAGGAGCTTTGGGCAGCATCTACATCATGTGTAAATTTGGGATTCCTAGTAGACTAGATGTCCTTCTGCAAAATGCTGAAAACATTCTTGATGAGTACTGCTTTTACTAATGACAAAATATGATTCAACTGTTAATGATATCTGTCTTCAATGCTTCTCTAATAGCAATAATCTGTCTTTTGTGTGATTTAATAATCTATGCTTACTGTTAATTTAGGGCCCTGTTTACTAAGTTGCACTGTACGCATGCTAGCATTTTTAGCGTGCACTAAAGCTACAGACACCCATAGGAATATATGGATGTCTCTAGCATTAGTGCACGCTAAAAACGCTAGCGCATCTTAGTAAACAGGATCCTTAACTTTTTATTGTTAGTCAATGCTGTTTATTGCTTGTACGACACATTGAACCCAAGCCAGTTTGGGATAATGTGAGGTATAAATATCATAAATAAATAAAGGAGTGTGTAAGGTGTGGTTCAGGCAGAAAAATAATTGTCTCTGTACTTCCCATTTTACAATAATATATGTATAGTTTAAAAAACGTTTCCATCACCTTTTGCACCTCATCCAAGACATGCATGAGTTTGATCAGAGTGCTCACTTCAGGAAGAACCTGAAACAAATGATTGATGGAGCACTTATGCTTAGAGGGGCATTTTCAATATGATGTCTAAGTCCAAATTGAGACGTTTTGCTGAAAACATCTCAATCCAACGTCCATAATACAGCCATAATCGAACCAGAAAAACATCTAAATCTCTGGTCCGATTATGGCTTTGGGCTAGACATTTTCATGCTCAATACGTCCATCTCTAAGTACCATTAAAAAAAAAAGTCCCAGGGAAAAACAAGTCATAGGGACATCTGTTTGGAAGCATTCTTAGTAAACTGGTCACATAGAAATGAAATACAGGCAGCACACATAGACGTTGAGGCTGATAAGTTGATTTGGTGATACTCCACCTTGACAAAGTGAAACGAAACGGGGACCTGTCGGGGTATAAGAGCTCACCAACCTGCCTAAGGTAAGTGTTGTGTGCATAGATAAGAAAATATGTAAGGAACTATAAGTAAACGCATGAATTAGGTTATAATGCAATAATAATATGCATTATTTGGAGGCGGGGGATGAGTCTATCATTTATCCATGAGCACAAGTGAGTGATTCACCTTAGGGTGAACTGAGAACAGTCGTGCCAATTATATGAGACTCTACCCCCTTTAGCCAATTTATATAGCTAACTTGTTCAACACTTGGTTAGCAACGTTTTGATATTTGAAGATTATAGATGACCAACCAGCTTATAATCGAACGAGAAAAACGCCCAAGTTCCGACCTAAATCGGGAGATGGGCGTTTTTCTCACAAAAACAAATAAAGCGGTATAATCGAAAGCCGAACTTTGGACGCTTTCAACTGCACTCCGTCGCGGATGCGGACAAAGTTGACGGGGGCGTGTCGGAGGCGTGGTGAAGGCGGAACTGGGGCGTGGTTATCACCCGAACAGAGATGGGCGCCTTTCGCCGATAATGGATGCGTTTGTAGCTAGAATTTAGGGCACTTTTCCTGGACCCTGTTTTTTCACGAATAAGGCCCCAAAAAGTGCCCTAAATGACCAGATGACCCCCAGAGGGAGTCGGGGATGACCTCCCCTGACTCCCCCAGTGGTCACTAACCCCCTCCCACCACAAAAAAATGATGTTTCACAACTTTTTACTTTCACCCTCAAATGTCATACCCTCCTCCCAAGCAGCAGTATGCAGGTCCCTGGAGCAGTTGTTAGGGGGTGCAGTGGACGTCAGGCAGGTGGACCCAGGCCCATCCCCCCCCTACCTGTTACAATTGTGCTGCTTAATGCTTAGTCGTCCAACCCCCCCAAACCCACTGTACCCACATGTAGGTGCCCCCCTTCACCTCTTAGGGCTATAGTAATGGTGTAGACTTGTGGGCAGTGGGTTTTGAGGGGGATTTGGGGGGCTCAACACCCAAGGGAAGGGTGCTATGCACCTGGGAGCTCTTTTACCTTTTTTTTTGTTTTTGTAAAAGTGCCCCCTAGGGTGCCCGGTTGGTGTCCTGGCATGTGAGGGGGACCAGTGCACTATGAATCCTGGCCCCTCCCACGAACAAATGCCTTGGATTTATTCGTTTTTGAGCTGGGCGATTTCATTTTCCATTATCGCTGAAAAGCAAAAACGCCCAGCTCACACCTTGGCGAATAAAACATGGGCGTCTATTTTTTTTTGAAAATACGGTTCACTCCGCCCCTTCACGGACCCGTTCTCAGAGATAAACGCCCATGGAGATAGGCGTTTCTGTTCGATTATGCCCCTCCAAGTGAGGCCCAAGGTGGTTGACAGTTGTACACATAGACATCCCAGCAGTGCAGAGGGGCAGCCTAGTAGTCAGTGCAGTGGTCTTCACATAAAGGAACCTAGGTACAAACCCCACCTAAATCCCTTCATATTGTATGGTAAACCCTCCAGGAACAGAGAAAAACTACTGTACCTAAAGGTCCACCATTACAATAGCCCTCAGGCTTGCAGATCACTTATATATTTAGGTGCAGGAGATATTTCTATATTCCAGGAGGGCTCACATATTTGTACTGAAATTACAGAATTAAAGTGGGAATCGACCCTGCGTCCCATTGTTCACTGTCCACTGCACTGACCACTAGGTTACTTCATCCACTTGTTTGCTGCTTTCTTAGGAATGGCCATAATATCTGAAGGCCAGAAGCGTAGCCAGGTGGGGCGCAGGGGGAGCGGTCGCTCCCCTAAACAGCTCTTTTAAAAAGTGGCGCCTATGCGCCTCAACTGATAAATATATTTTTTCCTGCTCCCTCTTCTTCTGCTGGCGCTCTCCCATCCGCGATGCCACTTTTTACTTCACGATGCGTTCTCCCTCCTGCGCCAGCGATTATCATTCAGCCTGCCAGCATCGGGGCTTCTGCTGCTTCTCTTCCTCAGGCGCGCGTCCCACCTCTGCACAAAACAGGAAGTTGCTTAGAGTAGGCGGGACACGCGCCTGAGGAGGAGAAGCAGCAGAAGCCCTGACGCTGGCAAGCTGGCAAGCTGAATGATAATCGCCGGCGCAGGAGGGAGAACGCATCGGGAAGTAAAAAGTGACCAGAGACGGGCAGAAGAGAGGGTGAAGCCAATTTGTAGTATTATGGAAGGAAAGGGGAAGACGGCAGGGAGCTGGATGGGAGGGTCAGAGTGAGAAAGGGAAGGGACAGGTGCTGGTTGGAAGGAGGAATAGAGGGGACAAATCCTAGAAGGAATGGTCAGAGAGAAGGGGCAGGTGCTAGGAAGAGTCAGTGAGATGGGTTAGAAAGGGGACAGATGGCGAAAGGAAGGTGGAAGAGAAGGGACAGACTCTGGAAAATAGGGAGAGAGAAGGGAGAAAGGGGGCAGACATTGGATGGAAGGGAAAAGAGTGCAGGCTGGATGGAAAAAGTAGAGGAGGCACACACTAGGTGGAAGAGGGTTAGGGCAGACACTAGATGGAAGTGGGGGGGAGAGAGGGGCATCCTATTATTTCACAGTTTTTTTTTTGCTAACTCTCCCCCCTTTCCCAGCACCTTCTCTTTCCTCCCTACTGTACAGCACCTTCTTTCTATTTTCACTCCTCTACCTAGTATATTCTCTCTTGTTTTCTCTCACCCCCTCCAGCATCTCTCCCTAACACTCCATCCAGCTGGATGGAAGGGGATAGGCCTCTAAAGGGGTTGAGTGAGGGCAATCGCTGGCTTGGAAGAGGGAGGGAATCTTGGAGGATGCTAGAATAAAAAAAACAGAGGAGGGTACTGGACTTTACACAGGGATGAGGACCAAGAAGGGGTATGCTGCACATGGGAGGAGTAGGGATATAGGGGAGATGCTGACATGGAAAGGAGAGAAGGACAAGGAGGAATGCTGCATACGAGGGGGGAGTAGGGTGTCAGGGAGAGAAGCTGGATGGAGGTGAGGGAAAGAGGACATCCTGGACGGAGGGGGATAAGAGAAAATGAAAGAGAATATACTGGTCAGAGTGAAAATAGAAAAAGGGTGCTGTACAGAAGAGAGGAAAGAGACGGTGATGGAAGAGAGGGGATAGCAAAAAAAAAAAACTATGAAATAGGATGAAGAATGGGAGGGCTGGAGTAAGGGAGATGAAAACTGTAGGCAGATGTGGTTAAAAATAAAAAGGAAGATTGAAGACAGTAGTAAAAATGAATGAAGTCTAAGAGGCAGAAAACTACATGAAGGAAAGCTGAAAGGAAAAGATCAATTCAGAGGTGGATATAGGAGAGAAAGTGAAGAAGGCAGGAAGGGAGAGAAGAAGTGGCAGATGATCATGTGAAGAAAGTTAAGAAAAGCCAGAAACTGGAGACTGAGACAAACATGACGGGAAAAAGAAAACAAAATGACCAAACAGCAAAGGTAGAAAGAAAACATTTATTTTTAATTCACTGAATGGAAAATGTCAGTTTTACAGTAAGTTTACACTGCTTTATTTATATTTTGCAGAGTGCTGTTTTGATTTCTCTTTCTCTAGTGTTGCAGTGTGTCTTCTTGGGTTTTAAGTTTAGTCTAAATTATTCATATTTTAACTTTGTGGTAATTTATTCTGTACCTGGCAAGGGTGTTCAGTGTTTGTGACTGAGGCCAGGTACTCTGTTTGCACCTAGTTTCTGTTTAAGCATCTCTAAGAATTCAACTTGTTCCAGTTTTCTAATGGGCATATTGATGTTCTAGTTCCTACTGTAGTATTTCCTGTGTTGCATTTTTCTAGATAAGGTCTTTGTTGTGTTACTTCTGTAAATCAGTGGTGTTATGGTCAAGTAGATTATATAGATTTTGAGTGACTTTTGTAGGCTTTGTATTACAGGTACAGCTGTTCCTCGGTAGAGTACAGGGGCATTCCTGCTAATGGTGTCACCAGACTCATGGCTGAAGAATGGAGTGTTGGTTCTCCTGAACCACAGAGGAAGGGCCAGCGCCAGTGGCACCAGCACTGCACTCTTCAGTCATGATCATGACAACACTAGCAGCACGAGCACTCCTGGTTGACAGAGTATGAAGTGCAGCTAAGTGCTAAAGAGCCAATGTGGGGTGAGGATGCTCTAAGTTAAGAGTGTGAATGGTAAATGACTGCAAATACTTTGCTTCATAGTTCAGAAAAAATTCAGTGAAAAATGTTTGGGCAATTCATAATGTGTTACCGAGCAGCATTCTTAGATGACTATCAGCTAACTAACCATAACAAAAATAATATCAATTTTTCTATTGTGCAATGCGTTTCTCCACTACCAGGGAAGTAGACACATACTCATACTGTTTCCTGTGGTTTCCAATTTGACTTCTGCTAGTTCAGTTGTGTGATCATTGCTGGCGCCTATTTTACAAAAGTCTGCTCCCCCTGACCTTAAAACCTAGCTACGCCTCTGCTGAAGCCATAATATCTAGAGCTGTCATAAAGCCTGGTATGTACTGTCACTGTCACATCTTTGAGGGGTGGAAGGGGGTCAGTGACCACTGGGGGATTAAGGGGGGGGAGGGTCCATGCTTCTTTTTTTATTATTACATTTGTAAACTTAACAAGTACAATAAGCACTCTAGGAAACATTTAGCCCACATCAAGAAAGAGGAACAAACAAGAAAATAAACTATTAAAGAAATCACCAAAATAACATTTCACTTGGATTATATATAAGGCAACCTAACATTTGTCCACCTATGATTACACTATTGAGCTTCTATTCTATTCACATTTTATATCCTGCCAACTCTCCCAAAGGATTCAAAGCAGTTTACAAGCAGAATGTGCTTACAACATATAAAGAAAGAGCATGTTACAAAGAATAAGATATAATCTCTAAATCGTTTCAGACATTTTTGGATATATTATAACTCAAATAGAAATGTTTTTAAGGCCTTTCTAAAAGCAAAGTATGATGGTATAAGGCTAACATCTCGAGGGAGATCATTCCAGATCTTAATAGCCTGAAAAGAAAACAAGCTCTCATGAACAGTTTTCAGTTGTATATTTCTAGGTGTAGGAAAACTCAATAGCAAAGTGCGCAAGAAGCAATTATTACACCTAGAAGTTGGAAAGACCAAAAGATCTGTTACATCTTCAGAATTCAAACCACCGAGTGACTTAAAGACCGAGGGCTAGCTTAAATCTAACCCGCTGTTTATTAGATAGCCAATGAAAATCTCTCAAAGAGCTAGTAAAAGAATCAAAGCGGCCTTTCCCAAATATCTATTAATAGTCTTTCTAGCTGGTCTGGTTCAAAGAAGACATAATTACCATCTGAAAACATAAGGGCACCATTTTCTGACTTAGTCGGGCCTGAAATAGATCTAGATAAAAACATATTTCTTTTATGCCCTGTAACTTTTTTTCTGTTCCATTATCGCTGAAACACGTCCAGATTTTAAGCCCACCCACAACATGTTTCCAACGTGTCCCCTTGCAATTATTCGAACTGTGGAGTAAAACATCCCAACTCTGAGTTAGAAATCACAACGTAGACGTTTCATGAGAAAAACATCCATCTGCTGCTTTTGAGGTGTTTTTCTCTGTTTCCCTTCTGGTTGAATCTGTCAAAGGACTTTTGTGTCATGCAAAGACTTTCACACGTATCTCAGAAGCCAGCTAAAGATGTTGAGGGATATCCACTCTTCTGATACGTACGCTTGGGTTCGGACTCAGTCAAACATAAATCCAGAAGTTTTTAAAAAGTAGATTATTGTCCACTGCTGTACTGTAAGTCAGTCACTGTTTGATGTGTGTTCATTAACTAAAAGCCATTTACACATTTGCCATGTTTAAATATTTCTTTAGCAAAGGCAGCAACCAATTTTATTTTTTTGTGTCCTCTTTTTTGTCTCCACAAATATGGTAACCCTATCCAATACCCTACCAAGACCCCCAGTTCTCTCTCCATCCCCCAGCTATCTCTATCTTTCTCAAAATCCTTTAGCACATACCCCCATAGCGCTCTTTCAAACCTCCCCGACACATATGCTCCCATAACTCAATTCCCCCTACCCATAGCTCTCTCTCTCTCTCAAGACCCCTAAAGCCAGTGGTGTGCTGGAGCCAAGAGCCGCTTGTTAAATTTTGACAGCTCTTGCGAGCCGGTTGTTGTTGGGGGCGAGCCGGCTCCATTGCGGGAGGTAAGCATGGCAGGAGGGCGCCATCACTGGCCATGCTTACCTCCCCTGCCGCTCCGAAGCATGTACAACCATGTCCTTCGCCCCCTCCGTCTTTTTTGAATTACCTCCATCGAAGCGCCGCCATTTAAAGCCCTGCTGCGTGCTGGCTGGCCATCTCCAGGCTTCCCCTGCTTGATTCGGATGATGTTCGTGCCTTAGTCCCGCCTTCGCAAAAAAGGAAATGACGTCAGAATGAAGGCGGGACTAAGGCACGAACATCATCCGAATCAAGCAGGGGAAGCCTGGAGACGGCCAGCCAGCACGCAGCAGGGCTTTAAATGGCGGCGCTTCGACGGAGGTAATTCAAAAAAAGACGGAGGGGAGGGTGGGAGCGAAGGAGCGGCAGGGGAGGGAGGATAATCGCTGGATGGGTAGAGGGGGGCAGGGGAGAGACCTGCTGGGCATGGGTGGGTAGAGGGGGACAGGGAAGAGACTTGCTGGGCATGGATGGGCAGAGGGAGGCAAGGGAGGAGAACAGCTGGCCATGGATGGGCAGAGGGAGGCAAGGGAGGAGAACAGCTGGCCATGGATGGGCAGAGGGAGGCAGGGGAGAGATTTGCTGGCCATGGATGGGCAGAGGGGGGCAGGGGAGAGATTTGCTGGCCATGGATGGGCAGAGGGGGGCAGGGGAGAGAACTGCTGGGCATGGATGGGCAGAGGGAGGCATGGGAGGAGAACAGCTGGCTATGGATGGGCAGAGGGAGGCAGGGGAGAGATTTGCTGGCCATGGATGGGCAGAGGGAGGCAAGGGAGGAGAACAGCTGGCCATGGATGGGCAGAGGGAGGCAAGGGAGGAGAACAGCTGGCCATGGATGGGCAGAGGGAGGCAGGGGAGAGATTTGCTGGCCATGGATGGGCAGAGGGGGGCAGGGGAGAGATTTGCTGGCCATGGAAGAGCAGAGGGGGGCAGGGGAGAGAACTGCTGGGCATGGATGGGCAGAGGGAGGCATGGGAGGAGAACAACTGGCCATGGATGGGCAGAGGGAGGCAGGGGAGAGATTTGCTGGCCATGGATGGGCAGAGGGAGGCAAGGGAGGAGAACAGCTGGCCATGGATGGGCAGAGGGAGGCAGGGGAGAGATTTGCTGGCCATGGATGGGCAGAGGGAAGCAGGGGAGAGAATTGCTGGGCATGAATGGGTAGAGGAGAGAATTGCTGGGCAGAGGCGGCAGGGGAGAGAAGAGAATTGCTGGGTATGGATGGATAGAGAGGGGCAGGGGAGAGAGGAGAGTTTCAGGACATGGATGGCAGGGAGAGCAAGAGAAATTCTGGACATGGATGGAGGGGAGGGAAGGGAGAGAGAAGAAATGCTGGACATGGAGGGAAGATAGAGGAAGGAGATTAGATGAGGGAAAAGGAAGTGAGGAGAGAAACTGCACATGGATGGAGAAAATAGGCAGAAGCTGGATCCACTGTACAGTCAAATATGCGGAGGACCAGAAATGAAGAAGAAAGGAGGAAAGAAAAGAAATAAATGGAAAGGAAGCCCTGGAAACGGAGTCAAGGGAACAGATAGAGAGCAGCAGAATCAGATACTGGACCAGCATGATCAGAGAAACAAAGTCACCAGACAACAAAGGTAGAAAAAAAATAATTTTATATTCATTATAGTGTTTGGAATATGTCCACTTTGAGAATCAGGTGCTTAACGTTAAAAGTTTATGTTTATTTACTTATTTATGGCATTTTATCCCATATTAAACATGAATTAGATTGGAACCTGGGATCATTTAATTTTTTTTCCTGGAGAGAGTAATGTGTTGGCTGCTGCCCCCCCCCCCCCCAGGTATAGCCAGCTCTGCAATTGTTTTTTTGGGGGGGCACAGAGGTGGACGGGGGGGGGCGCCGAGGTGGACGGGGGGGGGCGCCGAGGTGGACCGGGGAGAGAGCCTGTTGTTAAAAATTTACCAGCACACCACTGCCTCAAGCACACCTATAGCTCTCTCTTTGAGCATTCACACCCTTACAGCTCTCTTCCCTACCTCCACATCATCACTACCCACACTATGCTTACCCTCTTCCTCTCATCTACTCCCATGTCAATTAGCACAAGAAAATGAAAAGATTGGCTGCATGTCAGGCCACATCCGCCCCGACTGCTGACTTGAAACTCATGGGAGGTTGTACAACCTCATGATTCTAATCAAGTACTCAGACTCCAGTGACAGAGGAGGAAGAGGAGGAGGACACAGCCTAATGTGTAGCCACTCTTCTCCTCTTGCGCTGATCAGCACTGGAAGAGGGAACCATATGAATCAAGTTTATTAATCATTTATTGTGCTGCCCATTGTATACTTTCTAAGCAGTTTACAATTGGTGCATATTCTGTTAAAATTTAAAGTGGTGATAAGGAACTAGAGGAACTCCATTATTGACAGGAAAGAGTTAGAGAAGTAGAGAGGCTGATTGCTGAGACTCCAAATTCCCCATTGCTGATTTGTAATTC
Organism: Microcaecilia unicolor; assembly: GCF_901765095.1. Classification (NCBI taxonomy): domain Eukaryota; kingdom Metazoa; phylum Chordata; class Amphibia; order Gymnophiona; family Siphonopidae; genus Microcaecilia; species Microcaecilia unicolor. Next base: position 477,195,299 of record NC_044033.1, on the reverse strand, counting down.
CTGTCAGCACTGGAAGTAAAGAGTCTATGTGCTAATAGCAGTATTACGTAGAAAAGGCATCTTGAAAGAGGAATGTCGTAAGACCTGACTTAAATTTTGTTAAACAGGGTCCCTGCCTAAGGTGGACTGGAAGGGTATTCCATAAAATAGGGCCATTCACACTAAATATCCTATATCTAATGTAGTCATACTTATCGTACAGTGGGGGAAATAAGTATTTGATCCCTTGCTGATTTTGTAAGTTTGCCCACTGACAAAGACATGAGCAGCCCATAATTGAAGGGTAGGTTATTGGTAACAGTGAGAGATAGCACATCACAAATTAAATCCGGAAAATCACATTGTGGAAAGTATATGAATTTATTTGCATTCTGCAGAGGGAAATAAGTATTTGATCCCCCACCAACCAGTAAGAGATCTGGCCCCTACAGACCAGGTAGATGCTCCAAATCAACTCGTTACCTGCATGACAGACAGCTGTCGGCAATGGTCACCTGTATGAAAGACACCTGTCCACAGACTCAGTGAATCAGTCAGACTCTAACCTCTACAAAATGGCCAAGAGCAAGGAGCTGTCTAAGGATGTCAGGGACAAGATCATACACCTGCACAAGGCTGGAATGGGCTACAAAACCATCAGTAAGACGCTGGGCGAGAAGGAGACAACTGTTGGTGCCATAGTAAGAAAATGGAAGAAGTACAAAATGACTGTCAATCGACAAAGATCTGGGGCTCCACGCAAAATCTCACCTCGTGGGGTATCCTTGATCATGAGGAAGGTTAGAAATCAGCCTACAACTACAAGGGGGGAACTTGTCAATGATCTCAAGGCAGCTGGGACCACTGTCACCACGAAAACCATTGGTAACACATTACGACATAACGGATTGCAATCCTGCAGTGCCCGCAAGGTCCCCCTGCTCCGGAAGGCACATGTGACGGCCCGTCTGAAGTTTGCCAGTGAACACCTGGATGATGCCGAGAGTGATTGGGAGAAGGTGCTGTGGTCAGATGAGACAAAAATTGAGCTCTTTGGCATGAACTCAACTCGCCGTGTTTGGAGGAAGAGAAATGCTGCCTATGACCCAAAGAACACCGTCCCCACTGTCAAGCATGGAGGTGGAAATGTTATGTTTTGGGGGTGTTTCTCTGCTAAGGGCACAGGACTACTTCACCGCATCAATGGGAGAATGGATGGGGCCATGTACCGTACAATTCTGAGTGACAACCTCCTTCCCTCCGCCAGGGCCTTAAAAATGGGTCGTGGCTGGGTCTTCCAGCACGACAATGACCCAAAACATACAGCCAAGGCAACAAAGGAGTGGCTCAGGAAGAAGCACATTAGGGTCATGGAGTGGCCTAGCCAGTCACCAGACCTTAATCCCATTGAAAACTTATGGAGGGAGCTGAAGCTGCGAGTTGCCAAGCGACAGCCCAGAACTCTTAATGATTTAGAGATGATCTGCAAAGAGGAGTGGACCAAAATTCCTCCTGACATGTGTGCAAACCTCATCATCAACTACAGAAGACGTCTGACCGCTGTGCTTGCCAACAAGGGTTTTGCCACCAAGTATTAGGTCTTGTTTGCCAGAGGGATTAAATACTTATTTCCCTCTGCAGAATGCAAATAAATTCATATACTTTCCACAATGTGATTTTCCGGATTTAATTTGTGATGTGCTATCTCTCACTGTTACCAATAACCTACCCTTCAATTATGGGCTGCTCATGTCTTTGTCAGTGGGCAAACTTACAAAATCAGCAAGGGATCAAATACTTATTTCCCCCACTGTATATACTCAACTATAAGTCGATAAATTTAGGCTAAAAAATGCTTTTAAAAAAGTGGGGTCAACTTATCTATGGGTAACACCTGTAGTGCTCAAAATTTAAAGGTAATATGCCCCCACCACACCCCTGTCAGCAGCACGATATCTCTCTAGCACCTTAATCTCCCCTTCACCCCCCACTGCCACCACCATGTATCTTTAAATCTGCTTCCATACAGCACCAGTACAGCTCGGCCTCCTGCGATCTGCTACGGAGTGCTCTCTCTGACTCATCCCACCCCCTCTGACTCAACGTCCTATTGCCACATGGGTGAGACAGATCAGAGGGAGCACACCAGAGCAGATTGCAGGAGGCCTACATGGGTCATGCCAATTTTGGCCATACTGATTCCCTAATCTGCCCTCAACATATCCACAAGATCGACTTATAGTTGATTATATACAGTAATTTGTCTGAAATTAGGGATTACAAGCAACTGCTGTTGGCATCATCTTAGTGTCCTGTTAGGGATGTAAGGGATCAAATGGCATGAAATAAAGAGTGGATACCCTGACTGCTGTGTCTTATGAACAAACATAACAATTTTATACGTAATGCTATGGGATATGCCTCCTTGAGGACAGGTATTATATGGTTCCTGTAACAAGCTTAATAGTTCCATTCTGGATGAGTTCCAGTCAACATAATTCAGAAAGTTTTATGCCTTGACATAAAGCATTGAAGTAATCCACGTTGCTAATAACCAAAGCATGAACTAGTACCTGATTGAACGAATCTGTTTTAGTTTGTAAAAGCAATGATGCACTACTGATGAGATCCGTGTCAGACATCATCAAAAGTAACACCTAAGATTTTAAGTGTTGGGACAATAGGATCAGCAGTATCATGAATTGCAATTGGCTTTAAGAGCAATAAAGGAACGTTTTCCATGATAACAAGAACTTTTGATTTGTTTGGGTTCAGTATCATCTGATTTGAGGAGAGTATTTTGGCAATAGTACTGAATCTTTCATTAAGAGACAGAATGCAGTCTGTAGGTCCTATACAGGTCAAGATTTGAATGTCATCTGCATAGACGACCAGTGTCATATCAAGTGATTGTATAAGCTATGGTGCTAGAAAGATGTTAAATAGTGTTGAATCTAGAATGGAGCCTTGTGGGACTCCACAAGGTAATGAATATGGTTTGGATAGTGTCTGCTGCCAAATAACTAAATATTCCCTGTTTGTTAAGTAGGAAAACTTAAGGCACAGCCACCAAGACCAGTATCTTGTTTCTAGTAGTAGCCAATCCAGGCCACAAATAACTGGTAGAATCCCAAAATAGCAAGATTCCATGCTAGCTACCTCCAGGAATAAGCAGTGGCTTTCTCCAAGTCTACTGTAATAAAAGTCTACTAACTGGAGAAGAATCCTGTACAAATTTTGAATTGTACAGTGGTGCAGAATTCTCCCATGATTAATAAAAAAAAATTGTTGCAGTCTATTTACATTTTCCTGATATTTTGAGTTTGAACTTTTATGTACAGCTTATTTATTGGTTTCCTTTGTTTTCTTTTAAAGAAACAGAAGAACAAAAACAAATTAGCCAAAACAAGTGATTACATGATTCTCCTAAGCAAAATATATGAGAATATCTTGGTGACAGGGTAGAATTATACAAGAGTCATAATATTAGTCTTCTGGTGAAGGTTTTTTCTTCGATGTGTTCCTGATGTCCAGCAGATGGCGATGCAGGCTATGCCTTAAGTTTTCCTACACATCTTTCCAAGCTGTGATGTCAGAAACTGAGTTATGCAGACTAACTGAAAGTCATTCTTTCCAGCATTTATGATAAAATGGTGTGGTAACCGTATTAGTTCACTTTTAAAGGTAATACACAGAAATAAAGCAGGATATTAAAAAGAGAAAAGAATATGATACCTTTTTTAATTAGACTAACAATACATTTTTTTATTATTTATTTATTTATTTGTTACATTTATATCCCACATTTTCCCACCAATTTGCAGGCTCAATGTGGCTTACATAATACCGTAAGGCGTTCGCCAAGTCCGATAGAGAAAGAAATACAAGGTTATGTTGACCCCATTGTATCTGTATCTGTATCGCACTTACCTATTCAAAGAGAGGGAAGGTTGTATATTGTCCAGTCCGATCATTGGTTTAGCTGTGTTGCTGGATGTAGGAATTTATGTTGGGTCGGTAGGGTAGGTCTTTTTGAACAGGTTGGTTTTTAGAGATTTCCTGAAGTTTAGATGGTCATAGATTGTTTTCACAGCTTTTGGCAGTGTGCTCCATAATTGTGTGCTTATATAGGAGAAGCTAGATGCATAGGCTGTTTTGTATTTGAGACCTTTGCAATTTGGGTAGTGGAGGTTTAAGTATGTTCATGATGATCCGGTTCTGTTTCTGGTTGGTAGATCTATAAGGTCTGTCATGTATCCTGGGGCTTCACCATAGATAATTTTGTGGACCAGGGTGCAGTTATCTGTCTGAGCTGAGGCAAACTGGATTATGCAGTAAGATAATGGATCCAAAACACAAAAACAAGTTTACATCTCAATGGCTGAGAAACAAAATGAGTTTTGCATTACTCTAGTCGCAGTCTTGACTTAAACCCAGGATTAGATTTCCAAGGCAGCACTTCTCCTTCAGATCAGAAATGAACAAATGGTGACAAATATCAGGATATTTAAGTGAAACATAAAAGCATTTCAATGATAGCCTCCCCCCACCTCTTCCCATGAGACTATCAGGCTTATTTTCGAAAGAGAAGGGCGCCCATCTTTTGACACAAATCGGGAGATGGGCGTCCTTCTCTCAGGGTCTCCCAAATCGGCATAATCTAAAGCCGATTTTGGGCGTCCCCAACTGCTTCCCGTCGCGCGGATGACCAAAGTTCCAGGGGGTGTGTCGGAGGCGTAGTGAAGGCAGGACTGGGGCATGCCTAACAGATGGGCGTCCTCCAGTGATAATGGAAAAAAGAAGGGTGTCCCTGACGAGCACTTGGTCGACTTTACTTGGTCCATTTTTTCTTACGACCAAGACTCAAAAAGGTGCCAAAATCCAAATAAATAAAAGGGGTGTCGGAGGCATAGCAAAGGCATGGACATCCTTCTCACAGAAACATCCAGGCATGAACATCCTTCTCACAGAAACATCCATATTTTGGACATCCTCAATTGCCAGCACAGCAAAAGACGTCCTTCACCCATACTGTAAAAAAAAAAAAGACATCCCTGACGAGCACTTCACCTGGACTTGTATTTTTCTAAGGTTATAGACGGTTATTATACACCCAGCTAGTCTGCATGTATGAAGCCGTCTTTGGCATGCGCAGAGCAGCCATGCATAGTGCTTGGCTGCTCTGCACTGGCTTCCCCTCCTTAGGAAGGAAATCGTGTGCAAATGAGCTAACAGTGAGCAGCTCATTTGCATGTGATTTCCTTCATGCATGCCTGTTCCTTTCCAAATCGCTAAGGGATCGGTAAGGGAAGGGCTTCTTCCATTCAGTTAGTGCATCAGTTAGTTCACTGCAGTGCCCCCTAGGATGCCCGATTGGTGTCCTGGCATGTCAGGGAAACCAGTGCACTACGAATGCTGGCTCCTCCCACAACCAAAGGGCTTGGATTTGGTCGTTTCTGAGATGGACGTCCTTAGTTTCCATTATCGCCGAAAATCAGAAACAATCAAGTCTAAGGATGACCATCTCTAGGGACGACCTAAATGTCAAGATTTGGGCGTCCCCGACCGTATTATCGAAACAAAAGATGGAGGCCCATCTTGTTTCAATAATACGGGTTTCCCCACCCCTTTGCCGGGACATCCTGCGAGGACGTCCTCCGGAAAACTTGGGCACCCCTTTCGATTATGCCCCTCCACGTCTCTCAGGTTCTCACCTTCCACCCCTACTTTTCCCTGTGAGACTGTCACTGGAATGCTTTTATGTTTCACTTATATATTGTGATATTTACATTTACAGTTAGTTAACTTTATAGCCCGCTAATACCAATAATATACTTCATAGCAGATTACAACTAAGATACTAGGGAGTCCTTTTACAAAGGTGCATGAGGGCATACGCACATCCAGCACGTGCCAAATCATCATTACCGCCCAGCTACCAAATGTCCTGGGCGGTAATTCTGAATTGAATTTGGCGTGTGCCGAAAACATGCTTGTGCGCTTACCTGGCAGTAAATGGCAGTGGGAGCATGCTGCATGCCTCCCGCCTGGGTAGCAGGTGAGACCTTACTGCTAAGTCAATGGGTGGTGGTAAGGACTCAGTCTGAAAAAGGACGTGCGCTTATTTTATTTTGCCACATGTCCATTTTTCAGCCCCTTAAAAAAAGGCCCTTTTTCCAGGATGCAGTAAAACTGGCCCAGCAAGCTCCCAAAAGATGCGCTCACACTGCCGCAGGCCACTTTTTGCCGCTGCTTAGTAAAAGGGCCCCAAGATTAAGATAAATCTAGGATGTAACAACATTTAGCAAGAATTATCATAATCAACAAAAATCTCCCCAAGACATCTCTACACAAGGGGAAACTGCAACATATTATTTCCTTATTAAATATTTATAAAACAACGTCTTTAATCCCTTCTTAAAAATAACATAGCTAGGGATCCACCTTAGCTTAGATGGCAGAATGTTCCATAAGGTAGCTGCCTGATATGCAAACAAGCATGTAAACAGTTTCTTTGAAATAACTCCCCGAGGACTAAGAAAAGAAAATAAGAATAAATTATGGGTATTGTATTGTTGAGCTGATTTTAAAAAGCATACTAGAGAAAGCAAGCATTGAGGGCTTAAACCACATACAATCTTATTTAGTACACATCCCAGTTTAAATAACACCCTAGCCTCCACAGGAAGCCAATGCAGCTTAATAAAGAAAGGTGTAATATGATCTGATTTCTTAAGAGAAAAAAATCAGACATACAGTCACATTTTGAATAGTCTGAACTTTTCTCAATATTTGTTTTGATAAGCCTACTGGATTGCAATCATGTTGCAATAATCCAATTTACTAAGAATAAGTGACTGCATTGCTAGTTTAAACAGACCTTCAGGCAGATATTTCCAAATACTTCTCAGGTTTCTCATAACATAAAAGGAACTTCTCACTAATGAATTAATCTGTTTTCCATAGTTAATTTCTCATCCAATATGACACCTAAGATTTTAACTGAGCAATCTAACAAATAAGATTCCCAATCAATAATAGTATTTAAATCCGTATTTGAACTCTGCCTAGCCCCCGAGAATAGATATTTTGTTTTTTCTTCATTTAGTTTAAGATAATGAGAAGCCATCCAGTTTGCAATACCTGTGAAACAGTGAGAAATAGTATTATATATATACTAGTAAGAAATGCCCGTTTCGGAAAAAAATGAAACAGGCGCTAGCAAGGTAATCCCCCCCCCCCCCCCCACCATCCTCCCTCCCTCCCTCCCTCCCGAGTTCCAGACCTCCCCCTCCGTCCCTCCCTTCCAAGTTCCACACCCCCCTCTCCCTCCTTCCTTGGTTGCGAGTTTGTGATGAAAGTTCGCAGCGCTCTCCCCGCTGCTGAATCTCTGGAACTCGTGCGTTGTGCCTTTGCCGCCCCGCCCTCAACGTCATTCGCCACCCCGCCCTCGACATCATCGTGTTTTGACGTGAGGGCGGAGCTACCGTGACTGCAGGCCAAACCGGATATCTCGGGCACCTCATCCGGCTTGAGGCTTCATTGGAACGTTGGAGGTGCCTTTTATATATATAGATACGTATGTGTAAATCATTGTTATTGATGATAAAAAAAACAGAAACAATGCAGAACAAGTTCAATTAGGATAATTATCATCATCGCATTTTTCAACAGTGACACTCCCTCCATCCTCGATCATCCAGTTTAAACAGTATTTACACATATATATATATATATATATATATATATCTTTAGATCAGTGATAACTGGAAAAATAATTGTTATATCATCCGCATAAATATAGATGGAATAACCTTCCTTTTCACCTGATTTGCTAGTTTACAATCTGAAGAAGAAAGTATTGCCTTCAAAATCTACATGCCCCCTCATTTCACAGCTTCCTATCAACTGAAAGAGACTCGCCTCCTGTGCATTTATGCTGCATTGGTATTTAAGTCTCTCTATTATATCTCCCCTCGCCCACTTTTCTTCCAAAGTAAATATATATATTGAGATCTTTAAGTCTGTCCCTATATGCTTTATGACGAAAACCACTGACCATTTTAGTAACTACCCTCTGGACCCACTTCATCCTGTTTGTATCTTTTTGAAGGTGTGATCTTCAGAATTGTACATAATATTCTACATGAGGTCTCACCAGAGTCTTATACAGGGGCATCATCACCTCCTTTTTCCTACTGGCCATTCCTCTCCCTATGCAACCAAGCATCCTTCTAGCTTTTCCCGTCACCTTTTCTCTCTGTTTGGCTACCTTAAGATCATCACATTGATCATCCCCAAGACCTTCACCACCTAAACTGCACCATTCCCTCGGGTTTTTGCACTCCAAATGCATGACATTGCATTTTTCAGCATTAGATCTAAGCTGCCAAATTAGGATGGAGGAGACAAAATAACGCAAAATTGATTACCACATTTATTTTTTATTTATTTGTTATATTTGTATCCCAAATTTTCCCACTTTTTGCAGGTTCAATGTGGCTTACATAGTACCGTAAACGGCATTGGCTGATTCCGGTATGAACAAATACAAAGTATGAACAAAACCAGATATGAACAAATACAAGGTGATATTCCGATAGGATGAGGTGCATGTATGGTAAATACCGTTGGGGGAACTTAGAGAGGGAGAGGAAGAGTTAGGGTATGTACATTACGGTCTTTGGTTACATTATGTCGCAGTATATGGTAGCAGTTACCATGTACTAAATCGAGTGTTAACCCCCGGATTTTATATAAGTCACCCAAAGTTGGGTGCAAATCTCAGATGCATACATAAACTAGTCAACTAGGTGCTAACAGTCAATTATGGGAGTCAATTAACACTTTGGCAGTAATTAGTAGTTACATGCACATCTGTTTTTTGCTCTATTCTATAACATGCATGCCTAAATTTCATAGTGTGCAGCTCAAAAGGGGGCATGGCCATGGGAGAGGCATGGCGGGCCAGGGGCATTCACAGAAATTAGGTGCAATGTCGTAGAATAACTAGATTTATATGCCAAACTGCCATCAGTTGGGTGCAAGGATTTAACCAGGTTTTAGCAGGCATAAGTCCTTAAGCCCAGTTTGGCATGGAAATCTGCACTAAGGGGTCCTTTTACAAAGGTGTGCTAATGTTTTTAGTACGTGCTGAAAATAAGTGGGCGTGAAACGCTAGAGACGCTTATATATTCCTATGGGTGTCTCTAGCGTTTAGTAAACGCTAATCATTAGTATGCACTAAAAAGGCTACTACAACTTTGTAAAAGACCCCCTCAGTGCTATTCTATAAAGGTAGCTTAGTGTAGATCTTAATGGTCACCAAACATATAAAGAGGAATCCAGTAAAATGTATATGGAAATATGATGTTTAATTTTGACAAAATATTTCTAAAAAGCAAGGAAAAGACCTCAAAATGCCCGACCGCTTACTTTCAGTTTTCGGCGGCTTTAACTGGGGGCGTGGTGCTTATCACTGGCCATAAAAACCTTGCTTGGAACAATTATTTTAACTTTTAATTTATTTCCAAAAAGATTTTAGCAATTTTACTCTTTTTTTTACAAAACTTTTTTAAATATATTGACAGTATCAATGCTAACTTCAAATTTTATTTGATTGACAATATCAATGCTAACTTCAAATTTTATTTGGTTCATAAAAACCTCCATTAATTCTCATGAAGTGTTATATATTGGATTCCTCTTTATAAGTTTGGTGACCTTATACCTTGGAGTCCTTTATGGTGATCCTCCTACTATTGTTTACTTAAGATCTTAATGATACCATACATTAGGCACCATTTACTGAATCTGGCCCCAAGTGCCTAATGCACTTTAGTAAAAGGGCCCCAGTCTTATGTTTTAGTACACCCACTGGCCCAAATTGGAAGCCACCAAATCCCCTCTCTCAGCCTCAGGGCTGCCGAGAGCCAGAGCCGGGCCCGGGACAAGGCCGCCCCCGGGCCCCCCCACCCACCCCACCCGAGGTCATCGTCGCCGCCGGGCCCCCCCTCCACCCGCTACCGGGCCCTGAACTAACCTTAAACGCCTCCTTCCTATCCTTTCACCATCTTCACGGCAAGCAGCAGCAGGGCAGACTTCTCCTTCCTTCTGTGCTCCGCCCTCGTGGACATTACGTCAGGCGAGGGCGGGACACTGAAGGATGGAGTGGCCTGCCCTGCTGCTGCTTGCCGCGAAGGTGGTGAAAGGAAAGGAAGGAGGCGTTTAAGGTTAGTTAGTTCAGGAGCGACAGCGGGTGGACCTGACTGCGATGGCGCCGGGCCCCCTCCAGAGGCCCAGGCCCGGGGATTTTTGCCCCCCCTGTCCCCCCTCTCGGCGGCCCTGCTCAGCCTTATGCTCCCTGGGAGGAAATTTAACAACACCTCTTGTGAAGTTTACCACAAGCTGCATTATTCATTTTGCATGTTTTGCATCTCATAATTATTAACATGCATGTCATTAACATTTCTGTCATTAAGCTGTGTTATTGGCAAATAATGGATGTTACTAAAAAGGCCTCTAAAATTCCTCCTACCAATGCTATTATCCATTATGCCTATTTTTAAATGTAGATTTTAAATGTGCGTGCTTCGCTGTCTCAAACATGTATCTTGATGTAGATCCAAATCTGTTGTAACATAGTTTGAGCTCTAGTAACTGGAAACGTGAGAAACAAATAAATAAAACACATTTTTAGGCTTTTACTAGTAAATTCCCAGTTAGATCTGTGACTCTTCAAAGTATCACTGGGAAGAACGGTAGCTTCTAAAGCATATTATCCCACCCCTTGCCTCTTCTAGCTGCAGCACATGATCCTCAAAAATAAGGGACCAACCACAGGGTGTGTATATTCTGGATTGCCTCCCTGCTTTCCACCAATTCCCATTGTCTCCCAACCTGCAACAAATACAGTGTTTGTAATGTATTAACTGCATTATATTCAAAGTGATTTAGACTCTTGGCCATTTAAATCGCTTGTCCTTAACCGATTAGTGCTGCTGAATATTTGCGGTTAGTGACTAAGCCAAAACTAGCTAGCTTGTGGGCATTCCAGGGGCAGAGTTGGCACTTTATGTGATTAAGTGCCAATATACAGACCTTAAACGCATAACCTAATGGCATAAATTGGGTTTCATAACAAGCAGTACTATCTTATGCGGTTTAACTTTAACTATTTAAAAGAAATCTCTATCAATACAAACAGAAAGCAAGGTAGGGTCATACTGTGAATATCTAGTTAAATTATTTGCTAGGGAAAGTAACCTTTAAAGAAAACCTTTTGCAAGAGCTTTCCTTTTAGAAAGTAAGATAAACACTGTGTTCAGTTATCTGTCAATCACACCATGGTGACTGATTAAAGAAAAAAGTTCAAACGAGCCCTACGGGCACACTAATTGCAGTGTGAATCATCAATGAAGCACAAGTACATAAGTAAGCCAGGGTTTAGTTGTTCTCATTCCAGAAGAGGTGCTGTGAAAGAACTTTCAGAGATGGAAAGAACTTACTGGTAAGTATTTACTGGGAAATTGCTTTTAAACTTGGGGAAATGTAGGCTTAGAGTTAAATAGGTAACCTCAGTGACTTTATTTTAAGCTACTCTGCTCACTTAGCACAAGCAGTTTAAGGATTTTTTTTTTTTAGCATTTAAAGTCTCTGTTACAGTTCCATAGGCTAGCATTTAAAGGCACTATTTTAAAGTTACTATTGTATCAGTATAAGGCACAGCTAAAGTGTATACCGCCTTGGGTGAATCTCTTCATAAAGGCGGTTAATAAATCCCAATAAATAAATAAATTCCCTCCCATCCCTGGCATGATCTCTGATTTATAGGCTCTTAAAACAATTGGGAGGCTAGAAATTTCATTAGACATTTCTATCAGCCGGTAATTAGCTCTTAGAAATACAGTCTACTTAGGTGCCAGGCAAAATGGTAAAGAGAGACTATTTAAGTTAAGGTGAAAAGTCCACCAAAGGCAGATGAATGCCAAAATCCCACAAAGATATTGATAGTACAAAGGCAGTGGGAACTGGGCCAATGGCTCAAGAGACCAGGACAACAGTCTGGTGTCTAAAATAATTTTATTATAAGGGACTCAATACAAATCTGTGTGGACTCGATACAGATCTGTGTTTTGGCCACAGGCCTACCTCAGGAGTGTTGTTGGCTGCATGAATGGGTAAATCTCTAAAAAATAGTATTCCTTAAGTACTGTAGTACAGAATAGGTCTTTAAAAAGACCTTTGGTGAAAATCAGCATGAATGCCGAGAAACAGTGTATTCTTGATAAAGCGATCAGAATTTTCAGTGGAGAAGGGTAGATAGTGGGGTTCCCCTGGGGTCTCTGTGCTGGGACTACTACTTTTTAACATATTTATAAATGACCTAGAGATGGGAATAAGTAGTAAGGTAATTAAATTTGTTGATGAAACTAAGTTATTCAAAGTTGTTAAATCACAAGAGAATTGTGATAAGTTCCAAGAGGACCTTATGAGATTGAGAGACTGGGCATCCAAATGGCAAATGACATTTAATGTGAGCAAGTGATGCATGCAGGAAAGAGGAACCCAAAATATAGCTTTGTGATGTAAGGTTCCATACTAGCAGTGACCGGCCAGGAAAAACTCCTAGGTGTCATCGTTGATGATATGTTGAAACCCTCTGCTCCGTTGCAAACAGAAGGTTAGGAATGGAAACCAAAGCTGAGAATATTATAATACATTTCTATAGATCCATGGTGTGACATCACCTTGAATATTGTCTGTAATTCTGGTCATCTCAAAAGATATAGCAGAATTAGAAAAGATATAGAGAAGGGTGATAAAAATGATAAAGGGGACTGAATGACTTCCCTATGAGGAAAGACTACAGTGGCTAGGGCTCTTCAGCTTGGAGAAAAGATGGCTGAGGGGAGATATGGTAGAGGTCTGTAAAATACTGAGTAGAATGGAACAGGTAGAGGTGAATTGCTTGTTTACTCTTTCCAAAAATACAAGAAGGAGGCATGCAATGAAGCTACTAAGTAGTAAATTTAAAATAAATTGGAGAAAGTATTTCTTCACTCAACATGTAATTAAAATCTGGAATTTGTTGCCACAGAATCTAGTAAAAGCAGCAGGGCTTAAAAAAGGTTTGGATAATTTCCTAAAAGAAAAGTCCATAAGCCATTATTAAGACGGATTTGGGAAAATTTACTGCTTATTTCTAGGATAAGCAGTATAAAATCTGTTTTACTCTTTTGGGTCCTTGCCAGGTACTTGTGACCTGAATTGGCCACTGTTGGAAACAGGATACTGGGCTTAGATGGACCTTCAGTCTGTCCCAGTATGGCAATGCTTATGTGGATAAGGGCTGTATATTGCATTTAACTGCAAAGGTTTTAGCAGCCAAAATGCAACTGGATATTCAGTTCTGGTGCCCAGACATGGCCCAGCATTGAATATACAAGAATACAGCTGGAGGAGGAAATAAAAAACACTGACCACCACTGACTGAATATCAGCCGGAATGTCTTTAAGGGCCCCTTTTACAAAGCGGCAGTAAGCCCAACATGGGCTTACTGCTCGCTAAAAAGGAAGTACCACGGGCTACCACAGCAGCCCGGCGGTAGTCCCCACCCCCAGCATACGTCACATCCGGCACTACAATTTTTTTTTACTTTTGTAGCACTGGTGTGTACACGGCAATAATTGGGCAGTGCTGCACAGTGCCCAGTTACCGTTGGATTAGCACGGGATCCCTTACTGCCACCTCAATGGCTTCTTTTTGTGCATTTTTTTTCTAGGATATGTTTTTGTTTTTAAAATGGTACCTAAAGAAATACATACTGAGCTGAAAAATGTCTTGATGTTAGCAATTTTTGAAACAAAAAAGTAGACATTTTTCTGGTTCGAAAATTATTATGTTCAGGATGAAAATTTTAAACATTTTTACCAAAATATCGACAATTGGACCTGGACATCATATTCAAAATGATGTGCACTAACCTGTTAGGATGTGATTAGCACCTGAGCCCTTATTGCCTTCAAAATTGGTGGCGGTAAGAGCTCGTGTGCTAATGGCCATGTGCTAACGAGAAAACGTGCGCCTAACCATTCATTTAAAAAAACAGAAAAAGCATGTGTAAAAATAGCCTTAGGGGTCTTTTTACAAAGGTGCGCTGAAAAATGGCTTGCAGTAGTGTAGGCGAGGGTTTGGGCATGCACCGATCCATTTTTTAGCTCGCTAGTAAAAAAAAAAAGGCCTTTTTATAATTTTAGCTGAAAATGGACGTGCAGCAAAATGAAAATTGCCATGCATCCATTTTGGGTCTGAGACCTTACCACCAGCCGCTGACCTAGTGGTAAAGACACAGGCGGTAACGCATGCGAAAAAATATTTTTCAAACATGCATCTTGGACTTGCGCCAAAAATGAAATTACTCCATTTTGGCATGTGTTGGGCGCGTGTAGATGCTTACGTGGCTTAGTAAAAAGGCCCCTTAGTGTGTGGGAATGATCTGTGTACCACTGTTTGGTAAAAATGTTCCTTGGGTTAGTTTTCTTATTATTATTTTTTCTATGTGATTCCTCTAGAGATTTCTGTCTCTGCTCTCTCAATTCTATGCTGAGGGCTATGAAATACAAAACTTTCCTTTTGAGATTAGGTATTTTTCTTTTTCTTTTTTTTGAGGGGATACAGATTATTTTCTTTGTGTTTGGTATTGCTGTATACATGCCTGGTTTTTGGATTGCTAATTTGGGGGGGGGGGGGGGCCTTTTGTGAAGCTGTGTTTTTGACACATGCCAATGCCCCCTTTTACCACAGGGAGTAAAATGCACGCCCATTTCGGATGGAAGCACTTACCGCCACCCATTGAGGTGGCAGTAAGGGCTCCCACGCTACCCTGGAAGTAACTGGGCAGCGCAAAATACTACCCGATTACTGCCAAGTACACACCAGTGCTACAAAAATAAAAATATTTTATAGCACTGGAAATGGCTTCCCTTTTAGCAAGCAGTAAGCTCACATTGGGATTACCACCGCTTTGTAAAAGGGCCCCTCAGGTTGTAGTCAATATACATTAATAAATGCACAATAAAAGAAATATCTGCATCTTTTGTCCTCCACCCACCTCTGTCTTCAAGTTCATAATCATCATACCATATCCTAATTTCTTTCCACATGGGACTAGAAATATAAAGTTTCTTTTATATATAACTGTGTTGGCTGGTTCTCTATTATCAAAGACCTCCAAATCTTCAGAATAACAAGCTTTTGGTAGAATTCTATATATAAACAACTGTTTCCAGTAAAATAGCTAAACTAAGCTACTCAATACATCTTCCAACTCTATTTTGATTGCAAATAAAATGAAAATGTTAACTAGATTCATTGTTTGTACAATGATGTCTAAAATACCCTATTTTTATGGCTATGATACAATAACAGAATGTACTCCATGGTTAAATAATGCATATTTTGTCATAACTCCTTAAAGGTGTTAGTTAATTCCATCAAATACATTCAACAATTCATTATCCAGACTGAATCTTAAGTATATTTTAATGTGTTCTTATCTTCAAGAAGGTAAATTACTTTTATATTCTACGGCAATTTTGTGTTTCTTATAACCACCTCTTCTGGTAGTCTTGTCTCTAATTCCCAGTGCTAAATATTACTATTATTGCTATAAACATCATTTATATCAACTTACATTTAATAACAGGCATCAAAGGCTCATTTGGAAAACTACTAAGAATTCTGCTGAGTTTGAGGACATATTAGTAAAGCAATAATTCCTTTTTTTTTTATCACTATCAAGTCAAAAATGTGGTTCCAAAATATAGACAGTTTGAGGCACAGCAATTAAGTTTACACTCTTCTGTACATCCAAAGTGTTCAGAAATATTTTCCAATTAAAATCCTATTCCTATTTTTATTTTGTTTACAAGAATGTGACATGAGAAGGAAACAGATGGCAACATGCTGTAAACTCCATCTTTTGCTCACAGATATTGTTCAGTACAAGGTATTTAAAGCATCCTGTAATAATGAGCCTTTCAACTCAGTGAGAGCTCCATAAATGACAGCACTGTGATTACTCTTCAGCTTTTGGAAGGAAGCGCACAAGGAAATCAGTGCAATGCCACTAAAATGAAAGACGAATCAAGCAGAAAAGAAATCAAACCAGTAGGATGAGCAATGAGATTCTCATCCCCTGATGGAAGGTCATGGTGGAATCTCATCATGAAATTAGATGTTTTCAAAGAATGAATACTTTTAAATTGAGTCTGATTTTCTTCTAAAAAAAACTACAGATAAGAAATGTTGGAAAATAAATGGTGATATGTGATATTAACATTGTTGTATTAAATAGTGGATGAAAAGACTGAGTCATTTATTGAAGGTTTATCTAATGAGTTGCCCCTTTGTAACATTGTTGGTTTTGTGGCTGGGGCCACATAGATTATGCTGCTCTTCAATATATGAAAATTGATGAAAACTCTCTCTAAATTCTGTTCTCAGTAAATTCCCTGCAAGACACAAAATCATAAGTACATAAGTATTGCCATACTGGGAAAGACCAAAGGTTCATCAAGCCCAGCATCCTGTTTCCAACAGTGGCCAATCCAGGTCACAAATACCTGGCAAGATCCCAAAAAAGTACAAAACATTTTATACTGCTTATCCCAGAAATAGTGGATTTTCCCCAAGTCCATTTAATAATGGTCTATGGACGTTTCCTTTAGGAAGCCGTCCAAACCTTTTTTAAACTCCGCTAAGCTAACCGCCTTTACCACATTCTCTGGCAACGAATTCCAGAGTTTAATTACACGTTGAGTGAAGAAACATTTTCTCCAATTCATTTTAAATTTACTACATTGTAGCTTCATCGCATGCCCCCTAGTCCTAGTATTTTTGGAAAGCATAAACAGACGCTTCACATCCACCCGTTCAACTCCACTCATTATTTTATAGACCTCTATCATATCTCCCCTCAGTCACCTTTTCTCCAAGCTGAAGAGCCCTAGCCACTTTAGCCTTTCCTCATAAGGAAGTCGTCCCATCCCCTTTATCATTTTTGTTGCCCTTCTCTGCACCTTTTCTAATTCCACTATATCTTTTTTGAGATGCGGCGACCAGAATTGAACACAATATTCGAGGTGCAGTTTCCAGGTGCTTTTTGGCTAGGATCAGGCGACCCTCAGGGGGAGGAATGCTGGCTTCGGCCTAACCCCTGGTAAGCCTTTCCTCAGCTGAGAGGTGCCCACCTCTACCACCGGCTGCCTTTCAGGTGCTGTGGAGGACTTGCAGCTCATCTGCATATCCTTACAGCCTTCTCCGGGGTGACACCCAGGTCCACCCCGATCCACTCAGGGCCTCCGCTCTAGGTGCCCAGCGCTCCCACCAGGTGCTGTGGAGGACTTGCAGCCCTTCTGCATTTCCTCACAGCTGTATCCGGGGTGACTCCAGTTCCACCCCGATCTTCCCAGGGCCTTCTCTCCAAGTGCACAGAGTTTCCAGGTGCTTTTTGGCTAGGATCAGGCGACCCTCAGGGGGAGGAATGCTGGCTTCGGCCTAACCCCTGGTAAGCCTTTCCTCAGCTGAGAGGTGCCCACCTCTACCACCGGCTGCCTTTCAGGTGCTGTGGAGGACTTGCAGCTCATCTGCATATCCTTACAGCCTTCTCCGGGGTGACACCCAGGTCCACCCCGATCCACTCAGGGCCTAACGGCGCGCGGGGCATTTTTCTCATTTATGGCCCCTATTCACATTCTCTTCCTAGCTCTGTCCCTTCCTAATCTTTTCCCTCACCCCCTACCTCTCTCCGCTACAGGAACTCACTTCCCATCCATTGACTTCATCACCTCACCTTCTCTCCTACCCTCTTCCTCCCTCTTGGCTTTTAATCTCCGTCTCTTTCTTCCCTCCATTTTGCCTTCCCCATTCCACCTAAATACCTCTCGCCTTCGACGCCTTCGTGGCCACACCTCTCCTACTCTCCTCCGCTCTGTTTTACTCCTTCTCTTACTCTCACCTGGTGACATCAATCCCAATCCTGGCCCTCCTCACCAACTATTATCCAAACTCTACAGATCTCACCGTGACCTCTCTAACCTCATCTCTATTCCTCTACTCCCCTCCTCTTCTCTGCCCTTCTCTTGCGCCCTATGGAATGCCCGCTCTATCTGTAACAAACTCCCCTATATCCAGGACCTCTTTATCTCGCGTCACCTCCATCTGCTCGCCATAACAGAAACCTGGCTCTGCCCTGATGACTCTGCTTCAGTCGCAGCCCTGTGCCATGGCGGTTATCTATTTTCACATACTCCTTGCCCTGCTGGCCGTGGGGGTGGTGTTGGACTACTTCTCTCTCCCTCCTCCAGATTCCAACCCCTTCTTCCACCTCAATCTCACTGTTTTTCCTCCTTTGAAGTCCACTCTATCCGCCTTTTCTCTCCTCTGCCTCTTCGAATAGCGGTCATTTATCATCCCCCTAATAAATCCCTTTCATCCTTTCTCAGTGACTTTGACGCCTGGCTTGCCTTCTTCCATGATCCTTCCTCCCCCTCTCTCATCCTTGGTGACTTTAATATTCCTGCTAATGATCCTTCCAACTCTTATATTTCCAAGTTACTCGATTTAACGTCGTCCTTTAATCTCCAACTATGCTCCACCTCCCCCACTCATCAAAATGGTCACTGTCTTGATCTCATCTTCTCCTCCAACTGTTCACCTTCTAGTTTCCTTGCCTCTGATCATCCCTCCTCTGATCACCATCTTATAACTTTCACACTTAAATCTCCTCCCTCCCAGTCCCGTCCTATCCTATCTAATTTATCTAGGAATCTTCACGATATTGACCCTTCATCTCTATCCTCCCATGTTTCAAACCTCCTCTCTACTGTGGCACCATCCACGTCTGTCAACGAGGCTGTTTCTTCTTACAACAATACTCTATCCTCTGCCTTAGACACTCTTGCACCTTTGATGACCCGCCCTGTAAGGCGTACAAAACCCCAACCTTGGCTGACTTCTAATATCCGCTACCTACGTTCCTGTACCCGCTCCGCCGAACGCCTCTGGCGGAAATCTCGGGCCCTTGCTGATTTCTTACACTTTAAGTTCATGCTGACCTCCTTCCAATCTGCTCTTTTACGTGCCAAACAGGATTATTATATCCAACTGACCAACTCTCTTGGCTCTAATCCTCGACTTCTCTTCACCACATTGAACTCTCTCCTCAAGGTGCCCCCTCCCCCAACTCCCCCTTCATTATCTCCTCAGACCCTTGCTGAATTCTTTCACAACAAGGTTCAAAAGATAAACCTTGCTTTCTCTACCTCACCAGCTCTCCCTCCACTAGTCCGTTCCCCTCTCTCTCCTTCCCCTCATTCCCTTTCCTCCTTTCCTGAAGTTACTATTGAGGAAACTACACTTCTCCTTTCTTCCTCAAAATGTACCACCTGTTCCTCTGATCCCATTCCCACCTACCTTCATAATGCCATCTCTCCTACTCTTATTCCTTTTATCTGTCACATTCTCAACCTCTCACTTTCCACTGCGACTGTCCCTGCTGCCTTTAAACATGCTGTGGTCACACCTCTCCTTAAGAAGCCTTCACTTGACCCTACTTGTCCCTCTAATTACCGACCCATCTCCCTCCTCCCTTTTCTCTCCAAATTACTTGAGCGTGCTGTTCACCACCGCTGCCTTGATTTTCTCTCCTCACATGCTATTCTTGACCCATTACAATCTGGTTTTCGCCCTCTCCACTCAACCGAAACTGCGCTTACTAAAGTCTCCAATGACCTATTACTGGCTAAATCCAGAGGTCAATATTCCATCCTCATTCTTCTTGATCTTTCCGCTGCTTTTGACACTGTCGATCACAGCATACTTCTCGATACCCTGTCCTCACTTGGATTTCAGGGCTCTGTCCTTTCCTGGTTCTCTTCCTACCTCTCCCTCCGCACCTTTAGTGTTCACTCTGGTGGATCCTCTTCTACTTCTATCCCTCTGCCTGTCGGCGTACCTCAGGGTTCTGTTCTTGGTCCCCTCCTCTTTTCTATCTACACTTCTTCCCTTGGTTCATTAATCTCATCCCATGGCTTTTCCTACCATCTCTATGCTGATGACTCCCAAATCTACCTTTCTACCCCTGATATCTCACCTTGCATCCAAACCAAAGTTTCAGCGTGCTTGTCTGACATTGCTGCCTGGATGTCTCAACGCCACCTGAAATTAAATATGACCAAAACCGAGCTTCTCATTTTCCCCCCCAAACCCACCTCCCCACTCCCCCCGTTTTCTATTTCTGTTGATGGCTCTCTCATTCTCCCTGTCTCCTCAGCTCGAAACCTTGGGGTCATCTTTGACTCTTCTCTCTCCTTCTCTGCTCATATCCAGCAGACCGCCAAGACCTGTCGTTTCTTTCTTTACAACATCCGTAAAATCCGCCCCTTTCTTTCCGAGCACTCTACCAAAACCCTCATCCACACCCTTGTCACCTCTCGTTTAGACTACTGCAATCTGCTTCTTGCTGGCCTCCCACTTAGTCACCTCTCCCCTCTCCAGTCGGTTCAAAACTCTGCTGCCCGTCTCATCTTCCGCCAGGGTCGCTTTACTCTTACTACCCCTCTCCTCAAGACCCTTCACTGGCTCCCTATCCGTTTTCGCATCCTGTTCAAACTTCTTCTACTAACCTATAAATGTATTCACTCTGCTGCTCCCCAGTATCTCTCCACACTCGTCCTTCCCTACACCCCTTCCCGTGCACTCCGCTCCATGGATAAATCCTTCTTATCTGTTCCCTTCTCCACTACTGCCAACTCCAGACTTCGCGCCTTCTGTCTTGCTGCACCCTACGCCTGGAATAAACTTCCTGAGCGTCTTGCCCCATCCTTGGCCACCTTTAAATCTAGACTGAAAACCCATCTCTTTAACATTGCTTTTGACTCGTAACCACTCGCCTCCACCTACCCTCCTCTCTTCCTTCTCGTTCACATTAATTGATTTGATTTGCTTACTTTATTTATTTTTTGTCTATTAGATTGTAAGCTCTTTGAGCAGGGACTGTCTTTCTTCTATGTTTGTGCAGCGCTGCGTATGCCTTGTAGCGCTATAGAAATGCTAAATAGTAGTAGTAGTAGTAGTGCAGTCGCACCATGGAGCGATACAAAGGCATTATAACATCCTCATTTTTGTTTTCCATTCCTTTCCTAATAATACCTAACATTCTATTTGCTTTCTTAGCCGCAGCAGCACACTGAGCAGAAGGTTTCAACATATCATCAACGACGACACTTAGATCCCTTTCTTGGTCTGTGACTCCTAACGTGGAACCTTGCATGACATAGCTATGCATATTTTTGATGTATGGATTGTTACGTGGACTTTTGCCATTGCTTTGTCATCAGATTCAGGAATATGTTCCAAATTGAAGTCTCCGATAAATCACAGCTGACATTGTTCAAATTCCCAGGTCTGAAAATAGTATCAACTACCGTGTTTCCCTGAAAAAAAGACATCCTCCGAAAATAAGACCTAGTAGCGATTTTGCTACATTTGTAAATATAAGGCCTCAACCCGAAAATAAGACCTAGCAAACTTTTTTTTTGCAGCATGGCCGCCGAGAGCCGGACAAGACCGCCCCCCCCACCCGAGGTCGCCCCCCCCCCCCCACCTGAGGTCGCCGGGCCCCCCCTCCACCCGCCCTCCATCACTCCGGAACTAACCTTAAACTCCTTTCACCTTCGCAACGGTACGTCAGGCGAGGGCGGGGCAAGGAAGGAAGGAGAGGTCTGCCCTGCTGCTGCTTGCTGCTGGGAACTTGCGTTGCGAAGGTGAAAGGAGTTTAAGGTTAGTTCCGGAGTGACGGAGGGCGGGTGGTGGGGGGGCCCGGCGACTTCGGGTGGGGGGCGACCTCGGGTGGGGGGGTGACCACGATCCCAGAAAAATAAGACATCACCCCCAAAATAAGACCTAGCACGTTTTGGGGAGGATAAATTAATATAAGACGGTGTCTTATATTCGGGGAAACACGGTAGGTTCAGACTTTTTTCTTATGCTGGTCTAAATCTATGGAATTCCTTGTCACTTGCATTAAGGGAGGAAGTTATTAACATAGGCTACTGTCAAGACAGGTTATTTTACTACAAGTTGTGCTATTTTAACACAGGGTCTTATTTTATACAATAGGAATAATTTTGGCCAGCTCCTACTTAATTGGCCAGTGCTGAATATCGGCTTGGCTGGTTAAGTTGAAACCCGCCAAGTTTAAACTGGATAGTCGATACCGCTCATCAGAAACAGCTCGGCACTGAATATCCGGGCTCAGCGCTGACCACAAGAGGCAGTCCAGCTACCTCCCATGGTCTGAATATTGGCCCCACAGTATATAAGAAAGAATAAAATAGAATATGAAAGATTGCATTTTACCTCCAAGCAAAATAGCCTCCACACACATGGACCAGAGATAATGAAAACTGAAACTAAAACCATGAAGCTTTTACAGTGGCTGACTTTGTGCCACACTCAAAGTAACAGCTGATATCATAACTCCACAGAGAGGCTAATACCTAAGGAGCTTATCATCCCAAATTGGTATCAAAAGAATTTATTTGGAACATTCTATTTCCCATATAAACTATTCTGTACGATCATAACTGCATTTCTTGGAATCGTAGTGCAAATAAAAAAAGAAAACAAAGAGTAGTCCCCCTCCCCCAGAACTACTTACAATCCCTGGTGGGCTATTGGTGTAGTCAGGGCAGGAACGATGCCCCAGTCATGGCAGACATTTTGAAAGCAGAGCCAGACTATACAGAAGTAACTGGGGATCGCTCCTGCCCCAAGTACACTCCTAGGCCACCAGGAATTGTAAGATAGCCCCAGAGAAGCCTACAGGTGTGGAGGAGGCACTTGCACCGGGAGGAAGGGCAACTTCTATTCGGAGGGAGGGGGAAGGAAGGAGGGAGACAGATGGGACAAAGTACAAATTTTCAGCTTCCACCATTTTCAGCTGGTCATTTTTGGCTGAAACCAACAACATGGCCGAAAATTAAAATATAGAGAGGGGCATTTTCGAAAGAAACGTGTAAGTTGGGATTTGGACGTCTTTGTAAAACGTCCAAATCCGGAGGCATGAAAAGTGTATTTTCGAAAAAAGATGGACATCCATCTTTCGTTTCGAAAATACCAAGGACATCCTTAGATTTGGAGGTCCCTAGATTTGGACATCCATGAGTTTCAGCGATTTTCAAAACCAAAGACATCCAAGTCAAAAACGTCCAAATGCAAGCCATTTGGATGTGGGAGGAGCCAGCATTTCTAGTGCACTGGTCCCCCTGACATGCCAGGACAGCAATTGGGCACCCTAGGGGGAATTGCAGTGGACTTCATAAAATGCTCCCAGGTACACAGCTCCCTTACCTTGTGTGCTGAACCACCCAACCCCACTACCCCCAACTATACACCACTACCATAGCCCTTACGGATGAAGGGGGCAGCTATATGTGGGTACAGAGGGTTTCTGGTGGGTTCTGGAGGGCTCGCTGTTTTCTTCACAAATATAACATGTAGGGGGAGTATGGTCCTGGCTCTGCCTGTCTGAAGTTCACTGCACCCACTAAAACTGCTTCAGGGACCTGCATGCGCTGTCATGGACCTGAGTATGACATCTGAGGCTGGCACATTATATTTTTATGATGTTTTTTGAGGGTGGGAGGGGGTTTGTGACCACTGGGGGAGTAATGGGAGGTCATCCCTGATTCCCTCCGGTGGTCATCTGGTCATTTCGGGCACCTTTTTGTACCTTATTTGTAATAAAAACAAGTTCTGGTGAAAACGTCCCAAGTTGTAGTCATGGATGTCTCTGCTTTTTTCGATTATGTGTCAAAGATGTCCAAATCTTAGGAATGCCCAAGTCCCACCTTCACCACGTTTACGATACGCCCCCTTGAAATCTGGACGTCCTTGCAATGGATTTCAGTTAGAGACGTCCAAAATCGGGTTTCGGTTTGGATGTCTCTGAGAGATGGACGTCCAAGTACCGATTTATGTTGGAAGATGGACGTCCATCTCTTTTAAAAATGAGCCTGATAGTAAACCTATTCAACCTAAAGGGATACCAAACTACACAAAACAAATAAACACAAAAAATGTAGTTTGAAAATAATTTTTACAGTGCTGATTTTATTTATTTATTTTGTTACATTTATACCACGTGCTTTCCCACTCATGGCAGGCTCCTACGTCTTGCCCCATCCTTGGCCACCTTTAAATCTAGACTGAAAGCCCACCTCTTTAACATTGCTTTTGACTCATAACCACTCGCCTCCACCTACCCTCCTCTCCTCCTTCCTGTATACATTAATTGATTTGATTTGCTTACTTTATTTCTTGTCTATTAGATTGTAAGCTCTTTATGCAGGGACTGTCTTTCTTCTATGTTTGTACGCCTTGTAGAGCTATAGAAATGCTAAATAGTAGTAGTAGTAGCTCAATGCAGCTTACTGTACATGGGGCAATGTAGGGTTAAGTGACTTGCCCAGAGTCACAAGGAGCTACCTGTGCCTGAAGTGGGAATTGACTCAGTTCCTCAGGACCAAAGCCCACCATCCTAACCACTAGGCCACTCCTAATTCACTCCTTTAAAGCAACGTTAAAACAAAGCTGACCTCAGATCTCCAGACAAATACCAAAGGTAATGAAATATTCCACCATCATAAATGAGAGTAAGGTATCATTGGATAGAAGTAAAGTGAAAGGAGAAAAAAGAATCAGCACAAAAAAATCCCATATCAAGGACAAAAGTTACTGATTAAAAAAAAAACCTTTACACATTACCTAAATCTAATGCTCAAAAAAGTGCATAAAAATTTACCCCCAAATAAAATAATATCCCCAATGGAACCCTATCTGAGCAAGCAAATTTACTGCCCATAAAGTAAGAGGGATCAAAAGAATAATAATCAAAAAATACATACAAAATACACAAAGGGGGAAATAAAACATTATGAGGGGCAATACAACCCCCCCCCAAACCCTCAAAAGTCACATAGCTGAAGAAGACTCCATTCCTCTATATATCAGGCATCCTCGATGCAACTCAGTATAACTCCAGCCAATCAGATCCTTCAAACTTATGCAGTTCACTGCTGGTTCACATTGGATGTAAACATGTCTTCTAAAAAGCAAATCTCCTTCCTCAACAAGAGCACCTCATTTCGCAAACAAATTGTTGCTTCAGGAGAAGAAGACCACAGAAGATAGCGCTGGGAAGCACAGAACGCCGAAAATTTCTGCAAATGGTGAAAACACATTGTCCAATCATACACCCCCACCCCCCCTAAGTAATAATGTCACCAAGGGGGATATGACAGCGTACCGACCAGGAAAACCCAAATTTCCAAAGCATACAGCACTAGAGTAGAATGACCACAAATTCAAAAGTAAGCATTCCACTCTACATTCCTATTTAATCCTGTCGGTTCCACTCCATCTGACAAGCTCTGGAGTCTCTCTATAAAGTTAGTGCTGCGGTCCTGCCTGCAGTGTTTCAGAATTTGGATCAGCTGCAGAAGCTGAAGACAAACTTTGCTGCTTCTTCTTCTACAAAGATGGAAGAACTTCAAAATCAATTCAGCCAGCTGAAATCTATCCAAAATATTTTCATGCATGATAAGGGGAAAGGGAAGGGAAATGGGACTTGATATACCGCCTTCCTGTGGTTCTTGTAACTACACTCAAAGTGCTTTACATGGTATATACAGGTACTTATTTTGTACCTGGGGCAATGGAGAGTTAAGTGACTTGCCCAGAGTCACGGGAGCTGCAGTGGAAATCGAACCCAGTTCCCCAGGATTAATTGTATCACAAAATGGAGAATTTTGAAAATTGCACCAAATCCTTAAATCTAAGACTGTTTTATTTCCCTAAAGCTATGACTTCAACACCAAAACAATTGTTGAATAGGTTTCTTAAGGGCTTTTTTTAAATATGAGGATTCAGCTCTTCCTCCATTGCAGAAAATATATTATCTTCCTGTTCTAGTTAAGAAGTGAAGTAGTTCAGCACAGAAAGACCCTGCTGAAATATCCTCTTATAGTTTAAATTTGATTAACACATTTGAAAGCTCTGCAGATGAGATCGTCTCCAGGTCTACCATATTGGTTTCCTTTGTCTTTTTACAAGACAAAGATGTACTTTTATGTTTGTTCTTTAGATTATCTGAGTGCAACTTTTTCAGTGGTAAAATTGCTATATTTCCAGATGTTTCTAAATGGACGAAGGCGAGAAGGAAAAAGTTTATGTCTTATCAGCAGCAAGTGGTAGTTCTAGGAGTGACAGTTCAGATACATTATCCATGTAAATGAGTTCCTTGAATGATGTTAGATATGTCTTTTTTGAGACCTCACAACTGCATTTTTTGTCTGGAAGGGAAAGGAACTGTTGAAGTTTAGATGGACACATTCTTGTGCTATTTTGATTTTTTTTATTTCCTTTTTATTATCTAACTTCTTCTAGATTGCTCCATTTGGTTTCTCTTAATATGGGCTAATATATTCCTATATAATAATTCTCACCTCCAACGTTCTGACTTGCCTGGGACCGTGGCTCATTCTGAGTTGGTCTCCTAGGCTCCATAGATCAGGCTGACATCACTGTAGCCATTATGATGTCAACTTCAGAACCCGGGGGGGGGGGGGGAACATGCCTCACAGCTGATCCATGTCCAGAGGAGGGTTGCTGGACATGGGTGGCTGGAGGGGGGGGGGGCAGGGGAGAGAGGAGGGTCACTAGACATGGGTGGCAGGAGGGGGGCAGGAGAGAGAGGAGGTTTGCTAGACATGGGTGGCTGCAGTGGGTGCAGGGGGAAAGGAGGGTTGCTGGACATGGGTAGCTGCAGGGGGAGAGGAGGGTCGCTGGACATGGGTGGCTGGAGGGGGGGCAGGGGAGAGAGAAGGTTCGCTGGACATGGGTAGCTGCAGGGGGAGAGGAGGGTTGCTGGACATGGGTGACTGCAGGGGAGCCAAGGAAAACCTTGCTAGCGCCCGTTTCATTTGTGTCAGAAACAGGCCTTTTTTTACTAGTATATTAATAATGTATATATTTCTTATTTGCATTATGTTGGGTTTCCTTCAGTGTGAAATTCATATACTTTTCTTGCCAAAGTTGTAATTATCTTTGATTTGTAAACAGTTGAAAATAATAATAATAAAACCAATACTGAAAACAACCACAGTTCTGGGCCTAAGATGTTAAGGGAGCTCAGAACAAGTACAATCAGGTTTACTAACAGATCTGTTGAATCATTCTTTCAAGACAGGTGGCTCTGCAAGGCTTTCCCTCTTCAGAAAATGATCATAAGAAGGAGATTAGTCATTTCAAGTTGGTTAGTGTGACCTAGGAAACTAATTGACATTCTACTGAAGGAAAGAATTGTGAAATAATTAGCATACAGCAAATCGTAGGATACAAAGCATGATTCTTTTACCATAGAAAGACTGTGTCCAAAACTATGACACATTTATTTGATTGAGTGACAAGAGAATTAGATCAAGCGAATAGGTGGAAGCAGTTTACTTGAATTGCTACAAGATTTTGATGTTGACCCGTGAAATAATATCATCTACACAGGAAATGTGTTCAGTTCTCGAAGATCTAATTACTTCCCCCAGTGGCAGAACAAATTCATTGTACTAAATAGAGGATAATGGGGAGCCATCTGGTACTCCAGATCCAACTTCCCAGACTGTAAATCAATCTCTGACTTGCCCTAAAGTAAAGTGAGAAGCCTGATGAAGGGTCACCAGTAGTGTACTGAAACTGGTTAAGAAGCAGAAAAAGATGATAAGTGGAAGTCAATCCATGAAGGGTGATTAGTGGAGTGCCTCAATGATCTGTTCTATATCTATATAAGATTTATTATACAGGGGTTATCGCCTATTCTAGAACTTTATATTGTTATTTGAATATTTTTACCGCTGTAATTGTCTATTGCTCATGTTTCATTTATTCTTACTGTACACTGCCTTGAGTGAATTCCCTCAAAAAGGCGGTCAATAAATCCTAATGAATAAATAAATATTGCATGCACATTTTTGCATCTAATACACAAACTTGCATATATATGAAATAGAATAATGACAGTTAGTCATGTAACTTAATGTGAATTAGCACCTCATTTAGCAATAATCAGATATAATTTGACTTAATTGGTGTTAATTGGCACTAATTTGCAGTTATGTGCAAAACTGTACTTGATTGTAATTCTATAACCTTAGAATTTAAATCCTTTACCCCTGGATTCTATATATCGTGCTCTATTCTGCATCTAAATCCAAACGTATTCTATAACAATGCATGTAACTTAATTGGCTTGACAAGCCAATCAGCATTGTTAACTGCACGTAGGGAGTTCTTTACTAAAGCTTAACTCGAGTTACCTGCAGCAGAGTCCATAGGAATAAAATGGGCCCTGTTGCAGATTACTCGAGCTAAGCTTTAGTAAACAGGGGGGTTAATGAGCAATAATGAGCACTAATTGACACTAATTAAAATGTCCTCCCACAAATTGCTAAGCATATTCTGTAACGCAAAGTGCCTAAATTTTAAGGCACGCAGGCATAAAGGGGCATGGTTACAGGTAGGAAAATGGGTGTTTTGTGGACGTTCCAAAATTTACACACAGTTATAGAATATGGCCCTCTGAATATCACCACTAACCAGTTAAGTACTGGCTCCACCCAAGCATTGCCCTCGGATCGCCCCAGCACTGACTGGACAGTGCTTTTCAGTTAAGTGGTGCTGAATAGCAGCAGTTAGGTAGAAGCAAGCGGTTTAAATTGGTACCCAGAGTTCCATGCACATACAGCTGTGCATGCTGGAATGGTATTCTGGGCATATTTTGGCATAACAATATTATTTATCTGCATGTGCTACCTTGTCTCGCGCCAATCCAGAACTATTGCTGGGCATCAGTAGGAGCCCAGCAGTAGTTCCCACCCCTAGCATATGCCATTTCCAATGCTACAAAAATATTTTCTATTTTTGAACCGCCGGGTTAGCGCAGGAGCCCTTACCGCTACCTCAATGGGTGGCAGTAAGTGCTCCCCCCGAAATGGTTGCACGGCAAGTGGTTCATTTATCGCACGGCCATTTCTTTTGGAAAAAAAAAAGACAGTCTTTTACCCAATGCAGTAAAAGGGGGCCTCGGTGTGCATCAAAAACATGCGCTGATGCTAACACAGGCCCCCTTTTACCGCAGCTTAGTAAAAGGACCCTTGAATTATTTTAAATCTGATAAACCTAGGGGGTCGGCACTCAAGAAAAAGATCTGGGTGTCGTTGTAGATAATATGCTGAAATCTTCTTCTCAGTGTGTGGCGGTGGCCAAAAAAGCAAACAGGCTGCTAGGAATTATTAGGAAAGGGATGGTGAATAAGACCGAAAATAATACAATGCCTTTGTATCGCTCCATGGTGTGTCTGCACCTTGAGTATTGCGTTCAGTTCTGGTCGCCGTATCTCAAAAAAGCGGAATTAGAAAAGGTTCAAAGAAGAGCAACAAAAATGTTAAAGGGGATGGAAAGAATATTAGTAAAGGATAGCGCAGGGCCCTTTTTCCTGCAGCTTGGTAAAAGGACCCCCAGATTTGGTTGTTTGGCGGTATCAGTCTGATGTCTGTTAAGGATCTAGGCACTCTTTGGAGTTGGTATATTTGTATGAGCTTTTGTAGGTAGTATGGTGCTATTCCGTAAAGGCATTTAAACATTAGAGTGTGTAGTTTGAATTCAACCCTTGCCTTGCAGGGAAGCCAGTGTAGTTTGCACAGGACTGGGGTGGCATGATCAATCCAGTGACCTCCTCCTATTAGATTGGTTGCAGCATTTTGAATAATCTGCAACTTCTTTAGGGGCCCTTTTACACAGTGAAGGTAAGCTCAACGCGAGCTTACCACTCGCTCTTCCGGGACTACTGCCAGCCCAACGCAGCTGATGGTGGTAGTTATGACCCCAAGCACACGCCATTTCCAGGGGAAAAAGACAACCCCAGAAATGGCTTGCGTGGTGATAACCTGGTAGAAATCGGGCAATGCTTTGCACTGCCTGATTACTGCCAGGTTAGCGTGAGAGCCCTTATCGCCACCTCAGTGGATGGCGGTAAGGGCTCCCCACCGCATGGCTACATGATAAAAGTTATTTCACCATATGGTCATTTTGGGGAGGGGGGAGGGGCTTTTACTGGCTGTGGCATGGGAAAAATGTCCCCCACCGCTACCACAGGGTCCTTTTTCCCGCAGCTTAGTAAAAAGATTACTTAGTGATTTATCTGGTAGGCCTAGGTACATTATATTGCAGTAATTGAGGACTGATATAACTAGTGTTTTGTATCCAGAAAATATTTAATATTAATAGAGTAAATGGAAAATGTGTCCATTTTACAACTGCACTAAAAGTGGCCTGAACGCACAGGAAAGCCCCGCGCTACTGATAGCACTTGCCATTTTTTAGTGCAGATTAGAAAAAGACCCCAAAATGTTATACACCAATGTTACATTTCACTTGTTAAGAAACTCAGGAACAGTGCCTCTTAATTTTGCTAAATCTTGTTGCATTGCTGCAACCTAGCCACTGAAGACCATCCTGCTCTTGCAAGATTGCAAACCAAAAGCAACAAAAGGGAAAACATTACCCCATAGGCACTACAAAAAAAAGGGATGGAGAACAAAATTGAGAACATCATGATGTCTCTGTATAGGTTCATGATGTGACTGATCACCTCATCTCCAAAAGGATATAGCAGAACTATTGTAGATTAATAGAAGAGCAGCCAAAATGATAAAGGGGGTGGAACATTCCCCATATGAAGAGAGGCTAAACAGGTTAGGGCTCTTCAGCTTTTCGGAAAAGACAACTACTGGGGATGGGGGGAGGAGGGCTGAGAAGGAGGCAGGTGGGGCTTAGAAATGCACGGTGCAGGGACAGAAAAATGGGACAGGTATGAGAAGGGAGAAGTGAGCTGGAGTTGGAGGTTGACATGGGGGCAGGTAAAAGAAAAGGGAACTGGGGCTGGGGCTGGAGGTTGGGGCTAATCCAAAGGGCAGGCAAAAAAGGGGGAGCTGGGGGTTGATGCAGAGGGCCGGTAAGAGAAGGGGAGCTGGGGTCTGATACAAGGGGTAGGTGAGAGAACAGGGGCTACAGTTGGGGACTGGTACAGGGGACAGGTAAGAGAAGGGGCGATGGAGCTGGGGGGGGACTGATGCAGTGAGCAGGTAAAAGAAGGGGGGAATGGAACTGGGGGTAAGTGAGAGAACCAGGGCTGAAGCTGGGCGTTGATGTAGGGGGGGAATTGAGAAAACTGAGGCTGGTGCTGGGGGCTGATGCAGGGAACAGAGTTGGGGACAGATTCAGGAACCTCTCCTGCCTGCCTAGAATTGCTTTGAATATTGATGCATTTGATTTGTAATATTTAGAACATAAGATGTGAGGTTTGAAAATGTGGATTTCTTGAATTTGTCATTTTTCTGTATTCTGCTGCTCAGTCTGGTTTCTCTGGTTTTTAATTTAATTTTTTTGTTCAGGTGTTTCTCTAATCTGTAGTCTCTCTCTCTTTTTTTTTTTTTAACTAAGTGATGGTTTGTGTTTTCCTTTTGTAACTGCAGAGAAAGATTCTTTTAATATGTAGATTATGGGGTCCTTTTATTAAGGTGTGCTGAAAAATGGCCTACGGTAGTGAAGGCACGGGACACCTGTAAAAAAGGCCTTTTAAAAATTTTTGCCAAAAATGGACACGTGGCAAAATGAAAATTGCCGCGCGTCTGTATGCCAAGATGCCATTACCTTACATATACATATACCGAAGAGAAAATGATATTGACCCGGACTCTATCTCCCACCTTACTTTCCTCTCTATCACCTATCTCTACCTACCCATCCATCCTATTACTATGTTATACTTAATTTCCTACTTTACATAACAAAATTCTGTGTTACCTATTACTATGTAAGCCGCATTGAGCCTGCTCTTAGTGGGAAAGTGCGGGATACAAATGTAATAAATAAATAAATAAATAGACTTCTAGAGGAAGCTGACATGGAGGGGCATAATCGAACGGTGGTGGACAAACAGGCGCCGCAAAAAGCAGTCCCGAACCGTATTATCAAAAAAGATGGCCGGCTATCTTTCGTTTCGATAATATGGTTGGGGCTGGCCAAATGTCAAAGATGGCCAGATTTGAAATGGCCAGCATCGGTTTTCGCCCATAATGGAAACTAATGCTGGCGATCTCAAACCTGGCCAAATCCAAGGCATTTGGTTGTGGGAGGAGCCAGCACTGGTCCCCTTGACATGCCAGGACACCAACCGAGCACCCTAGGGGGCACTTCTAAAAATTAAAATAAAAAATAAAAATAGCTCCCAGGTTCATAGCTCCCTTATCTTGGGTGCTAAGCCCCCCAAATCCCCCCCACAACTGTACACTATTACCATAGTCCTTATTGATGAAGGGGGGCACTTAGATGTGGGTACAGTGGGCTTTGGGGGGGGAGTTTGGAGGCCTCCCATTTACCACCACAAGTGTAACAGGTAGGGGGGATGGGTCTGGGTCCACCTGCCTGAAGTACACTGCACCCACTAAAAACTGCTCCAGGGACCTGCATACTGCTGTCAGGGAGCTGGGTATGACATTTCAGGCTGGCATAAAGGCTGGCAAAAAAGTTTTTCTTTTGTTTTGTTTTTTTGGGTGGGAGGGGGTTGGTGACCACTGGGGGAGTAAGGGGAGGTGATCCCTGATTCCCTCCGGTGGTCATCTGGTCAATTGGGGCACTTTTTTGAGACTTGACCCTAAAATAAAATGGACCAAGTGAAGCCGGCGAAATGCTCCTCAGAGCCAGCCTTCTTTTTTCCATTATCAGCTGAAGTGGGCCATGTCTTAACAATGCCCCCGTCCCACCTCCATCCCGCCTTCCAAACTCTTCCGAAACGCCCCCTTTATCTTTGGCCGGCTCTGCAATGGAAAGCAGTTGGAGCCAGCCAAAAATCGGCTTTCCATTATACCGATTTGGCCGGCTTCAGGAGATGGTCGGCCATCTCCCAATTTGTGTCAGAAGATGGCCGGCGATCTCTTTCAAAAATAAGCAGGATATGTGCCTAAATGTAGGCATGGACAATTATGCCAGGCATCACCATTCACACTTAAATGTACTTTAGCATGTAGCGTACATTAAGTTATAGAACAACGCTCTACCACTTATGAACTTATGTGCATTATCCTCCAGATTCTATATATGGCACCAAAGGTTTGGCATGGATCCAAGATGTGAGCGCAAACAAAATTGGTTAACGAGCTGTTAACCATCAATTAATTGAGCTTACCCATTTTTTAAGTTAATTGGCACTGATTTGGTTCTGTGCACTATTCTGCCTGCTACTCTATAACCTAAATCCCATAGCAGGCAACCTAAAAGGGGGTATGGCCAAAGGAGGGACATGAGCTGATCAGGGGAATGCTGAGAAATTGTGCGCAATGGTATAGAACAGTGCCATATATGCGCTCCAGTGCCATGAGTTGGCAATTTGTTGGTAGTGAGTCCATCTGGAAAGTTAAGTGCTGAAATTATCTTGTTTATTGTTTGCTGAAATTATGAGTTTTTGTGATTTATGAATATATGTTATGATTCTGTTAGAATTATGCTAGTCAGACAGGGGAATGTTTGGAGCCGCTCCTGATTGGTCCGTCAGGGGCTGAGCTGATGTCAGTTTGGTCTACTTAAGCTCACCTCTCCCATCAACCCCTGCTTTGGCGTTTTCTCCAATTCTGCTGAAGCCTTACCTGTGCTCTGTCTGAGCTATTAGCTCTGTGCTTGTGTGGAGTTGTTACTCCTTTCCTGGCTTGTAGTTTTCTATTGCTCTGTCTCTGTCTGCCGGCTGCTGCCTGAGTGTTTCTCTCTCACTCCACCTGGGTTTCTCTGTTTGCTCTGGTGCTGTGTGGTGAGTTCCTCCTCATTCTGTTCCAGGTCCTTTGTTTTGCTTCTTCCCCTTCCTTCAGAGTTCCCTTCATGCCCTGTTTGTCTTGCCCTTTGTTTCTCTCGGGGGGGGGGGGGTTGTTTTTCATTGTACTCCCGATTAAACCTTTGTCTGCAGTGTTCCCTGCCTCTGGTTGCTGTCTGTGTGCTGAACTTGGTTTAACCCTTTATCTGCAGAGCTTCTCTACTTCTGGCAGTTATCTGTTTACTGCAGTCTTCCCTTTGTGACTGTTTCAGTCCTTTCTTTGCTGTACTACCTCCTGTATTAGAGAGCACTGTCCCTTTCTGTTCTGGCGTGTGTTAGGCTCCGCACTCCATTTTGCGAACTTTTCCCTTCCCTGTTTGCTGCCTACAGTATCTTATATTACAGTCCCTCACTTTCTTTGTGTGTGGTGGTCTACGGATTGATGTGTTTCTGTGTATGCTTCCCTTTCTCCTTGATTACCAGCACCGAGGGTGTTGCTGGTGCTCCAGTCCCCATGGGGGACCCCTCATTTAGTCTCTTTCTCCCCTCCCTAAGTATGAGTCGGTTCCAGTTAGGCCGTGAGGCCTGCATGCTTGAATTCGGAGTGAATCGGTTCCAGATAGGCTGTGAGGCCCGCCTGATTGCCCTATCTTCCCTTTTCTGAGGTGCAAGTTGGTTGCTGCGTGTGTGTGTACAGGGCTTGGTAGCTGGAGTAGTGTGTAGTGCCTGCTCGGCCCACCCTTGGCCTTGGCCTAACCCTTATACTAGGTCTCAGCTGGGGCCCAAGGGCTCACAACCAGATTAACAGTATAAGATGAACACTAAGAAGAAAGAAATTTTATAAAGCTACTGGAAAAAGTGCCTGAAAAATTGTGGACCAATGATGATTGAAAGCGTCATTCTGCTAACAAATGTCCCCAGATTCTATATATCTCACTGAGACTTCCTTGTGGAAATCGAAGTGTATTCAAGAAAAATGCATGTAACCTACCAGCTTATTTTTGAAAGAGATCGCCGGTCATCTTCCAACTCAAATCGGGAGATGGTCAGCGATCTCCTGAACCCAGCCAAATCGGTATAATCGAAAGCCGATTTTAGTCGGCACCAACTGCTTTCCGTCGCGGAGCCGGCCAAACTTCAAGGCAGGATACAGAAGGCGGAATGGGGCAGGATGGGGGCTTGGTTACGAGATGGCCGGCATCGCCCAATAATGGAAAAAAGATGGCCGGCTCTGACAAGCATTTCGCTGGCTGCACTTGGTCCATTTATTTATAGGACCAAATCTCAAAATAGTGCCCCAACTGACCAGATGACCACTGGAGTGAATCGGGGATCACCTCCTCTTACTCCCCCAGTGGTCACCAACCCTCTCCCACCCAAAAAAAATTAAAAGAAAACATATTTTTGCCAGCCTGTATGCCAGCCTCAAATGTCATACCCAGCTCCATGACAGCAGAATGCAGGTCCATGGAGCAGTATTTAGTGGGTGCAGTGCACTTCAGGCAGGTGGACCCAGGTCCATCCCCCCCCCCCCACCTGTTACACTTGTGGTGGTAAATGTTGAGCCCTCCAAAAAACCCTAAAACCCACTGTACCCACATGTAGGTGCCCCCTTCATCCCTTAGGGCTATGGTAGTGGTGTAGAGTTGTGGGGAGTGGGTTTTGGGGGGATTTGGAGGGTACAAGGAAAGGGAGATATGCACCTGGGAACAATTTATGAAGTCCAATGCAGTGCCCCCTAGGGTGCCCGGTTGGTTTCCTGGCATGTCAGGGGGGGCAGTGCACTACAAATGCTGGCTCCTCCCACAACCAAAAGGCTTGCATTTCACCGGGTTTGAGATGGCCGGGCCCGGTTTCCATTATGGCCAAAAAGCGAAGCCGGCCATCTCTACACCTGGCGATCTCAACATATGCTGAGATTTAGCCGGCGCCAACCGTATTATCAAAGGAACAGATGACCGACCATCTTTTTCGATAATACGGTTGGCTCCGCCCCTTTGCGGCGCCGGCCACATAGTTGCCGGCACCGTTCGATTATGCTCCTCCTAGCTGGTTAACAAGCCAATCAGCACTGATAATTGCCAATTCACAAGCAATTATTGACACTAATTGACATTAATTAGAATTTATGCACAGAACTGTCTAAATGTATTCTGTAACTTGCTGCATGTAAATTCTAAGTTGCATAGTTGAAAAGAGGCACAGAATGGGCAGATTATGGACGTTTCTAAAATCTATGTGTATTGTTATAGAATATACCCGGTCCACACCTAATTTAGGCATCAACATTTATATTGGGTTTTACTTGGCGTAACTGCCTGTGACTAAATTTAGTCAAATGTACCGGCACTCAGCAGATTCTATAAACTGCATGGAAATGTAGGCTTCTTCTATAAATTATGCCTAAATTAAGTACATAGAATGCACTTAGGCGAATTTCATTTCAGCGCTGAATTTTTAGGCATGATATATAAAATCTACTCCATGGTGCCTAACGTTAAGTGCTCTGTTATAGAATTAGGGGGGTATATGTTTTATATAAAATTGACAAAATATAAATCAGTGTGGGAAATGGAGATGGAGCTGGGTTGGAGCCTGGGTTTCCCCAAACAAAAAGGTGCTGCTACCCATAGGAAGGGGATGGTAGAGAGAAGGGGAATGCTAGACAAGGGAGACTGGGAGGAGAGAAGAGGTATACACAGAGGCATATTTTCAAAGCACTTAGCCTCCCAAAGTTCCATAGAAACCCGGCCTCCCAAAGTGCTTTGAAAATAAGCCTGACAGTGGCGTAGGAAGGGGGGGCAGTAGGGCGGTCCGCCCCGGGTGCACGCGCTGGGGGGGGTGTCGGCTCGCTGGTTCCCTGCTCTTTCTGCCCCGGAGCAGGTTACTTCCTGTTCCGGGGCAGAGAAAGCAGGGATGCAGCAGAGCCGACGCAGTTCCCAGTGACGTGCACTGGGGGCGGATCGGCCCTCCCGCCTGCCCCCCGCTGAAAGGTAGGGTGCGTTTCGGGGAGGGAGCGCTCCGGAGGGGGGGCGCTGTGCCTTGCACCCGAGGGGGGGGTGCACAGCGGCGACCCCCCCCCCCCCCCGGGTGTCAGGCACCCTCACTACGGCACTGGGTATACACATCAACAAAACTCATTAAACCAGCTCACAATTTTTTATAAGAATAATGAAAGATTTATAAAAAAGGATTCATAAAAAGGTAGGAAAAAGTCTCAGAAAAATTATGGTAGAAGCATCTGTTTAAAAAGTTCAGCCTGAACTTCCCTGATGCAGACTTTTGAAACATTGGCCATCGTTGGAAGTGGGTGAAGAGTTCACTGATATAGTCAGATATTTCTTTTAATGTATTTTGCTTCTTGAAATCCTGTCCTTTGACAATATTCATTGAATTTAGTTTTTTGAAATTTTGATTGAAAATGTTATTCAACTTGTTTGAAGGCATTCACCTATAAAGGATTTTTGGAAGATTTTCTTTTTTTGTCCTATGATTGAAACATTGCAGCACTAGGTATAGGTGCCATCATTATTTTTCTGAAGATTTTTCCTTCCCTTTCATAAATCTTTCATTTAGTTGTTCTATATTTGCTCATGTAAGAAGTTTTAAAAAGTGATATCTTATGCATGAGCCATGATGAAGATGCTGCATTTGCAGGAGTCAGTCTAGGGTACCACATTGTGCATTGTTTTAACTTAATATGGTCATGATGCACATCTAAGAAATCCAGAGTCAACCAAGGTAGTCCTGAGAAAATTCTGAAAAAGGATTTTAACCTTATTACTGTAGATGTTAAAAGCTGCTACAAATATTCCTGGATGTGGAGAGAAAAGTAAGCCGCAGCATTGATTGACCCACCATCCTCCCTGCAGAATTCAGCTTTCCAGGAAGCAACTATTTCTGGAAACACAGAAGGCCAAGCCCTGTCGGGGGCTCTTTGCATACTTACAATGTTAATTATTTCTGAGGGCAGAGTCATCTCATACATTGATTCAAATTGAGTTCTCTTTTCAATTTATAGTGTGTAGAAACTATTATTGCTGAATCATATATGCCCAATATTTATACTGAATTTTGATATATTGATTCAGTAAAATTTGCCTATTGCTGCCTTGTGTAGCATGAGTGTTATTGCTACACTGTCCTGGAATTATTGCATGTCTAAAGGCAGAACTGCATAGGAGCGATCAAGGGAATTGTTCTCTTTCATATTTAGAACCCTGTTTACTAAGGCTTGTTAGTGTTTTTAAAGTGTCTACAATTAGCATTTGCGCTGTGTAGGCACCTACAGGAATATTGTAGGCGTGTACACGGTTAACACACGTACATGGTTAATGCATGTTAAAAGTGCTAATGCGCCTTAGGTTATTGTGTCTGATCAGGATACTCCCTCTCCTCATGGGTCCTGTGAGGGTGAAGGCAACCAAAGACCATGTGCTCACTAAAGCTACTCCACTCTAAAATGGCATCCCTTCTCACTTATTCTCTCCTAAACCTCCCTCTGGGCTGGGCTCTTTACCCTCCTACTCATGTTGGTCCCCCCCCCCCCCCCCCCCCCACAGTGAATCTGGAGCGTTCTACACCAGTTCTAGTAATCCCTTGGGGAAATTCTCAAACTCAATTTACCAGGGGGATTACACACGCATATCTTACATAGCATGTACTTGAAAGGTGGATGAGCACATGGGTAAAGTCTGGGAAGAGTATGGATGGAGCTCACACTTATGCACACAGATTACAGAATTAGTTGAATGTGTATCTCCAGTATTTAGGTGTGAGCACTTACACCAGCTCTATGGTTGGCATAAGTGCTTGCCCCCAAGGGCAGCCCAAGGCAATCTGCTGCCCAAGGCAGGGATGAGATGCCACCCCCACCGATGTCTGGTCTGGCATCTTCCACCTTTCCTCCTCAACCCTCTTCCCTGCGTTTACATTACTTTTTTCTTTTACAAAATGCAGCAGCAGCAGTGATTCCCATAGGCTGCCTAGCTGCGATGCCGCTGGCACCGGCCTCTTTGCACTATTGCGTTCTGCCTCTAAGGAAACAGGAAGATACATCAAGAGCAGGCCACAGTAGGGAGAAGAGGTCGGTGCCAGCGGAAGGGCAATCTATGGAAATTGCTGCTATAGATGTAAAAATGAAATAGCTTCAAATATTGCCTTCTCTATTTCCAGATGTGCCAATGTGGTTAAAGCATATTCCCTCGAATTCTATTTCACGCACCCAGAGTTACACATGGTTCTGCACATAAATCTAGGTGTATTCTATAACTACGTGCATAGATTAACAAGCTGTTAAGTGTTAACAGCTCTTAACAAGCAATAACGAGCACTAATTGGCAAAAATTAGAATTTACATGAGTGCATTGCTAAATGTATTCTGTAATGTAGTGCACCTAAATTCTAATGCACACAGGCAAAAACGGGTGTGGCTAGGAGCATGGAAATGGGCGTGTCCTGGGCATTTTATGAGCGTTCCAAAATCTACACGCATTGTTATAAAATATGGGCCAGTGCATGTAAATCTACGTGCAAGGATTTACACCAGCTTTTTGTTGGCGTTAATGGATGTGAGTAGATTTACACACATGAACTATGCCTACGTGTACTCTGCATACCGTGCATCAGGGTATTTTGAATATGCTTAGGCGTGATTGCCTAACACGCATTAATTTTAGGTGCCATATAAAGATTCGGGCCCATTGTGATGTCATTAATTATAGTTAAAGCTACCTGACCACTGGTTAGAATGTTGTGGTGGCTATCTGTGATTTTGATCCAGGGTCAAATAGGGCTCACTAATAAATTACAATACCTGGATCTTTTGAAACCACTATGCACACATTCTTTCATTTTATGCAACCATATTTGACTTTCAAGCTTCAGCTACAGGTGAAGTCTAGGAATAGGACAGATTTCAACATAAATCATAAAAACAAAAGTCACACTCAATAGTACACCAATAAAGAGCCAAATGTCTAAAAAATGTAAGTTGTAATTTTTAAACCAGCAAAACTACTGGCTATATAACATATCCACATTAAAGGGACATCACATGAGCCTCAATTTCCTTACAAAATGCAGAAATTCTCAAAGTACTTTCTCAGAAACAGAATGTTGCACTTTTTAGAAAATTTATTTTTGAATGCACATAAAATAGACTTATCTTAAGGGCCGTTTTACTAAGCCGTGTTAGAATATGGGCTTAGCAAGTTTTAATGTGGGACTTTCCTGTATCCTAACCCCCCCCCCCCCCCCGATTCTATATAGCACGACTAAAGTTGCACATGCTAACCAGTCGTATTCCAGATTTGCATGCACAAGTTAATGAGTTAACAAGCCAAACAGTGTCGATAATTGCCACTTAAGCAATTATTGACACTAATTGGCAATAATTAGAAATTACACGCACAACTGTCAAAGCATTTTCAGCAATGTGATGCATGTAAATTCTAAGTCTCATAGTTGAAAAGGGGGTGTGGCCATGGACGTGGAATGGGCAGGTCATGGGCATTTCTCAAATCTATGTGCACTGTTATAGAATACACCTGTTCCATGCCTAATTTAGGCAGCAGGATTTACACCAAGTTTTACTTCATATGTACACCTGATCTTGATTTGTCCTTGCCATTTTCAGGGCATAAACCATAGTGGTCTGCCCAGAACTGGCCTTGTTCTCCAGCTTCTGAAGTTGAATCTGTCCAGCCATGATCAGGGCACAGACCGTAGGCGTCTGCCCACCACTAGTTTAGCTTCCCAATTATTGGGGTTGCCAACTAATCACAGCTTGTTTAGATCCATTCCTTCTAAAAAGGATTCCTTGGTGTTTATTCCATGCATTTTTGAATTCAGTTACTGTTTTCACCTCCACCATCTCCCGTGGGAGGGCATTCCAGGTATCTACCCACTCTCTCAGTGAAAAAATACTTCATGACATTATTCCTGTGTCTGCCCCCCTCCGACCTCAATTCATGTCCTCTAGTTCTACCATCTTCCCATCTCTGGAAAAGGTTTGTTTGTAGATTAATATCTTTCAAATATTTGAATGTCTGTAGCGTATCACCCCTGTTTCTCCTTTCCTTCAGGGTATATGCAAATATGATAGCTGGTTAACACTTCCATGCCCATTCTCCGCACAGAGTTAGCGCATAGTGACAGGCAAATTACTGCAAAAAGTATTTTGTGGTAAGGCTTTTTGAATGTATTGTGTGTGCCAAGGGTTTGCCTTGGTTTTATTATTGTAAACCGCTTAAAATTATTTGGTATAAAACAATATATAAGCACAATGTAATGTTAGCACTTAACTTGGTTTAGTAAAAGGGCACCTTAGTCTATTCAGCACCAATTCACAAACCATTGAGCTCTCTTGGCTAAATGCAGCACATGCAATCCTTAAAGCCATAGCTGAATCTAGTATTATTCCTATATTTTATTTTCAGATGGAACACAGGTCATCCCATTAATGTATAATTCAAGCACTGGGAATAATAAATCTTATTCACCTAAAACATGAGTGTCTCCAGTTTTTCCCTTTAGCTTTGATTTACTGTCAACCAATGAAGTTGAGAGTTTCCTCTGATACTGCATATCTGGACCTAATTCAGCCCACAGTAGTAGGCGACTACAAAAATGCCGACCGCCATGGGCTGAAATTTCTCCCTAAATGAATTCTTTGCTTCAGATTTTACTGAGGAGGACGCTGGGGAGATATTCACACTGGACCCATTTATTAAAGGTGATGATTTAGAGAGTAGTTGCAGTAAATGACTGTTAAATTGTACAATATATTAGAGCAAAGTGACAAGCAAAATGGCAATAAATCAAGAGGATGTTATGGTTTTACTCCAGAGTTCTGAACTCAGATATGACATTGCAGACCTGCTAATGATAATCTGTTATGTCTCATTAAAATCTGCTACAGTATCTAAGGACTGGAGGGTAGCCAATGTGCTGCCAATTTTTAATCAAAGATGTGGGAAATTACGGATCGTTGGACTTTGATATGTCATGCCCCAGCTGTTTAAAATCACACTTGCATTGTAAGAATAGAACAGTAAGTCACCAATAGAATCAAGTTGTAAGATTTTATTCTCCCTAAAGAGGAAATATGAGGAAACAAAGAAAAGGGAAATATTTTTCTTTTTCATTAGTTTTAAGATTTAATAATCAGATATGCAAATATAGATCAGTTATAAGCACAAACTCCAGTTTCCTGCAGTAATTTTGTAGCATATTTGCATAGATTTGCCTATTCAGCAGTATTAGGGGTCCTTTTAGTAAGGCGCGCTAACAGATTTAGGGGCCTTTTTACTAAGGTGCCCTGAAAAATGGCCTGCGTTGGTGTAGACGCATATATTGGACGCGTGCAGGTCCATTTTTCAGCATGCCTGTGAAAAAGGCCTCTTTTTTTGCAGAAAATGGACATACAGCAAAATAAAAATCAGTGCGCGTCCATTTTGGGCCTGAGACCTTACCGCCACCTATTGACTTAGCATGCATACACTGCTGATTACTGCCCGGTTAGCACCACGTGAAAGAAAATAGAAATTATTTTCTGCCGTGCATTTTTGGACACACATAGAAATTAGAATTACGTCCCGGGACACGCAGTAGCTGGACGGTAGTTCTAATTTGACTCTCATTGTACGCGTGTAGGCGCCTACGTGTCTTAGTAAAAGGACCCCTTAGTGCTTGCTAAATGATAAGATGGCCATTATATTCCTATGGGCACCTTATCATTTAGGGGCCCTTTTACCAAAGTGCAGTAGGGCTACTGCATGGGTAACATGCGGGAACAGCACTACCTCAGCGTATACCCAGGCACCCTGCGGTAGTTCTCTGCTTGCCACATGCCATTTCCCATGCCCAGAAAATACAATTTATTTTCTAAGTTGTGCCTAGAGGTAATTGGGCAGCACATGGCCATCACCGCGCGTCACCTGCTACTGAGTAGCGTGTGAGCCTTTAGGGCTCAGGCAGTAAATGACCATACATCAATTTTTGTTATTTGCCCACAGCCATTTATGACCTTCATTTTAAAAATGGTT
This sequence comes from Microcaecilia unicolor, assembly GCF_901765095.1. NCBI lineage: Eukaryota > Metazoa > Chordata > Amphibia > Gymnophiona > Siphonopidae > Microcaecilia > Microcaecilia unicolor. The sequence goes on along the minus strand of NC_044033.1, from coordinate 477,152,296 downwards.
TTTTATGGCCATGGTAAAAAGTAACCTGAGCGATCGGCAATTCCATGCACTCATGCTATCATGGGACCAGGGGCGTAGCCACGGGTGGGCCTGGACGGGCCCAGGCCCAGCCACTTTTGCTCCAAGCCTGCCCAGCCTCTTCTGCCCGCTCTCCCCATCCACGTGGTCTGCTCACTTTTACTGCCCTTAAGTGCCGTTCTCCCTCCAGCACCGGCGATTCCCATAGCCAGCCTTCTGCCAGCTCGCGTTGTCAGGGCCTCTTCTCAGGCACGTCCCGCCTACTCTGCAACTTCCTGCGTCCCACCTTTGTGGAAAACAGGAAGTTGCAAAGTAGGCAGGATGCGCTGAGAAGAGGTTCAGACGACGCTCGCTGACAGAAGGCTGGCTATGGGAATTGCCGGAGCTGGAGGGAGAACGGCGCTTCAGGTCAGTAAAAATGTGCAGGGGGCTGTCGTGGGGGGGGGGGGGTAGCGGGTGGAGAGGAAATGCGGCGGTGGCGGGTGGATGTAGAGGAAATGCAGTGGCGGCGGGGGAGGGGTGGTAGCAGGTAGAGAGGAAATGTGAGGCCCGTGCCCACCGTCCACCTCCAGGCCCATCTGAAAATTAAACTCTGGCTACACTACTGCATGGGACACTTTTTACTGCAGCTTGGTAAAAGGACCCCTTAGCATGGGCTAATCGTTAGCACAAACTAAGAGGCCCTTTTACAAAGCATCAGTAAGCCCAAGGTGGGTTTACTGCATGCTAACCAACATGGCCAATGGCCGTAGTTCCACCTTGAGTGCGCACCCTATCCGGTGCACCAGAAAATTTTGTATATTTTATAGCGCAGCACTAAATCGGCAGTAACTGGACATCATGGGTTACCATGGTAGCCCTTACTGCCTCTTCAATGGGTGGTGGCAAGTGCTTCCCCCTCCTGCGGCTATGCGATAAAGAGTAATCTTACTGCACGGCCATTTTTAAGGGGTTTTTACCTGCTGCTGTAAAAAGGGCCCTGGCATTACCGCAGGGCCCTTTTTCCCGCAGCTTAGTAAAAGGACCCCTAAATCTGTTAGCGCGCCTTAGTAAAGAACCCCTTAGTTTATATTATCTTATAATTATTGCTGAACATTTCTTTCATTGTCCCACAAGATGTCCAAAATGGTGAGAACTAGGAGCATAACATTTTCCACAAAATTTTAAAAGCACTTTTACTAAAGGGCATTAAAATCTGTGCTTAGCACATCCTAACATGGGACTTTCCCGAGTGCAAGGCCCCGATTCAACGTGGCACCTTTTAAAAGCATTTTCTGTCTTTTTTTTTTTTTGCGGGTCATGCACTAATGTTGCAAAACGTTAATCTGGAAGCACTTACCATCACCTTTTTAGGAGGCGATAAGTGCTCCTGCATTATTGAGTTAGTACTTGCTAATCAGAACGTGCTAGCTGAATAAATCTTCCACACCTATTCCCCACCCATGACATACCCTATCCAAAAATGTTTTTCAAAATAAATAACTCATGGTTAGCATGCAATAAATGGGAAATTACCACAAAATGATTTAAAGTGCTTTGCAGGAAGCATTTTCTCACTCCTTAAGGGGGGGGGGGGGGGATTTTATGTAAGGCACCTAAACAATCAGCACTGAAAAAATGCTTTTCTATAAGGCACACTTTAAGTTAGGCATGATTTATAGAACACTGTTCAAGCGCAGGGTTCATGTGTAAATTTAGGCACCGCCATTTGCACCAATGAAAATATGATACTTCAATTTAAATTGACTCAGAGACATTTCCTCCATAAATCTTACTGGAGATGATTCCATAGATGGGGGGCATGTAAAAAAAAACCACTACCTCGCATAATTGTAAGATATCCCTGCTGTGTGCTAGGAAGGGATAATAAGACAGAATTTACAGACTGTAAAGTATGTTGCGGATTATAAAAGCATATCAAAGAGACTAAATAGGTTGGCGTCGCTCCCTACAACACCTTATGGATCAAGATCAAAATTTCATACTGAGGTCTACACTCCACTGGGAGCCAGTGGTAGTGAACACATAAAGGTGTAACATGTTCTGTGACAAACTGCATATCAAAATGATTTTTTTTTTAATACCAATTTGGATGTTTTGGCAAGAAAAACATTCAAATGCTGCTTTATGACACTTTTAAAATGTTTTTCTGTTTCGAAAATGAGCTCCAAAATGAACACAGTAATATTTAAGAGGAAAGTTATTAATGTGGGCTACTGTTACTGTATGTTGGGTTATTTTAGCACAGCGTCTCATTGCATAAACTGGGACCCTGTGCTAAAATAACCCTACTTGCAGTAAAATGACCCAACATAACAGTAGCCCGCATTGATAATACCCCCCCCCCCCCTTTACTATGCAAGTCACTAGCCACAGGGACACTAGCTTCTCTTCAGGGGCGTAGCCAGACTTTGGCGGGAGGGGGATCCAGAGCCCAAGGTGAGGGGGCACATTTTAGCCCCCCCCCCCAGTGCCGCCGACCCCCCTGCTATTGCCGGCCCCGCCGCCACCACCACCAACTTTGGCCCCCCTGCCGACGACCCTCTAGACGCCCCCTCCCGCCGCCAACCCGCCGTCGCCTACCTTTGCTGGCAGGGACCCCAAACCCCACCAGCTGAGGTCCTCTTCTTCCCGCGCAAGGCTTCCTTCTGTTTCTGACGTCCTGCATGTTGTACGTGCAGGACGTCAGAAACAGAAGGAAGCCTTTTACGGGAAGAAGAGGACCTCGGCTGGCGGGGGTTGGGGTCCCCCGCCAGCAAAGGCAGGCAACGGCGATGGTGGGTTGGTGGCGGGGGTCGAGAGGGTCGTCGGCAGGGGGGTCCTGGGCCAAATCTATGGGGGCCCAGGCCCCCCTGGCCCCACGTAGCTACGCCACTGCTTCTCTTAACTCTTTACAGACAAAATAGATAACAAGCTGTTTCAGGACTGCATACACAGTTAATATAGGGCTCCTTTTACAAAGCTGCTCTAGCGATTCTGGTGTGGCAAATGTGATGAAGCCCATAGGAAATGAATGGGCTTCATCGTATTTGCCGCACCAGAATCACTAACTTGGCTTTGTAAAAGGAGCCCATAATCTGCTGCAGCAGAAATTACTTTTTCTACTACTACTATTTATCATTTCTAAAGCGCTACTAGACATACGCAGCACTGTACACTTGAACATGAAGAGACATACCTGCTCGACAGAGCTTACAATCTAATTAGGACAGACAGACAGAACAAACAAGAGATAAGGAAATATTAAAGTCAGGATGATAAAATAAAGGTTCTGAACAAGTGAAAAGCAGCATCAAAATGGTGGGCTTTTAGCTTAGATTTGAAGACGGCCAGAGATGGAGCTTGACGTACCGGTTCAGGAAGTCTATTCCAGGCATATGGTGCAGCAAGATAAAAGGAATGGAGTCTGGAGTTAGCGGTGGAGGAGAAGGGTGCAGATAAGAGAGATTTACCCAGTGAACGGAGTTCCCGGGGAGGAATGTAGGGAAAGATGAGAGTGGAGAGGTACTGAGGAGCTGCAGAGTGAATGCACTTATAGGTCAATAAGAGGAGTTTGAACTGTATGCTGAAACGGATAGGAAGCCAGTGAAATTATATACTGTGTTTGGGCCAGCACACCAGAATTCCCGCACAGAGAGGAACTTATCAAGATGGGTTATTTTACCACACGTTGGACTATTTTAGCATAAGATCTCATTGCACGGCTTGTGGTAAAGGAACCCATCTTAATGGCAGCTCACGTTGATAACTTTCCCCCTGAGTGTTTTTGTGCACTATACAGCATAAGAGTACCACTTAGCTAGTCTCCTGACAGAGTCATATCCTATAAGGGTTTTGCAGTACTGTGTAAGAGTACTAAATGGCTATGCAGTTGAGTACAGATGCTTTTTATGTACCTAGGTGTGAATGCTGCATTCTTAAAAATCATACACATCGTATCTCTATAGTGCTTTAAAACTTTACCTCAAAACGTTAACTAAGCATTTTGTACCAGTTCTGAAAGTCTTAGCACACTAGTTAGAAGCCACAAATACATTTATTATAGACGTGCTAATTAGGCTTATTCAGAGCAGATAACAAAGCTGTCATCAGCCTTAAAGCATGATGTGTGTGATGATTATCTATAGTGTCGGGTAGTTTTGCTTTGTGTACTTATACTTCACTATCGTTTTATACTGCTGGATGCTTGCTGGCCAATATTCAGCACTATTTAACTGGCCACAAATGGCCGCTGACCGGTTAAATAGCATTTTTGCGCCTAACTGCTAATATTCAGTGCAAGATAACTGGTTATCTCCATTGAATATTGCCGGTTAGCCCCAAAAAAGATAACCAGCTATATTATGCACTAACCGTCAATATTCGTCGCTGACTTGCTACGCTTAGCAGCAAAATCGGACTGCCAAATCGAACCGCTCAAATTTAACTGGCCAGTGCCAAATATTGACAAAGTCGGTTAAGGGGCCCTTTTACTAAGCCACGTAGGCGCCTAAGTGAATTTGGAGTTACTGCCCGGCATTATATGCGCGTAGACGATTACCGCACGGTTAATGCGTGAGACCTCACTGCTAAGTGAATGGGTGGCAGTAAGGTCTCAGGCCCACAATGGATGCGTGCCAATTTTTATTTTGCTGCACGTCCACTTTCGGCCAAAATAAGGCGATTTTTGCAGGTGCGCTGAAAAATGGACCTGCACGCATCCAATACACGTGCCTACACTAGTGCAGGCCATTTTTCAGCGCACCTTAGTAAAAGGGCCCCTAAGTTTGAGCTGGCCAAAAAAACCCAGGTATTCAATGCCGGTCACCGGAAACAGTCCGACATTCAATATCTGGGGTCAATGCCAATTGTGGCACTTAGGTGGGATGCCTCCCACAGATTGAATATTGGCCTCTAATTTAATTGAATTTTGGCACCTAACTTTGTAGTTCTAGGCGGATGACAAATCCAAATTAAGGAGAACAATTGTACATTGAAACTCAATTAAACCAAAATTCGTCACAAAGAAAACAAAATAAAGGGCCCTGTTTACTAAGGCGTGTTATCATTTTTAACACACCTACAATTAGTGCACGCGCTAATCATTTAGACGCCTATAGGGATATTGTAGGCACATACACGGTTGACGTACGTACATGGTTAACACGTGTTAAAGACGCTAACGTACCTATAATGCGGTTTAGTAACCAAGGCCCAAATATTAGTACATAGAACATAAGGTAAATGTTGGTACAGAAGACGTAAGGGAATAACATACAACACTGAAATCAGAATTCAGATATCCAGGTCAGGACATGCTTAATTCTGGTGGTATTTTACAAAAGGAAAATGCAGCGATTATGCATTTCAGCAGATCTACTGTGATAAAATGTAATTGTGGACATTAAGGGCCCTGTTTACTAAGCAGCACTATAGGCGTGCTAATGTTTTTAGCATGCACTAAAAATTAGCATACGCTAACACTAGAGACACCCATAGGAATATATGGGTGTCACTAGCATTAGTGCATGCTAAAAATGTTAGCACTTCTTAGTAAACAGGGCCCTTAGACTTAAGTGGGTTTACATTAGTGATGGGCAAAAATAACCCTATATTAATTCCTCCCCCTTGACTCAAAAGGCTGTTTTCTCCCTAAATCTTTGTTTATCCTGAAGCAATATCTAGTGAGCATACTTAGTAATACTATATTAAACCTTTACAAGGTTTTTTTTTGTAAAGCATTTGTCTTTTATACTCTAATAATGATAGTCATCACCAAAACTATTTCAGTTTGATTTTATATACGTAACCTTCACAGTTAATTTGAAGATTGTAACAGGGTAATTCTACAAACTGTAGCCTAGAGGTATACACCACTTGTGCACGTCAAAGGCACCATTAATTGACAGCTGAGTGCCTATGGGGCTCATTTTCAAAAGAGAAAAACGTCCAAAAAGTGGCATAAATCTGCATTTGGACATTTTTCTCACAAAAACCGTCCAAATTGATATTTTCAAACACAATTTTTAGATGTTTTTCTAGGAAGTCTGTCAAGGGTGCATTCAAATCACTACAGGGTGTGTCAGGGGCATGTTACAGACAAGATCTCTGGGCTTTCCTAACACTTGGACATTTTTCTGCCATAATGGAACAAAACAAAAGCATCCAGGACTATAAGTTCAAAAAGTGCCCTAGATGACCAGCTGACCATTGGATAACCTCCCCTTATTCCACCAGTGGTCACTAACCTCCTCCCACCCCCCAAAAATGTGATTAAAAACATTACTTACTGGCCTCTATGCCTGCTTGAGATGTTATACTCAGGTCCATTAGAGCAGCATGCAGGTCCCTGGAGTAGTCTAATGGTAGGTGCAGTGCACTGCAGACTTGTGGACCCAGGGCCATACCTCCCCCTATCTGTTACAGTTGTGGAAACTCTGAGCCCTCCAAAACTCACCAGAAACCCACTATACCCACATAAAGGTGTCCCCCTTCACCCATAAGGGCTGTTATAGTGGTATACCATGGAGGGTAGTGGGTTTTGGGGGACTCAGCAGACAAGATAAGGGAGATGTGTACCTGGAAACATTTATTTTTAAGTCCACTGCAGTGCCCCCTAAGTTGCCCCACTGCTATCCTGGGATGTCTGTGTGGCCAGTCTACTATAATGTATGCTGGCTCCTCCTATATCCCAATGGCTTGATTTTGTGCATTTTTCACTTGGACATTTTTATTTTCAAAAATAGACCAAAAATATAAATGGTCAGAGCACAAAAACATCTAGCAAGTAGCCATTTTCAAAATAAAAAGATAGTTGTTTTTTTCTGTTTTGACAATGACTATATTCCACATTTGAATTTTGGGTATTTTTAGCAAAACATCCAGTTGAACTTAGATGTGATATCGAAAATGCCCCTCCATGTGCATTAGGCATTATTCTATAAGATAGCACCTAAGTGCCAAAGTGCCTAACTGCGGGGGGGGGGGGGGGCATAGATGTGGGCAGAGCATGGGTTGGCCATGGCCATGCCTCCCAATTCCATGCATACTTTATAGACTTGCCATGGCATAAGAAGACATGCCTAAACATGGGCGTGCCAATGCCATCATTACGCTACAATTCTATAATGGAATCTTGGTGCCAAAATGTTGTTTTAAAATTGATAAGCACGTGGTAATGGGGGCACCTAAATTGAGATGCCAGTTTATTGATTTGCCCCTGTAAATCTTTTGAGAAGTTAACTATTTACAAGGCTTTTAACTGCATGGGCATGATCCTAAAAATTCAAAATATTTCTCAGTTTCTATTTATTCTATAGCTGCTGCTTTTATTTATTTATTTATTTATGTATTTATTTATTTTAAAAAAGGAAAAGGTTAAGGAGGAGCCAAGGAAGTGCTCAGAAAATGTTTGGGGTTTTTTTTCTTCCAAAATATCTATTTTCCTGCAGTGATACATTAGTCTGTGGGCTGTATATTTGGATATTTCAGCAGATAAAAATTAATAAATGAGAAATAAATGCGGTTCACATCTTATGTTAAAAGCATGTATTTCCTATCATAGAACCTTAGGACCCAAGTATGATACCCTACTGTTTTCCCCCCAACCCTTTTTTCTATCGAGATTGTCATTCTATCCCTTGTACTTTCTGTATGTAGTGAGTCAGATGTCCTCTATTTTTAGATTATACTCTGCTCTGATGGTTTTACTGTAGGTCGGGATAGCAAACTTTCAATACACTTGAAACTTCTTTGAACAGTAATGCCTTTAAAAGGTTTTCAAAATTGTACATAGTTTTTCAAGTTGCACAAGCTTTCAGGAAGTGCATTCCACAAGTGAAACCCTTCAACAAAAAATATCTTAGTTCTGTAATCGTCTAGGCAGATATGCATACAAGAAGGAATACGTAATAAAAATGTATTTGATGAACACAAAGAGTGTGTTCATCAAATACATTTTAAGTAAATTCTTAAAGCGGTTGCCAGTGCAGTGGGAGCATCATTATTCAAAGATTTATCAATAATGTCAGTATCTTGAATTGTATATGCATTATAGTTTTCTATCAAAAGTTTATCTGCAAAAAAATTAGGAAGTCGCCATAATTAAAAAGGACCACTCTGTTCAGATTCAACAAATGCAGGAGAATGTGAAGGTACTCCAGGATTTTCAAACTGTTACCACAAAAGATAAACTTTTGGTTCAGCGGAAAATTGAGGAAATTTAAAATTTTAATAGGAGACTTAGGGATCCTTTTACTAATGTGCGCTAACAGATTTAGTGCAAGCTAACGATTAGTAGGCGCTAAATGATAAGGCGTCTATAGGAATATAGGGGGAGATTCTATGTATGGCTGCTAAAAAAATCCCATGGAAAACATTTCTGCCTAAGTGTATTCTATAAGTGGCGCCTAGATTTAGGCATGATATATAAAATACACTTAGTTGATATCCCAGTGCCTAAAACTATGAATGTCCATTTCACCAATGAAAACATGGTGTAAATCCCAGCATGTAGATTTAAGCACATTGAGCCTTATTCTATAATTACATGAGTAAATTTTAGAATAAGATAGACAACGAAGCGTTGAATATACTTCAGTCGAAAGTATCCCGCGGACCCTGATACAGGAGGCGAAACTTGGGCCGAAGTTGGGACGTGGACAGGATTAGGAAGACTGATATACATATACATAAAAAGATAAGTGATCCTCGCTTTATCAATACATCAGTAAATGAAATCAAATCAGTTGAGGGTCACAAAAAATATCAGAGGAGGTTTTTTAGCCAATGATAATTGGGTGGTGCTCCCTTAAGTTGGATTCAACAAAGGAGTATCCACCTGTGTTTGAGGCTTTTCCTCCTAAAAAAACTAAAAAAACTAATTGTTACACCACATTGAAGTTTTTATAGTAGAGATCGCTACACTTGATTGGTTAAGGATTAACAAGGAGGTACTCTACAAGCTCTCATTTGTTTATAAATTTTAGAATGCCCATGAAATGCTCATTTCCCTGCCCTTAACCACTCCCTTTTTGCCTGCACACATTAAAATTTAGGCACTCTGCAGGAGGGGCGTAGCCAGACCTCGCCAGGAGGGGGGCCAGAGCCCGAGGTGGGGGGCACTGTTTAGCCGCTGCTCCACCCGAGCCGCCACCGCCACATTGGACCCCCCTGCTGGCCTGCCGACGACCCCCTTGAACCCCCCTCCCGCCACCAACCCTCCCCCGCCATCGCTGCCTGCCCCGCCGCCTCATCAGATACCTTGTTTGCTGGCGGGGGTCCCCGAACCCCGCCAGCCGGAGAGTCTTCTTCAGTGCCGGAGTAGCGCCTTCATTCAACGAAGTTCCTGGTGAGATCACCTGTTTTGACGCCTTACGTCCTGCACAGGGCTACATGCATGGTGCAGGACGTAAGGCGTCAAAACAGCTGATCGCACCAGGAGGTTCATTGAATGAAGGCGATAGTCCGGCACTGAAGAAGACTCTCTTCGGCTGGTGGGGTTCGGGGACCCCCGCCAGCAAAAAAGGTATCTGATGCGGCGACGGGGTGGGCAGCGACGGCGGGGGGAGAGTTGGTGGTGGGAGGGGGGGTTCAAGGGGATCATCGGCAGGGGGCCAGGGCCAAATCTACGAGGGCCCAGGCCCCCTCAGGCCCCACATAGCTACGCCACTGCTCTGCAATACAGAATATGCTTAGCAATTTGTGCATGTACATTCTATTTATTGTTAATTAGTGTTCATTTTTATTTATTTATTTTGACATTTATACCCCACATAATCCAGAACATATACGAGTACAATGTGGCTAACAGTAAATAAACAACAGATAAGGTTTACAAAGGCATAAAGAAAATATCAAATTGATGGCCAGTTGCAATCTAAAATACTATATCAATGGATAGAAACCTCTCAAAGAGAAGACTTTTCAGTCTTTGGCTGGCCCTTGATTGCCATTGGAAGTGAATTCCACCACTTAGCACTCTTGTATCTAAAGTTATAGAATTCATTTGGATTTTGGCGTGAAATGCTAGGCTCAATATATAGAATCCGGGGATACTGGTTGCCTTATCATTTAATGCATGCTAAATCTGTTAGCCCACCTTAGTAAAAGGACTCAATCTTCATTTGTTAAACTTTCATGTTTATCCTGCTTTGCCTACCCTGGATTTATTTTTTTTAAATATCTTTTGGAAATTTTGAAAATTCCTCAATCTTCTATTCCAAAATAAATAAAATGTATTATTTACCAGTTGCTTCAATAGATTCTCATGGCGTGTTCAAAATGCTCAAACAGATTTAAATAATATTTCTGCAATCTTGGAAGATTCAGTGTCTTAAGTATCTCAAAGTGCCATGCTTTTGGTTAGCTTTGTTTTTTTGAACAGGACTTGAATTTAGTAATGAAGCTTTATTTTTGGAATTCTAAAGCATTATTCTGTGGACAAGAAATCTGGATATATCCAGACGTTACCAGGGCTACACAAGAGAGAAGGAAGGCATTTCTGGCATTACAACAAGAAACGAGGAATCTTGGCGCAACATTTTTTCTTGCATATCCTTATAAATGTTTGGTCAGGCTAGGTGGGACTAAATATGTTTTCTTTGTCCTAGGGCAACTTAGCGGCTTTCAACAATATGAAAAAGATCTTGTAATTTGGTTTAAAACATATTATGTTTGTGGATATAATCACGTTGTTTTTCTTTTTTTTCTTGTGGATCTCCTTATGGCGTAGCCAGGAGTCCACCCACTTTGGGCTCAGGCCCACCCAGTAGCAGCATACTTATGATGTGGCTGGCAGGGATTCCCAAGCCCCAACAGCTGAAAACTCCCAACAACTGTCCCTCCTGCATACCTTGTAAATAGCAGATCTTCGCCTGCAGTGATCAACGACTGATACATACTTATCGCACTGACTCCACAGCCTTCCCTCTGATGTATTCCCACCTATGCAATAACAGGAAGTTGTATCAGAGGGAAGGCTGTGGAGCCAACATGAGCACTGTGTATTAGTTGCTACTTTCTGCTGGTGAAAATCTGCTATTTAAAAGGTATGTAGGGGAGGGGGGATGTTTAAGAAACCATATGGCATGCAGGCGAGAGAGGGAGAGATCAAATCACTTGTGGGACAAGGCAGAATTCTTCTGCCCACCCATCTTGGGCCCAGGCCCACCCAAAATTAGGTGTCTGGCTATGCCCCTGCAGTGCCTAACTGCAAAGGGACCCATGGATTGAGCCAAGGAAAGCAGAAGATGGATTCTCAAAATGGAGCCATACTGAGTATACAATACAAAAAGCTTGTGTGGGATTTGTGGAAGATCCACTATCCTTATGTCTATTTTTCTGTCACAAGTGTATTAGAACTAAATGTGCCCAGATCCTACATACACCACTTTCAGTTCCAATCAAGGGCATATCTGCGTGGGGCCACAGGGGCCTGGGGCCACAGGGGCCTGGGCCCCCGCAGATTTCGCCCTGGCCCCCCTCCCCGCCGTCAACCCTCCCCCGCTGCTTACTTTTGCTGGTGGGGGCCCCAACCCCCGCCAGCCGAGGTCCGGCCCGAAGTCTTCATATTTTGTCTTCCTCCGTGGCCATGCTACAAGGAAGTAACGCTGCAGTGCTAATTCGCTGAATCCAGTTCGGAGTCTGACATCGCAGCACGTTATACGCGCGTACAATGTGCTGCGACGTCAGACTCCGAACTGGATTCGACGAAGCAGCACTGCAGCGTTACTTCCTTGCAGCATAGCCACGGAGGAAGACGAAATATGAAGACTGCGGGTCGGACCTCGGCTGGCGGGGGTTAGGGCCCCCCCGCCAGCAAAAGTAAGCAGCGGGGGAGGGTTGACAGCGGGGAGGGGGGTGGAGAGAGGCGGCGGCAGCGGAGGGGGGGGAAGGGAGGCAAAAATGTGCCCCCCCTCTTGGGCTCTGGCCCCCCCTACCGCCGGATTCCAGATACGCCCCTGGTTCCAATAACCATTTTAAAACTGGCAGATGGACAAATCTATAAGGAAGCCCTCCATTCAAGTGGTAGATCGAGCACCGATGGTGAAACATCATTCAGTTGACCAGATCCTCCCTGGGGAACAAAAACTGAAGAAACCTGACTCAAACTGGTACACCTTGGGAGAAGATGGAGACTACTGCACAGTATGGACAATGGAGAACCAACAGGAAAGCAAAGAAAAAAAAATTGTTTCAGGGTTAAATGTTGTTTTATCTTTACCATTCGTACTTTTTTCCAGCTGCAACCATACCATGAAGACACAGCAGGGAGCAGCTGTGGGATCATGGAGAGAAAGTTCTTTAATAAACTGAACATTTTGTTATATGAACTACAAGAGTGATCTCCAGTGGTTAGCTCTGAGACTAGGTAATTGAGATAGATCATTTTTGGAGTTGAAACAATAAAGAGTTATTGCTGATTGGTGTTCTAAATGCAGTGTACTATCTATTCATTTCTTTAACAGAAAAAAAAAACAGAGACAGTTTACTATTTATTGCTTTCTTACTTTAATACTTTGTATCCATAGAAGAGTTATTTCTTTCATATGGAATTATTTTCCACAGTTGTAAGGAAGGGATGCATATACAGTACAGTCTTGATTATCCGTTGTCAGATAAATGAAAAGTCAAATAATATGAAAAACTCTACACAAACCCCTCAAACAATGCATAAACAAAGGCGTGGAGGGGCATAATCAAAAGGGACGCCCAAGTTTAGCTGAGGACGTCCTCGCAAAACGTCCCGGTGGAGGGGCGGGGAAACCCGTATAATCGAAACAAGATGGACGTCCATCTTTCGTTTCGATAATACGGTTGGGGACACCCAAATCTTGAAATTTAGGTCATCCTTAGAGATGGTCGTCCCTAGACTTGGTCGTTTCTAATTTTCGGTGATAATGGAAACCAAGGATGCCCAACTCAGAAACGACCAAATGCAAGCCCTTTGGTCGTGGGAGGAGCCAGCATTCATAGTGCACTGGCCCCCCTGACATGCCAGGACACCAACCGAGCACTCTAGGGGGCACTGCAGTGGACTTCAGAAATTGCTCCCAGGTACACAGCTCCCTTACCTTGTGTGCTGAGCCCCCCAAACCCACTACCCACAACTGTACACCACTACCATAGCCCTTATGGGTGAAGGGAGCACCTAGATGTGAGTACAATGGGTTTATGGTGGGTTTTGGAGGGCTCACATTTACCACCACAAGTGTAACAGGTAGGGAGGATGGGCTTGGGTCTGCCTGCCTGAAGTGCACTGCACCCACTAAAACTGCTCCATGGACCTGCATACTGCTGTCATGGACCTGAGTATGACATTTGAGGCTGTCATAGAGGCTGGCACAAAATATTTTAAAAGATATTTTTTGAGGGTGGGAGGGGGGTTAGTGACCACTGGAGGAGTAAGGGGAGGTCATCCCCAATTCTCTCCGGTCATCATCTGGTCTGTTCAGGCACCTTTTTGTGCCTTGGTCATAAGAAAAACAGGATCAGGTAGTCATCCAAGTGCTCGTCAGGGACGCCCTTTTTTTTCCATTATGGGTTGAGGATGTCCATGTGTTAGGCATGCCCAAGTCCTGCCTTCTCTACACCTTCGACATGCCCCTGTGAACTTTGGTCATCCCTGTGATGGAGTGCAGTTGGGGATGCCCAAAATCGGCTTTCGATTATACCGATTTGCGTGACCCCGTGAGAAGGACGCCCATCTTCCAATTTGTGTCGAAAGATGGGCGTCCTTCTCTTTCGAAAATGAGCCTGATAGTGTTCCCGATTTTCGAAAACTGTTCTAAAATAAAGATTTTTAATAGAATAAAATGTGATGAGGTCACCGTGGGGTCTGTCGGATATGCCGGATGGTCAGATTAATGAAGGTCGGATAATCAAGAATGAACTGCATGTATATTGGAGGATCGCCACAATTTTATCTTGCAAGCTAGATTGGTCAATGTTGGAAACAGGATACTGGGCTTGATGGACCTTCGGTTTGTCCTAGTATGGCAATGCTTATGTGCTTATGTTCTTATGTCTCACCAGTAAAATGAGCCCTTTTACTAAAGCTTAATGTATGCTAACAGAATTAGCATGTGCTAAATGCTGTGCATTCTATTTTATACCTATGGGTCATGTGGAACTTAGTGCGTGCTAAGGTCTGTTAACATGAGTCATGGGCTGCCATTCTAAACCTGAATTTTCCACTTAAAAAATATATTTAAGGAGTATGTAAGGGTATCTCTAATGTGGGGATCTCCAGGTAAACTATAGTAGGTCTGTCTGCATTCAGGAGATTTACAGATATAAAATACGGAGTATGTGGTTAATCAAGCTATGTTATATCTTTAGCAATGATGGACAGAAACATATTATTTATTTATTTAAACAATGTATAACCTGCTCCATCTACCATTCTGGGTGATTCACAAAATAACATTCACAATTATATAAACATAATAACTAAAACATATCAATAATATACAAAAAATACAATCATCACAAATATAAAATCATTAAGCATCAAAAGCCTGCTGAAAAAGAAAGGCCTTTTGTTGTTTCCTAAAAGGGAGTACTAATTAAACATGATATAGGTGTTGCGGTAACGTATTCCACAATTTAGGAGCCTACCACCATAAAGAACTTTTCCCTGTAATTATCCAGTCTCATTTGCGGAAAAGATTGAATTCAAGTAAGTTCTGACTCTGGGATCTCATTGCACGTACTGAAGTCTAAATCTTCAAAGCACTTGCAAGACAAGCTGGTGATTAATCATGTAGAACTGTAAAAACCAACATGGATCCGCCAGATAATAGGTAGCTGGTGTAATTGTTTCTAAAAAGGAGAAATGTGCATAAAACATGAACAACCTAAATTAATTATGCTGTAGCATTCTGGGATATCTGCAGAGCTTGAAGAGATTTACTTGGTAATCCTATAAACAAGGCATTACAGTAATCAAAGAGTGGAAAAGCATATGCTTGAACCATCATGAATGGGCATCATACAGAATAAAGCTTTTGCATCCATATTGTCTATTTTCCTGTTGTTTTTGGATGAACCATGCTGGTCACACTACTTATTTTCTGAAGACCTTTGTGCATAGTGGACCACAGTCTTTCGCTTTTGCATTTTCCCTTTGAACCATTATGCAAACATTTTCAGCATTCAGAAAATCACGTACATTTCTCAAACATTTAAGTTTTAAAAATATTTTACAACCGACACTCTTTAGGTAATGTTTCAATTTCAAAGCAGAGTCTAATATGACTCCCCTATATTTTATCTCTTTGATAATAGCAATATCATAACCATCGAAAGTAAACATTTCCAGAAAATCATTTTTAATCTTTCCTGACAGAAGCAATATCTGTGTTTTATTCATATTTAAATTAAATCTATTGGCTTTCAACCAAGATTTCACTGAATTCAAACATAATCCAAGAAAGGCAAATGTGTCAGATAGCTAGTCTTTTACAGGAAAGAAAATTGTATATCGTCAGTATACAATCTATAATAAATACCCAAACAAGCAAGAACCTTACAAAGTGGAACAATATAAATATTGAATAATCATGAAGAAAGTGAAGAACCTTGTGGTATACCTGAAGAGATATCAGTCCATAAGGAAACTTCAGAATTCAATATAATATATATGGTAAATATAGTCTTCCTTTTACAGAGGGTTGAATGTAAGCATAATACCCAAAACCAATTTCTCTTGCAGTTTCCAGATGCAATTAAATTAAAATCAGTCAAACATTTTTCTTCCTCATTACATTATAAGATGGCCACACTGTAGAATTTGCTACCTTTATCACTGAGAATGTGCTGCCACTATCTATTATTAAAAATAAAGCTAAAAGCTTTTTTGTTCCATGATGTTGGCCTTGTATCTTCTGACTCTAATTGACAGGATTGATATTAGCTATGTCCTTTGTTGGTAGTTATTAATTTGCACTGTAATTCCTGGATATGCTAAACTGGTTTCTTTTGGATGTAACCATCCTTGAACTGTAGAGGTAAAGGGGGAATAAAAATCCTGGTATAACATAACTGTCCCTCATTCAAGAATGTCTCAAACCAATGAAGGACCAGTCCTGAAACCCCCAAGGTTTTGCAGTCGTAATAAACAATGATTCACTGTGTCAAAAGCAGCTGAAATATCCAGAGTCACCATCAAGTAATCCTGACAACAATCAAATCCACGATGAATACAATTCAAAACAGAATTTAACAAAGTTTCAGGGTTATGTTTGTATCGAAAACCAAACTGATATTGATCTAGAATCTCATGAACATCAATATGATCTTGTAATCGTTCAAGTACCAATTTCTCCGAAACCTTCACTAAAAAAAGATAGAGAAGAAATAGGTCTATAATTGCCAGAAACAGTTGGGTCCAAAGCAGAACTCTTCAATAAGGGTCTCACTACAGCTTGCTTAAGACGTTTTGGAACCAGACCCTCAATAAAAGACCTATTCACTAAAGAGGCAATGAAAGGGGCAATATCATCAGACATAGTCTTCATAACAGCTGTTGAGCACGGATTCAAACTATGAGTAGTATTATTCAAGGCTTTAATTGTTTCAACAACTTTACCTATAGTTATTTGATCAAACTTCTCCCAACTAATAGACTTATCAACACATGGTTCTATTGGCAGAACAATTTAATCCAAAGATGACACTAAATCCTTTGTCTTTTTCTTAAACCCAATAGTAAACTCCTGTCAAGTGGGAGCAGTTGTAACAACAGGGACACTTGGTTGTGTATGCCGTTCAATGATTGCAAATAGTTCCTTCAATTTAGAATACCACCAATATTCTATTATTAAAATAGTCTTTCTTACATGCTAAAGTTGTCATACGATATTCCTTAAGGGCTTCTAAATACAATGACTGCTCAATAGGATCAAGAGTCTTATGCCAAGAACACTCAAGCCTTCATAAACTACTCATCTGTTGTTTTTAATGCAGATGTAAACCAAGGACAGAATTTAGATTTGTCTTCATCAGAGCAATATCATCTAAAGTATCTTGTAATGTAATATTCCAATAATACATAGCCTTTACTACAGAATCAAAATTACAATTCTTCAACTGTGGTAACCATGCCTTCTTCAAATCTACAATTTCTTAAGAGTCACGTATGATAAAAATTTTATTCATAGATGATTCCTTTTATACTGTCTCTAATTTAATTGCACATGAAATTTATGGTCTAGTCATACAACTGAATCAACGTTATACACAGTTCTCCCTAGAAATACAATCTTTTCAGGAACAAACACCAAATCTAAAATATAACCAAGTGAATGGGTAGGAATATCCATTATCTGGGACCATCCTAATGAAGATAAAATTCCTAAAACATCAGATACAATCAGGTCAGAAGAACACTCATTTACATGTAAATTAAAATCACCAAACAAAATAGTACTGTTAGAATTGAGATTGTACATCATGATAACTTCAATAAAAGGAGAAAAATCTGCTGAAAGCAAACCTGGAGGAAAATAGCATAATAACACATTCAAATTGGCAGATCTGAAAAATAAGGTTTCATAACCTTCATGATCTAAAAATTCAATAATGGAGAAACCCATTTCTTATTTGAAAATAATTAATATACCCCTCTTGCCGCTTAGAGGAGCAATTCTTAAACAATACGTTATAACTATGTGAACATACCACTATAGAATCATAATCGCCTAACCACATCTCAGTAATGCAAATAAAAAAAACAAAGGTGTAAAAATCTAGAATAAAATCAAATAACACTGAAACCTTCCATTGAACAGAACATGCATTAATTAAGGCAAATGAATAACAACACATGATATTATAAGAATTAGTCCATTTAACATTTACTAAAGTCCATTCAGTCTCTCAAGAAGACAATAAGATAATTGTCCATACCTTCCATATCTTATAATTACAGGAACAAATTCACTAGCCATAAAGCTTGAAGCACTTACTTGACAAATAAGGAAACACCCAGAGTCAGTCCAAAGCCCACCCTAAGTCTGCACTAGGGGAGCACAAAGAAGCTCCTTAGTTGCACTCATTTGTCAGTACTACAGAGGAGGCAGTGCTCCTCTGGCACATATGGCCTCCAGCATCAGCTAGATCAATTTAAGCTTAGTGCCCCAGAGTGATATCACCAGGGGGCAGAGCTAGCAGTGGTCCTGAAGCAGCCAGCTGGAATAGATCACCGGAAAAGATGGCAAGAAGGAAATACAGACCAGCGGCACATAGCAATAATCAATTGAGATAGATGGAACAAGTCTGTTAAACCTCCAGTGTCAGCCCGCTCAATTTAAGCTTAGCATCCCCAAGTGATGTCATTCAGGGGCAGAGCTAGCAGTGGTCCTGAAGCAGCCAGCTGGAATAGATCATCGGGAATGACTGCAAGATGGAAATGCAGACCAGCAGCACACAGCAACACCCTGTTTGTCCTCAGACAATACACAGAGTTGGTTGTTTTCTATGCTGAAGTTCTTTACTCATTCTGCACAATCAAGAGCTTTCTCGACACCTCTGTAAGGGAGTCCATAGGACGTTGCCACTTCCCCTTAAGGATACTCTCTCACATTGTCACAGCCACTTTAAAACCTATAGTCCCACTTATCGGAGAAGTGACATGGGAGAGGTGGGGCCAGGAGAGCATGGGCCAGGAAGTATAAAAGCCCAGGGCATAGCTAGGTTGTGTAATGTAACGTACTGTAATGGAGAGTTTCATTTATTTATTTATTTATTTTGTTTATTCATCAGAGCAAAAAAAAAACTGAGGGTACTGCTGTGTGTAGGAAGGGCCATGTACACTAAGAACTTTATGCTAGTTCTGAGCACTTAGTTGTTATCATGTGTCAAAAGGACAGAAGGTTAAACATTTGTGTCCTTCTGCTCCATGGGTCGTTTCTGTCCTCCCTGAGCTCGCCTTAGGGCACCTACATTATAGTTTGACAGGTGTACTGCTCAGTCAAACTCCCTATATGCCACTGTCCCTGAAGTGGGTTGCACCCAGTGGGCGCTGGGTGCTTTGATCCAGAAGCATGAGCCCCTCGGTGCTCCTCCTACCTCACTGGATAAATGAAAAAATGCAAATGGCTTAAGACTGAAAGAAGATTCGCCAAATCCAGCATGGGGGAGCCAAGGTCAATGCCAGACAGACTTCTACAATATGTGTCCCGCAAATGGCAAAAGACTGAAAGAAGATTTGCCAAATCCTCCATGGGGGAACCAAGGCCTATGCCAGACAGTCTCTATTATCTGTATCCCTCAAATGGCAAAAGACAGGTGAAGCTTCGGCAACTCCAGTGTTGTAGACCACTTTATTTTCCCATGCTGAAAGTGAAGGTGTTGTGCAGCTCAGGGGGGAGGGAAAGACATCTTGACTGGTAAATTGAATACTGTCAGCAATACTTGAGGATGGTATGTGATTATAACCAAGACCTCATGTTTGGCTGCTTCTACGGTTGACCAGTGTTAAAGCATAAGTGGCAGGCACGGCTCTGTCCACCTTGTTGGGCAGATTGGATGGTCCATGCAGGTCTTTATCTGCTGTCATTTACTGTGTTACTGTATCACTAATTACATTATGCTTGTCGATGGAGAAAAGATTGTCCTGGGTAAAGAGAAATCTTGCCAGTTGTCACACTCTATGGCTGGCAGTGGGAATGTATATTCAGCATTTTGGGCAGGGTAACTGAGCAAACTGAATGCACAATTTTTGCATTCACATGCTCTGTTACTAAAATCTGCTATTTTTGGAAACTTGTTTGTGTTTTGTATTTGTAAGTCGAACCAGAAGTTAGTGAACAATGAATTTGATAGGAGGAGTCAATGAACTCCACTTGCATGGGTGAAAACTATTATGTTTATGTTTATTGGTATTTACTAAACTGCCTTTCAGAGCAGTACAATCAAAGCAGTTTACAAACTTAATATTATCATTAAAAAATAGAAATGAGAATAACACCAATCAAATGATAGAAAAAGGAGTGAAAAGTAACATTAAAGAGCAGATTAATCATGATAGACAATAGTAAGCAGCATAAAAACAAACAATATCAAGCACCAATCAACACTAAAAAAAAACAAGTTACAAATAACATATGACAACAATAGCAACAAGTGTGAACCCATTAACCGCACACCATCCCCAGAGTAGCACAGAAAGCAAGTGTAAACAAATGTGTGTTCAATAATGAATAGAATTTCAAATAAGAAAGCTCAATATGTACAGCAAGGGACATCACATTCCAAAAATTAGGTGCTATAAAAAAAAATGCAACCTGACGTGTGTACTCAACACATGCCGTAATCACTGAAGGGAGGCATAACCGACCATCTTGGGTTGACCTAAGAGCTCTAACTGGGACCTAAGGGATAACCATTGATGCCAAGTAACATGGGTTACAAGAGCAGAGCATTTTGAGATCCAGTGTTAGTATCTGGAATTTATGTTGTATCAAAAGTGAAGTGATGTGACCATATTTACATGCGTTGGAAAGAATCCACCCTGCAGTATTCTGAACAGTTTGTAGTCTTTTTAGTAGATATAAAGACAGGCCAGCATAAACAATAGTCCAAACATGATGTAGTAAAGGCGTAGCAGAAAGCTAGACAAGCCAAATGGTCAAGGCAATAACGGATCGCCCACAACTGATGACGGGTATTGTGCTAGCAGCAATCCCAACTCAAGGACACGCTTTCCAAGCAGTTAAGTTTTCCTTCAATGTTCCCTACTGTATTCCTGTCTGCTGAATATTTCTTATCTCTGACAGTAGTCCATAAAAGCCAAACAGTGATGGGGAAGGACTCAGGTCTCAGAGAACAAGGAAATAAGGGCCAGGATAGGCTCAAGTCTAATTGACCACACTGCATTTGGTTATGTACTCTATTTGTTGATGCATGCTCTCCATTGCTGATTAAGCACATAGCTAAAAGCTAAAAATAGAGCCTAATTAATTTCACCAAAATCATTTTCCAAAAGACAATAACTTATTTCCTCTTCAAGTGCTGGATCCAGACCATTATTTATTGCAAAAATGCCTGTCTCTTGTAAAGGTATGTTGCTTCCCACTGCCTATACTTTGCCCCGTCAAGCAGATTAACAACCCTAGTCTTAAGGGCTGTCTTAAGAATCTTTCCTGGAACAGATGTCAGTTTCACTGCGGTCAGCAGGTTCGGGTCTAGACACATTCTTAAAAATGCATGATAAAGTCAGGACCTGATAAAACGGTAGTAAAATGAAGATGATATTTGAGCTCACTGAGCTGCATTTACCAGGGCTTCAATGGCTCAGACTGAGTGAATAAATTATATATGTTACTGAGAATTTCATTGGGAGTGTTAGAAATCTATTGATTTTCCACAGAAGACAAATCAAACTCCATTATGGACAGGAGACGGAAGTAGAGCTCTGAACGTATGCTACTAATTGAGTCCTTTAAAGACTTTTGTTTGCCTTACAGTACCTCCTATTATATATTTTATTGGAAAAGAGATACTGCGCTGCAGTCCCACATACTACAACATGTCCACTTCTCTGATAAAAGCCCTATCAGTTCTCTACAGACACTTGTTAATGATCTCAAAATCAACTTAACTTGGCAATACCTCATGAAAGCTGCGTAAGAGAAACAAAACGCCTAGGGCCCTGTTTGCAAAGGTGTGCTAGCGTTTTTAGAGCACACTAAAAATTAGCACTCGCTAACCGTGTAGATGCCCATATGAATATTATGGGCTCCTATATGGTTATATGCCTTTGTAAACAGGGCCCCTAGTTTGTTATTTGTTCAGTACTTAAACTGTTTCTTTTGACTAAACAAAACAGACACTTGATAGTGTCTAATAAATGGTTATGATGATTTGAATATTATAACTGCAAATATCTACTGCTTGAGTAACTATGTATGAAGTATGTGGAACAGGTAGATAATATTAAATTCTATTGTGTGTTGCTCAGAGTAAGTGAGAGGAGGCAAAGGTATGATAACAAAAGTATTTCAGGATCTAGCTTGAACATGTTACATATACAGAGGAAAAAAAGCGGGAAAGGATTTGATATACTGCCTTTCTGTGGCTACAATCAAAGTGGTTTGCATATTATGTACAAGTATTTACTTTGTCCCTGGGGCAATGGAGTGTTACATGATTTGCCCAAGTCACAAGGACATGGAGTGGGAATCAAACCCAGTTCCCCTGGTTCTCAGGCCATTGCATTAACCACTAGGCTACTCTTCCTATGCTGTTGGCTATTGTAGCGCCCCCTGGGTTTCAGCACTGCTTCGTTTCAAAAGCAATAACAAAACTTGCTATTGGTCACAGCACAGGGGGTAAGATGGTTCCCCTAAAGCGAAGCACACTTCCACTAAAAATATCAACCAGTGTTGATTTAACAGAGTGAGTGAGACCTCCACGCAAGCAGCAGGCAATAAAAGGTTTCTACAGGCTTTACAGGTAATTCAAGTTTTTATTGCACATAAACGTTTAAAAAAATAAATATCCTAAACTGCTTTAAAATAGTGAGCTATTACCATTAGCTAAAGTGCATTTTTACATTTTAAAAGTCATTTTAAAATTCTTAAAACTTGAAGACATTTAAAAACCTCAACTGAGCTTTCTAAAGTGCTACTACTACTACTACTACTATTAAACATTTCTATAGCTCTACTAGACTTACGCAGCGCTGTACAAATCAACATGAAAAAGACAGTCCCTGCTCAACAGAGCTTACAATCTAAATTGGACAGACGAACAGACAGCTAGGGGTGGGGAAATTGCAGTGGTAGGGGTGATAAGTGAGGGTGTTGAGTAAGAGAGTCATGGTTAGGAGTCGAAAGCAGTAGCAAAGAGGTGGGCTTTAAGCCTAGACTTGAAGACAGCCAAAGACTGAGCCTGACATACCGGCTCAGGGAGTCTATTCCAGGCATAGGGAGTGCAGCGTTTATTCAAGTCAACAATTGTTCTTTCTGTTGCAGATCAAAACATCAAGTAAGTACTTTTTAAATTATTCTTTTAATCTTTTTCTAGGTTTGCATATATGTATTACTAAAACTCTTCTTTTTCTTTACAGACCCTTAAACAGCTTTACTTCAACAAGCGTCTTCAGAAAATTAACTTATCTTAAGCAGCCTTTGTGTTTCTGGCAGGAATGTGCTACTACAGCTTTTCACTTGAGTACTGCTGTACCCTGGCCCAATCAGGATATATTTCCCAGAACGTGGTGATTGTCCGTATAAGCTAAGAAACGCAGTCGGTACCAATTGTTTGATTTATCTCATATTTCCATGAACATACCTAAGTACATAAGTATTGCCATACTGGGAAAGACCAAAGGTCCATCGAACCCAGAATCCTGTTTCCAACAGTGGCCAATCCAGGTCACAAATACCCGGCAAGATCACCAAAATGTAGAAAACATTTTATACTGCTTATCCCAGAAATAGTGGATTTTCCCCAAGTCCATTTAATAACAGTCTATAGACTTTTCCTTTAGGAAGCCGTTCAAACCTTTTAAAATTCCGCTAAGCTAACCGCCTTTACCACATTCTCTGGCAATGAATTCCAGAGTTTAATTACACGTTGAGTGAAGAAACATTTTCTCCGATTCGTTTTACATTTACTACATTGTAGCTTCATCGCATGCCCCCTAGTCCTAGTATTTTTGGAAAGCGTGAACAGACGCTTCATATCTACCCGTTCAGCTCCACTCATTATTTATAGACCTCTATCATATCTCCCCTCAGCTGCCTTTTCTCCAAGCTGAAGAGCCCTAGTCGCTTTAGTCTTTCCTCATAGGGAAGTCGTCCCATCCCCTTTATCATTTTCGTTGCCCTTCTCTGCACCTTTTCTAATTCCACTCTATCTTTTTTGAGATGCGGCGACCAGAATTGAACACAATATTCGAGGTGCGGTCACACCATGGAGCGATACAAAGGCATTATATCATCCTCATTTTTGTTTTCCATTCCTTTCCTAATAATACCTAACATTCTATTTGCTTTCTTAGCCACAGCAGCACACTGAGCAGAAGGTTTCAACGTATCATCGACGACGACACCTAGATCCCTTTCTTGGTCCGTGACTCCTAACGTGGAACCTTGCATGACACAGCTATAATTCGGGTTCCTCTTTCCCACATGCATCAGTTTGCACTTGCTCACATTAAACGTCATCTGCCATTTAGACGCCCAATCTCCCAGTCTCATAAGGTCCGCTTGTAATTTTTCACAATCCTCCCACGATTTAACAACTTTGAATAACTTTGTGTCATCAGCAAATTTAATTACCTCACTAGTTACTCCCATCTCTATGTCATTTATAAATATGTTAAAAAGCAGCGGTCCCAGTACAGAGCCCTAGGGAACCCCACTAACTACCCTTCTCCATTGAGAATACTGACCATTTAACCTTACTCTCTGTTTTCTCTCTTTTCACCAGTTTTTAATCCACAGTAGAAGACTACCTCCTATCCCATGATTCTCCAATTTCCTCTGGAGTATTTCATGAGGTACTTTGTCAAACGTCTTCTGAAAATCCAGATACACAATATCAACCAGCTCACATGTTTGTCCACCCCTTCAAAGAAATGTAGTAGATTGCAACTGCATGCTGGACAGGGCTCATCATTCCTCTCCAATGATCTGCAAACCCTAAGGCCAGCTCGGAGCTGGCGTAGGGTTTGCCGTGGCCAGCGACCCAAATTTTGGCACGCTGACCGTTGATCATTGGCGATGAATGCGCTAAGCCCTGTTTAGCATGCATTAGCATTCTACTTGCGCAAAGAGCCCTCGAGCACGTTGTTTCATGCGCTCGAGGGCTCTGATCATGGGGCGGTAGCAAACGCCGGCGCTAGTATGGCGCTAGCAGCCTCTAGTGCTGGTGTTTGCATTTGATCATCTGCCTGCTAATGTGACAATGTTGATCAACCTTTTCCCTGCTACTGAGCTCTGGCTCCATGCATGCAATTTCTTGATAATTTCTCCAGCCCCCCTCCCTTGTTACTGGGTGCCTCTACACCAATCAGGACTGTTCCGCCAGGTGTTTTTTGCGCCTTTAACATCCAGGGGACTTATTCTTTCCCTGACTCTGTTGCTGGGCCAGTGTGTAAGCCAATCAGAACAGTCTTTAACCTGTCGCCTTCTTGCCATTAACATATGGGCAATTATACCCGATTCTGCTCCTCTCCCTTTCCCCTCGCGGGGACTTCACTTCTCTCTGCGCATGCACGCTAATCGTGCATGCACTGAAAATACCTCTCCTGGGGCCCCTGCATCCAGCCGGCCTGCAGCACAAAAATGCAGCTTTCCCCCGAGCTCCTCCTGTTTCTGGGCACCACGACTGAGTCTCCCAATGACGGAGCCCAGGTCCCGAAAGCCCGGAGTGCCTCCCTTTACCAGCATGGGAGCACTTCCGGTTCGTGGATGCCCGTGACTCCGTCCCCATGCCGACTCCTGTCAGCCCAGGACTCTACAAGAGCCCCTGGTAAGTGGCTCTTTTAAATTTCTTTCTTTAAAAAAAATTGGACTCCTTATACTATCGCATACTTGATGCCAACCTAATTATTGGAGTTAATGTTAACATTCTCAACCCAGTCCTTGAGATACAGCCCACCAGTCAGGTTTTCAGGATATCTACAATGAATATGCATGGATACATTTGCATGCACTACTTTCACTGTATGCAAATGTACAATATTTCATGTATATTCATTACGGGTATCCTGAAAACCTGACTGGCTGGGTGTGTCCTGAGAGCCACTGGTCTAAGCTAAATACATCATTTTTCTCAGGATGTCACAATCATTCAAACATTGTGGACTGGCAAAAAGCTCAAGGCAGTGTGCAAAAACTGCTATCAAGTGTCAAAGTGATGACATTGCAGATTTGATCATAGTCAACTCAATAGGTGTGTCCTCTTGCCAACCAGAGCTAACATTCCTGTGTTAAGCAGAATGAATAACAATTTATTCATCATAGTCTTCCATTTTTCCAAATCCCAAGACATATTAATATACTAGGACACAGAAGCCAGCTCTGGGGATGTAGTGGATGCTGAGCACCCCAATACTTAGGAAGTTCCTTTATTATGTCCAGAGGGGTTGTGTTACATATTGCATCCCAAGTAATTGTGAAACTTTAGCTCCTATATATTAGAATTATTTTCTATTCTAAAAAAAAAAGATAGAAAGAAAGAAGGAAAAAAGAAAATAAAATAATAATCAAAGATTGCTCAGAGATTCACATTACCACACAGAGATTTAATCTTGCCACAGTAAAAAGGGGTCACTCCTTGTATACCCACAACTCCGTCCCACTGCCATAAGAAGAAAAGCTATTGTGCAAATATTGAGCTTCCAGCCAACTATGCAGGTGCCTCCTGACCAAATAATGTTTTTCCTACCAAGCCTGTCAACATATGGGCAGAGTATGGCAGGCAATGGGCAAGACTCCCACTTACAGGTGTAACTTAGATAATATTATAAGTTAGGCACATCCCAGCATTATTTAGGTGCCCAAGATTAAGCCAGGTGTATGACTGATGTAACTGCGAGTGCATCAATGTAAGGTGCACCGATACCAGGGTACTCTAGGATTCTATAATGGAATCTGGCGCTCAGATGCCAGTATAGAAAAGGACCTCACTGCACAACTTTGGGGAACCTAAGTGGAGGTGCCCAGTTATACAATTGTCCCTGTACTGATTAATTTTATTACATTCATTTTTGAAAGGGTCCAGCAGGGAAGAAGGGACTTCACTGGTCATTTCTGAGTTAAAGCTTTTAATTTAATATGCTGGGCAACTAATTATCAGTGAAGTGGGATCAGAATGGGTGAAGTATGATCTCTGATGTATCTGCCTGGTCAAGCAGTCTAACTGCAGCATTTTGATTTGGCTGTAATTGTCCTGTATCTTATGCTGGTAAAGCTAAGTACAGGATGTTACAGTAATTGATGAGAAACAGTGTAATGGTCGGAGTAAAAAGAAAATGGCTGATAATCCTCAACTGTTGCAAATGATTGAAAAAAAAAATTTGTTTTCACAATGGAGAAGATTTGTAGATTCAAAGTTTAAAAAGCATTCATCGACATCCTCTTTTGCTTGAATTATGATTACATCCCAGATAACACCCAGGTGGGGCATTATACATTTTCTTTTCTCTCACAGAGAGCCTCTGTGTTTTGAAGATTTATTTTCAGTGTTTTCACATTTATCCAGTCACTAATATTGATTTTACTAGTGCTTCCACAACATTTAGCTGATGGGAATCCATTTTTTGTATTTGAAAATTCACATAATATCAGACTTGTAACTGACTGTAATCCACTTTGATGTTGACAGTGAAAGAATATCAAATTAATAAATCAAATCAATACAAATCAGCGAGGTGAGGGTATAAGTGTGGAGTCAAAATCATCTTTAAATTTATTTTGAAGACCAGAGTCCACTTCAGGATTTTAGGCATCCATGGTGAACCGTGGAGGAGTGGCCTAGTGGTTAGGGTGGTGGACTTTGGTCCGGAGGAACTGAGTTCAATTCCCAGCCCAAGCAGCTCCTTGTGACTTTGGGCAAGTCACTTAACCCTCCATTGCCTGCCACATTGAGCCTGCCCTGAGTGGGAAAAAGTGCGGGGTACAAATAAAAAAAAAACCTCTGGCGTGCTGCCATCCTCTCAGTCAACCTTCAGATCCCTGGACCCCCATCTGAGATGTTGATAATTAACTACTTCTCCCTCCCTCTGTAAATATACTGTACATAATCAGACATTCTACTTTTAAATATTAAACTTTGCTCTGTGTGTGTGCGTAATGTGTCAAGGAACTGGGAGTTCTCTTGGGAGGCTTGGTTTAAATTAAACTATATTCCTGGCCACTTCAAGAGGAGGGAAATCAGAAAGCAGTATTTTTTATTATTATTTTTTTTAAGAGAGAGGAACTATAGTTCCCAGAAAAAACTGGGGAATGAACTCAGCAAGATCAGGCAAGGGGAAAGCGCAGGTGGAGCAATCAAGAGTCACATTCCTAACTGCCAAGTGCTTCCAGTTGCTCTAAATTAGAAGGGCTCTGGCTGGATCAGAGTAAAGCATTTTGTTTATTAGAAAGAGGGAAGCAGGGATTACAGGTAAGGTTCCCTAAGGATAAAAGCAAAGCAAGGCACATTTAGACCAGGGTTTAATTGTTCTAAGACTGGGAGGTAAGGGGAAGGAAATCTCCTGGCTAGGAAATCCCATGGTGGGTGGAGAGTTCCCAGAGAAATAGGGGAAGCCAGGAGGAAACAGAGTTCAGGTGTTAGAAGCATTACTTTGAACTGGTGAGGGCAGCCCAAAATAAATGGTTATCTTTGCTGTCCTACAGACATTGAATGCTCAAGAAAGTAAATTAAGAATACGCCCAATGGTAATTAGGAACGACTGCATTAAACCATAACTAACTATATGTTCAGTAATTTTTGCTGCTTAAGGCACCACTTTCTTTTGGGTCTTGAGAAGGGCTCCAAGTTCCTGGAGTTTAATCCAAGGCCAGAAATTAATCCACTCTAGTTTTTTGGGTTTTTGTATTTTATTCAGTTCAAAGGAAACATCAAAAGAATTATGCCAAAGTTCCAGATAAGTCTACCTCAAAAGAAAGAAAAAACTCCACTATTGCTGTAAACGCTGAACGCCACATACGAGTCCTGAAAAGTTTGGCACACTAATTCCAAAGGCTTCCTTGTGTCTTTCAACCTGGGCCCACCACTGGGCTTCTTTTAGCTGGCTTATTTTCCTAGCTTCTCTGTGTGCTCAAGGGACTTTTTCTCCCCTCACTCTCTCTGTTGAATTTGGTCTAATGCATAAGTCCACACAAACAAGGGTGTAGCCAGAAGTCCACTTTTAGGGGGGGCCCAGGGGTTGACGGGGGACTCAGCATTTCTCTCTCTCCCCATTCATACATTTCCTAGCGGGGATGCCCAAGCCCCGCTAGCTGCAGAGATTTACTGGATGAGCCTCTGCCTGTGCTGCCTCAGCAGCAAAGAAGCCAGCAGGGTGCTTCAGCGGCAGATGCCGGCACTTCCGCACATGCTCAGAACTGAGCATGCATGGAAGTGCCAGCATTCGTAGCTGAACCACCCCACTGGCTTCCTTGATGCTGAAGCAGCACAGGCAGGGGGGTCACCCAGCGAATCTTTATCTGGTCTGGCAATCTTGGAGGGGGCCTGAGCCCAAAATTGGAGGAACCCAGGCTCTCAAGCCTCTCCCCCCCCCCCCCCCCCCTCCAGTGGCTACACCATTACTTACTGGCAAAACATTGCTTATTGTTAACGTTCCTGTCCTCTGACATGGCACCCTAATAAATAGGGCCTGCAGCCCACCTACCCCTTCACAGCTTCTATCAATTGTGGGCCTCCCATGGTTGTATATGCTTGCACTGGATCACCAACAAACAGAGAAGTCTTAGGCTGAACTATTCATACCTCTCTCTTAAGCTATGTTTCTTTCTGATATCAACCATGCTGTCAGGTTCTAGTCTGGGTTCTGAGAATCTTTTCCTTTTCTGGCTTCTCTTCCTGTAGGCCATAAGGTGACCTAACCAGAGCTAATATGGGTGGGCACTATGTATATATAGGTATGTGTAATGTTTCTTGGGTTACTCCTAAATAATGCCTCAGAATGCACTTGATGATGGATATTTAATAAAGTCTGCCCAACAGCTGTCCTTCATCAACATAAACCACATACATACTCGCAACTTGTGTTTCAAACCTTAACACCACCGATTCTGAACACTCAAATACCAATAACAGCACCTTTAAAAAGGCAGCAGTGAATTTGCACAACAGCAATATGTGTCCCATTGGAAAAGCCAGACAAATCAGAATGATATAGATCACCACACCAACTACATTCCAGTGGAATCTCTCACTTCGATCACATGCAGAACACAGATCAACCCTCATTAATTACAGAATGAAGGACCAAACATTGGATACTGTCCTGTAGCCCAGCATAAGCCCTACTCCTCCCATCACTCCATTCCTGTAGCCCAGCATCAGCCCTACTCCTCCATCCATCCCTGTAGCCTAGCATCCTTCCCTTTCTACCCCACCTCCATCTGTCCCTATAGCCTTGAATCTGCTCTACCCTTCCCTTTCTACCCCCTCTATCAGGAGTCTGCCCTACCTGTTCCGCGCCCAAGTTAGGCATGGGCGTTTACCCCAGGTTTTCATTGGTGTAAATAACTGCGCCTAATTTTCAGTCATGTGGACGATGCTACACATATTCTGTAAATTGTGCCTAACTTTAGGTGCGGTTTATAGAATATGCATAGTTCTGTTTTCCATCGTGTCATTAGCATTAGTTTTGTTAAATTGAGACCAGTATCTGTCTGCTGGGATAACGTTCAGCTCAGGAAAAAGAGGTTGTTATAATGATAGTTCTCCAGTGGTAATTTTTCTCTAATCTTTAAATCCTTATTTTGGCAATATAAAGCCAAAATATCAGCTGTTGATGAAATACCACAATTGGTTGTAATAAATTCTACATCTAACATATGATCCAATAATGAAAACAATTTCTTTAATGTTAGATTTGTTGTACCCCACCAGTTTTGAACAGAATTCCTTTTTTAAATAGTTAATTTCAGTTTATATTCATGGATAGCAGTATGCCAGTTGTTTTTATTAACATCCATAGGATATCATTTCCAAATTCTTTCTTTAGCTCTACACTGCCATTTTAAAGACAAAAGTTCTTGATCGAACCATTTCTGTTCTTTGACTTTTTGAGCCAAAGAGGCTAGTCTAATATAGAACCAGAAATCTGGTTCCAAATTGCAAAATAAAAAAAAAAGCCCTCAGTAGTGGCAGTATCAGAAGACAATTGTTAAAAACGGTTCCAGGGGTGATCAGCATGGGTTCAGCCAAGGGAAGTCTTGCCTCACCGATTTGCTTCATTTCTTTGAAGGCGTGAATAAACATGTCATGTGGACTGGCTGGGGGTCTCCAGGACCAGGTTTGTGAACCACTGAACTAGGGGGGAAAAAAAGCTCTATGTCCGAGGAAGCCAACTGTGTTTGATGGAAAAGGCGATTAGCCATGGCTGAACGTAATGAATGTGAAGGTTATAAAATGAAACCAAATGACTCAGTCATTTAGAACTATGAACAACTCGTCAATGCCACTCCATGAAGATTACCCCAGTGATTTCAAGTAGACATGGTATAATGGCCAGGGGTGGTGCTGGCAACCTCACCCCGTTTAGGGCCTGCTGTTGAAACCACCACATTTGTGGTGACTCCATATGCCATTCACAATTTGTTTACTGTGGACAGTAGGGACAAAACAGAAAGAGAGAAAGACATCGTATATTGATATCAAGCTCGATTCTAACTTGCCCAACTTGATATATGGCCTCAATTTATCTGTTTCAATGTGAAAGGGGAAATTGGTGTGCTAATGGTAGGCCAAATGTTGATCCTGATGGTGCTGATATTCAGCACTGTTTGAACAAATTTATATGGTTAAGTCTGACCACAGGTTCAGCAGACCTAAATCCAGATAAAGATATCTGGATATCGTTATCATGCTATGTTCAGCAACATGGATTTAACTGAATAAATCATTCAGTATCCAGTTAAAGTTAAATGTCAAGTTATTTGGGTAACTTTAACCAGATACGATGCCATTGAATACTGCATCCATAATATGTCATATCCATATTACAGTGTTTTGGTTCGCTATTGAACCTTCCTTCAGAGTAATTAAACACAGAAATTGCAGTGTCAATCTAAGGCTATTAGTGCACAATGAAGTCCCTATTCGCAATCTCCTGCAGGGCAGCACTAAAAAGAAAAGAAGCCCCATAGGGAAATGGAATCACAACCTGTCTGACTTATTACATTTCTTTCCGGCCAACACAGTATCTGTAATTACAGGCAATGCCTCTCATTGCTTCTCTTATTACACTTTTTTTTATTCTTTTTATTCAGAATAGCTGAATAGGTTCTCTGCAGTTTATTGTGTGGTCTATGTAAGTCTCTTTAAAAGAAGGGGTTTTGTACCATTTTGGGATAAGGTGGCATGGGATCTCAGATCTAGCCTGATCTGGTTTCTCCAAAATCAAAACTTACTCTTGCAAAATCAGATTTTTAAAATTATTACTATTGTGCTCACATCTAAAATTAAAGAGTTTGGGGGTCTGCTTTTACTAAGCCATGGCAAAAAGTGGCCTGCGGTAGTGTGGGTGCGTGTTTTTGGTGCACACTGGGCCAGATTTTACCATGTCTGGGAAAAAGGGCCTGTGGTAAAATTGAAACCAGCACACACCTATTTACGGACTGAGCCCTTAATGCCACCTGTTAATCTAGCGGTAAGGGCTCACACACTACATGCGCGGCGACCAGTCGGTATGCACCAACTGCCGATTAACGCCAGAAACACCACACACCATAGGAAATAAAAAATAATAATTTGTCCTGGCAGTATGGGCACACGTCAAATACAAAATTACTGCCAGGGGGGCACGTTAGCCTGGAGTCTCATTTTGGCACGCCTTTATAAAAGATCACCTTGATAATCTAAAGGGTTGGTTCCTGCCTGGTTACACCACACTGAGCAGGCTGCAAGGGTTTATTCACTGGGCAGTGGCGCTGAATATTTCCTCTGATCACTACAACACTGCCCAGGCAGTGCTGGGATGATTCAGGGCTGGAGTCAGGGATTTATTCAGTCAGCTGCAACATTCAGTCCACTAACCAGGTCAGCAAAAAGGCTGTCTTAACTATCTGCTGAGCTACCTAAGAACCGGTTTGAATATTGGCTCAGTGGCCGGATAACCTCCAGGTAGCTGTGTTGACCTGGATGTTCAAAGCTTATGGCCTGGCATTAAATATCCATGTTTAATTCAGCCCGCAGCCGTCAGCGACTTAAAGACCACTGTCTGCTGCAGACTGATATTGGCCCCATAATTGTATACTGTAAAAAAAAAATACCAGATGTATGTTAGCATTCGTTCACTACAATACACAATGGGGGTCGATATTCAGCCGGCAGTGATCAGCGTTTTGCTGACTGCCACTGGCGCTAAACACGGAAATTATATGTCGGGTCAGGTTTGAGGAGCTGGCTAACACGTAGCTGGTTAAGTCCAACATTCAGCACTTAACCAGCTATGGGTTACTGCATAAAGACAGGACTGACTTTTATGTGGTCCTATTCATGCGGTTAACCTGGCCTGATAAGTTCTGAATATCGGCTCTTAAACCATCCAAGTGCTGACTTCACCCCGGGATGTCCCCAAAATAGATGTCTTTTTGATTTTGGTGCTAATCGGTTAAGTGCTGCCAAAAATGACATGTTAGCTCTGAACAGGCGACTTAACCAGCCAGGAGCGGTGTCTGGCCATTTAAATCACATTGAATATCAACCCCAATATTTGTTCCACAACTTCAAAGGAGGCCTATTTAGAAAACTGTTGTATGGATAAGTAGCTGCAGTGCTAAAATCTGTAATTAATCCAGTAACAAAAAAATTCATAGATATCCAAAGCATATTATTACTTATACACTAATTTATCACACGTAGCTTTACCGCACTCATTATGCCGCACCTAAACCAACTTCGTGATCTCTGAAGCTCATGCAAATAAGCATCTCTAACAACAGTCTCAAAGCCTGCTCATTCTGGCTCCACCACTTTCTGCTTGGCAGATTTTTTTTTTTTTTTTTTTGAATGACTGGCAATCAATGAGAATGAATGACTGCCAACTGCCCACTCAACCCTTTTTACTCATCTCTGCATGCACACACTACAGAACTGAGTGGTGCTCTGTGACTGCAGATGAGGTTTCTCTTTACAACTTAAAACACTTGCATTTCACATTAGAGACAAATGTATCTCCCAGTATGTAGTGCTTTCAAAATTATGCACAAGGAAGATCATTTTCAAAAGGTTATAACTCTGATTTTCCCAGTATTAAAAAGGGCAGGTCTAGAAGGGAGGGAGGGAAAAGCCACCTGATAATGTAGGGGAACTTTTGTTTTGAATTCCCTGTGCATCATTTATGGCACAGACTCTGTCCTTGCTGCAGGGTAGGTGCAATGTATGCTCTGTAGCAGCCAGCCCCAAATTCTCAAAAGGAAACTCTGCAAGGAGGTTTCTCTTTGAAAATGTGCTTGCAGGCCTGCAGATAAAACAGCCTGCAAGTCCATATTGAGGCAGTTTCCAAAATAGTTCACGGTAATTTTAATATGTCACCTTTACCGTGTGGATTTTATAGGTATTTCTGAAAGAGAAGCTATCTGAAATTCTAAATGGATTGCAAAACACCCATTAAATAAACAAATCAAAATAAACCACAACACTATCAAACATATAAATGGCAAGTGACCGACTCACCCGCAAATGCGCAGTAGAGATTTCCCTCTCTGTCCCGCCCTCGTGTCAAGACGTGATGATGTCAGAGGGCGGAACAGAGAGGGAAACGGAGTCGGACGCTGCCTGCCACTGCTGCTGGAGCCTGGAAAGTTGAAACACACCAACATCGCCGGTGCACCAACCTCCACCCCGACGTCATCGTCGCTGCCGCTCCCGCCCCCCTCCGTATCGGGCCCCCTGCACTGACATGACAGCACCTCTCACCTCCGTGTGGAAGCGCTGCAGGCAGCAGCAGAGCAATCTGCTGCTGCCTGCAGCGCTTTCACACAGAGGTGAGAGGCGCTCTCATGTCAGTGCAGGGGGCCCGGCACGGAGGGGGGAGGGAGCAGCAGCGAGGAGAGTAGCTGGACATGGGGGGAGGGCAGGGGGAGAGAGGAGGGTTGCTGGACATGGGGGGAGGGCAGGGGAGAGAGCAGGGTTGGTGGACGGGGGGGAGGCCAAGGGAAAGAGGAGAGTTGCTGGATATGGGGGGAGGGCAGGGGAGAGAGGAGGGTCGGTGGACGGGCTGAGGCCAGGGGAGAGAGGAGGGCTGCTGGACATGGGGAGGGGGAGGGCAGGGGAGAGAGCAGGGTTGTTGGACATGGGGGGAGGGCAGGGGAGAGAGGAGGGTTGCTGGACATGGGGGAGAGGGCAGGGGAGAGAGCAGGGTTGCTGGATGGGGGGGGAGGCCAAGGGAAAGAGGAGGGTTGCTGGATATGGGGAGAGGGCAGGGGAGAGAGGAGGTTTGCTGGACATGGATGGATGGAGGTGAGAATTATTACATTTTGCAAAACACAAAGCTCGCCCGTTTTAACGGGCTTAACGGCTAGTATAAATATAAAATCCTGTTAAACATAATCAGAGCTAATACAGAAAAAAGGTCAGAGTTAAAGGGTTGAGTAAACAAAAACACTTAAATATAATGGAGGAAACCATTATATTTTCTCAAGAATTCTTCAGTAAAAGTCCACATAGTGGGGATATCAGAATTCCATGAATAATTATTGTACATTTTATAAAAGGCCTTTGGAACGTTTGACCGCCAATTCAACCTCCTCCCCCTCAGTGGGATCTTAATATAGTCCTAACCCAACTGATGGCGTCTACTGTGTTAAAACAGAAAAAACAGCACAAAGGGCCTTTAAAAACGAAGGGAACACAGTTCTTTCATTGAAAAAAATCCTTTAATAATGAACTTTGATTGAAGAAAGACCCGGTGGGTCTACTGTGTTAAAAAATGTTAACTTTCAAAACTTTGGGGGTCTTTTACTAAAGCTTAGCTCGAGTTATCTGCAATAGGGCTCATTTATTCCTATGGGCCCTGCTGCAGATAACTCGAGGTAGGCTTTAGTAAAAGACTCCCTTTATTCTTGGTTGCTTTCACTGCAGCAAGAAGAATTGGTGAACTACAAGCCTTGGTCCATTATCACCCGTTCATTACATTTTTTTTCCCACTAAAGTGGTCCTCCCAACACATCCAAAATTTCTACCTAAAGTCATTGCTTCTTTTCACATCATTCAGGACATTCTTTCCTAAACCGCTGAGTCTTCCAGTAGAAGAGGCTCTACATACTTTAGATTGTCGCCGCTCCCTCCTTTACTATTTAGATTGCACCAAGAGTTTATGACAAACCACACAACTGTCTCCTTTCAGCCAACTTCCTTGGGTCAATCCATTTCAAACAAAGTTTATCTATATGGATAATGGATTGCATAGACCTCTATTATCAACAAGCCAAGCTTCAACTTCTTCATAATATTACTGCTCATTGACTCAAAGCAACGTCTACCTCTACAGCTCACTTGAAAGGAATGTCATTCTTGGATATTTGGAAAGCAGCAACCTGGTCATCAACTCATACTTTCACAAGATATTACTGCTTAGATGGTGCATCAAAAAAAAAAAGGAAAAATATATTTTATATACCTCTGTAGTCTTTTGGGTTAGCTTCCTTTTAAAGCAATTAATCTTCTCCAGAAAGTTTCTTTTCTTCTTACCCTTTCTTGAACTGTCCTCAACGTCAAAGTCCAAATAAACACAGAACTCTTCCTTAGCGCTAAACCAGCTTGCGCATTCAATTCTAAAGGAAAACCTAAAACAACTTTGTAGGCTTAGTAGATGACAATCAAATCTTAGAGGGAGTATAAACAGCAATCCCTGATGGCAGATATGTAATTAGGGACACCTTTAATAAATGCACTAAGCTTATTGCATTCTACAAATAGCCAGCATGCTAAAAATCCTGGACTAATTGCATGCTGCATTACAGGGTGGGAATTAAGTGGGCTGTAAGTGGAAAATGGGCATACATTGCAACTAATGCACAGTACCTACCACATGCTATCACTTGTGCACTTATGCCTCCTCAAGTGAATAAACAATGTTCAGTAAAGAACATTTCTGTATGGTACATGCTGGGCATGCCCCTGTTGGGGTCTGCTTACAATTATCACACATTAGACAATCACCCCAGCTGATAGCTGAAGCACTCAACAGCCTGGTCCTTAGCCTTATACCTTGTACAAAATACACACAATAACTCACAAGTTACTTAGAAACAAAATAAGAAAGTTTATTACAAAGGAAAAGAATAAAGAATAACTTTAGTTCAGCAATACAAGTGCCAAGCAAGTCTGAAATATAAAAAAGAAATGATTAGAGAGACCCCCTTGTCTCCAAGCCAGTTCACTGCCTTGGGAACAAAGAACCCCCCGAACCCTACTATATCACTCATATTTATACAATTATACAATAATCTGGAACCTAATTACCATTTTAGCACATCCCACTAACCAACCATCTGATCATGCATGCGTATGTCGCCTAGAAACCTCTCTCCCACCATACCTTTGTCCCAAATTCCATGTTCACCTCCTCATGCTACTTCAGCAATTTTTTTGTATCACATATCCAAACTATAACTAAGTTATTTTTACTGTATCAGCTGACCTTGTGGTTGAGCTAGCAGACTGTTCCAACTTCCCCTTTTCACTATCTAGATGTAATGTGGTTTCAAACTGTATAAAACAAAGGAAATCTTGACCCAAAGATTAATATAAATCTAAATATCCATTAAAGTTATCTTAATTACATTGATTGGACCACGCTATATGCATGTATTTATCTACTAAAAGATTGTAACAAAGTTCACAATCAATACATTCTTAAGCTGTCTTGTATAGTATCTGGCCCTAGACATGACCTTAACATTGGTCAGCAAAAATACAGACCCCCCCCCCCCCCCATTTTTTTATTCCATTCTCAAGATGCACCTCCCTCCCCAAGATCTTCTATAACCGTCTCCACACCCACAAACATCTGTCTCAGTGAAGGGTCCAATTCCCTTTCTCCAATTGCTTGCCCAACAAATCACGCTAAGTGCGTAAACATGTTTTTGGGTCCAGTCTATTCAGTAGGAGTGTGGGTCACATGGCTGTTCTTGCACAATTTCACAAGGCCACCCTACAGCCTAATCTGAGCCCTTTTACTAAGCAGCTTTAAGGCTAGTTACAAACACCAGGACCACTGGCCGACATGCGTCATGTTTTGATTTAGCTGCATCAGGGTCGGGTCCACAACTTGAACACTGTCATGTAAGCTTTTTTTTCTCTCTCCCCTCCCCTCCCCTCCATGTCCAGCGATTCTCCCCTTCCCTGCCCTCCCATCCGTTTCCCGCAATTCTCTCCTCTACTGTCCTCCCATCCCATCCACGTCAATCAATTCTCCTCTGCCCTGCCCTCCCCTCAATGTCCCTCGATTCTCTTCTCCCCTCAATTTGTACCTGAACGTTCTCTAGCTGGCTGGTGCTGGCTTCCATTCCATTTGTAACATCCCCTGATGTCAGCCAGCCTCCAGCGTTCCATTCCCTCTCACTGTTCCGCCCTCTGACATCATTACGTCTTGACGCGAGGGCAGGACAGTGAGGGGGAATGGAACATTGGAGGCTGGCTGACAACAGGAGATGTTACGAACCCAGGCAGCCAGACATGGAACGTTGGAGGTGTACATTATTATGTAGGATACTTGCTTGTTAACATCCAACTGACAGCACTGATTAGCTAGTTAACCAATTAAGTTACACACATTGTTATACAATACACTTCAATGTCTGCATGGAAATTAAGGTGCAATATATGGGGGGTCTTTTACTAAAGGTCAGCTCGAGTTATTTGCAGCAGGGCCCACAGGAATAAAGTGGGCCCTGCTGCAGATAACTCGAGCTAATCTGTAGTAAAAGACCCCTATAGAATTTCGAGGCAAACGTAAAAACTTACCACTCTTTATTAACATGCCTACTATGTTGAAAACTCAGATGGGCAGATGGTCTGTCAAATATTTTGGTATACGTTTAAACACCAAAGTAGTTTATGGTTAACTGTAACAGCAACTGGAAGACAGTGAAGCTGAGCCAAATTAGGGGTGACAAGATGAAAATTTCCCCTCACCCTTTCCCAGCAACTGCAAACGTTTAAGATTGCATCTGGGAAGACCTTGATATAATGAGTTACAGTAGTCCAATTTGCTGATGACCAAGCCAATTAATGCCTTGGTCAGATTCTTAACATTTTTTGCTCTTTTAATGGAGTTCCTTTCTGTTTTAACAATGTTTTGCAATTTACACTGCTTTGACCTTCTGTAAGACAAGGTGGTAGATCAAAACCCTAATAAAGATAAACATTTAAAAAAGGGAGAAGTTCACTAAGTATGTGTTTCTAGATTCTTCTCAATTAGAAGCTTTTTTATTGGATAAACCTTAGCTTCTAGAAGAAAATGCTTAGATTTGATTTTCAGGATGAGTAATAGAAGTGGATTTAAATAGTCTACTCCCTGCCCATTAACGCTGTATTAGTTTTGTTAAATTTATTTGCTATTCCAGTTATTGGTCTGTTGGCTTCCCAGATGTGGACTATGCTGAAAGTATTATTTGTTTTTGTTTCTTTCTTTTTTCTAAGAGATGTTTTCTTCTTTGGTTTAATTCTGATATTTCTGGATTTTTTTTCTGCTTGAAATATATGGACCCCATTTACTAAGGCGCATTAGCATTTTTAGCACATGCTAAAAATTAGTGCATGCTAATGCTGGAGACACCCATATATTCCTGTGGGTGTCTCTAGTGTTAGCATGGGCTAAAAACGTTAGTGCGCCTGCAGCGTGGCTTGGTAAACAGGGCCCTATGTTTCAAAGAACAATAATTTAAAAAAAGGAGAAGTTAGTGAATTGAAATGTAGATTGAAAAAACAAGATTATATTGTGAATGAAGTATGAGATGTCTAAGAAATTGCTTATCCAGTTTCACTCTAAGACAGCTTCACTGGAATTCCTGAAATAGAAGGTAAACTAATAGTGATGTGCTTTTCAAGGGGGAAAAACTAGTTATTGATTTATCTAGAATTAGTATCAGCTAATAAAAATGCAACCAATCTGCTACCAGTGCTAGATATAATTTGCAGATTACAGATTGTTGATCCTTAACAATCAGCTAAAAGTCATCCCTCCAAAATGTGAAAGTCAATTTGATTATTTGCCCTATGTGAGTAAAGGAATTTTATTTCTGAGATTCCTATTAATAATAAACTACTAATGTTGAGAGGTTTTTAATATTCAAATAGATATCACAATGAGTGATGGGAAGTTATCTGGCTCTTCAGCAGATACCAACATTCACTATCCTTTCAGCTTGTCGTATTATCAGTCTGATGTTTTACTGAATCCAGTAACATTTCTCCAAATCGTTTGGAATAAGATGTTCATTCCTGGTCAAATAATTGTTTCCTTAGATTTTCAGTTGTGTCTTTGCCACCTAGAGAGCCTAATACAGTTACTAAAATTAAGTATCATAATCTCAGAAAAACTCTTGCTGTCAGCATTACAGAGAAATTGAATTTGTCAGAAGTAGACTTATTCAGTAAACCTTTGGATGAAAAGTTCTCCCTGTGGAATCTGTAACTTAAAGAAGCCTTGAATACAACTGTGCCAAACAGGTCTATTAAGATTGACCTTAAAAAGGAAACTGCATGGTGTCATGCAGTCTTAGATTGCTAAAGCAATAAGGACGACATCTTAAATATAAATTCGATTCCCGGCACAGGCAGCTCCTTGTGACTCTGGGCAAGTCACTTAACCCTCCATTGCCTGCCGCATTGAGCCTGCCATGAGTGGGAAAAAGTGCGGGGTACAAATGTAACAAAAATAAAATAAATGGAAAAAATATATACTTCTACTGAGAGCATACTGAGGTTTAAATGGGATGCTAGGAGTTAAAAATTGGAAATCAAGAAAGTTAAGCAGAAATATATGACAAATAACTTATTTCAGCATGAAATTACTCTTTAGCAAACAGCCCAGATTATAAAGGTATTTTCATGCCCACCAACGTAGGTTAGGTTATGTTTCTCTACTTTGATTTGACTGATCAGTTAGCTTTTTGATAGAAGAGCACTAAGATTCAAACATCTCTTCTGGTGATCATTCAGTTTCTCAACCTCCACTGACTCAGGTGGAGTAGAGGAATTAGCCTAGTGGTTAGTGCAGTGGCCTGAGATCCAGCAATTCCCACTGCAGCTCCTTATGATTTGGGGAAAGAAAATGCCTGTATATAATATGTAAACCCCTTTGATTGTTACCACAGAAAGGTAGTATATTAAATCCCATCCCCTTTCCCTAGAGATTAACCAGTCAGGTTGCACTAATCCCTCATTTGACCATAGGCATAGTTTGGGGCAGGCGTGGACATGGACAGTGGGAGAATACCTTCCACCAAAACATAAATATTGTAGAAGTTGCTAAATAGGCCCCCCTTCCCCTACTACCAATAAGACTACCTTGCCCTTTGCCTTCTCAATGTATACAGACAAACTATACCAATGCAGTTGATGTTCTATCTTCATCTGGCCAAGCTATTACGCTAGTACAGTTTGGATGGAAGGGCCAATAAGACATGCATTTGCTGGTTTTGCTTATGTATCAAACTATGATATTGATATAACCCTTTGGGGAATCAAGCTGAGTCACTGCTTATTGAATCAAATGCTAATCTGGTTAAAGAAGGGCCAAACATTTTAGTATATTTGTTGGTTCATATTAATAATTCTTCTTTGAACTAAGGATATGTTCTTCATACATTCAATCAAGCAGTAATCAAACCAGCCGTGTTTTTCATTACAATAAATAAATAAAGGTACTAGGTCGCGGCAAGCAAGGGTTTCCACGCCAAGTCCAGCTGCAATGAGGAAAAGGCCAATGACAAAAGGTTCAAGGTTGGTAACCTGAGATGACCTTCTTGAAAATCTTCACTGAATCAAACCTGCTTTGAAAAATCTGGAGCTGATCCTATTATTCTAGTACATTTGGGCTCATTTTCGAAAGAGAAGGACGCCCATCTTTCAACATAAATTGGAAGATGGGCGTCCTTCTCACAGGATCATTCAAATCGGTATAATCGAAAGCCGATTTTGGACGTCTCCAACTGCACTCCGTCGCAGGGATGGCCAAAGTTCAAGGGGGCATATTGGAGGCATAGAGAAGGCGGGACTTGGGCGTGCCTAACACTAGGACATCCTCACCCATAATCGAAAGAAACAAGGATGACCCTGACGAACACTTGGACGACTTTTCCTGGTCATGTTTTTCTTACGACCAAGGCACAAAAGGTGCCCAAACTGACCAGATGACCACCGGAGAGAATCGGGGATGACCTCCCCTTACTCCCCCAGTGGTCACTAACCCCCTCCCACCCTCAAAAAACATCTTTAAAAATATTGATTGCCAGCTTCTATGCCAGCCTCAGATGTCATACTCAGGTCCATCACAGCAGCATGCAGGTACCTGTAGCAGTTTTAGTGGGTGCAGTGCAGTTCAGGCAGGCATACCCAGGCTCATCCCCCCCCCCCCTACCTGTTACGTTTGTGGAGGAAACAGTGAGCCCTCCAAAACCCACCAGAAACCCACTGTACCCACATCTAGGTGCCCCCTTCACCCATAAGGGCTATGGTAATGGTATACAGTGGTGGGTAGTGGGTTTGGGGGGCTCAGCACCCAAGGTAAGGGAGCTATGTACCTGGGAGCAATTTATGAAGTCCACTGCAGTGCCCCCTAGGGTGCCCGGTTGGTGTCCTGGCATGTCAGATGGACCGGTGCACTACAAATGCTGGCTCCTCCCATGACCAAATGGCTTGCATTTGGTCGTTTCTGAGATGGATATCCTTGGATTCCATTATCACCGAAAATCAGAAACGACCAAGTCTAGAGATGACCATCTCTAAGGACTACCAAATTTCAGGATTTGGGCGTCCCTGACGGTATTTTTGAAACGAAAGATGGATGTTCATCTTGTTTCGAAAATACGGGTTTCCCCACCCCTGGATGGGGATGTTTTGTGAGGACGTCCTCATCAAAACCTGGATGTCCCTTTCGATTATGCCCCTCAATTGTCAGTCAGTTTTTATTCTCCCCTTGTAGGTTAAATGTGTGAAACAAAAACTAGTGTATAAAAAAGCTTTTGAAATGTTTTGAAGAAGTAGAAGTCATTTATTTTTGTCACTCTGCATTTGGCAGAAGACGTGAAACAGATGTAGATTGATGGAAAGATTATTTGGGTTTTTATATTTACTGCATTTGACAGTGAATAATAAAAAGGCTGAAGAAAAGACTGTTCATAAGCTTGGACAATAAAAGGCTAAAGAATGCTATGAATTTGGATAACAGGACAATGCCAGTCATCTGGCACATGGTAACATCTGCAGATATGGTCAGGAATTTATCATGTGTCTCTTCCTATAGGACATT
The DNA here is from genome assembly GCF_901765095.1 of Microcaecilia unicolor. Taxonomy (NCBI): domain Eukaryota; kingdom Metazoa; phylum Chordata; class Amphibia; order Gymnophiona; family Siphonopidae; genus Microcaecilia; species Microcaecilia unicolor. Next base: position 477,109,125 of record NC_044033.1, on the reverse strand, counting down.
GAATATGAAGTCTTCTTTTTGTGATCCAGTCAAATGAATGCCAAGTTCCCTTAGCTGTGTGCCCAAGGCATCTCAGAAAATTATCAAAAGTATCTTTAAATTTGGATCATTAGAGAAAATCAAAGGAGAAAAAAAAAGAATGATAGAAAAACAAAAAGAAGAAAAAAAGAGATTTCTGCATGACAATTTGACACTCTCCTTGCTACTTAACACCTGATCTGCCAATCAGTGTGTTGCAAACGACATGTCAAAGCAGAAATGGAAGATTTTAACCCAGAATTATTCCCCATTAGCTCTTCCAATCTTTAAAGATCCTAGGATAATATAATGAATAAAATTACTATCTGAACTTTGATTAATAATAATAATGGTTAAGGAAAATGAATAAGTCTTGTTATAATTTTCTTATGTCTAAGGATAACAATAACATTTTTTTCCAGGGCTTGACTCCTAGACAACAAGATAGTGGAACTGTGGAGAAAGGGAAGGGGCAGCCAGGCCAGGGGCAGGTGCCAAAGAAGAAGAGGGGCTGGATTAAGAGTAACATGACCTTTTTTCTGCTCCTCATCTCTTCCCTGCAGGATGCCTGGAAGAGAGAGGCTGGAGCAGAGCACCCCCTTCTGCACTGGAATATAAAAAGAAGTGACAGAACCTCATTCCAGAATGTTCCCCCAGAAATTAAGCCCTAGAAATATAGAAACATGACGGCAGATAAAGCCCATATGACCCATCCAGTCTGCCCATCCTCTGTAACCCCTAATTCTTCCTGTTCCTAAGCGATCCCACATGCTTATCCCATGCCTTTTTAAACTCTGGAACAGTCCTTGACTCCACCACCTCCACCGGGAGGCCATGCCACGCCTCCACCACCCTTTCTGTGAAATAATACTTCCTTAGGTTGCTCCTAAGCCTATTCCCTCTCAACTTTGTCAAATGCCCCCTCATTCCGGAGCTCTCCTTCATTTGAAAAGGGCTCTCTTCCTGTACATAAATGCCCTTGAGATATTTAAACGTTTCTATCATGTCTCCTCTCTCCCTCCTCTCTTCCAGCGTATACATGTTGAGGTTCATAAGCCTGTCCCTATAATTTTTGCATTCAAGACCACTTACTAATTTTGTAGCCGCCCTCTGGACCGACTCCATCCTGTTTATATTTTTCCTTAGGTGCGGTCTCCAGAACTGCACACAGTACTCCAAATGAGGCCTCACCAGAGACATTCAACGGCACTATAACCTCCTTTTTCCTGCTGGTCATGCCTCTCTCTTTGCACCCAAGCATCCTTCTGGCTTTGGCCGTCGCTTTTTCTACCTGTTTGAAAGCTTTAAGGTCGTCAGACACAATCATCCCCAAGTCCAACTCTTCCTTCAAACACTGAAGCACTACACCCCCTATACTGTACCATTCCCTCCCTGTTTTCTCTACATTTTTTCTATCATAATAAATCTTACTATATATAAAAGTCATAGCTTCTTTTAATTCTCCAGTCACTCGGAAATAGTTTTATTGTCCCTTATGAATGAGAGTCAGATGGCTAAGTTAGGGGTCTTTTCACTAAGTTGCGGTAAGCACTAATGTGTGCTTACCGTGTTCCACAGTAATTTTTCATGTGCGCTAAAAGAAAATAACATTAGTGTTAAGGAAAGGTCAAGATGGAGACTAGGAATTTACTGCACTAATTAATTACCGCAGCTACATCGCCATACGCTAACTGAGCTTGAGCCCTTACTGCCTAAAAAATAAGTGTCGGTAAGTGCTTTTGTGAGATAATGGGAAAAATAGCGTGTGACCATTAATGCTGAACACTAATAAGCATGTGCTACAGCCACTTTTTACACAGCTTAGTGAAAGGACCCCTTAAAAGTTTAGAGGGCAATTTACATTTAGTCGCCCAGAGCCTATTCTATAAAGGAAAGTAGGTACCTACATTCCTTAATAAAATACTAACATAATCAGGCATATATATGCCTTTATGGTTAGGTGTTAGCTATTAACACCAGTCATAGAAGTGGTGTAAATGCTTGTACCTAGATATAGGCTATACGCATGCAACTTTCAGTGATTATAAGTTTTCAAATAAGTGTGTGTTCCACTCAAGCTTCACCAAAACTTCCCCCATGTGAGCATCCATCTGAGACGCACACACAACTGTACATATGTGCATATAGAATAGCGTTTAGCCAGATTATTGTGATTTATATAAGAACATAATAATAGGCATACTGGCTCAAACCAATGGTCCATCTAGCCTAGTACCCTGCTTCCAACAATGGCCAATCCAGTCACAAGTATCTGGCAGAAACCCAATTAGTAGCACCATTCTATGCTACCAATCCCAGCAAAAGCAGTGGCTTCCCCTATCTCAGTAACAGACTCTGGACTTTTCTTCCAGGAACTTGTCCAAACCTTTTTAAAACCCAGATATGCTAATCACCATTACCACATCCTCCGATAGTGAGTTCCAGAGCTTATCTATTCACGGAGTGAAAACATATTTCCTTCTCTTTGTTTTAAAAGTATTTCTAAGTAATTTCATTGAGTGTCCCCTGGTCTTTGTACTTTTTGAAATAGTGAAAAACCAAATTTTTACACCTCTCTTGATTTTATAGACCTTGAACATATCTCACTCCCTCAGCTGTCTCTTTTCGAAACTGAAGAGCCCTAACCTCTATATTTCCTTATATGGGAGCAGTTTCATCCCCTCTATCATTGTGGTCACTCTTTTTTTGAATCTTTTCTAATTCCGCTATATCTTTTTTTAGATACGGTGACCAGAATTGAATACTATACTCAAGATGCATTCACATATGCACATAAATGACTAGAATGCCAACATGTACGTGCTGCCTACCTTTAGGTGATTTCTTAAAGAATTGCCTCCTTAGCGCGTAATTTTATAATAGGTGTCTGGCTTGGAGGTGGAGGAGGATATTCTTTTTCGCCTATTTCATAAAGATACATAAGTGACCCTGTGTCCTTATATCATAATAGCACAAATTCTAAAGAAATTGTGCCAGAACTGAAGGTATATATGCATGTGTTTTATTAGAATGCATGAGTTATCTGTCTCTTCATATCCTTTCAGCTGATCATATTACAAATCTGATTTTATTTATTTATTGACATTTGTATCCCACATTATCCTAAGCAAGTTCAGCAATTATGGATTTAAGCTCCACCCCTGGCCCCACCCCTAACCCCGCCCCCTTTAGCCTCCCCAAACAGTTGAGCCACCGACCGCCTATGCATTAAATATACATTCAAAACGCCTGATAGTATAATGCAATTAATGAGAATAATGTAGTAGAATTAACAAGAATGAAAAATCTTAAAGACTATCCAGTTAATTACTTATCTTCAAAATTGAGAGATAAACCTTCCAAGTAAGATTTTAATAGTTTATGACTGAATCCAGTAACATTACTGCAAATAATTTTGAAATTGTACACATAAATTGTGAAGCTATCCACACTCTGCCCAGACTCTACCATCATCCATACTAGATTTTCTTTTCCCTCTTCTTTGTATTTTTCTTTTCCACCTTATTTGCTCTGTTTTATCTCCCTTCTATTATCTCTTAATCTTTTCCCCCTTTCTGTTCCATAATGCTCTGTAACATTCTGGTTCTCAACCCAGTCATGCAGGTACACCCAGTCAGTCCCAATATGCATGAGATTTGCATATATATATATTCATTATGGGACTCCTAAAAATATGATGGGCTGGCTAGGCTCTAAGGATAGGGTTGAGAACTACAGTTCTAACATGATTTTCCCCCACCTTCTTGAGGGAGATGGGTGGATGCGATTGAGAATCAAGTGATGAAAACAATGAGTAAAACCACCAATTCCTTTTGTCCTATAGATCATTGTCACCAATCTTTTATTAAAGCTTTGAAATCTTTAGTTGGGAAAGTTTTCACTAACATCATTAGTCGTTCCTTTCAGGGTTAATTTACACGATTCGCTAAAAATCGCAGTTGCTTGGCCATTGCTGAAGAATTCTTCTTTAGAATCAAATTTGATAGTTAATTATAGGCCGATATCATCATTATCCTTTCCTGCAAAACTTGTTGAAAAACTAGTCTATGAACTACTATTAGATTTTCTTGAACATCAGAACATTACATATACAGAGACATTGCTGATTTCAATTGTAGATACAGTGAAGGAGGGTTTTGATATGGGCAAATCAGGGCCATGCCAACACGGTAAGCGGGGTAAGCACCGCAGGGGGGCGCTGACCTCTGGAGGGCGCCACCGCAGTGCTTACCCTCGCCGCTTACCTCAGCTCCGCGCCGCCCTGGGGGCTTTAAATCTTTTCCCTCCGACGGTCGCAGCAGCTGAGCAGCGTCAGTGAAAGCACTGCCGACGTCTCCAGCCTTCCCTTCGCGCTTGCTCATTTGTTCCCGCAGTGTCCCGCCCTTCCAAGGAAATAACGTCAGAAGAAGGCGGGACACTGCTCAGCTGCTGCGACCGTCAGAGGTAAAAGATTTAAAGCCCCCAGGAGAGGAGAAATTGCTGGAAATGGAGGGGAGGGGAGAGAGGAGAATTGCTGGCTATGGATGGAGGAGGGAAGGGCAGAGAGGGACATGGATGGGAGGGCAGGGCCCAGGGAGAGGAGAAATTGCTGGAAATGGAGGAGAGGGGAGAGAGGAGAATAGCTAGATATGGATGGAGGAGAGAAGGGCAGAGAGGGACAAGGATGGACATGGATGGGAGGGCAGGGCCCAGGGAGAGGAGAAATTGCTGAGAGGGGAGGGGAAGAGGAGAATTGCTGGATATGGATGGAGGAGGGAAGGGCAGAGAGGGACAAGGATGGACATGGATGGACATGAATGGGAGGACAGGGCCCAGGGAGAGAGGAGAAATTGCTGGAAATGGAGGGGAGGGGAGAGAGGAGAATTGCTGGATATGGATGGAGGAGGGACGGGCAGAGAGGGACATGGATGGGAGGGCAGGGCCCAGGGAGAGGAGAAATTGCTGGAAATGGAGGGGAGGGGAGAGAGGAGAATTTCTGGAATTGGATGGAGGAGGGAAGGGCAGAGAGGGGCAAGGATGGACATGGATGGGAGGGCAGGGCCCAGGGAGAGAGGAGAAATTGCTGGACATGGAGGGGAGAGAGGAGAATTGTTGGACATGGATGGAGGGAAGGGAAGGGAAGACAGAGGAAGGAGATCCACATGGATGGAGGGGAAGAGAGAGAGAAGAAATGCTGGGCATGGATGGAGGGGAGGCAAGAGAGAGGAAGGAGATTAGATGAGGGAAAAGGAAGAGAGGAGAAAAACTGCACATGGATGCAGAAAATAGGCAGAAGCTGGATCCACTGGACAGTCAAGTCTGCGGAGGACCCAGCTTTTACTTATGGATATAGAGCAAGAAATGAAGAAGAAAGGAGGAAAGTAAAGAAATAAATGGAAAGGAAGCCCTGGAAACGGAGTTAAGAGGACAGATAGCAGCAGAATCAGATATTGGGCCAGCATGATCAGAAAAAGAAAGTCACCAGACAACAAAGGTAGAAAAAAATCATTTTAGTGTTTGGAATATGGCCACTTTGAGAATTTACATCTGCTATCTTATTTTGCAATGTATAGCAATTTGTTTCTAAGAATATTGCTGATAATTCCTGTCAGTGTGGCAAGTGGTGAGCGATCATTTTCACGGTTAAAAATCATAAAAAATTATTTGCGATCAAGTATTTCACAAGAAAGGCTTGTAAGCCTTGCCATGATTGCTATTGAGAATGATATATGTGCCCAGTTAGATATCAAAGATTGAATTACTAATTTCGTGAACATGAAAGCATGAAAAGCTAAGTGGCTGTAAACCCTCTATTTGTTGAGCAATCCCACAAAAGTGCACTCCATCTTTCAGCTCCTATTTCCTTTGCATCTTGTTCCACATGGGGGGAGGGGCGCCAACTGAGAGTCTGCAGGGGGGCACCAGAGGCCCTAGGCACGGCCCTGGGGCAAATGCTTTTTTTTAGTGAATTTGGACATTCTGAAGCATTTGACACAATTGATCACAAAATATTGTTTAATCTTTTGAAATCCAAAGGTCTGAGTGAGCTGGTATCGACATGTTTTCATTACTTTTAACAGGGAGGAAATTCTTTGTTTTAAAGGACTAAGTTAAATCCTCTGTAGTTGAGTGAACATCAGGAATTCCCCGAGGCTCTTCTTTATCAGCAATGTTGTTGAATATATTTTTATTTATTTATTAATTTTAACAAGCCTTACATCTTGTAAAAGTAACACAGAGTTAGAAATTTGTTTTAAACAAAAAGTTTTCCACAATACAAACATCAATATTATTAATCTCTTTCTTAGACCTCAAAAATGGGGGTCGTTTCATAAAGATAAGGAGATCACATGCAAAATCATAAAGGAATCGGCCTAACTCAAATTCACTTTCTTAATATATTAATCAGCTGTTAAACTATTCACTGGGATCCACTGGAGAGCCTTTTTTGATCCAAGAAACTTTTAAGTTGCTCAGGCTCAAAGAAAACATATTTAACATTCAGATATTTTACAATACATTTACATGGATAAGACAAGAGAAATGACGCTCCCATTGCCCTAGTTTCCTCTCTAAGGGCAAGGAATAATTTCCTCCTGTCTTGAGTATTTTTAGTCACATCCGGGTATATCCAAACCCGGGATCCACAAAAGATTTTCTTGGAATTTTTAAAATATAGTTTTAATATAGCACTGAGATCTTGTTCAAAAACTAACGATATGATCAAAGTTTGCTGCTGAGTAACCACTGAAAAAGATTGTTCCAGAAACATTGAAAGATCTTGTGTTTCTTGTTCACTCCCTCCACGAACTGCCTGGTATCCGATTTCTTTCACTACCCCATCTTTCTTTTTAGACATAGGGATATAGTAAATTTTATTTACTGGAGGAATATGAGATGGGGAGTATTGTAAATTTTCAATGTTGAATATATTTTTAATTCCTCTCTGCAGACTGTTGAACAGTTTAGGTTTGAAATTTAGATTGAATGCATTTCTGATCGATATTGATAAATTCTGATTGAAATTGATAAATCCGTGAAGGATGTGTTTCAAATGCTACGGCTTTAATGCAGTGAATCAAAGGTTACTTGGCAATCATTTAAAACTCGGTATTTCAATAGCGCAAAGGGCCTCTTTTACTAAACCACACTAGCAATTCCCACGCGGCAAATGCAATGCACTTTAATAAGATGCCCAAATACATTTATTGACTAGTTATCCACATGATGATGTACCTAGAGATTTTGTGATTGTGGACTTAACAGTCCCCATCATTAATGTAAACCAGAACATAGGGGTTCTTTTTGAATCTTTATCTATGAAGCCACAAGTTACTAAATTGATTTGGCAAGTATTTTTAAAATTGAAGACAATGGGGCCCTTTTACTAAGCTGTGGTAAAAAATGACCTGCGGTAGAGTAGATGCCTGTATTGGGCATATGCTGGGCCAGTTTTTACCGCATCTACAAAAAATGTTTTTTTTTAAATGGAATGGGAAAATGACCTGTGGTAAAAATGAAACCAAAGCGCACCCCAAACCGGCCTAAGCCCTTAATGCCACCCATAGATCTAGCGATAAAGGCTCATGCACTACACGTGTAGTGACTGGTTAGCGTGCGCCAAGTGCCAATTACCAACGGAACCAGCGCACGTAGGAGGAAATAAGTAAATAATTTATCTAGGCATTATGGGTGTGCACCAAATCTGAAATTACCGCCAGAAGGGCGTGCTGGCCTGGCGATAGTCTCATTTTGGTGTGCGGTGCACGCGCGTACAGCCTACCACAGCTTAGTAAAAGGGCCCCAAGGAGAAGATTACAAGATACCAAAATCTACAATAGGGTAGACACTCCTGAGGGTATAGATAACATAAAGAGGGATCTAGCAAAACTTGGTCTAGAATTTGGCAGCTAAGGCTTAAGGTTTAAAAATATGAAGGTCAAGTATCTAGGCTGCAAAAACCTGAGGAAGCAGTACAGTATAGGGACTGAAGTAATTCTGAGCTCAAAATTGGGGGTGATAGAATCAGATCATCTTTAAGATGGCCAAACAGGTAGAAAACGCAATGGCAAAAGCCAGAAGAATGCTTAGGTGCATAGGAAAAGGAATAGTGTGCAGAAAAAAGGAGGAGATACTATCTCTGTTTAAGTCTCTCATGAGATCCCATTTAGAGTACTATGTACAGTTCTGGAGACCACACCTTGAAAAGGATATAAATAGGATGGAATTGGTCCAGAAGGTGGTAAATGGCCAGTGGTCTTCATCATAAAATGTATGGGGATAGACTTAAAGATATAACTTAAAGATCTCAAAATATATACTTTGGAATATAGGTAGGAGAGGGGAGGTATGATAGACATTTTAATACCTCCATGGCATATATGCATAGTTGATGAGGCTCTTTCAACTGAAAGGAACCTCAGGAATGAGGGGCAATGAGACAAAGGTGAAAGAAGAAAGACTCGGAAGTTGCCTAAGGAAATACTTCTTTACAGAAAATGTGGTAAATGGGTGAAACAGCCTCACTATGGAGGTGGTGGAGTACGAGACTGTATTCAAATTCAAGAAAATATGGGACACACACATTGTTTCTCTAAGGGAGAAGAAGAAATAGTGGATGGTATAGAATCTCTAAGGGAGAGGAACATATAGTAGATGGTATAGATGGGCAGACTGGATAGGCCTAATGGTCATTATTTACTGTCATTTTTGATCTGGTCAATATTCAAAACAATTTAACCAACCAGAAACAGCTGCTGACCAGTTAAATCACTTGTTTGGGGCTATCTGTTAATTTTCAGTGCCTGTTAAGCAGTTATCTCAGCTAAAAACTAGCAGTTAGCACCTAAGTGAAAGACAACTATTTTGGGGGTATTCCAGGGGCGGAGTCGGCACTTGGTTGCTTAACTGCTGATATTCAGCACTTAAGCATCCAGGGTTATCTCATAAATGGTACCGCATAAAAGTCAGTCCTATCTTTATGTGGCAACCCATGGCCGGTTAAGTTATGAATATCGATTTAACCAGCCATGTTTTAGCCGGTGCCACATAAACCAGATATTCAATGCTGAAGCCTGAACATAGTCCAGCATTGATCTGGGAAAAATGTCAACAGTGGTCAGCACAATGCTCACCACCGCCAGCTGAATAGTGACCCCTATGTGGTAACAGTGGTTAGAGTATCTGGGTTTAGGTTTTAATAAATTCCTGGAGGAAAAGTCCATAGTCTGCTATTGAGACAGACATGAGGAAGTCACTGCTTGCTCTGGGATTGGTAGGATGGAATGTTGCTACCTCTTGGGATTCCGAATCTTGCTACTCTTTGGGGTTCTGGAATGTTGCTACTATTTGGGTTTCTGTCAGGTACTTGTGACCTGGATTGGCCACTGGGCCACTAGAGGGTAGGCCACTAGAGGGCGCTAGGAGGATAGCTGGAGGTCGCTAGGACCGGGGAGAGCCCTGGGAGGTCCACAGGTGCAGGTGGTTATGGGCTGGGTCCTGCTTAGCTATTAACCACTTTATACCCCACCTGAGATGTAAAAGGAAAGAAAGAGAGCTGGTAGCTGAAGAGAGAGAATCCCCCTGGAAAGAACTGGCTAAACCCTATGGACTTGTGGTGGACTGTGTGCTCAAGGAAGAAAAACAGGCTGGGGTAAGAAGTCCCTAAAGCATTTGTTGGACTGTGTAGCCTCAGTACTTAGAGGAACGGTGTGTTCAAAGAAAGGAAGGACTGGGTGTCCAAAGAAGAAGTAGGGCTGTGGGTCCCAGTACTGAGAAGCAGGCTGCAAAGCCTGGGGTTAGAAGTCCCCAAAGTATTGAGGTTAATGCTGAGCCCAGGAATCTGTGTGGGGAGGCTCAGTGTAAAGATATGTGAATGTATAAAGTATTTAAGCTAGAAGAACTGTGCCCAGGGGCTGGAATAAAGAATTGCCTGAATATGCTGTTGGTAAGACCTGATTAATTTTGCCTCTGGAGAACCAGCTCACCCTGAGTGAGAAAGGGGCCCAGGAGCTTGAGGTTGGATTGCTCAGGATGCTGGGAAGAGACTGTTTGGAGTCCTGTTCAGAGGCCACAGGCCTGCTGAAGATTGGGAGCAGAAGCCTCATCTTCACAATATTATTGTTCTACCAGTTTTCCATCTTTGAATCTTGTGCATGCATGGAAACATATATTAAACCAAGGTACTGAGCATTGCATGCTGTTCATAAATATTCATGACAATGATAATACCATGGGACAGACCTGATTGATCTTTTTTGATGAATAAATTGGAATTATAGATCTAATTATTCACCTTTCTAAATGAAGGAGTTCAAGGTGAATTGCAAACAGATATGCAAATTATTTCCATGTTTCATTTGTACTGGAAGCAATGACTTGCCCAAGGTCACAAGGACCATCAGTGGGAGAAAGGTTTGAGTCTTGGGTTTCCTTGTTCTCAGCTTATTGCACTAGCCACTAGGCTATTTCTCCACTCCTGTGTAGTAGATCAGTGGGGTAGGCTAAATGTGGCTTATCTGAATCTCAGGAAGGCCATTGACACTGTTTCATATAGAAGACTGGTAAGCAATCTAGGGGCCCTTTTACTAAGCCGTGTAGGCATGCGTGTCAATTTTGAGTTACCACCCGGCTACCGTGTGGCCCTGCGGTAATTTCATTTTTGACGCGCATCCGCTATATCATGTGCACAGTTACCACATGAGACCTTACCACTAAATCACTGGCTGGCAGTAAGGTCTCAGACCCAAAATGGATGCTGTGATAAAGTCACCTCCAGGATAGTTGGGTTAAGGCAGTTTCAGTCTGAAATACAAGTCCCAGAAGGCATTGCAGGCAAGGAGCCAGGGGGTGAGATGAGGAACCCGGACTGGACTCCTAGCTGCAATGGGAGAAGACATGGGGGTAAGCTGGCAGGATGTGTAGATTGGCTGCCACTAGGGGGAAAGAGAGAGACCCTGTGTGCAGGAGCTCATCATTAGTCTAATGTTCAACTCAGCTGGTATGGGTGTGGGGAAGCTAATGGAAGGAGAATGATAGGTTGTGGTAGCTGAAGCCAGGGATTGATTAGGCAGGTGGGAAGGAGTCTCAGCAGTTCAGTTCAGGAGAGAGAAGCAGAAGGAGAGAAGCAGTTGCAGGCTGAAAACCCTTGGGCAGGGAGGTCCCTGAAGTATTTGCAGGCTGAAAACCCTTGTCAGGGAGGTCCCTAAAGTACTGAAGCAGGCTGAAGTTCCTTGGGTAGAGGGAGTCCCTAAAGTATTGAACTCTCCTGAAGGTAAAGAGGATAGAAGGTAGAAACTGCTGCTTGGTGACTGAACTGTGATGATGAACTGAAAGAACTGTTTGTCTTGGGAATTGAACTACTGTTTATTGTGCATGCCATAAAGATCCCAGACTGGAGCTGACTGTAAGCCTGTATTGAATCCTGGTATGTGCTGATAGCCTGCTGCTTAAAGGGGACTATTTGCCACGCACTTTCAGGTGGCTTATATGTGCTTAAGATTGAAGGTGAATGCTGCTGTTGGAACTGTGTACTAGAAACCTACATGGAATAAAAGTCCTTAAGATTGAAGTTACTGGTGGACATCTATTTCTTCATTGTACTGGGAGCCTATGGCTGGAGGAGATTGTTCTATCCTTGGCTGCACAAGAAAGTTACCTGGTTACAACGCGCGCCAATTTTTATTTTGCCATATGTCCATTTTCAGCAAAAATTTTAAAAAGGCCTTTTTTTATAGGCGCACTGAAAAATGGATCTGCGCGCACCCAAAACACACACCTACACTAGTGCAGCAGCCCATTTTTCAGTGCACCTTAGTAAAAGGGCCCCCTAGAGTTGGAAGAACAATTGTAAACTGGGTTGAGGCACAAAACAAAGTAACAGTCAACGGGTTCCACTCTGGTGAAGGAAATGTGACCAGTGAGATATCACATGGATAAGTGCTAAGTCCAGTTTTCCTCAATATCTCTAAAAGTGAAATCAAGGAATGGTTAAAAAGAGAAATTTTCCTGTTTGCTATTGATATGAAAATCTCGTATCAATGGCAAACATCCTATAAGGTGTACATAAAATGTAAGATGATTTGAAAAAATTTGGATAAACCATCAAACATGCACTACACTTTAATCCAAGAAAATATAAAGGCAGTGGCGTACCAAGGGGGGGGGGGCAGTGGGGGCGGTCCGCCCCGGGTGCACGCTGCTGGGGGGTACCGCAGGGCGCGCCTGCTGCGAGAGTTCGCTAACTTCTCTCGTTCGCTGCAGCTCCCTCTGCCCCAGAACAGGTTACTTCCTGTTCCGGGGCAGAGGGAGCTGCAGCGAATGACCAAAGTTAGTAAACTCGCAGCAGGCGCGCGCTGCGGCACCCCCCCCCAGCGGCATGCACCCGGGAGGGGGCTCTTTTGCGGGGGGGGCTCTTTCGCCGGGGGGGGGGGGTCCGCGCTGCATCGGGGGGGGCGCTGCACCCGGGGGGAGGGGCGCCGCCCCAGGTGTCCGCCCCCCTAGGAACGGCACTGTATAAAGGCATACATTTTGGATGAAGAAATCCAAGAACTAGATATGATTTTGAAGTTAAAGAACGAACAGTCACGAAACAGAAAAGAAATCTGGGCTAACGTAGCCAATCAATGTGACAAAGCAGTTGTGAAAGCTAATAATATATTTGGATGCACAGAGAGCAGTGTGATATTCTTGAGCGTCTTAGATATTTTTATGTTATGCTATTATATAACTATAATCACAGTAGAACTAGCAAAAGGTGCAGAACGATAGCATCTTTGTGAGACATGGCATTTCATGTAGGCTGCACTTAACCCTCCATTGCCTCAGATACAAACCTAGGGTCCCTTTTACTAAACTGCACCAGGTGCTAATGAGTGCCTAATTCAGCAATAAGGGCCATATTCTATATATGGCACCTAAAAAATACACGGGGTAAATAGTTCTGCCTAAGCGTATTCTATAAGCGATGCCTAGATGTATGCGCGATATATAGAATACGCTTAAGCGGAACTTCTAGCACCTAAAACTACGTACATCCAACGAAAACATGGCCTAAATCCCTGCACCTCGATTTATGTGCACTGGCCAAATTTTATAACTGTGTGCTTAAATTTTGGAATGCCCACTGAACGCCCATTTCTCCACCTATGCGCATGAGAAGGTAGGCGCAGTTCATTACAGAATATGCTTAGCGAGTTGTGCTTGTAAATTCTAATTATTGCCAATTAGTGCCCATTATTGCTTATTAAGTGCTGTTAAAAATGCTGATTAACTTGTTAAAACAATTAAGTTACATGCATTGTTACAGAACATGCCTGGATCTACACATAGATCTCTAGGCGTGTAATATAGAATCTGGGGGTAAATGGACTACTGTGGGATGTGCTACAGCATCATTTGGTGGTTTTGAAATGTGTGCATGCGAGCCATACACTAAAAAAATGTGTTTTTTATTTGAGGGGATGTGTCTGAGGTGGTGAGTAAACATTCCTGCGCTAACCAGCTAAGGCATCTACATTGCTGGTTAATGCATGGATAATGCACAAGTCCTTACTCCCTATAAAATAGGTGGTGGTAAGTGCTCACACAGGGCCCCTTTTACTATTTCCAGCACTACAAAAATATTTTCTATTTTTGTACCTACTGTGCTTACCTGGCAGTAATCAGGCAGTGCCACGCTGCCACCTCAATGGGTGGCGGTAAGTGCTTCCACCCCCAAAATGGCCACACGGTAAGTGGTTCACTTACCACAAAGCCATTTCTTTTTAAGAAAAAAAAAGGCTTTTTACCCGCTGTGGTAAAAGGGTGCCTCAGCGCACACCAAAAAACATGTGCCCCCTTTCACCACAGCTTAGTAAAAGGACCCCCACAGTAATTTTCTTAAATGGCCATGTGCTCTCTGCCGAGAAAGGTGACCAGGATTGTACATGCTGCTGCGCCATGCAGATTATCAGGGCTGCCGAGAGACTGAGCCAGGCCCGGGTCATGGCCACCGCCACCAGACCCAGGGCAGGGCCACCCCCCCCCCCCCCCAGGATTGCCACTGATGCACCCCACCACTGCAAATACCTTGGCTGGCGGGGATCCCAAGGCCCGCCAGCAGAAGAGTTGTTCCTCCAGTACTGCTCTTCTTCACTTTGCCGCATGGCCTGCCCCTGCGGCTGCTTTTTCTGTCACGACACACATACTCGGTTTCAAAACACCGGCAGAGTGAAGAAGAGCAGCACTGGAGAAACAACTCTTCTGCTGGCGGGGCCTGGGGGGACCCCCGCCAGCCAAACCAGAGGCCCTGGCCCATAGCCCTGCTGTGTCTCCTCATCCAGGTCCACCACAGCCTCCAAGGGGGGCCCGGCACCAGAGTTTTTTCTTTCTCCTGCTCCTGTCGGGACATGATCACTCGGGTCCCATCAGGAGCAGAAGAGAGAGAAACCCCGGCACTGTCCCCCCTTGGAGGCCCAGGCCTGGGAAATTCCCCCCCCCCCCCCCCCCCCCCAATGCTTGTATTGTGAGCCCACTAGGGACAGGGTAACCTACCTCCTGTATCTTGGAAAAAGGTGTGAGCTAAATGTTTAAAATACACAAATTTGCATTATAGTGCAAAAATTATCTGAAGCAAAAAAGACATCTCTTGTGTCATTTTGTTTTAAAAATCTCATGCATGAGCTGAAAGAAAATGCCATGCAATAGAATCTGCAGTGTTGCAACTCTTCAGATCATTTCAAAAGACATGTGTTAGAGTCCAAAAGATTGTCTGATCAGTTGCTTGCAGAAGATAAGAAATACAAATACTTCTTCACACATTTAAGCTGTGGGATTTGTTGCTGATTCCTTGGAAAGCATATGCTACATATGGTAGTCTGTATTTTTATGCACTGAGCGTTTTTGTAAGCACCTATTTCTATAGGTAAAAGGTTGTTTTACCATCACCAAAGCTTTATAAAGTTACTCCCAGTGTAGGGAAAAGTTCAGCAGCATTTAATTGGCAAGCCTACATTTAGGCGCCTAAAGGGTGCCTAATTAGAACCTATTTTATAGGTAAATAACTGCATATATATAGACATGAATGTATTTAGGTGTCAGCACTTTCACCGAGTTAGTGTAAATGTTCATGCCCAGATTCAAGAAATACATGCGTAATTTATAGTACCCTATAAAATCTTGAGTGGTGTAGATGGGTAAAAGTGAATCGATTTTTCACTCTTTCAAAAAGTACAAAGACCAGCTGACACTCAATTAAAGTGCATAGAAATACTTTTAAAACAAACAGAAGGAACTATTTTTTTCACTCAGCAATACTTAAGCTCTGAAACTCGCTGCTGGAGGATATGGTAACAGCGGTTAGCATATTTGGGTTTAAAAAAGGTTTGGACAAGTCCCTGGAGGAAAAGTCCATAGTCTGTTATTGAGACAGAAATGGGAAGGAACTACTTGCCTTGGGATTTGCAGTATGGAGTGTTGCTGCTATTTGGGTTTCTGCCAGGTACTTGTAATCTGGATTAGTTACTGTTGGAAGAAGGATAATGGGCTAGATGGACAATTGCTCTAACCCAGCCTGGCTATTCTTAAGTTTTTATATGTATGTAAATTAGCGGCCCATCCATAATCTGCCAATGTGTACACCCACCTTCAAAGTATGTGCTATTGAAGATATGCCCATACTTACAAAATTGTGTGTAGTTGAATTGTTATCATTTGCACACTTCTATGTTCGCATTGCTTATACATGACTAGAATACCAGTAATTACTCATGTACAAACCATTTAAGTTTAGGCGATTCCTTATAGAATTACCTCTTTAATGTATTATTTATAAAGAAGGGAAAAATATCACTTTTGAAGAATAATTTACTATACCTTCAGTATACATGCACCTGAAGAGCTCCCACTGGATCGAGATCCAAGATGGTGCCCGCATGTGAAAATGTTCCGGCACAGCTTTGATTGTTCCTGTTCGATTTGTCAACATGGTGCTAGGGTGCATAAACTGTCTGCTGTTGCAAGTGACTCTTACTTAGGCCATTCTGGAGGCAAAGCTCTGGTCCGATGCATGGGTGGCTGGGACTGTCAGCAACGGGAAGAGGACCTGCACGATCATTTTGCCTAGATTCTATGCTGAGCCTGGCCCATTGTTCCCCACCGCTACAGCCTTGAACAACTAGCTCTCCAGTTCAACTTCTGTGATGGTTATCCCTGGAGAAATACTGTTGTCAGTGAGCAGGATGAAGAAGGTGCCAGGGTCGGTCCTTCCTGGAAAGCAAGGTGGGAAAATTCTCCAAAGCACTGGTGGGACAGCAGCTAACCACGGGAGATCCAGCAATACTAGAAACTCTTGGAGATGAAGAGGATGTAGAGTTTAGTTGTGTGTTGCCATATACTTTACTAAAGGGGTCCTTTTACCAAATAGCGATAACAGGGGCCCTGCGGTGGTGTCGGCGCTTGGGCTTCCTGAGCACCAAGGCCCCCTTTTACCTCTGCCAGTAAAAGGTTTTTTTCTTTTAAGGAAGGGCCATGCAGTAAGTTAAACTCTTGCCACACGCCCATTTTCTGAGGGAGACCTTATTGCCTCCTATTTAGGAGGAGGTAGGGGCTCCAGCAGTAGCCCGGCGGTAACCAGGCAGTGCTAGGAACTTTAAAAATATTTTCTAGCACCGGAATTCGCATGCAGTGGGAGTCAGAACTACTGCTGGGCTTCCCCAGGAGAACAGTGGTAGGGCCGAATTGCCGTGCACCAAGCCGGCGCTATCCCTACTGCCATTTTGTAAAAGGGCCCCTAAATAAGGCAATCTGTTCATCTATTTCAGACCTCGCTAAAACTCTGCAGCCTCTAGTTAATAATTTTACAACTCAGACACATAGTTTGGAGAATACAATTGCTCAACATGATGCTATACAGTGGTGGAAATAAGTATTTGATCCCTTGCTGATTTTGTAAGTTTGCCCACTGACAAAGACATGAGCAGCCCATAATTGAAGGGTAGGTTATTGGTAACAGTGAGAGATAGCACATCACAAATTAAATCCGGAAAATCACATTGTGGAAAGTATATGAATTTATTTGCATTCTGCAGAGGGAAATAAGTATTTGATCCCCCACCAACCAGTAAGAGATCTGGCCCCTACAGACCAGGTAGATGCTCCAAATCAACTCGTTACCTGCATGACAGACAGCTGTCGGCAATGGTCACCTGTATGAAAGACACCTGTCCACAGACTCAGTGAATCAGTCAGACTCTAACCTCTACAAAATGGCCAAGAGCAAGGAGCTGTCTAAGGATGTCAGGGACAAGATCATACACCTGCACAAGGCTGGAATGGGCTACAAAACCATCAGTAAGACGCTGGGCGAGAAGGAGACAACTGTTGGTGCCATAGTAAGAAAATGGAAGAAGTACAAAATGACTGTCAATCGACAAAGATCTGGGGCTCCACGCAAAATCTCACCTCGTGGGGTATCCTTGATCATGAGGAAGGTTAGAAATCAGCCTACAACTACAAGGGGGAACTTGTCAATGATCTCAAGGCAGCTGGGACCACTGTCACCACGAAAACCATTGGTAACACATTACGACATAACGGATTGCAATCCTGCAGTGCCCGCAAGGTCCCCCTGCTCCGGAAGGCACATGTGACGGCCCGTCTGAAGTTTGCCAGTGAACACCTGGATGATGCCGAGAGTGATTGGGAGAAGGTGCTGTGGTCAGATGAGACAAAAATTGAGCTCTTTGGCATGAACTCAACTCGCCGTGTTTGGAGGAAGAGAAATGCTGCCTATGACCCAAAGAACACCGTCCCCACTGTCAAGCATGGAGGTGGAAATGTTATGTTTTGGGGGTGTTTCTCTGCTAAGGGCACAGGACTACTTCACCGCATCAATGGGAGAATGGATGGGGCCATGTACCGTACAATTCTGAGTGACAACCTCCTTCCCTCCGCCAGGGCCTTAAAATGGGTCGTGGCTGGGTCTTCCAGCACGACAATGACCCAAAACATACAGCCAAGGCAACAAAGGAGTGGCTCAGGAAGAAGCACATTAGGGTCATGGAGTGGCCTAGCCAGTCACCAGACCTTAATCCCATTGAAAACTTATGGAGGGAGCTGAAGCTGCGAGTTGCCAAGCGACAGCCCAGAACTCTTAATGATTTAGAGATGATCTGCAAAGAGGAGTGGACCAAAATTCCTCCTGACATGTGTGCAAACCTCATCATCAACTACAGAAGACGTCTGACCGCTGTGCTTGCCAACAAGGGTTTTGCCACCAAGTATTAGGTCTTGTTTGCCAGAGGGATTAAATACTTATTTCCCTCTGCAGAATGCAAATAAATTCATATACTTTCCACAATGTGATTTTCCGGATTTAATTTGTGATGTGCTATCTCTCACTGTTACCAATAACCTACCCTTCAATTATGGGCTGCTCATGTCTTTGTCAGTGGGCAAACTTACAAAATCAGCAAGGGATCAAATACTTATTTCCACCACTGTATTACGACTGTTGAAAACTTCAATTGAAAAAGATCAAGAAGTAGCATGTTCTGTCTCTCAGCTGCAAATAGTAACATAGTAGATGACGGCAGAAAAAGACCTGCATGGTCCATCCAGTCTGCCCAACAAGATAAACTCATATGTGTATACCTTACCTTGTTTTGTACCTGCCTTTTTCAGGGCACAGACCGTACTAGTCTGCCCAGCAGTATTTCCCGCCTCCCAACCACCAGTCCCGCCTCCCATCACCGGCTCTGGCACGGACCGTATAAGTCTGCCCTCCCCTATCCTCGCCTCCCAACCACCAACCTCTCTTCCCCCACCTGCTCCGCTACTATGATATCAGATATTAATGTGAGTAAACTGAAAATAGATTCCATGGAAAACCTACTGAGATGTATTAATTTAAGATTATTAAACTTTCCAACTGGTCAGAATATTTCATCGAAAGAAATGTTTCAAAGATACTGTTTGGATGTTTGGAAACTTGCTTCTGGAACTATACCACCTGTTTATAAAGAGTTATTTTCTTCCTTCAATGAGAAGGTGACAAAATGCGGGCAGGTTAGTAGGTTTAATACCAGACTCTTTGGAACCGACAGGTGGAGTTACTACAGACATTTACTGGCCAATATTCAAAACCATTTAACCAGACAGTAACAGCACCTGGCTGGTTAAATGGTACTTAGGGCCCTGTTTCCTAAGCAGTGTTATAGGCGCCTTAACATTTTTAAGGCAAGTTAACCATATACATGCCTACAATATGCCTATAGGCACCTACACGGTTAGTGTGTGCTAATTGTAGGTGCGTTAGAAACACTAACGCGCCTTATTAAACAAGGCCCTTAACCGGCTATCCGCCGATATTCAGTGGGAGATAGCCGGCTTTCCCCCACCAAATATTCCCTGTTAGTGCTTTGCAGGTAGCTGGTTATATTGCGTGATATAACTGGCTGTTCACCGATTTTCAGCACGTCGCCAGCTAAATTTGGTAGCCAAATCTGGCCACATTGATAGCAGGTCCATCTTTGGCTGCTATGACCTTAGCCAGCCAGCGCTGAACATCGACTTGGCCGGCTATGTTCTTAGCAGCCAAAAATAAACCAGTTATTCAATGCCGGTCACCAGAAACGGCCCAGCACTGAATATCCAGCATCACCACCGACCGTGGGAGTTAGCCAGGCTAACTCCTGTGGTCTAAATATTGGTCTCTTAGACTTTAGCATCGTATTGAACTCTGATTGTGACTTTTCTAATGTGGCTGATAGGGATCTGATACTGAATTCCTTGAAGGGTCCTTTTACTAAGGTACGCTGAAAAATGGATTGCGGTAGTGTAGGCGCATGTTTTGGGCGTGCACAGAATCATTTTTCAGCACACCTGTAAAAAAATGCCTTTTTAGTGGTGAGGGGCAAAAATGGACGTGCGGCAAAATGAAAATTGGCACACGTCCATTTTGGGTCTGAGACCTTATCGCCAGCCATTGACTTAGCAGTAAAGACTCACACGGTAACCAGGCGGTAATGGTCCATGCGCACCCAGATACCAATTACCACCTACGTGCCAGAAAATAAAAATATTTTCGGGCACACATATCGGACGCACGCCAAAAATGAAATTACCGCACGGGCCATGCAGTAGCCAGGTGGTAATTCAGAATTGGCGTGCATTGGGTGCACGTAGATGCTTACATGGCTTAGTAAAAGGACTCCTGAGTGAATTCCTTCAAAAAGGCGGTAAATAAATCCTAATAAATAAATATTTCAAGAGGAAGGAGAAGGATTTTTTGGAAGCAAAAATACGGGCCTTTCCAGATGTTTCGGTTCTCTGTTTGTATCCTGCTTAGAACTTCAATTGAGGGAGTTAGCAGGTTGTAAGTCCATTATAACATAATCTAGCATAAGATAATTTTTATTGCTTTGCCATGGAATATTTGCCAGATGTATCATATCAATCAGTGACTATCTACCCTTCCGGAAATCACTAAAGACCCATCTGTTCAGGCAAGCCAATCCTAATGAACCAAACTAATTCTATGAACCCTACTACCCATCACATATCCAGGAGACAATGACCTTGACTATCTTTCCCACCAAAATTCCCTATGCTTATCCTGTAACCCATTCCCCTTCCGCCTCTTCTTCCCTTGCTCACACCTCTTCTACTCCCTTTACCCCTGTCCTTCTCTACCTACCTATCACTTTTATTATTCTGCTATACTTAACTTCTATTTTCTTTCTCAATATCCTGCAATCCCTATTACTATGTAAGCCGCATTGAACCTGCTTTGAGTGGGAAAGCGCAGGGTACAAATGTAATAATAAATAAATTAATATTCCGATTGAGGGCATCTTTTTCCTTGAAATTTCACTGCAAATGTATTATCCTGTATTACTTTATTAAGAATATTTTTTGACCCTGCACACTTGATTATGTTTTTGGCATCCAAGAGAAGTTCCTTGTTGGCCCATAAAGAGGGGGTTGATAGTGGAATTTAAATTTGTAATTATGGTTTGCTGATGTGATTAATATGCAGAATTCATCCTTTTCCTTTCTTTATAATTTTATTCTTTATTAGGCCTCTAAATGGTATTGGATCTCTCTTTATTGTGCAC
Organism: Microcaecilia unicolor; assembly: GCF_901765095.1. NCBI lineage: Eukaryota > Metazoa > Chordata > Amphibia > Gymnophiona > Siphonopidae > Microcaecilia > Microcaecilia unicolor. The sequence continues at coordinate 477,088,012 of NC_044033.1, read as the reverse complement.
TGGAGCTGAAATTTCCTATTGCTATACGTTATTGATAGTATGGTTTATTTCTTCAACTTCCCCTTTAATTAGCTTTGCTGTTCAAGCTGTTGGTTGTATATAGTAAATTCAATAAATATAATTTTTTAGAAAGAACTCCCACTGCCTCTCCTCTGAAACAGCTAGGCCAGCCACATCATCTTTCTGTAGATTCTAAATTTCATATGCAATCAAATACAGAATATTTTGGTAAATTAAAATGGATTTACATAAGACAGAGAAATAGATTTGATTCCTTGCACTCCTCTTAAAGATTCTGCTAAATTCCTGAATTTATACTTACTCGGTAAAGACAATTTATACTGAATACATTTACGTTCCTTATTGCATAATATTAGTAGTAGAAAAAAAAAGGAAATAATGTTCCTTCTCTACATATCCCTTGAGTTCCTACCTTGATTGTTGTGCTCCACTCTGGCGGCTACATCTAGAAAAGGACATTGACAAGTGTCAAGATTCACAGGAAAGTCCCCTGCCAACCTGGCTAACCTCATATCTGGGGGATTGTGTCGACTTCTGTCTATTGTTTATTGAAACTATGTTTCCTTGGTCAAATTGACCCTCCAGAATGACATAGAAGGGATAATGTTGTGATTCCTCAAATCATAACATCTGAGACAAACAAGATTGTTGTGATAAAACATTTGAGGTTCACTTTCACCCAAGAGCTGATATAAGAGACCTTGTGAGAGATAAGAGGTTATCTGGGAGGTTATCTGAAGATCTGCTGATACAGTGACCAGATAACAGCTGGTCTCCCAGGTCTGAGGTACCATGTGTCAAAGACTGACAAAGCTCTAAAACCATGGCTGTCCAATGTCTTCCATGAGAAGGACCCTCCACTGAGCGGCCAGCTCCCTGACAGCCTTCGTTGTCTCTGCAACTTCAGCATCTGACAGAGGGATGACCGTTCCTCATTGGCCAGGTTGTAGCCATCATTATTTCCTGTAGTGCTAGGGAGCTTAGGTGACCCAAAAGTGCTAAGTACAGGGTGTAAGGATGTGTTTTCATTTTGATTATCTGATAGGTACTTATTGCTTTTATTTGGTGATATAACATATGTGTACTGTTCTCCCAGCTGTATTATTCTACCAGCTGCTAATTAAATAAACAAGCTATCTATTTTTATAATATATTAGAGCCTTGTGTCTGTTACTTATCCGTATCTGTTGGGGCTTTGAATTCGGTTGCTTAGATAAAGGAACATAATTGTTTTCCACAATTATATTTCTAAATACCAGAGTAATACCTTATAATAATTTACAGTAAGTTTACGTTCCTGTCTACATCATACAAGGTGTGATCTGTGTTACCTCTGCAGAGGGTTAAGAGACTTGCCCAAGATCAAAAGGTGCTGTAGTGGGATTTGAACTGGGCTCCCCTAGTTCTCAGCTTACTGTTCTATCCATTAGGCTATTCCTCCACTCCAAAATGGTACATGAAGAGAAGAGAAACCAGAAGGAGTAGAAAATGACCAGAGGAACCAGAAGGAAGAAGATAAGAGCTAGCTTGTATTGGAAGTTAGTGAAGAGGAAGGAGAAAGGGTGAGAGAAGTTTATGAGAGAAGTCTACAATGTTTTGATAGAAGATTTTGTCTGTGTTCTATCCCTGTGTGTTGGCCATTTTACCTTGAAGAAATCACAGCAATGGATGACAGTGAACTTTGTAATGTCCCTAAAGAGTGACCATATTAGTGCAGCCAGAGGAAGAAGACAGCAACCCAAAGAAGTAGGGCCTTAAAAGTTAGCTCCCCTGCCCCATCCACCCATTCATCCAATACATGTCTTGGGGTCAGAAGTATAGAGTTTTGGAGCCTACCCTGCACTATATGCCTGGTATGAAGCCCCCCCCCCCCCCCCCTTCATCCAGGGTACTGCCTATATTTTCCTGCATGTTTCTGCATAATACCAACCATTACTGGGTGACAGGGACAGCAGCATCTTAAGTGGTGTCTATAAAAGACTTGAATCTTGAAGTACATCTGGGTGTGCTTCCTTAACTTTATCTGGTAAGCTATCCAATAGTGGTAAAAGCAGTTAGCTTAGTGGGGTTTATAAAAGGTTTGGAAAAGTTCCTATAAGAAAAGTCCATAAGCCATTATTAAGATGGATTTGGGAAAATCCACTGCTTATTTCTAGGCTAAGCAGCATAAAATCTGTTTTACTGTTCTGGGATCCTGCCAGGCACTTGTGACTTGGATTGGCCACTGTTGGAAACAGGATACTGGGCTTGATGGACCTTCGGTCTGCCCCAGTATGGCAACACTTATGTTGTTATGTCATATCACTGCTATCCAGATGATGCCGCCTCTCACTACTCTATCCAATTATTCAGCACTGGCCACTATCCAGATACCAGCTCTGAATATCCGGATTTCATTAGCCACAGCGGCCAGCATTTTAAAAACATGCTGATCTCCACAGCTCAGTTAATCCATAAAAATTCTGACCTATTACATATCCAGTAAAGACAGCGTATTAAAGGGAAATGTAATCTTTTCTTTTTCACTAACATAATGTGATTTTTGTTCCACCCTGATCATGCAACAATCAGCAGCTGTGAGTTAGTTTGTTGTGTATATAAAGTGCTGCAAAATGGTTTCAAACATAGCAACATAATTTTTTTTAGCTAAAAAATGTCCCTGATGAATAGCTAATTAAAACATAATAATACAATGAAGCATGAAATCTATTAAAAGAACAAACCTGATTTTGTTAATAGCTTTTTTTATGCATCAAAGTAATGTTTAGTAGATTTGTGCTGTGTCTAGGAGATATGGAGCTAACATTTTCAAATGCATCAAAAGACTTATTATGATGACTAAATTGCATAAAGATAAGCATTCTAGTTTTGCAATTTATGGTGCTGAAAAACTCCTCTACGTGACAGCATAAGGTCACTAGAGTAATGATTTCAGAATATTACAGACCTGATTCTGTATTATTATCTGCATTTATAAAATAAAAATATTACGAGACATGTTTACTAAATTGCACACAATGGGGTGAATTCTATAAATCATACCTAAAAAATCAACACCAGAAAAAGCACTTAAATGCTATTCTATGAGCCGTGCCTAAAGTTAGGCGCAGTTTATAAAAGCACAGGGGTCGCACACAAATTTAGGCGCATTCATTTGCACCAACAAAAATGTGATGCAAATATCCCCACCTAAATTTACACACGGAATGCCCTTGTTCTATAATTGCGCATGTAAATGGAATCCAGGCCCACATTCCACCCCCAAATGGCCATGAGCCTCCCATTTCCATTCCCCCTTTTCCGGGATGCATACTCACATACATGTTAATTGATTTCAATTAGCATCAATAATTTCTTGTTAGCCAATTATTGGCACTAATTTGTTCATTATTCAATTAAATTTCATGCACAAATTGGGCGTGTGCCTAAATATGTGTATGCAATTTTTGGCAACTTTTATAGAATTAGGGGGAATGAGTACTTGCAAAGACAGAGGCAGGAAATGGGCAGGTTATGGGTATAACAACAAAAAAGAAGCACAAAATGGTCTTCTTGAACAATAAAGGGTCCTTTAATAAATCGATCTGACATGGGCTGTGTTTCGGTGTGTACAAGCCTGCCTCGGGGGTCAATTAGAGTCAAAGCTCTTGAAAACAATCAGCCAAAAAGATATTGTTCTTCAATAATACATGCAAACAGAAACAAAAACAGAGCAGCTAAAGGTGCCCTAGTGAGTTATCAAACTCAGCTTGAACGCGGAAAGCCCATTCAGCAAAATAGCGGATAGCATATACAGAATCGGAACACCATAGTTTGCAATGAAAACCACAAAAAGCTCTTTTGCTGAACTGACTTCCCACATCCAAGCTGAGTTTGATAACCAATGCACTAGGGCACGTTTAGCTGCTCTGCTTTTGTTTCTGTTTACATATATTATTGAGGAACAATCCGCCCAATATTCAAAAGTATTTAGGAACGGCATCTGGCTAAGAATGGCATCTGGCTGGTTAAATACTGTTGATCTTCAGCGGGAGATAACTGGCTATCTCCCGCTGAATATCCCAGTCAGCGGCTAGCCCGGTCACCGTCTATGTTGTGTAAATAGTAGGTCTATCTTTGGCTGCTAAAACCTAGCCAGTCAGCTGATGAATATCGGCTTAACCAGTTATGTTTGTGGCACCAAAAAAAAAACCCCTGGAAATTCAATGCTGATGGCCCTGGCATTGAACTTCTGGGTTCGCCGGTGACAGTGGGAGTTATCTGGTCAAACTCCTGCTGTCTCAATATCGGGGCCAAAATCTTTTTGGCTGTGTGTTTCCAAGAGCTTTGACTCTACCTGATCCTTGAGGCAGGCATATACCAGCTGAAACATGGCCCATGTAGGGTCGATTTATTAAAGGACTCTTGATTGTTCCACTCTTGAAGGCCCTTTTGTGCTTCTTCTTTTTTTTTTTTTTTTTTCTTTGTTCTTGTTTGTGTACTCTTGGCCTCTGCCTTCTGCTACCTGACAGGTTATAAGTATAGACAGCAACATACAATAAGTGCATGGTAAGCTACTGTGAGCTTTCACCGCAGCAGATACTTCAGTTGCACTTCCACCCCCTGAACAGAAAGTGGTAAGTGCATCTCCACTGGCCATGATGTGACAGTAAGATCACCTTTTCCAGCCTACTGTTTCATATTCCCTCCGTTATCTTAGAAGTGAGGTTATTTATGGGCATGCTGCACATAATACTAACATAAGAACCTTCACCTCATTTGATATAATAACAAAATCTGATATGTATAGTCTCTTAAAGACCTCAGCAGTGCTACTCGGTGAGCATAGGTTAGCCTCATCAAGCTGTAGGCACCATAATCGTCGCTGGTCTTTTTAATGAAGTGTGCATATATTCAAACTTCCCCTTAAGAAAAATATCTCATAGAAATGTTTATACCATTCTTCAACTTATCTTGTCTCAGCTTGAATGTGCATGAAAGAGATTTGCATATAATGGAGGTAGTGTTTGTAAATCAAGTTCATGCATATTTATTGTAGATATCCCAAAGACCTGATTAGCAAGGGGTGCTCCAGGACTGGACTTGGAAAACACTGCATTAGGTAACCTGTACTTTCTTAAAGGATATTTCAAAAAGAACAGAGCTTCTAACTGGAGAACACCTCATTAAGGGGCCACGTAAGCGCCTTACTAAGCCACATAAGCATTACTAAGCCACATAAGCGCTAACGTGCGCCCAATGCATGTCAATTTGGAACTACCGCCTGGCTACTGCGTGGCCCAGGTGGTAATTTCATTTTCTATGAGCATCCAGTAGGTGCTTCGGAAATTTTCCAGCATGCGGCACTAACCGGGCGGTAATCAGCATTGTACGCACGCTGATGATTACCGCCTAGTTAGCCCGTGAGACATTACCGCTAAGTCAGTGGGTGGCGGTAAGGTCTCAGGCCCAAAATGGACGCACGCCAATTTTCATTTTGCCGCATGTCCATTTTTGGCCCCCCAAAAAAGGCCTTTCTCGTAGGTGTGCTGAAAAATGAACCTGCAAGCATCCAATACACACGTCTATACTAGCGAAGGCCACTTTTCGGCGCACCTTAGTAAAAGGACCCCTAAAACAGATAAAATTGCTTCCTCCTCCTCTGTGTTTTCCTGGTCAGGTCAGGAAAAATTTTAACCATAAGATTCAGAAAGGAAAATTCACGATATCTAAAGAACATTCTAAGCAACTAGAGTCGCAATCAAAGTAGCTATCAAACATATAAACGGCGAGTGACCGAACTCACTCGCAAATGCGCAGTAAAGACCCTCTCTGTCCCACCCCCGCGTCAATACGTGATGACGGGGCGGGACAGAGAGGGTCTCTACTGCGCAAGGGGAGGGACGAAACCGTCGTCGCTACCGCTTGCCCCCCCCCCAAGGTCACCACCACCACTCCCCCCATCCGGAGTTGCCGCAGCCACCCACCCACGAGGGCGGGACACAGGCAGAGAAGAAGGACGGCAGCTCATCTGAGCTGTGTGCTGCATTCCCGCGCTGTTTCAATAGCGAAGCGAGGGCCCGGCCCGGGTGGAGGGGTGGCAGCGACTCCAGGGGGGGGCCGTAGCGGCGAACTCGGTGGCAGGGGGGCCCTGCAGCGGCGAGGAGAAGGGGCCTTTCAACCCCCCTCCCCCGTCCTATACTAGCCCATTTTTACGGGCTCAACGGCTAGTGCATATAGATTTTGTCTCATGGGTCTATTTATTTTCCAAAAGATCAGTTACTTTAAGAACATCCATATTTTGACCTAATCTGTTTGAACATTTTGATCTTCTTCTTTGCTAAAGAAAACTAATAGAGCTTCATCACTTAAGGGATTTTCAAATTCACAATCAAATATCTCTTAATCATCTTTCAGTGATACTGCCAGTAATTTTGGAAAATTAATAACACAAAGGTTGCAAGAACTAGAAGCAAGGTACAACATTTCCACTGTGGTCCACAAAGCAGTTAAATCTTTAATATTAGTATTTATAGCTTGTAAACTCTGAACAGTGAATAGCCAGATTATTGCCATTTATACACGTATCAGGGGTGGTAAGTGAGCTTGCGGCGTCAGTGTTTTGGAGCCCGCATTTCTGTGCTGCTGACATGGCACAGAACTTTTGGATGCAATAATTTTGGTCATGCTAGAATTTTGGACACAACCAAAATTAGTGGTCCTCTCATGCCAGCACCATAGCAGCAACCACCTCCCCCTCCCCCAGATCTTTACAGCCCTGCTCCCCACACTCACACTGCCTGCAGAGTCAAAGTGGATGATGTGGGAGTCCAGTGTGCACTCCGCACCACTGGCAGCACATTCACAGGGAGCAGCCGGGGGTCCTTGAGAAGAAAGTTAATGTGGGCTGCCCCGAGCGGTACCTGTGAGGGAGGGCAGAACAGGCTTTCTGAAGAACCATCCTCCCTAGCACTTGTTCTAGTCTCATTAGGGATATCCTGAAACCCCAACAGGCCTGAGTACCCCTGCACATGTGTGTTCACATATCCACATACTTGCCACTTAAAAATGAGTGGCTCCTTATAAAATAATGACCACTTGCTGAATGTATGGAGTGGAGGAGCAGCTTAGTGGTTAGTGCAGCAGACTTTGATCCTGGGGAACTGGGTTCAATTCCCACTGCAGCTCCTTGTGACTCTGGGCAAGTTACTCAACTCTCTATTGTCCCAGGTACAAATAAGTACCTGTATATACTATGTAAACTGCTTTGAATGTAGTTGTAAAAACCACAGAAAGGCAGTATATCAAGTCCCATTTCCCTTTCACTGTTTAACTATAAAGATCAGAGTGTTAAGTGACCTAGGGACCTTTAGGAATGGAAAAACATCATAAGTCATTTGTATCTTAACTTGGGAGCAATTTATGACTCCAATATATTATGGATAATCTGATGGTCAAGAGGTGAAGGAGACAATAAACCTCAGTAAACCAACCTATAATAATAAATCTTTTTATGTATTCTTTTGATCCTTTTGTGTTTAAGATGCCAAATTTCCTATATAAGGAACTGGCCTCTGTCCAGAATGCCTGGTTTGCCATTAAGCCTTGTATGTTCTCATATATTGATATATCAATAAACAATTGTTAAATGAGCACAGGCTAAAGTTTTTTGTTTTTATTTACAGTTCTACAATAAACCCCTTTACATGTGAAAAAGGTTTAGAAAATGACCCTTTTAGAAGGCAGCTCTATAAGGAATGAGGGCACCCGGAGGAATAAAAAAGAAAAGATAAGGAAATCAAATTAAAATAAGGCACGTGAACTCGATGAGCTTTGCATCAATGCGGGCAGCTAGTTTATTGCCCCCTAAATATATCTTAGCATTTAATAATGAACATTTTTTGAATTCTTATTTTTACAAGAAGTTTCAATTTGTTTAGGTTTATATGATATGCACAATGCTGCAGCATTGCATTAAACTTTTATATTAAGTTGTTCTCGGAAACTAGTTCTGTCTACATCTTCAATCTTTTCTACTTGCTTAATCAAAGTTAACCAGTAAATAAGTTCAAAACTTAGAAACTTTAGTTTGAAAAACATCAATTGTCAACAGAATTCATTTTACTACATGTAGGTGGAAGCCATCTGGCGTGATCTATTCGCAGAAACGTGCCAATTTTTCAAAATCTGTCAGAGCAGTTTCTTTCCTTCATTTTTAGTACAGGTGTCATATATGAATTTCAATTACAGTTCTGAAGAGGAATACCTACATCATCTGGTTAGTAATTAGCTTGACCAATTAGCTTGATATCGTAAGAAACATGTTTATTATTATTCCATTCTTGTTTCTGGCTCTGGATTCAAGCACTTTGCCAGCTATTTTTGAAACAGTGATATTTTTGTTAGGTTGCATATCTGATAGTTTGCTGAATTATTTTTGTTTGGTTTACTGAAGTGAATTTTATGAGGTAAGAGGCATGTTTGGTTATCGTATATTTCTAATTTAAAAACGAGAAGTTCAAAGGGAAAAGCCTGTAACACTATTATTCTCAAATCTTAGCAGTTCTGAGATGTTAGTTCTCTCTCTCCAATCACAATTGTCACCTACCCCATCTTCCAATCTTACAACATAGACTGGCCCACTAATTAGGGAGTTGAACCAAACAGAATTACATAGCATCGGTTAGAAGGGAAATATAAAAAAGTAATTTAAATCAACTGTTGGTCATCTATGTTAAAATGTGGGGTTTAGCTTGCAGATTTTTTAAATGACGGATTGACAATGAACAATTTGTTTTTATGTTGGTTTTATTATGTATGTTTTTATTGTACTCCACTTAGTTGTAAGTGGATTACAAATTTTTACATATATAAATAAATAAATAAACAAACAAGCAAACTTTTAGAGAAAGTTTATTTAGTAGTAAATTATTAGATCATTGGGGTAATTAGTTTTAGTCAGAACTTTTTTTGGATCCTAGGCAACAAGATTCTACAAAGGTAACCACTCTAAATTACATACCTAAAAGATGCATAAATACATTTTATAGCATGAAATAATAAGATGAATCAAGCCATACTTCATAACACATGAACAAGCACACAGAAGGACTACAAACAGGTAATCTGAGCATGGGGATATTAACTTTTACAGAATACAGGCTAACAAATTTTGTTTTTCAAGACAGCTGAGGTAATAAATAGAAATAAATCAAAACATAGAAAAAGAAAATAAGATGATACCTTTTTTTATTGGACTAACTTAATACATCTTTTAGCTTTCGAAGGTAACCCTTCTTCAGATCGGAAATAAGCAAATTTTGACAAGCACTTTGCTTATTTCTGATTTGAAGAAGAAGGGTTACCTTTGAAAGCTAATCAAAAGATGTATTCATGTTCATGTGGTGGAGATAAAAAGAGTATCTGAATTCAAGAGAGCTTGGGATAAGTACATAGTATCTCTAAGGCAGTGAAATGGAGCGTAGATGGCATGGATGGGCAGACTGAATAGGCCATATGGTTTTTATCTGCCTACATTTATCTGTGTTTCTATGATTCTTGCCATGTTGAAGCCTTACAGTTCTACCTCTGTTCTTCCTTGTTTCCCCAACATGGAGAAAAGTATGGGCTAAATCAAACATACCTGAAAAATATTTAATCCCCTTGCTCTGTTTTATGATTACTGCATGCTAAAACCAGCTAGCATGGTAAAAATCCCATGCTAGCTGCTTGCCGCAGATATGAGTGGAGGACTAGCCTAGTGGTTAGTGCAGTAGCCTGTGAACTAGGGGAAGCGGGTTCAGTTCCCACTGCAGTTCCTTGTGACTCTGGGCAAGTCACTTAGGGGTTCTTTGACAAAGCCACGGTAAAAGGTGGCCTGCGGTAGTGTGGGCGCATCTTTTTGGCACGCGCTGCACCACATTTTACTGTGGCTGGGAAAAAGGCCATTTTTTTAATGGACCAGGAAATGGGTGTGTGCAAAAATTAAAACTAGCGCACGCCTATATATGGCCTGAGCCCTTACCGCCAGTCATTGACCTGGTGATAAGGGCTCACATGCGACCTGCGTGGTAACCATGCAGCACATGCCAACATGGCCGCGCTGCCGATTACTGCCGGGAACGTCCCCCATGGTAGAAAATAGAAAAATATTTGCTACCGCTGGATTCGGCGGTCGCCAAACTCAGAATTACCGCCAGGCACACGAGCTACCTCAGTGGTAGTTCCGATTTGGCGGCTTTCTACAAGGGCCCCTTAACTCTCTATTGCCCCAGGTACAAAATAAGTACCTGTATATAATATGGAAACTGTTTTGATTGTAACCACAGAAAGGTGGTGTATCAAATCCCATCTCCCTAGGGGTGGGTCATGGGCAGAATACAGGCCGTGAAAGAACGTGGCCAACCTTGACAGCTTGCATATGTTTTATTTATTTATTTTATTTTATTTTATTTATTTAATACATTTATAACCCACATTTTCCCACTACTTGTAGGCTCAATGTGGCTTACACAAAACTGTAGAAGGGCTACAGTACAATAAGTACAATTATACAATATAACAGTATAAATTATAAGCAAATTGGTATCAGTTTACACACATTATAGTAAAGAAAGTGTAAGGTATTAGTGTCCTTAGGTTATATGAAACCAAAGTAAATCTTAATTATGTTGAGCCTGGGGAATAAGCCTTTTTGATCAGGGTGGTGCTGTGTGCTAGTTATCATGACTATAGATAGCATGAATGTGCTTTATGCCCCCTAAACAGATGGCATTAAGTGCAGCTGTACTACTGGTGGTCCATTCGTGCAGCACTGCCCATACTAAACAAATTGACAGAGCAACAGCAGTAATTCGGTACTCTCTTCCTAGACAGCATCTGTCTCCCTACCTTCCCCCCCACCCCAGTGGCACAGTCCAACCCTTCCCCACCAACACTCACCTGGGTATTCTTTGGTATTCTACTGGTATAAGGCAGAAGTGGTCCCCCTCTGCTTCTGTTCTGTCTGGCTCAGTGTTTCAAAATGGCACCAAACACCCTAGCAGTACTACCACTAGCAGTTATCCTTCCATAAAGGGAAAACTGTTCCTTATATGGAAGGATGACCCCCTAGTGGTAGTACATTGAGACTACTGCTAAGGTCACTGGTGCCATTTTGAAGCCTGACGGCAAGTAGGGTGGGAGTGGAGAGCAACCGCTCCCACCCTGCTCCACTAGACTACCAAGGAAAACCACAAGTGAGTCCTGAGGGAGACTGGTGGATGGAGGGAAGAGTTGGGCTATGCTTTTGTGGGGGAGTCTGCTCAGGGGGAGGGGTTGAGTGGCTGCATTGTGGGGACAAACACTGTCTGGGGGAAGAGTACTGACTGGGAAGGGGGACAGAAGGGAGGAAGTACTAGAGGGACTGGGAGGGTGCTGAACCACCGTCATGGCTCTGCCATTTTTTATTTTTTTTTTTAAACTTTGGGCAGCATTGGGGCCTGCACTTCATGCTTCAGCTGGAACACTCGCACTATCTGCCAAGGCATGGAACCTGAGTCTGTGCAGTAGGTGTCTGCCTCATATGTAAAGTGCAGGGGAGAAACTGTGAATGCCCCTGTATTTACTACATAGGTTGTGCACTCAGCACACCTTACGTTTTACAGTTAAGGTGTCGTAACTGCAAAAACCTACAACACTTTCAGAAAAGGGCCCATAAGTAGCAAAATATTTTTCTAATTCTCAAGTTTCAGTGCATCAAGCCACTTATACTTTTTCATATAATACAGTAAATCAGAGTAACCCTGCATGTTTAATTGCTGCTTTCTGGTGGCCTGATTTTACATTCATTTGTGATTGTCTTATCTTACAGCATGTTCTTTCATAAAATTAACTGTTCTATATTCTCTTTCTTTCTTAGACAAGACCTGCTAAATATTTTAATGCACGCAATTTTGAACATCAGCGGATTTCACAGAATTGCTCTTATTCTGATGCCACCATCAGCTTACCCATTTTTCTGTTTTGTTCACTGGATTTATTGCAATTCATTATTTTTTTTTCCTATAGGGTCTCATTTTTCATAGACTTTTGACAAGCTTTTCTATAATATTTCTTTCTTTTTTTATTTGTACCCCGTGCTTTCCCACTCATGGCAGGCTCAATGCGGCTTAGGTACTTATTTGTACCTGGGGCAATGGAGGGTTAAGTGACTTGCCCAGAGTCACAAGGACCTACCTGGCCCTGCAGTGGGAACTGAACCCAGTTCCCCAGGACCAAAGTTCACCACTCTAACCACTACTAGGCCACTCCTCCACTCTGTTCTGCTTAGAAGAAAAAGAAATTACTTTAGGAAAACAGACATCCTGGCATAAAGCAAGGTCCTGCAGGTTAAACTTCACATCTTTACTCCTGTCTCCTGATGGCCTAACCATTTATTTGTTTATTCCTGGTGATTCAGAAGGCATGACGCAGTAGTAACAACCTTTTCCATTCCCATTGAATATAAGGTGGCCTTGACAGTTATCTGTGTGTCAGCATGAAATCTCAACAGCCCTTAGAATTTTTATGCTATTACCTGGGACTATAATGCTTTTTATCTTTCATTACTACTAAAGATAGGTTATGACCTGTATTTATGCATCTTTCCCACTGATGTGGCAAGAATCTTAGGGAAGAAGCATTTGAGTATGACAGCTGACAAAGACTAGGATACCAGTTTTCTTTAGTCCACCTATTTTTCCTACCTCCTGCAGTATATAGCTTGACTTCCTAAACGGATAATGAATCATCTGATTTTAGATGTGTGATTAAAACACAGTGAGGAGAATATTCAAAGGGAACTAACAGGATAAGGGGGCCAGAGCTGGCATCGGCGCATGCTTTACATGAGAGTGCCGAGGCCCCCTTTTACCGCAGCTGGTAAAAGGGAAGTCTCGCTTTCCTGCAGGAAATGGCCATACGGCAAGTAAAGCACTTGCTGCACGGCCATTTTAGGGGGGAGCCCTTACCGCCACCCACTGAGGTGGCGGTTAGGGCTCCCACATTAACCCGGCGGTAACGGGCAGCTCGCAGCACTGCCCGATTACCACCAGGTACACTCTGGTGCTACAAAGATAAATACATTTTTGTAGCACCAGAAATGACAGCGCACTAGGGGTGGGAATAATAGGGGCGGTACTTCCTGTATAGCAAGAGGTAAACCCGCATTGGGCTTACTGCCACTTAGTAAAAGAAGCCTCAAGTAAGGATTAGCTGGCCAGATCGAAGCCTTTTGAAACTTACTTCCAGAACTAGCCTCCTAACTTCATCACCTAAGTCTAAACTCTGCATCCGCCCTCTCTCCCTCATGGTCAAAACAATATCCTTGAAATCCCATTCCCTTCCTTCACTCCCTCCTGGAAATGATTCTTTTGAAAAATAAATCCTCCCTGCATTTCGTTCTCTTTCTCTACAGCAAGATTGCTGGGTGGCAGGGTAGATTTTTTTCTTAAAAAAAAAAAATTTAAGGGGAAAAAGGATGGGAATAGATAAGTTTTTTTAATTTTGTTTTTCTTGCAAAAAAGAGGCATCAAGATAAAGGAGGGGAGGGGATGAGGGGGGTGCAAAGAAAGTGTCTTCTGTAATCACTGCTAGTTTACATCTCCATCAGCTATCAAGATCTTTAAAATTTGCCAAATGTTCCCTCATTTTGCATAATTAATTTGCATGAGTATACACACTCTATTTTCTATATTGCAGGCCCTAGGTTATGGATTTCACTGCCCTATTCTGTAAGATGTTTGAGAAGTCTGGAAGAATTTTAAAAAGTATCGAAGACCAGTTTGTTCCGGCGAGCATTTGAGGATGATCTAAACTGAATTATTTTTTTTATCACTGACTTATTGAGTTTGTCTTCAAAGTAGATTGCCTTACATGTGGTCAGTCTAGTTAAAGTGAGCGCTATAAATGATATGTTTGGTTAATGTATTTATTGTTTGTGTTACTTATTTTGTATTGTGTATGTGAATTGTATTCCACTTAGGATTGTAGATGTGGAGGGACATTTTCAATATGACGTCTAAGTCTGACTTTGGACGTTTTGTAAAAAACGTGCAAAATCTGAATAGGAAAGGTCATTTTCAAAAAAGAAAAACATCTATCTTTTGTTTTCAAAGATACTGTTTTGGACAAGGTTTTGTTTTTTGGTCCATTTTCAAACAAAAACTGTCCAAGTGCAAAACGCACAAAATCAAGCCATTGGGATATACCAGGAGCCAGCATTTTTAATAGACTGGTCCCCCAGACATCCCAGGAAAGCAATAGGGCACCCTAGGGGGCACTGCAGTGGACTTCATAAAATGCACCCAGGTACACATCTCACCATTGCTCCCTTATCTTGTCTACTGAGCCACCCCAAAACCCACTACACCCGAATATACACCACTACCATAGCCCTTATGGGTGAATGGGGAACCTATATGTGGGTACAGTGGGTTTCTGGTGAGTTTTGCAGGGCTCACAGTTTCCTTCACAAGTGTGACAGGTAGAGAGAGGTATGGGCCTGAGTCCACCTGTCTGCAGTACACTGCACCCACCACTAGACCTGCATGCTGTTCTTATGGACCTGAGTATAACATCTGAAGTTGGCATAGAGGCTGGCAAGTAATTTTTTTAATCACATTTTTGGGGGTGGGAGGGAGTTAGTGACCACTGGGGGAGTAAGGGAAGTCATTTAGGGCATCTTTTTGTGCCTTATTTGTTATAAAAACAGGTCTAGTTCAAAATGTCTTAGTGTTAGTCTTGGACGGTTTTGTTCTGTTCCATTATGGCTGAAAAACGTCCAAGTGTTAGGAACGCCCAAATCCCACCCTTAACATGCCCCTGCCACGCCCCCTTGTGATTTGAATGCACTTCTGATGGACTTCATTAAAAAAACGTCCAAAAATTGGTTTTGAACATGCCAATTTGGACGTTTTTGTGAGAAAAACGTCCAAATACAGATTTATGCCACTTTTGGGACATTTTTCTCTTTTGAAAATGAGCCCAATAAAGGATTATAAATTTTTAAATAAACAAATGGGGGTCACTGAAGGTTTTGCTTATAACAAAAACTATAGGAAGGTAGAATCTAGTCCTTAATGCATACATTAATACATTCTATCATGCCAGCATGGTAACAGCACACGGAAATACGTGCATTAAGGGAGTAATTCTATAACAGTGTGCCTGTATTTAGGTACCTGGAGGGAGACTATCCTGCTTATAATCGAACGAGAAAAACGCCCAAGTTCCGACCTAAATCGGGAGATGGACGTTTATCTCACAAAAACGAATAAAGCGGTATAATCGAAAGCCGATTTTTGGACGTTTTCAACTGCACTCCGTCGCGGATGCGGACAAAGTTGATGGGGGCGTGTCAGAGGTGTGGCGAAGGCGGAAATGGGGCGTGGTTATCTGCCGAACAAAGATGGGCGCATTTCACCGATAATGGGAAAAAAGTATGCGTTTTTAGCTAGAATTTAGGACACTTTTCCTGGACCCTGTTTTTTCACGAATAAGGCCCCAAAAAGTGCCCTAAATGACCAGATGACCACTGGAGGGAATCGGGGATGACCTCCCCTGACTCCCCCAGTGGTCACTAACCCCCTCCCACCACAAAAAAATGATGTTTCACAACTTTTTATTTTCACCCTCAAATGTCATACCCAGCTCCCTGGCAGCAGTATGCAGGTCACTGGAGGAGTTGTTAGGGGGTGCAGTGGACTTCAGGCAGGTGGACCCAGGCCCATCCCCCCTACCTGTTACAATTGTGCTGCTTAATGCTTATTAGTCGTCCAACCCCCCCCCAAACCCACTGTACCCACATGTAGGTGCCCCCCTTCACCCCTTAGGGCTATAGTAATGGTGTAGACTTGTGGGCAGTGGGTTTTGAGGGGGATTTGGGGGGGCTCAACACACAAGGGAAGGGTGCTATGCACCTGGGAGCTCTTTTACCTGTTTTTTTGGTTTTGTAAAAGTGCCCCCTAGGGTGCCCGGTTGATGTCCTGGCATGTGAGGGGGACCAGTGCACTACGAATCCTGGCCCCTCCCACGAATAAATGTCTTGGATTTATTCGTTTTTGAGCTGGGCGCTTTCATTTTCCATTATCGCTGAAAAACAAAAACGCCCAGCTCACACATTGTTGAATAAAACATGGGCGTCTATTTTTTCCCAAAATATGGTTCGGTCCACCCCTTCACGGACCCGTTCTCGGAGATAAACGCCCATGGAGATAGGCGTTTTTGTTCAATTATGCCCCTCTATGTGGTGTCTATTCTATAAAGGAAAGTAGGTGCCCACTTTCTTTTATAGAACACTAGAATAACAGATGAAATATGCACCTATACCCCCTAATTTGCGCACGTAAATTTGGGTACGTGGCCACTTTATGCACGCAATTTAATTGAATAATAAGCTAATTAGTGCTGATAATTGGCTTGCTAACAACCAGTCATTGGCACTAATTAGATGTAATTGAAATATACACATTAATTTACGCACGGAATCTGCACCTAAATTTTACATGTGAGATCAAAAAAGGGCATAGAAATGAGATCATGGGCAGAACAAGGGCAGTCCTAACATTTATGGGTGTTACTATAGGATGAGGGGAGATATACACATAATGCAGGCACATACATTTGCACAACATTTCAGCTGGTGCAAATGGCCGCGCCTAAAGTTATACGTGATTCCAAGGTATAAGTGCTATTCTATAACCCAAGCTTTATAGCATAGCACCATATATAGATTCACTCCATAATGTACGATCAAGCACTTATGCCAGCCATAGCACCATATTTCCAGTAACATCCTGGAGTGGTGTAGAACGAGTAGAAGTAAATCAATTTTTTACTCGTTCCAAAAGTACAAAGACTAAGGGACACTCGAGGAAGTTACATGGAAATACTTTTAAAACAAATAGGAAGAAATATTTGTTCACTCAATGAACAGTTAAGCTCTGGAACTCTTTGCCAGAGGATGTGGTAACAGTAGTTAGCGTATCTGGGTTTAAAAAAGGTTTGGAAAAATTCCTGGAGGAAAAGTTCATAGTCTGAAATTAAGACAGACATGGGAAGCAACTGCTTGTATGGAGTGTTGCCAGAATTTGGGTTTCTGCCAGGTACTTGTGACCTGGCTTGGTCACTGTTTGGAAAACAGAATACTGGGCTAGATGGATCATTGGTCTGACCCAGCATGGCTACTCTGATGTTCTTATGATACCTGAGTAGCTTTTAGTATTCTATAAGTGGTGCATATAAATGTGAGTCCCACCTACACTCCGCCCAGACTCTGCCTATGTGCATGCCTATCTGTCAAATATGTGCTATGTAAGATATGTGCATATTTACAGAACAGAATAATAATATTATTATTATTTATTGCATTTGTATCCCACATTCCCCCACCTATTTGCAGGCTCAATGTGGCTTACATAGATTAGTTGACATTGTCATATCAGGATATCAGATACAGTTAGTAGTGTGTAGCGATTAAGAAGGGAAGAGGGAAGAAGGGAGGGAGTGAATTGGATAGCTGTATAAGGTAAGCTTTCATAGTTGAGAGGGTTGGTGAGGTGAATTAATGAGGTTGTGGGTGCTCATTGTAGGCCTTGTTGAAGAGGAATGTTTTCAGCAATTTTCGAAAGATAGTTGTTTCGTTGATTGCTTTCAAGTCTGTGGGTAGTGCATTCCATAATATGAAAGAGCAACCCCACTGCTCACATTGCTACACTGGCTACCTACCGATCAAGGCCAGACTAATATTCAAGACCAGCACCCTCATTTTCAAAATACTATTCGGCATGGCCCCTGGCTATGTTAGACCAAGAAACATAAATCCAGATACCCGAAGTTACCTACTACTGCAGCTACCCAAATGCAGAAACACAGGGGCCCTTTGAATTTACACACATCACTTTACAGAATACGCTTAGAAAGTTGTACATGTGAATTCTAATTACTGCCAATTAGTGTCAAGAATTGCTTGTTAAGTGGCAATTATCAACGCTGATTGGCTTGTTAAGATAATTAAGTTACCAATCTGGAACCTTCTTGAACTTGCTAGCCCTAACCAGGTAAATTTTTTGAATTCTTTTGTTTTTTTTATTTTTGTTTTTTGTTTTAATTTTTAAAAGAAAATCACCACAGTATGCAATCTCATCTTTATCTAATTCACTCAATCTATTGCACTAACAAGCTCACTAAACAGAGCAATATGGGAAGAGGGAATAATTACCATTTGGAAAAGAATATTAGGTAATTTGCTGATTGAAAAATGAGAAGGATTAAAAAGGTATACACCTCTTACATGTTACATAGTTTCCTGCCCTAACTATAATTTTAAGTATTATGAATTCATTTGAACACTGGTTTAGCATAGATATAGCTTCTGGTAATTTACCTATTATGCACACTGAAGACAGTTAAGCATAGATGTGCTAATAATACAAAGTGAGGCTCCAGCCAGGTTCATTTCAGCCTGGTGTCAAGTCTCAAAGGAATGAACTATAGATTTTCTGAAGATTCCCTGTGAAAATCAATTGAACTTATCCCTGGCAGAACTGAAGAATACACACATATGTGAAAATCCAAATCAGATTCGCTGACCCAGTTTCCGTGGATCCACAGAAACACAGGATATAGCACTGGGGTGGCTAGTATTCAGTTGTGATGGAGTAATCACACCATCAACAATAATTCATCCTAATTATTGGAGGAAAGGTCATTTTATTGATTGTATCTATGGGTTTTTTTTTTGTTTGTTTGTTACCTGCTTTGGGTAAAGATGATATATACATAAAATAAATAATAAATAAAATCTTTAGGTAAGCAACCCAAGATCTCTCTCTTTCTCTCTTTCTTAATGGAATTCAGTCCCTAAGACTCTGCTTAGAACTGAAGGCAGAAGGATCACATGCTTGATAGTTTTTGTAGAATCACTAGCATCATCCCTAGAGTAGAAGGTTCAAGTGTGGTAAGTAAGTTCTATTGATCTAGAAGCCAGCATTTGCTGTGGTGGTGAATCCAAGCAGAACCAAGGGTTGCAGGGTGCTATGCAAATGAGCTCACTGGTATTTACATGAAGCCATTAGCAATGCTTAGAGAAATGGCGCATGGAAACCCCCCGCCCTAGTGACTAAAATCTACCGACAGCTGTCATTAGGGTCCCCCACACATAGAGCTCTTCCCTGATTCCAGCACTCGGATCATGGTCATCAAGCTCTTGTGGGCCTGGGCCAGGAACATTTCTCCCCCCTTAACGTCCAATGCTCAACATTAACAGCATTCATATAGTTTGCATGCTGTTAGTGTTGAGTATTAGTTGGTAATTTCGATTCGGTGTTCCAGCCGGTGTTTTCAGGCGCTGTTCTCTACAGCACCGGAGTTCTGTGCATCTGTCCCTCAGTCAGTCGCTTTAAGGCCCATAATGAAGGATCCCAGTTTATCTATAACTTGCCTATGTGGATCTGTGTCAAAGGCCATTTTTTCTAGCAAAAAAGGGGCCAGTACTCAAATGCCAGGCCACCCTTCAAGGGAGGGGGTGATCACTGAGGGACCCACCCCACAATAGCCAGGCCCCCTGCAACCAGTCACAGAATCTATGTCAAGGCAGAATTGGTGTGTAGAGCCTGAGCTCTTTCATTAAAACTTGGGGACCATGGGTCAATTTTAACAGACAATGGAAACGGTGCCAGTACTCAGTACCCCCAAGTACCCCCTCAAAAAAAGCCCTGAGTACACCACGTCTAACGCTCTCCCTCAAAT
Source organism: Microcaecilia unicolor (assembly GCF_901765095.1). Classification (NCBI taxonomy): domain Eukaryota; kingdom Metazoa; phylum Chordata; class Amphibia; order Gymnophiona; family Siphonopidae; genus Microcaecilia; species Microcaecilia unicolor. The sequence goes on along the minus strand of NC_044033.1, from coordinate 477,068,245 downwards.
CAAAGTCTCTGGTCATCCAGTCAAAGAAATTAATCAGATTTGACTGACAATGTCTATCTCTAGTAAAATCATGCTGCCTTGGATCTTGCAATCCATTGGATTCCAGAAACTTCGCTATCCTCTTAGAAATGTCTGCAGTAATTAACTCAGCACAGAGCTCAAACTAACCAACCTGTAGTTTCCAAACTTCTCCTTGTGAGGAAAGGGACCACATCCTCACTTCTCCAGTCCCCCAGGACCATTCCCTGAAAATGTCAGACAGTGGAGCTGCCAGAACTTCCCTAAATTTCTTCAGTATCCTCAGATGTATCACATCTATCCCCATCACTTTTCTCTTTTTAGTTTAGCTAGCTCCTCACAAACATGGTCCTCTGAAAATCATTCAAGGCTCACCACACTCCCATTCCTATTTGTGTTTGTCTTCTGAGGGTCTGCTCCCAGCCCTTCATCTATTATTAGGCTTCACAACAGAGATATTTGTTTAGCAATTCTGCTTTATCCTTATCGGGTTCTACATATTCCTCCCCTTTACCCTCAAGCAGGGGCGTAGCCAGACACCCAATTTTGGGTGGGCCTGGGCCCAAGATGGGTGGGCAGAAGAACCTCGCCCCGTCTCACAGGTGATTTAGTCTCTCCTTGTCTCGCCTGCAATGCCATATGTTCTCTCAAACATACCCCCTCTCCTGTATACCTTTTAAATAGCAGATTTTCACCAGCAGTGAGCAGAAACTACACCCTTCTCTTGTTGGCCCCACACCCTTCCCTCTGATGCAACTTCCTGTTTCTGCCTAGGCAGAAATACATCAGAGGGAAGGCTGTGGGGCCGGTGCTACTTACAAGGTATGCAGGAGGGACACTTACAAGGTATGCAGGAGGGACACTTGTTGGGAGTTTTCGGCTGGTGGGGCTTGGGGATCCCTGCCAACCACATCATAGGTATGCTGCTACTGGGTGGGCCTGAACCCAAAGTCCACCCAAGCCCACCCTTGGCTACGCCACTGCCCTCAAGTCTCACAATGTCCCTTCTGCATTTCCTCCTATTTATAGCATATCTTTAAAAATGTTTTGTTCCCCCTTATACCATATTGGCTATTTTTTATTCCATATTCATCTTTTCTTTCCTGACTACTTTACCACCTGTTCCAGAAATTGTCGCCTGTCTCCCAATTTCTGCAATCTCTTGTAGTTTATGAAAGCTAACCTCTTTTTCCCCGTACCTTTTCAGTTATTGCTTTTGAAAACCAAAGCGGCCTTTTCCTCTTATTTTTATTTACTTTCCTAACAAAATGGTTTGTTGCCCTTAAAATAGCTCAGTTTCTTCTTCCCTCAGATGTTCACATCCAGCTAAACTCCTTAAGGTGTTCCACCATCTTAACAAAGTTAGGGTTTTAAGTCTAGATCCTTCACTTTTAATGAACCCTCTCCATGTGTGTCTTAATATTGAACCACACCATCCAGTGATCAATGAATGCCAGATGATCACCCACTATAACATCAGAAAGGCTTGTCTTATTCATAAGCATGAAGTCCAGTATGGTCGTATCCTGTTTGGGTTCCATTACCAACTGCTGAAACAGTTCTCCCTGTAAACAATCCAGAATTTCCCTACTTCTAGATGACCTCACAACAACGATGCCCCAATCAACATTTGGCATATTGAAATCACCTATTCATAGAACTTCACCTTTCATAGCTATATTGTGAATATCTTCAATTAAATCTCTTTCCACTTCATCTGTCTATGAAGGATGCCTGTGTATCACAGCAATGTAAATACATTTTCCATTCTCTCTTTCCAGTTTAACACACAGTGCCTCTTTCTTACCCCAAAGTCCTGCAATTTTGTTGCATGCAAAACCTCCTTTATTTATATTCATTAGGGATATCTTGAAAACCTGATCCATTGGCGACCCTCGAAGACTGAGAATGAAGCTCATGGGAGATGGATAGAGAAGAGTATCTTGAATGAATGCAGTTTCTATACACCTAGTTCACATTGTGATTGGCACTACAGGCAAATACTGCACCCTTTCTAGAAAATATTACACCTGTTCAAGGACTGAACTGGATAGTACTTCATACTAACTTCTGATTCAGCATACTTTGACTTTATATATTTCAGGATTAAAATGGCTACCATGGAACTACCCAGCTGTGTTTGAAAACTAATTATTTCAAGCTCAGTGGTAGGTTAAACCTCATTTCCTTTTAATAAAGACTTAAAGTCATAAATATTTTAGCAGCAACAGTGTTGAATTGAGACCAATTAATTTGAACAGTGACCCTGCACAAGCTTATGTGAGTAACTCAAGTTGATTGTAAGCTGCTCAGATAGCATTGCTCTATGGGCGAGATAGTAAATCTTTAATAAACTTGGAAACTTGATTCAAAAACATTTTTGATACATGTTCCATTCTGTGTCTTGCTATGGCTTGCACAACATCTTTGACATAATATCATTTATTTATGATGCGTATATACTTTTATCAATTTAACTATTTTGAGAGATAGGTTTAAGCAATATTGTCTGCACTCAAAATCTGCAGGACCTGAGAACTTCACACTGAGAAGACACAGCGAGATTTAATACAGCCTTAAAAGCAGCTAATTTGTATCACACCACAGAAAGTCTTGATCCTAGACACCTGGTAATATTTTGGTCTTGTTTGATTTCTCCAGTCTAAAAGGCAGATAATTTCAGATTCTCTGTAAATATTATACACACTACCAGTATATAAATGAAATGGTAATTGTGGAAGTGGGGCAACCAGGTTATTTTGTCACAAGTCCATAAGCTAGTTTACTGCATTTTTTTCAGGTAGACAGGGACTATCCAAAGCTGGAGCAAGAGATTGGGCACCTAGGCAAACCTCTTGTCATGTGCCCCCATCAACTAACTTTCAGCTACCCTCTCAAGATTGTGATAATTAAACTTGAAGATCATAATCATCCCAACACCACCCCTCCCAGCACAGTCCTGTAAAAACACATAACTGGACATCATTTTTTAAAAATATTAAGCAGTTGATATTCAGCATGGCTTAAGCAGGTAGGAGAGGCTTATGTGGGTCCTGGCTGATATTCAGTCAGAAACCACATAAGACAGTTATGCGGGCCCCAGGTGAATACTATTTATTTATTGGGATTTATTAACTAGAGAGTTGCATGGGGATAGAAATCTTACCCATCCCGCTGTCCCTGCTGGAATCTTACCCATCCCTGCAAAACTTTAACCCATCCCAACCCATGCCCACCTGTCCCCGCAAGAATTTAACCCATCCCCACCCATCCCCATAAGAATTTAATGGTACATAAATGAAAATTCCAGTCAGTTCTCTCAGTCTCTCTCTGGATTTGAGCCACAGCACTGTAGGCAAGGAAGGAATGGAAGCTGAAACTTGGAACACTCTGGTGTGCACATGTAAGATTTGTCTCTGATTTACTGGCACTGTGTGCTGAGAGGTCACCACATGCACGCGCCAGTAAGTCAGGTGACATCCAATGCTCTTGCTTGTGACAGAGCTGAGGTCCGAACATCAGCTCGGGAGCAAAGAGGATTAATTGTAACATACTACTACTACTTATCATTTCTAAAGTGCTACTAGACGTACGCAGCACTGTACACTTGAACATGAAGAGACAGTCCCTGCTCGACAGAGCTTACAATCTAATTAGGACAGACAAACAGGACAAACAAGAGATAAGGGAATATTAAAGTGAGGATGATAAAATAAGGGTTCTGAACAAGTGAATAAGGGTTAGGAGTTAAAAGCAGCCTCAAAAAGGTGGAGCTTTTAGCTTAGATTTGAAGGCGGCCAGAGATGGAGCTTGACGTACTGGCTCGGGAAGTGACTCACATAACAACCTGAACAGTCCATCCAGTCTACCCAATAGTCACATTCATTATCAATTCATGATTAAATCAATGAGTGTGATATTATATACTTGATTATGGTCTTTCTTTGGTGGTTCTGGAACATAGACCATTGAAGTCTATCTGGCCCTATCCTTATGTTCCAACTGCTGGAGTTGCCATTGACGCCCACTCCAGTCTATTCGCCTTCTCATTTGTGGGACACAGACCATAAAAGTCTGTCCAGCACTGTCCTCGTGTTCCAGCCACTGAAGTTGTTGTCTAAGCTCTTTCCAGCCCATCCTAAACCAGATTGCCATGTATGAAACACAGACCATACAAGCCTGTCCGGTATCAGCCCTAGTTCATCACAGCCACAGTCGTCATCTAAGTGTCACTTGACACATCCATACACATGCAGCTATTTAAGATTAGGATTTTTATAACTTTCATTTTCTAATTAGAGATCCTCTGTGTTCATCCCAAGAATTCCGTTATCATTTGTGTCTCTACCACCTCCTTAATGGAAGACTTTCCACATTTGTGCTGTTAAAGCAAGGAGGAGGAGACAGCACTCAAAGAACTTGGTACTCGGTAGATGAGAGGCTGGCGAAGGTGCAGCTTACACTTCCTCGGGGACCCCGCAGAACTGCTTCCATCTCCGCAGGAACCCCGCAGAACTGCTTCCGTCCCCAGGGGAACCCCGCAGAACTGCTTCCGTCCCCAGGGGAACCCCGCAGAACTGCTTCTGTCCCTGCGGGATTCACGCAAACACCGTTCCCGTGCAGAACTCTATTATTATTATTTCAGATCATTTATACCCCGCCTTTTGCCACAGTGTTGCAGCCCCAAAGCGGTTTACAATGAACTGCCTTTATGAAGAGACTCACCCAAGGCGTTGTACAGCAGACACAGTTTAACATAAAACTTACAATTTTGTTAACAGCATAACAATAGTAAAATAACCAAGAATAAACTAAATACAGTAAATGAGGCAAACTTGAAAACAGTAAATTGAAACCTAATAATAGAACTACCGTGAAACAGTATAAAAAATATACACATTTAGCAACACTGGAAGTCAAATATCAGAGATATAATGCAACTGCTACACCTAATAAGCATACATTAAAACATTCAACTAACACAGATACAGTATGATGCTAAAGGTTTTCTGCAATGCAGCTGACCATATAGCTGAGGGACCAAGAGCAGATATATGGTGGGAAAAAGATGTCTGGTACACAGTGGCATACCAAGGGTGGGGCGGAGGAGGCGGTCCGCCCCGGATGTCAACAGGTGGGGGGTGCTCCACTGGTGCCATAGTCCCCACCTGCCTACCAGCTCCGTCAACAGATGACCCTCTTCTCCTGCCACCCGGCACCCAGCCTTTAAAAAAAAATCCATGAAGCGGCGGCCCAGCGCAGCACCTCATGTCTGCTCTGCATGTAAAAGAAGCAAATAGCCTCGCCGCGTCGGCCCTTCCCTCACTGTGTCCCAACCTCTGATGTAACTTCTTATTTCCACGAGGGCGGGACACAGTGAGGGAAGGGCCGACTCAACGAGGCGATTTTCTTCTTTTACATGCAGAGCAGACACGAGGCGCTGCGCTGGACCGATGCTTCACATAGTTTTTTTAAAGGCTGGGTGCCGGGTGGCAGGAGAAGAGGGTCGTCTCTCAATGGAGCTGGTAGGCAGGTGGGGACTGGGTCAGGGAGGGGGGGCTCAGATGGGGACTGGGTCTGGGGGGCTCAGATGGGAGAAGGGGACTGGGTTAAGGAGGAGAGGGCTCAGATGGGAGAAGGGGATGGTATGGTCTGGGAGGGGGGCTCAGATGGGAAAAGGGGCCTGGAGCTGGCCTGGGGACTGAGAAGGGGGCAGGAGTGAGAATGGGGCCATGCCTGGGGCAAGTGGGAGAATGGGTCTGGGGCTGAAAGGGGGGGGGCCCTAATGCAAGGCATGTGGATGAAGGGGACTGGAACTGGGGGCTGAAAAGGAGGGTAGGTGGGGTAAGGGGGCTAGTACTGGAACTGGGGGCTGAAAAGGGGCAGGGGCTGAAACTGTGGGGACTGGGGGCTGAAAAGGGGACAGGGAGAAGTGGCTGGGGGCTGAAGCTTGGGACGGGTGGTAGAAAAGGGCTGAGGCTGAAACTGGGGACTGGTGGGATAGTGGGGCTGAAAAGGGGGGTGAGGTGGGAGATGTGGGCTGTGGCTGGAACTAGGGGCAGGTGGGATAATGGGGCTGGAACTGGGGGCCGAAAAGAGGGGGCAGAGAGAGAGAGAGAGAGGGGACAGATCCTGGATGGAAGGGGGAGCGAGAGGGAGGGCAGATCCTGGATGGATGGGAGAGGGAGGGCAAATAGTGGATTGAAGGGGCAGTGAGAAAGGGCACACAGTGGATGGAATGGATAGAAAGGGCACACAGTGGATGGAAGGGGGCGAGAGAGAGGGCACATTATATTTGATTAGCCGACTACCAACCAGCAGATCCTATACACACCATTACTGAAAGCCAGAGTGAAACAATGAGTTTTACAGCTGTGATTCCATTGGGATAGGTCTTCACCAAGTTTGCATGCCTTAGATTATTCTTCTTTGACAGATCTTGAACAGTTTTGTAAGTTCCTTGAAGAACACTGATGGACGTTAGACAGCAATCTTCATGTCATGCCATAGATTTTCAGCTGGATGGAGGCTGAAACTCTGATTAAGCCACTCAATATCATTTACATTTTTGTTCCTTAAACATGTCACTGTAGCTTTGCCTATGTGCTTTGGATTGCTTTCATGCTGAAAGGTGAACTTCTGTTCTAGTTTTAGCTTTCTTGCAGAGGGAAGCAGGTTTTCTCAAAGACTTATATTTAGTTAAGAGATTTATGGCATGCCCAACCACCACAGTTCAAGCTGAGGAACACAGAACACTCAAAAGAAGGTATTAAAAAAAAAACAGCAAAAACAATACCACATTAATACTACTAAGATACAAAATAAAGAAAGTTAGGTCAACTCATTACAATAGAAACCTTATCTCTTTCAATTATATGCCTGATCAAATAAAATCCTAAGGCCCTTTTGGAACTCATAAACATTTCATGTGGTGCAGTTTTGGGGGGACTGAATTCCATAGGCTAGCTGCATAGATCGAAAATGCCCTAGCATGAGTCATCTGGTTCATTCCCATACTTAAAGCCCGAATGACAAATGTACTTTGTGAATCCTAAAACAAAAACAATATAGGTAGAAACGCTGTGCAAGGAAAAGAAAGATCTCAGTGCCTCAATGTGATTTTTCAGTGCTAGAGCTCAGCTGAATCAATCATGGATCTTAAATAAAACTCCTTGCTCTTTCTGTTTTACCAGTCTTTTAATCCAAATAACTTATACTTAGCTGTTCAGTTTAAGATCCCCAACAAGGTCCTTGTTTCAATATTCCTGCTTCAATGGGGACATTCTGTTCCTCACTGCATTTCACTGCAGCAATGTTTTACTAAGGGCCAAATTCTATAAATGGCGCCTTGAAAATTGACACTGAAAAACCACAAAGTTAGCGTGATTCTATAAACTATAGCTAAAGTTATGTGTAGTTTATAGTAAAGTTACATGTAGTTTATAGAATATGTGCAGGCACTGTTCTTGCAACTAAAATTTAGGCGCACCCATATAGGGCACCTAAAACAAAGCCTAAATACCTGCACCTAAGTTAGGCGCAGATCGGGTATATTCCATAACACTGCACATAGTTTTTTGAAATGCCCACAACCTGCCCATGGCCATGCCCCATTTTCAACTGCACGCATGAGAATTTACACGCACCGTGTTATAGAACACGCCTAGAAATCTGTGCGCATAAATTCTAATTAAAGCCCATTAGTGCCACTAATTGGATAAGTACCAATTATTGACGCTGACCGGCTTGTTAATCAATTCAGTTGTGCGTGCAATTTGGCCAAGCGGCCAAATTAGAATGCAGAACTTAAGGTGACATATATAGAATTTTGAGGGTATATGCACAAAAGCTATCAGCAATTTACAGACATTGAAACATTTATTTATTTATTTATTTATTGCATTTGTATCCCACATTTTCCCACCTTTTTGCGGGTTCAGTGTGGCTTACAATATGAGTTGAATGTTGGAAATACAATTTGTTACAGATAGTTATGGATTACATTGTGCAGAGTTATGCGAAACAATTGAGGTGTCGTTAAGGAATGTAACAATGGAACATAGACATTGAAACTTTGGAAGGAAACAATGGGAGCTTAGAGGGCGATAAAAAGGCATGAAGGCATATGGTATATATCTTTCTGTGAGTAAAGGTATGAGTGATGTGATATTACGGGAATGAGAGTTCAGAGGTGAATGTATGATGCATTAGTGAACAGTAAGTGTGGACTTTATGTGTTTTGTTTCTTTCCATAAATTTTTTCGAAAAGATGGGTCTTCAATAATCTGCGGAAGGAAGCTTGCTCGTTGGTGACAGCAGATAAAGGTTAAATAACCCATCCAGTCTGCCTAGCCACACCATCCACTATCTCCTCCTCTCCCTAAGAGATCCCAAAATATAGAAGTGATACTAGTTGTGAATCATCATATATGTGATCTATGTGATAGTTTATTCCAGCCCTCTGGTATATGTGGGCAGAATTAAAAGAAATATTAATTTGCAGTTGAACGAACATAAAAGCTGTCTGAGGCTAGGTGTACTGTCAGCACTGTTAGTTGCACATTGAAAGACTAAGTTACATTGGTGGGAGATCATCAGCTAAATCTTTATGAACAGTGTGGGATCTATGCATTACAGACTTTGCAACCACAAGTTTAAATACAGATCTAGAATGGCTTACAAAATCTGATTGGAAGTATTATGTGTTATTCATAAAATCGCTTTGATTAGCTGAAGACTACTTTGGGGTCCTTTTACTAAGGTGCGCTAAAAAATGGCCTGCGGTATTGTAGACGTGTGTTTTGGGTATGCGCAGAATTATTGCTGCACGTCCATTTTGGGTCTGAGACCTTAATGCAAGCCAATGACCTAGCGGTAAAATCTCATGCGGTAACCGGGCAGTAATGGTCTATGCATGTCAGAAAATAAAAAATATTTCTCAGGCTCGCGTAGTGGACACATGCCAAAACTGAAATTACCACAAGGGCCACGCGGTAACCGGGCAGTAACTCCAATTTGGAGCGCATTGGGCACATAGGCACCTATGCGGCTTAGTAAAAGAGCCCCTTTGATTGCTATTTAAGCCTGGAAACCATGTTGTTGTTTTTTATAACTATAGTGCAAGAATTTATTTTGGAACACTGAAGTGTGGTATTAGATTTTTGGGCGTACAAACACAAAACACTTCACCAGAATTGTATTCGGCCTTGAAAATCTAGCAAGAATTGCAGTTAGTTTTTCACAAAAAAGCATTCATAAAAAAGGGAGGAGGAAAAAGCCTCGGATCGTGCAGAACATTTTCAATCAAGATCAAGATCTTTAAATGAACCTGCTGCATCAATCACAGACATAAAAAAAAACCTCATCCCCATTTATATTCATATTAGCAAAGAAATTGTATACACTTTTCTTAGAAAAATATTTTTTGTAAATTTTTTAGACTTTTACAATCAAACAAAGCTACTTCACTCAAGTCACCCACAGAAACAATCACCCCGATGCTGGCTACCGTTTTGTAGGACCAATCCGCTGCTTCAGGGGGAGATATTTAAAATATGCTCATCCTGCTTAAATATCTCCCCCTGAAGCAGCGGATTGGTTCCGTTAAACGGTGGCCAGCGTCATGGTGATTGTTCTGTTTCTATGGGCAACTTAGCGTTTAGTGCATGCTAATCATTAGCACGTGCTAAAAACGCTGGCGTGCCCTTAGCGCGGCTTAGTAAACAGGGCCCAAAGTTTTTTTATATTGTTTTTTGAAGATTTCCCTGATGCAGAGCAATTTCTCAAAACACAATCAAGCTGGTGACCTGCATTCTGAAGCTTAAGTATTTAATATTTTTAATTTTTTTCACTGGAACATAAATTTTGCAGCGCTAAATTGCTAGTAGCTTTGTGCACATATCGGGCCAGATTCTACAAATGGCACCAAAAATTAGGCACTGGAAAAATTGGCGCTAAACACTATTCTGTAAAGGGATAGAAAATAAGACAAAGACTATTATAATGCCTCTGTATTGCTCCATGGTGTGACCTCACCTTACTGGGCCAGACCAATGGTCCATCTAGCCCAGTATCCTGCTTCCAACAGTGGCCAATCCAGGTCACAGGTACCTGGCAGAAACTAATTAGTAGCAGCATTCCAGGCTACCAATCCCAGGGCAAGCAGTGGCTCCCCACATGTCCATCTCTATAACAGACTATTGACTTTTTTTTGTTACATTTGTACCCTGCGCTTTCCCACTCATGGCAGGCTCAATGCGGCTTACACTGGGCAATGGAGGGTTAAGTGACTTGCCCAGAGTCACAAGGAGCTGCCTGTGCCTGAAGTGGGAATCAAACTCAGTTTATCAGTTCCCAGGACCAAAGTCCACCACCCTAACCACTAGGCCACTCCTTCCAGAAACTTGTCCAAACCTTTTTTAAACCCAGATGTACTAACCGCTGTTACCACATCCTCCAGCAGCGAGTTCCAGAGCTTAACTAGTCTTTGAGTAAAAAAATATTTCTTCCTATTTGTTTTAAAATATTTCCATGTAATTTCATGAGTACTGTGTACAATTCTGTTCACCATATCTGAAAAAAGAAATAGTGGAATTAAAAAAGGTTCATAGAGGAGCAACCAAAATGATAAAGGAAATGGAACTCCTCCCATATGAAGAAAGGCTAAAGAGGTTAGGGCTCTTCAGCTTGGAAAAGAAAGGACTGAGGGGGGATATGATAGAGGTCTACAAAATCTTGAGTGGTGAAGAACTGATAAAAATGAATCAATGTTTTACTTTTTCAAAAAGTACAAAGACTAAGGGACACTCAATGAAGTTAACAAATATGCATTTGTTTGAAATGACAGAAGAAATGTTAATGACATATCCCATATCATTTCATGTCAAGCAGAAAAATCACAAAAAATGTATGCTTTTATCATATGCCATCAATAATGTGCGCTATTTAGGAAAAGTGCACACTATTCAGGAAGTGCATGCATGCAGAAATTATCATATATGTGTAAATAATGGACAAATAGAGGGGAATAATCGAACGTCGCTGGCGAAATAGGTCGCCGGCGATCTATTTTGGCGGTGGCGCAACAGCTGGCCGGAACCGTATTTTCAAAAAAGATGGCCGGCCATCTTTTTTTCGATAATACGGTGTGGGCCGGCGAAATGCCTTGGATTTCGCCGGGTTTGAGATCGCCAGTTTTGTTTTTCCGCAATAATGGAAAAAACTGCCGGCGATCTCTAACTCAGCGAAATCCAAGGCATTTGGCCGTGGGAGGAGCCAGCATTTGTAGTGCAATGGTCCCCCTCACATGCCAGGACACCAACCGGGCATCCTAGGGGACACTTCAAACATCTTTTATAAACAACCAATTTAGCTTCCAGGTGCATAGCACCCTTCCCTTGTGTGCTGAGTCCCCCAAATCCCTCCCAAAACCCACTTCCCACAAGTGTGCACCATTACCCTAGCCCTAAGGGCTGAAGGGGGGCACCTACATGTGGGTACAGTGGGTTTTGGGGGGGTTGGGAGGGCTCAACATTACCCACCACAAGTGAAACAGGTAGAGGGGGGGATGGGCCTGGCTCTGCCTTTCTGCAGTCCACTGCAACCAACAACATCTGTTCCAGGGACCTGCATACTGCTGTCAGGGTGCTGGGTATGACATTTGAGGCTGGCATACAGGCTGGCAAAAAAGGTTTGTATTTTAATAATTTTAGTGTGGGAGGGGGTTGGTGACCACTGGGGGAGTAAGGGGAGTTCATCCCCCATTCCCTCCGGTGGTCATCTGGTCAGTTGGGGCACCTTTTTGAGGCTTGGTCGTGAAAATAAAAAGACCGAGTAAACCCGGCAAAATACTGCTTATCGCCGGGTTTTATTTTTCCATTATCCGTGAAAGCCGGACATCTGGTAGCCACGCCCAAGCCTGCCCATGTCCCGCCTTCGCTTCACCGCCAACACGCCCCTTTGCACTTTCACCGGCGAGGCGAAGGGAAAGCGGCGAAGCTATCACAAATGTAGCTTTCGATTATACGCTTTTCACCGCTTTTGTGAAATCGCCGGCCATATCCTGATTTGTGTTGGGAAATAGCCGGTGATTACTTTCGATTATCAGCTGGATAGTGCATGTTCTTTCCACAGAGTGTGCGCTGTTTCCGAAAAAGTGTGCACTCTTAAAAAATTGCTCCTAGGACAACAGAATGAAACAACAACAAAGAAAAACAAACATTCCTGGAAATGACACAAAAAACATTTCTGACTACACACCCCTAATTCATTATATGTTGCTCTGCTTTACAAAGGCAGCGCGGTGTGTATGTGCCTTTAAAAAACAAGCTTCGAGAATAACTCCCAGGGATGCACTAATGCTCTTACACAAACATCTTCTCTACAATATGTGCGTGTACTCCATCTCTTTTCCAGCAAAACATTACTCCACCAACCCCCCTGATCCTATAAAGATCGCCAAATGTTGTACGCACAAATTTTGGCACATTCCCGAATTGTGTGCCCAATTTAATAGAATAATGATCCAATTACTGCCAATAATTGGTTTTGTAACAAGCAATTATTGACACTAATTAGATTTAATTGGGACTAATGCATGTAAAGTTAGGCACAGGATCCATTTTACATGCAATCCAAAAAAAGGGCAGTAAATGGAAGGGTCATAGGTGTTTCAGGACGGATCAGGAACGTGGTTTTGAGTTACGCACATAATTACAGAATAATGGTGCTCCATGCATAAATTTAGGTGTGGGTATTTGCACTACATTTTCAATGGTGCAAATGGCGGCATTTTCAATGGTGCAAATGGTGGCACTTAATTTATGCATAACCTGTCCCCTTAAGTGTTAATTTTATAAACCATGCTGAACTTTAGGCATGGCTTATACAATACCCATTAAGCACGTATTTTGTGGAGCTGATTTTTTAGGCAGCATATATAGAATCTAGACCCAAATGTCCACATACAGACTGCATGCAAGTATACATACAGTATGTTCTTGTCAGCATGGACATTTTCATAGAAATACTCATTCTTGCAATTTTTAAAAAGCCTAGGGATACTGTTCAGCACTAGTTAACTGGATAGAAGAGGCTCATACCCAGGGGCTCTTTTACTAAGCAGTGGTAGGGCTAACGTGTGGATAGCACACGCCAAATCAACACTACCGCTGGAGTAGTGCGGACACCCAGTGGTAATTTTGAAGTTGACGCGTGCTGTTTCCTACTGTAGAAAATATTTTTCTGTTTTCTACCGTGGGTGATGTTCTCGGTGGTAATCAGCAGCACGGCCACATTGGCACACGCTGCCTGATTACCGCACGAGTAGCGAATGAGCTGTTACCGCTAGGTCAATGGGTGGTGGTAAGGATTCAGGCAGTAAATAGCCACACGCTACTTTTAATTTTAGTGCACGGCCACTTACTGCCCCATTTTAAAAAAGCCTTTTTTCACAGTCACAGTAAAAAAAATGCCCTAGCGTGCACCGATTTCACGTGTCCAAACTACCACAGGCCACTTTTTACCACAGCTTAGTAAAAGGCCCCCCCGGTTAATTAGTGCTGACAGGACCAGGCACTGATATCCAGCAGCACTTCACCAGATAGGATGGGTGCAATGGAGAGCATAAATGGAGTGTCTATGGTGCCTCCTTGTGTTGTGCATGCTACATATCTTTTACTGAGTAATATTAAATATTTTTTTAATAATTGCTTTCTGAGTGAAGTTGAATATTCATTAATATTTGCCTGCCAAAGAGCGAACCTGTTTTGTTTTGGATGAAATAAGCCCCAGGTAAGCAAGAATATCTATGATCTGATGAATTTATTTGCACAGATTTGCTATACCGCCCTTAAAGCCAAAAGTGTAGCAAAAGCGATTAATTCCTAGGGATCTTCTCAGAAACATCAGAAACACAGAAATATGGCAGCAGATAAAAGTCAAATGGCCCATCCAGCCTGCCCATCTGCAGCATCCATTATTTCCTCATCTCCCTAAGAGATGTCTCCACCACCTCCACCAGGAGGCCATTCCACATATCCACCACATATTCTTAGATTACTCTTGAGCCTAAAATCTTTAAACTTCATCTTATGCCCCCTCATTCTGGAGTTTTCTTTCAACTGACTTTAATTTACAAAGCATGCATATGCCAAATTGTAAAACTGAACCAAAAGATCCAGCAAGAGAGGTCATTTTTGACTCCTGCTAACATGACTGCCCCCGGGAGTATAGAGGAACTGCAGCAAGTAGCAAAAATAATTTTAGAAACAAAAATTCAACAATAAAAGTTTAAATTAATGTATGGTCAGTATTTAATTCTTGCCCTGTGTACTTCAGAAATCCTCAAGAGAACATCCCAGAATACTAAGAGCTGGAGAAAGTGCTGACTGCACCTCTCACAACTCTGCCCAACTTATCTTTGAAGACAGGGAAGGTTCCAAGGGACTGGAAGAAGGCAGATGTTGTTCAAGTCCACAAAAGCAGAAACAAGGAAGAGGCAAAGCTTAAGACAGATCTTAAAACGTTCCTTTTTGCCCTGTAGATCTACAAGTTAATACAGATGTTTTATCTCTCCTTCTGCCACTGCTTTTACCCCTCTCTCCTATTTTAGTGTAGTTCCGTTTCTCCCTCTCCCTACTATTTCCTTCTTCTGATTTCCTCTTTTCTTTCTCCTTTGTTGACTTTCTAGATTTGTAAGCCGCGTGCATATATTATTATGACTTGCAGGATAGCAAAACTGAAATAAACATAGAAAATGATCACTCTAATTACAATAGTGGCAAAACTGTGGAAATTCTAAAAATCACTTAAAATGTGGCTGTTCCTGGTGAAAAGGGACGGGACTTGAGAAACCAGCATTGATTGATCAACTATAATGTGATAAGAGAGGACAAGTCAGTGACTAAGGATGTAGACTGCTGATTTATACACGGATGATGATTGATGTTTTAAGTTTGTTTGTTAATTTTGATGTTATGATCGTTTTTTCAGCATTTCCCCCAACCCTCTGGAGCTGAGAGTGATTCCTGGGGTGGGTACATACATTATTTTTGGTGTCTCTTTCCAAGCACACAGATCATGTAAATAGAGTCCCTGTAGACAGTCTCTGGGTACACACTTGCAACCCACACTAGAAAAATAGCAAAAGTAGACTGGTAAGGATTTGCGTAAAAATTCCTATCTATTGGGCCATCCCCGGGTGCACAAAAATATACATATGTAGAGGAGTGAAAACAGTAAAACAGATAGGGAGGGATTCTATAGAATGCGCCTAGCATTCTGCTCGGAAATCTAGGCATATTCTATAACAACGCACGTAACTTAATTGGCTTAACAAGGTAATCGGCATTGATAACAGCACTTAACAAGTAATAAGCACTAATCATTAGAATTTATGCGTGCAACTCGCTAAGCTTATTCAAACGTACTGCGCCTAAATTGTAATGCATGTAGTTCAAAAGAGGCGTAGCTATCGGCAGGGAAATGAGAATTTCATGAGCATTCCAAACTTTACGCACACTATTTTAGAATATGGCCCTCTGCGCATAAATCTACGAGTCAGGATTTATGCCATGTTTTCGTTGATGTAAATGGAGGTGCACAGACTCAGGCGCTAAGGTATGAAATAAGCGTATTCTATATACCTTGCCTAAATCTAGGCACGTCTTATAGAATATGCTTAGTCAGGAATGTTTTCCATGCGGATATTTTAGGCGCCAACTATAGAATCCCCCCCCCCCCCCATAAAGGGCAATTCTATAACTGGGCACATAGAAATAGGCATTTAGAGGGCACCAAACAGAAGCCTGTTCTATAAAGGAAAGTAGGCACATAGAATACTGACATAACAAGTCTTTAGAAGAAACCACTTACTCCAGCCCAGCGACGTAACCAGACCTTGGCGGGAGGGGGGTCCAGAGCCCGAAGTGGGGGGGGCACATTTTAGGCCGCTGACCCCCCCCCCCCCCCGACGACCATCCCCCGCCACTTTTGACCCCCACCCCTGCCGCCGCCTCCACCGACTCTCCCCTGTCGCTGCCACCACCAGGTACCTTTGCTGGCAGGGGTCCCCAACCCCCGCCAGCCGAAGTCTTCAGCACCGGTCTCCGGCGCGTTCACCGATCTGTTTCTGTGAGTCCTGACTCTTGACGTCCTGCACGTTGCACGCAGGACATCAGCAGTCAGAATTCACAGAAACAGATCAGCGAACGCGCCGGAGACCGGTGCTGAAGACTTCGGCTGGTGGGGGTTGGGGACCCCCACCAGCAAAGGACCTGGTGGCGGGGGAGGGTCGGCGGGGGCGGGAGGGGGAGTCGAAAGTAGTGGGGAGGGTCAGCGGCATGGGGGGCCAGGGCTAAATCTGTGGGGACCCATGCCCCTCTGGCCCCATGTAGCTATGCCCCTGCTCCAGCCACAGAGCCTCAATTGGTTCAGAACACAGCAGTTCGTTTGGTGACAGATGGTAAGAAGTTTGATCATATAGCACCTGTTTTGAAAGGATTGTATTAGCTACCAGTTTCAGCCAGGATTACATTTAAGATGCTGTGTTTGGTGTTTTTTTTTTTATCTGGAAGCACCAGTGTATTTAAGGGACAAATTATCCAAGCAACAGTACTTTTGATTGCTGTGTTCATCTCAATGTTGTTTATTACAGCTTCCATCTCTCCAAGTTGTGAAATGAACTTCCACAAGAAACAGAATTTTTTGTTACATTGATCTTTCTATATGGAACTCTTTGCCTGCAGAAGTGAGCAGTTTAACAAGCTACCTTGGGTTTCGTAAAATTCTCAAAATGTGGATTTTCGAGAATGTCTTTGTCGGATCACAGATATATTAAGTCAATTTCTGACTGTGATGATTGCTGATTATTTTACTTTGATTTTGGTTAAGCAATTATATCGTTTCATTTTACTTGTAAGAACATTCATTGTACTTATTCCGTTTTATTGTAAAATGCTTTAAAACTTAACTGTATTAAGCGGTATATTAAGTAACCAGTTGTCCCCGCTGGTGTAGCTCAGCTATAGGTTAGTACTTTGAACTCGAGAAAAGAGAGGTTTATTTGTGTGTGTATAAGTATGCTGAGGGGTGAGTGTGCATGAAGGTGTGCTACTCTGGAGTGTGTGAGAGCATAGGAGCCAACTTTTCAAAATTATTGAGGGTGCTAAGTCCAATGGAAATAATCCTTCCCTGGCCACATCCAAGGAATTTTCTTAATATTGGGGGTGCTCAAGCACCCACAGCACCCACAGAGTCGGCTCCAATGTGTGAGAGCGGGTGTCAGTGGGGGTGTGGTACTGAGGGGTGAGCGGGAATGTGATATTCTGGGGTGTGTGAGAATGGCTGAGTGTGACTGGGGTGTTTTGCTGAGGGGTGTGTGAGAAAGGGTGACACTGACATTGAGTTTAATACTCCCTTAAATCAGAAAATGTGGAGACTGGATCCCTACCTATCACTAACTTTTCTTTTCTAATCAATTTGTTTAGGTTGATTTTCTTGATTAGCTGTTTCTTTCAATCTAGCAAGTGCCTGCCGAGTAGCTTTCACCATTTTCCTGTCAAAACACGGCCTTCTTTTCAAGGGCACACTGAAATTCAGGTTCTCGCCCTTTTCGAGGAGTGTTCCCCTGGCGGGGTAGTGAATTCATGCACAGACATATACCCAGCCTGACCCCAATACTTTCTCTCTACCCTGTTCTCAGCAGACTCTGAACCCCCCCTTGTACTGAAATTGTTAGGGAAGAGGATATTAGAGAATGAGAGAGGGACAACTGCACAGCTGATGTCTGTGTTTCTCCCCACCAGTCTCTGAGACCTCACCTCACCCTGTCCCACCCAGTCTCTGACACAGTCGGTCTCACAACCCCTCAGTTTGTCACTTAGTAGTCTGTCTCATCTCATGGACTTGGGAGGGGGTAGTGAATTCATGTACACACACACACACACACACACACACACACACTTCCCAGCCTGACCCCAATACTTTCTCCCTACCCTGTTCCCACCAGTCTCTGAACCTCCCTTGTACTGAAATTGTTAGGAAAGAGGGTATTAGCGAATGAGAAAGGGACAACTGCACAGCTGCTGTCCCCGTTTCTCCCCTCCAGTCTCTAAGCCCTCCCTGTCCCAAGCAGTTTGTCGCTTAGCAAAAGCAAGAAAGAACTTTCCAACCTGCAGTCTATTCACTTAATGGATGGAGATATCCCTCCCATTCCCATGAGTCCTCCTGTTAGCGGAATCGCTTCAAACTACACAATAACCTCGGCAACGATGGGTAGAGTAGGGTTCGGTGGCTGTAGCTCTTCAGGGGCCAGAGGAATTCAGAGACGGACAAACACAAACACACGCATCTGATTTATAATATATAGATTAAACCAAATCAAATCAAGCTGATGTAACTGCAGGCTCAGTGACCGGACTATGGGAGGCTGGGGGCAGAGCTTTTGTAGAAGGGGGGGGGGGGGATCTTCAGTGGGGGCATTGAGAAAGTGTAGAAACTACACTTCTCCTTTCTTCCTCAAAATGTATCACCTGTTCCTCTGATCCCATTCCCACCCACCTTCTTAATGCCATCTCACCTGCTCTTATTCCTTTTATCTGTCACATTCTCAACCTCTCACTTTCCACTGCGACTGTCCCTGCTGCCTTTAAACATGCTGTGGTCACATCTCTCCTTAAGAAGCCTTCACTCAACCCTACTTGTCCCTCTAATTACCGACCCATCTCCCTCCTCCCTTTTCTCTCCAAATTACTTGAGCGTGCTGTTCACCACCGCTGCCTTGATTTTCTCTCCTCACATGCTATTCTTGACCCACTACAATCTGGTTTTTGCCCTCTCTACTCAACCGAAACTGCGCTTACTAAAGTCTCCAATGACCTATTACTGGCTAAATCCAGAGGTCTCTATTCCATCCTCATTCTTCTTGATCTTTCCGCTGCTTTTGACACTGTCGATCACAGCATACTCCTCGATATCCTGTCCTCACTTGAATTCCAGGGCTCTGTCCTTTCCTGGTTCTCTTCCTACCTCTCCCTCCGCACCTTCAGTGTTCACTCTGGTGGATCCTCCTCTACTTCTATCCCTCTGCCTGTCGGCGTATCTCAGGGTTCTGTTCTTGGTCCCCTCCTCTTTTCTATCTCTACTTCTTCCCTTGGTTCATTAATCTCATCCCATGGCTTTTCCTACCATCTCTATGCTGATGACTCCCAAATCTACCTTTCTACCCCTGATATCTCAACTTGCATCCAAACCAAAGTTTCAGCGTGCTTGTCTGACATTGCTGTCTAGATGTCTCAACGCCACCTGAAATTAAACATGACCAAAACAGAGCTTCTTATTTTTCCCCCCAACCCACCTCCCCGCTCCCCCCGTTTTCAATTTCTGTTGATGGCTCTCTCATTCTCCCTGTCTCCTCAGCTCGAAACCTTGGGGTCATCTTTGACTCTTCTCTCTCCTTCTCTGCTCATATCCAGCAGACCGCCAAGACCTGTCGTTTCTTTCTTTACAACATCCGTAAAATCCGCCCCTTTCTTTCCGAGCACTCTATCAAAACCCTCATCCACACCCTTGTCACCTCTCGTTTAGACTACTGCAATCTGCTTCTTGCTGGCCTCCCACTTAGTCACCTCTCCCCTCTCCAATCGGTTCAAAACTCTGCTGACCGTCCTGTCTTCCACCAGGTTCACTTTACTCATACTACCCCTCTCCTCAAGTCGCTTCACTGGCTCCCTATCCGTTTTTGCATCCTGTTCAAACTTCTTCTACTAACCTATAAATGTACTCACTCTGCTGCTCCCCAGTATCTCTCCACACTCGTCTTTCCCTACACCCCTTCCCGTGCACTCCGCTCCATGGATAAATCCTTCATATCTGTTCCCTTCTCCACTACTGCCAACTCCAGACTTTGCGCCTTCTGTCTCGCTGCACCCTACGCCTGGAATAAACTTCCTGAGCCCCTACGTCTTGCCCCATCCTTGGCCACCTTTAAATCTAGACTGAAAGCCCACCTCTTTAACATTGCTTTTGACTCATAACCACTTGTAACCACTCGCCTCCACCTACCCTCCTCTCCTCCTTCCTGTACACATTAATTGATTTGATTTGCTTACTTATTTTTTGTCTATTAGATTGTAAGCTCTTTGAGCAGGGACTGTCTCTCTTCTATGTTTGTGCAGTGCTGCGTACGCCTTGTAGCGCTATAGAAATGCTAAATAGTAGTAGTAGTAGTAGTAGTAGAGAGGAGGTATGTGCTGAATGGGGGAGGGGTATGTGATGGGATGCATTGGGAGGGGAAAATGTGATGGAGTATCAGGAGCGGGACAGTGTGATGAGGGGAATCCTCAGTAAGGAAGGGGACCTTTAAATTAGATTGATTGACACATTTAAGAAGTGGCCCATTGGCATCAGGCTTGATTCTTGCAGCCAGGAGAAATAATACCAGCTTTTTGCTTGCATTATTTTTCTAGGAATAATGCAGCTTGCACTGTTCACTGCAAGCTTCATTATTCAATTTGCTAATAAGGTATTTTGCACATAATATAACATAAGTGGAGGAGTAGCCTGGTGGTTAGAGCACCAGTCTTGATCACCAGAGGTGGCTGGTTCAAATCCCACTGCTGCTCCTGATGATCTTGGACTAGGGTTACCATCAAGCTCATTTTCGAAAGAGAAGGATGCCCATCTTTCGACACAAATCGGAAGATGGGCGTCCTTCTCACAGGGTCGCCCAAATCGGCATAATCAAAAGTAAGAGAGCTATGTACCTGGGAGCAATTTCTGAAGTCCACTGCAGTGCCCCCTAAGGTGCCCGGTTGGTGTCCTGGCATGTCAGGGGGACCAGTGCACTATGAATTCTGGCTCCTCCCACGACCAAATGGCTTGCATTTGTTCATTTCTGAGATGGGCGTCCTTGGTTTCCATTATCGCCGAAAATCAGAAAAGACCAAGTCTAGGGATGACCATCTCTAAGGACGACTTTAGGTCCTTAGACCATATTATCGAATTGAAAGATGGATGTCCATCTTGTTTCGATAATACAGGTTTCCCCGCCCCTCCACCGGGACGTTTTGTGAGGACATCCTCAGCAAAACGTGGGCATCCCTTTCAATTATGCCCCTCCATATGGCTCCAGAAAAAGGAGGACAAATTGATCCAGTCTAGGTTTTGCTTCCATTGAAAGAAATAGAAGTAAAACCCAGACTGGCTCAATCTGTCCTCCTTTTTCTGGAGTCATATGGTAACCCTATCTTGGACAAGTCACTTAACCCTTCATTACCTCTGGTACACAATTAGATTGTGAGCCCTCCAGAGACAGAGAAATACCCAGTGTACCTGAATGTAACTCACCTTGAGCTACTACTGAAAAAGATGCAAGCAAAAATCCAAATAAATAAGTATATTATTGCCTTTTAATGCACACTAAGGGGCAAATTGCGTACTCTATGGTTGTAATGCACCTTAAGAACTACTCCCCTTAATTAGTAGTGGTCAGTTCTGGATACCATACCCTTGCGAGGATATTTAAATGATGGAAGAAGTTCAGAGAAAAATTGCTACAGCTGTGCAGGTATTTTCTAAAAATCCTAAACTGAGAGGCTTAAAGAATGCAAATGAACTCATGGAAAGAAGCAAAAGTGGGGGGTATGACTGAAACACCTAAATATTTAACAGGCTTTTCTAAACTGTAAGAAGATGAGATTTTCTATAGAAGAAATTCAATGACAAGGGGTCATGATGTGCAAATGAAAGAAGGGTGGATTAGAGGAAATGTTTCATCTGGTGCCAATGTCCATGGGTGTCCTGAGCCAGGGGGTTGAATTTTAAAGCTAATTTTTCCTTTCTTCTTTTTCAATCTCATCTTATCACATTGGAAGTAATGTGAAAAATAGTGCAAAGTCTAAAAAAATGTTTTTACACATTTGATATAGATTTTAAACACCATCTTACTAAACGAAGCTGTTTGACAGCACCGCATGCAGGAGCACAGAGGTGGACTGGGTGGACCTGGCAAGTTAAAGAAAGAAAGAGCGGATTTACAAGGCCCATTCATAATTCCACCAAATTAGGGTTACCATATGGCTCCAGAAAAAGGAGGACAGATTGAGCCAGTCTGGGTTTTACTTCTATTTCTTTCAATGTAAGCAAAACCCAGACTGGATCAGTGTCCTCCTTTTCCTGGAGCCATATGCTAACCCACCCTGAATTTCTAACATTTCTACATTCTTGTTTAAAACCACTCATCTTTTTTTTTTTCTTTTTAATGTGTTAAGCAGCCACCATGAACTGGCAGCTCATCTAAAGGGTCCCAAAAAACAACAAGGCAACCGATCTGCAAAATCCAACGTGGAAACAAACTAGCAGATCAGTATAATATCCAGAAAACTTTATTGAAGATACCGTGTATAAAACAAATGCCCGACATAGGCTGTGTTTCGCCCAACAATAGGGCTGCGTCAGGGGCTAGTCTGTATCTTTCTTGAATAAGAGCGGTATCAAATAATCTATCAGGACAAGGATATAAGAAATTTTCTTCATAAAAAACCAGCTCGAGCAGCTCAAAATAGCATATCCTGCGTGACGCCAGATAGTCGATAGATAGTCTGCTGTCAGAGGCCTCTTGTTGGGTGAAACACGGCCTGTGTCGGGCATTTGTTTTATACACGGTATCTTCAATAAAGTTTTCTGGATATTATACTGATCTGCTAGTTTGTTTTCCAAGCTCATCTAAAGGGCAATTCTACAACAGGGTGCCTACAATTAAATGCCCAGATAGTGCCTACTTTCCATTACAGAATAAAAGCCTAACATGTGACTGGTGGTGGTTGGCTAAAGGATTTCACAGACACGGGAAGTTTGCAGTGCAAAGTCAAAGGAAAATTTTATTGGTAGAAAATAATTAAAGCAATACAGTCTGTTCCCCTGTCACAGACTCTTTCCAGCCCTGGTAAACAGTCCTAATAACATTCCCTTGCTTCTCTCTTAGCAGTTCTATCTTCTTCAGTACAATTCCAGTTACTCAAACATAAGTCCAGGCCTGGCTCCAGCTAGGACACTCAGGACCTGGATCTTCACAGAAAATAAAGGCACTCCTTTACAGGGCCGTGCCGATGCAGTGAGCGGGGTAAGCAAGGCAGGGGGGCGCCTGCCTTCTAGGGACACCGCTGCCCTACCTACTAGGGACACCGCTGCCCTACCTACCGTCCCTGGCATCCGCTCACTTGCAAAATCTTTCACCTGAAGTTGTGATCCCGGAAGTGAAAGCACCGCAGCAGAATTCACTGAGGTAGGCAGGCTCTTCAAGTTATTTGAAAGAATGCAACCAGATTGCTATATATGCTTTGGTTTGGGGATAACTCCTCACTCAGGGTGAGTTACAGAGCTTGAACAGCATTCAAATTAAAGAGAATCTGAAATTTTAAAAGTGCTAAAAATAAGTTTTAAAAGTATTTGCATTAAATCTAATTGCAGAATTCAAGTGCTGGGAGTCTGTACTTGGTTGTCATATGCTCAGATTTGTTTAAATCATATGCAAATTAGTCCGTTTTTGGGAAGTTCTCATTTGCATATTTAAGGATTAAAAAATGATGGAAATGTTTACAGCCTTAATGTTAGGTCATGGCTCTGATCAAAAGTGTGAAGTTTTATCCAAAAACGAAGGGTTTATCTAGTGTTTTTTACTAAAACTTCCCATTACAGTGTCTGTATGTTAATCTGCATTCAAATAGAGCTCACTGATTGGATGATCAGCTTCTGTTAGCAATCTGCAGGGAAGGGAACAGAGTAAGACAGTAACTGACCGTCGGTTTGGCCAAGAGAGACATGCAGCTGTGAGTTCCTGTGTGTGTTGACTGAAATTATAAAAGAGTGCCTGATTATGTGGTAAATGAGAAAATATGAATGAAAAGAGGTGGTGGAGATTGAAGTTTGAGGTATCTCTAGTGAGAAAAGGATCTGAATATTTCAGGATTACTTGAAGTTTATGAAGAATAGAAAAGGGTGAATTTCAGTTTAAGAGTGTTTAAATCCTATAAGCTATATAAAGGCTAGGTGGATTTAAGTGACTGCAAGCAAGGAAACCTTAATATTTGATCTGAAATAAATATTTGATCTGAGATAGTTGATCAGAGATAAATGTTTGATCTGATGTTTGATCTGAATAATATCCTTTGGTGCAAAGGAGATTAGAAAAAGAATCTTTGGAAACTAAGAGGACTTTGCTCACATTTTGAATTAGCATTCTTATTTGGAGTTGGAAATCTTTGAAGTGTTATGAAAATACATTTTGCTTTAATGAAATTGCTAAACTTTAGAGTCAGAGACTTATCAATGAGGGACACATACAGTGCTATTTTTTCCTGAGGTCTGGCTTACTTGCCTGCGCCCTTCTGTTCCTGCTCAGCTAGACGGAGGGGGGGGGGGGCGCCAACTGATAGTCTGCAGGGGGGCACCAGAGACCCTAGGCACGGCCCTGCTCCTTTACCTTTCCACTCTTCTGTTCCTTCTCAGGCAATGCTCCCATGTGTAATGCAGCCTAGCCAAGATTTAAGGGAGAATTTCTTCACTTGGAACCTCCCTCCAGGAGATCTCTGGACTTGGGATCTCTCTCCTGGAGACCACTTCCCTCAGGGCCTCTCTGAACTGTTATGCTTCAGGGGAATTTTACCACCTCCTTGCCTGAGCCCCGCCCCTCTGACTTATTTTTTTTATTTTTTTATTTTATTTGTTGCATTTGTATCCCACATTTTCCCACCTATTTGCAGGCTCAATGTGGCTTACAATACATCAAGAATAGTGGAAATATATAAGAAAATAGACATTTAGTATTACAGAAGGAACTTGGGTAACATGGTAATGATAGAGCATGATAGTAGTATAACAAGCGAATATTGTAAGACTTAGCCTCTGACGTGGCAGGTATAGCGCCACCCACCATAAATTGGCTAAACTGCAACCTCAGGGGCCCTTTTGCTAAGCTACGTAGGGACCTACACGTGCCCAACGCGTACCAAATTGGAGTTACCGCCCGGTCACCACGTGGCCCTTGCGGTAACTTCAGTTTTGGCGTGCATCCACTACGCGCATCTGAAAAATAATTTTTGTTTTCTGACACATGGCAGCTACGTGTGTCAAGTGAAATATGATGCGTGTAGACCATTACCGCCTGGTTACCACGTGAGACCTTATCACTAGGTCAATGGCTTGTGGTAAGGTCATGAGACCTTACTACTAAGTCAATGGGTGGCAGTAAGGACTCAGACCCAAAATGGACATGCGCCAATTTTTATTTTGCAGCATTCCATTTTCGGCAAAAATTTTAAAAAGGCCTTTTTTACAGGCACGCTGAAAAATGGATCTGCACGCGCCCAAAATATGTGTCTACACTAGCGCAGCCCATTTTTCAGTGCACCTTAGTAAAAGGACCCCTAGGTTATTGAAGAATTCTAATGCAACAGGTATATAATGTACAATCAGTGAAGCCAGTTCTTTCCTCGCCTATTATAAAAATTTTACAGATACCAGATGATGGTATATAGAATGAGAGATAAATGAAAGAAAAAGAACTATTTCCATCTGGGAGATGTCTATGACCAGAGAAAGAAGGCTATTGTCTTAATAATGTTTATTTTTATGCTTCTCTGCCTGTATTTTTCCACTTTTATTTTTGAACACAAACTGTTGTAGTTTTCCACTTTCTTGATGAGAATAATATGACTCAGCAGTGATATTTTTCCACATGTATTGCTTCTTCCGTTAGCTCTTTGGGTATAAAAAAACTATTGTATAATGTTACTAAAAATATTACCAAGAAAAACCTGTCACTTTTCTTGACATGCTATTCAGTTCATAATTTTCAGTTTTCACAGTTGCTTGTCAATCATTGACCTGCACTTGAGTCTTCCGTTCACTCTGACTGATCTAACCCAAGCCATTCCTTTTCATACCAGTGGGATGGTGGATGTTACCATGCTAGACACCCTCTACTGTGTCTGCAAATATCCTTCCCTCTGCTTTTATGTTTTGGAAATGGCTGACTCATAATGTATATGGTTAAAGATGCATTCATCATTTAAAAAATTACATAATGAAATATCTTTATTCATTATTTTCTATATGAA
Source organism: Microcaecilia unicolor (assembly GCF_901765095.1). Lineage (NCBI taxonomy): Eukaryota > Metazoa > Chordata > Amphibia > Gymnophiona > Siphonopidae > Microcaecilia > Microcaecilia unicolor. The sequence goes on along the minus strand of NC_044033.1, from coordinate 477,042,113 downwards.
CATTTTTGTCATTACAGAAAAACATAATGTGGCATATTTCACCTACTAGAAACACTGTGAACATTAACATTGCTGTAGGGGTATAGCTACCACTGAGCGAGCCTGGCAAAAAGTCAGGACTACCCAATGGTAGAGGTCACCTGCTGTGGAACCAAGGTACCCTATGCTCTCCATCCTCACTGTCTGACATCTCTCTGTCTCCCTTCCTCTCCACCCTCCCTCCCCCGGCATCATCACTAGGTTCCCCTTCCCCCAAGATCCTCCAAAGTCATGGTGGGTGGACAGCAGCCTCTACGGAGAAACAAGGTGCAACACAGAGTAGAAGGTGACTCACAACTTTCAAGACAGGGGTAACGGTGCAGTGGCTTCTGAAGTTTTGTGACCCCCTGAAGCAGGTGGCCAGTCCACCAAAACATGGACCCATGTCAGGTCTAACTTTGGTGCCTCAATAAAGAATTTTTCATCTGTTACTCCCATCTTGAGAGTTGTGAGTCACCCTTTACTCTGGGTGGTCAGCAGTGGCAGCAAAGAAAATAGGATGCCTCTGGCCAGCCCTACTAGGGCCTTTTCTCTGTTGTGTTCCACCCATGGTAGTTACATCAAAAAAGGCAGGACAGAGCAAAGGAAAGGGGGAGAGGGAAGGGGTGCAAGAGGGAGAGATGCTGGCCCTGTAGTGGGAAAGGAGCAGGGGTGGCAGGAGACAGAGAGGGAGAAATGCTGGCCCCAGAGTAGGAGGTGCAGGAGGAAGGGAAGAAAGAGAGAAGCTGGACATGGAGAGAGACAGGGACACAGAAAAGAGATGCTGGGTATGGATGGCGCATAGAGACAGGGACAGAAGGACAATGCTAGACACAATGGGAGGGATAGGGAAAAAAGGGGGATGCTGAATATGGAGGGATAATAGGGACACAGACGGAAGATGAATGATGGACATAAATGTAATCCCCCATTATATGGGAATTACTGAGTGCTGTGGGTTCTTTCCTGGAGTCACTGGAGGGAGTGTATGGGATTTCCCGGGGTGGAAGAGACGCCAAGCCCAAGGGGAGTATGTCATGTAATGCTGCAGAATCCTACTCCTTGATATCCCCTATCACATATCACCTTTTCACACTTGTGAATCACATCAACATGACCTTCATTCAGTGCAATACATGTTCTGCTTTAATCCTAAGGCAAGCTATCTGGAACCATAAAGTTTGTCCTATCTGTCTCCAAATATCAGCTTTGAAAGATGAGATCAACAAACTCAATAAGGAATTGGCTACAATTAAAGAAGCATCCAGGATTACTCAATTCCCAGCCAATTTACCACCACCACCACTACCACAGAGAATGAAACAACAGAGGAATAGATGGGTCACAGTAGGTTCTGGTAGACTAAGACCTGTGACACATAGAGGCATATTTTCAAAGCACTTTGGGAGGCTAAGTTCCATAGGTTTCTATGGAACTTTGGGAGGCTAAGTGCTTTGAAAATGAGCCTGATAAGCTCTCACCCTCCCAACCTTTGCCCCTGTCTAATTCTTTTGCTATGTTCCATCATTATGATGCTGAAAAAAGAAATACTGAGGTGGAACCAGAGGCAATGAAGCTAGCACAATTCAATAAACATCCCCAAAACAATGACAGATTGGTGAAAAGCAGAAAATTCTTACTGCTAGGAGACTCCATTACCAGAGGCATTAACCAAGGGTTCCAACCTAGTGAAATGCCTTCCAGGATCATCAGCTTCCAGATGTACCAACCAAATACTGAATGTTATCCCAGAAGAAAGCAAGGCTTCAAATATTGATGTTGTAATTCACCTGGAGACAAACTACCTGGTCAACAATAGCAAGTTTACATCACAGAAAGCATTCTAGAAGCTTGGGGAGAGAATGAAATCCTTGGTTCGGACTGTGGCTTTTTCTGAAGTAATTCTTACATGGGGGAAGGGAGAGGAAAGACTACATAAAACAGTGGAATTCAATAAGTGGCTTGAGATTTGGTGTAAAGAAGAAGTTTTAGATACATAAGAGCATGGGGTAATATGTGAAAAATAAGGCTGTAACGTAATGATGGGTTACATCTTTCTGTGACAGGAAAAAGGATCCTTGGGGACAAATTCAGAGGGTATGTTTCTAGACATTTAAACTAGAGACTGGGGGTGAAAAAAGGAAACAAAGGAATTCAGAAAGTCACCCCTAGAAAAAAACATGATGGCAGAGGTAAAGGTCATCTAAATATAGAAAACCAATCAAAGGGAGATTGTGGACACCTGTCAAAGTGCCTTGCTCAGACAAATGGTGACGGAACCCATGAAGGAAGAGTCAACGCTGGATCTAGCACTCACAAATGAAGTGTTTCCAATATCTGTGTGGGTGCCCACCTATGTAATACTGATTATCACACGATATGGTTTGATATAAGGGCAAAGGTGGAGTGCAAATGCACAAAACTCAAAGTACTAGATTAAAGACGTACTGATTTTCGTAAAATGGGGAATTCCTGAAAAAGGAACTGTTGGCATGGGAAGGCATAGGTGAAGTGGAAAATCAGTGGTCCAAGCTAAAGGCTGCTATAAATATTGCAACTGATCTTTATGCAAAAACAAGAGGAAGCCTATATGGTTCTCCAAGAGCAAAAGAGGCTCCGTACAAGAAATACAGAAGAACGCAACTAGAGGATCATGGAAAAGATTATCAGATTAAATTCAAAGAAGCAAATAGGGAAATACGGCTAGCAAAAGCACAAGTTGAAGAGAGATACCAGATAGGAGGGGAGAGATTAATAAACTTGACTCAGGAGAGAGACCTTAGGGTGATGGTGTCCGAGAATCTGAAGGTGAAGAAAAAGTGTGACAAGGCGGCGACCATGGCCAGAAGGATGCTTGGCCGCATAGAGAGGGGTATAGCCAGTAGAAGAAAGGGGTGTTGATGCCCCTCTACAAGTCATTGGTGAGGCCCCACTTCGAATACTGTGTTCAGTTTTGGAGGCCATATCTTGCTAAAGAGGTATAAAGACTGGAAGCGATGCAAAGAAAAGTTGTGAAAATAGTATGGGATTTGCGTTACAAACCGTATGAGGACAGACTTGCCGACCTGAACATGTATACCCTGGAGGAAAGGAGAAACAGAGGTGTCATGATACAGACATTCAAATATATGAAAAGTATTAATCCACAAACAAACCTTTTCCAGAGACAGGAAGGTGGTAGAACTAGAGGACATGAATTGAAGTTGAAGAGGGGCAGACTCAGGAGTAATGTCAGGAAGTATTTTTTCACAGAGAGGGTGGTGGATACATGGAATGCCCTCCCACAGGAGGTGGTGGAGATGAAAACAGTAACAGTATTCAAATATATGTGGGATAAACACAAAGGAATCCTGTTAAGAAGGAATGGATCCACGGAATCGTAGCGAGGATTGGGTGGCAACACCGGTAATTGGGAAGCAAATCCAGTGCTGGGCAGACTTTTACAGTCTGTGCCCTGATTGTGACTGAATAGATATGGATGGACTGGAGAGTAAATTTTAAAGGCATTTGACGTTAACTTCAGAATTTTAGTACAAGAACAGTGATGGGCAGACTTCTACGGTCTGTTCCCTGAAAATGGCTAGGACAAATCAAACTCAGGTATACATATAAAGTGTCACATACCATGTATAATGAGTTTATCTTGTTAGACAGACTGGATGGACCTTACAAGTCTTTATCTGCCATCATAAACTATCCAGCTTATTTTCGAAAGTGATCGCCGGCCATTTCCCGACATAAATCGGGAGATAGCCGGCAATTTCGGAAAAGCGGCGAAATCGGTATAATGGAAAGCTGCTTTTTTGACAGCATTGCCGCTTTCCCATCGCTTCGCCGGCGAAAGTTCAAGGGGGCGTGTCGGTAGATTAGCGAAGGCGGGACATGGGTGGGCATGGGCGTGGCTACCAGATGGCCGGCTTTCGCCGATAATGGAAAAAAAACGGCGTTAAGCAGTATTTCGCTGGCTTTACTTGGTCCTTTTATTTTCACGACCAAGCCTCAAAAAGGTGCCCCAACTGACCAGATGACCACTGGAGGGAATGGGGGATGACCTCCCCATACTCCCCCAGTGGTCACCAACCCCCTTCCAAACTAAAAAAATAAAACTAAAAACCTTTTTTGCCAGCCTGTATGCCAGCCTCAAATGCCGTACCCACCTCCATGACAGCAGAATGTGTTGTATTCTCCGACAGCCTTTCCCTGGTTGCGATGTGGCTCTCGGGTGAGTGTGACACCTTTTCTGTTAGTTGCCCTGCAGAGTCACATTACCAATGCATTGTGTTGGGTGTAGGGTACTGGGCTCTACTCCCATGGTGCTTTTCCCCCGTGCCAACCAGGTCAGAGTGTGCCCTGTTTTGTTTCCTGTTGTAGTCCATGCGGTAGTGGCCATTTTTGTAAGCCAGTTTTAGTTCCCTTTCCTGTGTTACCCACGTTAGAGAACGTAGTTCTTACCTTGAATGGTGCTGAAAGAGGGCATTGTACACCATTGTGCCAGCTCTGACCTACTGCTAATCTTAGTACCAGGGGACTCTTTGCCAGTGGGGCACAACCTCTGATCTGCAGTTAACTGTGAGTAAATGTGCTTATTTCAAGAAAGGACGTTTTCAGAGAGATTAGTCTTCAGGTGTGAACTGGTGTGCCAAATTTATACAGCAGCAATAAGTCCTAGAGGCTGTATGCAGGTCCCTGGAGCAATTTTAGTGGGTGCAGTACATTTGTGGGTAGTGGGTTTGGGGGGCTCAGCTCCCAAAGTAAGGGAGCTATGCACGAGGGAGCTTTTCTGAAGTCCACCGCAGTGACCCCTAGGGTGGCTGGTTGGTGTCCTGGCATTTGAGGGGGGCCAGTGCCTAAAAATGCTGGCTCCTCCCACAGCCAAATGCCTTGGATTTGGCCGGGGTTTGAGATGGCCGACATAACTTTCCATTATCGCTAAAAAACGAAGCCGGCCATCTCAAGGCCAGAACCGTATTGTCGAAACAAAAGATGGACGGCTATCTTTTTTGACAATACGGGTAAGGCCAGCTGTTTGCGGTGCCGCCAAAATGCATCGCCAGCCATGTATTTCGCCAGCGCCATTCGATTATGCCCCTCCACGTTACTGTGTTACTATCCGGCTCAATTTCGAAGGAGATTGCCGGCCATCTTCCGACACAGATCCCTGTGGAACACCACAAGTTGATGGCCAAAAGTAGATTCTTCTTAATTTTTTCTAACATTTATGGGGTGAATTCTATATATGGCGCTGAAAAAATCACTGCCAAAAAAAGTGCTATTCTAAATGCCATGCTTAAAGTTAGGCATGGTTTACTGAATAGCATTTATACCTGGGAATAGTGCCTAACTTCAGGGGCGGCCATTTGCATCAACTGAAATGTGGTACAAATGTACACACATGTATTAGGCACGTATCCCCGTTATTCTGTAACAGTGTGCGTTAATTTTAGGAACAGTTCCGCCCACAACCCTCCCATTTCCGTGCCTTTTTCAGATCACACACAAACTTTACACACAGATTCCACACCTAAATTTACATGTGTCAATTAAATCTAATTAGTGATAATGATTGTTTAATTTTAGGAACAGTTCCGCCCACGACCCTCCCATTTCCGTGCCTTTTTCAGATCACACACAAAATTTACACACAGATTCCACACCTAAATTTACATGTGTCAATTAAATCTAATTAGTGATAATGATTGTTTAAAAGCCAATTATTAGTGCTAATTAGCTCGTTATTCAATTAAATTGCATGTGCAAATTGGGTGTGGCCCCAAATTTGCACATGCAATTTTTGCCGACTTTTAAAGAATTAGGGGGTATATGTTCTATTTTTCAAAAATGCTGCAAACCAATTAAGTACCATATCCATAATACTTAATCTAGTCAACAACAAAGAATGATCTATGGCATCGACAGCTGCAGAAATATCAAACTACAAGAGAATCCCATTCTTTCCCTCGGCTCAAAATTTCCTTATTTCTGTTACCAACTTGATTAATGAAGTCTCTGTGCTGTGCACTGGTCGGAAACCATGCTGAGTTGAGTGTACAATTAATTCCAAGAGTTTAGCAATCCATGGAATGCTTGCTGCAGGCCCATAGTTATCCACCATAATCAGGTCTGCCCAGTGCTTTTTGGTACCAGAGTAAGCACAATTATAACTACGTCTTTAGGGTAAGATCCTTCCAACAAAGTTATATTAATAAAGCTAGGAAGCTATTGTAAAATATCTAAGGGTACTTCTTTTAGATAGAATGGACATAGGTCCAAAGGACAAGCTTTACTCAACTTTTTAATAGTCTTCATTACTAGATCAGATGACAGTGGGACAAATTTATCCCAGTCTGTCAGTAGGTATTTCCTCTAACATGTCCCCATTCTAGGGAGGCAATGGACAGGGTGCAATTTTGCCCCCCTTACCTCCGTTACGCCCTATAAGGCCACACTGCCGGCACATAGATTTCTATAGCCCTGCTGTGTGGTTCTACAAAGCTCTTCCCTGAATTTAGAGCTTGACAATTCCCTCCAAAAGCTGAGACTTCAGTTCTATTGCGCTACTTTCCTGGAATAGACCACCTAATCAGATTTGTCTGGCACCTTTCTAGAGCTGAGGCCCAGAACATTTTTCCTGCTACTGCACAGGAAATAAGATGTTATGTTACGTTTTGGCACCCTGCTGAATGTGCATCCGTGACTGCAGGCCTCTGGGGCTGGATCTGGGAACCTGTCTTATAAAAGCACATATTTGGCCATGTTGCCTTTATGAAATACAACAAAGAGTGTCCAATTCTCCCGCAAAAACACCCAAGCAAACAACAAGTCAATCGGAAGATATTCAGAAGGACCAGACTGAAGTCACAGATGTTAACAGTCAAAAATGATTTATTAGGACCCTACATGGTCCGTGTTTCGGCCAAAAGGCCTTCTTCAGGGGTCTTCAAATTGGCAAATACAGATAATCCAATCAAAAGTGCTTATATAATAAGCCTATCTGGATGGAACTCAGAATAAGAGCACTGAGTCTGTCCGAGATTTGGAGACTTACGCTATATTCGGACAGACTCAGTCCTCTTATTCTGAGTTCCATCCAGATAGGCTTATTATATAAGCACTTTTGATTGGATTATCTGTATTTGCCAATTTGAAGACCCCTGAAGAAGGCCTTTTGGCCGAAACACGGACCGTGTAGGGTCCTAATAAATAATTTTTGGCCTTTATGAAATAGGCACCTTTATGGAATTTTCACTTAAGCGGTCTGTTTACAAAATCAGGCCCTCATAAGCACATAAGTATTGCCATACTGGGAAAGGCCAAAAGTCCATCGAGCCTAGCATCCTGTTTCCAACAGTGGCCAATCCAGGTCACAAATACCCGGCATGATCCCAAAAATGTACAAAACATTTTATACTGCTTATCCCAGAAATAGTGGATTTTCCCCAAGTCCATTTAATAACGGTCTATGGACTTTTCCTTTAGGAAGCCGTCCAAACCTTTTTGAAACTCCGCTAAGCTTCTCTGGCAACGAATTCCAGAGTTTAATTACAGGTTGAGAGAAGAAAAATTTTCTCTGATTTGCTTTAAATATACTACATTGTAGCTTTATCGCATGCCCCCTAGTCCTAGTATTTTTGGAAAGTGTGAACAGACGCTTCACATCTACCCATTCAACTCCACTCATTATTTTATAGACCTCTATCATATCTCCCCTCAGCCACCTTTTCTCCAAGCTGAAGAGCTCTAGCCGCTTTAGCCTTTCCTCATAGGGAAGTTGTCCCATCCCCTTTATCATTTTTGTCGCCCTTCTCTGCACCTTTTCTAATTCTACTATATCTTTTTTGAGATACGGCGACCAGAATTGAACACAATATTTGAGGTGCGGTCGCACCAAGGAGCGATACAAAGGCATTATAACATCCTCATTTTTGTTTTCCATTCCTTTCCTAATAATACCTAACATTCTATTTGCTTTCTTAGCCGCAGCAGCACACTGAGCAGAAGGTTTCAACATATCATCAACGACGACACCTAGATCCCTTTCTTGGTCTGTGACTCCTAACGTAGAACCTTGCATGACATAGCTATAATTCGGGTTCCTCTTCCCCAAATGCATCACTTTGCACTTCCTCACATTAAACATCATCTGCCATTTAGACGCCCAGTCTCCCAGTCTCGTAAGGTCCGCTTGTAATTTTTCACAATCCTCCTGCGATTTAACGACTTTGAATAACTTTGTGTCACCAGCAAATTTAATTACCTCACTAGTTACTCCCATCTCTAGGTCATTTATAAATATGTTAAAAAGCAGCGGTCCCAGCACAGAGCCCTGGGGAATCCCACGAATGAACTGAGCATGCACATGGAATGCCAAGTTGACAGCTGAAAATGTGCCGCTGATTTCCTCACTGCTCTGACAGGATGGGGCACAGGATATCTTCAAATGGTATGGCTTGGGAATCCTCATCAGCCACCTTATTAATTTTGATATAGTGGGGTCAGGGAAGAGGGCAAACAGGAAATGCATGTGCCCACCAAGTCCACCTCTGGGCCCTCCCAAAAATGGACGTCTGACTATGCTACTGAACTGCAGGAAAATAAAAAAGAAACTCTATGGGGAGAGAAAGCATGAAAGAAACCTTGGATTGCTGCTCAGCCCCTCCCTCCAGCCCCCTTCCTTCCCCAAATTTTCCATGCCACTGAAGATGCCCTTCTTTGTGTAGGCAGACTGACATGCACTTTTTTGTGCGGGGGAGGGGAAAGGCTTTGCTCTCTCTTTTGCCTGAAACTTAAATCTGCTTGTATGTAATGAAGGGCAAATCACTGTTTCCTTCTTTGAAATCATGGAAAATGTCCGAGTGACAGCAACCGCCAATGAATATGTTGCGCTAAGTGCCTTCTCTTTATTCTGGATTGCTTTTGGGATGAAGTTTTTGAGGAGTGAGGTTTTGTACTCTTCTGAAAGTACTTGAATATTTTTTGACTAGAATAAAAGTGTGAAGCTGTGAGTGACAGTGACCTAAAGGTTGGAGAGCTTGGAATGGGATGCCCCATAAGAGACTCCATAACCTAGTCATGATTTGTTTGTACTTTGATAGTACTCTGATACTCCCTTGCAATTACTAATATTATTATTATTGCTTTAGAGGATTGGGCAGTGTACCGTTTCCCATTTTGTTTTATTTTAGCAGTTATTGTCTGGGTTGCAGTGTTTAAACCCTCATTTATTTTTTTATTCACTAATAGAAAATAAGGCATTTCTCTTTATCTGGCCTTCATGGTCAAGAAATGAAATTATCATCTGAACACAAACTAAGCAATGCATTTGTTTTACTTCTCTGCCGAAGCTCATATTCTACATTCTCTTGTAATGCCGATTATCCCTTAGCTGTCTGCTGTGCTTCAGCAGTGCCTTAACCTTCTAGCCTACCATGCTGCATGATGTATACTGAAAGCATCTGAACAAATCAGGCATCAAGCTTATATATAGTATGCAGAGTGCTAATAAACCGATGCATATCCTGAGACCAGAGTCAGGTAGTGAAGTCTTGAAAGTATGGTATAATTACAGCTGCTAAACTCCACGGAAACATTACCAGGGTTCATGGGCTCTTAACAAAGCAAATCATTAAAGAATAAAACAGGTCATGATGGCTATTATAAAACTGAATGAAATACTATTTGAGAAACAAAATGTATTCTGTGCTGTGTTATAATGGTGTTATTATTGCCAGAATACTTCAGCAGGTTTGTAAATATGTACATCTTTCTGTAACCTGGGACATCGCAATTCCTTTAGTAATTGTTGAACTGATGAGAATTGATGTAGGTCCATAAATAGAAACTGAAATTTTCTATCTGCCTGTTGAGTAGGTGGGACCCCAGGATCTTGAGGTATGCTAGGAACAAACTTTAGCATATTCCCTGTTTGGAAATGGAGTATATAGAAGGTGGCATAGAAGGGTCCTTACTACTCCAACACCAGTGTAACTTGTGAGGAGCTTTCTAGCTACACCCTTGGGAATTATGCACCAAATGTTTCAAAATTATGTGTCACAAAAGTCAAAATTATGCATAATTCTCTGGTGTGCTTCAGGGGTGTTACTATCCATCACTCACCGCCCCCCCCCCCCCCAAAAAAAAATAATCCAGGGGATCATTGGCTCCCTTGCACCTCCTACCCCTATTCCCCCCATCTCACCCTCCCCTCCCCTCCCCAAATCCTTTCTGGCCAAGCTCCTTTGCACCATATACAAATGACTTGACCTACCATAATCAAACATAAGCAACCCATCCATTTACCGGTTCATCTAATCATTAAAAACAATGGCTCAGAAATTACCTCCTACCAATCTTCTTACCCTCCATGCTCTTCCCCTACCTCTTCTTCATCGCTCCACTTCCTTGCCTATCCCTATCCTTTCTCTCATACCTCTTTTATCCCATTTACCCTTGTTCATTTGTCCTACCACATACCTCCTTTGTTGATTCAGATACTACAGATTGTATTCTCTTATTACTATGTAAGCCGCATTGAGCCTGCGATGAGCGGGAAAGCACGGGATACAAATGTAATAAATAAATAAATAAATATACCCTCCTTCACCCACCTGTCAGCAGCAGCTCTCTTTCTGGGTCTACTGTGTTGCTGGTGGCTAATAGGGGCAGGAGTGGTCCTCACTTGCTCCTGCCTGAACTAACTCCTGCATCAAAATGGCTGCCGGGACCTCCCGTTCCAGATTTCAGCCCCGTCCGGTCCGGATCTTCCAGACTGCCAGATTTGCTCCTTTCGTTTGAACCTGCACAGCTCCCGTAGTTGCCTGGTGATTGCTGCAGCTGAGCCTCAGCTGCTGCTGGGCTTATTAGCCATTCTGAGATATTTCTGCTTTGCCTTTGCATCGCCTAAGGCCCTGAGGTTTGTTGGGGTGCTGTTTGCACTTCTGCTCAGTCTGGTTTCTGGTTCTTGTCTGTTTAGTTAGTCTGTGGGTAGTTAGATTAGGTTACTGTTTGTTAGTCTTGTCTCTGGGTTTTAGTTTTGTGTTTAGTCTTTGTCTGTTTGTGTCCTGGTAGCAGCTCTGCAGCTTTTAATTCTGTGTCTTGTTTGTCAGTGTTTTGTTCCCTGTTTTAGTGGCTGCTTGCAGCTTCCTGTCCTGTCCTTTAGCTTATCCTTTCCCTTCCCTGCTGTCCCTGTATTTTCCTTTCCCCTCTGACCCTCAGTCCCCATTCAGCCTAGTGGGTATCCAGTCCTGCCTTGCCCAGTAAGTCCTGCCGGCCACTTGCAGCCAGGGGCTCAAATCTTAGTGAAAGGTGGCCATGTGCAGGTGAAGTCTGTTTGTCCGAGTTCTGCCTTGCCTCTGGTGTGGGGTGGTTTTGCCTGCCACTGCCGCTCCTCGGCAGTGGCCCAAGGGCTCACAAACCCAGTTCCTGCTTGGGGTACGTGACAGTATGCAAAGGGCATGAGCTCGGCACGATCACCCTACCTGCTGGGTCTCCGGCCTATGACTTTTTCTTTTGCTGGCACTCTGGGGTTCCAGTCTCTGACCGTGTTTCCTGTTGGCAGTCCTGCTCCCAGCCCAGGTGCAGCTCCTAGTTCCAGTTCGGATCCCAGTTCCAACCCAATTTTTGCTTTGGATCCATTTATGACGCTTTATGACTACCGGTTTAAACTTTTGTCTGATCCAGCCCTGAAGAATACTCCTGAGGCTGCGGCAGAAAGAAAGCGGGTCTTGTTGCTTGGGACCCCTAAGAACCCAGTGTCTGCTACTGATCCCTCTACCAAGCTCTACCTTTACCGCATCAAACTTCTTTTGAGGCCAGCCCTGCGAGATACACCGGAAGCCCAGGCTGAAGTAAGGTGGGTTGGTAATCCAGAGGTCCAGGCTTACCGGCAGTCCATCCTGAGGGACGCTGTCTGCCACAGAGAAGCTGAGTCCGGATCAAGAGGGTCCAGCCAAGCTGCTGAGTCTGAGCCGAGTTCCAGCTCCAGCCGAGATGCGGAGTCCAAGCCAAGTTCCAGCTCCAGCCAACATGCGGAGTCCGAGCCGAGTTCCAGCTCCAGCCGAGATGCGGAGTCCGAGCCGAGTTCCAGCTCCAGCCAAGCTGCTGAGTATGAGCCGAATTCCAGCTCCAGCCAAGTTACTGAGTCCACTCCGAGTTGTAGTTCCGGCCAAGAGCTGAACCCACTCCAAGGTCTAGTACCAGCCGAGATGCCGAGTCTACACTGGGTGCTGAGACCAGTCAAGAGGCTGAGTCCAAACTGAGTTCTAGTTCTGTCCAAGATGCTGAGTTTGGACCGAGTCGCAGTTCTAGCCTAGATGCTGAGCCTAAGCCAAATTCCAGCTTTGGTCAAGATGCCGAGTCCTGTCCGAGGTCCAACTCCAGCCATGATGCAGAGTGCAAGCCGAGTTCCAGGTCCGGCCCTGATGCTGATGCCAGTCTAAGTTCCAGTCCAGCTGACCATGGTCCTGTTTTGAAGCTTCCCTGTAGGTTTCATCATTCTTACCCATGAAGACCTGAATCACCCGTGGAGACCGGGGAAGCCTTGAGAGGGAGATACTGTTACGATTCTGCTCATGTTTCAGGCTCTCAGTCATTTCGCCGCCTGGTGACCGGACCTGGTGGTTGCATTGAACTGGCTGGTTGTTGCCACCCTTTCCAGATTTCAGCCCGGTCCGGTCTGGATCTTCCAGACTGCCAGATTTGCACCTTTTGTTTGAACCTGCACAGCTCCCGTAGTTGCCTGGTGATTGCTGCAGTGAGCCTCAGCTGCTGCTGGGCTTATTAGCCATTCTGAGATGTTTCTGCTTTGCCTTTGCATCACCTAAGGCCCTGAGGTTTGTTGGGGTACTGTTTGCACTTCTGCTCAGTCTGGTTTCTGGTTCTGATTCTTGTCTGTTTAGTTTAGTCTGTAGGTAGTTAGATTAGGTTATTGTTTGTTAGTCTTGTCTCTGGGTTTTAGTTTTGTGTTTAGTCTTTGTCTGTTTGTGTTCTGGTGGCTGCTCTGCAGCTTTTAGTTCTGTGTCTTTTTTGTCAGTGTTTTGTTCCCTGTTTTAGTGGCTGCTTACAGCTTCCTGTCCTGTCCTTTAGCTTATCCTTTCCTTCCCTGCTGTCCCTGTATTTCCTTTCCCCTCTGGCCCTCAGTCCCCGTTCAGCCTAGTGGGTATCCAGTCCTGCCTTGCCCAGTAAGTCCTGCTGGCCACTTGCAGCCAGGGGCTCAACTCTTGGTGAAAGGTGGCCATGTGCAGGTGAAGTCTCACTGTTTGTCCGAGTTCTGCCTTGCCTCTGGTGTGGGGTGGTTTTGCCTGCCGCTGCCGCTCCTCGGCAGTGGCCCAAGGACTCACAAACCCAGTTCCTGCTTGGGGTACGTGACACCTCCTCTACAGCATTTTATTTCCTATTGACTTTTCTCCCCTTTTTTATGGAAGAGATATAGGGGTCATTCAATAAAGGATGCTACAAACCGAGGCACCTAAAGTGTGGACAAATCAGCAAGTATTGTGCCAAATCTGTTATAGAACACTAGTGTAAATACACAATAACACACACCTTTAGACACAACCACTTATGCTTTGTCTACGGCTGGTATAAACGGTCACTCCTAAATGCAGCAGTTTCACGTATAAATGAGAATATTCTATACAGACTATGCTAAATAGTGAGAACACCCATGATCCACTCATGCCCCTCTCATGGGAATGTCCCCTTTGCAGTTACATGTGAGAACACTTAGGCACCCAGTTACAGAATACGCTCTAAGGGGTCCTTTTACAAAAGTGCGCCAAAATATGGCCTGTCCTGGTGTAGATGCATGTATTGCTCACGCACAGGCCATTTTTCAGCGCACCTGCAAAAAAAAGGCCTTTTTGGGGGCTGAAAATGAACATGCGGCAAAATGAAAATTGGCGTGCATCCATTTTGGGCCTGAGATATTACCACCACCCACCCATTCACTTAGTGGTAAGGTCTCACACATTAACCGGACGGTAATCGTCAGAGCATGTACAATGTTGATCATCGCCCGGTTAGCGCTGCACGTCGGAAAATAAATTATTTTTACGGCGTGCCTAGTGGACGCGTGTTAAAAAATGAAATTACTGCCAGGGCCAAGCAGTAGCTGGGCGGTAGTTCTGAACTGGCATATGTTGGGGGCATGTAGGCGCCTACATGGCTTACTAAAAGGGCCTTAATGCACTTTTGTCCATAACTGCTGTTATACCCCTATTTTCGAACTGAACTACCTTTATCTTCCATTTCTGCACTACACAGAATTATCCACATAGTGGCTCCTATTTGCAGTCCACTATTCAGTATAAAAAATGGTTATAGGGGTAGAAATGATCACCAGCCTACATAGGGCTTGATTCTATATATGGCGCCTAAAATCTTGGTGCAGAAATTAAAGATGCTTAAGCGTGCCTAAAGTTTGGTGCAATTTATAGAATAACGCTTAAGCAGAGAGGTCACAATTAAATTTAGGTGTCGCCATCTGACCCAACGAAAATGTGGTTCAAATGCCAGCACCTAAATTTATGCACGGAGCACTGTTATTCTATAATTATGCATGTAACTCAAAACCATATGCCTGATCTTCCCCTGAAATGCCCTTTACCCTCCCATTTCTGCGCCCCCTTTTTCGGGCTGTGTGTAAATTTTAGGCACCTAAATTTACACGCACTAGTCCCAATTAAATCTAATTAGTGCCAATAATTTCTTGTTAAAAAGTCAATTATTAGCACTAATTGGCTCATTATTCTATTAAATTTGCATGCACAATTTTTGGTGAAATCGGGGATACTGCACAGCCAAGTCTGGGTTTCTTTATCAAGAGAACAGTGCCTCCTATATTCCTAAAAGTATGACTTCAACTAACCAGGTTTAACACTTGCTGCACTGCTACAACCCATTTCTAATACCAGTGGCATGGGGCCTGGGCCCCCCAAAAAATTGGCTCTGGGGCCCCCAGTTTGGCTGTGGGGGACCCCAACCCCCACCAGCTGAAGCGTTTATTCCCACGTTGGTCTCGCACTTGCCTCCTCTCCTGTTTCCATTCATGCTGTGCATGCTCTCATTTTAATGAAACTGAGCATGCTCACGCATGCTCATTTTCACTAAAACGAGCATGCAGTGCATGGCGCACTGAAAACAGGAGAGGAAGTAAGTGCGAGACCAGCGCGGGACAGATAAACGCTTCAGTTAGTGGGGGTTGGGGACCCCCACCAGCAAAGGTACCTTGCGGCGGGGGGAGGGGGTCGGAAGCGGTGAGGGAGGGGCGGCAGCTGGGGGAGGCGGCCTAAAATGTGCCCCCCTACCAGGGACATATCTGGACTCCAGCAGTAAGGGGGGCCAGAGCCAGAGGGAGGGGGCACATTTTAGCCCCCCCAACGACCCCCCCCCCACCGCCGCCATTGCCAGAACCCCCTGCCATTGCCAGATCCCCCCACCAACGACTCTCCACCCTCTCCCCCCCGCCGCCAACCCTCCCCCGCTGCCGTTGCTTACCTTTGCTGGCGGGGGACCCCAACCCCCACGCCAGCCAAGGTCCACTTGCCGCCTTTAAAGATATTTCTTCAGCTGGTGGGGGGCCCCAACCCCCGCCAGCCGACCCAACGTCTTTAAAGTTCTTCTTCAGCCTCTGTGGCCGTGCTGTAGTTGATAGCTGTTCAATCCATTCGGAGTCTGACGTCCCAGCACATTGTACGTGCAGGACAACGTGCTGGGATGTCAGACTCCGAACTGGATTGAACAGCTATCAACTACAGCACGGCCACGGAGGCCGAAGAAGAATTTAAAGACGTTGGGTCGGCTGGCGGGGGTTGGGGCCCCCCACCAGCTGAAGAAATATCTTTAAAGGCTGCAAGCGGACCTCGGCTGGCGGGGGGGGGGGGTTGGGGTCCCCCGCCATCAAAGGTAAACAACGGCAGTGGGGGAGGGTTGACGGTGGTAGGGGGGTCCAAGGCGAAATCTGCGGGGGCCCAGGCCCCTGTGGCCCCACGCAGATACGCCCCTGCCCCCTACACTTTGGGATCTGGTCCCCCCTCCTGCCGAGGTCTGGCTACGCCCCTGCTAATAACTATGCAAAATCATTACAATGTATCCAGCTGTTTTCCGAAAACGAGAGATCTGCATACAGGCAGCTCTGCTATAACTCAAGGTAACTTCATCTAAAAATAGCCACTCCTACCCTAGCTGAGATAACATTTAATCATCTCTCTGACCTCACGTGCAACTTTCTTTAAATTAGTAACCTTATTTTCTGACTCCTTTTACTCTCTTACCTATCTATATGTTCCATCATTGCTTATATCCTACGCTGTCTGTTAAAATTTTCTATTATATACTGTTTTGACATAGTAAGTAGTATATTATGCCATACTTTGTACTGTTATTTGAATAATTTTACTGCCGTAATTGTCTATTGCTTACATTTGATTTATTTTTACTGTACGCTGAGTGAATTCTTTCAAAAAGGCAGTAAATGAATCCTAATTAATAAACAAATACATTTAGATCAGAAGGATTACAGCCGAACAAGCAGCGCTCCAATCGGGTATTCTTGGAGAATCAGGCTTTCTTTGTGATTCTGATCCTCAATTAAACGTGGTGATATGAAAAGAAAACCAAACTGTGGGACAGTACAAAGCAGTTTTTGTTTTTTTTTGTTTTTAAAGAAGGTTCCTGTCAGGATCTCAAAATTTGTCCATCTCTAAGAAAGGCTTAAGAGCTCTGAGGGATTTTGTTATGGCTGATTTGCTTAACTTGTGTTATTTCCTCCAGGGCAGGTCTGGCTGAGAGGGAATAGTTCCACTTCTTTGTACCTTCCTTGTATAAAACTTTCAGATTTGCATACTTATTAGAATCATGCAAGCCATGATCAGGAACACGGAGGGGTTTATAGAAAAGATATCCAGCTGTTCTCAGGATAAAAACTCCAGACATTTCTAAGTAAGAGGAACAGGTGGATGTGTTATGGTGAATTCTCTCTCTTTCCAGTCTCTCCTGCGGTGCTACTGCTGAACTGCAGAGAAAATGAAATGTTTTGAGGGGCCCTTTTACTTAGCTGCGTAGGCGCCTACGTGCATCATTTTGGAACTACTGCCCTGCTACCGTGTGCCCAGGGCGGTAATTCCATTTTTTACCCACGTCCAATACACGTGCAGAAAATATTTTTTATTTTCTACTGCGTGGGGCTATTGCCGCACGTCCATTTTCAGCAAAGAAAAAGGTCTTTTATGCAGGTGTGCTGAAAAATTGACCTGCACATGTCCAATACACGAGCCTACAACAGCGCAAGTCATTTTCGGTGCACTTAGTAAAAGGACCCCTGAATGAGGTACCTAAAACTATTATGCCAATAAAGTCATCTGAAATAGAGAATGGATTGCCAAAAATATATAAATCTAAATATAAATCTACATATGCCTCCAACTTTTCCTTCATAGAACTCAACTGTGGAAACGCTTTCCCAAATTAGTAAAATCAACTCAGAACTATCTAAATTTTAGAAAATTACTGAAGTCCATCTTGTTCAAAAAGGTCTATTTCCAGGGTGCAACATAATTAGATTTACTTCTGGTTTCAAATAATTCATGGACACTAATACCTTAGATTTTCTTTACTATCTTGTTGTTTAAATGATGCCAATTTGTTTATTAAACTACTGTTATACTGTATAAATGTACTTTTTGTACTGTAGCTCTACTACAGTTTTGTGTAAGCCACATTGAGCCTACAACTAGTGGGAAAATGTGGGTATAAATGTATTATATAAATAAATAAATAAACATGACCCAACCTTTAATCCTGCGCTCATATGTTGAGTTCCTCAATGATTTACAAGCTGACAAGTCACTAAAGGACCCTTTTACTAAGCTGTATTAAGCGCTAACACATGCTGTACATCGCGCCTAACAGCATTCAAGGCGCGTTTTGGAGCTTCAGGGGCATGCCCAAAGTGTGGTAAGGATCCCGCTATGTTCTGGACTTGCCCACTGGTGACCAATTTCTGGGCAGAGATCCTAGCGGCTGTTCGGCAATATTGGAATGGTGCAGTGCCCTTGCAGCCTATAATCTTATTTGAGGAGTTTAAACTGGGAGATTTTTGAATACATGGTCTGAAAGACTTCTTAAGGAGAACTGTGCTGCAGGGAAAGAGGGAAAGAGAGTGTTGCTCCTGAATTGGAGAGAGCCAACCGGCCCAACTCTGGCACAGTGGAGGGTACAAATGATTGAGAGACTAAAGTTGGAGAGACGGGGGATTAAGGACTTTGAAACAACAGAGGGCAGACATCTGCAAGCGGTGTGGAGTCGCTTTTGGGACACGCTACAGCCAGCGGCGAGGAGCAGTCTCCTCAATAGTCACTGCCTCTAGACAATCCTGTTGAAATGAGCCAAGCCTTTCTGATTCCTTGCCCCTAATGTTAGGAAAAAGGGGAGGACAGGGGGGGCAGGGGGGAAGGGGGGGAAATGTTTGAAATCTGTTTTCGTGAATTTACATGTTGGAAAGCGTTGAATTGAGGACATGTTAAGTCTTGTAATTAGAATTGCAAATTGTAACTGTAATTGAAGATATTGTTTTGAATAAAAGATTTAAACATAAAAAAATAGAGCTAATTCAATATTAAATAAATCCCCAGAACACTAATTACCCTAATTTTACCCAAAGAAGACTAAGCGAGTGTGTGAGTGACTGTGTGGCACATAGAGAGTGAATGTGATACATTGTGAGACAGAGTGTGTGAGAGTGAGAGTCAGAAAGACATTGTATATGAGAGAGAGAGTGTGAGCCTTGCCCTCCCAATCCATGCCCATCTGTCCCCTGCCCCCTCCATTCATCCTTTTCCAGCAATTCCCCTCTCTCCCTGAGCCCTGCCCTCCCAATCCATGCCCATCCATGCTCCTCTGTCACCTGCCCCCTCCATTCATCCCTATACAGCAATTCCCCTCTCTCTCTGAGCCCTGCCCTGCAATCCATATCCATCCATGCCCATCTGTCCCCTCCATTCATCCCTATCCAGCAATTCCCCTCTCTCCCTGAGCCCTGCCCTCCCAATCCATGCCCATCCATGCTCCTGTCACCTGCCCCCTCCATTCATCCCTATCCAGCAATTCCCCTCTCTCCCTGAGGCCTGTCCTGCAATCCATATCCATCCATGCCCATCTGTCCCCTCCATTCATCCCTATCCAGCAATTCCCCTCTCTCCCTGAGCCCTGCCCTCCCAATCCATGCCCATCCATGCTCCTCTGTTCCCTGCCCCCTCCATTCATCCATTTCCAGCAATTCCTCTCTCTCCCTGAGCCCTGCCATCTCAATCCATGCCCATCCATGCTTCTCTGTCCCCTGCCCCCTCCATTCATCCTTTTCCAGCAAGTCCCCTCTCTCCCTTCCATGATCCCCCCTCGCATCCATGCTCTTCTGTCTCCCATGTCCCAGCCTGTCCCACCCTCTTCTTCCCCCCCCCCTTCGCATCCTTGCTGTCGTTTCTCCTCTGCCCTCCCGCTCCCATTGTTCAACTGCCCACCCTCTTCTCTCCCCCCAACATCCCTTTTTTTTTTTTAATTTACCTCCGTGGCGGCGGTTCCGGCAGCGCAGCATTAGGGAAGGAGGCGGCGCTCCCGACGTCTAGCCTTCCCTTCGCTGTGTTCTGCCTTCTTCTGACGTCATCCTTGACGTCAGAAGAAGGCGGAACACAGCGAAGGGAAGGCTAGAGACGTCGGAGTGCCGCCTCCTTCCCTGACGCTGCGCTTTGTTTGTTTTTTTTTCCGCCCTCGACGTCATGACGTTTGCCCTCAACGTCATGACGTTTGACGCGAGGGCGGGGCAGAGACGGCTGGCAGCCTGGCTGGCTTCACACCACGAATCCACGAACCCTTCAAGTAATGTTTGAGTGACTTCAGAACGTTGTCTTCAGAACGTTCACGGTGCGTTTTATTATATTAGATGTTTAATTATTTTTCAATCATGAATAAAATGTAAGATTTGTGCTCAGACGTAAACGTGTGCAATATAATGTCATGCTAATAAAATAAATAAAGTGTCTACCACAATCCAGTTGGAACCTGGTTACGTTGCAACAGATAAAGAATATCTATATATATAAAAGGCACCTCCAACGTTCCATTGAAGCCTCAAGCCGGAAACTTGAGGCGCCCCGAGATATCCGGTTTGGCCTGCAGGCTCCAGTCACTGTAGCTCCGCCCTCGCGTCAAAACGCGATGATGTTGAGGGCGGGGCAGGCCTGCAGTCACTGTACCTACGCCCTCACGTCAAAACGCGATGACGCAGAGGGCAGGGCCGCAAACACACAACGCATAGCTTCCACACGTTCTTTGACATCTGCTGGGAGAGCGCTCCGAACTTCACAAACTCGCAATCACGTCACTGAGGGACGAAGGAAGAAAGAGGAGAGGTGTGGAACTCCGAAGGGAGGCAAGGAGGGGGTGTCTGGAACTCAGGAGGGAGGCAGGACGGTGGGGGGGGGAGGGATTACCCTGCTAGCACCCGTTTCATTTTTTCACGAAACGGGCATTTCTTACTAGTAATTAAATAAAGCAAGCCTCAATTGTCCAGGGTGAGATGACATATTATCAAACAACCCCTATTGGACATCTCATCACAGGCTTGCCCTCAAACCCTGAAAAACAGCAGTGTAAAAACACTGGAAAATACCTGGAGAAAACCACTCCTTCAAAAACCAGATTTGAGGGCACCATATGGACAAAAATTACCAAATCAATGTAACCTTGTTTCAAATAGAATACAAAAAAGCTGAAGAAAACATCAAAAAACTTCTTCAAAATGGCAAATATATTTTCTTATGTGGCAGAGAACCAAACACTTATCTGTGCTGTAGAGCCTCTAGTATTGGGTTATTCGTCCACCCTGCAACATTCAATGACTTACTATCCACAGGTATTCGTTCCAACTTGTCTCTACTCCCACCTTGTCATGAAAGTGAAACGTCAAAATTTTCCACCTCAACAAGAGATACAAGCCCTCCGTAGCTCAAATATTACCTTCCAAATATTTTTGAATTCAATATAATGTTATGCCATTTGTGAGGTCCTTTTACTGAGCCGTTTTAGGGCCTACGCATGCCCAACGTGTGCCAATTCCGAGTTACCGCCAGGCTACCGCGTATGCTAGGCGGTAATTTCATTTTTGGCGTGCATCCCCTAGGTGCGCCAGAAAATTATTTTTATTTATTTATTATTTTATTTCTAGCGCACGGAGCTACCAGGTGGTAAAAGGCATTTGATGTACGTAGACCCTTAATGCCTTACCACCCTTAACGCGTGAGACCTTACCACTAAGTCAATGGCTGGCGGTAAGGTCTCAGACCCAAAATGGACGCGCATCAATTTTCATTTTGCCGCATCTCCATTATTGGTCAAAATATTAAAAAGGCATTTTTACAGGTGCGCTGGAAAATGGATCTACATGTGTCCATAACACATACCCACATTACCGCAGCCCTATTTATTTTTCAAATTTTGTTTGGAGGGGGTATATCAGGGTGGAGAATGGGTGAGGAAATGCTATTCAGCTAATTATCGCTATGGTTAGCGATGGGAGTCCTTAGCACCTCATAAACATGAGGTGGTAAGCCCGCATTAAGAGGGTCTTTTACTAAGACGCGCTCACATTTTTGGTGCTGCGCTAAACATTAGAGATACTAATGCATTCCTACGGGCGTCTCTAACATTTAAAGCGCCCACAATTTTAGCATGCGCTAAAAACATGAGCGAATCTTAGTAAAAGACGCCCTAATTTTTTAAACGGCTGCATGCTTACACTAACATTAGCACAAGGCCAGAATTCAACAAATAGAAAAATGCCTATTTTACGGCCGCCTAGAAATGGGCTTAGCACAGGAAAGTTCCATGCTAGGATGTGTTAAGCCTGTTTACTAATATAACTTAGTAAAAGTGCCCTTAACACTTTATTCCTCATTCTGTATTTCTGGGGAAAGACCTTCATGAATCTTACAGGAATTTCTCCAAAAGTGTCTAAGATAAAACTCTCCCCTTTTTACACAAAAGTCTTATATTTATTTAGTTAGATTAACTTCTTATATACCACTTGCAAGACCAAAAGCTATCAGAATGGTGCAGCAGGTATTTTTCTGTCCTTGGAAGGCTGACAATCTAGAGGCCCCTTTTAGCATGCTGTGGCAAGAGGGGGCCAGCACTAGCTTTGGCACGTGCTTTAGATGTGCACCGAGGCCCCCTTTTACCGCAGCTGGAAATGGCAGGGCGGCAAGTAAAGCACTTGCCGCGGGGCCATTTCAGGGGGGAGCCCTTACTGCCACCCATTGAGGTGGCGGTAAGGGCTCCCGTGTTAACCCTGCAGTGTGCAGCATTGCTCGATTACCACCGGGTACACTCCAGCGCTACAAAAATAAATAAATTTTTGTAGCACCAGAAATGACGGCGCGCTAGGGGTGGGATGTACCGCCGGGCTGCTACGGTAGCCCGACTGTACTTTCTGTATAGCTAGCGGTATGCCCGCATTGGGTTTACCGCCGCTTAGTATAAGGAGCCCTAGCTTTGTACCTGAGGCAAAGGAGGGTGAAGTGATTTGCCCAAGATAACAAGGAGCAGGATTTCAGCTGATTCTCAGTCCCCTGCTCCAGTGACGATCCTAGGTCGGCTGCCACCCGGGGCGGATCGCCGATGCGCACTCCCCCCCCCCTCCTGGCGCAATGACACCCCCCCAGCGCATCACCCCCCCCCCCCCCCCCCCCCGGGTGCATTCTTGGCTGCTGGGAGCAGCCGCGCGGCTGTCGGCTCCGCTGGTTCCCTGCTCCCTCTGCCCCGGAACAGGAAGTAACCTGTTCCGGGGCAGAGGGAGCAGGGAACCAGCGGAGCCGACAGTCACGCGGCTGCTCTCTGCACCCCTCCAGCGGCGTGCACCCGGGACGGACCGCACCCACCGCCCCACCCTTGGTACGCAGCTGCCCTGCTCTAACCATTAGGCTACTCCTAATAAGGAGGAAGAGGACTCAATGTAATCAAAGAATCCTAGCAAACAGCCAAAATAAAAAAATTCTTATTCCATCTATTAACATGAGATCCCAGTATTAATTAACAAATCAATACTTCTGTACAATCAAAAAAAAGAGACTTCTATGCAGCAGTTCTGCACTGAAGACACAGTACTGCCACCGCCATTCCACTCATGATCAAGCAGCAACACAGTCCATCCAGTTCTCACAGGCAGCAGTGGTTTTTACACATGAAGGTAGGGGGGAGGGGGGTCACACCAGAATGTGAATAAAGAAGCTTTCCTGGCATCAGGCTATCTTACAGACAACCAAAAAGGCATGATTATTATTGAAAATATTTTCTTATCTGAATACTAAGGAGCTGTTTCATTTACTTTTTTTCCATTTAAAAAACAGGATAGATAAAAAAAAGAATAATCACAGCGCACAGTTCCTTAAATATTACTATCATTATTTGTCCTGTCTTCTCATGTATAAGCACAACACATTCTCATAAGAAGATGGATAAAGCTCAGATATAGGGCCTGTTTCACCAAGGGATTTTTCTATCCTGTGTCCCTGGGGAAGAAGAACAAAGCTTAGTTATTAAAGCCCTCACACCTTACAATCTGGACTAAAACCTAGTTAAATATGTACATATCTCACAGCAGTCTTTCTTTCAATAGAAGCCAAATGAACACTTGGCAGAATTAGAGATTTTCCCCCAGATTCTATATATGGCACACCCAAATTTGGGCACAATTCTGAAATGTGTGTGCAAATGAATTGGCTAATGAGCCATTAACTAGCAATAATTGGATGTCAACAACCACAATTATTGACATTAATTGGCACCAATTTGGATTAACGCACTCATCTGGCTGCAGGCTACTCTATAACACTGAGCACCTAAATCCCACAGGGTACAACCCAAAAGGGGGTATGGCCTTGGGAGGGGCATGGGCGGGTCAGAGGCATTCCAAAATGTTGCACAGGGTCTTATAGAATAGTGGATTTTCGTGCCCGACTTGGGTACTGGGATTTACACCAGGTTTCAGCAGGCGTAAGTCTGGCACCCAGCGTTGGGCAAGAGAATTAGCGCTAAGCACTGTGAACCACTCTGTTAATTACTTTTGAAGGGTGGTATACAAAAAAAAACTTAATAAATGTAAACAAAATATATAGGGGCCGAAATTCAGACCATGGAAAGCAGCCCAGCTAACTCAAGTGGTCGGCGGTGAACCCAGAAATTCAATGCTGGGCCGTATCCTGTGAATGGCATTGAATTTTTTTTTGGGGGGGGGGCTGCTACAATCAAAGCCAGTTAAGCCAATATTCATTGGCTGACCACCTAAGTTATAACGGCCAAAGATAGACCTGCTGGTGACTGGGCTAGCCACTAACCCCCAGATTGTGTATAGTGCGCGTAAATCCGGTTGTATTCTGGATTTGGCATGCAATCTAATTAACAAGCCAATCAAACTTAACAAGCAATTATTGACACTAATTGGCATTAATTAGAATTTACACGCACAACTGTCTAACCGGATTCTATAAAGTGATGACACGGATCTGAAAATGGGGTGTGGCCATAGGAGGGTCATGGGCATTCCTAGAATTTACGTGTACTGTTATAGAATACGCCCCTTCTGCGTGTAATTTAGGAATCGGCATTTACACCAGGTTTTCATTAGCGTAAATGACCACGACTAAATATAGTTGCAGAAAATGGGTGTTGGGTGTATTCTATAAACTACACCTAGATTTATGCATACTGTATTATCTGTGCCTAAATTTAGGCGCAGTTTATAGAATACTCCTAAGAATATTTTTTTTGGTGCCGATTTTTTAAGCCCGATATATAGAATCTAGCCCAAAGCGCTAATATTCAGTCGAGATGACCGGCTACCTCACTTTGAGGATTAGCGCTTAGCCGACGTAAGGAGCCGTTCCTGGCCGGTTAAATAGCACTGATTAAAGAGCAGATATTCTATAAAAAGCATGCAGCCTTTATAGACAACACTTAGCGTGATCTTTTCCGTTACCAATTTTTGAGCACCATTTACATAATTACCCTCTCTGTGACAAAGAAAAGAAGAAAGAACAAGCGTTTACTGGCCAGTGGCAAATAAAAGTTCAATCCTTTTTATATCCCAAACATGTGGAATAACAGCACAGGCAGCATATGGAATTTGAAGGGAGAAAAACATTACTTTATCCAAGATGGGTGAAGCAAAACTGCAACCCCTGACCTTTGGTGTTCATTATCTAGCGGTTAGAAAATGAACTGAATTGTGCTTTTTGCCAAAAGATATTTGTTAAGGTGGAAAAATAGATCATCCCTCCTGTCTCCCTCCCCCCCCCCCCCCCCCCCCCCCCCCCACACACTCCATCCTTGGACAAGAGAACTAAAATATGAGAGGAGGCACTGCCTTCTCTCACCATAATCAAAGAAGAGCAGACCTTTATGCTGAAGATTTACATAGACATCATATAAACAATGCTGGTGCCAGCAGGGTTCCCACGCCTGTTGGGCAACATTTTACAAGACCAGGACACTGCACCAGTGACTTCACAGTGAGAATCCTCAAAGGTAACTTTAAAACCATACAAGAACGTAAGACCTTTGAAGTCAGAATGATTGAATATTTTAACACCCAACAGAAAGGACTTAACAAGGACCTGGGGTTCCTAGCCCATTATAAACCATAAAGCTGTATGTCTCTGTTGATCACCCTCCCCTCACCTGTCCACACCCACCCTGTTAGAATACCAATGGTATACTTTGATGTCCCCATGCATACTTCCTACCCACCCCCATCCTCCCACCCTGTCAGACTGTCATAGCAATGCTTGAATGTTTTTCACTTATATACACTGTCAGCTAGCACATTTGCTTATTTCCGATCTGACGAAGAAGGGCAACCTTCGAAAGCTAATCAAGAAATGTATTAAGTTATGTCCAATAAAAAAGGTATCATCTTATTTTCTTTTCCATGTTTTATTTTGTTTGATTTCTATTGATAACCTTAACAGTGGACTAACACGGCTACCACACTCCTCTGCTGAAGATAGGAAACGGTTGTGCACTGGGAGTATTATTCTGTGGCACTGAGCTACTGGTATTAGTACAAAACTTTTTTTAAAACTGTTTTTACTATTTCACAGCACAGAACCTTTTTAATCCTAAAGAAGAAAGGGAAAGCTGCTGAAACCAATAGTTAAGAAGCAGTACGATTATGGAAGGCGTGAAAACACCCTCAAGTGAATTTATCTGTCTACAAGACCACAAGCTGTCAAAGAAAGATACTTTCTGCATCTGAAAGCGTGTTGTCTATGGATCTCCACAAATGATCATCTTAATACAGTCTCTCTCCGTTATGTAACATGCTGATTATGAATTATATATGATGACTTTTCCCCGTGCTGAACATTAATACTTTGTATTCGATATGAACTAACATTTTAGAACGACATGCTAACAGCAAAGATATTAACACATTTGATGGATGTTCTAGACCAACACAAATGCAGAATGATCGCATTTTCCTGCGGAATCCATTCAGGTTTGATCTGTGCCATGAATGAATTGAAAGTTCCTCCTCCCCCACTCCATCCATTTCAGGGGGGGAAAAAAAATAAAGAAAAAAAAACTTCTCATAGATCTTCAATGCCCTTCTGGAAAACATTTTTATTTATCCTCACAGCTCTCTTACAACAGGAACTGACTAGGTGTTAAACAGGAGGGATGATTAAGGCTTATTCCATTATAAGCCTACATTTCCATGGCTGCTGTTTAAGGGCCCTGACAGGAAGGGTGTTTCCAGGATCTGAGTACTCAGGCATCTAAGACATGGCAGCAGCATCACTGTAGCACGACAAAAGTTAGCCATACACTGAATTCAATTCTTACATCGTGCTGCACACCATGCCATCATCATGTCCTACCAATAGAGCCACATCATCTGCCCAATTACATCCAAAAATAAAGGTGGCAGGAGGGGTTAGTGATGGCCACCCGATCTGACAGAACGAAATAGCAATAGGAACGAGGTAGATAATCATTAAAAAAAAAAAAAAAAAGCACTTACTCGGCCATCGAACACCTCATGGCTAAATTGCTGGTCCACATCCTACAATGCATCTTTCTAACTGCCCTCTGATCATCCAGCCACACCCCGGGCTCTCGGGCACATCAGCCAGGCTTTGCCTTCTCCTCGGTGCCTGCTCAAAGGGGCAGAAGCACAGTGCCCTCTGCCTTCTACCGCTACCCCGCCTGCTCCAGCGCCCACCGAAAGAGCAGCCTGGCAGCTCCACCTGCACGGACGCAGAGAGCAGCCCTCAGCTGCCGAGGGAGGGGGAGGGGGAAGAGCTGACAGCCCCTCCCGGTGAGAAAGCTCCCAGCATGTAGCCACCATACATCCCGGCTGTCAAAAAAAAAAAAAAAATCACGGCAGTCCAGTGGCTGTAAACACACACACACACACACACACACACACTGACACACAACACACACACACACACACACACACACTGCCACTCCTTGTCTATCCATGGACTACACATGGGGTGCTATCACATGCACTCACGATTTTAGTGCAGACCTAATCTGACCTCTCGCTCATTGCCAAAACATGCCTAACAGTCTCATCAGCATCACTTCTCCAGACACGAAGGCCCTTTTAAAAAAAAATAAAAACAATTTGGAGACAGAAATCCTACTGATCTGGCACAGGCCGTAATCTGTACACCGTGCGTACAGAGAGATACAAGAGACTTAGACGTTTTAGAAATATCGCACTTGAACCGTGGATTCTGGGTCTGAACTTACGACAGATCATCTTCCATCTAAACCCTGGGGGGGCAGAGGGTGCTACCGGTTTACAAAGATGGCATCGACCACAAAATAAAATCCTGACCTATGTGATGATGCACAGGGACAAATAATTCCAACCCTGTCATTTACATCAAATCATTTGACATGAAAAAGGGGGTGGCTGTGCTGAATACAAGAAAACCCACCTACAGCAAATCATCGTCCTGTGACTGGACAGGGTCCAAAATGAAATACATGAATTGATACAGTTTCCTTACTTTAGCATGGCCTCCTCTTTCTCTTCCTCTTCTTTCTGCCGGTCCATCACAGCCAAAATAATTTTCCTTTCTTCCTCTGTCAGGTGGCTCAGGTCGGGGATTTCTGGCATTTGGGGAGGTATGATAGGTGGGCGAGGGCCGCAGGGCCCTAAGGATGAAGACATTTTCGGCAGCCCTCCTTTTCTTTTCCCCCCTCCTCACCTTTGCCAGAGCAAAACGGGCTCGTCTTCCCACCCCCTGGTTATAAGGTAGTCCTCGGCTGATCGAGCAGCTCTCTCGCATAGCAAATCAAGCTTGTCACGGTCGCTTGCATCCAACCGGCTTTCTTTGTTTTCCCGGGATTAGTGACATGTCTTTCTCTTTTCCTCTGATGCACATCCTAGCACATTCTCTCTAAGAGACTGACACACAGCAGTGTTGCTCTCGCACTGCAATCAATATGGCAGAGTGCCCCGGCTCTTCCTCCCTCTCGTTTGCCTTTCCCTCCCAGCTCCCCTCCTCCCCATCCTCACTCACACAGCTAATAGGTGAGAAGCAGCAGGAACCAAATCCCAGCAGGGCTGGGGGAGGGAGGAGAGGCTGGGAGGTCAGGGTGGGACTAGGAGAGGGCTAAAAGGCATCAGCATGGTCTGCAGCCCTCTCTTTTAACATAGGCAGCCGAGAGACCTCAGTTTGCAAATTTTTAGCAGTAACATCATTAATCATCACAAGACACAATGTATTTAATCTGGTATAACTTGGCCGCAGCTTTATTTATATACAAACATCTTACATATGGGCATACCCAAGCCTCCTCCAGCCTCTGGCTCAATGTCCATCCGCAGTCCGCCGTCCTAGCAGGACTGACCAATCGTAAACCTGCGCTCCCCGCCGTCTAGCAAGGGGGCTCCACCGTACTCGCAGCTGCCCCAGCTGCCTAGCTTCAACCATCAGGCTTGGGTACCCCGCCAAAGCTGCGACAGTATAGAACAATGCAAGTAAACATAGCATAAATTGGGCAGGGAGGGTTGGGAGCACCTGGAGCCCGGACAGGAAAGAGGGCATCCGGGCTCCTCCCCGGGGCTTTATACCCCGTTTTACTCTCCTCCCTTCTCCCAGCGGGGTGCCCTTTTGCGTCGGGCAGGCGAACACCTCGTACCTGCCCTGGGCACCCCGCTGGCCTGATCGCGCATGCCCCCTCGGTGCACGGTGCCATGTTATCTTCGGCTCCGTGCACCCAAGGGGGCACTGCGCCTTTCTGTAACATAGGCAGCCGAGAGACCTCAGTTTGCAAATTTTTAGCAGTAACATCATTAATCATCTCAAGACACAATGTATTTAATCTGGTATAACTTGGCCGCAGCTTTATTTATATACAAACATCTTACATATGGGCATACCCAAGCCTCCTCCAGCCTCTGGCTCAATGTCCATCTGCAGTCCGCCGTCCTAGCAGGACTGACCAATCGTAAACCTGCGCTCCCCGCTGTCTAGCAAGGGGGCTCCACCGTACTCGCAGCTGCCCCAGCTGCCTAGCTTCAACCATCAGGCTTGGGTACCCCGCCACCAGGCCGGGGTAGCATAGCTTGCCCCGGACCTCCCACTCTAAAAGCTGCGGCCTTTTATGCAGGAAATATCTCCTCTAACACATTTTGTAGGTCATTGTTAAATAGGTCATATCCTATGGCGGATAGGTGCGTACCATCCTTCCAAAATGATCCCTCGCATAGTTCGTCGGCCCATGTGTGTGTGATCTGCCACCCGCCCCTAACCATTACCCCCGCAGCAATCTTCCTGTTAACTTTCTTTCTGGGTCTGCCCCAGATCTTCCAGTGTCTGTGCCGCCATCTTGGGATTATGTCAGACCAGACAATATTAGTATTGGGAAAAAGTTGTGAAATTATTGACAGGTTTCGTTCGGCAACACGGACTAGGTCTATGCAGGGGAGTGTTCCTATGTCGTTTCCCCCTCAAGTGAATTATTACAGCTGCGGGGGGGGGGGGGGGGGCAAGGATGTCGGCTTTCTGTCGTAGTAATGGCACTAGCTGGGGCCATTTCATGCCTGGCACGCCTGACCAGTGAATCCTCACTCCTCTTGTGGCAAAACCTAAATGTGCGCCACCTGGTCTTGTCTGAGCTCTGCGTGCTGCCCATTTAATGAATGAGTGGCCGACAATCCACACAGTTGGAGACCCTGCAACATACAAGAATGTGTATATTACTTAGGACCCAGAGGGACCTGGCTTACCCAGTGACTTATCCCTTATGTATCCCTTGTAAGCGTCAGACTTCCACCTGCCTAATTTTTGAATGGATGTCGGCGGGAAGCCTTAAGCTGCCGCGCATGTGGCGGCCCCTATCCTAAAGGAATGCGTTCCAAAACTCTTTGGGTCGCGTCCTATCTTCAGCAAGCACTTGCGCAATACTGCGGAGAACTGGAATAGTGTCAATGGGGTTCTATCCTGGTGTACTAGGAACGCTTCACAGCTTGCGGGCCTCGTCGCTAGGTACTTTCTGACATTTTCTACGGGACATGTCTGTAGCGCATCCACCTGGGTTAAAGTGACTGACTGCCCCCTGCCCAGTTGGTCCATCTTAGATCTGCAGATTACGATCTGTAGTGTATTTTCTGACAATTTGACACCCTCTAGCTGGAGGCCTGCAGCAACCGCGTTTTTCTTGGATGTAGCTACCAATTCGCATACCCTCAATGCCCCAAAGAAGGCCATTGTGAATGCTGCTCGGAAGAGCCGAGTTTCGAATTCTGATGTGCACACTGACTGCAGTGCACGCCAGATTTCGAACAACACATCATGCGTGATTGGTAGTCTCCTATCTGGTCTAGCGCCGCGTTCGCGCCGCCAACCCTCTAGTAATTTTTTGGCTAGAAACCTGTTTCTTGGGTCGCCCCAACCTGCTATTTTTGTGAAGAATGAGAATGCGGTCAGGTGTCTGGACACAGAACTGTGAGACCCTCCCGCCTTTTTTGTGTGTGTTATGTATTCTGCGATCGCGGTGTCCGACACTGGTCCGTCTTGCCATCCCCGTGTGTGCAGGAAGGCGTTGACCCTCCTGTAGCCCGCTATGTAAGTTGCCCATGTTCGTGGTGCCAATGATTGTTTCAGTAATTGCCAAGCCTCGGGGCTCCGAACTTCCAGAGGTAGCTGGGTACCGGCTCTCCCTCCGCCGCAGCTTGCGGTGCCAGTTTCCGGAAGTCTTCCCACTTTGAACGAGAAAGAGCGTCAGCAATTGGGTTATTTGCGCCAGGCACATGTCTCGCGCGCAACAATATGTTATTAAATATGCACAGCATAACTAGTTCACGCGCTAGGTCCACCACTCGCGGACAGCGCGCGTTTTGTCTATTCAGTATGTCTACTACTGCCCTGTTATCCGACCAAAAAACTACCCTCTTGTTGCGTAGTCTGCCGCTCCAAATAGCTACTGCCACTACTATCGGGAATAGCTCCAAGAAAGTGATGTTTCTAATAATGGGCTGTTCTTTCCAGGTCGTCGGCCACACGCCCGCGCACCATTCCCCCTGGAAGTATATCCCAAAGCCGATGCTGCCTGCTGCATCTGTATACAGCTTTAAGTCGCTATTGGATATAGGGGGGTCTAGCCAAACTACTCTGCCATTGAAATCTCTCAGGAACGTGTACCACACTCTAAGGTCTTCTTTCATGGCTTTCGTCATCCTTATATGGTGTGATGGTTTACGCACTGTTGACATTGAGCTGGATAGCCTGCGCAGGAACGTCCGACCCATAATGATAACTCTGCAAGCAAAATTGAGGCTGCCAACTAATGATTGCATTTCACGCAGGGTGACCTTTTCTTTACTCAAGGCTCCCACTACGAGTGTTTTTAGCTTTTTAATCTTATCCGACGGGATTCGAGAAACCATGCTGCAGGAATCCAGCTCAATGCCCAGGAACTGTAGACGGGTAGTTGGATCACATGTTTTTTCTTTCGCTAAGGGGATACCAAATGATTTTGATATCTCACGGAATTGAGTAAGAGTGCATTGCCAAGCTAGGCTGGCTGCCGGTCCGACGAACAGGAAGTCATCTAGGTAATGTATGATGTTCTTTCTCCCCGAGGCTCTCTCAACTACCCAATGCAAGAACGTGCTGAAAGTTTCGAATATGGCGCAGGACACCGAACAACCCATGGGCATGCACTTATCGTAATAGTATTGCCCTTCGAATTTAAAACCTAGTATGGGGAAATTGTCTGGGTGTATCGGTAGTAGCCGGAATGCCGACTCGATGTCTGCTTTGGCCATGAGTGCTCCCTGTCTAGATTGCCTCAACAGTTGTACCGCCATGTCAAAAGTGGCATATTGCACTGAGGTAGCCTCAGGGGGAAGGAAATCGTTCACTGACTCACCCACTGGATACGATAAGTTGTGTATAAGCCTATATTTTCCTGGCTCTTTTTTGGGAATGATTGCCAGCGGGGAGACTATGAATTTTTCGAAAGGCTGATGACGGAAAGGATCCGCCACTCTCCCTAAGCTTAGTTCCTTAGAAATACGCGCCCTGGCTTCCTGCCGCAAACGTATTACTGAGGGGGAGTTTCTAGCTATTCTCCCTTGCTGTGTGCCGTAGTATGAAATTCTAAATCCGTGTGCAAAACCTTCTTCAATTGAAAATGCTTCCTTCCTGCGGGGGTATCGTGCTAACCAAGGCCGCATAGCGGCTAGGTTAACCGGGGAAGGAGCTTTTACCCTGTTCTGTGTGTCATATCTGGGCGGAGGTTCGGTCGGGGGCTTTCTTGACACATTTGCCGACCGGGTGCGGTGCACCGCAAGAGGCACAAAGAATTTGCAGCTCGGTAAAGTACATGTGGCTCTGTTGAATCTCCAGCAAACTCCATCAAGTGGGCTAGCTGCTCTCCCTGCCCCGTGTAGCCCCCCGGGCCGAAAGGATCTACCTTGTGTGCCAGCTACCGCCCCCCTGTTAGTCATTGTGTACATCCACAGGTCCGCATCTTTCCAACCCCACCCTAATGCAGGGTTCCCATCCATTCTGTCCCTATATTCTTCGTCATATTTTAACCATCTGTATCCCTCGTAGTCCCTATAGGCCAACAGTATGTTGTGGGCATATGCCAGCATCGGGCTAAATTGGTTTGGGTCGGCATGTCCCGCTGCATCTATTACCCTGAGGAACGCCAGTAACCAGTTAAATAACGATCTTGGTGTACTGGTTGCTCGTGTAACTGTCTTTTCTTTTGCATCTTTGCTCCTTATCTTACTCTTCTTCCTCCCCTCTAGCACCTGAAACATGTCAAAGTATTTCCTGTTCTTTATCTTTTTCAGTATGGACTTGGGCACTAACCGCCATATGTGTGGTAACGCTGCTAGGGGGGTGGGCGTTCGTCCCTGGCGCCCGCTGTCGCTAACTCAGTGCTCTGTGGTTCGTCGTCCCCATCCGATGAAGAGGAAGATGAGGACGAAGAACTCGAACTGCTCTCCGAGTCGGAGTCTCCTCGTCTAGCCTTTCTCTTTCCTTTCCCTTTCTTTTTCTTCTTAGCTTTTTTGTCATTTGTAATCTTGACCTCACTGGCATGCTCACCTTGACTTGTGTTTGTGCCCTCTCTTTCCGTGTGTGCGCCCTGCTCCCCTACCTTCGCTGCATTACTCCCTTCTGACACACCCGCTCTCTCCCCCTCCTTCACATCAACATTTACATTCTCAAGTGTGCTACTGGACATACCTGCAGTGTCTATCGTCTGCGTATCGACCTTCTTAGTGGGGTCCCGTATCGGGTTACCCGGGTTCATGCCCGAGTGACTAGGGTCTGGTTTGCCTGAGGCCCCTGCGTGCGCCGGGTGTTGAGCAGCACCAGTCGCTTGCCATGGCTGGTAAGGGGGGGGGGGGGCAAATCCTGGCCACGCCCCATAGTATGGTGGCTGTGGGGGGTAGCCCCATCCTATCCCATACGGCCATGGAGGCACGATCACGTGCTGCCCTTTCCCCGCTAGAGGCCCCAAGCTCTCCTTCGCCTGTGTGACTAAGGTCTGAGGCATCGTCCATCCCGGGAATGCTGGTGGGTACGGCCAACTTCCCGACGTGGCTGCATCCTGCTTTCCTTTGGCTTTCTTTTTTTTGTCTTTCTTTGCTGATATAGCATCTGCGGTGACGTCGGCCTTATTGTTTGCTTGCTTCTTTTGTCCTTTCTTTTTGTCTGCGGTGCTCTGTGGTGACGGCTCCTTTGTGTCGCTCAGGTCCGCCTCGTTTGCCGTCATCTCTTCAGGATGCATGGGTGATGCTCTGCGTCTGTCCTCAGCTCTGATTCCTACTGTGGTACAGGTTTCGATCGCGTCTGTGCCTGCTTCCATTCTGATGGGGGAGGGTAATGCAAGGTAGCCGACAAACAAGGATCTAAACAGACTTAACAGATAACGAGTTAATATCTGCTTCTCGGTGTAGGTACATAATTGCTAAGATCCCCATCTGTTGGTTTTTTTTTTTTTTTTTTAAACTGGTTATCTGAGGGTGATGCTAGATTCCTGCCATCCCCAATATGGCCGTCTCCTATTCACTTCCTTGGCTAATTCCGAAATGTAAATGCCCTCCCCAATATGGCTGTTCACCAATATCAACTAATGGCCTAAGGAGTCAGCCCTATCCAAGATGGCTGCCCCTGCAGTAACAGAGCCCTGCTCTACCCAAGATGGCCGCCCCCAGCAGCAGCATGGTCATACTGACCAAGATGGCCGCCCCTGCAGTAACAGAGCCCTGCTCTACCCAAGATGGCCGCCCCCAGCAGCCGTATGGTCATACTGACCAAGATGGCCGCCCCCAGCAGCAGCATGGTCATACACCATGCCTCTCTGAACACCAAAACTGCTGCTTGTTTCTTTCTTTAGATTTTTTTTTTTTTTTTACTCACGATTTGGCCTCCTGGCTCAGCTGCAACACTCGGCGGTCAACTCCAGCGCTCTGATGCAGGGCCGGATCGTGCTGAACTTCTCTCCTCTTTCTCTTCTTCGCCTACACCGATCAGGCCAGCGGGGGAACCGGGATTCTTCGCCGGCTGTCAATTTACACTCGTCGCCGTCTCCTCCCGTGCCGGTGCGCCTGGATCGCTGGCGCCCGTTCGCAGGGTCGCGATGCAGGTGAGCGATGCAGGAAAGAGCACCTGTAGCACCTGGAGCCCGGACAGGAAAGAGGGCGTCCGGGCTCCTCCCCGGGGCTTTATACCCCGTTTTACTCTCCTCCCTTCTCCCAGCGGGGTGCCCTTTTGCGTCGGGCAGGCGAACACCTCGTACCTGCCCTGGGCACCCCGCTGGCCTGATCGTGCATGCCCCCTCGGTGCACGGCGCCATGTTATCTTCGGCTCCGTGCATAGGCGTAGACTGGGGGGGCGAGGGGGGGCAATGCCCCCCCAAACGACGTGAGGCGCCGCCGCGCCATTAGTTTTAAAAAAAAAACCCACATGCAGGCACGCGCTCCTCGCCATCCGCTTGGCTTCCCTGCCCTCTCTATCTGCGTCCCGCCTTCCTCTGACATAATTTCCTTTCGGGCGGGACGCAGATAGAGAGGGCAGGGAAGCTAAACGGACGGAGAGGAGCGTGTCCGTCTACCCCTCTCTCTTCCTCCCTCCCTCCGACGCAGGCAGCAGTCTTTTCCAGTGTTCCTGGCAGTGGTAGCGTTGTACACGCTGCCTTTGGCTCTGCCCCGAAGCCTTCTCTTCAAGTTCCTGTTCCCGCATAGGTGGACCTCACGGGGGGGGGGGGGGGGGCAGCAGAGGGAAGATGGATGGGACGGAGGGATGGTGAGCAGAGGGAAGGACCAGGAGATGGATTGGACTGGGAGGGGTGGGGAGCAGAGGGAAGGACCAGGAGATGGATGGGGTTGGGAGAGTTGGGAGCAGAGGGAAGGACCAGGAGATGGATTGGGCTGGGAGGGGTGGGGAGCAGAGGGAAGGACCAGGAGATGGATGGGACTGGGAGCGTTGGGAGCAGAGGGAAGGACCAGGAGATGGATTGGACTGGAAGGGGTGGGGAGCAGAGGGAAGGACCAGGAGATGGATGGGACTGGGAGCGTTGGGAGCAGAGGGAAGGAGCAGGAGATGGATTGGACTGGGAGGGGTGGGGAGCAGAGGGAAGGACCAGGAGATGGATGGGACTGGGAGCGTTGGGAGCAGAGGGAAGGACCAGGAGATGGATTGGACTGGGAGGGGTGGGGAGCAGAGGGAAGGAGCAGGAGATGGATGGAGTTGGGAGAGTTGGGAGCAGAGGGAAGGACCAGGAGATGGATGGGACTGGGAGCGTTGGGAGCAGAGGGAAGGACCAGGAGATGGATTGGACTGGGAGGGGTGGGGAGCAGAGGGAAGGAGCAACAGATGGATGGGACTGGGAGGGTGGGGAGCAGAGGGAAGCCTACTGGAAAGAAGACACTGCATAAAACAGAAGACACTGGGATCAAAGCGAATAGAAAAACTAAATGATCAGACAACAAAGGTAAATAAAAGTATTTTATTCATAATTTATTAATTGAAATGTGTCAGCTTTTTGAAATGTGCATCTGTGATATTTTGCCTGTAAATTTCATTTCCTTCCTCCAAATTAAACAGTCAAACTACGCCTATGGCTCCGTGCACCCAAGGGGGCACTGCGCCTTTCTGTTCTTCAGGCTACACAGCAGGGAACTTCTGGTAAGATTTGTAGCTACTGTTGTACTGGTATTTTTGAGCCTAACCTTGGGCTGGGCTAACCCCCTCTGCTGCCTATCACTGGCTGGCCTCAGGGTGGAAGCAAGGCAGGGGCTGAGAGGAGGGTCAGTGGTCCTGAATATGGCTGGGGGGGGGGTGAGAGGAGGTGTCCAGCAGGGTAGTAGGGAGGGTTTATATTTAAAATTGAGTTTCCCGCTGAGGCCCGAAAAGGGGATTGGAGGAAAGGGCTAGGGGGGCAGGCTAAGAAAGGGGATCTTAAAGGATCAGCTTCTGGGTCGCAGGATCTTTACTCTGGTTAGTGCAGCGCGCTTTGATCCTGGCCATCTGGGTTTGATTCCCGCTGTAGCTCCTTGTGACCTTGGGTAAGTCACTTAACCCTCCATTGCCCCAGGTTCAAAAACTTAGATTGTGAGCCCTCTAGGGACAGAGAATGTACCTGCATATAATGTGTGCAGCACTGCGTATGTCTAGTAATGCTATAGAAATGAATAGTAGGCGAGGGTGGTGTCTTGAACAATGACTTCCCTGCTCACAGGTAATTCCCTCGACAAGGAGGTCACCTCTGACTGGGTAAGCGTGTGGTCGATAGCTGCCCCACTCCTGATGCAGACCACCGGGCACTCAATAGAGCTTGCTTGTACTGTATGTGCTACCACCTCAGTTCCTGCCTGGCCAACTATAAACTAAAGGTTGGTGTTTTGTTGAGGGGTCGACTGTCCTTGCCAGGGGGCCACTACTTCTGGACAGGAGGGTCCAGGGATAGAGCAGATGGGAGCTGCGAAGTCGTCGGTGTTTTCTGCTGCTGTGTGAAGCCTGGGTGCACGGCATGGGGAGGTTGACTTTGCCCCCTGGTTGGGTCTGTTCCTGTTGGCAGGCCCATACTGTGGGGAGGGGCTCCTTGAAAGGGGCTTCCTTTATAGAGGGTTGCGTGAGAAGACCGTGGGGTCTGCTGTACTGTGGGATTGGGCTGCCCTGTGCCCATGGCACACTGGGTAAAGATCAGGCTCCTGGTGGTATGGACTGGGTTTATGGGAGAGGGGAGAGCTGTGTGGCTGACGTGGCAGGCTACTCCAGGCCAGCAGTATCACGGGTGATGACTGGCTCTGTAATTCAGTCATGGGTAAGGACTGTATCCGGTCGGCGCCAGGGCCTTTCCCCAGACCGCAACTCAGCGGTGGTGGGAGTGGATAAACTGAGAGGTTTCCACACCCCATGAGGCCAGGCTTGGCCTGTTGGGCCCCGGGGGTTGGTGTCTTCCTGCCCCAGGGAGCATGTGATGTGGATGAGGGTTTGCAGTCAGCCAAGGGTGGGTCCCATATGGGGCCTGGTGTGCAGTGAGGGTTGAGGTAACAGCAGAGAATGTGTCTCCAGCATGGTCTGGGGGTGCAAGCAGGGTATGGATTCGCCACAGGGGGCAGGTGTTTGGAGCAGGGTGGGTGTGCAGACAGCACTGGATTCGCCTCTGGGGATGCTAGGATCCCCTCATGGGATGATTTCCCATAGCAAATGGAAGGAGACTCAACAGTCACTCAAACCCATGCCTTGCCACAAAAGGTGTAAGAAAACTCCCTCAGAATCTCTGCTTCTGCAGTCACAGCAACCCCAGCTCTGTATAGTTTTAGCCAACAGGCCATAGCTCCACACCATATAGAGGTGGGCACCCTGACAAGAAACCTCCACTACTCAACTGGTACATCACCTGGAGCTTCTGTCCTGGGATGCCCACTACCTTCTCTCCTGTTGTGCTGACAGTGCTCTTCCACCTTATGCCTTTTTCAGGCGCTCC
This sequence comes from Microcaecilia unicolor, assembly GCF_901765095.1. Classification (NCBI taxonomy): domain Eukaryota; kingdom Metazoa; phylum Chordata; class Amphibia; order Gymnophiona; family Siphonopidae; genus Microcaecilia; species Microcaecilia unicolor. The sequence goes on along the minus strand of NC_044033.1, from coordinate 477,003,572 downwards.
CCCTGTCCTCCTGGGCTGTACTTCCCGGGACCGTTGCATGCAATAGCCATAACCCTTGCTACTCTACATCTTAGAGTCGAAGCCTCTGCTCCCGTTGATGTCCTTGGTACACTCAGTGGGGGGGGGGGGGGGGGAATGGGATTGATTCTTAGACTGGCGGCGGTTGTTTAACACTGCCTAGGTTGGTTTGCAGTTCCTCTTAGCCTGGTCTCCGGACATGCAGGTTGTGTGACAGGGTATCATGCCTGAGCTTTGCTGACCCCCCTCTCCTGTGGGGAAACACCTGAGATACGAGGTTTTCAGCTCATCAGGTTATGAGCGCTTAACTTAAAGTTCTAAGAGCTGGAGGGTCAGGTGACCTGGAATAGATGGGCATGGTACCCTTGCCCTAGCTATCACGGCAGGGTGGAAAGGGCATAAGTTTAGCAGATGTTGGAATAATTCAGTTGTACCTCGTTCAAGTATTGTGTAAGAATTGCTATGTGAAATATTGTTATCTTAATAAACAAAGCTGTGGCCTATTTTACTGCCATACAGTCTTGCGTATTAGGCTGTTTAATGTGATTGGGATTTGAGGGTGAGAAAGCAAAAGGGGAAGGGGTGAAAGGGGGCAGGGGGTACTAAGCAGAGGGGTGATGAGTCCCAGTTCCAAGTGTTATCTGCCATTGTTTTAAAAAAAGGGGGGGCACAGTCCATCCACTCTACCCCTGTAGGTTCTCCCACACCTATCTGCACGTACCTGGTGGTCTAGTGGGGTTGTATAGGCAGGAGCTATGCCCACTCACTCCTAATCATCATGGCAGTTTTTTTTACATTAGCTGCCACGACAGGCAGGAAGGAGTGGGCATTGCTCCTGCCCATACAACCGGGAACATACAGATAGGCCTGGGTGGGGGTTCCGCTCTTAAAGGTGTGCAGGTTGGAAGTTAGAAGGGATTAGGTCATGGAGAAGGAGGGGGCGGGAGCTGCAACCCGGAAGCTACCTGTGCACCGACCGATATTCAGACCGGTGTCTGATTAGCTTTGCGTATAAAGTCAGGACAGACTTATTGCTATCCCAGTCCTTCCATGCTCCACCCAAGTTCCACCCATGGACTTCCCTGGCACTAACTAGACAGTGCAGGGGCAGTCTTGGTGATATTCAGTGGCACTATCCTGAACTGCAGCTGAAAAGCAAGCTTCTCCTGCCTGATTAAATCAGTTTGAATATCAGGCCCAATATGAATTAGCCCTATTTGGACACAAGTGAAGGAGCTTGCTCATGATTGGAGATGCTCAGCCCCAAGTGCACCCGCAGAGCTGGCTTTTATGATTGATGGCAAGGGTCTCCAACACGCATGAGTGATAGGAAGATAATGCAAGGCTTAGGCAAAAATTTATCTTCCCAACATTAAAAACAAATAGTATTTATATTACCCTTGTGTTAAAAAGAATGCACTGTCAGAAAATACAGCATACACTGCTGCAGTAATATGTAGCCATTTGCTGAATCCAGAGTAAAATATCTCCCTGCAAGTCAGCACAGATTGGCTCACACACTGACAGGAAGAGAGACATTAGAAAAATACAGCCTGCCATACTCCACATCCCCTCTCAAACTCAACACCTTTCCCCCTGCCCTTCCCCCAACATTCAAAAACTGACAGCCAAAAATAATCCCTGCTAGTCTAGTCAAACCCTCCCTTCCCACAGACCCCACCAGACCTGACCCCCTGACACAAAAAATAATCCCTGATGGTCTAGTGAACCCAACCCCCTGCCAGCCAACATCCAAAAAGAAATCCTTGGTAGCTGAGCAGACCCGCTCCTCCCCCAGTTCCGACCCTCTCCTCAGACACAAAAACTAATACCTACTGGTCTAGTGGATCTGACCCCCCCCCCCCTCCCTGAAACCCCAAAATAAATCTCCAGTGGTTTAGTGGTCATCCCATAGGAATAGCCATACTGGGTCAGACCGATGGTCCATCTAACCTAGTATCCTGCTAACAAGTACTTGGTAGAATCCCAAATAGTAACAACATTCCATGCTACCAATCTCAGGGACAACATATCTTCCCCCAGGTCTGTTTCAATAGTGGGATACCCCAACTACCTAATAAAATCAGCCCCTCAACGCTTCATAGCAGACCTCTCATCATACCTAAACTACATGATGCAACATGGAATCTTTCCTAAGGACAAAGACAGCATACTATTAACACCAATACCTAAAGATCCAAAAAAAAGCAAACAAAATTATCAACTACCGCCCGTTAGCATCCATCCCTCTGGTTGTCAAACTGCTGGAAAGCATGGTAACCAAGCAACTTACCCACTACTTAAACAAATTTTCAATACTATAAGAGTCACAATCAGGATTTCGCTCCAACCACAGTACTGAAACAGTAATAATCACTCTCCTAACCAAATTTAAACAAGAAATTGCAACAGGCAAAAGTGTACTCCTTCTACAATTTGACATGTCTAACCCGTTCGACATGGTAAACCATAAAATACTACTAAACATGCTAGAATACTTTGGGATCGGAGGAAGGGTACTTAGCTGGATCAAGGGCTTCCTAACTACAAGAACATACCAATTGGCATCATAGTAACATAGTAGATGACGGCAGAAAAAAGACCTGCCCGGTCCATTCAGTCTGCCCAACAAGACAACTCATGTGTGCTACTTTTTGTGTATACCCTACTTTGATTTGTACCTGTGCTCTTCAGGGCACAGACCGTATAAGTCTGCCCAGCACTATCCCCGCCTCCCAACCACCAACCCCGCCTCCCAACCACCAAAAACCAACATCAAAATCGAATATATCATCACCATGGAAACCGGAATGCGGAGTACCCCAAGGTTCACCACTATCGCCGACCATCTTCAACCTGATGATGACCCCACTAGCCAAATCCCTATCCAACCAAGGCCTCAACCCCTACATCTACGCCGACGATGTCACGATATACATCCCATTTAAACACGACCTAACAGAAATTATAAATAAAATTGAACTTAGCCTGCAAATCATGAACTCATGGGCAGAAAAGACACATTGCCTCATCCTCTCATCACAATACAATGTAAATAAACCCACCATTATAAACACCCCAGATTACACTCTTCCTGTATCGGACAACCTGAAAATCCTTACACTAGAAAACCAAGCGAAAATTGCAACAAAGAAAATGTTCTACTCAATGTGGAAACTTAAGCGAGTAAAACCTTTTTTCCCGAGAGAGATATTCCGCAGCCTGGTACAATCAATGGTGTTAAGTCACCTAGACTACTGCAATGCAATCTATGCCGGATGCAAAGAACAAATTATTAAGAAACTCCAAACTGCCCAAAACACCGCAGCCAGATTCATATTCGGAAAAACGAGATTGAAAGTGCCAAACCCCTACGTGATAAACTACATTGGCTCCCAATCAAAGAATGAATTGCGTTCAAAATTTGCACACTGGCTCACAAAATCATTCACGGTGAGGTCCCGAGCTACATGGTAGACCTTATAGGCTTACCAACCAGAAACACGCACATACCTAAATCTCCATTACCCAAGCTGCAAAGGACTAAAATATAAATCAACATATGCATCCAGCTTCTCCTATATAAGCACACAACTCTGGAATGCACTACCAAACGCTATGAAAGTAATGCATGACCTAACAATCTTTCGGAAATCACTAAAAACCAACTTGTTCAAAAAGGCATACCACAACGATCCAACCTAAACACCTGAACCCTGCAACACAACGAAACTTATACCAGAATTGGACAATACTTAATTCTTCCTCCTAGACTACCTAGACTACTTATGAACTTTAACTCAATCACCACTCTGTATTTCTCTACCGGATATAGCGATCACCATCAAGGTACAATGTAAGCCACATTGAGCCTGCAAATAGGTGGGAAAATGTGGGATTTATTTATTTGTATTTATTTGGTGCATTTTTACCCCACATTTTCCCACATAAGCAGGCGCAATGCGGCTTACATTAAGTCAAGAGTATACAATTCAATATAGAGATGGCACAGAAACAGAACGTGACAGGAGGGGAAGGTACACGGAATGACATGGGCAAAGGACAGGGGTGAAGAGCCAACAAGTGGTAGAGGTTAAACAGAGGAGTAGCCAGGGGAATAAGCCTTGGCGAATAAGAAGGTCTTTAAGGACTTCTTGAACTGCTGATGGTCAACAAGCTCCTTAAGCTGTCGTGGCAGGACATTCCAGGATCTTGTTCTGATGTAGGGGAAGGACGAAGCATAAAGAGTCTTGTATTTTACATGCCTACAGGTGGGGTAATGAAGATGGAAGTAAGTCCTTGCAGTGCTCTGGGCATTTCTAGAGGGCAGATCGATTAGTGTAAGCATGTATTCAGGGGCTTCTCCAGAGATTATCTTGTGTGTAAGTGAACAGATTTTAAATGTAATACGGTCCTTGATAGGGAGCCAGGGTAGTTGAAAATGGAACGGATGAGCAGGAACAAAGCGTGATTTCCCCAGGATAAGTCGTGCGGCTGTGTTTTGAGCCGTTTGAAGCCGTTTAAGAATATAGTCCCGGCAACCGGCATAGATTCCGCTGCAGTAGTCTATATGGGACAAGACCAGCCAGTGAACAAGGGTACGGAATAGCTCCTGTGTTAAGAAATGCCTGATAAGCTTCAGCCTCCACATTGCATAGAACATTCTTTTTGTGATGATTTGCACTTGATTATCCAGACATAAGTGGTTATCCAGCACAACTCCTAGGATTCTCAGGCTATTGGAGATTGGAAGTTTGTAGTCCTTAATGGCGCGTGTTCTGTGGACAACTTTACAGTACTGGGACGAAAGGATAAGACATTGTGTTTTGTCTTTATTAAGCTTAAACAAAAACTCCTTTGCCCAGGAATCCATGATGGAAAAACTGGCGTCTATTTGACCAGAGATTTCGGCTAGTGTTGACTGGAAAGGGATGTAAATGGTCACATCGTCCGCATAAATGAATGGGTTAAGGCTAAGTTTTGATAGTGCTTTTGCTAGCGGTATCAGCATGACAGTGAAAAGGAGAGGAGAAAGGGGTGAGCCCTGAGGTACCCCACAATTGGCTTTCCATGGTGCAGAAATGTTGGAATTAGCTTTGACTTGGTAGGTACGGGAGGATAAGAAACCCTTGATCCAGTTTAGCACGTTCCCACTTATTCTGAATGTGACCAGCAGGTACAGCAAAAGCTCATGATCCACCATGTCGAACGCGCTGGACATGTCAAATTGGAGTAATAAGATTTGGTTCCCAGTGGATATTTCCTTGTTGAAATTAGATAGAAGAGTAACCAGAACTGTTTCGGTACTGTGCTGCGGACGGAACCCCGATTGAGAGCAATGCAAAATGTCGAAGTTCCGCATGTAATCAGTGAGCTGAGTAGTGACCAAGCTTTCCATTGTTTTAATAAGTAATGGGATTGAAGCTACTGGCTGATAATTTGAAATGACATCAGCATTTATCTTTGGGTTCTTGGGAATTGGTGTGAGAAGAATGCTTCCATGCTTAGAAGGGAAAAGACTCAGTTCGAGCATGAAGTTTAGATAGGAGGCAAAATCCATGATGAAGCATTCAGGCGCAGTTTTTAACAGATGACTAGGGCAGATATCAAGACCACAATGTTTCTTTGAGAACTTTGAAAGCACTCTTGCTACAGCATCAACGGTTACAGAGCTAAAGGTGGACCAGCTGCGGTCTGCTGGGCAAAGGTCTGGCGGTGAGTCCAGTCATATGAGAAAGTCCTCGACAACAGCAGTAGTGCCGAGTAGTATTTCTCACTGAAATAGATTGCAAGCTCGTCAGCAGAGTGACAGGCGGTTTGCGTGGACACAGTTCTGCGCATATCGAGGAATGAATTCAAGAGTCGCTGAATTTTCTTAGCGTCCTTGCCAGCTGACGTAAGTTTTTCCGAAAAGTATGATCGCTTCGCACGTTTGATGGTGTATTTGTATTTCCGATGACTTGATTTCCACGTGTTGAGGGTATAATCAGTTCTCAATTTATGCCATGCTCTTTCAAGTTTTCTGGTTTGTTTCTTTAGTGCTTTTAGCTCCACAGTGAACCAAGGTGTGGACGTGTGATTATGCCGCAAGGGCGCGATTTCATCAAGGACACACCTGCATCTGTCCTCCCAGGCAGTTAGATAATGAAATGAGTCTGTGTCAGCTGACCAGTTATCACTGTAGAACGATCGCCAAAATAGCTGAGGATCAACTACACCCCTTGAGAAATAGGCAGTGGGATTGCTTTGCTGGGAAATGCCCAATGATAACCAGTGCAAGGTGAATTGTAGTTTGAAATGGTCGGACCAAGGTGTAGCCACCCACCTGATGCCATCTAGCTGGAAATTTGTAGTGGCGATGAATTTATAGGCGAGGAGATCTAGCGTGTGACCTTTTGAGTGTGATGGACAGATGCTGGGGCAATTGAGATCCCAAAGGCGGAGGAAATCCAGGAAATGGGTTGCATCCATAGATAGTTGGCTTTCCAAATGGAGATTAAGATCACCCAGAATTAAGATATTTGAGTGAACAATGCACGTGCTGGAGATGAAGTCCATAAGCTCTGTCTGGCAAGATTTCCAGGCAACAATGCAACAAATAAATAAATAAAATAAAATAAATAATAAATAGCAAACTATGTTGGGTATTTTTAGGAAAGGTATGGAAAACAGGTGTGAGGATGTTATAATGCCCACGTCCTTGGGGGGAGGGATATTACGGGCGGATCACCCGTACCGAGATTTCTACGGAGAGGGGAGAGACTGCAGGTGGGACCACAAAGATTGAGATGCCACTGCAGAGGATCCACGAGAGAACCATCTGCGGAGAACCAGGGTAGTCCACTGAATACTCAGTATGCTTTTCCAGCACCGGAGCGACCATTGCAACTAACTGTGAGTAATCTACCCATCTCCAAAGAGTCGGTTGGGCCGCTGGACGAAAATGGTGTTAAAGGGGCGATCAAGGAGGACAAAGCCGTAGCGGAGAAATTAAATGAATTCTTTGCTTCGGTCTTCACCGAGGAGGATTTGGGGGGGACACCGGTGCCGGAAAGAATATTTGAAGCGGGGGAGTCGGAGAAACTAAACAAATTCTCTGTAACCTTGGAGGATGTAATGGGTCAGTTCAGCAAGCTGAAGAGTAGTAAATCACCGGGACCTGATGGTATTCATCCCAGAGTATTAATAGAACTAAAAAATGAACTTGCGGAGCTACTGTTAGAAATATGCAATCTGTCCCTAAAATCGAGTGTAGTACCGGAAGACTGGAGGGTAGCCAATGTTACTCCGATTTTTAAGAAGGGTTCCAGAGGAGATCCGGGAAATTATAGACCGGTGAGTCTGACGTCGGTGCCGGGCAAGATGGTGGAGGCTATTATTAAGAATAAAATTGCAGAGCATATACAAAAACATGGACTGATGAGACAAAGTCAGCACGGATTTAGTGAAGGGAAGTCTTGCCTCACCAATCTAATGCATTTTTTTGAGGGGGTAAGCAAACATGTGGACAATGGGGAGCCGGTCGATATTGTATATCTGGATTTTCAGAAGGCGTTTGACAAAGTGCCGCACGAAAGACTCCTGAAGAAATTGCAGAGTCATGGAATCGGAGGTAGGGTATTATTATGGATTAAGAACTGGTTGAAAGATAGGAAGCAGAGAGTAGGATTGCGTGGCCAGTATTCTCAGTGGAGGAGGGTAGTTAGTGGGGTCCCGCAGGGGTCTGTGCTGGGTCTGTTGCTTTTTAATGTATTTATAAATGACCTAGAGATGGGAATAACTAGTGAGGTAATTAAATTCGCCGATGACACAAAATTATTCAGGGTCGTCAAGTCGCAGGAGGAATGTGAACGATTACAGGAGGACCTTGCGAGACTGGGAGATTGGGCGTGCAAGTGGCAGATGAAGTTCAATGTTGACAAGTGCAAAGTGATGCATGTGGGTAAGAGGAACCCGAATTATAGCTACATCTTGCAAGGTTCCGCGTTAGGAGTTACGGATCAAGAAAGGGATCTGGGTGTCGTCGTCGATGATACGCTGAAACCTTCTGCTCAGTGTGCTGCTGCGGCTAGGAAAGCGAATAGAATGTTGGGTGTTATTAGGAAGGGTATGGAGTCCAGGTGTGCGGATGTTATAATGCCGTTGTATCGCTCCATGGTGCGACCGCACCTGGAGTATTGTGTTCAGTACTGGTCTCCGTATCTCAAAAAAGATATAGTAGAATTGGAAAAGGTACAGCGAAGGGCGACGAAAATGATAGTGGGGATGGGACGACTTTCCTATGAAGAGAGGCTGAGAAGGCTAGGGCTTTTTAGCTTGGAGAAGAGACGGCTGAGGGGAGATATGATAGAAGTGTATAAAATAATGAGTGGAATGGATCGGGTGGATGTGAAGCGACTGTTCACGCTATCCAAAAATACTAGGACTAGAGGGCATGAGTTGAAGCTACAGTGTGGTAAATTTAAAACGAATCGGAGAAAATTTTTCTTCACCCAACATGTAATTAGACTCTGGAATTCGTTGCCGGAGAACGTGGTATGGGCGGTTAGCTTGACGGAGTTTAAAAAGGGGTTAGATAGATTCCTAAAGGACAAGTCCATAGACCGCTATTAAATGGACTTGGAAAAATTCCGCATTTTTAGGTATAACTTGTCTGGAATGTTTTTACGTTGGGGGAGCGTGCCAGGTGCCCTTGACCTGGATTGGCCACTGTCGGTGACAGAATGCTGGGCTAGATGGACCTTTGGTCTTTCCCAGTATGGCACTACTTATGTACTTATGTACTTATCTACTCCATTCACCAAAAGAAGTCTCCTAGAGTCTCCTAGACTCTGCCTCCAACCAGCAGCACTGCACCCAGAACTATGGAGTTTCTGCGCCCTAGGACGTCACTCCTGATCATCTGATTGTGAGTAATCTATCTATCTCCAAACTAACACCAAAATGAATACAGTCAAATTACTCCTAGCAATTTACTCCCTATCACTGATTCACCTAACACTATCCATCCCACTCGCAGAAAACAATATCATACCCATCCTACAGAATCACCAAAGATTGATCAGACACGCCACACCTCACCAAACTGACAATCACCAAAATAAAGGAAGAATACCTACATGTGGACAACATCAACAAAACAGAAAGAAACGCCATAACAAACACACACTAACTAACTAAGGAACGACAACTAACAAAAATCCACACATCACCAAACATAGAAGCCCCATACCAAAATATTCAAATGGGCTACATCAACGCCAGATCCGTAGTAAACAAAACAACAATAACAGACTGGATCATGTCAGAAAACCTTGATCTAATTTTCATCAATGAAACCTGGATCCACGATCAAAAGGATCCCATAATCTTTGACCTATGCCCTCCAGGATACAAAATCACTCATTGGACCAGAAAGGAAAAGAGAGGCGGAGGCATAGCACTAATTTACCACTCCCACATCACCACCAAAACCACTGCCGAGTCCATATCAACCCAACTTGAAATTGCCTCAATCAGAATCCACAACAAATCCCTGCTTGATCACCTAAATTGCGTCCTGTTCTACAGACCACCCAGTAATTGGAACGATAGCAAGTCTAACTTCATGCACTTCATCTCAAACACTTGTGTAACCAATTCTAACATACTAATACTAGTAGTGCCATAAACCTTCACCTAGAAGACCCAAACTCTACTAACGCACGAGAATGTAAGGAATTCCTCCACTCATGGGATCTCAAATGGCCACACATGCAAGCTACCCACATTAAAGGGCAAACACTGGACCTCTTCTCACACACATTGTCCACAGACTACAACCTACTAGTAACAGATATCAAATGGTCAGAAAAACCTTGGACCGATCACTACAAAATAAACCTATCCCTAAACTGGCGGAAGAAGGGATCATACCGTACAAAAGAACATACAACCTACAGCACAAGAGGCCAAATAGACCCAAAAGTATTCTGGCAACAGACATATGACAATGTATGAACAGCATAAACGGACTCCATACACTACCTCTCTGACTGGGATGAAAGATGCAGAAGCATACTAGACGAAATAGCACCCTTAAGAACAAGAATAACTAGAAGACAAAACTTGATCCCATGGTTTAACAATGTATTTAAAAAAACTCAAAACAGAAACCAGGCAACTCTAACGAGCATGGAAAAAAATAAAAGATGAACTCACACTCAACGCATGGAAACAAATACAAAGAAAATACAAATATTCAATAAGACAGAACAAAAGGTCTTATTACAAAATTAAAATAGCACCGGATTACAAAGACCTGAAGAAATTATTTCAACTCGTAAATAAGCTACTAGACACCACTCCAATCACCACAACCAACACAGACACCCCATCCACAGACAAACTTGCTAAATACTTCAATGAAAAAATAATAAAATTACTCAACACACTTCCTCAGCACAACACCGACATCGAAAACTTCATCAATGGCCTGGACCCAACCTTTGGAGAATACCCAGCAGACCGTACCTGGTCAAAATTTGCTCTCCTCACCATTGAATCAGTTACCCAGGCGACTCATAGGTTCTCCAATACCCACTGCAAACTGGACACCTGCCCCAGCCATCTACTTAAATCCGCCCCCCGATCGCGTCATAGAAGACCTCACATTCCACCTAAACTACATGCTCCAACAAGGTCTCTTCCCTGAGGAACATGGCAACATCCTACTCACCCCAATACCAAAAGACACCAAGAAAAAAACAAACAATCTCGCCAACTACCGCTCAGTCGCATCTATCCCACTAGTAGTCAAACTGATGGAGAGCTTGGTGACCAAACAGCTTACTGACTACATGGACAAGTTCTCAATACTACATGAATCACAATCAGGTTTCCGCCCCCTCCACAGTACTGAATCCGTACTAGTAACTCTCCTGGCCAAATTCAAGCATGAAATAGCTACAGGTAAAAGCATACTTCTCCTCCAATTTGACATGTCGAGCACATTCAACATGGTAAACCACAATATACTACTACGACTCCTAGACCACTTCGGGATTGGTGGAAATATACTTAGCTGGATCAAGGGTTTTCTAACCACCAGAACATACCAAGTAAAATCAAATTCAAACATATCACCACCGAGGAAAGCAGACTGCGGAGTACCTCAAGGATCACCATTATCACCAATACTCTTCAACATAATGATGATCCCACTGGCCAAGTCCTTATCCAATCAAGGCCTCAACCCTTCCTCTCCAAAATACTTGAACGCGCCGTTCACAGCCGTTGCATTGATTTTCTCGCCTCTCATACCATCCTCGATCCGCTTCAATCTGGCTTTCGCCCACTTCACTCGACAGAAACGGCATTATCCAAAGTCTGTAATGACCTGTTCCTCACCAAATCCAAAGGTCATTACTCCATCCTCATTCTCCTCGACCTATCCGCCGCCTTTGACACTGTCAATCACAACTTACTTCTTGACACACTGTCCTCTTTTGGGTTCCAGGGATCTGTCCTCTCCTGGTTCTCCTCTTATCTCTCCCATCGTACCTTCAGAGTACACTCTCATGGTTCCTCCTCCACCCCTATCCCGCTTTCTGTTGGAGTCCCTCAGGGTTCTGTCCTTGGACCCCTTCTTTTCTCTATCTACACCTCTTCCCTGGGCTCCCTGATCTCGTCTCATGGCTTCCAGTATCATCTCTATGCTGACGACACCCAGCTTTATCTCTCCACACCTGACATCACTGCAGAAACCCAGGCCAAAGTATCGGCCTGCTTATCCGACATTGCTGCCTGGATGTCCAACCGCCACCTGAAACTGAACATGGCCAAGACCGAACTTCTTGTCTTCCCACCCAAACCCACTTCCCCTCTACCTCCACTCTCTATTTCGGTTGATAACACCCTCATCGTTCCCGTCTCATCTGCCCGCAACCTCGGTGTCATCTTCGACTCCTCCCTCTCCTTCTCTGCGCATATCCAGCAAATAGCCAAGACCTGTCGCTTCTTCCTCTATAACATTAGCAAAATCCGCCCTTTCCTCTCTGAGCACACCACCCAAACTCTCATCCACTCTCTCATTACCTCTCGCCTTGACTACTGCAACCTACTCCTCACTGGTCTCCCACTTAGCCACCTATCCCCTCTGCTGCATGTCTCATCTTTCGCCTGAACCGATACACTCATATCACCCCTCTCCTCAAGTCACTTCATTGGCTTCCGATCAGATACCGCATTCAATTCAAGCTTCTGCTACTAACCTACAAATGTACTCGATCTGCAGCCCCTCCTTACCTCTCAACCCTCATCTCCCCTTACGTTCCTACCCGTAACCTCCGCTCTCAAGACAAATCCCTCATTTCAGTACCCTTCTCCACCACCGCCAACTCCAGGCTCCACCCTTTCTGCCTCGCCTCACCCCACGCGTGGAACAAACTCCCCGAGCCCATACGCCAGGCCCCCTCCCTGCTCATCTTCAAATCTCTGCTTAAAGCCCACCTCTTCAACGTCGCCTTTGGCACCTAACCTCTACACCTCTACCCAGGAAATCTAGACTGCCCAACTTGACATTTCGTTCTTTAGATTGTAAGCTCCTTTGAGCAGGGACCGTCCTTCTCTATTTATTTTGTACAGCGCTGCGTAACCCTAGTAGCGCTCTAGAAATGTTAAGTAGTAGTAGTAGTAGTCAACCCATTCATCTATGCAGACAATGTCACAATATACATCCCCTTCAGACACGATCTGACAGAAATCACCAATGAAATCAAGCTCGGTCTGAACACCATGGGCTCATGGGCAAATTCATTTCAACTGAAACTGAACACTGAAAAAACACACTGCCTCATCCTCTCATCCCAACACAATATAAGTACAAACCTATAACCGTAAACACCCCAGACCACACCCTCCCTATCTTGGATAGCCTAAAAATACTCTGCGTTACAATCGACCACAATCTTACACTTGAGAGCCAAGTAAACTCCACTACAAAGAAAATGTTCCACTCAATGTGGAAACTTAAACGCGTAAAACCTTTCTTCCCAAGAGAAATATTTTGTAACCTAATGCAATCAATGGTACTAAGCCATGCAGACTACTGCAATGGAATCTATGTGGGATGTAAAGAACAACTCACAAAGAAACTCCAGACTGCCCAAAACACAGCAGCCAGGCTGATATTCGGTAAAACACAATTCAAAAGTGCCAAACCCCTCCGAGAAAAACTGCATTGGCTCCCAATCAAAGAACGTATTTCCTTCAAAATCTGCACCCTGGTCCATAAGATTATCTACGGCGAAGTCCCAGGATACATGATAGACCTCATAGATCTACCAACCAGAAAGAGAACCGGATCATCACGAACATACCTAAACCTTCACTACCCAAACTGCAAAGGACTCAAATACAAAGCAACCTATGCATCCAGCTTCTCCTATATAAGCACACAACTATGGAACACACTGCCAAAACCTGTGAAAACAATCTACGACCATCTAAATTCCAGGAAATCACTAAAAACCAACCTATTCAAAAAGGCATACTCTACCGACCCAACATACAGTGGTGGAAATAAGTATTTGATCCCTTGCTGATTTTGTAAGTTTGCCCACTGACAAAGACATGAGCAGCCCATAATTGAAGGGTAGGTTATTGGTAACAGTGAGAGATAGCACATCACAAATTAAATCCGGAAAATCACATTGTGGAAAGTATATGAATTTATTTGCATTCTGCAGAGGGAAATAAGTATTTGATCCCCCACCAACCAGTAAGAGATCTGGCCCCTACAGACCAGGTAGATGCTCCAAATCAACTCGTTACCTGCATGACAGACAGCTGTCGGCAATGGTCATCTGTATGAAAGACACCTGTCCACAGACTCAGTGAATCAGTCAGACTCTAACCTCTACAAAATGGCCAAGAGCAAGGAGCTGTCTAAGGATGTCAGGGACAAGATCATACACCTGCACAAGGCTGGAATGGGCTACAAAACCATCAGTAAGACGCTGGGCGAGAAGGAGACAACTGTTGGTGCCATAGTAAGAAATGGAAGAAGTACAAAATGACTGTCAATCGACAAAGATCTGGGGCTCCACGCAAAATCTCACCTCGTGGGGTATCCTTGATCATGAGGAAGGTTAGAAATCAGCCTACAACTACAAGGGGGGAACTTGTCAATGATCTCAAGGCAGCTGGGACCACTGTCACCACGAAAACCATTGGTAACACATTACGACATAACGGATTGCAATCCTGCAGTGCCCGCAAGGTCCCCCTGCTCCGGAAGGCACATGTGACGGCCCGTCTGAAGTTTGCCAGTGAACACCTGGATGATGCCGAGAGTGATTGGGAGAAGGTGCTGTGGTCAGATGAGACAAAAATTGAGCTCTTTGGCATGAACTCAACTCGCCGTGTTTGGAGGAAGAGAAATGCTGCCTATGACCCAAAGAACACCGTCCCCACTGTCAAGCATGGAGGTGGAAATGTTATGTTTTGGGGGTGTTTCTCTGCTAAGGGCACAGGACTACTTCACCGCATCAATGGGAGAATGGATGGGGCCATGTACCGTACAATGCTGAGTGACAACCTCCTTCCCTCCGCCAGGGCCTTAAAAATGGGTCGTGGCTGGGTCTTCCAGCACGACAATGACCCAAAACATACAGCCAAGGCAACAAAGGAGTGGCTCAGGAAGAAGCACATTAGGGTCATGGAGTGGCCTAGCCAGTCACCAGACCTTAATCCCATTGAAAACTTATGGAGGGAGCTGAAGCTGCGAGTTGCCAAGCGACAGCCCAGAACTCTTAATGATTTAGAGATGATCTGCAAAGAGGAGTGGACCAAAATTCCTCCTGACATGTGTGCAAACCTCATCATCAACTACAGAAGACGTCTGACCGCTGTGCTTGCCAACAAGGGTTTTGCCACCAAGTATTAGGTCTTGTTTGCCAGAGGGATTAAATACTTATTTCCCTCTGCAGAATGCAAATAAATTCATATACTTTCCACAATGTGATTTTCCGGATTTAATTTGTGATGTGCTATCTCTCACTGTTACTAATAACCTACCCTTCAATTATGGGCTGCTCATGTCTTTGTCAGTGGGCAAACTTACAAAATCAGCAAGGGATCAAATACTTATTTCCACCACTGTAAATGTCTAAACTCCGCAACACAGCAAAACCAAAGATCGTATTGGACACTATATAACCTTCCCTATCTTTGACCCCTTTCGTGCCTGAAACATGCGTACCTTATTCAACCACAACATCACCTTGTATTTGTTCCTCTACCGGACTTGGCGAATGCCTTTATGGTACTATGTAAGCCACATTGAGCCTGCAAATAGGTGGGAAAATGTGGGATACAAATGTAATAAATAAATAACTGTTTTTACCACATTCTATGACAATGAATTCCAGAGTTTAATTATACTTTGAGTGAAGAAATATTTTCTCCAATTTCTTTTAAATTTACTACTTAGTAGCTTCATTACCTATGGTTTATTCCTTGTATTTTTGGAAAGAATAAACAAATGATCTACATCTACCTGTTCCACTCAGTATTTTATAGACTGCTCTCATATCTTCCCCTCAGCCATCTTTTCTCCAAGCTGAAGAGCTCTAGCTGCTTTGGTCTTTCCTCATAGGGAAGTCATCCCATCCCCTTTATCATTTTTGTCACTCTTCTCTGTACCTTTTCTAATTCCGCTATATCTTTTTTGAGATGTAGTAACCACAATTGTATATTGTATTTGAGGTGGTCACACTGCAGGGTGATACGAAGCATTATAACATTCTCAATTTTGTTTTCCATTCCTTTCTTAATAATTCCTAACATTCTATTTGCTTTCATAGGTGCCATTGCAGAGGGTTTCAACGTATCACCTAGACCTTTTTTCTGGGCAGTGACTCCCAGTGTGGAACCTTGTATCATTTAGCTATAATGTGGGTTCCTCTTTCCTACATGCATCACTTTGCGCTTGCTCACATTAAATACCATTTGCCTTTTGGATGCCCAGTCTCCCAGTCTCAAAAGGCCTCCTGCAATTTTTCATATATTCTTGTTATTTAACAACTTTGAATAACTTTGTGGGACACAGCAAGCAATTATTGGTGCTAATTGGATTTACGTAAAAAATTTCCATTTAAATTTAGGCACAAATCCCCTTTATTCTATAACAATGCACATAAAATCAAGGAACGTCCCTGATCTGCCCATGAACCTCCCATGGCTAAGATCTCAATTATCAGTGCTAATTGGCTCATTATTCAATTAAATTGTGTGCACAAGTTGGGAAAACACATAAATTTGCACACACAATTTTTAGCGACGTTTATAGAATTTGGGGATTTCTGTACACATTTTGAAGAGTGGAGTTTTCTCTACCAACGATGGTGATTTTTACCAATGACTGTAATTACATCGGGTAACTTAAGTAATTCTCTGTAATCTTTTCTCCACCTTATGGCTGTTATTTAATGTGAAAATTGACATATGGTTGTTTCATTGTGGTGAGTTATTTATTGCACATAGATTGTTTTTTGCTTTTATATTTTCTTCAGTTTCCGTTGTGTTCTTTGTTGTATTATTTTTTCAGGTTTGTAAAATGGAGCAGCTTTGCATGGAAGTGACACCACTTAACGTGGAGGTTGTAAAATTTCCAGTTCTATGTTAAACACCTCTTTTCCGGTGCTTCCTTGGGTCCGGGGTCCGAACCTAGGCAGAGGGGGGTTCTTAAGAAGGGGGTACTGTCATGTCCCCTACCTCAACGCAAGCAGTGTCCTCAGGCTGCGCGGGGTCAAGTCGACACAAACACTTGACTGGCACAGCCCTGAGCCATGTGTGTGTAGTTCTTCTCTGGCTGCTGGCTCCTTGATTGCTTTGCTTCCATGTACCTGATTCTGCTCTCTCTCTCTGCCTGGCTTCCAGGCTCCTTGATTGCTTTGCTTCCACGCACCTGAGTCTGCTCTCTCTCTCTCTTTGCCTGGCTTCCCTTGCTTCTCTCCTATTGGTCTTTCAGTTCCTCCTTCCCCTGCTCTTCTACAAGATGAATGTAGTTGCAAAAAACCTCAGAAAGGCGGTATATCAAGTTCCATTTCCCTTTCCCTTTCTTCTGTGGCTGTGCTCATTCTCACTGCTGGTCCCTGCTGATGTCAGATGCCAGCACTTTATCAGCTGAGCTCTTCCTGGACTCCATGCTTTGGCTTCTACTTTGGTAGGTGTTACTTGCTCAGTAGTTAGCTTCTTCTCTACGTTGTCCCTCATTGCTGACTTTGCCTGTACCTTGATTACTCTCTTGCCTGCTGCCTGCCTATTGACTTTACCTGTGCCTGGATTACTCTCTTGCCTGCTGCCTGCCTACTGACTTTGCCTGTGTCTGGATTACTCTCTTGCCTGCTGCCTGCCTATTGACTTTACCTGTGCCTGGATTACTCTCTTGCCTGCTGCCTGCCTATTGACTTTACCTGTGCCTGGATTACTCTCTTGCCTGCTGCCTGCCTACTGACTTTGCCTGTACCTGGATTACTCTCTTGACCTGCTGCCTGCCTATTGACTTTACCTGTGTCTGGATTACTCTCTTGCCTGCTGCCTGCCTACTGACTTTGCCTGTACTTGGATTACTCTGTTGACCTGCTGCCTGCCTGGCCGATACGTTCACCACCCCGCTTCCAGATCTGTCTTGTAAGTCCTGCAGGCTGCCCGCACCTAGGGGCTGAACCTCTGGGGAACGGCGGTCAGCGCAGGTAAAACCAGGGGTTGTCCAGCCGCCAAGCAGAACCTGGTCTGAGTACTGGGCTCAGCAGCGCTCTACTTGGTACCAGAACTCACAAGTCTGACAAGCGGTCACATTTGTTACCATACCAATAAAGGTGGCACTCTCCTCTTCAAATCCCTTCCCCAAAAAAACCTGCATCCCCACCTCCTCCCTTCCATTCCCTCTACCTCCCTTCCCTCCCAGTTATCAAACCTTCCTCATAACCTCCTATTCTCCACCCAACCTATAGTTATTGTATCCCAGCCCTCTCCTAGAACCTTCCACCTTAAATTTCCCATGTCCACCCCCCTACAATAAATCACTGCTAGATCAACTATTCACTTTTATGTATTAAGCTGGAGTGTCAGCAAATAATCAAAAAAGGAGTGAAGAAAAGCTGATACATACAGAAGAAGGAAAGAAAAAATAAAACACTCCATGAGAACAGCTACCTTGTTCAGAGAAAATCTAACCAATTTGATTCCAAAACAAGGAGGCTATACTTCAGTAGAGAAAATAGATTAGGAAACCAACACCTCTAAATAGTCCATTAACATACAGTAGCCATCCAGGAAGCTATCCCATCAGACGGTAGGACCATCACAAAGGCATCCAACCGTTTGTCTCTAAAGAAATATTGCCATACAGTAGGCTTCGAAAGAAAAGAAACCCCTTTTCATGAGAAAGAATGGAGATTTTAATGACAGTCTCAAACTTGGTTGTGAACCCTCCTTGCTCTCTTATAATGGTGCACACCAGACAGCAGGGTTACCAATGAAGCTCATGTCCAACTGCCCTCAGCGAACATAATATCTTCCATCACCCTCTCCGGAACAAGAAGGCACATCACCAGGGACGTGGGTAAGTTATAAGTGTCACAGGCTCAAAATAATCCCCCTGAAACAGCACGACCTACACTAAAATCTGAGTCCTATTGCTCTGCCTCTGGCATTGAGGATCTTCACACTGGACTGTGAATTACTGTCCCTTGAAAGGTGAATGCCATCCAAACAACACACAAATGAAAGAAGCTCCAAAAAGCAATCACAAATACCTACATGCTAGACCTCGTAGACCTACTTCCTAGAAATGCTAAAAGATCAGCCCGCACATTTCTTAATCTACACTTTCCTAGCTGCAAAGGATTAAAATACAAACTAACACATGCGACCAGCTTTTCCTACCTAAGCACACAGCTGTGGAATGCACTACCAACAAAATTGAAAACAATCAACGAAATAACTAACTTTCGCAAATCTCTGAAAACCTATCTCTTCAACAAGGCCTACCACGAGAACCCGTAACTTAACTTTAACACTTCACCACTCCACCCTGACTCTGAATGACGTCTTTCTATAACTGTTTGCTTAGTTCTTATCTGTCATCCTTGATCTCTTTTAACACCAATTGTATCTTTTACCCTGTAATGGTGATGCTATAACAGATCTTTGTAAGCCACATTGAGCCTGCAAATAGGTGGGAAAATGTGGGATACAAGTGCAATAAATAAATAAATAAATAAAAACATGGTTTCCCAAAATCTCCATAGTCAGTGTTAACTCACAAGACTCCCTCATGATGTCATTGCCCGAGCTGGCAGGGTCTTCAGAAACATCTGTGCTGCCTCCACATTTTCAAACACACGCATTTGGCCTTCATATATCAGCCTTAGATGTGCCGGATACTGTAAAGCACATTAGGTCTCCCATGCATAGAATTCTGACACAGAGGCAAAAGCTCAGAGCTGTGACCCCACTGCTGCCAAATAGTTCTGGAAGCATAATATTTTTTCTTATTATATTCCAACACCTTGCCCCTCCTCATGGCCTGCAAGATGGCTTGCTTATGTGCAAAATTTAACAAGTGCAGGATAACAACACGAGGGCAGTCATTCTCCCCTCTGACCACACCAAGCCTATGGGCCCACTCAATCTTTAAAGGCCCCAGATGTGACTCTGATTGCTTGCACAATTTGAGCAAACCAAGTCTCTAGAAAACCCAAAAGTTCCATCTCCTTTACTGATTCTGGGAGTCCCACCAGGCACAAATTATTGCACCTGGATCTGTTCTCCAAATCATCTACCTTCTGCTCCAAAGCTTTTATTTTTGCTGTTGAAATTGCTCTCAATCCTTCTCCGTAGATTGAGCTAACTTTCCAAAATGCTGACTCGATGCTGCTGGGCTTCCATCTCTAACCCCATACTTCTAGATGCTTATGTGCTGTTTCAATACGATTTTGTAGATGTTGTAATTTTCAATCTAGTGCTTCTTCTATTGCCAACCGCACCTTTACAACAATTTCTGCCATCCATACAGAACTAAGAGAGGGACTTGGCAGAGCCGCCTGTTCCGAAATATTGGGGTCTGCTCCTCAGTGCTTCTCCTTGTCCTGCCTCATCATTTTTGAAGTCATCACAACAAAATAACATGCAATTGCACTCCCTTGCACAAAGGATTCTTCGGCACTTGTGAAAGGCAAGTAAAAAAAACACTCCATATAAATGAGCAGCTGAATGAATATAGGTGGGGAGATGGAGGAGATGAGCAGTTTAGTCTCCACTCCTGCTCACGGCATCATGTGGTCTGGGAAAAGAATATTTAAAGCAAAGAAAGTTTACTTAACTAGGGGTCTTTTACTAAGCTGCGGTAAAACGTGACCTTAGCATGCCCTTACATGGGTTTTTCCCATATGCTAAGGACATTTTTACCACACCCAGAAAATGACCATGCACTAATGCTGCCATTGGTGCACCGAGATTACCAAAAATTAGTGCGTGAGCCCTTATACCACTTATTTTGTAGGCAGTAAAAGCTCATATGCAAATCCCACCCTAATCAGTTAGCATACAGTTTGCATTGATACGCCCACTCTCTACCTCAGACATACATCCTCACTGAGTGCACACATTGAGATATTACTGCAGGACACTTCAGTGCATCCTGCAGTAAGCCCTTTTAAGCTGCTTGCCTGGTGTGAAGGTGGTGGACCTCACATGTCACCTAGATAGAATTTTAGATAGTGCTGGGGAGAAGCTAGTGTCTTAGTACATGTGGGTATCAATGACATAGGAAAACGTGGGAGGGAGGTTCTGGAAGCTAAATTTAGACTCTTAGGTAGAAAGTTGAAATCCAGATCCTCCAGGGTAGTATTTTCAGAAATGCTCCCCATTCCACATGCAGGACCCAAGCGGCAGGCAGAACTCCGAAGTCTCAATGTGTGGTTGAGATGATGGTGCAGGGATGATAGATTTAGCTTTGTTAGGAACCGGGCAACATTCTGGGAAAGGGGAAGCCTATTACAAAAGAATGGACTGCATCTTAACCGGGATGGAACCAGGCGGCTGGTACCAATATTTAAAAAGGAGATAGAGCGGCTTTTAAACTAAAATGGGGGAGAAAGCCAACAGTTGCCCAGGAGCACATTAATTCATTAGCTTATTTATTTATGTATTTAAATTATTTATTAACTACACTATCCACAGTTCTAGGTGGTGTACATAGCAACATGCATAATAAAATATCTTAAGAACAAACAGACCATTATAAAAAAAAACATAAAATAAATATACTAAACTATAAAACGCTAAATTATAGCTTGCAAGAAAATAGGTCACTTGCACAAAAATGAAATGTGCCAAAGGCCATAGTAAGCCTAATTACAGTAAGCCAAATTAAATAGATGAGCCTTCAACAGTTTTCTAAAGAGTAAAACAGAATCAACACTTCTAAGCTCAAAGGACAACACATTCCATAGGCATGCACCTTCGAGGCAGACCATAGAGGTCTGGTAGACATTGAGCCTAATTTATTTAAATGAAGGTACTTCTAACAATAATTTGTCAATAGATCTTAAACAATGACTCAGTTGATAAATTTTCAGAGCAGTGGGAATCGTGGGAGATGTTTCACTGTCCAAAGTTTATAAATCACTTTAAATTTCTATTATCTCAGGGATTTCGGAATGAGGTTAGTTTTCATTTATACATCTTTAACCTTGTCTGAGATAATTGTCACCATGACATCAGATGGTAATATAAGGCAGGTGGTCATCTCTTTGGGGTGGGATCAATTTATGTTTTAGGCTTTTTATTAGTGAACTTTTTCTGGTTCTTCAAAGTCAAATGATGACTAGCACAGATGATAACATTGGGAAATTTGGTTTGGTGTGCCATGAGGATCAAGCAAGCTTGAAAGTGTGCTCCAAAATACATAAAAAAAAAAAAAAAGGTTAAGAAGAACTGCCCTAGAGAAAGCAAATGTAGTAGGATGTGTGGTTTTTGCCTCCTTATTACATTGAAAAAAAGTTGTTCTTACGTTGTATCAGTGTTAGCAATTAAGTTATGTTTATGAGATTCTTCATATACTGCCTTTCTCTTTTTGTGTTTTTGTAAATGTTTCAGCTCTCCCGCTGTTGTTCAAGGTCCAAAGGTGACCCACTCCAGGATGTCACCTTTTGCGACAATCATCTATGCCCAACCTCAGCTTGGGAAACTCTCTCATTGATATCCAAGGCTCTGAGGTACATGATTCCAGAACACTGCCCCCTTGTGGCAATTAGCTTGGCTCTCGAAGCTCTCCTGTTGTCCAAGGCTCATAGGTGCCCTGCTCCAGGATGCTGTCCCTTACACGTTTAGCTAACCCTTTCTGGACCTGAGAAGCTTTCCCACTGTTATTCAAGAGAAGTGCCCTGATCCAGGGTGCTGCCCTTTGCAGCATATTTCCATGCTCACTATCAGCCTGGGAAGATAGCATCAGCATTCCATATGTTTAAGTTACTACCTAATGGCAGCATGCTCTGAAGGAGCGAGCCAAAGGAACATCTCCAATGGGTGTCCTGGTGTCTTTGATTGGAGCCACAACCATTCTTTTCAGGGCCATTATAGGCATGAAGCGTCTGGTGAACTGAGCTGTTATATCTGTCAGTATGCTTTTGCTGGTCTGTGCATCATTAGTACCAGTTATTTGGGGATTATGAATTTTCCTTATCCACTGGCATAGCTAGACCTGATTTTTAAGGGGAGGGGAGGGGGGTGGATCCAGACTCAAGATGCCTTAGAGTGCTTCTAGATCCTAACCTGACTGCAGCAGTAATGGTATGAAGGCAACATGATGATCAACAACAGATGGTTGGTAGGTGGTAGTTGTTGTAATAGTGGTTCTGACTCATCAGCTAAGGGAATTTGGTGCAGTGACTCCTCTCACATCAGGCCTGAGCTGCCTGCCACATGCTCTCTGGCAGAAGCTTGTATGTCATACAGCAGCAGGACCTTAGATCAAGGTGAAGGGATGAAGAGGAACTTCACAATGCCTCCATAACTTAATAATGCAGAGGCAGCAGTAAAGGGGCTGGGAAAGCTGTCAATGCAATCTCTGCTCTTTGAATTTGATAAAGCAGGCCACAATGCAAATCAGAATATAGAGATGAGAGGGTGGGACAGCTTTTGAAGTTCACAAAGCCGCAGTATTTGTAATGTAGCAGCACTGGTGAAAGGGAGGCTCTATGTGCTCTCTGGTTCTGAAAAAATAGTCCACAACAGCAATAGAAGCCAGATTAAGGTGTAAAGATGGGGAGAGAGCCCTTCACAAAACCGGAGTATTTCTAAATGTGGGAGGGAGCGCTCAGGGCTGCCAATGTAGTCTCTGTTGTGTACTGCCATACCGAAAAAAGGCCATAACAGCACCTTAGGATCCCCCTACCAAACGAAGTGGGACCATGGAAGAGTACACTTATCCCCCAGCAGTGGGCTGGCACTGCAACAGACAGCTGAGCTTAGGAGCATGATCTAAGCTTCCCTATAAATGCACACAACTTATATCTATTTTATGGCTGTACCAGCTGCCTGGTCAGTTCTTCTCCTATGCTGAGGGATTCCAGGGAGCCTGTGTCTTCAGTGACTACTGACTCCTTGGGTGATGAGTGTGATGCCCTGGCTCCAGAGCAGGGGACCGATGGCAGAGCCACTGCTGCTGCAGAATGTTAGCTTAGTCTGCTCCTGAGACTTTGGTACTTCAAAAGTTGGGGTTGCAGATGGAGAGACTTTGGAGG
This sequence comes from Microcaecilia unicolor, assembly GCF_901765095.1. NCBI lineage: Eukaryota > Metazoa > Chordata > Amphibia > Gymnophiona > Siphonopidae > Microcaecilia > Microcaecilia unicolor. Next base: position 476,979,762 of record NC_044033.1, on the reverse strand, counting down.
GGTTTGTTTGGTTTTGTCTGGGAGTGGGGGGTATATGGGTGTGTTTGGGTGTTTGTTTCTTGGGCTGTGAATTCTGTGTTGCTTGTTGTGTGAATGGATGGAAGAGGGTTGTTTTGTGGATTATGGTGGGCTTGTAATCTATTCTTGGGAAGAGATGGGCATATAGTTTGATCTATGTGAGGGGGAGGCAGGAGAGCTGATGAATGTTCTATGTGTGGGGGAATGGGGGGTGGGGGCTGGAAGGGGTAGAAGTATTGGGGGAATGGGGGTTTTGGAGGGGTGCTGTGAATAGTGGTAGGGGCCTAGGGGTTGGGTATCTGCTGTAGGCTTCTTTGGAGGGCAGTGGGAAAGAGGAGGTTTGGGATTCAGAGGTGGTAGGGTAGTGGATCATGTAATTGGGTGGGGGTGGTATTCTATAGGATGTTTCATGTCTAATGCAGATGGGTAGTAAGGATTTCCGAGTTGCTACCTGGAATGTGGGGGGCATTAATAGTCTCATCAAGCATAAGCGGATCCTGAAACATCTATGTGATGCAGATGTTAATATAGCCCTGTTGCATAAAACCAAGCTTATGGTGGTTGAAATGGATAAATTATCCCAGGATAGTTGGGGGTCCCTATATTGTTCCTCTGAGGGGTCTAAAAAAGAATGATGAGGGCAGATGGGTCTAGGTGATGGGGAGAACTGAAGAGCAGGACTATTTTAAACATTTTTGCTCTCACTGGACACAAAGTAGTTTTTTGACCCTATGTTTACCTCAATCTTGCCCAAGATGGTGATATGTTGATTGTTGAGTGTGGGGGGGGGGGGGGGGGGGGGGGGGAGGGGGGCGGGATATGAATTGTAGCTTGGGCCCTCTCGATTGGTCTAAGTTGGATGGAGATGAGGTGTCCCGGGAAGGAAAAGATCTGGAGGAGTACATGGTCAAATAGAATTCAGTGGACATATGTAGCAAATTTAACCCAAGCACCAGGGGCTACACTTGCCTGGAGAGCTAACACTGCTATGCTACTGAGACCTCACATTTAAAAGTGGCTCTCAGATTACTGGTCTGAGTTCCTTAGTTTCAGGGATGCTAGGGACACTCCTACAGGCTTTGTCTGGGATGCTGGTCAGGCCTACTTGCGCAGCCTGCTTATACAGAGGGGGGCTCAGGAAAAGAAAGTGGGAGAACAATTGTTGAGGGATATTGGGCACATGCAGGCTTCTTTGATGCAGGGCCATGATGTTTCTTTCCATAGTCAACTTGAAGCTGGCTGCTGGCTTGACAACTCCAGAAAAAATGGAGTGATAGGTGGGTTAAAACCTTACAGGGCCCTACAGTGAATGATCTGGTTACTAATTCAGTCATTGCTGTTGAATTTCGGTGGTTTTATCAAGCCCTATATACATCTGAAGGAGTGCTTTCAGAGGATGAAATGGACAAATATCTTCTGGCCAAACCACTCCCTCAACTCACAGAGGCTGAGCAGGTCTGGATCAAGAGGGATATTTCAGAGGCTGAGGTGCTTGAGGCTATTAAGGGTATCTGGCAATGCCCTGAGGAAGGAAGAGTTTCCAAAGGAATTTTATAAAGCCCTGCCAGCTCACCTTGCTTCTGTTCTCCAGAGAGTCTTTAATGAGGTACTGCGTGACCTGCCGCTCCCATACTCTATGTTCAGAGCTCAAGTGGTGGTCTGCCTAAACCTGGGAAGAACCCCACCTTAAGTTTGAGTTACCACCCCATTGCTTTATTAAGTATAGATATGAAAATATTTAGCAAGATTTTGGCCTCTAGGTTGGAAATTGTTCTGCCTAAATTGATTCATATTGACCAGAACGATTTTCTTAAGGGCCGACTTCTGTGTGACAATGTGTGACGGGCTATAGACATCATGGAGCATTTGCAGCACATTTCTATGGTGGCCATGGGAGTCACTTTGGATGCGGAAAAGGCCTTCGACGAGGTTGAATGACCATTTCTGTTTAAGATTTTAGAGCAGGTGGGCCTGGGTGGTTCCTTTGGCAGTTGGGTGAGGAATTTATATTTAAAACCCAGCAGTACTATGTTGGTTAATGGTACCCTTTACATTGCAGCAGGGTATGAGGCAGGGTTGTCCCACGTCTCCCCTTCTCTTTCCACTAGCTATCAAGCCATTGGCTGTGGCTATCCGGATGGATGAGTATATTTGTCCAGTTTGGGTGGGGCCAGATGCACATAAAGTTCTCTTATATGCAGATAGCAGCTTGATTTTTGTAGAAAATCCGGTGGCCTCCCTCCCGCCCCTATTGGCTGTGATTGCTGAGTTTTCCTATAATTCTGGTTTTAAAATAAATGCAGAAAAAACAGAGGCGCTGTTGTTTCGTGTCACGCAGGAACAAATGGGAGCGGTGTTTCATTTTCATAACGCGACTCAAGGAGTCCGGTACTTGGGGGTCTGGCTTACGGGAAAAATAGAAGACTTATATAAAGCCAATTATTTGCCTTTGTTGCATAGTGTTCATAAAGACCTAGAGACCTGGAAGAACCTCATGTTAACCTAGTGGAGCAGGGTGGTGGATTTGAAAATGATGGTGCTCCCTCAGTTTCTATTTTTGTTTGCCCAATTTGCCATAGCACTACCCCCAAATTTTTTTGCTTGTTGGGATCTCATGATGATCTCCTTTTTCTGGAAGGGTAAGTGTGGAAAATTAGTTGGCGGTGGTTGATGAAATTCAAAGATCAGGGGGGTGTGGGCTTACCTGACATGCGGCGGTACCACACAGTGGCCATGCTGAAAGTGTTAAAAGATATTTATGAGAATTGGGTCAGGATGGAGCACCAGTTACTTGGGTCCCGTTTAGTCTTTGATACTGGGCTGCAGGGCAGGCTCCCAGGGGCTCGGGATATGGCTCCTGGGCAAGCTTTCCATCCCTTTCTTACTCCTTTGGTGGAGCTCTGGTTGTAGACTAGGCATGAGTTTGGTATGCGGGGGGGGGGGGGGGTCCTCCATCCTTGTAGTAAGCTAGTTCATTATAGCCCTATATCTACATCTTATTTCACTCTTTAGTGCAGCATCTACATGCTATAGGCATGCGGCATTGTTCAAACCTTTTTGTGGGTGGCTATCTTTTATCGTTACAAGAACTGCAAGATCTGATGACCTGTAAGATATATTTTTACCAGTTTTTTTCAGCTCCGGGACTTGCTGTTGATTTCAGATGTGAAAACTAACTTACATAGGACATCTTTACTGTTGAGGGGGGGTTGTTTAAGGACAGGCCATGGTGTAAGCTCCTTTCTAGGGTTTATGGGGCTTTATATGCGGGGCAGAGCTCTGGAATTGTGCCTCATATCGCTGTATGAGAGAACTGGTTGGGGAGCTCCCAGGGGGAACACTTATGGGTGTGGGCCCATCTGTATGTTCATAAATGTTCCTTTGTTACTGCATATAGGTAGATCTAATACCAGCTGCTCAATCGTCTATATTGGACCCCATGCACAAAGTGCCACCTTCAGGTGGGTTTAGGGGGACACTCTTCTTGTGGGCTGGCTTGTGGAGAGGTGAGAGACTATGAGCATATGTAGTGGACCAGTAGTAAGGTATGGGTGTTCTGAGAGGCAAGTAGGATCAAATTTGTGGATGGACTAGAGTGGATTGGCGAAGGTCCCCTGAAGTGTGCTTGTTGGGCGTGTTGGATGTGGATGCTCATTCCAGTGCATTGAACGCCTTGATGCTAACACTGTTTGCTGCTAAAATGACACTAGCTCGCCACTGATGATTGGCTTCAGGTCCCTTCAGTGGGGCTTTGGCTCCAGATCTGTGCTGAGTTGCAGCAATATGATAAAATCTCCTGTGATCTCAAGGGATGGGGGTTCTCAATTTGAGAAGGTGTGAAGTTGGTCCCTCTTGCTGATTGCTCACTACTCACTGGTTCTTGCATGCCATTGCTACTCCTTTTGTAGTATATGTGCTCACGTGACCAATTTTTGGCAGTACACTGAGGGAGGGTGTGCATGGTTAGGGGAGGGGGAAGGGGGGAATTTGCCTGGGGCCCTATGGCTCATTTGTTCAGCCTAGCCTGGTTCTTGTTTTGTCACCAGAGTAGGGCTTGTTTTTCAGTTTGGTGCTAGTACAGCACCCCTGTCTGTTTCTTATGTTTGCCCTGTAAGAATGCCTGTCAATGATCGATGGCTGGTGTCAGGATTGCAGGAGGTCAAAATTATTGCTGGACATACTTATATTAATATGAAATCAGTTTGACAATATTAAACCACCTTCTGACCTCTGATAAACTCTCCCCCCTCTCCTGCAGGAACCATTGAGGATGAAATGGGCCAAATGGTGCTCAGAGAGGCCTGATAGCCCTTTGGTTTCTCAATTACTCTTGATTAACATACCTTTTGTTCCATCTGGGAGCAGGGCTTCAGAGCAACCAAAGCTAGACAGTGTGGCTCCAGGACACCTGTGAAAGTTGTCACCTTTCCTGACTTCAGAAAGTATCTGGAGTTCTGTAAAGGAAATAACTGGGAAAGAGAAGTTTTTGATCTCTCTCTGCTCCTGTTCCCTCTCAGTTCTTATTAGGTATAAAGCAGAGCTCACTAGGGCTCTCTCTAGCTCTCTGTCTTTCTCTGTGCAGCAGAGCACAGAGCTCAGCTTGGGGTCTACTGCCCCCCCTCTCTCTGTCCCCGGGCACTTCTCTGTGTCCAGGGCACTAGGTCTCTCTCTGTCTTTCTCCCTGCAGCAGAGGGCACGGGACTCTGCTGGGCTGTCTTTGTTTCTTCTTCTTCTTTCTCTGCACACCTCCATCTTTAGCCACCAGAGCACCTGGCTCTGCTCCCCCCCTTTTCAGACAGCTCTCTAGTCCAAGGTTTCTTTCTTCCTATGAACAAACACCCTATCCTTTCTTTCTCCCTCCCTCTAAATACACACCCCAAGACAGCTTGTACCCTTTTTCCTGTACTAAGTGCTGTGAGCCAATACATATATGCAAATAGAATATACTTTATATATCCAAATCTGTGTGGATTGCGTATTCTTTGGGAACCCACTGCCTCTGTGAAGTGGACCCCGGGACCACCCTAGACAACGATAGCTCACAGCTGGCTGTTTTGTTTGACTTGTTGGGCTCTGTTATACTGTAAAAATCTTAATAAAATATGCAGTAAAAAAAAAAATAAACCTCTTAAGTGCATCTTTTTCTTCCCTGGTTACATTGAATTTATGAAATGTAGAACGCCTTTCGACACTCTCCACCTCTTTCAATACCAAAGATCTAAATATTTGAAGAGCTGGATCCAAGGGACCTGGATGAGTCCACAGACATCACTCAGAAACAAATTGACCCAATCACATCTGTTGAATTTATTGCTATCAAACAACAGCCACAGTTGGTCTTCTAGTAAACTTCTCCAATTCCAACCGAAACTGGAACAACTCATGGGTTTTCACAGGAACAAAAGACAAACCTTTAGACAATAGTGAATTCTCCCCTACAGTTATCGTTTAAGTCATAGCGACATCTGGTCAGACAGCTGTCACTCGGCAATCAATCATCGGGAGCACAAGAAATATTATCATTGTTCAGTGTGCTCAGTAATGATGGAAGGTGATGTTTATATATCCACTAAAACTGGCATGAAATGTGAACTGATGGGCTCCACTACGTATGAATCAATGGAGTCATTTATTTGATTCAATGCCGCTGTGGACTTATCTATATTGGACAAACTTCTAGGCCATTTAAAACTAGATTAATATAGCATTGGTCTTGTCTGCACTTGGGAAAGATGGAGGCTCCTTTAGCAGCTCATTGTAAACAATGTCTTCATGATTTTAATTTATTACAATGTATTATATTGGAGCAGTTACAGTGATCTGAATGCCAGGGAGATATTAGCCAGTGTCTCATGCAGCGTGAACAAAATCTGTTGAACCTCATGGTTTGAACATGTGTATAGAATGGTCAGCTTATTTTTGATTGGGTAAGTATGTCTCACCTTTCTCCAGCTGATTGGTTGAATGGACATGATGGTATGCTTGATGTGAATTTTTAAACATTGGCATCTGAGTCCCTGTGCTGCCATTTTGAAGATTGCTGTGGTCATAGAACAGGAGCTATTCCCCTGAGGCAGCTTATTTTAGACCTGCTGAATAGCAAGCCTAACGGAAATAGTCTCCAGTACGGTCACTGCTTCCATGTATATTTAGCAGCACTATTTAAACAGATTTACATATTAGGTTTCATGTCAGGGAACAACTGTGTAAAAAAACCATAATTGAACATCATGGTGTCAGTACTCAAAAGCACTCACACACCCACACTTTCACTCTTCAGACTCTCTCTCTCTCTCTCTCTCTCTCTCTCTCTCTCACACACACACACACTCACACACACATACACTTCTGGTGTTATGCAGCTGCCTGCTGCTCATGTGTTCACTCAGTAAGAGTCCCCTCATCATCAGCTCTGGTTGTTATCATGTAAAGTTCTTGCAGCTGCTACCAGCAATATTTCTCATCCTGCAAAAGACGTCTGACTCTTTATCCCTATTCCTTTCCCCACAACAGCCAAGTTTTGAAAATAATTGGTGGTGCTAATCTCAACACAAAATATATATTTTTACAGCATACTGTGGAGCTAGCATCAATGTTTCTCTCATTCTGTTCTCAGAAGCCCCCCTCCAGGCCACTCACTGGCTCTACTGGCTCTATCTGGCATGGAAGTGGTTCCTGGATCACCCCTCCCTTCCTGTGACCAGAGCTACCTTTTAGTGCTCCTGTCCCCTATGCTTTCACATTGGCTGGAGCCTATCCACAGTGCTTGCTGCTAATGAAATTAGGCAGTGCAGGGTCATTTAATAATGATAGGTATTTATGACCCCCCCTTAACAAACCTTAAGAGACTGATGACAATATATCAGGATTATACAATGTTTACAGTTTTACAGGTTTTTTTTAACTTGATATACTGCTTGGCCACTAAAGCGATCTAAGTGGTTTACAATATCTATCTTCTAATCTAATATAATAAAACGCACCCTCAACGTTCTGAGGACAACGTTCTGTGAAGCCATGAAGCCATCTGACGTCACTCCCAGGCTGAAGGGTTCGTGGATTCGTGGTGTGAAGCCTTCAAGCCAGCCAGCCGTCTCTGCCCCGCCCTCGCCTCAAACCAAACAAATCCGGAAGCGAAGCGTCAGGGAAGGAGCGCCGCCTCCTTCCCTGACGCTTCGCTGCACGAACCGCCACGGAGGTAAAGTTAAAAAGAAGAAAAAAAAAAAGGGATGCATGGATGCGAAGGGGGGGGGGCATGGATGCGAAGGGGGGTGGAGAAGAGGGCGGGCCAGGCTGGGACATGGGAGAGAGAGGAGCATGGATGCGAGGGGGGGTCATGTAAGGGAGAGAGGGGACTTGCTGGAAAAGGATGAATGGAGGCGGCAGGGGACAGAGGAGCATGGATGGGCATAGATTGGGAGGGCAGGGCTCAGGGAGAGAGGGGAATTACTGGAAATGGATGAATGGAGGGGGCAGGGGACAGAGGAGCATGGATGGGCATGGATTGGGAGGGCAGGACTCAGGGAGAGAGGGAAATTGCTGGATAGGGAAAAATGGAGGGGCCAGGTGACAGATGAGCATGGATGGGCATGGATTGGAAGGGCAGGACTCAGGGAGAGGGGAATTGCTGGATAGGGATGAATGGAGGGGACAGATGGGCATGGATGGATATGGATTGCAGGGCAGGCCTCAGGCAGAGAGGGGAAATGCTGGATAGGGAAAAATGGAGGGGCCAGGTGACAGAGGAGCATGGATGGGCATGGATTGGAAGGGCAGGCCTCAGGGAGAGAGGGGAATTGCTGGAAAAGGATGAATGGAGGGGGCAGGGGACAGATGGCCATGGATTGGGAGGGCACGGCTCACACTCTCTCTCTCTCATATACAATGTCTTTCTGACTCTCACTCTCACACACTCTGTCTCACACTGTATCACATTCACTCTCTATGTGCCACACAGTCACTCACACACTTGCTTGGTCTCATACACTCACTCTCACAGAGAATCTGTGTCTCACACACACTCTCTCTCTCGCCCACACACACACACACACTCTCTCTCACACTGTGTCTCACATACACACTTGCACACACTCTCATTCTCACACACACACTCTCTCACAAACACACTCACACCCAGACTCACTCTGACTCTCAAACAGTCACTCTCACATACACTCTCCCAAACATACACACTCCAAGGAAAACCTTGCTAGCGCCCGTTTCATTTGTGTCAGAAACGGGCCTTTTTTACTAGTTATTTATAAATATGTTAAATAGCACAGGTCCTAGTACCGATCCCTGTGGCACTCCACTGTTCACTCTCCTCCACTGAGAGAAATGACCATTTAACCAAACCCTCTGTTTTCTGTCCAATAACCAATTCCTAATCCATACCAGAACATTGCCTCCTATCCCATTAAGAGTAAGCAACTTTGCTTGCTCCATCTGTAGGGGTAAATCCTGTCCATACTTTATTGTGTGCCTGAGGCCTGCTTTGGCCTATCTTAGTCACACTGAACCTGACTACTAGAAACTGTCATGGATTCCTTTTGGCACTACATCTTGGAATGTGACATAATCCAAAGACATATTGTTTGTGTGAAAGAACTGTATGAAGGCTTCATCCTCATGTGAGAAGATTGGGGAAGAGAGGTTCACATAGATACAGAGCTGAGGTCATCTTGGCTGGCTACCTTGTATGAGCACTAGGCTGTACCAGTTAGATAATAAGCACCATACAGATCTGCTCAGAGTCATCATTATCCAAAGCTTTACCTCATCTACTATCCACCTTTACATCTATACCTCATTAGGCCATCCGGAGTTCATGTGATCTTCTTAGACCATCAGAGAACACTTTTCACATGAGATGAACTTTCACAATATAATTCTAAGGTTTCAGTACTAATGGAATCTAAACATTCCAGCTTCATCGCTGAGCCAGCCTTCTTTCAAGATGATAGAAACTGAGGCATCCTGCCTACATGACTTTGTGCAATTGGATACGGCTGATCCAGAAGCCAGCTATAAGACATTGGCATGAAATCAAGGAGAAGTGAGAGACCTGCCATACCCGTGTGCATCCCACAGTTCAGGTGAGGACAGTGGTTTCCTTCCTACGGTTCAGGGTTAGATAGAAAGCTATTGATAAATTTCCAAGTGTGACTTAGGACCTTTATGGTTATTCTGGGTTATAGTTTGTTTTATTAGGAATAATTACTAGTTATTTTGCTATTGTCACCTGTCGCTGACTGTGATCAGTATAGTGATAATTGTTGCGACCTTTACAGAATAGCTCTTAGTGCATCTTTGGGCATGAGGACTTATGCCTGATGAAACCTGGTGTAAATCCTCCTGCCAAACCTAAGGCAGTTGGGTGCATAAGTCCAAATATTCTATGACATTACGCCTAATTTCTGGGAATGCCCCTGACTTTCCCATGGACACAGCCTCTTTTGAGTTACGCGCTATGAAATTTAGGCATGCATGAACAGGGTGTAGGGCAGGTGCACACATAACTCCTAATTGCTGCCAGTAAACTCCAATAATTGATTGTTAGCACCTAATTGACTAGTTTACATGCGCATCTGGGATCCATGCCCAAATTTGGGTGACCTATATAGAATCCGGGGGATAGCAACCAACTTTGTTCTGCAATATACTTATATTTTTATACTATCAATAAATCCTATATAATAATTCTCACCTCCAGCGTTCGAATGCGCCTGGGACCGTGCCTCCCTTGGAGGTGGTCTGCTAGGCAGGCATGCACTGACATCAGTGACAGCTGATTCAGAGGCAACAGGAGGAGTAGGGAAACACGCTTTGCGTGTTTCCCTACTCCTCCCCCTGCCTCGGAATCAGCTGTCATCCCCGCGTTACGGCCCCCTGGACCCCCCTTCCGCGACCCTGTCGACCCCCCCTCCTGCCGAAAACCACCCCCCGCTGCCGTTGTCAACTACCTGTGCTGACGGGGGACCCAAACCCCCGACAGCCAAAGTCCTGTTCTGCCCTTCGCGCCATTGGTTCCTCAATGATCTTCTCTTCAAGTTTCTGTGCGTGCGACAGAACGTCTGACGTCAGACACACACACAGAAACTTGAAGAGAAGATCACTGAGGAACCAACGCCGCGAAGGGGAGAACAGCACTTCGGCTGTCGGGGGTTTGGGTCCCCTGTCAGCACAGGTAGTCGACAACGGTGGCGGGGGGCGGTTTTCGGCGGGAAGGGGGGTCCACGGGGCCGTAATGCGGGGGTGGGGGGGTTGAAAACGGAGGGGGGTCCAACTGTGGAACACCGAGGGACGGTGGGGGATTGCCTGCCTAGTGCCCGTTTCATTGGTTACAGAAACGGGCCTTTTTCCTAGTTGTAATATATATATCCATGATACAACATCTTTTTTCTCTTATATTGCCAGCAAATCATACTCCTAATAAATGAATCCTGCCTAATCTATAATCAGAGCAAATATCTGATCCATATGCACTGACTATGTACTGTAATGGCTCACATCCTATTTATCCCGACATTTTTACTCAGAAACCTGCCACTTGTATATTGAACCCTCAGATTCTCCGCTATACTTGTGCTCAGAGATTATTATTTTATTTCACTCCTGAATATCTCTAAGATACGCAATTAATGTTTTGGAACGTACATTCATTTTGAAACAAAAATGAAAACCAAAGTGAAATAGGCTTGTTTTATTACAATTTAAAATGAGCCAGAAAGGCAACAAACTCCAGGGCCCTTTTACTAAGCTTTGCTAAAAAGAGGCCTGCGCTATTTTTAGCACGACAGAAAAATGGCCACAGTTTCAATTTTCCCCTTAATAGCCAATGCTAATTTCCCAATTAGCGCGTGGCCATTAGTGTATGAGCCCTTACCACCACCTATTTACTAGGTGATAAGGAGGCATATTTTCAAAGCACTTTGGGAGGCTAAGTTCCATAGGTTTCTATGGAACTTTGGGAGGCTAAGTGCTTTGAAAATCAGCTTGAAGGGCTCCCATCCTAAACCCAGACTAATCAGCAATGTGCAGCAATTTGCCGATTAGTGCAGAGCACACCTACTCTCCATCCCTAAACATACCCCCCACCATGCTAAAAATTATTTTATATATTGTAGCATGGAATCGGCACACACTGATCCCAGAACTACCACGGGATGCCTGACTGCATACCGCGGTGGTGCCTTTTAGCGTGTGGTACGCATGCATTAGTGCTTACCGCTGATTAGTAAAAGGGTCCTTCTGTTTTATGGGGGGGGGTTCTTTTTTTTCTCTTTGTTTCATTTCATTTTTAGCATATGCTCTTTGCCACTAACACACACTTAAAATGAAATGAAAAAAGAACAGAAAAGAAAAAAAATGTACAGTATAAATAATATCCATCAGAGAATGTCTGTTCTGATCTGTAGAACATTTTCTACTCTATGTAAAATCCATTCACTAAAAGAACTGAAGTCCTATTTGTCTTTCAGTTCTTTTCTCTCAGTTGTCATGGTGTTTGGATTAAATAGACAACTTTATTTTCTCCTTTCAAAATGCTGGGGAAAACATCCTGAGAATTATATTTTTTTATTCTTGGAGTTTTGCTCACACCTTTTTCAGTAGTAGCTCAAGGTGAGTTGCATTCAGGCAGGGGCGTATCTGAACTGCGGCGGTAGGGGGGGCCAGGGCCAGAGAGGGGGGGCACATTATAGCCCCCCCCCCCCGCCGCCGCCGCCGCCGCCGCCGCCATTGCCAATCCCCCTCCCCCCAGCCGCTGCCATTGCTAACCCTCCCCCTCCGTTGCTCGCCTACCTTCGCTGGCGGGGGACCCCAACCCCCGCCAGCCGAGGTCCGCGTCCTCCTGCCGCTGCCGGCTGCCTTTGGTCCTTTCATTCTTCCATTGAAGCTGGCGCCGACGAAAACGTTTCTTTTGAATCTGACGTCGCTGCACGTTGCACGTTGTACGTGCAGGACATCAGACTCAGAAACAATTTCTGAGTCTGACGTCCTGCACGTACAACGTGCAGCGACGTCAGACTCAAAAGAAACTTTCGTCGGCGCCAGCTTCAATGGAAGAATTAAAGGACCAAAGGCAGCCGGCAGCGGCAGGAGGACGCGGACCTCGGCTGGCGGGGGTTGGGGTCCCCCGCCAGCGAAGGTAGGCGAGCAACGGAGGGGGAGGGTTGGCAGCGGTAGGGGGGTCCAGGGCGAAATCTGCGGGGGCCCAGGCCCCTGAGGCCCCACGCAGATACGCCCCTGCATTCAGGTACTCTGGCTATTTCTCTGTCCCAGGAGGGTTCACAATCTGAGGCAATGGAGGGTTAAGTGACTTGCCCAAGATCACAAGGAGCAGCAGTGGGATTTGAACTGGCCACCTCTGGATGTCAAGACTGGTGCTCTAACCACTAGGCCACTCCTCCTTTTTTTCACATGTTGACTTGTCAAGAGAGAAAGAGGACTGTACACACTCAGTTTAGTGCGTACATGCTGTTTTTGTCATGAATTCGTGTTATTTTAATACACAGACACTATTAGCATAAAGAAACATAGCGACCCGTTTACTAAGCTGCACTAAGAAATGGGCTGAGTGCGTTCTTATGTGGGCTTTTCCCGCATGCTAAGCCCATTTCTAGAATGGCTGTCAAAAAGGGCTTTTTTTTTGATAGTCCTTGAATATAGGAGGCACTAAGGGCTAACCAGTTAGCGTGGTAGTAATGTCAGCACACTAGTTGATAGCACAGAAAATGGGTGTGGAGGCACCAAACATGAACAAGTCATCTTCCAAACAAGGTACATCTGCCTCACCATCTCTCTTGTCCCCCTCCTCCTTCCTAGCTCTTAACCTTCAACACCTCCTTCCTGCCATTAACCCATCACCATTCCTCCTTCGTGCATCCCGTCTTCGTCGCCTTCGTCGCCCAACCTCCCCCACCCTCCTCCGCACTCTCTTGCTCCTCCTCTTGCTATCCGAGGGAGACATTAATCCTAACCCTGGCCCCCCTCACCTGTCCTCCCCCTATCCATGCAAACGATTCCGTGAAGTCTCCAATCTCGTCCCTATTCCCCCTCCTTCCCCCCTCTTCCCTCCCCTTCTCATGTGCCCTGTGGAATGCCCACTCGGTCTGCAACAAACTGCCCTTCACCCACGATCTCTTCATCTCTCGTTCCCTTCAACTGCTCGCCCTAACTGAAACCTGGCTCTCCCCTGATGACTCTGCCTCAGTCGCGGCCCTTTGCCATGGAGGTTATCTCTTCTCCCACACTCCCCGCCCAGCTGGTCGCGGTGGAGGCGTCGGGCTTCTACTCTCACCCTCCTATAGTTTCCAACCCCTCCTCCTACCACAGTCTCACTGCTTCTCATCCTTTGAAGCACACTCCATCCGGCTATTCTATCCATTGCCACTCAGAGTAGCAGTCATTTACCGCCCCCCTAATAAATCCCTCTCTTCCTTCCTTACCGACTTTAATGCCTGGCTTTCCGTTTTTCTCGAACCCTCATCTCCGTCCCTCATTCTCGGAGACTTTAACATACACGTTGATGACCAATCCGACCCTCACACTTCTCGGTTCCTCACTCTAACATCCTCTTTCAACCTCCAGCTATGCTCCACCACCCCTAATCACCAAGACGGCCATTGTCTTGACCTCGTCCTCTCCTCTTCCGGCTCTCCCTCCAATTTCCACGTGTCAGCTCTTCCTTTGTCCGATCATCACCTGATCACCTTCACACTTCTTCACCCCCCCCCCCCAGCCCCGTCCAACTTTAACCACTACCTCCAGGAATCTCCAGGCTATTGACCCTCCCACCCTATCCTCTAGTATTTCTAATCTCCTCCCCTCCATCATGTCCTCCGAGTCTGTCGACAAGGCTGTCTCCGCCTACAATGCCACTCTCTCCTCTGCTCTAGACACCCTCGCACCATCCACCTCCCGTCCCACTAAGCGTACTATTCCCCAGCCATGGCTGACCCCTTGCATTCGTTACCTTCGCTCCTGCGCCCGATCTGCTGAACGCCTCTGGAGGAAATCCCGCACCCACTCAGATTTCCTTCACTACAAATTCATGCTATCCTCCTTCCAATCCTCCCTATTCCTTGCCAAACAAGATTATTACACCCAATTGACCAATTCTCTCAGCTCCAACCCCCGTCGTCTCTTCGCCACCCTTAAATCCCTCCTTAAAGTGCCCTCCACTCCCACCCCCCACCCCTCGCTCTCTCCTCAATCACTGGCCGATTACTTCCGTGACAAGGTGCAAAAGATCAACCTTGAATTCACTACCAAGACATCTCCTCCTCCTCACCCTTCAACCCTCTCCCTCAACCAATCAACCCAGGCCTCCTTCTCCTCCTTTCCTGACATCACCGAGGAGGAAACCGCTCACCTTCTTTCCTCCTCGAAATGCACCACCTGCTCTTCTGATCCCATCCCCACCAACTTACTTAACATCATCTCTCATACTGTCACCCCCTCCATCTGTCATATCCTCAACCTCTCTCTCTCCACTGCTACTGTCCCTGACACCTTCAAGCACGCCGTAGTCACACCTCTCCTCAAAAAACCATCACTCGATCCCAACTGTCCCTCCAACTACCGCCCCATCTCCCTCCTACCCTTCCTCTCCAAAATACTTGAGCGCGCCATTCACAGCCGCTGCCTCGATTTCCTCTCCTCTCATGCCATCCTCGATCCACTTCAATCCGGTTTTCGCCCTCTACACTCGACAGAAACAGCACTCTCTAAAGTCTGTAATGACCTGTTCTTGGCCAAATCCAGAGGCCACTACTCCATCCTCATCCTCCTCGATCTATCCGCCGCTTTTGACATTGTCAATCATGATTTACTTCTTGCCACACTGCCCTCATTTGGGTTCCAGGGCTCTGTCCTCTCCTGGTTCTCCTCCTATCTCTCCCACCGCACCTTCAGAGTTCACTCTCATGGATCCTCCTCCACCCCCATCCCGCTATCTGTTGGTGTTCCCCAGGGATCTGTCCTTGGACCCCTTCTCTTCTCAATCTACACCTCTTCCCTGGGCTCCCTGATCTCATCTCACGGTTTCCAATATCTTCTCTATGCTGATGACACCCAGTTGTATCTCTCCACACCAGACATCACCGCTGAGACCCAGGCTAATGTATCATCCTGCTTATCTGACATAGCTGCCTGGATGTCCAACTGGCACCTGAAACTGAACATGTCCAAGACCGAACTCATCGTCTTTCCACCAAAACCCACTTCTCCTCTTCCTCCACTTTCTATCTCAGTTAATAACACCCTCATCCTCCCCGTCTCATCTGCCTGCAACCTTGGAGTCATCTTTGACTCCTCCCTCTCCTTCTCTGCGCATATCCAGCAGACAGCCAAGACCTGTCGCTTCTTCCTCTTTAACATCAGCAAAATTCGCCCTTTCCTCTCTGAACACACCACCCGAACTCTCGTCCACGCTCTCATTACCTCTCGCCCTGACTACTGCAACTTACTCCTCACCGGCCTCCCACTTAGCCACCCATCACCTCTTCAATCTGTTCAGAACTCTGCTGCACGTCTTATATTCCGCCAGAACCGATATACTCATATCACCCCTCTCCTCAGGTCACTTCACTGGCTTCCAATCAGATACCGCATTCAGTTCAAGCTTCTCCTTCTTACTTATAAATGCACTCAGTCTGCTGCACCTCACTACCTCTCTTCCCTCATCTCCCCTTACGTTCCAGCCCGAAACCTCCGTTCACAGGACAAATCCCTCCTCTCATTACCCTTCTCCACCACTGCCAACTCCAGGCTCCGCTCATTCTGCCTTGCCTCACCCCTGCCTGGAACACGCTTCCTCAACCCCTACGCCAAGCCTCCTCCCTATCCATCTTCAAATCTCTGCTTAAAACTCACCTCTTCAATGCTGCTTTCGGCACCTAACCTTTCGAGAAATATAGTATGCCCTATCAGATTGTCTCTACACTTGTCTTTTAGATTGTACACTTATCTCTAGATTGAACACCTGTCTTATAGATTGTACACTTGTCTTTAGATTGTACACCTGTCTTTTAGATTGTAAGCTCCTTGAGCAGGGACTGTCCTTACTTAAGACCCTTCACTGGCTCCCTATCCGTTTTCGCATCCTTTTCAAACTTCTTCTACTAACCTATAAATGTACTCACTCTGCTGCTCCCCAGTATCTCTGCACACTCGTCCTTCCCTACACCCCTTCCCGTGCACTCCGCTCCATGGATAAATCCTTCTTATCTGTTCCCTTCTCCACTACTGCCAACTCCAGACTTCGCGCCTTCTGTCTCGCTGCACCCTACGCCTGGAATAAACTTCCAGAGCCCCTACGTCTTGCCCCATCCTTGGCCACCTTTAAATCTAGACTGAAAGCCCACCTCTTTAACATTGCTTTTGACTCGTAACCACTTGTAACCACTCGCCTCCACCTACCCTCCTCTCTTCCTTCCCGTTCACATTAATTGATTTGTTTTGCTTACTTTATTTATTTTTTGTCTATTAGATTGTAAGCTCTTTGAGCAGGGACTGTCTTTCTTCTATGTTTGTGCAGCGCTGCGTATGCCTTGTAGCGCTATAGAAATGCTAAATAGTAGTAGTAGTAGTAGTAGTAGCTCCACCCAACCTTAGCCTCTAGAAACATATTGCATTAGTGGACATACTTATCCAAATTCATTCCTGGGCAACTCTTATCGAAATTCAGCCCTAGGCAATTTTATGTGTCTACATTAGCATGTTATATGCTGTTTTACACGTTCAAGTCACTTATAACATTACTCCCCATAATGAATGGTGGCAAATAAAAGACCAAGTTAACCTATTTAATCTGTCAAGTTGGGATTCTTCCACTTGGGGAACAACTAAGCCTTTCCATATGCAATCCCAAGACCATCACCCCCTCCATCTGGTCTTTTACATTTGTACCCTGCGCTTTCCCACTCATAGCAGGTTCAATGCAGCTTACATATTATATACAGGTACTTATTTGTACCTGGGGCAATGGAGGGTTAATTGACTTGCCCAGAGTCACAAGGAGCTGCCTGTGTGTGCTGTGGAAATTGAACCCAGTTCCCCAGGACCAAAGTCCACCACTCTAACCACTAGGCCACTCCTCCACTTTCTTTTCCTATGCCACCTTCCATATCCATCCTATGCATTTCTAGGATCAACTGGCCTCCATCGCCTTCATTGGCAGTCCATTTCAATTCTTGTCTTCTTCCTGTATAATTTGTACAAGGCCAACACTAAATCCCATATCCAAGTCCCCTACCATGAATCGTTACCAATGGGCTAGCATGCATGGTAACAGAGTTCACCTGACTTTATAGTCTATAGCGCCTAGTAGCGCTATAGAAATGATAAGTAGTAGTAACCGCTGCCAGCTAAATATTAGGCCCAAAATGATTTAGTAGGTGTATCATGATAATTAATATGCAGTACACACAATGTTTTAGTATGATTTTTTAGAACATGCACTAAAACATTGTGTGTACTGCATATTAATTATCATGATACACCTACTAAATCATTTTGGGCCTAATATTCAGCTGGAGAAATTAAATGAATTCTTTGCTTCGGTCTTCACCGAGGAGGATTTGGGGGGGACACTGGTGCCGGAAAGAATATTTGAAGCGGGGGAGTCGGAGAAACTAAACAAATTCTCTGTAACCTTGGAGGATGTAATGGGTCAGTTCAGCAAGCTGAAGAGTAGTAAATCACCGGGACCTGATGGTATTCATCCCAGAGTATTAATAGAACTAAAAAATGAACTTGCGGAGCTACTGTTAGAAATATGCAATCTGTCCCTAAAATCGAGTGTAATACCAGAAGACTGGAGGGTAGCCAATGTTACTCCGATTTTTAAGAAGGGTTCCAGAGGAGATCCGGGAAATTATAGACCGGTGAGTCTGACGTCGGTGCCGGGAAAGATGGTGGAGGCTATTATTAAGAATAAAATTGCAGAGCATATACAAAAACATGGACTGATGAGACAAAGTCAGCATGGATTTAGTGAAGGGAAGTCTTGCCTCACCAATCTAATGCATTTTTTTGAGGGGGTAAGCAAACATGTGGACAATGGGGAGCCGGTTGATATTGTATATCTGGATTTTCAGAAGGCGTTTGACAAAGTGCCGCACGAAAGACTCCTGAAGAAATTGCAGAGTCATGGAATCGGAGGTAGGGTACTATTATGGATTAAGAACTGGTTGAAAGATAGGAAGCAGAGAGTAGGATTGCGTGGCCAGTATTCTCAGTGGAGGAGGGTAGTTAGTGGGGTCCCGCAGGGGTCTGTGCTGGGTCCGTTGCTTTTTAATGTATTTATAAATGACCTAGAGATGGGAATAACTAGTGAGGTAATTAAATTCGCCGATGACACAAAATTATTCAGGGTCGTCAAGTCGCAGGAGGAATGTGAACGATTACAGGAGGACCTTGCGAGACTGGGAGAATGGGCGTGCAAGTGGCAGATGAAGTTCAATGTTGACAAGTGCAAAGTGATGCATGTGGGTAAGAGGAACCCAAATTATAGCTACGTCTTGCAAGGTTCCACGTTAGGAGTTACGGATCAAGAAAGGGATCTGGGTGTCGTCGTCGATGATACGCTGAAACCTTCTGCTCAGTGTGCTGCTGCGGCTAGGAAAGCGAATAGAATGTTGGGTGTTATTAGGAAGGGTATGGAGTCCAGGTGTGCGGATGTTATAATGCCGTTGTATCGCTCCATGGTGCGACCGCACCTGGAGTATTGTGTTCAGTACTGGTCTCCGTATCTCAAAAAAGATATAGTAGAATTGGAAAAGGTACAGCGAAGGGCGACGAAAATGATAGTGGGGATGGGACGACTTTCCTATGAAGAGAGGCTGAGAAGGCTAGGGCTTTTCAGCTTGGAGAAGAGACGGCTGAGGGGAGATATGATAGAAGTGTATAAAATAATGAGTGGAATGGATCGGGTGGATGTGAAGCGACTGTTCACGCTATCCAAAAATACTAGGACTAGAGGGCATGAGTTGAAGCTACAGTGTGGTAAATTTAAAACGAATCGGAGAAAATTTTTCTTCACCCAACATGTAATTAGACTCTGGAATTCGTTGCCGGAGAACGTGGTACGGGCGGTTAGCTTGACGGAGTTTAAAAAGGGGTTAGATAGATTCCTAAAGGACAAGTCCATAGACCGCTATTAAATGGACTTGGAAAAATTCCGCATTTTTAGGTATAACTTGTCTGGAATGTTTTTACGTTTAGGGAGCGTGCCAGGTGCCCTTGACCTGGATTGGCCACTGTCGGTGACAGGACGCTGGGCTAGATGGACCTTTGGTCTTTCCCAGTATGGCACTACTTATGTACTTATGTACTTAGGCGTACGCAGCCCTGTACACTTGAACATGAAGAGACAATTCCTGCTTGACAGAGTTTACAATCCAGACAAAAAGGACAAATAAGGGCTAAGGGAATTACTTAAAGGTGGGAAAGATAAAACAGACATGGGTACTTAACAAGTGAATAGAGGCTAGGAGTTAAAAGCAGCTTCAAAAAGGTGGGCTTTTAGCCTAGATTTGAAGATGGCCAGAGATGGAGCTTGATGTACTGGCTCAGAAAGTCTATTCCAGGTGTATGGTGCAGCAAGATAAAAGGAACGGAGTCTGGAGTTGGCAGTGGAGGAGAAGGGTACAGATAAAGAGAGATTTACTCAATGAACAGAGTTCCCTGGGAGGAATGTAGGGAGAGATAAGAGTGGAGAGGCACTGAGGAGCTGCAGAGTGAATGCACTTGTAAGTCAATAAAAGGAGTTTGAACTGTATGTGGAAATGGATAGGGAGCCAATGAAGTGATTTGAAGAGAGGACTAATATGAGCATAGTGACACTGGCGGAATGTAAGTCGCAGAGCAGAATTTTGAACAGATTGAAGGGGAGAAAGATGGCTTAGTGGGAGACCTGTGAGAAGCAAGTTGTAGTAGTCTAAGCGAGAGGTGATAAGAGTGTGGATAAGGGTTTTGGTAGTGTGCTCAGAAAGGAAAAGATGAATTTTGGTGATATTATAGAGAAAGAAACGACAGGTTTTAGCAGCCTGTTGGGTATGTGCAGAGAAAGAGAGAGGAGTCAAAGATGACCCCAAGGTTATGAGCTGATGAGACAGGGAGGATGAGAGTGTTATCCACAGAGATAGAGAATGGGGGAAGAGGAGAAATGGGTTTAGGGGAAAAGATAAGAAGCTCAGCCTTGATCATGTTTAGTTTCAGATGGCAGTGATAGATCCAGGCAGCAATGTCAGACAGGCAGCCTGATACTTGGACCTGGATTCCTGATGAAATTTCTGGTGTGGAGTCATCAGTATAAGGGTGATACTGAAAACCATGGGATTAAATCAGAGCACCAAGGGAAGAAGTATACATGGAGAAAAGAAGAGGTCCCAAGACAGAGCCCTGAGGTACACCAACTGATAATGGCTTTATTCCTGGATATTCAATGATGGGCCATGTCCGGGCACTGGCATTGAGTATCTAGGCATACATGGCCAGATAAAACCTATAATCACTATAGGAGTGGAACAACAGAATGTGTGAAAATTGCCCAACTTTAAATCAACTAATGAACTGAGGAGTTTTGAAGGACTTCTGTGCGTGTAGACTGAGGCTTTTTCAACTGATGGGAAGAAACTGATTAATCTGGATTCAGTAATCTTCACCAAGGACTGATCCTTAAGCATTGGACAAGGTCTTTTTAAATCAACTAATGAATTGAGGAGTTTTGAAGGACTTCCGTGTGTGTAGACTGAGGATTTTTCAATTGATGGGAAGAAACTGATTAATCTGGACTGTTTTGAGGATTAGCGATTTACTTCAGTAATCTTCACCATGGACTGACTCTTAAGTACTGGACAAGGTTTTTTAATGATGTTATATATGTGGGGAATGAATGAATGAATGAATGTTGGTTTATGTCTTATATGTTTCTGATAAGATTGCTGTGCTTCATTATTATAGAAGTGATTTTTGAAATAAATAAATTTGTATTAAAAAATAACATTAGGATTAATGTAGAACTTCTTTAAGATTGTCCGGATTTAATATTGAGGAAGTATTGTTTGATTAGATTCCTGAATAAGTATTGTCAGACAAAACCTAACCAATTAAGGGGTTCTTTTACTAAGGCGTGGTAGGCCCAATGCGGGCCTACTGCATGGCAAAAGGGCACTACCATGGGATGTGCTGAGGTGTCCCGCAGTAGTTTGAGCAGCAGTGCATGCTACTCTCGTGGTAAAAAATATATATATTTTTTTTATCACAGGAGGTGTGTCTTTGGGTGGAGAGTAGGCCTGCCTGTGCTAATCAGGTAGCACGGGCACATTACCACATGCTACCCGATTAGCACAGAAATAGCACAGGAGCCTTTACTTCCTCCTAAATAGGAGACAGTAAGGACTCCCAGCAGTAATGGCCACGTGCTAATGGGGAAATTAGCACATGGCCATTAAAAAAAACCCCTAATTGCAGCCATTTTTCAGCCACGCTAGAAAGTGGCTGGAGCGCATGGCAAACTCACTCATTAATCACAGAGCCGGCCACTTTCTAGCGTGCCTTAGTAAAGGGACCCCTAAGTGCGATATTCAACACTTAATCAGCTAAGATGAATTACATAAAAATAGGATGCTGTTTATGTGGATGCTGTTTATGTAGATATCCTAACTGGTTAGGAGATAAATATTGGCTAAGTGCTGACTCCGCACCAGAACAACCACAAAGTAGCCAGTTTCAGCTTATGTGCCAACTGGGCATTTTCAGCAGCACTATCCAGTCAAGTGTCACTGAATATGCCCAGTTAGCAGCCCTGGACAAGTAATTTTAAGAACCAGGAGCCATTTTCTGACCATTTAAATTGCTTTGAATAGTGACCCCTTTGAGCACAAGTTTTAGTACATGGAGGGGCATTTTTGATATGACTTCTAAGTCCGACTTTGGACAAAATCTAAATAGGAAAGAAAGTCATTTTCCAAAAAGAAAAACGTCTTTTTTTTTTTTTAATACTGTTTTGAACAAGGTTTTGTGATTTGGATGTTTTGTTTTTTGGTCCATTGAAAAAAAACAAAAATGTCCAAAACGCACAAATAAAGCCTTTGGGATGTAGGAGGAGCCAGCATTTTTAGTAGACTGGTCCTCCAGATATCCCAGGAAAGCAATAAGGCACCCTAGGAGGCACTGTAGTGGACTTTGTAAAATGTTCCCAGGTACAGATCTCACCATTGCTCCCTTATCTTGTTTACTGAGCCCCCCAAAACCCACTACGTCCAACTGTACACCACTACCATAGCCCTTAAGGGTGGGCACCTATGTGTGGGTACAATGGGTTTCCAGTGAGTTTTGGAGGGCTCACAGTTTCCTCCACAAGTGTAACAGGTAAGGGGAAGTATGGGCCTGGGGCCACCTGTCTGACCGACTTCGTAGAAAAACGTCTAAAAACTGGTTTTGAAAATACCAATGTGGACGTTTTTGTGAGCAAAATGTCCAAATTCAGATTTATTTTATTTATTTGTTACATTTGCATCCCACATTTTCCCACCTATTTGCAGGCTCAATGTGGCTTACATAGTGCTGGAGAGGCGTTTGCAGACTCCGGTGTTAACAAATACAGAGTGATGTTGAGATAAGATAAAGTTCATGTGGTACAGCCACATAAGGTCATCGTACAGTGGGAAAATTGTGTTTTGTGCATGCTGTATTTTAGTTTTGTTGTGTTGCAGAGATCAGGCATTTATGGTGGGTTGGTAGGGCATGCCTTTTTAAAAAGATAAGTTTTTAGTGTTCTCCGGAAGTGTAGGTGGTCGTAAGTGGTTTTCAAGGCTTTTGGTAATGCATTCCACAATTGAGTGTTGTGTAGGATAAATTGAATGCGTAAGTTGATTTGTATTTGAGTCCTTTGCAGCTTGGGTAGTGCAGGTTTAGGTACGTTCATGTTGATTCAGATGTGTTTCTCATTGGTAGGTCGATCAAGTCTGTCATGTATCCTGGGGCTTCACCGTAGATGATCTTGTGAACCAGTGTGCAGATCTTGAAAGCAATGTGTTCTTTAATTGGGAGCCAATGTAGTTTTTCGCGGAGGAGTTTTGCGCTTTTAAAATTGGATTTTTCCGTAGATAAGTCTGGCTGCCGTATTCTGAGCGATCTGAAGTTTCTTTAAGGTTTGCTTTTTACATCCCGCACAAATTCCATTGCAGTAGTCTAAATGGCTTAGTACCATTGATCGTATCAGGTTGTGAAATGTTTCCCTCGGGAAGTATTGTTTCACGCGTTTGAGTTTCCACATTGCGTGAAACATTTTCTTCGTTGTGGATGTCACTTTGTCCTCTAGTGTTAGTTTGCGGTCCACTGTAACGCCAAGGATTTTCAGGCTGTCTGAGATAGGGAATATTTATAAAAGTTTTTGGACGTTTTTCTCTTTTGAAAATGAGCTCCGTGGGCACCTAAATTCTTTCTACATACTGGAAGCAAAAGCATGACAAGTGCAACTTAAAAGAAAGCCCTGACTGCCTAGGGCTGCAAATTCTGTTACATTTTGCTGTGAATATGGTATGTGAAAAAATCTGCGGTAGGACTCAGAGCAATATGTTCTTTTCAAAACACCCCCATCTTTGGATCAACATCCTTTTTTCAGTCAATCATCCTTTTTTCCACAGTATTTGCATGAACAATAGTATCAACATCATGATTACTATCAGAATCAAGAAGACAAGTGAGTAAACTATAACATCAGTCAAGCAGAGGAAAAACATCAGGTGACAGGCACCAGATGTGTGAGAAGCACAAATGTTGGCTTCATTTTGCTGCTGAAACCCCAAAGAACAACAAAACGCTAAACGGGGGAAGGAAGATGCTATATAGAAGGAAGTGAAAATATACAAGGCCATGGATAACGAATATCTGATAGTAATCATGTACCCTAATATAATTTCAGTCTGTTTGTCCTAATTAGATTGTAAGCTCTGTCGAGCAGGGACTGTCTCTTCATGTTCAAGTGTACAGTGCAGACAGCCCAAAATACAGCAGCCAGACTCACATTCGGAAAATCAAAATATGAAAGTGCTAAACCCCTATGAGAAAAGTTATACTGGCTCCCACTGAAAGAACGCATCACGTTCAAAATATGCACCCTAGTTCACAAAATCATTCACGGCGAAGCCCCAGTCTACATGTCAGACTTGATAGACTTACCACCCAGGAATGCTAAAAAATCATCTTGCACATTTCTTAATCTTCATTTCCCCAACTGTAAAGGTCTAAAATACAAACTAATGCACACATCAACCTTTTCATATATGAGCACACAAATCTGGAATGCGCTGCCGCGCAACCTAAAAACGATCTATGATCTAACCAACTTTCGCAAACTACTGAAGACCCATCTCTTTAACAGGACATACCACAAAGATTAACACATGTGAACTCCCCCACATGTATCCAAAACTGTCTTAAAATGTTCTCTTGTTATATTACTATCATGTTTTTCATTATCATGTAACCCAAAATCCTTCTGTAATACCAAACGTCTATTCTCTTCTTATTTCCACTATTAATGATGTATTGTAAGCCACATTGAGCCTGCAAAGAGGTGGGAAAATGTGGGATACAAACGCAATAAATAAATAAAAATAAATAAATAAATAAATAAATAAATAAATAAATAAATAAATGTCAGTCCATTGATAACCAGTATTAATCTCCTGTCACAATATGGGAAAAGAACAGATTATCAATAAACGCACAATTGCAAATATGCCAACATCATATTAAAAATGCTATCATCTAGGTGCCTGTATTTATGCTCCCTTTACATGTTAAAATGTCTAGAATAGTACCATCTACTCATGTATGTGGGTAATTCTTAAAAGTTAGGCACCAGGATGGTATGTACCAAGTATAGATTTTATAACAGTGACAAAAAAAACTCTGAATGATTCCATCAAAAAAGCTCAGCTTAAAATAAAAAAAACCTGTGTATTCTGTAACAATGCACATAACTTAATTGGTTAACCAGCTAATCAGCACTGTTAATTGGAAGTTAACAAACAATTATCAGCACTAATTGGTATTACTTATGATTTACACACACAGCTCACTAAGCATATTCTATAGCGTGGTGTGCCTAAATTCTAAGTTGCATATTTGAAAAGGGGGTGTGGCCATGGGTGAGGCATGGGCGGTTCAAAAATCTATGCCTTTTGATACAGAATACACCCGCATTGCACCTAATTTAGGTATTGGGATTTGCAAGGCATAAATGGCCAGCACTACATTTGGTCATGTGGAGAGGCGCCCAGCATTATACTATATACCGCATGGAAATTTAAGCTATTCTATAAAATGTAGGTGTACTTTACAGAATACGCCTAGGCATATTTTTTTCCGTGTGGAATTTTCAGGTGCCATCAATATATATAAATGGCGAGTGTCGTACTCACTCGCAAATGCGAGTAGAGACCCTCTCTGCCCCACCCCTCCATCAATATGTGATGACGAGGGCGGAACAGAGAGGGTCTCTACTGCGCATTTGCGAGGGACACCGCCGTCGCTAACGCTCCCCCCACCCAGAGTCGCCGCCACCACCCACCTTCCACTCGGTTGGGCTCTCGCTCCGCTATTGAAACAGCGAGGGCACGCAGCACACAGCTCTGCTGAGCTGCCGTCGGCCTTCCTTCTTCTTCTCTGCCTGTGTCCCGCCCTCGACGACGTTACGTCACACGAGGGCGGGACACAGGCAGAGAAGAAGGAAGGCCACGGCAGCTCAGCAGTAGAGCTGTGTGCTGCGTGCCCTCGCTGTTTCAATAGCGGAGCGAGGGCCCGGTGGAAGGTGGGTGGCGACGGCTCCAGGGGGGGACAAACTCGGAGGGGGAGCAGCAGCGGCGAACTTGGCGGTGGGGTGGGGGGCCTTTCAACCCCCCCCCCCTCCTATACTAGCCTGTTTTTACGGGCTGAATGGCTAGTATAATAGAATCTAGCCCAAAGTGCAAATAAACTTGGGCATTAAACCTAATGCCATTTACAGCATAGATACCCCCGCACCCCTACTCCACATCTCATGGGCTGTCAAATGTCTGTGTGTAGGTTTACACTGATAGCTTCAAATCTTATTCCCTGCTGAATATGTACAAAATGTGCCTCCAAAAATATCCGTCTGAATTAAAAGGTGTGAAAGAATAAGTGTTGCTTGGTTATTATGTTAGCAATTACATTTTCTCTCCCATCCTGTCATTTAAAGTAGACCAGCTTTTCAAGGGATGAATTCCAAGAATAAACTAGTGAATAAATAAAAAAGGAAATAAGGGAACAACCTACAAGCAGCTGGAAGGCAAGATCTTGGCACGCTAAAATGTGAAAAAATAAAGAGTGTTGTAAGAAAAAAATATATCAAAAGTCAACAGGAATCTTACTACATCAACATGATTGGTAGACTGGACACTGATATTGCTGCAGACATAGGTTGCCCAGCCAAAACTGGGGTAGATGAGTAATTCAGTATATAATACACAGTGATTGAGAATGACTTCTCTTCATCTGCTTCAATGTGAGTCTTGGATAGGCAAATGATGCCAATGTTACAACCTGATGCCAAATCACTGATAATCATCCACTTCACAGCTGATAAGCCCTCAGTGTATAAGTGGAATATGTGAAATGAAGTGCAAATAGCTCAGAGGTCTCTTGTCCTGGCAATTCTATAACAGGGTACCTAAACTTAGGAGTCTATCCTAAAAAGAACATAGGCATCTATGTTCCTTTCTAGAAAAACAGCATTTAGATGCAATCACATCCTAGGCATCACTATGGAGTGGCAAGTGCCACCACCAAAACATGGCTTACCATCCCAGTTTTAGCACATATGTACTTTAGAAGAGGAGTGGAGGAGTGGCCTAGTGGTTAGGGTGATGGACTTTGGTCCTGGGGAACTGAGGAACTGAGTTCGATTCCCACTTCAGGCTCTGGGCAAGTCACCTAACCCTCCATTGCCGCATTGGGCCTGCCATGAGTGGGAAAGCGTGGGGTGCAAATGTAACAAAACAAAAAAAAGAAGCAGAACAGGATGCATTGCTCTCTAGCCCTTCCCTTCTCCCTCTCAGTGATTCTTCAATGTTCCTGTGGCTGCTGATAGCATTGTTCCCTGTCCCCTCCCCCAGCGTGGTCTAGCATTGCTCCCTCTTGCCCTACTTCAAGAGCTCTGGTAATTCTCTTGCCCTTCTATCCTCCTCCTCAGCAGTCATTCAATGTTCCTGTGACCACTGGCAACATCAGCAAGGAACTGGCTTGGAAGCATTCTCTCTACCACATCCTGCCTCTTCTGACACAACTTCCTGTGTCCGTGTAAGTGGGACACAGCAGACGGAATGCTTCCGGGCCAGCCAGAGACATCTTGCTTTCCTTTCTGATGCTTCAGGCAGCTGCAGGAACACTGACAGATTGCTGAGAAGGAGGGAAGGATGCGAGAGATACCAGACTTCATCACTCACCACATAACTGTAGGATTTGTTCCCAGAACTCCTACTTTGAATGGTGACTTTCAGTGGCCCTTTTACTAAAGCTTAGCTTATGCTAGTGGAATTAAGTGTGCACTAAATGCTAAAAGCCCATAGGTATAAAATGGGCTTCTTAGCATTTAGAACACTCTAATTCCATTAGTGTGGAGTTTTAGTAAAAAGGCCCCTCAGTGATTTATCCTGGAAAAAAGAGATCAGACATTAGAAGAAAAACACAAAAAATTTAAGATCCTATGCCATACAAATTAAATATGAAAGAACCACACATAAATGCAAAAATAAATAATCATAAAAACAAATTATTGTTTAATAGACAATACATAAATACATAAATAAATATTCATAAAACCAAATTAAAATAGAATCCCATGTTTAGGATATTGTTGCAGTCCCTTTCCCTTTTCTAGGTTTTGAATTGTCTATATATGGTTATATAGAAATCTTGATAATTAAAAAAAAAACAACAACAAAATTACAGAGCATATTCAAAAGCATGGATTAATGAGACAAAGTCAACATGGATTTAGCGAAGGGAAATCTTGCCTCACCAATCTACTACATTTCTTTGAAGGGGTGAACAAACATGTGGATAAAGGTGTGATATAACTGGTTATCCACTAGGCACTAACCTGCAATATTGAGCAGGAGATAGCCGACCATCTCCTGCTGAATAATGCCGAATAGCCTGCTAAGTGCCATTTAACCAGTCAGGAGCCATTCTTGGTCAGTTAAATGGTTTTAAATATCGGGCGGAAATGTTCATAAATCTGAAGCCCCACCACTCAATGTTGAGACACAGAAATTTTGGGAGGTTTTCCCGCTGAGGGAGATAAAAGGAGAGACCAGATATTTAGGGACTAATATTCCAGATAATCTAAGAAGATTATAGGAGATTAATATGCACCCTATGATTAAAAATACAATCAATAGACTTTGTATGTGGGAAAAAATTGCCTGTTACCCTTTCCAGGAAAGTGCTTTACCATAAGTACATAAGTATTGCCATACTGGGAAAGACCAAAGGTCCATCAAGCCCAGTATCCTGTTTCCAACAGTGGCCAATCCAGGTTCCAAATACCTGGCAAGATCCCCCAAAAGTACAAAACATTCTATACTGCTTATCCCAGAAAAAGTGGATTTTCCCCAAGTCCATTTAATAATGGTCTATGGACTTTTCCTTTAGGAAGCCATCCAAACCTTTTTTTAAACTCCGCTAAGCTAACCGCCTTCTGTATAACATGTTTATTATCCCAAGATGGCTTTACCTTTTCCGAGCGCTACCCATCTCCTTCAAATATACAGATATTCAGAACATTCACAAACATTTGAGGGGGAGGGGAAGGTCAGCATATCACTCCATGTTCTCATGTTACCCCGCTGTAAATGTGGGTGGGGACTTCTGGATTTAACACGCTATAATTTGTCTTGTAGTATGTGACATGTTGGATAAATGTCATTGATATCTTCACACTCATACAGATGGGACAGCATTATTATCCCCTATGTCAGGAGCCCATTTACTGCATGCCCCAGGTGTACAATTAGATATTGTTTATAGGCGACATATAGTGTGGAAATATATGAGGTGGGCATGGAAGCAGTTACATAAGCGAATAAGATGTGAGTTTCTTGTTTCACCCCTGCTTTCCATAGAGGGAAAAGCAGATTTTATACCCAGAGTGGTAACATAACATAGTAACATAGTAAATGACGGCAGATAAAGACCTGTACAGTCCATCCAGTCTGCCCAACAAGATAAATTCATTTTACATGGTTTGTGATACTTTATACCCGAGTTTGATTTGCCCTTGCCATTCTTAGGGCACAGACCGTAGAAGTCTGCCCAGCACTGTTCTTGTACTAAGTTCTGAAGCTAACGTCAAAACCCCTTAAAATTTACACTTCAGCCCATCCATATCTATTCAGTCACAATCAGGGCATAGACCGTAGAAGTCTGCCCAGCACCGGTTTTGCTTCCCAATTACCAGCGTCACCACCTAATCTCCGCTATGATTCTGTGGGTCCGTTCCTTCTAAACAGGATTCCTTTGTGTTTATCCCACGCATGCTTGAATTCCATTACCGTTTTCATCTCTAGCACCTCCCGTGGGAGGGCATTCCACATATCCACCACCCTCTCTGTGAAAAATACTTTCTGACATTACTCCTGAGTCTGCATTACTCTTGGGTATTGCAAGCCTACCATAATGTGTATACTATAGATCAGTTTGCTCATATCCAGCTCACTCACTATATTTATAGCCTGCCGAAACCCTCCTTATCTTTGGCTAGAGCCCAAACTCTGAATCAATGTTTGCAGATTAAAGAACAGCAAAAACCTTAAACATACACATGTCTATGCTTATCTCGAGGAGTTACTTCCGGAGCTCTCCTATGTGAAGTTGCTCTTGCTTGGGGAATGGCTCTAGGTTGTGACCTTGATGCATTATTAAAGCTGTGGTGGCCAATGTCAGCTTGATCTCAGTTAATAAAAGTTTCAGAAACTCTGAATATAAATTTTGACAGTGGGCATATATGTCCCCATGGAGGGCATATAAAGTAAACCTAAAAACAGATGATAGCTGTAATGTAGTTCCCCAACAGCAATGTTGGCACATATGTTTTGGCAATGTCCCAAATTATTTGGATTTTGGAGGCAAGTATGGGAGAAACAGGCTATTTTGTACAGATGGGAAGCCTGTGCACCTACACTTCAACAATGGAATGATTTAATGTTTTCATTATTGCTTTATGAACGTAAAACTGTGGGATATAAGGAATCTTCTAGATGGACATTATTCCAATCTACTTGGGAGCCACATTGTAACACTTTTACCCACCAGCAGCGTAGTTTAGCAATAAATAAATAATCGAATGGCTGCATTGAGGTCTGGGATGAGGGAGAGTTGGGGTGGAGTTAAGGTGGGAAGGGGAGAAGACATTTTGGGAGAACAATAAAAAAACTAGTATTCTGAGTTTTTCTACTCTGGAAAGAAAACATAATTATGGCAATAGT
Organism: Microcaecilia unicolor; assembly: GCF_901765095.1. NCBI lineage: Eukaryota > Metazoa > Chordata > Amphibia > Gymnophiona > Siphonopidae > Microcaecilia > Microcaecilia unicolor. The sequence continues at coordinate 476,949,223 of NC_044033.1, read as the reverse complement.
TCAGGAGGGATATTGCTCTCCTCTCCTCTGTTCTGATGGTTTGTTGTTACTTTGCTTGATGTTTGTATTGAAAATATTCGTTTTTGTAAACTCACAATAAAGATGATTTTTAAAAAAATTGCTACTGTCTCTGAAAATGCTGGCAAATAAACATGTATTCCTGCATATCCTTATAGTATTTTACAAAACATTCTCTGCCCGATATTCAGCCCATGGCAGTAAGCGTGTGAGTGGCTCAGAGGGGTGGTGGATATTCAGACCGGTGCCCGGTTAACATTAGCGCAAAAAATTAGGACAGCCTTTTTGCTGTCCTAACTTTATGTGGTTACTTAGTTGAATAGTGAAATGAAAATCACCACTAACTGGGTAAGTAGGTGCTCTGCTCATAGCCCATCTCTAACCTAACTGGTTAATGGCTGGTTAGTGGCACTAACCAGTTGAGTGCTGCTAAATATCATTGTGCTGGGCATCCTCAGCAGGGTTTAACCCCAGGAGCCTCCCCTGCCTGGTTAAACCCTTTTGAATATCACGCGATTTGGGGACAATCTATAAATAGCGCCAAGATTTGGGCTTACAGCTCAATTCCACGTCAGCATTTTGGCTTGGAAATGGGGCTATTCTATAATCCTACCGTGTTTCCCCGAAAATAGGACCTACACCGAAAATAAGACCTACCGGGGTTTTCCTGCAAATTTAAAATATAAGACATCCCCCCAAAAGTAAGACCTACCAAACTTTTTTTTTAAGCAGGGCCGCCGAGAGTCACCCGAGGCCGCCCCCCGCCATCCGAGGTCACCGCCCCCCCCCCCCCCCCCCCCCCCCCCCCCCCCGTCGCTCCCGGAACTAACCTAAAGCTCCTTTCACCTTCGCAAGTTCGGATTCGAAGCAGCAGCGCAGCAGGACAGACCTCTCCTTCCTTCCGTGTCCCACCCTCGCCTGACGTTTTTTATTTATATACCACCTTTTATATACCAGTTTACATTCAGCCATTTCTTCTTTCCTTAGTGGGTTCACAATCTAAGTATTATACTGGAGGCAATAGGGTGAAGTGACTTGCACAGAGTCACAAGGAGTTGCAGTGGGAATTTAACCTAGTTCCCCAGGTCTTCAGCCCAATGCATTAACCATTAGGCTACTCCTCCCAAACACATTCTAAAAATTCCAGGGGAACAGTGAATGTCCTGACCTGGACATCTCAATTTCCATCTCATTGCTGTATGTAAAAAGGGCCTTTAAATGTATTCTTTTTATTTCTATTTACAGCCTATGTATTGCCATTTGATTCTGGTAATTTACAGTAATTCATGTTTATTGGTTCTTCATTTAAACCCACCCACCCAGTCTTTGCATGGGCAGCAGCAGCGGCAGCAGTAGCACTCATAGGCCTGCGGCCTGCACTGGACTTCCTCTCTGAACTGCCCCTCCCCTTCTGATGCAACTTCCTGTTTTGTGAAGAGCAGAAGTCCCAGTGCTGGTGAGAGTGACATTTTGATAAACAGTATTGCCAAATTCACAGTCAGTCCCAAATACCCAGAAGCAGCTTTTCTTGTGAAACACAGGCCACCATCTGTGTGACCCTATAACAGCGCTCTCAGTTTAAGAAGCTTTTACGATTTGCAGATAATTTTGTCAAATTTTTCTTTGGAGATGGAAGCATTTCATAATTTATATTGAAGATTTAAAAACTGGTGCATAGGAGATTTTTATGCCTATGAGGTAGCCCATTAAGGTCTGTGAAGACAAGTGGGTCCCAGACTGGATTCTGAGGCTTTTCCTCCCATTGCCTTTTGAGATAATGAATAATTTGAACATATTTTGATTATAACATAGCAATATGTTTTTCAGCATTTGTCTTACATTAATTGAGTATATCTGGTGGATTAGTATATTTTGAAAATCCCTATCCTGTCCCTGCTATCCAGTCCAGGCTGAGCATACCCCTTTCCTCCCTGTTGTCCAATATAGGGTATTTCTTGTTATGGATAGCAAGGGGTTATCCCCATCTGGCAGCAGGGACAGACTGAGGATTCCAGGTATGATATTCTGTTTTTTGAGCAACCGGGAGTTAAATATTAGATTGGAGAGAGAGACTTGTTTTTCTGCCTGCAGCTGAAGCTGAATCATTACGTGTGGATGCTGCTACCTGATCTTCCAAAACACATCTACAGCAAATGATTTAGATGAATTTATACAGGAAAAGCCAAAGAAACATTACTCATTCTTGGACTAGTACAGATTAGTTTTAAAAGAATGCAAAAAAGGCTGAAACAGCAGTTGTCTGCTCCCATCTCCACGCTGGAGCAAAAGAAGGCAGACACAGCCAAGGATGGTGGTGGTACAAGCGTGGGAGACGAGGAGGGGGAAGGAGAGAGGGCTGGATGTGAGCAGGTAAAACTAGCAGAGTGCAGTGGGAGGCACAGGAGCCAGCTCTGTGGGTGCTCAAGCAATATTAAGCAAACTCCTGGACTGTGTCCAGGGAGAGGTAATTTCTGTTGTTGAGCACCCCCGATCATTTTGAAAATTTGCCTCCTATGGTGGGAGGTGCACACTGTTCCTTCTTATGAAGTGTATAGAGTAGGTTTTGGCAGATACTTAATCGAATGACTCATCATATGTGGGATTTCCAGAATCAGAGAAGATTCAAAGTTAGAAGCTGATGAGGGTTTGAATAAGCTAGTTGTTAGCAGGATAAGTGGTGAGCACTAGCAGCCACAAGAGGTAGGAAGTGATAGTGCCAGGGCCACAGGAAGGGCAGATAGTGAAGATTCTGAAGTTTGCCCCTGGGCTTTCATCTACTGGGCTGTACTCCAGAGCCAGATTAAAAGGTGAGCTTGAGACGGCCAAGAGAAAGGGTGCCAAAATGCTCTGGTCATTACGTCATCTTTCTTACTGTGCAGAGAGGCAGGCAGCATCTGGGCTGATTCAGAATGACCCCAACATGGATGTGTGCCCTCCAAACTGCCTCGCTAGGCATGCTGGCATAGAGATGCTGATTGCTGCAAGGGCAAACACCCCACCTCAATCACAGCATGCCTTGTGCAGAATGCCAAGTCACACATAATAGGCTGCCCTCACACACCAAGCCTCTCTCTTCACACGAATTCCGGTATTTCTCCCTCTACCTCCTCTCCACCACCCACGGTCTGGCATCTCTCTCTGTACTCCTCCCACCATCTGCAGTCCAGCATCTCCACCCCCCTCACAAGTGTACCTTAAACTTGTCTTTCACTGCCAACAGCAGAAATGCACATAGGCTGCCTGCAGCCAGCCCTAGAACCTTCCTTCTGATGCATACCACCTATGCAGAAACAGGAAGTTGCATTAGAGGAGGGCAGGATGGCAGAGGGAAGGCTCTGGGGCCAGATGCAGGCAGCCTATGTACAGTGTTGCCGCTGCAATAAAAGACACGGTTAAGGTAGATGGGGAGAGAGGGGAAAAGTTGAGAGAGTAAGGAGAAGTCAGACTATGAGTAGGGAGGTAAAGGAATTCATAGAAAGATGCCAGATTATAGTTGGGGAGAGTGGAGGGAGAGATTGATTTATTTATTGCGCATTTCTATCCTGACTAACCACTAGTTCCCATATGATCGAAAGTCCTGTGCTGTTCCAAACAGCGCTCTAAAAATAGCGCTGGAACAGCACGGGGCTTTACTGCCCCTATGATCAGAGATAATAGCATGCAAATTTATGCGAGCTATTGTATCTGATCATAGGGTAAGTGCAGGAGGATTGTCATGTGCTCAGGCACAATCCTCTCGCACTTGTTTGACAGGTCCAGGCTGTCAAACACAGGGGCTGGAGGTCCTTGGGACTACCAGACCCCAAACAGCAAGGTCCTGGTGGCCTAGTGCCCCCACTGAACCTCTACCTCAAGCCAGTGACACAGGGGCTGGAGATCCAGCGAATCTCCAGTCCCCGTGACCTAAGTTCACGGGGGGCTGGAGATCTGGTGGATCTCTAGCCCCCTTAACCCCCCTTGCATCCCTCCCAGAAAGTTATCCCAATGGGCCGCAAATCAAGCCCCCCCCCAACTTGGTGGTCTAGCAGCCCTCTTTCCTGCCCCCCGTACCTTTGTTGGAGGAGGGAGATGCACTGGGCTTCACACCATATCCCAGGATGCACTGGGCAGGGCTGGGAACTGTTGGATTATTTGTAGTAAATAATTAGCAGATTTTAGTACACACAGCTTCAGCTTTAGAAATGTTAATTTCTTTCTTCATCTCTCTCTCATTCACCCCTGAATAATTCACTGCTGAGTCACTTTAAAGTTGAAGTAACAAAACATCTGTTTACTCACAGTTTGCAGTTAGATTATAATCAGACAGGCTTATATATACATATTACTATACATTTGTATTATCAGCTCCTTCCATGTGCTTAGATGGTAATGGATGCTCACACCATAGTAGATCCTCTCAGGTTAGGAGAGATCATGAGCTCCATGTGCTCCATGTGCTGCATCTGCTGCATCTAACCCCCACAGGAAGTTGCATAGCTGTGTGACCTCTCTAAGTAATTCACATCAGAGGTCACAGAGTAATCACAGAGAAATAATAGGTGACAGGCAATGCATGTAAAATACAATTACATTCCAACAAACCCCTTCTCATGCATAACTGTCATGCAATTATTTATTCATACAAAGTCCAAGCTTTATACGCAGATTCACAAAATGTTCTCTGGGTAACGGTTTGGTCATGATGTCAGCTGTCATCTCACTGGTGTGACAATAGTGTAGACTGATGACCCCTTCTTTCGCCAACTCTCGCACGTTGTGGTATTTCGTTGCGATGTGCTTGGTGCGTGACTGAACCTTGTCATTCTGTGACAGTCGGATGCAGCTCTGATTATCTTCCATTATCTGGATTGGTCTCTTTTCAGCTATTCCAAAATCCAGCAAAAGTTTTTCAATCCACATCAGTTCTCTGCACGCTTCCGATACGGCCACATATTCAGCTTCTGTAGAAGACAAACTCACAATACTTTGTTTATGACTGGCCCATGAAATGTGTACATTTCCATACATAAACACATATCCACTTGTGGATTTATAATTAGAATGATCCCCTGCCCAATCTGAATCACAGTAACATATTAGTTTTGGATTACTATTGGCTGAAATCTTTAATTTACAATCAATGGTACCCTTTAAATACCTTACCATCCTTTTAACTGCAGTCCAATCTGATTTGGTAGGTGAGCTGACCCTTCTGCTCAAAATTCCTACTGCATTTGCTATATCAGCCCTGTATGTGGTAGCTAGATATAAAAGCTTACCTATGGCTGATCTATATTGGATGTTATCTGGTAAAGGTTCTCTTACTGTTTCATCCTTCAGAAAATCAGTGATCATGGGAGTGCTTACAACTTGGGCATCTTGCATACCTAAACTTTCAATAAGCTCATTTATTTTCTGCTTCTGGCTTAGAAGATAAGAACCATCATTTTGTTTCTCAATTTCTATACCAAGATAGTATGACACATTACCAAGTTCTTTTATCTCAACATTGTGGTTTAAACACTTTACAATGTCCTTGTACTCTTGCTCACTTTTGCTTGCAATGAGCAGATCATCAACAAAAGCTAAAATGTATGCATATTGTCCATTTGTGCACCTAGTGTACAAGCATTTATCTGCTTCACCTTGCTTAAATCCTAAATTTGTCAATATTTCATGCAATTTTTCATTCCAACATTTTGCACTTTGCTTTAATCCATAAAGACCTTTGTTTAATTTACACACTAGCTGTCTTTGTTTTGTATTTATGAAACCTGTTGGCTGTTCCATGTACAAGTCTTCAGTTATTTCTCCGTGAAGAAACGCTGTTTTCACATCAATGTGGTTGACTTGCATGCCTTTTGAGACTGCAATGCTCAGAAGTGTTCTTATTGTCGTGTGTTTCACTACAGGTGCAAACACTTCATCAAAATCTTCTCCATATTTTTGAAGATATCCCTTTGCCACTAATCTGGCTTTATACCTTTCCACTTTTCCTTGTGCATTCCTTTTTAACTTGAATACCCATTTGCATCCTATAGCTTTCTTGCCAGGAGGTAATTTTGTAAGAATCCAAGTATTATTTTTATCCAATGCATCAATTTCTTCTTGTGCAGCTTTACGCCATTCAGCAGCTTCTTCTGCTGGCATTTTCTCAATCTCATCCCATGTTAAGGGCTCTTGAGCTTCTGCTGACTTTGTTAGGTAAGACAGTCTTGGGGGTGGAACACCTTTGTTTTCCCTGGATGAGCGTCTGACAACAGGTTGGTCTGACCTTTCCGCATCCTCTAAATCTGAGAGTTCTTCTCCAATTGATTCCCCTTCTCCAACTGTACTGTCTTCTTCAATGATCCTTTCTGTGTCTGTTTCCTCTGTCTGTTCCTCGTTAGATACAGGTGAGTTGCTTTCAGACATCTGCCTTGGTATGGCATTTATATACACTGGCATGTCTATTATGGTTCTAGTTTCATATTCTGGATGATAAGGCTCATCTGGGATAATCCAGCCTTTATCGACCCTTTTGTTTTCATCAAAATATGTAACATGTCTTATGCCAACAATGCCAGTTTTCAGATTCAAAATTCTATATCCTTTGTGTCCTGGAGCATAGCCAACTAAAATGCCCCTTTCTGTTGTGGAATCCAGCTTATGCCTTCTTTGCTTTGGTACATGAGCATATGCTGTACTTCCAAATGTTCTTATGTGTGACAGGTTTGGCTTCCTACCATGCCATGTCTCATGTGGTGTGCGCTCCGCGCCTTTAGTTGGCATTCTGTTTTGTAGGTACACTGCTGTGAGAATGGCTTCCCCCCATAGTCTTTTAGGGAGATTGCTATCTGACAGCATACATCTGGTCATTTCCACAAGTGACCTAAATTTTCTCTCTGCAACAGAATTTTGCTCTGGTGTATAAGCTACTGTTGTGATATGCTGAATGCCTTCTTGTTCTAGAAATGTGCGCATGCTTTGTGAAGTGAACTCACCACCATTGTCGGTCTGAAGAACCTTTGGTTTTCTTTCAAATTTGTTGCTCACCATGGCTACGTATTTCTTCAGCATGTCTGTGACTTGACTTTTTTCTTTCAGCAAATAGGCCACACAATATCTAGAGAAATCATCCAAGAATATTAGCACAAATCTGTTATTTCCCAATGATGGGATATTAAACGGTCCACATAAGTCACTGTGTATTAAGTCCAGTACTTTATTACTCCTATTTCCTGTGTATGCAGGAAATGAGGGTCTCACACCTTTTTGAGTAACACAGTCTATGCATTTCTCCATTTTACCAGCATCTGCACTTATCTGAATGCCGGTGGCCAGTTGCTTACTGTAAAGATCCTGGATCACCTTACAATCACGATGTCCCAGGCGGCGATGCCAGATTTCCAGACTACATTTACCATCATTCTTCCTTACTTGCGCCATATGTGAGGCTTCACCTGAAATGTTCAGCTTATAAACATCATTATGCATAAAAGCTTCAGCATACACTTCATCATTTTTAGAGATTGTGCACTTACTGTTTTCAAAATGAATCACAAATCCCTTCTTATCTAATGTAGATACACTAAGCATATTGCAAACTGCTTGGGGAATATACAAGACATCACTTACAGGAATTTCTTTAACTTCATTAGACACTTTGCATTTTAAGAATCCAATACCTTTTGCTTGGATCTTAGCAGTCCCTGCATTTGCAGTTTTAAGAATACCTTCCTCTGGACACATTTCCTGAAAGAAATCCTTACAATTGGTTAAATGGCATGTGCTCCCCGAATCCAAAATCCAAGTACTTTCATTTGAATTATTATTTACCATAGTCAAAGATTTTTCTGCCATTAGAAAGCCCTTGTGTTATCTTGTCCTTCATACATTTCCTGGTTTGAAAATTCTTTAGTTCCATTGGCTTAGGTGAGCTAGAGGGAGTGTTTTGTGTTTCCTTACACCATTTAGATACATGTCCCTCCTTTCCACATGAGTAGCAAATCAGCTTGCCCTTGGGTGGAGTTTTCCCATAGCTCCGCCTTCCTCTGTTCTTTGCCAAGAAATTTGTTTCATTTCTCTCTGACTGACTTTGAGAACACATCTCCTCAGAATCATTTATTATGCATTCCTGCCTTAGTTTTGATGTTGCCTGTTCAAAAGATTGCCCTTCAATGGCCTCATTTACAGACCTAAAAACATCAAACTTCTTTGATAGTGAGGTAAAAAGAAATGCTCTTTTCAATGCATCACACATGGGAATTCCAGAAAGTTCTAGCTTTTGAAATGAAGACATAAGATGCATAATGTGATCATTACATTTACTTTTATCCCTTAATTTGGTTTCATTCAACTCTGCCAGCCAAATTGGTTGCTGCTTTGCATATGTAGTTGCATACATAGTTCTCAGTTTATATAAAATGTCCTTTGGTGTATCTTTTCCCTCCACTAATATGGCTTGTTTCTCTGAGAGAGCTTCCAAAAGCATGCACTTCACATAATAGTTTGCATTGTCCCATTCAGCCATATTTTCAGCTGTTCTGTCTTGGTCTAAGCATATATGTAATCCTTTTGCTCGAAGGAGACATATGAATCTTAGTTCCCACTGCTGATAATTAAACTCAGTTAATTTAGGCACCTTGAGAGAATAGAAAAATGGTGAATTTCCTCCCTCAGCCATTTTCTTAGCCTTCTGTCTGCTGTGTGGGGGAGAGAGAGACAGACTGAATCTTTCCTTTAAAACTTAAGAGAAAAAATGTGGCCTTTTTTTCTGCCTGGTAATATTTCTCTTCTTTTTCAATTCCTGGCCCTGGGCCCATAACCCTTTTGTTGGATTATTTGTAGTAAATAATTAGCAGATTTTAGTACACACAGCTTCAGCTTTAGAAATGTTAATTTCTTTCTTCATCTCTCTCTCATTCACCCCTGAATAATTCACTGCTGAGTCACTTTAAAGTTGAAGTAACAAAACATCTGTTTACTCACAGTTTGCAGTTAGATTATAATCAGACAGGCTTATATATACATATTACTATACATTTGTATTATCAGCTCCTTCCATGTGCTTAGATGGTAATGGATGCTCACACCATAGTAGATCCTCTCAGGTTAGGAGAGATCATGAGCTCCATGTGCTCCATGTGCTGCATCTGCTGCATCTAACCCCCACAGGAAGTTGCATAGCTGTGTGACCTCTCTAAGTAATTCACATCAGAGGTCACAGAGTAATCACAGAGAAATAATAGGTGACAGGCAATGCATGTAAAATACAATTACATTCCAACAGGAACCGCCATTTTCAAGGCAGTGCTGGAAGAGAACGGATTGTACTACCTCGCTCCTCCAATAAAGCTAGTGAGCTGGGAAGAGGGCTGCTAGACCACCAGGTTGGGGGGGCTTGATTTGGATTTGCAACCCACTGGGCCACCAGGGCTTTTTTGGGGGGATGCGAAGAGGGATCTCCATCCTCCTGTGAACTTGGGGAGGGGTCACGGGGACAGCCCCAATGTTACTGGCTTGGGGTGGAGGGGTTGGGGTTCCTTCTCCTGCAGGGGGGGGGCTGTATTAGTGGGAATGGGGGGCCTGCTAGCATGCAAATGCTACTGGACAAGGCTCACCATTCCTCCCCAGTGGTCTGCAAACCCTAACGTCATCTCCAAGCTGGCATAGGTTTTGCCGTGGATTTGCGCACTGCTCACTGATCACTGGGGAGGAATATGTTTAGCATGCATTTACACACTACTTGCGATGAGACATGTTTAGCATGCACTTGCATGCTAGTTGCGGTCAGAGCCCGCGAGTGCTTTTTTCATGTGCTCGGGGGCTCTGATCATGGGGCGGTAGCAAACGCAGGGGCTAGTATGGCATTTGCTTCTGATCATCAGCTCATAGGTGACTTACAATTCATACACATAAAAGCGAAACTCTCATATAATCATTAAAAACTCGCCAAACCACAAACAAATATAAATCCCAAGCAAAGACAGCCACCACCCCCCAGTACTACTGCCCATCATAGGCTTGCATAAAAGAAAACAACAACTTAAGTTTCAATCTTCCTTTAAGACTAACACTTTATTTATCCTGCCTCAAGCCCATCAGAAGTTTATTCCATTCAAGAAGTCCTATTATAGAGAAGGCAGATTCTCTCATCTCCACTAGATATATCTTCAACAATGAGAGAACAAGCTGATGCCAGACCCAGGAGTGGAGAGGAGGGAGAGATGGACCAGGGGATGGAGGGGAGGAAGAAAAGATTGAGGGAGATGTTTTGAACCCGAGGGCAGAAGGGAAGGAGGTAGATATGCTGGACAACAGGATGGAGGAATGCTAGAGAGAGGGAGAGATGGTCTGGGGAGAGTGGGAAGGAAGAGAGAGGGGTAAATAAATGCTGGACCATAGAAGGGAAGGATAGCAAGAAAGAGAGAGAGAGAGAGAAATGCAGGACCATAGGGGGAATGGACAGAAAGATGCTGGACAACAGCAGGAGACAGAAGGGAAGAGAGATAGGACAGGGAGATGCTTGGGGGAGTGGAGGGAAGGAACAGGGAGATGATAGGCTACAAGGGGTGGGGGAGAGGGAAAGAAAGAGAAAGAGGGAGAGAAGAGGTTCTGAATGGAGGAGATATATGTGGTGCCATGCAGGTTATCATACAGATGAATGGATACAGAGAGTAGAAATGTGGTAATGGGCAGAAAATGAAAGATAGAAGGGAATAGAAAGATAGGAAAGGAGTAAGATGGAAAATGGGAGTGATAGGTGTGAGAGAAGGAGATGGAAGCTGATAAGTAAAAAGAAGGAGAAAGGGGAGAAAGGGTGAAATTTGAGTGCTTAGAGAGGAATAAATGAAAAAAAAAAGAGAAGAAAGAACTAAAAGGGAAAGATCAATGTATCAGAGACAGATGTAGTGAGGGAACAAAATCAGACATGAGGAGAGAGAAGAATTGACAAATGGACAGCCACCACTGGAAAGACGGTTGGCAGAAGACAGACAGGAAAGCAGAAAAGAGAAACTGGGACCAAAATGGTGGAAAAATAAAATGCCCAAACAATAAAGGTAGAAAGTCCAGCATCCCCATCTCTCTCGCTCCTGCCCTTCTACTCCGACATCTCCATTTTTCTTTCCCCTTCTAGTTCACCCATCTTCACCTCACTCTTCTCCCCCTTCCAATCCACATCTCCACCTCTCTCTCTCTCTCTCTCTCTCTCTCTCTCTCTCTCTCTGCTCTGCCCTTCTAATTCAGCCATCTTCAACTCTCTTCTTCCTCCCCTTCTAGCTCAGCCATCTCCACCTCTCTCTCACCTCTACCCTTCAAGTCCAGCCATACCCACATCAGCTATCCCCCTCGTGCGGCATCTCTCCTTCCCTACCCCACCTCACATCTCTCCTTCTATGAATGTGTCCCCGGCAGCGGCAGCATGGAGGGGAGCAGGCTGGGCTCCCACGGTCCTGCATCTCCTTCCCTTAAGAATCGATCTTGCTTGAACAGGTTCTCGGCAGGAATTCCCACACGCTACCTGCCGCTAAGCCAGAATCCTCCTTTCTGCAGCATCCTGCCGGCGCCTAGTCAGAAACAGGAAGTTGTGACAGGGGGGCAGGATGCAGCAGAAAGGAGGCCTTTTGGCTTAGCGGCAGGCAGCATGTGGGAATCTGAATCACTGCTGCTACTGGGGACCCATAAGAGTGACCCATAAGAGAGGGAGATGCAGGACCGTGAGAGTCCAGCCTGCTCCTCTGCATGCCAGCGATGTTAAAGGTGCACCACTGCTGGATGGGCCTGAGCCCAAACTGGGTGGACCCAGGCCCACCTGTGGCTAAACCCCTGCAGTGAAGCCCCATGCGAGGGGACAAAGGAAGTTTGCTGGGTGGGGTGGGGGGTCTTGGTCATAATCTAATGCCTGGCTCAGGGAGTAGTTGGTAGAAAAAAAAAGAGAATATTTCAGGGTGGGTGGGGGTGGGTGCACAACAAACAGAATATTCTAGGGAGCTGGGAATATTGTCTTTCTTCTACCCATTCCCCCCTTCTCCCCCCCCCCCCCCCCCCCTCTGGAATACAGTCTCCTTCTGCCAGGTTTCCCCTCTCCTGGAGGGAAGGGTTCTTTTTAGAGAGAATATTATATTGTAGAGGAGTTGGGGGAAAGGGGGAAACTGACAGAAGAAAGATTATATTTCAGGAGGCTGAGAGGGAGGCGAAAGCTGGCAGAAGATTATATTCCAGGGAGTTTAGAACCAATGGTTTAGGGGGGACTTAGAATTGCCAATTGTCTGGACTTTTTTTTCAGGATTATACATATTTCTAAATTAATTGTCTGGAAGCCAGAATGATGGCTAAAGGTCTGGATATTTTTCAGAGTTTAACTCTTTATAGCTTTCCAATCCTCTCCCCGTTCCAGTGCAGAGACTGTTGTAGGATCCAGCCAGTGGGAAGGCTTCTCTAGTCACTGGAAGGAGGGGCTGAGATGCAAGAACTGTGGGGCAGGCTGAGTTCTGCACAGGGCTCTAGAAAGAGGCAGTGGGACAAGTGAGTGAGGTTTTTTTTAGAAGGGTTAGAAATGTAAGAGAAGGGGAGTGAGGTGAAGGGTGAATGGGGGCATTGCAGGTAGAGAAAAGGAACTGGCAGTAAATGTAAGAGCTCTTTATATGATGGTGGGCCGAGCTGGTTATGGGAAAAGGGCACCATAGGCGGTTGGTGGCCCAACTGTTTAGGGGAGGCTAAGGGTGTGGGTTTCGAGGTGGGGCCACGTGTGGAGCATACATCCATAATTGTCTGACAACACACAGAAAAAAAAAAAGAAAAAAGAAAATAGTCACAATAAATACCTTTTATTAAATTTAGATATTAGATATGTATCATATGTCAAAGAATAAAGTGGTAGCTCAAAGCATATACTAACCACAATCGCTCAACTGCAAAACACTATGCACAAATTTGTGCAAAAACACACTCAGAACCTTACTGTACCCTAAATATTACACTGGGCAGACCCTAATACACCAATATACAACCCATACGGAAAATGCATACCGTCAACAATATGAAACAAGGGATCATCTACTATAATAAAACTCACCCTCAACGTTTTGAGGACACTGACGTCAGTGAAGCCAAGCCCTGACTTCCTTCAAAAAGGTTTGAAGGTTCGTGGTGGTGAAGCCACCAAATCGCTCAGGGCCCCGCCCTCGAGGGCGGAGCAATGGCAGAACAACGAAGGGATTGGCAGGGAGGGAGGCGGGGGTGGGGTGGGAAATCACCCCGGGCCCCGCCCTCGCGTCAAACGTCATGACGTTGGGGGCGGAGCAATGGCAGAACAACGAAGGGGTTGGCCATGGAGGGAGGGGGGGTGTTCGCGACGAAAACCTTGCTAGTGCCCGTTTCATTTGTTCTGAAACGGGCCTCTTTTACTAGTAATATCATAATTCTCATGTAGAGCCACAAAACACTCTTTTAGGGTAGATAGTGTTCACAATGAGCTCCTTTTATTAACGACCACATGTAGATCCTTCAAAAGGCAGTGTCTCATGATTTAGGCTCTACACCCTTTCTGATGTTTTGGTGCCACCTCAGTAAGGCCAACACACAATCTCTCCACTGCAAACCACTATACATAAACTTGTGCAAAAACCCACTCATAACCTTACCAAACCATAACAGCACTAATTCCAAGGAGCTACAAACTTAAGCATGGAAAGGCAGCACTGTAATTACACCGGGCTCCAAAACACCAGTACACTACCTAGTGACAAAAAAACAAAACAAAAAGGGCTGCAAATACTACACACTAGCAGAATACTGCACCTTGATCACACATGAAAAACACATGACACAACAGATACCTTAAAAAAGGTTCCAGAGGAGATCTGGGAAATTATAGACCGGTGAGTCTGATGTCAGTGCTGGGCAAAATGGTAGAGACTATTATTAAGAACAAAATTACAGAGCATATTCAAAAGCATGGATTAATGAGACAAAGCCAACATGGATTTAGTGAAGAGAAATCTTGCCTCAACAATCTATTACATTTCTTTGAAGGGGTGAACAAACATGTGGATAAAGGTGAGCCGGTTGATATTGTGTATCTGGATTTTCAGAAGGCGTTTGACAAAGTACCTCATGAAAGATTCCAGAGGAAATTGGAGAGTCATGGGATAGGAGGTACTGTTCTATTGTGGATTAAAAACTGGTTAAAAGTTAGAAAACAGAGAGTAGGGTTAAATGGTCAGTATTCTCAATGGAGAAGGGTAGTTAGTGGGGTTCCCCAGGGGTCTGTGCTGGGACCGCTGCTTTTTAACATATTTATAAATGACCTAGAGATGGGAGTAACTAGTGAGGTAATTAAATTTGCTGATGACACAAAGTTATTCAAAGTCGTTAAATCGCGGGAGGATTGTGAAAAATTACAAGAGGACCTTACGAGACTGGGCATCTAAATGGCAGATGACGTTTAATGTGAGCAAGTGCAAAGTGATGCATATGGGAAAGAGGAACCCGAATTATAGCTACGCCATGCAAGGTTCCACGTTAGGAGTCACAGACCAAGAAAAGGATCTAGGTGTCGTCGTTGATGATACGCTGAAACCTTCTGCTCAGTGTGCTGCTGCAGCTAAGAAAGCAAATAGAATGTTAGATATTATTAGGAAAGGAATGGAAAACAAAAATGATGATGTTATAATGCCTTTGTATCATTCCATGGTGCGACCGCACTTCGAATATTGTGTTCAATTCTGGTCGCTGCATCTCAAAAAAGATATAGTGGAATTAGAAAAGGTGCAGAGAAGGGCGACGAAAATGATTTATCTCTTTTGAGATGCAGTGACCAGAATTGAACACAGTGTTCGAGGTGCGGTCACACCATGGAGCAATACAAGGGATTATAACTACTACTACTACTACTTATCATTTCTATAACATCCTCATTTTTGTTTTCCATTCCTTTACTAATAATGCCTAATATTCTATTTGCTTTCTTAGCCGCCACTGCACACTGAGCAGAGGGTTTCAATGTATCATCAACGATGACACCTAGATCCCTTTCCTGATTGGTGACTCCTAATGTGGAACCTTGCATCACATAACTATAGTTCGGGTTCCTCTTTCCCACCTGGCTCTAACTTTGTCAATGTCTTTGGTTTATTTTTGGGTGACTCAGCTGATCATGGCTTGTTTCTTCTCAATCTGAATCAGAAGAGACTCTATTTACAAATATAGGTGAGGTCTTTGCTGATGGTTGCGATACAGCAGAAGAGCAGTATGCTTTGCCACCACACTACCAATGTGCTGCACACTCTAAACTTGGTAGTTGTTAATGTCTCAGAAGATGTTTGTGCATGCTAAAAGGTTTGAGGTAGCATGTAGATTAATTTTGTATGTTCATTATAGAGACTGAGGCTTAATAAGCATGTAAAACATAAGTCATTGTCCCTTATGAGCTATTTTAGTGTGTATGCACTAGTTTTGGGCCCATTGGTCAGATGTTGAGTCAAACTACATCTCCAGGTGCATACTAGGCAGCCACCACACTGCCTCTGCCTTCTTTTATTTTCTATTTTCAAGAATACAAATACAATAAACTCTGGCTCTATTTTTATATCTTCATAGACATCATGTGCTTCTTCCTGACTCTCCCTTTATTCTTCATACCCTACACCATTTCATTTTATGGCTTCTCCTCCTACACCCTTTCTCCTGCTGTCACCATCTGGTCACTTGCCAGTCTTTCCCCTTCTCTTTCCACCTGCTAAATGAATGAATCATTCTTTTAACAAATATCTTTCAATAAACAATTCATCTATTTAACCAGTATGTGCTTGTTTTAATTTTTACAAAGACTTTGAATTAGTTGATAATCTAAACAGCAGAGGATAGACTAATTTAAATAAATTCTCATAGCCACCAATTAACCTCTCTGTTCAGTAATGGCAGGAAAGAAAATAGCATCTGTGTAGCTATGTGAATTTAGGTCTAATCACTAAGGGCTCTTTTTACAAAGCTGAGCTAGCAATTCTGGTATGGGAAATGCGATGAAACCCATTCAGTTCCTGTGGGTTTCATCACATTTGCAGCATGGGAATCACTAGTGTGGCTGGCAAAAGGAGCTGTAAATTTGCCAGCCACATTCCTACAACATTTATTCTCTTTGGGCTAGATATTCAAAGTGATTTAAGTGAGCAGGAGCCTCTCCTGCCCACTTAAATCGCCTGTCACCACCCAATATTCAGTGGCACTAAAGCGGGGTGTGCTGCTGAATATTGTCTCTGACCAGCCCTCAAAAAAGTGGCTGGGGCTTATGTGGATGCAGGCAATATTCATCCAATGCCCGCATAAGTTAAGCAGGTGAATTTAGGACAGCTCAAAAGCTGTCCTAAATTCACCAACTTTTCTTATGCAGGCCCCAGCTGAATATTGGCCGGGACCCACATAAAAATAAATTTTTTTTCCCCTTCCCGCCACTCTGACAAGGTTTGTATGCCACCTTCCTGCTCCCTGATGTGTGACAGCAATGCCCAACAAAAGCCTCCCCCCCCCCAATCAGTTTCCCTTACCCATCTCCACTCTCACCTCCCTGTCAGAATAAGACCCCCCCCCCCCCCCCGGGACCTACCTGACCTCCTCTTAAGAGAGGTCATGGCAGCCATTTTGAGGAAGAGGTTGGTTCGCTCCTGTCCCTAGTGCCCTGCTAGATCATCAGGGAGGTTAGGTAGGCCTGGGGAGGGGTCTTATCCTGACCAGGAGGTGGAGAGGGGCTAGGGATAGGAGGGGAATGCTGAGCGGGGGGGGGGGGACTTTGGTTGGGGGGGTGCTGCCGCACATCGGGGGGGGGGGGGGCTGGGATGGTGGCCTACAGACCTCATGGGGGGGGAGGTTGAGAAGGGGGAAAGTGCCAAGCCCATATAAGTTCTGGCAGCCAGCCTGCGCTCATTTAGCCCAATATTCATTTTATCATAGTCTTCTTTTTCAAAGTTAAACAGTAACGTATTGGATTTCCTATGTATACTTACTCCAAAGCTAATATCAAATCTGATCATATTATGATCACTGTTATCA
This sequence comes from Microcaecilia unicolor, assembly GCF_901765095.1. NCBI lineage: Eukaryota > Metazoa > Chordata > Amphibia > Gymnophiona > Siphonopidae > Microcaecilia > Microcaecilia unicolor. Next base: position 476,932,198 of record NC_044033.1, on the reverse strand, counting down.
AGCAGCCCCATCACCATTACCTCCCACACCAGATCATGTGCTCCACTAAGGACTAGGTCTAGAATTGTTCCTTTTCTTGTCAGCTCCTGCACCAGCTGCTCCATAAAGCAGTCCTTGATTTCGTCAAGGAATTTTACCTCCGTAGCATGCCCTGATGTTACATTTACCCAGTCAATATCAGGGTAATTGAAATCCCATTATTATTGTGTTGCCCAGTTTGTTAACCTCCCTAATTTCCGATAACATTTCTACATCTGTCTGTTTATCCTGGCCAAGCGGACGGTAGTACATTCCTATTACTATACTTTTCCCCTTTACACATGGAATTTCAATCCACAGGGATTCTAAGATGTGTTTTGTTTCCTGCAGAATTTTCAATCTATTTGATTCAAGGCCCTCCTTAATATACAATGCTACCCCTCCATCAATTCGATCCACTCTATCACTATGATATAATTTGTACCCCAGTATGACAGTGTCCCTCCTTCCATCAGGTCTCAGAGATGTATATATCTAATTTTTAATTTAGTACAATATATTCTAACTCTCCCATCTTATTTCTTATTCTTCTGGCATTCACATATAGACATTTCAAACTATGTTTGTTGTTCCTATTTAGATCATGCTCAGTACTTGACAGTATTAATTTGCAATCTTTTGTCTGATTTTTATTTAAGGACATCTAATCAACTATGGTCTCTTTTGCAACCTCACTATCAGGATATCCTATCTTTCCTGTTTTGGTGATATCTTTGAAAGAATCCTTATTCTGAACCATGCACATTTGAGTGACTGTCGGCCTTCCCCCAGTTTCTAGTTTAAAAGCAGCTCTATCTCCTTTTTAAATGTCGATGCCAGCAGCCTGGTCCCACCCTGGTTAAAGTGGAGCCCATCCTTTCGGAATAGACTCCCCCTTCCACAGAATGTTGCCTAGTTCCTAACAAATCTAAAACTCTCCACCATCGTCTCATCCACGCATTGAGACTCCAGAGCTCTGCCTGTCTCTTGCGCCCTGCGCGTGGAACGGGTAGCACTTTAGAAAATGCTACCCTAAAGATTCTGGATTTGAGCTTTCTACCTAAGAGCCTAAATTTGGCTTCCAGAACCTCTCTCCCACATTTTACTATGTCATTGGTACCCACATGTACCAATACAGCAGGCTCCTCCCCAGCACTATCTAAAATCCTATCTAGGTGACGTGTGAAGTCTGCCACCTTTTTACCAGGCAGGCAAGTGACCAGGCGATCATCATGTCCACCAGTCACCCAGCTATCTACATGCCTAATAATCGAATCACCAACAAAAACAGCCTCCTACCCTTCTCACCTGGGCAGTAGCTCCTGGAGACACATCCTCGGTGTGAGAGGATATTGCATTCCCTGGTGTGCTGGTCCTGTCTACAGGATTACTTCCAGCCTCACCAGGGTGATGCTTTCCTTTTAGAAGGCCTCCCTCCTCCATGGCAGCACAGGAGCTGCCAGATTGGAGATAGGACTTCTCTACAATGTCCCTGTAGGCCTCGTCTATGTACATCTCTGTCTCCCTTAGTTCCTCCAAGTCTGCTACTCTAGCCTCAAGAGAACAGATTCGTTCTCTGAGAGCTATGAGCTCTTTGCATCAAGCACATACATATGGCATCTCACCAAATGGGAGATAATCATACATATGACACTCAAAGCAAAAGACTGGATAGCACCCCTCTCACTGCTGGACTACTGCCTGCATCTTAGTATTTTAGAGTTGTTTAATTAAAACTTCTTAAGGTACTAGGTATATCAGATGAATATAATGATCCTTTTGAATGGTGTAATTTATTTAGTGTTTGCTTCTTAGAAACTAATTAAATGTAATTCAAGCTCTAATGAAAATTGAAAATTCCCCTCTTGTTGTCTTAATTAGAATAAATAACTATAAATGAAGAGTTGAGCTAGGGGTGGTAGGAAATGGGAAGGGTGGGTGGGAATGAGGACTGAACTGAGCCCTTCTGTGCCTTCTAGAGACTATCTGTTAATGCTGTGGCAGAAACTCCAAGCTAAATAGTAGTAGTAGTTTTAAAACTATGGGGAAAAGGGTGTGGACACTAGCTAATAAAGGTTGTTTGCATTTTTTTTTATTTTACAATTCTGTGTTTATCAATATCCTACAATTCCTCTTTTAAACCCTAATCTTTGTTACCAAGCTCAGAATAAAATAATGTCACTTACCCTCAGAGATGTCCTCTTCTCTCAGAACTTCTCAGAAAGAAAGTTGAGTGGGACCTTTCCTCTCTATATAGTTTGGATTCTAAAGAGACTATTTCAAACAAACCCTTTGAAGCTAGCCCAGTAATCAAATTTGTCTTAGTAACCTTAGCAATTGTTCTAATTCCTCACACCTTAATTAACAACTAATTCAGGTCAATTGCAGTGCTACCTCTCCAGCAGGCAAGAACTGGGAATAACTTTCTTTTAGAACAGTTCAAGCCTAGCTACTATCCTTTTTTATACTCTTGGCTGTTGTTTCTACCTCTAGAGAAATTTTCAGTTTAAACCTATAGGGACAAAGGATTGTACACTATCCAGCTTATAATCGAAAGAGAAAAACGCCTATATTTTGACCCAAATCGGGAGATGGGCGTTTTTCTCGCAAAGGCGCCCAAATCGGTATAATCGAAAGCCGATTTTGGGCGTTTCCAACTGCACTCTGTCGCGGAAACGGGTAAAGTTGAGAGGGGCGTGTCAGAGGCGTGGTGGAGGCGAGACTGGGGCGTAGTTATCAGCCAAGGAGAGATGGGCGTCTTTAGCTGATAATCGGAAAAAAAAAAAAGGCGTTTTTACCACAATTTTGGGTCACTTTTCTGGACCCTTTTTTTTCACGAACAAGTCCCAAAAAAGTGCCCCAACTGCCCAGATGACCACTGGAGGGAATCGAGGATGACCTCCCCGGACTCCCCCAGTGGTCACTAACCCCCTCCCACCAAAATAAAACCCACTTTAAAAACTTTTTTTCCAGCCTCTATGCCAGCCTCAACTACCGTACCCACCTCCATGACAGCAGAATATGTTCGATCCTGTCACAGCCTTTCCCTGGGTCAGATGTGGCTCTCGGGTGCACTACAGGGTCACATCAGCATTGCATTGTGGTAGGTGTAGGGTATTGGGCTCCGTGATTTCATTAGCTTGTGTTACAGTCTCACAAAGTTGGTAGTTGGTAGGCTCTTCTCCCATGGTGCTTTTCCCCCTGCCTACTGGGTCAGAGTGTGCCCTGTTGTGTTTCCGGTAGTCCATGAGGTAGTGGCCATTTTTGTAAGCCAGTTTTAGATCCCTTCCATGTGTTAGCCATGTTAGAGAACTTAGTTCTTACCTTGAATGTGGCTGAAAGAGGGCATTGTACAACATTCTGCCAGCTCTGACCTGCTAATCTCACTACCAGGGAGACTCGTTGCCAGTGGTGGGGCACAACCTCTGATCTGCAGTTAACTGTGAGTAAGCGCGCTTATTCCAATAAAGGACGTTTTTGGAGAGATTAGTCTTCAGGTGTCAACTGGTGTACCAATGTTATACAGCAGTAACAAGTCCTAGAGGCCTGCGTGTTTGCAGGTCCCTGGAGCACTTTTAGTGGGTACCGCAGTGCACTTCAGCCAGGTGGACCCAGGCCCATCCCCCCCACCTGTAACACTTCTGCTGGTAAATGGGAGGCCTCCAAAACCCACTGTACCCACATGTAGGTGCCCCCTTCATCCCTAAGAGCTATGGTAGTGTTTTACATTTGTGGGTAGTGGGTTTTGGGGGAGGGGGGTTGGGAGCTCCTCACCCGTGGTAAGGGAGCTACAGTGGGGGAAATAAGTATTTGATCCCTTGCTGATTTTGTAAGTTTGCCCACTGACAAAGACATGAGCAGCCCATAATTGAAGGGTAGGTTATTGGTAACAGTGAGAGATAGCACATCACAAATTAAATCCGGAAAATCACATTGTGGAAAGTATATGAATTTATTTGCATTCTGCAGAGGGAAATAAGTATTTAATCCCTCTGGCAAACAAGACCTAATACTTGGTGGCAAAACCCTTGTTGGCAAGCACAGCGGTCAGACGTCTTCTGTAGTTGATGATGAGGTTTGCACACATGTCAGGAGGAATTTTGGTCCACTCCTCTTTGCAGATCATCTCTAAATCATTAAGAGTTCTGGGCTGTCGCTTGGCAACTCGCAGCTTCAGCTCCCTCCATAAGTTTTCAATGGGATTAAGGTCTGGTGACTGGCTAGGCCACTCCATGACCCTAATGTGCTTCTTCCTGAGCCACTCCTTTGTTGCCTTGGCTGTATGTTTTGGGTCATTGTCGTGCTGGAAGACCCAGCCACGACCCATTTTTAAGGCCCTGGCGGAGGGAAGGAGGTTGTCACTCAGAATTGTACGGTACATGGCCCCATCCATTCTCCCATTGATGCGGTGAAGTAGTCCTGTGCCCTTAGCAGAGAAACACCCCCAAAACATAACATTTCCACCTCCATGCTTGACAGTGGGGACGGTGTTCTTTGGGTCATAGGCAGCATTTCTCTTCCTCCAAACACGGCGAGTTGAGTTCATGCCAAAGAGCTCAATTTTTGTCTCATCTGACCACAGCACCTTCTCCCAATCACTCTCGGCATCATCCAGGTGTTCACTGGCAAACTTCAGACGGGCCGTCACATGTGCCTTCCGGAGCAGGGGGACCTTGCGGGCACTGCAGGATTGCAATCCGTTATGTCGTAATGTGTTACCAATGGTTTTCGTGGTGACAGTGGTCCCAGCTGCCTTGAGATCATTGACAAGTTCCCCCCTTGTAGTTGTAGGCTGATTTCTAACCTTCCTCATGATCAAGGATACCCCACGAGGTGAGATTTTGCGTGGAGCCCCAGATCTTTGTCGATTGACAGTCATTTTGTACTTCTTCCATTTTCTTACTATGGCACCAACAGTTGTCTCCTTCTCGCCCAGCGTCTTACTGATGGTTTTGTAGCCCATTCCAGCCTTGTGCAGGTGTATGATCTTGTCCCTGACATCCTTAGACAGCTCCTTGCTCTTGGCCATTTTGTAGAGGTTAGAGTCTGACTGATTCACTGAGTCTGTGGACAGGTGTCTTTCATACAGGTGACCATTGCCGACAGCTGTCTGTCATGCAGGTAACGAGTTGATTTGGAGCATCTACCTGGTCTGTAGGGGCCAGATCTCTTACTGGTTGGTGGGGGATCAAATACTTATTTCCCTCTGCAGAATGCAAATAAATTCATATACTTTCCACAATGTGATTTTCCGGATTTAATTTGTGATGTGCTATCTCTCACTGTTACCAATAACCTACCCTTCAATTATGGGCTGCTCATGTCTTTGTCAGTGGGCAAACTTACAAAATCAGCAAGGGATCAAATACTTATTTCCCCCACTGTATGCATGTGGGAGCTATTTCTGAAGTCCACCGCACTGACCTAGGTTGCCCAGTTGGTGTTCTGGCATATCAGGGGGGTGAGTGTACTACGAATCGTGGCCCCTCCCACGACCAAATGGCTCGGATTAGGACGTTTTTGAGCTGGGCATTTTTAGTTTCCATTATCGCTAAAAAAACCAAATGCCCAGCTCAAAAACGTCCATTTCTTCGAAAATACGGTTCGGCCCGCCCCTTCACGGACCCGTTCTCAGAGATAAACGCCCATGGAGATAGGTGTTTCCATTCGATTATGCCCCTCCATGGGAACTAGTTAATAATACTTGCTGGTCAGACTTTTACGGTCTGTGTCCCACAAATGACAAGACTGATTTGGATAGGCTAGAGTGGGCTTCGATGGCAACTTCAGTAGTTGGAACCTAAGGACAGGGCTGGGTGAACTTCTATGGTCTATGTCCCAGAAATGCCAAAGAGGGACAATAATCAAGTATTTTATATCACATTTATTGCTGGTTTAATCATGACTTGATAATGAGTGTGATTGCTGGGCAGACTGGATGAACTGTTCAGATCTTTATCTGCCATCATTTACTGTGTTACTAGTTGTTCCGTACAGTTCTATGTAAGTTTGACTCAAGTACTGCTCAAACTCCCACACTTTCCTCACAAGACAGAAAGGGCAGTGAAAGAATCAGGGCACCATGTAGTTCAAACTCACTGAAGTGTCATGTGAGGCAGGAAGAAATAGAATAGCTGATCCACAGTCCAACACGCCTCTGTAGAAAATATGCAAGGAATTTAAAAAATGGAGTAAGGGCCAGCTTTAAGGGGTTGATGGTGAAGGCCAATGATCAGAGTGATAGTTGGAACTGAGACTGATTGGAGTTCGACTGGAGAAGAGTGTAGTGGGAGAGGAGTGGAGGGAGAAGACTGGGTAGGATGGGTGGAGGACATGGATAAAGATATGGACTTAGGAAAAGAGAGAGGGTGGGGCAGTAAACTTTGTTCTAGTTACACACAAGTCACTCTAAACGTGTGTACATGGCCAGACCAGTTGTGTCACTGAAGGGGGAAATCTCCCTGTGCTCAGTAAGCTGCTTACTTTGGCCCACAACGATCTTGATTCTCAGACTGAGTTTTTATGCCAAAGTGGCCCCCACTACAAAAGTAGTGAAGGAAACCTTGCTTGATGCAGGTGTTATGGGTCACCAACACTGCTGCCACCACCTACATTAGCTTACCAGTCTCCCACAGTATATCTTAAGCATGCCCCTTCTTTTTTTTTTGTCCCAATGACCTGAAGATGGAGACCTATCAATGAGCTAGTAAGGAGTAAGTCTGCAAAACTTCTGATGGATTGTATAAGATAGATGAAAGTCTGCTTTGACAGTACTTAAGTATTTTAATGTTAACACACTGCTTAAGAAATAAAAATCATGCGTAAAATTCTGAAAAAAATCAATATAGGTTAATTAGAAAAATGATAATTATTCAAAGTAGTTATTGTTTTCTATCATCTTTAGCTGATGAAAACTATCATAAGCTTTCACCTCACGAGAAATTGCAAAATCAATTAAACATATTAAACTAGAAAATTATTCAAAAATGAAAGCTCTTCTATTGAGCTTCAGAAACACTGCTGAGCAATTACTGCCTTAATTCCAATATTTACCTTTCTCTTCAAAGGAGTTTATTGGGCCATACCACATATAGAAGTAATTTTTATATTACTTAAAAAGTGCAAGGATCTCGTCAACTGTGTCAGCATGATGAGAAATTGTAAGCCAATCTCCTTTATTAGCAAAGATTGTAAGATCATTGCCAATCTGTCAGCAGCCTGTTTGGAATTCATTCTAGCTAAGGTAATTAACTGAGATCAAGTGAGTTTCGTAACAGGCTGTTTATTGTCAGGATGTATAAACCATTCAACCCAATCAGAATGCTAATGATTCAAAATATAACAAGTGACAATTCCGATTAATGTTCAAAACATATTTGATTATATTTAACAGCAACTAAAAACTCATTACAAGGCTCCCCGAGACAGTTTTTGCCAAAGGCTCCCCAACACAGTCCTTGTCAAAGGCTCCGATCTTTCTGGCCAAGATCAGGGGCCTTCACTTGGTCTTCATCCTCTGTTATCTATCTGCTGCTTTCCATACCAGTGACCACTGCTCCTTGATAATTTGAGGCTAATGTACTTGTAGGGGCATTTGCGATATGACATCTAAGTATGACTCTGGATGTTTTGCTCAAAATGTCCAGAATCCAAGTGGTGAATATAGTGATTTTCGAAACAGCATAATGTTTATTTATTTATTTTTTTTCAAAAATGGCCCACTTGCTAGATGTTTTTGTGCTTTCTGCATTTATCTTTTAGGTCCATTTTTGAAAATTCCAAGTGAAAAACACACAAGTGAAAAACACTCAGTGTGGTGGCATGTTTGAACACTGGGGAGGGAAGCGCTGTAGTTCCCCTTCCCCAAGCAGTCTTTTCCCATGCTAAAATGGCGGGAATGCACGCCTTTTTGCTGGCGCGGCCCTATCTTTTCTCCTGATATCAGCTCTGATCCTTTCCCACCCTGTGGCCTTGATGTGGGCAGGGGGAGGGGCGGCGTCTCCTATAGGACCTTGTGTTCCATTAGAGACTGCTGGTTCAGGGGATTCCCCTATATTTTCTCCAGCCTTTGATTTCCTTTACCAAAATCACTGTTGAGTCAGAAACTGTTTGCATGTAGCTGGGGCAGTGGCACAAATTCTTCTCAAACTACCCCCACTTTGCAAGGGGATCCAAGGGAAGAACAGAACTGCTTTAAGCTGTTTCTATATCGTCTGAGCAGGATTTCCTCAGCTCTGGGACCCTTAATTTAAACCTTTATTCTTAAGAGAGCTTAGCCTCAGTAGCCCTTTTCATGATTGGAGGAGTTTTTATGCCCATCTCGGGCAGATGGGTTCTAGAGGGCTAAGTTTTCCAAAAAGAATCTGATGGTCCTGCAATGTGCCTTGTTTTTTTCAGGATGCAAATCAGCCACTGGGGGCTTCTCTGGGGCAGGGGATTTCTGACCTCCAGCCCCCCCCCCCCCCCCCCCCCCCAAGCTCATTCTGCTGCTCTGTATGTTGCAGAAGTCTGGTAGGGGAGCTAACAGTTCCTTTTTAGTTCAGCCTTTGGAGTTTTCTGGCTTGTTCCCTATCTGTCTCTTCTGATGGACCCTGCCCCAAAGAGGAAATGCTTTCTCTCCAGTTCAGCAGTAGGGTCCATTTCTCCCCTGTCTTCCTCTATTCACAGGGAGTCTTTTCAGGGCAGTCCCTTTCTACACAAAGGCAGCAAGAATCTCCTGAGCTGGAAAGCCAGGTTTGCCTAAGTGGGTGCATTGATGGCAGCAGGCTCGAGTAGGCCTGACTGTCTGTGGTGAATTAAGATTTTCTTATAGAACTAGAAAAGGTACACAAAAGGGTGACAAAAATAACACAGGGGATAAAATGGCTCAGCAAAGAGAAAAGGCTAAAAAGGTTAGGGATCTTCGGCCTGGAGAAGAAATGGCTGACAGTAGACCTGATAGAGATCTACAGAATCCTGTGTTGGGTAGAACAGGTAAATAATGAAAGGGCACTCCATCAAACTAATAGGTAGCATTTTTATAACAAATCAGATAACATATTTTTCTATCAGAGCACAGTTAAATTGTAGAAGTTGTGGCCAGGTATCATAGCTTAAGAAAAGGTTTTGACAAGTTCCAAGAGGAAAGTCCATAAACTATTATTAGCTATGTAAATTTGAGAAGCTATTGCTTATCCCTTGGCATGACCAAGAAGGACTGTATCTTTTCTTTGGGATCCTGAAGCTACATCAGAATTAGCCACTCTTATAAACAAGATGCAGGGTTTGAAGGACCTTTAGACTAACCCAGTATGGCATTTTTAAAGTATATATTAGTGTGGTATTAATGTGATAGTTTTGTCCAGTGCTTTTTTTGTAGGAAAAAAGGGACCGGTACTCATTATAGGTGGGGTCACCATCTATGGCTCCACCCATATGGTAGCCACACCCACAGTAGTCACACCCCTTATACTAGTCGTGGCTCGTATAAACAGGTATCATTGAAAATACTATACCAATATAGGAGAAAAAAATAACGTGATTTTTTTTCATTATAAATAATTTCTGTAAGCTGTTACAGCTCCAGTATACCCAGTGCAAAAAAAGATAGATGTAAATTCTCAAATTGGACATATTCCAAACACTAAAATGAAAATAAAATGATTTTTCTACCTTTGTTGTCTGGTGACTTTGTTTTTCTGATCATGTTGGTCCCAGCCTCTGATTCTGCTGCTCTCTATCTGTTCCCTTAACTCCATTTCCAGGGCTTCCTTTCCATTTATTTCTTTACTTTCCTCCTTTCGTCTTCATTTCTTGCTCTACATCCATAGGTAATAGCTGGGTCCTCCGCAGACTTGACTGGGGGGAGGTATAGAGTGGATCCAGTTCTTGCCTATTTTCTCCGCCCATATGCAGTTTTTCTCCTCTTTTCCCTTTCCCTCATCTCCATCAGTATGCATCTCCTTCCTATTCTTCTCTCCCCTTCATCCATATGCATCTCTTTCCTCTCTCTTCCCTTTCATCCATCCATGCCCAGCATTTCTCCTCTCTTTTCCCCTCTGTCCATGTTCATCTCACTTCCCCTCTCTTTCCTCTCCTCCATCCATGTTCATCTCACTTCCTCTCTCTTTCCTTCCCTCCATCCATGTCCAGCATTTCAACTCTCTCCCCTCCCCTCCATCCGTGTCCAGAATTTCTCGTCTTCCCTAAATCCATGTGCATCTCCTCCTCTGTCTTCCTTCCCCATCCATGTACAGCATTTCTCCTCTCTCCCTCCCCTCCATCCGTGTGCATCTCCTTCCTCTGTCTTTCCTTCCCTCCAATATTTCTCTTCCCTGCCCTCCACTCCATCCATGTCCAGCATTTCTCCTCCATCTCCTCCTCTCTATCCATGTGCATCTCCTTCCTCTGTCTTTCCTTCCCTTCAACATTTCTCTTCCCTGCCCTCCATTCCATCCATGTCCAGCATTTCTCCTCTCTCCCCTCCTCTCCATCCATGTGCATCTCCTTCCTGTCTTCCTTTTTTTCCCATCCATGTCCAGCATTTCTCCTGCCCTCCATCCATGTTCATCTCACTTCCTCTCTCTTTCCTCCTCTCCATCCATGTCCAGCATTTCAACTCTCTCCCCTCCCCTCCATGTGCATCTCCTCCTCTGTCTTCCCTCTCCTCCATCCATGTCCAGCATTTCTCCTCCTCCCTTCCCCTCCATCCATGTGCATCTCCTTCCTCTGTCTTTCCTTCCCTCCATTTCTCTTCCCTGCCCTCCACTCCATCCATGTCCAGCATTTCTCCTCTATCTCCTCCCCTCTATCCGTGTGCATCTCTTTCCTCTGTCTTTCCTTCCCTTCAACATTTCTCTTCCCTGCCCTCCACTCCATCCATGTCCAGCATTTCTCCTCTATCTCCTCCCCTCCATCCATGTGCATCTCCTTCCTGTCTTCCCTCTCTTCCACCCATGTCCAGCATTTCTCCTGCCCTCCCCTCCATTCATCCATGAGCAGCAACTCTCCTCTCTCCCCTGCCCTCCCCTCCCATCCATGTCCAGTGATTCTCCTCTTTCCCTTTCCCTCCCCTCCCATCCATATCCAGCGATTCTCCTCTGGCCTCCCCTCCCATCCATGTCCAGCGATTCTCCTCTGCCCTCCCCTCCCAACCATGTCCAGTGATTCTCCTCTGCCCTCGCCTCCCGTCCATGTCCAGCAATTCTCCTTTGTCCCTATCCTTCCCTCCCATCCATGTCCAGTGATTCTCTTTTGCCCCCTATCCTCCCCCTCCCTTCCATGTCCAGTGACTCGCCCCAGCCTCCACCTGCCCCTGAGATCGTTCCAATCCCAGCCCCACCTGCCCGCCCTAAGCTCCACAACTTTCCATTCATGCACCCTGCATTGAAATTTTCTGTTTACCACAGCGGCAAACTGGTAGTGAAAGCAGCAGGCAGGCAGGCTCGCCTCCTCGTTGCTTCCATTCCCTCTCAGCGTCCCACCCTCGCAGAAAGGAAATTACATCAGAGGAAGGCGGGATGCTGAGAGGGAAGGGAAGTGACGAGGAGGCGAGCCTGCCTGCCTGCTGCTTTCATTTCTGGTTCGCCGCAACTTCAGGTAAATAAAAGATTTCGACGCAGGGAGCACAAATGGAAAGTCGTGGAGCTGAAGGCGGGCAGGTGAGCCGGCCCTCAGACAAAAAGGTGCTGGTATGCTGTACCGGCACAAAAAAAGTACTGGATTTGTCCTTGGGGCAATGAAGGGGTAATAAGTTTCCCCAAATCACAAGAAATGAACAGATTTTAATCCTGGCTTTCTTCATTCTCAGCCCTACCATCTTGTAAACTGCCCTGCCCCTAAGAACTAACCTTCTTCCCCCCCCCCCCCCCCCACTGCTTCCCCTAAAAATTAACCCCAACTGTCTCACCACCCCACAACTACCCCACCACCCTACAAACTACCCTCCATAACTACCCCACTCCCAAATTCTATCCCTGAAACTGCATCACTACTCTGCAATCTGTCTCTTCTCCCACAACTAGCCCTACCCTGCAAACTGCTCCTTTATCCCCAGTTACCTCCCACAGATGCAACACATGTAGAACACAAACAACAAGTGCTCACACAGCAGGGTTGGAAAGAATTCCAATGAGTCATGAACTGCATTGTGACCTGGATTGGCCACTGTTGGAAACAGGATGATGAACCTTCAGTCTGTCCCAGTATGACAACACTTATGTTCTTATGTTTTCAAAACTGATATAGGGGAGCATTTACTAAGGTGTGTTAAGGTAATAGTGCATCATAGTACTGTAAAGGGATTTTTGTTGTTGTTGTTGCTTTTATATGCTAGCCTGACCCTAGTGGTAGTATCACAAGACTATCGCTTAGGGTCATGGTGTGCCATTTTGAACCCAGAACCTGCAGTGTGAAGGAATGACTGGGGATTGCTCTTGCTCAACCTACCCTAGATCACCAGTGATGCCTTAGGGTAGGCTCAAGGGGCCAACGGGAGTGGGGGGGGTATGGGAGGTGTGGGTCTTAGGATGCTAGTGGGGTGGCAAGGCTTGGAAGCATTCATAAATGTGTCCAGGGGCTTGAGGGGAGGGGGGTACAGGGATATCTTCAGGGCAAAGTGAGAGCTGTTTCATTTTGTGCATTGGCCCCTTTAAGAAATGCCCCCTAGGAGCATTGGGCCACATGTTAGCAGCACAATGTTCCCAGGAAGCAGAATAATGCAGCCTGCAAGGTTTATCTCAAGTTACATTATTCCTGTACTGCAAAAGTGACTAACCTGCAATACTGAGAATACCGCAGGTTAGAGACTGCCACAGTAAATTATGGTGTGGTAACAAGCCAGTTTTTATCCCACTGTATTAACTACTCTTCTTAGTGCAAACTAATTTGATTCAGCATGTGTTAATCATTTTAGTGCACACTAAAGAAATTAGTACATAGTAAACAAAAGGAAATAAATGACAGCACATTGCTAATGTTCATGTAACCTTTATTCCTACATATTAGATTACTTCCAGAGTCATAGTTCTCTCTGATAAATATTTCAGATCTTGGCTTATCAATTAAAAATGAAAACCAGCTTCTATAATTAACTTTCATAAGCCCCCTTTTTTTATCTATAGGACATCCTTAGTAGTGGAAATCAATTGTTTGACATTTAGATGAAGCAACAATTAGTCTTTGGCACAGCAGGAAGATCAACAATGTATTTGTTAAAATTTGTTTGCTGCTAATGTTGATGGAATGTTTCCCAGTATACACTAACAACCACTGAAAGTGTTCCTTGCTGCAACTTTTCTTTCTCCAAAGACAAGTTTACTGGACTTATCTAGCTACTACTGTTCACTGTTTATTAAAATTTCTATATCACCTGGTTATATGCGATCATGGCGGTTTACAAAACACAATTATGATTAAAATAGAAAAGAATACTATAGTAAAATAGGATACACCTATAAGTTTGTTCTAATATAATTAAATAAGATAGGATAAAGCTTCATGTTCAAGTGTATAGCGCTGTGTACGTCTAGTAGCGCTATAGAAATTATGAGTAGTAGTAGTAATGCATATGTCTAATCATAAAAGAAGCATCCCACAGATACCACTACTACTACTACTACTACTACTTAACATTTCTAAAGCGCTACTAGGGTTACGCAGCGCTGTACAATTTAACATGGAAGGACAGTCCCTGCTCAAGGAGCTTACAATCTAAAAGACAGGTGTACAATCTAAAGACAAGTGTACAATCTATAAGACAGGTGTACAATCTAGAGATAAGTGTACAATCTAAAAGACAAGTGTAGAGACAATCTGATAGGGCATACTATATTTCTCGAAAGGTTAGGTGCCGAAAGCAGCATTGAAGAGGTGAGTTTTAAGCAGAGATTTGAAGATGGATAGGGAGGGGGCTTGGCGTAGGGGTTGAGGAAGAGTGTTCCAGGCATGGGGTGAGGCAAGGCAGAATGAGCGGAGCCTGGAGTTGGCAGTGGTGCAGAAGGGTACTGAAAGGAGGGATTTGTCCTGAGAGCGGAGGTTACAGGGCGGGAACATAAGGGGAGATGAGGGTAGAGAGGTAGTGAGGAGCCGCAGACCGGGTGCATTTGTAGGTAAGGAGGAGAAGCTTGAATTGTATGCGGTATCTGATCGGAAGCCAGTGAAGTGACTTGAGGAGAGGGGTGATATGAGTATATCGGTTCTGGCGGAATATAAGACATGCGGCAGCGTTCTGAACGGATTGAAGGGGGGATAGATGGCTAAGTGGGAGGCTGGTGAGGAGTAAGTTGCAGTAGTCAAGGCGAGAGGTAATGAGAGCGTGGACGAGAGTTCGTGTGGTGTGCTCAGAGAGGAAAGGGCAAATTTTGCTGATGTTGAAGAGGAAGAAGCGACAGGTCTTGGCAGTCTGTTGGATGTGCGCAGAGGGAGGAGTCGAAGATGACTCCGAGGTTGCGGGCAGATGGGACGGGGAGGATGAGGGTGTTATCAACTGAGATAGAGAATGGAGGAAGAGGAGAAGTGGGTTTAGGTGGAAAGACGAGGAGCTCGGTTTTGGACATGTTCAGCTTCAGGTGGCGGTTAGACATCCAGGCAGCAATCAGTTCCCCCCTCCCCCTCTAAAATGTCATGTGAATGAAATGCTTGGACAAAAAAGTATGTTTTTAACTGTCTAATTCATGAAGATAGGGAAAAACAGCAGTATTTAACCAGTCAGGAACTGCTCCTGGCCAATTAAATAGCGCTTAACTGACTATCCTCAAATATTCAGCAGAAGATAGCTGGTTATCTCCTGCTAAATATTCACAGTTGTTACGGTTGTGACTGTGTCCAATGCCTACACTCACCTCGCCTCCTGGTGACCAGGCCCTATGGCTGCTGTGGACTGTCTTCTTCCTGTTTCCCCAACGTGTTCCAGAGTTCATTCCAGTCCTGTTCTGATGTTCCAGCACTCCAGACTTGCTTTGGGGTTCCTGTAGCCAAGCCTCACTTGTGACCTTATCTGTAATTGCCTTTATTAAGCACCTGGGAACTTTCAGGCTTGCCTTTGCAACAGAGGTCTTCTGATGAGTTTTGGTCTGTGTATGTTTGTTGCTGTTCCACACCTGCAAGCTTTCAGCTTCAGTTCTAATCCTGTTTGTGTCTGCCCTGTTTGCCTTCAGCTTCAGTTCCTCCACAGTTTGTTCCAACCCCGTCTGCTTTCAGCTTCCATTCCAGCCAAGCCTGTTCGAGAATCCTGAATCCTGTTCCAGAATCCTGAATTCTGTTCCAGCCAAGCCTGTTTGAGAATCCTGAATCTTGTTCCAAAATCCTGTTCCAGCCAAGCTTGTTTGAGAATCCTGAATCCTGTTCCAGAATCCGGTTCCAGCCAAGTCTGTTTGAGAATCCTGAATCCTGTTCCAGGATCCTGAATCCGGTTCCAGCCAAGCCAAGACCGTTCCAGAATCTGGTTGTTCCAGTCCTGCTTATTCCAGCTCTGCTCATCTACAGCTTCAGTTCCCATCCTACTAGTTCCGGTCCTGCTTGTACCAGCCTTTCTGTGTTCAGCCTTACTTCCTGTTGGGTGGTTCACCTGCTGCTGCCGGTCACTGGCAGTGGCCCAAGGGCTCACTACTGCGGACTCTGTGACAGACTGTGACAGCAGTCAGTAGTTAGGGCTAGATTCTATATATCATGCCAAAAAAATTGGTATTGAATAAAATATGCCTAGGCGTATACTATAAACTTTGCCTAAAGTTAGGCACGGTTTATACAATATACCTAAATCTAGGCATAGTTTATAGAATACACCCAGTGTCCATTTAGTCATGGACATCTACGACAATGAAAACCTGGTGTAAATGCCGTCGCCTAATTATGCACGGAATGGGCATATTTATTTATTTGTTACATTTGTACCCCACATTTTCCCACCTATTTGCAGGCTCAATGTGGCTTACATAGCGCCATGGGGCGAAAGCCTCCTCCGGTGAAGAAACAAATATAGAGTGATGTTATTGTAAATGAAATAGATATGTACAGACACATTAGGGAAACATAGAGAGGGAAGTTATATAAAGTTCATTAAGTTCATAACAAATTTGGGTGTCTTTGAGTTACTGGATTCAGGTAATTAAGTTGAGTCCTTAGGGCATGCCTTTTCGAACAGGTAAGTCTTTAGTGATTCCCGGAAGTTGAGGTGGTCGTGCGTAGTTTTCACGGTTTTTGGGAGTGCATTCCAGAGTTATGTACTTATATATGAGAAGCTGGATCCATGAACTGATTTGTATTTGAGTCCTTTGCAACTAGGGTGGTGGAGACTTAAATAAGAGCGTGATGATCTGATTGAGTTTCTGGTTGGTAGGTCTATGAGGTCAGACATATATCCTGAGGTATCACCGTATATAATTTTATGGACCAGGGTACAAATTTTAAAAGTAATACGTTCTCTAATTGGTAGCCAATGTAATTTTTCACGAAGGGGTTTGGCCCTATCAAATCGCGGTCTTCCCAAATACAAGCCGGGCTGCCGTATTTTGAGCAGTCTGAAGCTTCTTTATAAGATTTTCTTTGCATCCGGCATAAATTCCATTACAATAGTCAGCATGGCTAAGGACCATTGATTGTACCAGGTTGCAAAATATTGCCCTCTGGAAGAACAGTTTCACTCTTTTAAGTTTCCACATTGAGTGGAACATTTTCTTGATTGTAGAGTTGACTTGGCTCTCAAATGTAAGGTTCCTGTCAATAGTAACACCGAGAATTTCCAAATTATCTGAAATAGGTTCAAGGGAATATTTAAGTTGTAGCGGGATGGGAGAGGATGAGGCAGTGTGTTTTTTCTGCATTTAGTTTGAGCTGGAATGCATTTGCCCATGAGTTCATGGAATATTATATAACACTGCACATAAATTCAAGGAACACTCGCACCCTGCCCATGCCTTCCATGGCCACCTGCCCTTTTCAGATCCGCATCTTAGAATTTACGTGCATCACTTTCTAGAATACACTTGGACAGTTATGCACATCAATTCTAATTAATGCCAATTAGAGTCAATAATTGCTTGTTAGATGCAATTATTGGCGCTGATTGGCTTGTTAAGCTAATTAAGTTACACATGCAAATCCAGAATACAACTGGGTTTGCATGCAAAATTTAAATCACACCAATTCATGAGTTAGTGGCTAACTGGTTATATTGCATGATATAACCGGCTATCCACTAATATTCAGTGCATTGTTGGCTAAGTTTGGCAGCCAAATCGGGCCACTGAAATAGCAGACCTATCTTTGGCCAGTTTAAACTTAACCAACCAGCACTGAATATTGGCTTGACTGCTTAAGGTTAAACCAGCCACAAATAAATTGGATATTCAATGTCAGTCACTGGAAACAGCCCGGCATTAAATATCTGGTCTCACCACCGGCCATGGAGTTAGCTAGGCTGCCTCCTGTGGTCTGAATACCGGCCCCTTTAACTCTCTCTCCAAATAATTTAGTTGAACATGGAAAGAAAGACCTGACTTATAAATCAGATCTAGCACAGAGATCAAGTTAACAATAACACAATGTACTATGCTTGATGGTTCTTGCTGTATATTGTCTTGAAGATTTACATTAGAAACATAAAATATAAAAATATACAGCATGATAGTAAGTAAGAATTAGTAGGAACAGCCTAGTGAGTAGAGTAGTATAAAGAGAACCTGAGACTAGAGTTCAAAACCTGCTTCTCACACTGATGCTCCTTTTGACTCTCCACTGACTCAGGTACTACTAAAAAATTCTTTTGCAGGAGTATTCATGTAAAATGCACAGAAATCCACAAACACACTAACATTTTGGTATTTGCAGTTTTTCACCCCTTCTGCAAAAATGTTCACAAATTTGTGCCTGTTCTAGTAGACTTTCACACGTGGAGGGGCATTTTCGATATGATGTCTAAGTCAAAATTGAGACGATTTGCCAAAAATGTCTCCAAAAAAACATCAAGCTCACTACCATAACTGAACCAGAAAAATGTCTAAATTTCTGGTTTGATTATGTCTTTCAGCTAGATGTTTTTATGCTCAACACTTCCATCTTAAGTACGTTTGCTATATAAGTTTGGAATGTTTCTTTGCAGGGTTTTGTGTTATGGGTCTCCACATCCTGTGGAGTCACCACATAAACATAATTCCATCTGATTTAATCAAAGTGTCTGGCAGTGAAAGGAGCATGTGCTGCTCCTGAAGTGATATTCACAATTTGAATATTTTTTGTATGATGGGATAGCTCCATTGTTGATAAATATGGACTTTGTGATACAGAACTGGAGGTGCAGGATTTATATTGAGATTCTGTTCAGTCCCATAGAGAATTCAGCCTTCATACCACACAGAAGAATTTATTGAATGATGTTATGAATTATAATGCCAGTTTTAACTGGAAGCTGAAACTAGCTGGAGGAGGAGGAGGAGGGTTTCTTTAAGCATAGAAGAACTTGGTGTCTTATTTTGCTAATTTAAAAAAGGAGGTTGAGGGAAAGGTTGTTTGATGTAGTGGGTATCACTGTTCCCTCTAAGCTAAGCAGGAGGCATCCAATTACATTGCTTCAATGTTGTGTTTTCAATTACTAAGGATAGGTAGGTTCCCTAGAATCCTGCAGAGTTTGCCTGATCCTCACTCTTGAAAATGTGGAGGACTCCTGCTCAGCTTAGAGGGAACAGTGGTGGGCATGATGTGCGGAAATTTTGCTTTGGCTTGCATCCCTCCTTATCATGCTTGCCCCTCCTGTTGCCACTCTAAATATTTCTGTCTGGAAATGTCACTGCAAGTCTTAGGAGTAGCCTAGTGGTTAGTGTAGTGGACTGTAAACCATAGGACCAGGGGCGTAGCCAGACAACAGGTTTTGGGTGGGCCTAGACAACTCCCACCAGAAAAATATCTGAGCTGGCGGGGAAAACGCTTCTTCCCACCTTGGCAGTCTGCAGTAGGCCTGTGCTGAAAACTGAGTATGCACAGGTGCCAGTATCGTGGAGAGCAGTGTTTTAATTACTTTCAGGGGGATGTCTTCAGCTGGCAGAGCTTGGGATCCCCACCAGCTACCGCTAAACGTATGCTACTGTTGGGTGGGCCTGAGCCCTAAGTGGGTGGGTCCTGGCTCACCCAGGCCCACCTATGGCCACGCCACTGCATAGGACCCATGTTGAAATCCCACTTAAACTGTATTTGATTTTTTAGCAATTGTGCGCCTTCCAAAAACAGAAAAATATCTACTGTACCTTGTGAGAATAATCCTGGGTCCCGTGCACCTCCAAGCCTTCTGTTACTTGCACAACACTCCCAGCCTTG
Organism: Microcaecilia unicolor; assembly: GCF_901765095.1. Classification (NCBI taxonomy): domain Eukaryota; kingdom Metazoa; phylum Chordata; class Amphibia; order Gymnophiona; family Siphonopidae; genus Microcaecilia; species Microcaecilia unicolor. The sequence goes on along the minus strand of NC_044033.1, from coordinate 476,912,896 downwards.
TAGTTTACATGAGTTCAGGTCAAGGCCACAAAGTGATACACTCCTGGTTTTCTTCTTTTATTCCAGCCAAGCAGCAGGGCCGGCGAGAGGGGGGGGGGGGCAAAATTCCCCAGGGCCTGGCATCCAAGGGGGGCCCACCCAGCGCTAGCATTGCTCTCCTGATCCTGTGTGCCTCTTTGGACTCAGCAGGAAGAAAGGAAGGACTCTGCTCTATGGCGCTGCCACACACAGGAACAGAAGAGCATTGCAATGCTAGCACCGGGCCCTGGGGAAGTTTGGCTGTGCACAGTGACACAAGGCGGAGCAGGACAAGTAAGTGGGGTGGGCCCGAGTGGGGGGGGGGTGTTTTCCCTGGGCCTGGCTTTGTCTTTTGACGGCCCTGCCAAGCAGTTTCAACATCAGTGTAACTAATAAAAGGAAAACAGCAAACTGAGAGTGTCCAAAACCCAAAAGACTCCTACAAGTCTTTGTCCCCTTTACTCGCTCATCAGGGGTATCCAGTCCTACTTCAAAGGTGCTCAACAAGGTTTTTTCTGTGGTCTGCCCCATTCATAATTGAGGACTGGCAGCTCCCCACTCCCATAAACTTCTTTCGGTGACTTCCCACAACTGCCTTTCACAGTACCTGGAATTCCTTTAGCAGGCTTCCTATTCCAGTTTACCACCCTCTGCTTCATAGCCAGAGTTAGGGTTACCTTTCTCCCTACACTCCATAACCTCCGGGCAGGAAAGGGCAACACCTTCCTCTTCCCAGGTGCTTTCTTTCCTCTCTACCTTTCTAGCTCAATCTACTATTTTCAGCTGGGGATGGGAATGGCTCCTCCCCCCATCGTCTCCTCCTGCTGAGGCACATCTTGCTTTTTCCATCCAGGGGAGCTGAACTTTCTCACTGAGGCTCCTGCCAAACAAGGTAACTTCACCTCTAGCTTAGGAGGAACAATCCTAATCCTTTCTTCCTGACGGCATTCTGGTTTTTCTTTCCATCCCTTAAGTCTAAGGCCAGAAGCTTTATCCCTAAGGGTTGTTTTGCTGGGAATCCACCCCCTAGAGGGGCCATCTGGGATTGCCTCATCACAACCTAAACATATAAACCACCTACAAGCCTAAAGGATATAGAAGTGATATATATATTCCACTGCACTAATCACTAGGCTGCCCCCTCTGCTCTGCATGGATGTCTAGGTGGCTATTGTCAAAGAATATTATCATACAGATGTCCATGTTGAACTGCTATGAATTTACAGCCTGTCTCACTGACACAAACTAGTCAATAATTACTGTGGATTCTTTTGGATTCGTATTGAGTAAATGAAACCTTTATTAGAGGAGCTAAATTCTACAATGATTAAGGTATATACAATGATTGGCTATATAAACACAATGAAGTAGTTCACATGTCTCTTGTTTTCCCCCGTTCATAATTTGGATCTTCCAGTTTGTAAAATGGATGTTCATGCTGGATGTTTCCAGGATATGGACATCCATCTTGACGTATTTCCTGTTTGAAAATACATGTGAGATGGACATCCATTTGGGACATTTTCTGACTTGGACATCACTATTCTGGCTTGGATGCCCATTCAAAAATGCCCTTCTATGTGTCTTTATAAAATAGCATCACAAAAAAATGTATAGTCGTGGCTAAAATGAAGTCCTTTCTTAGCAGCTTGCCACTCTCCACCTATCCCATGATAGCACTATTAGACTACCACTAGGGGTCAATGGTGCTATTTGGAATCCAGCACCAAGAGAAACTGATGATCACTCTTGCTCCCCACTCCACACTAGATACCAGGGAAATCCCCAGTAGTTCCTGGGGATCTTCAGGGGGGAGAGGAGATGGGTTTAACTGCAGTTCTTTTAAAGTCTACTGGCCCCCACAGGGAAGGAAAAGGAACCCCAGCTCAGAGCTGGCATAATTTTTCCATGAATAATGCAGCTTGTGAAGTTCAACGCAAGCTGTTTTAGTCCACTTGCATAGTAATGAGGTGTTTTGTATGCTTTGCATCTCATTGATTTTTAGTGTACATAGAGGTAGACTAATGTATGTTAACAGCCAACTAATACATAATTTTATGTATTAATTTGAGTTAAGTGACAAAAGTCCTGGGTTATCCCCTGAACACACTTTAGTACCTTAGCAATACTTCCTAGAAAAAGAGTGAATGATTATGTTCACATGCAGCATTCTTTACAGTATTGCAGTAAAGAACTGCATATAGTAAAGCAATATTAATTCATACCTCCCACATAATCCCTTCTGCTTCCCTGCTTGACATAGCAACATGAGCAGTGACATGACCTTAAACACAGCCATTACGTCTTCTTTATGTGGCACCAAAGAAAACACATTTGTTTTACTGGAACCCTCACTTTGTCTTAGCTAACTCTTGCTTTCCGTTCTGTATTTTATTTTACAGAGTACTGCTGTTCTCACAGGCAGGCATTCCTCTGCTGATTCCTGTTTCTCTTTACCTGATAGTAAGTCATGGTCTCTCTGGTTAATAGTATTGCTCTTCCACAGAAGCTTAGCTGAAATTGGGTGGCTGGGGGAAGAGGGGTTGGTGGTTGAGAGGCTAGGATGGGGGAGGGCAGACTTATATGGGGTCTGTGCCGGAGCCGGTGATGGGAGGCGGGACTGGTGGTTGGGAGGCGGGAAATACTGCTGCACAGACTTATACGGTCTGTGCCCTGAAAAAGACAGGTACAAATCAAAGTAAGGTATACACATATGAGTTTATCGTGGGCAGACTAGATGGACCGTGCAGGTCTTTTTCTGCCGTCATCTACTATGTTACTATGTTACTATGTTTTCTGTGTCTTTACATTTTCATTTCCATTTATTTAGTCTTATATCTCACATTATCCAAATCTTTGGTTCTATGTAGCTTACAGTATAACAAGGTCAGTTAGTTTGGTTTACAGGTATTACCAGCTTTTCAGATGGCTTCTATTCCTGTAATCTGGGGCAATCATTCTTAACCCCCTCTCTTTTACTCTAGGCCATGTATGTTGGTTCTATGTACTTTTTCGCTTACACCTTCAGCTTTAACCTTATCTCCTCCGGCGATGACACCCCTGTACATGTTCTTACACTCTATTTTATTGTTAATTTGTCGCTGTCTTCATAATGTTCATAGTACTCTCCAAGCCCATCCACAATCCCTTTTCTTATTCGCTGAAACATGGCTTCATGAGGGGAGGCTCTCATACTTTCACAAAGCCTTCCACCTGGTTATTCTACTTATTCCTCCTGTCATTCCTTGAGTCAGAGAGGGGGGGGGGGGGGGTGTTGCGGTCCTCGCCACCTCTACTTTAACTTTTTCCGTAATGGACTATGACTCTCCCTTTCCCTAATTCACTATTACTTTGTTTAGAAAGTTCTCCCCCTATTTACTTTTTAATTCTTATTTTCCCTTCATCCCCTTTGGCTCCTGTACTTGAAAAATGTTTTCAATGCCTTACAGATGTTTCTCTTCGCTTTCACCATTTAATCATTTTAGGAGATTTTAATTTTCACTTACATAATCCTGTTTGACCTTTGGATTAACGGTTTTTGTCCTTATTATCTGATCTTTCTTTTCATCGATATGTTCCATTCTCAACTCACCAGGCTGGCCATACTTTAGATTTGGTCCTATCATATTATTCTAATTTGTTGTTCATTACAAACCTTTCTTTCTCTCCATTGACGTGGTCAGACCATTATCTGATTAAATTTTCAGTTTCTTTGCTTAGATCAGACCTATTTTATTGTTAATTTGTCGCTGTCTTCATAATAAATCTATGCATGTTCATAGTACTCTCCAAGCCCATCCACAATCCCTTTTCTTATTCGCTGAAACATGGCTTCATGAGGGGAGGCTCTCATACTACCATAAAGCCTTCCACCTGGTTATTCTACTTATTCCTCCTCCTGCCATTCCTTGAGTCGCAGAGGGGGTGTTGCGGTCCTCGTCACCTCTACTTTAACTTCATTTATTATGTTGTTTTTATAGTGGATTGTAAACCGCTTTGATTTTATGAACAGCGGTATATTAAATTTAAATAAACTAAACTAAACTACTCTCACAGATGATAGATAGGCATCTCTTACTTTGGTTTGGGTCACACCGTCTTTTCTAGAAACCTAATCAGTGTTCACTGCATTATCACTTTAAGTTTTTTCACAAGCTGCCTGATATTCAAAGGGTTTAACTGGGCAGGATAGGCTCTTGCCCGGTTAAATCCTGCTGTGTGACCCAGCACACGATATTCAGTGCCACTTAACTGTTTAATGCCACTGAATATGGCTGGTTAGGTTAGGGGTGGGCTGGTGGCAGAGCATGGGTGGCGCACCAACTTAGCCGGTTATCCGTGATTTTCAGTTCAATAACCAGCTAAGTAACCACATAAAGTTAGGACAGCAAAAGGTCTGTATTAACTTATGCGGTGAAGTTAACTGGGCACTGGTCTGAATATCGGCCTGCACCCAGTTAATTTCCGGGTGACTGCTGAGACCCAGATTTCAATGCATGGATTGCACATGCCCTGGCATTGAACATCCGAATTAGTTCAGCCTGTGGCTGTGAGCAGCTCAAATGCTGCTTACCAACATGGGCTGAATATCAGGTGAAAAGAGAGCATTTATATGCAATGCCATTTATCTGCCTCACTCTTGTATACAATTTCAAATCATGTCATAATATATTCAAGAGTAGCTAACCTTCCAGTAGTTTTCATTTATTTATACATATACTCTGTGAGAAAAAAACAGATGGGAACCAAAATGAATATCCACATTTTTGCTCCAAAATAGGCAGCTTTTAATTAAAATAGATTCATAAGCTCATCAGGCTGTTTCTCATTAAAAGTGTAATGTTCCCACATTATGATAATGAGATAGTTTTGTAAGATAAGAATGTGAAAGGTTGGTTTGTCATGGATTGATAAAGATAGATGTTAATAACTGAGTCACAGGGTACCTATAGAATCATTCTGAGGCTAAATGTTCAGTATTTCTCTCAAGTAAATACATAGACAAATTATATAGATATAGATATAACCCATCCGAGCAGCTCATACAAACCTCCAACCCAGGGGCCTCTTGCCAGCTTTCCACCTGGGGTACCAGGCAGGCACACTAAACAGACTTCACAGTTCTTTCTCTGCCAGTCAGTGGCGTGTGGTGACATTTACAGCAAGGAATTCAGTAGATATCCTAAACTAAGGTTAATGTACTCACTGTTTGTGGTGAACGATGTCACAACTTGGTCTCTTTCTCTAAGGGTCACCTAAAGCATTTGCCACTTCTCCTTTTGACTTCTGTGTTGATTTGAAGAAACTTAAGTTCTCTATCACCATCATCTTTCCAAAATCTATCCTTCAGTGTTATACACAGATTGACATTATGTGGTGTAGAATTGCTTTAACGTGATGAACTCTGCTTGCATTACAATGTGAGAGCTCCAGACTGTGAGGCTTTTCAGATAATTATTTTTTAATTGCTGGCTGTGGACAGCTTATAACGGCATACTAATATAGGACACAGTGTGACAACATATAGACCACTATTAAGGTCTTGAGACTCCTAATGCAGGCCTTTTTGTGGCCAAAACATGATTTTTGTCAACTCTGTTGAAGATCGATAAAGTGTTTGCAGCACCTTTGATGTGGACTTTATTTCTTTTGGTCATCTCCGCTATGTTTTTCTCTTGTAGAACTGCAGATTCCATGAAAAAAATATTTTGAGCAATATAGAGATAGTCTGAGGCTGAAGTAGCAAGTTGTTGTGTACCCACAAACAAGACGCAAAAGCAGAGAGCAACAGACACATGACTGCCAGGGTGCATGCAACTAAATAAAATAAACTTTGCCATGTCACCCATTCCTTCTTCAGGTCATACTCAAATAGGAGTGACAGTAGACAATGCAAGGCCATTGTTGCTTTGAGCCAAACTGATGGTACATCCATGAAAATGGCCTTAACATTTGAAACAGAGCCAGTTAACAAGCTTCAGTCAACAAAGGTTTGGGCTGAATTGTGTGTAGAGCTAAGAGCTTTCTGGGAATGCTCATTTAAAATAAAACTCATATCAAACAAACTCAATTAAAATAAACACACCTAAAATAAACTCATCTCAAAGTCATGGCATTAATTTTTACCTCATCCCACATCCCACTACTCCTGTTTATCCCACTTAATCATAAACCTTTACCTTTTTCCTTCATATTTCAATTATCTAGCTTAAATCACTAATCCCTCTTTTTACTAAGCCGCACTAGTGGCTATCACGCGGCAGTGCCGACACAGCCCATTCAAAGAGAATGGGCTGTGTTGGCATTAGTGCACGGCAGCCGCTAGTGTGGCTTAGTAAACGGGGGGGGGGGGGGGGGGGTAGTATTAATTATATCTGTTCCTAACTCAAGTTTTACTGGTCTAACATTATATGATATATTTTACTTTCTGTTAATAGTTTGAAATGGTTTTCTAATTTTTATGTAAGTCACATTGAATCTGAGTTCTAATATGGCTAATGCAGGATATAAATGTCATAAATAAATTAAATGAAACTCCAGTCTCCTCTCCTTTTTTTTATAAAATGCTCAGTGGCATCATCATAGAATTTCGTATTTGACTTTCAAGTCAGGAGTAGCTCTTTTTCAGTTGAGAGTTTTGCTACAGATGAAAGTCTCTCCTGCCCTATTGTATTCCTGCAATAGTTATTAATTCTTCTCACACTCGCTCTTGTGGGGTCCCCCAGGGCTCTTTATTATCACTGTTACTCTTTAATATTTTCTTGAGCCCTCTAGCAACTCTACTTCAGGATGCTAATATTCGTTTCTTTTATATGCTGATGATTCACTCTTAATTTTTCCTATTTTCGGAGATTCTATTGATATCATGCCACTACAATGATGTCTCTCCTCGCTTTCTCAATGGATACTCTACAATAAGCTTCCTTCTAAGATTGCTGCTTGTTGGATCTTAGACATGCCATCCCCCCATCATTTGTCTCAGTACTTTTCAGTGTTTCTGTTCACACAGTCTGTTCCTTTCACTACTTACCGGTTATCTTAGACTCTTATCTTTCTTTTGTAGATCAAAGTTCTCAGTTTCTTAAATGGTGCTTCCTCTCTCTGCATCACTTGCATGCTATTCACAACCATTTAGACTTCCAGTCTCTTCATACTCTGATTCATGCCTTTGACATTTCCCAAATCAACTATTGCAGTTCTATTTATGTGGGTATTCCACAATCCAAATTACGCTGATTACAAACCCTACAAATTACCTGTGAACACTTTCTTTGTAGGGCAAAAAAGACTGATCATGTATCACCCCTTTTTAAGCATCTCAATTGGCTGTCTGTAGAGTATCAAACTTTTGTCAAGGTTTTTCATTAGCTCACAAAGCTCTACACTTAGGAGCCCCTTCATATCTCTCCTCGGTTGTCATCCCATATACTCCTATCTGGATTCTCTGGTCACTTGATTCTAACCATCTTGTTCTGCCCCCTCCTAAACATGCCCATTACAAAACAACCCAGAGGTCAGCCTTGTTTTTAATAGTCCCTAAACTTTGGAACGATCTTCCACCTAAGGTTCATTACGAGTTATCTTTTGTTAAGTTTAAAACTTTGGTGAAGACTCATTTTTTTTCACTGTGCATTTGCCATGCCACTAGAGACCTGTCAGCTGTGGACTGAATAAGTTCTTGTAATTTATGATTTGTTTTGTCTTTTTGTTTTTAATGATGGCATTCCTTTGTATGTTTTTATCTGAGATTTTATAATTGATTGTAAACCTCTGTGATCCTTTCACTGGTATTACAGTAAATCAATCATTTTTAATAAATGTAAACATAGTGAGGACCCCCATCCAGCTCATAATGCATTTTTAGAGGGTACTTTTCAAAACCACTGCTAAAAGTAGATCAATGATTTTATAAAATTGTCTCTCTTACATGCAGACAAAAATATGTGCATAACCTGAAAATACATACTTTAACTTGCAGTGAGCATAGGTGGTGCTCCCATGGTGGGGTCAGGGCTTGCATATAAATGCATATTATCATAAATTCCGTAAGTTAACCCAGAAAAATCATAGGCCCCAAAAAGCAGGTGTAAATGCAAAGGCATAATGTTCCTGGGGCAATTTTCAAAACAGAAGTACATATGTACTTTTGCTTTGAAAAATGCAGCAAAGTCTGCACAGAAAAAGTATATCCCATGAGAGCAGTTAAAAAATTATTACATACGCTAAGCTGTGTGCTGTATGGTAATGCCTCTTTAAACTTAACTACGTCTTTGAAAATTGCTCCCTTCATGTCAAATAATAGACTGTAACGTAGTATCACAGTAGATAATGGCAGATAAAGACTGAACTGGCCCACCCAGTCTACCCAGTGTCAAAATGAAATCAGATTTAAATGCATCAGTAGTATAACTTACATACCATTTGACAGATTTTGACAGGTGTCAGCCAATTAGAACGAAGGATCTGCCCAAGCCATGTCAACTGTCTACCCAAGCCATAACCACTCCCTGTCCTGCCCCTTTTGATGACATTGCTGGATGCGACATCATCGCCCTGCCCAAGTCTTGCTCTTTTTTCATGGTCCCACCCCCAAACTCTGTCCCTTTCAGTGACATCACGGGAACTGACATTATAACTCCACCAAGGCCACACCCCTTTTTCACAATTTGAGATTCCTTCTGTAACTATTTTTTCATAAAAACTACTAGAATAAGTTGCTTTTCTGAAAGGTGCCCTAATGAATGAATGATTTTTGCAAAGTAAAGTGAATGCAGTGATAATGAGGTTACAATCAGTTCTGTTTCACATTTCAAATCAGCCACTGGAGAGAGTTTGAGGGGTGGATCCTTCCTGACAGGTGTGCCTGATTGACAGTAGAGCTCTGCCTGCCAGCTTGTGTATGAGATGAAGGCTGCGGTGCTGGTCTCTGTTTGAGCATTCCATTAACGTGTAAAGCATATTTGTTTACTTGCAAAGTGAAGCATTGAGAAGCCTGAAGATCTAGCAAGGGAAGGCACAATACAGCACATTGCTCTGTGAGCAAAGATTACACCAGGGCAGCATTTGGTTACCCATAAGCCATTTTTAGAGTATTAGAGGAGGAAGAGGGGGGTTGAGGTTGTCAGCATGCACCATAAATAAACACACTTTAGGGCTTGCTGTGTTAAAGTCAAAAAGTTTTAAGGCATGCACAGACGACACGAGTTGTTCAATGTTTTGTTAAACAATAAGCCTTTTAGTGTAGGGAGAGGTGGGGAAATACTACTACTACTATTTATCATTTCTATAGCACTACAAGGCATACGCAGCGTTGTACGGAAATAGCAGATTAAGGCTTGGCCTGGGATTCTGTGAAAAACTGAACTTACAACAGCTTTGTGTCCGTGTGCAGAGAGAAACCCCCCCAATCATTTTTAGCGTGCACAGATGGGGTTGGGGGACGAGAGCATCCAAAATGTGACAAAGTGCAGAATTCACTACAATGAACAGAGAAAAAAGGAGTGAATTTAAAAAACAGTGTGTGTATATACAAAATTATTTTCTTACAGAGTTCTAAAAAACATGATTTTCATTTAGTTGTTTATTCCATGCTGCCTGCTTTTTTTTTCACAAGGAGAGAGGAGGTGAGGGTGTGGGGAGAGGGTATACGGAAGGGGTGTGGACTATGCTTCTGAAGGGGAGGCAATTGCTGAGAAACACAGTCAGATGAGCGTTTGATTAAACAAAAGCATGTCCTTTCACTTCTGAGAGATAATGAGCTGTGAGGTTCTTAAAGCACTGATTAAAACAAACAAACAAACAAACAAACAAAAAAGCCTTTTAAGATGATCACACAAACTTTTGTTGGCACAGACTGTGCTGCCTTCTCTCACAAGGAGAGAGAGCAGTGGATTTTAACTGGAATGGACATCTCCCTGCCAGACATATGTTGTAAAGACTAGAAGGCTGAAAATCAAACAGGGAATGAAAGAATAAAAAATAAATGGTTTAAGGGGCAGGGGGAAAATAAACTACTATGCATGCTCCTCCCAAGTTGCAGGGGCAGTGTTGTATGATCAATGTAACAATTGATGTCACTTCCCATCATCCAAGATGGTAATGAGTATTGTGAAATAGGAAGTGTCCATAGGGGTGTTCACTACTTGCTGCCATCTTGAAAAAGTGATATGGCCTAAGCAGCAGTTGTGACATCACCAAAAGTGGTGGGGTTTGGGGCAGGGTTATACAAAAAAGATGGGGTTTGGTGTGGGACTATGCAAAAGAGGCAGGGCTTAGGCAAGGCTATAGCATCATATCTGGTGATGTCATCAATGGGTCAGGTGGATTGGAGTGGGTGTGGCTTCAGCATATCCTCAATTCTGATTGGCTGACAACCTGGAAATGAGTGTGGCACCTGTAAAAATTAATTAGTTTGACAAATAGTATGTATGTTATACTAACATCATTGCCAGCTGAGAGTTTCTATTTATTCACACATTGCACAGCATGGCACTGCAATTCTGTCTTCAACATTCTGCCAGTCAGGTCGAATATTTATATGGTTTACAGACAAAGAAAAACCTGTGAATTTGTAATTAAAGCATAAAGGCTACTATCATATCAGATCACATTCATCATTTTACTTCCTCATGTATTTTCTGTGGCCTTGAGTGGGAACATCAAATCAATTGCTACTACATTAATAAGCCTATTTATAATTATGTTTTATTCCTTTTAACGTGTTGGGCCTAAATACGCATTTACACCAGCAAGGTGGTTAGAATTGTAACTGCCGTTCCATGCAGGTTACTCCCTCATGTATTCATCAAGGGTTGTGACTGCTGTTTTGAGCTGGGGTGTTCTATGCTGGGTTTGCCCTCTTGCTGATAAAGGATCCCCTGTGTTTATCCCATGCCTTTTGGAATTTCATCACAATGTTTAGCTCTATCACCTGTTTTAAGAGAGAATTCTAGGCATCCAATATCTTTTCCATGAAAAAATATTTCCCAGTATTACTTCTGAGTCTTTCTCCTTGGCTCTTCATATCATGAGCCATACAGGTCTTTATCTGTCATCATCTACTATGTTACTATCCTGCTTATAATCGAATGAAAAAAACGCCCAAGTTCCGACCTAAATCGGGAGATGGACGTTTATCTCACAAAAACGAATAAAGCGGTATAACCGAAAGCCGATTTTTGGACGTTTTCAACTGTAATCCGTCGCGGATGCGGACAAAGTTGATGGGGGCGTGTCAGAGGTGTGGCGAAGGCGGAACTGGGGCGTGGTTATCTGCCGAACAGAGATGGGCGCATTTCACCGATAATGGGAAAAAAGTATGCGTTTTTAGCTAGAATTTAGGACACTTTTCCTGGACCCTGTTTTTTCACGAATAAGGCCCCAAAAAGTGCCCTAAATGACCAGATGACCACTGGAGGGAATCGGGGATGACCTCCCCTGACTCCCCCAGTGGTCACTAACCCCCTCCCACCACAAAAAATGAAGTTTCTCAACTTTTTATTTTCACCCTCAAATGTCATACCCAGCTCCCTGACAGCAGTATGCAGGTCACTGGAGGAGTTGTTAGGGGGTGCAGTGGACTTCAGGCAGGTGGACCCAGGCCCATCCCCCCTACCTGTTACAATTGTGCTGCTTAATGCTTATTAGTCGTCCAACCCCCCCAAACCCACTGTACTCACATGTAGGTGCCCCCCTTCACCCCTTAGGGCTATAGTAATGGTGTAGACTTGTGGGCAGTGGGGTTTGAGGGGGATTTGGGGGGCTCAACACACAAGGGAAGGGTGCTATGCACCTGGGAGCTCTTTTACCTTTTTGTTTGGTTTTGTAAAAGTGCCCCCTAGGGTGCCCGGTTGATGTCCTGGCATGTGAGGGGGACCAGTGCACTACGAATCCTGGCCCCTCCCACGAACAAATGCCTTGGATTTATTCGTTTTTGAGCTGGGCGCTTTCATTTTCCATTATCGCTGAAAAACAAAAACGCCCAGCTCACACATTGTTGAATAAAACATGGGCGTCTATTTTTTCCCAAAATACGGTTCGGTCCGCCCCTTCACGGACCCGTTCTTGGAGATAAACGCCCATGGAGATAGGCGTTTTCGTTCAATTATGCCCCTCCATGTCCTCTCTACAACTTTTCCTCCTTTCGAAAAGGTTTATTAATAAGTGTAAACATCTGTATCATATTTCCCTTGACCCTCCTGTCCTCTCAGGTATTGCGTTCCTCTGGACCACTTCTAGTCTCTTTACTTAATTCAGACCTGAACATAGAGTATCTCATTAACAAAGAAAACCTCCATATATCCCCTTTCATGACCAGTGGTAATGAGATAACTTGAAAATTTCAGTTATTCAGTAATAAGTCTGTATTATCTGATAGAGAGAGATGGAATATTCCTGTAAGAAAACTACTGAACCCTGCAGGAGGTTAGACTAACTCTGCATTTTACTGTATCCCAAAGAATTTTAACAAGCAGTGAAATTCTGATACTTCAAACTGATGTTGAAAAAAAAAAACCTATGTGAAGCTGTGATAGCTTTTGTCTTCTGAAGAATGTGGTCATTATCACTATGATCTTATTATGTATGAAATAAAAGTTTTCCTTGATAATGGTAGATTGATGTTTATGTCTCATGTTCAGACACAAAGGTTCCACTAAATCTGTCATTCCCTTTTTACACTCTGAGTTGTAGCGTCTTTGTTTTGTGTACTTTATACAAATCAAATCCTTGTTCATTAAAAAAGTTTCAATGAGAACAATCCCAATGTCAAGTGGGTTGTATATTGATGTTTTGTAAAGAAGAGAGTCAGATGAAAGCTTTCCTGATAGATACCTTACTGCCATTGCTTTTCATTGTTAGACTGGCACAATGTACTTTGACCATCATGTTCCTTCTGTAGGTACTCTGAAGTCTTTACAATGGCAGTCTGTAGAGGAGGCTCCAAAATGAACTCTTTAGGAAAGATGCCTAGTAGGGCTTGGAGTACAGTGAACTAGAACACAATGCTGCAGATGAAAAGAATCTGGTTTGATTCACCTATTACCCCACACTACCAGTGTGACTATTAGCACAGGTAATCTCTTGTGATCATACCAAGACTGTAAGGTCTATGGATCAGGACATTGTAGTTGATTTGTTCCATGTTATGGGTAAACAGTGACTGACATTTGAGTTTTAGAGACTAGTAACTGTCATACAAACAGATATGTGAGGGGAAAATTATTTGGGACAGCTAAAAATATTTGAGTGTGCAAGAGAAAAAATCAGTACAAATGTTCTTTACAGCCCTCCACTCTGCCTATAAGGGCAATTCTATAAATGCACACATTGAAGGAAGTTAAAACCCTGGTGTGGGACCAGAACAGGGAAGCCTCAAGGAAGGAATCCTCCGAGCTGGCTGCAGAATCAGAAGGGGACTTCCAAGGTAGCAAGTTTCCTTGATTTAATCTTGAAGACCCTGGTCCTGGGAGTCCAAGCAAGAACCAGGCCTGGATTTGTTTGTGAATGGTTTGGAATTGTACATTGTGGGGTCTTTTTATTAAGGTATGCCGAAAAGTGGCCTGCGCTAGTGTAGACACGTATATTGGACGTGCGCAGGTTCATTTTTCAGTGTACCTGCAAAAGGGCCTCTTTTTTTGGCCAAAAATGAACATGCAGCAAAATGAAGATTACTGCATGTCCATTTTGGACCTGAGACCTTATCTGACTTAGCGGGTAAGGTTTCGCGCATTAACCAGGCGGTAATCGTCAGCGTGCGTACAATGCCGATTACTGCCTGATTAGTACCATGTGCCGGAAAATTTCCAGCACGCCTACTAGATGCATATACAAAATGAAATTACCGCTCAGGCCAAGCGGTAGCCGGGTGGTAGTTCCAAACTGGCGCACATTGGCCGCACGTAAGCACCTATGGGGCTTAGTAAAAGGGTCCCTGTGTTTGGGCCAGGCCAGAAGCCAGCCCTAATAAAAGTGTTCACTGTGATTTTGAAAAGACTTAATTGGCCTGTGAAGTATATATATGATTACAGAAACAGTGTTTTTGCTTTACCTGCAAAGCCTTGTGCAGCCTAGCTGCCACCCATGCTACCACAATCATACAGTGGGGGAAATAAGTATTTGATCCCTTGCTGATTTTGTAAGTTTGCCCACTGACAAAGACATGAGCAGCCCATAATTGAAGGGTAGGTTATTGGTAACAGTGAGAGATAGCACATCACAAATTAAATCCGGAAAATCACATTGTGGAAAGTATATGAATTTATTTGCATTCTGCAGAGGGAAATAAGTATTTAATCCCTCTGGCAAACAAGACCTAATACTTGGTGGCAAAACCCTTGTTGGCAAGCACAGCGGTCAGACGTCTTCTGTAGTTGATGATGAGGTTTGCACACATGTCAGGAGGAATTTTGGTCCACTCCTCGTTGCAGATCATCTCTAAATCATTAAGAGTTCTGGGCTGTCGCTTGGCAACTCGCATCTTCAGCTCCCTCCATAAGTTTTCAATGGGATTAAGGTCTGGTGACTGGCTAGGCCACTCCATGACCCTAATGTGCTTCTTCCTGAGCCACTCCTTTGTTGCCTTGGCTGTATGTTTTGGGTCATTGTCGTGCTGGAAGACCCAGCCACGACCCATTTTTAAGGCCCTGGCGGAGGGAAGGAGGTTGTCACTCAGAATTGTACGGTACATGGCCCCATCCATTCTCCCATTGATGCGGTGAAGTAGTCCTGTGCCCTTAGCAGAGAAACACCCCCAAAACATAACATTTCCACCTCCATGCTTGACAGTGGGGACGGTGTTCTTTGGGTCATAGGCAGCATTTCTCTTCCTCCAAACACGGCGAGTTGAGTTCATGCCAAAGAGCTCAATTTTTGTCTCATCTGACCACAGCACCTTCTCCCAATCACTCTCGGCATCATCCAGGTGTTCACTGGCAAACTTCAGACGGGCCGTCACATGTGCCTTCCGGAGCAGGGGGACCTTGCGGGCACTGCAGGATTGCAATCCGTTATGTCGTAATGTGTTACCAATGGTTTTCGTGGTGACAGTGGTCCCAGCTGCCTTGAGATCATTGACAAGTTCCCCCCTTGTAGTTGTAGGCTGATTTCTAACCTTCCTCATGATCAAGGATACCCCACGAGGTGAGATTTTGCGTGGAGCCCCAGATCTTTGTCGATTGACAGTCATTTTGTACTTCTTCCATTTTCTTACTATGGCACCAACAGTTGTCTCCTTCTCGCCCAGCGTCTTACTGATGGTTTTGTAGCCCATTCCAGCCTTGTGCAGGTGTATGATCTTGTCCCTGACATCCTTAGACAGCTCCTTGCTCTTGGCCATTTTGTAGAGGTTAGAGTCTGACTGATTCACTGAGTCTGTGGACAGGTGTCTTTCATACAGGTGACCATTGCCGACAGCTGTCTGTCATGCAGGTAACGAGTTGATTTGGAGCATCTACCTGGTCTGTAGGGGCCAGATCTCTTACTGGTTGGTGGGGGATCAAATACTTATTTCCCTCTGCAGAATGCAAATAAATTCATATACTTTCCACAATGTGATTTTCCGGATTTAATTTGTGATGTGCTATCTCTCACTGTTACCAATAACCTACCCTTCAATTATGGGCTGCTCATGTCTTTGTCAGTGGGCAAACTTACAAAATCAGCAAGGGATCAAATACTTATTTCCCCCACTGTATATCAAATAGTTCACATTTAACATTATACCAGGCAAATCTATATAGTATTACAGACCTGTGTGGACAGATGGGAAAGGGAGGGGATGCAAGTGTGATATTATTGATATTAGTGTTGGATAACTTTCGGGATCTTTTATTAAAGACTAGTAAAAGAGGCCCGTTTCAGAGCAAATGAAACCGGTGCTAGCAAGGTTTTTGTCGCCAACACCCCCCCCCCCCCCTGGCCAACCCCTTCGTTGTTCTGCCATTGCTCCGCCCCCAACGTCATGCCGTTTGACACTAGGGCGGGGCCCGGAGCGATTTCCCCCCCCCCCCGCCTCCCTCCCTGCCAACCCCTTTGTTGTTCTGCCATTGCTCCGCCCTCGAGGGCGGGGCCCGGAGCGATTTTGGTGGCTTCACCACCACGAACCTTCGAACCTTTTTGAAGGAAGTCAGGGCTTGGCTTCACTGACGTCAGTGTCCTCAGAACGTTGAGGGTGAGTTTTATTATAGTAGATTAGTGCATGTTATCTGTCACAGGATCCATTTCATTGCTATGGGCCCCGCTGCAGATAACATGCACTTTTCTTTAGTAAAAGACCCTCTTTGTTCTTTAAATAAATGAAGTGATAATTTTTAAAAAGTTATGTGTTTACTCAGGTTCCCTTTTTTATTTTTATTTTTAATGCATTTACAATTTAATAAAAGAACACTTCTTGAAAACAGAAAAGATGACTACCTTCATGATAAATTCTAACTCATAATTAAATCTACCATACTTATTCCATTACATGATCAATTTGCTCATCTATAGCCCACAATTGAGGAGGCAATACACAATATTAAGGAAAGAACTCTACCACCAAGAATTAGAAGGCTAAAACAGAGATTCCAGGGTTACTAATGCTAATTACGGAGTGGAAGTGATTACAGTTCTTGGTTGTGACATAGGTGATTCAGCTATCTTAGATTCTAAAAAGGAGCTTAGTTGTTTAGAATCAAAAAATACACACTTAATTGAGTTTAACTTAATTACACATTTGCAGGGAAAGTTTAGCCAAAATAAAGCGCCCAATTGTAAAACTTTTGAGTGCAATTTAAGAAACTTTTATTGTTTCTTTTGGGTTGCCTTAGAGACATCTGGGAACATTCTAACTTTACAGTCCCAAAACGTTTGTTCTCTATGAAGAAAAAATTGCTTCAAAATCCAATCTCTGTCGGGCTGTAATACGAAGGTCACTATCAAAGTTGCTGTTGTCAAACCCGCTCTATCATCTTCAAGTATTTGAGATAAGTTCATGTCCAAAGTCTCTGCTGGCACGTCCAATGCTACTTCTTGAGCTAAATCTTTTTTTGCAAAAGGTAGCAAATAGTAAATAATTGATATAGGAGGATGTGCCTGTTCTGGAATTTTCAGAATTTCGATTAGATATTTTTTAAAGGTTATTAGAGGAGAGATTGAAACCTGCTTAGGAAAATGTATTAATCTCAATGTATTTGAACGTTGATGATTTTCCAGGATTTCAATTCTATTCTGAAGATATATTATTGTCTTTTATCAAATTTACTTGAACTTGTTGACAATTTTGTATTAGTTTAAAATTATTTCCAATCTCTTTATCCAATGTGGAAATATTTTTTTCTATTTCAGGTATTTTTTCCGATAGAGTATTAGATTGTTGACTTAAGGAAATAAACTTTTGTAAGAAGGAAGTTTCCAGGCCCACTAAAGCCTCCCAAATAGTGTCTAAAGTTATTGTATCAGGTTTTTTAGGCAAAAAGGACTTACTTAGTAAGCCAAGCTCGAGTGTAGAATCTCTTGACAGCTGTCTCACCAATGTCATGCTGTTCTCAGCAAGAACACTCTCTCTTCCTTCACCCACCGTTGCCAATGTGGAGATATCCAGTGTTACAACACTCATGTTGGTGTCCGCACCCGGAGACCCCATCACTTCTTGAAGACCCGGGATTTCCTGGTCCCTTCTCAGTGTATCTGCCGGCATAGGAGGAGGATTCCATTGTTCGGGACTAAATGATATGTCAGCTTCTAGCTGGGAGCGTAGCAGACCTCTCCCTACGCTTTCCAGCAGCGAAGGCGATCCTGACACTGGCTTTGGAGTAAAGAAGCGATCCAGTGCCCCCACCATGGGCGAGACTAGTGCTGCGGAATTAGCGCATAGTCTGCCTCTCCTCTTAGGCATTGGGAATAAGGAAAAAGCTTTGAATCTCCAAAATGGCAGAGGTAAGTTAGGAGCAGCTTCTCTCTGCTCTCTTCAAGCCGCCATCTTGCCTCGATTGACCAATTAAAAAAAAAAAAACATACATACAGATTTCCTAAGAATAATACTGGTGACGGGGAAATGAAAGGAAATTTGGCTATTTATGCCAGAATATAGCTAGCTGGCTGAAGAAGATAAAAACAGTTGATTCTTAGGAACTCCATACAGGAAAAACTAAATACAGTTAACTACAATTAACGACTGACTGCTGCACATAAGAGCAGACTTAGACAAAATGACACAAGAAATTACAAAATTAAATTAAATTGCAGAATATAGCAATGAACGAAAGAACAGGAACGCATGCCTACTAAAGGGTAAAATCCATTTTTTTAAAAACGAGTAGAGCTAATAAATGCCTGGATTTGCTTAATGTGAATCAATCAGCCAAGAAACTCGTGACAAAAATAAACACCAGCTGACAGAAACAGAAAAATAATTTTGGTGGGAAAATCTGTAACAGTCTGGGACACTAAAGAAAATTTAATGTCACACAAACAGGAGTAGCTAATCCTCCATGTAAGAGAGTCAAATACATATTTGATGCCTATAAATAGTCACACAGAACATTTAACTGCTTATAGAAACCGGAAAAACAAAGGCTCCTGTCAGTAATCCCTGCTGTGAGAAAGTCATGCCAGATACCACTGAGATCTTAATAAGAAACAGAGGTACAAACACCAGAGTGCTGAAATAAATCAGAATAGGCTCACCAAATACAGTGAAATAACTGATAAAAATCAGAATAGGCTCACCAAATACAGGCTGACTTCCACGGGAGAAGTTGATGGTCCAGTGTGGGGGGGGGGGGGGGGGGGGGAGGGAGAAGGAGTCTCAGACCTCTGAGATATACCTCAGCTCCATAGAACAGCTGCTTCTTTTTTTTAAATAGAAGCTTATGCCAAAAAAGCACCCCTAATTCAAAAGAAACCCAAGCATTAAATTGGGTCAGGAGAACAAATCAAGGAGGGCATCTCCAACTCAACTGAAACACAGCTGAGAAGGTGGTTCAGGAGACAAGCTAAATAGGTGCCCCCAACTCAACTGAGACTCACGTAAAACTGGCTCAGGAACACAAAACCCTAAAGGGGTAGTTAAAGCTCAACTGAAACTAGTTATAAGCCAGGTCAGGAGCAGGCATGTTAGTCCGTCATCCATCTGCTTTGGAGACAGAGACATCTTGAACATTCTATGCTACATAATACCCTTAAGGGGAGAGTCACAAGAATTATTTTTTTCCTCTGAGCCCATCCACTGGAAGAGGGACACAACCCATTTGTCTGAACTGGTCTGATAGGATGCTATGGAAACCCAGTTTCCTAGTCTCACAAAATTCTTCTGCACTTGCTCACAAGAATAATTTTGTGCATTTGCAAAATGTAATTTCACCTGTTGCTAATTTTTTCAGATCATTTATAAATACGTTAAACAGCAACCAAGCTTAAACCATCCAACAAACACAGGGGTCCTTTTATCAAGCTGTGGGAAAAAGGGCCCTGCACCAGCAGCAGGGCCATTTTTCCCATGCGCCAGGGCCCCTTTTACCACAGTGGGTAAAAAATCAGCATTACATTGGCCACCGTCCAATCTTCAGGTACTATGGATGATTTTAATGACAGGTTATAGATTCCTAACAGCAAATCAGCAGTTTCATGTTTGAATTCTTTCAGCACCCTAGGGTGCATGCTATCCAGTGCAGATGATTTATCACCTTTAACTTATCGATTTGGTTCAGTACGTCTTCCAGGCTCACTAAGATTTCTTTCAGTTCCTTTAATCTTCACCCCTGAAAACCATTTCTGGGACAGGTAGATCTCTTACATCTTCTTCTGTAAAGACCAAAGCAAAGAATTCATTCATGGGCCGATGATTAGAAGCAAACGCAGGTGCTAGAGACTGTTAGTTCCATACTAGCACCTGCATTTGCTACCTCCCCATGATCAGAGCCCCCAAACATGTGAAACAGTGCGCTCGTGGGCTCTGAATGCAACTAGCATGCAAATGCATGCAAAACAGGGCTGTTAGTGCAAGTAGCATGCAAATGCATGCTAAATCTATTCCTCCACAATGATTGGCGAGCAGCGCGCCAAACATTGGTATGCTGACCGCGGCAAACCCTATGCCAGCTTGGAGCTGGCGTTAGGGTTTCCAGACCATTGAGGAGGAATGGTGAGCCCTGTCCAGCAGGAACCCCGACCTCCCCCCCCCCCCCAGCAACACTGGGGCTGTGGTCTGGTGGCCTTCCAGTCCCCCCGACCCCTCAACTCAGGTTCAGGGGGGGCTGGAGATCCAGTGGGTCTCCAGCCCCCCTAACCCCCCTGACATCCCTTCACATGCAGCCCTGGTGGCCCAGTGGGCCACAAGTCAATCCCCCCCCCTCCTGACCTGGTGGTCTAGTGGCTCTTCCCCACCCACCTTCGTTGGAGGACGGAGGTGGCCTTCCTCTTTTTCCATCGGCGCTGCCTTGAAAATGGTGGCGCCCAGCCCTGCCCAGTGCACCCTGGCATGTGTTGGGCAGGGCTTCACATCATATAAAGGAGAAACTATTGTCCTGAAACCTATAGGTAAAATACTCCTTTAACTTTATGAAGAAATGGTTTGAGAATAGAAGGTTAGCTTCCCCTATATAGATAGGTCAGATTGATCTCTACAAAGGCAAAGTTTTCTTTTGCATAAATCTTATGTTTAAAGAGATGTTAATGTTGAAAGAAAAATACAACAATTTTTCGAAGATATAGCTTGAAGTAAAGCTCGCCTCCTTCCAAGTGTCACTCACTCAACTTACTCATCACAAGATGGAATCTAGGATTTGCTCTGCAGAAGCACTATTCAGTGATAGCCACAACAAATGGAAGAAAATCAGTTACTGGGCAGGCAGTCAAACAGGGAGCTAGAGACTCCAGAATTGTCTTAGTCTCAAAAAGTGGAATTTATATCACAGAACAAAGGGGAAAAAAAATTCAGTTTTGTAAATCCAGCCAAAATTGGTGTTCGCATTTCTAAAACCATAACTAATGGCCAACAGTTTGGATGTTCCTGCTATGCTTTATGCATACTCCATGTTTCTTGATGCATGAGCTCATGGACATCTGTTAGGCAGGCACTAAGCCACTCACAAGCCAATCTGCCAGTTTCACTAATATGGAAATGCCAAACAAATACAGGTTTCTATAGACTGCCTAATAATAATGCATAGGCATTTTTTCTTCAACTGCTGCTACTGTGCCAGTCAACAAATGGCACTGAAGGTATACTTTAGAGGAGGCTCCTTTCTAGTCCTCAGACCTATGAGGGTCTCCTGGTGATCAGGACATGGCACCTGGGGACAGTAGGCCAGCACAGACTGAAGAGAGTCAAACGGAGGAGGGAAAGATGAAAGAAATGCTCTCTGACTGTTGAAGCACAATTGGCATCAAAACACTTGATTAATTGGAACATACACTGGCAGTCAGTTATATGTGACAAATCAAAATATCTGCATAATGGATTAAAAACACTTTAACAGTGAAGTGTTTTATCTATTAATGGATATTATGAACACAGCAATATGAAAGCCAATGATAGTGACATTCAGTATACTTGGAGACAAACTTAATAACTGAAGAACAAAGTTATCTAATTCTAGAACATTCAGAACTTATGCCTAGTAAATAAAAGTTCCATCTAGGAAGATATTATTGAAAAGGAGAGATGGGGGGAGGAGAAGTGAAAAAGCAATATTCAGGTTATACTGAATGTCTGGGATGTGCATTTGTTTCCAATCTAATGGTAAAATGTGATGAATGAGACCAGATTCAAGCAGGAAATAGCAAGGGGTAAAATCATCCTCCTACTCCAATTTGACCTATCATGCGCATTCGATATGGTCGACCACCACTTACTACTGAGAATCCTCGACAAGATAGGAATTACAGGAAAAGTACTCTCCTGGATCAAGGGATTTCTGACATCCAGAACATACCAAGTCAAATCAAACTCAGATATATCTCCACCTTGGAAAGCAGAATGTGGAGTACCACAAGGATCACTGCTCTCACCTATATTATTCAACCTAATGATGACACCACTGGTTAAATCTCTATCCAAACAAGGCCTCAATCCATTTCTATACGCAGATGACATCACCATATATATTCCCTTCAATCAGAACCCCACAGAAATCATCAAGAAAATAATAAACAGCATGAACATCGTGGAATCCCGGGCATCGGAATTCAAGTTAAAACTCAATAGAGTTAAAACCCAATGTCTCATTCTCTTGTCCCAATACAATAATGTTCCCCCCTCGGTAATTATCCCAATCTCAAACCACTTGAAAATCTTAGGAATAACAATTGACCGCAACCTAACGCTAGAAAGCCAAGCTAAAAATACAAGCAAGAAAATGTTCCACACTATAAAATCTTCCTTTTCCAGGGATTCATTCTGCAACATGATCCAAACCATGGTGCTAACCCATGAAGACTACTGCAATAGTATTTACATAAGCTGCAAAGATAAAATCATAAGAAAACTACAGACAGCACAAAACACGGCTGCCAGACTCATCTTTGGAAAACACGCTTCGAAAGCACGAAACCCCTCCTAAGAAGCTTACATTGGCTTCCTATTAACGCTTGCATAACATTCAAAATATGCATAATAGTCCACAGAATCATCTACAGACTCGCACCAGATTACATGACAGAACTTATCGATCTACCATTAAGAAACGTGACGAGAACAGCAAGAACCTACCTAACCCTTCACTACCCCAATTGCAAAGGTATAAAATACACATCTTCACATGCCACCAGCCTCTCCTTTATAGGCACACAACTTTGGAACTCACTACCCAAAGACCTGAAACTCACAGAAAACTACCTACAATTCAGAAAAAAACTGAAAACACATCTTTTCAAGAAGTCTTTCCCCCCTGGATCTGCCTAATCCCACACCACCATACATCACGAAAAGTTCAGAAATTGAAAACAATAATATTAACCTCTCTCAAAATATGCTAATATAGCAACCTAAGCATTTATTGTACTTCTGTATTATGTACTAGACTTCTACAAATCTAAATTTTGTAACCGCCTTTTTAGCAATATGTAAGCCACATTGAACCTGCCATATGGTGGGAAAATGTACAATACAAATGCAATAAATAAATAAAATAAATAAATATATTAGAATCATCTTTCTCTTGAATTTCAATGAGAAAGTATTTCTCTTAAGAAGTTGAGGATTTCATAGAGAAAAAACTTCATAGTACGTGGCTTTATCAGAATGAACTGTAAAGAACAGAACAGAGACAAGGCTGAGGCAGAGGGGTAAACAGGACACACGCTACTGTAAGTCATATGTGCTCTGTGGATCTATACAGACTGCAAAGTGACTAGTTCTGCTTCAGGGTTCACCATTTCCATCTTCTAATGAGATATGATTTATGGATGGTGTTCTACATTAACAGTAAAATACCTAGAAATTAACAATATATGGAAACAATTTATTTCTAATGGAATCATGTCAATGCTTCAAAAGGAAAAATGGGAGACCAATCGCCAACTGCAGCACTAGTGGTGATAAGAGACTTGAGTCATGGAACCCCTGAAGTCCACCAGTCTGAATTATTGCAATGGCGTTTTTGCTGGTCTTCCTCAGGTGTCACTTAACAGGCTTCAAACTGTCCAAAATACAGCAATCTGTCTGTTTGCTCATGCTTGTAAGGTTGACCATGTCTCACCTCTACTAGCTCATCATCACTGGCTACCTGTTTTGCATCCAGTTCTAAGCTCCTTACTTTGGTTTACCGCCCGCTGATTTCTACCATGAGCTAAAACTGCTACTGTGGCTTAGTAAAAGACCGCCTAAATTAGTTAATTGGTGCTAAATTGGCATACATACTAATAATTGGTGTCAACAAGCACTAACTGGCACTGATTTGTAGTTATGCATGTAAGTGACTTACATACCTTTTCTATAAACTTGGCATGCCAATTTCAATGGCACACAACTCCAAGAGGGGCATGGATATGGGAGATACATGGACAGATCAGGAGCATGCCAAGCAATTAGGCACTAAGGGAGTCTTTTACTAAAGCTTAGCTCGAGTTATCTGCAGCAGGGCCCATTTTATTCCTATGAGCCCTGCTGCAGATAACTTGAGCTAAGCTTTAGTAAAAGACTCCCTAAGTTATAGAGTAATGTAAGTTACATGTATAACTGCCAGTATTTGGGTGCAAACATTTGCACCAGCCATTGATATGGCATAAGTGCTCATGCACAGAGTTGGACACCAAAATGCAGACTTACGCTAGTATTCTATAACGGCAATTTGCACAATATTACTGTTATAGAATTTGTGCTTAGCACCCAAATTTTTGGCACCTAAGTTTTAGCACCATTTACTGAATTGAGTCCTATATGCTGTACTGGGGGAAAGGGTGGAGTAAAAATGTTTAAATAAAACTAATCATTGAGCCATATAAACCACTTGCACTTCCTCTACTGATGAAGAAAATGTGTGAACAAAAGGCACAATAAGGTGGCATGTCTCATCCATAGGAAACTTATAAACCTTACCACATTGCTGTACCAGAAAAGCACTGGAATCATGACCCTAACAGAATTACAGAACATGAAGATGTTATGATCACCAGGGACAACTCCACCCGACCAATAAAAAGCTGGATGCAAGGAAACCAGACGTAGCGGTAAAACAGAAAAACACCAGAATATCATTATCCCAGAGGTCTTAGCCACAAAACCTAATCTGTTCACACAATTGTATAAAAATTGCAGTAGAAATAGAGAATTTCTCACGTATGGAGAAAAAGACCTCAGCAGAGTTGTCCATTAACAAAAGTGGAGTGAAACTGGTTAAGCTTCCCCTTACGAATGCATTTCCCCTGAGGCAGCATTTGGAAAACAGGGACCCTTGTCACTATTATGTGAAGGGCGCTGAGGATTTCTTCGTAACCATCAGAAGAATTGAGGAATTGGGAATTGGTTTGTAAGTTAAGTGCTATTTTTGTTATTTTTCACTGTTATATTTTCTACTGGATATGGACATTATATGTATGTACTGGTATTACATTAATATGAAAATATAAGTGAATATGGACTATATATACAAGTATATGGATCTTTTTATTGACTTATGATGTGGAAAGTACATCAAAGGAGTTCTTTTGTTAATGGGTTAGGTTAGGGCTCTTCAGCTTGGAAAAGAGACGGTTGAGGGGAGATATGATTGAGGTATACAAAATCCTGAGCAGAACTTCAATCATTGGTCCAAAAAACCCATGAGGCTCTTCAATCATTGGTTCAAAAATCCTCACAAGGATCTTCGTTAAGTGACATGTTAATGCAGTCTCCACGATTCTTTTAAGAAATTCCATTATAAATTTAAGCAAAAAGAAGAAAAATTGAGATTTGATAATTGATACTTGAAAATTTAGAATAAATAAAAAATGTGTTTGCTATAATTTTTTTTATTTTTTTTGTTACAATTTGTACCCCGCGCTTTCCCACTCATGGCAGGCTCAATGCAGCTTACACATTGTATACAGGTACTTATTTTGTACCTGGGGCAATGGAGGGTTAAGTGACTTGCCCAGAGTCACAAGGAGCTGCCTGTGCCTGAAGTGGGAATCGAACTCAGTTCCTCAGGACCAAAGTCCACCACCCTAACCACTAGGGCACTCCGTTTTTTTGGACCAATGATTGAAGTTCTGCTTATCATGATGAAAGTAGCCACAAGTAAGATGGCAGTTGTATCACTGAGCGTAGCCTGAGGTCCTTTTTCCCTGACAAAGAAAAAAGTTTTTTGTGGAATTGGAAAAGTTCTGGTTGATTTTTAGTCCATCTATGGCCTGCCACCTCACAGAAGGCAGTCATGGTCCTCTGTTGTTTAGCCTCACACATAGGGAATGTAATGTACTGAATGTCCTTCAGAAAAGTCCAGAAACTGCGCAATGCAACATTAGGTGGCTATCTGGCTGATGGCTGCAACATCTCCCATAGGGGTCTGAAAGGTTCCTGTGGCCAAGAAAGTCAGGGCTGTGGTCACCTTGACATGCACTGGCAGGACATGTCCCCTCCAAGTACTGGGCGCCATATCTTTCTGTAGCTGCTCACAGTGGTGCTTGACAGTCTCCCTATTGTACCTGTGAAGTCCATGAACCATGTTCTATACCTATAGACCCGCTGCACCACCCCTCTCCCTCTCCTCTCTTTCTATTTGCTGTTGCAGAACTTTGGTTGCAAGATTGTTCTGGGTGTTATATTAAGTTCCACATTCATAGCAGGTGGCTAAGTAACAAGGTTGCCTGAAGTTCCCACATTGCAAGTTTGTTTGTTGTACCACAGAGGTTCAGAGTTTAGACAAAAAACTTACAGTTGTAGACCAGGGGACATGTAGGTAAAGGTAAGGATCCAATCAGGGCCAGAACTATATTCTGTAAGGGGGGGGGGGGGGGGGGAGCAGACTGATGCACAGCATAACACATTCTAGTTTGGGGCAGCAACAGAGCTTCCATATTACCCTGTTCCAGGAGTGAGGTTTGTGGCCAGTCCTGGATTTCTGCCAAACTCATTCTGATGCATTATAGGATCTGCAGTGGGTAGAATCAAGCACTACAAATCCCACAGTGCTTTGGGATACCGTTACTAACAATTATGGTGATGGGGGCATGGTATAAAGATCTGCACTTCACATCCCTTACCAGGGTGGTTTGTGGTTGGCCACAGATGTTGCATATCTAGCCTATGCATTGCTTAAGGTCCCTCATAATAAATGTTTGGAGCTCTGGCTGGAACATAAGACTAGCCATACTGGGTCAGACCAATGGTCCATCTGTGCTGGTGGTCACAGCTGACAATACCTTACTTACATTTGCATTGACTACCCTAGGGAATGAGTCTTGCTCAGTATGGGGTCCTTTTACCAAGCTGTGGGAAAAAGGGCCCTGCACTAGCGGCGGGGGCCATTTTTCACACGTCAGGGTCCTTTTTACTGTAGCAGGTAAAAAAGCCCCCAGCACACATGGCCATACGGTAAGAGAACTCTTATCGCATGGCCATGCAGCAGGGAGTCCTTACTGCCACCCACTGAGGTGGCGATAAGGGCTCCCACGCTAACCCGGCAGTAATCGGGCAGCTTGCAAACCATTTCAATAAGGAGCGCAAAAGAAACAGCACCTTTTATTGAATCAGATTGTAAATCTACACCCATAGTTGAGCGCTCATCTGTTTATTTAGGCACCATTTATAACATTTAGTCCTATATGTTTGGGGTTGTTATTCAAAATACCACCCAGGCTTCTTCTCTGTCTTCTAAAGGTATCACTGATCTCTTTGTATTTGCAGGAGTTAGCCCAGGCCTCTCTTTTTGCTTTTTTTTCTGTTCCTTTTTCACTGCCTTTTGGGAAATCATTTTGAAGTCCTGGTCCTCCCTTTTCTGTAGGATATCAACTTCCTTAAAGCATGCCTCCCTTTGGGTGTCTATCACTCTTCTTCTTGAGAGTTTGTCCAATATGTCCTCCTGTGTCTCAACTGTCCTTTTTTGTTGCCTTTTGTGTGGCGCACTGTACTGCTATGGATTTACAGCCTGTTTCACTAACACAGACTACTCAGTAATTACTATGGATTCTTTTGGATTCGTAATAGGTAAATGAGACTTTTATTAGAGGTGCTAAAATCTACAATGATTAAGATATACATACACAATGATTAGCTATATAACTGAAAAGAAACAATACCTATAATCATTCTATCTATAATTAAAGAAAACCTATCTATAAACAATCATTACATCACTGGTCCCTACATCTAAGCAATGCTAGGAGTTCCTAGGCCAGGAAAAGAAGCAATAAAACAATCATCACTGGTCCTTACATCATCCAGGCTCTTATCCTCAGCTGGGGGGTCCTGTTCACAGCAAAAGCCAGGAGCTTCTTTGACCAGGAGTCTGGTTCTACGTGGAGCGTCCACCCATAGATGGGCTTCCCACTTCCCTGCCAGAGGCCCCCCTTTTTTATTAGGTTTACAATTCATGTTCAGAGCTAAGGAAAATTACAGAATGCTTGAGAAACAAACCATACTATGGGAATGTGATCACATGTTTCCCAGTCCAGGTGGCCAATCTGAACTTGAAAACAGGCTCCACCTCTCCCTTTACATACCAAATTAATTAGAGCTGTGTCTTATCTGCTACATTCCAACTTATTTTCACACAATCAAAGTTTTTATCATTTTTAAACAGAATTACTTCTAATCAAAAATACAGATCCCCAAGTGCACTGGTCGGTCAAGGCAGAATTGAAAAACAATCTTTAAAATTCACTTCCGTTCCACTACAAGTACAAAATTCATTAATCAGCTGCAGCACCTGAATTAAAACAGGAGACCTTTGACCAAATGTTAAAGCAAATACAAATGTGATTATGTTTCATTGATTCATGGGGAAGGGTGATATAGGCCCTGAGGACTGATCATATTCAAGAAGGTCCAAGGTGTCTCCAGCACTTTTAAAAGGGTACTGATGGATATTCAAGAGGCATCAGAGGATCCCAAGGAAAGCACTCTGGTGGGTCCATTATCACAGGACACTGGCAGGAAACTTAACTATACTTCCTAAGGTGTAGTTAAATTTCCTAAATTATGTGACCTTTGTTAACATGATCATGACTTAAACATTAGATGTGCTATCTAGAATTTAATACCTGATGGGATTATTAACACCCAAAATGATTAAGGGTGTCCCCCAATATTTGGCAATCCCACAAAAAAATGTTGCTTGCTGATTAACTGGACAGTTGCAACATCCCTCTCTAGTGCAATATCTTTCCAGGCCACCTGTATTGCTTGTGGAGTCATTTAAATATCTTACAGTTATAACTGAGTCACAACTCTTTCACCCAACAAATTGCTGCAGAAAGACACGTTTTCTATTGCTGTATAAACTGTGCTCAGTCCTTTTATTTATTTTTTCTTTTTATATGTCTTCTTTACTTACTTTTATCCATATGTTTTTCTGTTCATGACTTGATTACTATAACATGGTCTATGCAAGCCTTCCAAACTACAGTCTCAAAATACTGTAAACTTTGCAGTAAAGCTGTAAAGGTCTAAAATACAAACTTGTACATGGGTTTTGTTTTTCCTACATTGGCACTTGAACTGAAAAATATTCATGACCTTATCAACTTTCGAAAATCACTAAAGACTTTTAATAGGACTTACCACATTGATCAAAAATAGGTACTCTAACATATCTATACTTACTTGAAAATCTGTTTGTTTTCTGATTTACTGAATTGATTATATCCACTATGTTATACCTGCTCTTCTGTTACTAATTGTTTATGCACTCTTGATTGACGCTTGTTAAGATGAAATATTGTAAGCCATATTGAGTCTGCAAATAGGTGGAAAAATGTGGAATACACATGCAACAAATAAATAAATAAATAAATAAAGAATGCCGGTTCGTGCATTGTTTGCTAGGCCAAGAGATATGGCCATATCACTCCTCTGTTGTTACACCTGCATTGTCTCCTGGCTGAATTCAGAATCCAGTTCAAGGTTCTTGTTCTTGCTTATACAGCCCTCCATGGAGGTCAATTGTCTTATTTGTCTGCCCTTTCCATTCCATATGCTCCTCTTCAACTTCTTTGGTCTATTAATATGGCACATTTGGAGCCTAAAAGGCAGAGCACCTTCTTTTTTTACTGGCCCCCTCTTTGTGGAATAATCTTCCCCTTACGTTACATGCTGAACAGTCCTAAGTTTTGGAGTGGGCTAAATACACTTGTTTGAGTGTGCCTTTGGAGCCTCATCTGCATTGTACTAGGCCAGGCTTCTAGTTCTGGGAACCAGTCTACTTTATTGACTATTGTGTGCCTTGTTCTGTCCTATTGAATTGTTTGGCATTCCTTTCTGCTTCTTATTTTTCAGATTGTTATCCGCTTTGGCTTGTTTGTTCAATGAAAGCAGAAAGAAAAATTCCAAATAAATAAATAAGTAAATTAAATATCCTTGATTTTATCTTTGTCCATTCTGTGAAATTTTGTGTGATCATGGAGTAAATTATCAGATGTATGCAGGTCATCATTCCATTCCAATTTACCATGAAAGCTATTCTTGCACTGTGTGTTCAATGTTCGACTGCGATGTTTGCATGGTTATCAAAGGACAACTTGGCCCTTAATTAGAAAAAGACTGAGCTTGGCTTAGCTAAAATTCTGATTTGTTTATCCTTGGTGCTTCAGTTTGTTTCAGGCACTTTGCTCTTTAGTACAGAGGTACAATATTTGGGGTTGATAATTGATTCAAATGTATCAGTGTGACCTGAGATTATTTCTGCTGTGAAATGGGTGTTTTATAAGTTATGTATGATATCATGACTTAGACCTTATATTTCAGCCAAAGATTTTCATCTACACTGGCGATGCTGTTTATCTTGGTTTGTCTTCTTCATTGCTTAAGGCTTTGCAACTGCTTCAGAACACGTTCAGAAATGTAGCTGCATGTTTGATCACAGGTAGCAGATTGTTGGAATATATTACTTCACAAATACACTCCAATTCAGTGGCAAATTAAGTTCAAGAATGTGACTATCATCTTTAAAGCAGTCCATGAGGTTGCACCTGTCTTTTTGAAGCCTTTTTGTCTTTTTTTTCATTGAACTATCAGTGTTTTGTGATCAGCTTCTCAGGAGTTGCTGCCGTTGCTATCAGCGAGATCTCATCATGAAATTGAAACTTGACCTCTGGCACTTTCTATTGTGCCTTTGTATTTTCTCTTCCAGAAAAAGTAGAAAATGTTCTAGTTTGAACAATTTTTGAAAAGGTTATAGGCTGTAATTTAAGATGATGTTTAGCCATATGAAAATGATAGGCTATAATAGTTTTTGGATTGGATAGGAGATTTGATTTACATTGTTTAGATGAAAATAAGTAACTATGAGCTTCTTTTACTAAGGTGTGTTAATGGATTTAGCATGCGTTAATGAATTGGTGTGTGAAGTGTCATACAGAGGGAGTCTCTTCATGTTCAAGTGTACAGTGCTGCGTACTTTAGTAGCGCTATAGAAATGATAAGTAGTAGTAGCAGTAGGTATTGCACCTTAGTAAAAGGAGTCCTATGTTACATATGGAAGATTTTTATGCTTGCAAGCAGGAGCAGAGTTTGACCAAAAGACAAATCCAATGTTGGAGATAATGTGAGGAAATACTTTATTCTTGTTGACACAAAAGGACCCCACACGGTCCGTGCTACACCAGGGGTCTTGTTTGTATTCCTCGTAATGTGAGACCCCTCTGGGGAAAGCAGTGCTTGTTTTTCTACTTGCGCACATGCCTTTTGGCAGTTTTGGGTACACTACTGTTCCTTGTACTTACACCTTTGACCAGTTAGAATTATATAGCACATTACGAGGAATACAAACAAGACCCGTGAAGTAGATTCTATTTATCACACCTAAAAATCAGTGCTGAAGCGAAATATGCTTAGCCATATTCTATAAAGTATGCCTATAGAATACCAAATTTAGTTGTGGGCAGTTACGCCAAGTAAAATTCCCAAAAAGGATAACCCTGATGCCAGTTAGTAAACAGACCCCTAAATTAGCTATTGTTTCAAGTTTAACAAATTTGATATACCATCCTTAGAGCACTCTTCAGAGCACTTTACAATTTTAAAAACATAGAAGGAATAGAAATACATCACAATATAGGAAAGACAAGAGAGAGAGAGAGAGAGAAAGAGTACATCTAGAAGCCGAGATCCTGGGCCAGCCAGCAGGGCATGAACGTTAGAGATACAGAGGCCAAAGTGAATAATTTAAGGGATACAGGAATCGCTAAATAGAAAAGTTTATAAAGCAGTTTTAAATCTTGAAAAAGACTGTTCAAGACATAACATAGTTGGAAGTGCGTTCCAGAGCATGGGACTTGATACACAGACTCATATTTGGAAAAGCGAAATACAAAAGCGCCAAACCCCTAAGAGAAAAACTACACTTGCTCCCACTAAAAGAACAAATTGCGTTCAAAATCTGTACCCTGGTCCATAAAATCATTCACGGCGAGGCCGCGGTCTATATGTCAGACCTCATAGCCTTACCAACCAGGAACACAAAAAGGTCAGCACGCACATTCCTGAATCTCCACTACCCCAGTTGCAAAGGACTTAAATATAAATCAACATATGCATCCAGCTTCTCCTACATTAGCACGCAACTATGGAATGCACTACCAAATGTCATTAAAACAATGCACAACCTAACAATCTTCCGAAAATTACTAAAAACCTACCTGTTCAAGACATACCACAATGATCCATCCTAAACACTAGACAATGAAACTCTACCAGAACTAGACAAAACCGAACTCTGTACACTTGACTGCTTCAGTCACTCTGTCACTAATGAACGTTAACACACTACCACTTTATTTCTCACGCTAGACATGAACTGATTATCTAACTTACTCTATAATTTACTTTATCATTTATGAACTTTAATGCAATACCACTTTGTATTTCTCATTCCGGAAATGGCGATCGCCATTACAGCATAATGTAAGCCATATTGAGCCTACAAAAAGGTGGGAAAATGTGGGATACAAATGCAACAAATAAATACATAAATAAAGATTCTGGTACAAATGAAATCAAATTGAACGAAGTGATGGGACTACCAGTTATTCTGTGAGCAACAAAGTGCCCTACAGTATGTGGGGAAGAAGGGATAAGATATGAGAGATAAAGCCGAATGCCTGAGTAGTGCACATTATGGACCAATGACAGCAGCTTAAATGAAATTTTATGAGAGAAAAGGAGTCAATGTTCCTTCTGAAGAATGGGTGTGACATGGTCATATCTTTTGGATCTGGTAATCAATTTAACTGCAGAATTCTGCACTATCTAAAGATGGCAAAGATCCTGAGTACAAACTCCATGAAAAAGGGAGTTACAATAATTTAAGCGTTGAATAACGAAGGAGTGGGTAAGTGTAGCAGAACAGTTTTATTAAAAAGATGGCATACTGAATAGAGTTGTTTGAGTTTGAAGTAACAAGCTCTAATAGTATTCAAAATCGGACGTTGAAAATTCATGGTATCATCCAATATGACACCTAATATTTTGGTGGATGATTTGAAGGCAACAGGTATACTGGACAAAGAAACAGGGGCTGCCAAAACAGGTCTATCCCTATAGCCTATGGTCATGCCCTGAGATTTATCAGGGTTTAATTTAAGCCTATGAGAGAGAAACCAATCATAAATTTTACCTAGACTTTAAGATTAGAAATCTCTGTTAAATCATTATGTTGTAAACCAACCAGAATTTGTTACATCTTTCGCAAAGGGAAGAAGCAATGAAGGGATTTATCACTGTAGAAGAGGAATGTAGGATGTTCCTGTATAAATAACATTGAAAAAATTTTAATCTAACATTTTTTAAGCCTTGCAGTTTTATTCAGCTGTTTTGCTTGTTAGTCTGACTGTGATGTATCTGAAAAGTCTGGGAAGGTGTTAGAGTTGGTGGCGATGGCCAAGGTGCCAAGCTGGGGGAAGAGAGTGATGTCATTTGATGTGACGAGAAGCTTGTGATAGTTAAATTGTGCCAACTATTTATAAATGTGTAATGCTGAAAACTTTAGAAATTGTCTTTCATTGTCTCTAAGGAGTATATTTACTAAAGGTTGTTAAGCCTTTAACACGCGGTTAGTGAACACTAACAGGCTACCACAAAATGCGTTAAAGGGTTTTGTGGTATTTTGCCTGTTTGCACATACTAACTTGCATGATGCCAATTTTTTAGATTTTTTTTTTGGGAAGGGGTATCATGAGCAGAAAATGGGTGTTGTTGTATTATCCAGTTAGCACTTTATGATTAGTGTGTGCTAACGGGATAACGCAGTTAACACGGGAGCACTTAGCACCTTCTAAATAGGAAGTGATAAGTGCTCCCACATTAATTCTTAGCACGCACCACATGTTATGAGAATTATTGAACAACCTGCAATTAAAACTACAGAAAAAGCTCAAATATATGTTGCAGTCAATCTGGGTTTAGTGAATGAGAAAGTTCCACAGTAATCCTTGTTAAGCCCCGATTTTACCACAGGTTAGTAAAACAACCCTTAAGTGTTTGATGTTATACTTTGTATCAGTTAGGGAAAGTTACATATGGATATCTGTTTGTGTGTGTGTATGTGTGTATACACTGTATATATATGGGGTACTGTTGTGGAAAGACATAAGACACGTCTGGCTTCTATTTAGTATGTTTCCAAACTCTCAAAAAATATTATGGAAGGACCTTAAAAAAATACTGGGGACACACGAGCTCGGCCAGAATGGCCTCAGAGGACTTCCTGGAGGAGGACTGCAGCCTTCCCAATTCCCCTTTCAATCTAGTCAGGTGACCTGAAGACAGGAACGTAACAAGCCCAGTGCACGCTCTGTGCGACACGTGCCCCCCCCACCTTGTAAGTGAAGTCAATGAAAGAGGTGAGATTTTCGTGCCCCAGCTTCCCTTGTGCTCTGCACAGTCACATTGTCCACACATATACCACGGACATTCCCGCAAATATCAACACTCCAGACCACAGCCTCCCTGTCTCGGACAGCCTGAAAATCCTAGACCGAAACCTTTCACTAGAAAGCCATGTAAAATCCACAACAAAGAAAATGTTCTACTCAATGTGGAAACTCAAACGCGTGAAACAATACTTCCCAAAGGAAATATTCCGCAATCTGATTCAATCGATGGTACTGAGCCATACTGACTAATGCAATGGAATCTATGCAGGATGCAAAGAGCAAATCCTAAAGAAACTTCAAACTGCACAAAACAAGGCTGCAAGACTCATCTTCGGAAAAACGCGATTCAAAAGCACAAAACCCCTTCGCGAAAAACTACACTGGCTCCCAATCAAGGAACGGATTGCTTTCAAAATCTGTACTATGGTCCACAAAATCATATACGGCGAAACACCAAATTACATGTCAGACCTAATCGACCTACCAGTCAGAAACTTATCCGCATCTACACGAACTCACCTAAATCTACACTACCCAAGCTGCAAAGGTCTTAAATACAAATCTACGTACGCATCCAGCTTCTCCTACATTTTTTTTGTTACATTTGTACCCTGCGCTTTCCCACTCATGGCAGGCTCACAACTATGGAACGCACTACCAAAAGACCTGAAAACCATATATGACCACCTACATTTCAGAAAGTCACTCAAGACACACCTGTTTAGAAAGGCATACCCCACAGATCCAACGTAAAATGCCTAATCTCTGCAACACAACAACACTATAGCTTGTAATGATAACCACCGAACTCTCTCGTCGAACAATTCCTCTATGTGGTCCTACCACATGAACCTTACCATACCACAACTTCACCTTGTAATTGTATACACCAGAATATGCATCTGCTCTCCTACAAAGAGGTGGGAAAATGTAGGGTACAAATGTAATAAATAAATAAATACTGTAGCTTGCTACGGCCCTGCCTGAAGGGGTCCTGATTCCAGTGGGAATGGCATTCATTTTACTGCTGTCTGCCTGTTCTTGGTTCTAGGTCCCAAAAAGCAGGAAGGCAAGCAATCTGCACGATCCAAGATGGCAAGAAACAAACAGCAGACCGACAAACATCCGTCATTAAAACTTATTTTCCACAACATAAAATGAAATGTCAGAAGCCCAACACAGCCTGTTTTGCCCTTTTGAAGGCTGCATCAGGGGCACGTTAGAAACTCTCAACAAATACATACGATTAAAAATAGTCATCATAATCATAAGTGCTAATTCAGTGGTTCCCAAACCTGGTCCTGGAGGCACCCCAGCCAGTCATGTTTTTGAGATATCCACAATGAATATTCATGAGAGATATTTGCATGCACTGCATTCACTGCATACAAATCTCCTGTGCTACTCCAATGCTAATTGGGTAGGATGTGGTAATGTGCCCACACTACCACATTAACGAAGACACGCCTACTCTGTGCCTATGGGAATGCTTCCAACACTGGAAAATGAAAAATATGTTTTGGTGTGGAATTAGCGCACGCTTAGTAGGAAACTACTGTGGGATGCTTCAGCACGTCCTACAGTAGTGCCGTTTTAGCACGTGGTAGGCCTGTGTTAGGCCTACTGCACCTTAGTAAAAGGGCCCCTAAAAAAACTATAAAATCATTGAAAGACATTACTTTTTGTAAAAATGGATAACTATTTAATAGACTATAATTTTTAAAAACAGCCTACAGTACATTAAAACATTCAAAACTGAAAAAGTGCACCAAAAACGAAACTGATGGTTGGGACTGTAAAAGGGACATCTGATCAGCTGGATCACATTGAATTTATAGTTTTTCCACTCAAAAAAACACTTGTAATTCAATAAAAATACTGGAAAAAGTTATGAATTCCAATGATGTCATTATCAGGGGCATTTTCGAAAGAGAAGAGCGCCCATCTTTCAACACAAATGGGGAGATGGGTGTCCTTCTCTCAGGGCCGCCCAAATCGGCATAATCAAAAGCTGATTTTGGGCATCCTCAACTGCTGTCCATCGCAGGGCCAACCAAAGTTCACAGGGGTGTGTCGGACGCGTAGCGAAGGCGGAACTGGGGCGTGCTTAAGAGATGGGCGTCCTTGGCCGATAATGGAAAAAAGAAGGGTGTCCCTGACGAGCATTTGGTCGACTTTACTTGGTCCATTTTTTTTCACGACCAAGCCTCAAAAAGGTGCCCAAACTGACCAGATGACTATCGGAAGGAATCGGGGATGACCTCCCCTTACTCCCCCAGTGGTCACCAACCCCTTCCCACCCTAAAACAAAAAATTATTATTATTTTTTTTGCCAGCCTCAAATGTCATACCCAGCTCCATGACAGCAGTATGCAGATCCCTGGAGCAGTTTTAGTGGGTGCAGTGCACTTCAGGCAGGCAGACCCAAGCCCATCCCCCCCTACCTGTTACATTTGTGCTGGTAAATGTGAGCCCTTCAAAACCCACCAGAAACCCACTGTACTCACATGTAGGTGCCCCCCTTTACTCCTTAGGGCTATGGTAGTGGTGTACAGTTGTGGGGAGTGGGTTTTGGGGGGGGGCATTGTGGGGCAGCACCAAAGGGAAGGGAGCTATGCACCTGGGAGCAATTTCTGAAGTCCACTGCAGTGCCCCCTAGGGTGCCCGGTTGGTGTCCTGGCATGTCAGGGGGACCAGTGCACTACGAAAGCTGGCTCCTCCCACAACCAAATGCCTTGAATTTGGTTGTTTTTGAAATGGGTGTCCTAGTTTCCATTATCGCCAAAAACCGGGGATGACCATCTCTAAGGTCGACCTAAATGTTGAGATTTGGGCGTCCCCGACCGTATTATCGAAACGAAAGATGGATGCCCATCTTGTTTTGATAATAGCAGTTTCCCTGCCCCTTCACCGGGACATCCTTACAGATGGTTGTCCTCGTTCGATTATGCCCCTCCACGTGTTCTAACAACAGAGAAGAGTTGGTATCAGTGGCAGGCAGATGGAAAGCAATAGAAAAAGCCTAGGGCACCATAAACAACATAACATTAATAAAGTTTATTTCACCTTTAAATTAATCAGAAAAGACATTATAATACCCATACAGATAATCATAAATAGATGATAGGTGTGAATCACAAAAATGGGATAACCCAACATAACAGGCACCAGTGACACAAATAAATATGTAAAAAGAAGTAAAAAGCTAATAACTGCAAAGATAAGAGATGGCAGTTTAAAGGAATACTGATAAATCAGTGTCCAGATTACGTCCTTGAGGAGTCAGGGTCTTAAATCCAAAAATGAACTTTTGTTCAGTTTTGAGCAGTAGGCTATCCACATTATCTCCTTTCCATAAGGGTCAGATATCCCTTCCCTCGTTCACTGCTAGTGTCTCAGGGTGGGGGTGGGGGGACTAGATTGGACGAAGGTGATTCCTCTGTGCTAGAGATTTGCTAGATAACCAGTCTTTGGGTCCAGGGGATCTCTCTGTGAAATAAGAGCTTGAGTCTCTGGTGGTCTGTTTGGGCCATTTTGGGGGGTCTGGATCAGCTCCCTGGTTCCATGCCTGATGCCTTGTGTAAGCAGGTTCTGGCCCTTTCTTTGATATGTGTATGCCATCTCTGCACAGTGGCGCTTGGAAAATCATCCCATGATCCAGGAAGGTGAAAGTTCTAGGCACCAACTCAGCCTTTTACCCTTGAGAGGGAGGACTGAGGAGAATACTACCTGCACACCTGTCTGCGCCACCTTCTCTCCCAGAGACACAAAATCACTTTTGATATATTTGGATGTGTACCTGGCAGTATCCTTTGCACCAACATGGACGTGAAGCATTAGATATAGTCAGCAGGCTTGCTGAATTTCAGCAAACTCTTCATATGGCACTCAGATGAGCAGGTGAGGTAATATGGTCATCTACTTTCAATAAGTACGGTATACCAACTCCTGGCCAAAATCTGGAATCGATAAGTCTTGCCAGCAATATACCTATTGGAGGGATGCCTAGGATAAGGCTACTAACTGGATCCAGATTCGCAGGACACAGATGATCCAATTCTGGGTTTACCCCATTGCCTGCAGGGACTTGTAGTTCTGATTTCCCCATTGCAGTCACTAAGAAAAACAAGTCACAGCATGCATTGGGGTAAATCCAGGACTGGAAGAGCCTTGTCCTGCAAATCTGGATCCACTTGGCAGCTTTACTCCAGGACAACTGCAGCACGCTCCATTATGATAATCAGGGAACAGTGGAGGTAATAAACAAGCAGTTTGCAAAAAGTCCTTAAGTTTGTCAGCAGGTAAATGCCACTTTTATCCAATCACAGAACAGTACAGTCAGCCCTCTTTCCCACTTTGAATGTTCTTCATTTCCAGGACTTCAGTATAGGGGCCTATCAGAGGGAAGGAAAGGGAGATGTGTGCAAACTGGCCTGAAGATTGATTGTATGAACGGTTACTCCTCAGCATGGTCAGTCCACTGGAGATGCTACCAAGTTCACTGGTTCTCCTAAGCCAGCGGTGGATGCTGTGGGACAGGCTTAATTCCATATTGGTTGGTTCATCTAGGGTCTAGGGAATATTCAGTCACAACTGACAATAGGCTGCCAGTCATGCATAAATTCCCTTGCTTTGTTTCATCTGCTGTTCTCAATTTGATGTCTGTTTATTTGCACTACTGGCTCCAGAGAGTATGGAGACATGGGCAGGCACCCTGACATAATATCCTGGACAAATAGCCTTGTAACAACACAGCCCCTGTAACAAAATAGCCCATAGCCCTTCACAAAAATAAGATGTATAGTTAAAACTCTCTCCCTCCCTCTAGGGTCCAGCATCTCTTCTCCCCCTCTTCCTCATCTGAGCTCTCTCTTCCTTGAACTCCCTCTCCACTGCAGCAACTTTCTCTACTACCCTCTTTCCTGCATTCTGGCATCTCTCTCCCTCCCCCTCCCATGGTCTGGAAATGCATCTCTTACCCTTCCTTCCTTCCCACCCACCTTCCAACATAGTCCAGCATATTCCCCTTTTCCTGCTGCCTACCCTCCATGGTCAGGTATCTCTCTCTCCTTCCCCCCCCCCCCCCCCCCCAGCAATCCTCCAACATTCCAACAGCTGCTTTGGCTGGCCCTGGAAGCGTTCTCTCTATTGTGTCCTACCTACATAGACATAGAAAGTTGTATCAGATGAGGCAGGAAACAACAGAAGGAAATCTTCTAGGGCCAGCCTAAGCAGCTTGTTTTCCTTGTTGACACTGTTGGCAGCCCACAGGAACATTGGAGGATCGCTGGGGGTGGGGGGGGGGGGGGGGGGTTGGGAGATGGCGAGAGACATACCATACTACGCAGGAAGAGGAAGACATTAGGAACAGTGACCACTGAAACTGGGGTGGCAAAAGGGACACATACCTCGGTTCAAAGCAGCAGCGGGACTTAGAAAGACACACAGCTGCAGCAGCAGGAGCAGAACAGGTAAAATACTCAGGGGAGGGCCCTTTTGTCGGGGGGCTCATTGTCAGGGGCCAAATTGTGGGCAGGCCCTTTTGGCAGGAGCTATTTTGTTGGGGACTTTTTTGTCTGCTTTTTTTGTTGTTGTTGTTGGACCTATTTTGTTTGGGCCTTTTTTTGACCAGGTACCGGAGATATTCTTCTCTCAGCAGAGAGCCTACTTGCTAAAAAGGGTAATTCTATAACTTGGTGCCTCGATTTTTTTTTTTTTTATTTGTTACATTTGTACCCCACTTTTTCCCACCTATTTGCAGGCTCAATGTGGCTTACATAGTACCGTAAAGGCATTCGCCAGTCAGTTGATAACAAATACAAGGTTATATTGTGGTCGAATGAGGTAGGTGTGTATCAGGCACCATGAGGGTCGAAGGGAATGAAGATTGTGTATTGTCCAGTATGATCATTGGTTATGTTGTGTTGCTGGGTGTGGGGATTTATGTTGGATCGGTTGGGTAAGCCTTTTTGAAGAGGGTGGTTTTTAGTGATTTCCTGAAGTTTAGATGGTCATGGATTATTTTCACAGCTTTTGGGAGTCCATTCCATAGTTGTGCGCTTATGTAGGAGAAGCTGGATGCATAAGTTGTTTTGTATTTAGACAATACAATGGGGCATGCTTAGTGCCAATTGTATAATAGCACCTAGGTGCATCTAAGCCATTACAGAATACTAGTGAAAATCTGTAATGGTATGCCAAAACTTAGGCACGATCCTTTATGCCATGTCACTGGCAGATGTAAATAGTCATGCCAAAGTGTGTCGAGTGAGTGCATAACTGATAGTGTTCTGTAAGTTATATGTGTCACTTGGCACCACGCCCACGGTCTGCATTTGCTGGTCCCACATTTACGCCCACGTTGGAGTCATGCGCTATAGAACTTAAGAACTTCTTTATAGAATGGCACCAAGTGAACTTATGCATGCAACTGCCAATTAAAGACACCTTTAATGCACGGAAGTGGCATGTAGAATTAGGTGTGAGCTTACAGGATTGCCCCATAAGTGTTAGGGTGGTGTCTGTTTCAAATACATCTGGACAGAACTCCTTCAATGAGCTTCAAGACAGGAGTCAAGCTGGAAAATGAATTAGTAGGTTTTGACCAAAAGAGAATCAGCACTCATCGATTCCAGATTAGTATCATTATGAATGTTGTCCCAGCAGGTATGTCCAATGAATTAATGTCAATAAAAGAAACAAAATCTCACCAGGATATACACAATTTTTTTCATATAAATATCTGACTGCTCACAACTATCCAACGTTTTTTTGGAAAGAGACATCAAACTAACTGCTTAAAAATTGACATTTGACATCATCCATTCATCCCATCAATGGATCACAATGATCACAGGATAGAAAATGGAAGGGTAGAAGGCACTTCCTGGAACAGTGATCTTTGCTTGGCACTATACTGTGATTGAATGGAGTGGAATGTGCTGCAACATAAGGTCTTCAAAAAATAAAATAATAATGAAGAAACCTTTTTAAACAGGCAAATATGGTAAACACAACAGCAGAAGTCCTTGAGCTGGGCCAAGGAATAGAGAAGTAAGCCATGACAATGATCTCGTCTACAATGTGGAGCTTTGGCCTAACCAGGAGTGGTGCAGGTGCAGGCCCAAGATTTGGGACACTCAACTTGGGCTTGTAATGCCATTCCAGTTGTTGGACCTTGGGAGGTCTGCTTCACCATATTAGCCTCTCCAGCTACATTACCTTGTTGGGACTTCAGTAATGTCCTTGCTGGGCCAGACCCCCAACATTGGCTTGAAATTACCTGCCATATAGCCTTTATTAAGTCAGTTCCTTTTA
Organism: Microcaecilia unicolor; assembly: GCF_901765095.1. Taxonomy (NCBI): domain Eukaryota; kingdom Metazoa; phylum Chordata; class Amphibia; order Gymnophiona; family Siphonopidae; genus Microcaecilia; species Microcaecilia unicolor. Next base: position 476,871,076 of record NC_044033.1, on the reverse strand, counting down.
TTTCAAATAATATTCTTTCTTATCTCAGAAATGAATCTTCACATACAAGTTTAAAACTGATTTAAAAACCTTTTTTCACACAGGTCTTTTGTGACCTGGTTGAAAATTAGCTACAGAGGATGACTTCCATTGAGTAAAGACTTCTTGCTGCTATATTTTTTCCCTTCCATTTTCATTATTAATTTAATTCCCAATCCCCACCCCCCTTTTCACCCTCCTTCCCTCGTTTTTTAAATTATAAATTGCTTTGATCTACATCCTTCAATGGTGATAAAAAATATTTTCAATTAACTAAAATAACCTATTATCCTTATGTATCTTGCATAACTGTTCTGGAGAATGTGGAGCAAGGGAGAAATCCTGATGCTGTGACTTAAACTGGAGTTTTGGAGTGCAAGGGGAGCCGAGCGGGAAGATGGCCGCCGATTAGAGAGCTCCACAACGCCGCGCGAGGGATCTCCTTCTCCCCCCGCTTGCCGGGGCTCACCCGCGGCAAACAACGCTGCATAAAGACCCCGAGAGCACGGAGACACATGCGGGAACTCGCTGATGTGCCCCACGAAACCGTGACCGAAGCTAATTGCACCGCATGCGCCGCGATTCAAGATGGCGGCCGGAAAGAATCTCAGAGCGGGCAGAGGAATAAACGGCAGCATGAATAAGCGGCAGATGGCGGCCTGGTAAGGAACGGGCACAGAAGCAGAGAAGGTCGTTAAAAGTAGAAGCGACTGAGCGATAGTTCTTCCCTGCTGCTCCCCCCCCCCCCCCCCCCGACTCGAAGAGGGCACTAGCTCGGTCCTTCACAATTCCCATAGCTGGAAGGAGAAATAAGCCAAACACAATGTAATAGAGACGCTGTGACACAATGGTGACTGGGGTAAACTAAAGAATTTGATGTAACAGCCTCCCGGAACTTTATAGACAAGCCAACTGCGAATAAGGGTGAAGAACTGTGCACAGATTGATTCTATAATACACGTTGGATAAAGAATCAAATTAAAGAGTACGTTACCCTGCTCATAATATTCAAACTGTTACAGAAGGTGGAATAGAAGTGCACATTGGACATAGGATCCTCGGTCCCCTCGACATTTTCAGATAAGAGTGCCAACTCCACAGTGCAGGCGCACAAAGCACAACGCAGGGCGAAACGCAGACTGCATGGAGCAATATCTGAAGCCTAAATCTGCTGGCACAACCCGAAGTGGCACCAAATACGACAAGGGGAAAAATTCTCCTTCATCCACAGGGGCACAAATGGCCGAAGGAAAACTTGAAAAACTTAGGGACTTCTCTGAAAAACAATTGGCCCAAATCACTATGGCAGTAAGTGCTGCACTTAACCCCAGATTTGACTTACTAGAACGCCAAATGAGCAACATGGAAGCTAATATGGCAGATACGGTAAGGAGGCTGGGAGAAGCGGAAAGCAGAATGTGATGTGCATAAATTCTAAGTCATATCGTTGAAAAATGAGCATTGTTATGGGCGTACAATAGGCAGGTCATGGGCATTTCTAAAATCTATGCACATTGTTATAGAATTCACCTGCTCTGCACCTAATTTAGGCATCAAGATTTATAACAGGTTTTAGTTAGTGTAATTGACCGTGACTAAATTTAGTTGTGTGGACTGGCACTTAGCATATTCTATATACCACATGAAAATTTAAGCCTATTCTACAAAATGTAGGCATATTTTAGAGAATATACCTAGGTGTATTTTTTTTTTTTGCCTGCACAGAATTTTCAGGTGCCATATATAGAAACTAGCCCATGTTTTGAAAATAAGAGTACAGATCTTGAAATAAACCCTTGCCTGAATCGGTAACCAATGAGCTCTACTCATCAAAGGGGTAATCCTATCAATCTTCTTAGCAGAATAAACCAAGTGAACCACTGCATTCTGTAGAGTATGTACTTTCTTCAAAATTGTTTGTGAACAGCCAGCCAGCAGAAAGTTACAGTAATTAAGCTGACTTAAGATCAAGGCCTAGATAATTAATTTAAATTGCAATGGTTCTAAACAGTGCCTAATCCTTCTTAATCATTTTAAAGTAAAAAGCAAAACTATTTTTGTTAGCTGATTTACCTGCTTTTCAAATGAAAGTACAGTGTCTAATACTATATCCAAGATCCTGAGCTCTGATTCCACCGGGAAGCTACCTGATCTATAGTTATTGTACAACACGGAACAGCCTGTTATGGATTAGTAGCAATAAAAAAAATCTTTGTTTTGTCTACATTTTATTTTAGTCTGCGAGTAATAACCCAATCTTCAACTAAAACTTTACACAATTTGCAGCTACCAAATCCAAATTTGAAATCCCCCTGTTCAGTGGCACTAGTAATGTGATGTTATCTGCACAGATAAAATTCCTTACCACATTGCTATCCATGTCAGTCTCAATCTGATTTTCTAAATCACCCTCCTGAACAGGTGCCATACCCAATCTCTAAGTTCTCCTCATAGTTAAGTACTGAAACTTTTACATTATGGTATCTGGCCATTATTTGTGACCTTTTGTTTCCATATTTCTTTATTTCGTGTAATTGATAGGAATGAATTACATGAAACATTTCCCATGCTGAGTTCACCGCAACCTGATTTACTGATGAGTAACACTGCTTTTTAAGGGCTTGATTGCTTTAGTGTAATTCCCAGTTATAACCTATCAACATTCCTTATCCCCTAAACATTTTGCATCACCTTATCTCCCTTTTCAAATTTCCCAACTATTCAGAAAACCCTGGGAGCCTCCTAACTCTCCTATCCTTCCCCTCTTAGAGGTGGCCTAGTGGTTTGGGTGGTGGACTTTGGTCCTGAGGAACTGAATTCAATTCCCACTTCAGGCACAGGCAGCTCCTTGTGACTCTTGGCAAGTCACTTAACCCTCCATTGCCCCATGTAAGCCGCATTGAGCCTGCCATGAGTGGGAAAGCGCGGGGTACAAATGTAACAAAAAAAAAAATCAAATGCTAAAGCAATATCATTTTGCACTATTATCAGATATTCTACATTTACCCCTGAACTTTTGATCTATCCATTTCTCCCTTAACCTATCTTGCAATGTAGTCTCATTTATCTTACATTCCTCCTAACATCTATAGGTAGACCCAGATTCTCCATTTATCTTCATTAAAAATAAAGGAGGACATGGTGATCTAACCACAGCACTTCTACAATTAATACCCCTTTTCTATCCCTTCATCTAATATTTGTCTTGATCTATAGTTTGGAACAGTGACTAACAGCCAAATTCTATAAATGGTGCCTTAAAATTTGGTGCTGAAAAACCACACGGTTAGTGTGATTCTATAAACTATCGCCCCTTTTGCCTCGCCTCTCCCCATGCTTGGAACAAACTCTCTGAGCCCATACGCCGGGCCCCCTCCCTACCCATCTTCAAATCATTGCTCAAAGCCCACCTCTTCAATGTCGCCTTTGGCACCTAATCACTACATCTCTTCTCAGGAAATCTCATCTACCCCAACTTGACATTTCGTCCTTTAGATTGTAAGCTCTTCTGAGCAGGGACCATCCTTATTCGTTAATTTGTACAGCGCTGCGTAACCCTAGTAGCGCTCTAGAAATGTTAAGTAGTAGTAGTAGTAGTATATCCGCTTTGGAAGATACCAGAGCACAGAACACCCAAGATGTAACCCGGATGATAGAACAACTCAAGGCACAGCAAGACAAGATCGAAGACATGGAGAACAGAGCAAGAAGATGCAACTTGCGAATTGTGGGCCTGCCAGAGGCAATTCCAGAGAAAACCTTGGGGCACGTGTTGGAGCAATGGCTTAAAAAAGAACTGGCTCTGTCTGATAGTTACGGAGAACTGTGCATCGAAAGGGCTCACAGACTAGGCCGATGGCAGCAAGGACAACAAAGACCCAGATTGGTGATAATCAAAGTCCACAATTACTTGCACAAGGAAGAAATTATGAGGGGCTTCCGTTTAAAAAGAGACACTTTGAGATATGACGGAAACCAGATAAGAATATTTCAGGATTATTCTGCAGGAGTGCAAGAACAAAGGCGCAGATTTCATCCACTTTGCACGACATTGGTCAACAGGAAAACAAGATTCCTGCTGCTTTACCCAGCTGTTTTAAAGATCCAGCACGAAAACAAATGGCGCTCCTTCCAATCAGTCCAAGAGGCCCAACAATTTATAGACACTGAATTACAGGCACTGGTTGTTGCACCAACCTGACTGTGAGAACAGAGGACTCTTGTTGATGACCCGCGTAACCTTTGCAAGTCTAGGAGAAAGGCACGATGATGTGATCTACTCAGGTTAGGTGAGACATTTACTGGTGTTACACAGATAAAGTGATAATGTAATATATGTTTGACTGACAAGAATATTGGTGAAGGGAGTTTACATATTCAAGGGCCACTTCAGAACTGACCTGATCTGAAAAGGGGGGGAGCTCCCATTAGGACCGGGGGGAGGGGGCTGGGGGGGGAGAGGGGAAACCTCATAGCGGTAACGTGTCACCAGGAAGCAGAGAAGTAATGACAAGGGCTGGAAGGGAGGGGGGTTTAGGCAACGGGAGGGATACGGGGAGGGGAAGACGGAGACCTGGAACGAATCAAGGTCTCAGGGGGGGAGGGTGTTCCAGAGCTAAAAGAATAAGGTCACACACACGGGTTAGGCAAAAAGAAGGAATGCATAAGAACTGTGTGCTTGTGGAGGAAGGAAAGAGTATAAAGCCACTGGGGAAGGGCTGGGACCCAGGGGCTAAGTTCTTCGAGTATACATTTTGGAAAATAGCAAATCCACACAATCACACACTGTAAAATAGTCACTTGGAATGTGGGTGGCATCACATCTCCCATTAAAAGGAAAAAGATTCTTGCACACTTAAAACACCTCAATGTAGACATAGCATGTTTACAGGAAACAAAGTTGACGGCAGCCGAACACGAAAAACTCAAACAGGGGTGGATAGGACAGGTGTTACATGCACCCCCAGACGGGCGAAGGGGAGGAGTGGCAATATGTATTCATCGCCGGCTGGCCTGTAAGGTAGAAAAGATCTTCCATGATCCCAAAGGACGATTCCTCCTGGTTAAGTTATGGTTACAAGGGAGGGAGATATATCTATTGAATGTTTATGCTCCTACCCCTCCAGACAGCTCCTTCTTTCCAGGGTTATTGAGGAGGCTGATTCCATATGAAGACAAGCACCTGATTGTAACAGGGGATATGAACATATCCATAGACCCCAAGATGGATTATTCGGGGGAGGACGGCAGGGGAGTGGAAGGCCGGAGGGGATCAATGATGCTGAGTGAGTTCACTAACTCTCTCTCTGTAGTGGACGCATGGCGAAATTTACACCCGGATCAAAGAGATTATACACATCGGTCCAGGGCCCATGGGACATGGGGAAGATTAGACTACATATTTATTTCAGCAGCCTTGTTCCATTGTATACGGGACACAAAAATAGAGGAGGTTTTGATATCTGACCACAGCCCCGTCTGGTTGGAACTGGAGGCCCCAGGAGGCTTTCAGCCGTCCAGGCGGTGGAGGTTCCCCGGCCACCTAATAAAGGATAAATCTTTTCAAAAATTCTTAGTGAAAAAATGGGAGGAGTATGAGTTGTTCAATAAAGACCACAAGTCGAACCCACAGTTGTTTTGGTGCGCTGGAAAGACGGTGTTGCGGGGGGATCTGATAGCATATGTAGCAAGTAAACGGAAAAAGAATGCAGCTAGCCTTTTACAGCTGAATAGGCGGCTACGGAATGCTAGACGTCAGTATATAGAACGACAGTCCGCGGCTACCAGAGAGGCTTATCTGTCTATACAGGCCGCAGTAAACTCCCTATTGCATGAAAGAGCATTGCAGAACAGAACTTTCCAAAAATACAAGTTCCATCGCTTTGGAAACAGAGCAGGGGGTATGCTGGCCCGGATAGTTCGGAAGCGGGAAGGAAATAGAACAATATCGGCCTTGAAGGAAAAGACGGGAGGCCTTACTAATGACCCAGATAGGATCCTCCAAATATTACAGGAGCATTTCAGTAGCCTTTACAGGGCCAATCGGCCAACCACGGAGGCCACTATAAATGACTTCCTCGGGAGGGCAAAAATGCCAAAATTGGGAGAGTCTGAAATAACAGGTCTAGAGGCCCCTATCCAGCTTAAAGAACTGTCTGAAGCAATAAAAGGGCTAAAGTCTTTCTCAGCTCCCGGGATGGATGGGTATTCAGGAGAATTTTACAAAATGCTTCAGCCCCAGTTGCTATGCCCATTATTTGAGTATCACCAGGCGGTAATCCGAGAGGGAAGATTCCCATTGCATGAAAACACTGCTTCCATATCACTACTGTTGAAGCCGGGGAAATGTGGGGAGGAGCCTGAATCCTATAGGCCTATCTCGTTGATTAATGTCGATATCAAACTGTTAGCAAAGATCCTGGCCACTCGGCTCAACGCGTGTCTACCAAGTGTGATTGAACCTACACAAGTGGGATTTATCCCCAAAAGGCACTCGGTAACACATATTCGAAGAGTCTTACTGACAATGGCAAAGTGCCGGCATGAGGAGATCCCTGGGATGCTGGTGAGCCTTGATGCCACAAAGGCTTTTGACAGGGTAGAGTGGACCTTCTTGTTTTGCATGCTGGACTGGATAGGAATCCCTGCAGAAATGAAGCAAACCATAGGGGCCCTATATTCTGGTATGGAAGCCCATGTCACAGCAAATGGGGGGATTTCAGAGGGGTTTCCAATAGGCAGGGGAACGCGTCAAGGCTGTCCTCTATCCCCACTTTTGTTTGATCTTACATTAGAACCATTATTACGCCTTCTAAATACAGACCCGGGAATTAGGGGGGTGAGATTAGGGGAACAGGAAGTTCGAGCCTTAGCTTATGCTGATGACGTCCTACTGGTATTAACTAACCCACAAGAGTCCTTTAAGACTGCCTTAGCACTGATTAAGGAGTATGGGCAATTATCAGGGTTTGGCCTTAACCTCTCTAAGTCCTGTGCGATGACCATGGATAGTGACATAAAATTAGACTGGCAAGGAGAGACTTTACTTAGATGGGAGACAACAAAAATGAAATATCTAGGAGTGTACATAACTAGAGACGGGGCCTCCCTATATAAAGAGAACATAGGTCCGTTGATGGAGATGACTAAAAATAAGTTGTTTATGTGGAGGGAATTACCACTTACAATATGGGGTAGAATAGCGCTGTTCAATATGATGGTTGCCCCCAAATGGCTATACGTCTTCCAACAATTACCATTGTTTTTGAAACGAAAAGATGAAAAGTCTTTGCAACGTCTACTTCAAAAGTACCTCTGGCAGGGGAAGAAATCGAGAATTCCATATCATTTGATGACAGCCCCAAGGGAGGGAGGTGGCATGGGACTCACGAACATCAAATTCCTGGCAATCGCAAGTTCCATGAGACACATAAATGATTGGTATCGAGGGACATCTGAGTTTTCCATTACGCCAGTGGAGACGTCGATGTTCCCAAACATACACTTTAGTCATCTACTCCATTCCGGGACGCCAATGCCTATTGGAGTGTTCCGAAGGCATCCCCTTTTGAAGTCCCTCAGGGAAACGTGGAGATGGGTGTGTAGACGCTATCACTTCTCTGCCCGAACGTCCCCCTGGCTGTCCATATGCGATAACCCGGCGTTCCCTCCAGGCCAAGGGGTTAGCATCTTCAGTAGATGGGCACAGAAAGGGATGGTATACCTGGCACACATAGTCACGGAACAGGGACAAATTCTCTCATACCCAGAGCTTCAGACTAGGTACGGGATTCCCCCGATATATCAATTTGCATATCGTCAACTGAGTCATTATGTTGCTTCCCTGGAGTGGACGGACCTCACGGAGGACGTGGTGGAGGTTCTCTCTGAGGAGTTTACCCTGGGGGCGCAACTCTCAATACCATTGAGATTCCATCATCGGCAATTGAAGGACACAACAGCAGAACTAGATTTCAGACAGATTGCACGGGAATGGTCAAGGGATCTGGGCTGCACATTCACAGAGGAAGAATGTAGATCATATTTGAAAACTATGTATAAGCAGCGACTTTCCATACCCCAGAGAGAGAGGTTATATAGATGGCTGTTGAGAACACACATATCCCCTCACAGAGCGCGGAGAGCGGGGTTTGATACTAAAGGAACCTGCCCCAGATGTAATCAGGGGGCGGCTTCTCTAAGGCATATGTTCTGGGGTTGCCCCCTGGTGGGAAAGTTCTGGAGGCAGATCATAGCGGGAATAGACCAATTGTGGAATTGCACCCTCATTTGTGATCCCCTAATTTTATTTAACCGCTTTAAGCTAACTGCAGAGGCCCCAGAGGGCTTTAGGGCATTTGCCAAGATGGCCATATATTTTGGAATAACCACAATACTGCAATTCTGGAGGGCAAAAGAAATACCCCCCTTACAGACATGGCGTGCACAAATGGTGCGACAAATGAGAATCGACAGGTGTGGGGTGACTGATCTGGAAAGCCCTGCGGGTCTCAGGTTCAAAGCTCAATGGGAAATGCTTTGGATTACTCTTCCGGTTAAGGCACAAAGCCTATTACTGAATTTTTGAGGCTTCCACAATGTTTCATGGGCTTAGTCAATAATAAATAGAGGGGCTATGGATGGCGGTAAAGATGGTACTGTATCTACTGAAAACCGGGCAGGCAATGAGTAAGGAGAGATGCCACTTCCTTAGCTGCTGACTTTTTGTGTGTACTAAATTACAAACACAATTGATTATGTTCTGGAATAAAGGGGAGGGCGGGTGGGGTCGGGCAAAGGGAGGGATGGAAAGGGTAGGGAGGTAGATAAGAGTGCTCCCTAAGATTTAAATGAGTCATGAACGCACATAATTTGAAGTCAGCTGAAGGAGTTTATTCTGGAAGCACTCAGACAGATGTTTGTCAATTAATGTTTTTTTTTTTTTTTGTACATTTAAATAATAGAATGCGATTAGACAAAGGGAGCACCAAGGGTTAATAGAGGGGAAGGAAGGGGAGAAAATGCAAACACCAAACTGTACTTTGATAGGTTTGATTTAACTTGTTGGTTGACAATTCTATGTATCATTTTATTCTGGACAAAGAACTGTTTTATCTGTCAGTTACAACCAATAAAAATGATTTAAACTAAACTGGAGTTTTGAGAAAGGAGAAAATTTGTTTTACATTTTGTAAATGGTAAAAAGCATTTCAATAATAGCTGCAGTTGATGTAGCAGGGCTAAGTAGTAGATTTAAGAAGTGCTAGATTATTTGTCAAATTATGGTTATAGAAATGGAAGGTAGGAGGAGTGGGTTTGGTGATTTGTGTGTGTGTGGAAGGGGAGAGGAATAAGGACAAGCTTTTAAAGATTAAAGGCTAGAACTGTTTACTGTGAGATTTTGTTTTTAAACATCCCATCTTAAAATAATGTGTACATATAATTTTAATTAGGCAAAATTTATACCACCACTGACTGTAGAGAAGTTGACTCAGAAATATATAAGATGAGCACGGCATGGGTACAAAGAGTGCACACGAAACACCTCACTCGAATCTAAACATATCTCAAAGTGACTGACTATGTGGACGTTGGCACTGTGGCTGCACCTTTTAAAGGTAGGAAGATGTCTTTTACTCCACCTCCTGATCTAGTTTTAGCTGGGCGAGTTTCCAACAAATTAGGCTATCTTTTGAAACCCGGCTGCGGTAATCTTCAATCTCGCTTTCCCGCTGCTTCGCAGTGTATTCTAAGAGCCTCATTTTGGTTCTCCAATTCCAGTAACCTCTCAGTGCGTTTCAAGCCTCATTCTGGTTTTCTAATAGCCAGTCAGGTTGACCTTTGGTGCGGAGCGTCATTCTGGTGTGCGTCACGTACATTTTTCTGTGCCTGTGCCTGTGCCCTGCTGGCTTAATGATCAAAGTCTTCTCAACGGTATACAGGTCAGCTACTAGGTGCTTCAGGGACGGAGTTTGGAGGTTAGAGAGCAGGATCGTGTCTGCTGTTTAAAGAAAACTGGTTTCCCAGAAGGCTGACTTTTCTTCTTGGTATATAGATTTGTTTTATGTACAGGTCGAATTGATTAAAAAAAAGTATCCATATATTTATTTAAAAAGTAGGTGTTGGAAAATATAGATGATTCGTCCTTTACCTTGTTCTGTTTTTTTTTAGCTTGAAAAGAGGCGGCTGGGAATTGGAATTATGAGAGAGCTAAAAGCATAAGCCCTTTGATTTTTTTTTTTATAGTAGCTAGGAAGCAGGTTTTTGATTGTTGCATTCTGAGGACTTATGCCTAAGGCTATCAACTGGATCCAGTCCTGGATTTACCCCAGTGTATGGTGGAAGTTGTGGTCTTGCTTTTCTTAAGGCAGAGGTAGGCAACTCCGGTCCTCGAGAGCTGTAAGCAGGTCAGGTTTTCAGGATATCCACAATGAATATGCAGGAGATAGATCTATCTCCTGCATATTCATTGTGGATATCCTGAAAACCTGACCTGCCTCGGGCTCTCGAGGACTGGAATTGCCTACCTCTGTCTTAAGGAATGCAAAACGGAAATGTAAGCTATAGCACCCAGTATGCACTGGAACCCAGGACTGGATTCAGTTGGTAGCCTTAGGCATAAGGTGCACTCTCTTGAGAATGCAACAGCCTTACTTATGCCTGCCCGGGGTTCTCTGGCTTTATCTGCTGCATTTTTATTCTGGGAAGCTGTGTGAAAGGCTGGTCCAACTATTAGGCAAAACTAGGTGGTTGCCTGGGGCAGCAAATAACAGCTGTAGTCAGAACAAAACAATAGATTCCAAAAACCACACAAACTCAAAGAACCATCAGTATCACTTCTATCTGCAGGATGAAATGGCCCATTTTCAAATTGCTCATTTATGTGTGTAAGTGGCCTTTAGCAATTATCCTCATAATTTTTGTGTGATACTTGACATGCTTTTAAATATTACATTTTAGTGCACTTATACATCTTCAGGGAGGGCAGGGACCTGCAAGATGATTGAGGGGGATGTAAGGATGAAGGTTTGATTATAGGGCATGCAATACATTTGCAATGGCCCTGGAGTGTCTGGCTGGTGCTCTATTTTAGTTAGGGGGCTGTGGAACAGCTGTGTTGGTGTGGGTTTTTGTTGCTCACTTAATATTTGTTATAGGCAGTATCTTAGAAAATCCCAAGATAATTTTTCTTTCTCGTTGTGGGCAGGGAAGACTGTCCTTTTCTGTGTGGTCTGCAGCACTGGGACTGACTGCTATAGAAGTTGCACAAAGTCCCTACCTTTCTCGGAAGAGCTGCTAATACAGCAAGAGAACTCGCTGAGACCACATAAATCATAGTACTACTACTATTTATCATTTCTATAGCGCTACAAGGCATACGCAGCACTGTACACCAAACACAAAAAAGACAGTCCCTGCTCAAAGAGCTTACATAGTACCCAACATTTGAAAAAGATTGGAGGTGCTAAATTCTGCAGAAGTGATCCTGATCCCCACCCCACCCCACCCCCACACACCCAGTATTAGTCTTCCCAACTCTGAAGCTGCTGTCAAAGCTCGCTCCAGTTATGAGGTCATTTAAGTTTTGTGTTAATTATATAGGGATCATCTGTGTTAATTGCATGCATCAACGTTCTTGCCTTCGCAACCTTCTCCGGGAGGGCATTCCATGCATCCACCAACCTTTCTGTGAAAGAGTACTTCCTGATGTTTGTTATAAGATATTTTTTTTTATACTTAGGTAAAAAAAAAAAGATCACAGCAGTTTACAAATTAACTGTGCTGATGTACATAGGGGGGGCAGGGGGATGGGAGGGAGGATAGGAGGGGGTCCTGCTAGAGATTAGGGATTTTTTTTTTAATGAAGTAGCATGGAGTTCAGGGGAAGGGAGGGGGGGCACTAGATTACAAGAGCTTTTTGGTTTTAAATCAGAGGTGGGGTGAGGGGAATGGATTGGGCGCGAAGGTGGGGGACCATTAGACTACCAGGGCTTTTTGTTTCTAAGTTGAGGGAGGGGGGTCCTGTGGGACTGAAAGAGGTTGATAGAAAACTGTGTGTAGGGGGAGGGAAGGAGATTGGGTCGAGGAACTGCTAGGCTACCATGGATTTTGCAGATGTGGCTTTTTTTTTTTAGTTTATTTTTTAAAATGTCCCCTTTCTTATTAGTGCATGAGACAATCACTGTTCATGCACTGACAGGAAGATGGACATTTCACAATGAGCTGTAGATTATTCTTATTCAGCAGTAATTTACATAGATTACTGCATTCTGTTAGTAACTGTTTTTGTGGAAAGCACGGTCAGCATCTACCACTTAATGAGAGAGTGCAGGCTTCATCTATATTAGCGCTTAGCTATTGGCGAATGTTTATTGTATGGGTTTCTTTCCTTTCTCCTCTAGTTGTGGAGGGGATTCTTGGATGTGCTGTTCTATTATGAATTATGTTCTTTGATATCATTATGGAAATTTCAAAATCAAAGCATTCAAAGTGGGAATCCTCTTTGATACATTTGGTGGGAGGATGTTTCTTACCCACAAGTAAGTACAAATTTCACAGCTGCCCTGCCATCTGTGTGCCCTGAAGGCTACATGGGCGTGGGACTACCTTCAGGGTCTTGGTTCAATGGCAGCGATCCTGGAAACGGTTCTGTGGTAGTATGCTGTCTGCTAATCATTATTAGGAAAGGAATGGAAAACAAAAATGAGGACGTTATAATGCCTTTGTCTCTCTCACTTGTTTACTCTTTCCAAAAATGCTAGTGCACGCAATGAAGCTACGTCTCTGAAAATTCTAGGAGTAATACTTGACAGAAATCTAACTCTAATAGATCACACTAATGCAGCCGTGAAAAAAGCATTCTTCTCTCTTTGGAAACTGAAGCGTATAAAACCTTTTTTCCCTAGAGAAGTATTTTGCAATTTAGTGCGGTCTCTTGTTTTGAGTCATCTTGATTACTGCAATGGTATCTATGCAGGATGCATGGCAGGGGCGTATCTGCGTGGGGCCACAGGGACCTGCGCCCCCGCAGATTTTGCCCTGGACCCCCCTATTGCCGCCAGCTCTCCCCCGCCGTTGCCGTGGGTACCTTTGCTGGCGGGGGACCCCAACCCCCGCCAGCTGAGGTCCGCTTCCTCCTGCCGCTTTTAAGTTCTTCTTCGTCCTAGGCTCCGTCACTCCGTGCTGTTCAAAGAAGCTGGCGCTGCTACCTCAATCCACTTTCGGAGTCTGATGTCGCTGCACTCACTCTGGCTCCGGCCCCCGCTACCACCGACTTTCAGATACGCCCCTGGTGCATGGAACTACTTCTTAAAAAATTACAGACTGCCCAAAATACCGCTGCAAGATTGATCTATGGTAAATCGAAGTTCGTCAGCTCAGACCACTACGAGAAAAACTGCACTGGCTACCTGTCAAGGAACGTATAACATTCAAAATTTGCGCCCTGGTGCACAAAATCCTTCACGGCGAAGCTCCAGCTTATATGGATAATCTTATCCTCTTGCCACCAAGGAACTTGAGCAAATCTTCCCGATCCTATTTATATCTCCACTACCCCTCGTGCAGTGGCCTCAAGTATAAAACCAGCCACGCATCTACCTTTCCCTACATCAGTGCACGTTTGTGGAATGGTTTGCCAAACTCAGTAAAAGCTACCTCCGAACAACAGGCTTTCAGAATCTCCCTGAAGACCGCTTTATTCAGGACAGCTTACACTGCAGCTCCGCACTGCCTTAATGTTTTCTGACCCATTATGTTATGCGACCATACTGCATTCCTTACCTCCTCTCTCACTTCTCTCCCTCTGTCTCTCCCCACCAACTACCTCGCCCTTAATGTGTCTGTTTGTCTATTACTAGATTGAAGTGTCCTTTTATACTGCTGTTAGCCTTTTGAACTAATGTAAGCCACATTGAGCCTGCCCATGGGCGGGAAAGTGTGGGATACAAATGCCTAAAATAAATAAATATTAGAGAAAATATTTCTTCACTCAATGTGTAATTAAACACTGTAATTTGTTGCCAATTCTGGGAAGCCCTGATGGCCGCTTGAACCTGGGGGCTCAGCTCCTTGGGAACAGCAGTTGAGCCAGGTGAAGTTGACTGTCTCTCTTCTTGAGGAGACTTAGGAGCTCACCTTCCATCCTACCTAGGGCATGACAGTAACCTGGGCTTAATGGACCTTTGATCAGTTCTTATGTTCACCGTATTGGCGAACAAAGCTCAGTGACTACATTCACCTAATATAGCAATAATATAAACTCGTCATTGGTCATCGCTCTTTAAGAAATGTTTCAACTGCAAGTATCTGTAATGGTCATTAGCTTCAAGTCTATAATCTCCCATTAATGTCTCAAAAGGAATCAATTCCTCACCAACATGCAACTGTCCTAGCATATCCAATCCGGAGGCCACCCACCGGCCAAAGGGCATGCCTCCCACCCCCAGCTCAAACAAAGGATTGTCCACAATTGGCGCCAAACCTGAAACCAGAGGGCGGCCCTCCGGAAACATAAGATCCCAGTAATAAAAGGTGGCCTCCACCATTGGCGGAAACAGAGTGACCTGTCCTCTGTGTTTATGGGAGCCACATTAAATGTCCCAACCGACGAACACCTATCAGTGACTGTTCAATATGCACCCACAATTTGTGAGCCTCCCTCCTAAACCATTCCACCGCTGATCTAGCCTGTGCCGCACAGTAGTACCAGAACAAATTAGGTACCCCCAATCCCCCCTGCCCGCGTACTCTTATATAATAAGGCTCTTGGCAAATGCGGCCTCTTCTGATTCCATATAAAACGGATCAGCATGTCTTGCAATTTAGACAAGAAGGACCGGGAAACCTGCAAAGGTAAAACCTGAAACAAATACAGCAAGCGCGGTAAGATGTTCATTTTAATCGCTGCAACCCTTCCTAACCAAGACAACCCCTCAGGGGGAGGAATGCTGGCTTCGGCCTAACCCCTGGTAAGCCTTTCCTCAGCTGAGAGGTGCCCACCTCTACCACCGGCTGCCTTTCAGGTGCTGTGGAGGACTTGCAGCTCATCTGCATATCCTTACAGCCTTCTCCGGGGTGACACCCAAGTCCACCCCGATCCACTCAGGGCCTCCGCTCTAGGTGCCGCGCGCCTAACGGCGCGCGGGGCATTTTTCTCTTTGTATCTAATCTTTTCCAGTTGCTAAAGTACCTTAATCGTTTATGGCCCCTATTCACATTCTCTTCCTAGCTCTGTCCCTTCCTAATCTTTTCCCTCACCCCCTACCTCTCTGCGCTACAGGAACTCACTTCCCATCCATTGACTTCATCACCTCACCTTCTCTCCTACCCTCTTCCTCCCTCTTGGCTTTTAATCTCCGTCTTTCTTCCCTCCATTTTGCCTTCCCCATTCCACCTAAATACCTCTCGCCTTCGACGCCTTCGTGGCCACACCTCTCCTACTCTCCTCCGCTCTCTTTTACTCCTTCTCTTACTCTCAGCTGGTGACATCAATCCCAATCCTGGCCCTCCTCACCAACTATTATCCCAACTCTACAGATCTCACCGTGACCTCTCTAACCTCATCTCTATTCCTCTACTCCCCTCCTCTTCTCTGCCCTTCTCTTGCGCCCTATGGAATGCCCGCTCTATCTGTAACAAACTCCCCTATATCCAGGACCTCTTTATCTCGCGTCACCTCCATCTGCTCGCCATAACAGAAACCTGGCTCTGCCCTGATGACTCTGTTTCAGTCGCAGCCCTGTGCCATGGCGGTTATCTATTTTCACATACTCCTCGCCCTGCTGGCCGTGGGGGCGGTGTTGGACTACTTCTCTCTCCCTCCTCCAGATTTCAACCCCTTCTTCCACCTCAATCTCACTGTTTTTCCTCCTTTGAAGTCCACTCTATCCGCCTTTTCTCTCCTCTGCCTCTTCGAATAGCGGTCATTTATCGTCCCCCTGATAAGTCCCTTTCATCCTTTCTCAGTGACTTTGACGCCTGGCTTGCCTTCTTCCATGATCCTTCCTCCCCCTCTCTCATCCTTGGTGACTTTAATATTCCTGCTAATGATCCTTCCAACTCTTATATTTCCAAGTTACTCGCTTTAACATCCTACTTTAATCTCCAACTATGCTCCACCTCCCCCACTCATCAAAATGGTCACTGTCTTGATCTCATCTTCTCCTCCAACTGTTCACCCTCTAGTTTCCATGCCTCTGATCTTCCCCTCTCTGATCACCATCTTATAACTTTCACACTTAAATCTCCTCCCTCCCAGTCCCGTCCTATCCTATCTAATTTATCTAGGAATCTTCACGATATTGACCCTTCATCTCTATCCTCCCATGTTTCAAACCTCCTCTCTACTGTGGCACCATCCACGTCTGTCAACGAGGCTGTTTCTTCTTACAACAATACTCTATCCTCTGCCTTAGACACTCTTGCACCTTTGATGACCCGCCCTGTAAGGCGTACAAAACCCCAACCTTGGCTGAATTCTAATATCCGCTACCTACGTTCCTGTACCCGCTCCGCCGAACGCCTCTGGCGGAAATCTCGGGCCCTTGCTGATTTCTTACACTTTAAGTTCATGCTGACCTCCTTCCAATCTGCTCTTTTACGTGCCAAACAGGATTATTATATCCAACTGACCAACTCTCTTGGCTCTAATCCTCGACTTCTCTTCACCACATTGAACTCTCTCCTCAAGGTGCCCCCTCCCCCAACTCCCCCTTCATTATCTCCTCAGACCCTTGCTGAATTCTTTCACAACAAGGTTCAAAAGATAAACCTTGCTTTCTCTACCTCACCACCTCTCCCTCCACTAGTCCGTTCCCCTCTCTCTCCTTCCCCTCATTCCCTTTCCTCCTTTCCTGAAGTTACTATTGAGGAAACTACACTTCTCCTTTCTTCCTCGAAATGTACCACCTGTTCCTCTGATCCCATTCCCACCCACCTTCTTAATGCCATCTCTCCTACTCTTATTCCTTTTATCTGTCACATTCTCAACCTCTCACTTTCCACTGCGACTGTCCCTGCTGCCTTTAAACATGCTGTGGTCACACCTCTCCTTAAGAAGCCTTCACTTGACCCTACTTGTCCCTCTAATTACCGACCCATCTCCCTCCTTCCTTTTCTCTCCAAATTACTTGAGCGTGCTGTTCACCGCCGCTGCCTTGATTTTCTCTCCTCACATGCTATTCTTGACCCATTACAATCTGGTTTTCGCCCTCTCCACTCAACCGAAACTGCGCTTACTAAAGTCTCCAATGACCTATTACTGGCTAAATCCAGAGGTCAATATTCCATCCTCATTCTTCTTGATCTTTCCGCTGCTTTTGACACTGTCGATCACAACATACTTCTCGATACCCTGTCCTCACTTGGATTCCAGGGCTCTGTCCTTTCCTGGTTCTCTTCCTACCTCTCCCTCCGCACCTTTAGTGTTCACTCTGGTGGATCCTCTTCTACTTCTATCCCTCTGCCTGTCGGCGTACCTCAGGGTTCTGTTCTTGGTCCCCTCCTCTTTTCTATCTACACTTCTTCCCTTGGTTCATTAATCTCATCCCATGGCTTTTCCTACCATCTCTATGCTGATGACTCCCAAATCTACCTTTCTACCCCTGATATCTCACCGTGCATCCAAACCAAAGTTTCAGCGTGCTTGTCTGACATTGCTGCCTGGATGTCTCAACGCCACCTGAAATTAAATATGACCAAAACCGAGCTTCTCATTTTCCCCCCCAAACCCACCTCCCCGCTCCCCCCGTTTTCTATTTCTGTTGATGGCTCTCTCATTCTCCCTGTCTCCTCAGCTCGAAACCTTGGGGTCATCTTTGACTCTTCTCTCTCCTTCTCTGCTCATATCCAGCAGACCGCCAAGACCTGTCGTTTCTTTCTTTACAACATCCGTAAAATCCGCCCCTTTCTTTCCGAGCACTCTACCAAAACCCTCATCCACACCCTTGTCACATCTCGTTTAGACTACTGCAATCTGCTTCTTGCTGGCCTCCCGCTTAGTCACCTCTCCCCTCTCCAGTCGGTTCAAAACTCTGCTGCCCGTCTCATCTTCCGCCAGGGTCGCTTTACTCATACTACCCCTCTCCTCAAGACCCTTCACTGGCTCCCTATCCGTTTTCGCATCCTGTTCAAACTTCTTCTACTAACCTATAGATGTATTCACTCTGCTGCTCCCCAGTATCTCTCCACACTCGTCCTTCCCTACACCCCTTCCCGTGCACTCCGCTCCATGGATAAATCCTTCTTATCTGTTCCCTTCTCCACTACTGCCAACTCCAGACTTCGCGCCTTCTGTCTCGCTGCACCCTACGCCTGGAATAAACTTCCTGAGCCCCTACGTCTTGCCCCATCCTTGGCCACCTTTAAATCTAGACTGAAAACCCACCTCTTTAACATTGCTTTTGACTCGTAACCACTTGTAACCACTCGCCTCCACCTACCCTCCTCTCTTCCTTCCCGTTCACATTGATTTGATTTGCTTACTTTATTTATTTTTTGTCTATTAGATTGTAAGCTCTTTGAGCAGGGACTGTCTTTCTTCTATGTTTGTGCAGCGCTGCGTATGCCTTGTAGCGCTATAGAAATGCTAAATAGTAGTAGTAGTAGTAGTAGTAACTATCCAAATCTCTTTGTAAAAACTTCTGAAGAGCCGGATAGTTAACAACAAACAACTCCGACAAGTCCCCTGGAATCCGAACCCCTAGGTACCGTATATCTCTATCTGACCACTTAAAAGCAAAAGATGTTTTCAATGTTTCCCTCACCTGTGAAGGAAGCCCCACTACCAGTCCCGTGGACTTAGAAGCATTCAGCTTATAGCCAGAGACCCGCGAATATTGCTCTATTTCCTTCATCAGGTTGGGAAGTGAAATCAAAGGCTTGGTCAATGACAACAGTACGTCATCCGCAAATAGCGCAATTTTATGCTCCCGGGCTCCCACCCTTACCCCACTGATATCTCCATTTTCTTGTATAGCCGCTGCTAGTGGTTCCATCGCCAGAGCAAACAACAAGGGCGAAAGCGGACAACCCTGTCTGGTTCCTCGTCCCAAAGAAAACAAACCAGAATTCCCACCAGTAATTTTCACAGTGTTGCTTATAAACTTTCTTGGCTCTCTATAGTTCTCTAAGGCTGTTAATCCTCTCTCTTGTATTATTGTAGTTCCTCTGTTTTCTTTTTCTTGTTATAATTTTTGTAAACCACTTTGATCTCTCAAGTGGTACATTAAGTTCGGAATAAAATTTGATATCACAAAATCCTGTAGTAAGCCAGCAGCACATAGAAACACATTTCTGTCTAGCTACTGTGAAAACAGGAACTCTCTCACTCAGCTGATTGCTTGGTTTAGGCGGAGCGTAAGATCAAGTTGTAGCTGCTACTGGAGTTGGAACTGGCCAGTTAGTAAAGCTCTGCTTACTTGTAAGGAAAAATTGTGTACGCCCATGGATGGTAAATTCTTATGGTTTTATTTTGCATGGAGGCAGAAATTCCTTGTATGGCTGAAGTCTGTCTGGTTTGTTTGAACATTAGCAAACCTGTTCCAAACTGATCGTCATTCAGACGAAAGGAATTAGTATCCAGAATATGTTCTGCTCTTGGCTTTGGTCAAGACTCGGTGGTTCACTTTCTTTGTCTGCTGTATTCTGTTCCTTGCTGCTGATGAGCATGTCTGTAGACAGAATTCCAGTAGATAGCCAGCTCACTCTGATTTATTCTTGAGGCAGCTGTATACATGAAGGAAATCTACTCAGCAGCATTATCTCTCCAGCAGTAAGCTGGCTGCCATCACGATGTTGGCTAGATATCCTGGTAATGACTCAAGAGCATAGAACTTAGTTAGTGCTGGAGGTAATATTTTAGTATTACCTACTTGCCATTCATTATGGTAGCCAGGCACACTCTTGGAGGAATTCTGCTCAAATAATTTTCACACAGTGGGGCTGATATTCAGACTGCAGGAGGCAGCCTGGCTAACTCCTGCGGTCAGTGGTGATCCCAGATATTCAGTGCCGGGCCATTTCCGCTGACTGGCATTGAATATCTGGTTTATATTTGGCTGCTATAAACGTAACCAGCCAAGGCAGCATTAAACGCTGGCCGGTTAAGATTATAGCATTGAAAGAGAGGCCTGCTATTTGTGTAGCCTGATTTGGCTGCCAGACTTAGCCAGCGATGCGCTGAATATTTGCGGGTAGCAGGTTATATCGTTTGATATAACTGGTTAGCCGCTAAGTTCTGACCGTGAATATTCAGCACAAGATAACTGGCTATCTCTCACTGAATATTCATGGCTAGCTGGTTAAGTGCTATTTAACCGGCTAGGAGCCATTCCTGGCTAGTTAAATAGCACTGAATATCAGGGGTGGGGAATATTTTTAAATTTCTACTCAATTTTGCACTCGTGAGAGTAATTTTTTTTTATAAAAAGGTGCCTCATATCACACCATTGCTCCCATTGGTGAGAAATGTAGACTTGATCCAGATCTGAGTCAACGACGTTTACATTTTGTATCCAAGGGGAAGCCCACCAAGTTGCAGATCTCGTTACCGAGGATAGTACGTGTAAATGTTTTACTGAACCGCAAACAGATTTTTCTGTGCAGTGGAGGTTCAGGACAAATATATTCCACGTATTAGAAAAAAGGGAAAAAAGACTAAACGTCAGCCGGCGTGGCTAAACAGTAAGATAAAGGAAGTCATTAGAGCCAAAAAACAATCCTTCAGAAAGTGGAGAAGAGAACCAACTGAAAGTAACAGGATAGATCATAAGGAATGCCAAGCCAGATGCAAAGCGGAGATAAGGAGGGCAAAAAAGGACTTTGAGAAGAAATTAGCGTTGGAAGCAAAAATACATAGTAAAAATTTTTTTAGATACATTAAAAAGAGTCGGTTGGGCCGCTGGACGAAAATGGTGTTAAAGGGGCGATCAGGGAGGACAAAGCCGTAGCAGAGAAATTAAATGAATTCTTTGCTTCGGTCTTCACCGAGGAGGATTTGGGGGGGACACCGGTGCCGGAAAGAATATTTGAAGCGGGGGAGTCGGAGAAACTAAACGAATTCTCTGTAACCTTGGAGGATGTAATGGGTCAGTTCAGCAAGCTGAAGAGTAGTAAATCACCGGGACCTGATGGTATTCATCCAAGAGTATTAATAGAACTAAAAAATGAACTTGCGGAGCTACTGTTAGAAATATGCAATCTGTCCCTAAAATCGAGTGTAGTACCGGAAGACTGGAGGGTAGCCAATGTTACTCCGATTTTTAAGAAGGGTTCCAGAGGAGATCCGGGAAATTATAGACCGGTGAGTCTGACGTCGGTGCCGGGAAAGATGGTGGAGGCTATTATTAAGAATAAAATTGCAGAGCATATACAAAAACATGGACTGATGAGACAAAGTCAGCACGGATTTAGTGAAGGGAAGTCTTGCCTCACCAATCTAATGCATTTTTTTGAGGGGGTAAGCAAACATGTGGACAATGGGGAGCCGGTTGATATTGTATATCTGGATTTTCAGAAGGCGTTTGACAAAGTGCCGCACGAAAGACTCCTGAAGAAATTGCAGAGTCATGGAATTGGAGGTAGGGTATTATTATGGATTAAGAACTGGTTGAAAGATAGGAAGCAGAGAGTAGGATTGCGTGGCCAGTATTCTCAGTGGAGGAGGGTAGTTAGTGGGGTCCCGCAGGGGTCTGTGCTGGGTCCGTTGCTTTTTAATGTATTTATAAATGACCTAGAGATGGGAATAACTAGTGAGGTAATTAAATTCGCCGATGACACAAAATTATTCAGGGTCGTCAAGTCGCAGGAGGAATGTGAACGATTACAGGAGGACCTTGCGAGACTGGGAGATTGGGCGTGCAAGTAGCAGATGAAGTTCAATGTTGACAAGTGCAAAGTGATGCATGTGGGTAAGAGGAACCCGAATTATAGCTACGTCTTGCAAGGTTCCGCGTTAGGAGTTACGGATCAAGAAAGGGATCTGGGTGTCGTCGTCGATGATACACTGAAACCTTCTGCTCAGTGTGCTGCTGCGGCTAGGAAAGCGAATAGAATGTTGGGTGTTATTAGGAAGGGTATGGAGTCCAGGTGTGCGGATGTTATAATGCCGTTGTATCGCTCCATGGTGCGACCGCACCTGGAGTATTGTGTTCAGTACTGGTCTCCGTATCTCAAAAAAGATATAGTAGAATTGGAAAAGGTACAGCGAAGGGCGACGAAAATGATAGTGGGGATGGGACGACTTTCCTATGAAGAGAGGCTGAGAAGGCTAGGGCTTTTTAGCTTGGAGAAGAGACGGCTGAGGGGAGATATGATAGAAGTGTATAAAATAATGAGTGGAATGGATCGGGTGGATGTGAAGCGACTGTTCACGCTATCCAAAAATACTAGGACTAGAGGGCATGAGTTGAAGCTACAGTGTGGTAAATTTAAAACGAATCGGAGAAAATTTTTCTTCACCCAACGTGTAATTAGACTCTGGAATTCGTTGCCGGAGAACGTGGTACGGGCGGTTAGCTTGACGGAGTTTAAAAAGGGGTTAGATAGATTCCTAAAGGACAAGTCCATAGACTGCTATTAAATGGACTTGGAAAAATTCCGCATTTTTAGGTATAACTTGTCTGGAATGTTTTTACGTTTGGGGAGCGTGCCAGGTGCCCTTGACCTGGATTGGCCACTGTCGGTGACAGGATGCTGGGCTAGATGGACCTTTGGTCTTTCCCAGTATGGCACTACTTATGTACTTATGGTTCAACTATCTGTGTCTTCAACATTATATTCACTCTTTGGAGGACACCTGAGACTCAATGCAAGAGACTGCTTTTTCACAGACCCGCTAGAGCACCAATTACTCTATATCAAAAGGTGGTGCAAAGCATGTCTACGCAGTGGACTCCAGATAAATTAGCCGATAAATGGCTCGATGATTTTACTACTAAACCCAATCTTATGGAAGATGACTTGCATTTACTGATGAACGACTGAAATTTTTATCTGATCTGCTACACTTCAGGATCAATACAAAGGTTTAGCGAGACTCTTGTGTCACCTAGACAAGCTTTTTGAACTGGATTCTGTACTAGGAGGGAATGTCCAAAATATGTGCAATGCCAGGAAAATGTGGCTCATATGTTTTGGGAATGTAGTACAATTAACTTTTTGGGGGGAGAATGTCCTTTGTTATTAAAAAGTCATCATAAGCTGGCCATTGCTCTTTCGAGCAAATCTTTTATTATTCGACAATATGGGTCAACCATCTTTATATAAGAAGGAGGGGAGACATAGATTAATCCAGAAAGCTTGTCTGTTAGCTAAGAAATGTATTTTGTATCACTGAAGAAACTCGAATCCTCCCACTATAACTCGATGGAAAAATGAGCATTATTTAATGAAAATGGAATTATTGGATGCTAAAAATGCTTCCAAATTGTGGATCACATGGTCTTTTGTTGAAACATCTAATCTAATATAATAAAACGCACCGTGAACGTTCTAATGAGGACAACGTTCTGAAGCCATCTGACGTCACTCCCTGAGTCCCTGGCTGTAGGGTTCGTGGCGTTCTTGGTGTGAAGCCACCCAGCCGTCTCTGCCCCGCCCTCGCGTCTAAACAAACAAATCCGGAAGCGAAGCGTCAGGGAAGGAGGCGGCGCTCCTGACGTCTAGCCTTCCCTTCGCTGTGTTCCGCCTTCAAAAAAAGGCGGAACACAGCGAAGGGAAAGCTAGACGTCAGGAGCGCCGCCTCCTTCCCTGACGCTTCGCTGCCGGAAACGCCACGGAGGTAAAGTTAAAAAGAATAAAAAAAACAAAAAAGGGATGCATGGATGCGAAGGGGGGGGAGAAGAGGGCGGGCCAGGCTGGGACATGGGAGAGAGAGGAGCATCGAGGAGGGGCCATGGAAGGGAGAGAGGGGACTTGCTAGAAAAGGATGAATGGAGGCAGCAGGGGACAGAGGAGCATGGATTGGGAGGGCAGGGCTCAGGGAAAGAGGGAAATTGCTGAAAAGGGATGAATGGAGGGGACAGATGGGCATGGATTGGAAGGGCAGGACTCAGGGAGAGGGGAATTGCTGGATAGGGATGAATGGAGGGGACAGATGGGCATGGATGGATATGGATTGCAGGGCAGGCCTCAGGCAGAGAGGGGAAATGCTGGATAGGGAAAAATGGAGGGGCCAGGTGACAGAGGAGCATGGATGGGCATGGATTGGAAGGGCAGGACTCAGGGAGAGGGGAATTGCTGGATAGGGATGAATGGAGGGGACAGATGGGCATGGATGGATATGGATTGTAGGGCAGGCCTCAGGCAGAGAGGGGAAATGCTGGATAGGGATGAATGGAGGGGGCAGGTGACAGAGAAACATGGATGGCCATGGATTGGGAGGGCAGGGCTCAGGGAGAGAGGGGAATTGCTGGAAAGGGATGAATGGAGGGGCCAGGGGACAGAGGAGCATGGATTGGGAGGGCAGGGCTCAGGGAGAGAGGGGAATTGCTGGATAGGGATGAATGGAGGGGACAGATGGGCATGGATGCATATGGATTGCAGGGCAGGCCTCAGGCAGAGAGGGCAATTGCTGGATAGGGATGAATGGAGGGGCCAGGTGACAGAGGAGCATGGATGGGCATGGATTGGAAGGGCAGGACTCAGGGAGAGGGGACTTGCTGGATAGGGATGAATGGAGGGGACAGATGGGCATGGATGGATATGGATTGCAGGGCAGGCCTCAGGCAGAGAGGGGAAATGCTGGATAGGGATGAATGGAGGGGGCAGTGCCCATGGAGAGAGGGGAATTGCTGGAAATGGATGAATGGAGGGGGCAGGGGACAGAGGAGCATGGATGGGCATGGATTGGGAGGGCAGGACTCAGGGAGAGAGGGAAATTGCTGGATAGGGATGAATAGAGGGGACAGATGGGCATGGATGGATATGGATTGCAGGGCAGGCCTAAGGGAGAGAGGGCAATTGCTGGATAGTGATGAATGGAGGGGCCAGGTGACAGAGGAGCATGGATGGGCATGGATTGGAAGGGCAGGACTCAGGGAGAGGGGAATTGCTGGATAGGGATGAATGGAGGGGACAGATGGGCATGGATGGATATGCATTGCAGGGCAGGCCTCAGGCAGAGAGGGGAAATGCAGGATAGGGATGAATGGAGGGGGCAGGTGACAGAGAAACATGGATGGCCATGGATTGGGAGGGCAGGGCTCAGGGAGAGACTCACTCTCTCTCTCACACACTCACACTTTCACTCTGACTCTCAAACAGTCACTCTCACATACACTCTCCCAAACATACACACTCCGAGGAAAACCTTGCTAGCGCCCGTTTCATTTGTGTCAGAAACGGGCCTTTTTTACTAGTTTCTTGATAATGCTGGAAGTGCATTGTAGAACCTTTAAGTTGTAATCTTTAGATCTACTCGTGTAGAACACTCTGGGAATTTTGGCATGGAGAATGGGGAGGGAAGAGGAAGAGTTGGGGGATTATTGGGAAGGGGTTCTGGAGCAGGGGGTATTAATTTTTTTGGTTGGCACAAATGGCTGGAGAGCAAACCATAAGTCATATTTTTAATTTGGATTGTTGGGTATTTAGATGGGTGGCATAGGTTTGAAATATACACCTTTTTTCAAAATTGGTTTATGCTGGAAATGTTGTAACTTATACACAAGTCCTTTTGGTGGAATATTTTCTGTTATTCCTTTTGCTGTTAATAAAAATATTTTAAAAAAGGAACCTAGGTTGAAAGGACAAAAAAGTGTCTCTTTGCAGCCTGTTTTATAAAGACACATAGAGTGGCATTTTAGAAAGGACCTACAAATGGGATTTGAGATGCCCTGACCTAGATGACTCAGGTTTCTCTAGTATCTTAGAACAGGATCTGCCAAGGTAGAGCCTGTGCTAAACTACATTGAGAAGTGGATGTTCATGCATTGGCAATGTGTGATAGGAACAGCCATTTTAGAAACATATAAACATCTAAAATATCAAGAGGAAAACGAAGGAACATGCTGCCACAGAGAGGCAGAAACATTCATCTGTTCTATGAACTGGCAATTATAAAAAGTTTATATGCTGGAACATAAACATTTGTTAGTCATTTTTGAAACATGAATGCTTTTATTTTTCCTAAAGTTAGCACAGAGCCCAGTATCTCCTGAAAGTTTTCTTTTTGAGCGAGGGGGGAGGGACACCAACTACTGGGGGATGCTTCAGCATTGAAACTGTCCCAAAATTCCAATCTGGCCATGTTTTGGCTGAAAATGCCAGTGTATTTTTGGCTGAAAACTAAACTCCCCCTCCACTCAAAACCATCTGCCTCCCTGGGCCTATCTTAGGATCCCTGGCGGTCTATTG
Source organism: Microcaecilia unicolor (assembly GCF_901765095.1). Lineage (NCBI taxonomy): Eukaryota > Metazoa > Chordata > Amphibia > Gymnophiona > Siphonopidae > Microcaecilia > Microcaecilia unicolor. Next base: position 476,844,706 of record NC_044033.1, on the reverse strand, counting down.
GCCTAACTAAAGCAGGAACAATCACCCATTGCTCATGCCTGTGCTGGCTCCAATCTCAAAATGACTGCTGTGACCTTCAGCGGCAGCCATATTGATGGTGGAGACGTCAGAGGCAGGAGCGACAGTAGATCGCTGCTTCTCGGATTAGATCACTAGACACACCAGGGTTTGAGGTAGGCTTATGTGTGTGAGAGGGGTTGACAGGTGAACCCAGAAAGGGGGCTCTGGTCATGGGGAGATGAGGGAAGCAATGGTGGGGGTGGGGGAAGAGAGCCTGAAATGATGGCAGAAGCGGGAGTGGGTGCTGTTTGGGGTCTGGGACTGACTTGTTTAAATTTTATTTTGGTTTTGACCGAAACTGAGCAGTGGATTTTGTCAAATCAAAAAACCTGGTTTTGTACAGCCTCTAGGGGGATTAAGGAGGTGACCTCCTCTAATCCCTCTAGTGGAGCACTTTTTCTGAAACCTGGATGTCATGGGCATTGTGGGTATCATAGGAGCCAACTTTTCAAAATGATTAAGGGTGCTGAACCCAATGGCAATAACCTCTCCCTGGACACATTCAAAGTTTGTTCAATATTGGGGGTGCTCAAGCATCCACAGAGCTGGCTCCTATGCTGTACATCAGGTCTCAATTCCAATGCCCCATCTTTTTGAATATAAATGTTCATTCTCTTTCTGTAATAAGGAATAAGTGCCTATATTTGGGCTGTTCTATTGCCGTCCACAACATGCCCAGAACACACCCCTTTGTTATAGGGACATTCCTCAGTTTTGGATGTTCATGTCCCAGTTTCCTAAAATCAGGATTTAGATGTTAATGCATTATGAATAGTGCTTCTAAACTAATCATCATAGAAACATATGTGTTTTTATAAAATATGTGTGACGTCTGCAGGATTTGTGCTAGTAAATTGTATACCTTCACACCTGCTTGGGAAATTTAGCATCTGCCCAAGCTTCTGCCTAAATTCTTCCCCGGAACATGCCTATACCATATACCATCGCATACACTTGTGTGATAATTTTATGAGAGTCACTATACACACATATTGGCACATACAATCTGTTCAAAATTCTGCTGCATGACTAATATTCCGCCAGGGTCGTTACACTCATATTAGCCCTCTCCTCAAGTCACTTCACTGGCTTCCTATCTGTTTCCGCATACAGTTCAAACTCCTCTTATTGACCTATAAGTGCATTCACTCTGCAGCTCCTCAGTACCTCTCCACTCTCATCTCTCCTTACATTCCTCCCAGGGAACTCCGTTCACTGGGTAAATCTCTCTTATCTGCACCCTTCTCCTCCACTGCTAACTCCAGACTCCGTTCCTTTTATCTTGCTGCACCATATGACTGGAATAGACTTCCTGAGCCGGTACGTCAAGTTCCATCTCTGACCGTCTTGAAATCTAAGCTAAAAGCCCACTTTTTTGATGCTGCTTTTAACTCCTAACCCTTGTTCAGAACCCTTATTTTATCATCCTCACTTTAATATTCCCTTATCTCTTGTTTGTCTGTCCTAATTAGATTGTAAGCTCTGTCGAGCAGGGACTGTCTCTTCATGTACAAGTGTACAACGCAGACAGCACAGAATACAGCAGCCAGACTCATTCGGAAAATCAAAATATGAAAGTGCTAAACCCCTACGAGAAAAGTTACACTGGCTCCCACTCAAAGAACGCATCACGTTCATAATATGCACCCTAGTTCACAAAATCATTCACGGCGAAGCCCCAGCCTACATGTCAGACCTGATAGACTTACCACCCAGGAATGCTAAAAAATCATCTCGCACATTCCTTAATCTTCATTTCCCCAACTGTAAAGGTCTAAAATACAAACTAATGCACACATCAACCTTTTCATATATCAGCACACAAATCTGGAATGCGCTGCCGCGCAACCTAAAAACAATCTATGATCTAACCAACTTTCTCAAACTACTGAAGACCCATCTCTTTAACAGGACATACCACAAAGATTAACACATGTGAACTCCCCCACATGTATCCAAAACTGTCTTAAAATGTTCTCTTGTTATATTACTATCATGTTTTTCATTATCATGTAACCCAAAATCCTTCTGTAATACCAAACGTCTATTCTCTTCTTATTTCCACTATTCATGATGTATTATAAGCCACATTGAGCCTGCAAAGAGGTGGGAAAATGTGGGATACAAATGCAATAAATAAATAAGTAGTAGTAGTACATACACACAAAAATAACCTTATAAATGTACCCGCAAATTTTTCTTGTGCAAAATTCCCCCATCATAAGGCCTGATTCCTCCTTATCGCATGCCTTACACATCTTTTCCCCCCACTTCACAATCCCTCACCTTTCTCTTCCTTTGAACTCAACTCTCCTGGCAATATCAATCTGCAGGTTTCACCTTCCCCAGCTTGCCCTTTTACCAATTTAGCTTGAACCCCTCCTCATCCCAGCAGGTTTAACCCTCAGCTCTCTTTGCCCCATTCTGTAAGGTGGACATCTCTCAGCTTTCTACGTTATGTAGTTCTTCACCCCTTTCCTCCACCCCAGTTTCTCTCTCTTTCTTCTCATGTTCTCTCTCTCTCCTTACCCTTCCCAGGCAAGATCTCCATCTTTCTTCATCCTCTAGCTTTACTTCTTTCCCTATCGCTGAGGATTCTCCTGTCCACCCCCTCCTCCCCAGTGTCTGCCAGGAAGTCCCCCAGTTCTCTCATTCCTAAATTCTCCCTTTTGCTCCCCCTCTCTCCCCCAAGTTCTCTTTTCCTCATCTGGGTGGCATGCTGGCAAGAGTTGGAAGTAGGTGCAGCTCAGGCTATGACCTCTTCCTCATCACCTGGAATCAGGCTGCTGATTTAAACCATGTGACTGTATTATGGGAAACCATGAGAGCCACAGCAGTTGCTTGTTCTTTCTCTCCTGCTTCCTGTGGAGAGTTCTGTGCATGTGGGGAATGCCATACAAATTACCCATTATTTCTTCAGGATTATCTTTTTGAATCATTTGAGTAGGGCTTTAAGCGTGCTTACTAGGCTATGCTTCTGTTGTCTATTTACTTTTTTTTGCAATTAAGGATCCTCTATGCCTATATAGGCCTTTTTGAAATCTGCTACTTCTTTAACCTCTCAATGACTTCCTTCAGAAGTCATACCATGTGTCCAATTTCTGTGAAAATATTTCCTAGGGCTGATTCTGTTCTCTTAAGGCTCTGTTTACTAAGATGTGCTAGTGTTTTAGTGCATGCTAAAACTTAGCACGTGCTAACCGAGTAGACACCCATAGGAATATTATGGGCATCTACATGGTTAACACGTGCTAAAAACGCTAGTGTGCCTTTAGCATGGCTTAGTAAACAGGGCCCTTCGTCTCGTGGTGTTTTTGTTCTAGAATTTCCTTTATATTTACATTTTTTTTTCATGTGCTGTATAATAATAACATGCTGGATATTGCCCCTCATCTCTTCTAGGGTATGCATATTTTAGACCTCTAAATTTTTGTAGAGGCTGAACACTTTACACAAACATTTCCAGTTTTCAGCTATACGTTTTTCAGCATTATGAAAGGTAGATGGATTATACCAACGATATTACAGATTTGATAGGCAGAGCAGAGAATAAACTTGGCGGTCCCAGAACTTAATTTTTCTTGGATTAGTCCCACTGAACGTATTTGGAAAATGGAGAAAAAAAATAAAAAACACAACACCTGTTGTGGGGGTGAGGAAAAACAATAGATTTTTCCAGTGCTATTGGAACAATTTTTTCTCAGTGTAATTACTCAGTTGTTAAATTTATATTACTTCTTTTGAACAGGTTGTTGGGACCTTGATTCAGTGGGACTTACTGACATGAAGCCTGTTATTGTGGTTCATGGTGGAGCAGGCACTATCTTGAAAGACCGAGAGGAAGGATATCGCACAGGAGTTAAGCGAGCAGCTTTGAAAGGTTATAGTATCTTGAAGAATGGTGGCAGTGCCTTAGATGCAGTGGAGGAAGCTGTGATAGTAATGGAAGATGATCCTCACTTCAATGCAGGTAATTGTGTTGATCTTTTATAAACGATGTGTTGGTACCTTTTTTAGAAGTGATATTGGCAGGTTTTGTCCTATAAATGATACATAAGTGCTTATGTGTCTTTTTTGTTTTTGTTTTTTTTATTGGTCACCTCCTTACCCTCTCAACCTAGTCAACCTATTACAAAATTATTCTCCATAAGTATAAACGGCTTTAGTAAGCAGCAGGCTTTTGTGTTCAATTCTGGTCGCCGCATCTCAAGAAAGATATAGTAGAATTGGAAAAGGTGCAGCGAAGGGCGACTAAAATGATAGCGGGGATGGGACGACTTCCCTATGAAGAAAGACTAAGGAGGCTAGGGCTATACAGCTTGGAGAAGAGACGGCTGAGGGGAGACATGATAGAGGTATATAAAATAATGAGTGGAGTGGAACAGGTGGATGTGAAGCGTCTGTTCACGCTTTCCAAAAATACTAGGACTAGAGGGCATGCGATGAAACTACAGTGTAGTAAATTTAAAACAAATCGGAGAAAATTTTTCTTCACCCAACGTGTAATTAAACTCTGAAATTCGTTGCCGGAGAAAGTAGTGAAGGCGGTTAGCTTAGCAGAGTTTAAAAAGGGGTTGGACGGTTTCCTAAAGGACAAGTCCATAAACCGCTACTAAACGGACTTGGAAAACTCCAAAATTCCAGGAATAACATGTATAGAATGTTTGTACGTTTGGGAAGCTTGCCAGGTGCCCTTGGCCTGGATTGGCCGCTGTCGTGGACAGGATGCTGGGCTCGATGGACCCTTGGTCTTTTCCCAGTATGGCATTACTTATGTACTTATGTACTTAATTTGTTTGTTTCTATGGTGATACACAGAATAGAACTGCAGAGGGAAATCTCTTACATTTCAAATACTCTGAAGTGTCAAACCTTTGGAACTACCAGACTCATCTGTCCCTAGATGTAATGGAAGGGAGAATTATGTCTTACCTGGTAAATTTCTTTCCATTAACTGCAGTGGATGAGTCTGGTATTCCTGCCCTAGTTTTTTGTTGTTGTAGGCTTTGTTCTGTGAGTTTTTGTTCAGGGGATAAATTACTGATTCTCCAGACTGTTATGAGGAAGAACTGTGTGTGTTCTATATTTGTTTGACTGTTTTGTTGGTGTAATACTGGCTGGCTTAGGAAAGGACTGTTCTATGTGTTAGCAGAGTTCGGCCTTTACCCTCTATTTCTTCCTGCGGGTAGATGGACACAACCCACTGTTCAGGTACTCATTTGTTGCGATTAATGGATAGGAAATTACCAGGTAAGACATAATTTTCCTGTGTGGCGACCATTGCCCTCCAAAAAAGCAAGAAGAAAATCAGTACTCTGACACACTAGCATAAGCAAACATCAGAAGTGGAAGGGATAAAACACCAAGATGATCCAATGTGGTGAAACAGTGTTTTGATTGCTGTATATTCAGTCTTGGCCGAACAGAGGTACAATAATGACATCCCCATCTACCTCCTACCCATAAATCACAATTCTCTGTATCCTCTGAGGATTCGGCTCCAAATGCCATCTCGCTACGCTTCTCACCTGTGACTATTAGCAAATGCCAAAACTCCACCACTCCTCAAAAGAACCTATTACCTGGCCTTCCATTTGACCCCCGCCCCTGATCTGCAACCAGAGTCTTCTGCAGAAAACTCTTCATAACCCAAATTCCAAATCAAATTGGCAAAAGCTCTGAATATCCTCAAGTGCAGGGTGACCCAATAAATGAGATCATGGGCGTATTGAAGTGCCTCAACACACCAAGGCTAATTGCCACTTAACCTGTCTATAAAGTAATTCTAGACCTTCAAATGAAAATTTGGCAAATACTCCTCTAGTGCATCCACCTGATCAATGTGCTCTTAACGAACACGCTCACACACCAGACTTTCTAAGCATCCACGCTTGCTGCTAAGATCTCCCCCCACGAAATTCATCATAAAATATCTGTGTGATCTCCTAGAAATTATGCAGCCATCTATTGCCAGCTTACCCTACAACTTCAAAAAACCTATTATACCACTCCTCAACGACTTGCAACGATGCACAAAACACCTACTGTGCACAACTTTTGATTCCTTATGATACAGCATCTAGGAGTGCATCTATTCCATTAGCGCACATAGATTGGCCTGGCTTCAAGCCTCAAGTCTCCATCCAGATGTCTGTGATGGTCTTGCTAATGTACTTTGCTCAGGTGACCATCTCTTCAGGGACAAGGTCCAGCAGGTGTTCAATATTATAAGACTATTGTACCATTATACAAACCTCCTCTTTTTTTATCATTTAATTTTTATTGCACTTTCAGTTATAAAAGTATACAAAAACATGAAATGTACATAAATTGTGTACAGTATATGGATTAACAAACAAATGTGATATATATTGCTGTTTAGAAAAACAAGCTAATTAACCATAACAATAGATGTATTGCAATAGTTATCTAATGGGGACCACATTTTCTGAGAAAAAGGAATGTTGCGAATGCGAATAGTATTGGCAACTTCGTGTTTACGAATTGCACATGTTGTGACCACCGTTCAAATATGTTAAATTTGGTATTGTCTTTCCAATGAAGAACGATTAGATGTGTTGCTATAGCCATCGTAATATTGAATAATTTAACCAGTTTGTTGGGTATGTTTGATTTTGGGACATGATGATCTAAGAACAACTATGTTGAAAGAGAGAAGTTTAGGCTTGTCAGTGGGGATAATATCTGGAATTTTGTTCTATATTTCCTCCCAAAACAGATGAACACTGGAGCAGTAATAAATCATATGCTATAGGTCACCTGGAGTTTGGTTGCATGACCAGCACTTAGGTGGAGTAGAATTTGAGGAAATCTTTCCCAGTTTTGAAGGTATCCAATATGTTTTATGAACGATTAAAATAAGACTGTGTAATTACTGCAGACATATTGGAACATATCGTTTTTTGACTAGAAGATTGACCAGTCAACCGTCTTAGCAGAATAGACCAATTCTTTTTCCCATTTTGACTCTCTAAATTTGCAGGATTTAAAGTCCGATAACTGTAAAGCTTTGTATATTTTAGAGGTTGTCTTCGAGTGGCACCATTTGGAAAATTTGGAAGTAGATGAATTAAATTCAGAAATATTACTAGTTAGTGTTAAGAAAGATTGCATAATTACTGCAGATAGAGTGGAACGTATCAGTAATGTATATCCAGTTTTGAGTGTTCAGAAAGGTTATAAAGATTTTTTGGTGTATCGAAGGGAATAGTCACTTACAGCTGGGAAATGGATCATATATCAGCTTTCTTCCAAATGCGCCAATTGAGATATGAAGTGGATTTTTTATGTGGATTAAAGTATTAAACCATGGGGGGGGGGGGGGGCAGGAAGAGTCTTTGATCGCTTCTCTCTCCCGCCCTAACATTTCAAGAGTTTATATCACTTTTTTGCCTTAAACTTGATGCCTAAACAAAGGGGGAAACAGAGAGCTTACCCTACGGCTCCTTTAAACCTTTGGGGAGACTGATGGATCACTTCGTGGTACCAAGCACAACACCAGAGCTGGTAGCTTCGCAGCAGGAGGTGAAATGCTCCATCTGCTTGAGGCAGACATCTCATTCAGCCCAGAGATTCGGAGTTCCCCAACGATGCTGGCAATCTTACTTGGAAGTCTTCCTGGGTCAGTGTGCCCTGAAGAGGGTTTGCCAATCCTGGGAGCAGGGGTAGACCAAAGCAGTCAACTGCCAAGTATAGCAGCACAAGGAAGTGCTGCTAGAGATTCTGCCGGAGTGTCTGGAGCAGATGTGAGGGAGATCTCTGAAAGAAGTAGTGAGACTACTCAGTTTTTGTTGTCTGCAAAACAGTCTGTGACTCCAGTCTGGGAGTGGAGGAGTAGCCTAGTGGTTAGTGCAGTGGACTTTGATCCTGGGGAACTGAGTTCAGTTCCCACTGCAGCTCCTTGTGACTCTGGGCAAGTCAATTAACCCTCTATTGCCCCTGGTACAAAATAAGTACCTGAATATATGTAAACCGCTTTGAATGTAGTTGCAAAAACCTCAGAAAGGCGGTATATCAAGTCCCATTTCCCTTCCCTTCCCTGATTACACTAGAATCAATATGGGAAGCCCTAGTGAGACTGGAGACTTCATTTTTCAACAGAAATCTCAACCTTAGTGATTTTTACCCAATTACTACCAGGTAAAGTAGTGGATTTGGAGTCAAAGTTCCAAGTTTGGAGGCTTTTGGTTCATCTATTAAGTCTGATACTGTGAAACTTTAGGAGGGACAATGTGCATTGATTAAGGAGAATCTGGCATTGCAAAGGAAAATAGAAAATTTAGGAAATCAGCAAAGAATGAAGACATTGCATTTTACTAATTTTCCAAAGTTAGTACATAAGTATTACTATACTGGGACAGACCAAAGGTCCATCAAGCCCAGCATCCTGTTTCCAACAGTAGCCAAGCCAGGTTACAAATACCTGGCAAGATCCCCAAAAAAGTACAAAACATTTTATGCTGCTTATCCCAGAAATAGTGGATTTTCCCCAAGTCCAATTTAATAATGGTCTATGGACTTTTCCTTTAGGAAGTAATCCAAACCTTTTTAAACTCTGTTAAGCTAACCGCCTTTACCACATTCTCTGGCAACAAATTCCAGAGTTTAATTACACGTTGAGTGAAGAAAACCTTTCTCCGATTCGTTTTAAATTTACTACTTTGTAGCTTCATTGCATGCCCCCTTGTTCTAGTATTTTTGGAAAGAGTAATCAAACGATTCACGTTTACCCGTTCCACTCCACTCATTATTTTATAGACCTCTATCATATCTCCCCTCACCTGCTGAAGAGCCCTAGCCGCTTTAGTCTTTCCTCGTAGGGAAGTCGTCCCATCCCCTTTATCATTTTCATTGCCGTTCTCTGCACGCTTTCTAATTCCACTATATCTTTTTTTGAGATGCGGCGACCATGGAGCGATACAAAGGCATTATAACGTTCTCATTTTTGTTTTCCATTCCTTTCCTAATAATACTTAACATTCTGTTTGCTTTCTTAGCCGCAGCGGTTACTTGTATCGCCTCTTTAATTACCTTTAAAAGATATCTTACTGAAATATTGAAAATACTCCCTGTATCTAAAATATATTATTTGTTGCCTTATTTAAAGAAAACTTCGGATCAGATGATAAACAGAGGGGTCTGAGGTTCCTTTTGATAATTAGAACCTAACACGGATGATAGAGGATGGGCAGACTGGATGGGTCATATGGCCTTCATCTGCCGTCATGTTTCTATGTTTGATTTGTGCCTTGCTGTTCTCAAGTTGTGGACTTAGTTTTCAGTTTGATGTATAAAGAGAAGATATGAATTTGTATTACATTTTTTTTATTTCCTGTATGAGATGTTCTAGCTCGATTTCCACGAGATATTCTCTATTTTCGTTCAAGAGTTTTCTTGTAAAATATGTAAAGTATAAAAAAATAAAGTATTAAACCATAATGATTTATCAATTGGGTTTCTCCTTTGAGCTTCAAACCTTTTAAGAGGACTTTTTTGGAGTGGATTTGATTATAAAAGAGTTAGGAGGATATGAGAATTTATTCATAGTAGGTAAAAGATGCAGCTGAAATAGATTAATTCTTGCTCAAAAATGAGCTAGCGTGGTTGATCTTGTGAGTGTGAGGTGTCAAAGCATTTAATTGCTTGCAAAAGATCTGAAATCGGGGGGAAATTATACCATCTTTGGTTTTCAGGAGTTTCAGTTTATCTAGCGCTATATGAGGTACTTTAGGGTTATAAAGCTATCTAATTGTTTGTAGTTTAGATTTGGCAACTCTGCTGTTAAATTTCTGTCTATAATGTCCCAGATTTTAATTCATTACATTCTGATGCAATTGCAGTTAATATAATGTCCTATCTCACTTAAGGTTTAATACCTGTTATCGATATGCATATCTTTCACTTGTCTATTGTCATTGTCCCCTCTCTCTTCCCTTACTATGACAGTCCTCCTCTTCTGATGGACTGGACTCCTGCATATCCAAGTAACATGACTGTCGCAACGTCATTGCCAACCCTACCAAACACACTATTCTAGTCGCCTCCCACGAAGCCAAAGACAACCAAGCCAAAATTCTTGTATAGGACTTTGAGATAGGAAACAGCAGAGCAACCGCTGCTACCTCCTCCAAGACTAATAAAAATTTTTTTTGCTCTCTTGTGGACGGGCGCCTCAAGTTCTTCTACCTAACATGGAGGATCCTAATAACCGACTGATGTGTCCTATCCTATTCCTTTTCTCTATCACATCACGGCAAATCGATGAGCGTCATGTCTTGGTCCATTTCCACCACTTATTCAGCTCTTCCCGGTCAGGGTGGTCATGTGCCCCCACCCAAATTTCTTCCCTAAGGTGGTCTCCAAATTCCATTTTAATTAGTCTAGTCTTACCCACTTTTTGCTCACTGCATCTCGATGTACCTCGTGAATGCCTCTATAGTCTGTAGTGTAGATGGGCACTAGCCATCTATATTCAGTGCATTTCTGTGTCAATTACCTCTCCAGCTTAGGGCAATGGAAACTATGAAAGCCTTCCTCCATCATTCTTCCTGCAACATATCTATAGAGCTGCAACATGGACTTCACTACACACTTCTGCAGTCCATTACGCCTCCACAACTCACCTGACGACAATTACAGATTTGGAAGAACTGTCCTCCAAACTATGCACCTATGAACTACAATGCTGTTGTTACTATGATTTCTGCTACTGTTTGATGTTGCTACCATTTACTGCAGTTGCTACCTTTATAGTTGCTACCATATCTCCTACAATTTGTTAAGATTGCTGCCATTTGCTGTAATTACTACCATGTTTACTATTCTTTGCTAACGTTACCATCATTTGCAGTATTTACTGTCACATTCTACCATTTCCTGTTACATCACGTTTTGTTCACGATACCTGATAATTCATGAAAGCATTTCTTCATCACATTTCTTGTCTTTGCTTCCCTATATGTAAACCGCTTTGAATGTAGTTGCAAAAACCTCAGAAAGGCGGTATATCAAGTCCCTTTCCCTTTATGTCCTTACAAAACACTCCAGCTTCAACCTGCCACAACCTCGGGACCAGAGCATGGACAGAAGGGCTGCCTTTATCCTGTAGCGCACTGCACATTCATGAGGGAACCTGGTGTTAAATCATTTGTAGACGACCTGATTCTGGGTCAGAGTTTCGTGCATAGCAGATGAACTACCTCACTGAGATCTATTGAAAGTCATCCCTTGAGCCAAACATTTGGGGTGCAAGGTCTCCATGTGCGGCATTTTCTGTTTCTGTCTCCAGGTGGCTTTGCCCTTCAGCTCAGAAGTCATCTATGTGTAGCTGCTTTAACCAGCTTGTACACGAAGAAAGTGAGGTTACTTGCCTATAACAGAGGTTTTCCATGAACAGCAGGCTAAACTAGCCACACAATCCTCCCACCTCCACAACAGTTGAAACTGTTTTCAAAATGTTCCTTTCGGCTCATATATTACAGCTATGGAATGGACTGTCATGCAGGTGCAGCAGTGGCAGTTACCAGATGTGGGATGTCCAGATGTGCTCAAAATTCGTCCAGACTTTTTGGGGCTGTATGGAACAGGCTGAACTGGCATTGTTAAGCAGTGATATCACCTATGTGTGGCTGACTTATCCTGCTGTCTACAGAGAGCACCTGTTACTGGTAAGTAACGTCACTTTTCTCTTTATTTCACTTAGTTGTAAACCTTTTTTCTCTTGCCCATAACTTTCACAACTATGAATAAAGGTTCAGCTAAGCCCTGGCAACGTGAAAGGCAATTCTATAACTAGGAGCCCACATTTACATATTGCTTGTGCATGTAAATTGACAAAATATTTGCAGATTTGCGGGTAAGTGTACAGTTGCTGCCTAATATTCAGGCGGTGGGGCGGTCCATCCCGGGTGCTGGCAGTGAGGGGGTGCGTGGAGCAGGCACATGCTGTCCGCACTGCCAGTCCCCTGCCCCGGAACAGGAAGTTGACGTCTGAGGGGGCAAGGGAACGACAGAGCTGACAGTGTGCGCCTGCTCCACACACCCTCTTGCTTGGAGGAGGGGGTTGTGAGCTGCCTTGGGGGGGGGCTGCTGTTCCGCGGGTGCCCTATATTGTAGGTATGCCGCTGGGTGGGGGACAGCATTTTTTTTTTGGTCCGCCAATAGCACTAAAACCAGAAATTCGGTGCTGGGCCCTGTGCAGGCTTCAGCACTGAACTTTTTTTTTTTTAAGCTGGACTTTAAAAAAACCATTGGCTAACGAATAAAGATAGATCAGCTATTTATGTGCTAACCATGGCTGGTTAGTTCTGAATATTGGGAGATAACCGGACTCCGCCTCTTAAACACCCCTGACCATAGCCAGCTTCCCCTTCGGCACTAACCGGTCATTTTCAGTACCACTAACCAAGGATGTTTTCTGGAATCCAATACTCTTTGTACTGTTTCTACAGCTTCCATCTGGGGAATTGAAGTATAAAGAGAATGGACATCCAAAGTAACAAATATTGTTATACTTGTTGTTTTTTGTCTAGTTAAAGTATTCAAAAAATATGTAGAATCTTATAGATAAGAAGGGATCTTTTCTACTAAAGGATGTAAAAAAACATCCACATATTGGCATATCCGCTGTAGAAGTGAATTGCGTGCCGATACGATTGGCCTCCCCGGAGGTTTTCTTAGATCTTTATGTATTTTTGGAACCGTATAGAAAATCGGTATTGTAGCCTGCAAATGACAAAGAAATTGACTTTCTTTTTGAGTGAGGAAACCTTCTTTCATGGCCGCTTTTGTCAACGTTTGAAGGGCTATTAAGATGTCAATTGAAGGGTCTTCTTCCAACACTTGATAAGTAGATCTATCTCCAATTTGTCTATAAATTTCTACCATATAATATTCTTTGGATAAAATTACTATCGCCCCCGCCTTTGTCAGCGCGCCATATGACAATTGAAGGTTCCTGCCTTAGAGGTTCTTTGGACAAATTATACCTAGTCTTGTGATGGATTTGTTCCATCTGTTCTATTTCTTTTAGAACCAATTGCTGAAAATGGTAATAGCCGGATCTAATGGGCATCCACATGCTTTTATTCGCACAGCTTGAAAATGAAGTGTTCATGGTTGGCTTGTTTGCAAAATACATCTTGAGTTGTAACACTCTGACAAATTTTTCAAAATCTACCCTAAATTGGAAGGGATGATGATTTTTCATGGGGACAAACAGACCTTTTTGAAGTACTGATTCTTCTATGGAAGTAAGTTGATAACCGGATAGATTAACTATAGAGAATTGTCCCTTCTTCGTGTTCTTGCACTGGGACCCCTGTAATTCTGCGGTCCTCTTCCTCTGGGTCTTCTCGAGCCTCATTGCATCTCTCGTGCCCTGTATATGGTGGCCCCTCCGTTTTTGATCCCCCAATTTCTTCATCATCACCACTAGATGAACCTGTGGACAAAGCAGACCCTACTCTTTTGGCTTGCTTATTCGTCTCATGGGACTCTTTAGGTCTCTGCCAATTATATACATATCCTTCAGAGTAATCTTTTTGGTTCCTCCTTCAGTTTTTTACATTTAGTCATTTTGATTTCTTTCGTAAACTTATCAAGCTTCTTAGCAAATTCCTCCCTTGCTGCTTCATAATCAGCTAATTATTTCAAATGGGCAGTTCTTTCTTCAAGAAACAGTTTATCCTGTGTTAACTTTTTCTGTATCGTTTGAATTAATAATAACATAAGATCCAGTGAGCATTGGTTCAAAATACTGTTCCAGTGCTCTACAAACTGTTCATCTGGAAATAACTTCGGAGCTTTGGGCATTATTAAGCCCCTAGGTATAATCTCTTGTTTACAATAGTCCACCAATGTAGCACTATGCAATTCAAATCTTACATGATCTTTGTAATCTGACAGCAACTGTGTCCACGTGGCATCGGACATGCTGTCAGCTCCTAATTGGGAAAGAGCTGGGGCCTGTAATATTTGAGCCCTTTCACCTAATGTGATTCTTTTCCCTCTGTCCCATACTTGTGCTATTTCTCCACCCCTATATGTAACTCCTGATTTCTCAGATAATGCAAACTGGGACCAACTGGTAATTAATACAATAACTATCGATGATCTAAATCAGTTAGAACTTGGGTTGTTTCTCTCAGTGTGCAAAACAAATAGAGCCGAATGGCTTAAATAATAGCGTGGAATGGAAGGCATTTTTTTTTTACTTGCTATACCTTTAAAAGAATGCCCGATCCATATTGGTTGAAGCAAGGATCGGCGTTTGTATAAATCACATGGCCATCTTGTGGAGTGTAATCATGAATTTTTGATTTATCTTCCTGAAGCAGTGCGTTTCCTCGTGAAACAAGGTGCTCTTGTAGAGGATGAAGATTGTAGCCTTAGAGCATAAAAGCAAAGCCTAACAACGTACATAACAGCACTGCTTGAAAAAGGTGGACAGTAATTGACGGTGGTAGTTCAATGGCTGTTGTCTACAAGTAGCAGGATCGAGCACTGCCATGCAGAACGGACACTAAATCCAGGTACTGGAAGAGATAAGTGAATCATGTGGCATGGAGTAGAGGGTTGCTAGTATTCAGTATAGCTTGCTTAGAGCTAGTTAATTAGTTTGGATTACAGGTTTTTGAAAGTAAGTTTGGGTACTTTTTCTCACAGTAGTTCTTATTTATTTGAACGGGGTTTTTTGAGAAACCAATGATTTTTCTCTATAAAGAGAGGTTTTTTTACATTGTTTTTTTTTTTTTTATCCGGTTGAATAAAAATATTGGGACCAGTGATAAAAATATTTTTACACTGTTTTTTTTTTTTTTTTTAAATTTTATAGAAGTCTTTATTGAACTTATTTTGATACACAACAAAGTATAAACATCGTGAAACACATCTAGATTAAAATAGAAGTCTTAGTACATAAATGAACAATGACCATAATTCGTATCAAATCTAACTTAGATCCCCAGATAACTTCAACTTTTTCAAGTTTATACAGAAACTACCCCCACCCGACCTAACCCCCCCCACCCTACAGCCCCCCTCGACACCTCCCTCCCCCCTTACCGTGTTGAAATACTCTTTCCTGTGTTTCAGTCCAGTGACACTCTCCCCTACCCAGCATTCAAGAATGGCAACCATATTCTCTCCCACCTAGGCAAGATCTTAGATTTAACTGCTATCAGTCTCTCCATCTCACACATATATCGTAGCTTAGTAAGCCAATGTACCAGTGATGGCACTAAGGGCGACTTCCAACTCTGAGCCAGATTTACTCTTGCTACCTGTAGGGCCCCCCTTGTCAGAAGCCATTCATGTTCTTAAGGCCTTCTGGTCTCTGTCCCAGTATGAATACTAGTGGATGCCACCGCACAGGTCTACCAACACATCTTTGAAGGCGCGCCTGCACCGCCTTCCAATACGCTTTAGCCTTTGGACATGTCCACCATATGTGTCCCATTGTTCCCACAGCACCACATTTCCTCCAACAACTGTCAGGAACCTGCACAAACATACGGTGCAAACGCGCCGGAGTGAGGTACCATCGGAAAAACACTTTAATTGCATTCTCTTTCACAGACACCGACCTCGCGGAATGCATAGTTCCTTTTCCAGCTGTAGCCATTTTTCATCCGTTAAAGTGAAATCTAATTCCTGTTCCCACCTTCTCCTATGCAACAATGAAGGCTTTTGGTGTGCTACCAAGGCCGTATATAAAAAGGTGATCATACCCCTTGTACTATGATGCTGCACATACACCTCTTCCATTGGGTGTGTTTCCCTCTTAAGACAAGCTACATACTCGGGCCCTTTCAAGAAATGTCTCAGTTGCAAATAAACATAGTAATCACTTTGCTGCAGCCGGAAATCCTCCCTCAAGGCGTCAAAGGAAACCAAATCTTCTCCTACGTGCAACTGACCCATCATATACACTGGTTTGTTTTTTTACCCGGTTGAATAAAAAGTTTGGGACCAGTGATAAAATTTGCTCCAAATATAGCTAAAGTGCTCTTTAAAGGAGCAATTATTCTGTGTAGAATTCCCTTGCTTGGAAGCTTTGCGGTCTGTGGTTGATAAACTATTCGTTTTGCACACTGTGAGAGAAACAACCCAAGTTCTAACTGGTTTAGATAATTGATAGTTATTGTATTAATTACCAGTTGGTCCCCGTTTGCATTATTTGAGAAATCAGAGTTATATATATACATTATGCAAGTGCTTGCATGTTTTATAAAATATGCACATACATTGAAACTCTGATTAATCTGTATGTAAAATTGTCTTGGTGTGTGTACTTGCATGCACATATTTGGCTTATAGGAGCTATTTGTTTTGCATGTAAAACATTCTTTACATGTGGACATTGCTTTATAAAATAACTCCCTTAGAGATTCAGTGGATTCAGTGAGACTTATGATTTGATTAGGAGTACCTATAGTTCTGCAGACAACTATATTTTTGAAGTCCGAAGCACATGTAAAAGCCATTTCAATAACAACAAAAAAAAGGTGACCTACACTGTTGATTCCCTGGGTCACTCATAACAGAAAACTTTACTTCTGTTAAAATGCCCTTAGAGATTCTGATTTTACTATAGTCAGGGAAGTTCTATTATAACAAAATTAATTGAAATTTACTACAAATATTATACAGAGTTTCAATCACCAAAGAGACGTGGGTGAGCAGTGTCATTATTTAGAGAGTAATAATGAAGTCGTTACCCTCCATTATCCTCAGTGTGAACCCAAGTATAAGCATTTAATTAACTAATAAAAATGGTTACAATTCAGTAGAATCGGCCCTTCTTTTTGTTAATATATTTAGGGCCCTGTTTACTAAGACATAGGTGCATTAGCATTTTATTGCACATTAACCATGTATACACGTTAACTGTGTACGTGCCTACAATATCCCTATAGGCGCCTACATGGTTAGCACGTGCGTTAATTGTAGGCACGTTAAAAATGCTAGCGTGCCTTAGTAAACGGTCGGCATTATTGATCCAGGCTGGTGTATCAAAGAGCATTGCAACGTGGAGCTGAACTGTAGGTGAGATCATGGGACAGAAGAACCGTGGTTCAAGGTCAGTAGGGTCACAGTGATCTCGGCTAACTATGCTTGCCCACAAAGGTGGTCAGAGGGTAGGTCTCTAGAGACTCCCCTTTGATGGGCCTGTCAGAGAATGAGTTGTGTATGCTTAAGGTGACTAGGCCTTTGCATCATAGGACCAATTCCCATGACATGATCCTCATTAAGCTAGACCAGTCACAAATTGCCATGCTCCATTACCTCCATGTTATCCTGTCAACATCCAATGATAGGACATATTATTAATGGCTATGGAGACAAACCCTATATAATATAGGATTTCTTGGATATGAGAAAGAGAGAGTGAGTGAGTTGTAATATATGAAAAATGGCACACTTCAGCCCAGTAGAGGGATTGGAAAGATGTGCCAAGGGTGGAGAACAAAGAATCTCTCTCTAGGAAAAGGTGAGACATTCCTATTTATAGAGGTAACATTAGAAATGCTGCTGCAGTGAAATTCTGTTTTATGGTTCAACATTTTTATTGATGACAGTACAAAATGTGCATATTTCACAATATGAATACATAGAAAAGCAAAGATGAAAATGTACTCAGTAAAACCAAATTTGCTATAGTCCATCATCAAACTTTT
The DNA here is from genome assembly GCF_901765095.1 of Microcaecilia unicolor. NCBI lineage: Eukaryota > Metazoa > Chordata > Amphibia > Gymnophiona > Siphonopidae > Microcaecilia > Microcaecilia unicolor. The sequence continues at coordinate 476,826,947 of NC_044033.1, read as the reverse complement.
AACATTATATCCCCACCCTACCCCTTGTTTATGTTCAGTGTTTATTTGTGACAAATCATTATTAAAACATCGACAATCTGATTACACAAAAGGAAACCAGGGTAAGTGTGGTCATCAAACTTTTGTAAACTTTGTCTCCCTCCCTCCTATCCCGAAGAGAAGTCCCTCCCCTTTTACTCACCTACGCAACTCTGTTTTTATTGGATTATACCAGGTCAAAACAAGAGGAGCCTACATATATGAAAACATTGAACAGTTCAAACATTGGCTTCCCCCAAATAGTGTATTCATGAGTCAATACTGTCATAGTAGAGCGCCTTAGTTCTTATAGCCCTACTGTAATTGGGAACCAACTATTAAGCCAGCTATTTCCAATCCCCTCCCACCCGTCCCCGTCCCCAAATTAGGTTTGCTCCTATTATTCACTACCACTAGTGGTAGAAAACAGTTTTACTTAACTGCAAATAGCATCAGAATAACTAAAGAGAAAAAAATTTTTTTAAAACTTTTTCAGAGCTTAAGTATTAGGCTACGAGCTTTAGATGACAGCGACTGTATATACGGTTCCCAAATTTCCACTCTCCTACATTCCAACAACAAGAGCTCATGCAGCTGGTTCCTCCAATGCCAGTAATCTGGCGATTCCTCACTCATCCTTCGCCCAGGATAAGCTTCTTCCCTACAAGAAATTCTGTTTTAAATCAAACTTTTTGGAAAAGTAATGGCCTGACAACTAGCAAAGTCTAAGTCCATTAACCAAACTGAGGGTAAGTAAATATGTGGTATTGACTCTGTGTGGAAACATTAAACATAACATCTTATTGAAACACGAAGATTGTAAGGTTCTACATATTTCTTTAATCAGACTTTAATTACATTTAATTGATTTGTGTACCTAATTAATTTGAGCTAAATAAAAGCCTTACATTAATTCTCAAGCAAAGTTGTATTCACTGAGCACCTCTCGCTTATGTAAAGCATAACATTGGAAGGGTATTCAAGAATGCCTAATAAGGCATAAACAGATCTTCTAACAGCTTTAATATTATCTTAAAATATAATACCACTCCCTGTCCCTTTCTTCTTCCCTTGTCTTTCCTGAACAGATTGTAGCCCGGCATAACTATATCTCAGTCATGGTTCAATGTGAACCATATCTCTGTAATCTCCACTAAATCCTCTTCCATCACAACCTCAAGATCGAAAACCTTATTTCCCATATCTCGGGCTTTAGTATATTCTGCATTCCAAATATTGCCCTTTTTCCTATTTGTGTAGAGGTACTTGATGCTTCACTTACCTGAGGGCTTGTTATTACCTGGGGGTTTTGATCACCCAGCCCCAATGATTCTAATTTAAAGCAGTCTTCAATAGGTTAGCCAGTCTGCTGCTGAAAACACTTCTTCCCTTCTTTGATAGATGGAAAACATCTCTGCTCAACAGCCCTTGGAAAAGCATCCCATGGTCCAAGAAGTCAAAATGCTCTTGATGACACCATCTGCACAACCATATATTTATCTCCAGAACGCAAGCTTCTCTGCCTTGGCCAAACCAGGTCTGTCAAGTCATAATTGGAATAGAGACTGTAGAAGTCTTCCAGGCACTAACTTTTACTTCCTATTTAAGCATTGCTTTTTGTTGTTGTATGTTTTTTTTTGTTTGTTTTTTATTCCATTCTCTTTCCGTATAGAAATTTGTGTTTATTGTCTCCACTACCTCCAGTGGGAAGACATTTCAAGCTTCCACCACCTCGGTGAAAAAGTGCTTCCTGTCATTATTCCTAAATCAACCCCCTGCAACCTCATTTCGTGTCCTCTACTTCTGCCACTCTTCTCTGGAAAAGATTTGTTTAAATATTTAAAAGGTATGTATTAAAATGCAAATGAAAGTTAATTTTAAAAAAAGGCGAAAAAAACCTCTAGGAAGCTATACAAATCAAAAGAATAGGAGTGTGTGTGTGGGGGGGAACCAATTAAATTCCAACCAACTACAGAGGTGAGTTAACAGGCATAAAATTGTGTTTATTAATAGCCACAAAAAAAAATCAGTGATGGCAAAATTTTCTAAAATCAACAAAATACATATAAAGATTGCCTGATCTATTACATACAAAAAGGAGTTTGGCAATATTTTTGTGTGTATTGCAGACTTGAGACAGATCTGTGTTTCAAGGGGTCACAAAATTTAGCCATGCTTGACCTGTTTGTTAACCCTTGAAGTGCTTGCAGATTGTTCTGCCTGTTTTTGCTCAACACAGGCCGATTTATTGAAATTATTTGCCTATACACAAGACGGACAAATTTCTTGGCAAGATTTTATGACTCCTGTGTTTCGGTAGTAAATGCCTGCTTCAAATCTGTGTCGAGTCTGGCAATGTTTTTGTGTGTATTGCAAACTACTTTTTGTATGTAATAGAATTGGGCTATTGGTTTTAGAAATTTTTGCCATTTTTTTTGTCTACTAATAAACACAATTTTATTTATATTAACTCAACCTCTGTAGTTGGTTGGAATTTAATTGGTCACCCCTACTCCTATTCTTTTGATTAATATTCAAATACCTGTATCATATCACCCCATCCCTCCTTTCCAGGGGAATATATTCAGTTCCTCTAGTGTCTCTTCCAATATGTGTTAGGGTGCAAACCCCATATCATTTTTTCTCATTTTTAATTTCTTCTACAGCTTCAAGTCTTTTTATGCCTTTTGTGAGATGCGGCCTCCAAACTTGTACAGGAATATTAACACTTATCTTCTTCTGCTGGTTATACCTCTTTCTATGCAACCTAGCATCTTTCTGGTTACAGCCGCCACCTTGTTTCATTGTTTCACTGCGTTGAGATCCTGAGACACTGACAACCCAAGGACTCTGTTCTGAGCTGCGTTTATCATATGCATCTCCTTTGGATTTCTGCAACCCAAGTGCATCACTGTTACTAGCCTACCCATCACTGACAACCCAAGGACTCTGTTCTGAGCTGCGTTTATCATATGCATCTCCTTTGGATTTCTGCAATCCAAGTGCATCACTGTTACTAGTTACCCATCAGTGAATTGAAGCATTAAACTCTACTTCTGATGAGATTTTTTTTTCTGTCTTAGATTTATGCATCCATTATGCACATTTAGAGTGGAGGAGTGGCTGGTTCAAATCCCACTGCTCCTTGTGATCTTGGGCAAGTCACTTAACCCTCCATTGCCTCAGGTATGAACTTAGATTGTGAGCCCTCCAGGAATAGAAATACCCACTGTACCTGAATGTAACTCACCTTGAGCTACTACTGAAAAAGGTGTGAGCAAAATATAGATTTAAAAAAAATAGACTTACCAGCTTCCTCCAAGGGGAAGGCTGACAGTCGCTCAAAAGCGCATGGTTCGGGATAAGGTATCTTTCAAAGATATCACCAAAACAGGGAAGATAGGGTATCCTGATAGGTTGCAAATGAGACCATAGTAGATCAGGTGTCCTTAAATAAAAATCAGACAAAAGATTGCAAATTAATACTGGCAAGTACTAAGCATCATGTAAATAGGAACAACAAACATACTTTGAAATGTCTATATGCGAATGCCAGGAGCCTAAGAAATAAGATGGGAGAGTTAGAATATATTGCACTAAATGAAAAGTTAGATATAATAGGCATCTCTGCGACCTGGTGGAAGGAGGGTAACCAGTGGGACACTGTCATACCGGGGTACAAATTATATCGTAGTGATAGGGTGGATCGAATTGGGGGAGGGGTAGTGTATATTAATGAGAGCCTTGAATCAAATAGATTGAAAATTCTGCAGGAAACAAAGCACTTCTTGGAATCCCTGTGGATTGAAATTCCATGAGTAAAGGGGAAAAGGATAGTGATAGTGTACTACCGTCCGCATGGCCAGGATGAACAGATGGATGCAGAAATGTTAAAGGAAATTAGGGACGCAAACAAACTGGGCAATACAATAATAATGGATGATTTCAATTACCCCGATATTGACTGGGTAAATGTAACATCGGGGCATGCTAGGGAGGTAAAATTCCTTGATGAAATCAAGGACAGCTTTATGGAGCAGCTGGTACAGGAGCCAACGAGAGAAGGAAAAATTCTAGACCTAGTCCTTAGTGGAGCGCATGATCTGGTGCTGGGGCCGCTTGATAACAGTGATCATAATATGATCGGATTTGATATTAGCTTTGAAGTAAGTATACATAGGAAATCAAATACGTTAGCATTTAACTTTAAAAAAGGAGACTGATAAAATGAGAAGAATGATGAATAAAAACCTCAGAGGAGCGTCTGTGAGGGTCAAAAATTTACATCAGGCGTGGATTCTGTTCAAAAACACCATCCTGGAAGCCCAGGCCAAAAATATTCCGCGTATTAAAAAAGGAGGAAGGAAGACCAAACGACAGCCGGCATGGTTAAAAAGTGAGGTGAAGGAAGCTATTAGAGCTAAAAGAAAATCCTTCAGAAAATGGAAGACGGAACCGACTGAAAATAATAAGAAACTGCATAAGGAATGTCAAGTCAAATGCAAAGCGCTGATAAGGAAGGTTAAGAGGGACTTCGAAAAAAAGATAGGTATATTAAAAGCAGGAAGCCAGCAAAAGAATTGGTTGGGCTGCTAGATGACCGAGGAGTAAAAGGGGCGATCAGGGAAGACAAAGCCGTAGCAGAGAGATTAAATGAATTCTTTGCTTTGGTCTTCACCGAGGAAGATTTGGGTGGGATACTGGTGCCGTAAATGGTATTCGAAGCTGCTGAGTCGGAGAAACTTAATGAATTCTCTGTAAACATGGAGGATGTAATGGGGCAGTTCTACAAACTGAAGAGTAGTAAATCTCCTGGACTGGATGGTATTCATCTCAGAGTACTGATAGAACTGAAAAATGAGCTTGCGGAGCTATTAGTAATATGTAATTTATCCTTAAAATCTAGCGTAGGTACTGGAAGATTGGAGGGTGGCCAATGTAACGTCGATTTTTAAAAAAGGTTCCATAGGAGATCTGGGAAATTATAAACCTGGTGAATCTGACGTCGGTGCCGGGCAAAATGGTAGAGACTATTATTAAGAACAAAATTACAGAGCATATTCAAAAGCATGGATTAAAGAGACAAAGTCAACATGGATTTAGTGAAGGGAAATCTTGCCTCACCAATCTACTACATTTCTTTGAAGGGGTGAACAAACGTGGATAAAGGTGAGCCAGTTGATATTGTGTATCTGGATTTTCAGAAGGCATTTGACAAAGTACCTCATGAAAGACTCTAGAGGAAATTGGAGAGTCATGGGATAGGAGGTAGTGTTCTATTGTGGATTAAAAATGGGTTAAAAGATAGGGCAAAATGGTCAGTATTCTCAATGGAGAAGGGTAGTTAGTGGGGTTCTCCAGGGGTCTGTGCTGGGACCGCTGCTTTTTAACATATTTATAAATGACCTAGAGATGGGAGTGACTAGTGAAGTAATTAAATTTGCTGATGACACAAAGTTATTCAAAGTTGTTAAATCGCGGGAGGATTGTGAAAAATTACAAGAGGACCTTACGAGACTGGGCATCTAAATGGCAGATGACGTTTAATGTGAGCAAGTGCAAAGTGATGCATGTGGGAAAGAGGAACCCGAATTATATCTACATCATGCAAGGTTCCACGTTAAGAGTCACGGACCAAGAAAGGGATCTAGGTGTCGTTGTTGATGATAACGTTGAAACCTTTTGCTCAGTGTGCTGCTGTGGCTAAGAAAGCAAATAGAATGTTAGGTATTATTAGGAAAGGAATGGAAAACAAAAATGAGGATGTTATAATGCCTTTGTATCGCTCCATGGTGCGACCGCACCTCAAATATTGTGTTCACTTCTGGTCGCCGCATCTGAAAAAAGATATAGTAGAATTAGAAAAGGTGCAGAGAAGGGCAATGAAAATGATAAAGGGGATGGGACGACTTCCCTATGAGGAAAGGCTAAAGCGCCTAGGGCTCTTCAGCTTGGAGAAAAGGCGGCTGAGGGGAGATATGATAGAGGCCTATAAAATAATGAGTGGAGTTGAATGGGTAGATGTGAAGCGTCTGTTTACGCTTTCCAAAAATACTAGGACTAGGGGACATGCGATGAAGCTACAATGTAGTAAAGTTTAAACGAATCGGAGAAACTTTTTCTTCACTCAACGTGTAATTAAACTCTGGAATTTGTTGCCAGAGGATGTGGTAAAAACGGTTAGCTTAGCGGGGTTTAAAAAAGGTTTGGACGGCTTCCTAAAGGAAAAGTCCATAGACCATTATTAAATGGACTTGGGAAAATCGACTATTTCTGGGATAAGCGGTATAAAATATTTTGTACTTTTTTGGGATCTTGCCAGGTACAGTATTTGTGACCTGGATTGCACTGTTGGAAACAGGATGCTGGGCTTGATGGACCTTTGGTCTTTCCCAGTATGGCAATACTTAAGTACTTATCTCCTTTTGTATTTATCCAGTGATTCACATAGTATGTTACTTCCTAGATTTCCTTTTGCATGGATGCTTTCATGATATTTTGCATTTTCACAGGCAGGCATTCAACTCAGGACATTTTAAAGGCATATTTCAGTTACTTTTAAAGTACTATAATTGATGTTCATTTCTGTATTAGTACACAGAGTGGTTAACGTCACTTTTCCTTCCCCTTCTATGATTTGAAGTTCCTGTTTTGACTCGGAATCGGTGCTACCAGCTAGCCAGCTGTTGGCAGTCATTGTATGTTGTCACATATTATTCCCTTGCTTATATAAGTCGTCTATCCTATGATATAAGAGTCTATCCAAGCCTCTACAACAAAGAACTTAATTGATAGGAATGTGTTGAGAATGAAGCTGGGTGCTGCAGAAAATTAGCTGTGAATAATTGTGGTTTCAGTAAAGAGAGCTTTTGAATTGCAGCTAATTGCAAGGTTTTTTTTCTTGTTTTCCACCCTTTGTAAGCTGCTTTGAGGTCTGCTTCTTTACATATATTTGTAAGGTCAGGTTCCCCTTTCCAGGTCACAAATATATTAATGGCGTAGGACCTCAAGCACACTGGGAGCTGCCGGAAAGTTGAACCACATATTCTTTTAACATCTGCAATTTTGCACTGAACTAAACCAAGGAAATAACTAAGGTTTAATGAGCAGAGAATTTTGTATTCGGTAGTTTTCCCCCTTTAGTGTTGCCCTGCTAGGTTCAGAGGACTGTAACTGCTGATAAAATGAGACAGTGTTTGTTCTTGAATCCAATGCACCTTAGCAATCCATACATTAGATGGCATGTTTTCAAAGCTTCTTTCAGAGGTCATGCGACTGCATTCACCCACCAAACATAAATCTAAATGGCAGGATCAATACAAACAAATTGAAATGGAACTGCAGGATTTAGAGAAAATCTATGAAGAGACACCAAAGTCCTCCATATCAGAGTAAATTAAACAAAAGCAATTCAAACCAGCCTTGGAATGGAGCGTTTTGTTTTTACAATCCAACGAGTGATGTTATGATTGAGGAGATAAGAGAGGGAACAGGTTTTTTTTTTCTATGCTTAGTTATAATAAAAAAAAAAAGAGACATTCTTGTCGTCTGCAAAAAAAAAAAAAAAATGAATGTTAATAACCAGTTTATCTTGGGGGGGGGGGGGGGGGGGGGGGGGGGGTTGTTGTTTTTTTCCAAGCTTTATATTCCTTCACAAAGGGTAGTTGACACAGACCATCAGGCTCATCTTCAAAAGAGAAAAACGTCCAAAAAGTGACATAAGTCTGCATTTCGATGTTTTTCTCACAAAAACGTCCAAATCAGTATTTTCGAAACCTCTTTTTAGAGGTTTTTCTCTGACGTCCGTCAGAAGTATGTCCAAATCTCAAGGGGGCATTTCAGGGGCGTGTTCAGGGCAGGACTTGGGCGTTCCTAAGACTTAGACTTTTTCAGCCATAATGTAACAAAGCAAAAAACAGACTTTTTGAGCTAGACTTGTTTTTATAACTAATAGCTGCAGTGGGAATTGAACCCACTACCCCAGGATCAAAGTCCACTGCACTAACCACTAGGCTACTCCTACACTCTACACAAAAAGGTGCCCCAAATGACCAGATGACCACTGGAGGGAATCAGGGATCACTTCTCCTTACTACCCCAGTGGTCACTAACCCTCTCCCACCCCCCAAAAATGTGATTAAAAATATTACTTGCCAGCTTCTATACCAGCTTCAGATGTTATATTCAGGTCCATTAGAATAGCATGCAGGTCCCTGGAGTAATCTAGTAGTGGTGCAGTGCACTGCAGTACCCCCAAGGATTCCCTATTGCTTTCCTGGGATGTCACTTTTCCACTATTCTACCTGACGCCAAGCTTTCTATTTTTTTTTTTTTTTTATAACATCCGAGGCTTGTTGTCTATTGTTTATCAGAAGATTTGGGCTTTGAATTCAGATCTATAGATAAAAAGGAGGTCTCATTACATATATCTAAATACCAGAGTGCTATTTTTCCATACTTCATAGCAAGAGTGTACATTCTCTAATTATCCCAGTGCAACTGAAGCTTTTACCTCCTCAGTGCATGTAAATAGTTTCATCCCTGTGTGGATTCTCTGATACCGTGTGAGGCTTTCTTTCCAACCAAAGCTTTTACTACACTTAGACGTCATATCGAAAATGCCCCTCCACGTCAGACACACTGAGCAAGGATTGTTTTTTGGTGCCCTCTTCCCATAGGGTTCATGTACTCAAACTGATTTAAAAGGACAGTATAGCACAACCCCAGTCTAGTGTCCCAAGGGTCATTTGTCTTGCTCACTCCTTGTGACAACCTTGTCTCCACAATGGTTAATATACATTCCTTGGGACACTTTAGAAGCGAATAGGTTAACCAGGTTAAGAAACGTGCTGGACAAATTATGGAAGATAGATCAATCACAGGCTCTGTTCAGAGATGTGGTAGTAGAGTTGATACATCCCTTAAGCATTACGGGTAGTGTCTGTTAGAGCACAACAGGGAATGCACTACTCCAAACATACCCTATTTTTTCACTTCCCCTAAGTACTTGCTTGTTTCTTCTGTAGGAGACATGATGCTGAGGAAGATGTATCTTCTTGTTGACCCAGTGTGGTTTGATGTAGACCAATGTGATTATGGCTACCATGAACATAACACACCAAATTATCAGATTATGTCACTCGGATTAGTCTAGGATAGAATATTAAGAGATGAAAAACAAAATGCCCAGATCTATGGGATCTGACAAGGCCTCAACTTAATGGAGATTCTTGAGAGATTCAGAACGTATTTTGAGACTGAACGCCATCTGTTAACACTTGTTAGCTAGCATTTTACACAAGGTAAATATCCCAAATCTGTCTTTGGAGTAGCAATAGCAATGCTTTTTAATCTGAAACAAAAAGGAAATATTTATTTCTTTGTTAAAGATAGATATCACAATCCTGTATAAATTGCTGGATGCTGCAAGTTATGTTAGAGTAATTTTCAAACTCTCGTAGATATTGCAGGGCTGTGAGTACTTGTGCAAGTTTTGTGTGGTTGACAATTCGCAGGGCACAGGCAGTTGCTCAGCTGTTTGGAAAGGGTAAAGTGGGGCACTTCTGAAAACAGGGAATAACCTTATCACTGTTTCTGGTGTAGATGCACCATCTCTCCCCCTGCCCAGTAACTCTTGCTGAAAGTAATACGCACACTGAATATACTTCAGGGAATTTTATGCCAAAAATTAAAGTAGTACACCAAAATAATCATACAACATATTTAACAGAACAATATTTGCAGTATTTAAAAAAATATATATATGCAGGTCCACTCAGCCTTAGCCCCCATTCCAGCATCTTCCTCTTGGCCATATGAAGAGTGGTGTTCAGCAACACTGTAACAGAAATAATGCCATTAGTTGCACAAACACAGGTGTCACGCTTTTAAAGCTGGAAACTGGGTTGTGAGCCCTTGGACCACTGCCGAGGAGCGGCAGTGGCAGGCAAAACTACCCCACACCGGAGGCAAGGCAGAACTCTGATAAACAGTTAGGCTTCACCTGCACATGGCCACCTTTCACCAGGAGTTGAGCCCCTGGCTGCAGGCGGCTGGTAGAACTTATAGGACAGGGCAGGGGCAGGATACCAACAGGCAACACACAACAGAGTAGGACTAAAAGCTGCCAGCGCAGCCACTAAACAAGAAACACAAACAGATAAGAAATATTATTATTATTAGCAGTTGTATAGCGCTACCAGATGCACGCAGCGCTGAACACCTGATACAAAGAGACAGTCCCTGCTCAAAAGAGCTTACAATCTAAATACAGACAGACAAGACAGTTACGGGTGAGGAAAGTAATGGGTGAGAAGGGAGGAAGGGACAAGGGGAGGGCAATTGAGACTAGGAGCTAAAAGCAACAGTGAAAAGGTGGGGTTTTCAGCATAGATTTGAAAACAGGTAGAGATGGAGCTAGACGTATAGGTGCAGGAAGTCTATTCCAGGCATAAGGTGCCGCGAGAGAAAAGGAGCGAAGCCTGGAGTTAGCAGTGGAGGAGAAGGAGGACGACAAGAGAGACTTGTCCAGTGAGCGGAGTTCACGGGGAGGAATGTAGGGAGAGATGAGAGCGAAGAGGTAATGGGGGGCTGCAGAGTAGATGTATTTAAATATGACTGAAAGCTGCCAGGCAGCCACTAAACAAGACACACAAAGTACCAAGAACTAGACACAGAAATACAAACAAGAATCAAGACTAGGACAGTACAAGCTAAACTACACAAAGACTAAACTAGAATCAGGCAGGGAAATTGAACCAGAAACTAGACTAGGCAGAAGTGCAACAAGCACCAACATACCAGGGCCTTAGGCGATGCAAAGGCAAAGCAGAAAGATTTCAGAATGGCTAATAAGCCCAGCAGCAGCTGAGGCTCACTGCAGCAATCACCAGGCAACTATGGGAGCTGTGCAGGTTCAAACAAAAAGAGCAAGTCTGAAAGATCCGGACCGGACTGGGCTGAAATCTGGAACGGGTGATAATAACCAGACAGTTCATTGCAGCCACCAGGTCTGGCCATCAGGTGGCGCGAGGAAGGAGAGCACGAAACATGGGCACAACCGTGACAACAGGTATTCTAAAACATCGTGCCTAACTTCTGCGAATGTGCCTGACCCACCCATGCTCTTCCCATGGTCACTCCCCCCCCCCCCCCCCCCTTTGTATTGTGTGCTATGAAATTTAGGCACATTATATAATAGAGACTAGGGCAGATCTCATGTAACTTCTAATTACTGCCAATTAAGTGCTTGTTAATGCCAATAATTGTTAGTGCCTAATTGTCTAATTAGTTTATGTACAGATCTGGGCAACCTGTACAGAGTCCGGTGGTACGTGCTTTTTGTGTTGGGAACTTGGCAGAGAGTGGGTGAAGTATTTGGCTGTTAATATCCAGTGTACCTGAATGTAACTCACCTTCAGCTACTACTGAAAAAGGTGTGAGCAAAATCTAAATAAATAAATAAATACACTGCACTTACTATATACTAACTGCCTCCATCAGAGTTAATGCAGGACCACTTGCCTTCCCTTGAATAGGAGGCTCTAAGTTCTTCCACGTTAACAAGGAGCAGATCTCAAGTTTTAATATAAATGTTAACTTACAACCTGCAATAAAAATAATAGTGGGAACACTTCCAATTGGTGCCCATTAAATTTGTAGCTACCGTGTGGTAAAATCCCCATGTAAAACCACAGTAGCTGCAAATTTTACTATGGTTTAGTAAAATGGCCCTTCAACTATTTTCATTTTTTGTTGGTATTATAATTCAAAATGCACTTGAAGTATACAAGCTATTCAGCCTAGTTGAGGATACTGACCACTAAACTGAAATGGTCGTCCATTGCTACAATGTATAGGGCTAACAAGTTTATTTTGGAAAAAGACATCTGAAACAAAGATGTATTCCTCTTTAGAACCAAAAAAGGGGTACAAAATCTAAGACTTTCTTCAGCTTTGTGAAGAGAAAGCTGAGAAGGTATGTTGGTCACAGAAATAGTTTGAAAAGCGCCTGTCCTACTTAAGTATAATGTACTTTTTTTCTAAAACATTATTTTACCTGCCCTGACAGAATGGGTTCATGAATGAGTATTTAGGTCAGAGTAACGAAATGACATACACAGTTTGAAGTGGTATATATTAACACATACTTTCCAAAGGAAAAAATAACCAAAGTGAAAATCCGCAGACAATTTTTTCAAGAGCAATAACTCATGCTAAGCTAAGGACATAGTTTTCCTCTGATCATTGTTGCAAATCCCATAGATTAAACATACCAATGTCAGCAATTTCGTTATTGCCACCAATAAAATTCATCGTCTCGGTGATCTAAGAAGGATAGAAAGTAGAAAACTTTTTTTTCTTGGATTGCTCCCTTACTGTGGGATGCTTTACCAAGGGAGATTCATGAAGAACAAATATCTTTTAGAAAGGCCATGGTATCTTTTTCTGTTTACATATTTTAGAGCTTTTTGTTATTTACCTAAGCAAAAAGAACACTATTTCGCATTGATACAGCTTCGGGTAAGTATATATTTGCTTCACCTCACATATGAGTTATCAGATTGCATATACATTGCTCTCTTCACGCCTTTTTATTTTGCTTCAACACAACTTACAAAGAAGCTCAATCAAGACTGAGAATATCATTATTCTTCTGTGTAGATCCCTGAGCATTATGTATAGCTCTGGTCTCCCCATCTCAAAAATGATACAGTGAAACTAGAAAAGATTCAGAGAAGGACAACAAAAATGAAAATCGGTACAAACCTCCTCTTTTAAGAAATGCTAAACAGATTAAGGGCTCTGTAGCCGTGCTAGAGGTGCGTTAGCATTTGCGTTATATAGGCACCCACAATATTCCTATGGGCCAGGGGCGTAGCTATGGGGGCCTGGGCCCCCGCAAATTTCATCCGGGCCCCTGGTTTGGCTGGCGGGGGTCCCCAACCCCCGCCAGCCGAAGCCTTCTTCAGCGCAGTCTCCAGTGCAGCCACGTTCGCAGCCTGCCCCCTGCTCTTCTTTCTTCTTGCTCCTCTTGTGTTGAAAGAAGAGCAGGGGGCAGGCAGTGAAATGCGGCTGCGCCGGAGACACTCAGCATCAGCGTGCACAGGAGGAGCAAGAAGAAAGAAGAGCAGGGGGCAGGCAGCGAACGTGGCTGCGTCGGAGACTGTTCAGCATCAGCGTGCACAGGAGGAGCAAGAAGAGCAGGGGGCAGGCATCGAATGCGGCTGCGCCGGAGACCGCTCAGCGTCAGCGTGCAGAGGGAGAAGCAAGAAAAAAGAAGAGCAGGGGGCAGGCAGCGAACGTGGCTGCGTCGGAGACTGTTCAGCATCAGCGTGCACAGGAGGAGCAAGAAGAGCAGGGGGCAGGCATCGAACGCGGCTGCGCCGGAGACCGCTCAGCGTCAGCGTGCAGAGGGAGAAGCAAGAAAAAAGAAGAGCAGGGGGCAGGCAGCGAACGTGGCTGCGTCGGAGACTGCTCAGCATCAGCATGCACAGGAGGAGCAAGAAGAGCAGGGGGCAGGCATCGAACGCGGCTTAGTCGGAGACTGCTCAGCGTCAGCGTGCAGAGAGAGAAGCAAGAAAAAAGAAAAGCAGGGGCAGGCTGCGAACGCGGCTGCCCCGGAGACCACTCAGTGTCAGCGTGCACAGGCGGAGTAAGAAGAAATAAGAGCAGGGGCCAGGCAGCGAACGCAGCTGTGCCAGAGACCGCTCAGCATCAGCATGCACAGGAAGAGCAGGGGGAAGGCAGCGAACGCGGCTGCGCTGGAGACCGCACTGAAGAAGGCTTCGGCTGGCAGGGGTTGGGGACCCCTGCCAGCAAAGGTATTTATGAGGGGGTGAGGTGAAGTGGTGAGGAGGCCTGGGGGGAGGGGGCGGCACTCAAAATGTGCCCCCAACCTCGGGCTCTGGCCCCCTCCCACCGTGAGGTCTGTCAACGCCACTGCTATGGGCTCCTACACAGTGTGTGCTAATTTTGTGCACGCGCTAAAAATGCTAGCACTCTTAGTAAACAGGGCCCAAAATCGCTTCAGCTTGGGGGGGGGGGGGGGAACAACTTAAAGGGGCTATAATAGAAGTTTATATAATTGATGAGGTGGAATGGTTAAATAGGAAAACAAAATTGGGGAACAGCAGAGGTAATGTTAAACACCAAAGGTGCTAAATAATCCTTTATTAATCTTCACTTGACATGGACTGTTTTTCGGCTAGATGGATTGCATCAGGAGTCTGGAGAATGTCAATAGAGCAGAGCGGTGTGGTGGCTCCAAAAATGCCTAATGTTTAGAATTCACAAAGCCACAAATCCAAGAGCTATGCTCAAACTGTAACTCTGGCACAAACACACTTACAAAAGAAACTTGCAAATCATTCCAATCATTTAAAGATCCAACAGTTTGTAAATCGAAAGTGCCAATATCATGCATCGCTCAGACTCCTGATGCAAGCTATCTTGCTGAAACACGGCCTGTGTTGAGTCAATAAAGGATTATTTTAGCACCTTTGGTGTTTAGCTATGTTTTGTGTTACTTCTACTGTGCCGTATGTTTGCTTTTTCATCCATGGAGGGTTGTTCTTCTGTTTTACTTTCACAGTTAAATAAGGCACAGCTGTTTAACCTTTCAAGCAACACAAAAACAAGAGGACACTCCAATAAACTCTTGAGTGCGATTAGTGCTTCTTATCGCCATTTAGAGGATAAGCCTATCTCTGAACAGCCTTTAGTTGTTCGCTTCATGAGAGGTTTCCTTTTGTCAAAGCCCCCCCCAACCCCCCTCCGGTCAAACCTCCACCAGTTTCATGGGATCTCAATGTCGTTCTGACCCAGCTGATGAAACCTCCTTTTGAGCCACTGAATTCCTGCCATCTGAAGTACTTGACCTGGAAGGTCGTTTTCTTGGTGGCTGTTACTTCAGCTCATAGAGTCAGTGAGCTTCAGGCCTTGGTAGTTCATACACCTTACATTAAGTTCCATCATAACAGAGTAGTCCTCCACATGTACCCTATGTTCCTGCTGAAGGTAGTGTCTGAGTTCCATCTGAACCAGTCAATAGTCTTGCCAACTTTCTTTCCCCGTCCTCATACCCACCCTGGCGAAAGCAGTTTTCCGATAGCGACTCCCCTCCTGTTGGGATCGAAGGAAACAATCTCCAATTGGCTAGCAGATTGCTTTTCCTTTACTTATGCCCAAGCTGGGCTGACTCTAGAGGGCCATCTCACAGCTCATAATGTTAGAGCCATGGCTGCGTCAGTGGCCCACTTAAAGTCAGCCTCTGTTGAAGAGATTTGCAAGGCTGCAACATGGTCATCAGTCCATACATTCACATCTCACTACTGCCTTCAGCAGGATACCCGACACGACAGTCAGTTTGGGCAGTCAGTGCTGCAGAATCTGTTCTGGGTTTAGAATCCAACTCCACCCCCCCAGACCCATTTTTGTTCTGTTCCAGGCTGCACTCCCATTTAGTTGTTTATGGTTTCAGGTCAATCTATGTTATGTCCTCGCCGTTGCGAGGCCCAATTGACCAACGTTCATTGTTTTGAGTGAGCCTGGGTGCTAGGGAAACCCCACATGTGAGAACAAGCAGCCTGCTTGTCCTCAGAGAAAGCAAAGATACATACCTGTAGCAGGTATTCTCCGAGGACAGCAGGCTGATTGTTCTCGCAAACCCGCCCTCCTCCCCTTTGGAGTTGTTGTTCTTTCTTTGTTTTATGCTTTTTGATTAAACTAAGGAACCACGCTCGTGCAGTGGGCAGGAAGTCGTTCGCGCATGCGCGGTCCACGCTGCTCGCGCAACGGATCTCTCTAAAAACTTTGCTTTATTTTGCTTGCAAAATCTTCTGATTCCTGGGCCACAGGGGACGTTGACCCACATGTGAGAACAATCAGCCTGCTGTCCTCAGAGAATACCTGCTACAGGTATGTATCTTCGCTTTATTGTGATATTTTTCCTGCAAAGTGTACTTTTGCTACCTAGGGCTAAAATGGTCGCATCACTAAAAATAATTCCCTCCCAATCTAGTCAGTTTCATGGCAGTAGCTCTTATAGCTTGCTGCTTTCATTTCGGTGGAAGAGTAGCCTGTTGATTAGAGTAGCAGGCTGAGAGCCAAGGAAGGCATCATTCAAATCCTGCTAGTGTTAATTGTAACCTTGGATATGTCACCCTCCATTTGCCTTGGGTAAAAATTTCTAGATCTTATTTACTAATCTATATTAACATGCATTAATGTACATTAACCCACACAAAAGCAAGCTAACACACATTTAAAACCAGCCTCATTGGGACCTATTTACTTACTAAGCATAATGCACATTAATGCATGTTGGGACATTAATGCAGCTTAGCAAGTAAGGTCCTTAGATTGTAAGCCCTCTGGGGATGAGAAAATACTTACTATGCCTGAATGCAACCTGCTCCGAGCTGTCGATTAAAAGTTGTGAGGTAAATCTAAACAAAATACAACATTAGCAATGATGAAAGCTAATGCAGAGAAACATAGAAAAATGAACACAGATAAAAGACTATCAGGCATATTTTCAAAGCACTTTGGGAGGCTAAGTTCCATAGGTTTCTATGGAACTTTGGGAGGCTAAGTGCTTTGAAAATAAGCCTCACTATGGCCTATCCAGTCTGCCCATTCATGCCATCTAGGTTCAACGTTCAACTTCATTTAATATACCATCCCAAAGTCTAAGCAGTTTACAGTAGATAATGCAAGAAAGGAATATTTAAAAAAAAGATAGTAGTGGAATAACACATTGGGAAACTAGGTTGCAATTTATAATTATAAGGAGGGGGTTAATGGGCAGGAAATAACCCTAATTAAGACATAAGGAAGGAAGGGCATGGAGAGAAAATGGACAAACTGAATGACAGAATTTCGGAGGCTGCAGAAATCTCCCTTACAGATCCTATGTACTTGTCCTAAGCTTTCTTGAATTCAGTTTTTGTGGAGGCCATTCCACGAATCTACCACCCTTTCGGAGAAGCATTTCCTCAGGTTACTTCTGAGTCTGTCCCTTTTCACCATTGTCCTAAGCCCCCTCATTCCAGAGCTTCCTTTTGATTGAAAGAGACTTGCCTTCTGTGCATTAGTGCCACATAGGTATTTATATGTCTCTATCATATCCCCCGTCTCCCGCCTTTCCTCCACAGTATATGTATTGAGATCTCTAAATCTGACCCCATACTCTTTATGGTGAAGACCACTAAGCATTTTAGTAGCCACCCTCTGGACCGACTCTTATTTTTGAAGGTGTGGTTTCCAGAATTGTACACAATATCCTAGATGAGGCCTCACCAGAGTCTTACATGGGGGCATAAACACCTCCTTTTTTCCTACTGGCCAGTCCTCTTCCTATGCACTGAAGCATCCTTCTAACTTGTGCTGTTGCCTTTTCTACCTGTTTGGCCACCTTAAGATCATCACATATGATCACTCCCAAGTCCCATTCCTTCTCCATGCACAAAAGTTCTTCATCCCCTAAACTGTACTGTTCCCTTGGGTTTTTGCAGCCCAAAATCATGCCCTTGAAATTTTTAACATTAAATCTTAGGGAGCAGTTATTGTGATGGCAAGATTAGAATGGATGAATGATGTGATTTTAATGAAGCACAAGCATGAGCACAATATACCCCAAGGGAAGTGAAATATCTGTGTGAATATATGTGTATATTGCATTGTGGGTTGGTTTATGTAAGATATGTGGGGGAAGTGAGATCAGGGTGTCATGAACTAACATATATCTCCTTTAGGTTCAAATAAATGTTGTATTGTATGTTCTATTATCTATGTATTGGATGGTAATATGGAATGCACCATAATGTATGGGCGAAGGTTTGAGCTCAAGCCTAACAGTATTTAATGTGAGTAGTTTATGACCTATACATATTTATTATAGATATATGCATACACTGGTGATAAAGATCTACTTGGGCTCAGCTGTATGTACATACACAAATATTAGGAGGTGGAACATTGTATGTGCAATGATGGTTCCACTGTGACACCACCACATATTCCTCTTGGGGATATAATGGGTGTAAATGGTATGGTCTGAGCACATTTAAAACACTTTATAATATTTATAGCATTTTAAAGTGCATATATAAAAAAAGATAAATTATTTTGAATCCAAGTTTATTATAGTGAGTTTATGGTTTAACTTGGTTTGTTGGATTTGTTCTTCCTGATTTTTTTGTAATTTATTAAATCTTAGCTGCCAAATTCTGAACCGTTCT
Source organism: Microcaecilia unicolor (assembly GCF_901765095.1). NCBI lineage: Eukaryota > Metazoa > Chordata > Amphibia > Gymnophiona > Siphonopidae > Microcaecilia > Microcaecilia unicolor. The sequence continues at coordinate 476,808,687 of NC_044033.1, read as the reverse complement.
TCAATCTTTGCTAGGCCCTTCCTCATATTATCCACACCATCCAGGGTGTCTACTGTATTGCAGATTTCAGTATCACCTGCAGAGAGGCAAACCTTACTAGACAGCCTTCAGCAATATCGCTTATAAAAATTGTTAAAAGGAATTGGCCCAAGAACTGAACCTTGTGGTACACCAATGATAACATCCCTTTACTCAGAGTGAGTTCCATTTACCACTACCCTCTGTTGCCTTCCACTCAGCCAGTTCCCTAACGTAGTCGGTACCTTTAGGGCCCGTACCGAGGGCCCTAGTTGTGGTTCTGTTATGGCAGTGGATGCTGCTTCCAAGCAAAGCCTTATCAAACTCTCCTTTAGGGGCAGGCTTCTGTTTGTGGAAGATCTAGAGAAGCTGGTCAAGAACTTAGGCGACTGTCTCTGTGCTTGCCCAAGGACAAGCCTCAGACTTCATGTAGGGTGGCCCAATCGCATTCCTGACTGAAGAGCGTTAACCCCTGGATTCTATATAGCACAAAGTTGAGTGAGGAAATCCAGCCATATTCTGGATTTGCATGCACAACTTAATTAGTTAACAAGCCAATCAGCGCTGATAATTGCCACTTAATAATCAATTAGTTCAGAAGGCCTGGACGCATTAACACAGCCATGACTGGAGTCTCCCTGCTCTACCTATTCCTGCACTGGCCGATGATGCATCATTCTTCATCCTGGTTGCATAGTTCTGGTGGCCTCGGATTGGCCTAGGAGGCTATGGTATGTAGACCTGGTTCGCCTCCTGGTGGACTGGCTATTTCATCTCCCTCTGGTCCAAGGGTTCTCATTCAGGGCCCGATCCAAATGGGGGATCCCTCTCTCTTTGTTTTTACAGCCTGGCTCTTGAACTGTTGAGGCTGAGGAAGAAATGTTACCCGGAGGACATCATTGCTACTTTATTTCATGCCAGGAATTGCTCTACTACTACTGCTTATACAAGAGTCTGGCAGGTTTTTGAAGCTTGGTGCTCAGCGTGAGATATTTCCCTGTTTCAGTTTTCATTGCCTCAGAGTCTGGCCTTCCTTCAGGAGGGCTTAAAGAAGGGTCTTGCCTACAACACTCTGTCGATCCAGGTTGCTACCTTAGCTTGTTTTCGAGGACAACTCTCTCATTCTTCCCTGGTGGCCCCTACAGACTTGGTTCATTTTTTTGAGGGAGTTCATTCATTTTAAGCCCCCTCTTCGTTCTCCTTGTAAAGGGGTAATGGGATTTGATATATCACCTTTCTGAGGTACAATTAAAGGGGTATTTTCTCTGTCCCTAGTTAGCTCACAATCTTAATTTCTTTTTATACCTGCGACAATGGAGAGTTGCCCAAGATCACAAAGTGCTGCAGTGTGAATCAAACCTGGTTACCCAGGGTCTCAGCCCACTGCATTAACCATTGGGCAACTCCTCCATTCCTTGTCCAACTCCTCCACTCCTTGTCCTGAATGGAATCTCAATTTGGTTTTGAAGTCACTGCAGGGAGCCCCTTGACAGGCCTCACTTAAGGATATCACCCTTAAGTCAGTATTTTTGGTCACGATTTCTTCTGCCAGGAGGATTTCAGAATTGCAAGCTGTTTTGCAGGGACCTCTTTCTCCATTTCTCGGATGCTGGGGTTACGGTCAAGCCTGTGTCCTCCTTTTTGCCCAAGGTGGTTTCATCTTTTCATTTGAACCAACCGGTTTTATTACCCTCCTTTTTAGGGAAGACTTTGGCTATGGGTTTTGCTCCTTGCAGACCCTGGATGTTTGCCATAGTCTACTGCAATATCTGGAAGTTACCAATGAGTTTTGGCTATCAGACCACCGTTTTGTTCTGTTCTTGGTTCCTAAACAGGATACCTTAGCTTCTAAGTCTACAATTGTGAGATCGCTCAAGGAGTCCATTAATTTGGCTTATATTTTTGTGGGTAGCACCCAGCTAATTTCACTGAGGGCTCATTCCACTAGGCTATTGCTGCTTCATGGGCAGAGTCATGGGCCTTTTTCCATGAGGACATTATACCTTTTCAAAGCATTATTGCCTGGATGGCTCAGCTAGGCGAGATGCTTCCTTCGGGGCATTGGTTATTTCTGTTGCTTTGTCTGGGTCCCGCCCTGCTTGAGAACTGCTTTGCTACATCCAACAATTTATGGATTCATCTGTTCCTGATGTAATAGAAGGAAAAATGATGTCTTATCTGATCATTTTCTTTCCTTTAATCAGAACAGATGAATTCAGAAATTCCACCCTGTGTAGTTCTCTGACATGATACGTTTGTTATTGTTTATTAGAAGTTGTTCGTTGGATTATTGTTCAAAGATTTTGCGAGGAAGGAGAGGTGTGTGGATTATGATGCTTCTGTTTCTGCTTTGCTAGTGGAATACTGGCTAGCTGGCCTAAGGACCATCCTATGTATCAAAGTTCAATTCAGTCAGTGCCCTTTTTCTCCACCTGCTGGTAGTCTAACATAACCCACAGTTTCTGGATTCATCTATTCTGATTAAAGGAAAGAAAATTATCAGGTAAGACATTTTTTCCTTAAGTTGGACCTATAGAGTTTGAGGGGCTTGAGGTAAATAACTTGCGTTAACATGCACCAATGTGCTCAATTGTGCGTCATTGCATGTTAATGGAGATTAGTAATGAGAATATTAGTAGGTAAATTTACTCGTCTGTTTCTGTCTCAGAACTGACTTCATTTTTGAGTAAGCTTAGGCTACTGAACAATATCTAGTATTTTTCTGGAGCTGCTGTGTACTGAGCTAACCACAGCTGGCCACTTAATGTGTGCCTTTATTGTAAAGTAGTCCAAACAGAAATCAGGTGTGCAAATATTTATTAAAGAACCATTATTTTTCAGTAGGATTAGATTTTGTAGTCAGTCTTAATAGCACAGTACACTTTTTGATGTTTTAGTAACATAGAGAGTAGCTTGTTATAAGTCAGCACACACAATGGAAAATTGGTCTACGAAAAGAATCAGTTAAACCGAATCAGTTTTTTGCCTTTAACATTTTTCTCTTCATTTCCTTAGGCTATGGATCAGTTCTTAATGAAAAGGGTGATGTAGAAATGGATGCCATTATCATGGATGGGAAAAATCTAGCCTCAGGCGCAGTATCTGCAGTTAGATGTATAGCTAACCCAATAAAACTTGCCCGCCTTGTCATGGAAAAGGTATGTACACAGGAAGTATAAATTGTATGTAGTTGGTCATAATCCTTCCTTTGTAGCCTGATACAGGCTGCTGGTAAGAGCTTGATCAAAAAGAGAAAAGAATGCCATAGATACAAATGTAGAATACTAACAAATTTATAACTTGTGCAATGTATTGTTTGTAGTGGCAATTTTTCTGTTTCACTGTTTTAGGTGTCCTAATTTTAGAGTGCTTAGTGTGATATTGAGTGTTAATATTTCATGTGTTTAATGTGATGCCCATAACTTGATGTCTACAACACACAGGGATACAGTTTTACCATCTGGCATACTGCAAATATATTATGGTCTGCAAATAGCCCTTACTTATTGATTTTGTACCAAAAAAAACAGAAAAATAAATACCAGCAAGCAAATGTGTTTTTTTTATATATGCCTATCATTTTAAAACAGTATTTCTTGTAAGTTAATTAAACTATATCTCTGGTGCTGATTATTTTCTTTCTACAAGGGTTAAATGAAAAGTAATGCTTTCATGTCCAAAACCTTTATTTAAATGAAGATATTGTAATGAATAAAAAATGAAATGCTTCACATTAGGGGCCCTGTTTACTAAGATGTGCAAGCGTTTTTAGCGTGTACTAAAAGTGCTAGCGCGCCTAAAGCATGGCTAGTAAACAGGGCCCTTATTTTTTTTTTTACTATGTGAGGAAGTGAGTGGTAAAGTGGCAGGTGTTCCTAGGAACACTCCCTCACTGGTGTTGAAATTAGTGCCACCTGCAATAAGATGGTTTATTATGCTGAGTCAGGGGTACGGCTCAGGCAAGGAGGTGGTTCAAAGAAGCCCTAAGGGAGGAGATCTCTGGGGGAAGGGTCTAGAGTAAAGGGATCGCCAGGAGAGAAACTCCAAGGGAAGGAGCACTCCCAAAGTGGTGTCTGGGCTGCAGTACCTGTGTGTGTGTGTGTGGGGGGGGGCATCCTAGGGAAGTAAGGAGTGGCCCGAGATCAAAGATTTGCACCTTCTAGATGCTTAGGGATTGCATGAGAAGGAACAGAGCCGGCTGTCTTGGTACATGTGGGTACCAATGCCATAGAAAAATGTGGTTGGAAGGTTCTGGAAGCCAAACTTAGAAACATGACAGCAGATAAAGGCTAAATGGCCCATCCAGTTTGCCCATCCTCAGTAAGCACTAACTCTTCCTTTCCTAAGGGATCCCACATGCCTGTCGCACACTTTATTAAATTCTGACACTGTCCTCGTCTCCACAACCTCCAGCAGGAGGCTATTCCATGCATCCAGCACCCTTTCAGTGAAAGAGTATTTTCTTAGATTCCTCCTACTTCTATTTCCTTTTTATGTTTTCCATTCCCTACGGGGTATCCACTCTGTTACAAATCTTGGTATCAATTGCAAAAAGGCAAACTTTACCTTTTTAATCCTTCGTCAGTGTCACTCACAAATATATTGAACAGAATCAGCCCCAGCACCAATCCCTGAGGCACTCTGCTACTCACCTTACTTTCATCCGAGTGAATTCCGTTGACCACCACCCTTTGGCATCTGTCAACCACTTTCTAATCCAATTCACCACTTTGGGTCCTAACTCCAGCCTTTCAAGTTTATTTAAGAGCCTTCTATGAGGGACTGTGTCAAAGGCTTTGCTGAAATCCAAGTAGACTACATCTAGCACACATCCTTGATCCAGTTCTCTGGTCGCCCAAAGAATTCAATTAAATTTGTTTGGCACGATTTACCTTTGGTAAAACCATGTTGTTTCTGATCTTGTAACTCATTGGATTCCAGGAAATTCAGTTTTTTTTCTTTCAGCAACGCTTCCATTACTATTCCAGTAACCGAAGTGAGGCTTACCAGCCTGTAGTTTACCACTTCTTCTCTTTCATTACTTTTGTGAGGAGGGACCACATCCACTCTTCTCAAATCCTGTGGTACCTCTCCCCTTCAATCCCATGGAACCTCTCCCATCTCCAAGGATTTATTCAACAATAAGGGTGTGCTGGTGCCCTCAGTGGTGCAGGTAGGGGGTAGGCTGTCTCTTTCACCATGAGTAGGCCTGAATCGCCTTAGATCAATGGGTTCTGGAGGTGGTCAGAAAAGTGATATTCCATAGAGTTTGCTTGTGCCATACCAAATGCATTCCTGGTTGTCCCTTGTGGCTTGGATTTAAAACAGTCACTGTTACTGGCAGCATTTGCTCAACGTGGGCATAATGGAACCCGTTCCTTTGGTAGAGTGAGGTCTGGTCATTACTCCGTTTATTTATGTGGTCCCAAAGAGGGGTGGCTCCTTCCAGCCCATCCTGGACTTAAAGGGAGTGAACGCTTGCCTTCACATGCAACATTTTCACATGGAAACAAGGTCGGTGATTGCCTCGGTCTATGCAGATGAGTTTTTGATGTCCCTGGACACCACTAAGGCCTATCCTGTTTTGGAGTACCACAAGTGATATCTCCACTTTTGTGTCCTTGGGTGCCCTTTCTAGTTTCAGACCCTGCCTTTTGAGCCTAGCCATGGCTCCTCCGCACCTTTTCCAAGGTGGTGATGGTGGTGGTGGCTGCTCATTTTAAGGTGCCAGGGCATAAGAGTGCATCCCTACCTGGATGATTGGTTGATCTGAGTCAACTCGAGAGGCGGAGTCCAGAGAGGCCATTACTCATGTCATTGATCTCCCGAAGGAGCTCGTCTGGGTGATGAATCGTCTGAAGTCACCTGTTCCCGACCCAGGTCCTAGAGTACTTGGGAGTTTATTTCGACATAGCTCAGAGGATCATGCTGCAAAGCTTAAGGCTCAGAAATGCAGACTCTGCAAGCTGATGACTACCTACAACTCTTGGGCTCTATGGCAGTGACCTTGGAGTTGGTGCCTTGGGTGAGAGTGCACATGCAGCCTTTTCAGTTTACTCTGTTGTCCAAGTGGACTCTGGTCTCCTAGGATTTTAAGCACCCGTTGCCTTTCTGTCAGGGCATGAGCTAGTCTGGACTGGTGGGACTGTCTAGGTCACCTTCGGGGATCCCCTTGGTAGCCCTTCAATGGGTGGTAGTTACCATCGATGTGAGTTGTCTTAGCAGGGGAGCGTGTCTGAGCTGGCTGTCCCAAGGGACTCCTTGGTCATCCCTGGAGGAGTTATGGTCCAACTGCCTGGGGTTGCGAGTGGTATGCCTGGCCTTGGAGTTCCTTCCCCTGCGTCAGGGAAAGATGATCCAGAAGATGAGACAATGCCATAGCAGTAGCTTACATAAATAAGGCAGCATACAGAGCCAGGTGGTGGAATTAGAAGCTGCAAGCCATTGCTGCTGGGTGGAAGCGCATCTACAGGCCCTGTCAGCGGTACACATAGGGGCTCATTTTCAAAGCACTTAGCCTCCCAAAGTTCCATAGAAACCTATGGAACTTAGCCTCCCAAAGTGCTTTGAAAATATGCCTGATAGTGGGCAATGACAATGTTCAGGCAAATTTCCTCAGCCACTCCCAATTGGATCCAAGGAAGTGGGAGCTGGGGCTGGAGGCCTACCATCTCATTCAGGAATATTGGGCAATTGCTGGTATTCGACTCGATGGCCACATGCTCCAATGTCAAAGCAAAGCGATTCTTTAGCCACCCAGAAGGAGATGGTCTCACAGGGAATAAATGCTCTGGCTCAACCATGGCAAGCAGAGGAGCCCCTGTACGTCTTCTTTAATATATCAAGATGGCAGGTCCCCAGAGTCTAAACCTTTCTTGAAAGTATTTGGCCCTGTTCTTCCCCAGGATAGGCACAGGACCCACAGAAAGAAAGAAAACCTGGCATGGCCACAGGAAGGAGATGGTTCTTAGCTTGCAGTTTCTGGCTGAAAGGGAAGGTGTCCTTCCTCCAAGGGAAGGAAGGTTCTAGATCAAGGCCAGTTCCCCTGTCTCACTAAGCAATATGTCATGGAGCCAAAGAGAAGCTGGGGAGGGGAGGGGACTGCCTATCGCTCCTTGGGCAAATTCCAACCAGAGGAACGGAGAGGGCCAGTCTGAATAAGGGCTAGAAGGACAGCATCCTGAACAAATGGGGTTTGTTAAGGAAGGAGAGCACTTTCCAGAGAAGGAGCAAATGGAATTTAAGCCACGTGAACCAAAGCTTTAGATCACTATTTTGGATTCTCAGGGACTGTTCCTGACACTTATAACCTAGTGGGTGGTATCAGGTCAGTTAAAATACCTGATAAGTAGGAGGTGGGCTATGGGCCCAGCTGTACAAGCTGGGAACGCGAAACAGTGTCTATAACCCTACCGAAGCAAATGAACTGCTATAAACATGAACAGAAAGTTTGTTGGGGGAAGGAAGTTTAAACCTGTCCTGCACTTCCTTTCACAAAGCCTTTTGGTAGGCAGGTATTATGGAAGCTGTGAACAACACTGCCTGAAATGTGAACTTGCTTAAATTAACTCTTATTTTTGTTTTGGGTTTCCTACACTGAGCCCTATGCCAGTGTTCTGTGAAAACTTACATGTTTTTTTTAAATTAAATTTGCAAATTATTACACAGGCAAAAGCACTTGCTAAAGCAACACAGGTAACAATAGAAACATTAGGAAAATTCTACGAAGAATATCATTTAAAATGTTCAACCTTTCTTAGACCAGGCTAAAGCAGCTAGGGATCTTCAGCTTGGAGAAAAGACAGCTGAGGGTAAATATGATAGAGGGCTATAAAATAATGAGTGGAATGGAATGGGTAGACGTGAATCGCTTGTCTAGTCTTTCCAAAAATAATAGGACTAGGGGACAAACAATGAAGCTGCAAAGTAGTGAATTTAAAACAAATCGGAGAAAACTTTCTTCACTCAACGTGTAGTTAAGCTCTGGAATTTGTTGCCAGAGAGTGTGATAAAGGCGATTAGCTTAGCAGGGTTTAAAAAAGGTTTGGACGGCTTCCTAAAGGAAAAATCCATAGACCATTATTAAAATGGGGAAAATCCACTGCTTATTTCTGGGATAAGCAGCATAAAATGTTTTAGTACTTTTTTGAGATCTTGCCAGGTATTTGTGACCTGGATTAACCACTGTTAGAAACAGGATGCTTGGCTTGATGGACCTTTGCCCCAGTATGGCAATACTTATGTTCTTATATACTAGACCACCAAAAGGGTCTAAAGGAGGAGTGTAGAAACAAAAAGAAGATTTCTAGGCAAATAGAAGAACTAAAGAAAAAGCAATTACACAATACTCAAAATTCCCCATTACAATATAATACATCCATTCAAGGTGGAGATCTTCTTAAGGTCCAAAAAAAAGCTCTCAATTGTGCTGGAACAAAAAAGGTATACTTGTTCCCCAAATAGTGAACCAATCACTTGCATGGGTAGGCCAGCAAGAACTTCGCACCCAAATTCTTAGTCTCTGCATGCATAACCAAAAATTCTTTCCTTCTGCTCTGTGTTACCTTCATAACATCCGGATATGTCCACAGTTTTTGTCCAAGAACAGTCATTTGTGAATACTTAAACATTGTTAACACAGCATTCAAATAAGGTTAACCAATAAGGTTGCTCTATCCTGGACATCTGACAATGAATCTTACAAAACTGCAGAAATATCTTTTAACTCATTATCCTCAATTGCTTGCATTTGAGACCCAACGGCAGGTCCTGCTGTTTCTTTAGAGGAAACTGGCAAGTAATAAACCCTATTCAATGGAGGTATAGCATTAAGAGGGAACTTCAAATTTTCCACAAGAATTTTTTTAAAGGATTCAGCAGGACTCGGTTTGAATTTTGGGGAAATTCAATACATGTAAGTTTAGCCTTCTATTAAAATTCTCCAACTGGTCAAATTTACGCTGAATCAGTTCTTTCATTGACTATAACATTAACAGTTTTTTTTTAAGCTTCTTCCAGTTCTGCTCGCACTTGCTGAACCTCTCCCATGCAGTCTTGCCTCACCTTATCCATATTAAAAAACAACATGTCCACCTTACCAGCAAGGTTAGAAAATTCACCAGAAGCTCTTAAAACTGTGTCATTCCTGCTAAATGACTTCTAGAATCACCACCATGGGAACCAACACCTTGGCAGTATTTCCAGGATGTTTAGCTTCAGCAGCAATACCATCGGTCCTTCCTCCCACACTGTGAGGAGTCTATACATTGTCTTCCACTCACTGGAAGGGACGGCAATGCTGCCAGACATGGGGAGCGCTGGAATCTGGAGGGGACGGAGAGAACTCCTGCCCCAGAAGAGTAGACGCTCCCTCGTCCATGTTTACAGCAGGGCCCTCTTCTCGCAGTAGTCTTGGGAAGTGCTTGGCGATGAATCGCTCTAACATTATTTGCTGCACTGGAGAAGAGGTCAAGGTCGGTGAGAGAATAGCCTTTAAGAACACCCTTCTATTTCATATGAGGCATTGGGACTGAGGAAACAGTACTGCAAACTGGAGGAGAGGTACGAACTCCAAAGCTATCATGCTGCAATCTTGACTCCTCCCCCTTTTTGAGGACTCGTAAGTGAAAGCTGCTGATTTGTACCTAGCTTTGTGGGGGAAGGAAAAGGAAAGAAGGCACAGAGACTGATCTCTTGACTGCGTCCCAGACCAGGTAATCTGGACCATGCCACATCCCTGTGCAACGCCACACATCCCTCTGTGGCCTCTGATAGGCCAACTTTTGTGCAGGACTGCATGCTATTCTCACCTTCTGGTAGCTCTGAAATGGCCCTGTCGGCCATGGTATGTGGACCTAGTAAACCTGCTGGTGGCTGAGCCGCTTCCTCTACCCATAAGCTGTGGATGCTTTTGGCAGGGACCAATGGAAATGGAAGATCGGATCCCTTCTGGTTTATGGTTTGGCCCTTGAAATGTGGCAGTTGGCAAGACACAGCTTTTTGTCCAAAGTGATTTCCAGACTTGCTTAAGTCCTAGAAATCTTCCACATCCTTGGCTTATGTTCATAGGCTCTCTCTCTCTCTGTGGAAAGTTCATGTTGCCAAGGTCTTGTCTTTTGCAGCATGGTCTGGATAAGGGCCTGTCATGAATTCCATTAAAGTCCAGGTGGCTGCCCTTTCCAGTTTTCGGGGCAAAGTACAGAGTCTTTCCCTAGCAGAGCATGGGGAGGTTTTCTGGTTTTTGAAGAGAATTCACTCAGTGGCCTCTGGTGCGTCCCTTCCTTTCCTTCCTGAGGCCTGAACTTGGTTCTTTGGGTGCTCTCTAGGGCTTTCTTAGAGCCTTTGCAGCATGCATTGTGGCTTTCCTTGTGGCTGTCACTCAAGGTCTCTGAGTTGCAGGCGCTGGTCCTGTAGGGGCCTGTTCCTTTCCTTCTTGGAGGACTCTGTATCGATCTGCATGGTTCCTTCCTTTTCTGCCCAAGGTGGTCTCGGCATTGCATGTGAATCAGGAGGTCTGTTTGCCCTCCTTTCTGGAGGAGGGGTCTGGTTCCTCTGCTCAGAGTCTACATAAGCTAGATGTCTGAGGACATTGCTTCGTTAGTTGAAAGAAACCAGTGAGTTTCATCGGTCCCATTATCTGTTCGTTCTTTCCCATGGCTCTCATAAAGGTCAAGCAACCTTCAAGGCCACTATCATGCGGTGGATCAAGGTGACCATAAAGGCTTCCTACATTTGTAGAGATCGACCAGTGCCTCTGGGTTTGAAAGCTCACATCCTGGCATTCTTGGACTTTGGCAGAGTTGTCATCAGAGGGTCTTTGTCTTCCCCCACCCAGTAGTTCTGCTTGGGTACATCCCACATGTTCAGTAAGGTGTAGCCTTAGACGACAAGGAAGGTGAAATGATCTCTTAATTGATAACTTCCTTTAGTCAGCTGCACCGTTCTGAAGCCCGCTGTTGGGGAGTTCTGCTCTTTCCATTTCAGTTTGAAAAAGGAGACATGATAATGTGAGCAGCAATGAGGCATTTCTTGGCGATATCGAGTGCCACTTTGTGGTGGTATGCTCACATGGGATTTTTTTTTTTCAGCTGCAGTGGTTGATAGGGCATGGATGTGTGTTACAAAGGGACTTTCTGCTGCTTTGGCAGATGCATACTGGAACTTTTCCCAGAGCACCAGCATGTTATACCGGTGATTTCACTGGAAAAGCCTAGCCTTTTCTCTACCTCCATCTGCTGGTGAGAGGGAATAACATCCACACGTTCAGAATGGTGCAGCTGACTAAAGGAAAAGAACAAGAGTTCTTAAGGCTATCCCAAACTTCTTTTCTGGTGCAGCAAATGCTGGAACATTTCACCCTCAAGCAGACTCAGAAAGCATCAAGAGACGAGGGTCCCGACGAACGTTTGGGTGATGGAGCATCCTGGGCAAGATATATCTCTGTCCCTTCCAGATTCCAGTGCCCCGCCATGTCCAGGGGCAGAAGTGTGGGGACAAGGTTGATGAATCGGCTGCGAGAGAGAGTCTTCGGAACTGTTGTTGAATCGTTGGATCCCGCAGCGGTGACCCTGGAGGTTATTTGGCAGGTCCTGAAGAAATTGGATTCTATTGTTTCCAAAACTACAGGTGAAATATCTAACCTTGGTGGTAAGGTAGACTTCCTGTCTCAAAATATGGAGAAAGTAAAACAAGATTGCACAGGGCAAGTTCAGCAGACATGATTAGAACTAAAGAGCTTAAAGAGACTGTCTGTAATGGTTAATGAAAGAGCTGTGATTTAATGTAAATTTGAGCAAATTGAAAATTTCAGTAGAAGACTGAATTTGCATGTACTTAATTTCCCTAAAGCCTGTTGATTGCTTCAAGAAATACCTTATACAATTTTGTTCAGAAGGAATGGATCCTAAGGAGCTTAGCCAAGATTGGGTGGCAGAGCCGGTGGTGGGAGGCGGGGATGGTGCTGGGCAGACTTATACGGTCTGTGCCAGAGCCGGTGGTGAGAGGCGGGACTGGTGGTTGGGAGGCGGGGAAAAGGACAGGTACAAATCAAGGTAAGGTATACACAAAAGTAGCACATATGAGTTTATCTTGTTGGGCAGAGTGGATGGACTGTACAGGTCTTTTTCTGCCGTCATCTACTATGTTACTATTTACCAAGTTCCAAAAGATTCATTGGGGCCCGCTGAAGAGTGTCAAGTACAAACTCAAGAGGATAATGTGTTGAAAGATCTGTCCGCAGTTATGGAGGATCCTTTGTTCAGGAAAGAGCAACACTGTTAGTCTCATTTGTTTTTGAACAAGACTTGAATGCCGTAATGGAACTTTTTTTTTTTTTATACTCTCAATGACATTTTCTGGATAGAAATTGTGGATATATCCAGATCTAAAGTAATTCAAGACAGAAGAAAGGAATGTCTGGCTGTGTGTGCAGAGACTACATTTGAGAGCCACCTTTTTATTGGCGTACCCATGCAAATATTTGGTTTGGTTTTTAGGTATCAAGTAAACTTTTTATGTTTCAGCACAGTTTAGAGCTTTTCACAAATTATCACAAGATGCCTGAGTGTCCTGAGGTAAGTATGTGCTAGTGCTTACCGCAGCTAGTTAAAGGACCCTTGAGTGAGTTGTTCATGGTCTCTCAGCACTTGTCTGTGCAGGTTCATCAAATTTGAATCTGGCTTAAACTCCAAAATTACTACTGCAAAAAGAGAATCCAAAGAAATTAGTTTGTTTGATTTATCAGATCTGGAGCTTTGTAGGTAAGGGCAACTGGGCAGGTGAAATGCTTTTCTTCTACTGCCACCTTTTATGTTATTGTATTAGAAGGTGAACTGCTAAGATGCTTGTCGTAATGAAATTGAATTTTTCACCTATGGTTTAATAGTCATTTGATATACCACCTTGTTTGTTCATTCCTCAGACTGATCACATGCTGCTGACTGATCAGGGTGCATCCATTTTTGCCAAAGCACAGGGTGTTCCTGAAGTTTCAGGAGAAATGTTGGTGACTGATAGGTCCAGAGAGAGATGGAAAGCAAACTTGAAACCAGATTCGAACCCTGTGGTATCACAAATGTAGGTATATACATCAAGCAAAACATCTTAAACTTCTTTAGATGGTACCAGACCTACTGAGTAATCCCTGGTTGGCATGAAGAATCTGAGCCTGTTCTGGCTTTAAAACTGTTTCTGAAGAATTTGGATACTTTCAATTCTGTCTTTGTTCATAACTCCAAGCCCAAATAATCTCACTCTGAGGCCCTTTTTACAGAGTGGTGGTAAGCCCAACATGGGCTTACTACTTGCTATTTTAGGACTACCAGCGGCCCAAAGCGACTGCTGGTGGTAGTTCCAGGTTGACAACGTACCATTTACATGGAACATCCCCCCCCCCCTCCCCCGGAAATGGTTAGCTTGGCGGTAACCTGGTAGGTTACTGCGATAGCCCTTTTCGTCACCTCAGGGGGTGGCGGTAAGGGCTCCCTGCCACATAGCCATGTGGTAAGTTTTGCACTTAAATATTTTAAAGCTGAGGTTTTTCTCATTCTGAAAGTTTGATTGCTTTTGATAACTTGTTTTGTAGCTTTCTTTTATACCCTAAGCTATTGTATGTGCTTTATTGTGCCCTAGTTATTATAAGCTATAAGACATTGTGAGCAATAGAGCATTTGCTTACATTTGACCAACCTTTCCAGAATCTTCAAGCAAAACAAATTTTGCTGTATTGATGAAGTACATGAAGTTGACATTTTAAGAAGGGTTTGGAATTTAAGATCAAATTCTGTGTGTGTTTGATGAGTGGACAAGATAATTTGCAGCTAGTTACTAATCAATGCTGCCACATTTGTATGTGCTAACTCTGTTAATATGTTATCATGTTACCCAAGATCCTTTTGTTACACTAAATGTCTATTTTCTAATATATTTCCACCATTCATGATGTATTGTAAGCCACATTGAGCCTGCAAAGAGGTGGGAAAATGTAGGATACAAATGCAATAAATAAATTAAATAAATTGGTAACTGAGTACCTGTGATGATAAAATGTGTGTTAACAGCAATAATACATATTAGAAATGCTAGCTGTTGGATTTTTAAATAGTACTTTAGAGAACTAAAGGTCAACAAAAGCCACCAGTAATATCTTTTTTGTTCACCTTTATTTGTATGGGTTCAAATGGATTAATACAGCAACCGTGCTACTTTTATACCTTCTTATGAAATGTGAATCAGTGGTAGGAAGAAAGTCAACCATAACCTCTTACAGGTTAGCTCTGTGTACAAAACAAAATATATGGAGATAATTTCACAGATCTAGAATTATTCCAGCTTATTCTAGGGATCTGTTATTTTACTTTGTCCATGGGTATGCTCGCTGTTTCCTTCTTATGCACAAGTTTTACCTGCATACAGCATCCTCTCCCTGAGCTGGGTCCTGGAAGCTTGTCAGAACTCATGGATGATCCTAATTAGAAACAGGTTTTGATGCACTTTTGACACTGAACTTGGTTAAAGTTTTACCAAATATATTTGTGCTGCATTTACTTTTTGGCAGAGGCCTTGGAACAGTTGGTGCAGTTGCTATTGACAGTGATGGTAGTGTGGCTTGTGCTACGTCTACTGGAGGACTCACTAATAAAATGGTTGGCCGTGTTGGGGATACAGCATGTATAGGTAAGATTTTCTTTTTTTTTTTTTGTCTTTTTTTTTCCTAAAGAGAATAATTTAAAAAGGTCAGATAAGTCCCTCTCTGGACCGCTGTATTTCTGTCACTGGGTTGTTGATAAATTGAATTCCGCCAATGTTACCTGTTGCCGTTCAAAAGGGTTCCCTAGAATTCTAATTTGTTTGGTAGAAGGTCCTTATTTGATCTTGGGATTGGAAAAACATGAGAGTTAACCAAACTACTGAAAGGACTAGAAGGCCAGAGAAGCAGAAGAACATTTCTGAAACAATGGGAAATGTTGAGACTTAAAAATGGATTTTTCCATGGAGAGTGAATTCTTTTCAGTTGGAGCAACCTAAAAATATTTAAAATGTATATTAGCAGAGGTCTGTATGGTCTTGAAAGGTCAGGTATTGTAGCATTTTTTTTATTACTTTTAGGTTGGTCCAGTAAAATGTTAGCATCTAGCGAATCCTGTTTTCTCAAGGTCTTGTTCAACCTTTTGAACAGTAGTTTTCTTAAAAACTTTTAGAATAATAGCAGATATTTTGCAGAGGGAAATAGCTCCATGCCTTTAACTTTAATCTTGAAATGTATGTTCATTTACTAATTCCAAAGATTGTAATGCATTTGTCCTTCGGGTGTATATTTGGAAATAAAAGCTTAACTTCCAAAATGTTTGCTTTTTTTCTCTGCGCAGGAAGTGGAGGATATGCCGATAATCTGGTTGGTGCCACATCTACAACAGGGCATGGGGAGAGCATTATGAAAGTTGTCCTAGCTAGACTGGTACTACATCATATGGAACAAGGTACAGATTGCATAGATAAACATCTGCAAAATAGGTTTCAAAAATACTGATTTGGACATTTTGAGAAGAAGTTTTTCCAAATGCAGCTTTATGAAACTTTTTGGACGTTTTTCTCTTTCGAAAATGAACTCAATAGTAACCCAACCTGAAAACGAGCAAAAAAGAGTTATCGAAGAGCAGTGATTAGGCGGAAATGAATGTTAAAATACAAAGACAATAATTAGATAAAACCTTTAGGTGATTTGGGAGTTATGATGAAATTCTTTTATAAAGTCAGTCTACTTAAAGAAGTTCCACAGTGGAAATAGGCTCTTGGAGAGAAGTAAACTGGAATTGATATCCACCTTTATGGAGTTCTTTTTTGCTGTCATTTTAAAATTCTTTACTATAAACTCTTGCGTTTCTATAATATGTAAGGGAATAGTTATTACATCCATGTAAAAAGGAAGTAAAGGCTAATACCATTTTATTTTTAAAAGTACAAAGAGAGTGTGAACAGCGAGAGTTTTTTTTTAATTAATATTTTTAGTAGTTTTCCTTTTTTTTTTTTTCTTACATGCGTTTGCCATAAGAACATCTTTTTATATTTCTTAATTTTTTGATATACTTCAAATCATTAGAAAATATAAATGGTTTATAAATTAAAATGGATACTCATGGGAAAAAATTAAATTAAAACAAGTATGAGCCAATAAAAAAAGAACTAATAGATTAAAATTGTATAATTTCTGGAGAGAAGGTACAAGAAGTAGACTATACTTCAATTCCCCCCCCCCCCCCCCCCCCCCCCCCCCGGGTTATGTATTCTAATACAAAAAAAATGTTTCTGGACAAAGATTGAGATCGCTAATTTTAAAATTAAGATATTATTGAATATAACCTCAAGAGTCTTCAAGAGGGGCATTTTCAATATGACGTCTAAGTTAGACTTTGGACATTTTGTGCTAAACATCTCAAATCTAAATAGCAAATGTAAACATTTTCAAAGAAGCAATTTGTTTTGAAAATACCATTTGTAACAAGGTTTTGTGCTCTGCATTTATCTTTCTAGGCCATTTTCAAACAAAAACTGCACATGTGAAAAACATAGAAAATCAAGTCATTGGGATGTAGGAGGGGTCAGCATGTTTAGCAGACTGGTACCCCAAACATCCCAGGAGAACAATGGTGCACCCTAGGGGTTGCTGCTGTGGACTTCATATAACTGTTCCCAGGTACACATGTCTGCTGAGCCCTCCAAAACCTGCTACCCCTAACTGTACACCACTACAATAACCCTTATAGATGAAAGGGGCACCTATATGTGGGTACAGTGGGTTTCTGGTGAGATTTGGAGGGCTCGCCAACACAAGTTGTAACAGGTGGGGGAAGGTATGGACCTGTCTTTTTTGTTGTAAAAATAGATCTAGACCAAAATGTGGAAGTTTTCGCCCAAGACGTTTTTGATTTTGTTCCGTTATGGCTGTAAAATGCCCAAGTGTTAGGCATGCCCTAATCCTGCCTTCAAATAGCCCCCTTGTGATTCGGATGCACTGCAGATGAAATGCATAGATAGACATCTGCAAAACAGGTTTCAAAAATACTGATTTGGATGTTTTGAGAAGAAATCTGTCCAAATGTTGCTTTAGGACACTTTTTGGACGTGTTTCTCTTTTGAAAATGAACCCCCAAGTCAAACTGCACATCACTGGTCAGAATGAGAGTGAAGCTAAGGATGAGGAGTACCAAGAAAAAGTGAAAGCTTCATTTTACCTATATTTGGTTAAATGAGGATGAATTAAAACTCATCTCAAATCTTTGCCAAGTTCAAGGAAACAGCTGATACAGGATCAGGGGAATGTATATTGAAGGTATAAAAGAAGTTGGATATCATCAATGTAAATGATAAAAGGGAAGCCAATTGATTCAATTAAAGCTAGAGAGGCTAGAAAAATGTTGAAAAGTATAGGGTCCAGCATAGAACTCTGGGGAACCCCAGAGGTTAAAGGCATAGGTGAGGAAGTCTTCTGAGACCAGGGGGCTCATTTTTTGAAAGAGAAAAAGGTCTAAAATTGGCATAAAGTAGCACTTGGTTGTTTTTCTCACAAAAATGTCCGAATCAGTATTTTTTAAACTTATTTTTAGATATTTTTCTGTGAAGTCCATCAGAAGTGCATTCAAATCACAAGGGGGTGTGTCAGGGTGTTTCAAAGGCAGAATTAGGGTGTGCCTAACACTTGGACGTTTTACAGCCATAATGGGACAAAACAAAAACGTCCAGGACTAAAACCAAGACGTTTTGGTCTACACCTGTTTTCAGAACGAATAAGGCACAAAAAGGTGCCCTAAATGACAAGATGAGCACTGGAGGGAATCGGTGGTGATCCCCCCCCCCCCCAATACCCCTACCAAGGGGCATTTCAAAGGCGGGATTAGGGCATGCCTAACACTTGGATGTTTTACAGCCATAGTAACATAGTAGGTGACAGCAGAAAAAGACCATCCAGTATGCCCAACAAGATAAACTCATATGCGCTACTTTATATGTATACCTGACCTTGATTTGTATCTATCATTTTCAGGGCACAGACCATAGAAGTCTGCCCAGCACTAGCCCCGCCTCCCAACCACCGGTGCTGCCACCCAATCTCTGCTAAGCTTCTGAGGATCCATTCCTTCTGAACAGGATTCCTTTATGTTTATCCCATGCATTTTTGAATTTTGTTACCGTTTTCATCTCCACCACCTCCCGCGGAAGGGCATTCCAAGTATCTACCACTCTCTCCGTGAAAAAATACTTCCTGACATTTTTCTTGAGTCTGCCCCCCTTCAACCTCATTTCATGTCCTCTAGTTCTACCGCCTTCCCGTTTCCGGAACTGGTTTGTTTGCGGATTAATACCTTTCAAATATTTGAACATCTGTATCATATCACCCCTGCTTCTCCTTTCCTCCAGGGTATACATGTTCAGGTCAGCAAGTCTCTCCTCATATGTTTTGTAATGCAAATCCCATACCATTTTTGTAGCTTTTCTTTGCACCGCTTCAATTTTTTTTACATCCTTAGCAAGATATGGCCTCCAAAACTGAACACAATACTCCAGGTGGGGCCTTACCAACGACTTGTACAGGGGCATCAACACCTCCTTTCTTCTGCTGGTCACACCTCTCTCTATATAGCCTAGCAACCTTCTGGCTATGGCCACTCCCTTGTCACACTGTTTCGTCGCCTTCAGATCCTCAGATACTATCACCCTAAGATCCCTGTCACCGTCTGTACATATCAGACTCTCATCTCCTAACACATACGTCTCCCGTGGATTTCTACTCCCTAAGTGCATCACTTTGCATTTCTTCGCATTTGACTTTTAATTGCCAAATCTTAGACCATTCTTCTAGCTTCTGCAGATCTTTTTTCATGTTTTCCACTCCCTCCGGGGTGTCCACTCTGTTACAAATCTTGGTGTCATCCGCAAAAAGGCAAACTTTACCTTCTAACCCTTTGGCAATGTCACTCACAAATATATTGAACAGAATCGGCCCCAGCACCCATCTCTGAGGCACTCCACTACTCACCTTTCCCTCATTTGAGCAAATTCCATTTACCACCACTCTCTGGCATCTGTCCGTCAACCAGTTCCTAATCCAGTTCACCACGTCGGGTCCTATCTTCAGCCTGTCAAGTTTATTCAAGAGCCTCCTGTGGGGAACCGTGTCAAAAGCTTTGCTGAAATGTAAGTAGATTACATCTATAGGACGTTCCTGATTCAATTCTCCGGTCACCCAGTCAAAGAATTCAATGAGATTTGTTTGGCAGGATTTACCTTTGGTAAAACCATGTTGTCTTGGATCTTGCAACTTATTGGCTTCCAGGAAATTCACTATCCTTTCCTTCAGCATCGTTTCCATTACTTTTCTAATAACCGAAGTGAGGCTTACCGGCCTGTAGTTTCCAACTTCTTCCCTATCACCACTTTTGTGAAGAGGGACCACATCCGCTGTTCTGCAGTCCCACGGAACCTCTCCCGTCTCCAAGGATTTATTAAACAAATCTTTAAGAGGACCCACCAGAACCTCTCTGAGCTCCCTCAATATCCTGGGGTGGATCCCGTCCGGTCCCATGGCTTTGTCCACCTCTAGATTTTCAGGTTGTTCATACACACTCTCTTCCGTGAACGGTGCTATATCCACTCCATTCTCATAGACATTTCGTCCTTTAGATTGTAAGCTCCTTTGAGCAGGGACTGACCTTTTCTGTTAAACTGTACAGTGCTGCGTAACCCTAGTAGCACTCTAGAAATGTTAAGTAGTAGTATATGTACTTTTGCCAATCAGTCGTGGTCCTTCTCCAGGATTTTCTTCAGTGAAAACAGAACTAAAGTATTTGTTTAGCAAATTTGCTTTTTCTTCATCGTTATCCACATAGCGGTTCGCAGCATCTTTCAGTCTCACAATTCCCTTTTTAGTCTTCCTCCTTTCACTAATATACCTGAAGAAATTTTTGTCGCCCCTCTTTACATTTCTAGCCATTTGTTCTTCCACTTGCGCTTTCACCAGACGTATCTCTCTCTTGGCTTCTTTTAGTTTCATCTGGTATTCCTCTCCGTGTTCCTTTTCTTGAGTTTTTCTGTATTTCATGAATGCCAACTCTTTAGCCTTTATTTTCTCAGCCACTTGCTTGGAGAACCATATCGTTTTCCTTTTTCTCTTGCTTTTATGGCCATATTTATAGCTTCTTTCAGCCTGGACCACTGCCCTTCCACTTCTCGTATGTTCCCCTGGCCCATCAGCTCCTTCCTCAGGTATTCCCCCATTTTACTAAAGTCAGCATGCTTGAAATCCAAGACTTTGAGTTTTGAGTGGCTGCCCCCAACTTCAGCTGTTACACCAAACCAAACTGGTGGGCACCCGCTCGGACATTTGACACACTATCCCCATTTGTGAGCACCAGATCCAGTGTTGCTTCCTCTCTCATGGGTTCCATCACCATTTGTCTGAGTAGAGCACTTTGAAAAGCATCCACGATCTTTCTACGTCTTTCGGATTCCACAGATGGAACTTTCCAATCCAGATCTGGCAGATTGAAATCTCCCAGCAACAGCACCTCTCTTTTCTTTCCCAACTTATGGATATCTGTGACCAGATCTGTATCTAGTTCCTCCAATTGTGTCGGAGGTCTGTAGACAACACCCATGTGGACAGAGGTTCCATCATCTCTTTTTAAGGTGATCCATATCGCTTCTTCCTTTCCCCAGGCCCCTGTCATTTCAGTCGCTACGATATCATTTCTCACATACAGGGCTACTCCTCCACCTTTACGACCATCTCTATCCTTCCTAAATAGATTATAGCCTGGTATGTTTGCATCCCATTCATGGAAATCATTGAGCCATGTTTCCGTGATTGCAGCAACGTCTAAGTCTGCCTCTAACATCAGGGCTTGCAGGTCATGAACTTTGTTGCTTAGGCTGCGAGCATTTGTGGTCATCGCTTTCCATCTACATTTCAGTGGCATTTTTGTTTTCTGTTTAGTTTTTTGTTTAATCTTACTTTCTGCTGTGTTGATAAGTGATTTACTAAGATTGTTGTTTTCATTGCTTTATTTTCTACTGTCACATCTTGTCTTTAGCTTTAGGAGGGGGTGATCACTTGAAGTGACCTGACTCCATATGCCACCCCCACCATCTAGTTTAAATGCCTACAAGCATATTGTCTAAATTTCTCCCCAAGGACTTTTTTCCTGCCACAGTGAGATGCAGCCTGTCATTACAATATAGTCTTTTGTTTTTCCATGCATTGCCTCATCCTCCTATGTACCTAAAACCTTCTTTGTGACACCAGGCTTTAAGCCAGCTATTGAAATTTTCAGTACTTTCAATCTTTTCTCTCCCTTTCCAAAGGTAGGTAGTACTTCAGAGAAAGCTATTGTTTGTATCAAAGGTTTTAACCCCTCTCCCAGCTCCTGAAAAGCTCTCTGCATGGCAAGTGGGGAATTACTGGACAAGTCATTTGTTCCCAGGTGGATAACAACATCAGTGTTTGACTCCTTAGTTTCTTCTCTGATTATAGAGATTATTTGCTTGGTACTCCTGGTAGCTTAGGAGCCTGGAAGGCATTTCACTTTGCATGGCCCATTGAACTGTGTTTCAAAATTAATGCCTCTGATAATAGAATCCCCTAGTAGCAACAGTTTCCTGGTATGAGTTTCAACATTAGTGCTTTGGGGGGTGTCTTTTCTCTTTGGGCACCTTCATATCTTTTTGTTCCACCTTCATTGCTTTTTCTTCCGCTTCAGTTCTATTTGCAGGGACATCACAGTGCTGTAATGGAGCAAAAGAATTCTGTAGGAGCAACACTTGTGAGGGCGGATTCTTCTGTGCCACATACCGTAGTCTGCCTGAGCCCACCGTGAACCATCAATTCTTAGGTGATTTTATCCTTAGAGGCAGTGGTGAGAAGTTGGTATGATTCTGTGCAGTATTATTCTGTGCAGTCATAGAAGCTTCTTTAAGTGCATCCAATTCCTCCTTTACTGAGCTCCTGTTTTAAACTAGCAAACTGAAGACATAGAAAGGAAGTTGGAGAAGTCTGCCCCCTGATTGTGGCTGAATAAATTTGGATAGGTTGGAGTGGAGCTTTTCAGGACCTTCGATGACAGCTTCTGAAGTTTTAGAACAAGGACTGTGCTGGGCAGACATCTTACACAGTCTATGCCCTGAAAATGGCAAGGACAAATGAAGATCAGGTATACATATGAAGTATGACATCATACATTATGTAATGAGTTTATTCTGTTGGGCAGACTGGATGGGCCAAACAGGTCTTTATCTGCCATCATCTTCTGTTACTATGAAAAGTCTCAGAACCCAGTCTGGTACCTTAAATGTTCTCACAGACTTCAAACGGGAAAATCTTGTAGTCATGAAAACCTATAAGGTTTTCCCATTTGAAGTCTGTGAGAACATTTAAGGTTCTGGATTGGGTTCTGAGGCTTTTCCTTCCATTCTTTAAAACTTTATGACACCAACTGAAAATCTGGAATGGTACTAAATAATATTTTTTGTAAGTTACTATAAGCACCACTGTATGTTTGTATGGTTCATTTACAGTGGTATTCTTATGTTTTTGAAGGATCTAGAAACCCCCAAATAATACAGGCTTCTCTAACATTTAAATATATGCTTAACTTCTAGCTAATAGATTGGGGCAGCTTGTGCCCTTTGTATTTCCTCATTATTTATTTTATTTTGGATTTTGCTCACACCTTTTTCAGTAGTAGCTCAAGGCGAGTTACATTCAGGTACACTGGGTATTTCTCTGTCCCGGGAGGGCTCACAATCTAAGTTTTTCTCCGAGGACAAGCAGGCTGCTTGTTCTCACGACTGGGTTGACGTCCACGGCAGCCCCCACCAACCGGAACAAAACTTTGCGGGCGGTCCCGCACGCAGGGCACGCCCACCGCGCATGTGCGGCCGTCTTTCCGCCCGTGCGCGACCGTTCCCGCTCAGTCTTTTCCGCGTTCGTCTCTCTCTCTCTGTCAGCCCCGGAAACCGGATCGCGTTTTCGCCGCGAGATTTTCTTCATTATACTTTTCTCCGCTTCTCTGTTTTATTTTGTTTAAAAAAAAAAAACGAGAAGAACTTGTTTTCCCTCGTCTTTTTAGCGGGGGCGTCTTGTTGCGGCCTTGTGGCCGAGCGGTCGATTTATTTTTCGAGGTGTGAATTTTACCGCCACCATCGACGACTTTGACTTCGCCGACGCGATTTTTCCGTCGATGTCCTCGAAGGTCCCGAGTGGATTTAAGAAGTGTGGTCGGTGCGGCCGGCATATCTCGCAGACCGACAATCACGCTTGGTGCCTCCAGTGCCTCGGGCCGGAGCACGATACCAAGACGTGCATCTTGTGTCTTGGTTTACGGAAACGGACACAGGTGGCGAGGCAAGTTCTACGGGACCGTCTTTTTGGAACTTGCGCCGGCCTCTCGACGTCGACTTCGACGGCATCGGTATTGACGGCCGGATCTTCGGTACCGATGTCCACGAAATCGGCACCGACCCCAGGAGTAAAGGTCCCGTCGCCCCGCCGGTCTTCCGGAGACGGCAGGGGTGAGCGGCCGCGTGGGCAATCGGCCCCGGTCACTCCCTGTACCCAGGGCCCTCGGGACCGAACCCTGTCGGACCCGATCCCTCGAGGCCGAGGGGGATCTACCTCCTCCTCTTCAGTACCGCTGAGCGCCGATGACGGGCACCGGAAAAAGACAAAAAAGCACCGTCATCGGTCGCCCACCGCGCATATGGCTCCCGGCTCCAGAGACGATTCGACGCCGAGGAAGCGGCAGCGCCGAGAGGAGCGGTCCCCCTCTGTAGTAGAGGTATCGTCATGTCAGGGTGCCAGCACTTCGGTGCTGTCTCCTGGACCCGAACAGCTTCCGGCACCGACACCTCTACCGACTCCCTCGCCTTTCCCGACAGCGGGCCTGGACGAGTGCCTCTGAGCCATCCTTCCGGGGATCCTGGAAGGGCTGATGCGGCAGACTGTGCCGGCGCCGGGGGTGCTTGCGCCCTCGGCGCCGTTGATGGAGGCGCCGACGTGCTCTAGCCCGGTGCCGAGGCCTTCGACGACGCTTGCGGCGCCGGTCTCGACCGCCACGCAGGTGGAGTCGATGTCGATGGAGGGAGCTTCATCCCCGCCGGCGCGGGAGTCCACCGCTCGACGCCGCCACCGAGGACTCGGTGCCTCGAAGTCGAGTCGGGCCCGGTTGAGGTCTGAGCTACAGGAACTCATGCCCGACACCGAGGAAGAGGCCTCGTGGGGGGAGGAGGAGGACCCCAGATATTTCTCCTCAGAGGAGTCTGTGGGCCTTCCCTCCGACCCCACTCCTTCACCAGAGAGGAAGCTCTCGCCACCTGAGAGCCTCTCCTTTGCCTCCTTCATCAGGGATATGTCGATTTGCATTCCCGTCCCCGTCGTCTCTGTGGATGAGCCGAGGGCTGAGATGCTCGAGGTCCTCGACTATCCATCACCACCTAGAGAGTCCTCCACGGTACCGTTGCACAATGTCCTCAAAGAGACACTGCTTCGGAACTGGTTGAGACCTTTATCTAATCCCACCATCCCCAAGAAAGCGGAGTCCCAATACAGGATCCACTCTGACCCAGAGTTAATGCGGCCTCAATTGCCTCATGACTCGGCGGTCGTGGACTCTGCTCTCAAGAGGGCATGGAGTTCGAGGGATAGCGCCTCGGCGCCCCCGGGGCGGGAGTCTCACACTCTGGACTCGTTTGGGAGGAAGGCCTACCAATCTTCAATGCTCGTGACCCGCATCCAGTCCTACCAGCTCTACACGAGCATACACATGCGGAATAATGTGAAGCAACTGGCGGACCTGGTTGACAAGCTCCCCCCCGGAGCAGTCCAGGCCTTTTCAGGAGGTGGTCAGGCAGCTGAAGGCGTGCAGAAAGTTCCTGTCCAGGGGTATATATGACACCTGTGATGTGGCATCTCGTGCTGCGGCCCAAGGTATAGTGATGCGCAGGCTCTCATGGCTGCGTGCCTCTGACCTGGACAACCGCACCCAGCAGCGGCTGGCCGAAGTCCCTTGCCGGGGGGATAATATTTTTGGTGAGAAGGTCGAGCAGTTGGTGGACCAACTACATCAGCGGGAAACCGCCCTCGACAAGCTCTCCCACCGGGCGCCTTCAGCATCCACCTCAGCAGGTGGACGTTTTTCCCGGGCCAGGCAGGCTGCGCCCTACGCCTACAACAAGCGTAGGTACACCCAGCCGGCCCGAAGGCCTCCTCAGGCACAGGGACAGTCCCAGCGCGCTCGTTCCCGTCAACAGCGTGCGCCTAAGCAGCCCCCTGCACCTCCACAGCAAAAGCCGGGGACGGGCTTTTGACTGGATCCATGGGAACATAGCCGCTATCAAAGTGTCCGTGCCGGACGATCTGCCAGTCGGGGGGAGGTTAAAACTTTTTCACCAAAGGTGGCCTCTAATAACCTCCGACCAGTGGGTTCTCCAAATAGTGCGTTGCGGATACGCCCTGAATTTGGCCTCCCCTCCACCAAATTGTCCTCCGGGAACCCAATCCTTCAGCTCCCAGCACAAGCAGGTACTTGCAGAGGAACTCTCCGCCCTTCTCAGCGCCAATGCGGTCGAGCCCGTGCCACCCGGGCAGGAAGGGCAGGGATTCTATTCCAGGTACTTCCTTGTGGAAAAGAAAACAGGGGGGATGCGCCCCATCCTAGACCTGAGAGGCCTGAGCAAATATCTGGTCAAAGAGAAGTTCAGGATGCTTTCCTTGGGCACCCTTCTGCCAATGATTCAGAAAAACGATTGGCTATGTTCCCTGGATTTAAAGGACGCATACACTCACATCCCGATACTGCCTGCTCACAGACAGTATCTCAGATTCCGCCTGGGGACACGGCACTTTCAGTATTGTGTGCTGCCCTTTGGGCTCGCCTCTGCCCCATGGGTGTTCACGAAGTGTCTCATGGTGGTCGCGGCGTATCTACGCAAGCTGGGAGTGCACGTGTTCCCATATCTCGACGATTGGCTGGTCAAGAACACCTCGGAGGCAGGAGCTCTCCGGTCCATGCAGTGCACTATTCACCTCCTGGAGCTGCTGGGGTTTGTGATAAATTACCCAAAGTCCCATCTCCAGCCAGTCCAATCTCTGGAATTCATAGGAGCTCTGCTGAATTCTCAGACGGCTCAGGCCTTTCTTCCCGAAGCGAGGGCCCACAACCTCCTGTCCCTCGCTTCCCAGACCAGAGCGTCTCAGCAGGTCACAGCTCGGCAGATGTTGAGACTCCTAGGTCATATGGAGGGGCATAATCGAACGAAAACGCCTATCTCCATGGGCGTTTATCTCCGAGAACGGGTCCGTGAAGGGGCGGAGCCAACCGTATTTTCGAAAAAAATAGACGCCCATATGTTATTCGCTAATTTGTGAGCTGGGCGTTTTTGTTATTCAGTGATAATGGAAAATGAATGCGCCCAGCTCAAAAACGAATAAATCCAAGGCATTTGTTCGTGGGAGGGGCCATGATTCGTAGTGCACTAGTCCCCCTCACATGCCAGAACACCAACCGGGCACCCTAGGGGGCACTTTTACAAAACAAAAAAAAAAGGTAAAAGAGCTCCCAGGTGCATAGCACCCTTCCCTTGTGTGTTGAGCCTCCCAAATCCCCCTCAAAACCCACTGCCCACAAGTCTACACCATTACTATAGCCCTAAGGGGTGAAGGGGGGCACCTACATGTGGGTACAGTGGGTTTGAGGGGGTTGGACGACTAACGCATTAAGCAGCACAATTGTAACAGGTAGGGGGGGGATGGGCCTGGGTCCACCTGCCTGAAGTCCACTGCACCCCCTAATAAGTGCTCCAGTAACCTGCATACTGCTGCCAGGGAGGTGGGTATGACATTTGAGGGTGAAAATAAAAAGTTGTGAAACGTCATATTTTGTGCTGGGAGGGGGTTAGTGACCACTGGGGGAGTCCGGAGAGGTCATCCCCGATTCCCTCCAGTGGTCATCTGGTCATTTAGGGCACTTTTTGGGGCCTTATTCATGGAAAAACAGGGTCCAGGAAAAGTGGCCTAAATTCTCGCTAAAATCGCATATTTTTCTTCCATTATCGGCGAAAGGGCGCCCATCTCTGTTCGCCCGATAACCACGCCCCAGTTCCGCCTTTGACACGCCCCCGTCAACTTTGTCCGCATCCGCGACGGAGTGCAGTTGAAAGCGTCCCAAATTCGGCTTTTGATTATACCGCGTTATTCGTTTTTGTGAGATAAACGCCCATCTCCCGATTTAGGTCGATTATAAGCTGGATGGCCTCCACAGTTCATGTGACTCCCATGGCTCGTCTTCACATGAGATCTGCTCAATGGACCCTAGCTTCCCAGTGGTGCCAGGCCACCGGGAATCTAGAAGATGTCATCCGCCTCTCCATCAGTTGCCGCACTTCACTGCACTGGTGGACCATTCGGACCAATTTGACCTTGGGACGGCCATTCCAAATTCCACAGCCCACGAAAGTGCTAACGACGGATGCATCTCGCCTGGGGTGGGGAGCTCATGTCGATGGGCTTCACACCCAGGGACTGTGGTCCCTCCAGGAAAAAGATCTTCAGATCAACCTCCTGGAGCTCCGAG
Source organism: Microcaecilia unicolor (assembly GCF_901765095.1). Taxonomy (NCBI): domain Eukaryota; kingdom Metazoa; phylum Chordata; class Amphibia; order Gymnophiona; family Siphonopidae; genus Microcaecilia; species Microcaecilia unicolor. The sequence continues at coordinate 476,781,052 of NC_044033.1, read as the reverse complement.
CGGTCTGGAACGCACTGAAGGCTTTCAGAGATCGGCTGTCCTGTCAAATTATCCAAATTCGGACAGACAATCAGGTTGCAATGTATTACATCAACAAGCAGGGGGGCACCGGATCTCGCCCCCTGTGTCAGGAAGCCGTCGGGATGTGACGTTGGGCCTGCCAGTTCGGCATGCTTCTCCAAGCCACATACCTGGCAGGTGTAAACAACAGTCTGGCCGACAGACTGAGCAGAGTCATACAACCGCACGAGTGGTCGCTCCACTCCAGAGTGGTACGCAAGATCTTCCGAGAGTGGGGCACTCCCTCGGTGGACCTTTTCGCCTCTCAGACCAACCACAAGCTGCCTCTGTTCTGTTCCAGACTACAGGCACACGGCAGACTAGCGTCGGATGCCTTTCTCCTCCATTGGGGGACCGGCCTCCTGTATGCTTATCCTCCCATACCTTTGGTGGGGAAGACCTTACTGAAGCTCAAGCAAGACCACGGCACCATGATTCTGATAGCGCCCTTTTGGCCCCGTCAGATCTGGTTCCCTCTTCTTCTGGAGTTGTCCTCCGAAGAACCGTGGAGATTGGACTGTTTTCCGACTCTCATTTCGCAGAACGATGGAGCGCTTCTGCACCCCAACCTTCAGTCTCTGGCTCTCACGGCCTGGATGTTGAGGGCGTAGACTTCGCTGCGTTGGGTCTGTCTGAGGGTGTCTCCTGTGTCTTGCTTGCCTCTAGGAAGGATTCCACTAAAAAGAGTTACTTTTTCAAGTGGAGGAGGTTTGTCGTTTGGTGTGAGAGCAAGGCCCTAGAACCTCGTTCTTGTCCTGCACAGAACCTGCTTGAATACCTTCTGCACTTATCAGAGTCTGGCCTCAAGACCAACTCAGTAAGGAATCACCTTAGTGCGATTAGTGCTTACCATCTTCGTGTAGAGGGTAAAGCCATCTCTGGAGAGCCTTTAGTCGTTCGATTCATGAGAGGCTTGCTTTTGTCAAAGCCCCCTGTCAAGCCTCCTGCAGTGTCATGGGATCTCAACGTCGTCCTCACCCAGCTGATGAAACCTCCTTTTGAGCCACTGAATTCATGCCATCTGAAGTACTTGACCTGGAAGGTCATTTTTTTTGGTGGCAGCTACTTCAGCTCGTAGGGTCAGTGAGCTTCAAGCCCTGGTAGCTCATGCTCCGTATACTAAATTTCATCATAACAGAGTACTGCTCCGCACTCACCCTAAGTTCCTGCCAAAGGTGGTGTCGGAGTTCCATCTTAACCAGTCAATTGTCTTGCCAACATTCTTTCCCAGACCGCATACCCGCCCTGCTGAACGTCAGTTGCACACATTGGACTGCAAGCGAGCGTTGGCCTTGTATTTGGAGTGGACACAGCCCCACAGACAGTCCGCCCAATTGTTTGTTTCTTTCGACCCCAATAGGAAAGGGGTCGCTGTTGGGAAACGCACCATCTCCAATTGGCTAGCAGGTTGCATTTCCTTCACTTACGCCCAGGCTGGGCTGACTCTTGAGGGTCATGTCACGGCTCATAGTGTCAGAGCCATGGCAGCGTCGGTGGCTCACTTGAAGTCAGCCACTATTGAAGAGATTTGCAAGGCTGCGACGTGGTCATCTGTCCACACATTCACATCACATTACTGCCTCCAGCAGGATACTCGACGCGACAGTCGGTTCGGGCAGTCGGTGCTGCAGAATCTGTTTGGGGTTTAAATCCAACTCCACCCTCCAGGACCCGAATTTATTCTGGTCAGGCTGCACTCTCAGTTAGTTGTTCTTCGTAGGTCAATTTCTGTTATGCCCTCGCCGTTGCGAGGTTCAGTTGACCTGGGTTCTTGTTTTGAGTGAGCCTGAGAGCTAGGGATACCCCAGTCGTGAGAACAAGCAGCCTGCTTGTCCTCTGAGAAAGCGAATGATACATACCTGTAGCAGGTGTTCTCCGAGGACAGCAGGCTGATTGTTCTCACCTACCCTCCCTCCTCCCCGTTGGAGTTGCGTTTTTGATCATTTTTGCTTGTCATTCAACTGAGCGGGAACGGTCGCGCACGGGTGGGAAGACGGCCGCGCATGCGCGGTGGGCGTGCCCTGCGTGCTGGACCGCCCGCAAAGTTTTGTTCCGGTTGGTAGGGGCTGCCGTGGACGTCAACCCAGTCGTGAGAACAATCAGCCTGCTGTCCTCGGAGAACACCTGCTACAGGTATGTATCATTCTCTGTACCTGAGGCAATGGAGGGTTAAGTGACTTTCCCAAGATCACAAGGAGCAGCAGTGGGATTTGAACCGGCCATCTCTGTATTTCAAGATTGGTGCTCTAACCATTAAACTACTCCTCCACTTCATTAAGCAGATTTCATTCAGAGCAGACAGCGATGAATTTAAGGAAATTTGATAGCTGCAATAGAAAGACTTAAGCCATAATCAGCTTAGATGCTGATATGATGACTTGGTCTTTTGAGTTCACCTTACAAAAGTTAGCATTTTAGGCCCTTAGTTGTGTACACATGCAATACACTAATTCTGTGATGTGAATTCTCTCAGGAGGTTAAACTTCAGATGAATTCTAGCTGGAATGAGGTACAAGGCAATATTTCCCCTTATCCTCTCTATTCTTTATACTTTATTTTGAACTATTATTACTGAAGCTGTAGAAGATAGAGAGTAATCAAATTAAACCTTTTTGACTGATATGCTTTTGATGCTCTCTGATCTGACAGCTGTTGTACTCTTAGCCTTAGAAATTATATGGAAGCTTTTCAAGCTTCTGTATAGAATAGATAAATCAAAACCATTAGACTTGAAGCATGATGTGCTGACAGTGGGAGGGAAAGCATGCTGTTACAATGGTTTCATAGATAATAACTTGGGGTACTAATCCCATGAATCTTATATCCAAATGTATATTCTTCCAGCACTAAGGGCTTCTTTTACAAATCCACGCTAGCGATTCATGCGTAGCAAATAAGAGGAAGCCCATTCAGTTCCTGTGGGCTTCCTCTCATTTACTGCGCAAGAATCGCTGGCGTGGCTTTGTAAAAGAGGCCCTAAATGCCGTTGAAAATTGGAAGATTCTAATAATCATTAGTAGACAGGATATAGTAAGTTAAGATGGTGTTACTCCCAAAACTGATTTATGTGCTTCAACTGCACCATTAGTGATCCTTAGTAAAGCTATAACAGAAATTGAATACAATTGTTTTGCCCTTTTAATGGAAGCATAAAACAAAGTTGCAATTTATAGACATTTAGTTCATGATGTTGGCCTAGCTTTACCCAGGACAGATTTGACTGATGTAAATACCACCACCAATATGTCTAATTCTTGCCGGATGGAGATTTCAGCCTGGTTATGGAAAAGTAAGTTAAAGGAATGTTGGATAAAACAGTAGTCACTTTGGTCCCAGGTTTCCAATTATGCCATCATCCTATTCCTATAAAAGATGTGAAGCGTTTGTTTACACTTTCAAACAATAATAGAACCAGGGGACACAAGATGAAGCTAGAATATGGTAGATTTAAAACAAATAGGAGAAAGATTTTCTTTACTCAGTGTGTAGTTGGACTCTGGAACTCGTTGCCGGAGAATGTAGTGACAGCAGCTGTTCTTACAGGAATTTACGGGGGTTTGGACAGATTCCTGAAGGAAAAGTCCATTGAACACTATTAAAAAAAATTATTATTTTTTTTTTTTTTTTTGGGGGGGGGGGGGTTGCCAGGTTCTTGAAGCCTGGATTGGCCGCTGTCAGAGACAGGATGCTGGGCTTGATAGACCCTTGGTCTTTTCCCAGTATGGCGGTGCTTATGTAACATAAGGTTGAATGTGTTGTCACAAGTTTAGTGCAAGTTATCTATATCTCCAAGCCAAAATGCCCAGCTCCAAACAAGATTTGTCTTACAAAATACAATTATATTTAGTAGCACTATTGAATTTATCGGATGAACATGACACCACTACTATGGCTCAGTTTGAGCCAAGCATTGCTTAGAGTGGGCATGTATTCGTCATTGATCGAAAATGTATTACTTTTTAATATTTTTACTTATAGATTATTTTTTATCAAAAAATTTTTATTTTTCAAAATTAAGGTACTTACCTTAAGAGCCTAGAAGCTTCTTTTTAGTTCATAGTTCTCTACGTATTATACTGAAGGAGACTTCTCATGCCAACATGAATCCATGTTTCACAAAGTTGCTGTATCAAGGACTGTCTCCTGTAGAAAAAAGCCAATCTTTGTAAGCCTCACAAGATACAGTTTTCTATCAAACTAGCTTTTTTATCCAATGTACCACTATAAAATAGACTGCATCTTCATCTCCCGCGTATAGAGCTTCCAAGTGAGCCGTTGTTGTGGCTAAACTCATTGAAAAATTAAGTTCGGCTGTGAGAGCAGCCTATATTGAATTCTCCTTTTGTTCCTTTTTTTCAATCAAAATTCTTTTTGTGGTTTCAGGAGTGTGTGATTTCTCTGGATTTCCCTATACATCCTATATATTGGTATTGACTATTTTTGATGCCTTATATTGAGTCTCTCCTTTGGGATTCTATAACTGTTAGCATATTTTATATGACATATGGTTATTTATTTATTTATTTATTTATTTATTTATTTATTTGTTTGTTTGTTGCATTTGTATCCCACATTTTCCCACCTATTTGTGGGCTCAGTGTGGCTTACAATACATTGTGAATGATGGAAAAACAGTTTTACAATTCGATGATGGGTTACATTATGAAGAGTTATGGGAAGACAAAGTCAAAATATCATTAGGGGAATAGAGCAATGGAATGTACCAATGGGAAAATGGTAGGGCGATAGAACAATAGCGAGAGAACATTTGGGTAGGACAATTTTATCTGTGGGTAGAGTTCTAAGTGTGGTAAAAATACGGGGGAAGAGAATTCAGAAGAGAGTGTATTGATGCTTCTCCGAGGACAAGCAGGCTGCTTGTTCTCACGACTGGGTGACGTCCGCGGCAGCCCCCACCAACCGGAAAAAAGCTTCGCGGGACGGTCGGCACGCAGGGCACGCCCACCGCGCATGCGCGGCCGTCTTCCCGCCCGTGCGCGACCGCTCCCGCCAGTTCCTTTTTTTCCGCGCCTGGAGAGAGTCGTGCCTGTGCCGCTCTCTCTGTCTCAGCCCCGGAAAAACCGTCGCGTTTACGCGAACCTCTTATTTTTTCGTTTATTTATTGCCGCGCGCTCCATTTTCTTCTTTTCCAAAAAAAAAAAAAAAAAGGAGCACGCGCTCCCATTTTCCCTCGCTTCTAGCGGGGACGCTGCGTTGCGGCCTAGTGGCCGCACGGTCGTTTTCCTTTTTCGAGGTGTGATTTTCGCCACCATCGACGACTTTAATTTCGCCGACGCGATTTTTCCGTCGATGTCCTCGAAGGTCCAGAGTGGATTTAAGAAGTGTGGTCGGTGCGGCCGGCACATCTCGCAGACCGACACCCACGCTTGGTGCATCCAGTGCCTCGGGCCGGAGCACAATCTCAAGTCGTGTCCCCTGTGTCTCGGTCTCCGGAAACGGACTCAGGTTGCGAGGCAAGTTCAACGGGACCGTATTTTTGGAACTTGCGCCGGCCCCTCGACGTCGACCTCGACGGCATCGGTATCGACGCCCGGCCCTTCGGTACCGGTATCGATGCCCGAGACATCGGCACCGATGGCATCGACCCCAGGAGAACAGGTCCCGTCGGCCCGCCGGTCCTCCGGTGAGGGTAGGGGTGAGAGGCCGCGTGGGCAGTCGGCCCCGGTCACTCCCTCAGCCCGTGGCCCACGGGACCGAACCCTGTCTGACCCGGTTCCTCGAGACCGAGGGGGATCGTCATCCTCCTCCTCCATGCCTCCCGGCGCCGGTGACGGGCATCGGAAGAAGGACAAGAAGCGCCGTCACCGGTCGCCCTCGATGCATATCGGAGAGGAGTCGACGCCGAAGCGTCTCCATCGAGAGGAGAGATCCCCGTCGGTGATAGAGGTGCCGACGCAACAGGGTCCCGGCACCTCGGTGTCGTCTCCTGGCTCCCACCAGATTCTGGCACCGACACCCCTACCGGCCCCACCGCTTTTCCCGGCAGCGGGCCTGGACGAGTGCCTCAGAGCCATCCTTCCGGGGATCCTGGAAGGGCTGATGCGCCAGGCTGTGCCGGCGCCGGGGGTGCTTGCGCCCTCGGCGCCGATGACTGTGGCGCCGGCGAGCTCTAGCCCGGCGCCGGGGCCGTCGACACCGCCGCCGCTTGCGGTGCCGGTCTCGACCGCCACGCAGGTGGAGTCCCCGTCGATGGAGGGAGCTCCGTCCCCGCCGGCGCGGGAGTCCACCGCTCGACGACACCGAGACCCTGGTGCCTCGACGTCGAGCCGGGCCCGGTTCAGGACTCAGCTCCATGAGCTTATGTCCGATACCGAGGATGAGGACTCGTGGGGGGAAGAGGAGGACCCTAGATATTTCTCCTCAGAGGAGTCTACGGGCCTTCCTTCGGACCCCACGCCTTCACCGGAGAGGAAACTCTCACCTCCCGAGAGTCTCTCCTTTGCCTCCTTTGTGCGGGATATGTCTATTAGCATTCCCTTTCCCGTGGTCTCTGTGGAAGAGCCGAGGGCCGAGATGCTCGAGGTCCTCGACTATTCATCACCACCTAGAGAGTCCTCCACGGTGCCGCTGCACAATGTCCTCAAGGAGACACTGCTTCGGAACTGGGTGCGACCGTTAACTAACCCCACCATTCCTAAGAAAGCAGAGTCCCAGTACAGGATCCACTCTGACCCAGAGTTAATGCGGCCCCAATTGCCCCATGACTCTGCGGTCGTGGATTCTGCTCTCAAGAGGGCACGGAGTTCGAGGGATACCGCCTCGGCGCCCCCGGGGCGGGAGTCTCGCACTCTGGACTCGTTTGGGAGGAAGGCCTACCAATCCTCCATGCTCGTGACCCGCATCCAGTCATACCTGCTCTATATGAGCATCCACATGCGGACCAATGTGCAACAGCTGGCGGACCTGGTCGATAAGCTCCCGCCGGAGCAGTCCAGGCCTTATCAGGAGGTGGTCAGGCAGCTGAAGGCGTGCAGAAAGTTCCTGTCCAGGGGTATTTTTGACACCTGTGACGTGGCATCTCGTGCTGCGGCCCAAGGTATAGTGATGTGCAGGCTCTCATGGCTGTGTGCCTCTGACCTGGACAACCGCACCCAGCAGAGACTGGCCGACGTCCCTTGCCGGGGGGATAACATTTTTGGTGAGAAGGTCGAGCAGATGGTGGACCAACTGCACCAGCGGGAAACCGCCCTCGACAAGCTCTCCCACCGGGCGCCTTCAGCATCCACCTCAGCAGGTGGACGTTTTTCCCGGGCCCGGCAGGCTGCACCCTCTTCTTTTGCAAAGCGTAGGTACAACCAGCCGGCCCGAAGGCCTCGTCAGGCACAGGGACAGCCCCAGCGCGCTCGTTCTCGTCAACAGCGTGCGCCTAAGCAGCCCCCTGCGCCTCCACAGCAAAAGCCAGGGAGGGGCTTTTGACTGGATCCACGGGAACATAGCCGCCCTACAAGTGTCCGTACCGGACGATCTGCCGGTTGGAGGGAGGTTAAAATTTTTTCACCAAAGGTGGCCTCTCATAACCTCCGACCAGTGGGTTCTCCAAATTGTGCGGTGCGGATACGCCCTGAATTTGGCCTCCCTGCCTCCAAATTGTCCTCCGGGAGCTCAATCCTTCAGCTCCCACCACAAGCAGGTACTTGCAGAGGAACTCTCCGCCCTTCTCAGCGCCAATGCGGTCGAGCCCGTACCACCCGGGCAGGAAGGGCAGGGATTCTATTCCAGGTACTTCCTTGTGGAAAAGAAAACAGGGGGGATGCGTCCCATCCTAGACTTGAGAGGCCTGAACAAATTCCTGGTCAAAGAAAAGTTCAGGATGCTTTCCTTGGGCACCCTTCTGCCAATGATTCAGAAAAACGATTGGCTATGTTCCCTGGATTTAAAGGACGCATATACTCACATACTGATACTGCCAGCTCACAGACAGTATCTCAGATTCCGCCTGGGCGCACGCCACTTCCAGTATTGTGTGCTGCCCTTTGGGCTCGCCTCCGCCCCACGAGTGTTTACCAAGTGCCTCGTGGTGGTAGCGGCATACCTACGCAAGCTGGGAGTGCACGTGTTCCCATATCTCGACGATTGGCTGGTCAAGAACACCTCGGAGGCAGGAGCCCTCCGGTCCATGCAGTGCACTATTCAACTCCTGGAGCTGCTGGGGTTTGTGATAAATTACCCAAAGTCCCATCTCCAGCCAACTCAGTCTCTGGAATTCATAGGAGCGCTGCTGAATACCCAGACGGCTCAGGCCTACCTTCCCGAAGCGAGGGCCACCAATCTCTTGGCCCTGGCTTCGCAGACCAGAGCGTCTCAGCAGATCACAGCTCGGCAGATGTTGAGACTTCTGGGTCATATGGCCTCCACAGTTCATGTGACTCCCATGGCTCGTCTTCACATGAGATCTGCTCAATGGACCCTAGCTTCCCAGTGGTTCCAAGCCACCGGGAATCTAGAAGATGTCATCCGCCTCTCCACCAGTTGCCGCACTTCACTGCTCTGGTGGACCATCCGGACCAATTTGACCCTGGGACGTCCATTCCAAATTCCGCAGCCCACGAAAGTGCTGACAACGGATGCATCTCGCCTGGGGTGGGGAGCTCATGTCGATGGGCTTCACACCCAGGGTCTGTGGTCCCTCCAGGAAAAGGATCTGCAGATCAACCTCCTGGAGCTCCGAGCGATCTGGAACGCACTGAAGGCTTTCAGAGATCGGCTGCCCTGCCAAATTATCCAAATTCGGACAGACAATCAGGTTGCAATGTATTACGTCAACAAGCAGGGGGGCACCGGATCTCGCCCCCTGTGTCAGGAGGCCGTCGGGATGTGGCGTTGGGCGTGTCGGTTCGGCATGCTCCTCCAAGCCACGTACCTGGCAGGCGTAAACAACAGTCTGGCCGACAGACTGAGCAGAGTCATGCAACCGCACGAGTGGTCGCTCCATGCCAGAGTGGTACGCAAGATCTTCCGAGCGTGGGGCACCCCCTCGGTGGACCTTTTCGCCTCTCAGACCAACCACAAGCTGCCTCTGTTCTGTTCCAGACTTCAGGCACACGGCAGGCTAGCGTCGGATGCCTTTCTCCTCCATTGGGGGACCGGCCTCCTGTATGCTTATCCTCCCATACCTTTGGTGGGGAAGACCTTACTGAAGCTCAAGCAAGACCGCGGCACCATGATTCTGATAGCGCCTTTTTGGCCCCGTCAGATCTGGTTCCATCTTCTTCTGGAGTTGTCCTCAGAAGAACCGTGGAGATTGGAGTGTTTTCCGACTCTCATTTCGCAGAACGACGGAGCGTTGCTGCACCCCAACCTTCAGTCCCTGGCTCTCACGGCCTGGATGTTGAGGGCGTAGACTTCACTGCGTTGGGTCTGTCGGAGGGTGTCTCCCGGGTCTTGCTTGCCTCTAGGAAGGATTCCACTAAAAAGAGTTACTTTTTCAAGTGGAGGAGGTTTGTCGTGTGGTGTGAGAGCAAAGCCCTAGAACCTCGTTCTTGCCCTGCACAGAACCTGCTTGAATACCTTCTGCACTTATCAGAGTCTGGCCTCAAGACCAACTCAGTAAGGAATCACCTTAGTGCGATTAGTGCTTACCATTATCGTGTGGAAGGTAAAGCCATCTCTGGAGAGCCTTTAGTCGTTCGATTCATGAGAGGCTTGCTTTTGTCAAAGCCCCCTATCAAGCCTCCTACTGTGTCATGGGATCTCAACGTCGTCCTCACCCAGCTGATGAAACCTCCTTTTGAGCCACTGAATACCTGCCATCTGAAGTACTTGACCTGGAAGGTCATTTTCTTGGTGGCAGTTACTTCAGCTCATAGGGTCAGTGAGCTTCAAGCCCTGGTAGCTCATGCTCCATATACCAAATTTCATCACAACAGAGTAGTGCTCCGCACCCACCCAAAGTTCCTGCCGAAGGTGGTGTCGGAGTTCCATCTTAACCAGTCAATTGTCTTGCCAACATTCTTCCCCAGGCCGCATACCGGCCCTGCTGAACGTCAGTTGCACACATTGGACTGCAAGAGAGCATTGGCCTTCTACTTGGAGCGGACACAGCCCAACAGACAGTCCGCCCAATTGTTTATTTCTTTCGACCCTAACAGGCTAGGGGTCGCTGTCGGGAAACGCACCATCTCCAATTGGCTAGCAGATTGCATTTCCTTCACTTACGCCCAGGCTGGGCTGACTCTTGAGGGTCATGTCACGGCTCATAGTGTCAGAGCCATGGCAGCGTCGGTGGCCCACTTGAAGTCAGCCACTATTGAAGAGATCTGCAAGGCTGCGACGTGGTCATCTGTCCACACATTCACATCACATTACTGCCTCCAGCAGGATACCCGACGCGACAGTCGGTTCGGGCAGTCGGTGCTGCAGAATCTGTTTGGGGTGTAAATCCAACTCCACCCTCCAGGACCCGAATTTATTCTGGTCAGGCTGCACTCTCAGTTAGTTGTTCTTCGTAGGTCAATTTCTGTTGTACCCTCGCCGTTGCGAGGTTCAATTGACCTGGGTTCTTGTTTTGAGTGAGCCTGAGAGCTAGGGATACCCCAGTCGTGAGAACAAGCAGCCTGCTTGTCCTCGGAGAAAGTGAATGATACATACCTGTAGCAGGTGTTCTCCGAGGACAGCAGGCTGATTGTTCTCACCTACCCTCCCTCCTCCCCTTTGGAGTTGTGTGTTTCATCTTTTGCTAGTCATTCAACTGGCGGGAGCGGTCGCGCACGGGCGGGAAGACGGCCGCGCATGCGCGGTGGGCGTGCCCTGCGTGCCGACCGTCCCGCGAAGCTTTTTTCCGGTTGGTGGGGGCTGCCGCGGACGTCACCCAGTCGTGAGAACAATCAGCCTGCTGTCCTCGGAGAACACCTGCTACAGGTATGTATCATTCACTATTTCTATTAGTGTGTATGGACTTCATGTGTTTTGATCCTTGCGATAAGTTTTTTCAAAGAGACGAGTCTTCAATAGTTTGTGGAAGTCGGTTAATTCGTAGATCGTTTTCAGGTTGCGTGGTAGTGTATTCCAGAATTGCGTGCTCATATAAGAGAAGGTTGATGCGTGCAGTACTTTGTATTTTATGCCTTTGCACTTAGGGAAGTGGAGATTGAGGAAAGTTTGGGATGATCTTTTAGCGTTTCTGGTCTATTAAATCAAACATGTATGCAGGGGCTTCACCGAGGATGATTTTGTGAACTAAGGTGCATACTTTAAAAGTGATACGTTCCTTGAGTGGGAGCCAGTGTAGTTTCTCACGTAAGGGTTTTGCACGTTCGTATTTTGGTTTTCCGAAGATGTCTGGCTGCTGTATTCTGGGCTGTTTGAAGTTTCCTCAGTATTTGCTCTTTGCAGCCTGCGTATAGTGAGTTGCAGTAGTCCAGATGACTGAGTACAGGTGATTGCACTAGGCTGCGGAAGACAGATCTTGGAAAGAATGGTCTTATTCTTTTCAGTTTCCACATGGAGTAGAACATCTTTTTGGTTGTGTTGTTCGCGTGAGTCTCAAGTGTTAGGTGGCGGTCAATAGTGACTCCAAAGATTTTTAAAGTTTCTGAGATTGGCAGATTTAGTTTATGTGTGTTAATAGTGATAAATTTCTTCTTGTTGTATTGGGAGGTAAGTTTGAGGCATTGAGTTTTTTCTGCGTTCAGTTTCAATCGAAATGCATCTGCCCAGGTGTTCATGATGTGTAGACTTTGGTTGATTTCGTTGGAGATTTCTTTAATGTCTTGTTTGAAAGGAATATATATCGTTACATCGTCGGCGTATATGTATGGGTTATGGTTTGACAGAAGTTTTGCCAAGGGGATCATCATTAGGTTGAAAATAGTTGGTTAGAAAAATCAGCCTCTTTGTTGATGAAATTGAAGCCTTGAAGAGTGACTCTGTCTTCTCAGCTCAACTATTATAATGGCCTATAAGTTGATTATCTGCACAACTGATCCTGGGGAAAACAGAGGCATTTCTTAGTGATGGAACTTTACTGGCTTTTCAGAATTGGCCAGGAAAAATTGTGGCGCTGATGTTTAAAACTCTGAGCAATTCAAGTTCCACTTGTGTGCTGTTAGAGTGAGCCTGCATGCTGCTTAAGAATCAGTTGAAAATACTATTTAACTGTGAAACATGCAGGAATTAAATCTAGAACTTTTACTGCAGCAGTGCCAGTTCTTTGAAACCAACTTCCTTGAAAGGTATATTCTGAGCTTGGTTATGGTATATTCAAGGAAAGGATTTAAACTTGGGTTGATTCTCTTTTAATTTTCTGTATGGTTGGTGAGGGCTGATTTTATGTTCATTTATTTTTGATCTTTTGTTTGTATTGAACTAAGGTTTTTGTGTGAGCACCTTGATGATGTTTTAAGTCAATACTGTTGAATGTTTTGACTTTTGTATACTGCCTTGTTGTAGTTAATTTATTTACAGACCATTTTTTGTAATTCTTTTTTTAAATTTTTAAATCAAATTGAAACATTGGTCTGCATTGATAACTGTGAAACTGTAAAAGCAATATCTGCTTGCTTTATCTTCAACTGCATTAAAATGATTATATACCATAAAGTAGCAGCTATATGTGTCTTCAAACATGAAAATTGAAATAGTAACTTCAGAAGCTGACCTAAAAGCTATGGCCAGGGAAAATAGTCAGTCCTTAAGAAGAAAGATAGTATGACTTAAAATATTTACTGACCTGAAGATCTTGCATGTTCAGACTTGCTCCCCTTAATATCATCAAAGCAGAAGCAGCTCTCATGATATATTTTCATTTACTGTATTTTTTTGTTGCATTGTTTGCATGCATGCCTGCATTTCCTGTAAGTACAGGAACTTCATAAAATATTCCCAGGTGGGTATCTTTTATAACCCACTGACTCCAGTGTTCTCAGGTGAACAATCAATAGAGGATACTGAAATGTGTTCCTTAGAATTGCTGCAACAAAAAGTGGGAAAAATAATTTCTATTCATTTTATTTTGATCTGCTGAGGAGGAAATACATTTTAGTTTCTCCTGTATTATCAATTTTGTTTAGCGCAGTAGTGTGTACTGTGGCATCTAATTCTTCCTTCTGGTATTTCCCTGCACTCCTTCAGCATCCTCCCATAGTCCATCTCTCTATCCCTCCCTGCTCCCCCCCCCCCCCCCAGCATCTTTTCTTACCTCTCCTCACAATTAGGGAGCCCCCTGGCCTCTGCACGTTTCCTCTCCCTCTCCTTATCCCTGTCGCACCCTCCCCCCCCCCCCCCCCCCCAACGGCCCTCGGAACATTTTTTGAATGCTGCATGGAAAGCACGCTGCGTCTCACTCAGCCTGAAGCCTCTCTCTGTAGCATCGGAAACAGGAAGTTTTGTCAGAGGAGGCGGGATGCTACAGAGAGAGACTTTCTGCCTGGGTGAAAAGCAGCATGCTTTCTCTGTAGCGTTCAAGGGCTGCAAGGGGCAGCAGGGAGAAGGAAGGAGAGGAGACTGCCAGAGTGTGGGGAGAAGTAAGAAGAAGAGCCGAGAGAAAGAGAAATGTGGTCTTTGGGGGGGGGGGGGCTGGGGGGGGGGCGTGGTGGTGTTAGAGGGACAGACACTAGAAATAGGGTATGGAAGAATCAAAGAAGGGAGATGGTGCCTATAGAAGGGAGGAGATGAAAAAGAGAAGGGAAAAGGTAAGAAATGATGATAATGGATGGAGGAAAGGGAGAAGATGGTGCCCATGGGGAGAGGGGAAGCGAAGGGGAAAAAAAGTGGAGAGAGGGGAGGGGACGATGATGATGACAAATAAAATCACCAGACAACAAAGGATTTAAAAAAATTAGTTTAGGAATTGAAATATGTCAGTTTTGAGAATTTATATCTGCAGTCTTTATCTTGTACTGTATAGGAAAAATGTGAGTGGGGGGCGCTTTGTGATAAATCGTGTGCTTATCGATGTGCAGCTGTAATAGAAATTGTAATAAAGAACAAAATTACTGAACATATAGACAAACATGGGAAAGGGAAAGCATGCCTCACCAGTTTATTACATGATTTTGAAGATGAGTGAATATGTAGATAACTAAGCTAGTTGATGTTTTGTATTTTTAGAAAGGTTTTGACAAAGTCCCTTATGAGAGACTCCTGAGAAAATTTTAAAAAATCATGGGATAGGATTCAAGACTGTTGTGGACTGGCAACTGGTTAAAAAAAATAGAAAGAGTAGGTTTAAGTGGCCAATTCTGTCAGTGGAGGAAGGTGAATAGTGCAGTGCCACAGGGATATGTCATGGGACCTATGCTTTTTAAAATGTTTATAAATAATCTGGAAATGGGAACAAGTGATTTAAACTTTTAGATGACACAAAACTGTTCAAAGTTAAATGCATGCGAAATTGCAATAGGACCTTAGGAGATTGAAAGACTGGGCATCCAAATGGCAGATTAAATTTAATGTGGACAAGTACAAAGTGATGCATATTGGAATTCGTTGCCAGAGAATATGGTAAAAGCAGTTAGCAGGGTTTAAAAAAGGTTTGGCTAGCTTTGTAAAAGAAAAGTCCATAAACCATTATTAAAATGGACTTGGGAAAATCCACTGCTTATTTCTGGGATAAGCAACATAAAATGTATTGTACTGTTTTGGGATCTTGCCAGGTACTTGTAACCTGGATTGGCCGATGTTGGAAACAGGGAACTGGGCTTGATGGACTTCGGTCTGTCCCAGTATGGCAACACTTATGTACTCTGATGCGAGCCTTCACTGCACATATGGCCAGTGGAGCAAGAGTAAAGAATGGGCTCCTTGACTCCCTAACAACCACCTCTTAAATAAACAAGTTACTAGAAAAAGAGAACTATAGGTTTTGCAGCCTCAGAACTTGCTGCTGACTCCAGGGCCCTAATAAAGGCAGTTTCATGGATACTGACCAGCAATGTAAATATTAAAAAAAAAAAAAACTTTTAATACATGGCAGTAAGATGACTGCAGTAGCACCCAGCAAGATGAGGAGGGGTAACTGTTTGAGGCTGACTCCTGGAAGAGACTGGTGGCTGATTAGTTGGGGAGTGACTGACTACCTGGCTGAGGAGTTGGGGTGGGAAGGGAGATGACTGGTTGAGGGTTGAAATTGGTGGAGTCAATAGTGAGGCAGCCAAGAGGGAATGAGGGTAGATTAAAACAGGAGATGACCAATGGGGACAAAGTTAGGGAGACTGGTTAGAGGGAGAAGTAGTTGAGAGAGGGAGATTGGTGGAGTTGTGGCCAATGGCAGTTGGTGAAGCAATGGTTCCATCTCCACCCCCAATATACACAAAGGAAAGGAACCTTATTAAACAGGCTTTAATGGAGCTACAGCAGACATTAGAGGAGGAGCCTAATGTTGGAAAGGTGGTTGACTGATTTGGTCCCTAGAACCAAGACAAATTTGGCAAGACCTTTGGTAGCAGATCCTCAAGAGTTTAAACTTAAGGCCTTGTTTACTAAGCTGCACTAGAGGCACGTTAGTGTTTTTAGCGCGTGCTAAGCAGCGTGCAAATCGTGTAGATACCCATAATATTCCTATGGGCATCTACATGGTTAGAGCATGCTAAAAACACTAACGCACCTTAGTAAACAGGGCCTTTAGTAAGCAGCAACATCAGTCATTAAGGCTTCGACCCTAGCTGCATTCATGCATGTTTTTGTAAACATTTGTAATTTATTACCTAAACAAAATGCTGAAATGTGTGAAAAATAAATGTCTCACCTTTACCTATTTCTTGGATCAAAAAGGGCTGGCTGCAGTGGTGTTGGATTTCCTAAAGCTTGTTTAGGGGAAGGGGAGGAGGAGAGTCTGGTATAGCAGTAATGTACATTGCTGTGCAGAGAGATATGGGCTTGATTCCTGGCTCCAGGTCAACAGGGGCTGAGGATACTGCAAAGGGTAGGGCTCATAGCCCCTGGGGAGAGGAAGGTTCTGAGATATTCAAAACCTGTCTAAAATCCTCTCTCCCTGACTAAATTTAAAACCTGCCAAAACCCCCTACCTCTTTGAAAATTGCTTAAGTCTTTGAACCCTTAAGGCCCTAAACATTGACTGTACGGGCCTTGTATTTTTCATTTGTTAGTATAATAAAAGCCTGAAGCCTCTTGTTCGTCCTTTCTGTTTATATTTCTTATCCAAATGTAACCTCCATGGAGGAGGAATTCTCATAAAATGTATCTATACAGCACTCTGTGCATTTGGTGGCACTACAGAAATTATTAAGTCACTGTGGTAGAGATTAGTATTTGTGTAGTGGTGACACCCTGTGGCTGGATTAAGGGCTCATGATTTCATGCTTTCAGAAGGAACCCTAGGGCATAGCCCTCTGATCAAGGGCCATAACTGCAAGGACTGCACCAAAGTAAAGCATGAATTGCAAACAAAAACATAGCTCAACCAAAAGACCTCAAAGATTGAAAACACCACTTCAAAAGCTGTAAGTAAATGATGACCCACTTAATTCCCCAAATACAGAAGCTTTAGGCTGCCCTGTCCTCTTGACCCTAAGGGTATTCTACAAAGTAGGACTAGCTACAAAAAGAGCAGTCTCTTCACCAATTTTAAGCTTGTTTAACTGAAGGCGCAACTAACAAACATAAAGTATGAGTGAAAGGGCCCAAGACCAACATAGCTGGTCCCTCATCCTGTGAGGCCTTAATTATCAACAAACATATCTTAGATGGCTTTGATGTGTTAGACTTCCAGTTTGTTAAAAAGTACATCTCCTAGTTCTCTTACTGGTTACTGATAAACTAAAAGTTGATGTCCGTTTCCAACCATAGATTTGAGAAGTCTACAGAATCTACTATGGCCTTTCAGAGAAAATTAGCAATCCTGTTTTTTTTTTTTTTTAAATTTAAAATCGGTTACTTCTCAAAAGGGCATGTAAGATTTACATCAAACCATTCTTTATGACCAACAGAGTACATGAACTATGTAGCGCTTTAGAAATTTTAAGTAGTAATAACTATGTACATTTGTTTTATTTAAAAGTAGATACTGAAATGATTAAGAAATCTGCTATATGGTTTTGAAACAAATCAGAATTTTCTAATTATGCTTATCTTTACGTTTATCACAATTTGTGTCTCTTCCGTTAATATAACTGTTACCTTGACAGCATAAAAAAAAAACAATTGCCTGGGAAAAAATGTGGAAGCTCTATTTAAAGTTGTGCATTATGCCATAGAACTAAAGTACTAAAAATAACACAAAGAAAAGGAAATGAAAAGCTATTCAGCTAGAAGCAGCCGGAGTGACACTAGCTGAAGAACCACATCATTTTGTTAGAGTATAAGCAATTGTAGGGTTGTTGTTTTTTCTTAACCAAAGTGGCATTTAAAGTCTAAACGAAGTCTGGTAGAACGAGTTAATTTTCACCAGGTACTGTTAATCCTATCAGTTGGTCAGCATTGCGTGACAGTTTCTGCCAGGTCAAATTAAAAAAAAAAAAAGAAAGACGCTGCAGGGCATTTGTTGTTCTGGAATGTTTACCTCCTGCTGTGCTTACTTCTTGCCTATTTATATATGTGTGTGTGTGTGTGTTTGGAAAAAAAATATTTCCAGGTGAGGCACTCCAGCATGAACATTCAGAAGCATGGTTTACACTAGGAGCAGAAATTGCTGCTGCTTTTTCGTACAAGAAAAGCACTTTCCCAGTACAAATTGACTTTTGAAATGAGCGTCTCAGGAGTTGGCTGTGTTGCAGTGCCCTGCTGCGGAAAGTCTAGTATTACACGTTCTCATAATGAGCATAACTTTGTTTTTTGTTTTCTTTTCTTCTCCTGGTATCTAAAACTCATCAGGGATTTCTTGTTCTTTTCTTAACAGCCTTCCTGTCTCTGTTCATTTTTGTTAGAGGGATTGTATCATTGGAACAGCTCCCCAGTAAAATCAGATTGGGAGAGCAGTGAGCGGTTCAAAAAGAGCTGTGAGAACTGGCCCTATAACTTGCTGCAAAATAATCTAATACCAAGTTAGAGCTGCTGATATACTCCTGAGTTTTCATTAACCAGTTGTTTGGTGGTTCTAGAGATTAGGATTAGATAGTGGAATTTGCAAAATCTCCAGAAGCACATCTTGTATTCAGAATGGAAGGAAGCCCTAAAACAACAGATCAGTATGAGGCTAGAAAGGCAAGGGTTTAGGACTGGTATAAGAAAATATTTCTTTATGGAAAGGAGGTTGCAGAGTAAAACTGAAATTTCTAAACAATAAGGAAGCAAGGATAAAACTAGAGCCTAAATAAAGCCTAGTGGGCCGATGATCAGAAGCAAACGCAGGTACTAGAGGCTGTTAGTGCCATACTATCGCCTGCGTTTGCTACCGCCCCATGATCAGAGCCCCTGAGCATGTGAAACAAGTGCGCTCATGGGCTCTGAACTCAACTAGCATGCAAATGCATGCAAAACAGGGCTATTAGCACAAGTAGCATGCAGATGCATGCTAAACCTATTCCTCCCCAATGATCAGAAACCAGGATGCACTGGGCAGGGCTGGGCGCTGCTATATTTGAGGTGGCGCCGATGGAAGAAGAGAGAGGCCACCTCCCTCCTCCACCGAAGGTAGAGGGTGGGGAAGGGATGCTTTGAAAATGAGCCCTATGTCTCTCTCTCTGCCCTCATCTGAGCCCTGGGATCACGGGCTGTGACTGTTTGCACCAGTTCCTCCTCTCCCATTTTCTTCCTGTAAAGGAGGACAGTATAACAGATGACAATTATTTTGTCCCCTTCTCCAGCTCCTGCCTTCTTTTTCCTCTTCACATGCTGCTCCAGTGTCATTCCCTTCTATCCTGTGGAAACAGGAGGAGGTGGTACTAAATCAGATACTGCCAAGAAGAAAACAAAAAGGGCGAGTCTATAAATAACAGCACTTAATGCATGCGATTGGTGCTACTAAGTGGAAATTACGTACCAGGAGCTATTCTGTATATCACTTAGGCACCGATGATCAAAACTCCAGCGCTGGTCAGAAGAGTGCTGGAGAAATACCACCCTCATTCTCAGCGCTAATGAAATGGAAATTTAGGTGCGCTCATAGTGTTCAGCATGAAGGAGTAGTTTGTGAGTTAGAGGCAGGACGGTGCCTGGCACCTGTGCTCAAGAGTTGTGGGTCAAGCATGGGGACATCAAAGCATTTCATTGATATTCTAACAGGATGGGTGTTGGTAGGTGAGAGGAGGGTAATAAACAGAGAAATACAGCTTTATGGTTTATAATGGGTTAGAAAACCCAGATCCTTATTAAGTCCTGTTTGTTGGGTGTCAAAATATTCAATCATTCTTATTTCAAAGGTCTTACGTTCCTGTATTGTTTTAAAATTACCTTTCAGTATTCTTACTGTGAAATCACTGGTGCAGTGTTCTGGTCTTGTGAAGTGTTTTCTTTTCCATGTTTTATTTTGTTTGATTTCTATTGATAACCTTTAAGAGTGGACTAACACGGCTACCACACCTCTCTACTTATAAAATAGCTTATAAGTGCTATGGTGTAGAATTGCAAAGAGGGTAATACACATGGGAGGAGGATGGATGTCTCCTACTTAATGCTTGAAACTTAAAGAATGCAATAATTTATTCATGTTACATGGCACATCTAGGCACACAGATTTACACTTGCCATTGATCTGGCATAAATGATTGCACCAAGTTGGATTTATGTAGTATTCTGTATTGGAATTAGGGCACCCAGATGCTGTTATAGAATAGGTACTCCCTGCACAGCATTGGGGAGCCTAAAAGGAGACACCCTATTATAGAATTGTCCCCTTTAGTCTTAATTGAAAAGATGGTAACAATCCAGAAATAATATCACATTTACTGTTTGTAGATGATCTGATTATTATCTATAGTTACAGTGCTTACCAATCAGCGAACAAATCTGTGTAATGAAAACCTGTTCAAATGACATCAGAATGACTTTTGGCCTGAATATCTGTACTAAAGCAGTCTTCCTTAAAGGAAAATTGAGCAAAACTGAAAACCTCTCTCTGACTGATGACTGTAGCATAAAGAGAATTAAATAGAAAGGTGTATATAAATACCTAGGGGTAGAAGAAGGAACCAAAATCCAACACAGATCACTAAGACAAAGTTCTGCAAAGATTATTACAGAAGATTAAAATTGATATCGAAAGTTCATTAATATGGAATAAGATGCAAGCCGTTAATCGGCTGGCGCAGTTCCCATACCCTTGTACAGTTGTGGAATTGCAGACTGTGAGCATAGGAAAAACTGATATAAAGATTCTACAAGGAAGACCTGGAAAGGTTACACATCTTGTAGCTGGCTGCAGAATTCTGATGGGAGAAGGTTTGATATGAAAAGTTACAGTAAGACTTGTCTCATCCAAACATTACAGTGTCACTGTACTAGAAAAACGTTGGGATCACAACCCCAAGAAAATTATGGAAAATGAAGAGATGATTACCTTGGACATTCCAAATCCAACTTGATTGAAAGCTTGATGCAAGAAACCCAAACGTGGTAAAGGGGAAAATCACAAGAACAGCATAGAGGTCTCAATACCGAGTGATTTTGTGCTTCGAGTGGAAAAAAAGATCTTCAAATACCAAGCAAATTAGTCAAAGATCAAGGAAATGTAGCAGAAAGATACAAAAATATTCCCCATTGTATTGGGTATCAAAGGTTTTATTACAAGGAATTTCCAAGCACACCTTGTTGAATTGGCCTATACATGTCACATCTTTCAAACTCCAGAAGGAAGCTGTCTTTGTTATAATGCAAGTACAATGACAAGCATTAACAGTAAATTTGGGGAGACTCAGGTCATACACCACAAATGTATTTTAATGCCATGCACAAAATGAACCCATGTGGACATACTTCCCCAAAAGAAATTCACAGACAATCCCTCTTGCAGTAACATACAATCCAGAGTTGGAGTAACTGAAAAAAAAATCATGAAAGACCTACAACTACTGCAGGATGATGAAATATTCCCTGCAGTGACAAAATTTGGCCTTGCAATGATCACTTGATATGAGACAAAAATGAGTGAAAATCAAACTTTACACAGAAGATCCTAAAGGAGAGAATGGTGCAAGTCCCTTTGACATACCAACCTGTAAACTGCCAGCACCCATCTTGTTAAATGCTTTTACCATGTGGGTATCTCACTCATGCTTTTTCTCTAATGTCATATATTCAGGCCCTGATGCGCAAAACTCCTGCACAATTCTGAATAGCACTGTAAAAATACTGCCGGAACAGCACAGAAGATCTACGCCCTAGTGCTCAAAACTGATGAGATGCAAATATAGGCAAACCCATAGCATTCAGCATTAGGGAGTTTGGCAGGAGGATTGTGCTTAGTGCATACACAGAAGAGTTCCGTGGTAAGTTTGGCTGCTGTGCTCATGCGCCTGGTAAAACCCGAACGCAATCAGCGTCTGTTTTCTGCGGCCTAAATAGCATTTTTCATTTTTTTTTAATAGCTTGGACACATATTTAGACACAGGAAACAGCTGCCAATATGTGTTTTCACTTTAGGTGTTTTTAAATTTTTTTAGCATGGACGCTTTAAATTTAGATGCAGGAAACAGTCGCCAGCGTGTGCTTTCACTTAGATCTGCTGTTTCTCATGACCCAGGGCTTAAGGGTTGCACAGGCTTCCTTCTGCTTCCAAAAGCAATCAAAACTGGCAGATTTTGCAGAAAAGAATCATGGGAAATCCTCTCTTCCAACATCCTAATGCCTGCTCTGACCTGTTTCGGGCACTCTTTCTGAGCATCGGGGAGAAATACAAAATGACCTCATTAACATGAGCTTGACTACATTTACATGCTACTTGCATTGTTTGTCTGCGTTCTTGCTTGTTCCCACGCTCTGGGCCTCTGAACATTCTGCGCAGGTAAATATGGGCACTAGTACCCACGTTTACTTTTGAACATCAGGGCTACAGTGCAGAAAATGTGAAGTGTGCTATATGTTGGGGGTACAGGCCAGATGTTGAAAAGAAGACTCAATTCACATAGGCATCACATCTGATGCCACAAAACAAACTAAAATAATAATGCTGTGGGAGAGCATTTCTCAGGACTGGAGCACTGTATCAATGACTGACCATATGTGACCATCTCTGGAGAAAGGTGCCTAAAGTAGTGGATCCAAAATGTTGAGAATGGCCAATTTTTCATATCATGGGTCCATGAGTAGGTCTGCAAAAGTTACACGTTTGACCTTCTGTAACTTTTTTTTTTTTTTACACATAAAAGGATGGGGGTTTGGACTGTTGTATTACAAAGTGTTTCTCTAACAGAACTTAAAACCCTTTTGTCTCTGGGGAGTTTAGTCATCTTTTCCCAGAGATAGTCACATATGGTCAGGTTACTAAATGGGAACTTGAAAACAATCTAGAAATGTAAGATTTTGAAGCCAAAATGATCAGATTTTTATTTATACGTTTATGTACTTATTTAGTAACATAGTTCATGACATCAGATAAAGGATCAGCATGACCCATCCAGTCTGCCAGATAAAGGCCACCAGATTTATACCTGCAAGTCTGTGCAGGTTATCATCCCCTCCCCCTTGTCTTTAGGGCTACTGACATTTGGTGCATTCTCTTTTTTTCTTTAAAGAGTAAAAGTTATTTTAAGTTTTACTATTAGTGGAAATGCTCCACCTTCATGCCAATGAAGAGCCTCTGTTTAGCCTACACCTTTTTGAAATCTGTCGCTGTTTTCAACCATGCCACTTTTGTGGAAGAGCATTCCAGATATCCAGCACTCTCGCCATGAAAATGTATTTCCTCATGCTGCATTTAAGTTTCTCTCCTTAACGCTATATTTCAAATCCTCTAGTTTTAAAGTATCTCTGTTTTTGGGAAAAGCTGTTTTGTTCCTTACTCTTTCAAGAATTTAAATGGCTGTATCACGCCTCCCATGTCTTTTTCCTTCCTTCAGGGTATATGCATTCAAGGCAAGATACGGTCTCCAAAACTGAACACAGTACTCCAAATATAGTCTCAACAATGATTTGTGCAGGGCATTATCACTTTTTTTTTGTTATGCTTCTCTAAATGCAGCTTGGCATCCTTTTGGCGTTGGCCACCACCTCTTTGCATTGTTTCTTGTAACGGGGGGGTCGGGAGGTCCACATTTTCACATACACATGGTATGGATGCCTCCTGATACTAGGCTGACTGCCTTATATTTTTCTCTTTCTAACTTTAGTTTTGTTTTATTCTGCTATCGGTATTGTTTTGTTATTGTGAGTTTACTGTATATATTCTTTTTAAAAAATCAAATTTTTGATCTCCTCTACAATCTGTTGATAAACACCTATATTTTAGATACTGAACTGTGAAAGATCTTTGGCCACTTTCTTTACTGTCTTTTAATAAAGGATTAGTGATTGCTTTTATTCCAGACATGGTCTTCAGACACTGGACACAGAAAGAACTGCCCACCCTGCCCTTCAACACACCTACATCAGGGTTTCTTTTCCTATTGTGCCTGGTCCATATTTATTTAGCACAAAAAATCACTAGACAGCCTTTCAAAGACAAACCTTATCAAGACGGTTTACAGACATAAAATTCAAGAAAATCCAAATCAGCAAATTAAGGGATTTTATAAAAGGAATAAAACAATAGAATAAAAAGTCAGCAGACAAGACGCACAGAATCTCAACTGTGCCTGCAGGAGAAAAGCTCTGATAACTACACATTTCATATAAAATTGGGAAAATGTTTGTTGAAATAACCACCTCTTAAGACCCTTTCTAAGTCTGGGCAGAGAGTATTCTTGTTGAAGATAAATGTGAATAGAATTATATAAGGTGAGAACTAGAAAAGGCTGCAAAATGCACATGAAGGGAGAATTCTATAAATGGTGCTCAAAAATGGATGCCGATTAAAAATAGGCAGGACTAGATTATACATAGGGTGCCTGAGAATTCCACACGAGAAAATATGTAGGCATATTCTCTAAATTAAGCCTATATTTTATAGAATAGACTTACATTTCTGCGCAGTATATAGAATGCGCAAAGTGCCTCTCCACACAACCAAATGTAGTCGCGACCATTTACACCATGTTTTACTTGCCATAAATACCAATGCCTAAATTAGATGCAAAACGGGTGTATTCTGTAACATTGTGCATAGATTTTAGAAACACTGATTCCACACCCCTTTCAGCTATGTGACTTAGAATTTAAGAGCACTACATTACAGAATACACTTAGCAAGTTGCACATGTAGATCTTAATGCCAATTAGTGCTGATTAGCTAGTTAACCAATTAAGTTGCATGCACTGTCCCATGTGGAAGTTAAGGTGCGATATATAGAATTCCTGGGTAACCGCTGTACTATAAAGGGTGTTTGCCCTTTGTAGAATAGCGCTTAGCACTGATTTCTATGCCTAATTATAGGCACCAGATGTGCACCTGCTGAAACCTGGTGTAAATGCTGGCAACCAAGTTAGGCGTGATGAGGCAGTATTCAGTACCTACGCATGCAACTTTTCAGAAAGCCCATGACCATTCCCTCTTTTGAGTTACTCACTAGAGTTAGATGCCATGCAGGAATAGGAGTGTGGATGTGTGGCAGCAAGATGGGGGGCAGGATTTGAGGAAATCATACAGAGTCTGCTTCGTGGAATCCCTCTGCATGTGTGTGTATCTGTATATGCATGTGGGTATGTCTGCATCTATGTGTATGTAATTGAGTTTGTTGTGTGTGTGTGTGTGTGTGTGTGTCTGTAACCAGGAGAGGAGGGGGCAATTTGAAAGGATCAGTTTCCTAGCCAATATATTTCAATATATATAAGTATATAAGTATTGCCATACAGGGACATGCCAAAGGGGTCCTTTTACTAAGTTGCGCTGAAAATGGCTTGCAGTAGTGTAGGCGCAGGTTTTGCGTGCGTGCCAATCCATTTTTCAGCGCGCCTGTAAAAAAGGCCTTTTTTTGCCGAAAATGGATGTGCGGCAAAATCAAAATTGCCACGAGTCCATTTTGGGTCTGAGACCTTACTGCCAGCCATTGACCTAGCGGTAAAGACTGACGTAACCGCGCGGTAATGACCTACACACGCCCGAAAATAAATAATATTTTACAGACGCGCATATCGCATGCACGCCAAAAATGAAATTACCGCAAGAGCCATGTGGTAGTCGGGCGGTAACTCTATTTTGGTGCATGTTGGGCGCAAGTAGACACGCGGCTTAGTAAAAGGACCCCTTAGTGTTTCTATGTTACAGCTGCTCAGGGTGCCTCTCCCATAGGGTGAGTTATAGGAGACTTTATTTTTCTGGACCCAGTCTGAAATGATCCATTTGTGAATTCAGTTTGTCGTTTCCTGGGTTTTTTTTCCCCCCCACAGTAAATTAGATCCCATTCTTTGCTACTTTCAGAGAGCTATATTGCCCCCAGCAAATACACATTCTCCTTCTCTTATGTATAATTTCTTTTGAACATTCAATTCTGTTGGAAAGATTGAAAGTGCAGTGATCCACTTTCTATTCCGTGTGCTCATTGCTGTGTTAAACACCTAATATGGAAATTCCTATTAGAGGCAAGGAATGGGCAGGGCTGCACTTTGAACTATATGATCTGTTTCGTTAGCAATTAATGCATGCTAATGACCTCCATGTTAACTTCAATTAGGTGTAGTTAAATGCATGCTATCAACCACATTATTAATGAACATTAGCAATTATTTCTATACGTTTACGACACAGCTGCCTTTTTCACAGTGCTGAGAATGCCCCCAGAGATGTTTTGCTTTCAACACATTCTAGCTTTATTGTTCACATGTATTAAGCGCCAAGCCTTAGCATACTTTAGTAAAAAGGCCTCTTAGATGGACCATTTTACTAAGGCGCACCTAAAAATGGCCTGCGCTGATGTAGCGCGTGTTTTGGACGCGCGCCAGTCCATTTTCTAGCACGCCTGGAACAAAGGCATTTTTTGTGCCTGAAAATGGACGTGCAGCAAAATTAAAACTAGCGTGTGCCCGTTTTTGGGCTGAGACCTTACCGCCACCCATTGACTTAGCGGTAGGGTCTCATGCGCTAACCGGACGGTAAGCGTCAGCACTTGTAAACTGCTGAATACCGCGGGGGGGGGGGGCACATCAAAAATGGAGTTACCACCCGGAACACTCGGTAGCGCCAATTTGATGCATGTTGGAGGCGAGTAGGCACCTACGCACCTTAGTAAAAGGGCTCCAGAGTTTCTTCTGATATTTGCCTTTCAAATGCCAAAAATAATTTTGGTGATCTAATGATCATGAATGTATAAAAATAAAGAGAAAAAAATGTTGGTGAAACAAGCTTCAGTACAAATAATGCTGTAGAATGCACTTCCATTACCCCAGTGGCATCACTTTTTTCATGATGTTTTATCAAAGGTTTGAAATGACTTATTCTTTAGTTGTACCTTGACATTTTCTGGGATTTTCTTTTCTAGGAATGACTCCAGAAGAAGCTGCAGACACTGCACTAAGTTATATGAAGGAAAGGGTAAATGGGCTTGGAGGAGTTATAGTTATCAACAACTCGGGTGGTTGGACAGCAAAATTCTCCACCAAGCAGATGTCTTGGGCTGCAGTGGCAGATGACCAACTACAGTGTGGTATTTATCATGAAGAGAATCAAACTGCAACTGTGGAAGAAGCCTTTGCACTCCTGTAAAACAAGTCTGACTATTACCTGATCCAGTTGAAGCTTATTTTGAGAAATGTGGTTTAGTGACCGACTATAAGCAAGTAAAGTCAAGGATTAAAAGGAGTACTCTAGAAGTAATCAGCTCTAGTGGGACACAATTCAGTAACAGTGGGGTTGACTCTGGTAGAGTTTGAATAGGATATAATGAAACACCATATAATTTTAAAATGTTTTGATGAACTGTGAATGGACAAAAATTATTAGTGAAATAGGACATTTAGATTAAGCCTTTTATAGACATTTTTAAGGAAACAAAAACATGTTTGTTCCTTGTATCTTAAACAAATTACCAGCCATTCCAATTATTATTATTATTATGAAAATTGCTTAAATGGTTTGTACAGTGTAAAATTTCAATGTTTGGGTTCATAGGGGTTTGTGTATCATGTTTTCTAGTTGAAATTCTTAGATTTTGGTTGTTTTGGCAATTTTCAGTTTTATTGCCTTGATCATGAATACCTTAAAATATTCCTTTGGATATTATTTCATCATTTCATATATAATGTTTTGTAACATTGTTCACAGAAGAATAAAACAAGAATGCAGATTGTGTGGGATTGCAGGTTTCTAGATCACTTTACCTTTAATAAATGTTATTCTCTATTACACCTTTCCATAGCATAGGAGAAAGAATGCCTTGCAAAATTATATCCCAGTAGGTGACCACTAGAGTAAATGATTGTTGAACAGTATGGTTTATTACAAATCACAGATGCTTCATGTCTCTATTTTTCAGTCCTACTTATGTACATCTTCCTTTCACTATGCCAAAGTCTTGCTGCTCTAAATTATTGCTTAAGTTTTCCTTCACTCATACCTTTGCTATCATGACAATATTCCCTTCTTGCCTCAACTTTTGTTGGTAAATTTTCCTGTACTTGTTGAGACCTGTACCTTTAAAATGCTAGCCTTTTTTAAACATTGCAATTATCAAAGTGCTTTTTTTTTCCAATATTTATTTATTGATTATAATTAGTAATACAAAGTGAGAGAGGGAAAAAAGCAATAAAGGGAGGAAGCGAAAAGCCACTGTAATGAAGGCGAAATTACACATGTAACTGTAATACAATAAATATTAAGGCAGAAAAACATATGGGCAAATTCATAGAGGGGCATTTTCGAAAGAAACTTCTAAGTTGGGATTTGGACGTCTGTAAAATGTCCAAATCCGGAGGCAGGGAGAAGCGTATTTTCGAAAAAAGATAGACGTCCATCTGTTTCCAAAATACCAAGAACATCCTTAGATTTGGATGTCTATGACTTTCGGCAATTTTTGAAACCAAAGACATCCAAATCAAAAACAACCAAATGCAAGCCATATGGACGTGGGAGGAGCCAGCATTTCTAGTGCACTGGTTCTTCTGACATGCCAGGACAGCAATTGGCCACCCTAGGGGGCACTGCAGTGGACTTCATAAAATGCTCCCAGGTACATAGCTCCCTTACCTTGTATGCTGAGCCCCCCAAAACCCCCTACCCCCAACTGTAAACCACTACCATATCCCTTATGGGTGAAGGGGCACCTATATGTGGGTACAGAGGGTTTCTAGTGGGTTTTGGAGGGCTCGCTGTTTCCTCCACAAATGTAACAGGTAGGGGGGATATGGGCCTGGGTCTGCCTATCTGAAGTGCACTGCACCCACTAAAACTGCTCCAGGGACCTGCATACTGCTGTCATGAACCTGAGTATGACATCTGAGGCTGGCAAGTACTATTTTTAATTATGTTTTTTGAGGGTGGGAGGGGGTTAGTGACGACTGGGGGAGTAACGGGAGGTCATCCCCGATTCCCTCCGGTGGTCATCTGGTCATTTCAGGCTCCTTGTTGTTCCTTATTCGTAATAAGAAAACGTCCAAGTTGTAGTCAGGGACATCTCTGCTTTTTTCGATTATGGGTCAAAGACATCCAAGTCTTAGGAATGCCCAAGTCACACCTTCACCACGCCTCCGAAATGCCCCCTTGAAATTTGGACGTCCTTGCAACAGACTTCAGTTGGAGAACGGGGTGCCCAAGTTTTCCTGAGGGCATCCTCACAGGACATCACCACGAAGGGGCGGAGAAACCCGTATTATCGAAACAAGATGGACGTCCATCTTTTGTTTCGATAATACGGTCGGGGATGCCCACATCTCAGCATTAGAGATGGTCGTCCCCGGTTTTCAGCGATAATGGAAACCGAGGACACTCATCTCAAAAACAACCAAATCCAACTCATTTGGTCGTGGGAGGACCCAGCATTCGTAGTGCACTGGTCCCCCTAACATGCCAGGACACCAACCGGGTACCCTAGGGGGCACTGTAGTGGACTAACTGATGCACTAACTGAACGGAAAAAGCCGTTCCCTTACCGATCCCTTAGCAATTCGGAAAGGAATGGGCATGCATGAAGGAAATCGCATGCAAATGAGCTGCTCACTGTTAGCTCATTTGCACACGATTTCCTTCCTAAGGAGGGGAAGCCAGTGCAGAGCAGCCAAGCGTTACGCAGCTCTGTGCATGCCAAAGACGGCGTTATATATGCATACAAACTGCGTGTATTATAGCAGTCTACAACCTTAAACTGCCATCTACAACCTTAGAAAAATACAAGTCCAGGTGAAAACGTCCAAGTGCTCATCAGGGATTTTTTTTTTTGAGTATGGGCGAAGGACGTCCTTCGCTTTGCCTCCATCCCTGCAACGGCAGTTGAGGATGTCCTTTGCTATGCCTCCGTCCCTACGATGGCAGTTGAGGACGTCCAAAATGTGGATGTTTCTGTGAGAAGGACGTCCATGCCTGGATGTTTCTGTGAGAAGGACGTCCATACCTGCTATGCCTCCGACATCCCCTTTATTTATTTGGACTTTGGATCACAAGTAGCAGCAGTGGGATTTGAACCGGCCACCTCTTGATTGAAAGACCAGTGCTCTAACCACTAGGCCACTCCACTCCCTTGAAATTTGGCTGTCCCTGTGGGGTGGGGGGGGGGCAGTTTAGGACCTCCAAAATGTTTGAAAAAAAGAAATCCACGCCTCCCCTCCCAGGGACCTGCATACTGCTGCGATGGACCTGAGTATGACATTTCAGGCTGGCAAAAAAAAGTTTTTAAAGTTTTTTTTTTTCAGGGTGGGAGGGGGTTAGTTATCACTGGGGGGAGTCAGGGGAGGTCATCCCTGATTCCCTCAGGTGGTCATCTGGTCAGTTCACGCACCTTTTTGAGGCTTGGTCGTCAGAAAAAATGTACCAAGTAAAGTCGCCCAAGTGCTCGTCAGGGATGCCCTTCTTTTTTCCATTGTCGCTCGAGGACACCCATCTGTTAGGCAGGCCCCAGTCCCACCTTCGCTACGCCTCCGACACGCCCCCGGGAACTTTGGTCGTCCCCTCGACAAGAAGCAGTTGGGGACGCCCAAAATCGGCTTTCGATTATGCCGATTTGGGTGACCCTGAGAGAAAGGACGCCCATCTTCCGATTTGTGTCGAAAGATGGGCGCCCTTCTATTTCGAAAATAAGCCTGATAGTAATTTAATCATATTGAGAAAACTTTCACCAAAACCAAACCATTGGAGGGTTTTGAAAAGAAAGGGCCATTCGATTCTGTCAAAGGCCTTTTCGGCATCTAAGGAAAGGGCTATTAATGGAGAGTTAATGTCACGTGTGTGAGCTAGTATATTCCAAAGTAATCTAGAGTTATCAGTGGGCATTCTACCAGGTATAAAGCCATTTTGATCATGATGGATAAGTGAAGGTATCACAAATTTTAAGCGATTGGCAAGAATTTTGGCATAGATCTTGTCAATATTAATGAGAGAGATTGGTTGGTAATTTGAGACATTAGAAGGGTCTCTTTCTGGTTTGGGGATGACAACAATTTTAGATTCTAGGAAAGAGCTCTTATCACCACAGTGGTGAAGGAGGTGGTCAAATAAAATTAGTAATTTGGGACTAAGAATATATGCTAAGGTTGCGTAAAATTCTACGGGTAAACCAGCATTACCTGGGGCTTTGTTATGGGGAAGTTCTTTGATAGTATTGATGACTTCATCTAAGGAAATATTTTTATCTAGATTAGCTTTTTGAGATTGTGATAATAAGGGGTGACTCAAATTTTCCATAAAGTTGTTAAAGGAGGACTCGGAGAAGACAGTTTCTGAAGTATAAAGTTGTTCGTAAAATTTGAAGAATTGTAGAGCTATTTGTGAATCCATATAGTGAGGATTTCCTGAGGAATCAATTATATGAGAGACGCAGGCTTGATTTTATTTTGCTTTAAGGAACTGTGCCAGCAAATGCCCTGATTTGTTATTTTCCGCATAAAAAACAGATTTCTGAATATTTATGGAGGAAAAGGCCTCTTTACTGAGAATCCTTTGATATATGCTTGGTTTCTAGATATTGTTTTTCAAGAGATTTAGTTTCATTTTCCAGTAGGTCTAAATCTTTTTTAATAGATGCCAGCAGAGTAATTTGTTATAACTCCTCTGATGGTGGCCGTATAGGCATCACACCACATATTAACAGGAGAATTATGTACAGGATTATTGGTGAAATAATCTTCAGTGATTTTTTCAGCAGAGATGTAAAAGAGTCCTCCTTTAACAGGGAAGTGTTGAGTCTCCAAGCTAGAGATTTTTTTAGTGAAGGAGATATTTGAAAAATGTATTGAGGTAGTGAATGGTCAGATATGTTCCTACTGTGAATTTGAGAATTAGCTACACTAGGTATGAGAGTTTTGGAGATCAGGAAATAGTCGATTCTTGAGTAGCTCAGATGAGGAGGGGAAAATAAAGTGAAGTCTTTTTCTGTGGGATTAAACAGTCTCCAAATGTCTGCAAGACCCAGTGAAGAAATGAGTGTAAGGCAGAAAAAGCTTTGGATTGGTAATAGGGGCAATTGGAGAGCCTATCAAGAATAGGGTCAAGAATTTGGTTACAGTCCCTGCCTAAAATTATAGGGTTAGGGAGAGAGCTGTTGATGTCTGAAGCTAGTAGATGGAAAAAACCAGGGAGTCTTTGTTGGGTGCAGATATGTTTGAGAGTAAGTGATGTATTATTTATCAAGATGTCCACTTTGACCCATCTGCCTTCCACATCACGATTGTTTAATAATATTAATTGAAAGGTATTTCTTGTGCATAATGGAAATAATTTCCAAAACAAGAGAAAGGATTGGAAGAGGTAATTGAGATGTTTACTTCAAACCGTGTTAGTATTTAGATTTCAAAAGGTGTCCAGAAAAAGTTTTAGGACCTCTGGGTCATCAAAGGTGCAGGTAGAGTTGTGGATTGTCACCTGCATTCGAGCAGGGTAACGGAGAACAAATTGAGTTCCAAGAGACTCTAGGCGATCACGTTGTGCAAGACGTTTTCTGCGATGAACAGTAGACTTACTGAGATCCAGAAAAATTAAGACTTTTATGCCCTCATAGAAGATAGGTGATTTCAGTTTGGCATTTTGCAGAATTGCTAAGGTTTGAGGGTAGCAAAGAATCTTCAGAACAAATGGTCGAGGGAAGCATTGTTGTGCAGGCTTGCCAGAGGGGACTCTGTGGGCCCTTTCGATTTGAAGAGATGGGTTAAAGTTTAAACCCAAAAATGTGGGTAGGAGATTTTCCATAAACTTGATGGAGTCAGAGCCCTCCGCACCTTCTTTGATACCCAGGATTCTTAAGTTGTTTCTCCTTGCTCTATTGTTGAGATCTTCAAGTTCCTTTTTTAAGTGAATCAATCTCTTTTGTTTTTGTTTGGAGAATGGAGATTTCATTGGAGTTATCTTCACACGTCAGGGAGAGAGAATCCATGCGTGATTGAGTTTGTAAAAGCTGAGATTTTATTTCATTAATATCTTCTCTGAATTGGGAAATGGAGAGGTGAGTATCTTTGAAAATACCTCTGTGAGAGAAAAGTTTGCGCATAATGGTCTGTATTGTGATTTCCTTGTTGCCAGACTCGGCCACCATTGCAGCTTGATGAGTGGAATCTTGAGGTTTCTTGGAGGCGGGAGAGGAGGGCTGCTTAACATCTGCCTTCGGAGATTTGTTCAGCATGATATCAAGTGAATATTGTGAAGAGTAAGAGGCCGTCCTGTCCTGGGTAGGCCACTAGAGGGCGCTGGTCCCATAGAAATGGGGGGGGGGGGGGGGGGGGAATGTCCAGGTCATGTTATTACTGAGTCCAGGTCATGTCATTATTGAGGAGTCCACCAGGGGAGCTGGTAGGGGAATGTCTAGATGGAGGTTGCTAGGACCAAGGAGAGTCCTGGGCTGGAAACAGGTGTAGGTAGTTATGAGCTGGATCCTGCCTGGAATTAGGGGGAAGAGCCTGAAGGGGTGGAGAAGCTAATTAACCACCTTATACCTGCCTGAGTACTGAAAGAGAGGGAGAAGCTGGGACCTGGCAGCTTGAGGAAGAAGATCCCCTTTGAAGGTGCTGGCTGAACTCTGTGGACTTTTTGTGAAACTATCTGCTGAAAAGGTGACAGCTGCACTACCAGCTGAGAAAGTCTTTAAATGAAAAATAAAATGCTTTTGGTTTGGCTGTTTGAACTGTGAAAGTTTGAGGCACTGCTTTAAGTATGGAAAGGGTTTAATTAGAAGACTCTGAGTAACTGCCTTTTTGCTATGTTTAAGTTGAAGAAGAAATGTTTGAGTGAAAGCAGAAATAAGCCATGAAGATGATGTTAAATGGCAACTAATAAAACCTTTGCTTATAAGAAGACTGATGTTGGTGAGCATTTGTGAAGGAAGCTAAGCAGGGTCAGCCCTGGCCAGGTCCTGGCAGGGTGACCAGATCACAATATTAAGATGAAAAACGAGGTAAGCTGTAAGCAATCTGCCGAATTCTTTAACTCTGAGCAAGGGCTGAGAGATTAAGCCGCCATTCACTGTCGAGCTCAGCAGTGCCCCCCCCCCCCCCCGTCAAACTGCATTTTAACTTAGAAGGAAATTGTACAACAAGGGGCCATGGTAGGAAGCAAAAGAGGTAGATGGTGGTGGTGAAGGTAAAGCGATATTAGAATTCAGGAAAGCATAGGACAAACAGAAGATCTTCAGATGCAGGAAAGTAAAGGTAAAATTGGTAAGTTGTTGGTGAGGCCCCAGCTGGAGTATTGTGTTCAGTTTTGGAGGCCGTATCTTGCTAAGGATGTAAAAAGAATCGAAGCGGTGCAAAGCAAAGCTACGAGAATGGTATGGGATTTGCATTACAAGACGTATGAGGAGAGACTTGCTGACCTGAATATGTATACCCTGGAGGAAAGGAGAAACAGGGGTGATATGATACAGACGTTCAAATATTTGAAAGGTATTAATCCGCAAACAAACCTTTTCCGGAGATACGAAGGCGGTAGAACGAGAGGACTTGAAATGAGATTGAAGGGGAGCAGACTCAGGAAAAATGTCAGGAAGTATTTTTTCACGGAAAGAGTGGTGGATGCTTGGGATGCCCTCCCGCGGGAGGTGGTGGAGATGAAAACGGTAACGGAATTCAAACATGCGTGGGATAAACATAAAGGAATCCTGTTCAGAAGAAATGGATCCTCATGAGTTTAGCCAAGATTGGATAACAGAGCCGGTAGTGGGAGGCGGGGCTGGTGGTTGGGAGGCGGGGATAGTGCTGGGCAGACTTATACGGTCTGTGCCAGGTACAAATCAAGGTAAGGTATACACAAAAAAGTGGCACATTTCTTGGGCAGACTGGATGGACCGTGCAGGTCTTTTTCTGCCGTCATCTACTATGTTACTATGAAATGAATCAGGGGATGTAGTATTGCACTAGAAAGGTAAAATGAACAAAATACTATTTGCAGCAATATTTTGTTTCTATATACTGATATATACTTTTGATACATTTGGTGCCTGGCAGTGTTTGTTTTGTCAGAACACTTAAAAAATGCATTTGATTTTGCAGAAAAACCTCCAGCTGCTAAGCATGGCTTATAAAAACTGTACAGTGTTGCATATCTATTTTGCGCCTTTTCCTTCACGCCCACCACTTCCCTTTCATTTTATCAGTGAGCTTCAGTAATTGCTGATTTTTTTCCAATTCATTTTTTTTCTGGCCCCGTTGATGAGGCACTCTGGTAACATCTGGTGTGTTTTCTTTAATTGCTCACAGAGAATAGGTAATGCATGTTAACAATTGTCATAAGACTAGCTCTGCTAACTAATGGCAGGATGTCATGACTGCATGGTAACTCACCTGCCGATATTAGTGACTGCCATTTAAGTAATGTGTGATAGTTTAACTAAGTACACTTTCCTGAATGAAGTTAGTATCGACATATACAATATTCCACATTTCTAAAAGTAAAACTCTGATGAAGGAATTCAGTTTGGCGTTCATCTTTAGCCAGCTGTGTTTACCCTTATATTGATGAAATTGCTCAGGCTTCAGATAATCCTGAGTGTTGAATTACCTATTATGTGGCTGGCTTGCCTCCAAGAGAAAAACTGTGTTGAAAAAGATATGCATAAAGGAGATTTTTTTTTTCCCTAGGCAAAGTAACTGTGCAGTACTTTTCAAAAATTCCTTTTTTTGAAATATCATTCAAGAAACTGAAAATGTAAGTGACATGTTGGTGTCTCTGTAGGTCAGATGCTATCACAAATTTGAGGAGGGGCATGGCTGGCAGGTGTTGAGATCAAAGCAAATAGCCTTCATAACCTATAGTGTTGTACGTTCTTTTCCCTCCTCTTCATTCTCTCATTTATAGCCTCCTCCACCTCACCTCCAAAACTAAAGACTGTAATGGACACACCTTAACACTCATTCCCCCCCCCCCCTCCCTAACTTCCCCCAATGTATCTACCAAACACGAATCTCTTTTATCACAATAACACCTGTGTTTGTTCATACTGCAACTGGCGAACGCCGTTACGGTACCATGTAAGCCACATTGAGCCTGCAAATAGGTGGGAAAATGTGGGATACAAATGAAACAAATAAATAAATAAATACTTCTGGTAGCATGGGTGCCTATTGCTTCCTTGTTGGCTCGGGCATCAGAGACAGAAGCCAGCCAGCCAGAATCCCATTGGCAGCTCATAGCCCTTAGCAGAGCCATTGGAGAACATCTGATTTGGATGTTATGCTATTTATTCAACACTCTGAGTTACATCAGTTGTTACTGGATCCATGTGTATTTACATAAACATTCACAGTTGGTCCAGAATACTGCAATTCACGTGGTATGTCATGCTCAAAGGTTTGACCATTACCCCTTTGTCAAAACAAAAACGGCATCATTGTTTGCCATTCAGATTTAGAATCCAGTTTTAATAATTGTTTTCAAAGTGGTGTTTGCTCATCTTATCCCATATCCACCCTTTCGTACTTTGAGATCAGTTACTTTGAATTAATTTATGATTCCCTTTCCAGTGAGGGCCTTTCTGGAAACCATCTGCAAAATGGATTTTAATTTTCAGGCCCCAATATTGTGGAATTTGCTTCCACATAATTCTAGATCAGGTGTAACTTACTCTATTTTTAGGGCACAAGTATTAATTTACTCAAGCATTTGATTCTTGATGACTATAGATCATGTTTTCATTGAATGTATTTTTGCTTTGGTATTTAGTTGTTTGCTGTTTTGGTATTTTACTGTTATACATTATATACTATTTGTTATTTTTGTTGAGTTATTATTGTATGCTTGTATGTGTTTATATATATAGTATGTAAACTTTTATGGAGTGTGTCACGGCCCTACCGTGACTGCTCCAGTTTTAGCATGCTTCTCTTCTCTGGGGCTGCTGGTCACAGTTCTGAAGGGGAGCTGGCATTGATCCTATGAACTCACAATGGCAGTGTCCTCCCACATTTATGCATGCCCTGCCCCTGAGGAATGTGCGCATACAGCAATTCCTGGTTCAGAGCGGAGCACAGTACATAAGAGGCACACACTTGTGCATCGTCAGAGCCGAGCGGTTTAAGGAAACTCGGCCTTGCTTCCAGTCCCTTTGTAAAAGCAAGCCGTGAGGACCTTGTTCCTGAGATCCCTGCTCTTGTTCCTGGTTCCTACCAGAGCCGAGCCTTGTTTCTGATTCCTGCCAGAGCTGAGCCTTGTTCCTAGTTCCTGCCAGAACCTTGCTCCTGACACCCTACCTGGCCTGGCTCTAGAGTTACAACCTTGCCATCTCCCTGCTGTTGCCTTTCTATATGGACCTTGGGGGTGATCTGTCTGCCAAAGTTGAACCTGCAGCTGTGGCCCAAGGGCTCACTAGTTTGAAACACAACACATTATATTTATGTACATATCTTCCCTTGGCTGTTCTAAATAGATTATTGTAACTGGTTTTTATCAAGATTTGTCATTAGGTTTCTGTATTGTGTGACCTTTTTATTGTTAACCGCCTTGATGGTGAAACAAAAGATGGTATATAAAGTTTATAAACAAAGTCCAGAAAGCTGACATTTAGCATTCAGTAGTCCAATATTCGGTGGTACACTTTGCTCAAAGTCGGGTGTCCTGTTTTATATAGGATAATCCTGTCCTGTTTTTCTTAAGAAAATGTTCTATTACTAATTTATGTGACAAATTTAATATACCACCTTTCACACAAAAATTATGTATCAAGATGGTTTACAATATATAATCACAATCTAATGAGGAACCAGCGAACTTGCAGCATTCAAGCACTGAAAACATCTTTTCTTTCAAAAACAGTATCAAACAAGGTGTCAAACTCTCAAATAGATGCCATTGGGATTGTGGCTAAGCAAAAAATTAAAGGGACGCAAGTCCTATAAAACTTTTTAAATGAAAAAAGTTATTAAGCAATTAAAACAAAGGGACACTAGTCCCAGATCTAACGTTTAAATGGAAAAAAACATTTATGAAATGCACTAAGGGCCTCTTATCAAGCTGCACTAGCGGTTCCCACACTGCAGTGCCGACAAAGCCCATTCAAAGTGGGCTAGTGTGGTTTGATAAGAGGCCCTAAATACTGAATAAAGTAAGACCTGAATTATAACGCACTTCAGGAACTTAAAATAATGATACAAGATGTGTGTGGAGGTCTGGAAGATCTAGGCTTCTGCATGGAAGAAACTGAACACCGAATTGAGGTGAGCTCTCTTAAACTGGAAAGCGAAGAAAAACGTTTGGAGGCAGTTGCTGCAACCGGAGATGCCTTTGCTGACGGATTAGATGATTTCAAAAATCAAATATGATGGACAAATTTGCATGTGTGGGACATACCAGAACCTGATGTAGATATGAGGACTCTCATGCTATAGTGGTTGAGCTCCGTCAGCAGATATTACAGACACAATTTCCTGCTCTACATGTCCAAGATTGCCATATTGAACGTGCGCATCACGCACTTTCAATAATATGCATTCAGGGAGCGAATCTTTTATCTAATGTACAAGATGGGTACTGTGAAATACCAAGGGGAGACTTTGGAGTTTTATCAAAGATTTATCCACATTAACACGTCAGAAGAAATGTGGTTTTCGTGAAGTGACCACTTTGAAAAAAAGAGCGTATTCGATATAAATGTCTCTACCCCTTTGACTTGGCTTTCACAATCGGTGGGAAACTTTGTAGAATCTGTACCGTGGTTGAGGTGTGCTCCCATATGTGTTTGCTGGATTATGGAAGGAACCAGAGCCTAATCATTCCACAGGATCTTCCATGCTCTCAACAACTCCTAGGTGGCATCGGGTCCCAGCCCATAATAATTGCTTAAAAAGACAATCCACTGAGTATGTGGCGGCATGGGGCCTGCCTTGCTGATCTTTTGAAGTCTTATTTAACTTCAGTGGTAGAGCTTACTTTCTCCAGTGGAGCTAGTCATTGGGATCATGTTTTGTTCATTTGAGCATTCCAGTTTGCGGTGATAAATCTTAGCTTCGTTTCCCACTATGTATTAGTGCTGAATTATTGATGTTCTAACTGTTGATGTTAGTGCTTTGATTTATTTGCATCTGCAGAACCATTTCTATCCTAGTGGGCATGATGAGAGCATTGTAAACTAATGGGGGGTGGGGGTATGGTCTGTGCAGTTGTGAGGAATTCTTTTTGTATCTGCTTATTCATCTGTGTTCTTCCCTATGTTTTGCTGTGTATGTTTGTATCTTTGAGATAGAAGTACTCTTTAGGGGATGCTCGGAGTATCAGGTGGCTGTAGATACTCTGCTTTGAAGATGGCTGTTAATATTAAGATTCTTATAGCATTGCAGAGACAGGGAGCGGAGATTGCTTGTTTCTACAAGAGACCCACCTTTCTGCTATTGAGCATCAAATTCTTTGCAGGCAATGAGTGGGTCACTTCTATTTTTCCACAGGTCCTGTAAAGTAACCCATCTGGCAGGTACTGCTATATTAATAAAGTGCTTCCTTTTGATATTCTCAAAACTTGTAGCAATGATCAGGGACATTGTGTGCTCCTGGATTGCACTCTATATGGCAAGCCTTATGTTTTTGTGTCCTTGTATGCCTCTAACATTCATGACAGGATCTTTTTCCCTACTTTGCTTAAAGTGCTTACCCCGTTTTGGGGATGTACCTTTATTGTGGGAGGGGACTTCAATGTGGTGGCTGGCCCCACTCATGGTAGGAAGAGTAGGAGTGGGAATAGACCCCCCCTATAATTTGCTGAGGGGGGGGGGGGACCTTATGTGCCTAACCCTTAATCTTTTGATATTTGGTAGGTTCTACATCTTGGGAAGGGGGTCTATACACATATAGCTAGAGCACATCTTGTGGAAAGCCATCTTGATTATATCCTGCTTTCGGAGCACACCTTTATTTCAGTCCATATAGCTTAGATGCCAGGGGGGATCTCCAATCATGCCATGGTACAGTTGGGACTCTTTATAGAACAATATTATACAAGGAAGTGGGAACGGAGGAAAGCTAGACAAACCCAGGAACAATGCAGTTAAAGTTTATTGCTTAAAATGTGTGTAAAAGTAACATAAAATCAATGCTCAAAATACAATATGTATAAAACAATACACAATTAAATAAATATACTAACAATTCAGTAATGCACACTAAAAGTAATGTCAGTACTCAAGACTCAATGCTGCTCCGTGTTTCGGCATGTAATGTGCCTACCTCAGGAGTCTGTCAATGAGTATGTCAAAAAATACTGCCACTGCTGCTTCCGATCTCCAAAAGCAGAGCAGTACCAGTGGAGATGGTAGTGGGATGTTAAAGGATATAGTCATACCGGCCACCTGCGGTAGAGAAGAGAAAGAGGAGAAGATTCTGGATCATGTGAGGCAGAGGCAGTAGCACTAGGCCCTCTGTTGCTCTGGGCCCTCGTGCACTGCCCAGTTGCCCGAATGTTGAGTCTACTCCTGCCACTCCAGGACCACTCTTATCTTAAATGCCCACTTTCTCCATGCTTCCTTTCTTATAACAGTTGTATTAGGGAGCATCAAAAGGCCTCTAGAAGAAAGGACACGTGGAGGGGGATAATCGAACGGCGACAACCATCTCTAAGGGCGCCCATCTCTGAGGATGTCCCTGCGAAGGGGTGGGGCATCCCGTATTATCGAAACAAGATGGGCGTCCATCTTTCGTTTCGATAATACAGTCAGAGATGCCCAAACCTCAACATTTAGGTTGACCTAAGAGATGGTCGACCTAAATGTTGAGATGGTCGACCTTAGAGATGGGCGACCTCGGTTTTCGCCAATAATGGAAACCAAGGACACCATCTCAAAAATGACCAAATCCAAGCCATTTGGTTGTGGGAGGAGCCAGCATTCGTAGTGCACTGGCCACCCTGACATGCCAGGGCACCCTAGGGGGCACTGCAGTGGACTTCAGAAATTGGTCCCACGTGCATAGCTCCCTTGTGTGCTGAGCCCCCCAACCCCCCCATACACACACATTTACCAGCACAAGTATAACAGGTGCGAGGGGCAATAGGCCTGGGTCCACCTGCCCCTCTCACCCATATCACCCCTCTCCTCAAATCATTTCATTGGCTTCCGATCAGATATCGCATACAATTCAAGCTCCTCCTCCTTACCTACAAATGCACTCAGTCTGCGGCTCCTCACTGCCTCTCCACCCTCATCTCCCCCTATGTTCCCGCCCGTAACCTCCGCTCACAGGACAAAGCCCTTCTCTCAGTACCCTTCTCCACCACTGCCAACTCCAGGCTCCGCTCATTCTGCCTTGCCTCACCCTATGCCTGGAACAATCTTCCTTTACCCATACGCCATGCCCCCTCCCTACCCATCTTCAAATCTCTGCTTAAAACTCACCTCTTCAATGCTGCCTTCGGCGCCTAACCGTTCGAGAAAAATAGAATGCCCCAATCCATCCACCCTATCAGATTAACTGTTCACTCGTCCTCTAGATTGTACACTTGTCTTTAGATTGTTCTCTTGTCTTTTAGATTGTAAGCTCTTTGAGCAGGGACTGTCCTTCTATGTTTAAATTGTACAGCGCTGCGTAACCTTAGTAGCGCTTTAGAAATGTTAGTTAGTTAGTTAGTAGAATTGCACTGCACCCACTAAAAACTGCTCCAGGGACCTGCATAGTGCTGTGATGGAGCTGGGTAAGACACTTGAGGCTGGCATAGAGGCTGGAAAAAATGTTTTTTAATTTTTGTTTTTGAGTGGGAGGGGGTTGGTGACCACTGGGGGATTAAGGGGAGGTCATCCCCGATTCCCTCCGGTGGTCATCTGGTCAGTTCGGGCACTTTTTTGAGGTTTGGTCATGAAAAAAAGTGGACCAAGTGAAGTCGGCCAAATGCTCGTCAGGGACGCCCTTCATGTTTCCATTATCGGCCGAGGACGTCCATCTCTTAAGTACACCCTCGTCCCGCCTTCGGTACGCTGCCGACATGACACGCCCCTGTGAACTTTGGCCGTCCCTGCAACGGAAAGCAGTTGACGGCCAAAATCGACTTTCAATTATGCCGATTTGGGCAACCCTGAGAGAAGGTCACCCATCTCCCGATATGTGTCGGAAGATGGGCGCCCTTCTCCTTTGAAAATGCCCCTGATAGGCACATACTATGCTGAGATGCCAGCAACGGTGGCCAATCACCACACACTGTCTTGAATGTCATAAAAAAACAATTTAAAAACACATCTTTCCTGGTGACCAATGCAACTGTCTAAGCAAAGGAGCTGCTCTGCTCCTCTGAGGCCCCTTACATAAAAATGTAGCCAACACATTTTGAGCTACTTGAAATTTCGGTAGTAAAATATAAAGCAAACCCACGTACAAAACATTGCAATAGTACAAAACTCTTTCTACCACCTGCTGAACCACAGTCTGAAACAAACACTCCTGCAAATAAGACCTCAATTTACACACCACATTCAACTTCCCATAAAACTTATGCAATAGAACCATAACCTGCTTCTGTTGTGCCCCTTCTTCCAATAAATCTCCAACACCTTCACATAACTAACCACAGGCAAATATTCGCCATCCACCTGTACTCTTAGCCTCAGTGATGACCAAGTGACATCCCCAAAGCAAAAGGCTACTGATTTAGCAACATCCCATATACAGTATATATAAACCCATATATATATATATATATATATATATATATATACTGTATATGGGATGTTGCTAAATCAGTAGCCTTTTGCTTTTGGGATGTCACCTGGTCATCACTGATAGATAGATAGATATATATATATATATATATATATATATATACGGCAAGTGACTGACTCACCTGCAAATGCGCAGTAGAGTCGGAACGCTAAGAGTGTAGAAGTCCAAGCCCCGCCTCCACCAGCAGTACAGCCCAATAGGGAGGAGGGCTTGGACATGGGCGTGGAAATCGGAGGAGGAGGGAGCAGGGAGGGAAGGAGGGGGCAGAACTGAGGGAAACAGATCCTGGGGGGAGGGCAGGGTTGGTGGACGACTTGAGGCCATAGGATAACAAAAAACTAGCCCATTATTACAGGCTTAACGGCTAGTATATATATAATATAATAATTCGCACCTCCAATGTTCTGAAGCTGACTCTATAGCAGTGTGGCAGTGAAGCCGTGTAGGGTTCGTAATCGCCCCACCCTCGAGGGAACTCTGTATAGTTGCCAGGGAAACAAATGCGACGTCAGAAGGAGAAGGGACCAACCACAGGCAATCATAATCACTGTCAGTGCCCCGCTCTCTGAGGGCAGGGAAGGCTGCATGGTAACGTGACGTCAGAAGGAGAAGGGGCCAACCACAGGCCATCGCATTTGCTCTCACTGCCCCGCCCTCGGAAGGAAGGGAAGGCTGCATAGTAATGCCACGACCAGAGAACAGAGGACCACGGTGGTGGGAAGCACACAAACCGGCTGACAGGGCTCTCACTTTCAAGAAAGTTGAACTCCGAGGTACGGACAGTGCACTACAAATGCTGGCCCCTACCACGACCAAATGCCTTGGATTTGGCCGGGTTTGAGATGGTCGGCATCAGTTTCCATTATCGGCGAAAACCGATGCCGGCCATCTCTGACATTTGGCCGGCCCCAACCGTATTCCCACGACCAAATGCCTTGGATTTGGCTGGGTTTAAGATGGCCGGTATCGGTTTCCATTATCGGCGAAAACCAATGCCGGCCATCTCAAACCCGGCCATCTCTGACATTTGGCTGGCCCCAACCATATTATCGAAATGAAAGATGGCCAGCCATCTTTTTCAATAATACGGTTCGGGACCGCTCTTTGCGGCGCCGGCCATATAGATGGCTGCCGCCGTTCAATTATGCCCCTCCACGTGTATCTCTCTCTTCCACTCTCTGAAAATGAACTCCAAGATACATACATCAAAGGAGGAGGCAAGTGAAGAGCCCTTAAAAACATTAATGGCAGAAGGTCATTACCTTGCTAGCGCCCATTTCATTTCAATGAGAAACGGGCTTTTTTTTACTAGTATCCATACAATCCAACAACAACATCTGCATCTGCATGCCATCATCCACCACTGGTAACAAGAGCTGTATATCATAAGCATAAAATGATAATCCACAATTCCTGAAGATGACATAAATATTAAATAACAAAAGGGATAAGAAGCAGGGATGCACGCAACTTACAGTATTCTGTAAGCTGCCCCGTAAGT
The DNA here is from genome assembly GCF_901765095.1 of Microcaecilia unicolor. Classification (NCBI taxonomy): domain Eukaryota; kingdom Metazoa; phylum Chordata; class Amphibia; order Gymnophiona; family Siphonopidae; genus Microcaecilia; species Microcaecilia unicolor. The sequence continues at coordinate 476,737,295 of NC_044033.1, read as the reverse complement.
GGGAGCTATGCCTATGTCCTGCCCATGTGCGTACCCTCTTGCAAATACATGCTATGTACAAGTTAAGCAGGTAAATCCAGACTAGCACTTAGCTACCCTGCTAACACCATCGAAGCATGGTCCATACTTTTCTAATAGTCAGTATTCTATAAGAAGTCATCTACATGCATAAATGAACTTTCTTATAGAACACTCATGGAAAAGTATGGACCATACTTTGATGGTGCATAGTTTGCCAATGAGCTTGTGCATAGGTTGAGGTTGGGCAGATATACATGTGTAAACTGTAGAATACTATAGGGCTGTTTTAAGGGATTGCACTTGTTCTCTGCCACTTGTGCTGCTATTCTGTAAAAAAGGTAGACGCCTACTTTTCTTTATAGAATAGTCTTAAAATTGGTGCGATAACCAGTGTCTGTAGTGGGCACCCTGTTATAGAATTACACCAATGTGGCAATATTTAGGCTTCCTAATTTGCTACATTTGATCATATAGCTTTGTACAATACTGCACTTATATGTGAAGATCCCCAATTGGTCCCATTCTTTTTTGAACATGTTTCTATCTAACAAGCCTATTGCCATTGGACATGCTAGGACTTGCATGTTTCAGATTCAACCTACACACCTGAGGGCTTTGTCATTCTGAGTTAAATTCTATATATGGTGCCTGAAAAATCTGTATAGAAAAAAGTTACACCTAGGCATATTCTCTAAAGTATACCTAAATTTCTGCTGGTATATAGAATATGCCGAGCGTCTCAGCATATAACCAAATTTGGTCACATCCATTTAGGCCACGTTTTACTTGGTGTAAATCCTGATGCCTAAATGGCGCAGATCAGGTGTATTCCATAATAATGCACATAGATTTTAGAAACGCCATGGCCACACCCCCTTTTCAGCTATGCGACTTAGAATTTAAGTGCACAAAGTTACAATTAGCGAGTTGTGTGCAGAAATCTCAATGTCAATGCTGATAATGGCTTGTTATCCAATTAACATTGCTGATTAGCTAGTTAACCAATTATGCGCATTGTTATAGCATACGCTTCGGTTTCCTCGCAGATTTTCAGGTACCATATGTAGAATCTGGGGGGGGGGGGGGGTCTATGCTTAAAATTATGGAAATTGCTTCCAAATGAGCTATGAGTCGAAGGACTTATCTACTCAAACATGTAAAGGACAATTCTATAAATGAGTGCCTGCATTTACAGATCCTTTGCACATGGAATGTACAGGAAGTGGAAGCAGGGTACTTAAGTGTTATTCTGTAATAGTGCACATAAGTGGCATAGTGCGTAAATATTTCAAACATAGTAGGTACTTATGTCAAACATTCTCTGGATTCCAAGCATTTAGTGCTACCTTCTCCCAGGCAGTCTCATTATGAGTCTCCCCGTGCATCAGCTTTTTTTCTGTCCCCAGGTCTCTGGAATGGTTTCCCTCTAGGTATTAGGAATGAACTTTCCTAAATTTAAGGTGAAACTGAAAACCTACTACTTTCAGATGGCGTATAAGGCCAGTCTGCCCTGAGAGTGTGTTCTGTGATCGGTCTGGAAGGCCTATACCTTTTTCTTTCTCCTTCCTCTTCCCCTCTATTCCTATTAATTATGGCATTCCTTTTCTCCAGATATTGTTTTAATCAGTGGCGTAGCCGGAAAACAGATTTTGGGTGGGCCTAGGCATGAATTGGGTGGGCACCAAGTGTTCTCCCCCCCCCCCCCCCCAAAAAAAAAAATCTCAGCTGGTGGGAAAGCGCCTCTTTCCACTTTGGCAGCAGGAATGCACTGAAAACTGAGCATGCGCAGGTGCCGGTGTTGTGGAGAGTAGCGTTTTTGTTACCATCGGGGGGAAATCTTCAGCTGATGGAGCTTGGGATTCCCACCAATTACCACTAAACATGTGCTATTGTTGGGTGGGCCTGAGCCATAAATGGGTGGGCCCTGGCCCACCCAAGCCCACCTGTGGCTACGCCACTGGTTTTAATATTTGTTAGCCACTTTGGTCTTGATTAAAGTATAGGCAGTATATTCAAGTCTTAAATAAACATTTGTGTCCAAACGTTTTACAGTGTTCGACCATAGAAGCCTCAGACCAATCACATTTTAAAGAACTTTTATGTTCCACTGCTCTTTGTTTCAGTTTGTGAATAGTTTTACCTATGTATAACAGATCACATGGGCAAACAACCACATAGACAACATTGGTGGTGTTAGAAAAATGTATCAATTTCCACCCTTTAAAACATTGTGTCTCAATCGTTATACCACAAAATACTATACTATGACCCACTGAAATTCTATGTGGTTTACAGAGTCTAATAGAACTGGACAGTTTCCAGGAATATACAGATAGTTAAAACACAATTTAAAAACTCAAGCATCATAGGACAAATTAAGTCTTTAGAACTTTCTTAAAAGCCTTATAATTATCCAATCTGTGTAAGCAGGCTGGCAGAGCATTCCAGCATTTTGTAGCTTGATAGGAAAAAAGACCATTAAACATAGATTTGTAATGAACATTTTTTTGGATAAGTATATAGCAACAATAACGGAAGTCTATTGGAATGACTCTTAGAAACATCAGGGTCTGAGTTTAATTAATTAACTTAGATAATACTCAGGAGAGACACTAGGAGGCACATTTTCAAAGCACTTAGACTTACAAAGTTACATAGAGGGGTGTTTTCGATATGACATCTAAGTCAGACTTTGGATGTTATATGCTAAATGTCCCAGATCTGAACAGTAAATGTAACCCTTTTTGAAACTGCAAAACTTTTTTATTTATTTATTTTTTTTTAAATACCATTTGCAACAAGGTTTTGTGCTCTGCAATTATCTTTCCAGGCCATTTTCAAACAAAAACCACACAAGTGAAAAACAGAAAATCAAGTCATTGGAATATAGGAGGGGCCAGCATTTTTAGCAGACTGCTCCCCCAGACATCCCAGGAGAGCAATGTGGCACTGTAGGGGGCACTGCTGTGGACTTCATATAAATGCTCCCAGGTATACATCTCACCGTTGCTCCCTTATCTTGTCTGCTGCGCTCTCCAAAGCTCCCCCCCCCCCCCAAAGCCCACTACACCACTACAATAGCCCTTAAGGTAAAGGGAGCACCTATATGTAGGTACAGTGAGTTTCTAGTGAGTTTTGGAGGGCTCACAGTTTCCACCACAAGCGTAAGGTAGAGTGAGGTATGGGCCTCGGGCCATCTGTCTACAGTGCTCTGCACCTACCACTACACTACTCCGGGGACCTGCATGCTGCTCTAATGGACCTACCTATAACATCTGAGGCTGTCATAAAGGCTGGTGCATACTATTTTTATTCACATTTTTTGAGGGTCGGAGGAGGGGTCAGAGAATTCAATGGAGGTTATAACTGAGAGAACAACACTGTTGGTTACATTCGCTCTGCAACTTGATCGCAACAACATATTTAAACTTCATTTCTGCCACATGAACTCATCCTAGTTATTTTAGGGCCCTCACTGATGGCAGTGGCTGCACATCACCCCATGATTCCCTTGGGGAGGGGAATTGTACACATAGGTGAGAGTTTCCATAAGGGGGGGGTTGGGGTCCACTATAATGTGGAAATTTCAGGGGCCCCCTGCATGAGCCTTGAAGGATTTTTTTCACAGGGCAACATACAAACTTTAGAGCTGACAATGGTATATCCAGTGAGTCTGGGCTAGAGGGCATGACAGACCATCCATTTGGGAGGCAACTGATGCTTTGACCAGCCCTCTGTGGTCAGTGTACTGTCCTCCTTGAACCACTCCTTTGTTAGATATATGTTTGGCATAGGGGCAGTGGCGTAGCCAAGGGTGGGCCTAGGTGGGCCCAGGCCCACCCACTTTGGGCTCAGGCCCACCCAGTAGCAGCACACTTATGTTGTGGCTGGCAAAGATTCCCAAGTCCCACCAGCTGAAAACTCCCAACAACTGTTCCTCCTGCATACCTTGTAAATAGCAGTTATTCGCCTGCAGCAAGCAGTGACTGATACATACTGCTCGCACCGCCCCCACAGCCTTCCTTCTGACGTACTCCTGCTTATGCGGAAACAGGAAGTTGCATCACTGGGAAGGCTGTGGGAACAACATGAGCAGTGTGCATTAATTGCAGCTTGCCGCTGGTGAAAATCTGCTATTTAAAAGATGTGAGAGAGGGGGGGATGTTTGAGAGACCATATGGCATGCAGGAGAGACCAAATCACCTGTGGAATGGGGCGGGGTTCTTCTGCCCACCCATCTTGGGCCCAGGACCACCCAAAATTGGGTGTCTGGCTACGCCCCTGCATAGGGGTTAGGGCTGTGTCAGCTGAATGTAGAGAATATGGATTTGATTCCCACTGTGGGCGTTTGGGGTTACTCTTTTATTTCCCCTATAGTGGCTGCAGTGTGCTAGGTAGGTGTGTATGACACACTGGGCAGTTTTCTGTTGATCGCTGGAGGATGCGTTCCCCCTCCCCTCCCCCTTCCTTTCCATGTCATCTCATTAGTTGGGGGTTGGCTGCAGCACATTCTAGTACATATGAGGGTTGTGGGCACATTGTAAAGAGGGTAGCTGCATCCTCAGGCCTTGTACTTATGTCAGGCCCTGAGGCGCTCCCTCATGCACCGGATTAGGGCAGGGTCTTCTTTCCAGATTCACTTGTACCAGTGATGGAGCAACTCAAGGTCCCGCTGGATACCAAAGCATCTACCTTCTTGGTATCACATTACATTATTATTTTTTACAACATGTTTTGCAATGATCCTCACATAGCCTGTAACAGATGGCTACATCCAGATTTGGGGGTGGGGGGTGGGTAGGTATGCATTACACCAGCCAATGTGCTGTGTGATCTGAGGTGACCATGGGGACAGAGGATGGCATGGTGGCCTTTCTGTGAAGCCATGTGCACTTTGCTGGGAGATGAATAGTGGGGTAAAGCAGTTGTACCTTTTGGGCAGCTCGATGTAGTTTAATGAGCTGCTGCTCAATGTTCCCATCAGTATGTTTGCATGAGAGGAGGCTGTGGGTCCAGATATGTGCAGTCCATCATTTTAGCATTTCATGGCTAGATGAGTGGCGGGGGGGGGGGGGGGGTCAATAACATGTATTGCAACAACAAAGGGCCCTCACTGTATATGACCCTGCCTATTTATGGTGCTTGTACAGAATGGTGCTGTGATCCTGGGGGGGGGGGGGGGCAATTCTTTACACTCACTATTCCAGGGTGCCTCTGATGGATCTACATGCCTTCATGGAGACTTTGGGGGAAGGGAGGAGGTGGTGGTGTTTAAAAATTCCTCTTCTGTGCCTGAGGCACCGGAGGACCAAGAGCTCTGTTTCAGGCTCTGTGAATTTTGGCTCCCTTCGCAGAGACGTGACTGGTAACATAGAGGAACGGTTCTCCATGTGCAGAGGTATATATGCATGTTTTGCACATGGAGGGAACATCCTACCATTGCTGCGGGCATTTTGTCAACGCAGGGACCAGTACCATCGTAGTGTATTTTTGATTAGCGTTTATCTCCGAACGTCTATGATGTTTGCAGTGTATCCTCTTTCTAAGCATTTTTTCCCTTTATTTTCAAATATCAGAAAGCATTTGTCTTTCATCCGTTATGGACTTGTTTTCTGATAAATGTTTATTTTGCCATTTGAACATCATATCAAAAATGCCCCTTTTAAAGTGTTAAGGCATGCTAATGAACAGGATGTGCTGAATGTGTTCAACAAATGCACATTTCTCAAATTTGCTACAAAATGGCTGTAGAAGAATTTCATATTTTGGATTGATCATGCAAGGAAGCTCTTAAATGTCACAGTTCTGTATGGGAGAATGGAACAAAATGTATCAAGTGTGATGTGAGATACCAATTAACAGCTATAGGAAATGTTTAGTTAAAGGGAAAGGGGATAGGACCTGATACACCGCCTTTCTTGTGGTTAAGATCAAAGTGGTTTACAGGTACTTAGCTTGTACTTGGGGTAATGGAAGTTTAAGTGATTTGCCCAGAGTCACAAGGAACTGCAGTAGGAATTGAACCCAGTTCCCCTGGTTCTTAGGCACTGCACTAACCATTAGGCTACTCCTTGCTACTCAAGAAAGTGCCAGCACTTAATGAAGCATTCACATACTTTTTCACACATGGATACTTAGGGGGGTCTTTTATTAAAGTGTATTAACTTAGAAACATAGAAACACGACGGCAGATAAAGGCCATATGACCCATCCAATCTGCCCATCCTTTGTAACTCCTAATTCTTCCTGTTCCTAAGCGATCCCACATGCTTATCCCATGCCTTTTTAAATTCTGGAACAGTCCTCGACTCCACCACCTCCACTGGGAGGCCATTCCATGCCTCCATCACCCTTTCTGTGAAATAATACTTCCTTAGGTTACTGCGCTAAGCCTATTCCCTCTTAACTTTGACATATGCCCCCTCATTCCAGAACTCTCCTTCATTTGAAAAAGGCTCTCTTCCTGTACATAAATGCCCTTGAGATATTTAAACGTTTCTATCATGTCTCCTCTCTCCCTCCTCTCTTCCAGCGTATACATGTTGAGGTACCTAAGCCTGTCCCTGTAATTTTTGAATTCAAGGCCGCTTACTAATTTCGTAGCCGCCCTCTGGACCGACTCCATCCTGTTTATATCTTTCCATAGGTGCGGTCTCCAGAACTGCACACAGTACTCCAAATGAGGCCTCATCAGAGACTTATACAACGGCACTATCACTTCCTTTTTCCTGCTGGTCATGCCTCTCTTTATGCACCCAAGCATCCTTCTGGCTTTGGCTGTTGCTTTTTCTACCTGTTTGAAAGCTTTAAGGTCGTAAGACACAATCACCCCCAAGTCCCGCTCTTCCTTCGCACACTGAAGCACTACACTCCCTATACTGTACTGTTCCCTCAGATTTTTGCGACCCAAGTGCTTGACCCTGCATTTTTTGGGATTAAACCTTAGTTGCCAAATATCGGTCCATTCCACTACCTTCGCTAGGTCCTTCCTCATGTCATTCACACCCTCCAGGGTGTCCACCCTGTTGCAGAGTTTAGTATCATCCGCAAAGAGACAAACCTTACCAGACAACCCTTCCACAATATCGCTGACAAAGACGTTAAAAAGAGCCGACCCTAGGACCGATCCCTGCGGTACTCCACTGACGACATCCTTTTCTTCAGAGCAAGCTCCATTTACCACCACCCTCTGTCTCCTACCATACAACCAGTTTTTTACCCAATCAGTTACTCTAGGTCCCACACCGAGGGCACTCAATTTATTTATCAGTTGCCTGTGCAGAACCGTGTCAAAGGCTTTACTGAAATCTAAGTATACCACATCAAGCGCCGCTCCCACATCCAACTGTTTGGTCACCCAGACGAAGAAGACAGTCAGATTCGTCTGACACGACCTGCTACTAGTGAAGCCATGCTGCCTCGGGTCCCGCATTCCATGTAGTTCAAGAAATGTCACAATCCTCCTCTTTGGAAGTGTTTCCATTAGTTTACTCACCACCGAGGTCAAACTGACAGACCTGTAATTCCCAACCTCCTCCTTCCACTCTTGTGCAAAGGAACCACATCCGCCCTTCTCCAGTCCACCAGGACCACTCCAGTTTCTAAGGAAGCATTGAAGAAGTCAATCAGCAAAAATCAGTGTACATTAGGTGCAAAGGCTGCAAGCTAATTGTTGGGGGTGTGCCCAGCATGTTCTGTGCAAAGAACTCATGGACATTTGCATTAGCACGTATAGAACCTGGTCATAATTAGCTAACTGCTGCATGTTATGCCCGCCCATTCTCTACCCATGCCCCGCCTAGTTTCTTACCCCTAACACAAAAAGCACTTAACATGCAAATTAGCACATACAAACTGCAAAATCACCGCAATAACACTTTCCACACTTGTGCAATAGAAGTCAACGTACACTAATTTGTGCATTAAGGGCCTCTTTTATCAAGCGGTTCCCATGTGGCAATGCCAACAGAGCACATTCAAAGTGAATGATCTTTGTGACATTATCAAGAGGCCATAAATATTTAATGCACATAAATAAGAGGGCTCCTTACTGTTGAATCCTTATGTTGGACACATAATTAGAATATATCATTTTTGTCTAAGTTATTTATTCAAGGTTTAGATTAGGATTTAATCACATTTTGAGTAAATATTGTGCTAAAATTCACAAACTTTTTCTCAGAATTTTATACCTCACTATATTCATTCTATTTTTTTTCTAAGTAAGTGACCCTTGAATTACTTGTACCATGAACTTAGTTTATCATTCATAAATCATCCAAGAGGTCATTCTGTTTGTTGTTTAACTAGATTTGAATTGAGCATATAACTCAGATGTTAAACTTCATTAACTCTTCAGAATGAAAGCCTCGTGTCGCTGGTTCATAAGAAATAGAATTTGCTGCTTATTGGTTTGAAATGCAACTCTTAATATGTTATTTGTAAATAATAAAACAATCCACACTTTTCACAGAATAGTAAAACATTACAGTGCAATTAGTGTCAAGTAGGCTATATTTAAAGTTTGTGATTTTAGAGGATTTTTATTTCCATTTTTTATTTTTACTTTATTTTTTATATTTGACATAAGAAGGACTTTTATTTTGCATGGTGTGGGGAGTAATGGGGATTCCAAGCGCTGCTGACTCTTACTGCTGGGAGCTGTGACAGCACAGTGATTTTGGTAACTGGGCTTTGAGCCTTAAAAGTTCCTGAAATTCATAAACCCTAGTTATACTTATGTCATTAAAACTGCTGAGTGGAATGATGGATATATATTTCTGCTTTCCCTTCTAAAGCTGCTGGATAGGATCTTAAAAAAAAAAAAATGTTATTGGCATGTTCAGAGCATGCCGTATGGATTATGTACCCAAATTATAATCTTGCTGTCAGATGACAAGGTTCTTGAATTATTGCAGAAAAACACATAATTCATTTTTGTAATGCAAGTGAAACTGAAAAGCATAGTAGCTGGTTTTATTGTCAGCCTATTTTATGTAGGTACGTGGAAGCTAGCAAATCAGTTTTACGTTCTTGATTAGATTGGAAGAAGATACTGGGTCCATCAATTACAAATCTGCTAATGTAATAATTAAGGCAAGACTTAAAACAAACAAAAAAAATTAAAAACTGTGCCATTTCCACAGCGTTACAACCCTACTTCCTCACATTAAACAAATACTAATGTAAATTGTTTGCCTATATTGACTATTATATAGAAGAGAATGTGTATTAAGGATACCTATTACAAATGCAGTTTATTTTACATACCCTCAAATTCTGTGTATGGTGTCAAGTTGTCACACTAATTTGGCTGCACAGGCGGATTGTGTGCACAACTTAATTGATTAACAAGCTAGTCAGCGCTGATAATTTGTAATTAACCAATTAGCAGCACTAACTGGCTTTAATTCAAATTTACACACACAACTTTCCCCCTCCGAAGGGACACCACCTTGCAGGGGTGGAGGGGCTTCCGTGCTTCAATGACTCAGAGGGCTACTATGCTGAAGGGTTTCCCATATCAGACAGGCCTCTGAGGAGAAACCAGACAAAGAGTGTCCCAAACTGGAGGATCCAAGATGGCGTCGAGGGAGGACGTACGTTAGTTGAGTTCCTGTTTTACACCAGAATATCTGAAGAAGTAGGCGCGCTCCCCAGAGAATGGGGAAGAGAAAAGGCAAAGCCGTGGTGTTGTCCTCCTCGAACACGGCTGGGGTTCCCACCACTTCTCAGCCTACTTTGGAGAGATTCGGGGTCAAAACACCGGGGATATCTGTTCCTGCTTCGGGGAACAGCAAGGCTTTATCGCCGAATCTCAGTGGAGAGGGAGTGACTTTGAGTCCCCCTGTTGGCACGACCCCTCCAAGACCCGGAAACAGTAACACTTCGCTATGGAGGTCGACAGTGGAAACGCCCGAAGTGGGTTAGGATTTTCATGCGACTCGAGGAGGTTCTGGCACAGCATCGACTCCGGATAATAAACCAACTCAGGGATTGGAGAGTGAGCTCTTCCTCCCGAAGATATCTGGAGCGGTTTCTGTGGAGAAATTGGATCTGGTGAAGCCAATAATGTCACAATGGACGTATTATGGGAAGTGCTGCAGGGTATGAATAACTCTCTTCTTCAGATGTTTAAAATTTTTTCAGGAATAAACATGTGAGTTAAAGAATTTATATTAATACTTATCTAACAAAGTGGAAGTCCAAGATATAAAAATAGAGACTTTGACTACGGAAATGGTTTCTGTATGAAAATCAGTTAATTTGGTAATGAAGGACAGTCATGTTTCTTGTAAAAATTGGAATTTCTGGAGAACCAATTAAGGAAAAATAACTTGAGAATGATACCTTTTCCTATAACATCCTATATATCAGCTACTGAACTGTTGAAATATTTCTCTGATATTTTGCAAATACCTTCTGATAGCCACCCTCTGGTGTCTAAAGTGATTTATATTTCCTTTAAAATTTTCTTTATCAGAGAAAAGAGATGTGAACTTAACTGACATTTTGGAAAATTCAGAAATTACAGATAGAGTTACATTATTAGTGACTTTCGCCTTTGATTTAGATAGGAACAATGTTTTGAAATTGTATTTCCGACACATGGCTGATAGTTTTTTTGGGTTCAAAGATGCATATATTTCCTGACATATCAAGGGAATCGCAGACTAGGAGGCGTGAATTCTTGGCTTTTAAGCCAGGAATCATTGCCCTAGGTGGGACCTTCCTAGTGCGATTCCCTTGTAAGTGTTTTATTTCCTTATTACTTATTTGTTGAACCTAAGAAATTACAAGAGTTTGTGGAGTTAAAAGAACAGATGACGAACCCTCTACAGCAACTTGCTTTAGTTACCACTGCACCGGCTGCAATTACCGATTAACCTTCCTCCCTCAGAAAATGTGAATTGTAAGATTAACCATTTTGAGTTTTTCTTATGTTCTTTGAGATTGTTTTCCTTATCTTGGATCTCCCAATTGTGGACAATTATATAATATATATTGATGAGAGAAAATGTTTTCTTTTTCCTTTATATTAATTTCTGTTTTTCCTTACATTTATGTGATAAATGTGAATGTAATTAAGTAAAACGATAAATAAAAAAAACTTTTTTTAAATACACACACAACTTTCTAGGCATATTCTATAACGTGATGTGCGTAAATTCTAATGCGCACAGTTGAAAAGGGGGCATGGCCATGGTGTGGAATTGGCTGGTTGTGGACGTTTAAAAAACTATGTGTACTATTATAGAATACACTAGATCTGCGCCTAACTTAGGTGCAGGGATTTAGCCTGGTTTTAGGTAGCCTAAATGGACGCATCTAAATTTTAGGCACAAGAACAGCGCATGAGCGTGTTCTATAAATTGCACCTAACTGGGCATAGTTTATAGAATCTTGCTAACCACGCAGTTTTATGGCGCTGATTTTTAAGGCATATAACAAAAGAGAGGGAACAAAGTACAAACTAAAGTCCAAACAAAAAAAACAGCACCACGGGCCTTTAAAAATGGAACACAGTTCTTTAATGAATGAGCCTTGACAAAAAGACCCGACACGGGCCGTGTTTCGGTGACTAGCACCTGCGTCAGGGGTCACAATGATGACGTGGAAAACTTGGGGAATAACTCGAATATATTCCTCTACAATATATTATTCCTTACCCCACGTCTCATGTAGTAAAAGCTACAAAGCACCAAGGCACTTTCACTTTCTGTATCAAAATATACAGAAAGTGAAAGTGCCTTGGTGCTTTGTAGCTTTTACTACATGAGACGTGGGGTAAGGAATAATATATTGTAGAGGAATATATTCGAGTTATTCCCCAAGTTTTCCACGTCATCATTGTGACCCCTGACGCAGGTGCTAGTCACCGAAACACGGCCCGTGTCGGGTCTTTTTGTCAAGGCTCATTCATTAAAGAACTGTGTTCCATTTTTAAAGGCCCGTGGTGCTGTTTTTTTTTGCTGATTTTTAAGGCACCATATATAGAATTTGCCCCATATCTCTGCATATGAATACAATGCACAGTCTATATCTTGTAGCTTTGGTCGCTAGTAGGCTTAATGCATGATAACATGGGACTTCCTATATGCTAAGCCCATTTCTAGTGCGCTCACGATATCGAGCATCTTCAATGATTTTTCTTTCAGGTTCTGCACTAAGGTTTGCATTAGCACGTTATCTGAAAAAAATTAACAAGGGAGCACTTGCCGCCTTCTATTTAGGGGGCACTCACTTATCACCCCTACCACTGCAATTTCCCCACCCCTAGCTGTCTGTTCGTCGGTCTGTTGAGCAGGGACTGTCTTTTCATGTTGGTTTGTGCAGCGCTGCGTAAGTCTAGTAGCGCTATAGAAATGTTTAATAGTAGTAGTAGTAGGCACTAAGGTCTCATGCGTTAAGCCAGTGTTAGCACATCCACATTAGCATACTATATGGTTATTTGGTTAATCTGCCTCGCCCATGACACACTCCCAGCAAAAAAAAAATGTTTTAAGTGCTTTAACATGTTTTGTGGTGTTTTTACGTGCGCTAAGTGCGTGATAGTGCTTAACACCCATTAGTAGACATTCTCCTTCATTCTCTAAGCTAATTGTACAATTTTGGTATTTTACCATAAGATAACTGTTATTGTATTTCATAATATGGTACAGAAAGATGCACCTTGTTACTATAAGTAAGTCCAGGCCTGAAGCAGTGGTGCCTAGATTTCATTCATGCTGTTCAGATGCAAATCACTGGCTTTATGTGACAATAGCACAAAATTGTTATTTCTTTTAGCCTTAAAAAGGAAAGATTTTTCGACTTCTGTGTTTTGATTTTTTTGGGGGGGGTTGTATTTTTTCTGAGAGCAAAGGAATCGTTCATTAAGAGAAGGCATAATTGGCTGATCTAATGAACAGGTGTAGATATGATGCTGCAGAAGGACATGAACAGAGACTAAATCAGATAGACAGGAAAACCAAAGGAAAGAAGTATAAAAATGCCTTTTGTGGGGGGGGGGGGGGGGGGGGGGGGGCTATATTCTTGCCTTTAAATTTTCAAAAAGCTGAAATGCAAAGAGCTAAAACCAACTCTTCTGTCACTTTTGCCCCCACGTGTTTCCTGCTGCTCCCAACTTGTCCTGCAAGCCAGGCAAGGTGAAAATTACAATTGTCAGCTGAGCCACAACACAGGATAGAGAAGGACTTATTAAAAGCTAACACAGCCTTTACAAGTCTCTTGCAGAACCAAAACATTTTAAAGTAATGTTTTTATTAACATGTTATTTGAAGTTACATTTAGTATGTGGAATAGATACAGTAGACTTCCTCTAGAATGAAGAGCTTCAAAATAGCCAACCAAAAGTGCTTTCCAAGTTTCCGCTCTCTTCCCATGCATCGGAACTGCCAGACTAAACTTAAACCATAATAGTGCTCAAACATTTCATCAAATGACACAGATTCCCAAACTACTGTTAATATGTTTGTATCAATGAGACAAGATTCACAATTGTTTACAAAAACAGATGGAAATCTGTTTTTGGCCATGCCTTATTTCCTTTAACTTGTATTTAAACGTGTTCTCTATGAGGTAGATGTTGAAAGAGATTTAAACAGCCAGGAGAGGCTCCTGGCCATTTAAATCACCTGTCCAGGGCTATCTGAGGATATTCAGTGACACTTAGCTGGACAGTACTGCTTAATATACCCTTAACATTGGCACATGCAACCTCTCATTCTCACACATAGAGCTAAATATAAAACACACAAAATATTATTCCTTAACGCAGGCAGCAGATGAATCCATCAACTGGTGGGTTGTATCCATCTACCAGCAGGTGGAGAGAGATCACTGACTTAAGTGAGTGGTATTGGATGACCACTGGTCATTGACCAGCCCCTCTTTAAGCTTGTATATCTCTATCTCCAGCAGGTGGTGGACGTCTCCTTTCCAACTGCTGGATTCTTCTGCTTTGGGACTCTTTCTGGGCTACTGTTGGTTAGCCAGTTGAGAGTGGGGGTGATTGGCTATTGTGCCATCCTTGGAGGTGTACTTCTTTGGGGTCCCTGCCTCACCCTGTGTCCCCTTCTGCCTCCCTGCCTGGCCTGATTGCTGTAGCCTTCCTCACCATTAAAAAAACAACCCAGAGAGACAGCTTCAGAGCTTGTGCTGCAGCCTTGGCTGTTAAAAAAAAAAGATTCAGTGAAGTTTAGCTGGAGGGAGCAGGAACACAGATTCACTGGTACCTTTCTCAGCTGTTTTGTCAGCGTTTTTGTCTGGGAGGTTTGTTGTTGCTCTATTTGGACTGCGCTGGGTGAGTGAACTAATTTATTTTATTTTCCTCGAGCAGTGCGTCGGTATGGCAGTTGAGGAAATGAAGCACTGCTCCCGCTGCGGTAAAAAGAGATCCGCAGCAGGTATTTGTTTAGCAGGCTGCTCTAAATCTCACGGGAGATTTGGACTTCTCTTTTTTGTATGCTCTAAATCTCTGCCAGCTGAAGCTGCACCTGTCACGGAGCTGTCGCTTTCCCGCGCTGAGAGCACTGCTCCACGCGCCATTTTGTCTGCTCCCTCCGAAGCGGCTCCCGCCAGTCAGCTGATGGCAATTTCGGAGCCATTGCCTGCAGTGTTGCCAGGTGGGCGGTTTTACCACCCAATTGGGCGGTTTTCCGCAACCCGCCGCGGCAAATTTTTGCCCGCGGCGGGTTGCGGTTTTTTGGGCTTCTTTTTTTTCTTTTGGGCGGTTTTCAGGCGTTTTTTTCGGCCGCGGGGGGCGTGGTTAGTGACGTTTTGGGCGGGGTTAGTGATGTTCTGGGCGGGGGCGATGACGAGGGAGGCGGGGCCGGTGACGGGAGAGGCGGGGCCGATGACGGCGGGGGCGGGGTTGATGACGGCGGGGGTGGGGTTGATGACGGCGGGGCGGGGGTGATGACACGGGGGTGGGGGTGTCAGGGGCAGGGTTTGAGTTTGGGCGGGTTTTGGGCTGGATTTAGGCTGGTTTGGGTGGGAAAAATTTTTTCCACCTGGCAACCCTGATTGCCTGCGGCAGAGTCAGAGCACCTTTCTTCCGCTTCAGTGCGCCTGACTGGGGAAGCCCTTTCTGTGCCTGGGGGCTCAGGGGATCCGTTTTCCCCGAATTTATTCTGTTATTGCACCAGGCTTATCTTTTAGAGAAGACTTCCTCTCAGCCTTCTTCCCAGGGTCCTTTGATGCCGGTTAACTCCTCTGTAGCAGGGTTTGAGCACATTCTCGCCTCTGCTCCTGATTCTCTCCCTCCTAAGAGGAGATGAACAGCCTCCGTTTCTGAGGGAGCATCTTTGGGGCCTGGGTCCCCTTTACCTTCCCTTGCTGCTTTGTCAGGGGATTCTCTCCGCCCTTCTAGAACAGAGGATTTTGAGGAGGGTGATTTGAAGCAGGAAGAGCCTGATGACCCTGTTGGAATGTAATTGTATTTTACATGCATTGCCTGTCACCTATTATTTCTCTGTGATTACTCTGTGACCTCTGATGTGAATTACTTAGAGAGGTCACACTGCTATGCAACTTCCTGTGGGGGCAGATGCAGCAGATGCAGCACATGGAGCACATGGAGCTCATGTTCTCTCCTAACCTGAGAGGATCTATGGTGGTGTGAGCATCCATTACCATCTAAGCACATGGAAGGAGCTGATAAAATATGTATATATAAGCCTGTCTGATTATAATCTAACTACAAACTGTGAGTAAACAGATGTTTTGTTACTTCAACTTTAAAGTGACTCAGCAGTGAATTATTCTGGAGTGAATGAGAGAGAGATGAAGAAAGAAATTAACATTTCTAAAGCTGAAGCTGTGTGTACTAAAATCTGCTAATTATTTACTACAAATAATCCAACAAAAGGGTTATGGGCCCAGGGTCCAGGAATTGAAAAAGAAGAGAAATATTACCAGGCAGAAAAAAAGGCCACATTTTTCTCTTAAGTTTTAAAGGAAAGATTCAGTCTGTCTCTCTCTCCCCCCACACAGCAGACAGAAGGCTAAGAAAATGGCTGAGGGAAGAAATTCACCATTTTTCTATTCTCTCAAGGTGCCAAAATTAACTGAGTTTAATTATCAGCAGTGGGAACTAAGATTCATATGTCTCCTTCGAGCAAAAAGATTAAATATATGCTTAGACCAAGACAGAACAGCTGAAAATATGGCTGAATGGGACAATGCAAACTATTATGTGAAGTGCATGCTTTTGGAAGCTCTCTCAGAGAAACAAGCCATATTAGTGGAGGGAAAAGATACACCAAAGGACATTTTATATAAACTGAGAACTATGTATGCAACTACATATGCAAAGCAGCAACCAATTTGGTTGGCAGAGTTGAATGAAACCAAATTAAGGGATAAAAGTAAATGTAATGATCACATTATGCATCTTATGTCTTCATTTCAAAAGCTAGAACTTTCTGGAATTCCCATGTGTGATGCATTGAAAAGAGCATTTCTTTTTACCTCACTATCAAAGAAGTTTGATGTTTTTAGGTCTGTAAATGAGGCCATTGAAGGGCAATCTTTTGAACAGACAACATCAAAACTAAGGCAGGAATGCATAATAAATGATTCTGAGGAGATGTGTTCTCAAAGCAAGTCAGAGAGAAATGAAACAAATTTCTTGGCAAAGAACAGAGGAAGGCGGAGCTATGGGAAAACTCCACCCAAGGGCAAGCTGATTTGCTACTCATGTGGAAAGGAGGGACATGTATCTAAATGGTGTAAGGAAACACAAAACACTCCCTCTAGCTCACCTAAGCCAATGGAACTAAAGAATTTTCAAACCAGGAAATGTATGAAGGACAAAGATAAACACAAGGGCTTTCTAATGGCAGAAAAATCTTTGACTATGGTAAATAATAATTCAAATGAAAGTACTTGGATTTTGGATTCAGGGAGCACATGCCATTTAACCAATTGTAAGGATTTCTTTCAGGAAATGTGTCCAGAAGAAGGAATTCTTAAAACTGCAAACGCAGGGACTGCTAAGATCCAAGCAAAAGGTATTGGATTCTTAAAATGCAAAGTGTCTAATGAAGTTAAAGAAATTCCTGTAAGTGATGTCTTGTATATTCCCCAAGCAGTTTGCAATATGCTTAGTGTATCTACATTAGATAAGAAGGGATTTGCGATTCATTTTGAAAACAGTAAGTGCACAATCTCTAAAAATGATGAAGTGTATGCTGAAGCTTTTATGCATAATGATGTTTATAAGCTGAACATTTCAGGTGAAGCCTCACATATGGCGCAAGTAAGGAAGAATGATGGTAAATGTAGTCTGGAAATCTGGCACCGCCGCCTGGGACATCGTGATTCTAAGGTGATCCAGGATCTTTACAGTAAGCAACTAGCCACTGGCATTCAGATAAGTGCAGATGCTGGTAAAATGGAGAAATGCATAGACTGTGTTACTCAAAAAGGTGTGAGACCCTCATTTCCTGCATACACAGGAAATAGGAGTAATAAAGTGCTGGACTTAATACACAGTGACTTATGTGGACCGTTTAATATCCCATCATTGGGAAATAACAGATTTGTGCTAATATTCTTGGATGATTTCTCTAGATATTGTGTGGCCTATTTGCTGAAAGAAAAAAGTCAAGTCACAGACATGCTGAAGAAATACGTAGCCATGGTGAGCAATAAATTTGAAAGAAAACCAAAGGTTCTTCAGACCGACAATGGTGGTGAGTTCACTTCACAAAGCATGCGCACATTTCTAGAACAAGAAGGCATTCAACATATCACAACAGTAGCTTATACACCAGAGCAAAATTCTGTTGCAGAGAGAAAATTTAGGTCACTTGTGGAAATGACCAGATGTATGCTGTCAGATAGCAATCTCCCTAAAAGACTATGGGGGGAAGCAATTCTCACAGCAGTGTACCTACAAAACAGAATGCCAACTAAAGGCGCTGAGCGCACACCACATGAGACATGGCATGGTAGGAAGCCAAACCTGTCACACATAAGAACATTTGGAAGTACAGCATATGCTCATGTACCAAAGCAAAGAAGGCATAAGCTGGATTCCACAACAGAAAGGGGCATTTTAGTTGGCTATGCTCCAGGACACAAAGGATATAGAATTTTGAATCTGAAAACTGGCATTGTTGGCATAAGACATGTTACATATTTTGATGAAAACAAAAGGGTTGATAAAGGCTGGATTATCCCAGATGAGCCTTATCATCCAGAATATGAAACTAGAACCATAATAGACATGCCAGTGTATATAAATGCCATACCAAGGCAGATGTCTGAAAGCAACTCATCTGTATCTAACGAGGAACAGGCAGAGGAAACAGACACAGAAAGGATCATTGAAGAAGACAGTACAGTTGGTGAAGGGGAATCAATTGGAGAAGGACTCTCAGATTTAGAGGATGCAGAAAGGTCGGACCAACCTGTTGTCAGACGCTCATCCAGGGAAAACAAAGGTGTTCCACCCCCAAGACTGTCTTACCTAACAAAGTCAGCAGAAGCTCAAGAGCCCTTAACATGGGATGAGATTGAGAAAATGCCAGCAGAAGAAGCTGCTGAATGGCGTAAAGCTGCACAAGAAGAAATTGATGCATTGGATAAAAATAATACTTGGATTCTTACAAAATTACCTCCTGGCAAGAAAGCTATAGGATGCAAATGGGTATTCAAGTTAAAAAGGAATGCACAAGGAAAAGTGGAAAGGTATAAAGCCAGATTAGTGGCAAAGGGATATCTTCAAAAATATGGAGAAGATTTTGATGAAGTGTTTGCACCTGTAGTGAAACACACGACAATTAGAACACTTCTGAGCATTGCAGTCTCAAAAGGCATGCAAGTCAACCACATTGATGTGAAAACAGCGTTTCTTCATGGAGATATAACTGAAGACTTGTACATGGAACAACCAACAGGTTTCATAAATACAAAACAAAGACAGCTAGTGTGTAAATTAAACAAAGGTCTTTATGGATTAAAGCAAAGTGCAAAATGTTGGAATGACAAATTGCATGAAATATTGACAAATTTAGGATTTAAGCAAGGTGAAGCAGATAAATGCTTGTACACTAGGTGCAGAAATGGACAATATGCATACATTTTAGCTTTTGTTGATGATCTGCTCATTGCAAGCAAAAGTGAGCAAGAGTACAAGGACATTGTAAAGTGTTTAAACCTCAATGTTGAGATAAAAGAACTTGGTAATGTGTCATACTATCTTGGTATAGAAATTGAGAAACAAAATGATGGTTCTTATCTTCTAAGCCAGAAGCAGAAAATAAATGAGCTTATTGAAAGTTTAGGTATGCAAGATGCCCAAGTTGTAAGCACTCCCATGATCACTGATTTTCTGAAGGATGAAACAGTAAGAGAACCTTTACCAGATAACATCCAATATAGATCAGCCATAGGTAAGCTTTTATATCTAGCTACCACATACAGGGCTGATATAGCAAATGCAGTAGGAATTTTGAGCAGAAGGGTCAGCTCACCTACCAAATCAGATTGGACTGCAGTTAAAAGGATGGTAAGGTATTTAAAGGGTACCATTGATTGTAAATTAAAGATTTCAGCCAATAGTAATCCAAAACTAATATGTTACTGTGATTCAGATTGGGCAGGGGATCATTCTGATTATAAATCCACAAGTGGATATGTGTTTATGTATGGAAATGTACAAATTTCATGGGCCAGTCATAAACAAAGTATTGTGAGTTTGTCTTCTACAGAAGCTGAATATGTGGCCGTATCGGAAGCGTGCAGAGAACTGATGTGGATTGAAAAACTTTTGCTGGATTTTGGAATAGCTGAAAAGAGACCAATCCAGATAATGGAAGATAATCAGAGCTGCATCAGACTGTCACAGAATGACAAGGTTCAGTCACGCACCAAGCACATCGCAACGAAATACCACAACGTGCGAGAGTTGGCAAAAGAAGGGGTCATCAGTCTACACTATTGTCACACCAGTGAGATGACAGCTGACATCATGACCAAACCGTTACCCAGAGAACATTTTGTGAATCTGCGTATAAAGCTTGGACTTTGTATGAATGAATAATTGCATGACAGTTATGCATGAGAAGGGGTTTGTTGGAATGTAATTGTATTTTACATGCATTGCCTGTCACCTATTATTTCTCTGTGATTACTCTGTGACCTCTGATGTGAATTACTTAGAGAGGTCACACTGCTATGCAACTTCCTGTGGGGGCAGATGCAGCAGATGCAGCACATGGAGCACATGGAGCTCATGTTCTCTCCTAACCTGAGAGGATCTATGGTGGTGTGAGCATCCATTACCATCTAAGCACATGGAAGGAGCTGATAAAATATGTATATATAAGCCTGTCTGATTATAATCTAACTACAAACTGTGAGTAAACAGATGTTTTGTTACTTCAACTTTAAAGTGACTCAGCAGTGAATTATTCTGGAGTGAATGAGAGAGAGATGAAGAAAGAAATTAACATTTCTAAAGCTGAAGCTGTGTGTACTAAAATCTGCTAATTATTTACTACAAATAATCCAACAGACCCTACTGCAGTTCATGTTTTCCATAAGGATGAGCTTACTTCTGTTATTTCTAATGCGTTGACAGCTTTGGATATTGCAGATCCGGAGCCTCAGTCTTCTTCTGCGATCAATCTTAAAATGACCAGTACGCGGAAGCCTTCTAAGGCATTCCCAGTTCATGAGGCTATTCAAGAGCTGATCTCAGCTCAGTGGTCCACTCCTGAGGGGACTTTTAAAGTGGCCAAGGCAATGTCTCGCCATTATCCAGTGGTAGCGGATCAGGCGGACAAGTATATTCTCCCTATTGTGGATGCTTTGGTAACTGCAGTCACCAAAAAGACGACTCTTCCCATAGAAGGTGGGGTTGCGCTAAAGGACATGCAGGACCGTCGCCTTGAGGCCTCTCTGAAATGTTCCTTTGAAGTTTCTGCTTTGGCTCTTCAGGCGTCAATTTGTAGCTCGTATTCAGCCAGGGCATGTCTTAGTTGGCTTCATCAGGTGCAAGAGCATGACCCAGAGGAGGGTCTGCATTTGGAGTCTGCCTCAGCTTTTTTGGAATCAGGCTTAGCTTATTTAGCTGACTCCTTTTATGACTCGGTTCACTCTTCAGCTAAGCTTATGGCCCTAGTGGTTTCTTCTCGCCGCTTGTTGTGGTTACGCCATTGGGCAGTGGATTTGACCTCGAAGCAGAGACTCTCTTGGCTTCCTTTCCGAGGCAAGCTTCTCTTTGGAGAAGATTTAGAGAAGATTGTCAAGGATTTAGGTGACTCTAAGGGTCAACACCTGCCAGAGGACAGGGCTCGGTTGACTGCGAGAACTTCTTTTGCATGGGGCGCTTCATCTCCGCTCCCCTTTACGTCAACCCTGTCTTGGAATCTTAATTTAGTTTTTAGGGTGTTGCAGGGTTTTCCTTTTGAACCCTTACATAGGGCTTCTGATAAAGATCTCAACTTGAAGACTATGTTTTTGGTGGCTATAGCTTCAGAGCGGAGAATCTCCGAGATTCAAGCCCTTTCATATTGGGATCCTTTTTTGCAGTTCACAGAAGCGGGGGTCATGTTGCGAACTGTCTCTTCTTTTTTGCCAAAGGTCATCTCAGCTTTTCATCTCAATCAGCCTCTTTTTCTTCCTTTCGGGAAGAGGATTTTCCCGTGACTTTTCGGAGACTTCATCTTTTGGATGTGCACCACGTCCTCCTCCGCTACTTGGCGATGTCTAATGACTTTCAACAGACCATTTGTTTGTGCTTCTTACAGGTTCTCGTCGTAGTCAAGCGGCTTCAAAACCGACTATTGCGAGATGGCTAAAAGAAGCTATTTCCTCGGCGTACTTGTTGGCTGGTCGGATCGTGCCAGAACCTTTATGTGCACATTCTACTAGAGCGCAGTCGACTTTGTGGGTGGAGTCTTCAGTCTTGTCCTTAGAAGAAATTTGTCGGGCGGCTACTTGGGCCTCCGTATACTCTTTTTCTTTTTTTTTTTTTTATTTCTTTATTTATAATTTTAAATTATTACACTTTCAAGGATAAACCTTGTGCAGCAATTCAGGTAGAAATCAATATCATATTATTCCAAGGAATTCACATAATCTAATTATCAATGAAAATATTTAACAGAATGGAATAATAAAAGAAAACAATAAAATATAGAATTATAATGATTACAACCTTTCTTAGACCCCAATTAAAGGCAAAGGGGGAGTAAAGGAGTTAGAGAAGATTATATAGAGGCAAATAACAAAATGATAATTCAGGCTACTTTTCTCCAGTAGTTTCATTTTCATTTCACTTGTTTCATTTCTACAAACGATTTTAGTTGTTCCGGTGTGAAAAAGATGTACTTAGTTTGTCCCAATTTCACCACACACTTGCATGGGTAAGCAAGAAAAAAAGAAGCCCCTATATCTATAGTCTTTTGTTTTAATGTCAGAAATAATTTCCTTTTTTGTTGTGTAGCTTTGGTGATATCAGGGTAAATCCATATTTTGGAACCATAGAAATGAGCATTCGTATTTCTGAAATAAAGCTTTAAAATAGCATTGTAGTCTTGTTCAAATACCAGGGATATGATCATTGTGACTCTGTTAACTATAATGTCTGAAGATTGTTCCAATATGTCAGAAATATTTTGTAAATTTGGATTGGCTTCTTCAGAGCCTTGCACTCCTTCTCTTTCTCTACTCATAGGAATATAATATATTTTATTTAGCGGGGGTATACCCTCTGGGGAAAAATGAAGAATTTCTGTCAGGTATTTCTTGAAAGTGTCAAGTAGGGTTAGCCCCGCTACCAATGGAAAATTTAAGAGTCGGAGATTAAGGCGCCGATTAAAATTTTCAATTTGTTCAATTTTCTGCCTCATATTTGTTGAATCTTTCACCATTGTATTTTTAAAGGCATTCAATACTTCAACCTCTTTCTGTATCGATTTTACTTGAGTAGTTATATCCTCTTTAACGGAGTCTACAGTCTCTTTTAGTTCCATAAACTTAGTATTTAAAGTTAGTACATCACCTGAAGTCTTCTGAATCGTTGTGGTGATTTGGTCCAACATCAGCTTCAACGTTTGCAGAGTCACCTCCGAAGTTTGTGCCATATGGAATGAATTCCCCATGGGTCCACGAGTCGCTGTTTGTGCTCCTGGGTCCTCACTGGAAACTCCTTTCGGCCCGCCTTCCGGGTCGTCGGGGTTTCCCACCAGGGCCACTTTCGACATCGGGCTAGGAGGGACGAGTGAAAGCGATGGTGGTGATAGGGAGATTTCCTCTCCCGGTGAGGTTTCCGCTTCTCCGGCTATCCCCACAACGGGATCCTCTCTCCGAGTCCTGGAGGTACCGGGGAAAAAACGTTCCAGCGAAGTTTGACCCGTTAAGGGAGTTGAGGTAGGTGGAGGCACTACCCCCAACACTCCTTTACGTTTATGGGGCATTGTAGAACAGGAAAAAAGAAATTACTCAGCTCAACTCTCATAGAGCGTTTTCATATCCACCCGGTGCAGCAGCCATCTTAGTTACTCCCCCCCGTATACTCTTTTTCTAAGCATTATAGAGTGGACGTGGCAGCCAGATCCAATGCTTCTTTTGGTACGGCGGTCTTGGCTAGAGGGGCGACGATGTCCCTCCCTATCTAGAGACTGCTTTGGTACATCCCACCCGTTGATGGATTCATTTGCTGCCTGCGCTAAGGAAGGTAAAATTATGTCTTACCTGATCATTTTCTTTTCTTTAGCTGCAGCAGATGAATCCAGCATCCCTCCCTGGTTTACCGTTGCTTTTTTTCTCTATTCACTCTGTGTGTTTGTTGTTCCTCTCTGTTCCAGTTGTTTTGTTTCTTACAGTTTAAAACACAAAGTTCAAAATTTGCAAAGAGTTTCATCTACAGTTTGTTATACTCTTGTTCTGTTGTGGTTTCTCTCCTTCTGATGAGGAAGGTTTCCTATTTGTCTGGACCTACCTTTGCTTTGTGATGAGACAAGTACTAGCTTACAGAGGGGCTGATCGTCCAATACCACTCACTTAAGTCAGTGATCTCTATCTCCACCTGCTGGTAGATGGTGTAAATTTTAAAGGCTCTCTTTGCGCCCCAGGAATACCCTTCTCCGGGGACAAAGGGTCTGCGCTTCCACTATCAGTTGGGCCGACTGCCTAAATTCTTTTGATATTCCATCCCAGTGATATTTCTGTTGTGGAAGCACCAGAAGGCGTAACTCTAGGATAATGCCCATGACCATGGCCTTCTGTCTATCAGAATCTAAGTGAATCCTTGGTCATCTATGTACCCACATGTATTCTATTAAAATGCAACAGTAATCTATATACACACTGAGTGTCAGTTGTGTGTGTGGCTTAGTTTGTAGTATCAATGACAGGTAAAGAATTATTAGAAATAAAGACAGAGATAGATGTCAGAAAGAAGGCTTTATTCTTACCAAGTTTTCAATTAAGTACAGACATCAAACAGATTCTGGGTTCAATTGCATAGAGCTCTGCCGTCTGAGAAGTGTTGGGGAAGACTCCAACTCTCTGTCAAAATCTTATCTCTTTTATAGCCCCAGGTCCCAATACAAGTCAATTGTGAGGTACCTTTTTTTTTCCTAATATTTCTCAATTTCTGAGATCATACTTTCGTATCCGGCCAGATGTTCATCTGTACCCATTTCTTTTCCGTTCTATCTATTTCTAGAGATTGCCACACTTCCGTCAATGTCAACATGTTTTTGGAACAAGTTGTTTTTCTCGTTTACTAAAATATCTTTATATTAAGATATCCGTTTCACATCTTCCTTTTGTAATACCTTTCATAACATCTTATGATCTGTGTGCCATCTTATGGAAAATAAGTCCCATTTTAAGAACCTCATTTTATTCCTTTTACCCATTATTTTTCATTATAGGTGCTATATTCAATTAGAAAGTTGTACCTGGTTGTGTTAAGACTCATTGTTCAGACCTGCTTTTTGCAGATTCTCAAATATGACATCATTAGCTTGTTATTTGGCCTAGTCAGTACTTTTTCAGTTGCTTTAGGCTGTGTAGCTTAGCCCACCACTATTCCAGTGGTAGGTCTGAAGCCAGGCCACATATTAACATTCCCCTCTTCACCCTATCCCATAGGGTGACACTAGGGTTAATACACCATGGTACCATCCATTCCAGAAGGTATCCTATAAGGCCATCAAATTTTCTGAGTCTTACGGTTAACTGGTACAGTCAGATTTGTTTTTGGTTTGAGATTACCATCTTGGCACCACTTCAATTATTTCAATCCTTCTTATCTATATCTGTGGTTATACAAAAACTTATAATTACTATAATAATATTTTTGATTCAACCCTTTAATATGCAGGTTCTAACTTATTCTTACCTATGTGAGTATATATTGTTATCAATCATAAATTCTTTGGTTATATACTGATTATATCTTGAGTATACATTTGCATAGATTTGCATAGGTTATGTAGACATTTTGCTCATGTATCACATCATCTTATAAAGCTTTATATGGTTATATTGTATCCCTGTGTGCTATTACCTGATTATACAGTTGCAGACATCTCTCTAGTGTCTCTAGCATTTGCATAGCGATTGGTCCTTCTCAGAGGGAGATAGTCCAAGGTGTTATCTCCTGTGGTGTTGGGAAGGAGATTTTCGTACAGGACATATTGTCCTGCTGTTGTCTTTTTCATTATTGCAGTTTCAATTAAGCGTTCTACTAAGCCTCTAGCACAAGGGATTATGCAACATCCTACTAATACAAAAATTGCTACCACTATAATTATAGTAGTGGCTGCTGAAATGATAAATGTCTTCCATTTACCAAAAGCTCTATCCATCCAACCAGTCCAGGATGTGTCAACACCAGAGTTCTCTGCCAATTCTTGTGACAGTGAGGTTAAGCCTTCCAAAGCTCTGGTGATTGAACCATCTGGAGCAGTATTGTTAGGGATATAGGTGCAACACTGTGTACCTATTTTCCGGCACACTCCGCCATCCGATGCCAAAATCTGGTCAAGAACTAATCTATTTTCTAACGTCATTCTGCTGGTGGCATCTAATTGTGTTGCAATTCCTTGAACCGCGTCTCTGGTGTAATTGACAAATCTCTGCTGGTTGTAATATATATAATTGATCCAGTCTAAATTCTTATTTATAGTAGCCCACCAAAAGAAAGCTGATTCGAATCCTGCAGCTATTTGGTTTCTGGCTTTGAACTCATCAGGAACCCCTCTTGGAACTCCAATTGCATCTATATAGACCCGATCATCAAAAGATCCAGGCATTGCATTTCTCTTCACTCGTGAGGAAGAGCTGCTATGAGGAGGGAGCAAAGATGCTATTACAATTGGAATTACCAATTTGACTAAGGCACATCTGCCTGTCCAACTTCTGTGAAGTGTATGGTGGATAGTATGGGTTCCACAATACCACCATATGTCTGCTCTAGCCTGTGAAAACTCTGTGAGGTTCAGATTTTGCAGAGTCCCTTTTTCTAGGGTTGTGTTACAATTGGTCAAATTTCCTAGAAACCGTGTATTTTTCACCCCATATCGTTCCAGACATGTATGATATCTGGTAGCAGGATCTGGAATCCTGAATGCGGGTGGAACCCTCAGCCGAGGGGGTAAGTAGGGGTGGTGCTCGTCAAGATGTTGACAAGACTGATTCACTTCAGTTGTTACCTGAAGTAACTCTAGCATACACCAAAAACCATCTGGGTCATTGTGGAGATCTAAAGGAAAGGGGACTACTGTTGGTTCTGCTCTTGCATGGGAACAAAAATAACAATTAGAGACATCAAATGTGCCACCACCAAGGTCAAAAATCAGCACATTCCTTTCAGCTCCAACCTTTTTGTCCAAGCCATAGGCAATAGCAGCAGCTGTAGGCTCATTGATTATACGTAGCACATTAAGACCAGCTATGGTGCCTGCATCCTTTGTAGCCTGACGCTGAGAATCATTGAAGTATGCTGGGACAGTGACAACAGCATTTGTAACAGACTTGCCAAGGTAAGCTTCTGCAATTTCCTTCATCTTTGTTAATACCATCGATGATATCTCCTCTGGGTAGAAAGACTTGCTTTCTGCTTTGTAGTCTACTTGGACTTTTGGTCTTCCACCATCATTTACAACAGTGAAAGGCCAATGTTTCATATCAGACTGCATAACATTATCATCAAATCTACGACCAATCAAGCGTTTTGCATCAAATACTGTGTTTGTGGGGTTCATTGCAACCTGGTTTTTAGCAGCATCACCAATCAATCTTTCCGTGTCTGTAAAAGCAACGTAGCTTGGGGTGGTCCTGTTTCCTTGGTCGTTAGCAATAATTTCAACTTTGCCATGTTGGAATACACCCACACAGGAGTAGGTGGTGCTAAGGTCTATGCCAACTGCGGGTCCCTTAGACATTATACCTGGATTGCGGTTTCTAACTATCAAGAAGGACGAAGGCTGTTCTCAGTCTCCGTACCACCGCGCTGAAGAATGGATTCATCTGCTGCAGCTAAAGGAAAGAAAATTATCAGGTAAGACATAATTTTACCATCTTGGAGCAAAACTTGGCCACAACTTTATTAAAGTGTAAGAACAAATTAAGTAACATAATTATAATCTTAATGTGTTCCCGTACAATTCCAGTATGGCCGATGCCCTTCCCTCTCTCATCTACAGCTAGTCAATGTTGACCTAGCCACCCCTTCTTATCTCAATTTGAGCAAATTATCGATCAATTCATTATTTCCACAAGACCTCCGGTGTCAATTGGATCTCACCTCCATTTGTGGTGGTATTGCACACAAACAAACTCCAGTATTCATTTCCAATTTCCCTTTACCCTTTATCAAAAAGACCACATGGAATTTGTTTATTTACCCGCTACGACCCCCCCCCCCCCAAACAATCCCCAATGCAAAAAAAAAGCACTTAAACACCTGGTCACCCACCCTCATACTGCAAGAGTCACCCCAGTAACACCAAAGGATGGATTGGATAGAAAACTAATTAGCCCCAAGTCACCACAGATTCACCTCCCTCAGCCACCCACTGCCTAAATCTTCTCACACAAATCAACTCTCCCAGCATTCCATCTACTTCATTTCCCGCCCACCATTTTTCCTCCAATTATCACAATCCCCTATCCCTCCTACCAGTAAAGGACTTAATGGTACCATACTAAAAAGCCCAGCATCTCACTAATCCACCTTAATTATTCTAACCAAACGTCCCTTTAAAAACAACAGTTCCCAACTCCTTTGATCCCATTTCCCATTATATCCCCTACCTCCCAACATTTCCCTCCCCCCCCCCTTGTTTTGCTCCCCTTAAGGAAAAAAAATCACTTGGGTTCTAGACCAATATTCTGTTCACGGTTAACCCTGTGGACCCTCTCTAATAGCTTATGCTGAAACTGGCCAGTTTGTGGGTGGTCTGGGGGTGGAATTAGGCTTGAGTGGAAGCTAAGCTGGTTAGTACCAATCTTCAGTCTGCTAACCAGCTGAGCAAATGCACCAAGAGGTCTTTTTACTAATGCGTGCTTACTACAGCAAAAAATGCCTTACCATGAGGCGTCCCATAGTAATTTTTTGATGTGCACATGCTACCCATGCACCAAAAAATAAAATTTGGTGTTTTTTTTTAGTGCTGGGACTGGGTCTGGGGGTGGAGTGTGGGCATGTTCTGTACTAATCGGTTAGTGCAGCTGCATTGCCATGTGCTAGAGGCTTTATCATTTATTATATGAAAGAGGGGGAAATGTGAGTCAATGGACATAAAAGGGAATTCTTTCATTTAAGTGCCCGCATTTTATATGCCCCTTGCATATGTAAATGCCTAGAATACTTGCACTTACGCACATATGTGTACACTTGTCAAACTGCCAGTCGAGCGCCTAAATACTTGTGAGGGGGTTTAAAGAACACTGCCCTTCACTCTTAAGAAAAATCCCTCTCTAACTAGCTTGGGCCACCATAAGAGCACCGATCCTGCCCTGGGAGGAAGTGAGCCAGGAGGGGCAGTGTCAGTACCTGGGAGTTTAAAAGACAGGGCTAGGCTAAGGTTAAAGAGGCCCAAGGAAGGAAAAACCGAAGCTCATGCCTATACTTTCACTGAGTACTGCTGTAAACTGGCTGAGATAAGCCAATTTTGTTAAGTCTGGCAAGCCTTGTGGAGGTCTGTCTGGGGCCAGAGCAGAGTTTCACAAGACCTGAGAACTTAATCTGTGTTTGGGGCAGGGCAGCTCCACCAGCCACAGATTGCTTGGCCTGCTAGCCAGAGGCCTACTTGGGACTGTTACTAAATAAGAAAAACTGTTGCATCTAATGTTCCTGTCCTGTGAGAGAACAAGTCCCAGGGCTCAGATGAATAAAAACATTTACTTTCACTTTATATACCTTGTCTGGCTAAGTTATTCCTAGGGCCAGTGGCGTACCAAGGGGGCGGGCGGTCCGCCCTGGGTGCACGCCGCTTGGGGGGTGCCGCGGCGCGCGCCTGTCAGCTGACTTCGCTAACTTCGCTGCAGCGCCCTGACTCTGTCCTGGAACAGGTTACTTCCTGTTCCGGCCGGGGCAGAGGGAGCTGCAGCGAAGTTAGCGAAGTCAGTGAACTCAGCTGACAGGCGTGCGCCGCGGCACCCCCCCCCAAGCGGCGTGCACCGGGGGGGTGTCATTTTGCCAGGGGGGGGCGCGCTGCACCTGGGGGGGGGGGGGCGCATCGGTGCTCCGCCCTGGGTGTCATGCCGGCTAGGATCACCACTGCCTAGGGCCCTGATGGCGAACCTATGACACGCGTGTCAGCACTGACACGTGTAGCCATTTTCGATGACACGCGTAGCCATTTTCGATGACACGCGGCGCCGCCGCAGTGTGGTCCGCCCTCCCTCCCAGAAACTAATCTTAAAGCCTCCTTTCACATCGCAGCAAGCAGCAGCAGGGCAGGCCACTCCTTCCTTCCGTGTCCTGACCTCGCCTGACGTAACGTCCGCGAGGGCGGAGCACAGAAGGAAGGAGGAGAGGTCTGCCCTGCTGCTGCTTGCTGCAATGTGAAAGGAGGCTTTAAGGTTAGTTCCGGGCCCGGTAGCGGGTGGAGGGGGGGGCCCGGCGACCTCGGGTGGGCAGCGATCTCGGGTAGGGGGGCCCGGGGGTGGTCCTAGTAGCAGTGATTTTTCTTTAAGTGACACACCACCCGAGTTATGCTTGGTTTTTTGGTGAATTTTGACACACCAAGCTCAAAAGGTTGCCCATCACTGGCCTAGGGCCACCCCATAACCCTCACCCAGGGTCTTACAGTGCTATTCTGCGACTACCCACCTAACTTACATAGCACATATTTGCAAGGGGGGCATATACAGGGGGCGGAGCATGGGTTAGGCTCCTCCATACATGTATATTCTGTATGTGCATCCCTGGTGCATTTACACACATGCATTTATGCAGGTCTAATGGCAGGTATGTAAATATTAGGTGCCCTTGTACTGGTTTATACTAATATTCTATAATGGAACCTGAATGCCAGGTTCCACAATAGAATGGGTTCTTACCATGCATCCATGGGGTGCCTAAATGGAGGTGCCCAGTTGTAGTAATGCCCCCATATGTACACTGTGCTGTACAGAGCAGTCATTGCTACAAACCTAACATCAGTGGTTTAGCGACTAAAGTTGCAAATTTGTCAATGTGGCCAAATTGTGCATGCAACTTAATTGTTTAAGAAGCCAATCAGCACCAATAATTGGCCAATAGCAAGCAATTATTGTCACTAATTAGAATTTACACGCAAAACTTTCTAAGCATATTCTGTAAAGTTGTGCGCATAAATTCTAATGTACGGATCTCAAAAGGGGCATGGCCATGGGAGGGGCATGGGTGGGTTGTGAGCATCTCTAGATATTATGGGCACTATTATAGAATACACCCGATCTGCTCCTAAGTTAGGTGCAGGCATATACCAAAAAACCTGGTGTAAATGGTCATGCCTAAATTTAGTTATGGGTCCAGGTACTACTTGTATTCTATAAACCATGTCTAATGTTAGGTGCGGGTTACAGACTAGCACTGCGCCATTTATAGAATCTAGTCCTAGTGTCCAAAAAGGCTGAATGATCTTAATGGAGTAGTTGAATGTTTTGGAAAATAGCTTTAACTGTTTTGGTGACAGTGTGGTTTATTCAAATCTTGATGGTAACATATGACAGATAACTGTTAGAATAAATATGAGTTCTCTAAGAATAAAAGGGGCACATTTGGAAGGAGATAAAATGGTCAAACCAAACATCTACTCGATCCTCAGCTCTCATGACTACAGATCAGATTCTTAATACTATGAGAGAAGCAGGAAGAGATGTTGACATTGATATTGTATTCCACCTCGAGACCAATGACTTGACAGGAAACAGAATTGGTTGTAGTGCAAGATTTCCAGAATTTACAGTCGGGGCTTATGTACCTGGCAAAGACCATAGCAATTTTAGAAGTCAAAGGTCTAGCATATCACCAACTTTAATAAGTAGTTCAAAACCTGACTCAAAGAAGGGTTTAAATAGATTGGGAGCTGGAATCAGGTGAAGAATAATAAAAGGACATACTAGAACTATAACCCAAGTCTTTCTATGAAAGGAAAGATCTTAATGAGAAATTCAGATAATACATTGGTAGACATTTAAACTAGTAGTGGTAAATGGTAGAGGGAAAGCAACAGATTTAGGCTGTCAACTCCTCAACAAGCAAATGATAATTGTGGGTTATATCACTAGTCTATTCATTAGAATTGCCCCCCCCCCCCCCAAAAAAAAAAAAAAAAAAGAAAAGATTGTGACATGCAGTCTGGCTCTAATGAACAGAATTTCTATTTCCCCATTCAGACTTTGCATCCAGTTCATTATGGATACCTAGATTTTTATCTTGAGAAGTACTTTGCAAATTGATTACAAGGAGTAACTGAAAGCTAAATAGGGTGTACAGCGCATGCATCTTGTAAGAGATTCCTAATTAACTTAGAAAATATATATTTTGTTATGGCCTCTACAGCCATCTTATACAAGACTCTGTGAGTTTTGCATGAGGTTTTATTTACATCAGAGACAGTTCTATACCAGTGCCTATCAAACTCTAATTGTTTCTTGGTTGAATTGCGCACTATGAATCAAGGAGTAGACTTGTTCACAGTGATCAGGCATCTCTTTAAAAAAAAAAACAATGGAATTAATCACATTATTTTAGTTCTGTATTCCAAGTATCAACCATTCAATCAACTAATCCAAGGATAAGTTCCCAGAAATTCCAGAGATTGATTTTTGCTCTAGCAGAAAATAGCTTAAAATGATATTTCTAGCACTTGATAAAGTAGCGAAAGCTTGAATCTGAGTGCAGAATGGTCTGAACAGGATAGCAGAGTCACTCGAATCCCCTCAACTTTCAAATCTGAATTTAT
Source organism: Microcaecilia unicolor (assembly GCF_901765095.1). Classification (NCBI taxonomy): domain Eukaryota; kingdom Metazoa; phylum Chordata; class Amphibia; order Gymnophiona; family Siphonopidae; genus Microcaecilia; species Microcaecilia unicolor. The sequence continues at coordinate 476,704,845 of NC_044033.1, read as the reverse complement.
ATGAAAGTTGAGGAGATGCAAGCTTGCATCTGATGAAGTAGACTTGAAAGTTCATGATGCAATAAATTGGTTAATCTGTAAGATGCCACTTGCCTCTGTCAAGCTAGTTAAGAGCAGCATTTAAATTTTTAATCTCTGAATGTGCATTGTTGAGGTAAAAAAAATCAAACTAGCTACATGAGTTGACCCACATATTGCCAGAGACAAGCCTAGGGCCTCCATAGATAAGAGCTGGCCCTGACTCTCAACTTTCATGTTAACAGTCCTCACAGTACATCACCTCTAACAGGTCAGAAGGAAAATTATCCAAACTCTGGGGTGCATGATAGGCTAAGAAAATCACCATATCAAAATTACTACATTACAAGAGGAAACATTCAGAGCCATAGTGTTGATGGATAGGATTATTTCTTAATGGAAAAGAATCATGATGTACAATAACCATTCCTTCTTCCTCTTCCCCCCTCCCCCCACCCTGTTTATTCAATCAACATTTCTGAAAAAAAAAGGAAAAATCAGGGCAGCATAATTGCATGAAATGAAAACCCTTCTCAGTTTTGAAGTTTCAGTAATATATAAAATATGCATACATTCATTAGCAATCAGCTCATGAATGGTGGACATTTTACTATTTAAAGACAGTAACTAGTGTCTAATTGCTTCTTCAGTTCCACTGCAAAACATCAGGTACCTTTAGGGGATTAGAAGAACCACATCTATTCTTTTTCAGTGGTTCGGAATATATGTACTTAGCTGCCTATGGAGCTCGTTTTCGAAAGAGAAAAATGTTTTAAAAATGGCATAAATTGGCATTTGGATGTTTTGCTTGCCAAAATGTTCATATTGCTATCTTCTAAACATTTTCCCATGTTGTTTGTCCACAGTATGTTCAAATCACAAGGGGTCGTGTCAGGGCATGTTAAGGGCGGGATTTCATCATTCCTAACACTTGGATGTTTTTCTGCCATAATGGAACAAAACAGCAGCATCCAGGACTAAAACTAAGACATTTTGAGCTGGACCTGTTTTAATAATGACTAAGCCACAAAAAAGTGCCCTAAATGACCAGATGACCACTGGTCACTGACCTGCCATCCCCCAACGATGTGAAAGAAACAGTACATATCAGCTTTTATGACAGCCTCAGATGTTATGGCTAGTCCCATTAGAGCAGCAAGCAGGTCCCTGGAGTCTAGTGATCTGTGCAGTGCACTGTGGAGAAGGGATCCAGGCCCATAATCCTCTCTGTTACACGTGTGGTGGAAACTGTGAGCCCACCCAAAACACGCCAAAAACCTACTGTACCCACATATAGGTGACACCTGCAGACATAAGGGCTATTGTAGTGGTGTATAATTGGGTACAGTAGGTTTTTGGTGGGTTATGGAGGGCTCCCCATACAATATAAGGGAGCAATGCTGAGAAGATATATCTAGGACTTTTTATGTGAAATTCACTGCATTACCCCCCCCCCCCCCCCTCCCCAGGGTGTCTCACTGCTCTGCTGGGATGTCTGTGTGGCCAGTTTATTAAGAATGCTGGCTCGTCCTACATCACAATGGTTTGATTTTGTGCATTTTTCACTTGGACTTTTTTTTTTTTAATGGGCCAAAAAGACTCACTGAGTACAACAACATCTAGAAAAAGGCCATTTTTGAATCAAAAAGATAAATGTTTTGCTGTTTCAAAAATCAGTATATTCACCACTTGAATTTTGAACGGTCTGAGCAAAACATCCAAAGTCAGATTTAAACGTTATAGCGAAAATGCCTCTCCACATGAATCAGTCTTCAATTATGTTAACAGACATACTTTACCACTAAAAGAAATTAAAAAATATATATATAACATTTAAGTGCTGAACTTACAAAGGGGTATTTTTACTAAACTGCGCTAAAAAGCAGCCTTAGCACACCCTCACACAGGTTTTTCCCATGTGCTAAGGCCATTTTACTGCAGCTGGAAAATGGCCAGTTTTCTATTTTTAAAAAAATGTATAGACTGCACTATTTCATAATTGTAGGCAGATAACATAACATACATTTTTCCTATTAATGGCAATGCACTAATGTTAGAAGTGAACTAAATAATACTTTTAGAGGGAGAGATACCCAAACACCCAATTATGCACAACATACAATATAGAGGGTTTTCTTTTACAACGTGAGCAAGCACAAGGACTGCTTCTCCAGGCTTTTCCTCCTGTAACACTCCTTGTGCTTGCTCACGTTGTAAAAGAGAACCCTCTATATTGTATATAATGCTCTAATGTTGCCATAAGCACATGGGAGGAGATCCGCCGGCAAGCAGAGAACTCAAACACCCCACGGTAAAAACAGAAAAATGCAAAGAGTGGGAGAGCGACCAAGGATGCCAGAAACTGGCACATGACCATTCATAAAATTACCGAGTGAGCACTTACCAACATCATGTAGGCAGAGAGGGCTCATACAGTAATGTGCAGGTACAGGGGGCATAACCAGACCTCGAAGTGAGGGGGGGGGGGTCCAGAGCCCAAAATGAGGGGGCACATTTTGGACTGCCTCCCCGCTGCTCCCCCACCCCCTGCTGCAACGCCACATACCTTGGCTGGTGGAGGTCCCCAACCTCCGCCAGCTGAAGCGTTTCTCCATCGATGCTGTCCTTGCATTGCCTGCTCTGCTTCCTCTCACATAAGTACATAAGTATTGCCATACTGGCACAGACTGAAGGTCCATCAAGCCCAGTGTGGCCAATCCAGGTCACAAGTACCTGGCAAGATCCCAAAACAGTACAATACATTTTATGATGCTTATTCTAGAAATAGGCAGTGGATTTTCCCCAAGTCCATTTTAATAATGGTATAAGAAGTAGTAGTATATGGACTTTTCCTTTAGGAAGCCATCCAAACCTTTTTTAAACTGCTCTTACTACATTCTCTGGCAATGAATTCCAGAGTTTAATTACACGTTGAGTGAAGAAATATTTTCTCCGATTCGTTTTAAATGTACTACTTTGTAGCTTCATCACATGCCCCCTAGTCCTAGTCACATTGCGCATGCTCGATTTTAACAAAATTGAGCATATGAGAAGTGTCACACATGCTCAGTTTCACTAAAACTGAACATGCTTGTGACATTGTACTACTGTTGTACCTGGGGCAATTGAGGTTTAGTGACTTGAAAAGGGTCACACAGAGCTGCAGAGGGAATTAAACCTGGGTCCCCAGGATCTCATTAGGCAGCAGCAGAAATCAAACCCCAGTTCCCCAGGTCTGCAACCTGCTACACTAACCATTAGGCCACTCCTCCACTCCAGGGGAACATGACTTTCTGATAAGAACAACACTGTGGCTAAGGTAAAGACAGAGAAGACTGCTGTAAGTTTGCTAAGGATGTTAATTGCATGTATGTGTTTTAAAGCCTATAGGCTATGGTTTTGGACAACAGTCAGAGTACCCGGGTTTAATGAACATTGATGTTTGTATTTGCACTTTGGATTAAGTTTTGCAAGGACACTGTATAGTGGTTATAAAAAGCCCATGGTGAAGCATCTACTTAAGTTATAAATAAAAGCATGTAAACAGTATAGCTGTGCCCTATCTCATCCATGAAAAGGGAGATGTTTGTTTTATGTTTAAGCTCTTGTTATACCATCTTACCAATTGTAAAAAATCAAAATGGTGTACAATCCAGTACACAGCGGAATGCTGAGTTCCTGTCCCAGACAGCTGAGCTTAGAATGGCCAGAGCACGATTCAACATATGACCTGAAATTCTCCCTTAGCATGCTTTATCTGAAGGGTTTGCCCCTTCAGTACCACCCCACCACCAGATGTAAACCTTACTGAAACAGGGGCAGAAATTATTCCACTGGGTGAGGGCTAGAGCTCTATTGAATCCAAAGCTATACTGCCCTCCAAAGGAAAATGACTGTATTTGCATAATAGGAATTACAGTCAGTTTAGGATTCTTTGCACCAAGCCACACTAAATTTGTAGTTAAAACACTGTATCTGATGTTTATGTGAAGATATCAGTTGAAAACAATTCACCGTAATTGCAAAAAGTTGCATTAAGGAAAAACAGCATATATGATTTACTGCAGATAGTGTTCTTGCTTAGCAGGGCAGTATAGCTGTCACATGTGTAAGGTATGTGTCGTAATACATGTGCTGAGTTTTAAAAATGACATTCCTGCATATACTCCACTTTTCTGTCCCTGGCTTCTCTCCTTTCCCAGAAAATTCAAAAAGAGAGAATTTCCACTAACCAAAAAAAATGACCACTTACAGGAAGGAAAAAGGCCTGAAAGAGCTCCTAGATACTTTTTAAATCTATCGGAGCTATAACAGATCTTTATGATCTTCTGTTCATCGTTGACCAAAAAAACCTTAAAAAATTGCTAACAATTTCCTGTCAGTTGCATATTAAAGATCTTATTCTTGAAAATTAATGTGCTTACAATTTTCTGGCGAACTAAGGTTTTCACACCCTACTATTGCGTTTTAGTTGATTCTCTCCTTTCCCTCCATGCTGGGTCACAGAGCCTATACTTCTGACCACTACGGGGAGTATAATTTTCAGCCCAAAGAATTTAGGGGCCTTTAACAGAGTGGTGGTAAGCTAAACGCGGGCTTACCGTTCGCTATTCCGAGACTACTGCCGGCTCAACGCAGCTGCTGGCGGTAGTTCCGGGTCGAGCGTGCGCCATTTCCAGGGGGGAACCCCGGAAAAAGTTAGTGTGGCGGTAATGCAGGAGCCTTTACCACCACCTCAGTGGTAAGGGCACCCTGCCGCATGACCACACGGTAAAAGTTTTTTTTTTTACTGCATGGCCATTTTCTTTTGGGGTTTTTTTACATACTGCAGTGAAAAGGGCCCTGGTGCAAGGGGAAACGGGCTACCGCAGTGCCCTTTTTCCCTCAGCTTGGTAAAAGGATCCCTTATTTGGGTAACTTTTTAGTTACTCGTGCAATTTTATTTTTTGAAAACAGGCCTTCAATTTTCAGCATGTACCATTTACCACAGGCTTTGCTCCAGTTTTGAAAGTGAAAGTTATCTGTGTATTTTCATTTGGAAATTTGCAATGGGGAATGTACCCGTTTTTTTTCCTGGTTCTTTTTCCATGTAAAACAATACATCTGAACTTGAAAATGCAATCTACGCACACTTTCCTCCTTAAACCAAAATACTCCCTGGGGAATGTCTCGGCTCAAGGTGACTAAAAGTACTGTTGTGGAACAATTCATGTCTTTTTAGAAATGTTTTATGGGAGGGCAGTTTCCAAACAGTATACCTATGTGTGTAAATCACAACCCATGTAAATGGCTTTATAAATTGTTAGACAACCAGAAAAGGAAACAACCGGCAGCTGGAAGGGGCCAATCAGCCTTTACTCGCTGTTATTTACATTGCCATTTACCTAGTGTACCTGAATGTAGCATTCCTTGAGCAACTAATGCAAACACATAGCTAAATCCAAATAAAATAAATACAATTGTTATGTTATTTTACTATTAAATGACAGACTATAGAGAGAGGACATGTAATCACAGTGAAAATATCATTTCCATCTATTTTTAAGTCATCATTTTTGTCTACTTCAGAAGATGGGTGAGGGTATCAGTGGTTTTTTTTGGTTTGTGTTTTTTTTTATTTTTTACTTCTTATACTTATGTTTCACTTCTGTCCCAAGTCTTGATTTATTTTTCTCTGCTAAAACAGGATTAACCCTGTTACATGGTTTAGTAATTCTGTTTCCAATGTGAATCATGGTTCAGTACCTTTGTACTAAATCGTGAGCTGAGAGTCAAATCAAAAAACTTATACAACTCACCAGGATAACAGCTTATATTTATTGCAAATTAAGGGGCACAATTGCTAAAGCAGGGCTTCCCAAAGCTGTCCTGGAGACCCCACTCTCAGTCTGGTTTTCAGGGTATCCACAATGCATGTAATAAATGTGCATTTATTGGAACCCTAGTATATACAAATTGATCTCATGCTCCTTCGCTCTGAATCTCCTGCATACTCCACTGTCTGGGGTCCCTGGGACAGGTTTGGGAAGCCCTGTATTAAAGGATTTCTCCTACTTTAGAGGCAGTTTTATAAACAGGCACCTCCATTTAGGTGCTCTGATGCCACACAATGAAAATCTGTTCTATGACAACCTCTGGACAACCCAAATTCTGCGACAGAATACTAGAATAACAGGGCCGCTAAGAGACAGAGCTGGCCCTGTCACTCAGGCTGCCATGGTGCTCCACTGCCCTGTACCTTCCTCCTCCTTTTCTCTTCTCCCTTGGTCTGTCACTCTCACTGCTCCTGTGTGCCAGGACCCGGGATATCGTGTTAACTCAATTACCTGGGTCCCGACATGCATGAGCAGAAGAGAGACAAACCTCAGTGCCAGGCCTGGACCTAGGGAATCTTGCACCCTATACCCCACCTTTTGGCGGTCCTGTAGCTCAACATGGTATCAGTGTGCCTAACATTTACATGCCCACAGTTAAACCAGCCGTAGACCTGGCATAACTGTGGTCACGTAAATGTGGGAGGGACACACAAGTGGGAGTCCTTCCCATGTCCTGCCTATGTACAAGGTATAACACTCTATTGCCCCAGGTACAGACTAAGTATGTGGATATAATATATAAACTGCTGTGATCGTAACCACAGAAAGGCAGTATATCTAATCCCATCCCCTTTTCCTTCCTTTTATATGCCCACCTTGCATTTATGCATTAACCCCCACATTTAAAAAGCCACACTAGCAGCTGCTGGTTGTTATGGCTACTTATCATTTTTATTGCTTACTGATAAGAATCTAAAGAATCAATTTATTTTGCTAGGCATTTTTTTTATTCTTTTCTTCATTATTTTTGTAGTCTATATAAAATTAGCATGTAGCCATTAATACCAAAAATAAGAATTTTACAGTGGTAAAAATGGCCTTAGTGCATGGAAATGGCCCGTGTAGGGGTGCACTAAGACCACTTTTTATTGGTGTTTGGTAAAGGGTCTCCAAAGAGTTAGATTAGTCCATTTCATGTAACATTTGAAGCCCATTTTACACATAACATAGATATCAAAGATCGAAATTCAGATGACTAGATTAGGACATGCATAATTCTGGCAGTATTTTACAACCCTTCTGTAAAATACCTATAAGGAAAGACAGGAGTTCACATATATTGCAGGATCAGCCATTTCACAACTATACACATGGCAGAAAGTATATGGCACATACCCTGCATCTTCCAGGTGGAAGCAGCAATTTTACAGTTTCCATAAGTAAGTGGGTACCATTCTATATGCAGCTGTCCAGTTTCACAAAAATCAATGTACAAGATTTTGAAAATTTTCAAAAAAGAAAATAATCAAGAAAAGTTAAATGCTGAACATAAAACTATATCCATAGAAAGAAAGAAAAAAAAAATCAAGGAAACAGTATACAACCAACAAAACAAAAACAACCTACATCAAGGGAAGAAAGGCAAAATTAAGGAAATACAAGAAATCAAAAGGGGCTCATTACCAGAATCTCAGCTAATTGTGGTGGTTACTCTTACAAACTCATTTCTAATCCCCAGCTACATCATCCCCCAACACATATTAAGAAAATTAACTGACCAACAATTTCCCTGAGTGGGCTCAAAGAAAACACACCTACCTTTTAAAGAAATCAAGTACTTACATGGGAATCTTAAATAAAAAGAACCTCCCAATGCAAGAACTGTACTTTTCAAAGACAGAAAAGATTTCTACCTCCGTTGTGTGGTATGTGCCACTTTAGGGAAATGTTGTATTTTTTTTGCCCACAAATACAGTATATTTTGAGAGAACTTCAAAATCAACATCTTATCCTTTTCATTGGAAAATGTGACTTAAACTGAAGAAATTTTTTATTCTTATCTTCCAATTTAGTAATCATTTCCTGGGAAAACTGAAATAACTGAGCTATTGTTCCCTCAGTCCTTGTGAGCACTGCCTACCCATCATGAAAGGTAATCTCTTTATCTTCTTGTGGTGAGCCATTCTAGTTCACCTCCAGGTAAGGAAGTAATACTGGCTTCAGCAGTGAAACCACACTCCCTCCCTGGCCTTCTCATGCACTGATATTTCCCAATATTGTGGAAGACATGATAACTAATCAGGTTTTGGAAGCCAACAGTGGAGATCCTCTCAGCTGAACTAATTGAAGTACCATTCACTGATGAATTCCAATTAGTCACTAAAGCAGAACTATGTCCAGACACAACATGCTTGTCCATAGTACCCTAAATCGGAGTACCGGCTACAGCTACTTCTTGGGCTTAACTTTCCTTTTTCTCATAATAACATAACAAAACAGTAACTCACAGTTATGCAGGTCTTCTGAAACAAACTAAAACTTGTTTCTCTATTTGTACTCCTATTGTGCTCCAAGGGGTTCCCAAGGAACCTGGTGTGTTCCTTAGTGTATGCCCTATTGGTCACACTCCTACTACTAATCATTTTTATATTCCCTTATCTCTTGTTTGTTCTGTCTGTCCTAATTAGATTGTAAGCTCTGTCAAGCAGGGACTGTCTCTTCATGTTCAAGTGTACAGCGCTGCGTATGTCTAGTAGTGCTTTAGAAATGATAAGTAGTAGTAGTTATAGCACTGCTAGATGTATGAAGCGCTGTACACATTATATGCAGATACTTTCTCTGTCTCTAGAGGGCTTGCAATCTTTTTTTTGTACCAGGGGCAATGGAGGATTAAGTGACTTGCCCAAGGTAGAAGGAGCTGCAGTGGGAATTGAACCCAGGTTGCCAGGATCAAAGCCTGCTGCACTAACCATTAGGCCACTCCTCCACAGCCATGTGCTTGCAGCTGTGTGCCACACACTGGTTGTGAAGGACCTAAGGTACAGTAAGATAACATCTCTTCGAGGCATCTCATTCAGCTTGTTCCAGCCACAGCACCTGGCAAAATAGAAGCTGGTACCAACAGTATACCTCCTTCCTCCAATGTTCTGGCTTTTGAAGAAGTTGATTAACATCATTGCAGGGCATTCCATTCAGCCTGCTCAAGCCACAGCACTGAGCAAAATAGAAGATTATATCAACAATATTTTGCTCCCTCTAGGGCCAACACTATAAGGCACCTCCTTCCTCCAATGTACTGCAGAACGTGCCAGCTTTTGAAGGACCCGAGCTGCAGGGTAGTCTGTTCCAGCAACAGCACTGAGCAAAATGGAACATAGAAAATGATACCAACAGTATTTTGCTTCCTATAGGCCAACACAGGGGATTCCTCCTTCCTCCAATGTGCTGCAAAATGTGATGACTTTTGAAGGAATTGAGACACAGTATGATGATATCACTGTTGGGCATCCCTTTCAGCCTGCTTTAGCCACAGCACCAGGCAAAATAGATTGTGATACCAACAGTATTCTGCTCTTGTTAGTTCAACACCATGAAATACATTCTTTCTCCACTCAGGTTCTTCTTTGCTTGTTAGCTACCGTGAGCTCTTTTTCAGACTCCCTTACACAACTTCTAGAAACCTGAGGTCTCTTGACTCACATTATCTTGTTCTACCAGGCCCAAGAGAGCCCATTATGAATTTACAAGACAACCTACTTCTGGCTCCATACCCCCTCTTTATGTCCAAACAGTCTTTTCAGAAATGTAAGGTGCTGCTGACAGTTTTTTTCCAACAAGTTTTGAACACTGCCTTTGGGCTAGATGATTGACCGGCTAATTGAAGTTATTTTATGTTAACAAATGCTCTGGTGTGTTTGTGAACTTTTCTTTCTTAATTAGAGTTCCTTTCTTTTATGTTTTTCAATATTTTTTATTTGTACATCGTTCTGACCTGTCTGCCAGACAGCACAGTATATCAAATGTAATAAACAATGGACACTCAGTTCTACATCTATGCGGATGATGTGCAGCTACTCATACCCATTGAACCTGACTTACCTACAGCCTTGAATAAACTGATTACTTGTCTAGCATCAATTCAAGAATGGGCTAAACACAACAAACTTTGCCTGAACCCAAGTAAAATCCAGCTTCTCTGAGTCCCTAACACAAGTGGATACATATCTGACATCAAAATCCCTTTTGGGAAGTATGAACTCCCCCTCAAATCACATGTCAGGAACCTTGGAATATAGTTAGATTCAACACTTACTCTGATTCCCCAAATCCAAGCAACCTTCAAGAGCTGCTTCTACTATTTGTGACAGCTACGCTGCCTTTTTTCCTTACATCGAGAAGGTAAATCTTATCCCAGTTGTACATGCCATGATAACATCAAGACTGGATTACTGCAATGCACTATACAATGGTCTGACTACAAAGGGCCTGCACCAGCTCCAGTTGATTCAGAATGCAGCAGCAAGACTCATAGTAGGTTGTAAGCGACGTGACCACATCACACTATTTTTGCAAAAACGTCATTGGCTACCAGTACAATATAGGGCTAAATTTAAAACTCTGTGTCTGATCTTCAAGGCCCTGAAAGGAAATGGCCCTGAGTATCTGAAGAATAGGATAATCCTCCACACACCGCCAAGGACACTAAGGTCCTCCCATGGACTTTCACTAACTACACCCTCTCCAAACTTGTTAAGTTCTAGTGATAAGTTCAGAGTGGTAGCAAAAGCTCCTCACTACTATTAGAGCTTGATTTTATTACAAGATGCCTATGTGAAGAAATCCAAAAAGGAGTCTATTTTAAGCCTATTTTGGAAGGCAACATGGGCTTCTAGTGATCTCCTCGAGATCTGCTTAGATGTTACGTTGAAAAAACAGTGGCTAGATCTATTTTTCAGACTACCTCTCTACCCTTATCTCCCCGTACGCTCCTACCCGAAACCTCCGCTCACAGGACAAATCCCTCCTCTCTGTTCCCTTTTCCACCATCGCCAACTCCAGGCTCCGCCCTTTCTGCCTTGCCTCTCCCTATGCTTGGAACAAACTTCCTGAGCCCATATGCCAAGCCCCCTCCCTGCCCATCTTTAAATCCTTGCTCAAAGCCCAACTCTTCAATGTCACCTTCGGTACCTAACCATTTCACCTCTATCCAGGAAATCTAGACTGCCCCAATTTGACTGTCTGCACATGTTGTCCATTAGATTGTAAGCTGACTGCACATGTTGTCCTTTAGATTGTAAGCTCCTCTGAGCAGGGACTGTCCTTCTTTGTTAAACTGTATAGCGCTGCGTAACCCTAGTAGCGCTTTAGAAATGTTAAGTAGTAGTAGTAGTAGTAGGTTCTTCTTTGGTAACAACATTCTCCACTGTTGATAGAGTGCCATTGACTTCCAATGGAATTATGAATGAAACTTAAAATATTGCTTTTGACCTTTAAAGAATTGAGAGCTGAAAAAACTAAAAACACAAGTCAGGAGACTAGAACGAGCTTGGAACAAAAAAAGAGACGAACAAACACGAAACGACTGGAAACTACTCCGAAGAAAATACAAATATACCATAAAACAGACAAAAAGACTACACTACAAAACATTAATAGGACCAAACTACAAAGACACACATAAACTCTTCAACCTCGTGAACAAACTGTTAGACACCACACCAGTTACAACCAACGGCAAAGATACACCAAGTGTTGACAACTTTGCGACATACTTCAAGGAGAAAATTATACTACTACGACACAAAATACCCGCCAGCCCTACATAATACACCACTCTTCTAGATTGTCTAGATCCAGAAGAAGGAACACACCCAGCAGACAGAACCTGGACCGAATTTGAACTACTGTCAGAAGACCTCATCTCGATAACTCTCAAAAGATATGCCAAATCCAACTGCAAACTAGACATATGCCCAAATAGCCTCATGAAATCTGCTCCTCAACAATTCATAATAGACCTAACAAACCATATAAACCACATGCTACAAAATGGACTCTTCCCAAAAGAAAAAGGAAAAATCTTACTCACCCCAATTCCTAAAGATACAAAGAAAAACACGAGCGAAATAACCAACTACAGGCCAATAGCATCCATACCACTAATAACCAAGATAACTGAAGGTATGGTAACTAAACAACTCACAAACTATCTAGACAAACATTCAATACTCCATGATGCCCAATCAGGATTCCGTTCGAATCACAGCACAGAAACAGTATTAGTCACCCTCATGACCAAATTCAAACAAATAATTGCAACTGGCAACAATATACTCCTCCTACAATTCGACATGTCAAGCGCCTTCGACATGGTTGATCATGGAATCCTACTACACATACTTGAATACTTTGGCATAGGAGGAAATGTCCTGAACTGGTTCAAGGGGTTCTTAACCATGCGTTCGTATCAAGTCACATCAAATTCAACCACGTCCAAAGCATGGACACCTGAATGTGGAGTCCCACAAGGATCGCCTCTCTCACCAACTATATTCAACCTAATGATGATCCCTTTAGCAAAACTCCTATCAAACCACAACCTCAACCCATACATATACGCCGACGATGTGACAATATACATCCCATTCAAACAAGATACCAAAGAAATCTCCAACGAAATCAATCAAAGTCTACACATCATGAACACATGGGCAGATGCATTCCGCCTGAAACTAAACGCAGAAAAAACCCAATGCCTGATACTCACCTCCCAATACAACACAAATGAATTCAATGCAATAAACACACCAACCCTAAACCTCCCAGTCTCAGAAACGCTAAAAATCCTTGGAGTCACCATCGACCGCCACTTAACACTCAAAACCCACGCAAACAACACAACCAAGAAGATGTTCTACTGCATGTGGAAATTGAAAAGGATAAGACCATTCTTCCCAAGATACGTCTTCCGCAGCCTAGTGCAATCCCTCGTCCTCAGCCACCTGGACTACTGCAACTCACTATACGCGGGCTGCAAAGAGCAAATACTGAGGAAACTTCAAACAGCCCAAAACACAGCAGCCAGGCTCATCTTCGGAAAACCAAGATATGAAAGGGTAAAACCACTATGAGAGAAACTACATTGGCTTCCACTTAAGGAACGCGTTACTTTTAAAGTTTGTACACTAGTCCATAAGATCATCTACGGCGAAGCCCCAGTGTACATGTCTGATCTAATAGACCTACCACCCAGAAACGCTAAAAGATCATCCCGAACACACCTAAACCTCCACTTCCCCACTTGCAAAGGCATGAAATACAAGATGCTGCACGCGTCAACCTTTTTCCACAAGAGCACGCAGGCTTGGAATACACTACCGCGCAACCTGAGAATGATTGACGATCAAGCTTCCTTCCGTAAACTACTAAAGACTCACCTGTTTGAACAAACTTACGGAAAGAGCCAACTCACATAGAGTCCATACTCACTATTCATCAATGCAATTTACATCCACTTTGATCCCTCATCCCAGTCTATCATACACTTATCCACGGAACTATGGACACCATGAGGCTCATTTTCAAAGCACTTAGCCTCCCAAAGTTCCATAGAAACCTATGGAACTTAGCCTCCCAAAGTGCTTTGAAAATATGCCTCCATATGTCTTTGTCTAACACTACCCTTTAGCTTCCCATTGTCCCCTTCCAATTATTTCTATGTTGATGTCCCATTGTCATATTCCTAATTTGATATTTGAATGTCTCGTATATCTTTGCACAATGTAATCCATAACCAAATTGTAACAAATGTATTTCTATTATTCATATCCTATTGTAAGCCACACTGAGCCCGCAAAAAGGTGGGAAAATGTGGGATACAAATGCAATAAATAAATAAATAAATAAAAATCCCATCCTATTTGAAAGAGCAGTTAAGGGGGTGGGGAGAGGGCCCAGAGGGAAAGGATTCCCCTAGGTGGGAATATGTGTTGTGGGAAGTACCCCCTCCAAGCAGAAAGGCAGTATACCACAGAAATTGCCTGCTTCCCCTCCCACCCTTTCCCTGATCAGCTGGCGGCAGCCCGGGCCTTGCTGATGCCAAACTATTGTCTAAATCCTCTCCTGTTGGCCTACAAATCTCATCAGTAACTACAAAGCAGCTTGCTGCCTTGGCTGCACCTTCAAAGTCAGGCCACCTAGTTAGCTGGGTGTTGGGTTGTAATTTGGGCACAAGATCCAGAATGGGAGCCTGTGTGGTGGCTGATGGAAGCTAGTGGGGCTGAGGGTCCCATCATCCTGTGCTTGGCAGCTGGTTGGGGATCACCAGCACTGGTGAAAGGAGGAGATGGTGGAGGCCGCCTGATGGCCTCAGTGGTAGCAGGTGGGACTGCCTGGGGCTGCTATGTTCCCTTTCTGGAGGTTAGAGCTCTGGTGTATGCTTAAAAGATCCCCACATAGGCCCAGGTTTCCTTCCTTCAGCCGTGTGAGCAGCTGCCCAGCTTTTCTTCCTGGAGCAGCTGCAACTTCTGGCAGTGATAATTTCCAAGCTGCACATTGTGGGCAAGGAGCTAATTAGTGAGGCGCAGCAGCTGTCATCTCTGCCTGTAGGGTCTGTGATGGGCCCGCTGTACCTCCTCTTGTGGCTCATCACCCTCATGGTGCACATCGGCAAAGACTTCAGGGAATGGGAGGGGGGTCCACCACTGCAGCCACCTGTGTCTAGCCACTTCTGCCTGCTCTTCATCCTTGCTGGCCTCATGTGCAGGCGCTGTTGCCACATTTGCTGCCTCTTCAACTTACCCTTGGGTCTGCTGGGGCTTGTGGCCTGCCTTGGCCTCTGAGTTTGTCATCACCTGCATAGGGAAAGTGGAGGAAATGTGTTTGTTCCACTACCTAACCTTCCACTGTTTTGCAGCATTCTTGTACATACCCCTCCATGTGCACATCCAGCCCACAGATAGTGAGAAATGACATTGTCACACAACCCAAAGATGTGCCTCTACATGCAACACTGATGGGCATAGGAGCCCCATATAAGAGGCTTGGGGAAGCTAAGCCTCCCTAGCCCCAACTGCAACCTTTCCTGCCCACCAGTCCACTGCCTTCCTGTACTGCATTGCCCGCTGTCACTTCTCTATCCTGCTGCCGCCTTATAGCACCTTTTAGCTCCCTTCTTCCCAGTTCCACCTCTGCTGGGTCCGTGCAAATAAACAAGGAGTGAAGACGCTCAGGACCGCAACTCTTCCTGCACCGCTAATGCTTCCTCTGCCGGTCATGCCTCCTCTGACGTAAATGCCGAGTAAACACTGGCGCTACAAAAATAAAAATATTTTTGTTGCAAAGGAAATGACACGTGCTGGGGATGGGAAATACCGCTAGGCTGCTGCAGTAGCCTAGCAGTACTTCCAGTTTAGCGAGCGGTAAGCCCACGGACTTCCTGCCACTTAGTAAAAGACTCTCTAAGTTAGGCGCTATTGTGTAACGTGTGTGCTCAATTTTGCGTGCTAGTTGCAAAACTGTGTGTCCAAGTTTATAGAATTAGAGGGGTGGCCTTGAAAGTCCCAAGTAAAATACAGTGGCATAAATGGACTAGTTAACTACAAAAGTTGAATGTACCAAGTGATATCCATGTGCTTAAATTGCTTTTGCTGAGATTATCATGCATTAAAAATGGCTTTTTTTGAAATTTCTTTCTATATACTGCATAGCAGAATTAGCTGAGGGAAGCCTAATTACATTAGCATGCCAGACAGACTCGTAGTGCTGTTAAGAAAGTGTCTGCCATAACTGAACTGGCTGACTACACAAGCTGTAGATATCAAATGATATTTATTTCCTTTAAAAATTCCCTTTCCTGGATTTATTTCAATATTTTCGAACAGAATTTCGCTGTAGAGGCCCTAATTGCATTAGCATACCAGATAGATTGGTTATAAGGTGCAGTTATAAAAGCAGCCTTAGTTAAGAAAGGATCTGCTATAACTAGATAGTTGAGTGTATCAAGAGATATTAAGGGGGAAGTTATCACGTGGGCTACCAATCAGCCTGTCTGCGCTCTTTGCTCTCCTTAAATGACCATAGGATTGTCTTACCAGGTGAATTATATGCAAATGCTTAGAATCACTGCGGTCAATTTTTCTTCCAGCTTTAATTGTCTTTTTAAGCTTTTGCTTGGTGCATTTACCTGTCATTAGCCTTTCTAAAGGCTTGATTTGGCTGCCTTGCTTATGGTGTTCCATTCATTGACTTACACAACAAACAGACTCCTGAAGCAGGCGTTTTTTGCCGAAACACAGCTCCGTGTTGAGTCTTTTTAACCTTCTTTTAATAAAGCATTTTGATTACTCGCCTCCACGGTGTCTTGGAAGTGTCGTGTTGATCTCACTACTTTTTTGCTGTTCTTTTACTTTTTATTTGAGACATGAAGACTTTAGTGTCACATTTGATGTTCAGAGAACATGTTCAAGTTCATGGCATCTTGAGCCATTAGTATTAATGTTTTACTTTTTGCACATAGATTAAATAATTTTGAATACCGAAGGCCTTCTATTCAAAGTCATTTAACCAAACCTGGCCAATTAAAAGGCTCTCAGCACCTGACCATCAATATTCAATGGCACTTAACTGGGCACTGCCACTTTATATCGCCTTTGACTGCCACTGTGTCTGGTTAGTGCCAGGGTGGTTCATGGGTAGAGCCTGCACTTAACCAGCTATCGGTGATATTCAGTCTGTTAACTGGTTAAGGGGGTCTTTTATAAAGGCACGCTAGCACTTATAGCACATGCTAAATGCTAGAGACGCCCATAGGAATAAGTAGGCATCTCTAGCTTTTAGTGCATGCTTATTTTTAGTGCGTGCTAAAAACGCAAGTGTGCCTTTGTAAAAGGACCCCTGAGTAAGCAGATAAAGTTAAGACAGCAAAAAAGCTACTTTTATCTACCAGGTTAACCGTGCACCAGTCTGAATATTGACCAGTCTGCAGTTAGCTTCCGGATGACCATTGTGACCCAGCTTTCAATGCTGATGCCCAGACATGGCCTGGCATTGACTATTCAGAATTCATTTTAAGATTTGAAAAATGGTGCACCATTTATCATGTCCACCACTTTGAAATTGTATAAACCTGTTCGGCCATGGAGGTCAGCCAGTAAACTGTTATTGGAAATTCCTAGTTTTTGATCCACTTTGTGGAATGTTTTGCCTGTTGATTTACATAAAATTGACTCATCTCAGTTTTAGAAAGCAGCCTAAGGCTATTTTATTTCATGAGGCATTTGTAAGAGTGGGATTTTATTAGGAAACATCTGTACAGGGGAGTATGAAGGCCAGGACTGGCTCTCAGCTATTGTTTTTTATTGTATGTAATATTCATTGTTATGTATATTTTGTGGTGTTATAAAAATTTTATTAGGTATGTGGCCTTGTAATCCACTAAGAACTGTGGACTATGCGGAATATAAATATTTTTTAAATAAATAAATTCTGGCTCAGTTCCACCCACGGCAGTTAGCAGCTTAAAAACTGACGACTCCAACAGCTGAGTATTACTCCCCGAGTTGCTAAAATTATGAAGCATTTTCCACATGTAATGCAAAGGGTCCTCATAAAGTTGTATGGGGCCAAATATGTATAAAATGCAAATGTGCTGAAAGTTGAACTATATTTTTACACAGAACCGCATGTAGGCAATCCCAGGGGCTAAGGGGCCCTTTTACTAATGCGCATAGGTGCCTACGCACGTTCAACGTGCAGCAATTTGGAACTACCGCCCGGCTACCGTGAGCCCCGGATGATAATTCCAATTTTTACGCACGTCTGAAAATATTTTTTTCTTTTCTACCACGTGGCGCTAACCAGGCAGTAATCGGCAGTGTACACGTGCTGATTACCGCCCAGTTAATGTGCGAGACCTTACCAGTAAGTCAATGGGTGGCGGTAAGGTTTCAGGGCCAAAATGGATGCGCACCAATTTTTATTTTGCTGCACAGCCATTTTCAGCAAAAAAAGGCCCCTTTTGCAGGCGTGCTGAAAAATGGACCTGCGAGTGTCCAATACACATGCCTACAACAGCGCAGGCCATTTTTCAGCGCACCTTAGTAAAAGGACCCGATAGGTTTAGGAGGCTGCAATATACCTCAAGGACAGGATAAAACTAAGCCCTTCGGGGTCCGGGTACCTAGTGTACCTGAATGTAATTCATAGATAAATGTCAATAAATATACACCTAAAGAGTATCAGCTTTGGAGCAAGTATACATTTTTGTGGGCAAATTTGCACGCTATTGGGGCTGATTCTGGGTGGCTACTTTATAAAGGGACATAAGTGTGTGTGCTACATTTATCAAATAGATGCCGTTTTGGGTGTTCTCTTATAAAATTATCCCCTGAGAAGGCAAGCTGGTACTTTTTACCTGCAGATCTGCAAGCTTGTTTTCATAGGGAAACTCCCCACAGAATTTCTTTTGAAAATTCTTCAGGCTGCGATGCTGCCAGTTTTATTTTTTTAACCTGTATACTTTGCAGCTGCCAAATATGTGGTTACATTCTTGTAAAGCAGGCATGGGGATTTCAAACTGAAATCCCCGTGCTTACCTTTTCAGGCCTACCTTGGACTC
Source organism: Microcaecilia unicolor (assembly GCF_901765095.1). Lineage (NCBI taxonomy): Eukaryota > Metazoa > Chordata > Amphibia > Gymnophiona > Siphonopidae > Microcaecilia > Microcaecilia unicolor. Next base: position 476,686,395 of record NC_044033.1, on the reverse strand, counting down.
TCACACAGTTCTACCTCTTTTCCTTGCAAAGTATACATGTAGTCATCAGCATTTTTCCCCACTGAAGACCCAGGGCAATTCTGAAAGGGGGATTTTCCATGGATAAAGATGTGTTTACCCAGATACAGTGGTGGAAATAAGTATTTGATCCCTTGCTGATTTTGTAAGTTTGCCCACTGACAAAGACATGAGCAGCCCATAATTGAAGGGTAGGTTATTGGTAACAGTGAGAGATAGCACATCACAAATTAAATCCGTAAAATCACATTGTGGAAAGTATATGAATTTATTTGCATTCTGCAGAGGGAAATAAGTATTTGATCCCCCACCAACCAGTAAGAGATCTGGCCCCTACAGACCAGGTAGATGCTCCAAATCAACTCGTTACCTGCATGACAGACAGCTGTCGGCAATGGTCACCTGTATGAAAGACACCTGTCCACAGACTCAGTGAATCAGTCAGACTCTAACCTCTACAAAATGGCCAAGAGCAAGGAGCTGTCTAAGGATGTCAGGGACAAGATCATACACCTGCACAAGGCTGGAATGGGCTACAAAACCATCAGTAAGACGCTGGGCGAGAAGGAGACAACTGTTGGTGCCATAGTAAGAAAATGGAAGAAGTACAAAATGACTGTCAATCGACAAAGATCTGGGGCTCCACGCAAAATCTCACCTCGTGGGGTATCCTTGATCATGAGGAAGGTTAGAAATCAGCCTACAACTACAAGGGGGGAACTTGTCAATGATCTCAAGGCAGCTGGGACCACTGTCACCACGAAAACCATTGGTAACACATTACGACATAACGGATTGCAATCCTGCAGTGCCCGCAAGGTCCCCCTGCTCCGGAAGGCACATGTGACGGCCCGTCTGAAGTTTGCCAGTGAACACCTGGATGATGCCGAGAGTGATTGGGAGAAGGTGCTGTGGTCAGATGAGACAAAAATTGAGCTCTTTGGCATGAACTCAACTCGCCATGTTTGGAGGAAGAGAAATGCTGCCTATGACCCAAAGAACACCGTCCCCACTGTCAAGCATGGAGGTGGAAATGTTATGTTTTGGGGGTGTTTCTCTGCTAAGGGCACAGGACTACTTCACCGCATCAATGGGAGAATGGATGGGGCCATGTACCGTACAATTCTGAGTGACAACCTCCTTCCCTCTGCCAGGGCCTTAAAAATGGGTCGTGGCTGGGTCTTCCAGCACGACAATGACCCAAAACATACAGCCAAGGCAACAAAGGAGTGGCTCAGGAAGAAGCACATTAGGGTCATGGAGTGGCCTAGCCAGTCACCAGACCTTAATCCCATTGAAAACTTATGGAGGGAGCTGAAGCTGCGAGTTGCCAAGCGACAGCCCAGAACTCTTAATGATTTAGAGATGATCTGCAAAGAGGAGTGGACCAAAATTCCTCCTGACATGTGTGCAAACCTCATCATCAACTACAGAAGACGTCTGACCGCTGTGCTTGCCAACAAGGGTTTTGCCACCAAGTATTAGGTCTTGTTTGCCAGAGGGATTAAATACTTATTTCCCTCTGCAGAATGCAAATAAATTCATATACTTTCCACAATGTGATTTTCCGGATTTAATTTGTGATGTGCTATCTCTCACTGTTACCAATAACCTACCCTTCAATTATGGGCTGCTCATGTCTTTGTCAGTGGGCAAACTTACAAAATCAGCAAGGGATCAAATACTTATTTCCACCACTGTAAATGTCATTATAAATGGCCCCATTTATGAATCTGTCAAAACAAGGGGCCTATAAAATGGAAATTTTTAATTTGAATAGACACAAAAGGAAAAAAAAAATTTGTTTTAATGAATTCAGTTTTGGAGAATAATAATACATGACACTTGTATCCCACACTTACCTCAAAAGTTCAGTGTGGCTCACAAAAGAGTAAACTGGACCAACTCCAGGAATATTACACATGATGGTCAAGTAACATTCAAGAAAATAACACAGTCACATTAAAAATTTCTTAAGAAGATTTTCAACAGTTTTTGAAAAACCATATAATCAGCTTGCCTTCTTAGATCAATGGGTAATTCATTCCAGTGGCTAGCTGCCAAATGAGCAAATGTGCCAGAGAAAACCTGTTTATAAACCAACTGTTTTGGATCTGGATATTGTAAAAGTAGAAAAAATATAGATCCAGGCAGCAGTGGCGTACCAAGGGGGGGGGGGGCGATGGAGGCTGTCCGCCCCAGGTGCACACCGCTGGGGGGGGTGCCGCGCGCCAGTCAGCTTCATTGTTTCCATGCTCCCTCTGCCCCGGAACAGGAAGTAACCTGTTCCGGGGCAGAGGGAGCATGGAAATGAACGAAGCTGACTGGCGCGCGGCACCCCCCCCCCAGCGGCATGTGGATCCTGGCGCTAAATGCAGTTCCATAAATGGCACCCAACTCAGCGCACCATTTATAGAATAGTGTTCTGCGCTCATTTTGTTTGGCAGCCACATTTGAATCTAGTCCATGATGCTGAAATTTGGGCACACTTTGCATGAAACTTGGCTAATGAGCCATTAACGAGCAATGATTGAATGCTAAAAACCAATTACTGATGTTAATTGGCACTAAAAAGGATTTGCACATGCACCTGGCTGCAAGCTATTCTATAATGCTGGGCACATAAATCCCGTGGAGGGGCATAATCGAAAGGGGCGCCCAAGTTTTCCTGAGGACATCCTCGCAGGATGTCCTGGAGAAGGGGTGGGGGAAACCCGTATTATTGAAACAAGATGGGCGTCCATCTTTTGTTTCGATAATATGTTCAGGAACGCCCAAATCGTGAAATTTAGGTCGACCTTAGAGATGGTCGTCCCCGATTTTCGGCGATAATGGAAACCGAGGACGCCCATCTCAGAAATGACCAAATCCAAGCCATTTGGTTGTGGGAGGAGCCAGCATTCGTAGTGCACTGATCCCCCTGACATGCCAAGACATCATCTGGGCACCCTAGGGGGCACTGCAGTGGACTTCAAAAATTGCTCCCAGGTGCATAGGTCCCTTATCTTGGGTGCTGAGCCCCCCAAACCCCACTACCCACAACTGTACAACACTACAATAGCCCTAAGGTGTGAAGGGGGGCACCTACATGTGGGTACAGTGGGTTTCTGGTAGGTTTTGAAGGGCTCACAATTTGTTTAAAACAAGGAAGTGGATTGGTCTCTGCTAATGGCAATATAAAAGAGGAAGTGAGGTTGTGGGGAATCATATGATTCACGCAGTTGGTGTAACCGGAGACAGAGGGGATCCCGGGTGTGCCTAGAAGTTCTAATGGGGCTGTTAAAGGTCTCCTGATGAAGAGAAAATGAAACACAGCCTGTGTTAAGACCGAGACCAGATTGGGATTTGAATGGTGAATGAAAGGAACACATTCAACCACATATAATACCCATAAGGATGGGAAGCAGAGAAGATTGTATACCTGTTGGTGGGCAAGATTGAAATCATACCGGGACGACTGCTTGCCTGTTTATTGCACACTGAACCTATAAAGGGGTTCGTTGTTGTTGCTCATTTGCTGAGGTTTCTTCAGTTGTGAAAAGAATAGATTTTCATCTGCAAGATCGTCATCGATTGGACAGTGGATTACCAGAACATTTTTGTGTGAAGCTAAAGCAGAGTGATTACTTCGCTATGGACTGTTCTGTTTTGTATAACTTTTGGGACTATGCTCTACAAAGGACTGAGTTACCATATTTTCTTCTTCCTCCAAATTATCTTTTTCAAAATACATTCATAATCTAATTTTTCTAAATAACTACACATGTCAAATGGATCATAAAATATGTTTAATGCTGTTTTCTCGTTTGTCTCTTGGGTCCGGCTCCCAAAGTCTGGGGATTGTCCCCAACCTCTTGGGGAATGTTGGCTATTTCCAAAAAAGCCTGAGATTCTATAATAGGTTGAATTTCTTTTGATCTATTATTTTGCTGAATATCATCCTCCCCCGATAAATCACTGGAGGAGTTAATGAAACCAACTTTCTTAGTCTTCCTATTTCTCCTAGAATTTTTATTGTGATCCATCCAAGGGAAGACACATCCCTGGGTGTAATCCTGCTCATCCCGTTTAAATTTGGAAAAATTTTCCCCCTTATCTCAAATCTATATTTCTCCATATTTTGTTTTGTTTATGTTCCAAATATTTTTTTCTCAAATTCTTCCTCTGGACCTCTCTTTTCATAGCCTGTATTTTACTCTCCAATTCTTCCTGAGTAACATTAATGATCTTGTTCAATTTTTACATTTCTGAACATTAGTTGAGCACTGTCATGTGAAGCATATCCCCAGAGGGTTAAGACTTTACAAGGAACCTAGATTCCTGGATGACGATGAATATGTTAAACAGCAGAACGAATTAATCTCCCAATGCTCCTTTGAGTAGAGAAGTAGTTTTAATGGTGAATGTATGAATGTGTGGTGAGAGAATTGTTAATGGTGAGTATGTATGATGAGAACGTGAGAAAGTGTAAAAATAACATAAGGAGGTGTATTTAATTTTTTCATTTAAATATTGTTTTAGGAATTGTTTTGAAATAAAGGTGACAGAGATTAAAGTAAAATCAGTCGTTACTTTGTAATAGGGTATTGATAAATGTAACTAGATTGAAATTAATATACTCGATAGCCCCATGAAGAGTATTTACTGGGACTGTATTGAGAGAGAGAGCAGCGGCATACCGAGGGTGGGGTGGTCCTCCCCGGGTGCATGCTGCAGAAGGGTTGCGGGGAGCAGCTGCGCAGCTGTCGGCTCCACCGGTTCCTTGCTCCCTCTGATGTTACTTCCTGATCAGGGGCAGAGGGAGCGGGGAGCCTGTGGAGTCGGCAGCTGCGTGGCTGCTCTCAGCACCCCAGGAGGTAAGAGTAATGCACCGGGGGGGGGGGGGTGATGACGCTGTATTGGGGAGGGTGTGGAGTGATGATCCACCCCGGGTACCAGCCAGCCAACCAAGGAAAAGGACTACGCCTGTGAAGTAGCAGAGTTGATGCCCCAAAGGAAAACGGTAATGAAATTCAAACATGCATGGGATAAACACAAAGGAATCCTGTTTAGAAGGAATGGATCCACGGAATCTTAGCAGAGATTAGGTGGCAACGCCAGTAATTGGGAAGCGAAACTGGTGCTGGGCAGACTTCTATGGTCTACGTCCTGATCGTAACTGAATAGATATGGATGGGCTGGAGTATAAAGTTTAAGGGGCTTTGACATTAGCTTTAGAACTTTTAGTACTAGAACATTGCTGGGCAGACTTCTACGGTCTGTGCCCTGAGAAAGGCAGGAACAAATCAAACTCGAGTATACATAAAAAGTATCGCATACCATGTAAAATGAGTTTATCTTGATGGGCAGACTGGATGGACCGTTCAGGTCTTTATTTGCCGTCATTTACTATGTTACTATGGAAGTAATAAATATATAGGAGAGCAATCTGCATGTAGTGGAGGTAGTATGCATGCAAATCTTTCTCATGTACATTCATTAGAGCATAAGGAGAAACGTTTCATTTTCACCTGACAAACTGTATTTCCTAAAGGATTAAACATAGAGGTTGAATGGCCAGTAGTTTAGTTTTTATGACAGAGTTCAACCAAGGACCACTGACTAATGCGCATGCACCGGCGTTCTTGTTAACCCCGGTGCCATTTTGAAGGAGAAACTCCTGTGAGGACATTCCACAGTGGATATGTAACCGAGAGTAGGTTCAAACGCAATAAATGTAAGTGATTGTTTACATCGTGAGTTTTGTTGATGTTATATATTTTATTACAACACAATTGGGCTCATTTTCAAAACAGAAAAACGTCTAAAAAGTGGCATAAAGCAGCATGTGGACATTTTTCTCACAAAACATCCGAATCAGTATTTTCAAAACCTATTTTAGACATCCAAATCTTAAGGGGGCGTGTCAGCGGCCTGTTCAGGGCAGGATTGGGCGTTCCTAAGACTTAGACATTTTTTAACCATAATGGAACAAAACAAAACAAAAATGTCCAGAACTAAAACTAAGATGTTTTGAGCTAGACCTGTTTTTATAACGAATAAGCACAAAAAGGTGCCCTAAGTAACCAGATGACCACTGGAAGGAATCAGGGATGACCTCTCCTTATTCCCCAAGTGGTCACTAACCCCCTCCCACCTTGCCAGCCTCTGTGCCAACCTCAGATATTATACTCAGGTCCATTAGAATAGCATGCAGGTCCCTGGAGTAGTCTAGTAGTGGTGCAGTGCATTGCAGACAGATAGACCCAGGCTTCTACCTTCCCCTACCTGTTACACTTGTGGAGGAAACTGTGAGCCCTCCAAAACTCACCAGAAACCCATTGTACCCACATATAGGTGCCCCCTTCACTTGTAAGGGCTATGGTAGTGGTGTACAGTTGGGGGTAGTGGGTTTGAGGTGGGCTCAGCAGACAAGATAAGGAAGCAATGGTGAGATGTATACCTGGGTGCATTTTATGAAGTTCATTGCAGTGCCCCCTAGCCCTAGGGTGCCCTATTGTTTTCCTGGGATGTCAGGGGACCAGTGTACTAAAAATGCTGGCTCCTCCTACATCCCAATGGCTTGATTTTGTGCGTTTTGCACTTGGATGTTTTTTTTTTTTCAAAAATGGACGAAAAGAACAAAATGTCCAAATCACAAAACTATTTTTGGAAAAAAAGATAGACGTTTTTCTTTTTCAAAAATGACCTTCTTTCCTATTTAGATTTTGGATGTCTTTTTGCAAAACATCCAAAGTCAGACATCATATTGAAAATGCCCCTCCACGTACGTAAGAACGTTTGTATATTGCTTGATTTTGCAGTTGGCTCCTGACAACGCTGCATAGAGAAACACGGGACAATGTTGGGCCTAAATTGCTTATTATAAAGATTGCACAGTCAAGCGTGGGGTGCATGCTGTTGTGTTATAGAGATATTTGGAAATGGAAACCACAAATGGTCTTGAATTTGAAAACACACTGTATGAAGTAGAACATTTGCTACACATACCTGAGTGAAATAATGCAAACGGGACAACGCAAGAGATTACCACAGTGAATCTCATGCTGAGATTTGAGATAATATTGACTTTGATTATCTCATCATTTCCCGGTTTATGTAGCGCTGCGCATGTTGTTGTTGAAGTGCATTTACCCCCCGTTTACTAAGCCATGCTAGCGTCTGCCACAGGGCAATGCTGACACAGCCCATTCAAAGTAAACGGACTGTGTTGGCATTAGTGCAGGACAGTAAACAGTGGGGGGGGGGGGGGGGGGGGTTAGACTTTTTAGTCCTTGAAGACAGTCAATAAGATTCGTTTGGCAGGATTTCCTTTGGTAAAGCCATGTTGCCTCGGGTCCTGTAACCCATTGGCTTCTAGAAAATTAATTATCCTTTCTTTCAGTAGCGACTCCATTATTTTTCTTACCACCGATGTGAGACATACCGGTCTGTAGTTTCCCCATTTCTTCTGTCTCCACTTTTTTGAAGAGGGACCACATCCGCTTGTCTCCAATCTTGCAGAACCTCTCCGCTCTCTAAAGATCTATTAAATAAATCTTTGAGGTCCCACCAGGAACCTCTCTGAGCTCTCTCAGTACCCTGATATGTACCCATCCAGCCCCATACCTTTGTCCACGTTCAGATTCTCCAGCTGTTTACAAACTCTTCCGTAAACAGCGCAGTATCCACTCCATTCCCAGATATTCCCTTGGCAGCCAACCATGGTCCTTCACCAGGATTTTCCTCCATGAACACTGAAGAGAAGTAATTGTATAGCACGTTCGCTTTATCCTCCTCATTCTCCACATAGCCATTCTCATTATCTTTCAGTCTTGCAATTCCATTCCTATCTTTTCTCCTTTCGCCAATATATCTGAAAAAGGTCTTGTCACTTCTCTTTACATCTTTAGCCATTTTTTCTTCCACTTGCCATTTCGCTAGCTGTATTTTCCTCTTCACTTCTTTGAGTTTAATCTGATAATCTTTTCTGTGATCCTCTCGTTGCGTTCTTTTGTATTTTTTGAACAAAGCTTCTTTTGCTCTTATTTTTTCACCTACCTGTTTAGAGAACCATTTCCTGTTTCTCGTGTTTTTCTTTACTTTCCTTGTGTAAAGATCAGTTGCCATATTTATAGCAGCCTTTAACTTTGACCACTGATTATTCACTTCTCCTATGCCTTTCCACGCCAACAGCTCCTTCTTCAGATATTCCATTTTATCAATATCAGTATGTCTGAAATCCAGTAATTTGAATTTTGTGCGTCCGAACTCTGCCTTTGCCCTTATATCAAACCATGTGGTGTGATGATCACTATTACATAGGTGGGCACCCACCCGGATATTGGAAAGACTTCCTCCATTCGTGAGCACTAGATCCAGCATCGACCCTTCCCTCATGGGTTCTGTCACTATTTGTCTTAGCAAGGCACTTTGACAGGCGTGCACAATCTCCCTACTTCTTTCCGATTCTACAGAAGGGATGCTCCAATCCACATCAGACAAGTTGAAATCTCCCAACAGTAGCACCTCCCCTTTCATACCAATTTTTTGAATATCTTCTATCAGATCTTTGTCTAGCTTCTCCGTTTGTGCCGGAGATCTGTAGATAACCCCCGTGTGGATACAGGTTCCATCTTCTCTTTCCAGGATGATCCATAAAGCTTCTTCCTTTCCCCCGGTTCCTCGCATTTCAGCTGCTCTGATATTGTTTCTCACCTACAGCACCATTCCTCCACCTCTTCATCCCTCTCCATCTTTCCTAAAAAGATTATAGCCCGATATTGTCACATCTCATTCATGGGAATCGTTGAACTATGTCTCTGTAATACCAACAATATCCAAGTTTTCTTCAAACATCAGGTCTTACAAGTCTTGAACCTTTTTACCTAGACTACGAGCATTTGCGCTCATTGCTTTCCATGTGCTTAGTGAGTATAAGTGGTTTCCTATATTTAGATGATCTTTCCCTATGCCATCATGTTTATTCTGGGAGTGACTTTCTGAATTCCCTTGTTTTCTTTTATCACCCCCGCCTTCTAGTTTAAATGTCTAGAAATATACTGTTTAAATTTCTCCCCAAGGATCCTTTTTCCCATCACAGAAAGATGTAACCCATCACTACAGTACAGCCTGTTATTTTTCCACATATTACCCCATGCTCCTATGTATCTAAAACTTTCTTCTTTTCACTAAGACTCAAGCCACTTATTGAAATCTACTGTTTTGCATAGGAGATCCAAGATGGCCACCTGAAGGAAGCAACAGAAAGAAGCTTTTGCAAGGAGAAACCTAAGGACTTTCCCTCTGAGATCCAGGTTCTTTCCCCATTTTGGCAGGTTATCACCAAAGCATTTCCCAATGAGCTCTGGGTTCTCCCATTGAGGTGCCTGAAGCAGTGGCCATGGATGTTTCAATTGTATCTCTGAGTCCGGACCAGCGTCAAGCTCCACTCCCCCTGTTGCACTGACTCCACCCTCCATCACAGGTCGGTATTGAGACTGTGGAGGGAAGCTCCCGGGTGAGTGCGATGACAGATTCCTTCACTGTACTTATACTACCCTTGGCTTTGTCTATTACTTTGGAGAAGGACACTATTCTTCAACAGCTAAAGGTACCTGCTCCATTGGTATGGGAAGACTTGTGTTCTGTAATCCGTTGGGTTGGTCGTGAGCCCTTGGGCCCTGGCCGAGGCCAGCAGGGCGCCGACCCAGGCCAAGGGGAGACCGACCCACCACCGCACACCCCAGCTACACAATACCCCCTAAGCTACCCCTCCCCCCAGTCCCTCAGGAAGAAGGGAAATAGGCATACAGGCGGGCCTCGCGGCCGAACCGGAACCCACGCAGACAGAGCCACTTGTGCGAGCCTCACGGCTGAACTGGAACCCAATCACACACAGGGAGGGGTGAAAGAACCCAGAGGGCCCCAAGATGCCAGACACGCGCTGAACACCAGCAATAGGGCAGAGGGGGAAACAAAGGACCAGAGCGGGCCACGCCCACGCAGGGGACTAGCGCAGGACAGGGGAACTAACACAGCAACCCCCCTCCCCCCCACCAGGGTAGGCGCCCCAGGCAGAAGCCAGAGGAACCCAACACAAAAGGAAGGCAGAAAGCCTTTGCCTCAAACCCACTGTAGACAAAGGCACACAGAACACAAAGGGTTAAGCTTGTAGAGCCAGCAGAGAGTGCCACAAATCAACAAACAATCAGAGAGAACGCTTCCCCTCCCAAGAGGGAGTGGGGCCCATCCAACAAACACACTGGCAGAGGCAGGAATACAATACACACAGTACACAAAGGGTTAAACTCACTGAGCCAGCAGGCCCGGACACTGGGAAGAGAAATCCTTAAAACAAACAAACAAAGGAGAACCTCTCACTCAGCCCAGAGCCCCGGAGGCTAAGCAATGCCCAGCCCCCACTAAACAACCGAGCAGCTGACCCTGATTACAGAGCTAGGTACACACACACACACAGCAGCAGCTAACCCAGAGGGAAGGAAAAGAATACTCTAAATCAACACAGATCCCTGTCAGAACCTAGAGCACGTTCTGAGAGAAACCTATCAGGCTTTCCTGTTACTACCAAGAAGTAACGCAAAAGCAGAGAAACTCCTCAGCTGCAGGCTAAAGTGCTATCCCCTGACGTCAGCACAACCCCTGGCAGCCAATCAGAAGAGACATCCCCCCTCCCCCTCAGCCAAACCGGCAGAATCATAACATCACCCCCCCTTCAAGGGCCCCCCCCTACCCCGTCCACGAGGTTTAGGTTTGTGAGGGAAAAGGCGATGGAACCGTCTGACTAGGACTGGCGCGTGGACATGAGTAGCGTCCTCCCAGGAGTTGTCTGCCGGTCCATATCCCTTCCACGCAATGAGATACTGGAGATGTCCCCGGAAGCGCCTTGCATCCAAGACATCCCGGACTTCGTATTCCCCCTGGGAAGCTGAGATGGCTGGACTAGCAGGCAACGCGGGCAAAGCCCCTTTTCTCAGAACCACAGGCTTCAGCAAGGACACATGAAAGGTGTTATGTACCCGTAATGTAGGTGGTAACTTTAGCTGATAACAGACCCGATTCACTTGCCTCACAATGGGATACGGGCCCACAAATCGAGGTGCAAAGCGGGAGGAGGGAATCTTCAGACGAAGATTACGCGTGGACAACCACACCAAGTCGCCAGGCTGGAAGCGCGGTTCCACTCTGCGAGACCGATCCGCTTGGCGTTTCATACGAGCGGAGGTCACTCGCAGCGCTTTCTGAACTGATGACCAAATTGCTTGGAGCGAGGTCACCGCATCGGCCGCTGCCGGGACATCCAAGTTGGTTTTCAAGGGGGCTGGTATCCGCGGATGTCGTCCATATACGATGTAAAAGGGCGAAGCACCCGTGGCCGAGCTCACTCGGTTGTTATGAGCGAATTCTGCCCAAGGCAGCAGCTGACTCCAGTCGTTGTGGTGCTCGTTGACATACATCCGTAGGAACTGCTTCAAGCATTGGTTCACTCGTTCTGTTTGGCCATTGGATTGTGGGTGATATCCCGACGAAAAGTTCAGCTTTATTTCAAGGGCCTGATTCAGGGCTCTCCAGAACTTTGAGACAAACTGTACTCCTCGATCAGAGGTAATAGATTCTGGCAGACCATGGAGACGAAAAATAGCGCTGATGAAATACTGTGCCAGCTTCACCGCCGAAGGAAGGGTAGGCATGGGTATGAAGTGGGCCATTTTAGAAAACCGGTCCACCACTACCCAGACAACTGTGTGCCCTTCAGAGTTAGGCAGATCCGTAACAAAGTCCATGGCAATGTGGGTCCACGGTCTCTCAGGTACCGGTAAAGGCATTAGCAACCCCTGGGGTCTCCGACGGTCCGCTTTATGCTGGGCGCACTCAGGACACGCAGCCACGAACTCCTGCACATCCCGATCAAGCGAAGGCCACCAATACTGCTGGGAGATGAACCGCTTGGTTCCCAGGATCCCGGGATGTCCTGCCATTCGAGAGGCATGCCCCCATTGGAGTGCCTTTTCTCTCAGCCGGGGTGGCACAAAGGTCATACCTGCAGGTACTGCTAGCGTCATTGCGGGCACAATGACATCGGGTTTAATTACATACTGCAGGGGTTCTTCCTCCAGGTCAGCCTCCATGGACCTGGAGAGGGCGTCTGCCTTGATGTTCTTCTCCGCTGGACGATAAGTCAGAATGAAATCAAAGCGGGAGAAGAATAGTGCCCACCGGGCCTGGCGAGGATTCAGCCTTCTCGCTTCTCGTAAATAAGTCAGGTTTTTATGGTCCGTGAACACCGTGAAGGGCTCCTGCGCCCCTTCCAGCAGATGACGCCATTCTTCCAGGGCCAATTTAATGGCTAATAGCTCCTGATCCCCGATGGCATAATTCTTCTCGGCAGAGGTATACTTTTTAGAGAAGAATGCACATGGGAGAAGTTTCCCACTGGGGTGGGCCTGGGACAGCACTGCTCCTACGCCAACCGATGATGCATCCACTTCCACGAAAAATTTATTTGTCGGGTTGGGATGGTGGAACACTGGAGCTCCAACAAATGCCTGTTTCAGATTCTCAAAGGCCTGACACACCTCAGGCGACCAGTTGCGAGCGTCAGCGTTCTTCTTAGTCAAGGCAGTAAGAGGGGCAGTCAGGGACGAGTAATTCCAAATAAACTGCCTATAGTAGTTTGCAAAACCTAAGAAGCGCTGTAGAGCCTTACGCCCCGTAGGTTGCTGCCAGTGCAGGATGGCTGTCAGCTTACTGGGGTCCATACGCAGCCCGTGGTTAGAAATGATGTACCCCAGGAAGAGCAGTTCGGAGCGATGGAATTCACATTTTCCCAATTTCACATAGAGGTGGTTCTCCCTCAACCGCTGCAATATGGTCTTCAAGTGCTCCTGGTGCTCTTCCTCAGCCCTTGAAAAAATCAAAATGTCGTCCAAGTAGACCATCACAAACTTATACAGGAGATCCCTGAAGATGTCATTCATGAAGGCTTGGAAGACGGCTGGAGCATTAGCAAGTCCAAACGGCATTACCAGATATTCGTAATGCCCGTCGCGGGTGTTAAACGCCGTCTTCCACTCATCCCCCTCCTTGATCCGCACAAGGTTGTAGGCCCCCCTGAGATTAAGCTTGGAAAAGATCTGGGCCCCCTGGAGGCGGTCAAACATCTCAGAAATCAAGGGAAGGGGGTATTTGTCCTTCCGCGTGATGGCATTGAGTCCCCTGTAGTCAATACAGGGGCGCAACCCCCCCATCCTTCTTCTCCACGAAGAAGAATCCAGCCCCCGCGGGCGATTTAGAGGGCCGGATGAAGCCTCGAGCTAGGTTCTCTCGAATATACTGGGACATGGCTTCCGTCTCTGGCCGGGATAGGGGGTATACGCGGCCACGGGGAGGTTCAGTGCCAGGTAGTAGCTCTATGGCACAGTCATAGGAGCGATGAGGAGGCAGAATCTCTGCTTGCTGTTTGGAAAAAACATCTCCAAAGGATCTGTAGGGCCCCGGTAACATAACATTGCCTCGATCCAAAGGAAGCGTCACTGGGGCTGGCGAGACCTTATCCAAACAGACCTTCTGGCAGCCCGGGCCCCACGCCGTCAATTCACCCCGGGCCCAATCAATACAAGGGTTATGCAGGCGAAGCCAGGGTAATCCCAGGATTATGGCCTCAGTGGCCGACGGAAGGACGTAGAAGGAGATAACCTCTTTGTGTAAGACTCCTACCCGTATGGTCATAGGCACGGTCCTGGAGCGGAGAACTCCCCGAACCAGTCCCCAAGCCGCTGAGACAGTGATGGACTGAGGTAACTCCATCGTAGGAATTTGATGAACCCGCACCAGGTCCGCGCTGATAAAGTTGCCTCCCGCCCCCGAGTTGACTAGCGCCTCAAAACAAGGGGTATCCTTAATCGCCAGTAGAACTGGCACCAAAACCTGCATCCAAGGGGAGAAGGACTTGGGCCCTGACCCGGTCTCCCTAGCCGGTATCAGGGTTGCTGGTTTCCCGACTTTTCTCTTCGGGCACTCACGGACAAAGTGCCCCTTCACTCCACAATGCAGTCACAGCCCCTTAGAGCATCTCCGCTGTATCTCCTGGGCCGCCCGGTCAACCTGCATAGGTTCAGACCCATCGGGCACACCCAGCGACGGGGAAGCAGGGCTCTTGTGCGAGCTCCTCGAGTGAGCCCCTGCAACCTGCTGACCAGCGCGACATTTGCAGGCCCGCTCCCTGAACCGGATGTCCACCTGGGTGCAGAGACGGATGAGGTCGTTCAGATCTGAGGGCAGCTCCCGGCCTGTGAGTTCGTCCTTAATGTTGGCCGAGACCCCATGCCAGAATACCGCAGTCAGGCTTGGGTTATCCCAACCTAGCTCCGCGGCCAAAGTCCGAAACTGGATGGTGTACTCTCCCAGAGAGTGTCGCCCCTGATGTAGGTTCAACAGCTGAGTCGCCGCCGAAGAGGGCTTCCCGGGTTCCTCAAAGATGAGCCGAAATTGTTTCAAGAACTCTGCCAAATTATCCAGGAGGGGATCCTTCTTCTCCCATAAGGGCGAGGCCCAAGCCAGAGCGGGGCCTGCCAGTAGAGAGATAATATAAGCCACCTTCGCCCGATCCGAAGGAAAATCCCGGGCCTGCAACTCGAAGACAATTTGGCATTGATTGAGGAACCCCCGGCAGGTCTTACTGTCGCCCTCGTACCTCGAGGGCGTAGCCACCCGAATCCCTCGGCCGCATGCGTGGGAACCCGGCGGAGTAGCTGCTGACGGGCCCTCCGCAGCCCCTGTGACAGTCAGCATGTCTACCCGTTGAGACACTGCGTTCACGACTCCCGATACCTGTTGTAGCTGAGCATGCAATTGCTGGAGCAGCTGCATGGGGGATGGATCGGTCGAGCTCATGGCTTTTGCATTCTGTAATCCGTTGGGTTGGTCGTGAGCCCTTGGGCCCTGGCCGAGGCCAGCAGGGCGCCGACCCAGGCCAAGGGGAGACCGACCCACCACCGCACACCCCAGCTACACAATACCCCCTAAGCTACCCCTCCCCCCAGTCCCTCAGGAAGAAGGGAAATAGGCATACAGGCGGGCCTCGCGGCCGAACCGGAACCCACGCAGACAGAGCCACTCGTGCGAGCCTCACGGCTGAACTGGAACCCAATCACACACAGGGAGGGGTGAAAGAACCCAGAGGGCCCCAAGATGCCAGACACGCGCTGAACACCAGCAATAGGGCAGAGGGGGAAACAAAGGACCAGAGCGGGCCACGCCCACGCAGGGGACTAGCGCAGGACAGGGGAACTAACACAGCAACCCCCCCTCCCCCCCCACCAGGGTAGGCGCCCCAGGCAGAAGCCAGAGGAACCCAACACAAAAGGAAGGCAGAAAGCCTTTGCCTCAAACCCACTGTAGACAGAGGCACACAGAACACAAAGGGTTAAGCTTGTAGAGCCAGCAGAGAGAGAGTGCCATAAATCAACAAACAATCAGAGAGAACGCTTCCCCTCCCAAGAGGGAGTGGGGCCCATCCAACAAACACACTGGCAGAGGCAGGAATACAATACACACAGTACACAAAGGGTTAAACTCACTGAGCCAGCAGGCCGGGACACTGGGAAGAGAAATCCTTAAAACAAACAAACAAAGGAGAACGCTCTCACTCAGCCCAGAGCCCGGGAGGCTGAGCAATGCCCAGCCCCCACTAAACAACCGAGCAGCTGACCCTGATTACAGAGCTACGTACACACACACACACACACACAGCAGCAGCTAACCCAGAGGGAAGGAAAAGAATACTCTAAATCAACACAGATCCCTATCAGAACCTAGAGCACGTTCTGAGAGAAACCTATCAGGCTTTCCTGTTACTACCAAGAAGCAACGCAAAAGCAGAGAAACTCCTCAGCTGCAGGCTAAAGTACTATCCCCTGACGTCAGCACAACCCCTGGCAGCCAATCAGAAGAGACGTCCCCCCTCCCCCTCAGCCAAACCGGCAGAATCATAACATGTTCTTTGCATGTGACTGTGACTTCTTTTACAAATGTCATGGTGTCTTAGTTCCACTACTTTGAAAACTGATAGTGAGGCAGCTTGGGCAAAAGAAATCAGATTAATTTGGTGTTTAACTTTTCAGTCCTGTAAAGTGATGGAAGAATGCCATCTGGTTTTAATTTGCTCAAGAAGTCTAGGTTTTGCTAGACTAAGAGGTTAGAAAGGTCAGAGAGAAGTAATTATTTACCACATCTGGATACCATTATGAGTAAGGCATACTGTAGTTTTAAAAGGATTAGATTGAATGCTGGTTAGAAGGAGATAGAATAAATAATTCTAGATGATTTAGAATTTGTCTTATAAGGAATTCTGATTTCTGCTTATTTTAGAATATGTTTTATTCTGTGTAATTAATAAGTTCTATTTCTATGTAGAATATCTTTCCAATTCAGTGTTACATCTTTGACTGACTTTTCAAGTGAAGCTTTGTCTGCCATCATCTGGTTTGAATTATCTACAGTCCTAGCGAGTTCTGTGTAGGAAGCTAATAGGTGAAAGAGGTCAGGGAAAGTCTTGATTAATTATAGCTAAGTGAAGGACTGGTTTTCTGAAAGTAGTAATAAATGTATGTGTACCATTAAGTAAGATTGGCCCTTGACCCCTTAATGAATGCCAGAACCCAGTTAGTATGAAGTTGATTGGGAAACTGATTATGAGAATAATAATAAAATGCAAGAGATAGGTGCCCCATTGTCTAGCTTGAGAGGCCCCAGGTCATAGGTCAGTTTGGGAAATATTAAACCTATGTAACTGATATTTTTAAGTAATGTGTAAGTAATAATTAGTTCAAGACAGGGTAATCAATCTATTCTTTACCATCTGGTGAGAAAGGGGGGCTAGAGAGGTGTAGGACCCTATATAACTGAGAGCAGAAGCAGCTTACGTCAGAAGAAGGAGCTGAAGAAGAAGAGAGACAACAGAAAGAGGAGAAGGAGCTGAGACAGAAGCCAGAAGACACAGAGAGCTGAGAAAGAGAAGAAGAAACCTAGTGCTGATGTCCTACTTTGTTTGCTGGCAAATAAAGAAGATTTCTCTCTCATTCTGGTGTGTGATGTTTGACTCCTGAAGTACCACAGATTCTGCTAACAATAGTGGTAATTCCTGCAACAATAGAACATGGAATTTGTCCAAACTCAATTGCAGAAGGTTTCTGTTGAGTTTGCTAAGTCCAGAAAGTTCAATCTGTTCTGGTTAAAGATAAGCTTTTTGCCAACAGGAGAATTGAGAATCTGGAAATCTCCATGAAATTTTTAAATCTAAGTTTACTCAATTTTCCTAAACATCCAATTTTCTGCTTCACAGTTACTGAAGAATTATTTTCAGAAGATTTTATTAATTTCCCAAAAAGCTATTCCACCAGTGTCTAAAGTCGTATTGTATTCCACTAATTACTAAAGCATCCTTTTATAAAGGAGCACTGAAAAATGGCTTGCGGTAGTGTAGGTGCGGGGTTTGGGTGCCCACCGTTCCATTTTTTTAGTGCGCCTGTAAAAAATGTCTCTTTTTTGCCTAAAATGGACATGCAGCAAAATCAGAATTGCTGTGTGTCCATTTTGGGTCTGAGACCTTACCGCCAGCCATTGACCTAGCGGTAAAGAATCCGTGTGGTAATGACCTACATGCGTCAAATGCCACTTGGCGTGTGTCCGTTATGTGTGCCCAAAAATAAAAAATATTTTTCAGATGCGAGTATTGGACGCACATAAAAAATGAAATTACCGCAAGAGCCACGCGGTAGTCGGGTGGTAACTCCATTTTTGGCGCACAATGGGTGTGCGTAGATGCTTAGGCAGCTTAAAAGGGCCCCTAAGCTGGTAAATATTAATGTTTCTTCTGGAGCTGGTCAAGTTTTTAAAATGCAAGACACATCCTAGGACAGTCTAAATTTGACGGAGTTTTTGGACAAATCTAATCTGGAAACTGTGTCTCGTGCAACTCTTATTGTGACTTTTGTACTTCCTTACAACAGAGATCATGTCATGAAACTTTATTTACACCATAAGCATGAGCTCTTTATGGGTCCAAAAATTACGATTTTTCCTGATTTAACTAAGGCGCTCCCAGGTTGCTTTACTTGGGGCTAAATTCCTATTGTGTTTTCCTTATAAATGTTGTGTAACTCATTCCTCTAAAAATATGTATTTTTTTGACCCCGAGCAATTAAAACTTTTCTTAGCAGCAAGAAAGTTGGAGCCTCCCCCTGTCTCAGGCGGTGAAGCTCAGACTACTGGCTTGTAAATAAGTTATTGGCTACTTCACTAGGTTTTTGAATTATTACTTTTTTTTTCCTTTGACCCTAGGTTTCAGGTTTTTTTTTCCTTATTCTTGGATCTCCCTTTTATTTTGTGGTCTGATAAACACAATGGGCTCTGTTTACTAAGCCATGCTAGCGTTTTTAGCGCATGCTAAAATTAGCACGTGCTAAATGCTAGAGTCGCCCATATGTTCCAATGGGTGACTTAGAGTTTAGCGCATCCTAATTCTTAGTGTACGTTAAAAATGCTAACGCGCCCTTAGCGCTGCTTAGTGAACAGGGCCCTACATTATATTCTGCTTCTATGATTGGAGAATAATTTGTCATCTACCTTTTATTTCCTCTTTGTATATTTCTTATATGTGTTTTGCTTATCAAGTGTTTGTTAATTATTTTAAAATGCAAATAAAAAAATACTGAAGAGTTTAGTGATTCTCTATAATAGATTCACTCAAATGTCCATTATTATGCAGTCACTTTAAACTCTAAGCCTGTTTATTTTTGAATTGCTGGGCATATACCAGTCACACACCTATAACCGGTTTAGTGAAAATTCAGACACTCACTTCTATAAAGAAACAATTTGTTCCCTTTAGACACACACTTCTTTGTTTTCATCTAAAGTCACTCACCACAAATGAAATTTAATACTTCTCCAAATTTTCAGTACTCACATTCAGGACACTCTTAAATTATCACTAACTAAAACTGAGATAATTCCTCTCACACTCAACTAAATAACTTAGGGGTCCTTTTACAAAGGCATGCTAGCATTTTTAGTGCGCACTAAAAATAAGTACACCATAAACGCTAGTCACCCATATATTTCTGTGGGCGTCACTAGCAAAACTGCTAGCACGCCTTTATAAAAGGACCCCTTAGGTTTTGTTTCACACTTGTGCAAGCAGCCCAGAACAATAGGTTTGACTTCTTTGGCTGCTTCTGCTCTTCTAAGCAATAGCCAAGAGAGCTATTTCCAAGGAAACACTGACTTGGATTGGAAATCTGACTTGATCCAGCCAATCAGGTCACCTGCTCAGAACCTTTAGTTTTTTTTTTCTGCCTCACATAGAACCTTTTTAAACTGACCAAATCTCCATTTTGGTTTCAAATTTTCCCATAGGAAATAATGGGAAAAAAAAATCACTTTTACACATCTTTGTGAGAAAATCAACACAAAATCTCACCCAAATCATCATGTTAATGTAGAACTACTATACCAACACTCCAATGTTCTTACATTTCAAAAATACCCATTTTCTAAGGTTATCTCACCTTTTTCTCATTTTTAATCATTTAAAACTTCTCAAAATCCCAAGACATTCCTCAAAACAATTAATTTACCATCTTAGACTCCCCTCTCCCATCAAGGAATTTTCATAAGAACCCATCATAAGCCGTGCCCAGACCACCCTGTGATTTCCCCATTTAAACAAAATTGTACCCAAATGTAAATACCCTAGCCCTCCCTAGGAAGTTCTCAAGAACCCATAATTGCAAAAAACAAATAAAAAAATAAAATAAAATGAACTCTTCACATTCCATGACTGCATGAACAAAAACCACATTAAAAACAACAACAAAAAAAACCCTACACGCTTTCTTCAGTCACCAGATCCTTTATCTTGTTCCCAAGAATCACAACATCTGGCGACCACCCTTTATCCCTTTATTCGGGTCTCGACGAACCCCCAACGATCCCAGATGTCAATGACAGAGAACCGTGAAACTCACGGAACTCCAACTAAGCAGGTCCAAAAATCTAGGCCCCAACTTCATTTTGGGCCTAATCACATTCCTGGAGCGCTATTGCACATGTGTGAAAAATCGCACATGCTCTGGGGACCCAAGTGCTCAGGGCCCTGGGAACCGCATTCCTGGGCTGGACAGCATTGTGTGTGGTTGCATTTCCCTTGACCTCCCGAAGAGGCCTCCAGAGACTGCACACCGAGCCACCACTGGACCCTAATGCCTCCATTGACCCCCAGGACCACATAGAGGGCCAGAAATGGCAAGGAAACTGTCCCCCTCCCAGGAAAAAATTTTTTTTTTGCTTAATTATCTACTCTGATCTACACTCACATTAACCTCTGTTTACTAAGCCATGGGCTGTGTCGACATTGCCACATGGCAGCTGCTAGTATGGCTTAGTAAACAGGGGGGTAAATGTCATCTGCCATTTGGATGCCCAGTCTCCCAATCTCGTAAGGTCTTCTTGCAATTTTTCACAAGCCTCTTGAGTTTTAACAAGTTTAAATTATGTGGAGGGGCATTGTCGAATGGGGCGCCCATCTCTAAGGGCGTCCATCTCTGAGGATGTCCCCGCGCAGGGGTGGGGCATCCCATATTATCGAAACAAGATGGGCATCCATCTTTCGTTTCGATAATACGGTCAGGGACGCCCAAATCTCATCATTTAGCTTGCCCTAAGAGGTGGTCGACCTAAATGTTGAGATGGTCGACCTTAGAGATGGTCGTCCCCAGTTTTGGCCATAATGGAAACCGAGGACGCCCATCTCAAAAACGACCAAATCCAAGTCCTTTGGTTGTGGGAGGAGCCAGCATTCGTAGTGCACTGGTCCCCCTCACATGCCCTATGGGGCACTGCAGTAGACTTCACAAATTGCTCCCATGGTGCATAGCTCCCTTACCTTGTGTGCTGAGCCCCCCAAACCCCCCCTCAAAACCCACTACCCACAACTGTACAACACTACCATAGCCCTTAAAGAGTAAAGGGGGACACCAAGATGTGGGTACAGTGGGTTTCGGGTGGGTTTTGGAGGGCTCACATTTACCAGCACAAGTGTAACAGGTAGGGGGGGATGGACCTGGGTCCGCCTGCCTGAAGTGCACTGCAGTACTCACTAAAAACTGCTCCAGGGACCTGCATACTGCTGTGATGGAGCTGGGTATGACATTTGAGACTGGCATAGAGGCAGGCAAAAAATGTTTTTACATTTGTTTTGGGTGGGAGGGGGTTGGTGACCACTGGGGGAGTAAGGGGAGGTGATCCCCGATTCCCTCCGGTGGTCATCTGGTCAGTTCGGGCACCTTTTCGAGGCTTGGTTGTGAAAAAAATTGGACCAAGTCGGCCAGATGCTCATCAGGGACGCCCTTTTTTCCCATTATCAGCCAGGGATGCCCATCTCTTAACCACGCCCCCGTCCAGCCTTCGGTACACTGCCGACACGCCCTCCGTTAACTTTGGTCGTCCTCGCGACGGAAAGCAGTTGAGGACGCCCAAAATCGGCTTTCGATTATGATGATTTGGGCGACCTTGAGAGAAGGACGCCCATCTCCCGATTTGTGTCGGAAGATGGGCGTCCTTCCCTTTCGAAAATAAGCTAGTTTGTGTCATTGGAATATTTAATCACCTCACAAGTTGTTCCCATCTCTAGATCATTTTTAAAAAGCAGCGGTTCCAGCACAGACCCCTGGGAAACCCCACTATCTACCCTTCTCCATTGAGAATACTGACCATTTAACCCTATTCTCTGTTTTCTATCTTTTAACTGGTTCTTAATCCGCAATAGGACACTAACTCATATCCTATGACTTTCTAATTTCCTCAGGAGTCATTCATTGGGTACTTTGTCAAGTGCCATTTGAAAATCCAAATATACAATATCGACTGGATCACCTTTATTTACTCCTTCAAAGAAATGTAGTAGATTGGTGAGGCAAGATTTCCCTTGAATAAATCCATGTTGACTTTGTCTCATTAATCTCATTTTGTTCTTTATAATAGTCTCAACCGCTCTGTCTGGCACTGGTATCAGACTCACTGGTCTAGAATTTCCCAGATCACCTCTTGAACCCTTTTTAAAAACTGGTATTACATTGGCCGCCGTCCAATCTTTTGGTACCATGTTTGATTTTAAAGATAAATTACATAGTACTAATAGCTCTCCAAGTTCATTCTTCATTTCTGTCAGTACTCTGGGATGTATACCACCCAGTCCATAAGACTTGCTACTCTTTAATTTATCAAACTGCCCCATTACATCTTCCAGATCTACAGAGATTTGTTTGTTTCTCTGACTCATCAGCATTGAATACCATTTCTCGCACTGGTATCTTCCCCAACATCTTCCTCAATGAAGACTGAAGCAAAGAATTCATTTAGGGGCTCCTTTTACTAAGGTACGCTGAAAAATGGCCTGCACTGGTGCAGACATGTGTATTGGATGTGTCCAGGTCCGTTTTTCAGCACGCCTGCAAAAAAGGCCTTTTTTTGTCTGAAAATGGACGTGCAGCAAAATAAAAATTGGTACGCATCCATTTTGGGCCTGAGACCTTACCGCCACCCACTGACCTAGCGGTAAAGTCTCATGTAATAACCGGGCAGTAATGGTCTACATGTGTACAATGCCGATTACCGCCCGGCAGGGGCGTAGCTACGTGGGGCCATGGGGGCATTGGCCCCCACAGATTATGCCCTGGCCCCCTCTACATTTGACTCCCCCCCCCACCGCTGCCCATGCCACCGCCGCATCAGGTACCTTGTTTGCTGGCGGGGGTCCCCAATCCCCGCCAGCCGAAGAGTCTTCTGCAGCGCCAGTCGACACCGGCGCCTTCGTTGTGTGATCATCTATTTCTGATGCCTTATGTCCTGCACGGGGCTACATGCACAGTGCAGAATCTAAGGCGTCAAAAACAGATGATCACACAACGAAGGCGCCGGAGTCGACCGGCGCTGAAGAAGACTCTTTGGCTGGCGGGGATTGGGGACCCCCGCCAGCAAACAAGGTACCTGATGAGGTGGCGGGGCAGGGGGCGGGCGGCAGCGGGGGGGTTGCGGGGGCGGCGGGGGAGGGTTGCGGTTGTGGCAGCAGGGGGGTCCAAAATGGCGGGGAGGGGGGTCGGTGGCAGGAGGAGGCGGCTAAACAGTGCCCCCCCACCTCAGGCTCTGGCCCCCCTCCTGCCAAGGTCTGGCTATGCCCCTGCCGCCCAGTTAGCACCGTGTACTGGAAAATTTCTGCTGTGCTTAGTGGATGCACGTAAAAAATTAAATTACTGCCAGGGCAACACAGTAGCCAGGCTGTAGTTCAAAATTGATGCACGTTGGATGCGTGTACGTGCCTACACGGCACAGCAAAAGAGTCCCTTAGTCTCTCCATTATAGCCTTTTCTTCCCTGAGTGTCCCTTTTACCCCTTGGTCATCTAGTAATCCAACCGATTCTTTTAAAGGCTTCTTGCTTCTAATATACCTAAAAAAAAGTTTTTGCCGGCAAGGCAATCTTCTTTTAAAAGTCTCTCTTTGCCTTCCTTATCAGTGCTTTGCATTTGACTTGCCATTCTTTATGCTGTTTTCTGTTATTTTCACTTGGATCCTTCTTCCATTTTCTGAAGGATGTGTTTTTAACAACTCATCAAATCATTAATAAACAAAAACATAGCAGCTTCCTTCTCATTTTTTTAACCATGTTGCCTGTTTGGCCTTCCTTCCACCTTTTTTAATACATGGAATATATCTGGTCCGGGCTTCCAGTATGGTATTTTTGAACAACATCCATGCCTGATGTACATTTTTTGACCTTTGCAGCAGTTCCTCTAAGTTTTTTTTGTTTTACCATTCTTCTAATTTTATCATAGTCTCCTTTTTGAAAGTTAAATCCTAATGTATTGGATTTCCTATCAGGCTTATTTTCGAAAGAGAAGTGCGCCCATCTTTCGACACAAATCAGGAGATGGGCGTCCTTCTCCCAGGGTCACCCAAATCAGCATAATTAAAAGCCGATTTTGGGCGTCCTCAACTGCTTTCCGTTGCAGGGATGACCAAAGTTCACAGGGGCGTGTTGGAAGCGTAGCGAAGACGGGACTGGGGCATGCCTAACACATGGGCGTCCTCGGCCGATAATGGAAAAAAGAAGGGCGTTCCTGAAGAGCACTTGGGCGACTTTACTTGGTTCATTTTTTCTTATGACCAAGCCTCTATGCCAGCTTCAAATGTCATACCCAGCTCCCTGACAGCAGTATGCAGGTCCCTGGAGCAGTTTTAGTGGGTACAGTGCACTTCAGGCAGGCGGACCCAAGCCCATCCCCCCTACCTGTTACACTTGTGCTGGTAAACGTGAAGCCCTTCAAAATCCACCGGAAACCCACTGTACCCACATGTAGGTGCCCCCTTCACCCTTTAGGGCTATGGTAGTGGTGTACAGTTATGGGGAGTGGGTTTTGGGGGGCTCAGCACACAAGGTAAGGAGCTATGCACCTGGGAGCTTTTTCTGAAGTCCACTGCAGTGCCCCCTAGGGTGCCCAGATGGTGTCCTGGCATGTGAGGGGGACCAGTGCATTACGAATGCTGGCTCCTCTCATGACCAAATGGCTTGGATTTGGTTGTTTCTGAGAGGGGCGTCCTCCGTTTCCATTATCGCCGAAAAACGGGGATGACCATCTCTAAGGACGACCATCTCTAAAGTCGACCTAAATGTTGAAATTTGGGCGACCCAGACCGTATTATTTAAACAAAAGATGGACGCCCATCTTGTTTCGATAATACGGGTTTCCCCGCCCCTTCGCCAGGATGTCCTGCAAGGATGTCCTCAGGAAAACTTGGGCGCCCCATTCGATTATGCCCCTCCACGTGTATTTACTCCATTTGTTATATCAAATCTGATTGTTATGATCACTGTTATTAAGTGGTCCCAGCACCAGTATGTCCTGCCCCAGATCATGCACTCCACTAAGGACTAGGTCTAGAATTGTTCCCCCTCTTGTTGGTTCCTGAACCAGCTGCTCCATGCAGCAGTCATTGATTTCATCTAGAAACTTTACCTCCCTAGTGTGGCCCCTCCTAAAATGCCCCTGCTCTAGAGCAGTGGGAGAGAGGCAGGGGCTAGCATGTGATAAACGGGATTGTGTCTGTGAAAATGAGGTCTTTGGTTGCCCACTCCCACCTAGACCCAAGCACTGAATGACGCCCCTGCCACAGGGCAGAGGCTGTCTGCATGGAGTTCCCGACTTGGGAACAGAAAGAAGTGCATGGGGGGGGGGGGGGGGGGGGGAGAACACACCCAGGGTAGGAGAAAGAGCAGAGGAGCCTCACTTATGGAAGAACTTTCACTGGGTGTCTGGAGGGGAATCCTGAACCAGGATGGCACAGAACTACAAATAGAAACCATGCTGCTGATGTACAATGGCTGTTCACATTATTTTGGGAATTAAAGGAGACTATGTCTGAAGCGGATCTGAAACTATTAGATGTCCTGACTGTACATATCAATTTGTGGTTTGGAACTGTTTCTAGTTACTGTTAAGTAAAACCAGTTTGAAGTTTACTCTGAAAACTGCTGCTTATTTTTTGCATGAGAGTGGACTTGAGAGTGTCCAGAGACAAATTACCCTTCAAGTTTACTGGGTTTTACCTTGGCCTAGCCTGTGCCCAGCTCACTTGAAGTCCCATCTGCTTTGTGACCTCTGGTCCCGGGTACCAGGCCTAGGGGAGCTTAGCCGATGGCTCTGACTGAAAGGCGAACCAGGGATTACACTAGCATGCCTGATGTTACATTTATTCAGTCAATATTGGGGTAATTCAAATCACCCCTTATTATTGTTTTACCCTGTTAGCCTCCCTAATTTCTGATAACATTTCCACATCTGTCAGTCTTCCAGTTTCCTAAGCTCTTCCTGCAATTTTTGACAATCTACATGTGATTTGATAACTTTGAATAGTTTTGTGTCATCTGCAAATTTAATCACCTCACTATCCCAGTACAGGTCTCTACGGCACTCCACTATTCACCCTCCTCTGTTGAGAAAAATGGCCATTTAACCCTTCCTCCACTGCACGCAAATCTCTCTCATGAATATTCAGTATGGATATCCTGAACATGACTGGCTGGGGTGCCGCCAGGACCAGTTTTGGGAACCACTAGAGTAGGGAATGGGAGGTAGGGAGAGATGCCAGACCTGACGGGGGGGGGGGGGGGGGGGGGGGGGGGGAGCTACAGAAACATTAATTTTATTTTAATGTATTGAAATTTTAAAGCACTGTTTACAAAGGTGTGCTAGCTCTTTTAGAGCGGACTAACGCTAGTGACACCCATAGGAAGGTATGGGTGTCTCTAGCATTAGCACTGCGCTAAAAACGCTAGCGTGTCTACAGCGTGGCTTAGTAAACAGGGCCCTTATGTGTTAAATAGGCAGCCTTGCTCAGGAGTAATCTAAAGAAATATTTCTGCATGGAAATGGTGGTAGATGAATGGAATAGTCTCCCTGTGGAGATAGTGGACATGAGAACAGTGCTTAAATTCAAGAAGAAACACAGAGTGTAGTAGTTGGTGTAGGTGGGCAGAATGGATAGGCAATATGGTCTTCAATTGCTGTCATATTCTATGTAGAATTGTAAAGAAGACTGATTATAATGCACAGCCATCAATTACAATTGAGGCACAGCTGGATGTGATCACTGTGGCAGGACTACTGAGATACAGGACATAGATTACACAGCATGTCCCAAACTATTTCAACTCCCTCTCAAGTGCAGGAGGAAAACTAATGAAGAAAAAGCGTGGGGAGAATGAAAGTAACCATATGGCCATTTCTATTTAAAACCACCTGAAAGTGTACAAGGGAGTTCAGCAGTAGCTGCTGAAAACAGTCTGGAATGCACTACATACCATGTAACTTGTCACAAGGTTCCACCGATATTGTATGTAACAGCACAAGTTACTCTTGCTGTGTTTTATAACAGTATAAAGAAGGCTTCAGAAAAAAAAGAATATGAGGACACATACCCTCAGATTCTTTATAGCTTGCCCAGATTTGGGTGCGGATCCCAGATCCACTTGTAAGCAAATTAGTCGATTAGGCGCTAACAATCAATTATTAGAGTTAACAAGCATGTAATTGGTAGTAATTAGGAGTTATGTGCAGATCTGCCCTATTCTATATGTGCACCTACACGTCATAGCGTGCAACTTGGCCGTGGGGAGGCATGGGCATCCCCAGAAATTAGGTACGATGTTATAGAATGCCTGCATTTCTATACCAGCTTTTGGCAAGCGTAAGTCCTTGTGCCCAAAGTTAGGCATGAGAAGGGTGGCAAGCTAGTATTCTGTAAAGGGTGTTCTGTGTAGAGCACCCTTTCTTAGTGTGGATCATCACGGCACCTAACTTTGGGTGCCATTTACTGAATCTGGTCCATAAGGACTGTACGGTTTATCTGGCCTGCCAAGTTCTGGTCCTGGTGTAGTGTCATACACCTCCCTTCACAACTAAGGATCTTCTGTGTTTATTCCATGTTTTAAAAAAATTCTATCAGTTTTTATTCTCATCACCTCCACTGGGAGGCCAGTCCGTGCATACACCATACCTTCCATGATGAAATGATGTTGCTCCCAAGTCTATTCTGTTGGAGTTTCATACCTCAGCCCATTCTACAATAGTATTCCCTCTGGGAAAGGTTTGTTTCTTCAGTATGCGTACTAATGTCCATATTAAGGGAAATAAAGTTCCTGGGCTACAGGCAATCATGGAAGAGGCTGACTTGCATGGTGCTGGGATACCTGCATGAGAGGTTGATAAAGTATTGTGCCAGGAAGAGCTTAGATTTGGGAGATCATGAATTGTTACTGATTTCAGGTATGGGTCAGAACTTCATTGGGCACTCTTTTTATCTTGGAATGTATCCAGTCTAGCATCTAGCTTTGCTCACTATAAGGGGCCCTTTTACTAAGCTGTGTAAGCGCCTACATGCACCCTCTTTCCTCAGGTCAGGACAGTATACTGCTGTTATGGTGTTCTGTTCTGTCACAAGAAAGGAGGGTTTGGTCTCCAAATATTAGTCAAAAATGTATTAAAATTAATCCAGTAAACATATCACCTTACTTCTATTTTCTGTATTTATTAACACAGCTACCACACTACTTTATCCTGAACTAAAAATAAAATTCATTTTTTCCTACCTTTGTGGTCTGGCCGTTTACTGTTTCTAATTGTGTTGGTCCCAGTCTCTTGTTTCTTCTTTCCCTCGATCTTTAACATTCCCCCCTTTTCATCCAGCGTCTCCCCCCTTTCCTTCCAGCATCTGCTCCCTCTCTTCCCCCTTTCCATCCAGCATATGCCCCCTCTCTTCCCCCTTTCCATCCAGCATCTGCCCCCCCTCTCTCTCCTTTCCATCCAGCGTCTGCCCCCTCTCTTTCCTCTTTCCATCCAGTGTCTATTTTCTCCATCCATGTGTAGTTTTTCTCCTCTTTTCCCTTTCCCTCATCTCTGTCAGTATGCATCTCCTTCCTCCAGTGGTGTTCCTGGGGGGGGGGGGGGGGGGGGGGGGGCGGTGGGTGTGGTCCGCCCCGGGTGCACGCCACTGGGGGGGTGCCCTGTGCGCCTGTCCTTCATTCGTTCCATGCTCCCTCTGCCCCGGAACAGTCCTGTTCCGGGGCAGAGGGAGCATGGAACGAGCGAAGGACAGGCATGTGCGGCACCCCCCCCAGCGGCGTGCACCCGGGGGGGGGGGTTCTTTCGGGGGGGGGGCGGGTGTCCTTTCGCCTGTGGGGGGGGGGGGGGGGGGTCACGCTGCACCCGGGGGGCAGGGCGCATTGGCGATCCGCCCCAGGTGTCAGCCCCCCTAGGAACGCCACTGCCTTCCTCTTTCTTCACTCCCCTCCATCCATATGCAACTTCTTCCTCTCTCTTCCCTCTCCTCCATCCATGTCCACCATTTTCCTCTCTCTCCGCCCCTCCATCCATGTTCATCTCACTTCCTCTCTTCCCTCCATCCATGTTCAGCATTTCTCCTCTCTCCCTTCCATCCATGCGCATCTCCTCCTGTCTTCCCTCCCCTCCATCCATGTCCAGCATTTCTCCTCTCTCCCAGCCATCCATGTGCATTTCCTCCTGTCCTCCCTTTCCTCCATCCATGTCCAGCATTTCTCCTCTCCCCTCCATGTGCATCTACTTCCTGTCTTTCCTCCACTCCATGTCCAGCATTTCTCCTGCCCTCCCCTGCATCCATGTCCAGCAACTCTCCTCTCTCTCCTGCATCCATGTTCAGCAACTCTCCTCTCTCCCTTGTCCTCTCTTGCATCCATGTCCAGCAACTCTCCTTTCTCCCCTGCCCTCCCCTGCATCCATGTTCAGCAGCTCTCCTCTCTCCCCTGCAGCCATGTTTTTTTTGGTTACATTTGTACCCCGCGCTTTCCCACTCATGGCAGGCTCAATGCGGCTTACACGGGGCAATGGAGGGTTAAGTGACTTGCCCAGAGTCACAAGGAGCTGCCTGTGCCTGAAGTGGGAATCGAACTCAGTTCCTCAGGACCAAAGTCCACCACCCTAACCACTAGGCCACTATGTTCAGCAACTCTCCTCTCTCCCTTGTCCTCTCTTGCATCCATGTCCAGCAACTCTCCTCTCTCTCCCCTGCATCCATTTCCAGCAACTCTCCTCTCTCCCCTGCCCTCCCCTTCATCCATGTTCAGCAACTCTCCTCTCTTCCCTGCCCCCTCCTGTATTCATGTTCAGCAACTCTCCTCTCTCCCCTGCATCCATGTTCAGCAACTCTTCCCTGCCCTCCCCTGTATCCATATTCAGCAACTCTCCTCTCTCCCCTGCATCTATTTTCAGCAACTCTCCTCTCTTCTCTGCATCCATGTCTAGCAACTCTCCTCTCTCCCCTGCCCTCCCCTACATCCATGTTCAGCAACTCTCCTCTCTTCCCTGCCCTCTCCTGTATCCATGTTCAGCAACTCTCCTCTCTCCCCTGCATCCATGTTCAGCAACTCTCCTCTCTCCCTTGCCCTCCCATGTATCCATGTTCAGCAACTCTCCTCTCTCCCCTGCCCTCCCCTAACATCCATGTTCAGCAACTCTCCTCTCTCCCCTGCCCTCCCCTGCATCCATGTTCAGCAACTCTCCTCTCTCCCCTGCCCTCCCCTGCATCCATGTTCAGCAACTCTCCTCTCTCACCTGCATCCATTCCCAGCAACTCTCCTCTCTCCCCTTCCCCCTGCCCTCCCCTGTATCCATGTTCAGCAACTCTCCTCTCTTCCCTGCCCTCCCCTGTATCCATGTCCAGCAACTCTCCTCTATCCCCTGCATCCATGTTCAGCAACTCTCCTCTCTCCCTTGCCCTCCCCTCCATGCATTCATGCCTAGCAACACTCCTCTCTCCCCTGCCCTCTCCCCCCATCCATATCCAGCAATTCTCCTCTCTTCCCTGCCCTCCCCTCCATGTCTACCTATTTCTCCTCTCTCTTCCCTCCCTTCCATCCATGTCCAGCGATTTCTCCTCTCTCCCCTGCCCTCCCCTCCATGTCCAGTGACGCCCCAAACTCCACCTGCACCCCGAGTTCCAGTTCCAACCCCCCCTGCCCGACCTCTTCTCCCTCAACAGCCCTCCTTGCCTTCCTGCTGCCCAGTCAGCTCTTAAAACTCATTTTACCTGACTGAATGGCTGTGAAAGAAGCAGAGTACAGCCGGCTCACCTTCAGCTTTCTCCTTCCCTTTCAGCGTCCCGCCCTTGCATAAACAGGAAATGAGGGCAGGACCACAGCTGAGAGAGAAGGGGAAAGCTGAAGGCGAGCTGGCTGTACTCTGCTTCTTTCACTGCCATTCAGTCAGGTAAAATGAGTTTTAAGAGCTGGCTGGGCGGCAGGAAAGCAAGGAGGGCAGGTTTCAAAATACTGTATTGGGGGTGTCAAGCACCCACAGCACCCACGGAGTCGGCGCCTATGTATACAGGTATGCCTCCTTGAGATTGAAGGTGGTGAGCAATTCTCCCACTTGAACTGAGGCTATAACTGCTGTTAGTGTCTCCATGTGAATGCAGGACACTTGGAGGCAGTGGTTTAGACCTTTGAGATCTAAGACCGGACGAAAGGTGCCTTCCTTCTTTGGGGCAATGAAGTAGACACAGTATCTGCCTTGTCCCTGTTCGGCCTGAGGAACTGGAACAATGGCCTGATGCACCAGCAAGGAATCTATGGTCACCTGAGCCTCAATCACCTTGGTTCCCTTTTGACAAGGAGATTGCAAGTAGAGAAGAGCGATCGAGCAGGAGAACTCCATCTTGTAACTTTCTGTAAGAATATCCAGAACCCACTGGTCTGACGTGATTTTGGCACACTTCTTCTGAAACTCCTGAAGATGTCCTCCTCCAGGAAGACGAGAAGAGTGGACAAGCCTCACATCATTGCGAATCTCTGGAGGCATTGAGCACTCTAGCTGACTGAGGGGCCGATGTACAAAAGTCCCTGGTAATATCTGCTCGCTATTTCCACCTCAGTAAAAATTACTGAGGTGGAAATAGTGAGCGATGTTCAAACAAATCACATGCAAATGAGCTGCACGGACTTTTACCATGCAGCTCGGTAGGGAGATTGTCAGGGCATGAGTAGAACTACCAATTGGTAAGAGTGGCTGTTCTGTGCATGCCCTGGTTGTAGGGAGAAAAGGCAGCCTGCCTCTATGCCATGCATGTATGAAAGCTGTGGAAATGCCTGTGCCAGCCAAAAAGGGATCAGATGAAAACAAGCTGCATGAAATGTCTGGGGACATACAATTCACCCCACATCTCTTCCGAGCTATGATCTGTGAGCTGGATCACATCACAGAGCTGCAGATCTGCTTAGTGAGAGAGATGGTATTGCTCTGGCTGGTCAATGCAGTGCATTGGGACCAAGGGGAGCGCTCCATTTCAAGAAACACTGCTCTGCTGGGAAGCCACCTTTGCTACAGCTCCTGACCTTCCGGGGGTTTCAAAATGGCTCTGATCCACTGGCTGGCTTGCTCCAGAATGTGCTGCAGCCTTTTTTTGTTTTGTTCCACAACTTCCATGCCATGGCTGCTGAAGACCTCCCGCATACATCAATCGCCAATAGCAGAGAGTGCAGAGGCAAGATCCAGCCACCTATAGAATTTTTTTAACTAAAAGTAGGCAGGCCTTTCTGTGCATCCCTCAAAATGCACATTTCCATACTGATTAGCTCATTGTAATATTTTGGCATATGCTTCACGCTGTCTGCTGTGGTGAATGGAAAAGGGCTCACAGAAGCCCTCTGTACACTACTCGCTACTTCACACGCTAAACCGGGTAGAACTGGTCAAAATTCATGCTGCTGCTCTGGTACGTTTTGTGCATTGGCCCCTGAGAGGAAGACTTCCTGTCCACACAAAAAGAAGGTTGGCATGCCTCAAAGTGGGACTTCTGAACATATTCCTAATAACCAGGCCGGTACTGTCTGCTGTCTTGAAATTGAGAGTCCCCTGAAGATGGACGACCAGAGGCTTTCCGCTTATCCTCTGGCAACCGCTGTGGCTTAGTTTCCCCCAGTTCTTTCACCAGGTTACTGAGATCTTCTCCAAATAGTTGCTCCAAAAGGGCAGTTTAACTAGAAGTGACTTTGATGCTGCATCCACTGCACAATGCTATAACCAGCGTTGCTGAAGTGCAGTGACTGTCAAAGATATACTGCGTAACCCATAACACGTCATAAACAGCATCCGCCAAGTAGGACAACCCCACTTCCAGCGGGGCGTTATGGCACCCATCTTGAGTTTCTGACTGCTGATGTTACTTCAGGCATGCTCTTCCACACTGTTGCCTCTTCAAAAGCTTTCAGCGAGCCTTCTTCCTTCCAATCCTGTAGGTCTTTTAGGGCAATGCTCCCTTCCACCGGCAAAGTGGTCTTCTTAATCACCACCGTAACCAGGGAGACCACCCTGGGAAGCTGCAATTTATCTTTCTCCTCTGGAACTAACAGGTAGAGGCGAGCCATGGCTTTTCCTACTCTCAGCCCCACATCTGGTGAGACCCATTCTGCTCTATTCAGGTCCTGAATGTCTGGCTGCATCGGGAAGGCCTCAGAAGGACCTCTAAGCCCCTTCATGATTGACGAAGATGGAACTCCTGATGCCGAAGCAGAAGGTTCCTCCAGGGCCGCCGAGAGACCCAAGGTCGCCGCCACCACTCCCCCCTCCCTGAGATCGCCACTGCTCCCCCTCCATCCCCCAGAGGTCGCCGCCGCTCCCCCCTCCACCGAGGTTGCTGCCACCGCCGCCGCCGCTGCTCCCCCCTCCATCTGCCGCCGGGCCGGGCCCCCTGCATTGAAATCGCACTCACCTCCGTGAAAGCAGTGCTGCAGGCAGCAGAACCCCTCCCTTCGGCCCTCCTTCCTTCCTTGTGTCCCGCCTTCATGGAAGTTATGTCAGACGAGGGCAGGACACAGGGAGGGAAGGATGGCCAAAGGGAGGCATTCTGCTGCCTGCAGCGCTGCTTTCACGGAGGTGAGACTGCGATTTCAATCCAGGGGACAGACGGTCGACGATGGAGGGTGGGTGGGACTGCAGCGCTGGACCCCCTTTGAAGGCCCGGGGAATTTTGTCCCCCCTGCCCCCCCCCCCCCCCCTCTCGGCGGCTATGGGTTCCTCAATGGAAAGCATTGCAAGTGCCTCAAAAATAAGAGTACTGAGCTCCTCTTTATGAAACAACCTTAGTACTTTCAGATCATCCCCCTCCTCAGAAAGGAGCTCCCCCTTCTCTAATGGCTCCTTCAATGATGGCTCCTCTGAATAGACCGAGACCACATATGGTGGGAGAAGCAGATATAGCCTGATCTACCCACTCCTGGAGGTCTAAACAGGATCTCTTAGAAGCCAGAGGGGCAGCGGGGTGAGAAACTGAAGCATCAAACAGCAGCTCTGACTGGCCCTGCTTTAGGAAATAGGCTTGGTGAAAGAGAAATATAAATTCCAGAGAAAACAAAGATCCCGATGCAACTAACTGCTCTTGTCAGGCCCAGAGGCTGTAAAAATGGCAGCTGTGCTCTACGCATGATCAGCCAGAGGCTGCTCCTCACTGCCAGTCAGCCCCAACAAAATGGTGCCTGTTTCCGTGCTCTCCTACATCAAACTGTGCACTGGTCCTGCCTGCGAGACTGAAGACTGCAGCATATTCGAATGCTGCGCCAAATCCGAATATGCGCTGTTTCCGACCATTTCTTCCACATCCTGCGGAATTCCTGGCTTGCATGCACTGCAACACCCTGATGCAAGCTGGTCCCACAATGGGAACACCGCCTAACTGCCTCCACAGGAGTCGCCATTCACCCTGTCACCAGCGCAGCATGCGTCCCAAGTGGTGAGTCGGGATTCATCCCCTATACCAAGCAGAGCCTACAGCCCTCCAAGAGGTTCTGAGACAAACTTGAGTTGGACTTACCATTGCCAGCTGCTCCCCCCAGGCTCACAGTATCCACAAGTCTTACTATAGATGAGAAAGGCTCAGGAGTAATACTCAGTCCCATACTCTCCAGCAAACATCCTTCCTTCTCCTTTCTTTTTTTTTTTTTAAGTTGTGCTGGAAAAGGTGAGCTCCACAAGAAACAGGGGAGAGGTAAAGGGAGGGAAAAAGTAAATTCACTAGGTACCAGAGGCAGGGATCTGAAGACCTCCAGATATGACTCTGCAGCCTGAAGCCACCTGCCAAGCTCAACTGGGGACCAGCTGACCAAATGGACCAGGAGCAAATCACTCAGAACCAGAGGCTGAAAAGTGTGTCCATCCACCTGCTGGAGATAGAAAATACTGAGAAGCTGGACTGAATGCCAAGAGAGATATATTTCAGCTCAATTTTCAGTTCTCTATCTCCACCTGCTGATTGATGGACTCAACTATTCCACAGGTTATGGAATAGTGGGAAACTGTGTAATAGAAGTTGCCATTTCTAAAAATTACTGTTTTGTAGGCAGTAAAGGCTCATTTGGTATTCCTGCGCTAATCAGCTTGTGATAGTGTAGCTGTGCTGTTTAGCGCAGGAACACCCACTCTCTGGCCTCTGACATGCCCCCCTCAAAAAAACCCCCATAAAATATTTTTCAAGAGCGTGTGGTTCTTGATATGCCTGAGCACGTCCCGCAGTATGCCATTTGAAGCTGCCTTTGGCACATGTTAGCGCCTACTGCAGCTTAGTAAAAGGGCTCCTTAACAATGTATTATTGATTTTTTAAAAAGAAATTTTCTATCTGGGGATGAGGTGATAAAGACTTCCCATGTGAAGTGCTGTGTAAAAATTTGCAGTTATTGTGCAATAAAATTCTGAATTAAACCACATTTACTGCAAATTTTAACACACTTTAGTAAAAGGGCCCCTTACCATAAATGCCAAACATAACATAATGCATCATCTCTGCACTTGATGCAGGGTTGCCACTTGAAACACAGTTGTGTTGGGTAGCTGCTCTGGTAGTCCTTCTTTGTTAAACTGTACAGCGCTGCGTAACCCTAGTAGCGCTTTAGAAATGTTAAGTAGTAGTAGCAGTAGTAGTATGTGGCAAGTTGTGTGTTGGGAGTCTGGAGAAATTTGTGGTCCACATAAGATTGCATCAAGTATTCTAGATATGGCATTCAAATTTGGTGTGGACTCTACTGTGAGGCTTTAGGCGTCAGGTTTATAGGATGGCCACAAAGAATGTGAATGAGATACAGCAGTGTATGCAAATCTATCCATACATATTCATTGTGGGTATCCTGAAAAACCTGACTGGGTATGACAGGAGGACTGAGTTAAGAACTACTGAAATTAGGGGAGGGGGTACAAGCTGTGAGGTTTGCTTATATCTGTAGGTGCTGTACTTGTATGCACATGTATACATATGCACTTTATAAGCGCCCTTTTCCACCTGCACATGCTTAATGTATGGAAAACGCTTAAAAATTACCCCTATAATGTTCTTTCAGAGGCCTTGGTTTGGCATTTCCTACAGACGGCAAATATGTGAAGAGAAAATGATTAAACACTTCAAGAATAATAAAAACAAGTGTCTTAGGAAAGAAGTTTTGACTTTCTCATTTTAAATGTAGAATCGCGTAGGCTGACTGCCAATTTTAAAATTAAGAGACATCGGAAATAATCTACAATGTTCCCTTTTCTCAATTTTGGGGGTGCTTAAGCACTCACAGAGTCGGCTCCTATGGACACACCTTTCTTTCTATTCATACTAAAGGCTGATCAGAAAAATCGCCCGGTAAAATCCACCCCAATGCTAATTGCATCTGAAGGGAGTTACGAACTTGAAAGAAATTTGCCTCCGAAGAGTCTAGCCTGCCGATTTTTGTGCTCAGAGGTGTACGATCTCCACTCAGCACTTTTAGCGCACCCAGAACAAACTGTAGGCTGCTGGGAACGTCCTGAATAACCTACCAGGCCCTAGCCTGCGCTCTGCTTGCCTGGCTCTCTCTCTGCCCGCCGGAGGCTGAACTAGGCAGAGAGCCAGGCGGGCCTGGGAATGTGAAGCGAGCCCTTCCTATTGGCTGAAGCCCCTGGAGCTGGGAGGAGCTTCCCGATTTTTCATTGGTCGGGAGCGTTGACTTCCTGGGGATTGAGTGGCTCGAGAGGGGGAGGAAGGGAGACACAGTGCTTCATTGACTACAGAGCATGGGGAGGGTTGTAGCCCGTTGCCTAGTTGGTGAGGAGGAGGGAGGGGGGCCCTGATAGGGGGAAGCTGAGTTGCGGGGTTTGGGGCTCCCGATCTGTGCTGAGGTGGAAGGTGACTCCGCGCACGGGGGAATCAGAGAGCTGTCAACCGAAAGGGAAATTGGGCAGAGAGGAGATGGAGAGGCACAATCAAGACACGCGAAGAACATGGCGAGGGAGGACGATTGCAGCTGCTTGCCTGTTCGAGCAAGACTGGCACTCAGGACAACAGTTTTTGAAAGGAAGTCCTTGTGTGTGCCCTTACCAGCAAAACAAGAGTAATCTATGCGGGTCCTCCTCCTCTTCCACGGAGCGAAATAATTGCAATCCCAAATCCGTTCATTCCTGTTGTCCTTCACTTGTCTTCCGGTAAGTGGTCCCAGACTTGTTTTTTTTTTTTTATTTTATTTTACTTTATCGAGTCAAAGCCTATCAAACCCCCGCATTCTTTTTTTTCACAGTTTGAGCGTGTGCCCCTATGCAACTCTTTTCCCCAGATCATTTCATGGGTTGTTGCACATGTGGGTAGTTGTAAGAATTTTTGTGGCAAAACTTTTAGGGCAGGCTAAAATCAACAGAGCATATGGCAAAACCTTTTTTCCCTTGACACAAACATGCAATCTGTAAATTATAGATTTAAATGTTGTATTTTCTGTTTTAGCCCTTTCTTCGCTTAAACTCCCCCCCCCCTCCCTCCCCCCCTCCCCCGACCTCTCTAACATGGAGCGAGCTGCTGCACCCCCGGGGTTGACGCGGGGAGGGAGGGGGGGGGGGTCGTTCATAGAAGTTCAAATAATAGATCCCTGTTACCAGGTGACTTCGTTTTGCTACGTCTGGCAAGATTGTAGCAACTTCAAACAAACATGAAGGGCGAGAGGGCGGTGCACAGAGGCCGCTTCACAGATCTGCAGAACATGCCCGGCGTCAGATATATTTGACTTCTTTCAAGGTGCGTTCAGATGCGAGGGAAATTGTTAAACGCTGACTTCTTCGCCTACCCAAGGGCACCAAGCGGAAGAGAGCCTGCAGGTGCATTGACGGTAGGTCCTGTAGGTTTGGAAGTGAAGAATGCTTTTTTGTGATTGGATATTTGGTTGTTTTGTTTCTGGTAAATCTCCTTAGGGCTAGCTTGCCTATTATGGCAGCAGTACAACGCGTGAGTTTTACTCAGACTCCCGCGAGTTAACTAAAAGGCCTTAAAGACGGTGCTAGAACCATTATCCCCACGTTTTACGTTCATATATGAAATGTTTATTAAGCATTGGTCTTCCATATCGATTAGCAATCAGAAGCCCGTGTATCTTTGCAAAGATCCTTGGCTTTGGTGTTTTTTCAAAGGTAGGATCTGGCACAGACTCGGAATTCCCAAGTTGTGCTAAGATTAGTTGTTTGAGCGAATGGTGTCCTGAACTTAATACTTCTGATTGATTTTGTGGGACTGTACAATGGCGTTGCTCCAGTTACGATTTCAGAAATCTCTCTGGGGCGCAGTGGCTGGTTACAGATTTTAATGTTCAAGCTGTGGAAGACTTCCAGAGGAGGAACACAAATAAGTTACCCTGTTAAGTGACGGGACTGTAAGTTAGCTCTCAAGAGTGGCAGAAAGTGGGAAATCAGGATCCTAAATTCACTAGGAGCCTGGTCTTCGTTTCTAGGCCTAAAGGGTCACCAAGGGGGTCACACAGATGCCTTTAACACACCCAAACACTTCAAAAGTTGGCAACAGTGATTGCCTCTATCTGGACACAATGAAGAAGCTTGCTGAATGTTGGGGGGTGGGGGGAGAGGAAGGTGCTCGGCACCTATAAAGTTGGTAGCTATAACAGATCATCTTTTCAGAATACCTCTAATGAATATGAAAAAGGCTTTCATACAGTGCAGATGATAGGCATGCAAAGATCCTTCATGCATATTCATTAGGGATATCCTGAAAACTTGATCTGTTAGGCCCTCCCGGACTGTTGAGTGAAGGGCAAGGCATTAGGGTTCCCTTGATGTCTAGTTCCTTGCCTGCCCCTAGACCACAACTAGTGTAGGGATCATTCATTTTCTTCTGTGGTTAAAGCTGCAGATTTTGAAATCCATAACGTTTGATCATCCAAGGTCTTTTTTTTTTTTTCCTTTAAAGAGAGCCAACAGTGTGTTTCTAATTGAGATGTGAAGGGTGGGGTGAGGGGGCACCTATGTGTGTCAGAAATGATATTTGTAAATATGCATGAATTCTAGGGTGAGCAGGTGGCGCATAATTTTGTAACCTGGCAGTTCTGTCACTTGCTTTTAGGAAACATAATTGAAACTTGCATGTTTTGATTTCCAGGTTAGTACTGCAAAGCATGTGGATCATTCTATGTCTGACATCAGGAGAATAAGTAGCCTCCATTATCTGAAGTTTTAACAGTATTAAAAGTATAGCTTTTTAAGTACAGAGCTGCACGTTAGCGGAGTCATTCTTGGAGCAAACAAAATGCATAAAATGCCCCTGCGTGTTAGTGCAGTTGTGGTATATCGAACTTTGTGAAGACAACACTAGAAGAACCTCAGGCATTTTTGTGCAGGATACATTCCACCCTGTGTTTGTGCAGCTTTAGGTATTTTTGAAGTTCAGAATGGCATCTTGAGTTAAGACTGCCATTAAGTTTTCTTAACCTAGAACTAACTCTTCAAAATGTGACATTTAATTGACCTTTGGAAGTTCGTTCTGTTAATCATACTCCTGCTCTAAAGCTATGGTTGACTGAGCTGGTGCTTTTGCATTCATTCGTGCTTAGCATATGAATTCTGCAGCATAATTGCTACTTTTAAGTTCCTATTTTCAGAGAAGAAAGAGTTTTTACTCCCCCCCCCCCCTCCCCGGGGGCCGGGTCCTTGTACAGTGTTTTGGATTGAAATGTTTTCCTGTCATTAGTTTTGTGTTGGGCGTGACTAAAAGAAGGGGGAAGTAATGGAAATTTCTTGCGTATACTTGAACTGCTTTGGGAAGGACAAAAATGCAGTTGGAAATGGAGGACAACCTTGAGGGTTTATGAAGGTTATTTGGTGCCTAGTGGAAGAGACATTACAAAGGTCTAACTACACTGGCGTTCTAGGTCACAGCATCTGGGCCCTAACTCGGTTTGGTTAGGATTAAGAACATTTCTGGAGAATTAAACTCTCATTGTGTTAATTTCAGCTGAGGCATTTAGTACAAGTGAAATGAACCATTTTCACTTAGGAGCTAGCAGAAATGTTGAAATGCAACTATTGCATTTAACTTAGGTTTGGATATCTTTCAGGGTTGAAGTGAGAAGAGATATTCCCTGCTGTGGTTGTGTATTTGAGTCCCACTACTAACCTTTTATTTTCTTCAAGGGTTTTACTGATGCGAGTGAAGAAAAATGTTTTTTTTGAACTGCAAAATGTATCTTAAATATGCAGTGTTTACTGTTTCATTAGATGTAAGTATATGAGAAAATAATACGTTTGAAAACTGTAGAGTAGGAATACTACTACTTATCGTTTCTATAGCACCACAGGGCATACGCAGCGCTGTACATCATACATAAAAAGACAGTCCCTGCTCAAAGGAATTACATTATAAGCCACTAGGCCCGTAAAAACAGGCGAGTATTGCAACCCTCCTCTGTGCCCTGCTCTCACCTCAAGTCCAGCAACCATGGCCTCTCCCCCCTGCCCTCCCCCCATGTCCAGCTACCCTCATCGCCGCCGCGCCCCCCCCCCCTCCGTGCCAGGCCCCCTGCACTGACCTGACAGTGCCTCTCACCTCAGTGTGAAAGCGCTGCAGGCAGCAGCAGATCGCTCTGCTGCTGCCTGCAGGGCTTCCACACGGAGGTGAGAGGCACTGTCAGGTCAGTGCAGGAGGCCCGATACGGAGGGGGGCGGGAGCAATGGGGGGGGGAGGGGGGAGGTTGTTTCGCGCGATGTTCCTTTCCAGGCAGCAGCGTCGTCGTCCGACAATTCGACTCCGTTTCCCTCTCTGTTCCGCCCTCTGACGTCATGACGTCTTGACGCGAGGGCGGGATAGAGAGGGAAGTCTGTACTGTGCATTTGCAAATGAGTACGGTCACTTGCCGTTTATATATGTTTGATATATATATATATATATATATAGCACCATAACCTAATGTGACTTCATTTTCTAGGTCTAGTGTAGTTTTTG
This sequence comes from Microcaecilia unicolor, assembly GCF_901765095.1. Lineage (NCBI taxonomy): Eukaryota > Metazoa > Chordata > Amphibia > Gymnophiona > Siphonopidae > Microcaecilia > Microcaecilia unicolor. The sequence goes on along the minus strand of NC_044033.1, from coordinate 476,645,515 downwards.
TTGCCTTACTTTTCACATGTTCTTTGTTGGTAATGGAAATGCTAGTTAAAGCTATAGAAATAAGTAGTAGTAGTAATCATTTGGTGATGGCTATCATAAACATAAGACCCACAACATAACCATAAGGATGGTTTTTCACAGCTGACAAGCAAGCCACAGCTGATGTTCTTAGGGCCTGAACGGAAGGAGTCAGAGGGTGGTGGTAAATGGAGCTTGCGCTGGAGATAGGGATGTTATCGGTGGAGTTCCGCAGGGATCGGTCCTGGGACCGGCTCTTTCTTAACATCTTAGTGAGTGATACTGCAGAAGGGCTGTCTGGTAAGGTTTGTCTCTTTGTGGATGATACCAAACTCTGCAACAAGGTGGACACCCCAGAGGGTGTGGATGACATGAGGAAAGACCCAGCAAAGCTGGAGGAATGGTCCAACATTTGGCAACTAAGATTTAATTCTGAAAAGTGCAGGGTCATACACTTAGGTCACAAGAATCCACGGGAATGGTGTATGGTATAGGGGTCCTGTGTACGGAAAAAGAGTGGGACTTGGGGGGTGATTGTGTCTGATGACTTTAAAGTTTCCAAACAGGTAGAAAATGTGACGGTAATAGCCAGAAGGATGCTTGGGTGCATAAGGAGAGGGATATCCAGCAGGATCAAAGAAGTGATAGTGCTCTTGTATAAGTCTCTGGCGAGTACTGTGTGCAATTCTGGAGACCGCACCTAAGGAAAGATTTAAACAGGATGGAGTTGATCCAGGGAGCAGCTACAAAATTGGTAAGCGGTCTGGGCATAAAACATACAGGGACAGGCTTATGAACTCAACATGTATATGCTGGAAGAGAGGCGGGAGAGAGGAGATATGACGAGACGTTTAAATATCTCAGTAGCATTAATGTGCAGGAAGTGAGCCTTTTTCAAATGAAGGGGAAACTCTGGAATGGGGGGGGGGGGGGGGGGCATATGATGAAGTTAAGGGGAAATAGGCTTAGAAGGAATCTAAGAAAGTATCTGTTCACGGAAAGAGTGGTGGAAGCATGAAATGGCCTCCTGGTGGAGACGAGGACTGCGTCAGAATTGAAGAAAACGTGGGACAGGCATATGGGATCCCTTAGGAAAAGAAAGAGTTAGTGGTTATGGAGGATGGGCTGACTGGATGGGCCATTTAGCCTGTATCTACCATCGTGTTTCTATGTTCCTATAATCAATAGTTGACTAGGCAGTCACCTAGGCTGGCAGCTTGGGCGGGGAGAGAGTAAAATGTAGTTAGAGCAAAACAATAGGTTCTGATGGCCCTAAAAATTCAACAGACCATCAGCACTTGCACATTTGTCTGCCCTCCTTGTGGGTAAATGTTTTATTGTTCTCGGAGAAGTGGTATTGAGGTAGCAGTGATGGAGTTTATCAAAAATTGAGGGAGGAGCCTAGAAGCCTGAAAATCAATGGGAGCCACAAAGCTGAAGGTTTGTGAAGGGTGCCTACTAACTTTGCACCAGCTCTGGCTATTCTGTCAGAATATATGGGACCTTTAGGGGGTGATTCTTTATTTGGTGCCTAAAAAAAATCAGTGCGGAAATTGGTGCCAACTAAGCCATATTCTATAATTGATTTATAGAATAAGCTTAGTTGATATCTCGGTGCTTAAAACTATTCACATCCATTTATATCAATGAAAATGTGGAGTATGTAGATTTAAGTTCACTGGGCCATATTCTATAACTACATGCGTAAATTTCAGAATGCCCATGAAATGACCATTTTCTCACCCATAACCCTTTTGCCTGTGCGCATCAGAAGTTTGGCGCACGTTGTTATAGAATACACTTAGTGAGCTGTGTGCGTAAATTCTAATCAGTTCCAATTAGTGCTCATTATTGCTTGTTAATTGCTATTAGCGCTCATTAGCTTTTTAAGCATGTTAAGTTGTGTGCGTTCTTATAGAATCCGCACCAATTTTGGCACTGATCTCTAGGCGTGCTATATAGAATCTGGGGGTTAATGGCAAATGGCCTATATCTTAAAAATGTTAAACGTTTTTCATACCTGTGGCATGTAGAGTCTGAACTATGTAGGCTGTGCTTACTCTCAAATATTTCCTTAAGAAAAAAAAAAGGCAACTGTTTGCTGAGTGACAGGTTTATAGCAACATCTCAGGATTCTATCTAATATTTCCCAATTAAAGGTGGTCTGTTTCTGTTCCTTTCACTTCATGCCACTCACTGTTGCTTAACTCCCTGGGATGCCCATTTTCACTGGGAACATAATGGTGAATATTATAGCAGGAGATAACTGGGTAATTTCCGTTTAGGGTAATGCTCAGTCTGCCTCAGTTTAGAAAACAGTGAAGCTGCAAATTCATGACTAGAAATTTTCTTCAGTACTCAAGAATCCTCCTACTAGTTTTAATAATTCAAAATGTTCAAACAACAAAGTTCACTCATTACTATTATACTTTAATTTCATATTTCTAATGACTCATAGAAGACTCTCCTCAAAATGGGGAGAAGGTAGCTCAGTTACCACCACGAAAACCAAGGCAGGTCTCGTACCACATATCATTGATCTACCAACCAAAGAAAACATAAACAGTATTAATTGCCTAAAAATCCTTAAAGCAAAGGGTGCATGTCCATATCGACAATAATTTCCCCAAGGAACATAACGTTCTTATGTAACGACAATATTCCAGTTAAGTCCATCAAAAAAGAAAGCAATATCTCCACGATCTTCAGCTGGTTTCACCCGCACCTATGAGCTGCTTCAGGAAAAACTGCAGATAAAATAGAGAAAATGAGCAATTAAACCTTTTTCTGATGCAAAAAGCTACATGAAATGTACTTCAGCAATGGCTCCCACACAGTCCAAAATGCCAGCCCATACGCTCAAGCAAATAAAGGTGAATAGGCAAATCCCCAACAGGCACTTAAAGAAATACCTGCCGTTCAGTGTCCAGATTTAACCCTGCTGAGATCCTGTCTGCTATTTATACATTTTTTTATTCATATATTATCAACAATATAGAAAGTTTTTCAGTTACAAAAAAATCTTAAACCCTCCAATGTATGTACAAGTTGTATAAAATGGGCTCTAAGAAAATATACTTTCAACCAAGGGTGGTGGATGCATGGAATGGCCTCCCGGTGGAGACGAGGACCGTGTCGGAATTTAAGAAAGCGTGGGATAGGCATGTGGGATCCTTTAGGAAAGGAAGAGTTGGTGGTTACTGAGAGTGGTCAGACTGGATGGGCCACTTGGCCCTTATCTGCTGTCATGTTTCTGTGTTTCTATTAGCAACATTGCAGGCAGAGCAACATTGCAGGCAGAGCAATTTTGAATTATCCGGTCTGGATCTTACAAATAGTTTTCATAATATCTTTTGATATGGACACAAAATAACATTTTGACAAATTACACATTGGCCACATCAGCCAAATGCAGAGTGTAAATGTAATGCAAAATACCATGTAAACTTCTTTCTGCACTGAAAGGCAGATCAAGGTTTATTGTGGCTTGATTAGAATATCAGTTTTGCTTGCTTTTGCATATTGGTCCTGCTTGAAAGCTAAATGCCATTTTGTTTCATTTGAAGTTTGGCCTTTCTGAATAAACTTTTACTATAATTTCAGTGTTTGAATTTTAAAAAGTGCTATTGACCAGTGAAAAGTTAAGCGAGTCATGTGACATGTTCTCATATGAAATGAGTTGCTACAGAGGTCTAAGCAATAGAGTTAAATAGCTTTTGGTCACCTGTTCAAATTGTTTTCGCGCTGGGATCTAAATTAATCTGCTTTACATAAGAACGTACATTCCTTGGGGGATTATTGTGGATATGGACATGCACCCTTTGCTTTGAGGAATTTCAGATAATTAATTTTTTTTTTTTTTTTTGTGGATCATTGATCTGTGGTATGAGTTCTGCTTTGGTTTTCATGGTGGCAACTCCAAGCTTCCTCCTGCACCTTTAGGGGAGAATCTTGTATGAGCCATCAGCAGTATGAAATTAGAAGTATAGTAGTAATGATTAGTGAACTTTGAATATTATGCAATGTGGAGGTTTCTAGATATTGATTTATGTATGCATTGTTTTACCTCTTAGGAACTTATTTTCAGAAGTAGGATGTTTTTTTTTTGTTTCTGATATTAAAAAAATTCTTCTAAATTGTGAGGTTAGTTCTTCCAGATTTGGGTAAAGGATTCTTTAATTTAAATTCTGGTTCCCATGTCTCACCTCTAGTTTTTCAAGCATGTCATCTCTAGGACTAAGACGTGGCCTTTTTATGTAAAGTAAGTTACACAAATACTTTTAGATTGAACAGCCTGCTATCTAAGAGGGTCTTTTACTAAGCCACAGTAGCGTTTTTAGCTCGCGGTAGAAATCAGCTGGTGGTATATGCTGAGACGGCCATTGGAATATAATGGGCGTCTCGGTGTTTGCTGCCAGCTGATTTCTACCGTGAGCTAAAAACAGTACCGCGGCTTAGTAAAAGCCCCCCAAAGCCTTGTAGGCATGTGTAAACTGTTTCTAAATCGACACTGCTAGCCTCCCCTTTTGGGTTTTGCTCCTATGTGTTTTCACCTGGAATTTTTCCTGATCCATCAAATGGTTAAAAAAAAAGTTATGACATGAAATGAGATTGAAGGGGGGCAGACTCAAGAAAAATGTCAGGAAGTATTTTTTCACGGAGAGTAGTGGATGCTTGGAATGCCCTCCCACGGGAGGTGGTGGAAATGAAAACGGTAACAGAATTCAAACACACGTGGGATAAACATAAAGGAATCCTGTTCAGCTCGAAACCTTGGGGTCATCTTTGACTCTTCTCTCTCCTTCTCTGCTCATATCCAGCAGACCGCCAAGACCTGTCGTTTCTTTCTTTACAACATCCGTAAAATCCGCCCCTTTCTTTCCGAGCACTCTACCAAAACCCTCATCCACACCCTTGTCACCTCTCGTTTAGACTACTGCAATCTGCTTCTTGCTGGCCTCCCACTTAGTCACCTCTCCCCTCTCCAGTCGGTTCAAAACTCTGCTGCCCGTCTCATCTTCCGCCAGGGTCGCTTTACTCATACTACCCCTCTCCTCAAGACCCTTCACTGGCTCCCTATCCGTTTTCGCATCCTGTTCAAACTTCTTCTACTAACCTATAAATGTATTCACTCTGCTGCTCCCCAGTATCTCTCCACACTCGTCCTTCCCTACACCCCTTCCCGTGCACTCCGCTCCATGGATAAATCCTTCTTATCTGTTCCCTTCTCCACTACTGCCAACTCCAGACTTCGCGCCTTCTATCTCGCTGCACCCTACGCCTGGAATAAACTTCCTGAGCCCCTACGTCTTGCCCCATCCTTGGCCACCTTTAAATCTAGACTGAAAACCCACCTCTTTAACATTGCTTTTGACTCGTAACCACTTGTAACCACTCGCCTCCACCTACCCTCCTCTCTTCCTTCCCGTTCACATTAATTGATTTGATTTGCTTACTTTATTTATTTTTTGTCTATTAGATTGTAAGCTCTTTGAGCAGGGACTGTCTTTCTTCTATGTTTGTACAGCGCTGCGTATGCCTTGTAGCGCTATAGAAATGCTAAATAGTAGTAGTAGTAGTAGAAGGAATGGATCCTAAGGAGCTTAGCCGAGATTGGGTGGCAGAGCAGTGGCGGGAGGTGGGGATAGTGCTGGGCAGACTTATACGGTCTGTGCCAGAGCCGGTGGTGGGAGGCGCGGGGCTGGTGGTTGGGAGGCGGGGATAGTGCTGGGCAGACTTACATGGTCTGTGCCCTGAAAAGGACAGGTACAAATCAAGGTAAGGTATACACAAAAAGTAGCACATATGAGTTTATCTTGTAGGGCAGACTGGATGGACCATGCAGGTCTTTTTCTGCCGTCATTTACTATGTTACTATGTCTGAAAATACATATGTACCATTTTCTTTACATACTCCCCATAGTTCTACTACACATTCAGACAGCCGCTTATTTGTTCCCCATTTTTAATCTGTAAACCAAAAGTTTGGCTTTTTATTTATTTCTCTCCGTCTCTCAAGGTAGGAGGTGGGCTTTAATCTTTGGATTTGTTGAGACATTTTTCATTTGCAAATTTTGTAGGAGGACCCTAGCCCTAGCTCTTGTATCCTGTAGACTAGTTGAATCTGTCTTTTTGTTTTTTTTGGACAGCATTCATTGTTCCTTTTTATACTGCTCTGCAGAAAGGACATTTTTATATGGTCCCTGGATATTTGCATTGAAAGAAATGCAACACAATAAAGTGACTTTAGAAATAAAGCATCAAACCCATCCAGGCTGCCTAGTCATCCTGTCCGTAGTGGGGATGCCTCCCAGATTGCAGCCATAGAGCATGATAACCTGCACAGTTTCTTGGAGTTCTTTAAACTTCTCCTCCTTCCGTACTCCATCATGGTCAGGAGAGCGATCACAGTCCTAAGGTTTCCTCTTGTAGCCGCCTTTCCCATGTCTAACTGGAGTGGAGGAGTAGCGTGATGTTTAGAGCACTGGGCTGAGAAGCCAGAGTTCCATTCCACTGACCCTTTTTGTGAGTATAGGCCAGTCTTAATTATTCACTGCCTCAGGTATGAACTGAGATTCTGAGCTCTTTGTGGAGAGGGAAATTTCCACTGTACCTGAAGGTAATTTTGCTTTGAAGTACTGCTGAAAGGAATGAGCTAAATCCAGATTAGTCTGTACTACTGGTATGACCATTGCCCAAATATCTGCCCTCTCTGATCTCAGAAATAACTGGAAGCAGAAGGGTTTATCTTATTTTTCTTACATGTATTAAATTGTCCTCTCCTCGGTGAAGACAAGGACTTTTTAGTCTGTAGTCTGTGCTGATGTTTAGTGAAAGGGCCCCACAGCCTTGTGTACCTAGTCAAGGACAAAATGGTACCTCCTCAAGGTGGCCTGCCAGATAGACCTTGGTAAGTGAGTGTATGCATTTCCATTGGAATCTATAGCACACTAAATCCTCTGGGGCACTGGTATTTTTCAGTTTGCTTTTTTTTTTACACACTTTATCATAGAGGTCAAAGACCTAAACAGTCATCTTCATTGAATGTGAATAAGCCTTGCATGAGTCAAATATAGCTCTTCCAAGCAAAGCCAAATAGATTCAGTAAGATCTAAAATACCAAAACGACAGAATGATTCCAGTTTCTCTTGCCTCCTGTTGTGCTTTTGCAATAGAGTATGCTTGCATCCAGCTAATTATCGGTTGGCAGTGTGATGTCATTCAAATGATACTTGCTGAATGCCACTTTTAAATGGGGTTTGCAATTATCAGGGAAGATGAATACATGAGCATTCACATTTTTATTAGGGAAGCCGCAAGTACTTTCAATTAAACTGAATGCCTGCCCTTCTTAACACTTTCATAACTACAGTGGTTTCAAATCCAATACTGCCTTTTACAAGGATATAAAGAAATGCATGGTCTTCATTAAATTCATGCTTGTAAGCTTCTGGCTGAAGGTAATAAACGCCGCAGCCAGAAACTACTAATTTTCTTTGAATCTAGTTAGCCACTTCAAAAGTTCCAACGAACTTGAACATTCTTCCGGAACTTTCTAGGCTGGCCTTGCTTTGACTCTCGTACAGATTTGATCTGATCCTTTGTGTTAGCTGAAAGGGAGCCTTTTACATGAGGGAACTGAAGCACCAAATTGTTGCCCAGGCAGTGTCCTTTGCATAATCTCCTTTCAATTTAATTTGATTTCTCAGGAGCTGTTATGTTAAATAAAAAAATAATAATAATTAGGTGGAGGAGAATAACTTGTGCCAAGGTGTGACTAGGTTTTTCCTGCTACTGTCTGTCACTAAGATTTGTTTATTAACTTGTTTGCACAAGGTCCTAGACATAGTTTGGTGGGGTTTTTATGTAGGGCGGGGGGTGGTGCATATTTAGTTTTGTATTCCGTAAGCACTTGTATACAATTAATTGAAACAAACATCTAGTCTGGACAAGGGAGTATCAAACCTCTCAAATGTGCACACTAGAGATAATGACTGTTTAAAGAAATCGAATGCTTATTTGTAACTTTTCTCCTCACTTTTTTTCCAGTACCTCAAATACAACATTTTGCACAAAGAATGCCCATATTAAAGGGTGGCTGGCTGGCAGGTAGTTTTACAGTTAAACAGCTGGCGTGGGTGTATTGGTGCAAATGTTGTGAAGTCGCTGTGGTAGTAGGTTTTACTAAGCAGGCTGATTCTCCCCCTCTTGTTTGGAGTGCTACACTGATGCCAAGTGCTAAGAATTCCTGGAATGTGGAATTGCACAGCTTCTGATAAAGTTTGCTTTGTTCCCCCTAGTGACTTGACCCTGTTCAGCATATGTGGTTTCCTAGGAAGTTTTAATACCTCAAAGTCAGTAGTCATTAAAGGGTGACTCCAACACAATTGATATCTTTTGTTTTTTCTTCTTTCACCTGCTGCCTGGCAAGTTTAGTGAAATTAATCCATCAAGATAAAAAAAAAAGGGTACCTAATGTGTTGTAATAAAATTCATTACAGGGAGGGTGGCTTCCTGCACTTGTCATTGACCACAGTACAGATTCGATTGTGTATTGTACATTTGTTGTTTTGCTCTGCTTTTTGTAGCTTTATTAAGTAACAGTTTATTATTTCTGATTGAATTACAGCATGGGTCAATTACTGGGATGCACTTGCTTAATCAATCCAGTTCAACATTAAATGTACGTTTTCAGAAGGTAATACTATAGGTTTGCAGTGAGGTGCTCTGGTCTTCCCATAGTCCTCAAATCTCTTATCAGTTTTGAAGATCAGTGTGCTTTTGTGGGGTAACAGATTCTGGTGTGTGCTAAATCATGAAGAAAATAGTCTTGTGACAAGTTGGGATTTTTTTTTTATTGGGGAGAGGGGGACAGGGGCTACATCGCATTACATAGTCAAAAGGGCAGGGTTTCCCAAACTGTGGGTTATGACCTCAAATGGGATCCCTGAATCCCTGTTAAGGGTCATGACCTGGGCAGGATGAAAGAAAACTTCACCTCCTGAGAAGCCTGGGCTATAATTAAGCCTTCAGGGCTGGGGGGGGGGGGGGGGGGGGGGGGGCGAGGGAGAATAAGGACATTTTGGCTGTGATACTGTAGGAGGGCCAGGAGCAGCATGGATGAAAGTCTGGCCTCTGAAGGCTACATGCATCCTGAGGCTATGATAATTGGGTCAGGGCCACAAAGTTTGATAAACACAGTCCTGGGACATTACAACTGACAAAATAATTCCATCTAGTTTTAATGTAAAGGAGAAGACAAAAAAAAAATAAAGTAAAAAATATTAGCCAAACCAGTGGAGAAAAAAAGGCCTTGGTTCGAAAGAGAGCCTGGCCCTAACAGCAACAGCCGTTCTTTCATTCTGACCGAATTTCTGAGTCATCAAAATCACAAAAGCCATTTCTAAACACAGCGTAAACAGAAATGGTGTCGCTGGTGTACACGGTGTAGTGGCAAATCAAATACACGTGCTCTCGGAGGGCCATTAAACAATAACAAGCAAAGCCAGCTTTTAATACTGGTACCTAGAAGGTACTCATTCAAAAGTACAAGGAGGCCTAAAGAGCAGGTTCATGATGCAGGCTGTTGGTCATTTATGAAGGTCAATACAGCCGTGTGATAGGATGTCTAATGCTGCTATTTCCTGAATTGTACAAAAAATTGTGAATGTTGTGTTGAATCTTTTGACCTACTTTTTTTTAAACACTAAAGATTTTATTTCTCCCCCATGGATCATTTGTATTGCGCTAAGCAATATTGAGTTCCTTAATGCTGTAATAAAAACATTTTATCTTCTCATTTGCAGTTAGCTAAATGCATACTGAAAATTCATGTACGTTGAACTTCATTTGCCCATCTCTGAGTGGGGTAAAACTGGTTAACGTGAGCAAAACCTATGTACCTTGTACGTCATACTGGAGAGGACAGACCTGGTGGTCTCTTGAGCTAACGGTATTTGTTAAGTACGTGTTTCAGTTTTGGGGCTGTCTATTGAAGGTAAATAAAGAGATGGGGATAAAACGAATAACCAGAGTGGCACGTTACATAAGGATCTGGAAGGCTTTTTGGAGTGGAGGAGTGGCCTAGTGGTTAGGGTGGTGGACTTTGGTCCTGGGGAACTGAGGAACTGAGTTCAATTCCCACTTCAGGCACAGGCAGCTCCTTGTGACTCTGGGCAAGTCACTTAACCCTCCAGTGCCCCATGTAAGCCGCATTGAGCCTACCATGAGTGGGAAAGCACAGGGTACAAATGTAACTAAAATAAAAAAAAATAAATAATAATATATTCTACTCAGCATTGGATGTTTTCAAGATCAAAGACCTCACTGGTGCTTATTGGTGATGGAGGACATCGGGTGATCTAGTCCTTTAGAGGAAAGTAGGGGGGTTCCTTCACAACGGGTTTGGGGCATTTGAGGGGTTCTGGTTATAAGTTGAGACTGTGAAAAGTAAACAATAAAAGAGGATGAAACAATGGTTAGTGTATAATGGCAGTGTAGTGTTTAAAATGTTTTTTTTTTCTGAATAGATATTATGAAGTGCTGTTGTCATGCTCTACTGAGAATCTAATAAAGCTTCAAAAAAAATCTTCCAAAAAACAAAATCATAGAAACCTGAATTCTCATAATAAGCTACGAGGCATAGTTTGGTTTGCACCAGGCGTTCTGATGAATGAATGACCCAAGTTCAGCATTTTGGAAACTGTAAAAAAACATTGCATTCCTTAAGTAGTCTAGTGGTTAGGACATTGGGCTGAGAACTAGGAAACCAGGGTTCAAATCCCACTGGTTTCTTGTGGCAGAGAATTAAGTGCCTTGCCCAAGGTCACAAGTGCAAACTTAGGTGCTCTTTTACTAAAGCTTAGCGTAAACTAAATGCTGCTTGTCCTATTTTATACCTATGAGCCACGTGGCACTTAGTGCAAGCCAAGCTTTAGTAAAAGGGCCCCTTAGGTTGTAAATAAACCCTCAGGGGACGACGGGTTCCATTCAGGTACAATACATGTTTTACCATCTTGAATTGATTGCTGAGAAGTGTGAGCTAAATCCTGTAATGCTGGAATAGTCTGAATATTTTATTATAGATGGCTGATGTGTTATAACTTTTAAAATGTTCTGGAACAAAATAACCTACACTAAATAAACAAGGAAGGAACCCAACGGAGAAAAGTACTATTCAACAAAGTGGGGAAGGGACGTAGGTCAAGTAAAATCAAGTAGGACTCTAGAGGTAGGTAGACAAGTCTTTATTGCCAAAGAGCAGATAAAATGGACTCAATATGTTCCCATGTTTTGGCAATGATATGCCTGCATCAGGAGTCTAAGTATCTAGTGAAACTGATGAGAGGGGGAGCCATTTTGGATTTAGTCCTTGGTGGCGTGTAGGGCATAGTGCGAGAGGTGGCAGCGTTGGGTCCACTGGGAAACAGTGAACATAACATGATCAAGTTTGAGCTACTATCTGGGATGAACCCACAAAGGAAATCTACTGTAGCTGCATTTAATTTTCGAAAGAGTGACTATAATAAAATGAGGAAAATAGTTAAAGAAGTGGATCGGCTGCTAAGGTTAGAACACTAAATCAGGACTGGATGTCATTCAAAAATACCATTTTGGAAGCCCAGTCCATATGCATTCCACATATTTGCAAAGGTGGAGAGAAGAGAAAACGACGGCCAGCATGGTTAAAAGGTGAAGTAAAAGAGGCCATTGCAGCCAAATGATTGCCCTTCAAAGAATGGAAAAATGATCCAAATGAAGAAGAAAAGAAGCAATATAAGCACTTGCAAGTCAGGTGCAAAGCATTAATAAAGGCTAAAAGAGAATATGAAGAGAAACTTGCTGCAGAGGCTAAAGCTCACAGTAACAATTTTTTTTCAGGTACGTAAGAAGCAGAAAGTCTGCGAGGGAATCCATGGGACTGTTAGATTGTGAAGGAGCAAAAGGGGCGCTGAGGGAGGCCAAGGCCATAGCGGAGAAACTGAATGAATTCTTTGCTTTTCTGTCTTTACAGAAGAAGATTTAAGTAATCTGCCTGTGGTGATGATTCAGAGGAACTGAAAGAAATTTCGGTGAATGTGGAAGATGTACTGAGCTAAATTTGACAAATTTAAAGAGTTGTAAATCACCTGAACTGGATGGCATACATCCAAGGGTACTCAAAAGAACTCAAGCATGAAATTGCTGATCTGCAATATGTAACTTGTAGTTAAAATCATCCATAGTACTCAGATTGGAGAGTGGCCAATGTGATGCTGATTTTTAAAAAGGGTTCTAGGAATTATCCCAGAAATTACAGACCAGCAAGCCTGACGTGATCCCAGAAATTACAGTAAGCCTGACATTGGTGCCAGGCAAAATAGTGGAAACTATTATAAAGAATAAAATTACAGAACGCATAGACAAACATAGTTTAATCGGACAGAGTCAGCATGGGGTCAACCAAGGGAAGTCTTGCCTCACCAATTTGCTTTGTTTCTTTGAAGGCACAAATAAACATGTGGATAAAGGTGAGCCGGTTGATGTAGTGTATCTAGACTTTCAGAAAGCTTTTGATAAAGTTCCTCATGAAAGACTCCTGAGAAAATTTAAACTCAAGGGATAGGAGGCAAGGTTCTGGTGTAGATTAGGAATTGGGTTATTGGGCAGAAAGCAGAGGGTAGGGTTAAATGGTTCTTTCTTTCAATGGAGGAGAGTAAACAGTAGAGTGCTGCAGGGATTTGTAATGGGACTGGTGCTATTTAACATATTTATAAATGATATGGAAATCGGAACGACAAGTGAGGTGATTAAATTTGCAGGTGATACAAAACTATTCAAGGTTGTTAAAACACATGCGGACTATGAAATATTACAGGAAGACATTAAGAAATTGGAAGACTGGGGGCCCAAATGGCAGATGAAATTTAATGTGGACAAATGCAAAAGAATAATCCAAATCATAGTAATATAGTAGATACTCATATGTGCTACTTTTTCTGTATACCTTACCTTGATTTGTATCTGTCTTTCAGGGCACAGACCGTATAAGTCTGCCCAACACTAGCCTCACCTCCCACCGCCGGCTCTGCCATCCAATTATAGTTATCTGATGCTAAGGTCATCTTCATTGAATGTGAATAAGCCTTGCATGAGTCAAATATAGCTCTTCCAAGCAAAGCCAAATAGATTCAGTAAGATCTGACTGTATGACCAGAGAGTTGGATCAAAGGAGAGTGCTAGGTGTGTTGTGTTTAGATTTTAGCAAAGCCTTTGACACAATTCTGCTCTCAGTATTGGCCCTAAAGTGACACACTAGGTTAGGAACTGGTTGAGTGGAAGGCTACAGAAGGTAGCAGGAAATGGATATCACTCTTGAGAAGAGGGATGTTACCAGTGGTGTGCCGCAAGGTGGGCCGGTTCTGTTATAGCCAGTAGAAGAATCAGTCAGTTCTTGTATGTTATTTCCCCTTAGAGTGTGTTTATATTTTTATATAATGTGTCCATTTCCATGGTTTATGTATTTTATATATGTAGATACTTATGACTCCTGAAGCAGGCTTATCGTTGTGCAAAATGCGGGACCATGTCGAGTCCATTGTATCTGCTCTTTGGCAATAAAGACTTATGTACCTACCTCTGGAGTCCTACTTGATTTTGGTTGACCTATGTCCCTTACCTACTTCGTTGGACAGTACAAAATAACCCACATCTTGCTTTCTAAAGCTTAAAATGAGCTTTAGGAAAACCATTTTATTTTCACCGAATGATCAACAGATTCAAGTTACAGATTTTATATGTTGGCTTCAGCCAAGAATCTAATGTGTGACCTGCATAAATAAAGCATGACAACATGCAGGAGTGGAAATATTCGTTTTCCTTTAAATGTATTCCAAAACATGGCGAAGAAATGAACATAATTTTTAAAAGAGAAGCTTCTGGGAAAAAAATACAAGAAATATGTGGAAACAATATGTTCAGTAGTTCACATTGTGGGGAGGAAGAGAAGCACATGAGAAAATATAAATAATTAAACAGAAATGCAGAACCCAAAATCCAATTATCAAACCTATCAGTTATACTAATCCTAATCGCCTGTGTCGTCTCTCTTTTTTTTTTTTTCCCCAAAAGTTTAGGGGCCCCTTTTACTGAAGGGTGTTAAACGCTTGCCTATAACCGTACGTTTACAACACAAATGCGTTAAGGGCTTGTGTGGTAGTTTACCTGTTACCGCACATTTTACCACCAATGGACCCACGTGTTATGGAATTTTTCTCTGAAGGGGAGTGGCATGGAAGTGTTAGTGGATTATACTTACTGCACCTTAACTGGCTAACACAGAGTTCACGTGGGAGCTCCAAAATAGGAGACAGCAAGTGATGTACCCCGTGCTAATGTGCACTAAAGAAAAAAAAAGGAAATGTTAAATCTGGGCTCGGTACAAAGTATTATGTTGCATTACAATGCATTAGGCCCATATTTTAGCGTACTTTAGTAAATGGATCCCATAGTTATCAGTCAAATTTCAGGATTCCTGACTTCCCCCTGTTAACACGTGAGTTGTTCTTTGGTAGAAGCTTAACGTTCTACACTCGTTCTTTGTGAGGATGCTGTGGACAAACATGATTGTATGATAAGGTGGGGGAATGACTTTCCAGATTTTTTTTTAAATATTCAAATAGCAGTTAACTGATTGGCCTTGCTGCATACCAGGGGTGTCCAACCTTGGTCCTCGAGGGCCACAATCCAGTTAGGTTTACAGGTTTTCCCCATTGACAATGCATGAGATCTATTTTCATTTACTGCCTTCATTGTATGCAAATAGATCTCATGCATATTCATTTTGGAAGTCCTGAAAACCCGACCTGGCGAGGACCAAGGTTGGATACCCCTTCTCTATGTTGTCCATAGAGTAGAGGAAACATGGATGCATGACTCTTATAATCTCTTATTAGGCCTAAGTCTGTTGCAAACCACAGCTTGACACCTCAAACCACAGTTTCGTATTTAGGCTTAGAAAGGGCCGGCAGTGGTTCCAGAGTTGGTTGCTGTAGGCTTGCAGCTACTGAAGCCTTAACCTGATTTCATTGCCGTTTCCTCGGCCCCCTCCCCCCAAGAGAAACCAGCAGAGGAGTGCCTAATGGTAAGAGCAGCAGGCTAGGAACCAGGGAAACATGGATGAAAGCCCACTTTTGCTTCATGTGATCTTGGTTAAATAACTTAACCCACCGTTGCCTCAGGTGCAAAGTCAGATTTTAAGCCCTCCAGGGACAGAAAAATACCTACTGTATCTGAATGTACACCTCTTCAATAGCGCTTTAAGCTTACAGGAAGTATATAAGAAAAAGAAACCTGCTTAAAATCTACAATCCAGTTGTCAGTGCAAGCAAGTCTCTTGTGAGCAGTACGCCAATGCAATGGCCTTTTGGAAGCATGAATGATTAAGAGCAAGGGTGTATAATAGCTCCATTTTTTTTTTCAGCGTGCTTCACGTCGACGTATACTAGAATTTGGAAAATAAAAAGTACAAACAAAGTTGTGCCGGTATTGCAGGGATTATATATGTGAAGTGCTATTGCGCACTGGTCTTCCAAAGAGACCTTGTTCTCAAACTCGTCGTCGTCCTTAAAGATTCATAATGTACATGTATCGACCTACAAAATCTGTGCTGTTGAAATCAGCTCTATAGTACAGTGCTGCTTGTGTATTTGAAACGTAGCCTATGGTACAATAGCGAATGGTTTGGATGTTCAGATTGTTGGGGGTGAGTGGGAGAGGTTGATCCCTCAGGGGCTATTACTATTTCTGGAGTTTCAGAAACCGTTCAGACTTGATTCCCTCAACTTCTGTAAATCTGGGTTCTGCGGCAATCGCCACAAATGAATTTGAGCCGATATGTGTAATGCATGAATATCACATAAAAGGCTCCTGGCTCTCTAAGGCCAATTTTGGCGCAGCCAGAAAATGGCTATGCGCTAATGTTACACACTACACCAAAACACAAGGGAGAGAGATCCCTCAAAAACAGTCAATCCATCCAAATACATACAGAAGGGATGCTCGTTCGGGGTCTGACATAAAGTGGCTCAGGAGTGAGGTGACTGTGCTAGGAGGACGAGCCTCAAGAAGCTCCCGGCACTATTGAGCCACAGGAGCAGGGCTGCTTTATCATCGGCTCAAACAGTCTCGAATTTTGGAAAAGGAAGCACCACATTAAGCTAAGTAAAAGCTTGATTTATGTTTCTCTGTATTTGGCGACATTACAGCAAGCAGAAACATTACAAACCTCATGGACACACATTAAGGACTGGTGGTTAAAGACAACAGGAGGTTTTTGAGCCGATGATGAAGCAGCCCTGCTCCTATGGCTCAATAGTGCCGGGAGCTTCTTGAGGCTTTTCCTCCTAGTACAATCACCTCACTCCTGAGCCTCTTTTTTTTTTTTTTTTTTTTAATTATCAGTTTTAACATTCATAATATTTACTTATGAGTGATAATACACAAATATGAAAATTACAAAAAATCAAATAGAGTCTGCAAATTAACATTGCGAAATAATATTCTATTCTAACACCCACAATTTAGGTAATCGATCCAAAACTTTAGGAAATACAATATAACACCAAACATTTTATATCAAAAAGAACAGCTTGATTCCCAAGCGGCTAACTCAGCTCTGCCATGCAGTGTTGCATATGTGACTAAACTTGTACGTTGACCTCTTCTCTGCTTAATAAGAAATCTTCCAGCTGTTTTGGGTCAAAAAATTGATATTGCTTAGACTGAAATTTTATCCTACATACACATGGAAATCTTAGGAGAAAATCTGCGCCTATAGCATTAACTCTAGGGCGTAAAGATAAAAAAATCTTACGTCTCTGTTGAGTATCTCTAGCTAAATCAGGGAAAACTCTAATTTTTGAACCCAAAAACAGGGAGTCTAAATGCCTCAAAGAAAGCTTAAGGACAGCGTCCCTATCCATTTCCATCGAAAAAGTTACCAATAATGTGGTTCGTTGAGTGATGACCTCTAGAGAGGATTCTAGGAATGCCGTAAGGTTCATTGCATCTTGTTGTAAATTTTCTGGTGGATTCCCACCAGTTTGAATATAATAAGCACGTGTTATAGGTGGCAACGAAATCTCCGGCATTCCCAGAGTTTCCTGAGCCTCTTTATGTCGGACCCCGAACGAGCATCCCATCCCTTGTGAATGCATGCGCTAATGTTGCCATTAGCACATAGCCATTAACAAAAATTAGCGCTTGAACACTTACCACCTACAAAATAGGCGTCTTGCGCACCAATCCTGTGCTAATTAGTTAATGCGCAGTGACACAGATGCACTGATTAGCACACTCACTCACTCTCCACTCCCAGGCATGCCCCCTCTGAGAAAAAAAAAATTGTTAGCGCATGGCTTGCATGCACACAAAATTACCGTGGGACACCTCTGTGTGCCAGTAGTAAACCCTTTAAGGTGGTAAACATGTGCTAGTGCTGCAGCTTAGTAAAATTACCCCCAATTTGAGGCAATGAAAATAAAATAAATTAAGAGCCAAAAAAAAAGTGTGAGAATAAGGCTAATAAATCCAATGGCAGAATCTTTGGAGCCCATGACGAGCATATACAGTACAGTCTCGCTGATCCGACCATGTGGCATATCAGACTGACCCCCCCCCCCCCCCCCCCCCCCCCCGGTGAGATCATGCGGCTTTCTTTCCATTTTCTGAACGCAGGACCCTACTTTTACCACTGTTGCTTTGCTGCCTTTGTTTCTGCATGGTTTGAGGAGTTACCATTGTTTTCCATATTATCCAACTTTTTCATTTATCCAACAACAAGAGTGTCCCTAGGTCGGATAATAGAGAGTTTACTATAAAAATAAATAAAGGTTCACCTCATGAAAAAATGAGTATATTTTGTTCTCTTTTTTTTTTTTTTTTTTTTTAAATATCTTGCATTCTATAGAACAATGCAAACATCAAATAAGGGACATGAGAGCAAATTGTAGGTGTTAACCTATTGAGCGGGGCAGGGGCAAGCTCAGTCAAGTTGATCAAGGACTGGAATGTAACTCATTGGAATTGTAGTACCCTGTATTGACCGAATCATTCCACCACTGTCATTCCTCCCAGTTCAGTAAACAACTATTTCCCCTCCTGCATTGTTTCCTGATTGTGACATTATGATGGCATAAAGATAAGCTGCCCTTTGTACAGTGCAGACCTTATATGCTTACAGGCTTTATATGAAAATGAGTGGGTGAAATCATACTTTTTTTGGGGGGAGGGGCTGCTGTTAAACTTAACAAAAATCTGTATGTTTTATTGTCTTTTATTTATATTCATAGAACACACACTTATTACAGCTTTACATGTACATTCACAGTTCTGAATATTTGGATTGTGCACTATGTGTAATCGGTGGTATAGAAGAATGCATATACAAAAATACAGTGTATACCGCAAATAGGAATGGAGGGTCTGGTAGATGAGGAGGTAGCTAAACTAAAGATGAATAAAGCGATGGGGCTGGATGGTATATAGCTGAGTGTTGTGAAGGAACTTAAGGAGGTCCGCTGGCTGATCAATGCTGCTCTAGAGACAGAAGTGGTCCTGGAAGACTGGAGCAGGGCAGATGTGGTCCTTATCCACAAAAGCAGAACTAGGGAAGAGGTTGGGAACTACAGGCCGGAAGTCTGACTTCTGTGGTAAGTGAACAAATGGAAACTCTTTTAAAACAGAACAGTGAGGTTTCTGGAATCCAATGGATTACAGGACCTAAGGCAACATGATTTCACTAAAGGCTTGTCAGCTGAATTTGATTTCTATGACATGGTGACCAGAGAGTTGGATCGAGGGAGAGTGCAAGGTGTGTTGTGTTTAGATTTTAGCAAAGCCTTTGACACTGCTCTGCCCTCAGTATTGGCCCTTGGGAGAGCAGTGCTGGTTGTGAATATGGCAAAGGGTTGGGACTTCAAATTTGGACACTTGTGTTCTACGTAGATAAGTCAAGTAGGGGGATGTTCACATAAACTTTCACATTTTCAGGAGGAAAGTAAGGAGAATCTGGCTGTCTAAGCAAGATGTTTCCACTTTGCCAATGTACTCGAACTTCTTGGCAAAAACCTTGTTGAATAGTTTGCTCCGTTTTCCTGTATCTTGCATGTGCAGCTAGAATTCAGGATTCTAATACATGCTAGTTGTACAGCCCATGTCGCAGATGCTACGGAAGAGCAGTAATTTGTATTTAAGTATGTATCTTTAATGGTGTAAACAAATAGAGGTGTATAATCCTGAGTGTAGTGGAATGGGTAGAACACAAATAGTATTTTACTTTTTCAAAAGTACAAAGACTAGGGAAAATATTGTGGTTACTATGTACTACATTTTAAAATGATTTTGAACTCCTCGCTGGAGGATGTGGTAAAGGTGGTAACTGGTTTTTAAAATGTTTGGACAAAGTCCTTGAAAGGTCCATAAGCATGAAGGTAAACCTGAGGGAAAGGTACTTCGTTTCTTGGGGGGGGGGGGGGGGGGGTTAAGTAGCATGGAATCTTGCTACTTTTGGGGATCCTTTTTAGGTCAGGTGTCCTCCAATCTCATTCACAACCCAGCCTAGTTTTGAGGATTTCCCCACTGAATATGTGTGAGATCTGTTTGCATTCACTTGGACCTTGAGGACCCCTGTTATAGGCCCTTGTAACTTAGATTGACCACTGTAGAATGGTGGTCTAGATGGACCTTTGGTCCTACCTAGGATGGCAATTGTTAAATTCAGGGCACTCCATGCCTCCTTGGCTCTTACTGTTTGGAGCCTGCCCATGAGATCCTGTGTACATGGTTATATTTGATTTTGAATTTGGCTGGGGGGCAGGAGGTGGTGAAGATAGTGGGAGCACTTTTAAAGGCATAGGAGCTCATGAGCTAGCAGAAGTACATTAATATAATTCAGGACAATGGCACATAGTTTCCTGATCATACATAAACATGGCAATGTATGCCAGTGGTTAGCAATGCCATGTTCCTCATTTCTCTCCCCCCCCCCCCCCCCCCGAGCACCCTTTTTTAACATGGCTCCTTCAAGTGTTCCTTTTGCCCTTCTTTTCCCACTCCTCTTTCAACTGGTCTGAAGCCCAATGGCAGCAGTAAGAGCACACCTGTAAGCGGCCCTGTATCTTGCATAATGAGAGGAGGGGATGGGGCAGTGTTTAGCACAGAAAATCTTTAATATACTGTTAATACAAGCATTTATTTATTTGGATTTTGTTGCACCTTTTTAAGTAGTAGCTCAGTGTGAGTTACATTCAGGTGCACTGGGTATGGGCCATGTGTTACTCTGCAAAGACAGTTCTTGTCTTTGCACAATAACACATGGCCCCATATCGGACTATCTTCCCATTGTTTCCATTTGTGGACTCCCTTCTTGGTAGTGGGGAACGTACCCCCTCCCCTTACTGCAGGGGTGGCTTGTGCATAAGTTACACCTCTGCATATTGCCATCTGCTGCATTTAATGTAGGGGCCATGTAGGTTTGATTGTTGTCTTAGTGGTGTACTTGGATGTAAGAAATTGAAACCCTAGTTCTATAGGTCTGTGTTGTAGCATAGCCTAGTTATAGCTCTGTGATATGGGTGCCCAAAGTGACATTCCTGGCCAATTTTTAATAGCGAGACGATTGTGAAAAATTACAAGAGGACCTTAACGAGACTGGGCGTCTAAATGGCAGATGACGTTTAGTGTGAGCAAGTGCAAAGTGATGCATGTGGGAAAGAGGATCCCAAACTATAGCTATGTAATGCAAGGTTCCACATTAGGAGTCACCGACTAAGAAAGGGATCTCAGCGTCATTGTTGATACATTGAAACCCTCTGCTCAGTGTGCTGTGGTGGCTAAGAAAGCAAATAGAATGTTAGGTATTATTAGGAAAGGAATGGAAAACAAAAGTGAGGACGCTATAATGCCTTTGTGTTGCTCCTTGGTGCGACCGCACCTCGAATACTGTGTTCAATTCTGGTCGCCACATCTCAAAAAACATATAGTGGAATTAGAAAAGGTACAGAGATGGGCGACGAAAATGATGATGGGGACGGGATGACTTCCCTATGAGAAAAGGCTGAAGCGTCTAGGGCTCTTCAGCTTGGTGAAAAGGCGGCTGAGGGGAGATATGATAGAGGTCTATAAAATTATGTGTGGAGTGGAACGGGTAGACGTGAAGCTTCTGTTTACATTTTTCAAAAATACTAGGACTAGGCATGCAATTAAGCTACAAAGTAGTAAATTTAAAACAAATCGGAGAAAATGTTTCTTCACTCAGCGTGTAATTCAACTGTGGAATTAGTTGCCAGAAAATGTGGTAAAGGCGGTTGGCTTAGCGGAGTTTAAAAGGTTTGGATGGCTTCATAAGTACATAAGTACATAAGTACATAAGTAGTGCCATACTGGGAAAGACCAAAGGTCCATCTAGCCCAGCATCCTGTCACCGACAGTGGCCAATCCAGGTCAAGGGCACCTGGCACGCTCCCCAAACGTAAAAACATTCCAGACAAGTTATACCTAAAAATGCGGAATTTTTCCAAGTCCATTTAATAGCGGTCTATGGACTTGTCCTTTAGGAATCTATCTAACCCCTTTTTAAACTCCGTCAAGCTAACCGCCCGTACCACGTTCTCCGGCAACGAATTCCAGAGTCTAATTACACGTTGGGTGAAGAAAAATTTTCTCCGATTCGTTTTAAATTTACCACACTGTAGCTTCAACTCATGCCCTCTAGTCCTAGTATTTTTGGATAGCGTGAACAGTCGCTTCACATCCACCCGATCCATTCCACTCATTATTTTATACACTTCTATCATATCTCCCCTCAGCCGTCTCTTCTCCAAGCTAAAAAGCCCTAGCCTTCTCAGCCTCTCTTCATAGGAAAGTCGTCCCATCCCCACTATCATTTTCGTCGCCCTTCGCTGTACCTTTTCCAATTCTACTATATCTTTTTTGAGATACGGAGACCAGTACTGAACACAATACTCCAGGTGCGGTCGCACCATGGAGCGATACAACGGCATTATAACATCCGCACACCTGGACTCCATACCCTTCCTAATAACACCCAACATTCTATTCGCTTTCCTAGCCGCAGCAGCACACTGAGCAGAAGGTTTCAGCGTATCATCGACGACGACACCCAGATCCCTTTCTTGATCCGTAACTCCTAACGCGGAACCTTGCAAGACGTAGCTATAATTCGGGTTCCTCTTACCCACATGCATCACTTTGCACTTGTCAACATTGAACTTCATCTGCCACTTGCACGCCCAATCTCCCAGTCTCGCAAGGTCCTCCTGTAATCGTTCACATTCCTCCTGCGACTTGACGACCCTGAATAATTTTGTGTCATCGGCGAATTTAATTACCTCACTAGTTATTCCCATCTCTAGGTCATTTATAAATACATTAAAAAGCAACGGACCCAGCACAGACCCCTGCGGGACCCCACTAACTACCCTCCTCCACTGAGAATACTGGCCACGCAATCCTACTCTCTGCTTCCTATCTTTCAACCAGTTCTTAATCCATAATAATACCCTACCTCCGATTCCATGACTCTGCAATTTCTTCAGGAGTCTTTCGTGCGGCACTTTGTCAAACGCCTTCTGAAAATCCAGATATACAATATCAACCGGCTCCCCATTGTCCACATGTTTGCTTACCCCTTCAAAAAAATGCATTAGATTGGTGAGGCAAGACTTCCCTTCACTAAATCCGTGCTGACTTTGTCTCATCAGTCCATGTTTTTGTATATGCTCTGCAATTTTATTCTTAATAATAGCCTCCACCATCTTGCCCGGCACCGACGTCAGACTCACCGGTCTATAATTTCCCGGATCTCCTCTGGAACCCTTCTTAAAAATCGGAGTAACATTGGCTACCCTCCAGTCTTCCGGTACTACACTCGATTTTAGGGACAGATTGCATATTTCTAACAGTAGCTCCGCAAGTTCATTTTTAGTTCTATTAATACTCTGGGATGAATACCATCAGGTCCCGGTGATTTACTACTCTTCAGCTTGCTGAACTGACCCATTACATCCTCCAAGGTTACAGAGAATTCGTTTAGTTTCTCCGACTCCCCCGCTTCAAATATTCTTTCCGGCACCGGTGTCCCCCCCAAATCCTCCTCGGTGAAGACCGAAGCAAAGAATTCATTTAATTTCTCCGCTACGGCTTTGTCCTCCCTGATCGCCCCTTTAACACCATTTTCGTCCAGCGGCCCAACCGACTCTTTGGCCGGTTTCCTGCTTTTAATGTATCTAAAAAAATTTTTACTATGTATTTTTGCTTCCAACGCTAATTTCTTCTCAAAGTCCTTTTTTGCCCTCCTTATCTCCGCTTTGCATTTGGCTTGGCATTCCTTATGATCTATCCTGTTACTTTCAGTTGGTTCTCTTCTCCACTTTCTGAAGGATTGTTTTTTGGCTCTAATGACTTCCTTTATCTTACTGTTTAGCCACGCCGGCTGACGTTTAGTCTTTTTTCCCTTTTTTCTAATACGTGGAATATATTTGTCCTGAACCTCCAGGATGGTGTTTTTAAACAGCATCCACGCCTGACGCAAGTTTTTTACTCTGCGAGCTGCTCCTTTCAGTCTTTTTTTTCACCATTTTTCTCATTTTGTCGTAATCACCTTTTCTATAGTTAAACGCTAGCGTACTTGATTTCCTAGTTTCACTTCCTTCAATGCCAATATCAAAACCGATCATATTATGATCACTGTTATCAAGCGGCCCTCGTACCGTTACCCCCTGCACTAGATCATGAGCACCACTAAGGACTAAGTCTAGTATTTTTCCTTCTCTTGTCGGCTCCTGAACTAGCTGTTCCATGAAGCTGTCCTTGATTTCATCAAGAAATCTTATGTCCCTTGCGTGTACAGATGTTACATTAACCCAGTCTATATGCGGGTAATTGAAATCCCCCATTATTATTGTGTTGCCCAGTTTGTTTGCGTCCCTGATTTCCTTTAACATTTCCGCATCCGTCTGTTCGTCCTGGCCAGGCGGACGGTAGTACACTCCTATCACTATCCTTTTCCCCTTTGCACATGGAATTTCAATCCACAGTGATTCCAAGGAGTGTTTTGTTTCCTGCAGAATTTTCAATCTATTTGATTCAAGGCTCTCGTTAATATACAATGCTACCCCTCCACCAATCCGATTCACCCTATCACTACGATATAATTTGTACCCCGGTATGACAGTGTCCCACTGGTTATCCTCCTTCCACCAGGTCTCAGAGATGCCTATTATATCTAATTTTTCATTTAGTGCAATATATTCTAACTCCCCCATCTTATTTCTTAGGCTCCTGGCATTCGCATATAGACATTTCAAACTATGTTTGTTGTTCCTAAGTACATCATGCTTAGTACTTGACAGTATTAATTGGCAATCTTTTGTCTGATTTTTATTGTTATTTAAGGATACCCGATCTACTACAATCTCTTTTGCAACCTCACTATCAGGATACTCTATCTTCCCTGTTATGGTGATATCTTTGAAAGATACCTTATCCCGAACCATGCTCTTTTGAGCGACTGTCGGCCTTCCCCCCATTTCTAGTTTAAAAGCTGCTCTATCTCCTTCTTAAACGCCGATGCCAGCAGCCTGGTCCCACTCTGGTTAAGATGGAGCCCATCCTTTCGGAATAGGCTCCCCCTTCCCCAGAATGTTGCCCAGTTCCTAACAAATCTAAAGCCCTCCTCCCTGCACCATCGTCTCATCCACGCATTGAGACTCTGGAGCTCTGCCTGTCTCTTGGGCCCTGCGCGTGGCACAGGTAGCATTTCAGAAAATGCTACCCTGGAGGATCTGGATTTCAGCTTTCTACCTAAGAGCCTAAATTTTGCTTCCAGAACCTCTCTCCCACATTTTCCTATGTCATTAGTACCCACATGTACCAAGACAGCCGTCTCCTCCCCAGCACTATATAAAATCCTATCTAGGTGACGCGTGAGGTCCGCCACCTTCGCACCAGGCAGGCAAGTCACCAGGCGATCCTCACGTCCACCAGCCACCCAGCTATCTATATGCCTAATGATCGAATCACCAAGTACAACAGCTGTCCTAACCTTTCCCTCCCGGGCAATATTTGGAGATATATCCTCGGTGCGAAAGGATAGTACATCCCCTGGTGGGCAGGTCCTGGCTACAGGAGTACTTCCTACTTCACCAGGGTGATGCTCTCCTTCTAGGAGACCTCCCTCCTCCAAGGTAGCACAGGGGCTACCTGACTGGAGGTGGGACTTCTCTACAACATCCCTGTAGGTCTCCTCTATGTACCTCTCTGTCTCCCTCAGCTCCATCAAGTCTGCTACTCTAGCCTCAAGAGAACGGACACGTTCTCTGAGAGCTAGGAGCTCTTTGCATCGGGCACACACATATGACACCTCACCAATTGGGAGATAATCATACATGTGACACTCAATGCAAAAGACTGGATAGCACCCCTCTCGCTGCTGGACTGCTGACTCCATCAGGAAAAGTCCATAGACCATTACTAAATTGGACTTGAGGAAAATATTTCTGGGATAAGCAGCATAAAATGTACT
This sequence comes from Microcaecilia unicolor, assembly GCF_901765095.1. NCBI lineage: Eukaryota > Metazoa > Chordata > Amphibia > Gymnophiona > Siphonopidae > Microcaecilia > Microcaecilia unicolor. The sequence goes on along the minus strand of NC_044033.1, from coordinate 476,619,915 downwards.
TTTTTGGGATCTTGCCAGGTATTTGTGACCTGGATTGGCCACTGTTGGAAACAGGATGCTAAGCTTGATGGACCTTTGATCTGTCCCAGTGTGGCAATACTTATGTACTTATGTAGCCTTGCCAGTACTTTTTGATGCCTGGACTCAGATTCTTGATGTCGGATCCATAACCGGGATAATGGAACAGTATTGTTTTAAAATGAGGCATTCCTCTTGGATATTGAAGATGGATTAATGATCCTTTTGAAGGGGAGCACTGTTAAGAACTGGGTTTTAATCCGTGCTGCCAAACACTGAGCTACTTGTTTCTGCAGGCTAATGTAGTTTCTTTTCTTGTGTGAAAGTGTCCCTTTTTTCAGTGAGGAGGGTTTTCTACCAACTTGGTTGCATTGGAAAAATTACCACATTCTGCTGCAAAAATAAATGAGGAAAACTAGCTTTTATATGTTCTTGAGTGTAAATGTCCCATACCTCTGGTTTTATAAAAATAAATTCTGAAGTAGCTTTAAAGGAATTCTAATTAAAAAAATATATAAGCATAAATATTTTTGAATTCTAGATGACTTATGCAGAGCATTGCCCTAAAGGATATTGTTGCCCCATTTTTGAGAGTTCATGTAGTAGTGCAAGTGTGGATGAGGATTTGGGCGAGATATCGGGTACTTTTCTAATTCTGACTGCTCTCCACCCCATGCATATTTCCAGCTCCTACCACCTCTGCTGGTAGGCCGTTTAAAGCATCCACCATCTTCTCGGCAAAGAACACGCTTTTGTTTCTGAGCCCAACATATAGTAGACAGAGGTAATGACAGATGAGGACTGATTAGCCTACCCAGCTTATCTGGCAAGCGCTGTCATATTTGGCTAAAGATATATCCCAACTGTTAGCTGTAGAAGTTTGGCTATTTGCAGAATATTGATTTTTATTCCTTCCCTTTTTTAGTTCTTACCAACTGCATGTTAAATCCAACATCAGGCCTTCTATGTCTCTTCCTTCAAGCTTTGTAATAACTTGAACAGCTTGTTAAGACACATGCCCTACCCTATGCTTGTTGATCATTAGGACATACCTGTTGACTCTTCTGCACATTTTACCCTGGCTTCCTTGAAAGCCTGATCTAGTTCTCCAACTTGGTGAGACTATCTCATGGCTGCTGGGTTTTAAAGTGCCTTAATTTTATCTGTGGATGTATCATGGTAGAGTAAAACCAAAACATCGTTTGTTCCCCGCTATTTCCCCTAATGAGGGTTCAATGCAGCTTACGAATTCAGTACATTAACAATATAAAATTGCACCATCCAAAATATCAACACTAAAATGGTAATATTTATCAATAATAAATAAGAAGGACTGACTGAAATTCAAAAAGTACTGCCAGAGTAAAGATTTAAACCTTTACAAACAAACGTTTTAAACTTTTTGCGAACATTTCAGTAGTTCGCTTCAATTCTTGTAGTACATGATAACAGAATTCCGAAACGATACGCATCCAAAAAGAATAAAGAATTAAACTGCCTGGTGTAACAGACTACTTTAAAGGAAGGGGGTCGGAGCAACAGCAAGTTTCCTTAAACGAGAAGAAAACGATGGTAAAGAAATGGAAACAAATTCAATCAACATTGCAGGCGCAGTTCCATATAGTATTTGAAAAGTCAAACAAGCTGTCTTAAACATAATATGCTCACTGAAGGAGCCAATGTAACTTAGCAATGAAAAAAGAAATACTACTAAGCTTAGCCTAAAACTTAGCCAAATTGAAGTATTTTGAATTAACTGTAATTTCTTAAAAAGTTTGGAAGACAAGCCCAAATAGAGAACATTATAATACTCAAGGTGTGATTAGTATAAGCATCTGAACCTTGATTAAAATACGATCGAATTAGCCACAATTGTTTCAACTTATAGTATTTTTCCATAATTGAGTAATTTCAGGTTTATAAGTCTGTGATGAATCCAAGACGACAACTCTAGATTTAACATCCATGGGTAAAGTTTTATCATCATGTACTGGTTTACCCTCCTCTTTTAGATTACCTGAAGTCTTTAAACCAGAGAACTTTTGTTTTACTGGAAATAAGCTTTAGCATATTATCCAGAGCCTAATTCTGGATCCTTGATATAAAAGATGAAACATTATTTGAAACATCAAGTAGGTGGTCAGACCCAGGTATCGGCATTAGCATGTCACCTGCATAGGAAAGCAGTAATTCACCTGATTGCAAATTAAAATTTTCCAAAGTAGTCGCACAAAAATTATAAAGCAGTGGTGGCAAGGGAGAACCTAGTGGTACGGCACAGCCTGGTGCCCAAAAGTTGGAAATCAAATTATTCCTTCTCACTAACTACGATTACCTAAAAACGCCCGGAACCTGCGATCACACTTAATTTCTCAATCAACAGTTCATAGTCAAAAGCATCGAATACAGCAGAAATATCAAATTATAATAATATTGCTTGTTTTCCCTGACTTAATAGTTCTTTTATCCTGGAAGTTAGTTAATAATAGGGTTTTAGTACTGTGAGCAGGCCTAAACCCAAACTTCAAAATACGTAAACAGGAAACTTTTTTAAGATACGGGAAGAACTGGTGACTTACGTAAAACTCCATAAAGAGGGGAATTCTAGCAACTGGGCAATAATCGGATGACAAAGAGTTAAGTCTTATAGCTTTAGGTATTGGTGTTAGAGCAGTCTGAATTTGCCAATCCCTCTGCTGTTTAAACAACGAGCTATGGTATTTGTCCTAGTAACTGGGCAAGCTATAAGACATAATGTTCCCAAGCTTCTCATGCATTTGTTTTGGGTTAGTCTCGACTGTCAGTCTTGTCTTACATCATCTTTGTAATAAGATTCATGAGTCTTGCTTGCTTCTTGAATACGTGAAAACCCTCTACTAACATTTGTTGCATTTGGAATTGGGTGGAACACGTGCATGGAGTGCATTCATGCCCAGGCAACTACTTTAAGGGCCAGGTGCCAAAAAATTGCTGGTTCTTTAGAGTGAAGAAACTGAATATACACACCCAGTACTGACATGGCCTAGTTCAAGGGTTTTCAACCCAGTCCTGTGGGCACAACCAGCCAGTCAGGGTTTTTAGGATATCCCCATTGGATATCCTAAAAGCCTTGATGGCTAGGTTGAAAAAAATTCCTGGCCTAGTTCATAGAAAAGATTGTGCTGTTATGGCCCTTGTAATACACCGTTTCTGTTCATAAAATTAAAACAAAGGGATGGGGGACCTTCAAATGTGTACAAGATTTATGCAAATTATTACCCTAGACTGAGAAAGTGACTCAACATTTCTCATATCGCAGAAGGGTTTCCCGGAAAGTCATAAGAACTAATAGCTGGTGCTTTGTATGTTGAGGGTATAATTTTAGAATCCTTTTGTGGCAAACCTGTTTTACTCATGGAATAGAGGAGCTATTATAAGAATTACCCCAGGTGTTGCATATAAATAGCCCCCACAATAGGTCTACATTTGAAGGCCAAGTATGATTGAGAGTTGTTTCCTATTATGGATGATGTTTTCCATTGCTTTTATGAAATTTATAATATTGTTAACCGCTTTAATCAGACTCTGGTTTAGTGGTATATCAAATTCATAAATAAACATAAAACCTGACTTCCAGAAGGTAATTTTTATATCATCTTATTTGGGTCTTGCAGAATTTCAGCACTTGATATGATAGTCTCATGTGAAGTGTTAAACACAACCCATTCCTTCGGAACAGTTGACCACCTGGTCAGCTGTGCAAGCAGTGGTTATGACACTTTGCAATCTCCATTTTTTTTGTTACATTTGTACCTCGCGCTTTCCCACTCATGGCAGGCTCAATGCGGCTTACATATTGTATACAGGTACTTATTTGTACCTGGGGCAATGGAGGGTTAAGTGACTTGCCCAGAGTTACAAGGAGCTGCCTGTGCCTGAAGTGGGAATTGAACTCAGTTCCTCAGTTCCCCAGGACCAAAGTCCACCACCCTAACCACTAGGCATTTGAATTCACATCTGCCTTTCAGTTTCCATAGTTTGCAAACAGCTATAAAGAGCTAGGGGTCTGCTCCTGTAGGTAAACACACAGCTTGTTAATATGCCTAATACCGTCTGTTGTTTCCCTTCATTCAAATCACCTTGAAGCTTAACATAGTAAATGATGACAGATAAAGACCTGTATAGTCCATCCAGTCTGCCCAACAAAATAAACTCATTTTACATGGTATGTGATACTTTATACTCGAGTTTGATTTGTCCTTGCCATTCTCAGGGCACAGACTGTAGAAGTCTGCCCAGCACTGTTCTTGTACTAAGTTCTGAAGCTAACGTCAAAACCCCTTAAAATTTACACTCCAACCCATCCCTATCCAGCCACGATCAGGGCGTAGACCGTAGAAGTCTGCCCAGCACCAGTATCGCTTTCCATTTACTGGCATCGCTACCTAATCTCCGCTAAGATTCTGTGGATCCATTCCTTCTAATCAGGATTCCTTTGTGTTTATCCCATGCACGTTTGAATTCCATTACCGTTTTCATCTCCATCACCTCCCGTGGGAGGGCATTTCACATATCCACCACCCTCTCCGTGAAAAAACACTTCCTGACATTACTCCTGAGTCTGCCCCCCTTCAAGCTCCATTCATGTCCTCTAGTTTTACTGCCTTTCCGTCTCTGAAAAAGGTTTGTATGTGGATTAACACCTTTCAAATATTTGAACGTCTGTATCATGTCACCCGTTTCGCCTTTCCTGCAAGGTATACAAGTTCGGGTCGGCAAATCTCTAAGCTTTCTTTCTAACTTTATTTGGACATTGAAGGAGGCTATCTTCACCCTCCCCCCCCCCCCCCCCCCCCCCCCAATGGTTTTGTAATATGTAAACTGCTTTGAATGTAGTTGCAAAAGCCACAGAAAGGTGGTATATGAAGTCCCATTTTCTTTCCCTTTTTCTTTTGCATTATTTGCTAGCCTCTGAAGGTAGATTGGTGGGGGGTACTAAAGTTATAGCAATTTCAATACAGGTGGTAATCCTTTTTAAATGTCTTTTATGATGCAGATTGGTAGCTGAGTCCGTTTAAACAAAAGATTGGCTATTCCGTTTTTCAGCTTATTCTCCATGCTGCCATGTACAGGCCCTTGAATGTGGGAAGATGAAAAGTGATAGCAGCAGTTTGGATATTTCTGGAAGTTGCACAACATTTTTGACGTTCCAGGAGGCATGTCAAATTAAGGGAGTTTATCACTTTGTGTGTGGTAATGTTATTGACAGACACAAGTGTCACACTGGGTAGAGAAAGCAGTTCTGTGCTTGTGGTTCCATGTTTACATGCAGGGCTGTGAGCAAGGTGTCCCTTTTTCTAGCTTGGCCAGCTGTACAAGAGTGGGCTCTGTAAATGCATGGTGCTTTAAAAACAAAAACCTCATGTGTATTTTGTCTCCTCGTCCCATGCCTTAAGAACATAAGGATAGCCATACTGGGTCAGACCAATGGTCCATCTAGTCCAGTACCCTGCTTCCAATAGTAACCAATTCAGGTCACAAGCACCTGACAGAATCCCAAGTAGTAGCAAGATTAATGCTACTGATCCCAGGGACAAGTAGTGGCTTTCCTTCCCCATGTCTTTCTCAATAGCAGACTATGGACTTTTCCTCCAGGAACTTGCCCAAACTTTTTTTTTTTAAACTCATCTACACTAACTGCTGATAATTAGATCTTCTTGGAACGAGTTCCAGAGCAACTATTCGTTGGGTGAAAAAATATTTCCTCCTGTTCTTTTTAAAAGTAGTACCATGTAACTTCCTTTGGTGTCCCCTAGTCTGCTTTTTTGAAAGAGTAAAAAAATAAGAGACTAGTATATATAAAACGTGTACTTTTTGGACAGATAAAGCACACATGCTGTAATCGGCATGCATACGTGTACCAGGCTGTCTCAACTGCTGTCTCCTAAAGTCAGAAGGAAACTTGCTATTTTACTCCTCTTTTCCCCCTCTTAAGCTGAAGAGTTGAGGGGAGGGGAAATCTCCTTCAAGATTACAGCAGCACTTTTAGAAACTGATATTAAGACCTCTTTCTCATTCTGTGCCTATGGGGAAAATTATTGAGCAAATCAAGCCCTTACTGCACCACTGCTCATAGCTGGCAGAAGCTATGAGCCTCCTGTCTCTTAACATAGTAACATAACATAGTAGATGACGGCAGAAAAAGACCTGCACGGTCCAGTGTGCTGCCAGCAGATGTCTCTTCTGATTCACACCACCAAGGCCTAGGATTCCACTACTGTCTTTCTCCCACCCCCACACAATTTGTTGCTGCCTTTTTTTTCAAACCAGAGTAGAAACATCCCTGCTCAATCCACACCGCACAGTTTGGCTCTTAGCAGGTCTGAGTTGCACAGTATAAAAACCTCCAACTAGTCTTAGGGTCTCAGGTCCCATAAGACTTGCCAGAAGATCCTCATTGCTCAGTTGGCATTTACTGAGAGCTGAACTGCGCGGTATGGATGGAAGACTGCCGATTGTTCAACGATGGCCAATGTTGAAAATGGGAGAATCTATCAGCTCTTTATAGTGAGAACCACAAATTTTATTTTTTATTTTATTTATTGCATTTGTATCCCACATTTTCCCACCTAACTACATACAGTAATTTTTAGATGTGCCAGTATAAATGGAGGAAAAAGAAATGGCGTATGTATCATGCTTTCTTATATGGGTTGTTCCATTTCATTCATTGGTCTAAAATACCTCCATGTTAATTATTGTTCTTTTTTTATTGTTGTTGTTGTTTTTTTTTTTTTATTTATTAAAATACTTTCTCTCTTTAAAAATGAGCAGTCTCTAGAAATCAATTGGAGTAGCTGCTGAGCTCGAGAATTGCTATTTTGTAAGCCCCTGAGGAAGCCATAAGGTGAAACGGTGAGTCAAGTGCTCAATCAATCATATTGATTTAGATTAATTGTAAAAATGACACATTGAATGATGGAAGCATTATGTTTTAAAAATATATAAAAAGAAAATTTTGAAAAAAAATATTTTTAATAGTAATTAAAAATGAACAATAATAATTAACATGGAGCTTTTTAAGCCAGTGAATGAAATGGAGCAATCCATATGAGAAGGTGTAATGTCACATCTTTGGGGGAGCTTAAGGTCTTTTTCTCTGCACATCTAAATCTTGGCAATTTAGCCACCAGACTCCTGTTTGTAGTTATTTGTGGTTCACAGGATCAAAGAGCCTGATAGATTCTCTGTTTTGTTTGAGGGCAGTAGAAATCCTAGGTGCTAGGGTTCAATTTCTAGGCACCATGGTGACCTGATGCCCAGTTAGTCTCTCCCTGCTTCTATCCACAGAGTGGGGGAGAAATGATAACTTTTTACTGGACTTTTTTGGGGAAAATGCTTTAAATAGCATTGAAATTTAGGCGCTGAAAAGATCAGCACTCAGCTGGTATTCTAAAAGGGTGCCCAACCTTAATACTGGCATAACGCACAGATTGTGCTGGCTTACACCTGATAGAAAAGGTGTAAGTTTGGCACTCAATGTTAGGCGTGGATTGGCCAAATTCTATAACTTGGTGTCTAACTTTTGGGAATGCTCATGACCTGTCAGTGCCCCTCCCCCTTTTGAGCATAAGAAAGTTGAGTACTAAGTTATAGAATAGCATACAGGGGAGATCTGTGTGCAACTTCAATTAGGCACCAATTAAGTGGCCAGTTGGTGCCCGTTACCTCAGTTGTGCGCAAACATTCTGGCACCCAACACTCAGCCCTATATATAGAATATGGGGGTTTATGCAGGTGTTCTGCTTTCGAATGTTGTCCTCTCTAAGTTTTGTTATACTATAGCAACTGTGGTTTGTATTTCTTTACAGGTGAAGGTTGTTAAAACACTTATTTACTCACTCCATACGCTTGAGTAAAATGTATGAGCTGGGTTCACGGACTGCTTTTTACCATACGAGGAAAGAAAATCATACGTTGAAGGCTATGGCAAGGAGCCTTCTAGTGATGCACGTTCTCTAAGCAGGATTTAATATTTACGCATACTTGAGTGACAAAAATGGCATAGCTGTACAGGGTGAGTAAGTAACTCTTCTGGCCCAGTCTGTGTCTGGTTACTCTAACCCGCTTCTCTCTAGGGTAACTTTTATGATGCCTGCTATTGGGCAGAACCCGCAGTTCCTGCTTTCTGCATCCCAAAGTTGCCCAGACAAGTTGACAACCATCCCGCCCCTACTTTCCTTGCTGTCAAGTGTTCAGGATTTTCAAACCAAAAATACCTCATTTTATGCACGAAGAGGCCATACTGCATTAAATAGCCTTCTTGGACAGCTCCAAATGTCAGTGGTTAGAAGAGCGAGCTTCATGGTGGTATTGCTGTTGACAGTGAGTGACTGTAAACATCCTCGACTGGAAGCTGTGAAACAGCAGATGTAGCTTTCAGTCGGATGTTTGCAGCTGCCAACTGCCACAGGCTTCAAGAAACATTGACACTTGACACACTTTTGTTTTTCGTTCAGCAAAACGTCTATGTGCTTATCCCTCTATTATTATTATTTTTAAATCAAATTAAAGGCGCTATTTACAACGCATGCCTCCCATAGATATTAAATGGGAGGAAACCTTCTAGTAAATAGGTCCCAAAGTTATGTGCTACTCTCCTCATCTCCCCCCCCCCCCCCCCCACAAATAAAAAAAAGCACACTTCTTATGTCACACCATCAAGATACCAGCAGTATTTGCATCCATATCTGTAGAAAAGTGCATTCGTCTTTGAAGGGAACCCATTCCCAGTAGAGCAGGGGTCCACAACCCAGCTTGGTTTTCAGGATTTCCACAGTGAATGTGTATGAGATCTGTTTGCATGCAATGAAAGCAGCAAATGCCAGTGGATCTCATGCATATTCATTACGGAAATCCTGAAAACAAGGCTGAATTGTGGACATCGAGGACTAGATTTTAGGACCCCAGTGGTAGAATAACTTACTGTGTTCTCTTCTCACAGATTGCCTGGAAAAAAAAGTTATATAATTATGCAGACATAATGTCTGACATTTAAAATAAAATGCCTGGATTCTTATCTATAAGGCAGCATTAAATCCTTTCTGTTTTAGAAATACCATTAACATAACTCTTCCCATCCACATTTTTAGAACTTTCAATGTAAAGGGTTTAGGGGAGTGTTCATATGATTATTTGTTTGCTTTCTAAATATAAAACCTTTATGATAGGGTGGGGGGGGGGGGGGATTTGTTCCATTTTATACATTGGGGTGAGGAACACTGAATGAAAAAAAAGTTGTTGCATTTCTAAATACAAAATTGAGATGTACAGTGAAACCTCGGTTTTCGTCGATAATTCGTCCGAAAATAATTGATGAAAACCGAGGCAATTTATTTTAAATTCTTTTAAATGAATAAAAAGACTAACCCTACTATATAAATGATGATGCGGCACGTCACACAACGCTTCAGATATTATAACAGGCTGTAACAGCGCCAACAAGCTACTAAGGGCAAATCAGCGCCCCGATCAAGAGGACTCCGGATCCCCCTGCCCCGCTTACCTCCGCCTACCCCCCAGTGCACGTCCCCAACCAGCAACTACTTACAGCGCACCACATCCGCAAATCGCTATCCCATCCTGCCCTCACAGATCTCCAACACACACCTCCTCCACCAGCCCCTCTCTAACGATCCAACACACTTAAACACACTCACCTCCTGCTCCCGCCCTTCAAAAACACTAAAATGCAAACAGGAACAAGGGGAAGGGGGAGTGGCACTAGAAACATCCCACGCCTTCCACACCTACATCCAGCCAATGCAATTAACGCACATGATGTAAAACACACCCACCTCCTGCACCCGCCCTCAAATCACTAGCAATAAATGAACATTTAACATGGCATTTACTGACGAATTCCGAGGCGACCGACGAAAACTGAGACAAAAATTTCGCAAAAAAAATCGATGATAACCGAAAACGACGAAATCCGACGTCAGCGAAAACCGAGGTTTCACTGTATTAAATTTCACAGATAAAAGTACTACAAATATTCCTCCAAGTTTGAACACTTTTTTTTTATTAGTTGTACTCCTTTCTCCATACTTTTTTTTAAGTTGCACTCGGCAGTGGCTGCGTTTCTCCAGGTTAGACTGTACAAATAACTTGGAGGCCTCCAGGACACGGATGGTTATCTGTTGTAAAGATCATATCTTTATGATGAATATGAACTGGATTTTGTATACAAGACCTTTTTTCTGTGGTCAGGGCCACAACAAAGGGGGCACCTAAGCCACCCTTGGCTTTTTTGGCCCAAAGATGGTGGGTTGGGGGGGGGGGGGAGGAATCTTGCAACATGAGCCATTTAGATGAAGAGAGGGGTAAATTTTTATCTGCCATGGTCCCTGACTCAAGTTAAATACTGGTGCTTTTGTTTTAATATAGTCCATATATTTCCACTACCCTTCTGTATAGGTAACGGTGCCAAATTATATAGATAGTTCAGTGTCCATGTTGGTACCATCTATTTACTAATAGGCCTGCTAAACCTATATGAATATCACCACTGTTTGGATCATTTTTGGCCCGTTCTGTCCCCTAATAAACATCTGTTTGTGTAGTGATTTGAAACGGCTCAATATTACCCAAATAGCTTTTTTAAAAATACATACATGCATTCTCTATCAAATGTATAATTTGCCTAATTGCCTTTACATGGAATATTTTCAGACCAACAAATAAAACTCCCTCAATAATGGGTACAGAGCAGAAGTGGAATATTTCACTTTTTTAAAAATTTAGCATACAAAACAATAAATGCTATTCAGATTCCTGTGACAGCAACACACACTTTCTCGATTGCCAGACACTGTGCGGTATGAAAAAAATCCTGTATAGACACTTGGAAGCTTTCCATACTGGCATCAATCCTCCCTATGGAAAGCAAGCACTGTGAATATTCTAGAACACCAGTGCACCTTTAGTTGGGAAGAGAGAACAAGCTGGGACTGCTGCAGATGCCAACTTGTTGTCTGTTCCCGTTCTACCTATTAACAGAATGCCTCAGCATGATTATACATAGTGCATACCCCTCACCTAATACAAAGATACTACTACAAATAAAAAAGAAATGCAGACACATCCCCCCTCCAAAAAAAATAAAAAATCACTCTTAACAATGGAACACTGAAGAAAAAAAAAACAAAACAATTCAGCTTATTCAGGGCCCTGGAACAAGGAAGCGACTACCTAGCAATAAGCTAGTATACTTTTGATTCTCTTGTGGGATTTTACATGGTTCTGGAAGTTGGCTTGCATAATCCTGTGCTGTGACCAAAATATTATATATATTATATAACTTGTCCAGCATACAAAGGCTTATTTAAGCGATGGATCTGGCAAACATTTTATGTTATGTGTTTTGTTTTTTCTTAAAAACAAAAATGATTCTTTATTACACAACAGTACATTACATAGCAAAACCAACCCAAGAAGCAGTTGCTTGTTGGGTTGGTTTTGATATGTATTGTATTGCTTTGTAATAACTTTTCTTAAATGTATTTTTTTTTTTTTAAATGTGTGGCATAAATTTGGTCTATACGATTTCGTGATCATCTCAGATGCACTCTGTATGATCAGTATCATCTGTTCTTATTTTATCAGATTTTGCTTTAATGCCATGCCCCTTAAGTGAATGTGAGAAATGGTAGCACTTGGGCATGTTTACTGGAATCTTTTCGTAAGTATACAATCTCTGTGTGAGTCAGGTGTTTTTTTGTGCATTTCCAAGACTCTGTATCTAAAGCAGTAGCCTATAACTTCTTGTTTGACATTTTACATCTGCCAAGAGGATGTTTTTTTTTTTTTCACATTTCCATAACTGGTCAAGTAATTGTTTAATTGGAAATTTGATCCTCTTGGTTTTTGCTGCTGTGATTAATAAAAGGAGATGCTTCCAATCCAAGTAATATATCGAGACCCCATTGAATAATACATGGGCTTTGAGCATAGATCCAGTCAAGTTTGCACATTAAGGGCTAGAGTCAATAAATGGTGCTCCTGCAATAAAGCAAAAGAGGACACCAGAGGGTCAAAAAGAAGTAACAAGTTAATGAACAAATAAACCTAACAAGACTTAAATCTCACCATGAGGCAAACGTGAGTGCAAAACAGCTTTACAGATGTACTCGACACGGTCGTGTTTCGACGACGACCACCTGCTTCACAAGTCGCGAATCTAAGGCACTTGACTGAGAGTATGCTCAGTAGCCTCAAAATGCATTCAGCACTCAATATAGACATTTCTTGGTGGAGCAAAGATCTGAAGTAAAACCTCTTCGAGTCCATTTGTTTGCCTCGTGGTGAAATTTTAGACTTTAGATTTATTTGTTCAGTAAACTATCTTTTATCTTTATTTGACCCTCTGGTACCCTCTTTATTCCCTTATTGCAAGAGCCCCATTAGTCCACCTTCTGTTTTTTTTTTTCTGACTGCATTCATGGAGGTTTTCCCTCCGATTTCCTGCCCAAAGTTATAAGTGCATAAGTATTGTCATACTGGGACACACCAAAAGTCCACCAAGTGTAGCATCAAGATCCCAAAACAGTAAAATATGTTTTGTGGTGCTTATCCTAGAAATAAGTGGTAGATTTTCTCCAAGTCCATTTTAATAATGGCTTATGAATTTTTCTTTAAGGAAGCTATCCAAACCTTTTTAAACCCTGCTATAACTGCTTTTACTATATTCTTTGGCAATGAATTCCAGAGTTTAATTACATGTTGTGAAGAATGTATAACTTTGCTGCTTCATTGTATGCCCCCTAGTCCTAGTATTTTTGGAAAGAGTAAACAAGCAATGTCACGTCAACCCATTCCAGTCCGCTCATTATTTTATAGATCTCTAGAGAATCTCCCCATAGCCGTCTTTTCTCCAAGCTGAAGAGCCCTAGCCACTTCAGCCTTTCCTCATAGAGAAGTCGTCCCATCCTCTTTATCATTTTGTCGCCCTTTTCTATTTCCATTATATCTTTTTTGAGGTGTGGTGACCAGAATTGCAAACGGTATTCAAGGTGCGGTTGCACCATAGAGCAATACAAAGGCATTATAATGTACTCATTTTTGTTTTCCATTCTTTTCCTAATAATACCTAACATTCTATTTGCTTTCTTAGCTGCCACCACACACTGAGCAGAGGGTTTCAATGTATCATCCACGATTGAACCTAGATTCCTTTCCCGGTCGGTGACTCCTAATGTGGAACCTTGCATTACACAACTATAATTCGGATTCCCCTTTCCCACATGCATCATCACTTTGAACTTGTTCACATTAAACGTCAACTGCCATTTGGATGCCCAGTCTCGTAAAGTCCTCTAGTAATTCTCTTGCGATTTAACAACTTTGAATAACTTTGTGTCATCAACAAATTTAAATACCTCACTAGTTACTCTGATCTCTAGATCATTTTAAATATGTTAAAAAACAGTGGTCCTAGCACAGACCCCTGGGGAACACCCACTATCTACCCTTCTCCATTGAGAATACTGACCATTTAACCCTACTCTCTGTTTTCTGTCTTTTAACCAGCTTGTAATCCACAATAGAACACTACCTCCAGTTTCCTTTGGAATCTTTCATGAGGTACTTTGTCAAACGCCTTCTGAAAATCCAGATACACAATATCGACCGGCTCGCCTTTATCTACATTTTGTTCACCCCTTCAACGAGATGTAGTAGATTGGTGAGGCAAGATTTCCCTTCACTAAATCCATGTTGGCTTTGTCTCATTAATCCGTGTTTTTGAATGTTCTTTGTAATTTTGTTCTTTATAATAGTCTCTACCATTTTGTCTGGCACTGAAGTCAGGCTCACTGGTCTGTTATTTCTGGGATCATCTCTGGAACCTTTTTAAAAATCGGCATTACATTGTCCACCCTCCAATCTTCTGGTACCATGCTTGATTTTAAAGATAAATTACATATTACTAACAATAGTTGTGTAAGTTTATTTTTCAGTTCTATTAGCACTCTGGGATGAATACCATTCGGTCCAGGTGATTTGCTACTCTTCAGTTTGTCAAATTGCGGTGTTACATCCTCCAGGTTTATAGCGGTTTTATTCAGTTTCTCTAACTCATCAGCTCTGGCACAGGTATCTCTCCCAAATCTTCCTTGGTGAAGACTGAAGCACAGAATTCATTTTTTTTTTTGTTACATTTGTACCCCGCGCTTTCCCACTCATGGCGGGCTCAATGTGATTTACATGGGGCAATGGAGGGTTAAGTGACTTGCCCAGAGTCAAAAGGAGCTGCCTGTGCCTGAAGTGGGAATCAAACTCAGTTCCTCAGTTCCCCAGGACCAAAGTCCACTACCCTAACCACTAGGCCACTCCTCCACTCCACTATGGCTTTGTTCCTTGAGTGCCCCTTTTACTCCTCAGTCATCTAGCGATCCAACGGATTCTTTTGCCAGCTTCTGGCTTTTTGATATATCTTTAAAAAGAAAATTACTCTGTGTTTTTTGCCTCCAACTCAAGAAAAGTTCCTCTTTGCCTTCTTTATCAGTTAGGAGCCAGAATGATCCATGCTAAGGTAATATTCTGTAAAGGGTACTCTGTGCGGAGCATAGAATTCTAGGTACCTAGGTATTGTGCCTTAGAACAGACCTTTAATAGGAGATGAATGAACAGGAATTGCAGTAAGGACTTTAAAGTCATTCCTCATAATCACCAAACTCCGTGTCTTTTGATAATTCTCACAAGGAGGAAATATTGTCATCTGCATACGTATAAATTCAAGATCACATCACATAATGAACAGAGATATATATTAAGAGCTGCAGATGGTATGAAACTTTGGGGTTCACTTCTTAAATGCAACATACTGTTAGAACAGTCAGTACCACACCTCACCACCTGAACTCAATGAGAAAGATGCAAGCAAAACTAATTTAGCTGAATGCCATGGAGTTCATAAGCCTTCTGCTGAACAACAAAATTTCATGAATGACACTATCGGAAGCAGCCGACATGTCCAGAATATGGCAGCTATGGCTCTTTTTACATTCTAAAGCCCTCACCCAGTGGCAGTTTTGCAATGCCAACTTGAATTTTATGCAAAACAGCAATATCTGTCAAGGTGTGCTTAATTGATGATGTTGCAGGAATTAGCATGCTACTAGTTTATATCTGTTGGTATTTGGTGAATCGCCTTTTCTCAGTGAGGTAGCAAAGCGGTGTACAAAACAATTACCAGCATATTTTGAGGTCAAAGAATGCCATATGTGATAGGATAGGGAAAGAAAGCAGAGGGAGAGATTAAGATTGTGCAGTCAGTGGATCCTCTGGGGCATCTGATGGCCATCTGGGGCAAAGTGAATCAAGTAGGCCTTCTCAAGTGAATTTTGAGAAGGACTCTGGGTTTCTCCAGACAAATCATGGCAGGGAGGGAATTCTAGAGCAAGGGGGCAAGCTAGATAAAGTCTCTGGTTTTAGTGGTCTCATACTGAGCTTGTTTCAAAGGTGTGAGGCGGTTGTCATTTTAGAGAACAGAGGAGCCTTCGGGGGGGGGGGGGGGGGGGGGGAGGGATAACTGAATAGAATACTTTGGGGCCCTTTTACTAAAGGGTTGGTGTGCGACAATCCAGAACTACCGCTGGGCTACCACAGGAGCTTGGTGGTAGTTTCCACCCCTAGCATGGAACTTAACTGGTGGTAATCGGGCACCAATTACCGCCAGGTTAGCACAGGAGCCCTCAATGGGTGGTGGTAAGGGCTCCCCACCGTAATGGCCATGCAGTAAGTGGTTCACTTACCGCACGGCCATTTCTTTTCCCAAAAAATGGCCAGCCTTTTACCCGCTGCAGTTATCGGGGGGCGGGGGGGGGGGCCTCGGTGCACAACAAAAACACACGCTGACGCTAGCGCAGGCCCTCTTTTACCGCAGCATAGTAAAAGGACCCCTTTGTGCATGAGAGTCAGGATCTTATATTGGATGCAATAAGGGGTAGTGAGCCAAAGTTGCAGAACGAGAAGGGGATTTACTTATTTACAACGTTCTGTACCGCAAAATCTACTATTGTTAGTGGTGTACAGAATAACATACAAATTCTTTACATAAAATCACATTGATTATCACATGGTAGGCATCTCCTGTTCATAACCCTTCAAGTTTCAGGATAGCCAACTGCAGTGTTCATTCCTTAGCTTCAGCAGCAGATGAATCCAGTAACTGGTGGGTTGTGTCCGTCTACCAGCAGGTGGAGATAGAGAACACTAAAGAATAGACAGTGACCCTCTGTGTACAGGTCCTTCTCTCTTTAATATAACTCTATCTCCAGCAGGTGATGGGTGGAGCTTGGCATCTTACCTATCAGAAAAGGCACATTGAAAAAGAAAAGAGATGTTTTTAGCATTCTTTTGAATTTATTCAAAGATCTAATTGTTGTCAATGATGGTGGTAATTTGTTCCATAATCTAGTTTCCCATTATATAAAAAAATTGAATTTCTATATTGCTCTAAACGCGCTACTCAAAATGATGGTATGTTAGCCATCCCAGCAGTGTTGGCCTCTGAATTGGACCTGGGTCCTCAACATGGCAGCATGCACCACTTTTGCTAAGACACTGCGGACCTTTTTTAAACGTAGGATTAGAATATTTTTATTTGGCTTATTCTGCTCAAAATCATAACACATTCAGGTTTCACGTATCATTTTCAGAAAAATGGTTGCTATCAGTGCTTGAGTATCTGTCACGTACATCTGTTTGCAGTATTAATAGAAAGAAGCATTAAATATAATGTCCCATTTTCCCTCGGATTTATAAAGGCTGCCCAAAAGTGGGCGCAGATCCCAGATCCGCACACACTATAATTAGTTAATGAGCTCCACTGATTAAATTATTGGACTTAACAAGCCCTTGACACTAATTATGATTTGTACATAGATCTGGTTGTGCACTATTCTCAAAAGGGGGCTTGGCCATATGAGGGGCCATGAGCAAGTCGGGGACGTTCACAAGATTTAGGTGTAGTGTTATAGGATAATGGAGGTCTGCACCCAATTTGCATGCTAGGATTTATACCAGGTTTCAGCAGGCGTTAAGTCCTCTTGCCTAAAGCTGGGCATGGAAATCCACACTAAACACTGTTAATTAAAGGTGCTCATCCCGGCACACCCTTATTCTATAGCCCTTAGTGTGGATTTTCCTGGCACTTAGTTTTCATCTACAACAATCGGAAAGAGGTTGAGAGCATAAGTTTAACTTGACTCCACCAGTACAAATCTTCTCTCAGTCAAATGTCAATTTTTATTTATTTATTTGTTACATTTGTATCCCACATTTTCCCACCTATTTGTAGGCTCAATGTGGCTTACATAGTACCGGAGAGGCGTCTGCAGACTCCGGTGTAAACAAATACAAAGTGATATTGAGATTCTGCACCTGGATCTTTGCCAAAAAGAGGAAGATGAGCTAATGAATAAGAATTTGGGAGGGGAGACACTGCAACAACAGGCATGGAGAAGGACAATAGAAGTATAAATGCAAGAAGAGCTTCAAGAGCTTAGGTACTTAGTTATTCCCTCCGCTGACCTTGGTTAGCTGCAGCAGGACATTGGTAGATATATTTGGGGGGTGTGGGAGGGAAAACAGCTTAAGTGGCATAGAGTGGAAATGAGGGAGCAGGGCAGTCCCCATTTTAGTACAATATTATTGGGTAGTGCAGCTCTGTCAGTTATTAGAGTGGGAAGTTAGCCCCTATAAAGCAGGAGTAGCTTTGGAATAGGCCCATTTTACTACTAAACATTTTCCAGATTTTCCTTTCAGACATCTGCGTTGGGTTACTACTGGAAGGCAGCTTCTACATACTCGAATTACTAACCCTTTCATGAGGCATTTACTGGGGCTCTGGATAAAGATCTGTAAATGTTATCAGGGTGACAGAGAGGGTCTCCACGTTTGCTCTATTATATTATGAACCAGTGTTTGAATGGTGAAGGGAAGTGGAATTTTTTTTTTAGATGGGTCCCTGAAAGATTGATACGCTTTTTGGCAGCTCCTAGTTGTGAGGAAAATTTATTCATATGCAGATTTAAGAAATATATTAAACTGCCTTTCAAAGGATATTTTTCTCATAAGGTCAAGCACTTATTTCTCAAAATTGGGACCCTGAAGATATAGAACATCTTGCAAATTTGTAGGTGGCTTTGGGTAAATTAAAGGGCCCTATATTGATATAGACTCTTTACTGGGGGAGAGTTTCAGAAGTACAAATTTATTAAATTGGGAAAAAGGTTTGTGTGAAGAATTTTTATATGAGCACGTGGAAAAAGGTGTTTGATGAAGTTAAAGCTTCTTTATGTATGTTGATGAAAGAAAATGCGTACAAAATAGTTACATGGTGGTAATGTACATCAGATAGATTGGAAGCAATGTTTTCAACAACTACCACTCATATTTGCTGGAGGTATAAATGTAGGTTGGGGGAAATTTTTTCATATGAGGTGGACTTGACCATTTGCAACCATTCTGGAGGGATGTAAACAGATATCGAAGGCACTGGGAACCCCTTTCCCTTGTGAATCTAAGTTTTTTGTTGGGCTTAGGTAATGCAAGAGGTTGCAAATGGCAAACCAGAATTAAAAGGATTTGTTTGGTGGCAGCGATGGTAATATTGAAATAGCTACAAAATGTAAGCAACATGCTGGTCCTACATTGAATGACTGGACAACTCTCCTTCGTATGATTCAAAACTTGGAGCAGTTGGCTGATTGACATCAATGCTGTCTTAATCCTCATCGTGAGGAATGAATTTAGCTCTCTCTCCTGCCTTCCCATGTTTGAAACACTGGAGTCCTGATATTGGGGGGGGGGGGGGGGGGGGGGGTATTTTTTTTTTCTTCTTGCCTACAGAAATTAGTGCCCACTGTTTAGTGCAATATTTATTTTTATTTATGTTATGTATTAGGATTTATTTACCGCCTTTTTTGAAGGGTTAAGTGGGGGTATTTCTTCTTTGTGGTGGTTTTATCATTTTGTACCTTTACTCAATAGCTTTAACTTTAAAATTTTTTAAAAATTAACTTTTCACTTCTCAGCTTCAAGGGTGATGGAGAAAGCTGCTCATTAGAGCCATTACTGATGGCTGGATAATTAAACGCAAATGTAATGAGAGTTTTGTTTGCTGATGCAGTAAGCTAATCGTACACAAGATAAGCAGTTCATCTGGATAAAACTTCTGTGATATGCTCAAGAATTGAGTACAATTCCTTCAGTTCTATATTTGTTACAAGCAAATCTTGGTATTTCAGCTTATTGCAAGGTAAATGTGACCATCTCTGGGGGAAAAAAGTGACTAAAGTCACTAGAAACAAAAGGAGGTTTTAATGAATTTTATTAGAGCAAACATTTCGTAATACAACAGTCCAAAACCCATTCCTTTTATTTAGGAAAAAAAAAGTCACAAGCTCACACGTAACTTTTTCAGTCTGCTTATTAATCTATGATATGAAAAATCGGCCAGTCTCGACATGGTTCCTCTTCTTTAGTCACCTTTTCCCAGAAATGTAACAAATGAGTATGTGACATATTTGTGGGCTGTTTGTACAGTTTTCTGATGGTCCCTTTTTATGATTTTTTTAAAAAATATTTTAAATTTATTTTAATACTTTAGAGTAATTACAAAGAAAATCTTTGTGTAGAAATAATGTCTAGACACTACACACGTTATATGATTTAAAAAAAAAAGTATAATACAAATAAGTTTAGACACATAAGAGGTGATTCTGTATATGGTGCCTTAAAAAAAAACAAATCGGCACTGAAATCTGCGCCGACTAAACTTATTCAATAATCAGCACCTAGATTTAGGCGCCAATTATAGAATACACTTGATATTTCAGCGCCTAAATCTTTGTGCATCCATTTAAACCAGCTAAAACATGGCGTACATCCTGGCGCATAGATTTAGGTGCGTGGGGCTATATTCTATAACTAGGCGCCTAAATTTTGAAACACCCCTTTTTGCCTGCACACGTTAGAAGTTCAACACACATCATTACAGAATATGCTTAGCGAGTTGTGCACCTAGAGAATGACACGGGGACAGAGTTTGTCCCCGCGGGTTCAGTCTCTGCCATATCCCATCCCCACAGGCCCAGTCTCCATCCCTGCCCCACCCCGTGGGCTCTGTCCTCATCTACAGAAGCCTTGGAACACTTATGATTTTTTTATTTAAATCTTTTTAGTAAAGTATAAAAAGGAACAATATGCTATGCAAATGTGTATAAATTACAAATAGAAAACAATAGTAACAATGAGCAGCTATAATAACCCTCCTTCCTACCACCACCCTCTACCTTTCCAACTAGAAATTGACACGGGGACAAAGTTTGTCCCCATCCCTGTGGTATCTGTCCCCAATCCCCATGGTTACTGCGGTTCCCCATCTCGTGCCACTCTCTATGTGCGCCTAAAGTCTAATCAGTGCCAATTAGTCATTATTGCTTAAGTGCTCATATCAGCACTCATTAGCTCTTTAAGCCAATTAAGTTACATGCAGTGTTATAGAACCCATGCTGATTTCAGCACGTAAATCTAGGCGCACTGTATAGAATCTGGGGATAGGGCAAGATTCTATATATGGCGCCTAACAAATCAGTGCAGAAAAGCACCCTTATAAGCAGAATTCTGTAAGCAGCACTTAACATTTTGGTGCAGTTTATAGAATTGAGGCTTAAATGGAGAGGTCACACTTAAATTTAGGTGCGGCTATTTTGCACCAATAACAACATGGTACAAATGCCTGCGCCTGAATTTACACATGGAACACTGTTATTCTACAGTTAAGCACGTAACTGAAAACCATGCCCCTAGATCTGCCTCTAAACACCTGTGAGCCTCTCATTTCCGTGCCCCCTTTTGTGGACCATGCGTAAATGTTAGGCGCCAGATCCCACACCTAACTTTTCATGGGTAAGTCCTAATTAACTCTAGTGGCAGTAATTGCTTGCTAAAAGGCCAATTTTTGGCACTAATTGGCTCATTCTATTAAACTGTGCTCTGAGATAGGGAATGCTCCTAAATTTGTGTTCGCAATATTTGGCGTCCTTTATAGAATCAGGAGGATAGTCCACTGTAAAGGCAGAAAAACCAGAGGAAGCTGGAAATAACAAGAAATAGGACTAAAGAAAAATAGAGCTATCGCTCAACCATTTACTAACTCCCAACGTTTTAAATCCGGATTGGCTCCAAGGAGCCCCGAGTTCAAAAAGCTACGTAGTTGAATCAGTTCAATGAAATATGGTGTTTTATCCCTAAAAAATAAACATATGTACAGGAAAATGTAGTTGGAAACGAGTCTCCAACAAACTTTTTTTTGTCCTCATGTCTGTCGTGAGATGTCCGAGAAGATTTGAATCCTCATGACATGTCCAGCACAACAGATAGTGACGTTGCATGCATTAGTTGCCGATGCGTCCATGGTCTGCCCCATTCTCCACCCATGTGTACACCTGTCCTTGCAGTTACATGCTAAGCACCTTTGATACATACTAAACTAGTGCCTAGCACTTACGCATGTAAATGCCAGTTACTTGCATTCTATAAATTATACTCCCACTTGGCACCTCATAATAGTTGCCAAATTAAAGAATGAGGGGGGGGGGGGGGGGGTTAAAGTTTTTTGTAATTAACAATCATGAGATCACTCTTTTTTTTTTTTTTTTTTTCTGCAACTCAGAATTTGATTTGCTCTGAGCCTATAGTGCTGATATGTAAATAGACGTTGATGCAAAAATGGAAGGAAATGTCAGTAAATTCAGCATTCTGTTCTATTGAAAGTTTTTTTTTGGGACTGTCACCCCCCCCCCCCCCCCCCCCCCGGCCCCAATATCTATATTGCTTCCCTCCTGGCACAGACTCGAGGAATGCTGCCGTGGCTTCTCTGAACAATGTGAAGAGACTTCACGTCTATTTGCTCAGGGAATTACTTGGGAGACTCCCTTCCAATAGAGGAAACGGGCTGATTTGAACATAAAAGCTCCCATTCAGGATCACTTGTACCAACAGAAACTGCATTCTCGGTAAAGAAAAGCAAGTTTGGGTTTGTGCCAAAGCGTAACCATGATGTTAATCTTTGGGTGAAGTTGCCTGCTCCTGTTCCTTTCAGCAGTAATCCTCCTTAGTGTGTGTAAGGGCGGAGACAAGCAGAAATAGCAATTACAGGGAGGAATTTGAAAAATTTTCATGTTTGAGTTTTAGTTGTTATCAAAGGCTCTCTTCCTCTCCTCTCCCCCTCCCCCTTAATTGCACATACAAGTTTTGGCCCTATACCTTTTTTTTTTCATGTGTAGTGGTTGGAGAGAGAGTGTGCCATTTAGATTTTTGTTTTTTTTTGTTGCTTCCCCTTTTGAGAGGGAATATGAGCTATCAGAGTAAAAAATGTTCATGCAATTTTAATCTGACGAAACAGACCACCATCCCTCACCACCACTACCATCCAAAAATTGTTTATTTTCTCCATCTGAAAAAAAAAATTTAAACTAGAATGCTGAGAGCACATTGCAGCTTTTGTCGTCTCCTCCCAACCCCCCCCCTCCCCCCCGCCGAAGAATTTAATGGGCTTGAACAGAGGAGCGTTATGTGCAGAAATGCTCTGAAGAGGAAAGATGTGCTCTTGGCATCTGGCCTTACTTGTGCTCAGTCTCATGAAAAACTGAGGTGCTGGCATACCCTGAAACCTTTTGGGCACACACTGCCCATTGACATCAATACTGCAGTTTAGACACCTTTGCTTTGGGGAAATGAGGAGTTAATTTTTTCTTTTTTAGTTTTCAGGTTTATAAAAACCTGCAGCTCTCTTATAACCATTAAAGGAAATATATTTTTCCAAGTTTATACTCTGAGACTTTTGTGTTGGTCTTTCATTTAAAGTGACAAACTTTAAAAAAAAAACCCTATTGCAACAGTTGTGTAAATTTACTCTCCTCGGTTGCTAGCTTAATGTCTTATGCAATACCACTAACTTTGCATCCAAGTATATTTAAAATTAGAGGAAAAAGCCTCAGAATCCCATCCCCTCCTGCTTGGGTTATTGAGATTTCTGGGGTGAATCATAGGCATTTTAAAAAAAAACAAAAAACCTCCACTTGAAGCATTAAAACTCTGTGCCATGCCTTAGTTCACTGTTAACCCAAAACAATGTGACATTAATTTCAACTGAAGAAAACTTAGCTTTCAAAAACTGCTCTGGAAATTTCACTCTATGGACCCCCAGTGATTGTGGCCAGAGTTTAGCAAAAAGCTGCTTCAAGGTGTCAGATCACTCAGCATTCCCACACTGCTCTTTCTTACAGGTTCCCTCTAAATGTCAAGTCCCTGTAAATGTCAAGTCTTTGACAAAGCATTTCCAGGTAGCTGTAACATTAAAGTTAGTGTGATCTTCCATTTCTGAAGTAAATATATATAATTATACAGTAGTATTTCATGACATTAGAAAATAACTTTTTGGAGGTGAAGAGGTTTGTTTAATAGATCAAGGCTCATCAGTCTTTGTGGTTATATGCCTCTTTGTATATATCTAAGAGTTTGTCAGTATCAGATCACTCTGTGGGTGGATAGGGTTTTCTTTGGCATAGATACTGTAACGTGGTGTGTGTTTAATTTTTATTATTAAAATGGACTCGGGCAGGGGCGGACTGAGAGTGGTCTAGGCCCCCCCGCTGGCCACTTCTCGACACCCCCACCATCCCAGTTCTTTCCTACCCGCTGCGCCGCTACTTCCCCGCCCGCAGATGCAAATTTCAAAAACTGACATATTTCAATCACTATACTATAGGTTAACAAATACACATAAAACAAAAAAATGGAAAATATGATGATACCAATTTATTTGATCAAATATATTTTCCAGTTAGCTTTCACAGAACAAAACCTCTGGCCAGGACAGTATACTGCTATTAAGATATTCTGTTCTGACATGAGAAAGGAGGGTTGGGTCTCCAAACATTAGTCAAAAATGTATTAAAATTAGTCCATTGAAGGTGGTATCTTATTTTCATTTTCTTTATTAAAACAGCTACCACACTACTTTTTACTAAACTAAAAATAAAATTCATTTCTCCTACCTTTGTCTGGGTTTTACCTTTTTCTAATTGTGTTGGTCCCAGTCTCTTGTTTCTTCTTTCCTCGATCTCTTCTTAACTCTCGCCAGCATCTGCTCCCTCTCTCTCTTTCCCCTTTCCGTCCAGCGTCTGCCTCCTCTCCTCCCCCCTTTTTGTCCAGCGTCTGCCTCCTCTCCTTCCCCCCCTTTTCGTCCAGCGTCTGCCTCCTCTCCTCCCCCCCTTTTCGTCCAGCGTCTGCCTCCTCTCCTCCCCCCCTTTTCGTCCAGCGTCTGCCTCCTCTTCTCCCCCCCTTTTCGTCCAGCGTCTGCCTCCTCTCCTCCCCCCCTTTTCGTCCAGTGTCTGCCTCCTCTCCTCCCCCCCTTTTCGTCCAGCGTCTCCTTCCTCTCCTCCCCCCCTTTTCGTCCAGCGTCTCCTTCCTCTCCTCCCCCCCTTTTCGTCTAGCGTCTCCTTCCTCTCTTCCCCCTTTCCATCCAGCATCTGTTCCCCCCCTCCCCACTTCATTCTCCATCCAGGGTCTGTCCTTCCCCATCACCCAGTCACCCTGTACCTGGGGTCTTCCTTATCCCTGCTCAATTTATATGTCTCCACTATCACCCCACCTAATCCCCATATCCCCACTCTTCCACCCTACCCTCACTTAGAATCACACCCTTCCCCCTCCATCCAGTGTTGGTCTTTTTTTCCAGCCCTACCGAACACCCCCGCTACCACTGGCACACCAGGACCAGGACTATCCCCACTCCCACCCAATACCCCTCCTGCTGCTGCTTCAGCAGTGGCGGCAAAAATAGAAAAAAAAAAGATTGCAGGGCTGCACCGTTCCCTTCCTGCTCGCAGCTGACTGACTCTGCCCTGGACAGGAAATTGTTAGAGGAAGGCAGGACCGGCAGCCGCCAACAGGAGGAACAGTGCGGCTCCGCGATCTTTATTAGCAGCAGTGGTGGCCGCGGCAGGAGGGTAGTGTGTAGGAATGGGGAGGGCATCTGGGCAGAGCCCCTGGACATAGGGAATATCCACTGCTTATTTTTAGGATAAGCAACATAAAATGTATTGTACTGTTTTGGGATCTTGCCAGGTACTTGTGACTTGGATTGGCCGCTGTTGGAAACAGGATACTAGGCTTGATGGACTTTCGATCTGTCCCAGTATGGCAATACTTATGTACTTAAGTTTCTAAAAGTGTGACATTTGCAGCGGGTATCCCCTGTGTAAAAGGAAGTGGGGAAATATGAGTGAAGGAGTATATTTAGGGTATCTGATAAAAGGAGGTCCCCCTCTCCCCTCACTTGAGGGTGTTAACTCTGTTTTCTTGGAGGTGAATAATTGTGAAGGTTTTTATAGTTTGTGGTGGGTTGTTTGTTTGTTTATTTATTTATTTCGTTTGTATCCCACATTATCCCACCAGGCTCAATGTGGCTTACAGAGACCTGGTATGGCGTCACCATTCCAGGATGTCAAATACAATTGGTGATGCAAAAAGATTATAGATAGGAAGAGAAATCTAAGCAGATAGTTATAGAAAGATGATTAGTTTTACTCAGGGTTTTAATGCATGTTAATGAGCTGTTTATAAATGGCATACGTTAACTGGCAGTGTTATGAAAATCATGCTTTTATACAACAGGCTTTGGTTGTTCCTGGAAAGTGGGAAAATGTTTTAATTAGGTTTGAGTCATTTTAGGATAGGAGTTCTGCTGTATTGGCCTAAATTGAATGGGGAAGTTTGGGTTAGTGTACGAAACATATTTTGTCAGTTAGGCGCTTTTTCTCAGACAGGATGGTTTCAGGTGACTTCAATGCATGTTGTTGATCCCTATGATAAGCCAGCTTTCCTTCTTGGAAGCACCAAGGCTAATTCAGGTAATCAGCAGTCAGGACATAACCTAGACTTTTATTTTTGTAACCAGTTGGTGTCAAGTTTAGGCATCATCAAAGTACTATATGGGACTTCTCTCTTTTGGACAGATGATTTTCATTTCATTTTGTGGAGGAGGGAAGAGAAAAAAAACACTGGAGGCAAAGCACAGTAGGGGTATAATTGATATTTCCTTACTGGAGGAAAAAGTGGATAAATTTTGGACCTCCTCATCTAGAGCAAATTTTCGACTTGCAAGAATCCAGTACACCATGGTTTCTTCAAATACGATTGCTCTATAAATTTTTTTCAAGTGTGTAGTACTAAGGGTGAGAGTTGGTTTTCTGAGTCCCTAAGAGAAAATAAATGTAATACCTACCACTTGAAGAAGATTTGTGGAAACCTAACCTGGAGACAGATTGAAAGGTCTGAAAACAATAAGTACTTGTCCAATATTCAGTGATGACCTATAGAGAATCAAGTAAACCTACAGAGATAATAGTAGTAAGCAGGACTGGGTTAAGGGACAAACAGTGAGACACTGGCTTGAGACACATCTGCCTCATCTGATCACTCCTTCACAACAATGAGAACACGTTCTTTGTCCCACAGTTGTGCTGTGCCTCTTCCTTGGACTTTCCGGTAGATTTGAAACACAACAAGGTGATTCTTGTTTCTCATAACCAGGAAGTGCCTTGTTTCATTTTTCAAACCTGCTGGGAAACCCAAGGAAGAGGAGCAGCAGAATTGCAGGATGAAAGAAATACCGTATTTTTCGGACTATAAGACGTACCGGACCATAAGACGCACCTAGGTTTCAGAGGAGGGAAATAGGAAAAAAAAAATTTTCCTTTTTCCCTCCTCTAAAACCTAGGTGCTCCGGTGCGTCTTGTCCGAATCCCTCCCTCCGAGTTCGGGATCGCCCTCCCCCCGGCCCTGTCAGCACTTCTCCCTACTCACGTCACGCGATCTTCCCTGGTGGTCTAGTGACGTCGGGGCAGGAAAGAGCCCCCTCTTTCCTGCCCAGCGCGCTGCTCTCTGTCCTCCTGTATGCATTGCTGCCTGACGGTCTCGGGGACCAGAAACTGGAGATGTGCTGGGGCAGGTAAGTGCTGAAGTTGGGAGCTGATGCTGGAACAGGAGACTGTAAAATGGAGGCTGATGCTGGGGCTGTGGAGTTGGGAGAAGCAAGGACATATGTAGTGGATGGTGCTAGGAAAGGAGAGAGAGGTTTTTAGAAGAGGTAGGGATAATAGATGCCTACGAAGGAAGGGGGGGAAGGCAGGAGGGCAGAACAGAGGATATATAGGGATGCGGAGGAGCAGGGGTTCAGATTTAGGCAGAGACTTGGATTTGGTGGAGGGATAGTGTCGCATTCCAGGATGTGTGCAAATTTACCTCCTGCCTTGGAGCGCCTATGTACCCTCCCTGTCTAGGTACTGTTATAAGATTACCCTTTCAGTTGAGTATGAAGCAAAGGCAGGAATAGAGTACTACAAGGCCTAGTTTGCAGTCATGGTTAAGACCAACTGTTCCCTGCCCCTACCTAACACCCTCAGATATTCATTCATGGCTGCCTTCCCTGCCACCCCCCCCCCCCCCCCCCCAACATTTCGCCTCTCCAGGAGTAGCAGAAAAGTGCAGAACCTATTTTAGCTGTGGGTGTCTGTTCTAATAGTGTAATCAGCATTGGGACTAGGCAAGCTATGTTTTTAATGGGGTGGCATAATGATTAAAGATGGAGTACTGCCAAGTTGTCAACTCCCCAGGAAGGAGATTTTAGACCAGTTCTGGATTTGACAACCTTATCATGGTGCAGTATGGGTCATGTAGCACTGATATCAATGGGTAAAATCAAGGAGTACAAATAGCTCGCTGAATTAGCATGCAAGTTCAAAAACAACATTGACCAATAAGTTTCCCCCCCCCTGAAGCTAGGTAACTTAGAAGTTCTGGAGCAGTGGGCTGAGAACCGGGGAAGTTGGGCAAGTCATTTTCACCTTAAATTGCTTCCATTTTAAAGGGTAGACTGCGCCAAGAGTGAGATTTACATGCAATGTGTCCTAGGTATAAATGTGCAAATAATTATATCTAATGAGGAATATTAATATTATCTCTTCTAATTAGCAATGCTGATTTGATTATATGAAGAGATTATTATAATCATCTCTACCATTTTGCCTGCTCACTCAGCAAGGTTTTAGGAATCTTGACATTAAAAGTTGTTAGGAGGATTGGAGAGAGTTTGGAGAAAATATGAAAAGGCAGAGTAGAGTGAAAGAAGGAAGCTAATACGTGTGCAGAAAGGATGTTCAAAAGAGCACAGTTACAGCAATCAGCCATTTCAAGTTTGAGGTTTTTTTTTTTTTTTGTTACATTTGTACCCCGTGCTTTCCCACTCATGGCAGGCTCAATGCGGCAGGCAATGGAGGGTTAAGTGACTTGCCCAGAGTCACAAGGAGCTGCCTGTGCCGGGAATCGAACTCAGTTCCCCAGGACCAAAGTCCACCACCCTAACCACTAGGCCACTCCTTTTGACACAGTAGTACTGACGCTCGCCAAAAATTGGACATAAGTCAATTGTTCTAGCAAGTAAGGATGGACTTCAGTGTGACAGTAAGCAGGCTATCAGTAGATTCTTATGCTGAAATTTGAAGCAATTCTTCTTTACACTGTGCAAGATCTAATAATTGCATAAACGTCCATCAGAGCATCGGACATGTTTTTATGATATCCTAAACCTCAGTCTAATAAGAGCACACTTGGATTCAATAGAACAACATATGTGAAAGTTGTGTTGTTGTTTTTTTTGATTGTGCGTCACAAATTCTATTTTTTTAAAAATAAGACTCCAGACCTAGAACTAGGTAGATTATCTGGTATAGCAAGTAATCCTTTTCTGCTTTTAACTAAAAAGCAAATCCTATTGAGATTCATGAGGTCAGTGAAAGGGCACCAGGTACACACAGTGGATCCAAAAAGAGTCCTCTCTCATGTGATGTCTTCCCAAACAATGTCTTTATTAAAATCCATAAAAACCCGACACGAATCGTGTTTCGGCCACACCGACCTGCATCAGGGGTTTATCAGCTTTAGTTGAAATAGATGAAGCAGCTGAATTGCAATCAAATTGTAAAAGGTTGGTGTTTAAGAGGTCCATAAACCCAGATTACCATAGGAAAGCGCTGCGTGGAGTTAGAGTGTGTGTGACTTTCTGCCCTGTGTACCTGGTGTTCTCCATTTCTCCTGTGGAGAGATCACCTTCTGTGGTTGTTTCGTCAGTGAAAGGGCAAAGTGCCTAAATTTGTCAAAACCCCAATTTGGAGGATGACCTTGAATTTCTTTTGTTAAACTTAGCACGATGCCACCACAACAAAACCCATAACAAACAGTACACAAATATATATACAATTACAATATTTTAAAATATAAATAAAACCCCTTTCATGGATGTAATCATCTGAAATACATCAGTACAAACAACCATGCTGTAATGTGTGTGTTCAAACAGTAAGAAAATCTAATAACCTCATGTCCTGAGGTAGTTCGTGTCCAAGCTGAAAAGTCTTGGGCCCTTACTTGCAATTGTGTCTCGCACTTTAAACGGAGAGCTAACTTTCTATCCAGGGAAGAATCGTGGGCATTACACTTTACTTACATTTGTAAATAACTGAGAGCTTTCCTTTTCACTTTTAAAAGGCCACATAAGTACTTTAAATTGACACCAGGCCTACAGAGTTATAAAGTGCTCACTGCAAGAGTAATATGATCTCTGCGCTTCAAACCACCTCTCTAATCAATGGAGTTGCCGTATTTTGTATTTTAGCCTTTATAGCACCTGTTCTGGTAAGTATAAGTATTCTGAATAGCAGTAATGTAGTTTTGATTAAGATCATAGCCTGAACCACCAGTCTTAAATTTACTTCTGTCAGTTTAGGATGTAACTGACCACTGCAGGACATCACTGCACCTGAGTTTTTCTCTCTCTCTCTCTCTCTCTCTCTCTCTCTCTTCCCCCCCCCCCCCCCCCCCAAGCCTAACTCCTTTTCCATATCTAAAGAAGCTCCAATTTTTCATATCATTTGAATTTGTTTGCTCTTAACCGTTACTCAGTTACATGACATGTAATCCTCTCTTCAGTTCAGCTGAGCAGGCTGCCTGGCTTGCTCCTCCAGGTTTATTGTATAGTCGAGAAATTTGACACAAGAACTATTCAGCTTTCAGCACTTCTATGTTAATTCAATACAGCAACTGTACTTTTCCACAAACTATTACACACAGCTGAGGCCATAGGGCTTTGTGCAGCAACTTGGAGCAAGTTTAACAGTAAGCCTTAATTTCTGTAGCATAGGTTTTGAAGTTCTGTGGGACATCTGTACATGGTTATCCTTTTTTTTTTGTTGTTAGTTTGTTTACATGTTTTACAAGTTTCAAAATAGACAAGGTTATGGACTCTGCTACACTACATTCATGGTCCCTAGTTTCCTGTGGCAGCCCAGAAGTAGATCCCTTGGCCCAAGTTTAAAAAAGAAATATTTCGGTTTTTTTGGAACTGCAGTAATTTTGCGGCACGTTTGCATAAACTCACTTTTGTGTGGAATGGGAAAAGGAAAATGATGAAACAATTGAGGGGTGAGAACAGGCATGATAGAACCCACACATATTTGCTCTTGAGATGTGGACAAATGAGAAGGGCAGTGTCCCTCACAGCCCCACCCTCTAGTTCTCAAAGGGGCTCATTTTCAAAAGAGAAAAACGTCCAGAAAGTGGCATAAATCTGCCTTTGGTTGTTTTTTTTTCACAAAAAACAGCCAAATTGGTATTTTCGAAACCAATTTTTAGATGTTTCTATGAAGTCCATCAGAAATGCATTCAAATCACAAGGGGTCATGTCAGGGGCGTGTTAAGGGGGAGATGTGGGTATTCCTAACACTTGGAAGTTTTCTGCCATAATGGAACAAAACAAAAACACCCAGGGCTCCAAGTTGGACATTTTGGTCTAGACCTATTTTATTAACGAATAAGCCACAAAAAAAGTGTCCTAAATGACCAGATGACCACTGCAGGAATAAAGGAATGCCATCCCCTTACTCCTTTAGTGATGACTGACCCCCCCCCCCCCCCCCTGCAAAGATGTAAATGAAATAGTGCATACTAGGCTCTCACAGCTTCAGATGTTCTGGCCAGCCCTATTAGAGCAGCAAGCAGGTACCTGGAATTGCCTAGTGGTTGGTGCAGTGCACTGTAGAGAAGTTAACCCAGGCCCAGGTCTTTCTTCTATGTTTGTGCAGCGCTGCGTACGCCTTGTAGCGCTATAGAAATGCTAAATAGTAGTAGTAGTAGTAGCCCATAATCCACTCTATTACACTTGTGGTGGAAAGTGTCATTTCCACCCCCCACCTGCAGCCATAAGGGCTATTGTAATGGTGTATAGTTGGGTACAGTAGGTTTTTGATGGGTTTTGAAAGGCTCACCATACAATATAAGAGGGTAATGGTGAGATGCGTACCTAGGACCTTTTATGTGAAGTCTACTGCAGTACCCCTAGGTTGCCTCTGTGTGGCCAGTCTACTAGGAAAGCTGGCTTCTGCATTTTTCACTTTTTTTGGAAAATGGTCCAAAAAGATAGAAGTACTAAGCACAGGAATATCTAGGAAATGCTCCTTGTCAAAGAAAAAAAAGGTAAGATGTGTTTCACTACTCTGTTTTTGGACGTATTCTGCGAAACGTCCAAGGTTGGATTTAGATGTCATATCGAAAATGTCTCCCAGGTTCCATTCTGGCTACGCTCCTCCCCCTATTTCTACACATCCTAGGTGCACTTTCTTCTCCCACTGTCGGTATACATTCTCCCCCTTTCATACACACTAATATCCTGTCTTCCTAGTCCTCCTTTTGCATAATTCTCCCGTTCATTTTAGTTGTGTGACACCTAATCCATTTAATAAAAGTCCCCAGATCCTTTCACTCAAACCCCCAAGGTTGGCCCTATTTTTGCCTGCTAGTTCTACTTTTTCATACTGATTGGTGGCAGATGGGAAGTGGCAGTGCCTTGAGCCATGTCTTTCCCTCTCTGCCACACAGGTTCCAACTACTGTTTTGAATCAGATAGGAAAATTATACAGCCATGTGGTTTAACGTAAGAGCTGGATTTTTGGCATCAGAAAGTGCTGCCACCCTTCCTTCTCATCTTGTAACCAATCAGCGTTTGTGGGAGGGCATTGAAAAAAATGCCTTCCAGCTACTGACTGCCAACCAGAATCATGGGTATCCTGTGCTGATCCCTCAAATCGGGTAATTGCACAAGAAGCACCCAATTCTGCAGCCACAGAATCATGAGATCTGGGAGCTTTGGAAGATTAGTGCAAGAACTCAAATGCTGACTTGAGTATACAATGATGTGAAAAAATGTTTGTCCCCCTTCTGATTTCCCCTGTTGCTAGCATATTTGTCCCACTGAATGTTTTCTAATATTTAAACAAAATATAAGAAGAACATAAACGGTTGCCAAACTGGGACAGACCAAAGGTCTATCAAGCCCAATATCCTGTTTCCAACAGAGGCCAACTCAGGTCACAAGTACCTGGCAAGATCCCAAAATAGTAGAATACATTTTGTGGTGCTTATCCTAGAAATAAGCAGTAGATGTTCCCCAAGGCCATGTTAATAATGGCTTATGGACCTTTAGGAAGTTAGCCAAACCTTTTTTTAAAACCCTGCTAAGCTAACTGCTTTTACAACATTCTCTGGCAAACAAATTCCAGAGTTTAATTACACGTTGAGTGAAGAAAGGTTTTCTCCTATTTGTTTTAAAATTACTACTTTGTAGCTTCATTGCGTGCCCCCTAGTCCTAGTATTTTTGGAAAGAGTAAACAAGCGATTCACGTCTACCTGTTCCACTCCACTCATTATTGTATAGACCTCTATCATATCTCCCCTTAGCCATCTTTTCTCCAAGCTGAAGAGCCCTAGCCACTTTAGCCTTTCCTCGTAGGGAAGTGTTCCCATCCCCTTTATCATTTTTGTTGCCCTTCTCTTTACCTTTTCTAATTCCACTATATCTTTTTTGAGATGCGGTGACCAGAATTGCACACAGTACTCAAGGTGTGGTTGCACCATGGAATGATATAAAGGCATTATAACATCCTTATTTTTGTTTTCCATTCCTTTCCTAATAAACCATTTGCTTTCTTAGCCACCTCGGCACACTGAGCAGAGGGTTTCAACGTGTCATCAGTAAATTCTTAAGGAGTGCAGGCCATTGTTCTGTCACAACTTGATTACTGCAATGCTCCATCTGCTGGCTTAAAATTGGGTTTAGCCATCAGAATTTGGCTTCTATAGAACGCTGCAGCAAAAATGGTCTTATGGTTCCCGATTGACCATGTGAATCCTTTGTTTAGAGAACTGCACTGGCTGCCATTATATGCACAGGTGAAATTTACAATCACTTGTATATTTTAAAATTCTGTAAGGGAACTGCCCTTTTTCTCTTAATTGCTTGCCCAACTTTTCAGATGAATTCTCATTTTCATTCAACTTTACTTTTGAGCTTCCCATAAGTTAGACATCCGTTTATTTATTTATTTGTATGATGTTTTATGATGTTTCAGTTTATTATCATCTTGTAAACAAACCAATACAATCATCTGAAAACAGGTGGTGATGTCATAAAGGCAACATTCTGATGAAAAGCTCACAGTATCCTTGTAGATCCATTTAATTCTGTTTCCTGCTTGGAAAGACTGGTATAGGAGGAGACAGAGACCAAAATTAACTTTTTACCAGCTTTTCTCCATTTGTACCATTCATTGGAAACCCTGTTTAATGTTCCAGAGAGAGCAGTAGATACAGAAAAACTTCTGTTGAGGTAGGTGTCGTCAGTGGTTTAGCACAATAGGCAAAGAATCTGATAGCTGGGTATACAGGCTACTAAACTCTGGAACTCAATACCAGAACAAATACAAACCTTTCCAGGTTATTTACTGTTCCAAAAAAGTACTAAATGCCTCTCTCTTTGAAAAATATTTGAGTAATTAATGGGTTCATTTTCAAAACAGAAAAGTGTCTGAAAATTGGCATAAAAGCTGCATTTGGACGTTTTTCTCACACAAACGTCCAAATCAGTATTTTCAAAACCTATTTTTAGATGTTTTTCTTTGAAGTCTGTCAGAAGTGCGTCCAAATCTCGGGGGGGGGGGGGGGCGTATCAGGGTGGGACTTGGGTGTTCCTGAGACTTAGATATTTTTCAGCCATAATGGAACAAAACAAAACCGTCCAGGACTAAAACTAAGACGTTTTGAGCTAGACCTGTTTTTATAACGAATAAGGCACAAAAGGTGCCCTAAATAAACCAGAAGACCACTGGAGAGAATCGGGGGTGACCTCCCCTTATTCCCCCAGTGGTCACTAACCTTCCCCCCCCCCCCCCCCCCCCCCCCAAATGTGATGAAAAACATTACGTGCCAGCTTCAGATGTTATACTCAGGTCCATTAGAACAGCATACAAATCCCTGGAGTAGCCTAGTGGTGGGTGCAGTGCACTGCAGACAGGTGGACCCAGGCTCCTACCTCCCCTTACCTGTTACACTTATGGAAGAAACTGTGAGCCCTCCAAAACTTACCAGAAACCCACTGTACCCATATATAGGTTTCTCCTACACCCGTAAGGGCAATGGTAGTGGTATACAGTTGGGGGTAGCAGGGTGAAATCTTCAAGTACCATTACACGTCATACTCTTTTGACCTTGAGTGAGTACTTAACCTTTTTTTTTTTTTTTTTGTTCTCTGAACCAAATGCTATAGGTAAATATCCAGAATTTTTTTTTTTTGCTCCAGTGCTCACTTGTACTGTGTTTAATACATGACAATTTATCCTGAGCAATAGCTATATTTCTGTTGCCCTGCTTGTCTGTACATTCATGCCAATGGAAAAGTAGTTTTACTAACATAAATAAAGGGTGGCTGGGCAGTACCTCTTCCTACATGCAGAAGTTTAAAGTTGAGGATTTTTATCTAATAAGAGAATCTGCTTTCTTAACTGTGAGGTGATGGTGGTGGACTGTGCTGAAGGATAAGGCAAATATGTTTCACTTCATTTTATTATATAATCGCTTTGTTAGCAGCCCAGAGTGGTGCACGTCTTGTCCTTGCAGTTCATCTTGAAGCACACTTTTAAGCAAATTGTATGGGTTTTTAAAGCTTTACAAAAGAGCATAAATGATTCTTCTACCCTGATATATTTTGGGAGAGAATTCCACAATGATGGTGTTAAAAAGAAAAAGATTCCCACCTCGCTCTTGAAGGCGGTGGGATTACCAACCTATTATCAGTAAGTGAACGTAAAGTTCGTGACCGTGTGTATGGAATTGTTAAATTCACAAGATATGATGATGTACATAAATATAGTGCTTTATATGTAAGGATGAGATCCTTAAAAGAAATTCTCAAATGGATCGGAATCCAATGTAGTTGACATAATAAAGGCATAGCCTTATCATATCTTGAAGCTCTACAAATTATATGAGCAGCTGTGTTTTGAATAGTTTGTAAGCGTTTCAAGTTGAATTTTGTAATACCAGCATAACAGACGTTAAATAATCATAGCGTGTCCTAATGTACGCATAGGCCAAGGTACGCAATGAGTTATCTATTGTATTTCTAATGCTTTAGATGATAAGATTTTTCACTACCTCTGATATTGATAGGGATAGATCAAGCTGCTGCAAGTTTTAACTTGATTTTAGTTTTTGCCAGCAGTTACAGCTTCTGAAAGGGGAAGAAAGTCTACTCATAGGGTGAGGAGGGGGGGGGGGGGGGGGGGGGAATAAAGAGCATTAGTGTTTTTCTAGTTCGTAAAAGGGGAACTGTTGGGCAAGTTTCATGCAGCACTTTGTATAAGTAAAATCTGGAATATTTTTGGATTCATGTGCAGGGAATATTTTCCCAAACAAGAAAACACTGAAACAGTTGCCAGTTCTAAATTCTGTAGACAAAATGACCAAGGTGCTTTGCACCCATTTTGCTCCGCTTTAATTATTTTATATTGCAGTCCCTTTATGTATACAGTACAGAGATAATTAAAGAAGAGACCCTATTCATTGGCATACACAATCCACCTAAGACTGGCAAACAAGACATCAGCAATAACCAAATGGGTTTTTAAGTTAACCCTCTGAAACCGATATTTTTGGCATGGTACTGTAAAAGCATTTTGCAGGGTTTGTAAGATTAGAAATTGTGTTAAGGCCCTTCTGCTCTAATGGAGCGTTTCTATATATGGTGATAAGGGCTGCAGTATTTGTGGGATGGTGCAATGCGTAAGTCTTCCTCCAACCTAGACTAAAGGATTCTAGAAACCCCAGCCCAAGTATGCAACGGACACACATCCATGTCTTCGGAGGTATAGTAGAGTCTCTGTTATCTGACATAAATGGGAATGACCCGCTGTCGAATAAGTGAAAAGTTGAATAATATGGAAAACAATGGGAACCCCCTCAAACAATCTATGGAAAACATTCTTTATGCATGAAGAACAGTAGTGTATCTTTAACTAAAATATTTGTTAACGCTAATTAGCAATGAAAAAATTATACATTAGGCAATGTGAATAAATACTGTACAGGTACAGAACCATAAGTTCATAAGTAATGCCACACTGGGAAAAGACCAAGGGTCCATCGAGCCCAGCATCCTGTCCACAACAGTTGCCAATCCAGGCCAAGGGCACCTGGCAAGCTTCCCAAACGTACAAACATTCTATACATGTTATTCCTGGAATTGTGGATTTTTCCCAAGTCCATTTAGTAGTGGTTTATGGACTTGTCCTTTAGGAAACCGTCTAACCACTTTTTAAACTCTGCCAAGCTAACCGCCTTCACCACGTTCTCCGGCAACAAATTCCAGAGTTTAATTATGTGTTGGGTGAAGAAAAATTTTCTCCGATTTGTTTTAAATTTACTACACTGTAGTTTCATCGCATGCCCCCTAGTCCTAGTATTTTTGGAAAGCGTGAACAGATGCTTCACATCCACCTGTTCCACTACACTCATTATTTTATATACCTCTATCATGTCTCCCCTCAGCCGTCTCTTCTCCAAGCTGAATAGCCCTAGCCTCCTTAATCTTTCTTCATAGGGAAGTCGTCCCATCCCCGCTATCATTTTAGTCGCCCTTCGTTGCACCTTTTCCAATTCTACTATATCTTTCTTGAGATGCGGCGAGTAGAATTGAACACAATACTCAAGGTGCGGTCGCACCGTGGAGCGATACAACAGCATTATAACATCCTCACACCTGTTTTCCATACCTTTCCTAATAATACCCAACATTCTATTTGCTTTCCTAGCTGCTGCAGCACACTGAGCAGAAGGTTTCAGTGTATTATCAACGACGACACCCAGATCCCTTTCTTGGTCCGTAACTCCTAACCGATCAAGGGAAACCATATTTATCAACTGCATGATCAGAAATACAAAACCAAGCATAACCCCGTTTTTCACAGCATGTTCAGCCTCACTCGAGTTGTCTTCTCCAGTCAGTAACGGTATAATATGAAGCAGAAATCAAGACAGCTGACCTGCAACCGGAAACCCTCTGGATTTAAGAATGAGAGTAAGAATAAAGTGCTGTAAATGTAAATGAACTAACAGGAATACTGTAAGTGTATATACGGTACTGCATAAAACTCATTGGGCACAAGAATCTTACCATGGTTCTGTTTCTGCAAAATCACGGCTTCAGATAAAAAAAATGGATCCCTGGCAGGAAAAGCAGGCTCTCGGGTCACATAGCACAGGTCCAAAAATTTCTGCAAAAGTATGGTTTCAAACTCCTCTTATTGACTTATTCACTCTGCAGCTCCTCACTTACCTCTCCACTCTTCTCTCCCTAGACTCCTCCCCAGGAGCTCCACTCATCAGGCAAATCTCTTATCTGTGCCCTTCTCCTCCGCTGTAAACTCCAGACTCCATTCCTTTTATCTTGCTGTACCGTATGCCCGGAATACACTTCCTGAGTCAGTATGTCAAGCTCCATCTCTGGCCATATTCAAATCTAGGCTAAAAGCCCACCTTTTTGTGGCTGCATTTTACTCCTACCCTCCTATTCGCCTCCTGATCAGTACCCCAAGTAATTCCCTTATCCCTTATTTGTCCCGTTTGTCCTGAATAGATTGTGAGCTCTGTTGAGCAGAGACTGTCTCGTACATATTTAGTGTACGAGACAGTCTCTGCTCAACAGAGTAGAACGAGAGGACATGAAATGAGATTGAAGGGGGGCAGACTCAAGAAAAATGTCAGGAAGTATTTTTTCACGGAGAGAGTAGTGGATGCTTGGAATGCCCTCCTGCGGGAGGTGGTGGAAATGAAAACGGTAACAGAATTCAAACATGCGTGGGATAAACATAAAGGAATCCTGCTCAGAAGGAATGGATCCTAAGGAGCTTAGACGAGATTGGGTGGCAAAGCCGGTGGCGGGAGACGGAGATGGTGCTGGGTGACTTATACGGTCTGTGCCAGAGCCGATGGTGGGAGGCGGGACTGATGGTTTGGAGGCGGGGATAGTGCTGGGCAGACTTATATGGTCTGTGCCCGGAAAAGGACAGGTACAAATCAAGGTAAGGTATACACAAAAAGTAGCACATGTGAGTTTATCTTGTTGGGCAGACTGGCTGGACCACGCAGGTCTTTTTTTCTGCCGTCATCTACTATGTTACTATGTACATATTTAGTGTACAGCGCTACATACGACTAGTAGTGCTATAGAAATAGTAGTAAGTAGTAGATCAAAAATGGGCTACCTGGAAGGAAAGTGAGGTCTTGGCTCAAAACATCTAATATTCATTTTGTTTAGCACTTCCTTTCTGCAATAGTTTCTGCTTTATCGACAGGACTTTTTTCCTCTTTCGACTGACCAGAAATTGCTGTAAAAGCAAGGTCTCAGCTGAAAACTTTTCCAAGGGTTGCCTCAACGCAGAAGTGGGGTCCCAGGTCCAAAAATAATGGTTCCCTTGTAGAGGTGTCAAAAAAAATGCATAAAAGCATGGTCTCAAAAAAACAAAAAACTGTTCCCTTGCTACAAAAGTGGGATTTTGGATCCAGAAATTCATTCATAAAAGCATGGGCTCAAATCACAAGCAGGAAGAGAAGCCGTTCACTTCTTAATTCATAAGAGGGGTGCATGAAAAGTATCAGCTGCAAAAATGGTTCCCTTGCAGAGAAGCACTGTCTCAGCTCAAACGTGACTGAAAGATGATTTCTTTCCAGCGTGTGAAACCAGAAAACAGGAAGAAAATCCGCACGCTTCTTAACGGCAACATGATGACTTCACCAGGGGGATCTGTTGGATATGCCGGATGGTCGGATTAGCAAAAGACAGATAATAGAGACTGTACTGTATTCTGATGCCTGTAATAGAAACAGAGAAACATGACGGTAGATAAAGGCCATATGGCCCATCCAGTCTGCCCATGCTCTGTAGCCCCTAACGTTTCATAGTACTAACGTAGTAAATGATGGCAGATAAAGACCTGTACGGTCCATCCAGTCTGCCCAACAAGATAAACTCATTTTACATGGTATGTGATACTTTTATATGTATACCCGAGTTTGATTTGTCCTTGCCTTTCTCAGGGCACAGACCGTAGAAGTCTGTCCAGTACTGTTTTTGCACTAAGTTCTGAAGCTAACATTAAAGCCCCTTAAATTTACACTCCAGCCCATCCCTTATCTATTCCTTTTCCTAAGTGATCCCACACCTTTTAAAATTCTGACACAGTCCTCAACTACACAACCTCCACCGGGAGGCCACTCCATGCCTCCACCACCCTTTCCATGATATAATACTTTCTTAGATTAATCCTGAGCCTATTCCCTCTTAACTTCATCCTATGCCCTCTTGTTCCAGAGCTCTCCTTCAGTTGAAAAAGGCTCACTTCCTGTACATAAATGCCCTTGAGATATTTAAATGTCTCTACTACTACTACTATTTAGCATTTCTATAGCGCTACAAGGCATACGCAGCGCTGCACAAACATAGAAGAAAGACAGTCCCTGCTCAAAGAGCTTACAATCTAATAGACAAAAAATAAATAAAGTAAGCAAATCAAATCAATTAATGTGAACGGGAAGGAAGAGAGGAGGGTAGGTGGAGGCGAGTGGTTACGAGTCAAAAGCAATGTTAAAGAGGTGGGCTTTCAGTCTAGATTTAAAGGTGGCCAAGGATGGGGCAAGACGTAGGGGCTCAGGAAGTTTATTCCAGGCGTAGGGTGCAGCGAGACAGAAGGCGCGAAGTCTGGAGTTGGCAGTAGTGGAGAAGGAAACAGATAAGAAGGATTTATCCATGGAGCGGAGTGCATGGGAAGGGGTGTAGGGAAGGACGAGTGTGGAGAGATACTGGGGAGCAGCAGAGTGA
The DNA here is from genome assembly GCF_901765095.1 of Microcaecilia unicolor. Classification (NCBI taxonomy): domain Eukaryota; kingdom Metazoa; phylum Chordata; class Amphibia; order Gymnophiona; family Siphonopidae; genus Microcaecilia; species Microcaecilia unicolor. The sequence continues at coordinate 476,579,524 of NC_044033.1, read as the reverse complement.
ATACATTTATAGGTTAGTAGAAGAAGTTTGAACAGGATGCGAAAACGGATAGGGAGCCAGTGAAGGGTCTTGAGGAGAGGGGTAGTATGAGTAAAGCGACCCTGGCGGAAGATGAGACGGGCGTATACATGTTGAGGTTCATAAGCCTGCCCCTATATTTTTTGTGTTCAAGATCGCTTACTAATTTTGTAGCCGCCCTCTGGACCGACTCCATCCTGTTTTTATATCTTTCCGTAGGTGCAGTCTCCAGAACTGCACACAGTACTCTAAATGGTACTATCACCTCCTTTGTCTTGCTGGTCATCCCTCTTTTTATGTACCCTAGCATCCTTCTGGCTTTGACCGTTGCTTTTCCTACCTGTTTGGAAGGTTTAAGGTCATCGGATACAATCACCCCCAAGTCCCAAAAGTCATTATACACAATCATCCTTCCCCCCCCCCCCCCCCCCAAAGGGGGATGGGACTTGATATACCATCTTTCTGTGGTTACAATCAAAGTGGTTTACATATTATATACAGGTACTTATTTTGTACCTGGGGCAACAGAGGGTTAAATGACTTGCCCAGAGTCGCAAGAAGCTGCATTCTGAAATTTACCTCTTTAAGAACATGGTCTAATTTTATTACAATTATATGAATGAATGGTGCTTAGAGGAGCTTATCTTGGATGTACTTTTTAGCTGGAATTAGAGACCATTATCTGTTATATATTTCTTTACAGTGTCTGGTATGCAGCTGCCAAGCGCTTACTAGGAGGATTAGTGTAAAATATCTACTCTGTGGAGCCAAGCCATTAATTTTGAGCTCAGCCTGACACCTGGTGGCATCAGAAATAATTTCGTTCAGCTAAGTAATTTTGTGCTGAGCACAGCCAGACGGTGTACTTCATATATATGACCATTTTTCACTATGAACGTCTCATGCTTTGTGTTCCTGTCTCTCTACATCTAGTTCTGGAAGATCTGTTTGCTGCCCTTTCTTTTCATCTAGCCACATAAATTGAATCATTGATCTGTAGTTCATATTACATTTTGTGAGGCTGCCTGTGGTGAGACAATGTACGTTTTGTTGTTCTCTGGGTTTCTTTCCATCTTTTCTTTCTTTCATTCTGGCACTGGATCAGGACCTTTGATCCTTAGGTAAAATAGGAGGAGTTTGTATTTGTCTTGCACTAGAAAAAAAAATAACACTTTTAACCCTTTTAGTGTCCAGTGTTCCCTTAATAAGCCATATGGGAAACAGATTGATGGGAACATTGGACACTAAAGGGTTAAAAACGTTGTTGGACTATGCTTATTTCTGCCTACAGGTAGGTTCAGAAAGTGCCAGATGTCACTCCTCTAAATGGTTGGGCAGCCAGTGTGGCTGTTCTTTCTTGTCACCTGTCCTGTCATGGATGAAAGGGGAATGATTGGGGGGGGGGGGGAGTTAACAGATATCTATGCCTAAGCTTATTTCTGGATATAAAGATGCTGCTGTCCCCTCTCCCCCCCTCCACTGTGCCCTCTTGACCACATCTTTATTCAACCTTGGAATAAGACTTGCTTTATCCAGCTAAGTTACAGTAAAGTCTCGATTAGCCAACATAGGACTGACAAGGGTTTGGGTAATTGATAATGTTGGAGAATACAGAAAAAGTGGAAGAGGGATAAGAGGCGTATTGAATGCATATTTCAAAAGAGAAAGCAGTAACAAGAGTTTGCAAGCTTAATGTGCTCAAAGGTCTTTCCTAGCACTGCTGCCTTTTTAACTAAATGCCACGTCAAAAAAGAGAAACCTGCACACGTCCCATTAACAATGCTGTGACGGTCACTTAGGTATGTTTGCAAATCCAGAATGGCTGATAAGTGAGGCGCTGTTGTAATATATTTTGATTCCAGGGTCAGTTCAAAATATGAACGCGAATATAAGAATTTGCTATACTGGGTCAGACCGATGGTCCATCTAGCCCAGTATCCTGCGTCCCAACAGTGGCCGATCCAGGTCACAAGTACCTGGCAGAATCCCAAAGAGATAGCGAAAGGAATAAGTAATGGCTTTCCCCTTATCTAATTTAATAGCAGTTTATAGAATTTTAAACCCAGATACATTAACTACTTTCACCGCATCCTGTAGCAACAAGTTCCAGAGCATAACGATTCATTGAGTGAAAAAATATTTTCTGCTTTACTAGTTTTAAAAATATTACTGTGTAACATTTATGGTGTTTATACCTCATTCTAATCCACTCAGGATTTTGTAGACCTCTGTCATATCCACCCTCAATTGTCTCCTCTCATGAGGAAAAGCTTAAGAGGTTAGGGCTCTTCAGTTTGGAGACGAGTTCATTCCCTTAATCATTTTGATTGCCCTTCCTTGAACTGTTTCCAATTCCACTGTGTGTGTGGTTTTTTTTTTGTTTTTTTTTTAAGATAGTGACCAGAATTGCACACAATACTCAAGGTGCTAGAGGCATTGTAATAATATTTTGTCTTATTTTTTTATGCCTTTCCAAATAATCATTCTGCATACTTTTTTGGCTGTTGCCACACACACACAACAAAAGATTTCAATGTCCACGATGCCATCTAGATCTTTTTCTGATGTGGTGGCTCCTACTGTGAAATTTAGCATCAGATAGCTGTGATTCAGATTATTCTTCCCAATGTGCATTACTTGCAGTCCAGCAGCAATGCTGATCATATGTAGGCAATGAGTAGGATTAACGTGCTAAATTTTTTTACGATGCAACGCAATAAGTTTTTGCTTTTGTTGATTTTCATTGTTTGTACTATGAGTGTTCTCTAGCTTATTTCTCATCTTACTTAAAACTTTCTACTGTATAATAGTGCTGGGTTTTCATTTTCCGGTTCTTAGTTGTCACTTATTTGTTTACGCAAAAGTAGGAAATTGTTATCTTAGAACACAAGCAATCAGTGAGACTGTGGTTGCTCTGTAAGCAGGCCTGTGAGCCTATATTAAATCTGAATTGTACATATTGCTGTGAGTGGCAGGGGTTCCTCCCTCCCCTTTTTCTTTTCATTGTCAAATTCTATTATGGCTGTTCCTGATATTTGAACCTTATAGGGGGGAAAAAAATTGTGAGCAATAAATATCCCTTTCATGTTACCTTAAAATCCGTGATTCCCAAACCTGCCTCGGGGGAACCCCAGCCAGTCCGGTTTTCAGGATATCCACAATGAATAAGCAAGAGATTTGCATACCAAGAAGCAGTGTATGCAAATCAATCTCATGCATATTCATTGTGGGTATCCTGAAAACTTGACTTGCTGATGTTCTGCCATGACAGGTTTGGGAATTACATCCTTAGATATTCAGAACACAAGGCAGGAAACAGTGAGGATGGCTCAGAGGGGGCTAACGAGGTGACCAGAGTCCCAATGAATTGGCTTTATTATGTAGGTTAAAACGTGGACCGTAGTTTGCTAACTACACCCGCGGCAGGAGTCCAGATAGATCATAGTATCCCATCAGATCTATTACAGAATGCTGTGAAGCACAACCCAAAGCTGCCAACATGAAGTAGTTGGCTTAGCAGCAACTACCTGACTAAAAGAGAGGCCTTTAAAATTGTCGACGAGCAGCGATTAAAAATTCTAATCACACAATTAACCATGCTTAATCGCAGCATGCATTTTGGGCATTTTTGCTCACCCTTTCCTACTGGCGCTCTCCTATAGAGCACAATCATCTCTATTTCTCTCTCTCATGCCCCCCTCCCCCTGATTAAAAAAAATGCAGACCTGCCCCCTTCCTCTACGTTTACCTCAATAGTAGGGCTCAGGCTTTTCTCTTCTTCCTTGCTGCCAAAGTCCCGTTTCTTCCCCCCTGCACCAGGCTCTGCAGATACTTGAGCCGCAGTGTGCAGGAAGTTGGGAAGTCTCACTGGACTTGAAACCTGCACAGCTCAAGTATCTGCAGAGCCTGGTGCAAGGGTAGAAAAAGGACTTTGAAGCAGTGAGGAAGCCTGAACCCTGCTGTTGAAGTAAATGCGGGAGGGAGGGGGTGTGTCTGCGCTAAAAAACAAAATCGTCCAGTATTAAAACTCTAATAATGTGTTAATAGCGTTATTAATGCATTAATTGCCCACCACCCCTATTTAAAATCAATTTAAACTTCTTAAGGAAAAGTCACTAAGGACTGGATTCAGTAAATGGCACACAAAATTTGGTGCCGAAAAACATTGATTCTGAACTGTATTCTATAACGGGCGTTCTGGGATGGGTGCCTTTAATAGAATGGGATGTAACGCCAGGATCTGCACTTAATTTTGGGTGCGAGCAGTTATAGCAGCCTAAAACGAGTGTAAATCACTGCATAGATCCCCACACCATTCTGTAACGCCGTGTGTATTTTAAGGGAATGCCCCTCCCATGGCCACACCCCCTTTGCAGATCATTGCAGAAATATTTAGGCGCTATTCTATAAAGGGACATGTAAGTGTGTGTTTGCGTGGATCTGCTGTTTCTGCACCTTGCATCCATTAGAACACTTTTCTGCGCCAAAAATATATAGAATTTCCCTGTAAGCGTATAAGTGGGGGCAAAGTTTTCCAAGGGGAAGGAGCTAGTCCACTAAATAGGAGCGTCTCAGGCAGTCTAAATGAAGTGAAGGAGTAGCCTACTGGTTAGAGCAATGGGCTGGGCAACCGAGTTAGATTCCCACAGCAGTTCCTTCTGACCATGAGCAAGTCACTTAATCATTTTGCCTCAAGTACAAAATAATTGTGAGACTACTAGAGACAGAGAAAGTACCTGTATATAACATGTACATTGCTTTGGTTGTACCACAGAAAGGCAGTATATCAGTTGCATGACCCTAAAGCAAATGTGAAGGTGAGTGTGGATAACAAGAAAGTTACTGTGAAGAGCAAAGTGACTATGCAGGTGTATAGGGTGTAAGCAAATGTCGCTATATCACTTATAAGGACAAGTGGTCTTTGTTATTGTCCTACTTTAGAGATGCTTGATGAGAAGTGTTTTTCTTTTTCTTTTCTTCCTCTCCACTCTTTCTCTTCTGTTCTTTTCATGATTTTTGCTTTTTTGTATGCTGTTATACTGTTACACTGAATTGTCCTCTGTTGCTCTATTTTTAAACTTAATAAAAATACCATGACCCATAGAAAGGGAGGCAGGCAGAAATGGAACTGAAATCTTGATGAGCAATTGTAAGGATTTTAAACTGGCTTTCAGTTTCATTTTGGATTCTGTGTTCTTCCATCAGAAGAGGGGTAACGCAGATCATAATTTCTGACTCCCAAATGTAATTTGACAGAGGTGGTATTGTGCTAACGGCAGTGTCTTAATTTGAGAGAGTTTGTCCCTTATAAAAGGACTTAGAATAGTGCAGATGTGAAATTCCAAGAGTGAATAAGACATGACTTTCTTATCCAAAGATTAATGCATTGATAAATACCTGATATAGTCAAAATGTTTTAAAGAATTTTGGCTTGCAATGAAAGAGTCTCCTATTTGTAGCTCCTTTAGAACATATCTGTATCTTCAATTCTTTTAAAGAACATTTAACAAGCATTAATACTCCAGTTCTTATCTCAGCTGGTCCCCTGATCCTTCAGCCGACATGATTCAGTTTCGCCAGACTGCATCAGGGAAGTTGGTTTCCTGAACCGACATGATTCAGTTTCGCCAGACTGCATCAGGGGAGTTGGTTTCCTGAAAGATAAACTTCAAATTATTTATCTTTAAAAAAAAAAAAACTATAATGCGGAAAGCAAAAAAAAATTTTTTTTCATCTGCTCATGCGTTAGCATCACATTACAAAGCTTTCTCACTGTGGCTATACAAACAGCTGCAACTTTTTAAAACACGTAAAACAAAATCACTTAACCTGTGAGTACCACCCAGATCTCATTATTCAGATAAAGGATATCCATTCAATTAAACCCAAAGGGTGTTGCTTAATTTAACACAAAAATCCAGTCCTGTTCAAATTTAGGGGGTCTTTTAGTAAAGATTAGCTCGCGTTATCTGCAGCAGGGACCATTTTATTCCTATGGGGCCCTACTGCAGATAACTCGAGCTAATCTTTAGTAAAATACCTCCTTAACTTTTATCGCATTGTTTTAGAATAGTTATCACCAAAGTGACAGGAAAATAGGAAATTGAAACAAGAAGAAAAAAAAATTAACAAGGAAAATATTAAGAACTCTAAATTGTTCACCAATAAAGGAAATAAGGATCTAAGAATTATTCCAAACTGTAATACAGGAAATATAAACAAATCAAAGAACATGTCCGCTGGACATAGAAATTGCAGCTGACTTAAAACAGCATTATTACTGCAGAACTAAACCAGAACCCTCAATTCCTTCTCTTGCAACTAAAATGTCAATTGATTGTTTAGGGCAGTGGTTTCCAGACAGTCAGATTTTCAGGATACTCACAATGAATATTCATGAGAGAGATTTGCATGCACTGCCTCCACTGCGTGCAAATCTATCTCATAAATATTAATTGTAGCTAGGCTGGCTGCGGAGTGAGTCTTAACACTAGTGTCATCTTAAGTGAGGCGATTGTTTTTTCAAAAGGTACAGGCCCAGGAGATACCACGGTTAAGGTTGTACAGTGTGTTCTGCAAGGAGGCTACTTTGTCAAAGCCAGATGTAAAGTAGTATGCCGTATGCGTAGCTGTACAGCCAATGGTAAAGAATTGATTATATGGGGAAACGTCACAATGTGAAGTGTGTCACTGTCACATGCCAAGTTTCTTGAACTTTGAGAAGAAAAACAGGTGGGGCTAGAGAAGATAGGGACCATAAGAAAGATGATGTGGTCCCACCAAGGTATGAATTGAGGAGGTGCAATCAGTATACTGGGACCAGCATTTTCTTTTCCTTCCTCCAGGCTGTGTCTGTTCCCTTCCTCGCCCCTGGGCAGTTGAATGGGTTAGGCCCTGGGGCCATGGCCGATCCAATATTTTGCCCAACATGTGTCAACTAAAGAAGTTGGAAGCGGGCCCAGAGAACGGTTGCTCCCCCTCCCCCAACCAATAAAGTGATTATCTGCCCTTGGGCAGTATATCAATTATATGGAAATAAAATAAATCAGAGGTGAAAAGAAAATCTAAAGGTGTTGCATGATAGAGGTCACTAGTTAGGTTAATCCAGAATCAATTAGAATGCATCCTGTGCCATGGGATTGCAAGGATCAGCTCTGTGAAGATTAAAATCCCCCAATGGAATATAAATAAGACTCCCAAGGTACACTGATATTAAGTCATAGAGGGCCTTTAAGGAGAATATAGAATTACATGACTGATTAAGAGGAGGTCCATGTAGTCTACTCATTTTCTCTTCCTGTTGTATCAGAGATCCTCCTTTGTGTGTGACTTAACCACCATTAGCCACTGTCCTTTTGTAGAGAAATTCTTTGGTTTAGAAGCAACAGAAGATCCTTTTGCTTGGGTGGGCCAAATAATACAAGTTCTGTGTGTCCCCCCCCCCCCCCCCCCCCCCCCCAGTCTCCCTGGTTTGCTGATGCTGTGTAGGGCAAAATAATTAGGGCCATAGCTCCTGTGGCCCTCCCTGTTCCATTGCCTATGTTTTGACGGGTATAGATGTGGCTCTTTGAATTCCTTTGTAAGAACCTAATTAAGCTTTTAAAAATTTGCTCTTTTTAAATTGTGTATCATTTAGGTTGTACTGAGATTTGAATTAGTCTTAGTAGTTGCAGGTTATAGCTGACCATGTTTAGCAGACTTTTTTTTTTTTTAATGCTGGAGGTGGATTTTATTTCTAAGCTTGTATGGGAACTTTTAACCAATTTTTGAACTCTCTTCTTTCTGCAGGTACGCAATAACTGTGGCATCCTGTAACTGAGAATTGATTGCACGTTTCTGCTTTGTGTAATGAAGAAAGATGGGGTTTGCCTCAACACCAGAGACTTTGTATTAAATCTTTTTTTTTTTTTTGTGAACCTTTTCTGAAAGGAGACAATTGTTGGAATGTGTTTTGAGATGGAGGAAGTGTTCTTTGGTAATTTTTTTTTTTATAACTTTTTTTTTTCCCCTGCAGCCTGTTCCAAAGTCTGCATTTAATGTACACCTTTAAAGACTCTGAGGAACAGGGAGTGTAAACATCCTACACTCTCAGCTGTGGAAAGAGAGAAGGCTGGGAGAAGGTTGTTTACTCTGCCTGCCTTGGAAATAGCAGCTGAAAGGAAGTGAACAAGAGCAATTTATAGGCTGCCTAATGTCTCATTTTGGGTTTGTCCTCTTTTGTTTCTGTGAAGGCTTACCAGTGCTGCATTAAGAGTTTTTCCATTATCTAACATATGAATCAAATCCTATGGCAGTGTCCTAGAACATTCTTTAACTGAGGTTTTCACAGATTGTCTAAGGCATTTGCAGGCCATCTCGCTGAAATACAGAGGAGGGGAAAAAACTTCAGATTTCAATTAGCCCTGGTAACTTACTGCTCATAACGAGCTGTAAACATAACCATTGGTCATAAAAACTCCTCTATGCTGTGCTAAATTTTTTATAATGTGGGATTCTATATCCAATCAATAAAACAGAGTGCAAATAATAATGAAGACGGCACAAGAAATTGTATTTAAAACAGTGGTTTTATAAAGCACTCATCTTAAATCTGTTGCAATGCTTTTGACATTAAAGACATAGTCGTGTAGCATCCAAATCGTGTAGCAGCCACTGTTTTGTAAATGCTGCTTCAGGAGGAATCGCATGTCATTATAGTTTAGGAAGCGATTCGTTGCTTGTATCACTCTAATGGTATTACAAGCCGTCACAGGATATTGTTCATGGCTTATTTCATTTAATATACTGCCTTCCTGTAGACATAAGATGGTGTACAAACTAAAAAAAAAATTTTGAATTAGAAAGAATCGCCAGTTATGTTGGTTTATTTGAAAAGTTCAATTATATGTTCACCCTTCACGGATCAGAGCGGTTTACAATAAAATTCAAATATGCACAACACAGATAAAGGAAGTCCATACTATGATAGAACAAACTGTGAAGTAGACCAAAATTAATGACGCTCCAAGTCAAAAATTAATAATTAAAAATGTATTGATTGAACACGACTCGACACAGCTATGTTTCGGCCCGAGGGGCCTGCATCAGGAGTCTTGTGTGATCTAGAATTCACTCATTGTGTTCGTTATTCAGTAGATGGTGTTGAAATGGAGCTGTAGCGTCTTGTACCTCAGTTCGGAGTTATGCTCTTTGGAGTTTTTCTAATCTCGAGAGTAAACCCGGACTCGAAAATGTAAAAAATTCTAGATCACAGAAGACTCCTGATGCAGGCCCCTCGGGCCAAAACACAGCTGTGTCGAGTCGTGTTCATCAATCAATACATTTTTTTAATGATTAATTTTAATTTTTGACCTGGAGCGTCATTTATTTTGGACCTACTTCGCTGTTTGTTCTAAAAACACTGGCACCTTAGTAAACAGAGCGCCTAATGACTTAGATCCACAATTCTATTTTTATGTGAAAAAAATGGGGACTGTATTATAACAGTGCATATACAGATTAAAAACCATTAAAATGTTCATCATTAGAACATGTTAATGATTTTGTAAGCGGTGCAAACAAATGGATGGAATTGTCCATGTTGGTGAAAGTTTCATTATAGCGAAAGACTGCACAACTAGGAAATCAAGAACTGTGGACTAACATTAAAAATGGCATGCTACCCTGAACAGCCAATCTGAAACAAACAATACTAAAGATAAAATAATCTTTGCTCATGTGTAAATGAAACATTAAAAAAACATGAATATAAATAAATAAAGGGAAACCACACACTTCCACAGAGTCAACAGAAGTGGTCAGAAAAAGGGGGAGTTGGAAGTGACAACAATATGTCTGTTCCAGATTGAGATAAAGGTTTATTTACCAATCCAAAATGAGTTCATCTATTAGAGATGTGCAAAGGATACCTTGTAGTATATGGTGTACAAAGCTGAAATGTAGTAGATATGACAAACAAGCAGATACTCAGCATCACTGTTAAAATGATATTTTGGTTTCCACAGATGAGGGATTTGTGTAACATAGTAGATGACGGCAGAAAAAGACCTGCACGGTCCATCCAGTCTGCCCAACAAGATAACTCATGTGCTACTTTTTGTGTATACCCTACTTTGATTTGTCCCGGTGCTCTTCATGGCACAGACCGTATAAGTCTGCCCAGCACTATCCTCACCTCCCAACCACCAGCCCTGCCTCCCAATCACCGGCTCTGGCACAGTCGTACAAGTCTGTCCAGCACTATCCTCACTTCCCAACCACCAGTCCTGCCTCCCAACCACCGGCTCTGGCACAGACCGTACAAGTCTGTCCAGCACTATCCCTGCCTCCCAACCACCGGCTCTGGCACAGACCGTATAAGTCTGCCCAGCACTATCCCCGCCTCCCAACCACCAGCCCTGCCTCCCGCCACTGGCTCTGGCACAGACCGTATAAGTCTGCCCAGCACTATCCCCGCCTCCCAACCACCAGCCCCACCTCCCACCACCGGCTCTGCCACCCAATTTCGACTAAGCTCCCGAGGATCCATTCCTTCTGCACAGGATTCCTTTATGCTTATCCCATGCATGTTTGAATTCCGTTACCATTTTCATTTCCACCACCTCCCGCGGGAGGGCATTCCATGCATCCACTACTCTCTCCGTGAAAAAATACTTCCTGACATTTTTCTTGAGTCTGCCCCCCTTCAATCTCATTTCATGTCCTCTCGTTCAACCGCCTTCGCATCTCCGGAAAAGGTTCATTTGCGGATTAATACCTTTCAAATATTTGAACATCTGTATGATATCACCCCTGTTTCTCCTTTCCTCCAGAGTATACATGTCCTTGCTCAAATGAATAAAGAACCTCCACTGTAGATTAAAAAAAAATTAAGGTATGGACATAAGAATAGATGTACATTAAAAAGTCATCTCTACAGAGCTACTTAAATATGCAAAAAGTGAATAAACTGTGCATATGGAATACATGTAATGCCAAAAGATGTCCACAGAAAAAATATATACATATCAATCTTCCAAACCGCAAATAAAATGTATCTGCAAAAATAAATTAATCACACAAAAACTCAAACTCTTATCATACTGACAAAGGTGAAGTAGGAAACTGCGGGGTCCTTTTACTAAGGTGTGCTGAAAAATGGCCTACGGTAGTGTAGGTGTGCGTTTTGGCCGCGTGCAGGATCATTTTTCAGCACACCTGTAAAAGAAAAATGCCTTTTCTTTTTTTGGATCAAAAATGGACGTGTGGCAAAATGAAAATTGGTGTGCATCCATTTTGGGTCCGAGACCTTACCACCAACCATTGACTTAGCGGTAAGGCCTCGCGCGTTGACCGGGCGGTAATGGTCAACACGTGTTCAAATGCCAATTACTGCCTGTGTGCCAGAAAATAATGATTTACACATGTCAAAAATGAAATTACCACCTGGGCCATGCAGTAGCCGGGCGGTAACTCGGAATTGACGCGCGTTGGGCGCTCGTAAGCGCTTACGCAGCTTAGTAAAAGGACCCACGAAATGGAAAAAAAATTCTCCTCAACCGTTACTGAGAAGAATGTCTAGCTGCTCTCTTGTATAATCAAAAGAAGGTCATGTGTTCTCATGCTGCATTCTTAAAGGCGGCCCGCTGAAAGCGTGCTGTCTGACTATTTTTGTTACATTTAAATGGAGGAGACTGTGGTGCTGTTTTAAAGACTGTACAGAGCCTTATCTTTCTAACGCTAGTAGAATGGTGGGCAGAGTCTTTTCATAAATTATGAAATGTTTACTTCTTCTTGAAGCAGCGTTAGGAAAATGGAGGCCTGGTCGGGCATTTGAATGTGACAAGTCTGGCACAATGTTTTCGGCTTTAAAGCCATAGATGAGTTCTTTAGAAAACTGCTGTTAGTAGCGTTTTTTTTGGGGGGAGGGGGGAGGGAGGGCGGGGCTGTCTTTGCATTATGTTCTTTTGATTAGCTATACAATCTAGCACTATAATTTAGTACTGCATATAGGAGTTTTTATGACCAGTGGTTATATTTTCCACCCATTTTGACCATCAAGTTTTCTCTGTGTTGTAGTGGGTTGGCTTGCACTTGCCTTAAAAAAATTGTTTGGTTTTATAAGTTACTATCAATTTGTTTGCTATTTTTATACTTGATTTTTATAATAATATTCTTTACAATTGAGATCTTATTTTGTTTCGTTTATCTGTTTATATTCTACCGTTAAGCCAAGGCAGATTACATTATAGAAGAGGCCATTCTGATTAGAGAGAAGGTGATTTTTATTCTGAGATTGAGCCCTATTAGGACAGGGTGATGCTAAAACAAGTCTGACAAAATTCTACATGCTTTGCATAGTTTCTGGCAGATTACTCACTGATGCTTGGAAACAGATCCATCTCCATGATAGAGAATAATGTACAGTAAAAATAAAATTAAAAAAAAAAAAGGAAAACCACACACTTCCACAGAGTCATCAGGAGTGGTCAGAAAAAAGGAGAGTGGAAGTGACCACAATATGTCTGTTCCAGATTGAGATAAAATAAAGGTTTATTTACCGACCCAAAATGAGTTCATCTATTAGAGATGTGCAAAGGACACCTTATAGTATTATATGAGTTCTTTAGTGTACAAACCCAAAATGTAGTAGATATGACAAACACGCAGATACTGTTAAAAATCATATTTTGGCTTCTACACTATTCCTATCCAAATGATATCCTATTGAGCTTTCCTATAGATAAATTACATGAGTAGTGTTTTTGATCAGGTTCAATTTTGGATGTTTGATAATAGTTTGAAAATTAAGCCAGCGAAAACTAAGTTAGTTCAGATTGTACTGATCTAAGTGGAATCTTCTATTTAGTTACATAATGAGATTAAAATATTAGGAACAATATTAGGCCCGAGATTGACCATAGAACCATATATTAATTTGGTATTAAAGGATTTTTTTATCATTTTAAAAATATCTGGAGAAGTAAAGCATTATTGAAACCAGTTGATTGCAGTGACTGTCCCACCTAGACTACTGCAGTATTGTATTCCTGAGTATTCCAGATAAAAAAACAGATCCATAGATGACATATGTTGTTGCAAAATGTAGTAACCAAATTGGTTTGGGGTGAGAGGTAATGGATTTTTTTCATGTTATATACCTAAAAAAAATAAACCACACTAATATCTCTGAATATTCACTCCTCAACCACGAAGAAAAGGCCAGGTGCAGTTTATGGCCCAACTTTGTGGAATTCACTTCCATATGAAATAAAGATGAATCAGTCCGGTAGGGAATTTAGAGGGGTTTTAAAAACATGGATTTTTCATTTCTATTTGAATTGAATTATGCTTTTGTAGTGGTTAACTATGGCAGACTGGATTGCTGTTTTATAGCTATAATTTTGATAGATATGCTATAATTGTGAGTGTATTAACCCCCCCCCCCCCCTTTACAAAGCCTCACTAGTGGCTATCGGTGTGCTAACGCAGCATTGTAAATGATGGCCTAAATGTTTGTTATATTTTAAAAATTGAATTATTATGTACTCCAACTTGAGCTACCTTGGTAAAGTAGATGAAAGATGACCAGGTTAAATTAAGGACCTGGTTGCTGTCAGTAAAAAAAAAAAAAAAAAATTCACCATGTTCAAAAATATTCAGTTACATGTTCCTCAAATGTTATTACAGAATGCATTCCAAAATGTATTTATTGAAATGAACTGTTGATTAAACTATTCAGGCGCCATAAGAATGTAAAATATAACATATTTCCATTTACAGATGTCATCTGCCACTTCAATAAACAATAAGGGAAACATGCAGTGCACAGTTTTGAATATTATTTCTGTCTCTTATATTCAGCTCTCAGCAGCTGTTCAGGGTGGAGGGGTAATCCACAAGTGCATTGAGGGACTAGATTACTATTTGTAGAGAGAGAGAGAGAGAGAGAGACTGTCAATTGCTGAGAACCTATAAGCCATCATTGACTCGATACAGTTGAAAATAGAAAAAAAATGTCTACTTACAAATTACAGTCAAAAGCTGTTTCTCTGTTTTCCACATTTTAAACACTGTCCATATATTGTTTAATCCTCATTAAAATTGTTCAACTTCTAGTCAGTATCTCATCTTCATTTTAAAGATATTCAGTTAAGCCAAATCCTGTTTTGCAGTTGGAACTAGAAACTTGAAAAATAACGGTTCCTGTTATCATGTGAAACTTAGTATGCCCTCAAGTGAGTTTAATAGTTCACTTTCATTTTCATGTAACTAAGGGGCCCTTTTACGTAGGCGCCTATGCGCATCCAACGTGCATCAAATTGGAACTACCGCCTGGCTACTGCGTGCTCCAGGCGGGTAATTCCATTTTTGACGCGCATTCAAAACACGCGGTAGAAGATATTTTTTACTATATGGTGCTTACCTGGCGGTAATCGGCAGTTTACGCACGCTGGTGCTAACCGCCTGGTTAGTACATGAGACCTTACCACTAAGTGAATGGTTGGCTGGGCCAAAAATGGACACGCACTAGTTTTGATTTTGCCGCATGTCCATTTCAGCCACAAAAAAAGGCCTTTTTTTCCAGTCGCACTGAAAAATGGACCTTGCACATGTCCAAAACACTTGCCTAGACCAACACAGGCCACTTTTCAGCACGCCTTAGTAAAAGGGACCCTAAATTCTGAATACTGTTCAGAATTCTTTCCTAAACAGGTTTCATCTCTGTTAAATATAGTATTGGCTAGTCATTCTGGTAATCTGCTACTGTCCAAAGGTAAAATTATACATATTCGGACAGAGTAGCAAAGCAGCCTTTTTTAAATGGACAGTTTGTGCACTGCAATTCATGATCTGGAAATCTTTTGCCTATATGAACTGGAGTGTAAATTTTAAGGGGCTTCAATGTTAGCTTCAGCACTTAGTACAAGAACAGTACTGGGCAGACTTCTACGCTCTATGGCTTGAGAGAGGCAGGGGCAAATCAAACTCTAGTATACATATAAAGTATCACATACCATGTAAAATGAGTTTATCTTGGGCAGACTGGATGGACCGTACAGGTCTTTATCTGCTGTCATTTACTATGTTACTATCCAGCTCATTTTCGAAAGAGTTCGCCGGCGATCTCCCAACACAAATCGGAAGATGGCCGGCGATCTCCTGTAACCGGCCAAATCGGTATAATCGAAAGCCGATTTTGGCCGGCTTCAACTGCTTTCTGTCGTGGAGCCGGCAAAATTTCAAGGGGGTGTATCGGTAGGGTAGTGAAGGCGGGATGGGGGTGGGACAGGGGCATGCTCACAAGATGGCCGACTTCGCCCGATAATGGAAAAAAGAAAGCCGGCCTTGAGCATTTCACCAGTTTTACTTGGTCCCTTTTTTTCGCGACCAAGCTTTAAAAAGGGGCCCCAACTGACCAGATGACCACTGGAGGGAATCGGGGATGACCTCCCCTTACTGCCCCAGTGGTCACTAACCCCCTCCCACCCAAAAAAAAATTTGAAGTGCTCGTCAGGGATGTTCTAAATCGAAACTATTTTTGCTCGGCTTTTTCAGTAGTACTAATGGGATTTGAACCAGCCACCTCTGGATTACAAGACCGGTGCTCTAACCACTTTGCCACAGCTCCACTTGGATGTTACTCCCTTTTGATTATGTCCCTTCAGGACTCTCTCAGCCAATCACAGACAGGGGTCTCTCAGCCAATCACAGCGCATTTAGCTGTCTGTGATTGGCTGAGAGAGACCTGAAGGGGCATAATCAAAAGGGAGGGACATTTGGCTGTGGCCAAGTGGTTAGAGCACCAGTCTTGTAATCCAGAGGTGGCCGGTTCAAATCCCACTGGTACTAATGAAAAAGCCATCCCTGACAAGCACTCAGATTTTTTTTCCACTTTTTTTTTTGAAGCCGGCCATCTCAACATTTGACCGGCCCCAACCGTATTATCGAAAGAAAAGATGGCCGGCCATCTTTTTCGATAATACAGTTGGTACCGCCCCTTTGCAGAGCCAGCCCCGAAGATGTTATGTTACTATATGATTGGAGATCTGTTTAATGAAGTGAAGATGGCAGCTGTGTTAACAGGAGCATGGAAAGATGACAGCAATTCTAGTACAGCTTCACTAGAATGAACCTTTTCTGTAAGATGAACACTAGAGTAGCCATACTGGGTCACACCAATGGTCCATCAAGCCCAGTAGCCTGCTTCCAGCAGTTGCCAATCCAGGTCACAACTACCTGGCAGAAACCCAATTAGTAGCAACATTCTATACTACTAATCCCGGGGCAAGCAGTGGCTTCCCCCATGTCCATCTCCATAACAGACTATGAACTTTTCCTCCAGGATCTTGTCCAAACCTTTTTAAAACCCAGATATGCTAACCTCCATTACCACATCCTCTGGCAACAAGTTCCAGAGCTTAACTATTCATTGAGTGAAAAATATTTCCTCCTACTTGTTTTAAAAGTATTTTCACATAATTTTATTGAGTGTTCCCTGGTCTTTGTACTTTTTGAAAGAGTGAAAAAAAAATGATTTACTTTAACTTGTTCTCCACCTCTCAGGATTTTGTAGACCTCAATCATATTCCCCCTCAGCCATCTCTTTTCCAAGCTGAAGAGCCCTAACCTCTTTAGCCTTTCCTCATATGAGAGGAGTTCCATCCCCTTTATCATTTTTGTCACTCTTTTGTGAACCTGTTCTAATTCGGCTATATCTTTTTGTGATATGGTGACCAGAATTGAACGCAATACTCAAGGTGAGGTCGCACCATGGAGCTATACAGAGGCATTACAATATTCTTGGTCTTATTTTGCATACATTTCCTACATCCTGTTCATGTTTTTGGCTGCCGCCGCCACACAGCTACAGTTGATTTCCTTAGTGACTGCACTCCAGATATCGACTCAGATTTGCTCATGTTATGATCACTGTTTCCTAGCACATCCAACACCATTATCTCTTGAACCATATTCCACATTCCACTAAGGACTAGATCTAAAATAGCTCCCCATTTTGTTAGTTTTTGGACCAGTTGCTCCAATAAGTTTTCATTTATTACATCTAAGAATTTTACCTCCCTAGTGATCCCTCATGTAACATTTATCCAGTCAATATGGGGGTAATTGGATTGACCATTGTTATACTGTTTCCAAATTTGCCAGCTTTTTCTAATTTCTTTTAACATTTCTTCATCTGTCCATTCTGTCCTTGTGGATGATAGTACAGCCCTACAAGAATACTCCTTCCCATCACACATGGAATTTCTATCCACAGATTCCATGCCGCTATCTGTGTCATGTAGAATGTTTATTGTGTTAGACTCAATTTCCTCTTTAAAATATAGTGCAACCCCCCTCCCTCCAATTTGATCTACTCTTATTGTGATATAATTTGTAGCCTCATAAGTGTCCTATTGATTGTCATCTTTTCATAAGTCTCTGAGATGCCTATTACATCTAACTTTTCATTTAGTGCTATTTACTTCATCTCTCCCATCTTATTTTTTAGGCTTTTAGCATTTGTATATGGACACTTCAAATTGTGTTTTTTTTTTCTTGCATCTACAAGCTGCTGTGAAGCTGATGGGGATAATTTGCATCCTTTATTCTATTTCCCCATTAAATATTCCTGGCTTTCTTTCACCATTATTGAAACCTGTCTATCGGGATTCCCTAAAGATCTTGTTTCAGTTGTATCCTTCAAGGATCCACACTGAACCATGTGCTCCTGGGCAACTGTCAGCTCCCCACCCCTCCCCCCCTTTCTAGTTTAAAATCTGCTCTATCTCCTTTTTAAATGTTAGTGCCACTAGCCTGGTTCTATCTTGGTTAAGGTGGAGTCCATTATTTCAGAACTGGCTCCCCCTTTCCCAGAATGTTGCCCAATTCCTAAGAAATCTAAATCCCTCATTCCTGCACCATCGTCTCAACCACACATTGACACTTCGGAGCTCTGCCTGCCTCATGGGCCCTGTGTGTGGAACGGGGAGCATTTCTGACAATGCTACCCTGAAAGATCTGGATGTCAGCTTTCTACCTATGAGCCTACATTTGGCTTCCAGAACCTCCCTCCCACACTTTCCCTATGTCATTAGTACCCATCTATACCAAGATAGCTGGCTCCTCCCCAGCGCTATCTAAAATGTCACCTTAGCTTCTGAGTTTTGCTTTTGCTAACTGAAATGCTTCCACAATTGTCAAGGAACTTCTTTATTTGATTTGTCAAGGCAGAATTTATGTATTGAGCCATTGTCTTTATCAATATGTTCTCTGTAAATATTTTACCAATGTGTCACAGTTCTTGGCTAAAACAAAATGCTTAGATAGCCATCTGACCCGATTCAGAGGTTTAAGTGAAGTAGCTTCTCACGCTGCTGCCTTACAGTTTCATTAAAACTTCACATTAGAGCTGCAAAAATTGTGTAGATGATGCATGACAGTAGTTCTAGATCCCTCATAAATTTAGAATCTGTTTCCAGGCATCATCAATGCCTAGATCTTCATGGTATGCAACAGTGTTATATCAGCTGAGGAATGGATTGATGCAAAATTGGTGCCATGCCATTATGTCTTCTAAGCATGTACCCTCAGATAACCATTCTCTTCATGTCGAAATAACCACAATAGGGCTGTTTAATTGATGAAACTATTGCAGCACTGTTAAAAGCTACTAACTTAATTGCAGGAAACACAGTGGCATGTGTAGCATTGCCACATATCTTAAATTTGAATATACAAAATCAACATTTGGAAACAAATATATGTACTTTATCAACTGTAAGTGTGGGGAAAGTTGATTGCTGGATTCTATTGAATATTTCAGATTTAATAATGCTATTACATATTTTGATGAAGTGTAATTTTTACTTCTCTAGGCGCCCAGAACTTTTATGTTTCTCTTCCGTGATCATGGATTTCCTACATAGATGTCAAAACAAAAAAATCAGATTTTCTAATTCATAGAGTTGTTAGACCAAAAAGTAACATGAATCATCCAAATACATTAATTGGCCACATCTAAGGTTTGTTGGCAAAAGTGGAGGAAAAGCTTCATACTACCGTTGCTCTACACGGTGTAGTAACCGGAATCCTTAAGAAGGAAGAGCAGAACGGTTAAAAAAAAAAAAAGCATCAGCTGAAAAACCTCCTAACAAGTTAACACATACACTGGACAATGTCAAAAAAATGACTTATCTGTGCTGTGTGGATTGCACCGGCTATTGTAGTGCTGTTCTCTTACAGGGTGAGGTCCCGACGGACCCGTTTCGCGTAGGCTTCTTCAAGAGTCCCTACTACTATCCCTGGAGAGCTGTGATCTTTCCGGCGTGTAAAACTGTTCTGCTCTTCCTTCTTAAGAATTCCGGTTACTATACCGTGTAGAGCAACAGTAGTATGAAGCTTTTCCTCCACTTTTTCCAACAAACCTTAGATGTGGTCAGTTATTGTATTTGGATGATTCACGTTTCCTACATAGATGACATGGATGAATCTAGCTTTACAGCTACTAGCATATTGTCAATTAAACCTTTACCTCATCAGCAGTTGATTCTATTTCATTGCACAAATTTCTTTCCTGTTTTGGGTGATTGTATTACTAATATTTTTGTAGAAGTTCTTGGTTCAGATTTTGAACCTCTGAGCCAGTATCCACATGGATATTGTGACTTGACATGTTCTAGGTCATCCTATTCACTCTGTATTTTTTTGCGTGGATTCCACTCACTTAACTCCTGATTTCAATCATATTTGAGGTCCACAGCTAACATCACCTGGGTCAAGGTCTTCAGAAATGTCTCCAAGTCTCCCAGTGTGAAGATCTGCAATCAGGTCATTCTGACTTGAACCATCAGCCATTCCTTTCTGAATTTTAATTATTTTTTTCTTTGTAAAATTGTTAAATTGTTCAGCAGTAGCTTTCGAGTTGAACAGTTTTTAATGGTACTCTTAGTACAAAGTTAAACAGGTGCTCATCTAGTACTATAGAAGTCTAAAAATTTATTGAGACAAACCTAGATGGTTCTTATTCTCTGAGTTCCTGCAGCAGTAAACGTATGTGATTAGGCTTTCCTGTTGTGTGATTACCCTTGTAGAAAGCCAAATAGATGCTCCCCAAATGATCTGGTGCTCTAAAATGAATTGTGTATGCCAAGTTTATATTTTTTAAATTTATAATTTTGCAAAGAAAATACAAGTGTGTACTTGTTA
Source organism: Microcaecilia unicolor (assembly GCF_901765095.1). Classification (NCBI taxonomy): domain Eukaryota; kingdom Metazoa; phylum Chordata; class Amphibia; order Gymnophiona; family Siphonopidae; genus Microcaecilia; species Microcaecilia unicolor. Next base: position 476,559,319 of record NC_044033.1, on the reverse strand, counting down.
AAGAAATACAGAACAGAGAGCATAATTTTAACAAAAATGATAAACAGACTTCTTTGACCACTGGGGGGTGGGGCACAGCAGTGGATCATACTATACAGCAGATATTTTAAGGAAAAGGCTATGAACTGTATCACAACAATAATCATTGTTCTAAGACGTTATAATCCCAATCAAGCTCTTCATCTCTATGAAGGTTCTTAAATGTTGTGGATAAAACAAACAAAAAATGTTACCCCTAAATAGAGTACTAAGCATTTGCATGGATATGCTAACAGAAAAGGTGTGCCCAAAGCACATGGTTTGGTCCACAGGGCCAGGAATAGTTTTCTTCTTTCCTGTGTACATTTGGTCACTTCTGGATAAACACAGACTCTTTTTTTCCCACAAAATAAGCTGTGATTTACAAAAAACAAACAAACCCCAGTCCCATCACTGCATTTAAATCCTGTTTGAATACAAAAGACACAAGAAGTGTGCTTTTGGGCACATCAGACAAAGAGAGACAAATATAGCAGATAGATCTCATCATTAGCCCTTTGAGCACCTCTTCAGCTGGTATGTCACCTGCATTTTTCAGTATGGACAGTAGGTAACAAACCTTGTGGGGGTTTTTTTTTAAGGGTGGCTGATGAGGAATAGCCTAACACTTCTACAATGTATTTCTTTGAAATTAACAGGTGACATCCCAGCTGCTTTAGGAAAATTCAAAATACGAAGGTTCAGCCTTCTAGTGAAGTTCTTTATAGGCTCAATCCTCTGAGCAATCCTGGTAATATCCTTAAGACAACTGCTGAGCCTTTTAGCTCTTTAATATCTGCCATATTTTGTTCCAAAATTTTCAAATACTCTTGTCTATTAGATTCTAACCTTGAAGAAAGTATATCCATTTTACTCACTATTAGTGGTCTCCTGGGCTGATTTTCACCACTGTTGAGGTTAAATCTTGAATAGCCTTTCAGTTCTTATAATGCCTCTGAACCCACTAACTCAGCAGCAATGCTACTGGGTTTGGCATCACCTTCAGCGCTCCCCACCCCGAGCCTTCCTCTGTCCTGGGGCATTATGCTTTGTCCTGGTTTCTGCCAGAGAAGGTGGTGGGAACACCCTCTGGAGGAAACAGAGAGATGTTAGGTCACAGCAAAACAGATGCTCCTTCACCTGTTCCTGTAGCGGATTCACCTCTGTTTCCAAATTGCGGTTGTCTTAAGGTGAACTGCTGCAAAGTTTGTGTGTTGGGGAGGAGGTACGAGTCTGTGGCAGCTCGACCATCACCATCCCTTTTGTGCTTCATATGGGGCATATTGGTACCGGGAAACAACCTCAAAGAGAAACAGCAAGTGTTTCACCAGTGACCATCCAGCAAGTGGTAAGTTTCTATGCTGCTTTTGGTCCACCATCATGCCATGCCACATCCAGCATATAGGACCAGATTCTATCTATGGTGACTAAAATCTAGGCGAGTCCAATTCACATGCCTAGCGGTGTTCTATAAGCTGCATCTATATTTAGATGTGGTTTATAGAATAGGTCATAGGCCAGGTCAATTTACTGAGATTTAGGCACAGCTACTTACACCACTGCTGTAACTGTCTGCGCCTAAATCTAGGTGCACTCCCCTGAATTCTATAACTATGGATATAGATGTGATTGAAGTGAGAATATAACTTGAATGTATATTCACACCATATTAGATCACCACATCGAGGAAGGAGCAAAGCAAAAAAAAAAAAAGACAGCAGAAGGAAATAGGAAAGGAAAAAAAATGATATTAAGCAAACAAAATTGCAATTATACAAGTTAACCATCCTACACCCCATCATTTCTAGGGCTAGTTATCTCCCCCCTTACTATCACTGAAAAAACAACTGAGAAGACTCATGGAAAACATTAAGCAGAAGCAATCACTATAATACATTTACAAGGAAATAGACTGCAAATGTATCCCTGAAACCCAGTCTTTTCAGTAAAAGGCTCCCGGGTTATCTATCATCTGTGCCTGATCTGGCCATGTTTTGCCAGGAATATTAGCTGCATCGGGCAGAACAACTAAAAACAAACATACAAAAATTTATACATTTACAAACGAGCAAAAAGAACATTTTAGATTTGTAAATAATACATGCAGGAACTCTATCATAAAAACGCTATACAAAGCTTTACTTCTATATTAATTAATAAAAGATAAATAATAGCAACATAAAAAACGACTGTAGGAACCACTAATCTCAGTTTAAAACCAACTAAAAGAAATGGGGGAGGGGAGAAAGGCTTACCCAGCTGCTGTAAAATAGCAAACTCCACCTTGTCTGGTCCAGAAAGCAAAATGAGATTGGCACTGTCTAGTAAAAGAGGAAATATCTCCCATGTTTAAGAACACATAATTGCTAAAAGAGTATCTATAAAATAAAATATAAAATCTCAATAATGGAATACTTGTATGCTCATGTGCTTGGAGTCTTTTGATAACAGTTAAAACAAACTTGCTATGACACCCTAGCTTATATGTCTAAGGATGTCATGCATTCATAATTACTGTAAAAACAAAACAGTAAAACACCTCTTAAGACATAAAAAAAAAAAAAGCCAATTTCTAGGTAAAAACCAATGTGAACCTTGTAAAAAGCAGTTAATAGACAGTGCTAATACCATAAAAAAGACCTGTTTTGAAATTAAAAACTCTGATACCATCAAATTTAAAATTCTGAAATGCCCAGACTGAAAATGCTTAAAAACCACTTGAGATGTTCTAGAATCCATAACCATCAAAATCGCTAGAAGAAATAATCATAAAAGTCCTTAAAAATGTAAAAGTAAGTTAAAATAGTGGTGAAATTCATTGAAGGTGAAGTTATGCATTCCAAAGATGTGATCAATGCATTCCGACCAAGGAAGAAGTTTCAAAGTGTCATAAATACAGTAAAATTCTTGAAGAAAACCTTAAAATCATCTCCAAAAGTACAAAACATCTAAAAATGAAAATAAAATATCAAATATGGGTTCTCTCAATCCAAAAAAGTTAAAAATAAACACTTTAAATGGGTAAGCCATCTCATTAAAATGCATCAAAACCTTTCAAACCTTCAGTGACATGTTAAGAGAAACCTGAAAAACATTATCCTATCATTAAAAAATATATACTGCATATAAAACATCATAGGATTTGGTGCTTCAGGCCTTGAGTTTTGCTCGTGTTGAGCCTTTAAAGAAGGCTACACTCAAATACCTTACTTCTGAAGGTTGTGTTCTCGGTAGCTTGCTTCAGCCTGAAGAATCTCAGCATCCATTGGTCAGATGTGGCGTAGGTCCATTCCTGGAAGAATATGGACAACTGAACACCTATCCTTAACTTCCAGGAATGTACTTGCAGCCATTGGTGGACAGAATGAGAAGGTCTTGGGTTTTGAGTTCACTGGTTATGTCCTTTCTAGTCTGCATTAAAGGGATTGCCTAGGCTGAACCCTAGAAAGCAGAAAGGTACCATATATCCTGGTCTTTACCTTTTTGGAATTGCACAACCTTGAGTGACTCAATACTTGCCTACCAGAAAATTTTGGTTTACTTTATGATAATTTTTGAGACTTGGAATCTCCCAAATCTTTAACAAGCTTCTCCAGATCTCCTTTCAACAATTAACTTGATGTTAAACTTTTAATGTTGCAGTTAATACAGAATTGGTCCCCTTCCTCCCACTGTCAATATGATTTTTCCTCATCTTTGCTGCTCCCTTTCCAAAGTAAACAAGCAAACTTCACTGGTATTTCTAAGAGTGGGACAGTATTTTGCATCTCTAGCACTGGAAACAGAAGAGTAGCCAGGCCAGTTTTCCTCTTGGCATAACTTCAGGAGACCTCTCAAAGGATGTTGTCTAAACTGTCCATTGACACATCTAGATCACTCCCTTCTGGTATGTCAACCTCTGAGTGCATGGAGCCTTAGGACAATAATAAACTTTGCTTAATAGTGACATACCCTCATTTGCTAGCTCTAAGACTTCCCTAATATAATTCTAAAGGGGGGAGCAGGAGATAAATCAAGACAAGAGAGGAGAATGAGGCAGGAGAGGAAGAGTAACATATACATAGTAGATGATGGCAGAAAAAGACCTGCACGGTCCATCCAGTCTGCCCAACAAGATAACTTGTATGTGCTACTTTTTGTGTATACCCTACTTTGATTAGTACCTGTGCTCTTCAGGGCATAGACCGTATAAGTCTGCCCAGCACTATCCCCGCCTCCCAACCACTGGCTCTGGCACAGACCATATAAGTCTGCCCAGCTCTATCCTCGCCTCCCAACCACCAGCCCTGCCTCCCAACCACCAGTATGGCATAAGAGGAGCACAGAAGGAAGTTTGGAGGGGGCAAGAAAGGAAGAGAGAATAGTTATATTAAAATACTTAATATACCACATTTTGAATAGGACAAACAGGAAAGTGGTGTCCATCAAACAAGGGCTTTATTTGAGGAGGTACTGAGTACCAGCAACTTTTCCATTGCCTGTTAAAATTGACCCATGGTCCCCAAGTATTAATGAAAGAGCCCAGGCTCTACAAACAAATGCTGCCTTTTCATAGCTTCAACAGCTGGTTGCAAGGAATCTGGCTATTGTGGGGTGGGTCTGACGGTGATCATTTGAGTACTGGCACATTTTCTGGTAGAAAAAATGCACTGCATAAAACAATAGATAAAATCACAGATGAAAAATCACAAAATTAAAGGCAAACAGAACAAAAATGTTGGTTCTAATCTGTAGGAACATGAAGCAGAGAGAGGGGAGTGTGGGTTGGGGTGCAGATAAGAAGAGGGGGCACAAAAGAAGGGGAAGGGAGGGGTGGTGTGAGAGACTGGAGAGTTGGGTAAAGAGAGAGGAGGCAAGGGGATAGCAGTGGAAGGGAGAAAGATGTAGTAGAGAGAAGAGTACAAGGAAATATAAAAGGTGAACTTAAGAAAAGCCTTACTGGGTCAGACCAGTGACCCATCTAGCCCAGTATCCTATTTCCAATAGTGGCCATTCCAGGTCACAAGTACCTGACAAACCTAAATAGTGGCAACATTCCGTGCTTCTGATTCCAAGGTGTGCCTTGGCTTCCCCCATGTCTATCTCAATAGCAGACTATGGACTTTTCCTCCAGGATCTTGTCCAAATATTTTTGAAAAACCAGATACACTAATCGCTGTTACCACATCATCTGGCAACGTATTCCAGAGCTTAAGTATTTGTTGAGTGAAACAATATTTCCTGCTATTCGTTTTAAAAGTATTTCCATGTAACTTCATTGAGTGTCCCCCTAGTCTTTATAGTTTTTGAAAGAGTAAAAAATCGATTCACTTTTACCCATTCTACACCAATCAGGATTTTGTAGACCTCAACCATATCTCCCCTCAGCTGTCTCTTTTCCTTTCCTCATATGAGAGGAGTTCCGTCCCTTTTATCATTTTAGTCAATCTTCTTTGAACCTTTTCTAATTCTACTATATCTTTTTTGCGATATGGTGACCAGAATTGAACACAATACTCAAGGTGAGGTTGCACCATGGAGCAATAGAAGCATTATAGTATTCTTGGTTTTATTTATCATTCCTAATAGTTCCTAGCATCTTGTTTGCCTTTTAGACCGCCGCCACACACTGAGCAGAAGATTTCAGCATATTGCCTACAATGACACCTAGATCTTTTTCTTGGGTGTTGACTCCCAGGCTGGACTTTGAAATCAGGTAACTATGATTTGAATTATTCTTCCAATGTGCATCACTTTGCATTTGTCCACATTAAATTACATCTGCCATTTGGATGCCTAGTCTTCCAGTTTTCCAAGGTCTTCCTGCAATTTTTCAGTCTGCATGTTTGAATAGTTCTGTGTCATCTGCCAATTTAATCACTTCACTTATTGTTCCAAATTTACAAATGTGTTAAATAGCACAGGTCCCAGTACAGTTCCCTGTGTCACTCCACTATTCACCCTCCTCCACTGTTTTCTGTCTAATCAATTCCTAATCCACAGCAGAACATCGCCTCCTATCCCATGACTCTTTAATTTTCTCAGGAGCCTCTCATGAGGAACTTTGTCAAAAGCTTTCTGAAAATCTACATACACTATTTATTTTATTTATTTATTTATTTGTTGCATTTGTATCCCACATTTTCCCACCTATTTGCAGGCTCAATGTGGCTTACAATGTATCGTTATTGGTAGATACTAGATTGGAAGATAGCAATTAGTATTGCATAGAGAACATGGATGACATAATAGAGATTAACCAATTGAATTAAACAGGAATTTAAACAGCAAATATAAAAGAAAAACAGTTCTGATTGTAGGTAGAGTGGAGATGTGTTGCATTTGTGTTTTCTAATCTTTGTGGTATGCCTTATTGACATGTTTATTCATGCCTTCAATGAAATGAAGCAAATTGGTGAGGCAAGACTTCCCTTGGCTTAACCCATGGTGCCTGTGTTCCATTAAAACATATTTCTCTCTGTTCCGTAATTTTATTCTTTATAATAATTTCCACTATTTTGCCCGTCCCTCAAGTCAGGTTTACTGGTCTGTAATTTCCCAGATCACCCCCTGGGACCCTTTTTAAAAATGGGTGTTGCATTGGGCACCCTCCAATCTTTAGGTACTATGGATGATTTTAATAACAGGTCAGATGAGAGAAAAGGAAGCTATTGGGCATATGGGCAGAGGTAAAGCGGATTGGGAAGAGACACTGGTGGTGTTTTTGTGGCAGGGGTAGAAGGGGGCATTAGTCATTAAACCTGTTCTTTGTTTTTGGGGTTGGGAGATGCTATGTTAGGGTCACCAAGCCCCTCTTGCTGCTTTTATGCTTTCTCCATGAAGCCGAACAATCAGTTCAGCCTAAAACCGTAAGCACATTAACTTTGGTTAGATTTACACATTGCACTAACATTTTGCATATTTATAGATCCCTTGCTGCAACAATAACTACATATTGAACACCTGAAGAAAAGTGGGAGTTGAAATCTAAAGAAAGTATTATCCCCTGCAATGCATAAAATTACCATTGTTCAAATAATTTCATTGTAAAACCTGTAATTTCAAATGATTTTCAATCTCTCCTCCATCCCCAGGTTATACTTTGAGCAATTGTTTAATTTATTGAAAACAGTGGTTATGGCTGCTGATTAAAAGCTTTTTTAACAAGTTGTGTTCTGTAAATTTAAAAATAAAAATCTTGCATATATGGAATCGGGCATTTTATCCACTGAGGCTGTTAGTGTTCCATTGACAGCTGGATGGAGCCTGAGCAGGCAGCCCACTTTCACGTTGCACCTGGGACCATCGAGCTGTACAGGATACAACAATGCTTCAGTAGTTTTTGAAGGAGAAAGGCCAGAGCATGTGACAATGCCCCTCCCAGGTCCATGCCCCCTCACAGTTCTGAGCTTTGGATTTTGCAAGCTCAATGTACAGAATCCCAACTAAGAGCAGTAATGCATGTAATTGCTAATTAGTGCCAATTATAGCCTATAATTGGTAATTAATTTCAATTAGCAGCTACCACTATTCTATAACTTGAGTACGTAACTTTGCACCCCAAACGTAAAATTGTGCTCACATGTTTACAGAATTAGGGGGTTAGGACTAGATTTTATATAAGGTGCCTGAAAACTCCACGTGGTACAAAAATACGCCTAGGCATATTCTATAAAGTACGCCTAAATTTCCATTCCAATTATAGACTATGTCGAGCACCTGTCCGTGCAAGTACATTTAGTCGCATGCAGTATGCCCAGAGCTTTTTTTGAGGGGGTACTTGGGGGTACTGAGTACTGGCACCTTTTCCATTGTCTGCTAAAATTGACCCATGGTCCCCCAAGTTTTAATAAACGAGCTCGGGCTCTACACACCAATTCTACCTTGTCATAGATTCTGTGACTGGTTACAGGGAGCCTGGTTATTGTGGGGTGGGTCCCTCAGTGATCACCCTACCCCTGAAAGGTGGCCTGGCATTTGAGTAGCGGCACCTTTTTCGCTAGAAAAAAATGCACTGAGTATGCCTAAATTAGGCGTGGACCAGGTGTATTCTATAACAACACGCATAGGTTTGTGAAATGCCCATGACCTGCCCATTCCATGCCCATAGCTGTCTCAACTACATGACTTAGAATTTACGTGCATCATATTACAGAATATGCTTAGTTGTGCACATAAATTCTAATTAATGCCAATTAGTGTCAATAATTGCTTATTTGGCAATTATCAGTGCTGATTGGCTTGTTATCTAAGTTGTACATGTAAATCAGAACATGACTGGATTTGCATGCGCAACTTCAGTCACACTGTATAGAATCCGGGCGTTAGTGCTTACAAATGGGAAGAGTGCTTCTGTTGTTATAATGGGTGATTGTTTGGCATCAGGGGTGAAGGTTCTAGACTTAAAAAAAAACTAACTTTGTTGAGATGAGAAAATAAAATATGTCAAGGGGTTGTTAGCTGGATGGGAACATCTGAGATGAGTAGTAAAGCATCAGGGATGCCAACAGGAGGGGGGGGGGCATGGGGGACAAAATTCCCTGGGCCCAGGCTTGGCGCAAGCAAGCTTCTTCCTGCCTGCATCTGCTGCATGCTGCCCAGGACCCAGATGATTGCATTAAAGTAGCATCGATTTAATGCAATCATCTGGGTCCTGGGCAGCAGGAGCAGGACAGGACAGCATCAGTCAGTAAGGGGACGGGGGGGCAATGTGGCAGCGGCAGCCCAAGTGGCGGGGGGGGGGGGGGAGGGGGCGCAGTGGTCCGGTCCTGCTCTGGGCCCGGCTGGGTCTCTCAGTGGCCCTGAAAGCAGTGGACAAAACTGAAAGGAGCTATTTTAAGGGGAATAAACCTTTTCTTTTTTTCTTTTTTTAAAGGAAATTAAATAAAAGTAAGAAGAAAAAAGCTGCTTTGGTTCTCCAAAATAGTAGCTGAATAGGTATGAAATTAGCCTTCATAAATTACAAGAAATCATAGGAAGAGAAAAACAGGCAACAATACTTCAAAACGTTAAGAGAAGCTAGTAAAGTAGTCAGGAAAGCAAAAAATGCAAGTGGATGAAAAAATAGCCAATTCAGTAAAATGGCGAAAGAAAACATTTTTTTTAGATATGTAAGTGATAGGAGGATTTTCAAAAGTGGCATACTGAAACTCAATGAAGGGGAGGAATATGTAATGGCTGAAATATACTTAAGCATGTCTGCCTCATCCTTATTTCTGTTCTGTGTTCACAGAAGAAGGGGCATGAGAAGGACTGCAAATAGGAATGGAAGTGTGGTAGACCTTGAACAATTTTCAGAGGATTGTGTTTGTGAGGAGCTAGCTAAACTAAAGGTGGACAAAGTGATAAGGATGGATGGCCTACATCTGAGGATACTGCAGGAACTTAGGGATGTTCTGATGCCTTTGCTGTATGACCCTCTCAATGATTCTCTAGACTTAGGTCTGGTCCTGGCGGACTGGAGACCGGTGGATGTGGTCCCTCTCCACCAAAGCAGAAGAAGAAGATTGGGAACTACAGGCTACTAGTCTGACCTCTGTAGGAAATAAATTAATGGAAACACTTCTAAAACAGAGAATAGTGAGGTTTCTGGAATCCAATGGATGGTTTTAGTTAGAGGCAGGTGTTGTTGGAGAAATCTGGTTAATGCCTTTGATAGGGTGATCAGAGAGTTGGATCAAGGGAGAGCACCAGATGCAGTGTGCTTAGATTTTAGCAAAGCCAACTTATAAATAAGCTGACTGTGTTCAGTATGGGCCCTAAAGTGATTCACTGGTTGAATGGAAGACAGCAGACGGTAGTGATAAATGCAGCTCACTCTGAGGAAAGGGGCATTGCAAGTGCTGTGTCACAAGGATGGGTTCTTGGTATATTCATTTAAACATATTTGTAATCAATAATGTGGAAGGGCTGTCTGGTATGGTTCACCTCTTTGCAGATGATACCAAAATCTACAATAGGATAGATTTTATCCACACCTCATGGTGTGGATAACATGAGGAGGGACCTAGCAAAGCCCAAAGGACGTCTAGAATTTGGCAGCAAAGACTGAATACTAAAAAAATGCACTGGGGCTATATTTCAGCTCAATGCAGTGTGAAGATTGCTTTCTTTTGGGGCCTCTGAGCTGTGTGGTAAGTACAAGCTAGCTGAGATCTTCTGGGAATGAAGATTTTCACTCTTCTATAAAAACTTCCTCATGATATCCTGCTGCTAGGGATAAAGATTACATATGAAGTTGGGAAATGGAAAGCAGGGAGCACCTAATGGGAGGAGAAGGAATCCTCTATAATCAACATCTTATTACCTATTACAAGATTACAAGCCCAATATTGAGTGGGACTTAACCAGATAGTAGCTGTTCTTACCTGGATCAATCATGTTCATCAGGACCTACCTAGATTTTCAGCAGCACTTACCCGAATAGAGCTATTGAAAATCCAGTCAGACTGACTCTGCATTATCGAGGCAGTGCTGGGATAGTGTGAGGAAAGAATATGGGCAGAACCAGGAGTTACCCATTTAGTGGCAATATTCAGTTTGCTACCTTGTAACTATCTGGATAAAGTTAGGACAGCAAAAATGCTGTCCTATGGTAGGTATCTGGATACCAGTCTGAATATTGCCGATACCGGATATGTGCTAGCAGCACATTATATCCAGATATTCAGTGCTGGTATATGTATAAGTATGGCCCAGCACAAAATCCATATTGACCAGTGTAAAAAAAAAATCACTGACCACAACAGGCTGAATATTGACCCATATGTATTTAAGCTTGAATGCTACCTGAATTAATTTAATAAACCACTAGATGGCAGTATAACACTAAGCAAACAAAATGTAAACTCTATGTACACAACATACCCTGTAAGAAAAAAAAATTGATTTGCCTGTTCCACACCTTCTGTAGGTACTGTTTCTGTATGATGACTATAGATGCACAAAGGAAAACATAATTACAGAAGGTCGGGTTTTATCTTTACCCCCATTATACACTGTAATAGAAAACTTCACCAGAAGAAGCAGATTCTATAGCGATAACTCAGCCAAGTTCTCAGTGGTTACTCACAAGAAAAATGCAGATAGGGTGAGACACCAGCAGCTGTTCTCCAGGAGAAGTTTATGTCAGCAGATCTTACTCCCATGCTCACAAAGTTCCTATCAGCAAACTTAAATGCAGGTCTGGCAGTAAATCTTTTGTATTTGAAAGGAAAAAACAGTAGACTTAGACAATGATCTCAGAGCCAGAGAATGACTTTCCATTACTTACAAATCTGTAAAGAGCAGACAGGTAGGCTGGACAGATTGCCTGGATGATTTCTGTTATCATTTGTAAATATAGTCTCTATTGCCATAGCCACTGAAAGAAACCTGGGTTTTGGGTGGGATTGGGAAATAGTGCCCATAGATTTTATTTTCAAACGTGTGCGTGTGTTGTTTTCCAGAAAAGTTTTAGCTGCACAAACAGCAGGTGTAAATTCCCATATTTCATGCCCATGGCAAATTTCAAATGGAAAGTACATGCCTACCTTCAACTTTGGCACAAGATCTATGGACACCAAAATACCACAGACTTCGCATTGAAGTGTACCTTAAAACTGACCTTAATTAACTCACTGAGCCAACCCAACTTAGCCAAATAAAACTGGCTAGCTCATATAAGCACCCTAGTCCTTTTTGAAAATTGATCTTATTAGCAGTAATGCAGAGGCTTCAGTAAATGCAGAAAACACTTCATAACGAGTAAACCTTTTGTTTTGTTTGTTTTACTCCAAAAGAGATAGGACTTATAAACCAACACAGGAATAAGCAGAGTGTGTGTCACTGAGAAAATAGTTTTGTGTATTAACAACACTGTAACACTTCAAAGCTATAGTTTAACCTTTTCTATATATTTATTGATTGGGATTTATTAACCACCTATATGAAGCGATTCACCCAAGGTGGTGTAATGGCAGGCACAGCTTGACATAAAACTTACAATTTTGTTAATATAACAATGGTGAAATGATCAAATATAAGCACAAATACAATCAGTAAATTATTTTTTATACAATAATACATTTGTGGAAATCAAAATCTCCACAAATCAAAATATTTCAATATTTTGCTAAATTTGGTCAAGCGAAAGGGATCCCCTCATTGCAAGTGCATTACTATATAAATGTTTAAAACCTCAACTGCCCAGGGGCTGTATAGAAAGAATCCTTAAATTCCCATAATGGGCATCTATCACTGTTTTTCAAGATCGGGTAAAAAGAAACAGCAGAAAACAACTCCACAAGTGGAGGGGAAAAAAACCCTCTACTGTTTTAAAAAACCTGGCAGTGGCAGCGGATGCCAACATTCTGCTGCTAGAATGCTGATGATGAGGATATCGCAGATGGAGGCGTGGCAGCAGGAGCCACCACCAGGGGCGGAAGAACTGTATGAAGCTGAGCACCAACAAAGAGAAGAGCGTTGGGAAGAGAGATCATTGAGGTTCTGCTCAGGGAAGAGGTCACTGGCCTGTGGGAGGAGCTAGGAGCAGTAAGAGAGGGGGGAGGGGAATCATGGGGGTCATTATGTTTATTTCTATCAGTTATTTGACTGTAATGCACAATTGGGGGTGGGACGGGAGAAAGGAGGGAGAGGAATGGTGGTAAGGAATTGACAGCTATGTGCTCGTCCCTAATATATAGCTCACCACTGTCACAAAAAAAATGTGTCTGGATTAGATGGTCTTGAACCTTTCTGTCTTGCTTGCAGTGGAGGAGTGGCCTAGTGGTTAGGGTGGTGGACTTTGGTCCTGAGGAACTGAGTTCAATTCCTGGCACATGCAGCTCCTTGTGACTCTGGGCAAGTCACTTAACCCTCCATTGCCTGCCATATTGAGCCTGCCATGAATCGGAAAAGTGTGGGGTACAAATGTAACAAAAATAAAATAAAAATTATCACAGGGTTCCTTATCTTCATCACTTTTATACTTTTGACTTTTAAAGACATTTGTCTCCACTGTCATTTGCTTACTGGGGGTAAGGGAGAATAGGCAATATATTGTTTTGGTTTTCATTATAGTTGGATGTTTTCTTTTTTTTTTTTTTTTGTTCAATAAAAATGTTCACATCACACCTTTTGCTGCGTTACTATCTCAAAAAAGATGTATGGGCTCATTTTCGAAAGAGAATGATGCCCATCTTTTGACATAAATCGGAATATGGACGTCCTCACAGAAACGTCCAAATCGGTATTTTGGAAAGCCAGTTTTGGACGTCCCCAACTGCACTCTGTCACAGGGATGGCCAAAGTTCAAGGGGGTGTGTTGGAGGCATAGCGAAGGCGGGACTTGGGCGTGCCTAACACTAGGACATCCTTGACCCATAATCGAAAAAAAGGATGCCCCTGACGAGCACTTGGACGTTTTCACCCGGACCTGTTTTTCTTATGACTAAGGCACAAAAAGGTACCCGAAATGACCAGATGACCACCGGAGAGAATCAGGGATGACCTCCCATTACTCCCCCAGTGGTCACTAACCCCCTCCCACCCTACATATCTGCAACCAGTTTTTGTGCAGTTAGGGGTGATTCTATAATGGCACACATATCTTTTGGACACACCGCCTCATTGTGCGCCTTTTTTGGTTGTGCGCCTTGGAAAACTAGTGCATTACTACGACTACTACTACTACTTAACATTTCTAAAGTGCTACTAGGGTTATGCAGCGCTGTACAATTTAAATACTTTCTAGAATACACATAGGGGATGTGTGCATAAAGTCCAATTAGTGCTGAAGTGAAAATTGCTTGTTAGGAGTCTCAGCCATCTCTCTCCTCTTCAATCAGTCCAAAACTCCGCTGCGTGACTCATTTTCCACCAAAGTCACTATGCACACATTAGCCCCCTTATTAAGTCACTTCACTGGCTCCCTATCCGTTTCCGTATTCAGTTTAAGCTTCTCGTATTGACCTATAAGTGTATTCACTCTGCTGCTCCCCAGTACCTCTCCACTCTCGTCTCTCCCTACGCCCCCCCCCCCCCCCCGGGTACTCCGTTTTGTAGATAAATCTCTCTTATCCGTCCCCTTCTCCTCTACTGCTAATTGTAGACTCCGTTCCTTTTGTCTTGCTGCACCTCACGCCTGGAATAGACTTCCCGAGCCTGTGCGTCTAGCCCCGTCTTTGGCCGTCTTCAAGTCCAAACTTAAAGCCCACTTCTTTACCACTGCTTTTGACTCCTAACCTTTACTCACTTGCCCTGTCCTTTATCCTCATCTCTTTATTCCCTTACCCTTAATTGTTCTGTCTGTTTACCTGTCTTATCTAGATTGTAAGCTCTTTGAGCAGGGATTGTCTTTTATGTGTATGGTGTACAGCGCTGCGTATGCCTTGTAGCGCTATAGAAATGTTAAATAGTAGTAGGAGTCAATTATCAGTGTTGATTGGCTTGTTAACTAATTAACTTGTGCTCACTAAGCAGCAGTGCACTCAGATTTCTGTGTGCATTTTTGGATACCATTTAGGGAATTTGGGGGTTATTGTATAGATACGAGTATGAAATGAGATAACATCCCCACCCCCTTTTTAGGGGAAAATATAAATCAAGAGTTTATATTCCTCATTTCTTCTCCTTCCCACCTCCCCCCTGGTGTCCAACATTCCTCCCCTTACCTCCTTCTCTGGTTGTGTCTAGCTTTCTTTTCTACCTCCCTCTCCCAGGTCAGCCAACACTGACAAAAAAGAGGGGGTGTGAGGCCCTGAGCATCTGCGCACAATCAAGGCCTGCTGGTTCCCGCCTCTTAAAACTTCCTGTTTCAGATAGCAATGGGGAGGGGGAAGGCTCAAATATAAGATGCAATTTTTGATGATTCTTTTGAAAACAAAAGATTTCTATTTCTATTCAAGTATATACCAGTAGTTGGCTGTTAGTTCACAGCTCTCTTCATTGCATTTACCACCTCCGCACCCTTCGTATCACCTCAGGTGCTACAAATAATGGCACTTGCCTTCCAAGCACCTCGAAAGCTAAGCAAGCACTTCCACATCATTTCCTACCTATGAATTCAAGCTTCATTTTCTCAATTACTAAAGCAGATATGTGCTGTGTACCAAGAATTAAAAAAAAAAAAAGAGGAAAGGAAATCAATGCCCCTGCACATACCAAATCAAACCCAAATGGGAAGACTCATGAGCAGGGATTAATTATCACTAAAAAAATGCACAAAAAACAAACATAACTCTGATCCTCCAGCTGCTCAATACAGAGGATCGACAAAAGCTCTAAGTTCACTGAAGCTATAAAAATTATAATTGTGGTTTTCAGAAACATTTGCGATGTATTTCAGACAAACATTACAGAATTCCAATTTTAGGCACATGTCTCTCTAGAAATGGTGCCTATTGGGGGAGTCTGTCTGGCTATTAGTTTCCATCGATTTGTTAATGCATGCACAAAACGTATCTATAAAGCCAATGCTGAAGAGAGGCTATTAGGTGCCCAGGCAAACCTTCCATCTTGCGCCCTTCCAATTAACAGTTGGGCTCCTTGGCCAGCCAACAATCATGATCAGTCCAACACCACCAAGCTCATTTTTTTTGGTGAACATAAGAGTAGCCATACTGGGTCAGACCAATGGTCCATCTATCCCAGTATCCTGTTTTCCAAACTGTGGCCAAGCCAGGTCACAAGTACCTAGCAGAAACCCAAATCATGGCAAAACTCCATGCTACAAATCCCAGGGCAAGTAGTTTCTTCCCATGTCTGTCTCAATAGCAGACTATGGACTTTTCCTCCAGGAATTTGCCCAAACCTTTTTTAAACCCAGATACGCTAACTGCTGTTCCCACATCCTCCGGCAAAGAGTTCCAGAGCTTAAATATTCGTTGAGTTAAAAAAATGTTTCTCCTATTTCTTTTAAAAGTATTTCCATGTAACTTCCTCGAGTGCCCCCTAGTCTTTGTACTTTTGGAATGAGTAAAAAATCGATTTACTTCTACTTGTTCTACACCACTCAGGATTTTGTAGACCTCAATCATATCTCCCCTCATCCGCCTCTTTTCCAAGCTAAAGAGCCCTAACCTCTTTATCCTTTCCTCATATGAGAGGAGTTCCATCCCCTTTATCATTTTGGTCACTCTTCTTGAACCTTTTCTAATTCTGCTATATCTTTATTGAGATACGGCGATCAGAACTGAATTCAATACTCAAGGTGCAGTCACACCATGGAGCGATACAGAGAAATTATGGTATTTTTGGTCTTATTCACCATCCCTTTCCTAATAATTCCTAGCATCCTGTTTGCTTTTTTGCCTGCCGCCACACACTGAACAGAAGATTTCAGCGTATTACCTACAATGGCACTCAGATCTTTTTCTAGAGCGCTGACCCCAAAGTGGAACCTAGCATCAGGTAACTATGATTTGAGTTATTCTTTCCAATGTGCTTCACCTTGCAGTTGTCCACATTAAATTTCATCTGCCATTTGGCCGCCAAGTCTTCTAATTTCCTAAGGTCTTCCTGCAATATTTCACAGTCCACACGCGTTTTAACAACCTTGAATAGTTTTGTATCATCTGCAAATTTGATCATCTCACTCGTCATTCCGATTTCCATATCATTTAGAAATATGTTAAGTAGTATCGATCCCAGTACAGATCCCTGCGGCACTCCACTGTTCACTCTCCTCCATTGAGAGAAATGACCATTTAACCCTACCCTCTGTTTTCTGTCCAATTACCAATTCGTAATCCACACCAGAACCTTGCCTCCTATCCCATGACTCTTTAATTTTCTCAGGAGTCTCTCATGACGAACTTTATCAAAAGCTTTCTGAAAATCTAGATATACTACATCAACAGGCTCTCCTTTATCTACATGTTTATTCACGCCTTCAAAGAAATGAAGCAAATTGGTGAGGCAAGACTTCCTTCGGCTGAACCCATGCTGGCTCTGTCCCATTAAACCATGTTTGTCTTCGTGTTCTATAATTTTATTCTTTATAATAGTTTCCACTATTTTGCCCTGCACTCCCTCCTTGTTCCAGCGCCACCTCCAAAATGGCGGCACCCTACCCTGCCCAGTGCATCCTGGGATGTGTGGGATGGGGCTTCCTTACCATATAAGGGAGAAACTAGCTAATATGATACGGAAGCCCCATACATACATTTATTGTTCTTTTGTTTAGAATCTGTAGCATGATAAATAGTGCACTCATGGGTACTAACATTATAGTATTACTCTAAGCAAAGACAGCACACAGTTGAAGCTTTGGTCTTTTTAATTTTCTTGGTTAACATTACTTTGTGAAGTGTAATGAGTTTGTAGAATAATCGGTGGAAGAGCAATGGAGTTTTAATTTTCTTTTTATAGCTGCCTGTAATAGCCCAAAACAATTAAAGGAACGTTTCATTACCCAGAAACAAGTCTCACATTCCTGAGGGGGCTAGTCTGGCCTAGTCTTTAATTGGACAACCCACTGGTAGGCAGATTACATTGTCAGCATTTAGAGTCACAGTGTGAAAACTTGCACCAGTAATGGAGACTCACACAGTATGTTAAAAGAATACAAAAGGCAGGCTGTGTAAGGGGCAACAGCCAGCAAACACAGAGGAACTATGACTGGACCTCCGAGGCCTGCAGATCTGAGTATTGTCTGTCTAAATTTACTCCCCAACTTCAAATCGTATTAAGTAATATTGCCGTAAACATCTGTAGCAATTGTAGTAAACAGTCATATATACTATTTATTTATATTCTTTTTTTATTTATTAGGATTTATCTACTGCATATTTAAAGAAATTCACCAAAAGCAGTGTACAACAAGAACAATCTGGACATAGGCAATGGACAATTTCAGCAGAAAAAAAATATTCAAATAGCAGTACATAGTATGCTACTAACAATAAAACATCTTAATAGGTAGCATAGGGCAGATAAGATAAATAAGTTAGGGGCCCTTGTACAAAGTCACAGTAAAAAGTGGCCTGCGGTAGCGTGGGCAATATATTTTTGGCGCATGCTGGGCCACTTTTTACCACAGCTGGGAAAAAGGCCATTTTTTATTAGGCCGGGAAATAGGCGTGCGCAAAAATTAAAACTAGCACGCACCTATTTACACACTTGTCTTTAGATTGTTCTCTTGTCTTTTAGATTGTAAGCTCTTTGAGCAGGGACTGTCCTTCTATGTTTAAATTGTACAGCGCTGCGTAACCCTAGTAGCGCTTTAGAAATGTTAGTTAGTAGTAGTAGTAGTAGCACCTATTTACAGCTTACTGCCAGCTATGGACCTAGCGGTAAGGGCTCACATGCTACCCATATGGTAACCATGCAGTGTGTGCCAACATGGCTGCGCTGTTGATTACCATTGGGAACGCTCCCGCAGTAGAAAATAGAAAAATATTTTCTTCTGTGGGATTCGGCGTGTGCCAAACTCAAAATTACCACCGTGTACACACGCTACCCCAGCAGTTGTGCAGATTTGGCGCACGCTACCGCATGCTAACCGTCCCGCGGCTTTGTGAAAGGACCCCTTAGAGAATAAGGAGACTAACTTTAAAAAGTTGCATGTGGCGTTAGAAAGGTGCATGAATAATAACTGGGTAGGAGTGGCCGTCTTTGTCCTTGTGTGTGTGTGTGTGTGTGTGTGTGTGTGACTAGTCATTGAAGGTTTGGAAGAAGAGCCGTGGTGAAGCTCAAGTAAGCCATGCTGTTTTTGGTTGCTGTATTATTCCACTTTATTGATAATTAAATAAAAACAAAACAAAGATTAAAAAAAGAAAACAAAATATAACACATTTTCTGACTTGCTTTTGAAAGTTACTGTTCTGACCTGAAGAAGAAGATTTAGGAGCTCATTTCTGAAACAGAAAAATGTTCAAAAAGTGGCACAAAGCAGCAGATGGATTTTTTTTTTGGTCCAAAACATCCACATTGCTATTGTTGAAACTCATTTTAAGATGTTTTTCTATGTAATTTGTCTTCAGTGCATCCAAATCACAAGGGGCGTGTTGGGATGGGATTTGGGCATTCCCAGAACTTGGAACTTTTCTGTCATAATGAAACAAAGCAAAAATGTCCAGGGCTAACAGATATTTTTGGTCTACAGTAGACCTGTTTCAATCATGACTAAGTCACAAAAATGTGCCCTAAATGACCAGATGACTACTGGAAGGATTAAGGCATGACCCCCCCTTACTCCCCCAGTGGTCACTGGCCCCCTCCCACCCCCCAAAGATGTGAATGAAGCACTACATATCAGCCTCTATGACAGTTTCAGATTTTATGGCCAGTGCTATTAGAGCAGCAAGCAGATCCCTGGAGTAGCCTAGTGGTCAGTGCAGTGCACTATAGAGTACATAAGTACATAAGTATTGCCATACTGGGAAAGACCAAAGATCCATCAAGCCCAGCATCCTGTTTCCAACAGTGGCCAATCCAGATCACAAAAACCTGGCAAGATCCCAAAAAAGTACAAAACATTTTATACTGCTTATCCCAGAAATAGTGGATTTTCCACAAGTCAATTTAATAACGGTCTATGGACTTTTCCTTTAGGAAGCCGTCCAAACCTTTTTTAAACTCTGCTAAGCTAACTGCCTTTACCACATTCTCTGGCAACGAATTCCAGAGAAGAGGACCCAGACCCATATCCCTCTCTTACACTTGTGATGGAAAGTGTGAGCACTCCAAAACCCACCAAAAACCTACTGTACCCCCAAATTTTTGAATAAAGAAACTTAGCCTTTAAAAAACCCCTCCTGTACCCACATATAGGTGACACAGGGCTATCGTTGGGGTACAGAAAGATTTTGGTGGGTTTTGGAGGGCTTATCATAGAATATAAGGGGGTAAGGTTGAGATATGCACCTGGGCCCTTTTTTGTGAGGTCCACTGCATTCCCCACTTCTCTGCTGGGCTGTCAGTGGTGCCAATCTACTGAGAATGCTGGTCCCTCCTATGTCCCAACGGCTTCTTTTTGTGCACTTTTCCCTTGGACATTTTTCCCCCCTAAATAGTCATAAAAGTAAAATGCAGTGAGCACAAAACATCTGAAAATGTCCAGGAAATAGCCATTTTCGAAACAAAATGATAGACATTTTCTGGTTCAAAACTGGCCATGTTCACCACTTGATTTTTGGATGTTTTCAGCAAAACGTCCAAAATCGGATTTAGACGTCATATGGAAGATGCTCCTTTACACCTCTGAAAGGTAGTTATAAGGGGCTAAATCTATAAGCAGTCACTTCGTTATAGGCAGCAAGAATGTGCATAAATTTGTATTTGGCTATAGCTCACAGCTTTTGTGGAAGTACCTCAAGGTCGGTTACATTCAGATACTCTAGGTATTTCCTTGTCCCTTTTACCAAACTGCAATAAAAAGTGGCCTTACTGTGTTCTTATGCAGGTCGTTTCTGCACGCTAAGGCCATTTACTGCATGAGTAAAATAGATGCTTTTTCTATTTTTTTTTTAATTAATGGCCATGCATTAATTTTCCCATTAGCATGTGGGTCCCTACCCCAACCTATTTTGTAGGCGGTAAAGGCTCACATGCTAATCACGCGCTTAACAGTTAGCACATGGCAATGTAGCTGATTAGTGCAGAACAGGCCTGCTCTGTACTCCTAACCCACCCACCCTATTTTTTTAGCGCATTGGAAGCACGCACCGATCACAAAATTACCACAGGGCACCTGAGCGCATCCCACTGTAAGGCCTTTATTGCTGTGGTAAGCATGCATTAGTACTTACTGTAGCTTAGCAAAAGAACCCCTAAGTTTGTACCAGTGGCATAGCTACAGGGAGACAAGAGGGCCTGGGCCACCCTCAAATTGGCTCTGGGGCCCCGGGTTTGGCTGGCAGGGGTCCCCAAACCCCACCAGCTGAAACATTTATCCCATGCTGGTCTTGCCGCATTGCCTACCCTGCTCTTCTCAACAAGGGCGTAGCCAGACTTCGGTGGGAGGGGGGTGGGTCCAGAGCCCGAGGTGAGGGGGCACATTTTAGCCCCCCTGCCATTTTTAAGCCCCCGCCGCCACCACCACCACCTTCGACCCCAGGACGTCACTCACAGAAACAGAAGCCTGCCCTTGCAGATCAGCAACGCGACCACACCAGCAAAGGTACCTGACAGCGGTGGGAGGGGGGGGGGGGGTCGAAGGGGTTGGCAGTGGGGGTGCAGGGCCAAATCTATGGGGGCCCATACCTCCACGTAGCTATACCCCTGCTTCTAAGTTGTGCCATGCATGCTCATTTTATGAAACTGAGAATTCATGCATGCTCAGTTTCATTAAAATGAGCATGCACGGTGCGACTGAGAACAGAGCAGGGCAGGCAATGCGAGACCAGTGCGGGACAAATGCTACAGCTGGCAGGGTTGGAGACCCCCACCAGCCAAGGTACCATCATATGGCAGCGGTGACAGCGTCGGGGGGCGGTGGCAGAGAGGTGGCCCATAATGTGCCCCCCTGTCAAGATCTGGCTACTCTCCTGATTTGTACCTGAGGCAATGGAGGGTTAATTGACTTGTCCAAGGTCACAAAGAGCACCAACATTCTAGTCACTTACCCCCAGATTCTATATAGCGCACCTAGAGTTAAGCGTGGTTCTGCATGTAAATCTAGGCATATTCCATAACTACCCATGAAGATTAATTGTTTTAACAAGCTGTTAAGCGTTGTTAACAGTTCTTAACATGCAATAACGAGCACTAATTGGCAAAAATTAGAATTTATGCGCGTACATTGCCAAGCGTATTCTGTAACGTACTGCGCCTAAATTCTAAAGCATGCAGGCAAGAAGGGGCGTGCCTACAGGCATTTTGTGGGTGTTCAAAAATGTACACGTATTGTTATAAAATATAGGCCAATGCATGTAAATCTACATGCAGGGATTTACACCAGCTTTTCACTGGTGTAAATGGACGCCCATAGATTTAGTCACATGAACTACACCTAAGCGCATGTAGATTTACGCACAGTATTTAGAATATGCTTAGGCATAATTGCCTAACACGCACTAATTGTAGGTCCCATATATAGAATTGGATCCTTAAAGGTATATATGAACATATACAGGTGTAAATTAGCAGTTTCTGGCTAAGTGGTACCTCAAATATTGTGTTCAGTTCTGGTCACCACATCTCAAAAACAATATAGTGGAATTAGAAAAGTTGCAGAGAAGGGCGACGAAAATGATAAAGGGGATGGGACGACTTCCCTATGAGGAAAGGCTAAAGCGGCTAGGGCTCTTCAACTTGGAGAAAAAGCGGCTAAGGGGAGATATGATAGAGGTCTATAAAATAATGAGTGGAGTTGAACGGGTAGATGTGAAGCGTCTGTTTATACTTTCCAAAAATACTAGGACTAGGGGGCATGCAATGAAGCTACAATGTAGTAAATTTAAAACAAATCGGAGAAAATTTTTCTTCACTCAACATGTAGTTAAACTCTGGAATTCGTTGCCAGAGAATGTGGTAAAGGCGGTTAGCTTAGTGGAGTTTAAAAAAAGGTTTGGATGGCTTCCTAAAGAAAAAGTCCATAGACCACTATTAAATGGAGTTGGGGACAATCCACTATTTCTGGGATAAGCAGTATAAAACGTTTTGTACTTTTTTGGGATCTTGCCAGGTATTTGTGACCTGGATTGCCCACTGTTGGAAACAGGATGCTGGGCTTGATGGACCTTTGGTCTTTCCCAGTATGGCAATACTTATGTACTTATGCCTAGATGCGCTGGCATATACTTTGTGGGTGTTCACAAGGGTGGGGTACTTAATTATGTGCATAGATCAGGGGCGAACTGACCATTGGGACAGTAGGGCAGAGCCTCCCACATAGTAGGAGGTCCACTATCTCCTAGCATTCATCCAGAAGCATTGCTAGGTGGGCACCAGGGGATAAGCATGTGGGATCGCTAGGTCAATGGTTGGCGGTAAGGTCGCAGACCCAAAATGAACACGCGGCAATTTTGATTTTGCAGCACATCCATTTTCGGCAAAAATTTTAAAAAGGCTTTTTTTACAGACACGCTGAAAAATGGATTGGCGCACACCCAAAACCCACGTCTACACTGCTGCAAGCCATTATTCAGCACACCTTAGTAAAAGGACCCCTAAATCTTGGATAAGATGGCTCCAAGCACATATTTCGGTAAAGGGAATTCCATAAGGAAGGAGCTAAATATGCAAAGGCTTTATTTCATGTTGATTGGTAGTGAACCTCTTGTGCTGCTGAGATCCAAAGGCACGGATCATTAAGAGAACGAAAAGCTGTAGCTGAAGTATGGCGCTGTATTACTAGTGACAAGTAGGAGGCAGTATCAGAGCAGAGGAATTTGTGAGTGAGTATAATTAAAAGGGTCCCTTAATTACTTGTTTTTTCTTAGGTAAAATCGGACCAGTTTCAGGAACTCACTTTCCATATATAAAAAAAAACAGTCAGGAATTGTCTGAGGGATGAAAATGCAATCCAATCCTTTATTCACACCCCTGTCACGTTCACACAAGCACTGTATCTCTCTAGCCTTTGGTGGTGGTGTTCCTCAATTTTGGAGGGCTAACAGCACATCAGGATTAGTGACAAGTTAGACAAGGGGCAATTCTCAAGCTGTCTGTTTTGGGACAAAAGTCTGCTGGCAGCCTCAGACTGTAATTTTGGATTCCTTGTGGGATGCTGTAGTGAGCCTAGATAGCGCAGTGGCCCCATTCATTCATTTATTTATTTAGCATCATTTTTATTAATCATGCATCATACCATACATAAACTGTGCAAAAAAAATATATACAATATTTCAACATGATCAACAGAAGAACAAGAGACAGAAGGTTCACTACACAGTCTTCAAATCAAACTCTAAAGTCCCAGGGGGACAGTGCACAAATATTAAACCTTGTATCCTCCAGCCAACAATAACATGTTAGCATGAAACAAACTTTTACATTTACTCCCTTTTACTCACATCCCCCCTTCCCTAAATCCCCATCACATTACTGTCAGACACATAGAATGCAATACATAGCTGTGCTTATCTGTGTGTACATACATGCTATCACTAACTCCAAATTATCTGAGAAAAGAAAAAAACATGAAAGAAAACCATATCAAAAAGAGTCTGTGATAATATCAGTGCCATCGCTATGACTCATAACCAGGAAGCAGCGCCAAAGGGATACATAGCCCACCCATACTAATTATTGGCTCTTGGCATATGATTTAAGTTCATAGGGTGCCATTTCTGTAAGGGAGGTCTTCAGGTGATCACCAGAACTGTAAGACTACCTTTTTAACCAACAAAACTGCAATAAAAAAAATTTAACCTGACCCTTTGACAGACCCTGATCAATAAAAACTTGGTCATCCCCGGCAATGGTGTGAAACAAATCGGCCCTATCATCAGGCTACTGCAGGAGCCCGGCAGTAGTGCTGGAGGGTGCTGTATACCATTTCTGGTGTTCAATAAATTAATTTTTTTAGCACTGGGGGCTTACTCTGCAGTAATCGGTTACTACCACATAAGGGCTCCCCCAGGAAATGGCCACTCAGCAAGTGCCATTTCCATTTTTTAAAAAACCCCTCTTTTTACACACTGCAGTAAAATGGGGCTTTGGTCTGTGGCAAACCCACCATCAATGCCACCGCAGGGATCCTTTTACCGCTGCTTGGTAAAAGGGCCCCTAAATAAATAAGAAAATTATCTCTCATCTGTGTGGTTTTAAGTATGCACTCTTTTCACATTTTCTATATGTCTGCTATCTCATAAAAGAAAAAAAACATTTTTGCCTTAACTAACCCACCCTTTAGTTAGTCTTCTTAATGTTTCTTTCAGAATTATCTATCAAAATTTGTCAGTCTGGCTCTTATGCTTTGTCCCTTTTTTTAAATACATAATACTAAGAAATAATTTCATCTAGAGAAAATCCATTTTATGTCTTATAAATATTTCAAAAAATGTTTCAAAAAATAGTACTTAGCTGCATTATGTCTTTCTCCCAAACAGTCATCGGTCAGGGCCCAATGCCTATTTGTGAGAAAGACATTACGCTGCTAAGTACTATTTTTTAAAATATTTATAGATTTTGTGCAGGGAGGTTTTTTATGCCGATGATGAAGTCCTGCTCGACCAGCTAACTGCTGGAAGCTTCTTGAGGCTTTTTCCTCCTATGCCTTTTTGATGCTTGCATTTATATTCATGAGAACCTAGATCTATGTATTATTGAGTTGATAACATTTTTGGTTCTCATCACAGTGTGTGTTTTGTAGTTTAGTACCATCAGCTCCAACTCAGGTAATTATTTTCCTTGACTCTAATTAAACTTTCTCCCCTTCTCCTCGCCTTCTTTGCCCTCTCCATTTTCCCTCCTCTCTCCCCTTCTCCTCCTCCCTCCCTCACCAAGGTAAGTGTAGGCAAGAAGTGTTTGCCTGGCCAGGACTATCAGCAGGGATTGGAAGACTACTCCGACTGCCAGGAGGTGGGATTTCAGCTGCTTCCAGCAAACATGCAGCTAGGTCAAGGCAGGAGTGGGCAATTAGTCTGATGAGGCAGAAGCAGAAGATTCAACCAGTGGAAAGGGACAAAAATGCTCAACTTTGGAACAAGTGCAAGAGGAAAGAGGCAAGCAGGATGGAGAGGATGAGATAAGCCAAGCAAGACCTATCAGAGGAGCCCCATGTGGGCAGATCAACTCCCGGTTCTATAGCACCAGCACCACCACTCTCATCTGAGCCCATCCAGTATGGGGGACTCTAGGCCATACCACTTACTGCCAGTCTGCTCTGTAGTTGCTGGTGTTCACTCAGCTACTGCTACAACAGATCATATAAGTGCAGGGACACCTTGCCTGGGCTCTACACCCTTACCACTCTCTGATGAGTACCTGTCCAGGGAGCTCCTTCTCACAACAACTCTTCTACTTCTATCCCATTGTCAGTTGGTGTACCTCAGGGATCTGTCCTGGGACCTCTTCTCTTCTCCATCTATACTTCTTCCCTTGGTACTCTGATCTCATCCCATGGTTTTCAGTATCATCTTTACGCTGATGACTCCTAGATCTACCTCTCCATACCAGAAATCACAGCCGAAACCCAGGCCAAAGTATCAGCCTGCCTGTCTGACATTGCTGCCTGGATGTCTCAGCGCCATCTGAAACTAAACATGACCAAGACTGAGCTTCTTATCTTTCCCCCTAAACCAACCTCTCCTCCTCCCCCATTCTCTATTTCTGTGGATAACACTCTCATCTTTCCTGTCTCATCAGCTCGTAACCTTGGGGTCATCTTCGACTCTTCCCTCTCCTTCTCTGCACATATTCAACAGACTGCTAAAACCTGTCGTTTCTTTTTCTATAATATCAGCAAAATTCGCCCTTTCCTTTCTGAGCACACTACCAGAACCTTCATCCACGCTCTTATCACCTCTCGCTTAGACTATTGCAACTTGCTTCTCACAGGTCTCCCACTTAGCCATCTCTGTCCTCTTCAATCTGTTCAAAATTCTGCTGCATGACTAATATTCCGCCAAGGTCATTATGCTCGTATTAGCCCTCTCCTCAAGTCACTTCACTGGCTTCCTATCCGTTTCCGCATACAGTTCAAACTCCTTTTATTGACTTATAAGTGCATTCACTCTGCTGCTCCTCAGTACCTCTCCACTCTCATCTCTACATTCCTGCCCGGGAACTCCATTCACTGGGTAAATCTCTCTTATCTGCACCCTTCTCCTCCACTGCTAACTCCAGACTCCGTTCCTTTTATCTTGCTGCACCATATGCCTGGAATAGACTTCCTGAGCAGGTACGTCAAGCTCCATCTCTGGCTGTCTTCAAATCTAAGCTAAAAACCCACCTTTTTGGTGCTGCTTTTAACTCCTAACCCTTATCTCTTGTTTGTCCTGTTTGTCTGCCCTAATTAGATTGTAAGCTCTGTCGAGCAGGGACTGTCTCTTCATGTTCAAGTGTACAGCGCTGCATATGTCTAGTAGCGCTATAGAAATGATAAGTAGTAGTAGTAGTACAACTGGAAATAGGGGCGGGGGTGAGGGAAAGGGATTAAGTATAGGGCACTAACCTGAAGCTGTCTGCAGACACCATCATGTGGAGAGAGCCAAATGCATGACCACAGTTTTCTCGGTGCAGCAATTCTTCGCTGTCTCACTTCCTCTCTCTTCCTCCAGCTTACAGTAGAGATGTTCTGTGTCAGCCACAGGGGGGCAGGACCTGGGAACTATTCACCATTCCACTTTCTGCCACTGTTGGCTTCCTGTACACGTTGTCTGCTTCTCTTTAAGTGATGGGGCTGGACTCTCTGTCACCTACATGATTTAATGGCTGTTTTGCAGCCTCTTCTTGTCTTGATGGGCTTTGGAGACCCCCACTGGCATCAGCTTCTCTTGCAGCTGCAGGCACTCTCCCTTTGTGTTTGAGTTGTAGATGCGCATGTGCCTTTACAACTAAAACTTCATGTATACCAATGGATGGACAGACAGACTAACAAACTCTCAAAAACAGGTTCTATCACTCAAGCAAAACACACCTAAAAATCCAAAGTACACACATCATAAATCAGGATGAGTCTCTCATTCATTTGGAAATGGCTTTCTTGGCAGCTTTGTCTCCTGAGACAGAAGGATACAGTGCCAGAAAGCTTTCAGTATGTAGCCTGTTTTCTTTCTGGGATGTTAGAACTCTTGCAGAGTTTGGAATTGGGCAAAGGCTGAAAGCAGAGAAATAAAAGGGGACCATGGTATACCATTCATTTCCCACTGTTAAGGAATCCACAAAATCATCTGTAGGCACTAAGAAGGGACAACAGGTGTGAGGTCATAAAGGCAAAGAATATTTACAGAAAGAAGCATGGCATTAGACACCTCATTAGAGAAAAAAATGAGTTTACGGGCTGAGGAGGAACAAATTATCTGCAATCGTCATGGGGAAATTGAAAATTATCCCCACAATCTAGAAGGCTGGAGCATTCCCCCACCCCCACCCCCAAGGTAGAGAATGGGAGAAAAGTCTTTAATGGAATAATTGCAAATCTTCTATGAAGACTGTATAAAGTACTGCAAAAAAACATTTAAATAGACTGTGAATACAAAGTCCTTACTACCCTGAGAATACAGTAGCAAAAAAACAGCCATGTATAGCACTGTCAATATGTTTGAGAACCCATAAGATATTCAATCACAATTAAGCTCTGTCATCCAATTTACATAATAGACGTTTGCTTTCAGCTTCACTTGATGCTATGCCGACCAGAATCCCGAACAGCTATGGTTAGCATCAAAGGATCTGCTGAGTTCCAGAAAACTATAAATTACTGTATATAAGAAAAACATAACCTTGCATTTTTTTGATTTGGATGTACCTCTTGCAAAGCTATTATTTAGAACCAAGCTGTCTATATTGTGAAAGTGCTGTATCGCTCTTAAGTCTATAATAACATCAGACAAGCATCAGTCTGTCAGGGGCCTTCATTCTGTGGGTGAGATTCTTTCACTGAGGTGTTTCGCCTGATGTCACAAATTGCTAAAACATACCAGTTATTACTTCTGTCATTTCACCATGATGTTGCCTTCTGGGTAATGGAATGCTTAATTTAATTTAAAAATCTTATGTTCTGCTTATTAATCAATGGAATGTACAAAGCGGATTACAAACACAAGGCTTTAGCAGAATTTACTTTGTGTTATATATTTAAAGAATCCCTAAGGCTTGTATTGACCTTTCATAAAAGTATTCCATGGGAATGATGTACATTTTTTTTCTCTCTTGGTTTGATTTGAAGCTTGGGTAAATAAACCAGTCCTCTAAGCTTTCTGTCCAAACTCTTATCATAACATGACATTATTAAATACCATTAGCAAACACTGCTTGGCCATACATTAATCAAATCAATAAAATTCTACAGTTCACACTGTAGCACATTGGAATCAGAGGCTTGCACAAGGTCACCCTGTTTGTGGAAGATGCTGAAACTGGCTATTTAATATTTCAACTTTTGTTTAAGCTGCATTCTGACATGTTTAATGTGAAACAGGAACTGAAAACCAGGCCTGATTTACTTGTTCTTTCTGACCTCAAACCAGGTGGTTAATCTGTACAGAACTGCTCCCCTGCAGAGAAATTTAAAAAAATGTAGGAGTCTATGTAATAAATGTGCATTAAAGCTACCATAAATCAACCTTTATCAATCCTAAAATGTATGGGCAGGTGTGTCATCCAATAAACAATCTTTACAGGAACCCAACACCTGATGGTGTCTAAATAGCGAGTATCCAGAACTCAAAGACCTCGGCAGCGACTCTTTTCACGCAGGGACATCATCGGAAGCTTCTGCCCTCTTGAAAAATAATCAGTTGGCAATCTTATTAGAAATTGATGATAAGTATTTGGGTATGATAAGTCCCAGCAAATTAAAATTGAATTTAGAGATCACGTGGGTAATCAGGGATTAATAATATTTGTAGACATTGCTTAGGTGTAGCTTTCGGGTAGGTGGGGTGGCTAGTGCCTTCCCCTAAATGTTGTGTCACTACTGAATTATTCCCCACCCCTTATGTCACTGAGGCTTCCTTGCCCTTTGTCCACCCAAAATAAGCAGGCAAACTACAACTATGACATATTGCATTCCTAGTTGTTGTCTGTGTGTGAAATTGTGGTCATTGTTCAACTAGAAAGAAAGCTACCCAAAAGTGGTAACTGTGCAGACACTGCATCTATAAGTAAAGATGACTAAAAACATATGGAAGTTGTAGCAATGGGGCCTTCTGGTGTGACAGTGGATCAAAGTAGCTTTCACCGTTGGTGAGAAATGAAGAACCCTACTTCTATATTTAATTTGCACAGAGGTCCTAGACATTTTCCAGACTTTAGGAGGGGAAAAGTAAAAAAAAAAAGTTGACCAGAATGATGATGCAGCCACCAAAATACTGAGGGAATTTTTTTCAACCAACTAATGATGCATGCGAGTACTACAGAACAAAATACCTCTAAAATTAGCTGAAAATGGACATTTTGAAAAACTTCTCCAAGGATTTGGAGGAGGAAGGAGGAAAGAAAGATTAAGGTATAGTCAAACTAGGCAAAGGCTTTCAGGATATCCACAATGAAATAAATTTCCATATGCCAGAGGTTCAGTATCTGTAAATTCATCTCATGAATATTCATTGTGGATATCCTAAAACCCTGACAGGCTGTGGGGTCCCAGGGACAGGTTTAGGAAGTCTTGACCTAGGCAACAGGATTTGGGGGATGGGGCAGGGCATAGGCCAACAAGGGATAGAAGGATTGGGGTGTAAACCTACCAGATATGCTTTAATCTAGCCTTGACTGGGCCATGTGCAGGAAACAGAAGGTGTCATCAGTTGTGCACACTAATCAGTACACACAGGACAAGAGGTGACTTCATCAGACATTCATGTCATTAACTAATGCCATGAACTGACGTCTTCCACTGCCTGAGTCATTAGGTTGTCACTGCATGTCCTTCCCTCTCTCCCTTCCTCCCCTTACACTCAATAGTTCTTCAACCATTTAAGCAAACTTCCAGCACCCAATAAACACAGAAAGCAGTAAGCAGTGAAACAGATACTGCAAGTTTTAGAGGCTGGAGAGAGTGCTTGCTGGGGTTTGGAGGAGGAGGAGGGGTGGAGAATGGAGAATAGGAGTAGCCTAGTGGTTAGTGCAGTGGACTTTGATCCTGGGGAACTGAGCTCGATTCCCACTGCAGCTCCCTGTGACTCTGGGCAAGTCGCTTAACCCTCCATTACCCCTGGTACAAAATAAGTACCTGAATATATGTAAACCGCTTTGAATGTAGTTGCAAAAACCTCAGAAAGGTGGTATAGCAAGTCCTATTTCCCTTTCAGGTTCTGAGGGAAAAGGGAAAGAGTGCTTGCTGGGATCAAGGGACATTTTTAAACCTATAACTTAATGTGACATAGTTAGACGGGAAGGCTAATGTACTGATGTTCATACATTTTGGGGGTTTGAATAATATTTTCATTATGTCTCAAGGATCAGTCCAGACAAATGGATTGTGTGACCATCTGCCAGCAGGTGGACATAGAGCACTCTAATAAGTTGTGCCTCATAAGCTCGTGTGCTTAGTAACCAAGCCAGTATTCTGTATCTCCAGCAGGCTCCTGTACACTGTGGTGACTTGTGTGTGGCCTCCTATCCTGCTTGCAGGTTAAATTGAGTTTGGGGTTGAGAATATCCTATGCCTCAGGTGTAAACCTAGTCTAGGTCCCTCCCTGCTCCCCCATTGCCACTTTCTACCTCTTTATTTCAGTCTTCCCTTCTCTTTTTCTCCTGCTTCTATAAAAAAATGTTTAAAAAACAGCCACTGTGGTTCTTTTTGAGAGCGCTTGTGCTGTCGGAAAATTGTGGGCTTCAGTACCTTGGAGGTCACAAAACTGGCTGTTTTCTGTGACTATATTTATTATAGTCTCTATGTCTGAGTCTATTAAATCTTGTGTGCTGTGGGGGTAAGATCTCGGCCACCAGTTCCTGCATGCTTTGCTATACTTTACTTCTGTAGACATGCCGTTTTTGCCTACTTTGGCCACAATACTCCGTTTCCGGGAGTTCAATCCAGCCCTGCTCTGATGGCAGTTTTGGCGGGCTCAGCACCAATGGCTCCTGCACTCCGTAAGGCTTCGGCAGCCATTTTGTCAGTGGTTTCATCACCCGCTACAGTGTCCTGGGATGTTGGTTTTACGGGGGTAGAAGTCTCTGCCCTGCTGTTTTCAGCTGAATGTGTTCTTTTATTAATTTGGCCTTTTTATTAAAGTGAGCTCAAGCTGCCTCTCTTTCTTCCCCTCACATTGCTTTTGAACACAGCTGTGACATTGTCTAAGAGCACATGCACTGGCCTCCCACGAAGAAGAGGTGGAAAGGTTAGTAGAGCTTTCTGAACAGCTCGAAGTACCAATCTATTGATGGACTAGGAAGCTTCCACTCTCGACTAGCGGCCCTGTGCAGAGTGGTGGAGATAATGGGCTCCCTATCTAAAGAGGCTGGCATCGTAGGTGAGAACACACCAACTGCGAGTATAAAGTCAACCCCACCTGAGTGTGCACAGGGAGAAGCCACCAAGTCAGACTCCATCTTGTAACTATGGATTGGTCCAGACTTTCTTGGTATGCATACCTCATCCGTCTTCAAATCACTCCTTGGTTAATTCTTCCTCCGCAGACAGGCTTATTGCACCAAGGTCCAGTACTTATGAAGGATCCCTCCCGCTTTGATCTTATGGCCTGGCTCTTGAGAGGGCATGATTGAGGAAGAAGGGTTATGCGAATGATGTTATTTCTACCTTGCTGCAAGCCCGAAAGTGGTCCACTTCTTCTTATGCTAGAGTGTGGAGAACTTTTGAGAACTGGTCTGCACAGAATGGTGTTTCTCCATTTTGTGCTTCCTTGTCTCAAATTTTATCCTTCCTTCAGGAGGGTTTCAAAAAGGCTTGGCTCAATTCACTCAAGGTTCAGGTGGCAGCACTGGCGTGTCATAGAGGCAAGATAAAGAATGTCACATTGGCTGCTCACCCTGATATTGTGCGATTCCTTACTCATCAGTGTCCCTCTCTCCTCAATATTTGTCTTCAGTGGAGTCTTCAAGTGGTTCTTAAGGCTCTTCAATCAGTCCCCTTTGAGCCCCTTCATTTGACAACTATCAAACATCTTACTTTAAAGGCAGTATTTCTATTTGCCATTTCGTCGGCATGGAGAGTTTCAGAGCTTCAAGCTCTCTCTTGCAGGGATCTCTTTCTCTGTTTTTCTGACTCAGGCATTTCCATATGGGCAATTCCATCCTTTTTGCCGAAGATTGTATCTCCTTTTCATGACAATCACACTGTGTTTCTTCCTTCTTTTTCCGGGGAGGTCTATTCTGTGGAATACGCTTCCCTGCGATTGTTGGATGTGAAGTGCTTCCTTATGCTCCATCTTACCGCTACCAATGATCGTTTTGTCCTCTTTGCAGGACCCTAGAAGGGTTTTCCAGCCTCCAAAGTGACAGTGGCTCGATGGCTTAAGGAGGCTATTTCTTTGGCTTACATTCTGCTTACATTCTGCTGGATCAGGCGACCCTCAGGGGGAGGAATGCTGGCTTTGGCCTAACCCCTGGTAAGCCTTTCCTCTGCTGAGAGGTGCCCAGCTCTACCACCGGCTGCCTTTCAGGTGCTGTGGAGGACTTGCAGCTCATCTGCATATCCTTACAGCCTTCTCCGGGGTGACACCCAGGTCCACTCCGATCCACTCAGGGCCTCCGCTCTTTGTATCTAATCTTCTTCCAGTTGCTAAAGTACCTTAATCGTTTATGGCCCCTATTCACATTCTCTTCCTAGCTCTGTCCCTTCCTAATCTTTTCCCTCACCCCCTACCTCTCTCCGCTACAGGAACTCACTTCCCATCCATTGACTTCATCACCTCACCTTCTCTCCTACCCTCTTCCTCCCTCTTGGCTTTTAATCTCCGTCTCTTTCTTCCCTCCATTTTGCCTTCCCCATTCCACCTAAATACCTCTCGCCTTCGCCGCCTTCATGGCCACACCTCTCCTACTCTCCTCCGCTCTCTTTTACTCCTTCTCTTACTCTCAGCTGGTGACATCAATCCCAATCCTGGCCCTCCTCACCAACTATTATCCCAACTCTACAGATCTCACCGTGACCTCTCTAACCTCATCTCTATTCCTCTACTCCCCTCCTCTTCTCTGCCCTTCTCTTGCGCCCTATGGAATGCCCGCTCTATCTGTAACAAACTCCTCTATATCCAGGACCTCTTTATCTCACGTCACCTCCATCTGCTCGCCATAACAGAAACCTGGCTCTGCCCTGATGACTCTGCTTCAGTCGCAGCCCTGTGCCATGGCGGTTATCTATTTTCACATACTCCTCGCCCTGCTGGCCGTGGCGGCGGTGTTGGACTACTTCTCTCTCCCTCCTCCAGATTTCAACCCCTTCTTCCACCTCAATCTCACTGTTTTTCTTCCTTTGAAGTCCACTCTATCCGCCTTTTCTCTCCTCTGCCTCTTCGAATAGCGGTCATTTATCGTCCCCCTCATAAGTCCCTTTCATCCTTTCTCAGTGACTTTGACGCCTGGCTTGCCTTCTTCCATGATCCTTCCTCCCCCTCTCTCATCCTTGGTGACTTTAATATTCCTGCTAATGATCCTTCCAACTCTTATATTTCCAAGTTACTCGCTTTAACGTCCTCCTTTAATCTCCAACTATGCTCCACCTCCCCCACTCATCAAAATGGTCACTGTCTTGATCTCATCTTCTCCTCCAACTGTTCACCTTCTAGTTTCCTTGCCTCTGATCTTCCCTCCTCTGATCACCATCTTATAACTTTCACACTTAAATCTCCTCCCTCCCAGTCCCGTCCTATCTTATCTAATTTATCTAGGAATCTTCACGATATTGACCCTTCATCTCTATCCTCCCATGTTTCAAACCTCCTCTCTACTGTGGCACCATCCACGTCTGTCAATGAGGCTGTTTCTTCTTACAACAATACTCTATCCTCTGCCTTAGACACTCTTGCACCTTTGATGACCCGCCCTGTAAGGCTTGCAAAACCCCAACCTTGGCTGACTTCTAATATCCGCTACCTACGTTCCTGTACCTGCTCCGCCGAACGCCTCTGGTGGAAATCTCGGGCCCTTGCTGATTTCTTACACTTTAAGTTCATGCTGACCTCCTTCCAATCTGCTCTTTTACGTGCCAAACAGGATTATTATATCCAACTGACCAACTCTCTTGGCTCTAATCCTCGACTTCTCTTCACCACATTGAACTCTCTCAAGGTGCCCCCTCCCCCAACTCCCCCTTCATTATCTCCTCAGACCCTTGCTGAATTCTTTCACAACAAGGTTCAAAAGATAAACCTTGCTTTCTCTACCTCACCACCTCTCCCTCCACTAGTCCGTTCCCCTCTCTCTCCTTCCCCTCATTCCCTTTCCTCCTTTCCTGAAGTTACTATTGAGGAAACTACACTTCTCCTTTCTTCCTCAAAATGTACCACCTGTTCCTCTGATCCCATTCCCACCCACTTTCTTAATGCCATCTCTCCTGCTCTTATTCCTTTTATCTGTCACATTCTCAACCTCTCACTTTCCACTGCGACTGTCCCTGCTGCCTTTAAACATGCTGTGGTCACACCTCTCCTTAAGAAGCCTTCACTCGACCCCACTTGTCCCTCTAATTACCGACCCATCTCCCTCCTTCCTTTTCTCTCCAAATTACTTGAGCGTGCTGTTCACCACCGCTGCCTTGATTTTCTTTCCTCACATGCTATTCTTGACCCACTACAATCTGGTTTTCGCCCTCTCCACTCAACCGAAACTGCGCTTACTAAAGTCTCCAATGTCCTATTACTGGCTAAATCCAGAGGTCAATATTCCATCCTCATTCTTCTTGATCTTTCCGCTGCTTTTGACACTGTCGATCACAGCATACTTCTCGATACCCTGTCCTCACTTGGATTCCAGGGCTCTGTCCTTTCCTGGTTCTCTTCCTACCTCTCCCTCCGCACCTTTAGTGTTCACTCTGGTGGATCCTCTTCTACTTCTATCCCTCTGCCTGTCGGCGTACCTCAGGGTTCTGTTCTTGGTCCCCTCCTCTTTTCTATCTACACTTCTTCCCTTGGTTCATTAATCTCATCCCATGGCTTTTCCTACCATCTCTATGCTGATGACTCCCAAATCTACCTTTCTACCCCTGATATCTCACCTTGCATCCAAACCAAAGTTTCAGCGTGCTAGTCTGACATTGCTGTCTGGATGTCTCAACGCCACCTGAAATTAAATATGACCAAAACCGAGCTTCTCATTTTCCCCCCCAAACCCACCTCCCCGCTCCCCCCGTTTTCTATTTCTGTTGATGGCTCTCTCATGCTCCCTGTCTCCTCAGCTCGAAACCTTGGGGTCATCTTTGACATTTCTCTCTCCTTCTCTGCTCATATCCAGCAGATTGCCAAGACCTGTCGTTTCTTTCTTTACAACATCCGTAAAATCCGCCCCTTTCTTTCCGAGCACTCTACCAAAACCCTCATCCACACCCTTGTCACCTCTCGTTTAGACTACTGCAATCTGCTTCTTGCTGGCCTCCCACTTAGTCACCTCTCCCCTCTCCAGTTGGTTCAAAACTCTGCTGCCCGTCTCATCTCCCGCCAGGGTCGCTTTACTCATACTACCCCTCTCCTCAAGACCCTTCACTGGCTCCCTATCCGTTTTCGCATCCTGTTCAAACTTCTTCTACTAACCTATAAATGTACTCACTCTGTTGCTCCCCAGTATCTCTCCACACTCGTCCATCCCTTCACCCCTTCCCGTGCACTCCGCTCCATGGCTAAATCCTTCTTATCTGTTCCCTTCTCCACTACTAGCAACTCCAGACTTCGCACCTTTTGTCTCGCTGCACCCTACGCCTGGAATAAACTTCCAGAGCCCCTACGTCTTGCCCCATCCTTGGCCACCTTTAAATCTAGACTGAAAGCCCACCTCTTTAACATTGCTTTTGACTCGTAACCACTTGTAACCACTCGCCTCCACCTACCCTCCTCTCTTCCTTCCCGTTCACATTAATTGATTTGATTTGCTTACTTTATTTATTTTTTGTCTATTAGATTGTAAGCTCTTTGAGCAGGGACTGTCTTTCTTCTATGTTTGTGCAGCGCTGCGTATGCTTTGTAGCGCTATAGAAATGCTAAATAGTAGTAGTAGTAGTAGTAGTACTGGGTAGATTTGCTCCTATGCATGTCAAGGCTCAGTCTATCAGGTCTTTGGCAGAGTCTAGGGCAATTTTGTTGGCAGAGATCTGTCGGTCAGTGACATGGTTTTCTTCTCATTCCTTTCTTAAGCATTACCACTTGGATATGTCTGCTCCTTCCTTAGCTTCCTTCGGGGCTAAGGTTCTTATAGTCCCTCCCCTATTAAGGATTGCTTTTGTACATCCCATTTGTCTGGACTGATCCTTGGGATGTAATGGAAGGAAAAATTAATTACCTGATAATTTTCTTTCCTGTAGTCCCAAAGGATCAGTCCAGAGCCCACCCCTTCTGTAATGGTTTCAGTTTTTCCGGGTTACAGTATATGTAATTTTGGGTGTTTGTATTGTTCTGGTTCCATTATTTCTAAGGCATGAGTTTTGCTCTTGAAATATTT
The DNA here is from genome assembly GCF_901765095.1 of Microcaecilia unicolor. Classification (NCBI taxonomy): domain Eukaryota; kingdom Metazoa; phylum Chordata; class Amphibia; order Gymnophiona; family Siphonopidae; genus Microcaecilia; species Microcaecilia unicolor. Next base: position 476,522,185 of record NC_044033.1, on the reverse strand, counting down.
CAGAGTTCTTTTTCTATCTAGAGGCTGGAGTTTTTAAATCACTCTCTTTCACTGCTTTGTTATCTAATACTGGCTTGGTTGCTAAGCACAGGAGCTCATGAATTCTCCATCTCCACCTGCTGGTGGATGGTCACAACCCATTTGTCTGGACTGATCCTTTGGGACTATAGGAAATAAAATAATCAGATAATTAACTAATTTTCCATTTTTGTTATGGTGGGAAACTCACTCAGCAATGTGAAGGGAGAACTTTCTGATGGACTATCTCCTGCTTGGATCAGAGAGTAACAGAGAGAATCAGGAAAGAAATGTATACAATACTGGAAACTAGGCCTACCTATAGCTGTGACTGACAACTGCCTGTACATCACAATTCTAACATAATAGCTCTTTTAACCTAATTTTATTGAGCAACTAGCCATGCAATATCTTCTAATAAGATTATCAATTGATTGTTTTACAAGTTTACTTGAATAAAGAAGATAGCTCCATCTCATTTCTAATGAAATTAGGGGGCAGAGGTTTCCACAAGTGTCTAAACATTGATCCATGCTCAACCGCCCTAAAGCACATACATCCAGTTTCAGAATGCAGAGCACACATTCACAGCAGTTGTGCACATAAACAGCACAAGTACACTCACACTACATTAATACAATCACAAAAGCACAAGCATCATAGAGGGTGACATTCAGCAGCACATATTCTTAGAATTGCTGTACACCGCCTTGAGTGAATTTCTTCAAAAAGGCAGTAAATAAATCCTTAGATAAACCAAAGTCATACACAGAAACACTCCAAGCAATCTGCAAACCAGTGAAAGGAATAGAGAAGACAAAAGACCCCGCAGGAGCTAGCAACAGCTGCTGCTGCTCAGAAAAACAAGGGAATGCAGAAGCTGGACACTTGGGCAAGCTTCTAACTCAGCAACCTTCTTGCCCACCCCCCCTGGCTCCTGCTTTAAAAGTACAAACCTTCACCGACAACTTTAAAGGTAGATGATTTCAGCACAGAATTCTTTCCCCCAGGAGGCCGTCAGCACATGATTACAATTTTTATTTGTAAAAGATGCAATTAATGTGCATTACATTATGCTAATAGACAATAGTAGAGAAAAGAAAAAGTAGAGACCAGACCAAATGCATATCCAAACAGTGGATTTATTAAAATATAAAAAACAGACTCGACATAGTTCTGTGTTTTGGTATTTATATGTCTTTTCTGACACACAACATGCTGTGCTTTGGCGATTTTTATTTCTCTTCACGTTGTTATGCTGTAACCTTTGATGTCTTAGCCTATTATTTGTTGTTATCATCATTGGCTGAGAGAGGATTTGATTGACTCCTGAGGCAGGTGCCCCAGGCGCCAAAACACAGAACTGCATTGAGTCTGTTTTTATATTTTAATAAACCCTACTTTTTCTTTTGTCTACACTGTTTTGTGATTTGTTGTTAGGAGGATACTTCTGCTCGTTTTGTTAACAGACAATAGTAACTTATGGAACTTTGAAAGTCTAAGTGCTTTGAAAATGAGCCCCAACATGAACTAGTAGCATGTGATGTGCTGCCCTTTCCAAGGGGCTTAATAAGCAGAAGATCACACACTGAATTCTACAATTGCACAGCTGTGCTATGTGAACCATTCCCACAACCACACCTTATGATAAACGATGCAGGGCCACCATATAACATTTAAATACATGTATTCCGTGTCTCTCTCTATATATTGCTGCCATTGTCCTTTTAGTTTAGGCCTGATACTGAGCAGGAGCTTATCTGGATAGTGGCTGAAAATCATCACTATCCTGATAATTTTAATGCTCTGCTCTTCGACCTCCCCTTCAGTATACTGATAAAATCAGACCAGTTAGAGGAATTTTTGGCCAAACACTATTCAATAGGGATGAGCAGCCAGAAAATGTTTGTTTCATGTCTTTTCTTATGTAGTTTACAGGAATGTTTTGTATTTATTCCTGTTTTTCTGGCCATTTTGTTGTTTTGTCAGTTTTCAAGCATTGTGAACACTCTTTGGCTATTAGTGTGCACTGTGTGGAAAGAGGGCACACTATTTCAGAAAGAGGGTTCACTCTTTTCCCGATGCGGTGTGCATGTGTGCACAAGTTTGCCCATGCTCACTAGTTTATGAGTGCACTCTCTTTCCATAGATTGTGTGCTATTTCCAAATAGTGTGCACTATTATCATTGAACAACAAAACACAAAATGCTTATTAATGGGGAGAGTGTTTCTGATGTTGTAGTAGGTGATTATCTGACATCCAGTGATCATCAGATGGTGTGGTTTAATATTAAGGTAGGTGTAGAGAGGGTTCATTCAAAAGTGAAGGTTCTACACTTCAAAAAACTAACTGCATTCAGATGGGGGATTACCTCAAGGAACGGCTGTCTGGATGAGAACATTTGGAAGAAGCTGGAAAGCAGTGGGCAAAACTGAAAGGAGCTTTAGTAAGGGCAACAAATCTTTTTGTAAGGAAAGCAAATAAAAGTAAGAGGAAAAAGAGGCTGCTTTGGTTCTCAAAAGTAGTAGCTGAAAAGGTAAGGAAAAAGAAGTTAGCCTTTATAAACTACAAGAGATTGCAGAAACAGGAAGAGGAAGCCAGGTGACAATATCTGGAAAAGCTAAGAGAAGTTGGTAGAGTAGTCAGGAAAGCAACGATAGAAATGGAAATAAAACTAGCCAATGTGCTAAATGGTGTCGGGATTTGGGGTTACCAGGTACCTTCATAGATCCGTATAAGCTTATTAACCTGCTTATAATCGAAAGAGAAAAATGCCTATATTGTGACCCAAATCGGGAGATGGGCGTCTTTCTCCCGTGGGCGCCCAAATTGGTATAATGGAAAGCCAATTTTGGGCGTTTCCAACTGCAATCCATCGCGGAAATGGGTAAAGTTGACGTGGGCGTGTCAGAGGCGTGGTGAAGGCAGAACTGGGATGTGGTTATCGGCCTAGGAGAGATGGGCGTCTTTAGCTGATAATCGGAAAAAAAGGCGTTTTTACCGCAATTTTGGGTCACTTTTTTTGGACCCTTTTTTTTCACGAACAAGTCCCAATAAAGTGCCCCAACCAGGGGCGTAGCTACGGGTGGGCCTGGGTGGGCACAGGCCCACCCATATTTGGCTCAGGCCCACCCAGTCTTATTGAACACCAATCAGCTGCCAGCAATCCTGCACAGCTACACGCAGTACTCCAATCGCATTAGTAAATGTGCAGAAAGCAGTGAAGCACCTCCTACCGCCTTGCTTTGTTTCCTGCTATTCGGGAGTCAAGCATCGGATGGGGGGGGGGGGGAAGAGGCGAGGCTCCACTCTGTACCGCTCCGCACCCTTCTTATGGTGGTTTACTTCTCTCTGCTGCTCTGTCTCCGTTCCCTACGGCCGCCTGCTGCCTCTCCTCTATCATATGCTCACTTACGCGGTCTGCCCTGCAGTGCATGCATCGCTCTGGCCAGGTTTCATCTCGTCGTCTCCAGTGAGCCCCCAGCCAGGACCCAAGGGGTTGAATTGAGAGCGGGAAACAGCATGGCGGCAAAGGGTTGAGGCCACGGACTCAGAGGTTGGTCTGTTTTCCCTCCCTCACGCACAGCCATAATCCCCGTGCACTCGGGGCAGGGCAAATGGGCCTGTGGGCTGCTGCATCCACTTTGTTCTTCTTTATTGTTGGTGGCGTTCTTGTTTGATCTCGCTTGTGTTTTTAAGCAAGCCGGCTTGTGCAGTATGCGGATGTACACAGAGAAAGTATAATAACGGGATAACTTTTCGTGGGTAGAGTTGTGATTTATTGTGAGTTGTGATCATCAGTGTGTCATTTGGAAAGGCTGCTTGTGGGGACAACCTAGCACTTGAGGTATTTGAGTGGAGATATTTTCCTCCTGGTGAAGGGCCACTAAAGCAGACATTATGAGAATCAGGTGCTTGACATTCAGAGTTTCTATCAATCTATTTATTTACTTATTTTATGGCATTTTTATGTATGTAACAACCAAGATATGCACTAAGGGATATGAATTGGGTTGATACATGGGAGCATTTGAAGTATTTTTTTTCCTGTGTCTGGGTCAAGGGAGGGGGATGGTTTGTGGGAACTTGCTCCTTTTGTTTTGTGGGGTGCGGTGGTATATTATAAAGGTGCACTTAATATTGTTTATTGCTGCGATTTAAGAGCTACCATCATACAGAAGTCAAGGATCAGTCTGGGTGTGTGCCAACATTTTCCAGTTCTGTAAAGTCTGTTTGTTTGTGAAAGGCATATATATATATTTTTTTGTTTTGGGAGGGGTTAATCTTTGTCTCCCAGATCTGTGTTTGTATATAGATGAGTCCCAGGAATAATGATGGCTAAGGGAAAGCAGCAGTAAAACAGTTGGAGCTGAATGACAAAATGATGATGCATAGCTTGATGGGATGTCCTTGTTGTAAGACTAGAGTAAATAATTTCTTAGCTTCTTGCCTCAAATTAACCAAGGAGGAACAACTCTATTATTCTGTCTCACTGTATTTCCAGTTTTAGCACAGTATAAGTCATCACAAGGACAAAATATAAGAAACCCAATGGACTGCATTAGGGGCTTATAGCCCATGTAGTTATGTTTAAACAAATGAGAGATCTGCATGAAAGAAAGTATTTTTATTATTTTGACTTATGAAAACCACTTGTCCCTGAAACATGTTCAAAACGGAATAATCCGTTTGTACAAAAGAGATGAAGTGAAGATGTGATTCCATATGCCCCAATGAAAGGAAAGTTTCATTTTAATTCAATTTAATTTCTTATAAAGCAAAGTTTGAAGGATGTGTGCCATTGCTGTAATTATTTTTACAGGATACTGTGATGTGTGTTTAGATGTTTGCCATTATAGTAGACTTATGTCTTGTCAAGTTTAAGTGTTGCTTGTCTAGTAATTAATATGCAAAATTTTATGTATGTTCTATACACTATTAATCAGAGGGTAGAAGAGACCAATTTAAATCACATGAGAAGAGACCTCTCCTAGGGGTGCCAGCTAGAGCATATACTATTTAGCCAATAGCACATTTAAAGCTGCCAATTACACAGGTATGCGTACACTTACCTGTTGCTTTTCTGTCCATTTACAGACTCAAAGTGGCATATACTGTGATGCTTTGGGTGTGCGATTGGTTGGGTGGTGTGTGTTTTGGCTGGCACTTTTGGGAGAGGTTTCTTCTCGTGAAAATTTATGTATATAACAGTTGTAACCTGCCTAGAATTGTGGGAAAGTGCAGGATTGACATTCTTTAATTTATTTAAAAAATTTCTGTGTTCCATAAAAGTATGTATGTGGGTTTATGTTGATGCAGGCCATCTGTTGGGCAGATAATTTTGTCATCAAGTGCATGCTAAGGCATTATTTAGACTATCCCATGAAACATGACTGATACCTATATACATAGTGCCCACCCATATTAGCTCTGGGCCCATCCAAAATGTCAGGTCTGGCTACGCCACTGGCCCCAACTGACCAGATGACCACTGGAGGGAATCGGGGATGACCTCCCTGGACTCCCCCAGTGGTCACTAACTCCCTCCCACAAAAAAAAAACACTTTAAAAACTTATTTTCCAGCCTCTATGCCAGCCTCAAATGCCGTACCCACCTCTATGACAGCAGAATGTGTTCTATCCTGTGACAGCCTTTCCCTAGTTCTGATGTGGCTCTCGGGTGAGTGTGACACCTTTTCTGTTATGCGCACTGCAGAGTCACATCAGCAATGCATTGTGGTGGGTGTAGGGTATTGGGCTCCGTGATTCCACTAGCTTGTGGCAAATGCTCACGATGTTGGTAGTTGGAAGGCTCTACTCCTATGGTGCTTTCCCCCCTGCTTACTGGGTTAGAGTGTGCCCTGTTTTGTTTCTGGTAGTCCATGAGGTAGTGGCCATTTTTGTAAGCCAGTTTTAGATTCCTTTCATGTGTTAGCTACATTACAGAACTTAGTTCTTACCTTGAATGTGGCTGAAAGAGGGCATTGTACAGCATTCTGCCAGCTCTGACCTACTGCTCATCTCAGTACCAGCGAGACTCGTTGCCAGTGGGGCACAACCTCTGATCTGCAGTTAGCTGTGAGTAAGCGTGCTTATTCCAATAAAGGACGTTTTCGGAGAGATTAGTCTTCAGGTGTCAACTGCTGTGCCAATGTTATATAGCAGCAACATGTCCTAGAGGCCTGCATGTATGCAGGTCCCTGGAGCACTTTTAGTGGGTACCGCAGTGCACTTCAGCCAGGTGGACCCAGGCCCATCCCCCCCCCCCCACTTGTAACACTTGTGCTGGTAAATGGGAGGTCTCCAAAACCCACTGTACCCACATGTAGGTGCCCCCTTCACCCCTAAGAGCTATGGTAGTGTTGTACATTTGTGGGTAGTGGGTTTTGGGGGAGGGGGTTGGGTGCTCAGCACCCGTGGTAAGGGAGCTATGCATGTGGGAGCTGTTTCTGAAGTCCACCACACTGACCTCTAGGGTGCCCAGTTGGTGTCCTGGCATATCAGGGGGGCCAGTGTACTATGAATCCTGGCCCCTCCCATGACCAAATGGCTTGGATTAGGATGTTTTTCAGCTGGGCGTTTGTTTTTTTTAGCAATAATGGAAACTAAAAACGCCCAGCTGAAAAACGTCCATTTTTTTGAAAATACGGTTCGTCCCGCCTCTTCACGTACCCATTTTCAGACATAGACGCCCATGGAGATAGGTGTTCGCATTCGATTATGCCCCTCTACGCGTATTCCAGAGATCTCGGTGAGTGTGGAACTAAGGGAATGTCAATTTTGCATGTTACATAGAGCTTACCTCACGCAGGAGCAACTCTTTAACATGTCAGAAGTATAGGCAGGGTCAAAATTCCTTCTTCCATGCATTTTGGGGTTGTCCAAAGATTAGGAATTTTTGGAGTGATGTATCTATTTATCTTACTAAGTTGTTGGGATGAGCGGTTCTTTTTTCCCCTGCAAGGTTTTTGTTAGATAAGTATGAAGCTTTCCGCATCCAGAATCGTTCACAGGTATTGTTCCTCTGTAAGGCAGGAGTGATGGGTAAGAGAATTATTCTAGGGGTGTGGGTTGGTGAAGAGGCTTCTTCCTTTTGGGCTTGGAGGAATCGCATGCATGCATTGATGCTCCTAGAACGTCAGTATGCTAAGTGCTCACCCAAGCGTCTGAAAGTGTTTATTGAAGTGTGGGATGTGTACATTCGCTCCCTTCCACATAGGGCCAAGGAGCTTAATCCTTAACCCAATATGACTCTATGTGTTCCAGTACGTGGTACGAGGAGACTCCTTCCAGTACAGACTTATTGTGTCTGCAGGACATGGGCCTCGTGCACCTCTCCTATTCTTTAACCCCCCTTTTTTTTTCTTTTTTGAGTTTAGTAGGTGCTGTAATGAACGTTGAGGGTGGCTTGTTATTTTGTATTCAGTGTTGTTTAGAGGGGACGGGGGAGGGGGGCTGTAGGGAGAGGTTTTACTTGTACAATACTATGGAGGTATTCCTGTTCTTGCTTTTTTTAAGGTATTCCTTGTGTCTGGGTCAAATTAAAAATTTGGCTTAACTTTTAATTCTGTAAGAGGGGGTGGGGAGAAAAGTTTTAAAACTTTTGATGATGAGCCCATTATTTGGCTCTTATTAAGATGGTGTTGTTTCTGACTCGGTGTATACTGAGCTTGTTGGTTGTATTTTCTATGGTGTCATCAATAAAAATGTTGAAACTAAAAAAATAGCCAATGTGCTAAAATGGAGAGACAAGACATTTTTTTTTAGATATGTTAGTGATAGTAGGACGTGCAAAGGTGAAGGGGAAGAATATGTAGAAACTGGTAAAGATAAAGCCGAATTGCTTAACAAATCTTTCTGTTCTGTGTTCACAGCTGAAGGGCTGGGAGCAGAACTGCAGAAAACTGTGTTCACGAGGAGCTGGCTAAACTAAAGGTGGACAAAGTGATGGGGCCAGATGGCATACATCCAAGGGTACTGAAGGAACAGGGAAGTTCTAGCAGCTCCGTTTGGTGACTTTTTAAATGCTTCTCTGGAGTCAGGAGTGGTCCTGGAAGACTGAAGAAGAGCAGATGTGGTCCCTCTCCACAAAAGCAGAAGTAGGGAAGAAGTTGGGAACTACAGGCTGGTAGTAGGTAAATTCATGGAATCACTTTAAAAACAGAGAATATTAAAGTTTTTGGAATCCAATGGATTACAGGATCTGAGGCAACATGGTTTCACTAGAAGCAGATCTTGTTGGATAAATCTAATTAATTTCTTTGACTGGGTGACCAGACAGTTAGATTGAGAGCGCTAGATGCATTTAGATTTTAGCAAAGCCTTTGACATGGCTCCGCACAGATAACTAATAAATAAACTTGAGTGCTCTCAGTATGGGCCCTAAAGAGACTCATATGGTTAGTTACTGGTTGAGTGGAAGGCGACAAGAGGGTAGTGGTAAATGGAGCTCATTCTGAGGAAAAGGTGGTGTGCAGCAAGGTTTGTTCTTGGCCCGGTTCTTTTTAACATTTTTGTAAGCGATATTGGTGAAGGGCTGTAGGGTAAAGTTTGCCTCTTTGCGAAAGATACCAAAGTCTAAAATAGGTTATCCACACCACCCCTGATGATGTGGATAACATGAGGAAGGACTTAGTGAAGTTAGAGGAATGGCCTGGAATTTGGCAGCTAAGATTTAATGCTTAAAATGCAGGGTCATACGTTTGCGCTAAAAAAAAACCTGAGGGAATGGTACAGGTTAGGGGATGAAGAACTTTTGTGCTCAAAAGAGGAGCAGGACTTGTGTATGATCATATGTGATGATGTTAAGGTGGCCAAACAGGTAGATAAGGCGACGGTGAAAGCTAGAAGGGTGTGTGGGTGCATAAGGAGAGGAGAGGCCAGTAGGAAAAGAGGTGACAATACCCCTGTATAAGACTCTGGTGAGACCTCATTTAGAATGTGTACAATTCTGGAGACTGCACCTTCAAAAAGATATAAACAGGATGGAGTCAGTCCAGAGGGCAGCTACAGAAATGGTCAGTGGTCATCATAAAGCGTATGGCGACAGACTTAAAGTTATGTATGTATACTTTGGAAGAAAGGTGGGAGAAGGGAGATATGATGAGACATTTAAATACCTACACAGCATAAATGCACAGGAGATGAGTCAATTGAAAGGAAGCTCTGGAACAAGGGGGCATAGGTTGATGGTGAAAGGGGACAGACTCAGAAGTAACCTGAGAAAATACTTCTTCATGGAAAGGGTGGTGAATTCATGGAATGACTTTGTGGTGGAAGTGGTGGAGATGAAAACAGTATCTTCTCCAAGCTGAAGAGACCTAGCAACTTTAGTCTTTCCTTATAGGGATGTCATCCCATCCCCTTTAATGTTTTTGTCACCCTTCTCTGAACCTTTCTGATCCCACTATATCTTTTCAGAGAAGCAGTGACCAGAATTGCACCCAGTATTTGTGGTGTGGTCGCACCATGGACAATACGAAGGCATTATAAACATTCTCATTTTTGTTTTCCATTACTTTCCTAATAATTCCTAGCATTCAATTAGCTTTTTTTTAGTCGCCGCTACACACTGAGCAGAGGGTTTCAAAGTATCATCAACAATGACACCTAGATCCCCTTTCCTGGTCGGTGACTCATAATGTGGAACCTTGCATCTCTATATTTTGGATTCCCCTTTCCCACATGCATCACTTTGCACTTGCTCACATTAAACACCATCATCTGCTATTTGGATGCTTAGTCTTCCAGCCTCATAAGATCCTCTTACAGTATTGTTATTTGAATATTTTTACTGCTGTAATTGTCTATTGCTCATGTTTGATTTATTCTTACTGTACACTGCTTTGAGTGGATTCCTTCAGAAAGGCGGTAAATAAATCCTAATAAATAAGCAACAAACTATCTGTATATGTCTGAAGATGATTTATGACTGTCTGTTTAATGTTTTTATGATCATGTACATTTTGCTGTATATTTACCTAGGTATAGATGGGTTATAAATGCAAATCAAATCAATAACATGCTATTTATGCATACAATTGATGAATAGGCCCCATTGCCACTAATGGGACATTACTACTACTACTACTACTACTATATAGCATTTCTATAGCGCTACAAGGCATACGCAGCACTGCACAAACATAGAAGAAAGACAGTCCCTGCTCAAAGAGCTTACAATCTAATAGACAAAAAATAAATAGTGTAAGCAAATCAAATCAATTAATGTGACCGGGAAGGAAGAGAGGAGGGTAGGTGGAGGCGAGTGGTTACGAGTCAAAAGCAATGTTAAAGAGGTGGGCTTTCAGTCTAGATTAAAGGTGGCCAAGGATGGGGCAAGACGGAGGGGCTCAGGAAGTTTATTCCAGGCGTAGGGTGCAGCGAGACAGAAGGCGCGAAGTCTGGAGTTGGCAGTAGTGGAGAAGGGAACAGATAAGAAGGATTTATCCATGGAGCGGAGTGCACAGGAAGGGTGTGTAGGGAAGGACGAGTGTGGAGAGATACTGGGGAGCAGCAGAGTGAATACATTTATAGGTTAGTAGAAGAAGTTTGAACAGGATGCGAAAACGGATAGGGAGCCAGTGAAGGGTCTTGAGGAGAGGGGTAGTATGAGTAAAGCGACCCTGGCGGAAGACGAGACGGGCAGCAGAGTTTTGAACCGACTGGAGAGGGGAGAGGTGACTAAGTGGGAGGCCAGCAAGAAGCAGATTGCAGTAGTCTAAACGAGAGGTGACAAGGGTGTGGATGAGGGTTTTGGTAGAGCGCTCGGAAAGAAAGGGGCGGATTTTACGGATGTTGTAAAGAAAGAAACGACAGGTCTTGGCGGTCTGCTGGATATGAGCAGAGAAGGAGAGAGAAGAGTCAAAGATGACCCCAAGGTTTCGAGCTGAGGAGACAGGGAGAATGAGAGAGCCATCAACAGAAATAGAAAACGGGGGGAGCGGGGAGGTGGGTTTGGGGGGGAAAATGAGAAGCTCGGTTTTGGTCATATTTAATTTCAGGTGGCGTTGAGACATCCAGGCAGCAATGTCAGACAAGCACGCTGAAACTTTGGTTTGTGAGATATCAGGGGTAGAAAGGTAGATTTGGGAGTCATCAGCATAGAGATGGTAGGAAAAGCCATGGGATGAGATTAATGAACCAAGGGAAGAAGTGTAGATAGAAAAGAGGAGGGGACCAAGAACAGAACCCTGAGGTACGCCGACAGGCAGAGGGATAGAGGTAGAAGAGGATCCACCAGAGTGAACACTAAAGGTGCGGAGGGAGAGGTAGGAAGAGAACCAGGAAAGGACAGAGTGTTAAATGTGCACAGTAACATTGTAAATGATAATAAAGACCAGCATAGCTCATCTAGTCTGCCTACAGGTATGTAGGTTATATCCTTCCCACTTCCTAAAAAGGTGTAGAAAGTCATTTATATTTTGTTTTGACTCCATCCTCTTGTCATATTCACATCCTCTATGTTTATCCCACACCTTTGGAATTCCAACACTGTTTTTGTCCCCATCACCTTTACCAGGAAAGACATTCCAGATATCTACCAGTTTATTTATTTATTTATTACATTTGTACACCGCGCTTTCCCACACATGACAGGCTCAATGCGGCTTACATAGTAACAATAAGAAGAATTACAAGTCGTAAAAAGAATATATAATTTGTAGTAAACATAATATTAGTGGGCCTTTTTGGCCATGAAACCCCAAGTGGTGGTCTTATGAGCATTGCTTAAACATCCTTAAATTTCCTTGTGTTATATGAATTTGGAGAATAAGGAGTTTGCATTTTATGAGCCGAAAGACCTGTAAATGTTTTTGGATAGTTGAAAATCCTTAGACTAGGCAGCTTAATCTTAATCTTGTCTGTGTCTTGCTGCTCTAGATCATATCTTCCAGTTGTATCATTTCTGAAAAACATTAATACCTTGTATTTAAATGTCTATATCATATCTCACCTATCCCTCTTCTCTTCTAGGGCATACATATTCAGGTCTTCAAGTCTCTTCTCATACATCTGGCACGGATCCCATGCTTCAAGTCTTTCCATCCTTAGCATGACAGGACCTCCAACAGTGAATATAATATTCCATGAGGAGCCTCACCAACGTGTACAGGGCTGTTATCACTGGTTTCCTTCAGTCTTGAATCTTTATGGTTTTTGACCACCAGTCCATCCCATTGTTTCATCTCCTTGAGATCCTCTGACATATCACGTTGAACTCTCCCCCTCCTACTGGATACAGCTCCTTTGGATTTCTGCACCTAAAATGTATTACTGCATTGCTTCTAATTAAAACTTAACTGCAGAACTACAACTGGAGACACAGACGGGGAAAATAGAGACTCTTGAAAAAGAAGTAGAGGTAATTAAATCTGTTAATAGTAAACTAAAGATAGAATAGGATTGAATATTTGGAGAACTAAGCAAGGCCTCAACCTTACAATCCTGGATTTTCTGAAAGTCCAGATACCACAAAACTATTAAAAAGATATATGATTGAAAATTCTTAAAATGGCACCAGATCTATTGCCTCATATCAAGTACTTACTATCTTCCCTCTGCGGCTTGTTCAAGTTGTCAGAGTGAAGGAACGAAAATCTTAGAAACAACATCCTAATTTGTTTACTTTGGTAGAAACTGCAGATCCCTTTGCTATTGGAAAAGCTACTCTGTTGGCCACTTTGGTGCTTGAACGGGATTTGGACATGATTTTGCATCTTTATTTTCATAACTAACTATAACACATCACCACTCCACCCTTATTCTGAATGCCTTCTTTCTTTAACTGTTTGATTAGCTTTCTTGTCATCCTTAATATCTTTGTAACACCAACTGTATCTTTTTATCCTGGAATGGTGATGCCAGAACAGTTCTTTGTAAGCCACATTGAGCCTGCAAATAGGTGGGAAAATGTGGGATACAAGTGCAATAAATAATAATCTCTCTATATAAAACGCACCTCCAACGTTCTAATGAAGCCTCAAGTCTCCCAATGTTCTAAAATGCCATGGTGTAGATTGCTTTTTCTCCATGAGTGTCTGCCCCGCCCTCGCGTCAAACGTGATGACGTCGAGGACGGAGCAGTTACACTCCACGAATCACATCGCTCACCTGTTTGTGACGTCAAACACATCGCCTGCAGAAAGGAGGACTACCATCGCACCGCCCTCGCGTCACAACGCGAAGACGTCGAGGGCGGAGCACTGACACGGGAGGAAGCGAGGGAGGAAAGCAGCATGAATGTGGGAGGGAGGGAGGGAATGAGCCAGCCTGAAAGTGGGAGGGAGGGAGCCAGGGAGGGAACCTTGCAGGCAGCCTGAATGTCGCAGAGAGGGAGGGAACGAGTCAGCCAGCAACCAGCCTGTACCTGAGAGGGAGGGAGGGAGCCAGCCTGAACGTGGCAGTGGGAGGGAGGGAGGGCCACGACCCTGCAAGGCGGAGGGAGGGGGAGCATGACAGTGAAGCTTGGAGGGGGGAGGTCAACGAATCACATTGCCCACCCGTTCATGACATCACACGCATCGCCTGCAAGAAATAAGGGAGGAGTACCATCGCCCCGCCCTCACGTAACAACGCAGTGACGTTGAGGGCGGAGCACTGACACGGGAGGAAGCGAGAGAGCCAGCCAGCCAGCCAGCCTGAATGTGGGAGGGAGGGAGTCAGACAGGCAGGCAGGCAGCCTGAACGTCGGAGGAAGGGCGGGAATGAGCCAGCCAGCCTGAACGTGGGAAGGAGCGAGGGAGGGAGTCAGCTTGAACGTGGCAGTGGGAGGGAGTCAGCTTGAACGTGGCAGTGGGAGGGCCACGACCCTGAAAACCGGAGGGGGGGGGGCCACCTAACTTTCTCAACATTGGGGGGGAGGGAAGAATACTTTAAGAAGGTGTTAGCTGGATGGAAACATCTGGAGAAAGTAGAGAAGTAGCGCACAAAACTATCTTGAGGGTAACAAACATTGTTAGGAAAGAAATAAGAGGAAAAAGGAGGACACTTTGGTTCTGAAAGGTAGTAGCAGAAAAAGAAGGGGAAAAAATGCTAGCCTTCATTAACTACAAAAGAACACTATCCAGCAAAGCTTAGAGAAGCTAGTAAAATAATTAGGAAACCAAAGATGAAAGTGGAAGATAGCTAATACAATAAAATAGAGAGGACAAGACAGGTTTTTTTTTTAAACACATGTTGGTGACAGGAGAAAGTGCAGACCTAGAATTCTGAGACTCAAGGGTGAAAGGGAGGTATATGTACACATAGATGAGGATAAACCAGAAGTGCTTAACAAATATTCCCGTTCTGTGTTCACAGATGGAGAGCTGGGAGCAGGACCACCGACAACACAAATAGGATTTCAGAAGACTGTTTATGAGGAACTAGCTAAACTAAAGATAGTGTAGGGCTAATCAGGTGATTAGGTAATAAATACTTTGCTAGAGGTTGTGGCCTGTTTCATCTGTTTGGAGCATGATTTTGCCCTAAAGTGGTCCCAAAACAAAGAAAAGAGTTCTCACAAAAGTTTTGATGGCAACATGAGAGAAGAAAAGCCACACTGTGGAACTACATTACAATTTATTAGTTATATATCTATCTATCTATCTATCTATCTATCTATCTATATATATACACATACACACAATAGGATAAATATATTACTATGTAAAGCAATAAGGAAAACAGAAAGAATCAATAGTACATAGTTGAACAGCAAGGTAACAATATCAATGAAATTAATTATTCCTGAAACACAACTACCGGTACTAACGCAAGACCATGTGCCAAAAAGTTCTGACTCATTTGGAACTTGGCTTTCTATCTCACCCCAATTGTAGGAAGGATAACTGACCTTACCCTGTAGGTTGCCTGGAAAAATCCTTTGGCTCCCACTGTGTGGCGGATCTCTCCTTTCCCTCTCGGACTCCAAGCTGAAGTTTCTGAGCCGGCTCCTGAACCAGGCAGTCTAGATAGACCGCCTGATACACTGTCTTCAGTCTGCGTTCGTTGTGGAGACCATCAGCGATGAAGATGGAATGCACAGAGTTCTTCTCTGGAACTCTTGTAGTTGAAGCTAAGATGCAACCCAGTATTGGTTCTTACTCAGTACGGCACATACTCTTAGCTCAGTTGCTTGATGAGCACCAAGGGCTTTAGCCCCTCAGTGATACTCAGGACTACATTTTGGCTAGCAAAATAACAACCATCAGAGAAAGGTGTCTGTCTCTTAGGGCACAATGCACAAAGCTTACCGTGCTTCTGTTTGCTTTAGAACGGTTGGAGCCGGTCTAAAGCAAATGTTATTTAGCATCTAATGCACAAAGGGGTTTCTGCATGGCTTTAACCTTTTGCCATGGCTGTAATACATTTGCATTGGATTATCACTAGCAATGAGTTTATTAGGATTAAAACGAACATTCCATGCGATGAGCAGAAAGGAGCACCTACCTTTAACATGCAAAATTTTCTAGCAGGTCTGAAGCTGTCGTTCTGTGAGGGTGACTTCTGGGAGGAGAACTCATCTTGCATTTTTCAAAACTTGTCCGAGAGCACAGAACAGCTTAGAGGGATGGAGTAACAAGCAGACAGCCAAATGGCTAGGGAAAGCCCCTATGATGTCAGCTAAGGGGCTTTCAGCAAGGAGATTTTTTTTTTCAATAGAAAATCAGTGAGGGAGAGCACAGAACAGCTTAGGGGCCAGGAACAAGTCTAATAGCACTGGGAGCTAAAAATCTTGCCATCAACTACAAAAGGATTGTCCTGGCAGTCTCCACCCATTTTTTTAAAATTGCTTTTCCAAGAGTTTCTGCCCACTTAATCTCATCACACTACCAGAACAATGCTAGCCAGTTTTGATTTTAGGTAAACGTAGCAGACTATTAGGATTTATTTACCACCTTTTTGAAGGAATTCACTCAAGGCAGTGTACGGTAAGAATAGATCAAACTATAAATAGTAAGATAATTGCTAGCTAGTGAACACTTAAGTAATACTGTTTTGCTTTTCTCCTTTATTGTAATGTCCAGTTTTCTTGCATGAAGCTTTTTATCAGTGGAATTGAGTGCCCCAGGTGATCACAACCTTTCTTTTCATAATCTGTTGTGCTTCTTTATATTCTAGCCTACAGACATTAGCATACCACACCTAAGGGCCAATGCTCAAAGCTTACCATGCTAGCAATGTCCAATTTAGACTGGTTTCAGACAGTTTAGCATTTCATTATTCAGTGAGTAATGCACAAAGGGGTTCCACATCGAGCTTGTGGTTCTTAGTAGCAGCCAACGATAATCCTATACAAATGTATTACAATGGGACCAATTAGTATTAAAATGAGCATTCTGAGTGATGCATAGCAGTTTCCGAGCAATGCAGAAAGGGGCACCTACCATTTTAATGTGGAGTGGCCTAACGGTTACTGCAGCAGGCTTTAATCTGGGCAACCTGGGGTCAATTCCCACTGCAGCTCCTTGTGACCTTGGGCAAGTCACTTAATCCTCCATTGACCCAGAAACAAAGTACCTGCATATAATGTGTACAGAGCTGTTTACGTCAAGTAGCACAATAAAAATAATTAGTTAGAACAAACAAGACAATCATCTGGGGGAAAGCCCTGTCAGCTTGAGGAGGAGGGGGGGGGGCAGAGAAACTAACAGACAGAGGAAAGCCCCTAGCTGGGTGGGGGGGGGGGGGGGGGAGGGTGCTTTCAGCAAAGAGATTCCCAAGCTAAATCATCTCAGCAGGAGGAAGATGGAGCTAGCATCAGAGCACTGCAGGTGAAAGGAGGGGGTGGGGTGGGGGTAACAGTAGAGCCATTATTAAAGGGGATAGAGAGTATAGCAGTAGGATTCCTGGCCATGCCAGAACAGTGACACTTTCTGAGACTGTTCTGTGCATGTGCCTATGCTAGGCGCTTTCCCTACAGTGCTGCTTGCTGAACTTATGTGAATCTCAATTGCATACAATTTTCTTTTGAGCATCACTCGCTAACTTCTACCGTTGAGCTAAAAGCACAGTTTTTCAGGGACTTTTGAGCTGCAGCATCTTAGTCTAACAGGCTAACAGCCTATGTAGCTCTTGTGTCTAACTACTTGAGTAGAGTCCGCGCCTGTCAGTCAGTCTCTCTCATTCAGTGCACATCATATCAGAAGTGTCACAGTTCTCAGATTGGATGAGCTGGGCAGACAAAGACTGCTACCATGTGGTCCACTGAGCTAACCAGATGATAATGGCATTAACTAGAACAAGAATGACTGTGTAGATGAGACCCCTGGCCTTGGTGATGGTCCTCCTTAGCACAGTTGGTGCTGCTGGCACCTCAAGAGATGGTCAGTCAAGATTACTACATACCAGGGTCAGTTTAAATCATATTACTGCAGCTTCACAACCAGAGAGAGAAAACACAGATGTTCCTTGGAATGTCAGCAGCCAGTGCTGCAGGAAATCTAGTAAAAGCCATGACAGTATTGTCCTAAAAAGAAAAGGTTCCTGGCCTAGGCAGAGTTTGGTTCATAGGCCTCAGTTCAAAAATGCAGGCCTTATGTATACAAACAGGTTGGGCAGTATATCCCACTACAGTAGACAAAAGTGAGGGTGTGGAAGGGATACATCCAATAGTACTTCTTTTCAGAACCAAAGCGGCCTCTTTTTCCAAATGTTTGTTGCCCTTAAAATAGCTTTGATTTGGTTTATCAAATACTGTAAATAAAGCAGATAGATCCCTTTCCATGTTACCCACACCAGCTGGTGTGTCTGGATTACAGCATCCACAGAGGCAAACTCCGAGAACCTTTCAACAGTATTGCTTACAAAAATTTTAAAAAGAGCTAGCCAGGAACCAATCTCTGCATCCATTATTGGTAGCACCTTTTTACTTAGTGAACTCCATTTACCACTACCCTTTGTTACCTTAAACTCAACCAGCTTCTAATCCAGTCATTTATTTTAAGGTCCATACCAAGGGCACTGAGTTAAAGTTGCCTATGCAGAACAGTATCAAACGGTTTGATAAAATCAAAGTAAACCATATCTAGCAGTCTCCATCAACCCAACTCTCTGGTCACTCATAGTAACATAGTAGATGATGGCAGAAAAAGACCTGCACGGTCCATCCAGTCTGCCCAACAAGATAACTCATATTTGCTGCTTTTTGTGTATACCCTACTTTGATTTGTACCTGTGCTCTTCAGGGCACAGACCGTATAAGTCTGCCCAGCACTATCCCCGCCTCCCAACCACCCGCCCCTCCTCCCAACCACCGGCTCCGGCACAGACCGCACAAGTCTGCCCAGCACCATCCCCACCTCCCAACCACCAGCCCCACCTCCCAACCCCGGCTCAGACCGTACAAGTCTGTCCAGCACTATCCCCGCCTCCCAACCACCACCCCCGCTGCCCACCACCGGCCCTGGCACAGACCGTACAAGTCTGTCCAGCACTATCCCCGCCTCCCAACCACCAGCCCCGCCTCCCGATCCTGACTAAGCTCCTGAGGATCCATTCCTTCGGCACAGGATTCCTTTATGCTTATCCCACGCATGTTTGAATTCCGTTACCGTTTTCATTTCCACCACCTCAGTCAAATAAACTATTCAGATTTGTCTGATAAGACCTACCTCTACTAAAACCAAGTTGCTTTGGGTTCTACTATCCATTGGATTCCAAAAGCCGCACAATCTTGTTTTACAAGTATACATACCACAGAGATCAGACTAACCAGGCTGTAGTTCCCTACCTCTCCCTTCTGCTTTTATGGAGAGGGGCTACATCTAACGTTCACCAGTCTTCTGAGATCGCTTCTGTCTCGACACAACTCCCAGATCTTCACTTCTATCTCTAAGAATGGAAATGTTTTAGCATACGGTAAGCCCGCATTGTGCTTACCACCGCTTTGTAAAAGACCCTCTAGTAAATGACACCCAAAGTAAGGTGCCATTATGATCCATGCTAAGATAGTATTCTGTAAAGGGCATGCTGAACAAAGTGCCCTTCACAGAACACTAGCTTGGTGCCTTTCTCATTCCAACATTGGGCATAGGTTCTCATGTCATATATATGTTGGATATCTAAAATGTATTTAGATATCAGACAGATATAAACACAATCACCCCATACCGCCAACAACCATAATACATAGTCACATAACCCAATACACATTTCAAAACAAACCTCAAAATATCTTCCCAGCAACCAGGCAGCAGCATAGTAACTGTTATATATATAAACTCTGGAATTCGTTGCCGGAGAACGTGGTGAAGGCGGCTAGCTTAGCAGAGTTTAAAAAGGGGTTAGACGGTTTCCTAAAGAAGTCCATAAACCACTACTAAATGGACTTGGGAAAAATCCACAATTCCAGGAATAACATGTATAGAATGTTTGTACGTTTGGGAAGCTCGCCAGGTGCCCTTGGCCTCGATTGGCCGCTGTCGTGGACAGGATGCTGGGCTCGATGGACCCTTGGTCTTTTCCCAGTGTGGCATTACTTATGCACTTATTTAGATATCTGACCCCTGATGGCACCTTATGAGCGAAACACGAGCCGTGAAGGGTGCAGTACAAGCTGATGGAACAAATTTCAGGAGCACTGGCTTTATGATCGGTGTGGATTCAATTGGACTACAACCTCGGTTTTCTTTGTGGTATCCTCCTTCCGGTGAACTGTTTACATTCTGAAGAGTGGACTTGGTTGATGTATTACATATCAATAGCAATATGTTTTGAATAAGCATGTATATATAGACAGAGTCCCTCATCTGTTGTTATATGGGGAATGGGGAAGATGTGTCACTGATATTATATGGAATATTTGAGAGTGTAAGAGTGAGTATGGATGTGGATATGGCAAATGGATTACAGTACTATCACAAATATAATTAATATGATGGGCTATCACCAATATAATTAATATGATGGGTTATTTTAATTGTAATTTTTTGTAAGTATTGAATAAAGAAATAGTACTTTGTGAGTATACATAGTTGTCATATTATACAATGAAAATTCATGAGATATATTTGCATGCAGTGGAGGCAATGCATAAAACTCTCTCATGAATATTCATTGTGGGTATCCTGAAAACCTGGCTGGCTGAGGTGCCTCCAGGGCCAAGTTTGGGAACCACTGCACAACCCTTCCCCCCACCCCCATTTACTAAGCCGCTAATGCAGACACAGCCCATTCACTTTGAATGGGCTGTTTTGGCATTGCTGCGCGGCTTCATAAACAAGGGGTGAGGTATTTATACACGCTGAAGACCCAGTAAATGCAAACATACTTCATGCATATGGATTTTAGAGACCCTGAAAAATCCACCTAGTTATCAGAAATCATTGCTTTATGTGTATGGACTATCAGTCCAAGAGCAGATCCACTGTTTATTATATATTTTGATTTATTACCTGCCTTTATGAATAGATTCACCCAAGGCAGTGTGGAGCAGATAAAGTGTGTATCACATTTAAGTATGCTGCTGGAAAAAGCAGCATTTTCCACTGGTGTCTACACATGATCACTCAAACCAGATGAATACACATTTGACAGTCTTATTTTGCTGGAATTTTCTTGCTAACATTAGATATGGAAATTTCCCATTTCTGACCACAAGATCAGCTACAATGCCATTGTATAAGTATTTCTGTCTGAACAACCATATACAATAATGAAGGAGATAGATAAAGACTCAACTGGCATTTGATCTGACCACACATTAAATTTATAGAATGAAGAGGTGATGCCTCAAGAAGCCCCCGGCTGGATAACTAGAAAACTCAAGCTCAAGTATTTCCACAGAAAAATACCTTTGACTCTTCAAGCACCATTTATAATTGCCCTACCTGCCCAATCACATGGTCCTCTACAATTCAGAACGTCATCCACTCTTAACTCATACCCCTGCCATACGTAACCCTTCAGCTCCTCTAATCATCTACTGTCATTGATCACCCTACATCCAAGCAAACTTCCCCAGTCACCGATTCATTTATCCATCACCAGTCACCGATTCATTTATCCACCACCACCTCTATCCATTCACAAATACACAGCCAACAAACATGACTTTGTGACCTAGTAAGTTAAATGCCACAGTCATCTCTGAGCCAGAAGGTGGAGGCTTTAAGGATGTCCAAATGCTTAAGTACAATTTTTTTCTACATTATTTTAGGCAGCGATTGTAAAAAGATAGCTAGAGATGGACATTAACAATGGCTAACTGCCATGTGGCCCATAGGTGTAAAACAGGATATGCAACATTTAGAGATCGCTAATATCCTTACTGCGTGCTAAGCTTTAGTAAAAAGGCTCCTTAGTTTTTTGTTGTTGTTCTAAATTTTAGGCACTCTACTGATTCGACTGCTCTGCACCATTTTCTTTTTTACTGGTCCAAAGAAAAATGTAACACCATCTACAAAGATCTGCATAATAAAAATAAGACATCCATCCAAGGGATTTCCCCTCTTCCTCTATCCTTTACCCTGATCTCAACCATTTCCATTGGTTTCACTGTTCAGTGCCATGGTGCAGAATGCGTGTCAGACAAGAGACATTCAGACTCAAAAATCATAACAGCATTTTGTAAAATTTTGAAACCCATTGAAGAACACATTTTAGGAAAGGCAGAAACACTGATTTTAAATGGAGACTTAAAATCTGAGGATGAAGATAGAAAGAGTTCACCATTGACTTAGAACTACAACATAACACATTCCAGTACTATGCCCCATACAATAATTAGAAACAGCACAAGATTTCTGTTAAAATGTTAAAGTTAGATGGCTTTTTTTTTTAAAATTTACACAGGAATATTTTTCCTTCATTTAACACGTCAATATACTGTATTTGCTAAACAAGATGGTCACTATACATTCATGAAAATGCACAGCTACAACTTAATGTAAAAATTAAAATAGTCACTACATGCGGAATATTAAGTTCATGTTTTGAGTGTTAGCATTTGAAAACTAGAGCACGTTGTCAGGTTATGTTGGACTGCATCCTGCAATACTTGCTATAAATAAACAGTCATATGGTCTGGAGTATTTTTGTCTGCTTAGAGTAAGACATTCAAAGAGCAATCATCTGTTCTGAGACTAAATTCTACTCATTTCAAGTGTTAGAAGAAGAGGGCTCGGTGCTGAACACATCATATTTAAACTGGATCAAAGTCATTATATCGAACATGTTATCATACTCATCCATTATTCAAGCAAAATCTCATGAAAGACTGCATTAGATAATATTTCATTCAATTAAAGGAAGCATCTTAAAATGCAGCTCATGATTTGGTCCCATCTTTGCTCTGAAGGTCAGGGTCTGGCAACAGCAACTCAACCGTCTGTATGTCCATTTTCAGAGTGGTTGATAAACTGTGTGAAAAGTCCTTATTACTTTCATGACAAGGATCTTGTTCCACCATTTCTGGGTTTTCAAACCCTTGAATCATAATTTCGTTGTCTCTTCCACCATTTTCCTCTTCCTCAGGGAGAGAAGTGGTGCCTTCCGTACTTGCTGGAGGATCATTCCCTTCTTCAGCCCTAGAATCCTGATTCTCATTTTCAGTTTTCTTTTCGTTGATGCTTTTCTTGTCTTCTTCACTACTAGAAGAGCGCCTAGGCTGGTCACAGAGTTCCCCCACCTTTGGTTCAGCATTTTTGCTATCTGAGCTCACAAAGGCAGATATGCAACTGGCATCTTTCGACCTTGTCTGCATTTGTACTGGACTGTGGTGGGCACATGAAGAGGAGACTGTTTTTTTGCTCACATTATTTTCTTCAGGTTTTGTTTTCTTTGGGGGGCCCCAGATAAAGTGCTCAGGTGGTTTGTAATGTCTCTGCGCAAACCGTAGAAGCTTCCTCCTTTCCCTTCGGTTTTTAATTGTGTATACAAAATATTCCAAAGAACTCTGTTTAATGTTTGGTATTGTATTTTCTACAAGAGCTTCCTGGAGGAAAAGTTTTACCAGAGAAGGTTTGAAGCCCTCGTATCCAAGTTCACCAAGACTTTTCAATATGCGAGTTATTCTTAGATAGTTATGTTGGGACCTGAAATAGAACCATAAAATTAGTGACTAAAGATACAAGGTTAATGTCTACCTTATACTACTTTCATAGTATTTCATGAAATATCCAGAAATTCTGCTCTTTATATACTCTATGGTCAGTAAATATACCGACTTGGACTCCTAGATCAAGAATTTGAACACTGCAGAATACCAAACATAGAACTTGACCTATACCTGTGAATTGCACCCACAAATAAAATGAGAAACCCCCCTTAACAGTTAGTACTCAATTTGAAACAACACTGACACTCCACTCTTAACTTGCAAATGGAGGGTGGTAAACAGAAAAAATTAACAGTGGCACAAAGAGAAATTACAACATTATTGGTCTCTAGACTTTCAGTGCCATATTAGAAATTAAGCAGGTCTGGATCAAGTCATTGCGTAGGTAAAGACCATCACTTCCTATAAGGTATCTCTCTCTCCCTTTGCCCACCTGACCTCAGCCCCCTTTCTCTTTCTCTGGCCAACTGCCCTCAGCAACTCTCTCTCTACCAACCTGCCTCAACCTATCTCTCTACCCACATACCCTCACAGCCCCTCTCTCTCTATGCCCACAGCCTCTCCCTCTGCCAACCAGCCCTCAACCCCTCCCTCTGCCCATTTGCTCTCAGCCCCTCTACACCCAGTCTCTCTTTCTCTATGCCCACCTGCCCTCAGCCCCTCTTCTCTCTATGCCCACAGCCTCTGCCAACATGCCCTCGGCCTCTCCCTCTGCCAACCTGCTCTCAACCCCTCCCTCTGCCCACATGTCCTCTGCCCACTTGCTCAGCCCCCCTCTCTCCATGCCCACAGCCTCTCTGCCCGAAGCCCCTCTATGCCCACAGCCTCTGCCAACCTGCCCTCAGCCTCTCCTACCCATATGTCCTCTGCCCACTTGATCTCAACCTCTTTCTCTATGCCGAGTCTCTGCCCACCTGCCCTCAGCCCCTCTTCTCTCTATGCCCATGTGCCCTCAGCCAACCTGCCCTCAACCCTCCCTCTGCTCACCTACCCTCAACTTCTCTCTCTCTCTCTGCTCACCTACCCTCAACCTCTCTCTCTGTGCTCACCTACCCTCAGCCTCTCTCTCTGCTCACCTACCCTCAGCGTCTCTCTCTCTGCTCACCTACCCTCAGCGTCTCTCTCTGCTCACCTACCCTCAGCGTCTCTCTCTCTGCTCACCTACCCTCAGCGTCTCTCTCTCTGCTCACCTACCCTCAGCGTCTCTCTCTGCTCACCTACCCTCAGCGTCTCTCTCTCTCTCTCTCTCTCTGCTCACCTACCCTCAGCGTCTCTCTGCTCACCTACCCTCAGCGTCTCTCTCTGCTCACCTACCCTCAGCGTCTCTCTCTCTCTCTCTCTCTGCTCACCTACCCTCAGCGTCTCTCTCTCTCTCTCTGCTCACCTACCCTCAGCGTCTCTCTCTCTCTCTACTCACCTACCTTCAGCGTCTCTCTCTCTCTCTACTCACCTACCTTCAGCGTCTCTCTCTCTCTCTGCTCACCTACCTTCAGCGTCTCTCTCTCTCTCTGCTCACCTACCCTCAGCGTCTCTCTCTCTCTCTGCTCACCTACCCTCAGCGTCTCTCTCTCTCTCTGCTCACCTACCCTCAGCGTCTCTCTCTCTCTCTGCTCACCTACCCTCAGCGTCTCTCTCTCTTTCTGCTCACCTACCCTCAGCCTCTCTCTCTGTGCTCACCTACCCTCAAGCCTCTCTCTCTGCCCCCCCTCCCCACCTGCCCTCAGCCTCTCTCTCTCTCTCTCTGCCCACCCCCGTCAGTGTTGTGGTGTTGGAAGGAGGGTCTGGTATGTTTGGTTAGGGGTGAGGTTCATCATGGGGGGAGGGGGGTCATGTCGTGACTCGTAGGTGTCAGGCTGTGTTGAAAATGGGATCTATTAATAGCATTTATACCCCACATTAAGTTTAGTTTCATTGTGAGTTACATCAAACTTTAAAGCAAAATACAAGGATTAAACAAAAGTAAAAGACCATAAGAGTTATATTATCACAGCAGCAGAATGACTCATTTGAAAATAACAAACCAGCTAAGAGAATTACAATGGTCTACAATGGAAAGGAATTCACTAAAATAAAAATGCTTTCAACAATTTACAAAATTTTTGCTAATCAAAAATACGCCCAATTGACTTTGGGAGGGAATTTCATTGCTTAGTAACTAAGAGGCCCTTTTACTAAAGTGCGTAGGCACACGCATCAAATTGGAACTACCATGTGGCTACAACGTGCCCTGGGCAGCAATTCCATTTTTTTACACACGTCCAAAACACGGGGTAGAAAACAGTTTCTATTTTCTACTGTGTGGTGCTTCCTGGTGGTAATCAGCACTTTACGAGCGCTGATGCTGACCGCCCTTTTATCGCGCAAGACCTTATCGCTATGTGAATGGGTCGGTAAGGTCTCAGGCCGAAAATGGATACGTGCTGCTTTTCATTTTGCCGCACATCCATTTTTGGTCATGGGAAAAAAAAAGGCTTTCTACCTGCACACTTCCAAAACACATGCCTACACCAGCGCAGGCCACTTTTCGGCGAATCTTAGTAAAAGGGCTCCTTAGTATGAGGAACTGGCATCATGAATTGATTTGTAACGGAGATTCTTACAATTTGGAAAATGGAGCAGATGGTTGGTGGGGCAGAGAATCGGATTGAAGAGGGGCATACCATATAATAGGAAGTACATGCACTGACGATTACTGCACGGTTAACGTGAGAGACCTTACCGCTAAGTCAACGGGTGGCATAAGGTCTCATGCTGAAAATGGATGTGTACTAAGAAAGCAAATAGAATGTTAGGTGTTATTAGGAAATGAATGGAAAACAAAAATAAGGATGTTATAATGCCTTTGTATCGCTCCATGGTGCGATCGCACCTCGACTATCGTGTTCAATTGTGGTCTCCGCATCTCAAAAAAGATATAGTGGAATTAGTAAAGGTGCCGAGAAGGGCGATGAAAATGATAAAGGGGATAGGACAACTTCTCTATGAGGAAAGGCTAAAGCAGCAAGGGCTCTTCAGCTTGGAGAAAAGGCGGCGAGAGATATTTTTATTTATTTATATTTTGCTCACACCTTTTTCAGTAGTAGCTCAAGGTCACTGGATATTTCTCTGTCCCAGGAGGGCTCACAATCTAAGTTTGTACCTGAGGCAATGGAGGGTTAAGTGACTTGCCCAAGAACACAAGGAGCAGAAGTGGGATTTGAACTGGCTACACCTCTGGATTGCAAGACCGGTGCTCTAACCACTAGGCCACTCCTCCACTCCACTAGAGGTCTATAAAATAATGAGTGGAGTTGAACGGGTAGATGTGAAGCGTCTGTTTACGCTTTCCAAAAATACTAGGACTAGGGGGCATGCGATGAAGCAACAATGTAGTAAATTTAAAACGAATCAGAGAAACGTTTTCTTCACTCAACGTGTAATTAAATTCTGGAATTCATTTACAGAGAATGTGGTAAAGGCGGTTAGCTTAGCGGACTTAAAAAAAAAAAAAAAAAAAAAAAGGTTTGGACGGCTTCCTAAAAGTCCATAGACCATTATTAAATGGACTAGGGGAAAATCCACTATTTCTGGGATATGCAGTATAAAATGTTTGTACTTTTTGGGGATCTTGCCAGGTATTTGTGACCTGGATTGGCCACTGTTGGAAACAGGATGCTAGGCTTGATGGACCTTTGGTCTTTCCCAGTATGGCAATATTTATGTACTGGTTTTAATTTTGCGCACGTCCATTTTCGGCCACAAAAAAACCAAAAAGGCCATTTTTGCAGGTGCGCTGAATAATGGACCTGTGCGCATCTAAAACGCACGTCCATTTTTCGTCGCGCCTTAGTAAAAGGACCCCACAGTGTTTTCTCTTAGCCCTTTCAATTTTGTCTGCACCACAAGCTGTAACCTTTTTTGTTTTATGTTAATCACATTGAATCAATGCTGTATTGGAATATGTGGGATATAAATGCCGAAATAAAAATAAATTACAGAAAGTCAGGAACTCAAACAGTATATAGTACAAAAGAAATTTAAAGGTAAGAATTATTTTTGAAACTCTGGAATGCTCACTTAAATACTGCATCTGAAAGTGGCTATTTTTGACAGTGATAATGCATTTAAATGTGTAATGAAATGTTTGATGTATTCCATGACACATTTGGACTGGCAGTCCTCCTGTGGCTACCGTAAACTTCCGGTTCAATTGCTATCATTCACAAAAAGCTAAACTTACTGCCCTGAACCATCACAGTGAATTGTTGACCAGAGGAGCAGAAGCTGGACTCACAAAAAACAATTTTACAAAATATAAAATTTTTCAAAAGTTTTACAGTTTAAATGAAACTACAACAAAACTTCTTCTTAAGTTTTGGTCACTTTTCTAAATCCATCTATGTTAAACCCAGTGCTGCAACAGTTTACCATATTTTGTGTAATAATATTTTGAAATAATAGTTTATATATGAAGGCCACCCCCCCCCTTCCAATAACTTGTAATGTCCTGAATGAATCTGCGTCCCTTTTCCTGGGCACCATTTTGACAGTAAGACAATTGCCACCCATATAAATGCCCCAAAGTGTAGTTATTCAGGACTGAGGAAGACCATAAACTGGAAGTATTGTGTTCAGTACTGGTCTCCGTATCTCAAAAAAGATATAGTAGAATTGGAAAAGGTACAGCGAAGGGCGACGAAAATGATAGTGGGGATGGGACGACTTTCCTATGAAGAGAGGCTGAGAAGGCTAGGGCTTTTCAGCTTGGAGAAGAGACGGCTGAGGGGAGATATGATAGAAGTGTATAAAATAATGAGTGGAATGGATCGGGTGGATGTGAAGCGACTGTTCACGCTATCCAAAAATACTAGGACTAGAGGGCATGAGTTGAAGCTACAGTGTGGTAAATTTAAAACGAATCGGAGAAAATTTTTCTTCACCCAACGTGTAATTAGACTCTGGAATTCATTGCCGGAGAACGTGGTACGGGCGGTTAGCTTGACGGAGTTTAAAAAGGGGTTAGATAGATTCCTAAAGGACAAGTCCATAGACCGCTATTAAATGGACTTGGAAAAATTCCGCATTTTTAGGTATAACTTGTCTGGAATGTTTTTACGTTTGGGGAGCGTGCCAGGTGCCCTTGACCTGGATTGGCTACTGTCGGTGACAGGATGCTGGGCTAGATGGACCTTTGGTCTTTCCCAGTATGGCACTACTTATGTACTTATGTACTTATGAGCACAGAAAAGGTAAAAAGAAAAAAGTGCAATTTGAATGGTGGATCTTGGAGACAAAACAAATCTTTTACACCTTGCCACTTCTGCTCTAGGACAGAGAAAGGTCTAAATAAATTCTTTACCTGGCATGCATTCGCCTTCAAATGCTTAGAAAACACACATTCTTATCACAGGAACCTCCTAAGCCGAAATCATGCCCTGTGCAACACACTCCCTAGAGACCCATACCCTGACCACAACAGGGGAGGAAATGGATGGAGCAATTTTTGCGACCCACCCCCTACTTGTGCTTTGTGAAGCTGCACCACTCAACACAGTCCTCAGGGATAGTCCTGTGCTATCAAAACACAGGGGGAAAAAATAAATAAAAAGGACACGAGTCCACATCCATACTTACTCATTCAAATGCTGAAACCTTTCTTGCCAGTTGGCAGCTCTTGTTACATTCCCCGTTTTACTCGTCAGCTTTATGCCAAAAAATTCTAGCATCATTTTGTAGGCCAAAAGGAACCTTTTAATTGCTTCTTTAGTTTTTTTGAATTCCTAACAAGAAAGCAAAAATTTAGGAGGCACAAAAAACAAAACAAATATATACTGGGACAGAATCTCTCAAATTTTGGTCATGCTATTGTTACATATGGATTCTAGTGAATAGTACTTGAAAATATTCAATAATTGCCTGCCACAAATTGGAGTTCATTCTAAAAAGCTTCTCTTTTTAATTCAAAATTTTATAACTTCAGATAAAGTCATCAAGTACAAATTTCACACTGCCATCAAATGAAAGCTTTGCTTTTTTGATTTCAGAACACCCCCTCCCCCTGCATCATAGCGCCAGCTCATTACTCAATGCTTGCTTTTACAAGTCAGTGGTTATGCACCAAGTTAATAAGCAGCCTACAGTTATTCAGACTGAAATAGCTTAGAGAGAAAACATATCAAACCCTCTTTAAAAGTTGTTCAACAGAAGGGAGAAGCTACTGCTTCTAAGATACAGCTATTTCCAATTGAATTGCGGTAATGAAATGGAGAAAGAACTGCTTCATTGACCGCCTCTCCCTCCCCCCCAGCCAAGGTCCGCTGGAAGACAAAAGAGGAGAAATATCCTGACCTCCAAAGGGATATTTATCCTCAGACAGACATCAACCCACTTGTACCTAGTACTGCTTCACACGGGCATTCTCACTAAATGTGAAGGAATGGCCCCCCCCTTCTGCCCAAATTATCTCTAATAGAGCTTACTGGTCAATGGAAAAATCACCTGTCTTATTCAGTAAATATCATTTTCACAGCTAACAAACAATGACATCACACCAATGCCACTTTTGCACAGTAGAAAAGCAAACAAGCACTGAGTTCTGGCGGTCAGTTATCAGTTTATCATTTCTATAGCACTGCAAGACGTACGCAGCACTGTCTACTTGAACATGAAGAGACAGTCCCTGCTCGACAGAGCTTACAATCTAATAGCAAGACTCCGGAATCCCAAAGAGTAGCAAGATTCTGGAATCCCAAAGACTACTACTACTTATCATTTCTATGGCGCTACTAGCCATACGCAGCGCTGTACACTTGAACGTGAAGAGAGAGTCCCTGCTCGACAGAGCTTAGAATCTACTTAGGACAGACAAACAGGACAGATAAGCCACATTGAGCCTGCAAAGAGGTGGGAAAATGTGGGATACAAATGCAATAAATAGGGGAATTACTAAGGTGGGGATGATAAGGGTAATGCTTAGCAGTTAAAAGCAGCATCAAAAAGGTGGGCTTTTAGCCTAGATTTGAAAATGGCCAGAGATGGAGCTTGACGTACCGGCTCAGGAAGTCTATTCCAGGCATATGGTGCAGCAAGATAAAAGGAATGGAGTTATGTAGCCTCACATTTGGATGCCATTCAACTACATGCCTTATTTTCCCTCCAAGAGGTGTGTCTAAACAACCTATAAATCTTTGATATCATTCCTCTTAATGAGCTCAGCTTTGTACACATTTGCTCAAATGCAGATTTTTAGCTTCACTTGTACACAGGGCTTAGGACCTTGTTTACTAAGCTGCGCTAGAGGCGTGCTAGCATTTTTAGCTCACGCTGTGTAGATGCCCATAATATTCCTATGGGTGTCTACATGGTTAGCATGTGCAAAAAACGCTAGTGCACCTTAATAATAAACAGGGCCCTTAAGTTGTAGATAAAAAGGAAGTGGAACCATGGAACTGGAACAGGGGGCAGCCGGGGCAGAAATGAGAATAGGGGCTGTATATTATGGAGCAGAGTGACCGTTTTCTGCTCTGCTCCGTGCTCATCCCAGGGGCGTAGCTACTGGGGGCCTCGGGGGCCCAGGCCCCCCAATCTTGGCTCAGGCCCCCTGCAGCCTGGTATAAGAGGCTTGGGGAGGCCTCCCCAGCCGTAAACACAGCAAAGAACACCACAGAGGTTCCCCCTCCCCCTCGGCATTCTGGCATCGATCTCTACTACTCCCTTGATCGCTGTCGGTAGCAGCACTGCCACTGCAGCGATTAAAACAGTCTGTCTCACAGCCTCAGCCTTCTCAGCCACACGTCCCGCCTATGCGGAACAGGATGGAAGCTGCATCAGTGGAGGCGGGACGTATAGCAGCGAAGACCAAGAGGTACAGACTCAGAGCGCCAAAACCTAAAAGCCTCTGCTAAGCATCTCTCACGTCACCGACATCCCTCCAACTCTCGACACCCTCCCTCACCTTCCTGCAAATGCGTCCCCCTCCAGGGTCCCCGGTAGTGTTTCATACAGCGCTTCTGGTCCAGAATCCTTCTCTCTGCCGAGTTCAGCTCCCCTTCCCTCTTGCTGTCAAAACTTCCTGATGCTGCAGGGGCAGAAGGAAAGCTTCGGGACCGGTGCCGGTAGCGTTGCATGGAACATTACTCCTTGAGGGGAGACATGTTTGCAGGAAGACACGAGAATTAGCTGCCAGACCGAGAAAGGGGAAGATACTCGACCTAGGGATGGAGGGAAGGGAGAGAACCATACTGCACAAGGAAGGGGGGAAGGAGAGATGAAGTCATGACCCCCTTCCCTCACTG
The DNA here is from genome assembly GCF_901765095.1 of Microcaecilia unicolor. Lineage (NCBI taxonomy): Eukaryota > Metazoa > Chordata > Amphibia > Gymnophiona > Siphonopidae > Microcaecilia > Microcaecilia unicolor. Next base: position 476,490,852 of record NC_044033.1, on the reverse strand, counting down.
TGGCCCAACATATGTTGGATGGGGATGGAGAGAAGAGAAAAGAGAGGGAGAGTTGTTCAGCCTGGAAGACATGGGGGAACATAAAAGAGACCAAAGGGAATTGTTGGGCATGGGGAAGGGGGGGGGGCAGTCAAAAGGTATACAAAGGGCAAATGCTGATTCAAGGGGAAGATGTTGGGCATGATGAGGGCATAGGGATACGGATGGAAGATGTTGGACACTAGTAGACCTGCTGTTGCATGGGATACCTGTAGAGGGATATGGGAAGAGTTCAGATGCTAGATAGGAGAGAGGTGGACACATGGAAGGTGAGAGATAGCATGAAGATTCTGAACAAAGGGGATAGAAGGAAGATTAATGGACATGGTGGGGGATAAATGAAGATGGAGGGGAGATGCTAGATATGATGGGAGCATAGGGACATACAGTGGCAATGCTGATTGGGGAGAGTGAGGGATAGTGATACAGAAGCAATGCTGATCACAGGGGGAGGATTAGGACCATGGGGGAGAGGTCAAGGTAAGAATGCAGAGGGGAGATGTTGAATATGGAGAAAAGGACATGGACAGCGACACAGAAGGGAAATGCAAATAAGATGGATAGAGACTAGAGAGGAAATTTCAAATGAACAGGAGATCCTGCAAAGACAAGAAAAAAAAAATACAGAAAAGCAGACAAGAGATACTGGGACCAAAGCCAATAGAAAAATAAAATGTTCAGACAACAAAGGTAAAAAAAAAAAAAAAAAAAGTATTTCATTTTTAATTTATTAATTGGAAAATGTTAGCTTTTGGAAATGTGAATCTTTGATATTTTGCATTTAACTTTCTATTTCTCTGTAAGTGATGTGTGCAGAATGTGACCTTGAGGTTTCTAGTTCATGTTTTTGCCTTCATATCTTTATTACTGATTTGTGGTCCCTTGTTTATTTCTTGAATGGCTGTGTTTTGTGTGTGTGACCAAGGTGTGGTATTCTGCTATCATGTAGGGTCTGTGTAGATATCTTGTTGCAGTCCTGTTTTATTTTTTTCAGTAGGTAGTGTTTTAGTGCCTGGTGTAATATTTACAGTACTTGCCTTTTCTGTGGATGCAAAATATAGGTTTAACAGCTTGATAGTCCAGTGTGCAGTGTTAGTTGGTATTTTTTATATTAGATTTCTTAGGCTACATATTTAAACTGCTACTTCAAAAGTATTCATTTGTTTTATTAAACACAGTTTATTAAGGTTTTTATTATAAAGCAAAGTTGAAGATATGTACCATTGTGGTTAATTATTTTGCAGGATACTGCGATGTGTGTTGAGATGTTGACCAGACTGAAGAAGTCTACTTTAATGGCAAAGTTTTTAAGTTATGGGATAATGCAAATTTTACTTTAAAATGTCAGTGTTTCCAAAAGGCTCCTTTTACAAAGCCACAGTAGTGACTAAGACCAATCACTGGCAAAAACCTCCATGACTGGTCTGAGTCAACAGGCTGCTGTGGTAACTCTGTCACAGCGACTGGATTTTGTTTCCACAGCAAAAGCTTGTGACTGCTGAGGCTTTTCCCCCCCTCCTTTTAGTATTTATATTGATGCATTGAGGACGTAAAAAATCATTTAAAAAGATATATATAAAAAAAAGTAAAGTAAGAAAACAAAATTATAGTTGAAAATAGACCAGAAGGTAACTTTAGTGATTGCTTTTGCAACTTTTTAATAGGTGACTAGTTCCACTTGGGTATTCTACTTGGAAGATAAATGAACAGAACAAGGCAGTTTAAAAGGTGGTATTCCCCAACAACTACATTTCACTGTAAATTTCTAAGCTACAGAATCTGTAATTCAATTTTCCATTGAAAAGCCATACTGGGTGGGGGATCTCATCATTCTGGAGCCCTTGGTCCAATTTTGCCCTTTTCAAACTCAATGGGCCCAATATTCAGCTGGTGGTGGGCAGCACTTTTACTGTCTGCCGCAGGAGTTAAACCCAAATAGTCAATGCCAGGCTGTTTCTGGCGACCAGCATTAAATAGCCAGGAGTTTTTACGTTAACCGGTTACACTGATATTCAGCAATAACCGGTTCATTTTTTAGCAGTTAAAGATAGGCTGCATAAACAGCAGGCCTATTTTAACCACTGACCATAGCTGGTTAAGTGCTGAATATCCACATCTAACTGGCTATATGTCACACGATATAGGCTGATTAGCGGCTAGCCACTAACTGCAGATATTTAGCGGGAGATAACCATTATCTCCCACTAAATATACACGGTTAGGCACTGATATGCTATTTAACTGGTTAGAAGCCATATCTGACCAGCTTAATAGCTTTGAATAACAGTTATTTTGCCCCCAGTCAGCCAGCCATTCTCAACCCTCTGTATAATTCTTTTATTCTTTCCAAACCAATGAAAAGTAACCACAAAGAAAGTTTTGTGAAACCCAAAGCCTTCTGCCACAGCTTTTTAGTTTTTTGCCACCCACAGGCTTTTTCCTTTATTTTTGCCACACAAAACGTTTTCTGCAATTACTCAAAAGCAATGTTCTGAGACTGCCCCAAGCACGCTTTGCACTCCCTTATGCCCATCATATGCCACAACAGCATTAGCTCTAGGCTTTCCGCGTGCTACATACTGTTAATAACCCAAGTTCAGATAGCTCAAAACAGAAAATCATTCCTGCCTCATCCTGGTGTTGCTGCCATCCCCAAGGATTCTGACTGGAGTCAACACCTTCCCAGTCTCCAAAGGCTGTAAGCTACGTTTTAATTATTCTTCTTGGCATTCTGGGGTTAGAGAGATACTGTTAACGTTGTGCCAGGTACCCTGACAAAAAATTGAAATTTGTTAGGGAAATTTTATTAGCTTTGTGCTATGGTTATGGCTTTGTCCCCCCCCCCCCCCCCCTCATCCACAAAAAAAACCCCACATCCGACTTATCTACTTCATTCTTGTAGGTGCTATCACTCATTTTACAATAAGTCATTATGAATGCAAGTTTTGTTTCCTGCCATCTCATTTCCACAGAATTCTGCAACCAGAAGGGATACAGATACAAATTCTCCCCTAGGCAAAAAAATAAAAACCCAAAACCTGCATCTTCCTTACAGGCCTGACCAAAGCAGCGTGCATATCATTAACAAAAAACAAAACAGAAACAGCATCCCTAAGAATTTGCCACCATTGACACTGCCTCCTGAATCTAAATTTTGTCCTTCAGCAAGAGACAGTAAATTGTTTATGAAAACACTCACCTGCTTAATTCTTTGTGCAATTTTTTGGCTTCTATCCAACAAAATAAATGCTGTTATTTACCCATAAAATTTGAGTCATTTCTTCACCGATTTTGTCCTCTCTGTTGTAATGAAACACTGAAATTCTGTGCAAAGTACAGTAGGACTCCGATTACCCAGACTATCCTCTGCAGGGGGTGGTCTGGATAATCATAAATCCAGATAGACATATTTTGAGAGTTACATGTTTAGCATTATTTTTTGTTTTCAATTATAAATGGGAAAAAATATCAAGCTATTTGTGATGTTATAACATTTTTTTTACTATCAGGCATAATGTGATAACTATGATACAGAGATTATGATAAAAAATGGAAAAGATAAGGAACAAAAGCAATCTGATAATTGGACATCTGGATAATCGGCGTTCTACTGTGCCATTCTTTTTTTTTTTACACACATAGGACTAGATTCTATAAATGGAGCCAAGAAATCTGTGCCAAAAAATTTGATCGCCGAGCCCTTCGTAGAATAGCAGCTAAGGTTTATTCTGTAACAATGCATGTAAATTCTGGGAACGCCCCCTTGAATTTATGCACTACAGGAGTTTTGCATGCATCCTTAAAGAATATGATGCATGTGTAAATCCCAATTAAGGACAAATTTATGCCAATAATTGGTTGTTCTCCCAAGATGAACGAACTGAAGTCTTGTTTAACAAGCAGGTGAAAAACCCTCTGCAGACGACACTATTGTTAAGTATAGTTTCATTGAATTATAAAATACCTATAAAGTCAATAGACAAATGTAGAATATTGTTCAATATCAAAATAGTATGGACCAGTGACGATATTGGGAATAGTTCTAAGCGACATTTGAACTGACTGATCACTTGGGTCCCATGCTGAGGTCTATAATAGAAAATTGCGGTTTAAGTTAAGTTGTATAATATGAGCAGTTAGCTTTTTCTATTGAGGGTGAATAATTGGTTGTTAGCAGTCAATTACTGACACCGATCAATTTGTGCATGCAAATTGGCAATGCACACTGATTTGCAAACGCAAATTTCGTTACCATATATAGAAAGCAGGCGATAATGTGCTCACGTTATTTATTTGATAGCTTCCCATATGTAGTTCTCTGTGTACATCCTTACGCTGCACAAGCTGGCATGTTTCTAAATATAACCAAGATAAAACAATGTACAATGACAAAGTGGATGCAGCAGCTGATAGTTTTGTTTTGAACATACCAAGATGGCGGCTGCTGGGGGACCGGACTTCAGCTTTTTGACGTCATGCAGTCTCCTGTCATTAGACCTCCTTGACGGAAACACTGCAATTAGGGAAATCCTTACAAATTCCCTCTCCCCCCTTCTCTAGTCTCCCGCTCACAAACACACATACAAAACAGACATACAAAAACACACATGCAGTGACTGGAAATAATTACATGAGGCATATCTTGCATATTTTACATTCTTCTCTCCCCCTCAAGTGTTGCCATTTTTTGTTGTCATTGAATCATACAGCTATGTACGGTGACATCTAGTGACTGATCTGTGCTCCTGAATGCTACATGTGCAATCAGCTATTGTGGAAAAGCACAATAGCTGCTGTGAGAAAGTGGCACCCTGTGATTAACATGTAAAATCCATCCCTTGAAATCTGAGTGACATCAATAGTTTAATAACATGAAACAAAGTGTTTCCAAACCAACAAAATATTTGGTACTGCTCCATTTAAACTACCCCTTCAACTCTCCCCTCCAGAACAGAGACAACAGCCACACATAGGAAAGAATTCTATGAGACATGCTCTGCATGCTTTCCTCTCTTGTTTGTGGAATATCCTCTCTTTCAGTTTTCTCTGCTCTGGGCCCCCATTTAAAACAGAGTTCAAAAGCTCTCACCTTTCCTGGCTTTCTTCACTTTTTAAATTTAAAAAGATTTATAATCCACTCATCAAAACATCTAAGCAGAGAAAACCATACGTATATATAAAAAAAAATCAATAAAATAAATCAAAAATGTACAAAACAATCCAATTATAACAAGTAAAATCAGAGGCAGCCTTACCATTAGGCCAACTGAGGCAGGCCTCAGGCGGCACTCTTCGTAGAGCAGCACTACCCCACACCGGCTGCAGTCTGGCACCTCCCTCTGCCCTTCTTTCCTCAACTCCCTTCCCTGAATCTACCTTTTCTTATTTCCCAAAAGTCAGCGGTGGCAGCGATTCCCACAGGCTGCCCTGCCCCCAATGCCGTGCCGGCCTCTTCTCTCTACTGCAGTCTGCCTCTCCGACGCAACTTCCTGTTTCCTCAGAGGCGGGTCATAGTAGAGAAAAAGAGGCAAGCGCTGCCACTGCCAACTTTTGAAAAAGAAAAGAAGGTAGATTTGGGGAAGGGGAGGGATGCCAGATTGTGACTGGGGGGGGGGGGGGGGGCGGCAAGGAGGGGAGAGTGTGTGAATGGAGAGATGTTGGACTTGGTGGGGGGGGGGGGGGGGGTGGAAGGTGACATCTCATCCTTCACCTCAGGCAGCAGATTGCCTTGGGCCGCCCCTGAGTTAAACATAAAAACATCCTAACATTTACATCATCTATAAAACAATTATAAACATAACATAGGCCTGTCATCAAAAAAATGTGCCTGACCAAGCCTAGGATAGAAAGGACTGTTATTGCTACTTAAGACTATACACTGCTATTGGTCTGAATAAATAAATAAATAGCCAACAGATGTTCTAAGTTAATCATATGTTTCATCAATCTGTGCTCGATAGGGAGTTTGTTTGTTTTTTTACAAACAACAGTGCCTGAAATGAATGAAATTTTTTGCAAGGACATAAGAGAAATTCTGTACCCTCCAACTGCAAGGTTCGACTAGGTTTGTAAATTTTTAATATAGAGTTTAAATTGTTTAAATACAGAACATCATTCTGTAATGCTTTGTTAAGTTAGTAATAAAACTTAAATTCTGATCCTAAAATAAAACAGTAGCCAATGTAAATTTATAAGATGCCGGGGGTAATGTGAGTGAGAAGCTCCAACAGTCGTCAAGGTGATTTTAACTACTTACAAAGCTCTAATAGTAGACTGCAGGAGATCCAAAATAATTATAGTAATTTGTCTTATTCAAAATTAAACTTAAGGAGCTGTTCTAAAAATTAAAAAAACAACAAAACCCAGCACCGATTTGAGCAGTCTCAATAAACCAAGTCTAAAAATAGGCAGAACAAACAGCACCACCAACATGAGGCTTCAAGGAAAGCAGAATTAAAAAGAAGGCCCAAACTAGAGTTATTGGGACACACTGATTTGAAAATTAGAATACTAAAGGGAATAGAAGACTAAGAATCACCAATTCAGTTTCACCAACATTCAAGGCAAGTTTATTATCGTTTATGAGGTTTAATATACTGCCATTGTTTAAGGAGCGTATCACAGCGCTTTACAAATTATAATAGAAATAGATAGAAAATGAACTCCATTAATTAAGCATGAAAGTAAAAACCACACATACACTAGCAAGTGCAAAAAAAAAATGCAGGGTTATGCATTAGGGCTGCAAAAACCCGAGGGAACGGTACGGTTTAGGGGGTGAATAAGTTTTGTGCACGAACTTAGGTATGATCAAGTGATGATCTTAAGGTGCAGTGAAGGTTGGCCTAAGTGGAAGAACGCTGAGATCCCACGATGAAATAACAGGAGTACACAAGGAGTGGGAAATAGACCAGGATAACCAGAAACAAACGAGGAGACTTCAAATGATGGTAGAGAGTAGGTTCTAAGTGAGGTGAACAGTCACGGTTCCAAATGGAAAAAAAACAGAACTGATGCTGTTACAAGACCATATTTCTCCATCTTCTTGTATCAATGTTAATTGACCATTTGATGTTTACTCGTTGAGTCTTCACCAATAAACTCTCTACCATCAATTGAAATCTCATTTGTTTCTGGTTATGCTGGTTTATTTTCCACTCCTTGTGTACTCCCATGATCTTAAGGTGGCCAAACAGGTAGAAAGAGGCGATGGTGAAAAGCTAGAAGGATACTCAGGTACATAGGAAAAAGAATGATCACTATAATGGCCACTATAATGGCTCCTGCATTAATGGCCAATTAGCATGTAGCCATTAATGCAGGAGCTTACTGTCACCTGTTTACTATAGGTAGTAAGGGCTCCCATGCTAATTGGGCAGCGCACGGCAATGTACCCACGCTACCCAATCAGTGAAGGGTACACCTACTTTGCCTATAGATACAACTCCTGTGTCAATATAAAAACTATTAGTGCGGGATTGGAAAGTGTTGATCGGCGCACTACCGTGGGATGCCTCAAGCAGTAGTGCTTTTTGGCATGCAGTAGCCACACACTAGTGCCTACCACAGTTTAATAAAAGGGCCCCCTTTATGTTTCGTCTTTGCTTACACCCTATGCCATATTGCATTTGCATTGTAATGTAGCATACTATAAACAATAAAAGGAAAAGATCTGCCAATAAAACTAAACAATAAGAAAGCAGATCAAAAAGTACAAAGATAAACAAAAGGGTAACAGTAGAAGTGGTCAGTTAGCAAAGCCGAGTGAACTGAGTCACGGTGTGAAGTGTGTTGAGTGGTTACATGACTACTATTAGGGGTTTGCTTTGTTCCTTACCCCTATTAGTTCTTTTTACCCCTGATGCAGTCTGAGGGCGAAATGTGGCCATGTCGGGTAACTGTTGTAATAAACCACTTCTCCTGTTACCCTTTTGTTTATCTTTTTACTTTTTGATCTGCTTTCTTATTGTATGTAGCATACTATGCCATACCTTGTATTGTTATTTGAATAGAGAACAGGATTGCAAGACAAATTTTGCAAGTGAAATCTAGTATATGCTGCCTTATGTGTTAATAACAGACTGAACAAATACTAAAGCCTGCTTAACCTCAAAAACCACCTAAAATTTACTTAAACTATCAAGATCTACTTACTGGCAGTACAGTAATCAACTATGAAAATAAACAATCAACTTCCAACAAGCCAAGAGGACAATAAAACATATTGTAATCTAAGGATTTATTATTAGACTAGTAAAAATGGCCCGTTTCTGGCGCCGATGAAACGGGTGCTAGCGGGCACGGGACTCCCTTCCCCTCCCCTTCCGGTACCTGTTCCGTCGGCCCAGGAAAGAAAGAGCCCCCTCTTTCCTCCCGTAGCGGTGGCTTCCTTGCCTCGCGAGGCAGCTTGAACTCTCAGCGGCCATTTTGAAATGCCGAGAGCCGGACTCCCACACCATGCAGCAAGGAAGCCACCACTACGGGAGGGAAGAGGGGGCTCTTTCTTTCCTGGGCCGACGGAACAGGTACCTCTAGACCACCAGGGAGACACGCGTAAGGGGAGGGGAGGTGACAGGGAGGGAGGGAGGTTGGTGAGGTTAAGCGTGTGCTACCGTGGGCGGGGCTATGTGGCGAAAGGAGCGGGGTTCATGTGCATGTCAGCGGCGGCTGGGATTTGTTGGAAGGGGAGGAGTAGGGAAACATACTGCTCTCCGTGCGTAAATTTGTTTTCGTGTTCCGCCCTCGACATCATCACGTGTGACGCGAGGGCAGGGCATGAAGATGTGGTGGTGACTTCACCACCATGAAACCACGAACCGGTGTGTGAGTGACTTCAGTGACGTCAGTGTCCTCAGAACGTTGAGGCTGCGTTTTATTATAGTAGAAGAGAATCAAATAATTCCTCAGAAGCAATGGAGATCTTAGAAAAAAAATAACGCTACCACTCCTCTCTGAGCTGTGACATTTATGGTTTCCCACATAAAAGGAGGACAACACTTTCATTAACACAGTGTCCGATTCTAACAACAGCTCTCGGCAGGAGTAAACATTACTATGAGAAGAGGCCATTTTTGCATATTTGGATTTTCCAGAACTGACATTCACTGTGACAGTGTACTGTTACTGGCCCACAACAGGAGAAAACCCTTACCAAAAGAGAATTTTATCAGGTGCTTATGTAAGTCATGACAACACAAATGATTTTTAAAAACCATATTACCTCAATCTCATAAGCTGTTAACTCTTTAGCGTAGAAGTTCAAGCCTTGCTCTCTAAGTGGAAAGAGCCTGTGAAAAGAGCAAAGTTTAAGAGTTAGCTCAGATAATTTCCACGCAAAAGCATTACAGTTTTAGAACAATCCTGATTTAACCTACCATTGTATGTAGGTATGGTTATGTTCCAATTTGTCATAGTCGCCCTTCCATTTACTTAGGATTTCTTCAATGTAAACACCTGCATAAAACAGCAATTTCAACAATTTAGAAACCATATTTATTTTCAAAGAGACTTTGCAGTACAAGAAAACATTTTAGAAAAACATGAGGAAAATATACTTATCAAATTATCTTCCTATTTGAACAGTTTCTGTATAATATAAGCAATAGTATCATTGTAATTAAGTACTTAAACAATAAGTTTCTTTGATTTATAGCACTGGAATGGAGTATGTGGAATATATAGGGGGAGAGAGAATGGAACTAAAGAGGGAAGGGATGGAAAGGAAAGGAAAAGAGGGAGTAATGAGGAGAGGAGAAAAGGTTATATGATTAGCATTTATGCATATAGTGTGTAAATACACGGAGCGAATAAACGGCTTAAACAGATCTATAAAATGGGTTTAAGTTATACAATGTCATGTCTGAATATAACAAATAATTCAAGAATAAACATCATGTGAGATTATTAGGTTCTCCATTTGCTAAGTAGTGTTCAATTGGTTGCCAGATTTTAATAGTTTGTTGAACTGTCTTGAGTTTAATATCGAGGGATGCTTCAAATTTATGAATCTGTAATACAGAGTGCCAGCAAAAGTGAACATTGAGGTTAGTGTTATCTTTCCAATTGGATGTTACCATTTTAACAGTTATTACAATTAGAGTATCATAAAGTCTAGATAAGTATCTGTCTGTTGGGTTTTCCAAAGATGATTTTGCTTATGGATAAATTTTCAGGCAAGGGTAATATTTCCAAAATTATTTGCCACACTTTATTCCAAAATTGGAAAGTATATTTGCATTCTATCAACATATGTATGAGGGTGCCTTTTTTCGGATTTGCAGGATCAAAATTGATTATTGTTAAGTAATCCAGCAACATGCATTTTTTGTGGAGTCCATAAAGATCTATGATGCATAAAAAAATGGATTGAAGATAGTTTGCTTATTTTGGTCCAGAAGAGTATCCATTGATGTTCTGTTAGTCGATGTTGTATGTCATTTTCCAATATTGAATGAAGGCTTGATTTTCCATTGAAGTTATGGGAAATTAGAAATTTGTATATTTGAGAAGCCACATGTCTTTTTTTTATTGACGTAAGGAATTCAAAAATTGAAGGGGTGTCAGATGTCATCCTTGATATGTATGAATGAGTAGACATCTTTAAGTTGGATCCAATGAAAGTATTGGTTGGTATTTAGATTGTATTGTTTTTGTAGAGTTGAGAATGATTTCAGTTTATTGTTCGTTAAGATATGATCAAGAGACCAGATGTCTGAGGATGGGGAGTAGGTATGACAGCGCAAATCAGTTAGCGCAGCCATATTACCACATGCTGATTAATGCAGGATTAGAACGTAAGCCCTTACAGTCTACAAAATAGGTGGCAGTAAAGGCTCACATGATAATCTTTGGTAATGGCTGTGTACAAATGCCATTAGTTCATGGCCATTAATTCGGAAAATAGAAAAATCAGCCATTTTCCGGCAGTGGTAAAAATGATCTTAGCGGGCAGGAAAAACCCACAGGCTAGAGGCCAACTGAATTTTAGTCTTGGATTTAGCATCGAAACTGACACGAAATCTTGGTTCAGGTTTTGGCGGAAACTGAAGCCATAGCCCTGCTATCCCCCCCCCCCCCCCCCCCCCATCCAGGCTGCTCATCACCAGTTCTGAGCTCTGCCTTCCCCCACCTATAGGCCTATCTTCTAAAAGCCCTGGTGCTCTAGTGATGTTTTCGAAGTAGGAGCATCCTGAGTTGCTTCTGCCCCGGCCAGATCCGATGTAAAAATAGCAGCCAAGGCTGCCGCAGCCACAATTTTATGATTGGAACCGGCATGGGCAGGAGCCATCCCTGGTCGCTTCTGCCCATGCCACCTCCAAAATTGCGGCTATGAGGCTGCCGCAGGAAGTTGTGGCTGCCATTTTTACAAAATGGCCAGCGGAAGGAGCCATGATTCCGAATTTCTGTCGTCGGTTTGGTTTCAGCCAGAACCAACACCACCAGTTTTGGTCAACCTCTAGTAAGGATGTGCTAAGCCCACTTTTTAATCACAGCTTAATAAAACGGACCCCTAAACCCCCTCATATACATGTTGAAAAGTGTAGAGAAAATGGGAGACCTCTATCGAACCTCGAAAAGTCCTTCTGTCATGAATTTGAGACAAACAAACCATTAACTTTTAAGACAAAACCCCTAAAAAAAAACCTCAAACCATTTAAAAATAAAGGCAACTAGACGCAAGAATGATTGACAAGACCAAACACTGCTGAAAAATCTAGCTGAATTAGAAAGCCATCAAAGGTCAATCTTAATTATTCAAGGAAGGCAATCAACAGTTTCTGTACCAAAAGCTTTCCAAAATCCAGAATGTGAGCTATCCAATAAGTGACATTCACTTAAATTCCTCTAGTTGACTGAGCTGATTCAAACGACTTGGCTAAGAATAAAGATTAGCAACTAGCTGGCAATCATTACATAATTACATGCTCAGCACTGTTTATTTTGAAATATAGAAACTAGGTCTGCTTAAGGGTAACAGCATATATATAAGTGTCCAGGACTGAATGAACTGTTGTGTAAGCCACCTCACCATATTCATGGGAATATCTCAAAATATCAAAGCAATATTCTACCTCTACAATATCTAGAGATCCAATGTTGGACTGCTCACAATGCACTTTCCTGAAACTTAGTCTATGACCTTATCTGATCTTTACTTAACTGGATAATCCCTATAAATACATTCAGCTTGTCTTCCCTCCTAAATTAGTCTGCTCTATAATCCTTTTTTTTTAATACTCTGAGCCAATACTGTTTAAACCCTGTCATTTTACTCATCTTAAAAAATACAAATAATTCTCACCTTTAAATTATGGACAGAACAAAGGGAGTCATCATAAGGTTTTCTGTATAAAGGTTTGTCTTGTTAATATTAAAAAAATTAGATGCTGCATTCACATATAATATTTTGGAGTAGTCTTGTGGCTAACTTAGCAGGCAGAGTACTAGGGAAGCCAGGGTTGAAATCTTACTGATGCTCCTTGTGACAACAAAGGAAGGGAAATGGACATAAAATACTGCCTGTGTTTTTTGCAACTTTTTTGTACTTGGGGCAATGGAGGATTAAGTGACTTGCGCAGAGTCACAACAAGCTGCAGTGGGAATCGAACCCAGCTCCCCAGGATCAAAGTCCACTGCACTAACCACTAGGCTACTCCTCCACTCCATAATAACCATACTGGGTCAGACCAATGGTCCATCTAGCCCAGTATCCTGCTTCCAGCAGTGGATAATCTAGGTCACAAGTACCTGGCAGAACCCCAAGCAGCAACAGTCCTTACTACCAATCTCAGGGCAAGCAGTGGCTTCCCCATGTCTGTCTCAATAGAAGACTATGGACCTTTCCTCCAGGAACTTGTCCAAACCTTTTTTTAAACCCAGATACGCTAACTGCTGTTACCATGTCCTCCAGCAAAGAGTTCCAGAGCTTAACTATTTGTTGAGTGAAAAAATATTTCCTCCCGTTTTAAAAGTATTTCCTTGTTGACTTCATGGAGTGTCCCCTAGTTTTTGCACTTTTTGAAAGAGTTAAAAAAAAAAAAAAAAAAAAAAAAAGATTCACTTCTACTCATTCTAAACCTCAACCATATCTCCTCTCAGCCACCTCTTTTCCAAGCTGATGAGCCCTAACCTCTTTAGCCTTTCCTCATATGAGAGGAGTTCCATCCTCTTTATCATTTTGGTCGCTCTTTTTTGAACCTTTTCTAAGTTCACTATATCTTTTTTGAGAAAGAGCAACCAGAACTGAACACAATACTCAAGGTGAGGTCACAGCATGGAGAGATACAGAAGCACTATAGAATTCTCAGTCTTATTTACCATCTCTTTCCTAATAATTCCTAGCATCCTGTTTGCCTTTTTTGGCCACCGCACACTCGGCACATTCCAGCATATTGTCTACAATGACACCTAGACCATTGGCTCAGGTACAAAATTAGACTGAAAGCCCTCGGAGGACAGGAATATGACTACTTTACCTTAATGTGACCTGCCTTCAACTACTACTCAAAAGGCATGAGTTAAAATTAATCTAGGTTAAAAGCCCACTTTTTGAGGCTGCTTTTAACTCCTAACCCCTATTCACTTGTTCAGCACCCATGTCTGTTTAACATTCCCACCTGTTTGACTGTCTTGCTTAAGATTGTAAGCTCTGCAGAGCAGGGACTGACTCTTCATGTTCAAGTGTACAGCGCTGCATACATCTAGTAATAGTAGTCTACTCTGTAACATAGAGGCATATTTTCAAAGCACTTAGCCTTCCAAAGTTCCATAGAAACCTATGGAACTTTGGAAGGCTAAGTGCTTTCAAAATATGCCTAATAGTAACATATAGTAACACAGTAAATGACGGTAGATAAAGACCTGTACGGTCCATCCAGTCTGCCCAAAAAGATAAACTCATTTTACATGGTATGCGATACTTTATATGTATACCCGAGTTTGATTTGTCCTTGCCATTCTCGGGGCACAAACCGTAGAAGTCTGACCAGCACTCTTCTTGTACTAAAAGTTCTGAAGCGAACATCGAAGCTCCTTAAAATTTACACTCAAGCCCATCCATATCCATTCAATCACGATCAGGGCGTAGACCGTAAAAGTCTGCCCGGCACCGGTTTTGCTTCCCAATTACCGGCATTGCCACCCAATCTCCGTTAAGATTCCGTGGATCCATTCCATCTAAACAGGATTCCTTTGTGTTTATCCCACGCATGTTTGAATTGCATTACCATTTTCATCTCCACCACATCCTGCAGGAGGGCATTCCACATATCTACCACCCTCTCCGTGAAAAAATACTTCCTGACATTACTCCTGAGTCTGCCCCCTTCAACCTCAATTCAAGTCCTCTAGTTCTACCGCCTTCCAGTCTCCAGAAAAGGTTTGTTTGCGAATTAATACCTTTCAAATATTTGAACGTCTGTATCATGTCACCTGTTTCTCCTTTCTTCCAAGGTATACATGTTCAGGTTGGCAAGTCTCTCTTCGTACGGTTTGCAACGCAAATCCCATATCATTTTTGTAACTTTTCTTTGCACTGCTTCCAGTCTTTTTACATCTTTACCAAGATGTAGCCTCCAAAACTGAACACCAACGACTTGTAAAGGAACGTCAACACCGCCTTTCTTCTGCTGGTTATACCCTTCTCTATGCAGCTTAGCATCCTTTTGGCCACGGCCGAGGGCTACAAAGTAGTTCTCAGCTTATGAAGCCATCTCTTTGCCAGATGTACGGCCATCTGGGAAAACTTCAAATAAATACTATACAGACTACCAGTAAATAAAGTCCTAGACTGAGATGTGTAATGTATCCTGAGTTACATTCTTACTATGGATATCATTGTTAATCTACTGAATGAAAGAAAAGAGCAGGAGAACAAAAGATTTAAAATAATACCTACACAAGAGGACAAGTTTCAAAGCAATTTATACAAGTCAATGGTGATTTACTAGTGTAAATCTGCTGTCAGGTTACTGCCCTCTGCCAATGGGACTAAAAGCTCCACAATGCATCTTATCTTTAGTTAGAGTCAGAGGCAGTGTTCCAGGTGGTGTATTTAGGTTGGGGAGGAAAAGCAAGCACGTAGCTTGGCTTTTCAACTCTACACATGCACTTTTGCGTGACAGGTAGAACTTTGCTAGCACTGTCCACAGGTACCATGTATGCTTGGCAAGTTTCAAAACAAGATGTGTAAAGTTTTGTTTTGAAAACTAGAGCAAAGCCACGGATTAAAACAACCCAAGAAATTTGTTCTAAATGTGAACAGTTTAAAAACTGCTCCCTGGAAAGCCTGTATCAAAAACAAAAAAGTTTTGCTATAAATCTAAATGCTAAACACTACTTGGCTGATCCACATCTTACTGGACAAATTATGAACCAACTTTGTTTCCAGTTAGGTATATGAAAAAGATTTATCCTATTTCAGTCACTGTGTGATATTTAACAAATTTGACTAATCTAGCACTTGCCATACAAACATTTTTCTACATACTGCACCAATAACATCATTAAGCCCTGACAAAAACCCTTCCTGTTCCCCAATGTCCAGAAAAATATCACATGCCACTGTCCCATTTCTGATTTTGGCCACATACAGTATCAGAATACTTACCATCAGGTTTCAAGGGAATTTTGTTCAAATAAAATCTGAGATTCCACAAGTCATTCTGACATCGAGAATCTTTAAAATTCTGCAGGAAAAAAAAACAATGACATGCATTTATAGTTTACAAATTAAATATGGTTCTACTTTGGTAATTATCAATTTCTCCACATGCACAGAATGGGGAAAACAGTACATAAAGAACCTCCATTCAGTAGGAATTAAGTCACGCTATCAGGCACACGTTAATTAAAAATATTCAAATTTATGCAGATTAGTTATCTTGAAGCTAAGACAAGCTCACCGGGTACTGATGTCGATACTTGTACAAATCTCTTGCTGCATAAAAGCTTCTTTTTGGTTTGATTATCTGTTCAGCTACAGAATTGCTCTGAAACACAAACAAAAATATTCACATCTCCAGTAGCACCAAGTTACATTTTTCACCCTACTGATCCTTCTTTTGATTTAACTCAGATCTTGTTTCATTCTAACAATGTATTCATTTATAATGTATGTACTGCCTGCCTGGCACAAGCCATTCAAAGTGGTTAACAGAAAAGTACAGAATGGCATGGGGAAGGGGGACAAGTGGGTTATCAGCGGGGATAGGGCCAAACTTTGTCCCCATCCCATTCTCTCATGGAAATGATGGTAAATTTTTTTTGCAAAAACAAGCAAAAATGTTGGCCAAAAAACTGGCACAACTTTCATGGGGGCTCCTGTGCATTCCTGCTACCAGCATATTTTCTGAGAGGACATTTTCTATTGTGGGAAGGACTGTGGGAGAGAGGAGAGCTAAACTGAATCCATAGATAGTTGATGATTTATTATCCATCCATAAGAACATAATGGCAGCCATACTGGGTCAGACCAGTGGTCCATCTAGCCCAGTATCCTGCTTCCAAAAGGTGAGGTCACAAATAACTGGCAGAAACCCAATCAGTAGCAACATTCCATGCTACCAATCCTGGGGCAAGCAGTGGCTTCCCCATGTCCATCTCAACAACAGACAATGGACTTTTCCTCCAGGAACTTGTCCAAACTTTTTTTTTAAACCCCGATACCCTAACCGCTGTTACCACACCCTCCGGCAACCAGTTCCAGAGCTTAACTATTCTTTGAGTGAAAAAATACTTCCTCCTATTTGTTTTAAAATTATTTCCATGTAACTTCATTGAATGTCCCCTGGTCTTTGTACTTTTTGAAAGAGTGACAAAAATTGATTCACACTTACCCATTCTACACCACTCAGGATTTTATAGACCTCAACCATAACCCCCCTCAGCCCTAACCTCTTTAGCTTTTCCTCATATTGGAGGAGTTCCATCACTCTTCTTTGAACATTTTTTAATTTCACTACATCTTTTTTAGATATGGCGACCAGAACTGAACGCAATACTCAAGATGAGGTTGCACAATGGAGCGATACAGAGGCACTATAACACTCTTGGTCTTATTTTGCATTCCTTTCCTAATAATTCCTTGTGTCGTTCGCTTTTTTGGCTGCCACTACACACCTGGCAGAAGATTTCAGCATATTGTCTACGACACCTAGATCGTAAGGTGGACCATAGCATCAGGTAACTGATTTAGATTATTCTTCCCAATGTGTATCACTTTGCTTATGTCCACATTAAATTTCACCTGCCATTTGGATGCCCAGTCTTCCAGTTTCCTAAGGTCTTCCTGCAATTTTTCACAACTTTGATTAGTTTTGTGTTATCTGCAAATGTAGGGGGGTCTTTCACTAACCCACAGCAGCATTTTTATCTCGTGGTAGAAGTCAGCTGGCAGTAAACGCCGAGATGCCCATTATATTCCTATGGGTGTCTCAGCATTTACTGCCAGCTGATTTTTACCACAAGCTAAAAACGCTAGCGCGGCTTTGTGAAAGACCCCCGTAATCACCTCACTCGTCGTTCCACTTTCCAGATAACTTAAAAATGTGTTAAATAGCACCGGTCCCACTACAAATCCTCCATTGAGAAAAATGGCCATTTAACCTTACCCTCTTTTTTCTGTCCAATAACCAATTCCTAATGCACAGAAGGACATTGACTCCTATATGGTGACTTTTTAAATTTTCTCATGAGTCTCTCATGAGGAACTTTGTCAAAAGCTTTCTGAAGATCTAGATACACTACATCAGTCAGCTCACCTTTAATCAGCACCCTGGGGTGTATACCATCTGGTCCAGGTGATTTACCATAATTTAAGTTGTCGATTTGGCTCAGTACATCATCTGTGAAACTATTATAAAGAATAAAATTACAGAACACATAGGTAAACGTGGTTTAATGGGACGGACAGTCAGCATGTATTCGGCCAAGAGAAGTCTTACCTCTTCAGTTTTGTTTCATTTCTTTGAGGACGTGAATAAACATGTTGATAACGGTGAGCCGGTTAATGTAATGTATTTAGATTTTCAGAAAGCTTTTGACAAGTGCCTTATGAGACTTCTGAGAAAATTAACCATGGGATAGGAGGCAATGTTCTGTTGTGGATTAGGAATTTGGGTTTCTGCCAGGTACTTGTCACCTGGGTTAGCCACTGTTGGAAACAGGATACTGGGCTAGATGGACCATTTGTCTGACCCAGTATGGCTATTCTTATGTTTTTATATACTTGAGGTAGTGGAATGTTATATGTGACTTGCTCAAGATTACAAGGAGTGGAAATAGGATTTGAATTTGAACTGAGCTTCCCTGGTTTTCAGCCTGCTAGTCTAACCATATAGATGAATTTCATCAGTGGTTAAGTGTGAAGGCGAGTTCATGGTTGTTAGAATGTCTTAGTGATAAGATGACAGTTATTGATTGGTTCCCTAACTGTTCTATGTAGAAGGATCAAATTTCCAAATTAAACAGTAACATTGAAAAGTGAATGCACTCAAAATGTATTACTTTTCATGGAAATATATTTTTTAACAACATTCAAGGATGCTGTCAGCAACACACCTAGTGGTACCTTCACACAAATAGGAATGGATGTGTAATTGTCCCTGAAAAATTGTGTTCGTCAGGAGCTAGCTAAACTAAAGGTGGACAAAATGAAGGGGGCCAGATAGGTTACATCCGAGGGTACTGAAGGAACTTAAGGAAGTTTTAGCGGCTCTGCTGTCTGACATTTTCAATGCTTCTCTAGAGTTGGGAGTGGTCCCAGAAGGTTGAAGAAGGGCGGATGTTGTCCTTCTGCACAACAGTGGAAGTAACGAGGCTGGGAACTACAGGCCAGTAAGTTGAACTTCTGTGGTAATGGAATGGAAACGCTTTTAAAGCGGAGAATAGTGTGGAGTGGAGGAGTGGCCTAGTGGTTAGGGTGGTGGACTCTGGTCCTGGGGAACTGAGTTTGATTCCCACTTCAGGCATAGGCAGCTCCTTGTGACTCTGGGCAAGTCACTTAACCCTCCATTGCCCCAGGTACAAATAAGTACCTGTATATGTAAGCCGCATTGAGCCTGCCATGAGTGGGAAAGCGCGGGGTACAAATGTAACAAAAAAAAATAGTAAAGTTTTTGGAATCCAGTGGATTACAGGACTCAAGGCAACATGTTTTCACTAAAGGTAGGAATTAGAGAAGGTTCAGAGTGACCAAAATGATGAAAGGCTAAAGAGGTTAGGGCTTTTCAGCTTAGAAAAGAGATGGCTGAGGGGGCGTATGATTAAAGTCTATAAAATCCTGAATGGTGTAGAATGGGTAAAAGTGAATTGATTTTTCATTCTTTCAAAAAAATACAAAGACCAGGGGACAGTCAATGAAATTACATGAAAATACTTTGATAACAAATAGGAGAAAATATTTTTTTTTTCACTCAAAGAATAGTTAAGCACTGATCTCTTAGCCGGAGGATGTGGTAACAGAAGTCAGCATATCTAGGTTCGAAAAAAGGGAAAGTCCATAGTCTTAGTGAGATGGACATGAGGAAAGCCACTGCTTGCCCAGAGACTGGTGGAATGGAATGTTCTTACAAATTTGATTTCTGGCAGGTGCTTGTGACCTGGATTGGCCACTGTTGGAAGCAAGATACTGGGCTAGATGGACCGTTGGTCTGGCCCAGTATGGATATTCTTATGGGGACAGGACAATATCAACTGCACTGAACGTAACCCATCTTGAGCTACTACTAAAAAAAGATGTGAGCTAGAACCAAATTCCATTCCCTTCATGTACTCAACGTTGTATTCATACATTCACAATGTACGAGTGCTATAAAAGAGGAGAATTCAGGACTCTGTATGGATTCTGTCATCAGATCTCCAACTTCAACAACATCTGAATCTCTGTATCTGCTGCCTACCAAAGAAATTGTTTCAGAAGCAGCCTTCCCATCTGTTTCAATGCTATGCTGCGTGGATCCAGCTGCTGGCACTCTTAATGAATTGTGATGCTGTCAGACACCAAAAGACTTCAAAGTGGTAAAATGGGCTATTTAATATACGCTGGGTTAGTCAGCTCTATCCTTAAAATTAACCTTAAATTTTCTATTACCAAGCACAGAACCTTTTATACTGTTTCACTGTATTACCGGAGGTGTTTCTGCATTTTAAAGCACTAGATTCTTTGAATTTTGGTTTCCTGCAATACTATAGCTATGACCATAAGCCATCAACTGATAAACCATGATAAATCTGGCCCTGGTTTTATTTTGAGTTCAAGTATTTTTTTTTTTTTATAATTGGTTTCAAAGCAAGTATAGAATAATCAAAACAACTACAGAGCACATAATTCAATACAGCCTGAATAGTATGATAACAGACATCCTAAATTAATGGACAGCTAATTCTATTAGATAAGGAGGGGTTCCCATATTTTCTCAAAGGTATGTAAAGCTATTATGTTTCTTGGCTACTGCACATTCAAATTTGTCATTCTAGATTACTAAATCCCACCAGTTATACTCTACTTGAGAAACAGTTTTCCAATTTAGCCCTGATTTTATAACAGGATGTCTTTGTGAGAAGTCCAAAAAGGTATCAATTTGAAGCCTATTTTATGAAAGCAACACACTTACAGTATGCTGCCTTTTTAAAACAGGCTCCCAGAACAAACTTCTGAGTGCGTAAATGTCAATGCATACATTTGCACCTTCTGGGAAGCAGGCAGAATGTGTGCATGTGTATTCATGTATTTCATAAGTTCACTGGTACATTATAACACTGCCTTAACTATGCCTCCAGGAACACCTACACAGAGCACACCTGTAAATATGCACTGTTTTGTCACTGTGCATTCTTACACGTGCATGACCTGCAGGATGGGTTTATAAATAAAAACAAAAGGCCTTTGGGTCGCAGAAGATAAAAGGAATCCCATCCTCTCGCTCCCTCTGATTCCCGATTGAATAAACTGGAGCCGGTGATTTTTGAACCAGCATGGGATACGCCATCATTGACGGAAGAGGAAGGAATGATTTCTTTAGTAGATAACTGGTGAATGGTATCCAGAACAGAGGAGATGTCGAAGGGGAAGACTGCTCAATTATGTACTTTTTCTTCAAATGTTACTGTTTCTATTTCAGAAAGGTAATGAAGGATCACTAATTTGGATACTTCATTAAAAGTAGCACAAGGTCAGGTGAATACTTTACAAGCTGTTCAGGTTTCAGCAGTGAAGGATAGCTTGACAGTGTATCATAAGGTAGAGTAACATGAAAATCAATTGGGGGTAATAACTTGCCTAATTCTCCTTTAAAATAAAGTGAGCAATTGTTTCGGAAATATTTTAGGAAAAGTTTCATGTTGGAGAATGCGGACTATTATTATTGTGAAATGTTCTTATGTTCCATTTGTTGTGAAGAAATCTCAGAAGGAAGCTGTTGATGTAATGTCTGGCTTAGGGCCAGGGGAATTAATGGCTCTCTTAGAAGACACTCAAGATATTATTGCCTCTAGAACTATCCTTTTGGTGACTTTTGCTTCTGAACGATAGAAACCGATGATATTGAAATCTTACTTCAGGCTGAAAAATGTGTTCTGCGGGCAGCCTATCCTAATGTTTTCAGATGTGACCAAGGCCACTCAGGAACAAAGGAAACAATTTTTGTTATTGTAGGCTGGAGTAATAGCTTTGTGGCTTTTTTTTTTTTTTTGCTCTCTTTGTAGATGCTTAGTACATCTCAAGGATAAGACATTTTTTTTTGAGTGTGATAAAGTATAGATCTAGGGAACCTGATAGATTTAACTCAATTGATAGCATGTTTATGCTTCATTTTCTTGTTTGATAGCTTTTTTTTTTTTTAAGAAAGAATTTCATTCTCGCCTCTTGATGTGGACTTTTGGATTAATGTTAATGGTTTTTAATTGTTGTTTCTTTATTGCTTCTTGTATTAATCTTTCATTTGCATTTCAAAAATGTTTTTTATACAAATGCTTAAGGGCACTGTTCACAATAAACAGAGCAAAAAAGGGTTCAGAGAGCAGGTTAAAAGTTAGGTGGTGAGGATGGTCAGATCTTAAAAGAGGTTTAGAAACAGAAAAGAACACATTACAGGTGAGAAGAAAGACTAGAAGAAAAGGGAGGTCACTCTAGGAGTGAGCATACAAGAACGTGAAGAAGAAAATGAAGAGCCAGTATTGAGATGGAGCAAGAAAAAAAGATATACAGAAGTGCAGGAAAAGAGACACCCCTTTGGAATGAGAGAAACAATAGTGGGTAGGGGGGGAGGGGCACACCCAAAAATAAAGTAAGAAAAAAAAAGTACAAGAAAGAACTGAAAAAAAAAAAAAGCAGAGAAGGTACAAAGACTAGAAAACTTTTAAAGGAATACAGATTAAAATGTGTACCTACTGAATAAACCAAAATGAATGCAAACCTACATTATAGTGAAAGTTAGAGCATACACACTAATACAGATAAAAATCATACCAACTCATCAGTCTTCCCAGAAACAACCTGTCCACTTTAAGTGCACATACGAACTCTCATATAGAATCGAGATCGTTCTCTATATATGCATTAGCTTAGGCACAAGGTTCACTGCTGTCATGGCATGCCCCAAACTAACCCATTTGGTGAAACTGCCCCGAGAGAAACCTGACACTTTAGTGTTCGTCCACATGCAACATATGCTCCTCAGCAAAGAGGCTTATATAAGAACTGGCAATTTAGAGGTGATCATCTAAGTCCTGCACATTTGACTTGAGATGACAGTGGGATACAAACCTTGCACTAAATGCATCACAACCTCATCTATGAATACCAGAAGCTGTTATACAAAGAATCTCAGCTTAGAAACAGATTTGTGACAGCACGCCTACCGGTCCATGCCAATATAGCGCCCATATATTAGAAAGCACAGATATGCACCGAGCTACCAAGCCACGCATACTGGCTGAAACCCGAAAGAAATACGGGCTACTCCTGCACCTCCGAGGCAGCGAGCTGCGGGTCACGCGAGGGCAGCACGCGCTTCCCCCGCCCCCACGTGCACCTCGGTACACGCGTGCGCGCTTCTGTTCCCCAGAGATGCGTACCTGCTCCGCTTCTACTACTTCTTCCTCGAGCGCCTTTCCGTTTCCTTCATTTTTCTCCTCTCCTGCAGCAGCTGCTGCTACTGTTCCGGCGTCGTCCTCTTGACAGCTGCAGGGCACAGAGGGCTCTCCCTGACTCTGCTCCTCCTGCTGCTCCCCCGTCTCCGATTCTTCCAGCCTCCTGCCCTCTTCTTCTTCCTCGGGTTCTGTCTGCCCCTGGTCTTCCTCCTCCTCGGGCTCCCCGCCGGAGTCCGTTTCCCAGGTGGAGTCGCACTCCTCCACAGTGGTGGGTTCCTTCGGGGTAGTGCCGCTCAGCAGGTTTCCCATGGAAGCGCGAGCTAGAACTGAGACATGGGACGAGGAAAGATAAAAGCTTCTGCCGGAGGCCGCGGCAGGCAGGAGAGAGCGGAGAGTCACTGGGGGGCGGAGATACAAAGAAGTCCCGCCCACTATCGGGAACGGAGGGAGGAGGCCCCGCCCTGTTAGAGATTTTTTTACAGGAAGTGCTCTCTCGCTCCAGATGCGACTGAGTTGTTGTTATCTTAACGTGTGAGTCTTAAAGTACTGGCGTATATTTCCTGAATGCTGCAAACATTATTCTGTTTAAAGAGTTTTATTGCGGCTTATGTGGCACATAATTCACTGGAATGCATTCAGTGTACATACCACCATCAGTAATGGAGGTGGGGGGAGTCAGCTGCTGCAGCTGTACCAGAGCAACACAGTGAAGGGGGCCTTCTCTGCTATGTCCAACTGTGCCCCCCACCACAGGTAGAGGTGGTGCGAGTCGGCCCCAAATAAGTAATTTTGTCCTGTCATACCCCATCCCAACCCCAGCCCCACCTCACTTTAGGGGACGGTGTAAAAACCGGATACAGCGGGATCCTCACTCACTTTAGCCTCCCCAAACATCTGAGTCACTGGTGGGGTTCTCTCACTTTATATACTTCTGGCTTTTTTTTTTTTTATACTTTACCCAGGCCTTTCTATCTCACTTCTTTACTCAGGACCCTCCCCCTTAGGATTTTATGGTTCTGGCCTAAACCCTGACCAGCCTTCCTTCCTAGGGCTTCTGTACCACATTGATCTCTCCCAGCATTTTTTTATTTTATTTGTTACATTTGTATCCCACATTTTCCCACCTATATGTAGGCTCAATGTGGCTAACAGTACCGGAGCTGCGTTTGCAGACTCCAGTGTAAACAAATACAAAGTGATGTTGTGGTAAGATAGAGTTCATGTGGCACAGCCACATTTGGGAATCGTACAACGGAAAAGTTGTGTCATGTGCTTTACATACTTTTAGTTTTGGTGCGTTGCAGAGATCGCCATTTATGTTGGATTGGTAGGGTATACCTTTTTAAACAGGTAAGTTTTTAGTGATTACCGGAAGTTTAGGTGGTCGTACATGATTTTCAAGGCTTTTGGTAATGCGTTCCACAGTTGTGTGTTTATGTAGGAGAAACTGGATGCGTATGTAGATTTATATTTGAGTCCTTTGCAGCTTGGGCAGTGCAGATTTAGGTACGTTCGTGTTGATTCGGATGTGTTTCTAGTTGGTAGGTCGATCAGGTCTGTCATGTATCCCGGGGCTTCACCGTAGATAATTTTGTGAACCAGAGTGCAGATTTCGAAGGCAATGCGTTCTTTGATTGGGAGCCAGTGTAGTTTTTTGCGGAGGGGTTTTGCGCTTTCAAATCGTGTTTTTCCGAAGATAAGCCTAGCTGCCGTGTTTTGAGCGGTCTGAAGTTTCTTTAATGTTTGTTCTTTGCATCCCGCATAAATTCCATTGCAGTAGTCTACCTGGCTTAGTACCATTGATTGTATCAGGTTGCGAAATGTTTCTCTCGGGAAGAATTGTTTTACGCGTTTCAGTTTCCACATTGAGTGGAACATTTTCTTTGTTGTGGATGTCACTTGGCTCTCTAGTGTTAAGTTGTGGTCCATTGTTACACCGAGGATTTTCAGGCTGTCTGAGATAGGGAGGGTGTAATCTGGGGTGTTGATGATTGAGGGGCTGTCCACGCTGTGTTGTGATACTGGAGGAGTGGCCTAGTGGTTAGGGTGGTGGACTTTGGTCCTGAGGAACTGAGTTTGATTCCCGGCACAGGCAGCTCCTTGTGACTCTGGGCAAGTCACTTAACCCTCCATGCCTGCCGCATTGAGCCTGCCATGAGTGGGAAAGCGCGGGGTACAAATGTAACAAAAATAAAATAAATAAATAAAATGAGAGGATGAGACAGTGTGTTTTTTCTTTGTTGACGTTCAAGCTGTTCTTGATTTCATTGGTGATTTCTGTCAGTTTAGATTTGTAAGGAATGTATATTGTAACATCGTCTGCATAGATGAAGGGGTTAAAGCCTTGGTTGGATAAGGACTTGGCTAATGGGGTCATCATTAGATTGAAGAGGATCGGTGTTAGTGGTGATCCTTATGGTACTCCACAGTCTGCTTTCCACGGTGATGATATGTTTGAGTTTGATTTTACTTGATATGTTCTTGTGTTTAGGAAACCCTTGATCCAGCTAAGTGTGTTTCCACCAATTCCTAACTTATCTAGTAATCTTATTAATATGTTATGGTTTACCATGTCAAATGCACTAGACATGTTGAATTGGAGGAGGAGGATGTTTTTGCCTATTGCTATTTCCTGCTTGAATTTGCTTCGGAGAGTGAGTAGTACTTTTTCTGTGCTGTGGAGGGGGCGAAAACCTAACTGTGATTCGTGTAATATTGAGAATTTGTTTATATAATCTGTAAGTTGTTTGGCTACCATGCTTTCCATCAGTTTGACTGACAATGGGATGGCGGCTACTGGACGGTAGTTAGTGATGTCATTGATTTTTTTCTTGGTGTCTTTTGGTATCGGGGTGAGTAGGATATTGCCATTTTCCTTAGAGAAGAGACCTTGCTGTAGCATGTAATTTAGGTGGGATGTGAGGTCTGCTATGAAGCAGTCTGGGGCGGATTTCATTAGGTAGTTGGGGCAGGTATCCAGTTTACAGTGGGTGCTGGAGAACCTGCTGATTGCCTGTGTAACTGTATCGACGATAAGGAGGGCAAAGTTTATCCAGGTTCGGTCAGCCAGGTATTCGCCAGTGGCTGGGTCCAATTCATTAAGGAAGTTTTCGATGTCAGTGTTCTGAGGTAGCGTGTTACGTAGATTTACAATTGTTTCATTGAAATACTTAGCAAGTTTATCTGCAGATGGGATGTCTGTATTCGATGTAGTGATCTGGTTGGTGTCTAGGAGTTTGTTCATGAGTTAGTATAATTTCTTTGTGTCTTTGTAATATAGCCAACTCTGCTTCACTCGCGTCAGTTCATAGGCTTGGGACGTCCTAGATCTGATTTTATGCCTAATTTTTATAAGATAACCTTTCATAGGGTTCCCTCCCCTCTAGATTTCTGGGGTCTCATTTCCTTTCTGGTGCACTCCTGGGCTGGGCCCCTCCTTGCAGATAGGGTCTGCCTGGCCCCATGTATCTGTCTCAGTTTCCTTGGTCTCCATCTCCCTGGGACCCTTGACACCTTTTGCTTTAGAAAACAGCAAGGCAAACGATCTGTGAAATCCAACATGGAAAATGAGCAAGGAGATCAGTATATTATCCAACACTGCTCTTGAGGACACGTCGCCAAGGCAGGTTCTGATTCTTCACCACACCAGAGGTCTGCAGATCAAGGACTGTATGGTGAGAAAGTTGGAATTATTCCTGCGATTCAGGGTATAGATAGTGTATGTTTCTTGTCTGTGAAGGACTTGTTAGTCCAAGGAGTTGTGGTCAGTAGTATCTTGCAACTATTGCTGAGAGTGTGTAATCTTCCCAATCATATTGACCGGCATGAAAGCATGGGTATTTTGCTTTCATCGTGTCAGTAAGTTCATAGCTCACATGTTATGACTTGACTGTGCTGTGAAAATGCTGTAAACACAGACCAAGAAAACTATAATGTCTATTCCCGTCTCAACTTTAGCGAAGCTTCCTCCACCAACGTTGAGGGAGTGCCGGCTTGAGTGGCATTTGAAACTGGGGCCGCACCACAGGCTACAGGCTAAGCAGGGCCGCAAGAGCGTAGGTAGCGGATAGCAGGGGTCATCCAAGGCTGAGGTGTGGTACGTTTCACAGGACGAGACACGGGAGGAGCGAGAGTGTCCAGAGTAGATGACAGAATAGTATTATAGGAAGAGACAGCCTCATTGACGGACTTGGTTGATATAGCAACAGAGAAAAGATTAGAGATACTGGAGGACAGGGTAGAAGGGTTAATAGCCTATAGATTCCTAAACGTGTTGGTTAGAATAGGACGGGACTGAGGAGGAGGGTGTTTAAGTGTTAAAGTTAAAAGATATTGGTCAGATAGGGGAAGAGTTGAGGCAAGGAAATTGGAGGGTGAGCAGTTGGAGAAGAATATAAGATCAAGACAGTGGCCATTCTGGTGAGTAGGGGCGGTGGAGCACAGTTGAAGATTGAAGGAGGATGTTAAGGCAAGAAATTGGGAAGTATAAGAGTTAGAGGGGTCATTAACATGAAAGTTAAAATCCCCAAGAATGAGGGAAGGAGATGAAGGTTCAAGAAAGAAGGAGAGCCAGGCATCAAAGTCAGTGAGAAAGGAAGAGGGGGATTTAGCAGGGGGTCGATAAATGACTGCTACCCGGAGAGGTAGAGGAGCAAATAGATGGATCGAAGGAAGAAAAGCAGTGAGACTGGGATGGAAGAATGGGTTGAAATTTACAGGAGGGTGAGAGTAGTAGCCCGACTCCGCCTCCGCGGCCAACTGAGCAAGGAGTATGGGAGAAGAGATAAACAAAACAAGAATACTATAATGCCTTTGTACCGTTCCATGTTGCAACCGCACCTGGAATACTGTGTTCAATTCTGGTAACCACAGCTCAAAAAAGATATAATGGAAGTAGAAAAGGTATAGAGAAGTGCAACAAAAATAATAAAGGGGATGGATAACCCCGTTTGCTCCTTGAGTAAGGAGTAACGGGATGCACTGTTCTCAATACGTTGAGTATTTTTCTGCGGAACATGTTGAACTCCTATACTATTAAGAAGAAGTTTGATCTCTGGATTTTGATTTTATAATAGATTACTACTTGACCCTGGCGCAGGAACTGTGCGCCGAAAAACGGCCCATGTCGGGTCTTTATTGAAACATTTGATCATTTAAGAAATTGTGTCCCATTTTTGAAGGCTCTTAGTGCTTTTTGCTATATTTTGGACCCTGTTTTATACTTTGTACCCTCTCTGCACTGTGACATAACCCCTATGAGGAAAGGATAAAGAGGCTAAGGCCCTTCACCTTGGAGAAGAGATGACTGAGGGGAGATATGGTAGAAACCTATAAATTACTAAGTGGAGTGGAATGGGTATACATGAATCACTTATTTACTGTTTCCAAAAATAGAAGGCCTAGGGGACATGCAATGAAGCTACTGAGTAGTAAATTTAAAACAAATCAGAAAAAATATTTCTTCACTCAATATGTAATTAAACTCTGGAATTTGTTGCCAGAGAATCTGGTAAAAGCAGTTAGCTTAGCAGGATTTTAAAAAGGTTTGGATAATTCTCTAAAAGAAAATTTCATAACCCATTCTTAAGATGCACTTGAGACAATCCACTGCTTATTTCTTGGATAAGCAGCATAAAATCTTATGTTCTTTTTAGGGGATCTTGCCAGGTTCGTGTGACCTGGATTGGCCAATGTTGGAAACAGGATGATGGACCTTCGCTCTGTTCAAATATGACAATGATTATGTACTTAAAACACCTAACTTAAGTGTGCATCAGCATCTGTTCCCTATGTGTCCAGCATTCCTGCTGTGTCTCCCTGGCCTCCCTCCTCCACATCCCTCTCCCTGTCTCCTGGCTTTTCCTCTGTTCTCTATCAATTTAAGTGTTTTTATGAAAATCACAGTATACAGGATCAGGAGCCGATCATTGATACTTAACCTTATGAGCCCAATTAGTAAATAGTGGAGTCTTTGGGTATCAATGAATGACTGCTGATCCTGGCTTTTATCCAGCATATATATTTCCCCATGTTCAACCCCTCCATTCCCATCCCCCAGGCCCAATCCCAGACTCCAAAAGTCTCCCAGTTCCTCACCTCAAGTGCACTGCAGAATCACAGTCTCTCAAACTTGTGCAGGATGGTTACGGTGGTGTGTTGCATCGGGGGGGGGGGGGGGGGGGGGGGCACAGCAGCAGAGTACTGCAGTTTGGTCCTGGTCAGCTGGTCCTCAGAGATTAAGGGCTGGCTTCTGGCAGGCAGGCTGTACAGTGTCAGGGCTCAGGCTTGTTTCCCTTCTTCTTCCCTCAGCCTTTTGGTGTATGTCGCTGGGGAGGGGGAGGTCCAACAGGAATGGTCCTGGACTGATCAGACTCAGCTAGTCCTCTGACTGAGTCCTCCAGGGCAAGCTACGGTGTCAGGCATGGGTTTGTGGTTGCAGCTTGCTTCCCTACCCTTCTTTTTCTTTGCCAAGCCCAGCTCAGCCCCAGTCATAGTGGTGTGTGTCACTGGGGGAACCGGGGAGGGGACGGGGGCCACCACCACAGCAGTGAGCCAGCCCAGCATCAGCAGCTTCAATCAAGCTTGTGTCTGCTGCCTGTCTGCAGCTTCCCTACTCTCTGTTTTGGGCTTACTCTTCTTGGCTGAGCCTGCTACCACAGCCTGATTGCAGCTTGGCAGTTTAGGCAGTGTTGATGAGCTGAAGCAGATGAGCACAAGTCACTCCCCGCTTCTTCTCTTTGGACCTTCAAATTCAATTGACAACAGTTCATAGTAACATACATACATAGTAGATGACGGCAGAAAAAGACCTGCATGGTCCATCCAGTCTGCCCAACAAGATAAACTCATATGTGTATACCTTACCTTGATTTGTACCTGCCTTTTTCAGGGCACAGACCGTTTAAGTCTGCCCTCCGCTATCCTCGCCTCCCAACCACCAACCCCTCTTCCCCCACCTGCTCTGCCACCCAATTTCGGCTAAGCTTCTGAGGATCCATTCCTACTGCACAGGATTCCTTTATGCATATTCCACGCATGTTTGAATTCCATTACCATTTTCATCTCCACCACCTCCCAAGGGAGGGCATTCCAAGCATCCACCACCCTCTCTGTGAAAAAATACTTCCTGACATCTTTCCTGAGTCTGCCCCCCTTCAATTTCATTTCATGTCCTCTCATTCTACCGCCTTTCCATCTCCGGAAAAGATTTTTTTGCGGATTAATACCTTTCAAGTATTTGAACGTCTGTATCATATCACCCCTGTTCCTCCTTTCCTCCAGGGTATACATGTTCAGGTCAGCAAGTCTCTGCTCATACGTCTTGGAACGCAAATCCCATACCATTCCAGAACAAATCCTGCAGTTTGCAGTGAGCTAAGCAGTAGAAGACAAATCTGGTCCCGGCCCCTCTTTCTCTCATATACGCGCACGTGATATACCACCTCTCTCCTGACCTGAACTTGCCATCCAACATGATGCATGCACCGCACGAGGATCTTCTTATGTGCAGATCCACAGCAGGAGGACTCGCGCACATGCCAATAGAACAGGTGATCTCTCTACTGGTGCATATGTGGGAAACCCCGAAATGTAATGAAAATTTTAAAACTCACCTGGACTCCCGATGGTGGCCCTCAAAAATAGGACATGTTTGGGGAAACCTGGACTTATGGTAACCCTGAGCAGGTGTAAACTGAGAACTACCAAATTATGACATGTAGCATTCTGTGCAGCCTAGCAACAGCCAGTGTGTTTTCTGTCTCCAACAGGTGGCTGATAGGTGAGATATTCTGTTCTGTCTGGTCAGTCAGGTAGGCTGAGGTAAAACAGGTTTGTTTGTTTGTGAGGAGAAGTTTGGGGGAGGCGGGGTGCACCTTGTTTTGTGGACTTCCAGAGCAGGACAAATCTTCATTGGTAAGATATTGCTGGGAAATTGCTTTTAAACTTGGGAAAGGTAGATTTAGATTTAAATAGGTTCTCTCAGTGTCTTTATTTTTAAGTTACTCTACTTATTCAGCTAAGGCAGTTTAAAGAATTAGGGTTTTCTTTGTTTAGCATTTGAAGTCTCTATTACAGTTCCATTGTCTAGCAGTTAAGGGACCATTCTAGAATTTACCTTAGCATCAGTGTAGAGCAGAACTGATAATCACAGGTATTCCCAGTTTAGAGTTTTAACTGTAGTTTGGCAGCACAGCTTAGTTTCCATAGTATAATACTCTTTTCCCTATAGCATACAACATTAACAGATAGCCTCTAGAAGGCACAGTAGAGCCTAGTTTTAGTCTTCATCCCATCCACCTCTAGCACAACTCTTCATTTAAAGTTGGTTATTCTAATTAGGATAATAAGAGAGGAGTCCTCTTGCATAGTTTTAATTACATTTCATTACTTTCAAAGAAGAAAACACTAAATAAATCACATGATATACCATATAAGCTAGAGCCTCTTTTTTATATTAAAGTAATATCCTTAGTACCTTAGCAAATTTTAATTTATAAAAAAACTCAATCATACTAAGATGGAGACAGCAGTCCAGCAGCGAGAGGGATGCTATCCAGTCTTTTGCATCAAGTGTCACTTGTATGATTATCACCCAGTTGGTGAGAGGTTATATGTGTGTGCCCGATGCAAAGAGCTCCTAGCTCTCAGAGAACCAGTCCATTCTATTGCGGCTTGAATAGCAGACTTGGAGGAGCTAAGGGAGACAGAGAGGTACATAGAGAAGACCTGCAGGGACATTGTAGAGAAGTCCCACCTCCAGTCTAGCAGCTCCTGTGCTGCCTTGGAGGAGGGAGGTGTCCTAAAAGGAGAGCATCACTTTGGTGAAATAGAAAGTACTCCTGTAGCCAGAACCTGCCTACCAGGGGATGCACTATTCTCTTTCACCAAGGATATGTCTCCAAGAACTTCTGCCCAGGCAGGAAGTGTTAGAACAGCTGTTGTAGTTGGTGATTTGATCATTTGGCATGTAGATAGTTGAGTGGCTGGTGGACGTGAGGATCACTTGGTCACTTGCCTGCCTCGTGTGAAGGTGGCAGATCTCACACATCACCTAGATAAGATCATAGATAGTGCTGGGGAGGAGCCAGCTATCTTGGTACATGTGGGTACCAATGACGTAGGAAAATGTGGGAGGGAGGTTCTGGAAGCCAAATTTAGACTCTAAGGTAGAAAGCTGAAGTCCAGATCCTCCAGGATAACATTTTTAGAAATGCTCCCTATTCCACATGCAGGACACAAGAAGCAGGCAGAGCTCCGAAGTCTCAATGCGTAGTTGAGACGATGGTGCACAGATGACAGATTCAGATTTATTAGGAACTGGTTAACATTCTTGGAAAGGGGAAGACTGTTCTGAAAGGATGGACTCCACGTTAACCGGGATGGAACCATGCTGCTGGCCCTAACTTTTAAAAAGGAGATGGAGCAGCTTTAAAACTAGAATGGGGGGGGGGGGGGGGGGAGAGGAGAAAGCTGACAGTTGCCCAGGAGCGCATGGTTCAGTGTGGAGTATCTTTGAAGGATAATATTGAAACATGACATTCAGGAAATCCCAGTAGAGAGGTTTCAACAATACTAAAAGAAAGTCAGGTGTGTTTAAAGAGAGAGCAGGATAAAGGATGTACATTATCCCCTTCAACTTCTAAGCAGCTTGTAGATGTAAGGAAAAAACATAATTTGAAGTGCCTGTATAAAATTGCTAGAAGCCTAAAAAATAAGATGGAAGAGGTAGAGTATATAGCACTAAATGATGAGGTAGATATAATAGGCATCTCAGAGATGGTGGAAACAGGACAATCAATGGGACACTATCCAGCTTAATTTCGAAAGAGAAGGCCGGCCATTTTCCGACACAAATCAGGAGATGGCCGGCCATTTCTCAAGGCCGGCGAAATCGGCATAATTGAATGCTGATTTAGGCCGGCCTCAACTGCACTCCATCGCCAGGACAGCCAAAGTTCCCGGGGGCGTGTCGGAAGGTTAGTGAAGGCGGGACAGGGGCGTGCCTAAGAGATGGGCGCCCTCGGCCGATAATAGAAAAAAGAAGGGCGTCCCTGGCAAGAATTTGGTCCACTTTATTTGGTCCCTTTTTTTTCAGGTCCAAGTCCCAAAAAAGTGCCCGAACTGACCACTGGAGGGAATCGGGGGATCATCCCCCAGTGGTCACTAACCCCCTCCCACCCTCAAAAAACAACTTTAAAAACTTTATGTGCCAGCCTGAAATGCCATACTCAGGTCCATCGCAGAGGTATACAGGTCCCTGGAGCAATTTTAGTGGGTGCAGTGGACTTCAGGCAGGCGGACCCAGGCTCATCCCCCCCTACCTGTTACACTTGTGGTGGAAAATGGGAGCCCTTCAGAACCCACCCGAAACCCACTGTACCCACATGTAGGTGCCCCCCTTCACCCCTTAGGGCTATGGTAGTGGTGTATAGTTGTGGGGAGTGGGTTTTGGGGGGCTCAGCACCCAAGGTAAGGGAGCTATGCACCTGGGACCAATTTGCGAAGTCCACTGTAGTGCCCCCTAGCGTGCCCGGTTGGTGCCCTGACATGTGAGGGGGGCCAGTGCACTACGAATCCTGGCCCCTCCCACGACCAAATGCCTTGGATTTATTCGTTTTTGATATGGGCCCCATCGGTTTCCATTATCGGCGAAAACCGAGGGCGCCCATCTCTAAATCCGTCGATCTCAGTATTTAGGTCGACCATCTTTAATGTTGACCTAAATGTTGAGATTTGGGCGCCCCCCAACTGTATTATCGAAATGAGAGATGGACGCCTATCTCGTTCGAAAATACAGTCGGCCCCGCCCCTTCGCGGCGTTGTCCTCGGAGATGGGCGCACTTAGAGATGGGTGTCCGCGGTTGAAAATGCCCCTCCACGTTAACAGGGTACAAATTGTATCATAATGATAGAGAGGATCAAATTGGAGAGGGGTTGCGCTATACGTTAAAGAAGGAATTGAGTCAAAATAAACATTCCACTTGAAACAGATAGCAGCGTGCAATCGTTATGGATAAAACTTCCATGGGTGACGGGAAGGAGTATTCTTCTAGGGCTATACTCCCTTCTGCCAGGACAGAACGAACAGACAGATGAAGAAATGTTTACAGAAATTAGGAAAGCTGGCAAATTGGGCAACAGTACAATAATGGGTGATTTCAATTACCCCAATATTGACTGGATAAATGTTACATCAGGGATTACCAGAGAGATAAAATTTCTAGATGTAATAAATGACTGCTTCTTGGAGCAACTGTTCCAGTAACCGACAAGAGGGGGGGAGCCATTTTAGATCTAGTCCTTGGTGGAGTGCAGGGCATAGTATGAGAAGTAGCAGTGTTGGGTCCCCTGGGAAACAGTTATTCTAACGTGATCAAGTTTGAGCTACTATCTGGACTGAAGCCACAAAAGCAATCTACTGTAGCTGCATTTAATTTTTTAAAAGGCGATTATAATAAAATGAAGAAAATGGTTAAAAAGAAACTAAAAGGATTGGCTGCAAAGGTTAGGACACTAATGGGCTCATTTTCAAAAGAGAAGGACGTCCATCTTTTGACATAAATCGGAAGATGGATGTCTTCTCAGGGACGTCCAAATCGGTGTAATCGAAACCCGATTTAGGATGTCTCCAACTGCACTCCGTCGCAAGGACGGCCAGAGTTCTAGGGGGCGTGTCAGCGTAGCGAAGGCAGGACTTGGGCATGCCTAACACTTGGACGTCTTTGACCCATAATCGAAAAAAACAACGACGTTCCTGACGAACACTAGGACATTTTCACCCGGACTTGTTTTTCTTACGACTAAGGCACAAAAAGGTGCCTGAAATGACCAGATGACCTCCCGTTACTCCCCAGTGGTCACTAACTACTACTACTACTTAACATTTCTAGAGCGCTACTAGGGTTACGCAGCGCTGTACAATTTAACAAAGAGAGACAGTCCCTGCTCAAAGAGCTTACAATCTAATAGACAAGTGAACGGTCGGTCCGATAAGGGCAGTCAAATTGGGGCAGTCTGGATTCACTGAACGGTAAGGGTTAGGTGCCGAACGCAGCATTGAAGAGGTGGGCTTTAAGCAAAGACTTGAAGACCGGCAGGGAGGGGGTTTGGCTTAAGGGCTCAGGAAGGTTGTTCCAAGCATAGGGTGAGGCGAGGAAGAATGAGCGGAGCCTGGAGTTGGCGGTGGTGGAGAAGGGTACTGAGAGGAGGGATTTATCCTGTGAACGGAGGTTACGGGCGGGTGTCGTGCTAGCCTCAGATGTCGTACTCAGCTCCATTACAGCGCATGCAGGTCTCTGGAGCAGTTTTAGTGGGTACTGCAGTGCACTTCAGACAGGTGGACCCAGGTCCATACCTCCCCCCCCCCCCCCCCCCCGCCTGTTACACTTGTGGAGGGAACAGCGAGCTCTCCCATACCCACCACAAACCCACTGTACCCATATATAGGTGCCCCCCTTCACCCATAAGGGCTATGGTAGTGGTGTACAGTTGTGGGTAGTGGGGTTTGGGGGGCTCAGCACACAAGGTAAGGGAGCTGTGTTCCTGGGAGCAATTTATGAAGTCCACTGCAGTGCCCCCTAGGGTGCCCGCTTGGTGTCCTGGCATGTCAGGGGGACCAGTGCACTACAAATGCTGGCTCCTCCCACGATCAAATGACTTGCATTTGGCCATTTTTGACATGGACGTCTTTGGTTTTGAAAATCGCTGAAAGTCAGAAACGTCAATGTCTAGGAGCGTCCAAAATTAAGGATTTGGACGTCTCTGATGGTATTTTCGAAATGAAAGATGGACATCATCTTGTTTCGAAAATATGGGTTTCCCCGCCCCTGGATTTCGCAGTTTTACAAGGACGTCCAAATCGCAACTTGGATGTCCCTTTCGAAAATGCCTGTCTAAATCTGGTGTGGACGTCATTCAAAAATACCATCTTGGAAGCCCAGACCAGATGCATTTCACGTATTTACAAAGGTGGAAAGAAGAGAAAAAGCCAGCATGGTTAAACGGTGAAGTGACAGAGGCCATTATAGCCTGGTTAAACGGTGAAGTGACAGAGGCCATTATAGCTGAAAGATTGTCTTTCAAAAAATTGACAAAAACAGAAACCCGCAGGTCAGGTTGCAGAGACCCCTACACATACAACCACAGTCAGAACCAAGAAGTAGGGGTGGATCAAGGAGTCTCGTCAGCCAAGGGTTGATTGAAGAAATTTTATTGTACCAGATACATGTATGTGACCCTCGTCAGTCAAAGGTTGATTGAAGAAACTTTATTGTACGTGTTGTGAGGTTTTTCAAAGGGGTGAAATCACTCAGGTCATCTGGGCATCTTGTGGTGCCTCCTTGGGATCTGGTATTGTGAACCTTGTTGCATGTGTCATATGAAACAATACAGGACTCTGCCTTGAAGGATCTTACCTTGATGATTTTTCTGGTGGATATCTGTTCAACTAGAAGAGTTCCTGTCAGGAACCATTTTTAGTCTTTTTGTAGGAAAATGTGGTTCTTAGGCCAGTTCCTTTTTTGCTTCTTAAAGTAGTTTCTCTATTTCACTTCAGATCAGGTGGTCTCCTTACCAATCTTTAGACAGTCTAGTGACAGGGATCATCATGGTCGTCATCATAGGTTGGATATAGGATGGATGTTCCATTGTTAATTGTCAAGGACCAGCAAGTTTAGGAATCCTGATGGACCTTTTTTGCTCTTTGTTGGACCCAGGAAGGGTGAGGCAGTTTTGAAGACTACTGTTGCACTGCATTAAGGAGATGATTGCTTCGTTACACAGTTTGTTTGGCAGAGCAGTTCTCTTGATTCTCAAGGTTCATTTGTCTTGAGGTCAAGCATAATCATGCGCAGAGCATTGATTGATTACACCTCAAGAGAGTTGCAAAGCAGCCACTTGGTTGTCATTGCATTCCTTTGTCAAACATTACAGGCTAAATATGTAGGCAAGGCAAGATGCTACTTTTGGAGCCTGTGTGTTGTCAGCAAGTGGTGCTAGTTCCTGTCCTTAAAGAATACTGCTTTGGTACATGTCAAGTATCTGGTCTGCTCTGGAAGGACTATGTTAAATTAGGACTTACCTGCTAATATTCTTTCCCTGAGTCCATCCAGACCACTCCAGAACTTACCCAGTGTTGGAGTTGTAATTAGATATGCAGAATGTTGGAAAATGTTCATTTCTCTCCATTTGTAGTTCTGTTAATTGATACTTCAGATGTTCACAATATGTCTGTCATGGGTTTCTTCTGGTGTTTATGGGAAGTTAGATTCTGTGCTATATTAAGAAAATACTGGCTGTTGCTAGGCTGCTCAGAATGCCATATAGAGTGATGTCATAATTTGATAGTTTTCAGCTCCACCTGCTGACAGGAGAGCATATACTCAAAAATCTGGACTGGTCTGGAGGAACTCAAGGAAAGGAAATTTGCAGGTATGACCTAATTTAATCATTTGAGCCCCTGATTCTACCCATTGAATCAGTGCAGCAGGTTTCATAATATACCAGGAAAGTGCTTTCAGTCATCCAGAACTGGCTTAAAATCCCAGCTCTCATCTTACTGGCCTGTGGTGCTGCTGCTAATTGAATCTACCTAACTCCAAAGGATGGGAGAGACCGGCCCATCCATGGCTATGCCTCTGCTCACCACATCTTGCTGCTATTTGGTGGTGTGGTAGCAGTCTCGAGGAGGAGAGTGGCACTTCAGGAGCTCACCATGAATTCAGAAGTGCAGCTGAGACCTGGTGCTGCTGGGTTGGGAAGCATGCCTGACACCTTCCACAGCTACAGAAGAAGTCCACAGGATAGACTGGTTTTGAGCAGTAATGATCTTTTAGAGTGATGAGTGCAGCAAAAGGAGAGCTGATGCCACAAAAATAAAGGCCAGTACAGAAAAAAGACAGTTGTCTATGCAGTTCATATACAGTGTGTCCAAATCACAAAGTATTGTCTATGCAGTTCATATACAGTGTGTCCAAATCACAAAGTGGCATGTTGGGGGTAGGATTTGGGCATTCTCAAACCTTGGACATTTTTCTGCCATAAAGGAACAAAGTAAAAATGTCTGGGGCTAAAAGTTAGATGTTTTGGTCTAGACCTGTTTCATTCTCAACTAAATCATAAAAAAGTGCCCTCAATGACCAAATGAACACTGGAGGGATTAATGCATAACCCCTCTTACTCTTCCAGTGGCCATTGACCCCCTTCCAACCCCCTAAGATGTGGCAGTACATACCAGGCTCTATGACAGCTTCAGAAATTATATCCGTCCCTATTACAGCAGCAAGCAGTTCCCAGGCGTAGCCTAGTAGTCAGTGCAGTGGACTGTAGAGAAGGGGACCCAGGCCCATATCCCACTCTAACCATTTCACTTGTGGTGGAATGTATGAGCTGTCCAAAAAAAACACTAAATACCTACTGCACCTACATATAGGTGACATCTGCAGGCATAAGGGCTATTGTAGTGGTGTACATTTGGGTACAGTAGGTTTTGGGGTTTTGGAAGGCTCACCGTACAATATAAAGGAGTAATGGTGAGATGTGTACCTGGGACCTTTTATGTGAAGTCCACTGCAGTGCCCCCTAGGCTGCCCCACTGCTTTGCTGGGATGACTATATGGCCAGTCTACCTAAGAATGCTGGCCCCCCCATACATCCCAATGACTTGTCTTTGTGCATTTTTCCTTGGAATTTTTTCTTTAATTGTCCTACAAGATAGATGCACTGATAGGCACTGCTCTAATAGGAACGGCCATCATATCTGAAGCTGTCATAGAGCCTGGTATGTACTGTCACTGTCACATCTTAGGGGACTGGGGGGGGGGGGGTCAATCACCACCGGGAGAGTAAGAGGGGTTATTCATTAATCCCTCCAGTGGTCATTTAGGACACCTTTTAGTCATGACTGAAACAGATCTAGCCAGAAACATCTTAATTTTGGCCCTAGGCCTTTTCGTTTTGTTCCATTATTACAGAAAAATGTCTATCTTTTGGTACCGCCTATGTCCTACTCAAAACACGCCCCCTTGAAATTTTGATGAACAGTGGAGTAAAACATCTATAATCATGGTGTCAAAAATAGCAACTTGGACATTTTTGAAAGAAAAATGTCCTTCTGTTACTTTATGATGTTTTTTGGACAATTTTTTGCATTGAAAATGAGCCCCATAGAATTGAAAAACCTTTTGATATGGACATTCCTCTTGTATTCTTGGGGTCCTGAGGTGGGCTCCTTACCCCTATGCTCTTCTCAAGGTTTTCTCGGCAATAAAATTGCAAAACTCCAATAACCTGGAATCCTGATCAGGCACCACTACTATATAGTGTGGCAGGATACTGGGCTAGATAGATGATTGGTCTGACCCAGTATGGCTACTCTTATGTTTTAGGTGTAGACAAATTCTAAACTCTTCTGAACCTCAAAAATATATCAGAGTACACCTCCTAAGTGGAACTGCTGGCTGACGCCACGTTCATATTTGCTTTGCAGATAGGGGTGGGGAGAAGGCTAGGGACTGGTGTGGGAAATTATCTTACGTGGCCTTTAAAATAGCCACCCCAAAATGGGTAGCTGCTACTGTTGTTGTTTGGAACGCAAAGAAAGATTCATGGGATTTGCTTAACTATGGTACTCAGATACAACGTTTTAGTAAATCCAGCAGGAGCTAAGTAGTGCTAAAAATAGATATTTTATTACAGCTTGGTAAAGTAGGCTCCTAAGACATAGGAAACTGACATAGGAGGTGTTGATGCCCCTCTACAAGTTGTTGGTGAGACCCCACTTGGAGTATTGTGTTCAGTTTTGGAGGCCATATCTGGCTAAAGATGTAAAAAGACTGGAAGCGGTGCAAAGAAAAGCTACAAAAATGGTATGGGATTTGCGTTGCAAACCGTACGAGGAGAGACTTGCCGACCTGAATATGTATACCTTGGAGGAAAGGAGAAACGGGTGACATGATACAGACATTCAAATATTTAAAAGGTATTAATTTGCATATGAACCTTTTCCGGAGACGGGAAGGTGGTAGAACTAGAAGACATGAATTGAGGTTGAAGGGGGGCAGACTCAGGAGTAATGTCAGGAAGTATTTTTTCACGGAGAGGGTGGTGGATACGTGGAATGTCCTCCCGCGGGAGGTGGTGGAGATGAAAACGGTAATAAACACAAAGGAATCCTGTTTAGAAGGAATGGATCTATGGAATCTTAGCGGACATTGGGTGGCGATGCCGGTATTTGGAGAATAAAAGAGGTGCAGGACAGACTTCTACGGTCTGTGCCCTGAGAAAGGCAGGGACAAATCAAATTCGGATATACATATAAAGTATTACATTCCATGTAAAATGAGTTTATCTTGTTGGGCAGACTGGCTGGACTGTTCAGGTCTTTATCTGCCGTCATTTACTATGTTACTATCCTGCTTATTTTCGAAGGAGAAGGGCGGCCATCTTCCAACACAAATCGGGAGATTGCCGGCCTTCTCCTAAAGCCGGCCAAATCGGTATAATCGAAAGCTGATTTTGGCCGGCTTCAACTGCTTTGCGTCGCAGAGCCAGCCAAAGTTCAAGGGGGCGTGTCGGCAGTGTACCGAAGGTGCGACGGGATGTGGTTAAGAGATGGCCGGCCTCGGCTGATAATGGAAAAAAAAAGGCCGACCCTGACGAGCATTTGGCCGGCTTTACATGGTCCCTTTTTATTCACGACCAAGCCTTGAAAAGGTGCCCAAACTGACCAGATGACCACCGGAGGGAATCGGGGATTACCTCCACTTACACCCCCAGTGGTCACCAACCCCCTCCCACTCAAAAAAAAAAACAAATTAAAACACATTTTTTTGCCAGCCTCTATGCCAGCCTCAAATGTCATACCCAGGTCCATCACAGCACTATGCAGGTCTCTGGAGCAGTTTTTAGTGGGTACTGCAGTGCACTTCAGGCAGGCGGACCCAGGCCCAGCCCCCCCCCCTACCTGTTACACTTGTGGTGGTAAATGGGAGCCCTCCAAAACCCACCCGAAACCGATTATACCCACATATAGGTGCCCCCCGTTACCCTTTAAGGGCTATGGTAGTGTTGTTCAGTTGTGGGGAGTGGGTTTTGGGGGGCTCAGCACCCAAGGTAAGGGAGCTATGCACCTGGGATCATTTTGTGAAGGCCACTGCAGTGCCCCCTAGGGTTCCCGGTTGGTGTCCTGGCATGTGAAGGGGACCAGTGCACTACGAATGCTGGCTCCTCCCATGACCAAATGGCTTGCATTTGGCCGGTTTTGAGATGGCCGCCATTAGTTTCCATTATCGGCGAAAACCAATGGCGTCCATCTCTAATGCCAGCGATCTCTAAGGGCGGCCCAAATGGTGAGATTTGGCCGGCCCTGACTGTATTATCGAAACGAAAGATGGCAGTCCATCTTTTTTCGATAATACAGTCGGGTACGCTGCTTAACGGGGCCGTCATTAG
Organism: Microcaecilia unicolor; assembly: GCF_901765095.1. NCBI lineage: Eukaryota > Metazoa > Chordata > Amphibia > Gymnophiona > Siphonopidae > Microcaecilia > Microcaecilia unicolor. The sequence goes on along the minus strand of NC_044033.1, from coordinate 476,449,275 downwards.
AGATGGCCGCCCTTATAGATGGCCGGCCCCATTCGATTATGCCCCTCTATCCAGCTTATAATCGAAAGTGATCGCCGGCCATTTCCCAACACAAATCGGGAGATGGCCGGCGATCTTGGAAAAGCGGCGAAATCGGTATAATCGAAAGCTGCGTTTTTGACAGCATCACCGCTTTCCCGTCGCCTCACCGGCGAAAGTTCAAAGGGGCGTGTCGCTGGCTAAGCGAAGGCGGGACGCGGGTGTGGCCGTGGCTACCAGATGGCCGGCTTTCGCCGATAATGGAAAAAAAAACCCGGCGATAAGCAGTATTGCTTTTGACTCGTAACCACTTGTAACCACTCGCCTCCACCTACCCTCCTCTCCTCCTTCCTGTACACATTAATTGATTTGATTTGCTTACTTTATTTCTTGTCAATTAGATTGTAAGCTCTTTGACCAGGGACTGTCTTTCTTCTATGTTTGTGCAGTGCTGCGTACGCCTTGTAGCGCTATAGAAATGCTAAATGAGTAGTAGTAGTAGTAGTTTACTTGGTCCTTTTATTTTCACGACCAAGCCTCAAAAAGGTGCCCCAACTGACCAGATGACCACCGGAGGGAATGGGGGATGACCTCCCCATACTCCCCCAGTGGTCACCAACCCCCTCCCACACTAAAAAAATAAAATTAAAAACCTGTTTTGCCATCCTGTATGCCAACCTCAAATGCTGTACCCACCTCCATGACGGCAGAATGTGTTCTATCCTCCGACAGCCTTTCCCTGGTTGTGATGTGGCTCTCGGGTGAGTGTGACACCTTTTCTGTTAGGTGCACTGCAGAGTCACATCAGCAATGCATTGTGGTGGGTGTAGGTACTGGGCTGTACTCCCATGGTGCTTTTCCCCCTGCTAACTGGGTCAGAGTGTGCCCTGTTTTACTTCCGTTAGTCCATGAGGTAGCGGCCATGTTTGTAAGCCAGTTTTAGATCCCTTTCATGTGTTAGCCACGTTAGAGAACTTAGTTCTTACCTTGAATGTGGCTGAAAGAGGGCATTGTACACCATTCTTCCAGCTCTGACCTACTGCTAATCTCAGTACCAGGAAGACTCTTTGCCAGTGGGGCACAACCTCTGATCTGCAGTTAACTGTGAGTAAACGTGCTTATTCAAATAAAGGACTTTTTCAATGAGATTAGTGTTTAGGTGTCAACTGGTGTGGCAAGCTTATACAGCAGCAACAAGTCCTGTCCCTGGAGCATTTTTAGTGGGTACCGCAGTGCACTTAAGGCAGGCGGACCCAGACCCATCCCCCCTACCTGTAACACTTGTGCTGGTAATGGGAGCCTTCCAAAACCCACTGTACCCACATGTCTAGGGTGCCCAGTTGGTGTCCTGGCATGTCAGGGGGACCAGTGCGCTACAAATGCTGACTCCTCCCACGACCAAATGGCTTGGAGTTCGCCGGGTTGGAGATCGCCGGTATTTTTTCCATTATCGCTGAAAAACAAACCCGGCCATCTCAAACCTGGCGAAATCCACTCCATTTGGCCGGGCTAAACCGTATTATCGAAACAAAAGTGGCCGGCCATCTTTTTCGATAATACGGTTCCGGCCAACTGTAGCACCACCGCCACAATAGATCGCCGGTGACCTATTTGGCCGGCGACGTTCGATTATGCCCCTCCACGTTACTATATGTAAATTGGTGTATGTTAGAGAGAGCTGAGAAAGGAAAGTGAGGTTTTTTTTGTGTGTGTGTAGTGTGATTTTAAAGGGAAAAAGTTCTTGTTTGTAATAACTGTCTGATTAATATTTACAAAGTACTGAGATCTGCTGAGACCCTTACAGAGATAAGTGAACAAATGGTTTCTGAAAGTTCTATAAGAAATTTCCTCAGAGTTTTCTTTTCTATTATAAAAAACAGCTTCCTCAAGGTCAAAGACTATTAAAAGAGCTGAAAAAACAAAACATTGGTATGACTAACTGAAAACCTGCCTGGGGAGTCACAGAATGCAGTGGGAAAATGAGATAAATAAAAATTGTCTGGTGAGTAACAGACTGCTGTATGTATTCGAGCACTTGTGATGCTTTGAGGAAGGAGATCAAGGGTATAGCAGAAAAATATATATTCTAGTGTATTTTTCTTTTTTATCTCAGCCTTTGTCTGAAAATATGAGAAATCTCAAAATCTTTTGTGTAAAACTGCGTAGGCAAGTGAGTGAATATAGAAAAAATTCTAATAAGACTAATTTCAGGAGAAGACAGAGCTCAAATTATAAAGTAGCTAGAAGAAAGTGGCGCTTAAGGAAAGCTTGTCACCATAGCAGGTTCAGCAGCCATTACAGAATGAAAGTTTGTGAAAGAAAAAGATTTTTTTAAACTGCTAAGATTATAAGTTTATGGTAAGTGATGAGTGAGGTAAAAAATCAGAAATATAGTTTCAGTGAAATAATTTTGAATGAGAAAGTTACTGGGAAGGATAGCTGTATAGATTCCTATTTTTTATTATTACCACAAGCAACAAAGCCCGTTTTGTGAAAAATGAAACGGGCCCTAGGAAGGCTCTCGTTTAAGCGATTTCTCCTCTCTCCCCTGCCCTTCCCATCCTTGTCCGGTGATTCTCCCCTTTCATCTATGTCCAGCAATTCTCCTCTGCCCTGCCCTCCCCTCCCATCCATGTCCTGCGATTCTCCTCTGTGCTCCCATCCCATCCATGTCCAGTGATTCTCCCCTCCCATCCATGTCCAGCGATTCTCCCCTCCTCTCCCCTGCCCTCTTCTCCTTCCTGCCGCCCTGCCTTTAAGCCGTTCATGTTACCTCAAGTCGCAGCAGTGGCAGGCTCGGCTCGCATCGCCTCCAGCCTTCCCTTTCCTCTCAGTGTCCTGCCCTCCTCTGACGTTATTTCGTCTTTCTGCGAGGGCGGGACACTGAGAGGGAAGGGAACGCTGGCAGCGAGCTGACGTCAGCTCATTTGCATGCTGTTACGAACCCAGCCAGCCAGCCATCCATCCAGGGAAGCAGAGTGACCAATTATTATATAGAAATTATTATTATAATTTTCAAATTACATCCAAGACAAAAATCTTGTACAGAAACAAAGAAATACCATAAGGAAATATGAAGAAAAGAAAATAAACAACGTTGAAGAGAACATCCCTAAATTATAAAATCCACGACACTGTGGGGGAGTGTTACAAGAAAACTGGAAAGAAAAATAGCACAAAAAGTAACTATCTTAATCAATTTAAACAAAGAACAGCTTAGAAACTCCAACTATTAATCATATCAACGGACTTCAAACTGCCGCTCTATTCGGAGAACTGGATATCACTCGTCTGCTGCTGCAAGGGATCAAAAAATACACATATGACAGACTGAAATTTAATTATACATTTGCATGGGTACTTAAGGAAAAAGTGTGCTCCAATTTGGAGAACTCCAGGTTTCAGCAAAAGAAAACTTTTTCTCCTCCTCCGGGTCTCTTTACCCAGGTCAGGAAAAATCCTGATCTGTGAACCCAGAGAAGGAATATCCTTTTTCTTAAATAAACATACGAAGTAGCCAGTCACGATCTGAAACCAAAGTCAAAGTTAATACCAAGGTAGCCAAGGATACTGCTTCAGTTCCAGAAGTCTCCAATATTTCAGAAATATTCAAAATATCAACTTCAGAAACTTGCTCCCCAGGAGGTGCAAGTGTCTCATAGAAGGCAAATAGTAGATATGAGATATTGGAAACATGGACTCCTCTGGCATAGATGCCTATTTTTATGCACCAAGCATGCAGGAAAATGACCAGAGTACTGGCGTATATATGCACATATGCATGTAAATGCCAATATTCTGAATTTGTGCTATTATATCCAAAGGTTAACCATTATTACTAACACCCCCATCAGTATTATACATTTTTATTGTAATTTTTTGAAAAAAAGTGGAGGAAAAGACCTCAGTAAGTCTGCGATACATAATCATAACAATACACTAACCAACGTAACAGCCACTCATCATCTGTTAAAAACCTTCAAAGTGCCTTCTTTTTTATTCAATTATATTAACATTTCATTTGTTTTTATTTAAAAAAATTGCTAAATAGTAGCATAATATGGACAAAAGCACGCTTATCTCATAAATCCCAATGGTATCCCATTTAGCCCATGGCTTTTTCATGAGAATAAATGTGCCCACAAGTCATTTGTCTCTTCTGCCTAAATGTGATGGCAAGTTGCTTGAAGGTGAGTGTATGCATGGGTGGAATCTGGGGACCGCATGGGTGGGATGCTAATTTAAGCATGTAGATTATAGAATTCTATAATTTAAACATGCTTTTTAACTATCTAGGGCAGTATTTCCCAAGTCCAGTCCTGGAGTATCCCTTGCCAGTCAGGTTTTCAGGATTAACTCTCCATTAGCCAGTTAGAATACGGTAATCTCAACATGCTAGCTGGTTAACACTTCCATGCCCATTCTCCACCCATTCCAAAAAATATTTTTTAAAGAATAGTTAACATGCGATTAGTGCATAGAAAAAGGGAAAATACTGCAAAACGTTATTGTGCAGTAGTCCATTTTCCTGTGTTTAATGTGCATTATATAGGGGTCTTTTCCTGCTGTCTCACCTTTTCTGGTTAGGCCTGACCCATCTTTTCTATCTAATATGGATTCTGCAGCCTGAGGCCTGAATACATCAGAAAACAGCTTTCTTCATGGAAAAATACTTTTTGGTATAACTTTGCAAGCGACTTCACCATCCAAGGACACGCGTTTACTTGCACTAGCCATCCACCTTATCTCCTGGGAAGGTGTGTAGGAGTGTGCTTACAAAGACAGAGTGTCCGGTACATCTGTGAACCATGGAGGGCAGTTTGCTACCATCAGGCTTGTGACTGATAAGATATTCTTGCTGGAAGGTCAAGGCCTCATTGTCATGACCATGAGTAATCTCGACAGAGATACAAGGTTGATGATTGGTCCATGTGTGTCATCTGACCCAGAGGAATGCCAATGCTGGGATGAGAGAGAAAAAGAGTTTTAGTGAGGAGAAGATGATTTCCTAGTGTATAATTCTCTCTCTGAGGAGCTAGAGACTAATATTTTTCTAAACACCCGTGAACTGTGATGCCTTGTGCTGAGAGCTGACAAGGTCAAGTCCAGCCACAATCTGCTGGCTTCCCTGGAGACTGAATAACCAGCTGCACAGAATAGAGATCTACAAGGGCTCACAGGAAATCTGCTGAATTCTGAACAGAAAGAGCTGATTCATCACCCTCTTGGACTCTGAACCTATGGGACCTCAAGGGTGAGATTTAGGACTTTTCTTCTTATGGCTCAGGGTTTTGTTAGCTTTGGTCTTTGCCTTCAACTGATTGGTTACAACAGGACCTGTGGTTAGTAGTCTAATTCTCAGGATGTATTGTGTAGCTATATATATATATATATATTCATACATCTATTGGTGTAATAATCAGTATATTTTTGGTAGTGTATAGTTTTGTAACTTGCTTTGCATTTTGTCATATTGTTATTTTTTATATCTATAATAATATATTTACACTTTGGCATTATTCCTTTCATTGGGAGTCAGCCTGACAAGAGCCTAAGGGCAAATTAGGTACTCTCATATCCTTAGCAAATGAGTCCAGAATAATTGCTGTAAGTGATTATCTGATACAGAAGTACCTACAATTAAGGGCCTAATGTAGCTCAGTAAGAGGACCCCTCCCCTCCCTCAGGTGTGAGCATTGACACCAGCCTTACTATGCTAGTATTCCAGTGTATTCTGGAAAATAGGTACCTATTTTTCTGCTCAGTGTGCATCGGTGACTTACATAGAAAATGCAATGTTAGGAATTATTAGGAAAGAAATAGAAAACAAAACTGAGAATATCATAATGCCTTTCTATCGCTCCATGGTGTGACCGTACCTCAAGTGTTGTGTGCAATTCTGGTCACTGCATCTCAAAAAAGATATAGCAGAATTAGAAAAGGTACAGAGAAGAGTGATGAAAATGATAAAGGGGATGGGACGACTTCCCTATGCAGAAAGGCTAAAGAGGCTAGGGCTCTTCAGCTTGGAGAAGAGATGGCAGAGTGGTCCGTAATAACTGAAGATTGGAGGGTGGCCAATGTGTTGCCAATTTTTAAAAAGGGTTCTAGAGGTGAACCGGGAAATTATAGACTGGTAAGCCTGACGTCCTCATGAGAGACTTCTGAGAAAATTAGAGTCATGGGATAGGAGGCAAGTTTCTGGTGTAGATTAGGAATTGGTTATTGGGCAGAAAACAGAGGGTAGGGTTAAATGATCATTTCTCTGAATAGAGGAGAGTGAACAGTGGAGTGCCACAGGGATCTGTACTGGGACCGGTACTATTTAACATATTTATAAATGATATGGAAATCAGAACGATGAGTGAGGTAATCAAATTTGCAGATGATACAAAACTATTCAGTGTTAAAACACGTGCGGACTGTAAAATATTGCAGGATATTGGAAGACTGTGTGTCAAAATGGCAGATGAAATTTAATGTGGACAAATGCAAGGTGATGCCCATTGGAAAGAATAATCCAAATCACAGTTACCTGACGCTAGGGTCCACCTTGGGAGTCTGCGCTCAAGAAAAAGATCTGGTTGTGGTTGCAGATAATACACTGAAATCCTTTTCTCAGTGAGCAGTGGCAGCCAAGAAAGCAAACAGGATACTAGGAATTATTAGGAAACGGATAGTGAATAAGACTGAAAATACTATAAGGTCTTTGTATCACTCCATGGTTCATCTGCACCTTGAATATTGTGCTCAGTTCTGATTGCCATAAAGGTTATATGCTATTATGGGTGGGCACTATATATATATATATATATATATATATATATATATAGTGTTTCTTGGGATACTACAAAACCACTTAATGTGAAAAAACAATAGTTTTAAATATAGTTACATTATGCCATATCACACTTGATCAGATATGTCTACTATAATGGCAAATATGTCAACACACGTAACAGTATAATCACAACAATGGCATACACTTCACATAACAAATGTAAATGCCTGATTAAGCAAAACAGGAAGAAAACCTTTGAAGACTTTTTCCCTTTCTTTGGCTCTACTGCTTTCTCTCTCTATTCTGATGCTGACAAAATAAAATTGCCACAGTTTGGCACATATCCTTCAACTTCTCTACCTTACCCCCCCCCCCCCCCCCCATATCCATCCCTGTAGCCCATGTATCAATCCTTCCCTTCCCCACCATCCATCCCATAGCTAAACATCAGCTCTATCCTTTCACCCCACTCCTCCCTGTAGCCTAGCATCAGCCCTGTCCTACTCCCTACCCACCCCCTATGGAATTAAATAAAAAAGACTTTTTTTTCATGCCCACCTCTGCATGCACCGGTCTACCCAGAGAAAACCGCCGACGCCTACACTTTTTTTTAAAATTTTAAACTAGGCACTGCAGAGACCATCCCCACCCAAAAACCCACCAAAATGAGAGAAAGACAACGTTTTTAAAATTAAGCTAGCTTGGCACTATTAAAATTTATTGTTGGGGAATTTTTGGGTGGGGATGGGCTCCTCATTGCCCTAGGCACTGGCAGTGAAACGTCTACCCCCCCCCCCCCCCTCCATCCAGAAGCCCATTATCAAAATGCTGGCTGGCCATGGTGGTGGGCTTCTGGGTGGGGGTGAGCTCTTCACTGCAGGGCAAAAAAAGGTATATTTTACTCATTAAATATATACATTTTTTGCCCTAGACAGTGAAGTGCTTACCCCACCCATAAATTCCACAACAATAAATTTTAATTATAGTTCCCAGGCCCCAGCTAGCTTAATTTAAAAAAAAGTACATGATGATGATTACATGGGCTGGGCTGGCAGGAACTCGATTCTCGAATGATCTCGTATTCAAAGAACCTTTCCCGGCCAATTCCCATGTTTCCACAGGGCACGGCAGGGCCAGGCTGAGGCTCGCACTAGTTCAATACTCAACCTGGCCTGCGTGCATGTGCAGCTATTTTTTTAGCCTGCCATCAGATGTGAGCGGAGCGAGGCTGAGCACGCCGCCGTGCACAGCAGCCACATCATCATACGGTACCGCTACCGCGTAGGATGGATGGAGGAAACAACAACTACGACAACGCGCTGCGCGGCCACAATTGGACCTGCTGCTGCTGCAAGTGCATTTTTCAGCGCCGAGCCGAAGGTAGGCGGGCTGATGAGCCTGGAGATATCAGCTGAGCCGACTTTGAGCGGGTGCCTGCGACATGGTACGCAGTGTGTGTGCGCTTGGGTGGGCGGGCCTGAGCTGAAATTGGGCTAGAGCGTGGAGAGATCAGCTCAGCTGAGCCAGAGCGAGCGGGTGCCTGCCATTTCTCGTTTCTGTCGTGGTCGCTAGGCTAGGCTGCTGCACAGTGTGTGTGCGCTTGGGTGGGCGGGCCTGAGCTGAAATTGGGTGGGCCTGGGCCCACCCAGGCTCACCCGTAGCTACACCCCTGTGCCAGTCTTTGTATTATTTGAATATTTTTTCTGCTGTAATTACCTATCACTCATGTTTGATCTATTCTTACTGTACACCGCCTTGAGTTAATTCCTTCAAAAAAATGGTAAATCCTAATTAATTAATTAAAACATGAAGATCTAATCATATAATATTGCGCATACTTGTAATGTTATACACCATTCAACAGACAGGGATATGAGTAGCAGCAGTGAAAACTTTAGAGGGGGTTAGGAACAAAGTGGAGTATGAGAGACCTGGGCCACTAGGTTGATGTTTAACAAGTGTGATCCAGTAAGAGGATCGGTGAGTGGCAAGGAGTGACTTAGAGAAGTGGTATGGGATTCTGTTTCTGGTAGGGTGGGGAGGAGGTTGTGTTAGGGAGGAGGTTGTAAATTTCAGTACTATTATCCTGAGTTAAAATGAGACAATCTTGCCATAAAATTTATTGAAGAGAACTAGGGTGAATGGGAGAGAGCAAATTTGCTGGGTATGGATGGATGGAGGAGAGGGCAGGGGAGAATGGAGAGTTGCTGGACATGGATGGATGGAGGGGAGGGCAGGGGAGAGAGGAGAATTGCTGGACATGGATGGATGAATGGGGCAGGGGAGAGAGGAAATTTGCTGGATATGGGTGAATGGAGGAGAGGGCAGGGGAGAATGAAGAGTTCCTGGACATGAGGGCAGGGGAGAGAGGAGAATTGCTGAACATGGATGGATGAATGGAGGGGGCAGGGGAGAGAGGAAATTTGCTGGATATGGGTGGATGGAAGAGAGGGCAGGGGAGAATGGAGAGTTGCTGGACATGGATGGATGGAGGGGAGGGAAGTCAGGAAGGAGATGCACATGGATGGAGGGGAGAGAAGAGAGGAGAAATGCTGGACATGGATTGAGGGGAGGGAAGAGAGGAGAAATGCTGGACATGGATGGAGTCTGCTTACTCTTTATCTTTTAAAAAATACTATAAATAAAAATCACAAAAAAGAAAGATTAAAACAAAAAAACATAGATAAAACAATCCGTATCTCATACCCCTGGAGCATATTACTCATTATACACCCTTCCCAATTATTACTTACAGTGGTGGAAATAAGTATTTGATCCCTTGCTGATTTTGTAAGTTTGCCCACTGACAAAGACATGAGCAGCCCATAATTGAAGGGTAGGTTATTGGTAACAGTGAGAGATAGCACATCACAAATTAAATCCGGAAAATCACATTGTGGAAAGTATATGAATTTATTTGCATTCTGCAGAGGGAAATAAGTATTTGATCCCCCACCAACCAGTAAGAGATCTGGCCCCTACAGACCAGGTAGATGCTCCAAATCAACTCGTTACCTGCATGACAGACAGCTGTCGGCAATGGTCACCTGTATGAAAGACACCTGTCCACAGACTCAGTGAATCAGTCAGACTCTAACCTCTACAAAATGGCCAAGAGCAAGGAGCTGTCTAAGGATGTCAGGGACAAGATCATACACCTGCACAAGGCTGGAATGGGCTACAAAACCATCAGTAAGACGCTGGGCGAGAAGGAGACAACTGTTGGTGCCATAGTAAGAAAATGGAAGAAGTACAAAATGACTGTCAATCGACAAAGATCTGGGGCTCCACGCAAAATCTCACCTCGTGGGGTATCCTTGATCATGAGGAAGGTTAGAAATCAGCCTACAACTACAAGGGGGGAACTTGTCAATGATCTCAAGGCAGCTGGGACCACTGTCACCACGAAAACCATTGGTAACACATTACGACATAACGGATTGCAATCCTGCAGTGCCCGCAAGGTCCCCCTGCTCCGGAAGGCACATGTGACGGCCCGTCTGAAGTTTGCCAGTGAACACCTGGATGATGCCGAGAGTGATTGGGAGAAGGTGCTGTGGTCAGATGAGACAAAAATTGAGCTCTTTGGCATGAACTCAACTCGCCGTGTTTGGAGGAAGAGAAATGCTGCCTATGACCCAAAGAACACCGTCCCCACTGTCAAGCATGGAGGTGGAAATGTTATGTTTTGGGGGTGTTTCTCTGCTAAGGGCACAGGACTACTTCACCGCATCAATGGGAGAATGGATGGGGCCATGTACCGTACAATTCTGAGTGACAACCTCCTTCCCTCCGCCAGGGCCTTAAAAATGGGTCGTGGCTGGGTCTTCCAGCACGACAATGACCCAAAACATACAGCCAAGGCAACAAAGGAGTGGCTCAGGAAGAAGCACATTAGGGTCATGGAGTGGCCTAGCCAGTCACCAGACCTTAATCCCATTGAAAATTTATGGAGGGAGCTGAAGCTGCGAGTTGCCAAGCGACAGCCCAGAACTCTTAATGATTTAGAGATGATCTGCAAAGAGGAGTGGACCAAAATTCCTCCTGACATGTGTGCAAACCTCATCATCAACTACAGAAGACGTCTGACCGCTGTGCTTGCCAACAAGGGTTTTGCCACCAAGTATTAGGTCTTGTTTGCCAGAGGGATTAAATACTTATTTCCCTCTGCAGAATGCAAATAAATTCATATACTTTCCACAATGTGATTTTCCGGATTTAATTTGTGATGTGCTATCTCTCACTGTTACCAATAACCTACCCTTCAATTATGGGCTGCTCATGTCTTTGTCAGTGGGCAAACTTACAAAATCAGCAAGGGATCAAATACTTATTTCCACCACTGTATCATGACAGAACATTTCTCCTAATGGTTCCCTTAAAAACATAATCACCATTACATGATAACCTTGCTAGTGCCCGTTTCATAAAAGTTATTGAAGAGAACTAGGGTGGAGAAGATTTTTACATTTAATTTTCAGCCCCATTTTACAAAGAACATAGAAGTCAGAATTCAGACATCCAGCTAGGACATCTCAAGTTTCACTAGTATTTTAGAACAGAATCTGCTGACATAGAGGCTGTTCTAAATTACAGGAGAAAACACACCAGACACATAAGCATCCATTTTAGAAAAAAAAAAGTCAAAATTTTCAACTGGTTGAGAACCAGCAACATACACCGACATATGCATGTTTCCCTTGCCAACTTGGCATGGGGGTTGGGGACAAAAACCATTGGGGAATTAAGGGGGCAACCTACCCTAATTCCTCCAGTGGAGTGCTGCTAAATAGCAGCTGTTTTCCAAATCCTAAAAATGTGCTTGGTAGCAGGTGTAACTCCCAACATAGTTGTGTCTTCTTCTGAAATGGGAAATAAATATCTATCAACTTGCCTTACCTTTGCCCAACCCAAAACACACCCAGACCACACCCCCTTTCCATTTGCATGCACTTGGGTTTGATACGTGCATATCCCAGTTTTTTAAAATGGGGACTTAGACGTTTATGCAAGATGTTTAGAAATTTCAATGCCAGTTTATGCAGGTCCCAAATGTGAATAGGGCTTGTAAAATGAGTGCCTATGTGTAAGAGTAGGGAAACAGGTACAATGTTGAGGAAATGGAGGAAAGGACACTGGACAAGAATGTTACTTAATCACTGGATAGATCACCCAGTCTTCAGGGTGTCCATTGAATAAATTGTGAGCTCACCAGTGTGCACTACACATGTCATACCAATGTTTGTAACTGTAGTCAGTTACATTGAACCAAGAAAACACTGATTATTTTAATTGTACAACATGAAAGAAAACAAAGGGTTAAAAGTGAAGGTAATGTAAGAGTTCAGTTCAGGTTCTATTATGATTCACTTCCTCTTTGATAATTAGCTGTCAGTTTCTCAGCACAATGCCACTGAAAAAAAGGAGAAACAGTAATTTCTTTAACCAAAACTTAACTTTATTCTTACTGCACTTAAATTATTTACATTATCAAGTGGTACAAGCGTCAGATCCAGTTCACATTAAAGGAATACAAATGACAAATTCTCATATTTACTCTAGGGACTAACACTGAGAAAATATACAATATTAATAAATAAAATGAGGTCTGTGCTATATGTATGTTACCCCATAGTTCACATAAATGAGGCCCTCTGTGTTCTAAGCTTTTATTACATGTAACGCTTTCATGATGGAGGTCTAGTTCCCAGTGCAGGGCACCAACTACTTTAAAAAGTAGTTTAACTTTAACTACAGTTACTTTACTAAAAAAGTAGTTTAACTATATGGTTACATTTTTCTTCTATTTAATTACATGAGACAATTACTGCATAATTAGTTAACTAGTAGTTAACAGATGAAGAAACGTTAACAGAAATTAGGAAAGCTGGCAAATTGGGCAAGAGTATAATAATGGGTGATTGCAATTACCCCACCATTGACTGGATGTCACATCAGGGAGTGCTAGGGAGGTCAAATTCCCAGATGTAATAAATGACTGCTTCCATATCATCAAGCTGATCAATCCATAGACTGGTGGGTTGTGTCCATCTACCAGCAGGTGGAGATAGAGAGCAAACTTTTGCCTCCCTATATGTGGTCATGTGCTGCCGGAAACTCCTCAGTATGTTCTCTATCTCAGCAGGTGGTGGTCACACACAGCAGCAGCTCTGGCTAGGCCTCCAAGCCTAATCCTTAGGTTTTGTTGAGGCCTGGGGTTGAGGGCTCTTTTGAGCAAGTGCAAACCTGGTGGTGCCAGGTCCCTCCTTTTCTCCCCCCTCCCGCTGGCTCCGTTTAAAAAAAAAAAAAATTTTTAAACGTCTTTAAAGGCGTTTAATTCGACGTTTCTTTAAACGTTCATTGCAGCTACTCACTGGGACACCAGTTCGTTACAGCTCGGAGCGGCAAGCAGGTAATTTTACCTTTTTATAGCGGGCAGGGGGTTCCCCGATTCTTCTCCTCGTGGCAATGGCGTCGGAGGGCGAGGGCGCAAAGGGTCGCTCCCCGGATCGCTGGAGCGCTTCTAGAGGGGATGCGGGGGTTTTACAACCTGATTCGCCCTTGATGGGTGATAGTTTAGTGACCGATGAATGTCCCGGTCGTTCCTCCGGCGTGGCGGTTTTTTCCCGCCATAAACGCCCATCCCCCGCTCCTCGCCTCCGCCATCTTGGCCGGCCACGCGGCTCGGACGGCTTCTTCGGGGCCGCCCTTGAGGTTGGAGACATTAATGCCATGAACGCCCTTAATTTGGGCGACGGCACAAAAGCGGCTAAAGTTAAGCGCCGTTCTTCCCGCGCGGCTCCTTCACGGAGTTTCGCGCCGGACGCCATTTTGGATGCGCAGCATGTCTCTCCCCCGCTATTGCGAGCGCCGGTTGAGAGTGCGTCTAGGGCTGTTGCCCAGGCTGCGGAAGTGCACAGTCTGGGGGGTTTCTCCCCCGAGTTTGTTTTGCTGCTGCATCAGGCTTTCCTCATGCAAAACGCTGCCCCTGCTCCCTCTTCGGATAAAGAGGTTGAGGTTCCCAGAGGTAAACGCCCTTGGGTTGATTTCCAGGCCTTGGAGGACTTTTGTCTCCTCCGATGTAGATGAGGGCAGCGTGTCTGAGGTCTCCCAACGATCCTTTGCGGATTCCTTGGAGGAGATAGATCCCCGCTCGGATGGAGCGGATGACCCCTCTGCAGCGCGGCTTTTTGGCCCAGAGGATTTGCCCAACCTGTTGTTACAGGCCATGGACACTTTGAAGATTTCCTCTCCGGAGGACGTCTCTCCCTCAGCCCCTGTTGGCTCTGCCATTATGCTGGGGACGAAGCGCCCGCCTAGAACCTTCCACGTGCATGATGCCATGCACACCTTAATTGCGGCTCAATGGGATGTCCCGGAAACGAGCCTTAAAGTGGCTAGGGCTATGTCCCGCCTCTATCCTTTGGCTGTGAGTGAACGTGAGGCCTATCTGTGGCCTACCGTGGATTCTTTAATCACTGCGGTGACTAAGAAAACGGCGTTGCCGGTGGAAGGTGGCACGGCCCTAAAGGACGCCCAAGACAGAAGATTGGAGGCGGCCTTAAGGTCGTCCTTTGAGGCAGCTGCTTTAAGTTTGCAGGCCTCAGTTTGCGGCTCCTATGTGGCCAGGGCGTGCCGGACTATGGTGCAGCGGGCTTCCCCCTCGGATCATTCCTTGAGGGCTGATTGGCCGGCCCTGGAATCGGGCTTAGCCTATTTGGCAGACTTGCTGTATGATGTCTGGAGAGCCTCAGCTAAAGGCATGGCTCAGACAGTCTCTGCGCGGCGGTGGCTTTGGCTGAAACATTGGTCTGCTGACCACGCCTCTAAATCCCGCCTGGCTAGATTGCCTTTTAAAGGCAAGCTGCTCTTTGGGGTCGAGCTGGACAAAATCGTGACCGATCTCGGCACGTCTAAGGGCAAGAAATTACCAGAGGTCAGGGCTCGGGTTAGTACTCGTCCCGATACCTCCAGAGGACGGTTGCAGGAAGCCCATCGGTACCGCCCGGGCAAGTCGGGTTCCTCTGCCCCCTCTTCCTTCAAGAGGAATTTCTCCCCCAAGCAGCATTCCTTTCGCAGAGACCGCCGTCCCGGAGGTGCTCCCTCCGGTCCTCCCCCAGGGTCTCGTACCCAATGACGGGGCCTTGGTCCACGCCCCAGTGCAGATTGGAGGACGGCTGTCCTCGTTTCTGGGCGAGTGGACCACTATAACTTCAGACGCGTGGGTGCTGGAAGTCATCAGAGACGGCTACAAGCTAGAGTTCTGCCAACCCTTAAGAGACGGGTTTGTACTCTCTCCCTGCAAGTCTCCGGTCAAGCTGTGGTAGTGCAGCAGACCTTGGACAACCTGATCCGCCTGGGTGCGGTCGTTCCGGTGCCAAAAAATCAGATTGGCAAGGGACGTTACTCCATTTACTTTGTGGTTCCAAAGAAAGGAGGTTCTGTCCGGCCTATCCTCGACCTCAAAGGGGTCAATCGGGCCTGGAAAGTGAGGCACTTTCGCATGGAGACTCTCCGCTCTGTTATAGCGGCAGTGAAGGCAGGAGAGTTCTTGGCTTCCTTGGACATCAAGGAAGCGTACCTGCATATTCCCATCTGGCCTCCTCTCCAACGCTTTCTGCGTTTTACAGTCCTGAGACGACACTTCCAGTTCAGAGCCCTCCCTTTCGGGTTGGCTACTGCTCCGCGGACCTTTTCCAAAGTACTGGGGGTCATAGCGGCCTTCCTCCTAAAGGAAGGAGTACAAGTCCATCCTTATCTGGACGACTGGTTGATCCGAGCCCCCTCTTATGCAGAGTGCGGCAAAGCTATGGACCGGGTAGTTGCTCTTTTGAGCTCCCTGGGATGGATCATCAACTGGAAGAAGAGCCAGCTGCGCCCGACTCAGTCCCTGGTGTATCTGGGAGTTCGATTCGACACCCAAGTGGGCAGAGTGTTCCTGCCAGACAATCGGATTGTCAAGCTTCAGGCTCAGGTGGACTAGTTCCTAGTAGCCTCTCCTATTCGGGCTTGGGACTACTTGCAGCTGTTGGGCTCTATGACGGCCACGATGGAAGTAGTGCCCTGGGCCAGGGCTCATATGAGACCACTACAGCTATCTCTGCTGCTGCGCTGGACTCCGATGTCGGAGGATTATGCTGTGCGCCTTCCCGTGGACCCAGCAGTGCGCAAGGCGCTGAGCTGGTGGACGCAGACAGACAAGTTGTCTGCAGGATTGCCTCTGGTGACCCCGGAGTGGATTGTCGTCACGACAGACGCCTCTTTGATGGGCTGGGGAGCCCACTGCTTGGGAAGGACAGCGCAGGGGCTCTAGTCTCCTGCAGAGGCAAGTGGTCTATCAACCTCCTGGAACTCAGAGCCATTCGGTTGGTGTTATTGGAGTTCATCCCGGTACTGGTGTTGAAGCCTGTACGGGTCCTGTCGGACAATGCCACGGCTGTGGCCTATATCAACCGCCAGGGAGGTACCAAGAGCGCCCCTCTAGCCAGGAGGCTATGAGTCTTTGCCAGTGGGCGGAAGCGAACCTGGAGCAGCTTTCAGCGGCCCACATTGCCGGAGTCATGAATGTCAAGGCGGACTTTCTCAGTCGCCATACCTTGGAGCCCGGAGAGTGGCAACTATCTGCTCAGGCGTTCTTGGACATTACGAAGCGCTGGGGCCAGCCGAGCCTAGATCTGATGGCGTCATCGGCCAATGGCCAAGTGCCGCGCTTTTTCAGCAGAGGACGGGACCCTCGATCCCTGGGAGTAGATGCTCTTCTCCAATAGTGGCCGACACAAGAGCTCCTCTATGTGTTCCCGCCCTGGCCCATGTTGGGCAGGGTGCTAGACCGGGTGGCAAAGCATCCCGGCAGGGTAATCCTGGTGGGTCCGGATTGGCCCAGACGTCCCTGGTATGCGGACTTGTTCAGGCTCTCAGTCGACGATCCTCTGCGGCTGTCAGTGGAGCAGGGCCTGTTACATCAGGGTCCCGTGGTGATGGAGTATCCCTCTCCCTTTGGTCTTACGGCCTGGCTATTGAGCGGCAGCGTCTGAGGAAGAAGGGCTTCTCAGACAAGGTCATCGCCACTATGCTGAGAGCGAGGAAGCGCTCTACTTCTACTGCTTACGCCAGGGTTTGGCGTATCTTTGCAGCATGGTGTGAAGCAGGCTCACTTTCTCCCTTCACTGCTCCAATTTCTTCAGTGTTGGCGTTCCTGCAAGAAGGTCTGGAGAAAGGCCTGTCGCTCAGTTCCCTTAAAGTCCAGGTAGCGGCTCTGGCTTGCTTCAGGGGCCGCCTGAAGGGTGCTTCCCTGGCTTCGCAGCCAGATGTGGTGCGCTTTCTCAAGGGAGTTAATCACCTGCGCCCTCCTCTGCACTCAGTGGTGCCTGCGTGGAATCTCAACCTGGTGCTAAGAGCATTGCAGAAGCCGCCTTTGGAACCCTTGTCGAGGGCATCTCTGAAAGACCTGACGTTGAAAGCAGTCTTTTTGGTGGCTATCACTTCAGCCAGAAGAGTTTCCGAGCTCCAGGCGCTCTCATGTCGAGAGCCTTTTCTGCAGTTCACTGAGGCAGGAGTGACTATTCGCACAGTGCCTGCCTTCCTGCCCAAGATTGGTTCTCGCTGCCATGTGAATCAGCAGCTCTGTCTCCCTTCCTTTCGTAGGGAGGACTACCCAGAGGAGTACTCCGCTCTTGAATATCTGGATGTGAGACGAGTCATCATCAGATACTTGGAAGTGACCAATGATTTCCGGAAATCGGATCATCTGTTTGTCCTGTTTGCAGGTCCTCGTAAGGGTCTGCAGGCTGCTAAGCCTACAGTGGCAAGATGGGTCAAGGAAGCCATTGCAGCGGCTTATGTGGCCGCGTGGAAGGTGCCGCCTATCCAGCTGAAGGCTCACTCCAAGAGAGCTCAGGCGGCCTCGATGGCAGAGGCCGGATCCGTCTCCTTGGTAGAGATATGCAAGGCGGCAACGTGGGCTTCGGCTCATACATTCTCCAAGCATTACCGTTTGACTGTGGCTGCACGGGCGGAGGCCCGGTTTGGAGCTTCAGTGTTGAGGTCAGGGATTTCTATGTCCCGCCCTGGGTGAGTACTGCTTCGGTACATCCCACCAGTCTATGGATTGATCAGCTTGATGATATGGAAGGTAAAATTATGTATAATCATACCTGATAATTTTCTTTCCATTAATCATAGCTGATCAATCCATAGCCCCTCCCAGATATCTGTACTGTTTATATTCTGGTTGAATTTTAGGTTCAAGTTTAGCCTTCAGTTACTTCAGGAGGACTTCGTGTTCAAGTTCTTCTTTCACTTGGATTCTTCAAGAGTTGAGACGAGTTTGTGTTACAGTGAGCTGCTGCATTCCTCTCCCCTCCGTTTTACGGGGCTGGATTGAGACATAAATTCTGCCGGCACTCCCTCCCGCTTCGTGCGGCTGTAGGGCAGCTTTGTACCCCTCCCGCTTCGGCGGTGTTAGGGTCAGTCAGCTCCTCCCGCGGTTGCGGTTGCAGGATAAGCCAGATCCCCCCGCATCGGCGGGTGTGGTGTCCCTCCCCCGCTCCGCGGGGATGAGCTGGACGGATTCCCCTTCCCCACTTGTGTGGGGATGAGCTGGGTTAATTCCCCTCCCCCGTTTCGGCGGTGGTGAGCTGGGCAGAGTGTCCCTTCGTGGGTGTAATTCTCTAAGTGCTGAGTCCTGCGGATGGAGCTTTGATATCGACATACTGAGGAGTTTCCGGCAGCACATGACCACATATAGGGAGGCAAAAGTTTGCTCTCTATCTCCACCTGCTGGTAGATGGACACAACCCACCAGTCTATGGATTGATCAGCTATGATTAATGGAAAGAAAATTATCAGGTATGATTATACATAATTTTACCTTCTTGGAGCAACTAGTCCAGAAACCAACAAGAGGGGGAGTTATTTTACATCTAGTCCTTAGTGGAATGCAGGGCTTAGTATGAGAGGTAATGGTGTTTGGTCTGCTGGGAAGCAGTGGTCATAACGTGATCAAATTTGAACTAATATCTGGAGTGAAATCACTAAGGGAATCTACTGTAGCAGCATTTAATTTTCAAAAGGGTAACTATAATAAAATGAGAAAAATGGTTAAAAAAAAGCTAAACAAACATCAGCCACAGAGGTTAGGACTGTAAATTAGGCATGGGCATTACTTAAGAATACCATCAGAAAGCCCAGATCAGATGTATTTCACATATTAATAAAGGTGGAAAGAAGAACAAACGACAGCCAGCATGGTTAAAAGGTGACTTGAAAGAGGCTATTCGAGCCAAAAGAACAACTTTCAAAAAATGGAAAAAGGATCCAAATGAAGAAAATAAAAAGCAACACAAGCACGGGCAAGTTAGATGCTAAGCATTGATAAAGAACGCTAAAAGAGATGAAGAGAAAGTTGCCACAGAAGCAAAAACTTATAGTAATAACTTATTCAGGTACAACAGAAGCAGAAAACCTGCGAGGGAATCTGTGGAACCATTAGATCATCAAGGAACAAAAGGGGCACTCAGGGTGCACAAGACCATAGTGGAGAGACTGAATGAATTCTGTGCTTCACTCTTAACTGAAGAAGATGTAAGAGATCCATCTGTACCAGAAATGGTTTTGAAGGGTGATGATGCAGAGGAACTGAAAGAAATTTCAGTGAACCTGGAAGGCGTACTGAGTCAAATCAACAAATTACAGAGTAGTAAATCACCTGGAGCAAATGGTATGCACCCTAGGGTATTGAAAGAACTCAAACATGAAATTGCTGAACTTAATAGGACAGAGTCAGCATGGATTCAGCCACCACCAATTTGCTTCAATTCATTGAAGGCATGAAACATGTCGATAAAGGTGAGCTAGTTGATGCGGAGGGGCATTTTCGATATGACATCTCAATCTGATTTTGGATGTTTTGCTGAAAACATCCAAAAAAACAAGTAGTGAAAATGACCATTTTCAAACCAGAAAAATGTCTATCTTTTTTCTTTGAAAATGACCATTTCCTAGATGTTGTGCTTAGTATATCTGTCGTTTTGGACCATTTTCTAATTAAAAAAAAATCAGCCAAGTGAAAAACACACAAAATCAAGCAATTGTGACATAAGAGAAGCCAGCTTTTCTAGTGGACTGGTCACACAGGCATCCCAGCAGAGCAGTGGGGCACAGCAATACACTTCACATAAATGGTCCTAGCTATGCATCTCACCATTACACCCTTATATTGTATGGTGAGCCCTTCAAAACCCATCAAAAACCTACTGTACCCAAATATGTACCACTACAGTAGCCTTTATGGCTGCAGGTGTCATCGTTATTTATTTATATGTGGGTACATTAGGTTTTGGGAGGGCTGACGTGTTTTACCTCAAATGTAGTAGAGTGGATTATGGGCCTGGGTCACCTTCTCTGCACTGCACTGACCGCTAGGCTATTCCAGGAACCTGCTTGCTGCTCTAATAGGACTGGCTATAACATCTGAAACTGTAATAGAGGCTGGTATGTACGATTTCATTTACATCTTTGCGGGGTGAGGTTCAGTGGTCACTGAACACTGAAGGAGTAAGTGGGTGTCATTCCTTTATTCCTGCAGTGGCCATCTGTTCATTTTTTGTGTCTTATTTGTTAATAAACAGATCTAGACCAAAATGTCCAGCTTGTAGTCCTGGATGTTTTTGTTTTGTTCCATTATAGCAGAAAAACGTCCAAGTGTTAGGAACGTCCTTAACATGCCCCTGTCATGTCCCCTTGTGATTTGAACACATTTCTGATGGACTTCATATTAAACGTCTAAAAATTGGTTTTGAAAACACCATTTTGGACGTTTTTGTGAGAATAACGTCAAAATGCATATTTATGCCAATTTTTGGACATTTTTCTCTTGAAAATGTGCTCCATATTGTTTCAAGATTTTTAGAAAGCTTTTGACAAAGTCCCTCATGAGAGACTCCTGAGAAAATTAAAAAGCCATGGGATAGGAGGCAATGTTCTATTGTGGATTACAAACTGGTTAATGGATAGAAAACAGAAGGTAGAGTTAAATGGCCATTTTTCTCAGTGGAGGAGGGTGACTAGTGGAGTGCCACAGGGATCTGTACTGTGACTGGTGCTATGTAACATTTATAAATGATCTGGAAATCTGAACAAGTGAGGTGATTAAATTTGCAGATGACACAAAACTATTAAAAGTTGTTAAAACACTTGCCAACTGTGAAAAATTGCAGGAAATCCTTAGGAAATTAGAAGACTGGGAAACCAAATGGCAGATGAAATTTAATGTGGGCAAATGCAAAGTGATGCACATTGGGAAGAATAATTTGAATCATAGTTACCTGATACTAGGGTCCACCTTAGGAGTCAGCACCCAAGAAAAGATCTAGGTGTCATTATAATTGTTGACAATATGCTGAAATCTTCTGTTCAGTGTGTGGCAGCAACCAAAAAAGCAAACAGGGTGCTAGGAATTATTAGGAAAGTGATGGTAAATAAGACTGAGAATACTGTATTGCCTCTGTATAATGCGCCATGGTGCGATCTCACCGTGAGTATTGCGTTCAGTTCTGGTCTCCGTATCTCAAAAAAGATATAGCAGAGTTAGAAAAGATTCAAAGTAATTGGGCAGCGATTATCGTAAGGTAACTGCTGCGGTAAAAATAGGGACCTATTTTCCCCAACACCTGAAATGGTGTGCGCTGGAGGTGGAACTACTGCTGGCACCTGCATTGGGCAGCGGTAGTTCTGGATTGCCACGTGGTAAGCCTGCTTTGTAAAAAGGCCCCTTAGGGCGCCCTATATTGAATCCCCTAAGGGCCTAAACACTGTAGTAAAAGGCCCCCAAGTGTACATTTTAGTGCTTTATTTGTCCCAACTTTATATATAAAACATTTTGTATAAATTACACAGGTTGACATCTACAGAACTCTAATTGTATCCCAAAGCAAACAATTGCACCTCCCAGAAGAATCGTGTAATTAAACTAGAAGGAAAGGGTGAACTACTTGAATCCTGCAATTCACTCACTGGCTTACAGTGATCCCACCGGTAACACAGGTCTCCTCTGTCCTCCAGAATCTCTGCAGGGGAAAGAAAAATTCTGTCTTCCTACTATGATAGTTTTAGGCAGCCATTCCATGTGTAGTTTCTTTGTCCAGTGGGCAGGTGCATTGCCCTTAAGCATGGAGTAAATGCATCCAGATGAGCATGCTCTTCGAAATCTCAAGTTCTAAAGGAAAATTCACAATAGAAATAAAAAGCCACAGAGATTACATTCTCCTGCCATGAACATCTGACAACCTGATAGCATTTCTTAGGAAGTCCTTTCAGGATCTAATGTTATGGGTGCAAGAATTTATGCTAGCAAAGTTGCTACATTCAGTTCATTCTTTCTGGTTAATTGACTGTAGTTGATATTATGGAGGGACATTTTTGAAAGGATATCCAGGTCAGAAATGAACGTCCAACAATCGGTGTCCCAAAAAAATCTCCCAATAACAGAAATAGAGCAATGAAAATTTCCATGCGTTCCAAAATCTTCACAAAAATTTCCATAAATTGGATATTCCCAAAACAGACATGGACGTCTCAAGATAGTCGTTCCCACTGTGTAAAATAACCTTCCAAAGCCATACATTGTAAAGATGACCAAGTGTGAAAATGTATGTCCGCTGGATAAGCTGCATGGGCCATGACAAGCCAATTTCCTGTGCATGTGGAACCGTGTCCTCTATAGTCCACACGTTAACCACAGTGTCTACAAGGAGGAAGCCCAACTTCAATACGGAGGAGAGCAAACTATTGGCAATTCTCAGTCTTATCCACAGGAGGCAGCTATTCAGGAGCCACTGAAGACTGCCCCCACATGAATCTGCCATGCATATGGAGGCATATCAGGGGGACCTTTGCAAGGGAACTGTCATGCAGTGCAGCAATGACCCCAGCATCAGTGATGAGCAATAACTATACATTCTCAGTGTCACCTGACTATTCAGAGTTGGTGGGATCGCCATGAGGCCCCTCCCCTGTCACCATGGCTCCCATATGCAGGAAAGGCCAGAATAAGTCCTCATACCCCATATGGAACTCTCACTGAGGGCTTTATTGCAGGCATGTTCAGATTTATCCTTATATATCTACATATATACAGAATTTTAAAAATAAATACAGGGCTAGGTAAAAAGATAAAGAGATAAATGGAAAATAACTTAAAGATCTGTTGTGTAGCACAAGTGCAGCAGAGGGAGCTCACAGAGGAGAGTCCTACCATAGATGGCAGGCCCTAGATTACCACAAAGCAGGGACAGCAGAGGCACAGAAGAGCTGTCTGTAGGAGATGCAGCAGCAGGGGCGTAGTCACGGACAGGCCCAGGCCCAGCCACTTTTGCTCGAGGCCCGCCCAAACTAGTCCCAACCCAACATCCCTCGCTGCCTTTTATCCCGCAGCTCCGGATCCGGTCGTCCGGGAGCGTTGCCTACCTCAAAATCAAATTCTGCTCCTCCTCGCCGCTGCCTCGGTCCCTGCAGCATTCCTTTTTTGGCCCGGCAGCGCTGTGATTCACACAGGCAGCTCTGCTCCCTTTTGCTGCGTCCATCTGGCCCCACGTAAACAGGAAGTGCATCAGAGAGGGCTGGATGGATGCAGCAAAGGGAAGCGGAGCTGCCTGTGTGAACCGCTGCTGGCAATGGGCCAAAAAAAGAATGCTGCAAGGACTGAGGCAGTGGTGGGGAGGAGCAGAATTTGAGGCAGACAACACTCCCACACGGCCAGACCCAGAGCTGCAGGAGAAAAGGCAGTGAGGGTGTTGGATTGGGGCAGGATGGATTGGAGGAAGGCAGAACTAAGTGCTGGACTTGTGGGGGGAGGATGGGGGCTGGAGGGAAGAGATAGTGCTGCCAGACTTGTGGGAGGAAGGGGATTGGAGGAAAGGGAGAGAGCTGCTGGATGTGGGAGGAAGAGGAGGAGGGGATTTAAATGGAAGGGAGAGAGTTGCTAGAGGTGGGAGGAAAAGGAGAAAGGGATCTGGATGGAAGGGAGAGAGCTGCAGGACATGGGAGGGAGAGGAGGAAGGGGCTGGAGAGAAGGGAGAGAGCTGCTGGACATGGGAGGAAGAGGAGGAGGGGATCTGGATGGAAGGGAGAGAGCTGCTGGACTTCAGAGATAGAGGGGGCTGGAAGACAGCTGCTGGACTGGGAGAAAGAGGAGGAGGAGACTGGATGGAAGGGAGAGAGCTGCTGGAGGAAGAGGAGGAGGGGATCTGGATGGAAGGGAGAGAGCTGCTGGATATGGTAGGAGGAGGGGGCTAGAGAGAAAGAGAGCTGCTGGATGTGGGAGGAAGAGGAGGACGGGATCTGGATGGAAGGGAGAGAGCTGCTGGATGTGGGAGGAAGAGGGGGAGGAGAACTGAAAGGAAGGGAGAGAACTGCTGGACTTCAGAGATAGAGGGGGCTGGAAGACAGCTGCTGGACTGGGAGAAAGAGGAGGAGGAGACTGGATGGAAGGGAGAGAGCTGCTGGAGGAAGAGGAGGAGGGGATCTGGATCGAAGGGAGAGAGCTGCTGGATGTGGTAGGAGGAGGGGGCTAGAGAGAAAGAGAGCTGCTGGATGTGGGAGGAAGAGGAGGACGGGATCTGGATGGAAGGGAGAGAGCTGCTGGATGTGGTAGGAGGAGGGGGCTAGAGAGAAAGAGCTGCTGGATGTGGGAGGGAGAGGAGGAAGGGGCTGGAGAGAAGGGAGAGAGCTGCTGGACATGGGAGGAAGAGGAGAAGGGGATCTGGATGGAAGGGAGAGAGCTGCTGGACTTCAGAGATAGAGGGGGCTGGAAGACAGCTGCTGGACTGGGAGAAAGAGGAGGAGGAGACTGGATGGAAGGGAGAGAGCTGCTGGAGGAAGAGGAGGAGGGGATCTGGATGGAAGGGAGAGAGCTGCTGGATGTGGTAGGAGGAGGGGGCTAGAGAGAAAGAGCTGCTGGATGTGGGAGGAAGAGGAGGATGAGATCTGGATGGAAGGGAGAGAGCTGCTGGATGTGGGAGGAAGAGGGGGAGGAGAACTGGAAGGAAGGGAGAGAACTGCTGGACTTCAGAGATAGAGGGGGCTGGAAGACAGCTGCTGGACTGGGAGAAAGAGGAGGAGGAGACTGGATGGAAGGGAGAGAGCTGCTGGAGGAAGAGGAGGAGGGGATCTGGATGGAAGGGAGAGAGCTGCTGGATGTGGTAGGAGGAGGGGGCTAGAGAGAAAGCTGCTGGATGTGGGAGGAAGAGGAGGATGGGATCTGGATGGAAGGGAGAGAGCTGCTGGATGTGGGAGGAAGAGGGGGAGGAGAACTGGAAGGAAGGGAGAGAACTGCTGGTACAGCACAAGGAGGAGGGAAGGGAAACAGAGATACCAGATCAAGGAGATGAAGGAAAAGGGAACAAATACTAAACCTACAGCATGAGGGAGGAAGGGAGGGCGGGGTGGGTGGCGGGCAGGCAGGGAATCAAGCAACCAAACCAGATGCTGGAAAGGGGAAGGAGTGAGAGGGAGAGAAGCTGGATGGGGTAGAATCAGAGAGGGTAGAGATATATTGGCACTGGGGACGAAGAGAGAGGAGAAGCTGGACAGAGACATATAGGGACACAGAGAAAGGGAGATACTAAACATGGAGGAAGATAGAGGTACAGAGATGGAAGAAGATGGATAGTGGACATGGAGCAAGATTAGAAATATCAACTGGACATGAGACCTTGGTGAGTGAGTTAAGAGAAGACAGAAGGATATATAAACCAGAGCCTGGGACCAACATGACTTGAAAAATAAAATGAGCAGACAACAAAAGGTAGAAAAAAGAATTTTATATTTCTATTTTCTGACTAGAATATGTCAGATTTGAAATGTACATCCTGCTAGATATGGCTGGGCCCAAGGCAGAAATTTGGGAAGGGACACAAAAGCTTACTAACAGGCTGCACCTTCTTCAGCTTCCAGCTGGCCTGGGGTTCTCTCTGGCTAGGGGGCCAAATGCAGTTGCCCTAGTTGTACCTCCCCTAACACTGTCTCTTGCATGTGCTATCATATTTTGCACAGTATAGAAGAAAATGCATCTCTTTGTATTTCTCTGTGCTGTGCTAAATGCAAGGTCTGGTCTCTTGGGATTTTGATTTAATTTGTTTAGGGTTTGTGGTCACTTACTCTGTATTTGGCATTTGTGTTCTGTGTGTGACCAAAGTATTCTGTTAGCATCAATTTTCTATGTAGTATTCTATAGTACTTTGGCTTCTTCAGTTTTCTTGATAGATGTATTGATATTTTAGGGCCCCACTGTAATATTTAGGGCATATTTGGGGGAAGCATATGTAAGTTGGAGGACCGTGGCTCAGTGGATGATGAAGAGTGCACCCTCTTATATTTCCCCTAGCTCAATGTGGCCTGCAGCCACTGAGGCCAGCACTGCTACTCCCATTGAAGTTATTGGGAGTGGGGTAGGTATGTGGAAGGAGTAGGGGTGTGGGCAGGGCATATCAGGTGGCAGGTGTTTCTCTAGTGCCCATCCATCCAACCTGTTGATCCACCCAAAAATTGCCTTCTGACTATGCCACTGTGCAGTAGGACTCCTGGGAGGCTTGGAACAACCTGTTGCTGACGTTTGTGGGTCTCCGGAGGGACATGCAGGCTGACATCAAGGCCCTGACCTCCATCTTGCCTACCCAGCAGGTCCCTTCTCCTCCACCTAGCACCAGCAACCAGACAGTAGCACCCTCAGCACAAGCAACAGCTGCCAACAGAGCAGCCACCAGCCAAGATGGTGTGGCAGCTCCCACTTCAGCAAGCAGCATGGAACCATTAGCAAAACAGTCGCACCTCAGGCAAACAGGTAGCAATTTAGTATTCTCATTCATTTTGAAAAGTTGGCTTTCTTTTGCATGCTATTTGCTTATTGCATTGGGGAGCTAAAATTTTGTGTTAGGCTTACATTAGGAAGCCATGCGTTAAGTGTCAGTGCATGACTCTAGCACATGATCACTGCATCAACCCCTCTGTGGTTGTATTATCCTATGAGACATATTTCTTTGACAGAAAACTTTCTGAAATGCAGGTAACCTGTCTGGGATCTGGCATTCTAAAATGCAGGTAACCGATTATCTGGTTTTCACTCCATCCACATACAATATAACATATGTAAGTTCTCCTACCAATTTTTGCATTCCAGTACACTGCAGAATGTCTCCTTTGGCTTTTGTCATCTGGTTTTGTAGTGCTTCATCAACTTTACAATCTTTCCTGACCAGGTGCTCACAGCTTCTGCAACACTAATGCATGGTAAAATAAAAAAGTACTCTAAAGAGAAATGTCCACTTTCTGTATGATTTTAACAAAAGACCTGATGTCCTTTGAATTTCCGACTACAAGCAGCTGGATTCCTTGCATACTGCTGAGACTCCTTTCTGTTACATAAATCTGAATTTCAGCTTGGAGTTTCAGATGATGCCGAACCAATGGTTCCAACCACTAGTGCCTTTCCCTATTCTCTTCTTCCCCTTTTTCTTCTATTTTATCTAATTAATTGTATCTGTACCACCTCTGATCTGGCGTTAGCCTATCAGTGCATTGTAAGCCACTTTGATCCTGCAAAACTGTGGGAGAAATGTGGGGTATAAATGTACAATAAATGTACAATAATGTCTCTAGTTGAGATAGTCCCCTTTTCTGTAGGCATCTTTCTAAACTCGATTCATCCAGCTGCTGATTTAATTACTTTATCTGGTGCTGGGTTCTGTCCTCTGAGCCTCTGACCCTGGAAGAACTAGTACACCCTGGACCGTGCAATTTTGGCTAAAGTAGTTTATCCTTGCTTATCACAAATTAATTTCCTGTTTTTTTTCCTTAGCAGATTAGCCTTCTTCTCAAATCCAAACCTTTAATAATAATTCTGAATAAGGGATCTTCTTTCCCTGTTATCTAAATAACCTTGCAGTTTTAACTATGACTTCATTCCAATATGCATTTATGAATTTCTGACCTTCCTTTGCTCCTGTTTTTGACCTATTAAACCATCCTTTTCCACTAATTTTCCAAGATATGAGTGTAATTAATTAAATATTGAGAGGGTTCTCTCCCCCAAGCTGAGTGGAGAAATAGCCTAATAGTATAGTGGCCTGAAAACCAAGGGTTCTAGGTTTGATTCCCATCATAGCTCCCTGTGACTCTGGGTAAGACACTTCCTATATAATAATTCTCACCTCCAACATTCTAATCTTGCTGCCTCAGACCGTGGCTCCTTTGGAGTTGATCTGCTAGGCTCCGTAGATCTCGCTGATGTCACTGGACCCATTATGACACGCAACCAATGGATGCACAGGAAAATGTCAGCGGGGAGGAGGAACAGAAAAAGAAATGTAAAGAAAAAACAGCCAGCCGCGGATACTATTATAACAACAACCGTGCTCCCGCTGCTTTCTTCCATCAACACCTCTACTGTGCTGAGAAAAGAGGCTGAATCATGAAGGTGGTAACTCATTCCAAAGTTTGGGGGGTCATAAAAAAAAAAGTAGCATTCTTGGTAGACTAGATATGAGCCCTCTTGGGTGAGTGTGGGACAAGACAATGGACATCCATAGATCTCAATAACCCCTTGGATAATTTTATAAAAGGCTTTACACTTGAAAAAATCCTTTATAAAATTATTACCAGAGTGCATTTACCACAAACTGTGTGCCTAATGCAGCTCCATATGTATTCTACAGTTCAATAATGCATTCCTCAGCAGTGGCAGTAACATCCGAATAAAAAGCTGCATTTAATACTGGCGATAAAAGACTTTCCATCAATTTTCTTTTTCAAAGGGAAATGGGACTTAATATCCTGCCTTTCTGAGGTTTTTGCAACTACATTCAAAGTGTTTATATGTATTCAGGTACTTATTTTGTACCAGGGGCAATGGAGGGTTAAGTGACTTGCCCAGAGTCACGAGGAGCTGCAGTGGGAATTGAACTCAGTTCCCCAGGATCAATGTCCACTGCACTAGCCACTAGGCTACTCCTCCACTTCCACTGGAGGACAGTTCAGGCCACGCTAATATCTGCTGGATCTGCATTTAATGGTCAAAACCAACCTCCCCAGTAGGTATAGGGTCTCCACCAGAAATAATTTGTAAGAAATAGTAAGGATTAACACTGTGCGCTTTAATCACATACTCTACAGCAGTGGCGTAGCAAGGGGGGGCGGGAGGGGTGGTCCGCCCCGGGTGTCAGCTCGGGGGGGGGTGCTCCCTGCCAGCTCCCCCCCTCGGCGAATCGACACCCCCCCCGACCAGCTCCCGCACCCTACCTTTAAAAAGAATATCGGGAGGTGAGGCGCAGCACCTCGCGCCTGCCCTGCACGTAAAAGAAATGTGGACCGTAAAAGAAATGTGGACCGTCGGGTCTTCTCTTGCTCTGTCTGTCCCGCCCTTGCGGAAATAGGAAGTTGCGTCAGTGGAGGGCGGGACAGACAGAGCGAGAGAAGACCCAACGGTCCACATTTCTTTTACTTGCAGGGCAGGCGTGAGGCGCTGCACCTCGCCTCCCGATATTCTTTTTAAAGGTAGGGTGCGGGAGCTGGTCGGGGGGGGGGGAGGGGGTGTCATCGTGCTGCACCCAGAGGGGGTGCAACGGCGAACTACCCCGCCCCAAGTGGCATCCCCCCCTGCTACGCCACTGCTCTACAGTTACCTTTTGCACATCAGTAGATAGAATAACACTGGTTTAGAATGAGCAGGCAAAGCTATGCTGCTAAAAGGGTTGCAGGTTTCACAGCTCTTTTCATATCCCCTTCAGGTAACATGTGAGCTATGAGAAGGGGGGGGGGGGAGGGACTTGATATACTGCCATTCTGTGGTTACAATCAAAGTGGCTTACCTATTACATACAGGTACTTATTTTGTACCTGGGGCAATGTAGGGTTAACTTGTGACTTGCCCAGACTCACAGGGAGCTGCCGTGAGAACTGAGCCCAGTTCTCCAAGCCCTCAGGCTTCTGCAGTTCCCGCTAGGCCAGTGGTTCCCAAGCCTGGTCCTGGAGGCACCCCAGCCGGTCAGGTTTTCAGGATATCCACCATGAATATTCATGAAAGAGATTTGCATGCACTGCCTCCACTGCATGCAATTCTCTCTCTTAAATATTCATGGTGGATATCCTGAAAATCTGACTGGCTGGGCTGCCTCCAGGACCAGGTTTGGGAACCATTGCACTAGGCTGCGCTTCCACCAAAGGTACCTCTTTACTTTCCAATAGATATGTGCATGGACCAAAAATGTTTGGTTAGTCTTCCTTTTAACTGAAATTTTTGTGCTTGTTGTGTGGCTATTTTTGTGCTTTTGCATACATTCATTGTTTTGTATGTGCAAATTGCTTGCACATATGTTAATTTGTAGGTATGCCTGCTCACAAACGATTTGCATGTACTTTACATTTTTAGGCACCCATACGAACTGAATTCCAATCCCTATTTTCCAATGTGTCAATGACTGTATTATTTCCCTTAGTAGCTCTCCCAACTTTCTCTGCTTGCTGTGAAAAACAACAAATGTCACATTTCCATCAACATATTGGCATGTGAGGGCCTCATTAAAAGGAGGATCCTGGCCCCTTGAACTTAAAAAGGATTAAGGCCCAGGTGCATAAAACCTAATGAGCCAGCAATGTGGGTTTTACACTGGTTCTAGCTGGCTTAGCGAGCACGGAGTTAAGCCAGATATGCACAAAAGGGTTCTGCAAGCTCTTTTCCTGTCATGGTAGTAGCTAACAAAAATTGTATGCAAAGCTATTATAATGAGCTAATTACTATACAAAATGTGCATGCAAAGCTATGCACAGCCGTTTTCCAAGCAATGCACAGAAACAGCCCCTACCTTTACCATTGAAAATTTAATGGGAGGTCTGGAGCTGTCCGTCCTGACAGTTTTGTTGTTGCAAGTACTCCACAGCCACTCCAGAGGGTCCTCTACCATTCAAGGACCTGCATGGAGAAACAAAATGCTCTGGAGCAGCCTTGTCCTGCTATTGTTAGGATGAAAATCCTTTTATTTAGTTTGTTCTTCATTGCCCTGCAGGCACCCATCCTTCACCTCACCTTCCCGTGGCAGTGAAATACGACAAGTTTTCAGCAGTGAGCCATAAATAGCTGACAAATGAGGAGGCGGCTTTTGTCTAGGGGCAGGACTTGCTGCTGTGAGTGAGACTAGTGCTCGCTGAAGCAGCATGGAGGGAGAGGTGGAGAGCATCGCACGCTTCTATAGAGAGCTGCCCAAAGTGGTGAGAGGTTCGTTGTTTGCTGTTTCATTGTTCTTGCAGAGAGATTTTGGAGTCTTTTGTATCACAGTTAGAAGAAAAAAAAACTACACCGGCTTTCATACACACAGCTTTTTTGCATGTATGAAAGCCATATACAAGTGTCGCTCTGAGCATGCGCAGAGCAGCCACGCTTAGCAATTGGCAGTTCTGTGCATGCTCAGCTGACCAACTGGCATCCGCTCCGCCATCGAGCTGCTCACTGCTTTTGCAAGCAGCTCATTTGCATGCTATTCACTTTGGGAATCCCTCTGTATTTCCAAATCGGTAAATAAATACAGAGCGATTCTTTACAAGGACCTTAGTTCATCTGGCCCTGAGTATTAACAAAGTTCTGGTTGGAGTAAAATCAGAAACAGAGGCAATGTTGCTTGCTGTGGGAATCAAGCAAAGCCTTCAGGCAGCTAATGGCAATACTTGGTTTGGATTAATTTAGACCATGCCAGTGGAACTCACAGGAAGTTGCTGGACTCACTCTGCCTCTGTCAATAGTGACAGGGGTAATTTCCATGTGCTGCTAGACCTCTGGGATGCTTGTGTTGTAGCTAGTAAGTTAATGAGAATGAAATCAACACAAACATACCTAAATCTGCACTACCCAAGCTGCAAAGGACTGAAATACAAATCAACTTACTCGTCCAGTTTTTCTTACATAAGCACACAACTGTGGAACGCATTACCAAAAGCCTTGAAAACTACGAACCACCTAAACTTCCGGAAAACACTAAAAACTAACCTGTTTAAAAAGGCAACATAAATGCCTGATCTCTGCAACACAACAAAACTAAAGAATGTAATGGACATAACACAACTCTTCCGTTGTACGATTCCCTAGTGTGGCTGGGCCACATGAACTTTATCTTACCACAACATCACTTTGTATTTGTTTACACCGGAGTCTGTAACACCTCTCCGGTACTATGTAAGCCACATTGAGCCTACAAACAGGTGGGAAAATGTGGGATATAAATGTAACAAATAATAAAAAGAGAGAGAGATGAAACTCTTGGCAGTCTTGTGAGATGCTGTGCCTCAACAATCCATAACAGGAGCGCCTGATTCTCTGAAATTCAAGCAAGCAGCAGGACTTGCAAATAAAGAAAAAGGTGTTAGACCACCACTGAATTTCTACAGAATTTAAAAAAAAAAAAAAGTAAAAGAAAGAAATGCTCCTTTGAGAGCAAAAGCCAGAAGTCAGCCATATAGATTTCACTCAGACTGGGAGAAGGAAGTGAACTGAATCTGGGACCATTCAGCCCAAGAAAGGATTAAGGCCAAGCAGGGCTCTGAAAGGTTTGTTTCCAGTTAAGAGCACATAGAGACAGCAAATTTGGAAAATTTCTCACCCTTAGATAAAGATTTATTCACTGTTAGAATGCTCAAGGAACTGCCTAAGGGAAAACTGAAATCCAACACATTTCACAGTTCCTTTTGGCTACCAGATCTTTTGTTTGGGGCAATTTGGCTTGGGACTGCAACAGCAGTCATACTAGTGCTACAAGGCCAGGGTTTCCTTGCATTTAAAACTACTTTGAAAGGTTTGTGTTAAAATCTGCTTAGTGTTTAACCTGATAGTTTATTTTCTTGTAAATACCATTATATGCTACCTTACACTACACTTATCAAGTGTATACTAGTAAAGCTGGGCCATCTCACATCATCTCAGGTGGTGTCTCTTGGGCCAAAACCTTATGTTTGCATTGCCAGCAGCTCAGCAGAATTGGCATGGGCTCCCCACCCCCACCCCGCATCTAGCTTCCTCGACATATGAACCGGCCTACCCTGTTCCTGTCTTTCATGGACACCTGTACTCTATCCAGGCCATCAGGTGATGGTCCATGTCAGAAATGTGATCAGACTTTACTACTGGCCTTGATGTTAAATCACGCTTCGCTCAATGTCTCCATGCTCTCCCACTCTCGATCTTCATTCATGACTTCTGCCTCTCACAGGTGCATCTAGTGCCATTCGACATGATCCACCAATCAGAGAGCTCTCCCAGTATTCCCGGCACTGATCTTGCACGTGTCACATTTTCCTCCCCCGCTTTGCACCAAGCGCAAAATGGCCGCCATCTTGTGTTCCTGGATTCTTCCCGCCAGTTTTGTTGATATGTTTCTAGTCTACCCTGGCAATTTATATGGCCAATTCCACAGTACTCCTAGGAGGGAAAAATTCAAACCCACAGTTCTCAATCCGGTGGTCTTCCTCCAGTACTGGAAAGATTTGTAGGTTCCGAATTTGAATTTCTCAATCTTTCCGGGCTTTTGCTATCGCCCCACGCCACACTCCTACAGTATTGAAGATAATAAAAATTTGTAATCCTTAGTCAAAGTCCCTCCAGCTTAAACCCTCCCCCCCCCTTCCCACACACACATTTTATGAGCCAGGCCCGCAAGGGCAGGTCCAAGAATGCCCAACAATGAGGGTCCCAAAAAACAACAAGGCAAATGATCTGCAAACTCCAAAGTGGAAAACAGCACAGCAGATCAAAGTAATAAGAGCTTTATTGATAGTAACATATACCAAAGAATTGCCCAACACAGGCCATGTTTCACCCAAAAAGGGCTGTGTCAGGGGCTAAAATAAACAAACATACAAAATAATAAAAAAGTTAATATACAAACCATAAAATAAAAACAATAATTATTACAAAATAAATTATCATAACTCATACACTTTAAACAGTATCTACAATTTATATGTCTCTACCTTTTATCCTATCCTTTTTATATATACTATTTTGATTACCACGATTTTGGTTTTACTATTTTTTTATTATTTATTTTATTTGTTGTAAATATTAAGTATTGTGTATGCATCTTAGATTTGTAATGAGCATAAAAATTTTTATTAAAAAATTTCTTCTAGGTTTCTGAACATCTTTTATTACAAAATGGGCATCAGCAATTTACATATTGATTTAGATGTCACAATGACGTGTTTAGGTTATATTTTTTTATCTGTACATTTGTATATCGACAATTCAATGTAAGGGAACAATCATGTGGCTGTCGCCTGTGGATTGATATAAATTCTATATATTTTTTAATAAAAATAATAAGAAAAGACTATGAAAAAAGTAGTGGGATTTAACTGTTCATTGGTTATAACTGTAACGTAGATGGATCGGACGAATATACTATTTATCATTATTGAAACATACTACTAAGTTGGAATAGATCAGCATGCTTTTTCAGATTGATACAATTTTTGTTTTTATCACTTTGTCGGTTTTGTTTTTTGACGCGTTTTTTTTGCACTTTGACCTATACCTGATGTATATATGGTTTGGATGTCTTTCTTTTCCGTTTTTTCCAGCACTGCAGGCGGAGCACTTCCGGTGCATCGGTGTAGAACAGTAAGTGGTGTCCTATATTAATAGACTACTGTTCTTAGCCAATATATACTGTTTATATATAATTTTTTTTGTACCCCATGCTTTCCCACTCATAGCAGGTTCAATGTGGCTTACATATTGTATACAGGTACTTATTTGTACCTGGGGCAATGGAGGGTTAAGTGACTTGCCCAGAGTCACAAGGAGCTGCCTGTGCCTGTGTCTGTGGTTTTTATTAGTTAAATAACCATGGTGGAACATCTTCAGGTAAAATGATGATACATAGGTGTCCGTGGGGTACGGAATTCATACCGGTGTACAAGTGGTTTACGTGAGGTGAGATATATGTTAGTGAAGACTGACGCTCTAATTTGTATTTGTTTAGGCAGTAGTTTCCGTGCTGGTTTTTTAACATATCTCTCAGGATTGTTGCAAACAAGTGAGTATCTGTTTTTTCATTATATTCTATATATTTTTTATTTTTTCTATTTTTTTACAGTTTCATTTTTTATTTTACATATACAGTTGTTTCATTTTTGATATTTTTTATTTTTCATTTTTTATTAATTATTTTTATTGTTTTATTTATTTTTTATTTTTAATATTCTGTTTTTGCTTTGATAGCATTTACTGGTGGAAAAGTATTTCATCATACGGTTTATACCATAGGTATGTGTCCTATCTATACTATCATAATCATTTTTTATATTGCATTTTGTGTTATATATGGACCATTTTGGACTCCCTTACCTTAACCCTTTTTTCCTTATACCCTGTTCCTTCTATCCTATCTGACTACCACAATTTATTGTATTTGTATAACTACTGGACTGGCGATAGCCTTTTCGGTATATTGTAAGCCACATTGAGCCTGCAAACATGTGGGAAAATGTGGGGTATAAATGTGATAAATAAATAAATGTAATTTAAATATTAAATATTATTTACTGTTATATATTATATATTTTACAATATGTTTTGGACTATGATATGATCCTATTGTCATTTTTTCAGACATATATTACACTTTATATGGAAATATTTATGTCTGTGGAGTTATCTTAATAAGGTGCTACAATATTGCTATGTTTTAGATTTCTCATTATTTCATATTTTACATATATTTTTTTAATATATTTATATGAACATTTTTAAGAATATAGATTAACTGTTAACATATTATAATGAGGGTATGACTAGCTTATGGTTCTCCAGATAATTATGTTTTTGATTTTTTGATTTTTTTTATATTTATATTCATTATTATTGATATTATTATTATTTATAATTATATATCATCTAAATGGCTACATATTTCTATATATGTTTTATATATTTTTAATATTATTTCGTATATATAGTATGGTTATCTACATACATACATATTTATGAGTATGTTTAAAGTGTATGAGTTATGATAATTTATTTTGTAATAATTATTGTTTTTATTTTATGGTTTGTATATTAACTTTTTAATTATTTTATATGTTTGCTTATTTTAACCCCTAACGCAGCCCTTTTTGGGCGAAACATGGCCTGTGTCGGGCAATTCTTTTGTATATGTTACTATCAATAAAGCTCTTATTACTTTGATCTGCTGTGTTGTTTTCCACTTTGGAGTTTGCAGATCATTTGCCTTGTTGTTTTTAAGGCAAATTATGTACATCACATGTGGGCAGATCAGTTGAAACATCATTTAGCATTACAGATTTTCCAGGATTATGGTGAAAACACTTACTGCCACCACATGCCACCTCACAGTGTTTCTCTAGTTTACCTCTCAAACTACAACTGAAATAAATCTGGCAAGGGCAAATATTAAAACCATTTTAGATATTACAGTCCCTTCTTCCTGAGTATCACTTTCTCAGGGTCTGTTATAGTTTCATTTCTTCTTTGGTAATTACCTCACAGTTTCTCAAGACAAAGCCACTGAGAGAGGGAAAGAGTTATTTGTTTAACCAAAACTGAAACTTTATTTTTACTGCACTTAAAAAGCTATCTCCGTTATTATGAAAGTAACATATATCCGGTGCACATTAAAGGAATACAAATAACACATTTGTTATAATTGTCTTTCTGATTATAAAATAGAAAAGAACAACATTTCAAAATTTCAAATCCTTTACTCTGCATTCCAAGCATTTGTTATTTGTAAAACTTTCATGATGAAAGTCCAGTTCCTAAAATAATCTTTCTGTTTACGAATATTGTGCTGGCTGCACTTCTTCTAGGAGTCTTTTAACCCACTGGAAGGAAAAGGTCCAGAGCCTGAGTCCTGCAACCTACTCAGATTTCACTAGTTCCAGGCCTACAGCTATCCTGTTGGTTAACACAGGTCTATTGTGTTGCCTTCTCCAGGGTCTGTGCATGATTAAATAAACCTCTTCACGAATTCTATTTTATATTCTAGTACTTTTACTGCCCCAGTGTTACAAGAGCTGCTGGCTGAGAACCAGGGAAGCCCAATTCAAATCTCACTGCAGCTCCTTGTGGCCTTGGGCAAGTCACTTAACCTTCTATTGCCTCAGGTACAAACTTACCCCCCTGTTTACTAAGCCATGCTAGCAAGTGCTGTTCGCTAATGCCGACACAGCCCATTCACTTTGGATGGGCTGTGTTGGCATTGCCACGTGGCAGCAGCTAGCACAGCTTAGTAAACAGGGGTGTTAGATTGTGAGTCCTCCAGGGACAGGAGGATAGCTACTGTACCTGAGTGTAAACTTGCCTTGAACTACAACTAAAAAACATAAGCTAACTCCAAATAAAAATAAATCACCATGTATAAATTGCACAGGTTTACATCTACAGAGCTATAACAGAATGCCAAACCATACAGGATACTATATTTGTGCTTCCCATCAAAATCATTTAGCATTAACATAAAGGAAAAGGTTCACAACTTGAGTCCCATAACTAACCCTCTCGTATACGTCTGCTCTATCCTCCAGAATCTGTGCAGGGTAAAGAAAAACTCCACTTACCTAGAGGCTATAAGCACTTTCTTTGACTATTGGGCATTTAGGCAAGATTGTTTTAAAACAGTGGTTCTTCAGTTGGGAAACATCTGATGAACAATGCTTACATGTGTGACACACTACATACTCGACCCTCATGAACTTTTGGTCTAATACAGTCAGTGGCGTACCTAGGGTAGTTGACACCCAGGGCTGGTCATTTTTTAACACCCCCCCCCCCCACCCCCTCCAAAACCCAGTACTAGGCATACCAAGAATACAAAACACTCAGGACCTATAGATCAATTCTACCATACCATAAGCAGTCATTTCTACAAGTCACACAAGGAAAAGGAAAACATCTTAAACACTACAGTGAGCACTAGAACATCAATTCACAGGACAAATCCCTCCTCTCAGTACCCTTCTCCACCACCGCCAACTCCAGGCTCCGCTCATTCTGCCTCGCCTCACCCTATGCTTGGAATCAACTTCCTGAGCCCTTACGCCAAGCCCCCTCCCTACCCATCTTCAAATCCTTACTCAAAGCCCACCTCTTCAATGTTGCTTTCGGCACCTAACCTTTATACCTTTCAGGAAATCTAGACTGCCCCTATTTGACTGACTGTACATTTGTCCTTTAGATTGTAAGCTCCTTTGAGCAGGGACTGTCCTTCTATGTTAAATTGTACAGCGCTGCGTAACCCTAGTAGCGCTTTAGAAATGTCAAGTAGTAGTAGTAGTAGTAATAGTACAGATCGTCGATCCTGCACAGTCAATGCCAACTGAAAGCCATGTCTTTTTCACAAACACAGATACATCCTAATCCACTATAGAATAAGTAATCATAAACTTTCTATTTAGACAAAAATTAAACTGAACCCCCAAGATGCCAGACTCTGCATACAATGCAACACCATAGAAACAGAAAATGTCCCCTAGTGCTGTGCAAAATATAAAGAAGGGAGAGATGCCGTTCCCTGAGATGCTGCTCCTGAAGAGTGCCTAATGGTTGGGCCACCTCTGGCAGTACTGCACCGCCAGCCGCTAGCACGGCTTTGTAAACAGGGACCCAATTTTCTCACCAGTCTTTTAAAACAAATTTTTATTTAATGAAACAAGTCAAGTTACTAATTCCTGTTAATCACTTCTTCTTTTTTTCTTTTCAGGTGTCACTCTGGTCACTTCTGAAATCTAAAACTAATTATAGAAAATTACTTGGGGGTCCTTTTACTAAGCTGTGCTAAAATGTGGTCTGTGGTATCTTTAGTGTGTGGATTTCCCACATCCAGAGTCCACTTTTAATGCAGCTGTAAAATGGCTGCGATGTCTTTTTTTCCAGTAATGGCAATGCGCTAATTTTCCAATTAGCGTATTGCCATTAGCATGGGAGCCCTTACTGTCACCTATTTTGTAGGTAGTAGGGGCTCCTGCACTAATCCTATGTTAAATGGTCAGCATGTGCCAATGCCCCCGCACAAACCAATTATCGTGGGCACGCCTACTGTCTGCCTGCAAACACGCCCCCCACGCTAATAAATAAAATCTATTTTTTAGTATGTGGGAAGTGCGTGCCAATTCCAAAACTACCACGGGATGCCTGAGCACATCACACGGTAGTGCCTTTTTAACCTGCAGTAAGTAGCGTAGTAAAAGGGCCCTTTGGACTTAGTCACTATTGAATAAAAGTTAGGAATAAGTATTAGTTTAAAGCTCTGAGGTGAGTACAGAATTCGTAAACACCCTTGTGTTTCTGTTAAACAATTTGAAATATAATTTGACATATTTCTGGAATTGGAGGGGCCCTTGTATCAAAGTGTGGTGAAACTTGGAATTAACACATCTTAATTTGGGACTTTCCCATGCACTAAGCCCAGATTTAACATGGCACTTATAGGGTTTTAAAAACATGTATTTTAATGCGGGCTGTGCACTAATGTTGTTATGAGCATGTGGCACCTCCATACAGCTGACATGGGAGCACTTACCACCTCCTGTCAGGAGGCACTAGGTGCTCCTGTGCTAACTCTACGTTATTCAGTTAGCGTGAGTTAATTATATCGTACTAGTTGGATAATGCGGATCTGCCACTTTCCACCCATGACACACCCGTCCAAAAAAATATTTTAAAAAAAATAGATAACACACTGGTTAGCACAAACAGGCAAGATATCACAGAACACTTAATGCCCATTAGTAAAAGGGCTCCTTAGTGCATTTCTGATTAGAAATTACTTATAATGCGTGTAATGTGTACTATGTACTTAGTTATGTTTCAGAAGAAATTGGCAGGTCCAGAGATTTTCTTCTTTCTAATAAGACCAGCTGTCTTTCCAACAAGCTCCTGAGGTATCACCACTCTTCAGTTCTGCTCCTCCTTATGCCTTCTCCTTGGAACAGCTGTCTCCTTAAGTTTTACAAAATTAAGATAAAAATACTGATTACCTCATGTGTTTGATCTTCTGCAATTTAGCCCCCTATCTTTTTATCTAAAGAAAATGAAATCATATAGTCAAGAAATCATGGTCTTTTAGTCACTCAAATCCATTTATATCCTGTCATAAATAAACAAATGTAATAGTGCAATGCATTTCACTTGCACTGCAGCAGTGTCTCTTGTGTCATTAAATAGTTGGGAATAATAAATTAATCACACAACACCAGTATTAATTTTGAGACCTGGGACTAATCCTCACTTGTAATCACTTCCTCCTCCCCCTTTTTGTACCTCTCCCCCAAGCTTTCTTCAACCCGAGCATAATGAAAAGACTTAGACAAGGTATTGGTAGAAAATCATAGGCCTTAGATTGTTTATTAACAGAACATTTAAACATTAGCAGTCACACCAGACTTAAACCCGAGCTACAATAACAGTCATAAACATTGCAAACATTTCTTACCCCCCAAATTCCACCGCCCTGCCATTTCAGCTACAGCAGTACCTATGACATGGACCTCCATGCCTACCTGCACCGGGTCACCTGACCCACCAACCTGCCAGATCATAGAGCCTCAAGTAAGTTCATCTCCCAATGAAAAGCCACCCATAGTTTGAGTACCTGACACAGGGCTAGGTGGAGGGGTTTCCACACTGCAGCACAAAATGCCCCCCCTCAGCCCCCTTCCCGGTAGAAGTACAAGCTGCAGCCTACACTCCCATTGCCCACATGACTCCCTAGATAAGGCAATGTAGATCATTGAGGAATAAATCCAAGCCAATGTCTGATAGGTGAACCCCATCCTGGACAAAAAGGCTGAGGCAAGGAGTATCTTCCCAGATGTGCTTGAGCTGCAACCCCCACCCCCCCTCCCCCTCCCAGCCACCAACCAACCATAAAACTAATTGCCTGTTGATTTTTGTAAGGCCCTAAGTCCACTTCCAGCTGGGCAGACAGCACTGCCTAGGTATGATGTCTGACCACACAATAGGTGTGGTCGGAAACCAACGCAGGACAAAACACAAGTTGTCCTTAGCCATATCGATAAGCTACTTCATTAACCCCCAGGAGCAAAATCAGCAAAGCAGGATGAATTGGCCTGAACCGTAGAGCATACAGGAGGGGCAAAAGTTCACACCACTTCATGTCCTGCTCACCCAGCCAAGAAATCCTGACTCTGAGATGCACCATTCGGAGGTATAAACTGCCCAGGTGCTGCACTGCCCTGTGGCTTGCCCAGTGGACAAATGAATGACCAATGATCCACACCAGGCGAACACAGGCAGCCGCATCTAGGAGAAAGGAAGAAGCATATAGATAGCTCACAGGCAGACCAGCAAGCAAAGAAAGCCCTCCCACCTCAGCCTCCCAAACCACCAGCAGGCCCCAAAGCCAGGGAAAGAAACAGGAGAGCCATCACCAGATGAAGCTCAAAGATAGCCCTCACAGGTGTGGAGCATGCAGTCTCAGCAAGACCACCACCCACAGGTACCCCACAGCTCGCCCACACCCTGCCAAGAACCACCCGCTACCTCTGTCAGGGAGCTGCCTCCATAGCAACCGCTGCAAAGTGACCTTTCCATGCTACAAAGGATTCAGTGGTCATGGAAGACCACCTCCCCAGGCACTGGATAGCCTCGGCTGCCATGCCCACAGCCACAGCACTCGTTGCCGCCACGATGAGGAAGGATTGTGTCCCAAAATAGGACAGGTGTTCCCCGGAGGCACATAGCACCTTCTGAAGCACAGATGTGAACTAATAGCACATGATCCTGCACCATCACAGTGTAACAATAGCAACAATCCAGCAGCTGGACGAACTCGCAGGAACGCATCAAGGTGAGGCACCAGACAAGTATCCACATTCTGTATACTCTGCAGCATGAGTATCTGCCCACTACCCGATTGGTTCGTCTTGGACCAATCGGGTAGTAGGCAGATGCTTGGGCAATGCATAAGTACAGCACGTCACATCGCCTGGACACTTGCTCCAACAACAGGCCCCTTCCCCCTGTGCCTCCCCTGTCTACCAGCAGCTCGCCAACCTGCAGCACACCAAAAAAGGCTAAGAAGAAGATGGCCCTAAAAACAGTGGCTCATACTCCTATAAGTTACACAGTGGATAGCCCTCATGTCACCAACCAACCTTGCATACATTAAAGGCCTCTGCTGGTCGGGATAGGAGGAGGACTGATGCCTCTACCCGATCAGCATCCGCTGCATCAGGATACCCAGCGATGGGCTACCCCAACACAGTGCTCGACTGAAAATGGTGAAACCAGCCGAGTGCCCTCCTACAACACTTTTAGTCAGTCCAAGAGTCTTAGCATGCATCACATATTCTGCCATCCACTGATCAGGCAGAAGTCCAGCAATCCAGCCCTTGCCCCACAGAAAGGAGCCAAGCTTAGAAAAGCCCTCATCATACCGGGCCCACGTAGATGGTGCCAAGGACTTCTTCAGCAACAACCACACCCCGCTGTTCCCAGGTTCCACAGATGAGCTCCCATCACCTCGCCATCCATCTCCACCTTGAGAGCCAATGCACGGAATCTGTCGAACTGGAACCAGAACAAAAAAAATCAGCAGTCTCATTAATTGTACCTGTTACATGCCATGCCCATATGAAAAGGTTAAGCTGTAAGCAGCGCAGAACCAGCACTCGCACCGACCCATTCACCTGTAGACACCGGGCAGACTGCTTATTGACGACCTCCTCTACCCCTTGATTATCACTCCAGAAAAGCACTTGCTGGTCTTGTAGCCGGTCCGATCACAGTTCACAGGCCACGACAAAGGGGAAAAACTCCAGGAACATAATGCTCCTTGTCATCCACTTCTTCATCAGATATCCAGCCAGGCTGCGGCACACCAAGATTCGTGACAGTAAAGGCCAACCCCCCCCCCCCCCCCCCCCCCCGCACCATCCGAGTATAACTCCAGTTCAAGGTTAGAAGTCTCTTCACTCTAGATGAACAAGGTGCTATTAAACTCCATAAGGAAGGACTGCCACACTTGTAGGTCCTTGTGGACCCCCGCGGGCAACCAAAGGAAATGACGGAGTTGGCGCACACCAGCTGTAAGAATGGACAGCCGTCTCGAGAGGATCCACCCCACCAGGATCACCTGGCATACAAAGTTCAGGCTCCCTATCAATGTCTGAAGGGGAAGGGTCCACAGCACGATCTTATTGGCACCCAGAGATGAATCAACCAGATCCAGAAGGTGCCACATTTTGTCCCACAGGAGCCGCACAGCCATGGCAGCCTTGTGTATTTCGATGCTCAGGAAAGTCACCACCACCGCTGAGCCCTCCGTCTTGTCCTTCTCCAATGGCACACGAAAACACTATGCCATCATTATATAGGTAGTCATGAGGTTTTTACAGTCAGAGGAGTCCGGCGGGCCCACGAAAAAGAAATCATCCAGGTGATGGATAAGAGTATCCTCCCGAAAACCCATTCCAAGTGCTCCACTGCTGCTCTATCCTTGTACAGACGAAGCCAAGGAGCCATCACCTCAATCTGCATAGGGAAATCTGGCTCACTTCCCCGAAGGGGCTGCATGGACAGTCTCTTTTCTGTGGCATTTAAGGACCAAGTGGCTCTAGCCACACAGGGCACAGGCGTTTACTTTTTCTACCACAACTCACTTACTGGTATTTCCCAGTGAATACATTAGAGTTCAGTAAAGGAGCCAGTTATTAGCATTTTAGTATAGACAGCTTCACCTTTTCTCATACATTCACATTTGCATTTGAGCTGTACTTTTAGATTTAATACATCATGGTTCAGCTAATTTTAAGATTAAACCATTGTTGCTCAATGGGGGCTCAATTAGGGGGGGGGGAGTTACTAAACTGCAGTACTTTTCTTCCCCACAGCATAGTTTACCACAGGAGTTACTAAACTGTGGTAACACAGTATTACAGGTTAGTGACTTAGACAGTAAAGGAGGCTGGTATGGTTAAAATATAATCACAGTCCGAGGTGCCCCCTCCAAAGACACCCCAACTCCCATGAAAGCACATTCCAAATGTTCATTCCTAGCCTTGCCTCATCCCCGCAATTGTGGTTCAGGATTCTACCCCTCCCCCTCCCCAAAGATAAAACCAATTGCCTACCCTCATGAAGAAACATTCCAAATGCTCAATCCTAGCCCTGCCCCCACCGAAGACTACTATGAACCCACTAACACCATCTATTCCTTGTGGTCTAGGGAATCCAAGGCAAAAGTGATTCCAAGCAGCTTCTGCTCCTGCCAGTACCAGGTTCAAAGTAGCACCTATAACCCCCTAGTCGTAGTACCATGAGACTACCACTCAGGGTGAATGTGCCATTTTGAATCCAGAGCCAGCAGGTGCATGAGCGACTGGGAATCACTCCTGCATAAGACTATCTAGATCCCCAGGGATAACTTTAAGTAAGCCTGGGAGGAACTTTAGGAGGTGGGGGGCGGGGGATGATTGTCAGGAGTCTAGAAGAGTGGGGGTGGGGCAGGACTAGGAATGAGCATTTGGAGTGTGTTTTCATGGGGGGGGGGAGAGGATTGGGGTTATCTTTGGTGTAGGGGATGGTGCAAAACCCTTGAACCATGATTATATTTTAGTTGTCCTGGCCC
Organism: Microcaecilia unicolor; assembly: GCF_901765095.1. NCBI lineage: Eukaryota > Metazoa > Chordata > Amphibia > Gymnophiona > Siphonopidae > Microcaecilia > Microcaecilia unicolor. The sequence goes on along the minus strand of NC_044033.1, from coordinate 476,404,830 downwards.
TTTAAGACATACTCCTGCATTATTCAGTTTATGCCAGTGGTTAACTACCTCCTTGTAACCTTACATTATATAAATAAATATTTTCTGAGAGAAACAGTCACACCCTGTTTACTAAGCCATGCTAGCGGCTGCCATGTGGTAATGCCAACACAACCCATTCACTTTGAATGGGTTGAGTTGGCAGTTCCGGCGGCAGCCACAAGCACGGCTTAGTAAACAGGGGAGTTAATTTTTATACGTTATCTGGTGTTTGCTGGATTTTGTTAAGTAATTAAATGAACAGCTTACTGTAACTGTATTTTGCTTTCACTCCTCACACATTGATAACAACCTGTTTTTGCTGCTTCTCTCAATGTCTTTTGCTCAAACAGAACAGTTCTTTGTCTCTCCACCACCTAATCTCAAAATCCCTCTCTCTGTCATAGAAGCGAACACACACATGACAGGTCAGCCTCCTTGCTGCTTCTTTCAGTATTAGTCCCCAATTGTCTCTTTTCAACAGCTGCTTGCCACAGATTCTCTGCCAGTTGCCTAGCAACAGCCTCAGCACCAGCTCCCTTGCAGCCTGCTTACTGAAAAGTGTGTCCATTTAAAAAACTTTCCTTAACAGTGTTTTGTTTCTCATCAGGGCTTTTTAGAATGAGGCACCAGCTGAAGTCTAACTTGAAGGTTATAGCAATGATTGAAAACCAGGGAAGCAGCTTTCAAATCCCACTGATGCTACTTAGCACTTTGGGCAAGTCACTTAATCAATAATTGCGTCAGACAGAAAATTAGATTGTATTCTCTTCCAGGACATGGAAATACCTGCTGCACCCATTGGAGTCAGCTCTGTGGGTGTTTGAGCACCCCCAATTTTGAACACACTCCTTGACTGTGTCTAAGGAAGGTACAGTGGTATCGATGGTAAAATGGGATTGATAGATTAATGCTATTCCTCAGCCTCTTTTTTCCTTTCTAGTCCAGTGAGTAATTTTGTATCCTGGGGGGCAAAGATCAAAGATTATGGGGTCCTTTTGATCATGGATCCAGGTTTCGTTTATGAAGATTAAATCAAGGTTTTCTGACGTGATCTAGTCTGTAACTGTGGTAGTTTTGTTGACAACGGATCTGGCATTGATGTAACCCACTTTGTTTGTTTGGTATAGGGTTTCATTGTTTGTTGTTGTGTGGATTTTTGTTAATTGTCGAGTCTTAGTGTGTTTATTATGGCCTTTCTTTCCGTTCTGATGATGTTGTCTGTATGTTGGTATTCTTCTTATATTTTGGTTGATGGCAGTATGATGAGGTGTGGAGTATCTGGTCAGTTTTTGATTGTTGTGTAGTATGGGTATTATGTTGTTTTTTGCGAGTGGGGAGGTAAACGCTAGTTGAATCAGTGATAAGGAGTAGATGATTAGGATTGTTTTTATTTTTGTTACATTTGTACCCCACGCTTTCCCACTCATGGCAGGCTCAATGCGGCTTACATGGGGCAATGGAGGGTTAAGTGACTTGCCCAGAGTCACAAGGAGCTGCCTGTGCCTGAAGTGGGAAGTGGGAATCGAACTCAGTTCCTCAGTTCCCCAGGACCAAAGTCCACCACCCTAACCACTAGGCCACTCCTCCACTCGCATTTTGGTATCAATATAGTTGGGTTGCTAGTGGGCCGTGTTCAATAGGGAGGTTCGGTGGGGGAGTGCTGCAGCTTGGGTCTGCAGGAGGCTGTTCCGGCTTCAGCGGTTCACGAGGATCAGATAAAGATAGGATTTTTAGCATCCGTCTAGGAATGATGTCTCTCCCACCCGACCTCTCCTGTTTTGTACCTCATGCACCGCAATCCCCATTCTTATTGTCACCTTGTCAGCCCCGGTCACCGCAGTTGATGTGTGCTGGGTCATGCGAAGCTCTTGTTTGGCCCACAGCTTTGCTCACTGCCACCGCGGTACTGCCCTCGCAAGCTCTCACACCTCTCGCCGCTACTGATGTCTCAAACTCGGCCGCTTTGCATGTTCGGCCACCATGGCAGATCACCGGCTCCACATGGACCCCTAGTATCGCCGATTCAATGCGCTGTCCGCTCCCGTTTGTCTCGTGGCTCCGAGAGCGTCCGAGAGTGTCCCTCGCCAATGCTGTCTGCTTCCACTATTCTTGAGGCCCGGAGCTCTCTCGGGTGAATCTTACACTGTCGCCATCTTAGAGCAGGAATTCCATCCCCTTTATCATTTTGGTCGCTCTTCTTTGAACCTTTTATAATTCTACTATCACTTTTTTGAGATACGCCAACCAGAACTGCTCACATCTGATTTTGAAGAAATTACAAAGCTTACAGGATGTGGCAGTTCATTTGGTCTACTCTGCAAAAAAGGTTTGATGGGGTTTCACCATTGTTGATTAGAGCTCACTGGCTTCCGATTCAAGCTAGAATGTACTTTAAATTCTGCACTACTATATTTAAGACATTACATGTTCTTGCACCAGGTAATCACTGTTATCTTTTCCTTGTTATGATGTAACTATATAATTGAGAAATAGTTGGCGCTACATTTACTGGGCTTTAAAGATAACCTTCCTACTATAATTAGATTTTTTGTTAGTCTTTTATGATTTAGAAAGTCTGTGAAGACAATTGAGAAGTTTGAGAAGTTTCTGTACTGAGAGTTTTGAGGGGAACAATGTTTTTTTTTTTTTACTATTATTGATTTTATTGTACTTCCCAAGTATGCCTGGTTCTCTTTTAACCTGTAAACCACACAGATCACACAAGGTGGTTGCGGTACAAAGGTATCTTTTTAGTTTAGCTTAGTTTATTGAACTAGATCAGTTGCTTCCATGGATTAGCTAGTGATGTTGGTTGTTATAGACCACTGGTTGCATATGCTGATAGCATATGCAGTCCGTCTGGTTTACTCTGCTGAGAAATTTGATAGTCACCCCTCTTCTGATTAAAGTTCATTGGCTACTTATTCAGGCGAGGGTATACTTCAAGGTCTGCTCAGTCATATTTAAAATACTATACGGCTCTACCCCTGAGTATATGCTATCTTTGATTAGTATTCCTTGCCGGGTTACTAATATGCAGTTATGAAATTTTTTGCTCTTACGTCGTCCATCTCCTAGGTTAATGAGGTACAAAATAATTTTTTAATCCTCATTCTCTTTTATAGGAGTTAAATTCTGGAACAAACTCCCAGTTATTCTTAGATTATCTGATGATCTTTTACGCTTCTGAAAGGCACTGAAAACTTGGTTATTTGAGAAAACTTTGCATTGTTAATGTTAGATTTTTGTTTTGGTAATAATTTTGAATGCTATTACAATAGCTTTAAACATTATAATTAATGCATATTTTATGATAAGCTTGGAATATTAGATACAGTTTTTAATTGGTGTGATTAATTTATATATATTTTTCTCTGATATATACCTGATTGTGTTGTTTTTATATAAACCTGCATAGAACTGATTTGGTTAATGTGATATAGAAGTATAGTTTAGTTTAGTTTCATTATCATAAGCATTTCAGGGTCACAGTATGGAGAAGAATCATTCCATGACCTGGGCCGTGCTATATATGAAAAGAGATAATTAAGATAGTATTTCCACATGTTAATGTTCTGGTTACCATTGGGTGGCTGAACCTGTTTTGGCTCCCTGAGGTCCTGCTGCAAAAGGGGTCAGGTCTGGGTCCACTCTAGCTCTTCGCCTCTCAGCCGAGCAGGCAGTGGTCCCTTGAGTTGGCCTTTCAAGGTCCCGGTCTTTCTGGAAAAATTTCTTCCCACAGGCCACAACGCATAATCGCACTGGTACCGGATCACTCCAATATTTGTATTCAGGGCACACCACCCGGCTCACATTGGTGTCATCCTCCACTGACAACTCCACCACGGCCTGCATATGGTGTGCCATTTCTGGGAGCAGCTCAGACACACTAGCAATAAGTGTCTCCACCACCTCCTTCTCCTCTAAATCTGTCTCCACCATGCTTTCCCTTATGGGTAACACCTCAGGGCCATATGCACGCTCCTCTGGATTCTGCATCACTTCTTCCCTCTTGGGTGGTAGTTCCAGCTTCTGGCGTGTGGCAACTAGGGTGCTATAAAATACTTTTATTTTTTCTAGCACTGGGGACGTGCCTGATGGTAATCACTGCCTGGGTACTACCAGGCTACCACGGGAGCCCTTAGGAGGCGGTAAGGGCTCTACCAGGAAATGGCTGCGCAGCAAGTGTTTCACTTGGAAATTCCCTTTTACCGGGTGGTGGTAAAAGGGGTCCTCAACACCTGGCAAACCCACGTGCTGACGCCACTGCAGGGACCATTTTACTGCTGCTTGGTAAAAGGGGCCCTTAATGGGGGAACAATATTGATGAAAATACATCAATTTTGAAATGGACCATAAACAGTTATTAAGTTCAAGTTCAACTCATTTGATGTACAGCAAATCAATTAAAAAAACAAATCTAAGCGGCTTACAATAAAAATGTTAAAAGTAATGGGGGAGGGAGTTTAAAAGAAACAAAATATTGCAAAAAGGAAAACATACATAACTAAAAATATCATAAAGATAAGTCAGATACAATACTCTACAGCAGGGCTTCTCAACCCAACCTTCGGAACACACCTAGCCAGTCAGGTTTTCAAGACTTCCACAACAAATATGCATGAGATAAATTTGCATGTACTGCCTCCAATTGTATGCAAATCTATCTCATGCATATTTATTGTGAATATCCTGAAAACCAGACTGGCTGGGTGTATCCTGAAGACTGGGTTGAGACCCCCCTGCTCTAGAACAATAGGAAAGAATAGGGAGGAAAAATTAAAATATCTGAATAAAGGGAAAAAAACTGGGGAGGGAAAAACAGTAGGAGGGATTATAAGCAATGTATAAGAATGTAACCCGGGTCTCACCCATGTGCTAGTTCCAGCCCCGGGCCACAAAACAGATATGTTTCACATTCAGGGCCAATCTCCCCTTACTCATCAGTTAAAGCAGACATGCAGTCGAGCTTGGGAGTGGGACAATAGTCTGGATTAGCGATCCGGGGGTTTGGGAGGTCAGATTCTCTTACCAGTTCTGAGTTCCACCAGAGACAGAGTGGAGTGGTACTCAAGCATTCCAGGAACCACACAGCACTCCAAAGTTTTAGGTTAGTTCCGGGCCTGGTTGCGGGTGGAGGGGGGGCCCGGCGACCTCGGGTGGGCAGTGATCTCTGGTAGGGGGGGCCCGGGGGCGGTTCTAGTAGCAGTGATTTTTCTTGAACTGACACACCACCCGAGTTATGCTCGGTTTTTTGGCGAATTTTGACACACCAAGCTCAAAAGGTTGCCTATCACTGCCTTAGGATATTGTTACCCTATGGTTAAAAAGCAAAATCTGTCCTTTGAAATCTGTTGACAGTGATAATTAGTGGTTAGATTTATTACCACACTTTGCTTCATTGTATTATTCATTCCAAACCAGTGGAATGCTTGAGTACCACTCCACTCTGTTTCTTCCCTCTTTCCTCTAGGTCAAAGACTCAGAGAATACACACATATAGACAGAAGTGTTGGAAAGAATTCCATGAGTCATGCTCTACATGCTTTCTCCACTTGTTTTAAATTGAAGAGATCAAGATAAAGTTCAGTTCATTATCTAAGTACTTTTGTTGTGTTAATATTGATAACACTCTACCTTTAGAGGCTAATTTACTACAGAGTGAATTGTATTAAAGCTGGCAGTTGAACCATAGGTTTCTTTAACAGCCCTTGTATAAACTGTTCAAGGTCTGGCAAGCTCTATTCAAACACTGACAGTTTGCTTGTCAACATTTGTGACTTTGGAAATAGGTTTTTTTCATTCAGAACCTAATCTTAGTTTTCACTGGGGATTTAATCCCTTTAGTCTTAAGACTCCAATTTATTTGCAGTCAGGCCCTAAGGAGATTCAAGCAAGGGATTCTTGCTCATTTGTATCTGACAGCTTTCCGTAATAGGAGTCAGATAGGTTCATTTTTTATTTGTATAACTCCTGTGTCCTCATCTGGCACTTTCCCCTGTGTCAAGTTTACCATATGAGACTCTTTCACACACCCATTCAACCTTAGAGAGTAGAAAGTTAAAAAAAAATCCAATGAGTCTGCCCTGAATTTAAATTCTCCACACTCCCCAAACCTTACCTTCCACAATGGATCAAGTACAACCTAAACTGTACCTCGAGTACATTCAATTCATGTCACACACAACACAACCTATTAATTTCCTTTTTATAAATTGCTTTCAGCATCCATGACAACATGTGGAGGGGCATTTTCAAAAGAAATGTCTAAGTTGGAATGTGGACGTCTTTGTAAAATGTCCAAATTCAGAGGCGGGGAAAAGTTCATTTTCAAAAAAAGATGGATGTCCATCTTTGTTTTCGAAAATACCATGGACGTTCTTTTATTTAGACGTCATTGGATTTGGATGTCTTTGATTTTCAGCCATTTTCAAACACAAAGATGTCCAAATGCAAGACATCCAAAACAGAGGAGGAGTGGTTTAATGGATAGTGCAGCGGGCTTTGATCCTGGCAACATGGTTCAGTTCCCACTAGTGTTCCTTGTGACTTTGGGTAAGTCAAATGTACAAGGGGCATTTTTTGATATGACATCTAAGTCTGAATTTGGACGTTTCTTGTCACTTTTTGGATGTCTATCTCTTTTGAAAATGAGCCTGATAGTAAACTGTTAGGGTTTTCATCTCAGGTTTTTAAAAATTCTTTTCAATGTACCTGGTTATTGGAGAGAAATTATATATTATATCTCTCTGAAGTTAAATGGGACAAATGCTGGTGTACAGAAAAACCTGGAGAAAAGACACATCATGTTTGAAAAAGGCCACATTGACTGTGGATTTCAGATAAATAAAGTTCTCAAAAAATGGCCCTATGTGAAACCCTTCATGGATTTTGGGAAGATAAAGATTATTCTTTAACATAAGGATATCCATACTGGGTCAGACCAATGGTCCATCTAGCCCAGTATCCTGTTTCCAACAGTGGCCAATCCAGGTCACAAATACCAGGCAGAAACCCAAATAGTAGCAGCATTCCATGCTACTAATCCAGGGGCAAGCAGTGGCTTCCCCATGTCTGTCTCAATAGCAGACTATGGACTTTAGCTGGAATATACTTTGGACACACAAGAGCAGAAGTTATAAACTATACTATCATCCTTTAGTAGGTAGCCAGGCAACTGCTGTACTCAGACTAGATGGATCTGCTCGGGGTGGGTCATGCAAATCGCTGACTTTCACTAATGGGAGAAAATCACATGCCACTGTTATTCACACACATAAATAATATCACTCTAAAGCCCAAAGATTGCAGGAATGTATTCACTGTAGTAATAGGCATGGTAGAAATATTTTAAATAAATTTAAAAAATAGCTTCTGGATTCCTAGTAGCTAGTTAAACTTTGGCAGGGTAGACCTTATCCACCTACATGTCTCCTTCGGTATTTGAGAAGAGCCAACTCTCCCTACTCTTTTTCTGCTCTGATTGTTTTCACGTAGGGAACCAGCACACCTCTACCCTTTGTGTGACTTCTCCTTGTCCAGGGTAGACCTTGTACATTTTGTCTTCCTAGTTCCTGCCTGACTCTTGGCCTTTTGGTTGAGAAGGGAAAGGTTCCACTTAGCAGGGAAGCTGAACTCAGTTTGCTGGAACTGCTAAGAGCTAGAGGAGCTCAGAACTAGATCTCTTGAGCCATGGGTTTAGCAGAGATGTTACTTCTGGTGATAACCCCTCCCAACATTCAAGGCCCTCTGTCAGGTTTTGAACTGCTGCTGCTGAAAGGCACCTCAAACAAATAGTCCCAGCCAAGAAGGTACCAAGAGTGGATGGCTTCAAGCAGAAGGGGCCCAGTAAATGAGAGTTGCTAGGGCAAAAGACCCCCAGGTGGAAGGGATCCAATGGCCAAGAGGCAAGCAGAGCAATGACCTATCTGGGCAGGGAATGGATTCATCAGTCAGAGGAGTCTAGCAGCAGAGAAATGCCCAGAGAGAGGGCTGCAGCAACTGAGAAGTGCCTGGAGCAGACAGCTTCAGGCATGAGATTGCAGAGGCTAAGATATGCTCAGCTGGGCTGTGCTGAAGGCTATGCGAGTGGTACAGCCACACAGGTTATAAGGGAAGTGGAGGCACCAAAATTCTTCCCTGCCCATTGTCTCCTCTTCTTGGCCACGGCACAGCGAGTGGGGTGGGGGTGGGACCCGGCCAGGGGATGTGTACATGGTGTGATTTTGGCTTGGTACACTGCTAGTGCACATAGAAGATAGCCTCAAGTATCTCAGAAAAAGCAGCAAGGTCTGTGACTGAGAGGTGAGCAGTGCACTGGCCATCAAGCCTGAGAGAGGTCCAGCAGCACAGCAGCAGCCCCTCCAGGTTGAGGGAGGTCAGGTGACTCCTCTAAGCAGAGGGAGGTGTAGAAGCTTAGAGACAGTAGAGCCACAGCTCTGGGGGGGGGGGGGGGGGGGGGGAATGGAAGTAGCAGTAGAGACAGGCCAGGCACCATAGATTCCCCCCCCCCCCCACCTCCTGCAGCCACCAGTTGCACTCCTGCTCATGGGTAAAAACTTGGGGTATGGTGGGTAGGAGAGTGTGGAGTATAACTGGTAATGGGGCATGGAGGACATAGAAAGGTTTTCCTATATAGCTAGTAATATTCTGTTGAAATCAGTATCTTAGATTAGCTAAATGGTCATCTGATGTTCTGTAAGAATATAGAACATACTTGCTTGTTCTATAGAGGGCTGTGCTTCAAGGAGTTCAATATGTCAACTGTTTAAGTGCACTTTTGGTACTTTCTATAAACTGATTATTTGTATATGTTAAATAAACTATTAAATAAGCCAGCCAGCCTTGTTTACAGTTATTTTTGTTTTTGGATTTCCTGGGGGGGGGGGGGGGGGGGGGGGGGGTAGGAGGGAGGGAAATCCCACTGGCTAATACTTTTCTTCCTCAGGTGGAGGCACCAAGAACTCAGGGGCCGAAGGAGACTGCCCAAGGGGGATTCCTGCCACATTGACCCTAAACCTAGTGACACCCACAAGGGGGCACTACATATCAGAGAGGTAGTTTCAGTTGCTGACTTTGTGGCTAGAGAACTGCTCCCTTCAAACTGCTCTTCTCCCCTTTCAGTCAACTTACATCCTCATCATCTGAATCTTCCGTATTATAGCCTATCCTTTGCTTGGTATCAGTTAATAATTATCTTTTGTTTTAAATCCTATGTCTCTATATCCCAAAAGATAGGACACCAATATAATTTGATTCTGATGTACTATTTTTATTTTCCAGTGCGAGAGCATGTAGCAAATTTAATTTTCTCAGGCTCCAATATTTATGTTTATTGGGTCTTTGGTATACCATCTTTCCATTAAAACAATCAAAGCGGTTTACATACAAAATTCAAGAAAGGAAAATGAATTACGTTAAATAATAGAACAGAGAAATGAAGGAAAATGTAGAGGTGGAGGCAGAAAGGAGGAGAACATTGCCCTCAATGAGCCCCATCCACTGCATCAGCCAATTCACCAAAGGCTTGAGCAAAAAGATGGGCTTTCAAACTAGCACAAAATGTCAGGTATGATGGTTGAGTGGGTATTAAAAGAGGAAGGGAGCTCCAGAGTGAAGGAATGATCCAAAAGAAAGTGCTATGCTGAGTGGAATCCAGTTGAGAGCAGCACACCAGAGGAATGGCCAGCCAGTGTTCCATTGCAGATCAAAGGGAGTGTGAAGGGGCATAGGAATAATCAAGATCGATTGATAAGCAGGACTCCGGGGCAATTTCTCCAAATGGGTTAGTTTTGCACATCCCATGACAGGAATGAACCTCACTCCTAAGCCAGGGTATGTGGAGTATGATCTTGGTCTCTCAGATTTACTGTTAACGTTAGCCGTAGTACTTGCATTGTGCCAAAGAGCTTCTTTCTGGAGTTAATAAGATGTAACATGTATAGGTAACTTATCCAGGTGATGGGAAATATTTCTGTATCTTTCTGCCACATTTTCTTGGTCTCAGACTCCATTTCTTGGTACTTGAGGATCTTTCTTCTCTTCACATGACTCACTGAGTAATCACTTGGGACCAACACCCTGTTTTTCTCTTTTTCCACTATATCCTGTTTTCTTGCATCCTCTTCATTTTCCACAATTCTCTTAGGATCATGATCCCAATGCTTTTCTGATACACTTATATTGCAATGCTTACAGAATTTCCAATGTAGGAGACAGTGAGGGGGATAATCGAACGGGGACGACCATCTCTAAGGGCGCCCATCTCTAAGGACGTCCCGGCGAAGGGGCGGGGAAACACGTATTATCAAAACAAGATGGGCATCCATCATTCATTTCGATAATATGGTCGGGGACACCCAAATCTCAACATTTAGGTCGACCTTAGAGATGGTCAACCTAAATGTTGAGATGGTCGATCTTAGAAATGGTCGTCCCCGGTTTTCAGCCAAAATGGAAACCGAGGACACCCATCTCAAAAACGACCAAATCCAAGCCCTTTGGTCATGGGAGGAGCCAGAATTTGTAATGCACTGGTCCCCCTGACATGCCAGGACACCAACCGGGCACCCTAGGAGGCACTAAAGTGGACTTCAGAAATTGCTCCCAGGTACATAGCTCCCTTACCTTCGGTGCTGAACCCCCAAAAACCCCCTAACCCCCCCCCCCCAAAACCCACTTCCCACAACTGTACACCACTACCATAGCACTAAGGGGTGAAGGGGGCACCTACATGTCGGTATAGTGGGTTTCATGTGGGTTTTGGAGGGCTCACATATACCACCACAAGTGTAACAGGTAGAGGAGGATGGGCCTGGGTCCGCCTGCCTGAAGTGCACTGCACCAACTAAAACTGCTCCAGGGACCTGCATACTGTTGTCATGGAGCTGGGTATGATATTTGAGGCTGGCATAGAGGCTGGCAAAAAAATATATATTTTTGTTTAGGGTGGGAGAGGGTTGGTGACCACTGGGGGAGTAAGGGGAGGTCATCCCCGATTCCCTCCCGTGGTCGTCTGGTCAGTTTAAGCACCTTTTTGAGGCTTGGTTGTGAAAAAAAAGGACCAAGTAAAGTTGGCCAAATGCTCGTCAGGGACGCCCTTCTTTTTTCCATTATCGGCCGATGACACCCATCTCTTAAGCATGCCCCAGTCTCACCTTCGCTACGCCTCCGACATGCCCCTGTGACTTTGGTCGTCCCAGCAACAGACTGCAGTTGAGGGCACCCAAAATCGGCTTTTGATTATGCCGATTTGGACAACCCTGAGAGAAGGATGCCCATCTCCCGATTTGTGTCAGAAGATGGGTGCCCTTCTCTTTTGAAAATGCCCCTGAGTGGCACCTTGTTCTGCCTTTCTGTATAAAAATTTTTTTTCTGCCATCAGCATTTCGCAGCCAACCATGAGATGAGTAACTGTTTACAGCTCTTTCTTACAGAATCTACAGATGTCTGTTGCACCAGGTTTTTGATGTGAAGCATCTTGTCAATAATCCAGTGTTTTGGGCTGCAACTATCAATCACTCATCCTTAGGTTTCAATTCATTTCTCTTTAATTCTATTCTATTAGAATCTTTTATACCGCAAGTATTCCTTTGGGGATTCAAAGCGGCTTACACTTCAGGGGAAAACTTCGATCAACAAGAAAGTATCACAGGTTAAAATACATGTTAGTTAAAAACAAAAGAATCCATTTTCAATACTAATTGAATTATATCTTAATTAAAAGACTGAAACATTAGTTAACTAAGCAGTTAATCATCGCTCAAATAAATAAGCTTTCAAGATTTTTCTAAAAAACAAGTAAGGAGATGAATTTTTGAAATTGAAAGGCAACATGTTCCACAACCTAGCCCCTAAAAAGGGGAAAGAGCCCTCAAAAATAGACTTAAAATGAACATTTTTCAGAGAGAAAAAACCTAGGGCCCTGTTTACTAAGGTGCGCTAGCATTTTTAGCATGAGCTAAAAATTAGCGCGCACTGTGTAGACACCCATAGGAATATTATGGGCATCTACATGGTTAGTGCGTGCTAATGCTTAGCATGCTAAAAACGCTAATGTGCCTCTAGTGTGGCTTTCTAAACAGGGCCCCTAATTTCAAAGTTAATCTAAAGCCTAAACTTATGTTAGAGGAAGGAAATACAAACAGTTCACCTAACCCCTTTGAATTGAAACCGACAACAGATTTAAAAATTAATCAAATTATTTTAAAAGTGATACGTTTACGTACCTGCAACAGTGAAACTCTCGTAAAGTAGAGAAAACACTGTCAAAGTGGCCAAGACTGCTTATCAGTCTAATGGCAGTATTCTGCAATAACTGTAAATGTTTTAACAACTTGCTTGATATACAAGAGTATAATGTGCTACAATAGCGTAGTTGCGGCAGCAAGACTGCTTGAACTATAGTCCTAAAGTCCTCTTTTTCTGAAACAGATCTGATGGCCTTAAGTTGTTGAAGCTTAAAGAAACATCTTTTACAAGAGCACTGATCTACTTTTCAAAAGATAAAGTAGTATCTAAAATTACACCCAGCACTCTGGAATGATCTATTTTCAACATTTCTCCAGAGGACAGTATTACTGACTTAACTGGGGCTTTATTAATGTCTCCAAACCAAGGAATCTTAGTTTTTTGTTTGTTCAGTTTTAGAAAATGTTCTATAGCCCAACTGTCTATGAGGGGAATATAAGATTTAATAGAACTTTAATAGACTTTTAGGCAGAATATAAAATACTGCTATTGTAGGATTTTCCTTATTCATATATTGATATTCCGCTATTGTTAAAAATTCAACATCTAGACCTTCAGTATCTCTCTAATCTTGGTCTTTAGTGTATCAGTAGGATCCAGTTGTAATCTCTTATATTCAGTCTCAGCTGAGAGTTGTTTACATACCTCTGTATCATAAGCCTGCCACCTTTAAAGCAAAGTATTGGGTGGAGGCAGGACACTGCCTCTTCCATATTTTGGTTGTACTCCCATTTTGTGTTTTGATTTGATCAAGTACTACTAGCCTGAATTATAAGAAAGAGTATATATTGTGTTTATTAATATATTTGGTCTCTTTCTATCCACTTTTGTATTGGATACATTGTATTATTAGGATCTGATGATGCCATAGGTAGGCCTGGAGGCCTATGATAGCAGCTCGATAGGTGTAATCTGTTTCTGTGACACCCATACGACTTTCAGATCTAGGTAATGTACATACACTGATTCTTATAGGTGACCTCGTTGGGCATGGAGGAGTTTTCTTGTTCACACATCTAGCTTTTCAAGGTCTTTAAGAGGCCAGTTTTTAATGCTAAAGCTATATGAGAGTGCAGGAAGTGCCAGCTGATTAACAGCCTGTATCTTATTTTGTGGCTTTAATGCACTTTTCAATGAGGAGACATCAGCCACAAGTCATGGAGGAACGCTCAATCCCTATGGACATAGTGTGCACAAACCAAGGAGTAGGGTGGTTAGGCTCATCCCAAGAAACAAGAGAGATGCAAAACTTCTTGTACGTGAGATTTATTTAAAAATACACCAAAACACTCAACTCAGCAGCCCATGTTTCGGCACATAAGTGTCTGCCTCAGGAGTCTGAAAATGTGGTGTATGCTATTTTGTACTATTCATCCAATTTTGCATACGAGTTGGTTATTTTTCTGCAATTTTCTTTAGTATTGAAATTGTCCTTCACTTGGTATTATACGCTAAAACATGGCCGCTGTGAATTCTTATCAACAAACTATTAACATTGTAAGATTATTTAACTTTCTCTGTCACGTTTGTGACTGCTTTCCATGTGGGTGCTCTTCTTGCCCTCTGGTGGCCAGAACTGGTGGCTGCTATGGACTGTTTTCTGCTGTCTTCCATGTTCCAGACTTCAGTGAGTCCGGTCCAGATTTTCCAGGTTGCCAGCCTTGCTCTGCTGGGTTGTTCTGAAACAGCACCCTTACTTGGCTGGTGACTTACTGCAGCTGTGGGTCAGCTGCTGAGGGGCTTATTAGCTTCTGTGAGCCTTGCTTGCCTTGCCTTGGGATCAAAGGTCATCCATGAGTTCCTGGTGGTTTGTTGGAGTTCCTCTGAAAGTTTCCTTTGTGTTGGACCCTGCCTGTTCCTGGACTTTGACTTTGCTTGCTTCCTGTGCCTGTGACCCTTGGCCTGGACCTGGACCTGGACTTTGCTTTCCGCCTGCCTATAGACTCCGGTTAGTTTATGGATTACCCGTGTTTGCTGCCGGCCCCTTTGACCTTGCTGTGCTACTGGATAATGTTTATTGTCTACTATTAAAGCCTCTTCTAGTTATATTCTAGGGTTCCTGCCTGTTGTGTTCAGCACTGCTTTCTGCTTGGGTGATTTGCCTGCCGCTGCCGCTCCTCGACAGTGGCCCAAGGGTTCACAAATCTAGTTCCTGTTTTGAGAACGTGACATCTCTCATGTTATGCTCGATCTTTATGTAACACTAATTGTCTATTTCTGTTCTATTATCCACCAAGAATGATACATTGTAAGCCACATTGAGCCTGCAAAAAGGTGGGAAAATGTGGGATACAAATACAATAAATAAATAAAAAATTACAGTAATCAAAACATAGAGAGATGATACTCTGAATAACCATATGAAAGTTATCATGCCTTAATAAATATTTGAAGTGTCTAATTATTCTCAATTTGAAAAAAAAAAACACCTCTAATAATTTTTGGAACATGAAATTTCATACTAAGGGAGGAATCCAAGATAACTCCTAAGTTCTGAATTTATTTTGAGAATTGGGATGCTATCAGTGTCAAACACAAAATAAGTTGGAATGTCAGAACAAGGATAACCAGATAACAATAAAATCTTTATTTTGGCAACATTCAGTTTCAGATGATTGGCTTCCATCCACTGTCTAATTTATTGATACCTGGATAGGAAAACAACATGTTTCCCAGAGGTCTCCTTGTATGCACTGCATTTTTGAGTTATCTCCATTCCAAAACTATTTCTTTCTTTCCTTCCTGTCAGTACTTTGTGGTTAATTCTGAGGTATGTTTCTAACTATTGTCTTACTGAGATGTTCCAAAAAGAAACAGCTTCATGTACAGATTCAGTCTTGGATAAAATGACATAATAGCCATGTTAGTCCACTTTTATAGAAGATGATAACTTTTTTATTAGATTAATAATACAGTTTTTTGAGTAGCTTTCAAAAGCATTTTTTCTAATCTGAAGCTCAAGGTATTGTCCTCAAATCTAATCAAAAATATATTTAGTCCAAAGATAAGGTATCGTATGATTTTCTTTTTTGTTCTGTTTTATTTCTGTTTAGTACAAATTCAAATAACTCTTCTTGTACAAGGAAAATGTTGACTATGGTGTTCTTTTACTAAGCTGTGGCAAAAAGTGGTTTTAGTGCACACTTTCTTGGGTCTTTTTTGTCTGCTAAGGCCACTTTTTGCCATGGTGGGAAAATGGCCACGCACTAATGTTGGTTGAATAAATTCATCTCCATATATATTTCTTTGTCTGTTCTGCTTTTTGTGTCGCTGTCTTGGATCTTGCAGATAGACTGTCCTTTTGTTTTCTTGGACATGCGCTAATGTTGTCATTAGTGTGCAGCCATTACAAAAAATGAGCGTATGAGCCCTTAACACCACCTATTTTGTAGGTGGTAAGAGCTCACGCACTAATCCTACACTAATCAGTTAGTATGCAGTAATGTAGCTATGCTGAGTAGCGCAGCTATGCCCTTTCTCTGCCTCAGATATACCCCCATGGCAAATAAAAATTATTTTCTAGCACACCAGTAGCACGCACACGTGTCCGAAGTACCCCGGAATGCCTCAGCATGCCCTATGGTACACCATTTTAAGCTGCATTAAGCACGTGCAATACTTACTGCAGTTTGGTAAAATTCCATTCTTTTGTTCAATTAAAGAACCTTAGAATTAGCCAGGGCTAACAGGAGTAACAACCGAATCATATTCTTAACATCACCATTTCAGTCCATATCCAGTCTCTTTTTTCATTCTATTGTTTTTTGAATATTGCGCTTAAAATTTTTAAAGAACACATCAGTAGTCTCCTTTAGAAGCTGGCCACCAACTTGATACAGTTCTGTGTTTTGTATACACTGGTTTAGGGTTTGGGGAGTCCAGTTGGAGTGGCTATGCCATGTTATTCATTTGTGGACATAAGAAGTACTTTTAGCTCTAAGAAACAGTTTTGATAATTTACTTGGAAACCATACATACTTGTGTATAACACCATGTTTATTTGTAGGCTATGCCAAGTACTGAATTCCAATAGCCTGATCTGATTTACAACCTCTTGATTCTTTGTCTTTTATTTGTTAGTCTGTCTTTATGTTACCCCTTACATATAATCAGTATAAGGGAAAGGGAAATGGGACTTGATATACCGCCTTTCTAAGGTTTTTGCAACTACATTCAAAGCGGTTTACATATATTCAGGTACTTATTTTGTACCAGGGGCAATGGAGGGTTAAGTGACTTGCCCAGAGTCACAAGGAACTGCAGTGGGAATCAAACTCAGTTCCCCAGGATCAAAGTCCACTGCACTAACCACTAGGCTACTTCTCCGTCATACTGTAAGTGATACTACAAGTGATCACTGCTGACTTTTTTCCAATTTTGTGTGTCATACAATCAGTACATATAAAAAGTTTCTGTCCTGAATACATGTTAGTTGTATATACAATCTAACAAAAGTACATAGGAGAGGGCCTTAGTGTCCTTGCCACACCTCTTCTCTGGAACAAACAATTGGGATGTCATGACAACGTTGGGTCTTGTCAGTTTGTAACAAGACAGTTGGTTGGGATGTCATGGCAGTTTGTGGTCAGCCTTCTTGCCACTATCAGTGGAAACTCACAGGAACACACAGAAATAAGCAGACCCAAAAGAAAAGGCCAGAAAATTCCAGAACAAGTTATACTCTCTTCTCTTCCAGGGGATGTGTCTTCTTTCATGCAGCTCTGTTCAAAAGGAAGAACATGACACACAGCACACCAACAAATCAACAAAGGGGCAGGAAATCCCGCTTCCACCTGCAATCAATTGGCTGCTTGTTAATGATCAATGGCATAATTTGGTTGTTGGTTGTTGGGCTGAAGAAGCATATGGAGGGGTATTTTCGATATGACGTCTGTCCAACTTTGGACAGTTTGCTCAAAATGTCCAGAATGTTTTTGTGCTCTGTGTGTTTATCTTTTTGGTCCATTTTTGGAAAAAAAAATGTCCAAGTGAACAAAATTAAGCCATTGGGATATAGGAGGAGCCAGCATTTTTAGTAGACTGACCACACATACATCCCAGCAGAATAGTGGAGCAAGCTAGGGGGCACTGCAGTGCACTTCACATAAAAGATCCCAGGTACACATTTCACCTTTACCCTCTTATATTGTATGATAAGCTATATCTGGGTACAGTTGGCTTTTGGTGAGTTTGGGAGGGCTCACACTTCCCACCACAAGTTTAACAGTTAGAGTGTGATATAGGCTGGGTCCCCCTCTCGACAGTGCACTGCACTAACCACAAGGCTACTCAAGGGACCTGCTTGCTGCTCTAATAGGACTGGCTATAACATCTGAGTGTCATAGAAGCTGGTATGTACTGTTTCTTTCACATCTTTGGAGGGTGGGGGTGGGGTGGGAGGGGGTCAGTGACCACTTGGGGAGTAAGGAGGGTCATGCCTTAATCCCTCCAGTGGTCATTTAGTGTACCTTTTTCTGACTTATTCATGATAAAAACAGGTCTAGACTAAAACATTTATATTGTAGCCCTGGACATTTTTGTTTTGTTCCATTATGGCAGAAGAATGTTCAGATGTTAGGAATGCCCTAATCTCACTCCAACACGCTCCTGACATGCCCCCTTGTGATTTGGATACACTGCGTATGAACTGCATAGAAACACTTCTGAAAAATAGGTTTCAAAAATACTAATTGGGACGTTTTGAAAAGGAAAACATCCAAATGCCACTTTATGCAATTTCTTTTAGATGTTTTTCTGTTTTTGAAAATGAGCCCCTTTGTCACATCAAACCATATATTAAGGCGGAATTCAATTTTAGGGAGGAAACTTTGAGCAGACCAAGCTGGAAAGGAGAAGCCAAGTTAATGTCCAATTTAGGCTTACAGGGAAAAATTTCTCACTCTGTTTTGGCCGCAGTGGAAACCAAAACTGACTGTTAGGGCCTGGCCCCCACACAGAATAGGCCCCAACTCCCTCCCTCCCTATGTGGAGAATGAGCTTCCACTCCCTCCCTCTCCCCCAGACAGAATGAGTCCCCCTCCCAGACCCACCCGTAGACCTCCATGGACCTACCGTAAATCCCCTTGTGGTCTAGTGGCTAGTCAGAGTAGGAGCAATCCTCAGTCTCTTCTATCTATGTCCTCTCCACTGCCAAAATGGTTTCTGCGATCTATAAGAGCAGTCTCAAGGAATGGAGTTGTATAGGATATATCTAGATATTTTTCTCTCACATACTTTTCTCTTCTCTGACCGTGACCAGGTTCTACACAGGTAGAACCAGCTAGAAGTGAAACATAGCATTTCAAAATAGAAACTCTTCCCTAACTTTGGTAGAAACCTGACATCAATGTTGACATCTGATATCAGGAAATCAGTTGTGCATTGATTACAGTAATTTGTCAGACTATTTTCATCAGAAAAAATAAGAAAGGCCACAATATAGCTGAGACAAGACATATCTGGCTGATAATAGGGTTTTCAAATCATATTTTTACAATAGCATTATTTATAAAAGTCAAGTAAATTGTCATTTTCTGTGTCGTGATTGTCCTGTCATAACAGTAATTGCGTATCTGTTCCTTGTAAAATTCTTCACACCTTTTCATATTTTCCCATTCTCTAGGTTAAAATATACAGTTCAAAACATGTTAAAGTAGGTGTTTGTTTCACTGAAGATATGCTATATGGTTCATCATGGAAGAGTAATTATAGAAATATTCAAAAATAAATGACCCTTGACCTATTGCTTGGTGGAAGCCCTTTTTGCAGGAATAGCAGCCAGGAGTCATTCAGGATAAGTGTCTACTAACTTTCCATAGCAGGATGGTACAGTTTTGCCCATTCTTCTTGGTAGAATAGTTTAAGCTCTTTCAAGTTTGCCAGGGCTCATCCATGGAGTGCAGTTTTCAAGTCTGTTCTATATCTCCCTTAGTGTCTGATACTACTGTGGCTGTTCTCCTGCCTGCATAGCCCAGAATCCCAATCATACCCCACCTATCTCTGGTACATCAAGTGATACCAATCATCATGTGGCAAACCATCATGAAGAAAGCTGATATCTAATACTGACTGTTGCTTTTGTCTTTTCAGTGGTGTACCTATCATAGTTGCCAACCAGAGCATTGCATCTCCTCCCTTGACGGAGCACTCCCTTCTCTGAGCAAGAGGGTGTGCTGAGCAGTTATGTGGCTGTCGGCTCTGCCAGTCCCCTGCCTCAGAACAGGAAGTTGACGTCAGAGAGGGCAGGGGACCTGCAGAGCCGACAGCCGTGTGACTTCTCAGTGCAACCCCTTGCTGCCCTCATCCAGGGCAGACTGACCCCACAACCCCGTCCTTGGTATGATAGAGTGTCTTGTTCTGTATTTCCTTTATGAAGCAATTCTATAACTTAGTGCCAATATGTAAGTTTTATAATGTTTGTTTATGTTTATTAAAAACTTGACATACCGGCAAATATCAACAGAGAGGAGCTAAGCGATTTACAAAAATAATTTATCCAATGCAATAAAATTTGAAAGGAACTCCTTTTCGGATAGGACAGAAGACAAACATTCACACAAGATAGAATAAGCAAACAGCCACACACACAAAAACAAAAACCAACCAACCTGAAAACTGAAGTGGAAAGGCATTACTCAAAGGCTTGTGTGAATGTTTGTCTTCTGGGAGTGCTCCGTCAAGGGAGGAGATGCGATGCTCTGGTTGGCAACTATGATAGGTACACCACTGAAAAGACAAAAGCAACAGTCAGTATTAGATATCAGCTTTCTTCGTGATGGTTTGCCACTTAATGATTGGTATCACTTGATGTACCAGAGATAGGTGGGGTATGATGGGGATTCTGGGCTATGCAGGCAGGAGAACAGCCACAGTAGCATATAACTGTGGAACACGTTACCAAAAGCCTTGAAAAACACAAATGACCACCTAAACTTCTGGAAAAACCTAAAAACGCACCTGTTCAAAAAGGCATACCCCACCGATCCAACATAAATGCCCGATCTCTGCAACACAACATAACTAAATCAAGGTACAGACTGGACACAAATCTTCCGTTGCACGATCCCCAATGTGGTTGCGCCACATTAGCTTTATCGAACTACTTAACCACAACACCACTTTGTATTTTTCTACACCGGAGTCCACAAGTGCTGCTCCGGAACTATGTAAGCCACATTGAGCCTACAAATAGGTGGGGAAATGTGGGATACAAATGTAACAAATAAAAATAAAAAATAATGCCTGATACCATTTTCAATAGCAGCGCTGCGTATATTGTGGTCCAGTGGTGTTAGGGCAGGAGTGAATCCCTGAAGACCCACCTATTCAACAAGGCATACCAATAAGATCAGCTACTACCAATGTAATACATCACAACCTACTTACTATCAGGAATGTATTTGTCTATATCTGGTTATTTGAACTTCTATTACATTATATTCCATGACATCTCTGCCTACCCATTATCAACGCTTACCATTATCAGCAATGTTTTGCTTATATCTGCTTGTTTAAATCTCGACCACATTACCTTTATGGCACCTGTACCTATTATCAATATTGTTTTGCTTCTATATCCAATTGTTAACTCTCGATTATGCTATTCTTTATGTAACAACAACTACTCTGTAAGCCACATTGAGTCTGCAAAGAGGTGGAAAAATGTGGGATACAAATGCAATAAATAAATAAATAAGATTTAGGTATGATCTTGCTGATTCAGATGTGTTTCTCATTGGTAGGTTGATCAAGTCGATCATGTATCCCGGAGCTAGACCGTGGATTATTTTATGAACCAGTGAGCAGATTTTGAAAGCAATTCATTCTTTGATTGGTAGCCAGTGTAGTTTTTCACGGAGGGGTTTTGCACTATCAAATCGTGTTTTACCAAAGATAAGCCTAGCTGCTGTGTTCTGAGCAGTCTGCAGTTTCTTTAGGATTTGTTCTTTGCATCCCGCATATATTCCGTTGCAGTAGTCCGCGTGGCTTAGTACCATTGATTGTATCATGTTGCGAAATATTCCCCTCGGGAAGAATTGTTTCACACGCTTGAGTTTCCACATTGTGTGAAACATTTTCTTTATTGTGGTTGTGGCTTGGCTCTCTAGTGTTAAGTTGTGGTCAATTGTAATGCTGAGGATTTTCAGGCTGTCTGAGATGGGGAGGGAATCGTCTGGGGGTATTAATAGTTGTGGGGTGGGCAGCGCTGTGTTGGGATGAGAGAATGAGACAGTGTGTTTTTTCTTTATTGAGTTTTAGTTTGAATGCCATTGCCCAGTAGTCCATGATGTTCAAGCTGATCTTGATCTCATTGGTGATTTCTGACGGTTTAGATTTGAAAGGTATGTATATTGAGACGTCGTCTGCATAGAGAAAAGGGTTAATGGTTGGATAAGGACTTGGCTAGTGGGGTCATCATTAGGTTGAAGAGGATGGGTGAGAGGGGTGATCCTTGCGGTACTCCGCAATCTGCTTTCCACAGTGATGAGATGTTTGAGTTTGACTTTACTTGATATGCTCTTGTAGTTAGGAAACTCTTGATGCAGTTAAGTATGTTTCCTCCAATCCCGAACTTATCTAGTAATCTTATTAGTATATTATGGTCTACCATATCGAATGCACTAGACATGTCGAATTGGAGGAGGAGGATATTTTTGCCTATTGCTAATGTCCTTCTTGAATTTGGCTAGGAGAGTGACTAGTACTGTTTCTGTACTGTGGAGGGGTCGGAAACCAGACTGCGATTCGTGGAGTATGGAGAATCTGTTTATGTATTCTGTAAGTTGTTTGGCTACCATGCTTTCCATCAGTTTGGTTGTCAGCGGGATGGATGCTACTGGACGGTCGTTAGTGATTTTGTTTGTTTTTTTCTTGGTCTCTTTAGGTATCAGTGTGAGTAAGATATTGCCTTTTTCCTTAGGGAAAAGTCCTTGTTGAAGCATGTAGTTTAGATGGGATGTGAGGTCTACTATGAAACAGTCTGGGGCTGATTTCATTAGATAGTTGGAACAGGTATCAAGTTTGCAGTGAGTGGTGGAGAACCTGCTGACCGCCTGGGCAACTACATCGACAGTGAGGTTGGTGAAGTTTAACCAAGTTCGCTCAGCTTGGTATTCTCCTGGGTTTGAGTCCAGCTCATTAAGGAAGCTTTCAAAGTTGGTGTTATTCTGGGACAGTGTACTGCACAGATTGACAATTTTTTCTTTGAAGTGCTTAGCAAGTTCATCCGCAGATGGAATGTCTGTATTCGATGTAGTGACCGAGTTAGTGTCTATGAGTTTGTCCAAAAGTTATTATAATGCCAGTAATTATGATCAGTGGGAAATCAACAAATTATTTAAATCAAATGAGAATGGTAATTATCATAAATAATGCAGGAAAACCCATGCATCAAATTTACAAGTTTCCTTCAATGCCTTAAGGTTTTAATCATCTATCCCTTTTAATCTCTGAACTTTTTATTTTGTATTACTTCTATTTCTTCAATACTTTCTTTCAGTTGAGAGCACAAAAATATTCCAAAGTTTAAACACTTTTTTAAAATATTTATTAACACAGTACAACAGTGTTCGCACAGAAATATTCAAAACTTCCAAATGTATATATACAGTATCTCATAGAACCCACGTTTTGAGCCCTCAGAAGCATCTAACCGTAAATCACTGGCATGGCTCACACTACATACTGCATTTTCCATTTATTCCCCCCCTTCACAGTCATACTTCATGCTCACCACTTCAACCCACTCCATAACTCAACATCCATGACCCATACATAGTAACATAGTAGATGACGGCAGAAAAAGACCTGCACGGTCCATCCAGTCTGCCCAACAAGACAAACTCATATGTGCTACTTTTTGTGTATATCTTACCTTGATACACTCCCCTCTTACCCTTCCCCCCTCCATTACCCTGCAAAGGTAACACTTTTAAACAGGCTGTCCACAGACTATGATATCGCCTGGTAGCAAGCTTTGTGGAAACAGAGTAGATACGGCATTCATTCTCACCAACCATTCTCATTTTAGTATACCACACTTCTACTGGGGGATTCTCTGGGTGTATCCAACACTTTTCAAGCAGGAAAATAATCTGTAACTAATCTTGATCCTTCATTTTTTGAGGGGTCCTTTTACGAAGCTGTGATAAAAAAAGGCCCTGTACTAGCAGCGGGGGCTGTGTTTGCCGTGCACTGAGGCCCTTTTTACCACAGTGGGTTAAAAAGCCAAAAAAAAAAGAAATGGCTATGCGGTAAGATTTCACTTACCACATGGCCTTACAGGGGCGGGGACCACTTACCGCCACCCATTGAGGTGGTGGTAAGGGCTCCCATGCTTACCTGGTGGTAACCGGGTAGCACACGGTGATGCCCAATTACTGCCAGGTTAGCACCTGCGGAAATATTTTTTCAATATTTCTTTGAGTGCTGGAAATACCATGTGCTGGGGGTGAAACTACCACCGGCACCCATGTTGAACCAGCGGTAGCTCCAGATTGGCATGCAGTAAGCCTGCGGAGGGCTTACCGCCAGTTTGTAAAAGGGCCCCTGAGTAAAAATGTAACCATTACTCTTTTTCTATATTGCATCAAAGCACGACCAACCAATGTGATCACGTTTTGAACAGGAAGCTCTGCATCAGGATTTGCACGCTCAAATTATTCCTCAATTTCCCCTGATAATTCACATAAGGGGCTTCAGAAAGGCAGCATAGGTACCTATCCAGCTCATAATCGAAAGTGATCGCCGGCCATTTCCCGACACAAATCGGGAGATGGCCGGCGATCTCGGAAAAGTGGCGAAATCGATATAATCGAAAGCTGCTTTTTTTGACAGCATCGCCGCTTTCCCGTCGCCTCGCCGGCAAAAGTTCAAAGGGGCGTGTCGGCGGTGAAGCAAAGACGGGACATGGGCGGGTATGGGCGTGGCTACCAGATAGTCAGCTTTCGCCGATAATGGAAAAAAGAATGACGTTAAGCAGTATTTTGCCGGGTTTACTTGGTCCTTTTATTTTCATGACCAAACCTCAAAAAGGTGCTCCAACTCACCAGATGACCACTGGAGGGAATGGGGGATATACTCCCCAGTGGTCACCAACCCCCTCCCATACTAAAAAAAATCAAAATAAAAACCTTTTTTGCCAGCCTGTATGCCAGCCTCAAATGCCACCTCCATGACAGCAGAATGTGTTCTATCCTTTGACAGCCTTTCCCTGGTTGTGATTTGGCTCTCGGATGAGTGTGACACCTTTTCTGCTAGGTGCACTGCAGAGTCACATCAGCAATGCATTGTGGTGGGTGTAGGGTAGTGGGCTCTACTCCCATGGTGCTTTTCCCTCTGCTAACTGGGTCAGAGTGTGCCCTGTTGTGTTTCCGGTAGTCCATGAGTTAGTGGCCATTTTTGTAAGGCAGTTTTAGATCCCTTTCATGTGTTACCCACGTTAGAGAACTTAGTTCTTACCTTGAATGTGGCTGAAAGAGGGCATTGTACACCATTCTACCAGCTCTGACCTACTGCTAATCTCAGTACCAGGAAGACTCTTTGCCAGTGGGGCACAACCTCTGATCTGCAGTTAACTGTGAGTAAACGTGTTTATTCAAATAAAGGACTTTTTCAAAGAGATTAGTCTTCAGGTGTGAACTGCTGTGCCAAGGTTATACAGCAGCAGTGCTTTTTTTGTGCCGGTACGCAATGGTACGGCGTACTGGCACCTTTTTTTTTTTTGCTCCTCCCGCCCCGTGAGTCCATGTCCCGCACGCAGTGCCAGCCCCCATTTCCGGCCGCTGCTGCTTCTCCTGTTGAGCAGCAGCGGCCGCTACACAAAGAAAAAGATTTTTTTAAAAACTTCAAACCTGGCTGAAACGCGGCACCCCGGCACTGTAGACAGCCATTAGGCATTGGCTGTTGCCCCGCAGCCGCTTCTCCTCTTGCCTCTACGTCACTGCGCTCCTCCAGGGTCTTCCTCCAGGGGCAGTGACGTAGAGGCAAGAGGAGGAGCGGCTGCGGGGCAACAGCCAATGCCTAATGGCTGTCTACAGTGCCGGGGTGCCGCGTTTCAGCCAGGTTTGAAGTTTTTTTTTTAATCTTCTTTTTCTTTGTGTAGCGGCCGCTGCTGCTCAACAGGAGAAGCAGCAGCAGCGGCCGGAAATAGGGGCTGGTGCCGCGTGCGTCGTGACTTTGCGCCGTTCGCAGGAAACTTGGCAGGGAGAGGGAAACCAACAGAGGGAAGGATTGGGGAGAGAGAGAGAGGGAAAACAGAGGGAAGGATTGGGGAGAGAGAGAAAGAGGGAAACCAACAGAGGGAAGGATTGGGGGGGAGAGAGAAAGAGGGAAACCAACAGAGGAAGGATTGGGGGGGGGGGGGAGAGAGAAAGAGGGAACCAACAGAGGGAAGGATTGGGGAGAGAGAGAAAGAGGGAAACCAACAGAGGGAAGGATTGGGGAGAGAGAGAAAGAGGGAAACCAACAGAGGGAAGGATTGGGGGGGGGGAGAGAGAAAGAGGGAAACCAACAGAGGGAAGGATTGGGGAGGGGAGAGAGAAAGAGGGAAACCAACAGAGGAAGGATTGGGGGGAGAGAGAGAGAGGGAAACCAACAGAGGGAAGGATTGGGGGGGGGGGAGAGAGAAAGAGGGAAACCAACAGAGGAAGGATTGGGGGAAGAGAGAGAGAGGGAAACCAACAGAGGGAAGGATTGGGGAGAGAGAGAAAGAGGGAAGGATTGGGGGGAGAGAGAAAGAGGGAAACCAACAGAGGGAAGGATTGGGGAGAGAGAGAAAGAGGGAAAACAACAGGGAAGGATTGGGGAGAGAGAGGGGAAAACAGATGGAAGGATGGGGAGAGGGAAAAACAGATGGAAGGATGGGGAGAGAGAGGGAAAACAGATGGAAGGATTGAGGAGAGAGGGGAAAAACAGATGGAAGGATGGGGAGAGAGAGAAAGAGGGAAAACAACAGAGGGAAGGATTGGGGAGAGAGAGGGGAAAACAGGTGGAAGGATGGGGAGAGAGGGAAAAACAGATGGAAGGATTGGGGAGAGAGGGGAAAAACAGATGGAAGGATTGGGAAGAGAGGGAAAAACACAGATGGAAGGATGGGGAGAGAGAGGGAAAAACACAGATGGAAGGATTGGGGAGAGAGGGAAAAACAGATGGAAGGATGGGGAAAGAGAGAGGGAAAACAGATGGAAGGATGGGGAGAGAGAGAGGGAAAAACAGATGTAAGGATGGGGAGAGAGAGAGGGAAAACGGAAGGATAAGGAGAGAAAGAAGGAAGATGCTGGATGGAAGAATGCAGAAAGAAATAGGGGAGACACTGGAAGGATGGGGAGAGAAAGCAGAGCTGCTGGATGGAAAAGGGGAATAGAGAAAGACTGGAGAATAAGAGGAAGGGGCATGGGGAGAACAAGGGTGAGGAAAAGATGAAAAGCCACAGGTAGATGAAGGAAATTAAAGAATGGATAGTAAGAATGAATTAAATCTGGACAGAGAGAGAGCCTGAAAAATATTGAAGAAAGCAAAGAAAAAGGAGACAAAAATGACAAATGGCACAGAAGAGTTAAGCGAAAACAAAGGAAAGGAGAATCACAGACTGGGACCAATATGGAAAGAAAAACAGTCACCAGACAACAAAGGTAGAAAAAAATCATTTTATTTTCATTTTAGTGTTTGTAATATGTCCAATTTGAGAATTTACATTGGCTGTCTTATTTTGCACTGGGTATACTGGAGCTGTAAGAGCTTACAGAGATTATTTATAATGAAAAAAAATCACGTTATTTTTTTCTCCTGTAGTACTGTAATATTTTCAATGATATCTGTTTATATGTGCCATGGCTGGTATAGGGGGTGTGGTTAATGTGGGTGTGGCTACCATAGGGGTGGGGCCATATGTGGTGACCCCGCCCATAATGAGTACCGGCACCTTTTTTTCTACAAAAAAAGCACTGTACAGCAGCAACAAGTCCTAGAGGCCTGCGTGTGTGCCAGGTCCCTGGAGCACTTTTAGTGGGTACCGCAGTGCACTTAAGACAGGCGGACCGAGGTCCATCCCTCCCCTACCTGTAACACTTGTGCTGGTAATGGGAGCCCTCCAAAACCCACTGTACCCACATGTAGTTGCCCCCTTCACCCCTAAGAGCTATGGTAGTGTTGTACATTTGTGAGTAGTGGGTTTTTTTTTGGGGGGGGGGGCTCAGCACCCAAAGTAAGGGAGCTATGCATGTGGGAGGTTTTTCTGAAGTCCACCGCACTGACCCCTAGGGTGCCCAGTTGGTGTCCTGGCATGTGAGGGGGACCAGTGCACTACAAATGCTGGCTCCTCCCATGACCAAATGCCTTGGATGTCGCCGGGTTGGAGATGACCGGCATTTTTTTCCATTATCGCTGAAAAACAAAACTGGCCATCTCCAACCCGGCGATATGCAAGGCATTTAGCCGAGCGAAACCGCATTATTGAAAAAGGATGGCCAGCCATTTTTTTTGACAATATGGTTCCGGCCAGTTGTAGCGCAGCCACCAACATAGATCGCCGGCGATGTTCAATTATGCCCCTCCACGTAACCTGGTCCTGGGGCTCGAGAGGTACTGCATGTCTGGTATTGAGACAGACATGGGGAAGCCACTGCTTGCCCTGGGATTGGTAGCATGGAATGTTGCTACTATTTACCACGTACTTGTGACCAGGATTGACCACTGTTGGAAACAGGATACTGGGATAAATGGACCATTGGTCCAACCCAGTATGGGTCTTAAGATAGAAAAAGGAGAAAGCATCAAGGGAAAGCAGTAGAAAAATATACAGAAAAGTATTCAAGAACTATGGCAGGGGGAGGGGAGGAGAGATGGGAACAAAAGGAACACATGAGGCCAGAAGACCAGAATGCAAGAAAAGAGAGAGATGCCAAACAATAAAAGCAAGCCAGAGACACCAAACTCATCAGCATAAAATATCTTCGGGCCCAGTTCAAAGTTTCAGAACCATAACATATCTCCCAATTGGGGGAGGGGCAATTCTATAACCAAATACCCAGAAATAGCTACCCTCTGGCATGTGGTAGGAGCCTATTCTATAAAGAAAAGTAGACACCTACTTTCCTTTATAGAATAGATATCAGTAACTTTGGTGTGATCACTTAATAGAGCTCCTGTAAGTCCAGGTGCCTAAGCTCCAAACATACTGTGAAGGGGAGGATAAGGGTTTTGAACAGATGGAAGTGGAGGAGGGAGAAGGAAGGAGGCTCAAGAGCCGAGGGAGACAGAGCAGAGCCTTACCTTTAATCATTCCTCAGAGAGAGAGAGAGAGAAGGGAAAAGGTAGTGCCCCCTAGAAAATGGAGGTGGGAGAAGGACTACATTTCCCAGCATCCCCGGGGAAAACCCTGGTATAGAGATTATTGGCCTCAGCATTCCCCGGGAGAAGGCTCTGACAAGGCAAGGGAGGGGCACCTGGAACATAATCAAGTAAGAGAGGAACAGCCGCCCAGAGTAGAGGAGAATGAGCCCATGGACTGGCAGGCTGCTGGAGAGAAGGAGCAGGAGGCAGGCTCTGAGGAACCCATGGACCTTTCTGCCTGGGCTCATGCCTTGAAAGCTAAACTGAAAAACCAGGTGAACTCTTGGTGTCAGAGCTGGGCTGAAAGTGGAAAAGGGAAAGGTCATGCGGGAGGAGGGTCAGTGAAGTAATAGAGTGACCCAGAAAGGGGGGGGATCTTTTCCTCTTTCTCAAAGGAGTTCAGGCTGTGTTCTTTGAAGAGACTGTGTGTCTGAACTAAGTGCTAAGGCACTAAGCACTGAGGATTTGGAACTGTTGGTAAAATAAACCTTCTTTTGTGTGGGGGAGGGGAAAGTAAGCTACAGTGTTTTTTTTTCTTTTTGTGGGCTGAGGCCCACCGAACTGTGTGTTGGGAACTGTTTGCAGAAACGCCGTGGGGGTGGACAAGATACAGGGATTCTTTTTTGGGGTGTGAAGTTGGACTACAGAGGAACCTATCTGTGGGGACTGTTAATTTGGCTCCAACTGATTTGTGCAGCAGCTGGAAGGGGACGTGGTTGTGTTTCTGCTGTACCTGGGCCCTGAGAGAAGAACAGGAGCAACTGTTTTTGAAGGGCTGCAGGATTCCTTTTGAAAGTTACTGAACTGTGAAGCCCTGACAATAAAGGAGCTTGGTGACTTTTACCTTTTGGAGTTTATTTTCTTTGAGCCCTGCCCTGTGGACTGCAGGGGGCCGGGAGGCTGAGTGGCCAGGGTGGAGGCAAGATCCCGAAGACCCTCGTGCGGAGGGCAGGATCTTTCACAATACACACGTAACTTACAGCATTTGACCCTAAATATTTTGCATTCAGGAGCTCAAAGGAAGTATCTAATATAAATGATAATGCAGGTCCTGATATTCCACCAGTGTCGATCAGGGTTTGCTGACCACCACCAGCATTATACCTGGAAATTCAATACTCGGCCATCTCTGGGCTCCATCATTGAATTTCCGGGTATATGGAGCCAGCCAAAGCCAAAATATATCCGGTTAAGTGTAGGGTTACCATACGTGTGGTTTTACCTGGACATGTCCTCTTTTTGAGGACATGACCAGGCAACCAGGCGGGTTTTGCCAGCCTGCCTGTTTGTCCAGATTTGCGGATGAATGGGCAAGCTGGCAGGTGGATGGGTAGGTGGGCATCCTATCCTTCCCTCCTTTACCTTAATGTGGTGCCCTGGTGGTCTAGTGACCTCTTCAGGGCAGGAAAATGCCTTCTCTTTCCTGCCCAGGATGTCTGAGGATTGTCTTTCTCCTGGTGCCAATTCAAAATGGCTGCCGAGAATTCAAGCTGCAACCTCGTTAGACTTCCACGCCGGGGGGGGGGGGGGGGGGGGTTTAGCATTAAATCTAAGCTTCCAAATTCCAGACCATTCCTCTAGCTTTGCAGTCCTTCCTCATGTTATCCACACCATCAAGTGTGTCTACCCTATTGCAGATTTTGGTATCATCTGCAAAGAGGCAAACTTTACCAGACAGCCCTTCAGCAATATCTCTTACAAAAATGTTAAAAAGAACCAGCCCAAGAACTGATTCTTGTGGTACATTACTGGTAACATCCTTTTACTCAGAATGAGCTCCTTTTACCAGTACCCTCTGTCACCTTCCACTCAACCAGTTCCAAACCCAGTCAGTCACTTTAGGGCTTATAGCAAAGGCATTCATCTTATTTATTAGTCTTCCTTGCGGAATCGTGTCAAAGGCTTTGCTAAAATCTAAATACTCTATCATCTAGGGTTCTCTCTCGATCCAAAGAAATTAATCAAATGTATCTGACAAGACTTGCCTCTAGTGAAACCATGTTGCGTTGGGTCCTGTAATCCATTGAATTCCAAAAACTTTCAAATATTAATTGATGAACTCCATAGAAAGGAGAAAGAATAAATGATTGATTTATAGTTATGTTTCATTTAACAATATCTAATTGTTTAAATTAATGGTACATATTCAGTGAGGTATGTCTATTAAAGTGCGTTAAGAAATGGGCTTAGTGCGTTCTAACATGGAACTTTTCCGCACGCTAAGCCCATTCATAGTGCGCCCAGAAAATATGGTATTTTTAGTATTTGCTTTTCAGGTCATGGGGGAGCCCTTACTGTCTCCTATTTAGGAGGCACTAAGGGTTCCTGCATTGTGGATACGCTAGCCAGTTAATGCATGCTAATGTGAATATGCTAGTTTAATAGCACATCCACGCCTTTTTCCTGCTTATGACACACACCCTTTCCAAAAATATTGAAAAAAAATACTGCAATCTTAGCACGCATTAAAGATTAAACTAATGCAACAAGCTTTAGCTCATCCTGCATTAGCTCATTGTGGGCATGCTAAACGTTTATTAGGGCTTAACATATCTCAGTGTGTGGTTTCTCTGTTGTGAAGGTAGTGTAGTTTGTTACTGGCTGAAGTAAAAAACTATAGTGTACCATCAGTGATGAGACATAGCAGAACGTACACACAAATCTATCTTTATTAAGCATTATCCTAAACTTAGGATAACTCAAAAAAGTAGAAGTACATGTTCATTTATTTGTTAGTATGTTCACAAGGCGAACATTTTTGGTTCCTTGAGGGGTTTTTTTTCATGATTTTTAGAGTTTTTGAATTATCTCCTCATATGTATTTTCATAAAAGTTTTTAAACATATATTAGAACTTTTTAACATGTCCTAATTGATTTAATGCATGTTAATACATAGGTTAATGCGTATTAAATCAATTTAGCATGTGCAAAATTTTTAAATGAACTGAATGCATACTAATAAATGCAGATTCCTACTCATTTGTTATACTATTGTACATGATTTCCTTTTGCAGAGATATGTTTACGTGGTGCTATCCTTTCCCTCAACACTTTTCAACAATAAGATTTTGTGTGGACAGTAGAGGGCACATTATACCCAGGGAGATGAAACAGTGAGTTAAAACAGCTGCATTCCCAGACTGTAATGTTAACAAATTGTACTTTATGAAAGGTTTGCTAGCTTTGCAGTAAAAAGAATGAACCAAGAGAGGAGAAACCCATTCATTTTTCACTGCAAAATGTTTAGATGTGTTAGAATTAAGAACACAAAAGGGAAAGAGGGAATCACATTTAGTTTAGAATGGTTTATTCTTATATATTACCAATTAAGAACCACTGAGGCTAGTTTTGTGTTGTCTGAAGTAATTTATTTATTTATTTATTGGTGCTTATAACCCATATAATCCGAATGTTAATTATTCAGTTCTATGTGGCTTACAATAATTAAGATTAGAAATTCTTATAATATATTTTTACAAGTATGAAGAAAACATAAACAGTGAGATTTTGAAAAGAGCAAACAAATAAAGATATAACATTTGCTGTTTAGTTCATTGTCTAACAATGCAAAAATTTGTTAACTTGCCAGATTCTTAATCTTATTGCCATTGCTTTGCATCATATTTGTAAGACTTCTTTTTGTCAGTATGACTTTATAGAGTCAATTTAACTGTCAATGAAATCAAATAGAACCATTACAAATTCTTTTGAGGGAGATAATCATGTTCACACCAGACCAGGTGGTCTAGTGATAATTGCAATGGGCTAAAAACCAGAAAAGCCAGTGGTCAATTCATTATGTATGTACATATAAAATAAAATTTAATATTTAAAAGTGTGATGTCCATCTATGCATTTTTACAGGCTTTTTCTGAAATGGGCAATATTGGGATAATTATGCTTGTTGAGTTTAATTATGAAAATCTATGGGTGGGAGATGACTTAGGGCATGGAAGATGATTGACAGGGGTGTAAGGCTGAAGGTCTATCTAAGGTAGAGATGGACAACCTCGGTCCTTGATGGCCACAACCCAGTCAGGTTTTCAGGATTTCCTCAATGAATATGAATAGTTAAGTAATTAATCTGAGTTCCTATATTTCAATCCAGTCACTACCATTGATAATATACTATATAAATCAAGCAAGGTGGAGGAACAGGGACCACTATGGTGTTATTGGATGTGTTGTGTTGACCATGCTTCTTCCTTGTTTACTACTAGTGCATGGCCATTAAAAATAAATCAGCATGTGACACCTATTAGCTTATCATGCGCTAATCAGTTGGTGTGCAGTAATGTAACTGCACTAAGGGGTCCTCTTATCAAGCTGCCGTAAAAAGGGCCCTATGGTAGCTACGGGGCCATTTTTGCCACACTCCAGGGCCCTTTTTACCGCAGTAAGTAAAAAGACCCTAAAAAGACATGGCCATGTGGCAAATGAAGCAGCAGCTCTGCCAAGCGGAGCGAAAGTGGCATCATACCCTTACTCTCTCTCAGAGAATGTGGGAATTCATTGCCAGAGAATGTAGTAAAAGTAGTTTGTGTAGCAGGGTTTAAAAAAAAAGGTTTGGCCATGTTCCTAAAAGAAAAGTCCATAAACTATTATTAATATAGACTTGGAAAAATCCACTGCTTATTCCTGGGAAAATCAAGTTAACGTATCTGGATTTCAAAAAAGATTTGGACAGGTTCCTGGAGGAAAAGTCCATAGTCCACTATTGAGATAGACATGGGGGAAGCCACTGCTTGCTCTGGGATTGGTAGCATGGAATGTTGCTACAAATTGGGTTTCTGTCACATACTTGTGACCTGGATTGGCTACTGTTGGAAGCAGGATACTGGGCTAGATGGACCATTGGTCTGACCCAGTATGGCTATTCTTATGTTCTTACTAGATATAAAGTACTGGCACGTTCTCATAAGGCCTCTCTCCTCTTTCAGAAAAAGACTGCTATTCAACTCAAATACCTACATTCTCTAAACTTTATCAGATTCTTCGGAACCTTACTGCCTTCTGTACACCTCAAAAACCTGTTTGCACAGCTCCTGATGCTCAGTCCCTAGCTAACATTTTGTAAATACGATTCTCAATCTTTGTGCCTCCTTCACCTCAACTCAGCCTCTGCCCCCACTTTCATCTTCTTCACCCACCACTATTTTGCAAGCTGATGCTACTTCAGTCACATCTCACCCAAAGGAAATCATGGCAACCTTTACTCTTCCCTCCCTTCCAGAACTTAGCCGACATTCAATCGATGAAACCTACTACAGCGCCCTGTGGCCCTCTCCCTTTTCATCTCGTTAAGCGGTTCCTGCCTGCATTTCCCGTACATCCATTCTATGGTTACTCTCTGTCCATGGGTGTAGTCCCTGCTAGTTGGAAGTACGCATGTGTGCATGCTAAGCTCAAAGATTCCTCCCAATCTACTGATGATCTGGTGAACTATCGTCTGATAGCAAACCTTCCCTTCTTGGCTAAACTTACTGAGTCTATAGTTCATTAGCAGATCTCTGACTTGGTCTCTAAAAATCAGATCCTACATCCACATCAAACTAGTTTTCACCTTAATGATAGTACAGAAACCACTCTGCTCGGTATAACAACCTATATTTACCATCATCTTGACAAGTTCCGCTC
Source organism: Microcaecilia unicolor (assembly GCF_901765095.1). Lineage (NCBI taxonomy): Eukaryota > Metazoa > Chordata > Amphibia > Gymnophiona > Siphonopidae > Microcaecilia > Microcaecilia unicolor. Next base: position 476,370,593 of record NC_044033.1, on the reverse strand, counting down.
AGTTTTACTGCTCTCTCTTGATCTTACTGCTGAATTCAATTTAGTAGATCATCCCATTTTGCTCTCGTCTTTACTTAGCAGAACTTTGAGACAAGGCTTCTAGTTGATTTAGTTCTTATCTAGACCAATATACCTATACAGTGCAGACCACTCACTCTGACTCTCCTCCTTTTTTTTTCTTGCCTCTGGTGTGCTGCAAGGATTGGTTCTGGACCCTCTATTGTTCAACATCTTTTTAGCACCGCTTCTCACTCTGATGCACTTCCTTGGATTCACTGCGTATGTCTATGCAGATGATATTCAGTTACTCTGTACTCTTGATCCTACCAACTTACATGAGATCTCTGTCCTCAACTCTAAGCTTATGCAGATTACTGACTGGTTTTGGTCCAATAAATTGGAGTGGAGGAGTGGCCTAGTGGTTAGTGCAGTGAACTTTGATCCTGGAGAACTGAGTTCAATTCCCACTGCAGCTCCTTGTGACTCTGGGGAAATCACTTAACCCTCAATTGCCCCTGGTACAAAATAAGTAAACCACTTTGAATGTAGTTGCAAAAACCTCAGAAAGGCAGTATATCAAGTCCCATTTCCCCTTTCTAAACCCTAAAACGTGCAATCTTCTTCTAGTTACTGGTGAAAACGAGATTTTGATTGGCTCTCCATTATTTCTCTGTCATACTCCTGTCCCCATGGTGTCCAGTAACAGAATTCTTGGAGTCATCCTAGATAGTAAACTGTTCTATTGCAAGCATCTCTCTTATGTCATCTTTCGGTCCTTTTATAAATTAAGGCTCATTCGCTCTATTTGACAACTCTCAATGTCTTGGTCCACTCTCTTATCATCAGTCAACTTGATTGCTGTAATTCTCTTTCTAAATTGCTTACACAGAAGGATCAACTATTTCTAGCTGGTCCAAAACACTGCAATTAAATTTATCCATGATGCTCGGAAGTATGACCATATTATGTCCCTACTACAGGCTTCCCACTGGCTTCCACTCTCTTACCACATTACTTATAAAATCTTACTCTTGATTTCTAAAATACTGTCCACTGGAGACCCCTCATTTCTTGCTTGTCTACTATCTCACTATATCTCAGCTTAATCTCTTCGTTCTTCTACCCATCACCACTTGATTGTCCTTACAATTCGAGACATTTCCATTCCAGAATTAGAAATTCTGTCTTCTCTATACAAGATTACTTGCATTAAAAATGGCTTAGATTAAAGTTCTTCTGTATATGATAGTATCCTACTCAAATGAAATAAGAACTAACAGTGTACAATTAAATCCAATTTCCAACATTACTCCAAAATTTTGTTTTAATTGTTGGTAAAAAAAAGGACCTCAGACAATGCTATATAATAAACAGTCACATTCAACTTATGGCTTGTTTTTGCCACATCCACTATGTGGCTAATTGTGGCATATTATGAGCCCAGATAATCATCAGTCCAAAAAACCTTCAAAATCTCTCTTTATTGAAATTTCTATTTTCTATTTTTCTTCCATTTCTACTGCATTTTAATATCTTGAAATTGAACCTATTCTTCATTGCTGACCCACACTATGCTCTTGTGCAAATCCTTAAAAGTCATTTCCTTAAAAATCATTTCTTCATCGCTAACATTGAGCATAATTATTCATCAAATCGTACTTATCTTTGTCTGGTGAGACTCCTGATTGGCACCTGTTTTGCCTGACCGGCTTTATCAGAGGATCTCACATCAAAATCTGCAATGAAAAAAGTTCATTAAACTTCTTTGATGTTGCAACTTTCTGCATAAGAATACAATATCAATTCTGCTCACTGTGGAAACACTTTCCGTTCTCACAGCATGAAATTTCAAATACACAGATCAAAGATGGCGCTGCTACTTCAAAAGAACGCCAAGCTTTCACAACCAATCACCAAACAGAATGGGCACTGTTAGTTCCGATTGGATTAATCATCTGCACCTCATCACTCCAATGTGTTGTAGTACAATCCTCACTGCTTATTACAGAAAGCAAACCCAATTGACAGATGTATTGAAACCAATGGGTTCTAATGATTTGAGTTTATATCCAGTGTTGTTCTTTCTGTAACAATTGTCAGTCTCTGTCTTCTTCTCTAATGTGGTATGATGTATGATCAATAACCAAACATTGAAATGAATCAAAACCATGCTTTGCCTGTATACAATGACTTACTAAGGATGCCCCTGGTTTTGACCTACATGTGCAAGAACTGTGTTCTGTCATGTATATTTCTAGAAGCTGTCGCAAAACGTAAGAAGTATTTTTTGCTGTCTACTGGATTAATGAATACATTGGTTTCATTAGTGATTACACATGTTTTACATGCACCACATTTTCTATGTGCTACCATATTGCTTGTATCATTAGTCTGTGGAAGTAGTGCTGGACTTAAAAGTTCTTTGAGATTTTTTCCCCTAGTTAAAGCTACTCTAAAACTATGTTGTGTAAAAGCTGGATGTGATTTCAAAATGTCAAAGTTAGTTTTGATAATGTTGGCCACCTCTTCTCCTCCTTTCGTAAAACGTAGTACACATGTACTCTTGTTAACCTCTGTTGTTCTTACTGTGTAACAACAAATCTCTGTTGTTATAGTTTGCCTGTTTGTAGGCTTTTTTAAAAATGGGTTTTGGATAATGTCTCTCAGAAAGACTATAATACAAATGGTGTGAGTGTCCTTTGAAATTGTTTTGCTCAGTACAAATGTGTTTAAACCGTAAGAACTGAGAATATGGAAGATTTTCCTTCAGTTTCTTCAGATGACAACTTCTGAATTCTAAAAACGTATTTCTGTCCATAAGTTTTGTAAATATTGTTGTGATAAAACCCTCTCTATTGGAACGTACTTCCACATCTAAAAAATGAATAATCTCTCTTGGATAATAGCTGGTAAATTTTAAGGCTTGATTACATTGATTCAACCACTGTACAAAAGCACCAAATTCTACTTCGATACCCAATCATAATACAAATATATCGTCTATGAACCTACGCCATAATTTAATTTGGCTCTTAAATGGGGATGTTATAATCCATTAATCTTCGAATTAGCACATGCACAAGTTTGTTACGGTGGGAGCAAAAGTAGCTCCCATCACTACTCCTGTTGTCTGTTGATATATTTTATGATGAAGAACGAAATTGTTGCAAAGTGCTAATTCCACTAATTGCACTAAAAATTCAGTCAGCACTTCATGCGGTCTTAGACACTTATCTAGAAACTTTTTGATGACCTTCAGAGCTTCACTTTGGCCTTCTGTACAGTTGAAATCCTCCAAAATATTTAAAAAGATCCAGAGTTTTGGAAACAGCTTCTGGAGCACATCAGATCACAACCTTCTTTAGAACAGTTTAAGACTGAACTCAAAACCTACCTCATTTTGAAGGCATTCCATTGTCCTTTGCTGCCTCATACATAGGCTCTGGCACCACTTTGCTCTGAGATTACTCCCTCCTAATGTGTCTCCCTACCCCTCTATTCTATTATGATTATTGTAGTTCTTCCCCTTTCTCCTTCGTTCTGTGTTGTCCTCTTTCTTTCATCTGTCCTTATATTAGTCTGTACGCCGCTTAGTTGGTTTTACTGATAGGCAGGATAGCAAGTTCTTAAACTTGAACTTGAAACAAGATTATTCTTACCGCATGGCCATGTTTTCTTTCAATACTTTGGCTTTCAGCACATAATTTAGTTTCATATTTTGCTTTGTTGAGAAGTATTATTTTCTTCTGTCTTAATCTATGATTGTGATTTTATTTATTTATTTATTTGTTGCATTTGTATCCCACATTTTCCCACCTATTTGCAGGCTCAATGCGGCTTAAATAGTGCAGCAGTGGCAGTCACCAATACCGGCATGAACAGATACAAAGTGAGGTTATGACAGACTAATGATCAGAATTGATAAACATATTGGGGTCAAGGGGAAGAGTAGGTTATGTCCAATATGAACATTTATATTGTTGTGTTGCGGGGTTAGGCATTTAGGTTGAGTCGTTTGAGTATGCCTTTTTGAACAGGTAAGTCTTTAGGAGTTTCCGGAAGATTAGGTGGTCGTATGTTGTTTTCACAGTGGTCGGAAGCGCGTTCCATAGTTGTGTGCTTATATAAGAGAAGCTGGATGCATAGGTTGATTTGTATTTAAGTCCTTTGCAGCTTGGGTAGTGGAGATTTAGGTATGTTCGTGTTGATTTAGTTGTGTTTCTGGTTGGTAGGTCTTCAAATCTAAACTAAAAGCCCACCTTTTTGATGCTGCTTTTAACTCCTAACCCTTGTTCACTTGTTCAGAACCCTTATTTTATCATCCTCATTTTAATTATTATTATTATTTGTTGCATTTGTATCCAACATTTTCCCACCTCTTTGCAGGCTCAATGTGGCTTACAATAATATTCCCTTATCTCTTGTTTGTCCTGTTTGTCTGTCCTAATTAGATTGTAAGCTCTGTCGAGCAGGGACTGTCTCTTCATGTTCAAGTGTACAACGCTGCGTACGTCTAGTAGCGCTATAGAAATGATAAGTAGTAGTAGTACTATGAGGTCTATCATGTATCCCGGGGCATTGCCGTAGATGATCTTGTGAACCAGGGTGCAGATTTTGAACGCAATATGTTCTTTGATTGGGAGCCAGTGTAGTTTTTCTCGTAAAGGTTTGGCACTTTCGAATCTTGTTTTTCTGAATATAAGCCTGGCTGCTGTGTTTTGAGCAGTTTGGAGTTTCTTTATGATTTGTTCTTTACGTCCCGCGTAGATTCCGTTACAGTAATCTAGACGGCTTAGTACCATGGATTGTACTAAGTTGCGAAATATTTCCCTCAGGAAGAAAGATTTCACTCGTTTGAGCTTCCACATTAAGTTAAACATTTTCTTTGGATTTTTAATGGATTTTTCTTATACTTTCAGTGTGTGGTGGTGGCCAAAAAAGCAAATAGGATTCTAGGAATTATTAGGAAAGGGATGATAAATAAGACCAAGTATATTATTATGTCTCTGTATCGCTCTATGGTGTGACCTCACCTAGAGTATTGCGTTCAATTCTGGTTGCCGTATCTTAAAAAAGATATAGCAGAATTAGAAAAGATTCAAAGAAGAGTGACCAAAATGATAAAGAAGATGGAACTCCTCCCATATGAGGAAAGGCTAAAGAGGCTAGGGCTCTTGAAATTTGAAAAGAGACAGCTGAAGGGAGATATGATTGAGGTCTACAAAATCCTGAGTGGTGTAAAACAAGTAGAAATGAGCTGATTTTTTTTTATTCTTTCAAAGGGTACAGGGACTATGGGAGGGGATGGTCTCATGGAGATACTTGTGAAACAAATAGGAGGAAATATTTTTTCACTTGCCGAGTAGTTGAGCTCTGGAGCTCACTATGGGAGGATGTGGTAACAGCAGTTAGCATATCTGGGTTTGGGAGGGTTCCTGGAGGAGAAGTCCATGGTATGCTATTGAGATGGGCATGGGGAAGCCACTACTTGCCCCGGAATTGTTTGAGTTTCTGCCAGGTACTTCTGTCTTGGATTGGTCACTGTTGGAGACAGGATACTGGGCCAGTATGGCTATTCTTATGTTTCACTATTTAATTAGCACATTTGATATACAACTGAGGCCTTCAAATAGGCATATAGGGCCCTGATTACTAAGCAGTGTTATAGGCGCGTTAACATTTTTAACGCGTGTTAACCATGTACGCGCGTTAACCATGTATGTGCCTACAATATCCCTATAGGCGTCTGCATGGTTAGCACGCGTTCTAAGTGTAGGTAAGCTAAAAACACTAACGCACCTTAGTAAACAGGGCCCTAATAGGCTCACAATCTAAGTAGTATAGATTGTTTTTGGGGAAATTGAGGGCTAAGTGACTTGCCCAGGAATCAAACCTGGTTCCCCTCTCTGTACTAACCATTAGGCCACTCCTCCACTCCACTAGTAATTTAACTCTGTGTTTCTGACTTTCTCTGTGACACAACTATAAGCTATGAACTTAAGGGCTGAAATTTAAAAAAACAAACTGAGGAGAAGAGCATAGTATAATCAACCAACTTTGTGTCATTTATTATAATTCTTGCACTGTACATTCTGCCCCCCTCCCCCCGGAGAATTTAACAAAAGATCTATAAAAGAGAAAGTGAGAAGTGAAATTTGAGAAGCTGAGTTCTTCTGACATTTTAGTTCCAGTGAAATAAAGAATTTTTCGGTATCATTTGCATACATCAGGTACTTAAAAGTTGACTGACAGCCTGGATTTGTGTCATTATGTGGGTGTTACAATGTGGCACATTGTATTGTTTTGTAGCTCTCTGTGTTCCATTTATCTTATTGTACTGTGGAAATTTATTTACCAGTTTGTTGTTCTTGCTTTAATCTTCCATAACCAACCTTTATTTTCTTAAATTATATTGAAGAACTTATTTAATATGGTACTGCACGCTTTACATATTTGGCTAAAATCAACTTTAATAAGTTTGCAACTAGTATAATGTTTTATTTTGGAGTGAAGTATTTTGTTGTTGTACTGCTCAACTACACTTTCCACATATAATCCTGGATTCTATATATGGCGCACAAAATTATGTGTGCAAATTGGGCATGTGTCCAATTTGTGTGCACAATTTAATTGAGTAATGAACCAAATAGCACCAATAATTGGTCGCAAATACTTATTGTCATTAATTTGCAAAGATTTGAATTTATGTATGCATCTTGCTAAGCACTATTCTATAAAGATGTGTACATAAATTCTTGTGCATGGATCTGAAATGGGTTGCAGCCATGGGAGGGGCATGGGTAGGTCATGGATGTTCCAAGAATTTGCATACAGTGTTACAGAATATGGCAGATCCATTTTAGGCACAGGGATTTACACCAGATTTCAGTTGGTGTAAATCCTTGTACCTAAAAGTTAGGCATGAATCCTCATGCTAGGCATTATTCTATAAATAGTGCCCAACTCGGAGTGCTGTTTACAGAATCCCGCTCATTTTTTTTGGTGCTGATTTTTCGGCACCATACATAGAATTTGGTCCTTTATATTTAATGAGAGTTCTCATGTTTAATACTTAAATTGATTCTGTTATCCATTCTGCCTTTTTGACTCTCCATTGTATTCGTGCTGTTCGTCCTTTTCTTTCTCCACAGTCTCTGCGAACTCTGCTTCTCTCTTTGGGCATCTCCCAGATTGACTATTGCAATTCCCTTTATGCTGGCCTCCCCTTTTCCTCCCTCAAACACCTTCAATTAATTCAGTCTACAGCTGTCAAACTTATTCACCGAGCACACCGCTTTGACCACGTCACCTCCTTCCTCTGCCTTGAACATTGGTTGCCCATCTGCTCTCAAATTAACTTCAAACTTCTTGTGCTAGTTTTCAAAGGTCATCTCCCCTCTGCCCTTGCCTATCTGCACCAGCTTCTGACTCCTTATGCCACATTTTCTATACTCTTCTTCAGACAACTTACTATGTATCCCCTCTTCCTAAATCTCACTATCTCTCGTGACACTGCTTTCAGCTACCTTGGCCCTAAGCTCTGGAGCTTCCTTCCCTTTTCCCTCAGGTCCTCCCTTTCTTTTCCCTCGTTCAAAGCTCTCCTCAAGACTCACCTTTTCTCTCTGCTTTTTGAACCTTTCCCCTCTTAGGTCCCTCTCTTGTCTCCATGTTATGCCCTTTTTTCCCTAGCTTTGACTCTCCCCCCTTGTCCTCCTCACTGTTTTTTTTTGCTTCATCATCTGCATGGCACTGCTGTAGTTTTGTTCTGTCAACCTCTTACTTCCCTGTTTGGATCTATTTGCGGTATATAAAGTTCAAGAAATAAATAAAAAATAAAATAAATCTGAAGAACAATGCTGTATTAATGTTACCCCACCTTTCTGGAATCAAGACTGGCCTTACTGTTACCAAAATTCAATTAATACAAAGACTAATATACCTCAGACCAGGATTGAGGGGAATACCTTAAATAAACTGACCTTATTCAGATGGGCTAACTCCAATCTGAAGGAATTTTAGGTAAATTTGGATTTAAGAATCAGAGAAATGCTACATGATTCTTTAATGGTGTATTACAGAAGTAGATTTTAAATGTGGAGGAGCATTTTTGATATGATATCCAAGTCTGACTTTGGACATTTTGCACAAAACATCCAAAATCTGAATAGGAAAGAAGGTCATTTTTGAAAAAGAAAAACATCTATCTTGTTTCCCCCCTGAAAACACTGTTTCAAACAAGGTTTAGTGCTTTGGACATTTTATTTTTTGGTCTATTTTTGACCCCCCCCCCCCCCCCCAAAAAAAAAAAAAAAAAAAAAAACTGAATAAGTGCAAAATGTAGATATTCATGCCATATGGGATATAGGAGGAGCCAGCATTTTTAGTAGATTGGTTCCCTGGAGATCCCAGGAGAGCCTAGAGAGCACTTCTGTGCACTTCATGAAAATACTCCCAGGTGCACATCTCACCTTTGCTCCCTTATCTTGTCCCCTGAACCCTCCAAAACATACCCAAAACACACTGTCCCCTACTACAATAGCCCTTATGGATGAAGGGGCCACTTATATGTGGGTACAGTAGGGTTTTGGTGACTATGGGAGCGGTCACAGTTTCCACCACAAGTGTGATAGGTAGAGGGAGATAGGGATCTGGTCCCCTACTCCATAGTGCACAGCACCTGCCACTACACTACTCTAGGGACCTGCATGCTACTCTAGTAGACCTGACTAAATCTGAGGCTATCATAGAGGCTGGTAAGTCATATTTTTGTTCAAGGTTTTTGGGGGTGGGGGGAGTCAGTGATCACTGGGGGGATATTAGGGGGGGGGGGTCATCCCTGATTCCCTCCAGTGGTCATCTAGTCATTTAGGCACCTTTTTGTGCCTTATTCATTCTAAAAACAGGACTAGCTCAAAACATCTGGATGGTTTTGGTTTGTTCTATTATGGCTGAAACACCCAAATCATGCCCTTAACCAGAGGCGTAGCTAGGTGGGGTGCCAGGGGAGCAACCGCTCCCCCAAATGGACTTCAGATGGTGATGGCACCTATTTTGCAGGCAGTTTGTTACATCTATGAAGTGCACGCATGCGCCTCTCTGCTTCCCATGGCGTCACAACCTGGCTATGCTTCTGCCATTAATATGCCCCCAACACCCCCCCCCCCTTGAGATTTGGATGCATTACAGAAGAACAGCATAGAAAAATGAGTGAAACTAGGTTTCAAAAATACTGATTTGGACATTTTTGTGAGAAAAACATCCAAATTCTACTTTATGCCAATTTTTAGATGTTTTTCTTTTTTGAAAATGAGCCCCCTAAGTAACAATTTAATTACAGTGTTCTCCTTTTCTATATCAGTACCGGATCTAGAGTACATAAACTGATTTTCTTAATAAACAACAGGTAAGCATAAGTTTTTAATTATCAACACCAGGATATGAGTAATATTTCTTACTGGTGTTTGTTCTCAAGAGAATGAGTAGGTAAATTTTTCTTTGTTTTAATTTGTGTATGTACTGAGCTCAAGTATTTCTTTGTGTTATGAAAATTAAATGTCCGTATGCTTGCTGAGTTTTTCCGCTTATCTGTTTTCCTGCTTTCTTGAATTACTTTATTTTTTAAAATCTTTTTTCAACCTCTTCTTCTTATACCTGTTTCTAGCTTTAAATTCAAAAGAATAAAAGAGACTCCTTAAGTGTGTGTGTGGCTACTGGTGTTCCTTCCTAAACAACGACTGTAGCGCTGTTAAGCATTAGCTAATGGAAAATAAAATATGATTTTGAAACCCTTATTGCTCAAGCCTAACTGTCTTTATACTTATTCTCTGTCTCACTAACAGGGAGTGCTTTGCAGGAGTCTCTGCAGGAACTCCCAAATACACACTTTCATACAACTTCTCAATTACAGAAAATTATTTTCCTTTAAAAACAGGATTTAAAATAGAGATTGCAAGCTCTTTGAGCAGGGACTGTCTTTTTTGTGTATGGTGTACAGCGTTGCGTATGCCTTGTAGCGCTATAGAAATGATAAGTAGTAGTAACATAACATAGAGGGGCATAATCGAACAGAAACGCCTATCTCCATGGGCGTTTATCTCCGAGAACGGGTCCGTGAAGGGGCGGACCGAATCGTATTTTCGAAAAAACATGGACGTTTATCTTTTTTTGAGCTGGGCGTTTTTGTTTTTCAGCGATAATGGAAACCAAAAACGCCCAGCTCAAAAACGAATAACTCCAAGACATTTATTCGTGGGAGGGGCCAGGATTCGTACTGCACCGGTCCACCTCACATGCCAGGACACCAACCGGGCACCCTAGGGGGCACTTTTACTACAAAAAAAAAAAAAAGGTAAAACAGCTCCCAGGTGCATAGCACCCTTCCCTTGGGTGTTGAGCCCCCAAAATCCCCCTCAAAACCCACTGCCCACAAGTCTACACCATTACTATAGCCCTAAGGGGTGAAGGGGGGCACCTACACGTGGGTACAGTGGGTTTGGAGGGCTCCCATTTACCAGCACAAGTGTAACAGGTGGGGGGGGGGGGGGGGATGAGCCTGGGTCCACCTGCCTGAAGTCCACTGCTCCAGTGACCTGCATACTGCTGCCAGGGAGGTGGGTATGACATTTGAGGGTGAAAATAAAAAGTTGTGAAACGGCATATTTTGTGGTGGGAGGGGGTTCGTGACCACTGGGGGAGTCAGGGGAGGTCATCCCCGATTCCCTCCAGTGGTCATCTGGTCATTTAGGGCACTTTTTGGGGCCTTATTCGTGGAAAAACAGGGTCCAGGAAAAGTGCCCTAAATTCTCGCTACAAACGCATATTTTTTTTCCATTATCGGCGAAAGGCGCCCATCTCTGATCGGCAGATAACCACGCCCCAGTTCCGCCTTCACCACGCCTTCGACACGCCCCCATCAACGTTGTCCGCATTCGCGACGGAGTGCAGTTGAAAACGTCCAAATTCAGCTTTTGATTATACCGCTTTATTCGTTTTTGGGAGATAAACGTCTATCTCCTGATTTGGGTCACAATATAGGCGTTTTTCTCTTTCGATTATAAGCAGGATAGTAACATAGTAGATGTAGTAGTAGAAATGTGCCACTCACTGAACTCTTTCAGCACAAATTTCTCTTTTACTTGGAAGGAAAATTGGCTACCAGAATTTATTTTTATGGCTGGAACCCTTCAGAGAAGAATTTCTTTTTGAAGTATTTTTTTTACTCTCAATTTTTATAATTTGAACTTTCAGTATTTATTTCCCTTTAAATCTTCTTTAAAGAGAATTATTTATTAATTTTAAATCTATCAAACATCTGATATGATTTTCTTCTCACTAACCAACCAAACTTTTCTTAATTTCAGTATGGTTTCTTTGTTATCTCCAACAGACAGTACACTTAGAGAATCTTTCTTATAGTTCTGAACTGAACTGTACAATAAGTTCACTTCACTGTTTGTCAGATATTTATATTAGCTCTGATCAGAATAATCAGACTTTCGGTTTATTTTAGAAAACTATCAAATTAGTAAAATATTCTTCAGTTAGGATGAATCATAGTAACATAGTAACATAGTAGATGACGGCAGAAAAAGACCTGCATGGTCTATCCAGTCTGCCCACAAGATAAATTCATATGTGTATACCTTACCTTGATTCCCTGCCTCCCAAACACCAGTCCCGCCTCCCATCACCGGCTCTGGCACAGACCGTATAAGTCTGCCCTCCACTATCCTCGCCTCCCAACCACCAACCCCTCTTCCCCCCACCTGCTCCGCCACCCAATTTCTGCTAAGCTTCTGAGGATCCATTCCTTCTGCACAGGATTCCTTTATGTATATCCCACGCATGTTTGAATTCCGTTACCGTTTTCATCTCCACCACCTCCCGCGGGAGGGCATTCCAAGCATCCACCACCCTCTCTGTGAAAAAATACTTCCTGACATCTTTCCTGAGTCTGCCCCCCTTCAATCTCATTTCATGTCCTCTCGTTCTACCGCCTTCCCATCTCTGGAAAAGATTTGTTTGCGGATTAATACCTTTCAAATATTTGAACATCTGTATCATATCACCCCTGTTCCTCTTTTCCTCCAGGGTATACATGTTCAGGTCAGCAAGTCTCTCTTCATACGTCTTGGAACGCAAATGACATACCATTCTCGTAGCTTTTCTTTGCACCGCTTCCATTTTTTTAACATCCTTCGCAAGGTATGGCCTCCAAAACTGAACACAATACTAAAGGTGGGGCCTCACCAACGAGTTGTACAAGGGCATCAACACTTCCTTTCTTCTGCTGATCACACCTCTCTCTCTACAGCCTAGCAACCTTCTCGCTATGGCCACTGACTTGTCACACAGTTTCGTCGCCTTCAGATCCTCAGATACTATCACCCCAAGATCCCTCTCCCCCTCAGTACCTATCAGACTCTCACCGCCTAACACATAAGTCTCTCTTGGGTTTCTACTCCCTAAGTGCATCACTTTGCATTTCTTCGCATTGAATTTTAATTGCCAAACCTTAGACCATTCTTCTAGCTTCCTCAGATCCTTTTTCATGCTTTCCACTCCCTCCCGGGTGTCCGCTCTGTTGCAACTATATAGCTAAACTTTACTTCAAATTTTCTAATTTAGAAAATGTGACTAAAACCATAAATAATTTTCTGAGATACATAATTATATAGCTCCACAGATATTCAATAATCTATCATTTGATTAGATCTATTTTAGATTATCATTCAGGGCCCTGTTTACTAAACAGTGTTATAGGTGCATTAATGTTTTTAACATGCATTAACCATGTACACGCGTTAAACGTGTATGTGCCTACAATATCCCTATAAGCGCCTACATGGTTAGCATGCGCGCTAAAAACACTAATGCACCTTAGTAAATAGGGCCTTCAAATACTCTTCCTTTTCCTCTCAACATATGAAGAAACAAATCTTTCAATAGAATTACTTTTTAAAACAAAACCTGTATATACTCTAGTCCTTAACTAGTTCAGTTAGAACTCTTTAACAGAATACTATTCAAATACTTTAGATAGTTTTTTTTTCTTTTTCCCATTCACATACACTTTCAGAACCTCTTGCTGCTTTCAGTTACTGTCAGCTTCTCCCCAACCATCACCCGGCTTGGGTTGCGGCCTTATCGGGGGCCAATGTCACTCATGTGCACTCGCAGTGATGCGGAGCAAGTGATGTCAGTGGCCGCATTATCAGCATATGCGCAGAAGAAACAAGGAAGGTCTGGTGACTCTGGGAAGTTCCTGGAGCTATAAAAAATCTTGAACCACCAATAATTTGTTAAAGTAAATGCCTGAGGGGTCCTTTTATTGTGGGCATAATTTATGTCATGAATTGTGTTTTGTTTGCAATCGCACATGCGCGGAAAAGCCCACATTTTAGAGCAGTGTCTGCTGGGAATTAGGGAGACCAGGTGCAGTGCCCAGAAAGCCTGATTCTGGCGCAATTTTTCACGCATGCATGTTTAATGCAGGGAGACCGGCACGGAGCCCTGTTCTTTTTATTAAATATAAAAAATATAATTTGAGAATATTTTAAAAGATATAAGGTGGCCAGAGAAGGTGCTGAGAGGTCTCTTACATTACTGTGTGGTTGCTAGGTAACAGCAAGACAGCAGAAACTTGCATTTAATAGAAATGGTATAGAATAAAAAATAAAATTCCCAAAGGTTGCCAAAGTTGACATTTTTTGATAAAAGCAAAGTTTAATGGTTGGTAACCTGAATTAGTGAGGTTTAATACAAAAACAAAGCTTATAAATATCATTTTTAATAATGTTTAGAAGTGGCTTCTTTTATTCTGTTTACAAGCCATATAATCTGCTAGTGGATTGGCTGCAATACTCTCCGAAGGAACCTGTTTGTAACAAATTCTAGCCTCCCTGTGCAACTGCAAGAAAGTTATGTGTGTGAATGGCAAGACTTTATTTGCATGCTATTCCTATTGGTTTGGTTTCATATGTAGTTGTATGCCATAAAAGTAAACAAGGAAAACTATGCACAGCCCAAAATTTGTGATTATTCTGTTGATAGCAAGTGACTTTAAAGTCCCAATAAATCCATGAAACCCTGTGCTAAAATAACCCAGCAATAGAAGCTCACATTGATAACTTCCACCCTAACTCTGTTAAGTAGAATGAAATGATCTATGAAGTCAAATGCTGCCAAAAGATGCAATGAGAGAAAAAGACTAATCTAATGTAATCTAATCTGCAGCTTGTATACCACACAATTTCCAGCTAGAGGTTTGAGGTGGTTTACAGGGTAAAGGTCACCAAAGGGTTAAAAGGAAGGAAGTGTGGGGATGGAAAGGGAGAGGAATATAAGATCACTGTAGGGCTCTGGTTCTGGCGACTAGCGAGACAGTGTGCAGGGCCAGTCTTAGCAACAGGGCCGCCGAGAGACTGGGCCAGGCCCGGGACAAGGCCACCCCCCGGGCCCCCCCCGAGGTCACCACCGCTCCCCCACCACCCGCCCCCCCCCCTCCGCGCACCAGCGGGCCCCTGCATTGAAATCACAGTGCCTCTCACCTCCATGTGAAGTCACTGCAGGCAGCAGCAGATTGCCTCCCTCCTTCGGGCCTCCTTCCCTCCCTGTGTCCTGCCCTCATCTGACGTAACTTCCGTGAGGGCGGGACACAGAGAGGGAAGTAAGCCCGAAGGGAGGCGATCTGCTGCTGCCTGCAGCGCTTTCACACAGAGGTGAGAGGCACTATGATTTCAATGCAGGGGGTCGGCCTGGTGGCAGACGGTTGACGATGGACAGGGCCGGTCTTAGCAACTGCAGGGAGCTGTGCAGACCAGTTCTCAGAGCCCACCCACCCCTCCCCAGTATACCCAAAATGACAGAAACCAAATTAGCATACAGATTCTGCATGCAGCACAATACCAGAAAAACAGAACATTGCTATACATTGCAAAATAAGACAGCAGATGTAAATTCTCAAATTGGACATATTCCAAACACTAAAATGAAAATAAAATGATTTTTTCTACCTTTGTTGTCTTGTGACTGTATTTCAGATCATGTTGGTCCCAGTCTCCGATTCTGTTGCTCTCTATCTGTTCCCTTAACTCCACTTCCAGGGTTTCCTTTCCATTTATTTCTTTACTTTCTTCCTTTCTTCTTCATTTCTTGCCCTACATCCATAGGTAAAAGCTGGGTCCTCCACGGACTTGACTGGAGGAGGTATAGAGTGGATCCAGCTTTTGCCTATTTTCTCCAGCCATGTGCAGTTTTTCTCCTCTTTTCCCTTTCCCTCATCTCCGTCAGGATGCATCTCCTTCCTCTCTCTTCCCTCTCCTCCATCCATGTCCAGCATTTATCCTCTCTCTCCTCCCCTCCATCCATGTTCATCTCATGTCCTCTCTTCCCTCCCCTGCATCCATATCCAGTATTTCAACTCTCCCCTCTCCTCCATCCGTATCCAGAATTTCTCCTCTCCCCTCCATCCATGTGCAACTCCTTCCTATCTTCCCTCACTTCCATGTCCAGCATTTCTCCTACCCTCCCCTCCATCCATTGCAACTCTCCTTGCTCCCCTGCCCTCCCTACTCATCCCCAGTGATTCTCCTTTGCTCCCTGTCCTCCCTCCCTTCCCCTCCATGTCCAGTGACTTGCCCCAACTTACCCCCCTTTTCACCCCCCTCCCCCGAGTTTCAGTTCCCAGCCCCAGCTATGCCCTCAGGTTTCCAGCACATAAGTGTCATAAATAAGCAGATAAAAACTAAGTGTTGAGCACCTGATTCCCATAAATGATGTCTGTTTTAGTGACCCCTTTACCAGGAGAAAAAAAAATGTCTGCACGAATACAACACGTGCTAGGGAGTCGCTATAAACAGCCCCTCCAAATGACAAATTACTACCAAAAGTTGTTCCGTTATTATACTTCCCCTGTGTACATTCCCATGCTGCACAAGTCGGCACATTTGAAAATATAAGTGAGAATAAATAAAAAAAAAATGCTACCCACAAATGGAGAACGAGGGACAGCCCTTCCTTCCTTCCAGGTCAGCCGCCCTGCATTTAAAAAGTTGCAGCGGCGGCGAAAACGCAGGCTCGGCTCGCCTCTTCTTTTAGCCCTCCCCCTTCTCTCTCAGCGTGCACTGTGCCGCCTTCGCGGAAACCGGAAATTGCATCAGTGCACGCTGAGAGAGAAGGGGGAGGGCTAAAAGAAGAGGCGAGCCGAGCCTGCGTTTTCGCCGCCGCTGCAACTTTTTAAATGCAGGGCGGCTGGGAAAAATGAAGCTGAGAGCGTCGCAACGAGGAAGGGAGCGCCAGGAAGTGCCGCAGGGCCCCAGGAGGTGCGAGGTCCTGATAACGGAGGGCGGGGTGGGACTCCGGCGCCGGGCCCCCCTGGAGGCCCGGGCCCGGGGAATTTTGTCCCCCCTGTCCCCCCCTCTCGGCGGCCCTGCTTAGCAATTGCGGGGCCCTGCTGTGCAGACCAGTTTGCTGGGGCCCCCCCAGTCCCGCCCCCACCCAGCCCCTTGTTGACAAGATATGCCTAAGACCAGCCCTGACAGTGTGGTTAGAATTTGTTGAATAGTAGGGTCTTTAGTTTTTTGCATAGCTGTAGATAGTTTGAATCTGAGTGCACTGTAGCCAGAAGGGAGCCATTCAGTAATGGCTCGAAAACTTAACAAGGAGTTGATCTGATGCTTATACTTTATGGGGGTCTTTTACAAAGTGGTACTAAGCCCAACGCGGGCTTACCACTTGCTAATCCAGAACTACCGCCTACCCAACATGGCTGCTGGAAGTAGTTTTGGCTGAAGAGCACCATTTCTGGAGCTCTGGAAATTTTTTTTATATATAGTGTGGCACTAACCTGGTGGTAATCGGGCATTGCCATGTGCTGCCCATTTACCGCTGGGTTACCACGGGAGCCCTTACTGCCACCTCAATGGATGGCGGTAAGTGCTCCCCACTGCATGGCTACACAGTGAAGGTTATCTTACCGCGTGGCCATTTTGTTTTGGGGCATTTTACCCGCTGCAGTAAAAAGGGCCCTGGTGTGCAGGAAAAATGACCCCTACCGCTACCACAGGGCCCTTTATCCTACAGCTTAGTAAAAGGACCCCTATGTTCTTAATGATGGGTAACTTCAGTAGTATGTTGTCCCAGAGTCTGGTTGAATTATAATGACAGTGGGCGAAGAGTTGAGTCTGCAGTTTGGAGGAGAGCCCATGCAGTATTTGAAAGACAATGCAGATGGTTTTGAAGATGATCCGAGCATGAACACATAGCTAGTGTAGTTCAGTTAGATGATCAGAGATGCTTTCGAACTTCCTAAATTGGAAGATCAGCCACACTGCTGTGTTTTGGATGAGTTGGAGTTTAGATAGAAGTTTGCTGTTCAGTCTGGTGCTTAAGGAATTGCAGTAATCTATGTTAGATATAACTTGCACCTGGACTCATGGACGTAGTTTGGGGGGGCAAGGGGGGAATTGCCCCCCAAATGCAGGGCTGGTGCATGCTGCAGGCAACTCTCCCTCTGTCTCGCCCTCAGCTCTCAGCTCCCCGACCGACAGCCCTCCTCTCCATTCCCCCCCCCCCCCCGGCACATTTAACCTTTTATTTTCAGTGGCAGCGATGGCAGTGAAGAAGAAAGCACTGCAGGCTCACCTCTAGCTTCTCCCTTCCCTCACACAGTGTCCCACCCTCACGGAAACAGGAAATGCATCATCGCAGAAGGTGGGACACTGTGTGAGGGAAAGGAGAAGCTGGAGGCGAGCCCGCAGTGCTTTCTTCTTTATTGCTGTCGCTGCCACTGAAAATAAAAAGGTTAAACGCGCCGGGGGGGGGGGGGGGTGGAGGAACAGAGAGGAGGGCTGTCGGGGAGCTGAGGGAGGGCAGGGAAAATCGCTGGACATGGATGGGAGGGCAGGGGAGGGCAGGGGAGAGAAGAGATCACTGGACATGGAGAGGAGGGCAAGGGGAGAGAAGAGATTGCTGGACATGGAGAAGAGAGGAGGGCAGGGGAGAGAAGAGATCACTGGACAGGAGAGGAGGGGAGGGCAGGGGACAGAGGAGAATTGCTGGACATGGATGGATGAATGGGGGCAGGGGAGAGAGGAATTTTGCTGGATATGGGTGGATGGAGGAGAGGGAAGGGGAGAATGGAGAGTTGCTGGACATGGATGGATGGATGGAGGGCAGGGGAGAGAGGAGAATTGCTGGACATGGATGGATGGAGGAGAGGGCAGGGGAGAGGAGAATTGCTGGACATGGATGGATGAATTGGGGCAGGGGAGAGAGGAATTTTACTGGATATGGGTGGATGGAGGAGAGGGCAGGGGAGAGAGCAGAATTGCTGGACCTGGATGGATGAATGGAGGGGGCAGGGGAGAGGAAATTTGCTGGCTATGGGTGAATGGAGGAGAGGGCAGGGGGGAATGGAGAGTTGCTGGACATGAATTGATGGAGGGGAGGGAAATCAGGAAGGAGATGCACATGGATGGAGGAGAGGGAAGAGAGGAGAAATGCTGGACATGGATGGAGTGGAGGGCAGTTAAGAGAGGAGAAATGTTGGACAAGGATGGAGGGAAGGAAAGACAAAGGAAGGAGATGCAAACGGATGGAGGGGAAGGGAGAGAGGAGAAATGCTGGACATGGATGGAGGGAAGGGAAGACAGAGGAAGTAGATGCACATGGATGGATGGATGGATGGGAGGGGAGTGAGGAGAAATGCTGGATATGTATGGAGGGGAAACTGCTGAATTTAAGGGCTGGATCACAACACTTTGAGGGCAGATGCTGAAACTGGAGAAAGGATAGGGACAGGGCTACAGCTGGTAGACAGGACACATAAGGACACAGGAGGATGGCGGACATGGTGTGAGAAAAAAAAAACAAATGGAAAGAAGACACTGCATAAAACAGAAGACACTAGGACCAAAGCGAATAGAAAAACTAAATGATCAGACAACAAAGGTAGAAAAAAGTATTTTATTCAGAATGTATTAATTGGAATATGTCAGCTTTTGGAAATGTGCATCTGTGATATTTTTCATGTAAGTGTCAATTTTTCTAGTATTGCTGCATGCCAAGTCTGACTTCTTGAGGTAACTTTCCAGTTCAGTACTTTGCCTTCATATTTTTTTTATTTCTAGTTTCTTGTGTCATATCTGTTGTCATGTGTTTTTCATGTGTGATCAAGGAGCAGTATTCTGCTAGTGTGTAGTATTATTTGCAGCTCTTTTTGTTTTTTTTTTTCATTAGGTAGTGTACTGGTGTTTTAGAGCCCGATGTAATTACAGTGCTGCCTTTCCATGCATAAGGTTGTAGCTCGTCCTGTCCTTGGAATTATTGCTGGTTTGGTTTGGTAAGGTTATGAGTGGGTTTTTGCACAAGTTTGTGTATAGTGTTTTGCAGTGGAGAGATTGTGTGTTGGCCTTACTGAGGTGGCACCAAAACATCAGGGTGTAGAGCCTAAATCATGACACACTACCTCTTGAAGGATCTACATATAGAGCTTATGCATTTCTAAGATCTACACTGGCAT
Source organism: Microcaecilia unicolor (assembly GCF_901765095.1). Classification (NCBI taxonomy): domain Eukaryota; kingdom Metazoa; phylum Chordata; class Amphibia; order Gymnophiona; family Siphonopidae; genus Microcaecilia; species Microcaecilia unicolor. The sequence continues at coordinate 476,351,071 of NC_044033.1, read as the reverse complement.
GGTATGGGAAAGGGGGTGGGGAAATACTACTGGAGAGGAAGAGGGAGTGCTGGGTAAGGAGGAAGGAAGGGAGAAAGAGCTGGCTTTTTTGGAAATAACCATAATGTATATTTATGAGATATCTCATACATATTCATTATGGTTATTCCCAAAAAAGCCAGCTCTTTCTCCCTTCCTTCCTCAATATTAGTATATATATATATATATATATATACAGTGCACTCCATTTAAGTGCACATGCTGTGTTTAACTGCATGCCGTACTTCAGTCCCGTTTTTGGCGCCATCAATTTCTATGGGGACAAACCGGTTTAGCGCACCACTGATAAGTGCAAGATTCACTTATATGCATGGTTTAAGACCACTCCTCTGAAGGAAAGACTCCGCATAAGCGCACACACAGAATATGGAAGCTGATTGGCACGTGACAAAGGGGCAGTAAATTTGAAATCTTGTTGGTTAACTGCCACAGGCAGAATAAGCAAAAAAATATTGTTAGAGTGTACACTGGAGTCGTCGTCATGCAACTGTAAGACTTTAACACTGGCTGAACGAATAGAAGTTCTTAAAAAATTAGAAAACAAACAAAGTCAAGCATCTATTACTAAAGAATATGGTGTCAATCCCAGTCAAATTTCACGTATCTTGAAGCAGAAAGATCAGCTTCTGGAAGACTGGCAAAACAATACAAATTCACACAGGAAATGAAAACAGGCGGGAAAAGCTGAGGATGTAGAAGATGCTCTTCTTCGGTGGTTTTCTCAAGTCAGGAGCAGACAGTTTCCTGTCAGTGGTCCACTGCTTATGAATAAATCTAATCAGCTAGCAGAAAGTATTGACTAACTGAATTCAAAGTCACTGTTGGATGGTTGGAAAGATGGAAGGAGAGGAGCAGCATAAAATTCAAGAAACAGCATGGTGAGAAACAAGACGCTGATGACTTTGGTGCTGAAAATTGGGTTGTTTCAGTTCTTCCTACCATCTTGAACGAGTTTGCACCTCGTGACATTTCCAATGCTGACGAAAACGATCTCTACTGGCAAGCGATTCCTGATGGAACACTTGCATTCAAACAAGCCAAAACTACAGGAAGTAAAACGTCGAAGGACCAACTGATGATCCTCCTTTGCCGCAATATGGATGGGAGTGAGAAGTTGGAACCACTCGTCATTGGAAAGAGCAAACAGCCCCGTTGCTTCAAGAATGTTAAGCGACTTCCTGTGTCATACGAGGCTAATGCAAATTCATGGATGACTGGGGAAATTTGGAAGCAGTGGCTAAAGAAGTTAGACACTAGAATGCGGGCACAAAAGCATCAGATTTTGTTGCTTTGTGGTAATTGTGCTGCACACAGTGATGATATTAGGCTAACGTCAAGGTGGTCTTCCTGCCACGAAACACTACCTCTCTGATCCAACCTATGGATCAGGACATAATAGCCAATTTCAAACAACATTATCGGGCTCTTGTGCTATGTCTTCTGATGAGTGTTATGGATGACCAGACTGGCAAGGATAAACGTGCTGTTGAACTGGCTCGTAATCTATCACTGTTGGATTCCCTACATATGCAGAAAGAAGCCTGGAATTATGTTACACAGGCAACCACTGCGAACTGTTACAAGCAGGCAAGCTTTGTTAAGGATGTGGAGAGGGACGAAAAAGATGCAGCTGTTGCAAACGCGTCAGATGAACAGGCTATTAACATCCCAGCTGGTGTTACTGAAGAGGAGTTTCATCACTATGTAGCTGATTACGATCTACAAACAGCTGACAGCACTGATGTCGAGATATGCGCCTACATGCAGGCAACGGCTGATGATGAAAGATGATGAAATGAGCAGCAAGGCACATGCTGACGAAATTCAACAATCTCCTGTCACTTTTGCAAGAGCGCTGGAGAGTCTCAACACCGTGCGGGCCTATCTGGAGGCCACTGGATGTCAGTGCTAAGACAATTTTTACAGTCTGGCAGGCGTGGTCTATGGAACTCAGACACAAGAGTGTGCAGAGGACTATGACTGATTACTTCAAGTAAGCCTAACGTCAGTTAACGGAGACTGTTTACTGTACGTATAATAAACAGTACTGTACATATGTTTATCATATGTCAAGCTTCTTTGGGTCACAACGGTTAAGTGCATGCTCCGGTTAACTGCATGTATTTCTTTGGTCCCAGACCCTTGCACTTAAGTGGATTGCACTGTGTGTGTATATATATATATATATGCAAATGAATATGCTAATATGCCCCACCCAATCCTTTGCCCCCCCCCCCCCCCCCCCCCCCCCAAATGAAACAGTCAAACTACGCCCATGCCTGGACTGGTACAGAAAAAAAGAGGTCTTTGGAAGTATGATCTGAATTATTTTAGTTCAAATAGGACTGTTTAAAGGTAGTTATTCTAATAAGGGTCCCATTATAGAACTGTCCTTCATGTGGTTGCTGCTAAACATAAGTGTTTTTGAATAGTGACTCATTAGTTTTCTTATGAGCCAAGGTGCAGTTTATCCTGACAGTGCTAGTTTCTCTTTTTCAGGTACAATTTTCTCTGCAACAAGTCTTAGAGGCTCATTCCATCTCTCCACTAATCTATTAGTCAATTCTTGTCATCCAACATTTCTTGTCTTCTTTTGGGCCCAACTAGTTGTGGGTCATGAGGCAGCAGTAGGCTGTGTATACATATTAGCTGAATTTAAGGTAAATGAACCAACCACGGCAGCTGGGCAGCTTGCCCATGGACCTGGCATAGTTAGGATTATTGCTAATGTACATAGTAGTTCTGCAATAAACTACATTTCCTCCTGTTTTAAGAATATGGCAGTAGTCACAGATAAGCCATTTGTTTCTATAGTAACCAGCTGTCATGTCATTGACCCCACTGGTGCTGGTTGCCATGGTAACCTCCAGCATACCCTCCTTGTACCATAGAGTGCCAGACACTTGAATCAAATGCACACTGTATGGCAAACGTGCTTTATACCCAGCTAGGGTGACTGTGTTGTTTGGATAGGTAAAGAAAGTGCAGTCACATGGATCGAAGTCTGGGCCCCGACAGCAACTCATAGGATCCGACTTTCAGAATGTTCAAATGAATATATTTGAGCTCAGTTTGATTACAGTAACTCACAAGTTTGATAACAGATTCTGGTTGCCATGAAAATCAGACCTTTGGTATCTCTTGACAACTGAGATTTGACACCTCTGCTTTACCACTGTATCTGGCATATGTCAAAGATTTCTATTCTATCATTAAGGATAAATCCAGTCCTATGTATCCATGCTTGGCCACAAGTATAATAATATAACAGGATATATTTAAAACATCATACTAAAAACAATGTATTCCTTTATAGATAAAGCTCAGTATTCCTTTTAAGACTACTGGTAACTTTAATTAAATTAATTTTTCCATTTAGAGGTTCACTTGATACTTTCAGAAGTGACAATGTACTGAATTTTTATTGCTATTTTCAAATGTGTAGCTTAAAATCTTAGACCCCAAATAATATAAGAGATTTAGATAGACCGATCTCCAGAAATGTTTGCAAAATAAATGAAACCATAATCCAAGATAAAGATCCAGTTATAACATCTGTTGCATACCCACTGAGCACTCTAATTAGGGCATCTGTTTATAAATCTGTGATAGTAATTTAACAGGAAACATGCAATAACATTTTATTAGATTTTGCCTGCTAAACTAATCTTTGTGACTAAATTGGAAATTAATATGTTAATTAAATATCATTATCACTTTGGCTGTCATGAATTTTATCAGGTCACCATTAAGTATCCTGCATACAGAACACTATGTACAGAAACGTGCATTGAATAGAAAGCAGGTTCTGACATTTTGGGTTGTTTAGAAATGAACACTAAAGCCTTTCAAAAATATTTACTTACTTTTTCCTGCTAAGCCAGTAAAATTGCCTCTTAATATTTATAAAAAGAAAATAAATCTGCAGTGTCAAACCATAATTCTTTAAAGCAGAACAACGTGTCACAATCTGGTGGCATCAGAGTTTTTTTTGGATGTGCAGTAAAAACAGTTTGATTAGAAGTGCAAACAATCTAGAGCTCATTTATCAAGTGCTTCTGTGACAAACATACCCTTGATGTGTCCCATCCCTTATGCCCACAGCTTCTGAAATCTTTTTGTATGCACAGACTAGATCATATTTCTGAAATGTAAAAGGTCCCGGTTTTATTTCCTGAAAATAATTTTTTAACAGGTCACCTAGGTCTGGATGGTAAACGGGCATCTACTTTCTGACCTATCGTCTAAAGACATGTGGAGGGGCATTTTCAAAAGAATGTCTGAGTCAGAATTGGGACATCTTGCTCATAACATCCAAAAACAAACAAACAAAAAAACCTATCCACCTCACAGCCATTTTCAAACAGGAAAGACACCCAGATTTCCTGTTCAAAAATATGCGAGAAGGACACCCTTAGGCTGCCCTGTAATAGTAAAAGGAAGCAAGTACCTATTTGTGCTGAAGCACTTGCTTTTTTTTTTTTTTTTTTTTGCCATTGCAGAGCAGCAGGCAGAGGGGATGTCTGTCTGGGAACTATGAAAACAGCCACACAAACATCTTTGCAGGATAGAGAAGTAGCCTACTGATTAGTGCAGTCAATTGTGAAGCAAGGGGCACAGGTTCAAGTTTGTTGTTATAAATGTGATCTCTCCAGGAACAGAAAAATACCTATTGTTCCTGAATGTACACCATTTCAATAGCCTTCAGGCTTGCAGCCTTTCGGTACAGTAAGAATTTTTCTGTCCCTTGAGGGAGACCCAGAAAAAAAAATTAATAACATCACAGTGGGATTCAAACCTGTGTCCCTTCATTTACAGCCCACTACACTAATCACTAGGCTACTCCTCTGACCTGCTTGTTGCTTTGTTCACAATGGCTATAACAACTACAGCTGATAGAGCCAGGTTTTCTTTTCCGCTTTCACTTTTAGGGGAGAGGGAGGAGGACCAATCAAAGCACCTTTTTGTAACTTGGATGTGACTGAAACAGGTCTAGATAAAAAAATATCCTTTTCATACAGAGACATTTCTTCCCATTCAAAAATCTCTGTTGGACGTCCTACTTTTGAGTCCTGCCTAATCCCGCCCAAAACATGCCACAACATGCCCTCTTGTTTTTTGGATGAACCGCAGTGTGAAATATCCAAATTCTGACTTTCCAAAATCAGGATTTGGACATTTTTAGCAGAAGGATGATTTTTTTAGGCATTTTGAGGCATCTATCTGCATTGAATATGAGTACCATAAGCGCATGTGTATTTTCATAAAATGCTAGAGGTAAACCAGCAGAAATGGCAACTAGATTGAAGACACGGGCATTTATACCTGCTCGTGATCATTAGTGCATAAAGAAAGCACATACTTTTCAACTCCACCCCAGAACATGCATACATGTGTGTCATGTAAAAGTACACAATGTTTTGTCACAGCAAGTAGTTTTGCTTGCCTTAATCCTGGAGTAAATGTATAAAATCCCATTTACACTCATAAAGCAGAGTTTTACTTGCAGAAAAGGCTTATAAAAAAATCAACCCTATATATCAACCTAATGGTGTGGAGGAGTGGTTGTTAATCCTGGTAATCTGGGTTCAATTCCCACTTCAACTCCTTGTGACCTCTCCAATACCCCAGGGATATCTATCTCTAGGGATAGAGAAAGTACATGCATATAAGGCCTTATTCTATAAAGGTCATGCTCCTAAAATTTATCACCCCAATATTCAGCCGGCAGTGGTCAGAGTTTTTTAAAATCCTGATTGTTGCAGCTAAATTATACCCCGATATTCAGTGCCTGGCTATATCCAGGCACTAGCACTATCGGGAGATAATTTGGGGCGGGCAGGCTGCCAGAGGTTATGTGGGCTGTAGGAGTATTTTTCTGCTCTCTCACCTTTGCTGGTCTGAGGCCTGCTAAGTCTGACCTATCTTTTACCATCTAATATGGATTCTATAGCCTGTGGCTTGAATATTTCAGAATACATCAGAAACCAACTTTCTACAAAGAAAAATTACTGCTTGGCATACCCATGATGACTTCATCCAAGGACACGTTGTTTACTGCTAACTAGCCTCCAGTTATCTCCTGGGAAAATGGAGGAACTTACTTCAGAGACAATTGCTCCAGAAGCATATGTGAGCAAGAGGGAGTCTGCTACCATCCAACTTGGGACTGATAAGAGTTTCTTTGCTAATATCAAAGCCTCTCTTCATGACTGAATTCGCTGGACAGAAGTACACAGTTTGTGATTGGTCCATAGGTATCACCTGAGCAAGAGGGATGCCAAAGTTGGACTGAAGAGGTAGAAGAACAGAAGACTTGTTGGTGGATAGATCATTCTCAGACTAACTAGAGAGTCTGATTTTCCTAAACATACCAGTGAACTGAATTCCTTGTGATAAAAGCTCAGTTCCCCTGTAGCACTGAGCCCTTACCCAAAAGACTACGTAATCAGTATACAAAGTAAAGACTTTGGATTTTATTCCTGGACTGAGATAGACTTGCAGAGAATTCTGCTAGAGTCTCTGGAGGAATCCAATTCTTCCCCACTGGACGTCTGCAATACGGACTGCAGGGTAAGAGCAGCAGGATTTATTACCTATAATTCAGGGTATAGTTAGTCTAAGGTTTTTGTCTGTGAAGGACTGGTTTGTCTCAGGATTTGTGGTCTGTCGGATAATTCGCTGCAAAGAGTATGCAATCTACTCAGGATATCTATAAAGTTGTGTAATCACTCATACATATAGTTTTATATAGTTGCAATCATATGTCTTATATATATATATATCTTGGTGATAATCTATATTTTTGTAGTGCACAAGTATATATTTGTAACTTGTTTTGCATTTGCCATATTGTTGTTTTTATATCTATAATAAATAATATATTTCATCTTTGGCGTGGTTTCTTCATTGATAGTCAGTCTGGCAGAAACCTAAGGGCCAAATAAGAGGTACACTCATTCCCTAGAAATGTGTCTAGAATAATTGCTATTTAGTCCCTACAGGACAAGGCCAATATTCAGCCAGGACCAATAAGAGTTATGTGGCCCTGGCTGAATATCCGGCTGCCCCAGCCCGCATAACTTTTTTTTTTGTTTAAAAACAAAAAACCCAAACCCCCCTCCCACTCCAATGTCCCCTCTTGCCCTTCTTCCCTCCCACCAGCGTGCATTAAGACCCTCCCTCCACAAGACCCTGCATCCCTGCCTCCCCCAACTGTGAAGGTAAGCCCCCGGGCTTACTTACATCCCTGGTGGTCCAGCGGGGTCATTAGGGGGCAGGAGTGCAGCCCCCACACTCCTGCCCCTTGTGAGACATTGTGGAAGCCATTTTACTAAGGCACCACAAGGGCAGCAGTGAGGGGGCAGTGCTCTTGCCCCCAATGACCCCACTGTACCACCAGAGATTTAGGAAACCTGGGGGCTTACCTTCACGGTTGGGAGGAGGTGGGGCTGCAGGGTCTTGTGGGAGGGAGTCAATGCACACTGGGAGGGAGGGAAGGAGGGAAAGAGGGGACATTGGTGGCACCCACATAGCTAAGTGGCCGGCTCTTGAGCTGTCCTAAATTAAGCTGCTTAGCTATGCGGGTACCAGCACTGAATATTGCCCTACTGTCACTTAGTAAAAGGGCCCCTGGGTGAACTAATAGATGGAGTTTTAGTGCTCTGAACTTGGCCAGACAGCTCAGTTCAGTATTTAGTCCAATACAAAGGAACCAGGTGCATCAAACTGCCACAGTGAACCCAGTCAGGTACACCATTTAGACTGCAAGCCCTGTTAGACACCAAAATACCTACACTACCATGCCTGTTTTAACTCACCTTGAGCAGAGTTGGAAAGGCAAATAAATAACATTTATCTGTCATTTGGGGCCTAGTTAATTGGTAGCACTTTCCTCCCATAACATTTATGGGCATAGAGAGCTTTCTTATCTTCAGCTGCAGACCGCCCAAGTTTAAAGGATCAATCTTGTTTTATATACACACACTTGCTGTCCCAGGCCTAGAGAACTACTTCTGCTGTTAGGAAGGATAACTAATGGTCATTTTGCCTTTTCAATCACCACATTAATAGATATGTCTGATACCATGTCCAATATGTGAATCCCATAGGGCTAGTGCCAAACAGTGAAATCTTCAATCAATAATTTCCCCATTCATTCTCCGTCTGTTCTTTTTTGGAACTCTGCAGCTCCCTTCCTCTCTCCATATTCTCCCAAGAATGATTTTGGACCAAATAATTAGTGTCATGAGCTGAATCACATGAGCATATCATATGACGGCCAATTTATAATTAGAAAAACAAAGAGAGAATAACCCCATATAATATATTATTTTCCATTTTGAGCAAAACATTTAGGGGGTCTTTTACTAAGCCATGGTAGAAATCAGCTGGGGGTGAATGCCGAGATGCCCATAGGAATATAATAGGTGTCTCGGTGTTTACAGCCAGCTGATTTGTACCGCGAGCTAAAACGCTACCGAGGCTTAGTAAAAGACCCCCTTAGGAAGGCAAATTAAAAGCAAAATCTTGAACAACTAAATGAATTCTTGGTGCAGTTCTATAGATCATAATTGATCACTGGTTTCCCCTGTACTTCTTTTGACTAAGAATTCCCTATGTTTTTCCGAGAATTTCCTGAATTCATTTACTGTTTTTGTCTCTACCGTCTCAACTAAAAGGCCATTTCCATAAAACATAAATATTTCCTGAAGTTGCACTTGAATCAGCCTCTGCGGAGCTTTGTCTGTGACTTTTGTGTTCAGATACTCTTTCCTCTGGAAAAGGTTTGCTTTTTATGCATTTATACTGTTGAGAGTTTTGAATGTATCCTATCCCCCTGCCCCTCGTCCTCTCTAGCGTGTACATATTTAAGGATGTAGTTACCAACGTGGTCTACTATTAGACGTGTTATTTTATCACTAAGTTTTGACTCACCTTATGTCCCAATGGTCAGCTGCTGAGCTGGCTACTGTCTGCATTGTTTCTTTCTTGTGTGTTTCAAGCCTCACTTTGGGTTCAGTGTATTTCCTGTTTATAAGGAAGTGGTGCACCTTCATTCAGTGCCTTTGCAATGCCAAAGGTCTCCAGGTTAGTTAGTGTGCCTGTGTGCCTGTCTGCACTTCTGCCTTGTTCATTGTCTGTGTGCATGTGGGCACTTCTGTCTTGATTTCTTATTTAGGGTGCCTGTGTGCACTTCTGCTTTTCTGGGTCTGCTTATGTGCTAGGTTCAGCCTTCAGCCATAGTCCTGTTGTTTCTCTGTGCGGGTCAGCTTTGTATCCTGCCTAGTCTGCCTTGCTTGTTCTAGTCCCCTCTACCTTAGCTTCAGCCTTAGTTCTGTTGTTTGTCTGTGTGGGTCAGCTTTGTATCCTGCTTGTGTCTGCCCTGTTTGTCTTCAGATCTAGTCCCCTTCCTGCTTGTCATTGCCCTGTTTGCTTTCAGCTTCTGTTCCTGCCAAACTTGTTTGAAAATCCTGAATTCTGCTTGAGTATCCTGAATCCTGTTCCTGCCAAGCTTGTTCCAGTATTCTGTATCCTGTTCCAGTCAAACCAAGTTCGTTCCTGCATCTGGTTCCTGTCAGGTCAAGTCCGTTCCAGCATCTGGTTCCAGCCAAGCCAAGCTTGTTAATCCAGTCCTGCTTGGGGGGGGGGGGGGGGGGGGGCAGTTGCCTCCTGCTGCCGCTCGACCCTAAATTTAAAATAAAATTATTTTCTCTACCTTTGTTCTTTGGCAATTTAATTTTTCTAATTGTGTAGGTCCCAGTCTCCAGTTACAGCTTTCCTGTCATCCCTTAGCTCTCTTTCCAGGGTCTCCTGTTCAATGGTTCTTTTTCTCTCCTTTCCTATCTTCCTCAGTTCCAGCACTTTATATATTTATTGTTTATTTATTTATTGGATTTATTAACCACCTTTATGAAGAGATTCACCCAAGGCGGTGTACAGTAGATACAGTTTAACATAAAACTTATAATTTTAACAGCATAACTAGAGTAAAATAACCAAGAATAAACATAAATACAAGAAATTAGGTAAACTTGAAAATAGTAAATTGAAACCTAATAATAGAATTACTATGAAACAGTATCAAAATGTACACATTGAACAGCACTGGAATTCAAATACCAGAGATATAATACAATGTTAGCATAATACTAATGATAAGCATACATTAGAACATTCAACTAACATAGATATGATGCTAAAGATTTTCTACAATATGGCTTACCATATAGCTGGGGGACTAAGAGCAGATATATAATGGGAACAAGATCCGTGGTACAGAGTCAGTTGGGATAATTTGATGGTTAGTTAAAGTCAAGGCAAGTTCGTTGTATAGTTAAGCAAAAGATAAGGAAGATCTAGGTTAAAATTTGTGTAGCAAGCTAGTCAAGGTGTAGAATGGGTGTTTAGTCAGTCACCCTTTGTATTTAAGGTTTGGGAGAAGAACCAGGCTTTCACCTGCTTCCTGAAGTAGAGGTATTCTCGAGTTATACTCCTGAGAATGTTGCTGGTGGGTATCACATCGTACAATTTCTTTTGATGAAGGTACAGACAGTGATGATTCTTGAGAGGACCTTAGAGGTCTTAAAGGTGTGTAAAGGTCTAACTTATTGTTTAAGTACTCTGGTCCATTTTGTCTGAGGACCTTGAAAATCAAACATGGAGTTTTAAATTTAGCCCTGTAAGGTACTGGTAGCCAGTGCAGCTTTTGCAGGAAGGGTGTGATGTGGTCACGCCATTTGCAGCCTTCTATCAGTCGTGCTGCAGCATTCTGAATTAGTTGGAGCTGATACAAACTCCTTTTGGTTTGGCCAGTGTACAGGGCATTACAATAGTCTAGTCATGATATTATCATGGCATGGACCACTGTGGTCAGACTCGTCTTTTCAATATATGGAGAGAGATTTCATAGCTGCCGTAAATAATAGAGACAATTTTTGAAGGTTATTTGAATTTGTGGGATCAGAGCGGGTGATGAGTCTAGCAGTATCCCAAGATTCCTGACCTGTGATTTTAGGGGGAGTTCATACTTCCCAAAAGGTATTTTGAAGTTGGGTATTTGTCCACTTGTGTTTGGTACCCAAAGAATCTGTTTTATTTGGGTTCAGGCAAAATTTGTTGTTTGCCCATTCCTGAGTTGCAGTTAGGCAGGCAGTCAGTTTACTCAGAACTGTAGGTAGATCTGGTTCAGTGGGTATGAATAGTTGTATATCATCAGCATAAATGTAGAATTTTGTGTCCATTGACCGAAGCAGCTCAGCCAGAGGCTTGAGGTAGATATTAAATAAAATGGGAGACAGTATGGATCCCTGTGGAATCCCACAGTCCAGTGCCCAAGGTGATGATGTGCTTTTGTTCAATAGAACTGATAGTTGTCTATCTGACAGATATGATTTGAACCAAGTAAGTTCTGTGCCACTGATATCTGTTTCTGCCAGTCTTGTAAGCGTGATATTATGATCCACGGTGTTGAAGGCTGCCAAGAAATCGAGCAACAATAGTATCGAGGCAGATTCCCTGTCATGGTTTCTGTGCAGATCATCAAGAAGGGACACAAGAACTGTCTCTGTTCCGTACCCAGGTCTGAAGCCAGATTGACATGGATCTAGCCAATTACTTTCAATTAGCCAATTACTTTCATTATCCAACTCTGACACTGATCTTTTTCTTTCAGCTCTTTTCTATTTTCTGCCTTTCTGTTAATTCAGATTTCATTCATTCTTACTATCCAGTCTTCAATCTCCCTTTTTTCCCATTGCATTCACCTATAGTTTTCTACAGCTTTCTCTCATCCAGGCCCCCCCATTCCTCTTCTTATTCCCCAGTCTTTCATTTACTCTTCCCTTTCTTGCTCTACCATCAAATATCTCCTTAGCATGATCCCTTCTCTCCCTTCCCCCTCATCCAGTACTACCCAATTATCTTTCTCTGTATGTCTCTTGTCCTCCATCCATTACTCTGTGTGTATGTGTGTGTGTGTGTCTTTCTTCTCCCCATCTAGTATTCCCCCATCTCTCTTCCCCATCTTGGATTACCCTGTTTCTCTCTCTCTTTCTTTTCTCCTCCATCCAGCATTACCCCATGTCTCTCTCTCTCTTTTCCATATCTATTTTTTTGTTTTGTTTATTTATTTAGTTATTAGGATTTATTTACCACCTTTTTAAAGGAATTCACTCAAGGTGGTGTACAGCAAGAATAAGTCAAACATAAGCAATAGACAAAGCAGCAAAAATATTCAAACAATAATACAAAGTATGGCATAGAATGCTACATTTCAATGTCAACACATTACGTAATAAAACATTTTCATAGACAGCCTAGAGTATGAGCAAAGATGGAACATATACAGTGGTGGAAATAAGTATTTGATCCCTTGCTGATTTTGTAAGTTTGCCCACTGACAAAGACATGAGCAGCCCATAATTGAAGGGTAGGTTATTGGTAACAGTGAGAGATAGCACATCACAAATTAAATCCGGAAAATCACATTGTGGAAAGTATATGAATTTATTTGCATTCTGCAGAGGGAAATAAGTATTTGATCCCCCACCAACCAGTAAGAGATCTGGCCCCTACAGACCAGGTAGATGCTCCAAATCAACTCGTTACCTGCATGACAGACAGCTGTCGGCAATGGTCACCTGTATGAAAGACACCTGTCCACAGACTCAGTGAATCAGTCAGACTCTAACCTCTACAAAATGGCCAAGAGCAAGGAGCTGTCTAAGGATGTCAGGGACAAGATCATACACCTGCACAAGGCTGGAATGGGCTACAAAACCATCAGTAAGACGCTGGGCGAGAAGGAGACAACTGTTGGTGCCATAGTAAGAAAATGGAAGAAGTACAAAATGACTGTCAATCGACAAAGATCTGGGGCTCCACGCAAAATCTCACCTCGTGGGGTATCCTTGATCATGAGGAAGGTTCGAAATCAGCCTACAACTACAAGGGGGGAACTTGTCAATGATCTCAAGGCAGCTGGGACCACTGTCACCACGAAAACCATTGGTAACACATTACGACATAACGGATTGCAATCCTGCAGTGCCCGCAAGGTCCCCCTGCTCCGGAAGGCACATGTGACAGCCCGTCTGAAGTTTGCCAGTGAACACCTGGATGATGCCGAGAGTGATTGGGAGAAGGTGCTGTGGTCAGATGAGACAAAAATTGAGCTCTTTGGCATGAACTCAACTCGCCGTGTTTGGAGGAAGAGAAATGCTGCCTATGACCCAAAGAACACCGTCCCCACTGTCAAGCATGGAGGTGGAAATGTTATGTTTTGGGGGTGTTTCTCTGCTAAGGGCACAGGACTACTTCACCGCATCAATGGGAGAATGGATGGGGCCATGTACCGTACAATTCTGAGTGACAACCTCCTTCCCTCCGCCAGGGCCTTAAAAATGGGTCGTGGCTGGGTCTTCCAGCACGACAATGACCCAAAACATACAGCCAAGGCAACAAAGGAGTGGCTCAGGAAGAAGCACATTAGGGTCATGGAGTGGCCTAGCCAGTCACCAGACCTTAATCCCATTGAAAACTTATGGAGGGAGCTGAAGCTGCGAGTTGCCAAGCGACAGCCCAGAACTCTTAATGATTTAGAGATGATCTGCAAAGAGGAGTGGACCAAAATTCCTCCTGACATGTGTGCAAACCTCATCATCAACTACAGAAGACGTCTGACCGCTGTGCTTGCCAACAAGGGTTTTGCCACCAAGTATTAGGTCTTGTTTGCCAGAGGGATTAAATACTTATTTCCCTCTGCAGAATGCAAATAAATTCATATACTTTCCACAATGTGATTTTCCGGATTTAATTTGTGATGTGCTATCTCTCACTGTTACCAATAACCTACCCTTCAATTATGGGCTGCTCATGTCTTTGTCAGTGGGCAAACTTACAAAATCAGCAAGGGATCAAATACTTATTTCCACCACTGTAGATAGATAAGATACAGTAAAATGAGTAAGAAAATCAGGGAATTGATTTAAAGAAAGTTGCCAATGAGGTCAGAAAGGTGCTTGAACATTATCTTAGCTAGGGTAGGATTATGAAGTAAATGTTTGAACAGAAGCCCATGGAGCCTGATCTCAGGTAGATCACAATGACTGACATTGTGAGCCTTGACATGCTCTTTGAGGGTCAAGCCTGCCTCTGCATATGCAAGAGCGCTCCAATTTGCTATCCATGATTTAGGGGGAAAATTATCAAGCAGTGGTAGGGCATTCACACATGTATTAAGGGAATTAATATGGGCTATTTGAAACTTATAAAATATAGTCTATAATGATCAGACCAACTGACTGAGATCCAATGTTGTCCTAGCATTAACCCCTCTCCGTACCCTATCCAGGATTACCCTGTTCTCTCCCTGTCTCTTCTCTCCCATCCAGCTTTACCTTGTCTCTCTCTCTCTAGTCTCTTCTGCCCCATCTAACTACCTATTATCTATGTGTCTTCTGCCCCATCCAGCATTATCTATTCTCTCTCTCTTTCTTCTCCCCCATTAAGCATTGATCTCTCTCTCTCTTCTCCTCTATAATTACCTTTTTCTCTGCTCCCCTCTCCCAATCCAGCATCACCTGCATCCATTCCACTTACTCTCTTGCAAAAGCAGGCCTGAAACAGTCAGCAGTAAAAACAAGTCAAAGATGAACAGGACCAGTTTCCACCACACGCTGCCCTGCCGCTAGCTCTGCCAGTCCCACCCCTCTGATGCAGAAAATTTACATTAGACGGGGTGTGACCAGCAGAGCTAGCAGTGGCACATGGAGAAAACTTGTCCTGTGCATCTTTGCATTGCTTGTACTGCTGCCGCAGCGACAGTGCTACCAACCTGAGATCATTGGCCCCAAAGTTAGGAGTATATACCTTTTGAATGCTGAATTTTCTTAGAACCAAGTTGAAAAGGGTGGGTGCACCCTGTTAAAAAAAAAATAAGAACAAATGAGAGGAAAAAAAGGAGACCTTTCATTCAGTGTCAATGTCCCTAATAATAGACAAAAAGGATTTTGTTTAATTGTGAAGGGGTTTCACACACAAAAATTGAACTTGAATTCTGTGAAGCAATAGAAACCTGTGGACAGAATGTTGGCAAGCATCTTGTCACTATTTTAAAGTACCTGCCAGAGCACTAGAAAATTCCTGTCAGCAATTCTCTGAGTGAAGAAAAGATCTAGTTTGATACTAACTACACTGATTTAGATAACTAGCAACTCAATCTATCATCTATTCTTTGTAATAAAGTCAGACAAACAGCAATGATAAAATAATACTCCAAACTTGGCAAATAAAAAATTTGTGAGAGAGAGTGTGTGTGTCAATGGAAAGAGGTCATAGAGGGGCATAAGCATCCCAACACATGCCAAAATGGTGTTACCGCATGGTTCTTGCAGTAATTTCATTTTTGGCATGCATCTGATACATGCGTCCGAAAAATTCCCTGTGCAGTTTCGAACAGCACTGAAAAATTAGTGTCGGAACAGCGTGGGGAATTTAAAGCCCTAACGATAAAAATTAATAGCATGCAAATGTATGCACACTATTAGTTTTGTTCATTGGGGGACTTCTGCAGGAGGTTTGTGCCTGGGCATGCATCCAAGGGTGTTTGGGGTGCACTATACTACCAGAGTAGATCAGTCTAGGGTTGCCCACTGGGCCACCAGGGAATGTTTTTTTTGGTGTCTGGGGGAGGGTAGTCCACTGGGTTACTAGGAAAACTTGTCTTTGGGGGTTTAGGGGAGCTGGAGGCCCACTGGACCTCCAGCCCCCTGTGTTCGGGGTGAGGGGGGGGAACACGTAAGCAAGCAAATGCATGATGGACAGGGCTCCCCATTTCTCCCCAATGCTCCGCAAATCCAAATGCCAACCCCAAGCTGGTGTAGGGTTTGACGTGGGAGCAGTGCCAATGTTCGGCATGCTGCCTGCTGAGCATTGGGGAAGAATGATCTGCATGCTACTTGCAGTCATAGTCAGCGAGCTCATTGTTTTATGTGCTCACTGGTTCCGATCATGGAGCAGGAGCAAACGCGGGCATTAATATGGCTCTAATAGGCTCTAGCGCCTGTGTTTACTTCCAATCATCGGGGCATTTGAGAGTTATGCTTCTAAATTGGTCTTTTTGGAAATGTACTAGGGCTGAGTGCCTACATTTATACTGAGATCTTCACTAAAACACTAAACTCCTAAATTTAGAAGCATAAAAAGAGGGTGGCAAAAGGGGCAGATTTAGAATCTGAGAAAAAAAATAAGTTGAGAGCTTAGTGTAAATTTGGTATAAAAATAAAACAAATGCTTGCCCGGGGTTTGATGAAGTCCAGGGAACTGGCGTGGCCTGTAGGTGTTGGCTACAGCTGGTTGCCATGTTGGCGAGTGGCTAGTGGAAGCTGCAGGGTCTGTAAGCTCCTGATGCTTCGCAAGCTGCTGTCCACTGATTTCTTTCCCCCAAGATGCAAATCAGGAGAGAGACAGCACTGATGCTGTTTGGTGCAGGCCTGGCTGGAGAAGAGACTTGAGCTGGAAGCTGCCAGTATTGAGAAGGAACAAAGCCCAGCCGCAAATCTGGAAGTCTTGCAGCTGGGAAAAAATGGCACTCTGGGTCTGTCTGGGGCCTGGGCTTAGATCTGAATGGGATGGTGTCCAGGAGGTGGGGAGGGCATAGGAAAGCGGCACCCATCACTGCCACAGTCATAAGCGATGCCGGCGTATGCGAGTTTAACTGTGCATTCATAGGAGAGACACCTGGCCAGCACAAGCAAGCCTTCTGGTATGAGGAGACCTGGCAAGGTACGATATAGGCCGGGGAGGCTCCAGAATGGCTGTGGCTATGGTTGGGCAGTTACTTAAGGTAGCATGAGTAGAATCATAATGCCAATGACTCAAGCTATAGCTACTGCTGACTCATGGTAGGTGTGTTCTTTCTCAAGATTTCAGCAAAAAGAGCTTAACATTCTCAGTTGGTCCACTTTTTATTTGGGAGGGAGTTATTAAAGAGAGTGGATGTGTGCTAACTGTCTCTGAGGAAACCATAAAGCACTAAAATTTGTTTATTTAGAGAACATGGTTTAATAGTGCACTCAGGTAGTATGCAAATTATATAGCCTGTCTTTAAAAGTTAAACTGGTAAGTGATAGTGTTTATGCATATCCTCTCCTGATGAAGTAGCGAAAAAGAAAGGAATTCTTTGACTGTCGAGAGAGAGAGAGCTATTAGAACCATGTTTGGTGAAGGAAATCTTTGGATATGAAAAATCTTTTGGATGTGAAAGCGGGAGAAGCCATTTGTGAATATGAGACATCTCTACATAGATAGGAAGATATACTACAACGAGGATTGGCTCTGTGAAAGCGCTTTAGGTTATTTTGCTGGATGAAGCTAAGTAATTCTTCATTTTTTGGGGTGAACTGTCTATGTATCACAGGTTTTTTTCTCCCGATAGCATGAGTTTTGATTATTTTGAACATTACTCTTCTGATAATACACATTCTCGTTTGAGAAAATAGTTTAATTTTTTTGCTTGAGCATTTAGATTAAAGATTTGTCACGAATATATCCTCCGTTTTTTTACTGCAGAATGTTTTTTCTCTGTTGTTTAGAGTCATTTTTTTCTGCAGGTTTTTCAAAGGTGGGTGGTGGCCCGTGATGAAAGTCACCTCAGGTGTGTCCACTGAGTTGGTACCCTGGACTTATGAGGCCGGCATTTTGATAAATACAATAAGTGACCTTTAATAGATTTGCACAAGCGATATTAGATTTGTAGAGCAAATAAATACAGTACTTTCTGAAGTTATTGCTCTAGGCAGATTTTTTGTTTTTTGATAATTAAATAGTATACCATGCCATACTTTGTATTGTTAGTTGAATATTTTGACTGCTGTAATTGCCTATTGCTCATGTTTGATCTATTCTTACTGTATATCACCTTGAGTGAATTCCTTCAAAAAGGTGATAAATAAATCCTAATAATAAATTTACTTGGGAGGCGGCCTTAAAAGAGTCATCCTTCACCTAGCCAATGCATGAAAGACCTAGGATGTAAAAAATAAAAGAAAGAGATAAATGACTATTTCTGAGCAAACTGAAATGTGCACACAGAGATAGAAATAAACATAGAAATATATAGGCACAGAGACAGATGTAGATAGATAGATATATAGAGATAGAGAGAGAAGCTTAAAGGAAATAAATATATACCAGAAGAAAGACTGGAGAGGTTCCAGAGGAAGCAACATATACCTGTAATAATGTAAAGATATGTTAAAATGTTAAGTTCAACATTAAGATATTAAGGGCTTCTGTTATCAAGCTGTGTTAACGGTTTGATGATAGAGCCCATCAAAGTAATTGGGTTTTGTCAGCATTATTGTACCAGACACTGCAAGCGCAACTTGATAAAAGAGGCCCTGTTAGTTCTAAGACACCCTCTTTCAGCCCCGACTACACCCTCACTCAAGGTAGGCCTCCCCCAGGCATACCTAGTCTGTGGGGGTCTCAGCAGACATTTTCTAGAGGCGGCCATTAGGGGCAGGAGTGAGTGGGATTTGCTTCTGTTCCGATTACCCCCACTTGAACACTAGTAATTTTAGGTAGGCCCAAGGGAGGCAGGGAGGAAGGTCTTGCCTCATCAGGGGGTGAAAGGGAGGGAGGGGGTCAGAATGGGGTTGTTTGCTCCCATGGGATGGGAGGGAGGGAGGCGGGCTTAAAAAGGAGGCTGTGTGCTTTTGGAGGCAGGGAGGGGTTATGGAGAGAGCAGATGGCACCTGCCCCTTATGCAGACCCTAGCCACCCTTTAGCTGGGGTACACATAAGCGCCATATGTGGGTCCTGGCTGATTATTGGCTGGGAGTTGCATAAGCTCCAGTGGTCAGCACAACTGCAATTAGCTCCAGATATTCAGTGCCAGTGCCCAGATGTGGCCCCAGAACCAGCCCTTGTTGCACACCACTAATCACTTTTCTTTCCATAGAGTATATTCCAGAGTAACCACTCCCTTGTGTGATCTACCTATGAGGGAAACAGTGACACCCAAGAATTTAAGATTAGGTGTATAGATGATGACAATGTTTTTTCAACAAAACAACACAGATAGAGTCATAGGCGCCCGGTATAAGAGACTTGGGGAGTTTCCACGCCTGCTGCTTTCTTCCTAACATTGCCCCTCTCTTCCCCCC
Organism: Microcaecilia unicolor; assembly: GCF_901765095.1. NCBI lineage: Eukaryota > Metazoa > Chordata > Amphibia > Gymnophiona > Siphonopidae > Microcaecilia > Microcaecilia unicolor. Next base: position 476,331,863 of record NC_044033.1, on the reverse strand, counting down.
CGCCCCACCTCTTGCCTTAGGCTGTAGAGGTTTTCCTTCCCTGTCTCCTGTTTCCACCTCTGCCGTTCCTACAGTACTAATTATAAATCAAAGCTGTGCGGGACCGTGACTCTCTGCACACTGCAGCTGCTGCCTCCTCCTCCTCCTCTGCCGGCCGACCTCCAGGTTGCCAGCTGGGAAAATTTTTCCCAGCCCGAAACAGCCGTAAACCCAGCCAAAAAACGCCCGTAGCCAATCCCCGTCTTCCGCGTCACCGAACCCCGCCCCCCGCGTCACTAACCCAGCCTCCCACATCAGTAACCCCGCCTCCCACACCACTAACTCCGCCCCCTATGTCATCCCTGACGTCAGCCCCGCCCCGAAAGGCTTCTATTGGTCCAATTTGGACCAATAGAAGCCCCGGAAAAGCTTCTATTGGACCGAATTGGACCAATAGAAGTCCCGGAAAAAACCGCCGAACTCGCACAGCGGTGACGGGAAAACCGCCCAAAAAACCGCATCCTGCTGCCGGCGAAATTTTCCCGCCGCCGCTGGCGAAAACCCGCCCACCTGTCAACACTGCCGACCTCCAATGAAAGAGGAAGTTATAGCAGAGGAGGTGGGGTCAGCTAGAAGTGGTAGTTGCAGCGTGCAGAGACCCACAGTCCCACACAGCTTTGCTCTATAATTAGCGAGGCAGAAATGGCAACAGGAGGGAGGGAGCCTCTGCTTTCATAGGCATGGCTGTCGGCTCTGCTGGTCACACTCCTTCAATTTCCTGTTCCAGAGGGGGAAGGACTGGCAGAGAGCAGGCAGCCACACCTATGAAAGCAGAGGTTCCGCAGTTTGTTTTTTAAATTGCTGCTGCTCTTTAGAGGAGAAGCAGAAGGGTCTGCAGGAAGTTCAGAGAGAGAGTTGAGGTGCTGGTTGAAAGAGGGCAAAGAGAAAGGGGGGAGATTCTGTGGGGGGGGGGGGGAGTTGGAGAAAGAAGAGGCTAGCTACAAGGGGATACAGAGCAGAGGGACATGCTGGCTGAAAAGGGGGGGAGTAAGGTAGGAGAAACACTGGCTATAAAAGGTGGAGAGAAAAAAAGGGATATGCTGCAAGAAAAGGGGGAAATAGAGGGGAGTTGCTGGATGAAAGATGGAAGAGAGGAGTAAATTCTGTCAGGAAAGGGGTAGAGAGAGAGAGAGGGGAAGACACTGGCTGGAAAGGATGGGGGGAAATGCTGCATGGAAAGGGTGGAGAAAGAGAGGGGAAGATGCCACACTAAAATGAGAATGGATGGATGCTGAAGGGAACAGAGGAGAAATACTGGCTGAAAGGGATGAAAATGGGGAGATGCCAGATGGAAAATGGTAGAGGTGGGAAATCTGAGGGAGATACTGAATGGGAGAGGGAGAGGAAAGAATTAGTGAAAGACTGGAGAATATAAGGAAGGGGACTAGAAGAACTGGGCTGAGGGAGAGAGAAAGCTGTAGGTAGATGCAGTAAAAGAGAGAAATTGAATAGTAAGAATAAAAGAAATTTGGACAGAGAGGTGGAAAAATAAATAGAATAAAGCTGATAGGAAAAAAAATCAATGTTGGACACAGATGTGTTAGAGGAAATGAAGATGACTGGAGGAGAGAGAGAAATGACAAACAGAGAGAAAGCCCAGTGAAGAGAGCTAAGAGAAGACAAAGGAAAGTAGAAACTAAGGACTGGGACTGACACAATGAGAAAAATTGGCCAGACAACAAAAGGTAAATAAAAAGAAATTTATTTTTATTTTAGAATACATCACTGTTCACATGGCCAATTCAGGAGTAAGCTAGACTGAGGAGCTAGGACTGACCAAGAGCCAAGTGTTAGACTACCTGCACATAGTACTGCACATACTACTCTCTTTAGTATATTGTATTATCTTAAATTTTTTGGTACATAATTCCCTGGAGTGTACTCAGTGTGCATGATACCATCAGTTATAGAGGTACTAGGGGCAAGCAGCTGGTAGGGGTTCTTCTATACTGTGCTTAAAAATGCATTTGCTGTCCCTTTCCTGTTGATATAGGTGTTGACCCCTAAGGTTTTTAACTTGACCCCGCCCACCTTAGCCTCCCCAAACAATTGAGTCACCGACCGCCTATGAAACACTAGGAAGGAGTTGAGAGGAACCATGAGCTACCTGGTTTGTGGAAGAACCCCTTGTTAGAAAAGAGCAGGGGATGCTCTCAGGAATTAACATTTTTGCTAGTAAATACAAAGTCTGCAAAATCATAAGACTGAGATTTTTCTTTTGAAGCATAAGGCTAATTTGGGGGAGGGGTGGATCAGGGACTCCTGGCTGCATAGAAAAAAAACACAGTATTATTTAACTGTGTCCTGAGGCCTGCTTCTTTGCTAATGTTCCAAGGATGAGATGGAAAGGGGTAGGATGATCCTGGTTTTGAAAGACCTGGTAAAACCTTCTTATAAGAACTACAGCAACAGCCTCTTCCTATGGAAAAACACACTACATGAAGCAAAGAAGTTGGAGACTGGATGCCAAGGGTTCTGGGATGCTATGGACAGACTATTGTCACCAGGGAGAGCGCTCCTGGTACAATCAAGAAACAAATGTCCACCAGCAACTTTAATCTTAAGGCTTTTATTCCATGCAGGTTTCTAGTAGACCTGATACACGGTTCTAACAGCAGTATTCATCTTCAATCTTAAACACATGTAAGCCACCTTAAAGTGTGTGGCAAATAGTCCCCTTTAAGCAGTAGGCTGCCAGCACCTACCAGAATTCAATACAGGTTCACAGTCAGCTTCAGTCTGGGCTCTTTAGCCAGTGCACAGTAAACAGTAGTTCAATTCCCAAGATAAACAGTTCATTCAGTTCATCATCCCAGTTAAATCACAAAGCAGCCTTTACCTTCAGGAGGTTTCAATACTTTAGGGACTTCTCCCACCCAAGGGATTTTCCCTGCAACTGCTTCTCTCTCACTTCTTCTCTCCTCCTGAACTGAACTCCTCTGGGACTCCTTCTTATCTGCCTAATCAATCCCTGGCTTCTGCTCTCACAACCAATCATTCTCCTTCCACTAGCTTCCCTCACACCCATACCAGCTGAGGTAAGCATTAGACTAATGAGGAGCTCCTGCACACAGGGTTTCCTATCTCTCTTTCCCCCTAGTGGCAGCCAATCTACACATCCTGCCAGCTTACACCCATATCTTCCCCGATTGCAGCTAGGAGTCCAGTCCGGTTTCTTCATCTCACCCCCTGGCTCCTTGCCTGCAATGCCTTCTGGGACTTGTATTTCAAACTGAAATGTCCTTAACCCAACTATCCTGGATGTGACTATCACACTATGCTGCATTGAACAGAGAAGAACATGTTCCTTTGTTGGAGTTCTGACATTGAAGAAATGCAGACCTTCTCAGGCATGAGTTCTGAGACCCCCAGTACCAGCTCGGATTGGACATAATTCTTACCTGATTGTATTGTGTTCAGTTTTGGAGGCCGTATTTAGCTAAGGATGTAAAAAGACTGGAAGCGGTTCAAAAAAAGAGCAACAAAAATGGCATGTGGTTTGCATAGCAAAACGTACGAGGAGAGACTTGATGACTTGAACATGTATATCTGGAGAAAAGAAGAACCAGGGGTGATATGATACAAACGTTCAAATATATGAAAGGTACTAATCCACACACAAACCTTTTCCAAAACGGGAAGGTGATAGAACTAGAGGACATGACTTGAGGTTGAAGGGGGGGGGGGGGGGGGGCGACTCAGGACTAATGTCAGGAAGTATTTTTTCACCAAGAGGGTGGTGGATACCTGGAATGCCCTCCCGTGGGAGGTGGTGGAGATGAAAACTGTAACAGAATTCAAAAATGCATGGGATAAACACAAAAGAATCCTGTTTAGAAGGAATTGATCCAAATAAGCTTAGCAGAGACTAGGTGGCAACACTGGGAATTGGGAAGCAACTTCTATGGTCTGTGCCCGGATTGTGGCTGGATAGATATGGATGGGCTGGAGTGGAGCTTTCAGGGGCTACAATGACAAGTTCAGAAATTTTAGAACAAGGACAGTGCCAGGAAGACTTCTACGGTCTATGCCCTGAAAATGGCATGGACAAATCAAGATCAGGTATATATATATATGGAGTATCATATCATACCTTATGTAATGAGTTTATCTTCTCTGGCAGGCTGAATGGACCATACAGGTCTTTATCTGCCATCATCTACTATGTAACTCATGACACCCTCTTCCTGTTGGCAGGGGCCATCATGCAAATGACTGAACTCGAAAGGACAGTTTTGGATTTGTTAATCTGTATCACTGAGCTCTGAGGATGACCAAACCTTTTGGGATACATTGCAAAGAGTGGCCTAGTGGTTAGGGTGGTGGACTTTGGTCCTGGGGAACTGAATTCAATTCCCACTTCAGGCACAGGCAGCTTCTTGTGACTCTGGGCAAGTCACTTAACCCTCCATAGTCCCATGTAAGCCACATTGAGCCTGCCATGAGTGGGAAAGGACAGTGTACAAATGTAACAAACAAAAAGTATGTCTTTGCATACTTATTAAAGACGCACCTTTTCGAAGAGACTTAACAATAAAAATTCTCCTTAATGACTTGATTCCATTCTATATCTAAACTAACTAATATTGATCCGTTCTAATTTGATTATGTTAATCACATTATCACTATTGGTCATTATATCTTATCTGTTTTATTTTGTGTTATGTAAATAATTCTACTGACCTATCTACCTAATTTCTTACACAGTAATATGTTAAATTAGACCATACCTCTTACTCTGTTTATGATTATACCTTTTGCAACATAGTGTAAGCCACATTGAGCCTGCAAATAGGTGGGAAAATGTGGGGTACAAATGCAGCAAATAAATAAATAAATACTTGCTTATTTGTCAGATAAGCAGAAGGAGAAACACAATATGAACAAGCCCACAAACATAAACACCCCAGACTACACCCTCCCTATCTCAGACAGCCTGAAAATCCTCGGCGTTACTATCTACCGTAACCTTACACTTGAAAGCCACGTTAACTGTACATCAAAGAAAATGTTCCACTCAATGTGGAAACTCAAACATGTGAAACCATTCTTCCCAAGGGAAACACTCTGCAATTTGATACAATCAATGGTACTAAGCCATGCAGACTACTGCAATGGAATATATGCGGGCTGCAAAGAACAACTCATAAAGAAACTTCAAACCGCTCAAAACACAGCAGCCAGGCTTATATTTGGGAAAACGCGATTCGAAAGCGCCAAACCCCTCCGAGAAAAACTACACTGGCTACCAATCAAAGAATGCATTGCTTTCAAAATCTGCATAAAGTTTTCTACGGAGAAGCCCCGGGCTACATGATAGACCTCATAGACCTACCAACAAGAAACACAATCAGATCAGCACGAACATACCTAAATCTCCATTACCCAAGCTGCAAAGGACTAAAATACAAATTAACTTATGCATCCAGCTTCTGCTACATCAGCACACAACTGTGGAACGCACTACCAAAAGCCGTGAAAACAATGTACGACCATCTAAACTTCCGGAAATCACTAAAAATCAACTTGTTCAAAAAGGCATACCCCATCGACCCAACCTAAATGCCTAAACCTCGCAACACAATGAAACCAAAGCCTGAAACAGACATTGCATAACTCTTCCTCTCTATGAATCCCCAATGTGTCTATAACATGTGAACCTTCTTCAACCACAATAACTCTTTGTATTTGTTTCTCTGCCGGAGATGGCGAACGCCTCCATGGTACTATGTAAGCCACATTAAGCCTGCAAATAGCTGGGAAAATGTGGGATACAAATGTAACAAATAATAAAAAAAAATCATAAATAAAAAAAGGTGTTGAGACAAAGGAATGGGAGAATAAGATTAAAAGATTCCCACCTGAAACTCTGCACTGTATGCCTGCTTGCTATCTTTACTTTAAATTCTCTCTCTCTTTCTGAACTCTCTGTAAAGTTTCTATCTATGCTGTGACTCACAGTGAAACACTTTCATAGCTTGTAGCTTACCTTGCAAATCCCTTTCTGCATTCCTAAATCATTATTCTGACTTCCAAGTGGAAAAGCTGAATTTGTGTCCCTTGGCAATTCTCCAGAGACACTGCGTGGGTAATGTAAGACTGCTTAAGTAGGCGTGGTGAAGGCAGGACTGGGGCGTGTTTATCGGCCGAGGAGAGATGGGTGTGCTCGGCCAATAATGGAAAAAAGAAGGGCGGCAGTAGCGAGAATTTGGGCTGCTTTTATTGGACCCTTTTTTTTCACGAACAAGTCCCCAAAAAGTGCCCCAACTACCCAGATGACCACCGGAGAAAATCGGGGATGACCTCCCCTGACTCCCCCAGTGGTCACTAACTCCCTCCCACCAAAAAAGAAAAAAAGAACTTTAAAAACTTTTTTTTTCCAGCCTGTATGCCAGCCTCAAATGTCATATCCAGCTCCATCACAGCAGTATGCAGGTCCCTGGAGCAGTTGTTAGTGGGTGCAGTGGACTTCAGCCAGGTGGACCCAGGCCCATCCCCCCCCTACCTGTTACACTTGTGCTGGTAAATGGGAGCCCTCCAAACTGCCCCCAAAACCCTCTGTACCCACATCTAGGTGCCCCCCTTCACCCATAAGTGCTATGGTAATGGTGTAGAGTTGTGGGGAGTGGGATTTGGGGGGATTTGGGGGGCTCAGCACCCAAGGTAAGGGATCTATGGACTTGGGAGGTATTTAAAAAATTTTTTAAACTTTTTACAAGTGCCCCCTAAGGTGCCCAGTTGGTGTCTTGGCATGTGAGGGGGACCAGTGCACTAGGAATCCTGGCCCCTCCCACGACCAAATGCCTTTGAGTTGTTCGTTTTTCAGTTGGGCGGCTTCGGTTTCCATTATCACTGAAAACCGATACTGCCCAGCTCAAATCCGCCTAAATCCGATGCATTTGCCCGGCACCAACCATATTATCGAAACAAAAGATGGACGCCCATCTTTTTCGAAAATACGGTCTGTCCTGCCCCTTTGTGGACCCGTCCTCGGAGATAGTCGCCCATGGAGATGGGCGTCCGCGTTCGATTATGCCCCTCAATGTATTATTCACAAGCTCCTCACTTTGACTTTCAATTTTACACTGGGTGTCCTTTCCTACATATCTAATCTTACTGTGCCTTATTCTCCCACACATTTACTCCGCTGTCTAAGAGATTTCCGACAAGTTCTCCCTGACCCTAGATTCATGCAACTTGAGAGAATTAGACATCGCACATTTTACTTTGTCTCTCCTTTAATCTTGGACTCCCTCCCCTTTCCCACCTGTACTGAGCAATTATTTAAAACTTTTAAATGTCTTCTAAAACCTGGCTCTTTAAAAGGGCCTTCTCCCCAGACTAAGTCTATTTGCTGTTTCACCTGTGCCTCGTGGCTTCATTCTTTCCATTTCCTTTCCTACCTTCCCTACCCTTCTCCTCTTTCCTCAATACTTAAGGTTATATGAACTGGCATGAGTGTTCAACTTTCCTGTCTTGAATATTGTAGTTCTTTTTCTGACTTTTGTCAGGGAATGTAGGGAATATAGTAAAAGTAGCAGGGTTTAAAAAAGGTTTGGATAGCTTCCTAAAAGAAAAGTCCATAAGCCATTGTTAAAATGGACTTGGGAACATCTACTGCTTATTTCTAGGATAAGCAGCATAAAATGTATTGTACTGTTTTGGGATCTTGCCAGGTATTTGTAAACTGGATTGGTCACTGTTGGAAACAGGATGCTGGGCTTGATGGACCTTCAGTCTGTCTCAGTATGGCAATACTTATATTCTTATGTTCTTATTGTAAACTGCTGTGATCTATCCGTTAGGTACGGCAGTATATCAAGCACCAATAAACCATAAACTATGGCAGTCTGCCTGGCTAAACATGCTTGTAAAATTAGTATTCAGTTGAGAAGCTGGAATGAGGTAGAAGAGAAATATGATTAAGGAGAGCTGAATATCATAGTGGGTAATACCAGGAAGAGATTGGGTTTCATCTAGGAAGACTTTTCTTCAGTAAATGATGAGCAATTCTGAATAGCCTGAAGAAGTTTAGAGCTACAGTATGTGCCAGATTCTATAAATGGAATTCAAAATTAGGCATCAAAACCAATACATCATCCTACCAAAGCATTGAAGTCTCATTGCGTTTAACCAAAGTAGAGAAAAAGGCTTCAGCAATAACGGAACCTCTGTTAAAACAAATCAGAGTCTGTGTAAACAGCCATCATAGATCCTGAAAAAAACTCCACAGTTTAATTTAATAAGTGCCTACTATGTAGCTCCCAAAGTCCACCTATTATAATGTATTTTTAATTTTTAAAATTTTTTATCATTTATTTACTTGACTTAACTTTTATAGTTTGTATCAACTTCAATAAAAAAAAATAATTAAAAAAGTGATGCACTTAGGGAATAGAAATCCTCGGGAGATGTATGTGTTAGGCGGGGAGAATCTGATAGGTACAGACGGGGAGAGGGATCTTGGGGTGATAGTATCTGAGGATCTGAAGGCGACGAAACAGTGTAACAAGGCGGTGGCCGTAGCTAGAAGGTTTTTAGGCTGTATAGAGAGAGGTGTGACAAGCAGAAGAAAGGAGGTGTTGATGCCCCTGTATAAGTCATTGGTGAGGCCCCACCTAGAGTATTGTGTTCAGTTTTGGAGGCCGTACCTTGCGAAGGATGTAAAAAGAATTGAAGCGGTGCAAAGAAAAGCTACGAGAATGGTGTGGGATTTGCGTTACAAGACGTATGAGGAGAGACTTGATGACCTGAACATGTATACTCTGGAAGAAAGGAGAAACGGGTGATATGATACAGACGTTCAAATATTTGAAAAGTATTAATCCGCAAACGAACCTTTTCCGGAGGTGCGAAGGCGGTAGAACGAGAGGACATGAAATGAGATTGAAGGGGGGCAGACTCAAGAAAAATGTCAAGAAGTATTTTTTCACGGAGAGAGTAGTGGATGCTTGGAATGCCCTCCCGCGGGAGGTGGTGAAAATGAAAACGGTAACAGAATTCAAACACGCGTGGGATAAACATAAAGGAATCCTGTTCAGAAGGAATGGATCCTAAGGAGCTTAGCCGAGATTGGGTGGCAGAGCCGGTGGCGGGAGGCGGGGATAGTGCTGGGCAGACTTATACGGTCTGTGCCCTGAAGAGGACAGGTACAAATCAAAGTAGGGTATACACAAAAAGTAGCACATATGAGTTTATCTTGTTGGGCAGACTGGATGGACCATGCAGGTCTTTTTCTGCCGTCATTTACTATGTTACTAAATTAGGCACCAGATAAAAAATCGACGTTAAGAATTATTTTGTAAAGGGTGCACGCCTAACTTTGGTTATCAGACTTATTCCTGCTGAATCCTAGTATAAATACTGTCACCCAAGTTAGGTGCACTGACCCAATATTCTATAATTATGTGTGCAAATTTTCAGAATGCCCGTGACACGCTCATGCTCCTCCCATGGCTGTGCCCCTTTTTGAGATACACTCTTTCTCTCTCTCTCTCTGTCCCCTTCCATCCAGCATCTGCCCCTTCTCTCTCCCTGTCCTCTTTCATCCAATGTCTGCTCCATATCTCTTCCCCTGCTTCCATCCAGCATCTACTTCTTCTCTCTTCCCCTCTTTCGTCCAGCTTCTGCCCCCTTTCTTTTCCCCTTTTCCATCCAGCTTCTGCCCCCTCTCTCTTCCCCTCTTCCATTCAGCATTTGCCCCTTCACTCCCCCCATCCAGTGTCTGCTTCCTCTCTCTCCCTTCTCTGCCATCCAGCATCTACCCCTTCCCCCTCCCCCCTCCCCGCCATCACTGCTTCTCTTGTTGCTTCTCCAAACAGCAGCAGGAGCAGCTAAACAAAGGCATGGCTGCCAGCTCTGCCCTGGAACAAGAAGTAACGTTGCAGGGGGGAGGGAGGGAGGGAGGGGGTTATCAGCAGTTGTGCCTATACAGAGTCAGCCCCATGATAGCCTTTGATTTGTTTAGCCACTGCAGCTGTTGGTTTAGAGAAGCAGCAACAGCAGCATTGGCAGATCTGGCGGTGGGAGGGAGGTGGAGAACATGAGACATGCTGGGGCCATGGGGCACCTGGCAGCATGAAGCCCTATGTGGTCACCCCTGTTGCCCCTGCCTAAGATTAGCCCTGCTTGAACAGACTGTATGAGCTGCATTGGTATTTATCTGTCATCATCCACTATGGCTGCAGAACTGCTCTGCAATAGCCTGGTCATTAGAAATCATTTTCATCTCAAAACTGTGGGAATCTCTTTTGGTTGGAGATGCATTCCTATAATCTATATGCCATTTGAAGGTGAAATGCTAGCATTCAGATTCACTGAGCTTGCTTGTGGACTGAAGAATTCTAAAGTCTGATATTTCTGAGCCTTCTTGAGAGTAGAAGCACACAATCCATCTACTATACATTATTCGATGTTACAATTTGCTCTTACTTGAGTACTCAGAATAAAGCTGACAATTTAATAACTTAAAGAAAATGTACAGCTTGTTGTAACAGAAAATGACAATTTAGTAGCTTAGAATAATGGTTATTTCTGTACATAGCGTCATGTCAATAGATGCACAGCTTAAATTTCTTGGCAGGGATGATTCATTGGCTCAGAAGGTAAAAAAAAGCTAAACCACCCACTCTTCAATAGCAAAAAAACAAGACAAGTGGGTCATCCACTATTTATTCATTAATAAATTACAGTTATAGCAAAAAAAAAAAACCAAGAACAAAAATGGAAAAATAAAAAAATAATCATAAATGATTTAATTAAAGTATCACATCAACAGCATAAGACTAAGGGCCCTGTTTACTAAGCCTTGCTATAGGCATGCTAGTGTTTTTATTGTGCACTAATGCTAAAGACACCCATAGGAATATATGGGTGTCTCTAGCGTTAGCATGCACTAAAAATGCTAGCACACCTTAGTAAGCAGGGCCCTAAGGGTCCTTTTATCACCCAGCAATATGGCTACTTCTGGGTTTGCACACAGCAAATCGGCCCTATTTTACACATTGAAAAGACACCAATTTGGAACGTATTCTATAAAGGAAAGTAGGTGCCTATTTCACTTTTTAGAATACTAACATAATGATAAAAACTATTGTAAAGAATAATATTACCAAATGTTCTGTCCCCCGACAGACTTACACTAGTTTATAGTGTGGCCCTAAAATGTGTTTAATGCCTTTACTGTTATTCTCACTTCTAAGGATTGTTACTGTTGCAGTCCTCACTGCAAAGAAATTTGAGCAATGCATTGTGTGTAATGTAGTCTCACATGTAATACCTGCTTGTTTGTATAAAGCCTGCTATTAGTGGTCTATTATCCTGCAAAGACCTCTCCTCTTTCTCAGCCAAGCTTGGATCCTTTGTCTACCTGCTATCATTTCCTAGTTATTTTTACTATCTTTGTCCTGAGAGGTCAGCTGGGTATGACCTTTCTCTCCAATCGAGGGCTACTCTCTGGGACCACTCCTGCTACCTGATGGTAGGCTGTGTCCCTATTGGTCCCTATTTCCTCCTCCTCCCTGGGCTTGTGTGAGCCCCTTCTTGACCTCTCCTTCTCCATGAGGCATTCTTCATTTTGCTTTGGACAGCACTTGTCCTGCTAATCCCCATTGTAATGAACCCATTTTTTACCTCGTTCATTCTTTCTCATAAGATATTGCATATTCTAGCCACCCAGCTCTGAACTGCTCGCATCTGTTTAGCTATTCTCCACCTCTGCAATAAAGCTCCTTCCCTTCAGATTTCTGTCTCCAACCACTGGTATAGCTCTCAGAATTATGGAGTCTCTGTTTCCTTGGGGCAATACTTCTAAACAACTGACTGTGAGTAAACTTATCTATATTTATTCAATAAAGGAACTTTCAGAAATTAAAGAGGCTTCAGGTGTGCACAATATGCTTCTAGGACATTAAGGCTTCACGGATATTAAGCTTTAAAAGGTCTTGACACCAAACACATAGACAAACATGGTTTAGTGGGAGAAAGTCAACATGGATTCAGCAAGGGAAATCTTGCCTCACCAATTTGCTTCATTTCTTTAAATGAGTGAATAAACATTGGGGTAAATGTGAGCCATATGATGAATTGTAGCTAAATTTTCAGAAAGCATTTTACAAAGTCCCTTAGGAAAGACTGCTGAGAAAATTTATGAAAGCCAAAGTCTAGCATTCAATATTGTGGATTGGTAACTGCTTAAAAGAAAACAGAAGGTAAGTTTAAATGGCCATTTCCCTCAATGGAGGAAGATAAATAGTGGAGTACCCCAAAAATCTGTATATGAAATGGTGCTATTTAAAATGTTAATAAATGCTCCCTGCACCCCCTTGCAGCATGCACCCAGGGCAGACCACCCCACCGCCCTGCCCTTGGTATGCCACTGAATCCAGGTCACAAGTACCTGGCAAGATCCCAAAAGAGTAAAACAGCTTTTATACTGCTTATCCTAGAAATATTTAAGCGACAAGATTCTACTACTACTAATTGAAAATACAAAACACTCGGTGGTAGAATGTATTGCAGGGGCATAGGAAGGGGGGGGCTGTGGGGCGGTCCGCACCGGGTGCAGGGCCCCTGGGGGGGTTTCGACTTCGCTGGTTCACTGCTTTCTCTGCCCCAGAACAGGTTACTTCCTGTTCTGGGGCAGAGAGAGCAGGGAACCAGCGGAGCTGACGCAGCTCCCAGCAACGTGCACTCGGGGCGGAGCGGCCCTCCTGCCCATCCTCTTTGGTAAGAATGCGCTCTGGGGGTGTGTGCTCGCGTGCCAAGGGGGGGTGTGTGCGTGCATGCACCAAGGGGAGGTGCGCCGTGCTGCACCTGGGGGGGGGGTGCGCAGCGGCGAACCGCCCCGGGTATCAGCCGCCCTCGCTACGGCACTGTGTATTGCTGAAGTTCTACAAACTTACAAGTGAAAATTTCTATTGCACAATTCTAATTCAGAGAAAGTCTCATACTGTCACCAAGGTATTCTGGTTTCTCACCAAAGCTGGTTATCCCTTGTATTGTGATGATTATAATCATAGACTGACCCCCAGCCTGCCTCAATTGTGCTCTTTTTATCTTTTTTTGTTTTTTTAATCCTGTTTTCTGTTTTTCTGGCAGAAACCCAAATCATGGCAACACTCCATACTACAAACCCCAGGGCAAGCAGTTGCTTCCCCATGTCTGTCTCAATACAGACTATGGACATTTCCTCCAGGAATTTGTCTAAACCTTTTTAAAACCCAGATACACTAACTGCTGTTACCACATCCTCCGGCAGAGAGTTCCAGAGCTTTCATTGAATGAAAAAAAATATTTCCTCCTATTTTTTTCAAAAGTATTTCTACATAACTTCCTCAAGTGTCCTCTAGTCTTTGTAGTTTTGGAACGAGTAAAAAATCAATTTACTTCTACTCGTTCTATACCACTCAGGATTTTGTAGACCTCCCATTCTTCTCTTTTCCAAACTGAAGAGCCCTAACCTCTTTAGCCTTTCCTCATACAAGAAGAGTTCCATCCCCTTTATTATTTTGGTTGATATTCTTTGAACCTTTTCTAATTCTACTATATCTTTTTTGAGATACAGCAACCAGAAGTGAATGCAATACTCAAGGTGCAGACACACCATGGAGTGATACAAAGGCTTATAGTTATGGTGTTCACACAGCCTCAGTCTAACTGTATGTTGTGCAATTGTATGTTGTGCATAAGAGATAAACTGATATTGCACACAGTACATTTGCCACAAGATGTATGATTATGCTTTTGTCTGAAGCTAGTCACCCGGGGCTCTAATGAAGATGTAACTAAAGAATTAGCTAAATTCCTATCCCTATTGAAAGCTACAGAAGGTCCTTCCTTAAATATATTGTGTAATTGCAAAACATGTCAATATTTATATATACTATGAGCAATTTCAGAAGCCACGGTAGATTAAAACAACAGTACAAGCAAAACCAGAAGGAGAAAGGTCCCCCACGCAACAAATCACAAAAGTAGACACGATGCATCTGAGGTAACATTCTTTGTTTATCTCCATATGCAAAAATGTGGTGCGGCAATACTGTATGAACTGAGTTCAGTTCTTTTCCATGTACTACTGCTTTAATCTGTGCTTCTTGACACCATACAAATTGTGTGACCTTTGAGGTAGATGGGTCTTTACCTCCAAAACACAGTCCTGTGTCAGGGCTCTCTATATATGATGCCTTTACAACACTTGCTTCTAGAATGAACCTTTGCTGAGTGGATGAACATTGTCCACACCTACTTTTTTTTTATTTTTATAAGACACAAATATTTGATGATCCAAAGCTCACTTAGGGGGTCCTTTTACCAAGCTGTGCTAGAAAGTGACCGGTGCTGTGATTAATTTAATGTGTGGGTTTCCTACACACTCCAGCCACTTTCTAGCGTTGCGGAAAAATACTGGAATTGTAATTTGTGTCGGTAATGGCTGTGTGCTAATTTTACAATTGGCGTATGGCTATTCACGCCTTAACCCTAACCACCATCTATAGTTGGTGGTAAGGGCTCATGCACTAATCCTGCAGTAATCGGGCAGTGTGCACTGATGCCTGTGCACTGCCTGATTACGGCAGGGCATACCTACTCCCCACCACCTGCACTAGAAAATAATTTCTATTTTGTAGCGTGGGGATCAGCGCATGCTGATCAGAGCAATGCCGTGGGATGCCTCAATGCGCCCCACAGTAGTGCTGTTTTGGTGCATGCTACCTATGTAGTAGCCCTACTGCTCTTTAGTAAAAGGGCCCCTTATATTTCACAGCACCAAATCCCTAAATGTAGCAATGTTGACATCAATCAGTCTAAGTTGCACCCAAGACAAGGGCGCTCATATAATGGAATTATCCATTGAGTGTTCATGAATAGAAAAAAATAATTTAACTTACAAAGAGCAAAAAAGTCTAGCAATGTCATGTCAAGCTGTAAAGGGGGTCATGAGTAACTGTAGGAACAAAAGATAACCCCGTATTGAGTACAGACAACTGGTGTTGGTCTAAGGGACCAGTGGCATACCAAGGGGGGGGGGGCGATGGGGGCGGTCCGCCCCGGGTGCACGCCGCTGGGGGGTGCCACGACGCGCGCCTGCTCTGAGTTCACTGACTTCGCTGCAGCTCCCTCTGCTCTGCCCTGGAACAGGTTACTTCCTGTTCCGGGTCAGAGGGAGCTGCAGCAAACGCGCGAAGTAAGGGAACTCAGAGCAGGCGCGCGCTGCGGCACCCCCAGTGGCGTGCACTCAGGGGGGGGGGGGTGCTGCACCCGGGGGGGCGGGGTGCCGCCCCGGGTGTCCACCCCCTAGGAACGCCACTGTAAGGGACCCCTGAAATATTAGTTGCTAATGTTGTTTGGGACTGTTCAATCATGTATGAGGTCTCTCCCATGTATTGGGTTGACATCAACCTTGTCCTCTCCTTTTGTTGATGTGGGTTCCACTTTTCTATATCCGTGACTCTCATGCTAAAAATAAGAAGGATCTCTTGCCAATCTAGCTTGGTCTTCATCACTGCTACTGCCAGAGCTGCCATGATCATCAGTGATCCCTTCAAAAGATGTCTTCTTTGAAGTATTGGACTGTTTATTGTCTTATGTCTTAGTCATCCATTGATAAACATAACCTTGTGTGTAGTCTAATGTATCATGGTGAAATTTCTTAATTTTTTGTTTGTTTCAATTTAGATCTAAATTGTTCTAAATTTCCTTGGAACATAATTAAATTATCCTGAAACAAGTTGAACTGAGGATCTGCCCCCCTAACCCCCGGATTCTATATAGTTCGCTTAGAGTTATGCATGGTTCTGTTTGTAAATCTAGGTGTATTCTATATAAGTACATAAGTACATAAGTAATGCCATACTGGGAAAAGACCAAGGGTCCATCGAGCCCAGCATCCTGTCCACGACAGCGGCCAATCCAGGCCAAGGGCACCTGGCAAGCTTCCCAAACGTACAAACATTCTATACATGTTATTCCTGGAATTTTGGATTTTTCCAAGTCCGTTTAGTAGCGGTTTATGGACTTGTCCTTTAGGAAACCGTCCAACCACTTTTTAAACTCTGCTAAGCTAACCGCCTTCACCACTTTCTCCGGCAACGAATTCCAGAGTTTAATTACACGTTGGGTGAAGAAACATTTTCTCCGATTTGTTTTAAATTTACTACACTGTAGTTTCATCGCATGCCCCCTAGTCCTAGTATTTTTGGAAAGCGTGAACAGAAGCTTCACATCCACCTGTTCCACTCCACTCATTATTTTATATACCTCTATCATGTCTCCCCTCAGCCGTCTCTTCTCCAAGCTGTATAGCCCTAGCCTCCTTAGTCTTTCTTCATAGGGAAGTCGTCCCATCCCCGCTATCATTTTAGTCGCCCTTCGCTGCACCTTTTCCAATTCTACTATATCTTTCTTGAGATGCGGCGACCAAAATTGAACACAATACTCAAGGTGCGGTCGCACCATGGAGCGATACAACGGCATTATAACATCTTCACACCTGTTTTCCATACCTTTCCTAATAATACCCAACATTCTATTCGCTTTCTTAGCCGCAGCAGCACACTGAGCAGAAGGTTTCAGTGTGTTATCGACGACGACACCCAGATCCCTTTCTTGGTCCGTAACTCCTAACGTGGAACCTTGCATGACGTAGCTATAATTCGGGTTCTTTTTTCCCACATGCATCACCTTGCACTTGCTCACATTAAACATCATCTGCCATTTAGCCGCCCAGTCTCCCAGTCTCGTAATGTCCTCTTGTAATTTTTCACAATCCTGTCGTGATTTAACGACTTTGAATAACTTTGTGTCATCAGCAAATTTAATTACCTCGCTAGTTACTCCCATCTCTAAATCATTTATAAATATATTAAAAAGCAGTGGTCCTAGCACGGACCCCTGAGGAACCCCACTAACTACCCTTCTCCATTGTGAATACTGCCCATTTAACCCCACTCTCTGTTTCCTATCCTTCAACCAGTTTTTAATCCACAATAGGACATTTCCTCCTATCCCATGACCCTCCAATTTCCTCTGTAGCCTTTCATGAGGTACCTTGTCAAACGCCTTTTGAAAATCCAGATACACAATATCAACCGACTCCCCTTTGTCCACATGTTTGTTCACTCCTTCAAAGAATTGAAGTAAATTGGTCAGGCAAGATTTCCCCACACAAAAGCCATGCTGACTTGGTCTCAGTAATCCATGTCCTTGGATGTGCTCTGTAATTTTGTTTTTAATAATAGCCTCTACCATTTTCCCAGGCACCGACGTCAGACTCACCGGTCTATAATTTCCCGGATCTCCCCTGGAGCCTTTTTTAAAAATGGGCGTTACATTGGCCACCCTCCAATCTTCCGGTACCACGCTCGATTTTAAGGATAAGTTGCATATCACTAGCAGTAGCTCCGCAAGCTCGTTTTTCAGTTCTATCAGTACTCTAGGATGAATACCATCCGGTCCAGGAGATTTGCTACTCTTCAGTTTGCCGAACTGCCCCATTACGTCCTCCAGGTTTACCGTGAAGTCAGTAAGTTTCTCCGACTCGTCCGCTTGAAATACCATTTCCGACACCGGTAACCCACCCAAATCTTCCTCGGTGAAGACCGAAGCAAAGAATTCATTCAGTCTCTCCGCTACGTCTTTGTCTTCCTTGATCGCCCCTTTTACCCCTCGGTCATCCAGCGGCCCAACCGATTCTTTTGCCGGCTTCCTGCTTTTAATATACCGAAAAAAAATTTTACTATGTTTTTTTGCCTCTAATGCTATCTTTTTTTCATACTCCCTCTTGGCCTTCTTAATCTGCGCCTTGCATTTGCTTTGACACTCCTTATGCTGTTTCTTGTTATTTTCAGACGGTTCCTTCTTCCATTTTCTGAAGGCGTTTCTTTTGGCCCTAATAGCTTCCTTCACCTCACTTTTCAACCAGGCCGGGTGTCTTTTGGACTTCCGTCTTTCTTTTCTAATTTGCGGAATATGTATGGCCTGGGCCTCCAGGATAGTATTTTTGAACAGCGTCCACGCCTGTTGTACAGTTTTTACTCTCTCAGTTGCCCCCCTAAGTTTTTTTTTAACCGTTCTTCTCATTTTATCATAGTCTCCTTTTTTAAAGTTAAACGCTAACGTATTTGACTTTCTGTGTACAGTTACTTCAAGGTCGATGTCAAAACTGATCATATTATGGTCACTGTTATCAAGCGGCCCCAGTACCATAACGTCCCTCACCAGATCATGCGCTCCACTAAGGACCAAGTCTAGAATTTTTCCTTCTCTCGTCGGCTCCTGCACCAGTTGCTCCATAAAGCTGTCCTTGATTTCATCAAGGAATTGTATCTCTGTAGCGTGTCCCGATGTTACATTTACCCAGTCTATATTTGGATAATTGAAGTCACCCATTATTATCACATTGCCCATTTTGTTCGCGTCTCTGATTTCTTTTATCATTTCTGTGTCTACCTGCTCATCCTGGCATTCTATAACTAGGCATGCAGATTAATTGTTCTAACAAGCTGTTAAGTGTTGTTAACAGCCCTTAACAAGCAATAACGAGCACTAATTGGCAAAAATTAGAATATATGTGTGTACATTGCTAAGCGTATTCTGTAATGTACTGCTAAATTTTAATGCATGCAGGCAAAATATGGGCGTGCTTAGGTGCATGGAAATGGGCATTTCATGCGTTGTTATAAAATATGGGCCAGTGCATGCAAATCTATGTGCAGGAAATTACACCAGATTTTTATTGATGTAAATGGACGCATGTAGGTTTAGTTACATAAACTATGCCTAAGCGTATTCTAAATACCATGCGTAGATTTATGCACGGTATCTAGAATACATTTGTGCGTAATTGCCTAACATGCATTAATTTTAGGTGCCGTATATAGAATTGGGCCCTAAATGCCCAACTCTGTGGGTTTTGTCTAGGAAACTGCTTGGGAAAACATAAGAATAGCCATACTGGGTCTGACCAATGGTTCATCTAGCTCAGTATTTTGCTTCCAGCAGTGGCCAATCCAGATCACAAGAACCTGGCAGAAACCCAGTTAGTAGCACAATTCCATTATCAATCCCAGGACAAGCAGTGACTTCATTCAAGTCCATTTCAATAAAAGACCATGGACTTTTCCTCTAGGAACTTGTCCAAACCATTTTAAATCCATATACGCTAACCACCGTTACCAACGAGTTCCAGAGCTTAAAATGAAGAAATATTTCCTCCTATGTGTTTTAAAAGTATTCCCATGCAATTTCATTGTGTGTCCCCTGGTTTTTGTACTTTTTGAATGAATGAAAAATCGATTCACCTCCACCTGCTCCACATCACTCAGGATTTTGTAGACCTCAATCATGTCCCCCCTCAGCGGTCTCTTTTCCAAGTTGAAGAGCCCTAACCCCTTTAGCTTTTCCTCATATGGGAGCAGTTCCATCCCTCTATCATTTTTGCCACTCTTCTTTGAACCTTTTCTAATGCTGCTATATCTTTTTTGAGATACAGCAACCAGAATTGAACACAATACTCAAGGTGAGGTTGCACCATGGAGCAATACAGAGGCATTATAATATGTTTGGCCTTATTTTGCATCCTTCACATAATAATTTCTAGCATCCCGTATGCTTTTTTTTGACTGCCACCGCACTCTGAGCAGAAGATTTTAGCATATTGTCTACAATGACACCTAGGCCTTTTTCTTGAGTGCTGACTCCTAAGAGGACCCTAGCATCAGTTAACTATGATTTGGATTATTCGTCTCAATGTGCATGACTTTGCATTTGTCTACATTAAATTTCATCTGCAATTTGGATGTCCAGTCTTCCAGTTTCCTAAGGTCTTCCTGCAAGACCGGGCATCCAAATCCAGCATCACATCCTTCACAAAGACTCTGTGAATAGAAAAGTTTAGACTTCCTGTTTCCTGATACGGAGCCAAATTCAAAACATGATCTCAGGTCAGAACTTGGATTCTGAATGTTGTAATGAGATAAGTGATTTTTTTGTGCGCTAGAATTTTTGTTTTTATATGACATAAAAGATTTAAATACAGTATTGTGAATATTGTGAATATGTGCAAAACTATGTAATAAAGGACAATTAGACTAATGATGAAACCATAGTGAAAGATTTTTGTTGGTAATATGAGCTTTTTGGTTTGAAGTCCACTTTTCCAAGTACATTTGTGGGGGTCGATGTTCAGTTGGTGGCATTCAGTATTTTGCTAACCATCACTGGTGTTATGCCTAGAAATTCAATACTGGGCTATGTCCGGGCTTTGGCATTGAATTTCTGAGGTTTCCCAAAGCTGGCTAACGTAGCAGTTGTGTGATATTCAGCACTTAATTGGCTATGGGCCATCGTATAAAAAAGGACAGACTTTTATGCAGTCCTATTTAAAAGATGACTATGGCCAATTAAATGCTGAATATTGACCCTTAACCAGCCAAGTGCTGACTCCATCCCAGCATGCCTCCCAAATAACCACTTTTTGTTTGTCACTAACCAGACTGTTTCAGCAGTACAATCTAGTTAAGTGGCACTGAAAATGAGCTGTTATCCCGAACAGTCAATTTAACTGGCCAGGAGCTGTTTTTGGCCAGTTAAATCACTTTGAATATTGACCTGGTGGTTATTTTTATCAGAATAGAGTGTGCTGATAATTGATAATTCATATTATTTTTGACATACTGAGCTACCATCCAAGTTTTTTTTCCATCTCTGCTCTTCCTTGGTATGGCTGTTTTCTATTTGTGGGATTCACTGAACCATGACTGTAATATCAGCAATATCTAAGGCTGCATCCACATTTATAGCTTGCAATCTGAACTTTATTGCTTAGACTGTGAACATTTGTGACCATTGGCTTCTACTATTTTTCAATGCCTTGCTCATATTATATATATTCTCATACCTGATCTTCTACTTTGTTGCTGCTGAGTAAATTAAGATGATTTCTTTCTTATTTTCCTCACTGTTGTCATATTCTTTGTTGGATGGGACATCCCAAATCCATTCACATCCTTCCTCCATCCCCATCCATTAAAAATGCCTGGTAACATATTGTCTGAATTTTTCTCTCAGAATCCTTTTTTCCTGTCACTGAAAGGTGCAAGCCATCTTTTGCGGTTTCATAATCTGCCATGTCGCATGCAAGTCTAAAACATTGGCTGTATAACATAGCTTTTCCTCTCTCTTTCCATAAACAGGTAATATTTCTGAAAGTACTATGGTCTTTACCATGTGCTGAGTCCATGCCCCAGATTCTGGAAATCTCTCTTCACAGTAAAGAGAATGAACAGTTCAATGACCCATTGCCAGACTGACAACAACCATCTCCAATCTCTGGCTCACCCTTTTGTTGGGGCTTGACAGCCTTCTAACAATAATTTTCTGCACCATTTCCACTGAACTTGCATGACTTATCTGGCAGAGGGTTAGAACTGATTGCATCTAGTTGGTTATAGTGTTGCAGCTCCTGCCAAGGAGCATAATGAGATGTAAATGAAGGCCTCATAAGCTTCCACAGATTATTACACCATTCACTAAATCACACGCTAGTGAGTAACTACATGCTATTGAAAGAAATTTATCACCTCCTCCAGGCCACACATTAGGCAATGATTGCACACAGTATAAAACCACCTTCTGGATGTAGGAAGTCTGTAAAAGGAAATAGAGGTGGTTTATCTACTATAACAAGAAACATTGGTTCAAACTAGAAAAAGAGATAGACAGAGATGAGAGGAATGAGAGAAAGAAGCAAGGGAAGCAAACAAAAGAGTTACACTTCTGAATTTTCAGGTCCAGAATAGCCATCTGATGGCAACAATTCTACCCATTTTCCTTTGGAACATTTGTATTAGCTACACAACTTGCATAGGCCTTTCTAACTCCTCAGATCCCGTCTCATCTTCCGCCAGGGTCGCTTTACTCATACTACCCCTCTCCTCAAGACCCTTCACTGGCTCCCTATCCATTTTCGCATCCTGTTCAAACTTCTTCTACTAACCTATAAATGTACTCACTCTGCTGCTCCCCAGTATCTCTCCTCACTCGTCCTTCCCTACACCCCTTCCTGTGCACTCCACTCCATGGATAAATCCTTCTTATCTGTTCCCTTCTCCACTACTGCCAACTCCAGACTTCGCGCCTTCTGTCTCGCTGCACCCTACGCCTGGAATAAACTTCCTGAGCCCCTACGTCTTGCCCCATCCTTGGCCACCTTTAAATCTAGACTGAAAGCCCACCTCTTTAACATTGCTTTTGACTCGTAACCACTCGCCTCCACCTACCCTCCTCTCTTCCTTCCCGTTCACATTAATTGATTTGATTTGCTTACTTTATTTATTTTTTGTCTATTAGATTGTAAGCTCTTTGAGCAGGGACTGTCTTTCTTCTATGTTTGTGCAGCGCTGCGTATGCCTTGTAGCGCTATAGAAATGCTAAATAGTAGTAGTAGTAGATCATCATGGGATCAAGGAAGAGCCATATTTCAGGTAATAGGAAGGGAGACCAGTACCAGCTTGGGAGACTGGAGGAACTGGAGAGCAGATAACATGACCCCTGTAGTATAGGAATCTAGTACCTCAGGACAATGGGAAGAGAGGTCATAAGGTGCAAGTTAGAAAAGGCTACCTTCCTTCTCTAGCAGCTTTTCAAGCTTTCCGTTCCTTCTTCTGTCTTAGCTATCCTCAATAAAGGGCCATTGTGTAAAAAAGGTCCATTCTCTAAATAGTCAGACCCACTGGATAAAAACAAATGTATACATTTTTCCCCAAAACAAAAATTGCATCAAAAGCATATTTAGCAATAATGTTGCAAATATTATATACAGGCAAGGTGGCAAGGATAAAACAGGTGACACAGAATGATATTTATATCAAGCTGACTATCATTCTGTTATGCAATAAAATATACTAGATAAAAAGAGTAGGACATCGGTGGTACCTGCCAGTCATGCCGAGTTAGAAGATACAAGAAACAGTCCTTCAGCAGTTAATTATCATCATCATGGACCCTGGTACACCTATGAAATGCAATAGGCAACTTCCGTGTGCCATAAAATGTATGTCCTTTTTCAGGCCTCTTACCATGGATAGCTTAGGAAATTTAGAACATAAGAGTATAACAGTAGCCATACTAGGTCAAACTTGCACTGGTATCAAAAATATTGATGAAGCGATTACGTTGCTTGAACAGAATAATTGGGATTTAGTGATAATTATTCAACTTGTCATCTTTAAAGGAGAAAGTTCTGTTGCCGTACATTGAGCATCTTAGATGTTACAACCTAATTGACTCCTGACACAGGCGCTGTGCGCTGAAACACGGCCCATGTCGGGTCACTAAGGACAGATTAATAGTAACATAACATAGTAGATGACAGCAGAAAAAGACCTGCACGGTCCATCCAGTCTGCCCAACAAGATAAACTCATATGTGCTACTTTTTGTGTATACCCTACCTTGATTTGTACCTGTCCTCTTCTGGGCACAGACCGTATAAGTCTGCCCAGCACTATCCCCGCCTCCCAACCACCAGCCCCGCCTCCCACCACCGGCTCTGCCACCCAATCTCGGCTAAGCTCCTGAGGATCCATTCCTTCTGAACAGGATTCCTTTATGTTTATCCCACGCATGTTTGAATTCCATTACCGTTTTCATTTCCACCACCTCCCGCGGGAGGGCATTCCAAGCATCCACCACTCTCTCCGTGAAAAAATACTTCCTGACATTTTTCTTGAGTCTGCCCCCCTTCAATCTCATTTCATGTCCTACTGCCTTCCCATCTACGGAAAAGGTTCGTTTGCGGACATTGCCAGCACATGGATGATTATTTCTCATGTATTTTAGAACAAGCAGTATGTTGGCAGATCCTGTTCTAATAGACTAGCACCACCAGTGATGTACCGCCCTGGATGTCCATATTCTGAGTTGGACGTCCTTTCCAAAATGCCATTTCACCTCTGTTTTTTGAACATTCCCGTCTTAATGCCATTCTTCCTTTAGACATGCTGTGAAGTTATGCATGTTCAAGTTATATGATTAAAGGAACTATGTCCCGATTTTGAAGGGTCCTGGTGCTTCTTTATGCTATTTGGACTTAAACAGGAGCCCCCTGTACAACACAGAGGTCAGTCAGTGACCACTCTGATTGAGCACAAGGCAGGAAGCTGGTTGGGGTAAAGGGTCTGGAGAAGAGCATTTTATGCTGTATAGTACACTTTTCATTGTTTGTTGGGAACAGAAGGTGCTGTAATTCTGAAGGTCTCTCAGGTAGGATTTCTGAAGAGAAAAACAGATTTCTGAGAACTAAAAAGTGTACCTGAAAGTGAGTGAGTGTGTGTTGAAGCATAAAAGATTTGCTGCGCTTTCCCTAGGAGAAGTAGGGACAGAAGCTCTGAGCTGATTTGATAGTTGTTGAGAGAAATACATTCAGTCTCTATGGTGGCTTTCCCTTGATAGTACCTGACTGTAAAAGAGAGGAAAGTCAAAGGAATTATTTTATATTTACTGTGAATTAAACTTAATAGAGAAAGAGTGTCTGAGAAAAGTGTTCCTTATGTGGTATATCATTGATTAAATAAACATAAACATATTATGGAATCCATAAATTACCAGATGTGCTCCAGAGAAAAAAGCTTTACTGGTTGGACTTGCTTAAGCCTGGAAAAGTTTACATTTTGTTCTTTGCCTGTGATATAAGCTGGATTTATACTGAACTGAAAGATTGTACAAAACTGAGTGTCTGAGCAAAATTCAGAAGCGACTTAGAAGTTTTGAATGTGACTAGCAAACTTTGGGGGCCCTTTTACTAAGCTGTGGTAAAAGGGGCCCTGCACTAGCAGTGGTGGACGTTTGTTGCCATGTGCCTGGGGCCCCTTTTACTGCAGTGGTTGAAAGTAACCAAAACTGAAATGGATGTTCAGTAAGTTCACATTTGCCGGGTAACCCCCTGGGATAATATTTTTTCAATATTTCCGCAAGCGCTGAAAATGGCGCACAGTGGGGGTAGAGCTACCACTGCTACCTGTGTTGGGCCGGCGATATTTCTGGGTTGCTGCGCAGCAAGCCTTAAAGGGCCCCGTTAAGACTTCCATCTAAAGTAGTCTAAGCTACTGGGCTCAGACACAGGTGCTTTTGGTCCACGTATGTGTTGCAGAGCAGTTCTATGGACTGAGCAGCTTCTGGCTGTAATGATAAACCCAGCTGGAAAGATGTATTTTGAGCCCAGCTCCCCAGAGCTGGAGAGTGATTGTAGGAAAGTATTATGTTTGCATGTTCTGTGCTGCAGAAAGAGTGAATGTGAATGATCTCTTGAACTGATGAGCTTCTGAGAGGATAATGAAAGGAAATACTGATCAGGAGCAGGCCTGAAGTAATTGAGGGGACCTTTTACTATGCTGCATAAGCGTCTACGCATGCCCAACGTGCGCCAAAATGGAGTTACCACACGGCTACCGCGTGGCCCTTGCGGTGATTTCATTTTTGGCATGCATCCACTACGTGCACCCAAAAAATATTTTTTTACTTTCTGGTGCACGTCAGCTACGCATGCCAAGTGGTGTTTGGTGCATGTAGGTCATTACCGCCCGGTTACCACGTGAGACTTTACTGCTAGGTTAATGGCTGGCATTCAGACTCAAAATAGGCATGTGGCAATTTTCATTTTGCCGCATGTCCATTTTTGGCAAAAACTTTAAAGAGGCATTTTTTGCAGGCGCACTGAAGAATGATTCTGCATGCGCCCAAAACACACGTCCATACTACCGCAGGCCATTTTTCAGCGCACCTTAGTAAAAGGACCCCTCAAAGAACAAAAGCAGGATTGTACTGCAATTTGACTCAAGTTCTAAAAGCTATATTTTACTTAAACTAAAGTGATGTAGGAGGCAGTGGGCCAGGTTTGGTGCTGCTCACATCCCCACTGCTGTTCCATCATTTATGCCTGTAAATAGAGACGTAAGACATACAGTCGGATATCAATATAACTTAACCAGCACAAGAATGTGAGGAGGCCTGAGTGGGAGAAAGAGTGAACTAAGGAAGTGCAAAAGGAATAAAAGGGGGTGGGCTGGATAGGGTATTTCAACTATCCATTTGTTTGTTGGGTATTTTAGCTATACAAAGTTTAGGTTCCAGAAGTAGGTAGGCACTAGCATAGGTACATCCACCCATAAGATAGGGAGATAGAGTTTTGCCTTTTTCATTTGGTGACAGCTAGAGTAGTAGAAAGAATCTTCTGGAAATTATCTCAATTAAAAAACTAGAGGTGCTTCTAAACAGTCACACAATCATAATTGTATCCATGGAAAGATTCCTGCAGTCACTTTCACTTTAAATTTTTTTTAATTGAAACAGTTCCCAGCATTTTGTGACTCCTGATGCAACCTGCTGTGTTGAAACATGTCCAGTTCTTCCTGTGCTAAGGGTGGTTCCTTCCTTGTCAATAAACATCTCTGTTTTGGATTCTTGAGGTATAGTGCTACTTTCCTATGCTCCTTGTTGTCCTGTAGCACTTGCCTCCTTTTTTTTTCCTGTGTGTAATCAGATTCTGGACAATTCCAAAATTGGCTTCTGGTCCTAAGATGAAAGAGAGTTTTCTCTAGTCTGTTCAGCCAATAATGACAAGCACTTCTACCTCCTGTTTTACTCCTGCCTTCTCTCTGTGCACCAGCAGTCCTGATGTTGATGTCAAACTTGCATACTGGTCCTAGATAATATTTATAAGCTGTTTAATTGTGTTGCTGAATTTTTTCTGATAAGTTGCTTTGCAGCCAATGCCATCCATTTTGAATCAAAGGATGCTGTACTTGACTGGTATACTTCCCAGGATCTTGTCGTTCTATTCTTAGCCACAGCTAACAATTTACAAATATGACCTTGATTCTATACATTGGCACTTGGTCCTGCCTCCTCATCCTTGTCATACTGCTCTTAGATTATAGGTTGGTGCCTTTCTTTCATCCCCTACTCATGCCCTGCTGTTATTCTACCTGTACCTACTGGGCCTTAACACTGAATACTCCCTCCATTACCTCCATGATTAGGCTACTCTGCTGTTGCCCTGTCATCGTCGTCGTCTTCTTCTTCATTCTCTCCTCAGCACTTAACCTCCTAAACACACTTTCAACAACTGTATTACAAGCTGACCCATGTGTCTAGACTATGTTTTATTCCTTTCTATACTCCATATTCTCCAATTGCATTCCTTTGTAATAAATCCGCTTACATTAGTGACATACGGAAATAGCAGATGGACACATCTGATGGCAAAAACAATAGGGAATGGAGTAGTGAAGTGAACAGGAATCACAAGACAGCACATCAAACTGTTCGTCTATCACTTTTTCCTCTCAAATGAATCCTCCCAAACTAGGACCAATCAGTTTCCTTTTCTGCATACAGCACTGACAGTGAAACCAGGGTTGAATTTCTAAAAGAACATCAGTACCATCCTGATGGGTGAGCAGGGGGTAAGAGGAGGGTGAACAAACAAACTTCTTGCCAGCCCCCTTCACCAATCTTTCTTCTCTTACCTACCCCACCCACCTCCTCCTATTTCCATGATCTGGGCTGCTGCATTTCTTTGATGGCCGATGAGATAAGCACTGTCAACCATGCACTATTCATTAATTTCCCACTAGTATGCATATCAGGGCTCACTGCTATCCATCCTTTGCCCTCTTTCTTTGTCCGGGTGTGGACTTGTGTCTATGTGCACTGAATGGGGTTTTCTGTAATAATTCAGTTCCTGTCTAATGTACAGATGTTATCCTCTGCACATTTCTATCAATTTGCTTCAGAGAATAGGGAAAACTGGTACTTTCTGTCCCTTTTCATATTCAACTCCATTTCCCAAAGAAAACAAGGCCATGTACAATTCATTCTAAAAGAAACTCATTAGCAAATGAAAATTGAATGTGTGCTGCTACATTTCCCAGCTTCTGAATGCCTCATGGCCTTATCTTTTAATAACCTAGTGCCTCATTAACCTGTATCAGATTAATGAGTCAGAATTGTCTTCCAAATGAATGGTCTGCTTTGATCTTCAGGAACAGATGGTTGAGAATGTTTGTAATGTGATCTTTGCCAGGCATGTAACATTTTGGGAATGCCTTCCCATTTAAAGCAACAGATGTATATTAATTCAGTCATGTGAGAGAGGCACAGGATGGTGTTAGTTCAGCTGCCACCATTTTTGCCAGAAGGATAGGACGGAATTGTTATTTCTTCTATTCTTCTTCACTGGAAGGTCTTTATTAGTGGTCAACAAGGGAATATGGACTTGGCATGGGTGAGCAAAAAAGAGATTGGGCCTTGGGAGGGGGGGGGGGTCCTTCTTGTCTAACTTGAGAGAAGAAGTGGTGGGGGTTCAGACCTCAGTTGCCCTTCTTAGCAGACTGAAGCGTGAGATTGGAGCTTTCATTGGGGCTGGTGTTCCCACAGTCAGTAATGCAGATGTAACAAAACCTGCTGCTAATGCACACTGCACTACCAGCTTCACACTCTGCTCTATTGGGCATTAAAATAGATTTTAATGTCTATGTTAATCTTGGTTCATTAACCCACATTAAAGGCCAATAGTAATGTGGCTTAGCAACTAGATCTCTTAATGTAAGTTGATGAGAAAGTTCCATATGAGAAGAGACAAGCTGAAATCAATCCTGGTTTTACTGTATTGCATGTGTGGACTTATCAGCCCTAATTTTTAGGCATTCTTTCTGTAACAAAATGACTTATGTTTTGGCTATGTCTATCCATTAGGTTTTTGTTCTGGTGCTTCAGAGGTGATCTGCACTGCCCTTGTAGGGTCAGTCAGAAAGTGGAACATGTTGGTAACATGTCCACTCACGCATCTGACTGGAGGTCTTGCGGCTTTGCACACTGCATCCGACTCCACTATCAACTGCTTTGTCAAGTGATAAGCACAAGCTGAAAAGAAGAGTCTGTTCTGTATGTGACCCTCATAGGTACAGTACTGTGGGCGGTGGCACATGGGTGCACTGTGCTAGCACAGATAGCAGAGGCAGCCAGGTTCTTGAGTCTGTCAGGTGAACACAGGTATCTGCACAACCAAGGAGTGCAAGCATCATCAATCTCAGTGAGCCCTGGAGCTGAAGGTTGCCCTAAGGTGTCTTACGAGCCAGGAGCAGCAACTGCTACAAAGAACTGTGGCAGGAGAAAGTCATTGCCAGCATCCAGAGCCAAGGGTTTACCAGGAGCATTAGATTCAGCACAGGGGAAAGTGCTGTTTTCTTCTCTACAAATTCTGGAATACATGGATTTTAATTTCTACAGCTATTTATTTACATCTAAGGCACTCATTTATATACAATAAAAAATAGAAGAACATCATTTGTCTATAAAGAATCTACATAAGATGCCGATAGAATAGGGTCTCACCACATAGCATCAGGATGCCTAAATGGGGGCACCCAATTATAGAATTGCCACCTTACAATCTAAGTAGCTTCTTGTGGTGATGGGAAATAATATAGTGATGAGAAATAATGAAGTGCAATCTCAAAAAAAAATCAATGCTCTGATATATCTATGATTCGGTCCACTGCCGATGTTCACAAACTTAAAATTATCTAATTAATATAAGTACATAAGTACATAAGTAATGCCATACTGAGAAAAGACCAAGGGTCCATCGAGCCCAGCATCTTGTCCACGACAGCGGCCAATCCAGGCCAAGGGCACCTGGCAAGCTTCCCAAACGTACAAACATTCTATACATGTTATTCCTGGGATTTTGGATTTTTCCAAGTCCGTTTAGTAGCGGTTTATGGACTTGTCCTTTAGGAAACCGTCCAACCCCTTTTTAAACTCTGCTAAGCTAACCGCCTTCACCACATTTTCCGGCAATGAATTCCAGAGTTTAATTACACGTTGGGTGAAGAAAAATTTTCTCCAATTTGTTTTAAATTTACTACACTGTAGTTTAATCGCATGCCCCCTAGTCCTAGTATTTTTGGAAAGCGTGAACAGACGCTTCACATCCACCTGTTCCACTCCACTCATTATTTTATATACCTCTATCATGTCTCCCCTCAGCCGTCTCTTCTCCAAGCTGAATAGCCCTAGCCTCCTTAGTCTTTCTTCATAGGGAAGTTGTCCCATCCCCGCTATCATTTTAGTCGCCCTTCGCTGCACCTTTTCCAATTCTACTATATCTTTCTTGAGATGCGGTGACCAGAATTGAACACAATACTCAAGGTGCGGTCGCACCATGGAGCGATACAACGGCATTATAACATCCGCACACCTGTTTTCCATACCTTTCCTAATAATACCCAACATTCTATTCGCTTTCCTAGCAACAGCAACACACTGAGCAGAAGGTTTCAGCGTGTTATCGACGACGACGACGACACCCAGATCCATTTCTTGGTCCGTAACTCCTAACGTGGAACCTTGCATGACGTAGCTATAATTCAGGTTCTTTTTTCCCACATAATAGAACATATTTACAAAATTTAAAAAACAATGGTAGAGAAAAAAAGATCTCGGAACAAGTTAAGCACCATACACCTTCGGTTTCTGATGTTAGAGTGGCACCATCCAATCTGGTCGAAGAAAAAGCTCCACACATACAAAGAAATCAAAAATCAGAAGAAATTGTATAAATATAATAAGAAAGGCAAAAGATCCAAACTACCAAAGTTTCTTGTGCAATGTAATCAGTAAAGATTCCCACCTTATGTATTCAATCGTATGACTTCTCTCAAACAAAATTTAAATTCATGTCCACTCAACTGAATATATTCTGGAACTGCCCTCTACCATATAGGGTTACAGGTTATAATTTTTTATACCGCTAATACCTTATCAGTTCAAAGCGGTTCACAATAAGATTAGAACAACAGTCCCAATAAAATAAAAAAGAATTAAGAGACAAACCTAGTTAGAAGTAAGAAATTCCTAAAAAAAAGAACAGTTTTGAGCATCTTTCTAAAATGTACATAATCTAAATTGTCTAAAAAACAAACTAAGATCATCATATTTTAGGTGCTTGATAGGCAAAAAGCATATCACTTATCCGAGACCTCTCAACCCCTCTAAGTGAAGGAAATGCAAAAGGAGAACAGTTTAAAGTTCTACTTCTAAGAGACCTTGAACATTTGAAACGGAACAACAAATATTCAGGACAATCACCTTGAAGAACATGAAATAACTAGTAAAAAAACCCCGTTTCTGATGCAAATGAAACGGGGGCTAGCAAGGTTTTCTTCAGAGTGTGCATGTGGGAGTGTGTGTGTCCCTGCCCTCTGCCCTCTCTCCCTCCCCCTCCCCCCCTCGGAGTCCAGTCCTTCAGTGTTAAGTTTCCTGCTGTTCTGTGTTTTTGTTACAGAGAGTGAGGGCATCCCTCTCCCCTCCCCCTTCTGAGTCCTTCACTGTTTCGTGGGATTTCGTGCTGTGCTGTTTTCCTTCACTCATGGGGAAACCGGATATCTCTGGCGCTTCACACTTTCGGCTGGAGGCTTCAGTGGTGCCTTTTATATATATAGATATGCAAGAAAATTTAAACAGGATCATGACAGAACCCCGTTTCACCACTGCTGCTTCAGAGGAACTTTGTAACTTCTCACTACAGTTCACAGCTTCAATTTGGCTTAGTGCAGACATTCTTGTATTCCTCCATTCAGGGCGATTGTGGCTCTGGGTGTTTCCTCTTTAGCTTCTAGGCTCCAAAATAGAGGAGGTGGGATGTAGCAGAGGAAAGGCCCTGATAGGGCCAACCAGAGGCTAGCTGCTTTCTTCATTGCTGCTGCCAACACAAATTTGGAGGACTTGTGTGTGTGTGTGGTGGGGGGGGGGGGGGGGGGTTGCTTCAGAGAAACTCTGGACCCGGGGAGAAATGAAGACAGAGATACCAGTCCTGCAGGGGAGGGGTGAGTGGGAAATGGAATGATGCTAGGCTGGGGGGGGGGGGGGGGTGAGGGAGAGAAGAGAGACTAGACTCAGGAAGGGGGAAGAAAGGGAAAAAGATGGAGGGCCATGAGAGAAGCAGAAAGAAGAGAGAGAACAACCTGGATAAATACAGGGGAGAGGGGAAAATATTCTGGACCTGGGGAGGGGGAGTGGAGGGAAAAGAGATAGTGAGGCTGGATCAGGGGGAAAGAGGAAAAGAGATGCTGGACAAATGGAGAGAATGAGAGAGATGCTGGACTATGGGGAAGGATGTCAGGGTGAAAGATGGAGAGATGCTAGCCCTGGGTTGGGGAGGAAGGGGAGAGAAAAGGAGAGATGGCCTCATAATGGGGGTACAGGAGGAAGGAAAGAGAGAGGGGAGAAGCTGACAGGCAGAGGGACAGGGAAACAGAAGAGATATGTTGGCCATGGAGGGATCATAGAGACAGGGACATAGAGGAGAGATGCTGGACAGGATGGATAAGGACAAAGAGGGAAGATGGATGGTGGACATAGAGAGAAAAGAAATGTCAAAAGGGGAGTGGGACTTGATATACTGCCTTTCTGAGGTTTTTGCAATTACGTTCAAAGTGGTTTACATATATTCTGGTACTTATTTTGTACCAGGAACAATGGAGGGTTAAGTGAC
Organism: Microcaecilia unicolor; assembly: GCF_901765095.1. Lineage (NCBI taxonomy): Eukaryota > Metazoa > Chordata > Amphibia > Gymnophiona > Siphonopidae > Microcaecilia > Microcaecilia unicolor. The sequence goes on along the minus strand of NC_044033.1, from coordinate 476,299,268 downwards.
TTGCCCAGAGTCACAAGAAACTACAGTGGGAATTGAACTCAGTTTCCCAGGAGCAGGGTCCACTGCACTAACCACTAGGCTACTCCTCCACTCCAAAAAGTGAAGAGTCCTTTGAAAGATAGTTAAGAAATAAATAGAGAAAAACGGAGAAGAGACAGTGGGACCAAAGTAATACTCAGACAACAAAGGTAGAAAAATATTTTTTTCTAATTTTTTTTAACTGTTATATGTCAGCTTTGGGACATGTGCACCTCTGCTATTCTGCATTTCATTTCTATTTTTGTTATGACATGTTTTCTATATAAGTCTAGAATGTGTTTGCTTTTTGGAAGTTTTTTTTTTTTTTTTACTGGAGCTCTGAAGAGGTTCCCCTCCTTTCCCAAGTCCCCACTACCTTGGCGTTATAGGGCTCCCATATTAATTTTTCTACCCAAAGCTCATTCAGTCCTAGCTATACCAGTTCTGACTTCCTTGGTTCTCAGCCGATTGTTCTAATCACCATGCTGAAATTAAATTCCATCTGCCAACTGGATGCCCAGTCTCCCAGTCTTGTAAGGTCCTCTTTTAATTTCTCACAATCTTCTTGTGATAACAATTTGAATAACTTTGAGGGGCATTTTCAATATGACATCTAAGTCCAATTTTGGATGTTTTGCATATTTATCCAAAATTCGAATAGGAAAGAAGGTCATTTTCAAAAAAGAAAATACTGTTTCAAACAAGGTTTTGTGCTTTGGATGTTTTGTTTTTTGGACCATGTTCGGAAAAAAAATCCCTGAATAAGCGCAAAGCGTAGAGATTCAAGCCATTGGGATGTAGGAGAAGCCAGCATTTTTAGTGGACTGGTACCCCAGACATCCCAGGAGAGCAATGGGGCACCCTAGAGGGCACTTCTGTGCACTTCATAAAAGTGATCCCAGGTACACATCTCACCTTTGCTCCCTTAAATTGTCCCCTGAGCCCTCCAAAACCTACCAAAACCACACTGTCCTCCAATGTACACCACTACAATATCCCTTATGAGTGAAGGGGGCACCTATATGTGGGTACAGTAGGGATTTGGTGACATTGGGAGGGTCACAGTTTCCACCACAAGTATGACAGGTAGAGGGTGAAAGGGACCTGGGTCCCCTACTGTGTACTGCACCGACCACTACACTACTCCAGGGACTTGCATGCTGCTCTAATAGACCTGACTTTAACATCTGCAGCTGCCATAAAGGCTGGTACATCATATTTTTACTCACATTTTTTGGGGGGTGGGAGGCAGTCAATGACTACTGGGGTTATTGGGGGGGGGGTCACCCCTGATTCCCTCCAGTGGTCATCTTTTTGTGCCTTATTCATTCTGAAAACAGGTCTAGACCAAAACATCTTGGTTTAGTTCTGAACATTTTTGTTTAGTTCCATTATGGCTGTGAAACATCCAAGTGTTAGGCACACTCTAATCCCACCTTTGAAATGACCCCAATATGCCCCCTTATGATTTGAATGCAGTTCTGACAGACATAGAAAAACATCTAAAAATAGGTTTTGAAAATACTGATTTGGGCGTTTTTGTGAGAAAAAACATCTAAATGCTGCTTTATGACACATTTTAAATGTTTTTCTCTTTCAAAAAAAGGCCACTTGTGTCATTAGCAAATTTGATTACACTCATTCTTGTATCCAGGTCATTTTATAAATATGTTAAAAAGCAGCAGTTCCAGCACAAATCCTAGGGGAGTGCTATTATCTCCCAAATTCTATAAAAGTTGCTAAAGATTGTGTGTGTAAATTTGTACACGCATTCAATTGTGCATGCAGTTTAATTAAATAACAAACCAATTAGCACCGACAATTGAATTCTAACAATCGGTTATCAGTGCTAATTGGCATTAGGGATCCACATTTAATTTAGGCTTGGGGATATTGGTTTAAATGTTTGCACCTAAATGTAGTCACAGTTCCCAGCACTAACCATTATTCTATAAACAGCGCCTAAATTTAAACGATGTTCTTAATCCACAATAGGACAATGCCTCCTATCCCATGAATTTTCAGTTTCATGAGAGCCATTCATGAGTTACTTTGTCAAATATTTTTTGATAATCCAGATACACAGTGGGGCTCATTTTCAAAGCACTTAGACTTACAAAGTTCCATAGGTTGCCATGTAACTTAATAAGTCTAAAGGCCCTGTTTACTAAGCAGCACTGAAGGTGCACTAACTTTTAGCGTGTGCTAAAAATTAGCACGCTAATGCTAATGGCTGGCCATCTTGTTCTTCGCTAATACGGTTGGGCCGGCCAAATGGGTGTCTCTAGTTTAGCTGCGCCTATTTTTAATTTGCGCTAAAAATGTTAGCGCGCCTTAGTAAAAGACCCCCTGAAGCAATAGTGAAATGAAATGAAAGGAGAGTTATTCTGCAATCTTCTATTTCTGATAGAAGTGACACATTCAAAATGAAATAATAGATCTTCTGGGCAGTCTTGATTTAAAACTTTCTAAATCACATGAAAATGTAAACAAAATCCTAGCCTCTATAGGTAACCAATGAAGTTCTGCATAACATTTTGAGATTCTATCATATTTATGTAGAGAAAAAATCCATCTCACAGTGGTGTTCTGAATTGTCTGCAATTTTTGAATAACTTGTTTAGAAGCTCCCAGCTATAAAAGGTTACAGTAGTCCAGGTTGGATAACAATAGCATCCCATGGATGGCTAAGCTTTTTGAATTCATTGTCGATACTCAATTTTCTGTCCACTACAATGTATTTACACCATTCACAGCATAGTTTTCAATCCTTGCATAGCATGGAGACTTTGTTGATCACTTTTATCACTGAAATAAGGAAATGCTTAGCTACAGGTAGAAATGTAATACTTTGACATCTCTGCAACATTTGATGCTGTTGGCTATGGTTTACAGAGGCCAAGGGCCCTATTTACAAAGGTGTGCTAGTGTTTTTTAGCGTGTGCTAAAAATTAGCGTGCGCTAGCTGTGTAGATGCCCATAGGAATATTATATTAAACTGGAACCAAGACTATTACTGCTACACTGAAATGGCTAACAGCAATATAACCACAAATATATAGCCTTATATTTCTTTTTTCTAATTTCTTTTTACTTTTTTCTTCTTTCTTACTTGAGTGCCCTCAGCAAAAACCATTCATTTCAGGCAATTACATTTCTTATTGCCAGGTGGCATAGCATTTCTTTCATCGGGCATCTCTTTTTATTTTGTGTGTGTGCTATTGGCTATCTAAATAGTGCTACAACTTAAAATAATAAATCAAAAAACGTGAACTTATCTCTAAACGTTTTTTTTTTGGCATTCACATTAATTCCTCGCTTCACTCTCTCCAGATACCACAGCCGCTATTATCTCAGACTGACTGGCTTCCCCTGGAAATGCCCGACTCAGCGGGTTTCAGAAGTCTTTCCTCAGGGACTTGGGTTAAAGCCATCCAGGAGCTTTGGTTAAAGCCATCTTTTCTTTACTGAACAATGTGTGGGACATTCACTGAGTGCACTATTGCAGCTTGTAAAGGCGCCCATCTTATGACTTAAACCGGAAATGATTCTCTTGACGTCACTGCAAGATAAACAAGATTTTTAAAATCATCTGTTTAGATATTATGCAGCCCATACAATATTAGTGCACAGACAGACGCTAACTTCATGCTCGTTTTATCAATAGAACCAGGGCAAAGAAATCTCTATTGTTTTGCACGTGGAAATTTGTATGACATTTATAGAATTACCCTTATTATGTAAATCACAAATTTTGAATCACAACTGGTATGGTACCTTGGTGTGAAACTTCTTACATTTCTGGGATATATATATGTATGCCCCTCCAGAGCGGATAGAAGCCAAGAACAACGAGCATATGGCTGATGACTGCAGTCTTGCCCAAATGACTTGTTAGATATATTCTTGAATATTTCTCCCCTTAGTATACATCTGAAAATGTTTCCCTCTAGTATACATCCTAATTAGATAGTTTGAGAACACATCATAAATACTTAACACATGCTAATGCTGATGAATTAATTTGGCCAATAATTTTTATCTCATAGGAAAAGATAGTACACAAGTGAATTTATCTGATATTTCCTGTTGTATACAATACAATAATAACTCATGATGTGCAGATATAGCTCTTATGATGTCCTGATCAGGATAACCTTGCACCGATGTCAATTCTTTGGCTTTCATTTTAAAGTCAATCAATGATGTACAAAAATGCCATAAGTGAAAGAATTGTCCCATAGTCATTTTTTTCTTAAGACATGGAGGATGGAAACTCTGATACCAGTGAAAATCATTAAGATCTACAAATTCATGGTGTAATATAGTTATCAATCTATTGTACTCCTTTATGATACAGATGTTCAAAAAATGTATCATAGTAGAGTGAGAATGCATGGTAAATTTTAAACTAGGTTCGATAGAATTTAGCCAATTCACGAAATCCAAAAGATCCAGCTTAGTGTTAGTCCTGATAAAAAATATATCATCTAAGAACCATTTCCAAAATCTAACATGCTGGAATGCTGCCAATGAATAAACAAACTTAAAATATGCCCCATAAAGAATGGCCACAGAAGAAGCAACAGTAGCTTACATTGCTATGCCACAACATTGTTGAAAAAGAGGGGCATAATCGAACGCCGCCGGCCAAATAAATCGCTGCATATGGAAGAACATTCCGCAGTGTGTCCAGTCATGTATCTTCACAGGGAGCCTAATTTTACTGTACCGGAGACAGAGGTCCTGGTTCTCCTGTGTCTCAGCCAGAAGAGGAGCCACAGCTGGCCCTTAGGAGAAAAGCAGAAGGTTGTGCAGCTGGCTACCTACCGGTGCCAGAAACTACAGCTGCTGCATGAGGGGGTTCAAGTTCAGCAGCAGAAGCTCCAAGCCCAAGAGGACTGCCTGCAGGTGCTGCATACAATGCAGCAGGAGAGCCGGGATACTAGACACAATATGTGGAAGCAGCATCTGGGGATCCAGCAAAATCTTCTCGATTACACTCAGGCCTTGTCCAGTACGCTGCCCACCCAGCAGGTGCCTAGCCCTCCCAGTGGAACTAGGGAGGCCACCATTCCTACAGCACCACCCTCCATACCAGCAGCAAGAGGCACCAGTGTCCACATCACCCAGCCCAGCTTCATAGCAACTACCTCAGCTGCAGAGAAGCAACTGCCATCCAAGCTGCCATGGATGGGATTCACTGCACTCCAGGCCAGTGGATCAACCTTCAGGTCAGGTCCTTCAGGGCCATCACACACTACTTTGCTGGGTGCTGGGCTCAGCAGCAGCTCAGCTACAGAGGCAACCAGATGGTCAGATTTTCAAGAGGCTGCAGCAGCTCTGAGGGCAGTGGCAGCCCCACAAGGGAGAACCCTGACACTATCTGCACTCCTGCAAGGCCTGGAACAGCCCCAGCAGTTAGAAAGAGGAGTGGGAGAGGTGGCCCCTAGAGGTGACTGGGAGGGGGAGGGGGAGGATGAGGTGGGGAAATTAGCCAACTAATTTTCATGTTGTGGTGGTGTGTGCTGGGGGGGGGAGGGGTGGGGGTTTGTGTTGCGGGGAGCAGTGGGTAGTGTGTGTGTGTGCTGGGAGGGGACAGGAGGGGAGGATGGTGGCAGTGGGGGGGGGGGGGAATAGAAATAATATGGGAAGTACAAATAAATACTGCACTTACCTTTACTGAAAATTGGTCTGTATGAATCTGTCTGGTGTGGTCCCCCAGCTGGTGTGGCCCCTGGTCAGGTCTGTGGGCAGGGAGGGAGGAGGTCATCCTCCTCTTGTTCTGGCTGCTGCTGCTGTGTATTCTCTGGCAGGGGCTTTCTTCTTTGCATTGTGAAGTTGTGCAGCATGCAGCAGACCATGAATACCTTGGTGACCTTTTCAGGACTGCAGAGGAGTTTCCCCCCCACCCCAGAATGGTCAAGACATGCACTCAGTGATGGTGCGGGTGTTCTTATGGCTCTTGTTATACTCCTCCTATACCTCATGTTGGGGTGGATAATGGGAGTCATTAGCCATAATCACTAGGGATAGCCTCTGTCACCTGTGGGGGGGGGGGGGGGGGGGGGAGCAGGAATCACAGACAAGCATGTGTATTTGTATGTGGACCTTGTGGAATGTGGGTCATGGGTGGTGGCATCTTGAGGGAGGGAGGGAGGGTATTGATGTAAGGGGGAGAGGTGGGTATGGGGTTTAGGAATCTCAGTAATGCTTACCTAGGAGCTAGCCACCAGTGAACCCCCTCCCCCTCCCTTGTTCAAACCTGTGGTAAATTCCAGAATGCTGCAGGATATATGCATCATGAGTGGACCCTGGGTACTGAGCACACACATCCACAGTCTCCCCCTGGGCATCATACTTGACCTGTATGTTAATAGATTGATATGATTTTCTATTCCTATAGGTCTCCTCAAATGCTCGGGGGGGGGGGGGGGGGGGGGGGGTCTGAATGTGACGTGTCTGCAGTCGATAATGCCAGTGACTGAGGGGAAGTGGTCTATGGCATAGAACTAAGCTATGTTGTTTTGGAGGGCCTAGGCGGTAGTTGGGAAGGTAATGTTCACACGGTGTGGTTGAGGAAGACAGTGAGGAACTGGGCAAGACAGATGGTGGGCTGGGTCAGGCCTGCATTGACTGCTATCACTGACTGAAAAGTGCTGGTGGCAAGAAATGCATAGGAAGCAGTAACCTTAAGGTGGACTTGCACTGGATTATCCTGTGTATCCTGGCCTGGAGGAGGGGTTGTAGCTGCTGACAGAAGTGCTGTATGGCAGCCCTATCAAAGTGGTACCTAGAAAGGCATTGCTGTTCAGTGAGGTCTATGAAGCCAGTCCTGGGCCTAAGTACTCTAGGATAGGGGTGTCTCCTCCTGGCCCTTCCTCCAGACTCTCATCCACATCCAGCAAAGCGTTAGCCACAATAGCATTCAGCACATACATGATTGACATGCAAGTGTCTCACCAACACAGGTGTACCTAAGTCCAGTGACACTACTGTGCACACCTCCAAGTACTGCACTTAGTGAGACCCAGCACCAACACACAGTCCTCACACACAAAGCAGCAGCGCACAGCACAGTGACCAAGTGATATTGGACAAACAGAACAACAATGGGAGACAGAAGACAAGCAGGAAGGGAGGTAAAATGGGAGGTGTGAGGTTTTGGGGACAGTGAGGGTTTGGTGGGGGAAGGGGGCAGATACAGAACAAGGAATGGGGGTAGCTGGGGGGATAGGAGGTGTGGGTAAGGATTTGAGGAGGTGAGTCACAGAGGAGGCAAGGCTGGAATGTGAAAGGGTTCAGACTGAGGCAAACAAACAAAAGGTGACAAAGCAGTCAGCAACTCTCCACTACTTCTCACAAACGACCACTTCTACCTCTCCACTCTCCAACACAGCAAAATCACAAATGGATCTAAAGATAAGTTTGGTCTTGAGCTAGTCACTTTTAAAGCAGGTCTAAATCACAATGTTTTTCTTTCTTGCACAAGGAAATCATTTTGCTATCCGTTTACGCAAAAAACATACATCACATAACATCATCATCTGACACCCAGGACAAGCCCCCAAAATGCCGACTCAAAATGTTTTTCTTTTGGCAAATATTGGACTTATACATTTTGGGTTTTTTTAATGGGGGGGAATGTGATTATATGGTTTAAATGTTTTTGTGTGAGAAACACGTCCATCTGCCTCTTATGCCATTTTTTGCACATTTTTTTCTTTTGATTATGAGCCTCTTAATCTCTGTATCTCCCTGCCAATTTTGGGGCACAGACCATAGAAGTCCTACTTCCCAACATTCTTATGTAGCACCAATTCATTCAGGCTGTAGAGGAAATCTACTAAGATACAATGATTTTTCTGAGTACACATCAAAGTGCTTCTAATGATCTCAGTGACTCCATGTTGGGGAATATAAGTATACTAGGAAAAAAGGCCCGTTTCTGATACCAATGAAACGGGCGCTAGCAAGGTATTGGCTTCCTGCAATTATTGTTTTGAAAGGGATTGTTAGGAGAAATGTGTTGTCATGGTAATGAATAATTTACATTGTTGTATTATGTGTAATTTGTTTTTTGTTGTTTTTCTTTTTTTTTTCTTTGTGTTGGTTGTGTGTGTGGGTGTGATTGAGAGATGCTGATTCTGCATGTTAGAGCTTGTGTATTTATTGTGGTGGGGGGGAGTGTGTGGGTGTGAGTGAGAGACAGAGATATTGATTCACCATGGCAGAGTTTGTGTATGATGTTGTGGTGGTGCTTGGGGGGAATGTGCGAGTGTGTGTGTGTGTATGTGTGTGTGTGTGTTAGTGAGAGAGTGAGATTTTGATTTTCCATTGTAGAGTCTGTGTATTAAGGGGGGTGGGAGGGAAGTGTGTGGGTGTGAGTGAGAGATGCTGGTTGTCCATGGCACAGTGTGTAAAACAGGCCTGTTTCTGACACAAATGAAATGGGCGGTAGCAAGGATTTCCTTGGAGTGTGTATGTTTGAGAGAGAGTGTGTGTGTGAGAGATGGTCAGTGTGTGAGTGAGAGAGAATGAGAGAGAGACAGACAGACAGAGTGTGTGTGTGTGTTTGTGTCAGACAGAGAGAGTGTGTGAGAGACAGAGTGTGTGTGTGTGAGAGAGAGAGAGAGAGAGAGAGAGAGATAGTGTGAGAGAGAGTGTATGTGAGAGACAGAGAGTGAGAGTGTGTATGTGTGTGTGGGGGGGGGGGGGGGTTCTGAGTTCCATGACCCCCCTCCTTCCCTCCCTCCCTGTCCTCCCCTCCGAGTTCCAGGCCCCCCTCCACTCCTAGTTCAAGGCCCCCCCTCCCTCTCTCCCTGCCACCAAATTCAATGCTTTCCAGTATCATAGGAGCCAACATTTCAAAATTATTGGGGGTGCTAAGCCCAGTGGAAATAACCCCTCCCTGGACACATTCAATGAATATTCTCTATAGTGGGGGTGCTCAAGCACCCACAGCACCCACAGAGTCGGCTCCTATGTCCAGTACTACAGTCTCCTGAGACCTGAACTCACTGGCACCAAATTCAATGCTTTCCAGTACTACAGTCTCCTGAGACCTACACTCACTGGCACCAAATTCAATGCTTTCCAGTACTACAGTCTCCTGGGTCCCATAGCCACTGCCACAAAATTCAGCACCTTCCGCTTTTACAGTCTCCTGGGTCCCACAGCTGCTGCCACTGCCACAAAATTCAGTGCTTTCCACTATTGCAGTCACCTGAGACCTACACTCAGTGCCAACAAACCTTGCCTTACACTCTTATGGTCTCCTGTGTCCCACAATCACGTTCACCCAATTCACCCTAATCCTTTTTGCATGACTTGGCTGTTACATCTTTTTTTTTTTTTTCGTGTATATGAGAAACCAGTGCATGGATCTGGCACCATAAGCCTTCATTTGCAGCACCTTGAAGATTCCCCCTTGCCCCATGTCAATAGATTTTCTCTCCCTCGCAGACGCCATGCTTGTGCATTGTTGCAGAGCAGGAGCTACATCAATGGCAGCGCCGTTTTGCAAAACTCACGTTGATTCTGCTGTTAGTACGCACACCACAAGCAGCCTTGCAGTGTGTTATTGCCGGTTCCTGCAGCATGCGGCCGAGATCCTGAGAGAGACAGAGAAGGAAATGGTGAAGAGAGGTCCATACCTTGCGCCTTAAATGTTCGGTTTCATCGCGTCTGTACTGCTAAGTAGGTGAGCCCTGGTGTGGTAGTGGCAGTTGACAAACTTGTGTCCTGGTGCCGGGGAGTGCTGGGAAAGCCACTGGGCAGAGTAAGCAGGCTTCTCTTGTGGAAACTGCGGTTCCGACTTTCGTTAGTGGGGGGGGGGGGGGGGGGGAAACACAGATAGGGTAGGCGGTGCGCAGGGTCGCTTACAACTATTTGTGTTGGTTGGTTGCCTTGCCTCTCACTGTTCTGCCCTCGACGCGAGGGCGGGACAGAGAGAGATGGTGACAGACTGACGAACCTAACAAACCTTATGAACTCTTCACTTCAGTGAAGCCACGGAGTCAGCTTCAGAACGTTGGCAGAGGAAATTATTATAGTAGATAAAGATACGTTTGACATATTTTGGTGTGGGAAAGAACAGGGTCTCCTGGCTGTAAAACATCCTGCTCTACATCTTCAATTCCTGTTCCCTGAAATCGGCACTTCAGATGTGGTCCATCTGGATCCTGAACAGGTTTAGAGACAAGTGAACCTGCCCATGTTGTTTCAGAATGAATGATGATGTTTCACTGATTTTTCCGTAGAGCTTGGTCCCTATTGAGTTCCTTAGGTAACAGCAAGGATAGCCATCCTGGGGGGGGGGGGGGGATCCTTAAAGTCTACCCCTTTGAGAACATATTTGACATTCTGATCGTGAGGCCAAAGAATCTTTCGAAAGAAAAAGCCTCAAAAGAAAAGGAAACAGTTTTATAATGGTGCCATAGAGAAAACAATTGGCAATTAATTTGCTAAAATCAAAGAAAAAATGGATCTGATAAAAAGTTTGAATGGGCTATGTCGGCATTGCCACAAGGCAGTCGCTAGCGAGGCTTAGTAAATGGGGGGGGGGGGGGGCAGAGAGAAAAGGTGAGCAAAATAAGGGGCCCTTTTACTAAGCTTAAAAAAAGCATACTGTGGGACAATTCAGGGGTCCTGCAGTAAGAACTAAATGTACGCGTGCAAACCGTGTGTTAAAAAATTCTTTTCCTTTTTTTGTGGTGGTGTGTCTGGGGGTGGAGAGTGAGCATCCGTGCCCTAATCAGTAAGCATAGCTATGTTACTACATACTATCTGATTAGTACAGAAATAGCGTGTGAGCCTTTACCACCTATAAAATAAGTGGCCGTAAGTTCATACTCACTACTTTGGCTGGGCACTAATGGTAACTTTAGCCCGTGGCCATTAATTTTATTTATTAGGATTTATTTTCCGCCTTTTTGAAGTAGTTCGCTCATTAATACAGATAATAGAAAAATTCAATTTTTACTGCTGCAGTAAAAATGAACTTAGCATGTGGGGAAAAAACCTGCACAAGGACATGCTAAGGCCACATTTTACCACAGCCTAGTAAAAGTATCTTATAGGTAATTAATATCAAAAATGCTTATTTATATAACCATTAAATCCCCCACCTGGGGTTTTTTCCCCTCCTGAAGAAAAGACAACTAATGACATTGCAGTGTATTGACTATTGTGGAACTTCTAAATCAAAGTGAAATAGATAAACGGAAGCTGTCAGACCATTAATTTGTAAAATGTGACCAGCTTTTGCAATGAACTGCAGCTCTCTGGAAGTAATTGCATACTCCCGATTAGATCTAGCTTGGAAAGCCAGCACAAATAACTCATTATTGGCTTGAAATCTAACCACTTCCCTTCTGATTGACATGCCAATGGCACTGACAGGGATATAGAGAGTTCATATAGGTAGAAGATGCTTGAATTCCTAGCACATATGCTATGGACGAATTTTACCACCCAGCTTTGCCGTGAGCCCGCTGCTGCCAGTGACTCCTTCATGGGTTTATTTATTTATTTAAAAAATGTACAACCTGCACATGTACAACCCTGAGCAGGAAACAATACACACTCACAATAGTAATAGACATTTTACAAAACATACAATATAATCATAATATAAAACAACAAGGTCAACATTATTCAAACAGTCTGAGACTTGTTATAAGGAGTCAAAAGGAGCAATATTAGACAGCAGGAAATGTTACATTCTTGGATAGGAAATGTCTAGTCCTCTCAGAGACTTTTCTCCAAATGAAACTCTTCCTATCCAAAAAGTCAGAATGAAGCGGGAACACCTAATCTGGAGAGAAATACTGTCTTTTAGCACAAGATTGTCTGGTACTGTGATTGGGGGTAGACTGAATCAGGGAGGCCGAGAGAGGGGCTGTTATTTTTTTGTCAATCAGTGTGGAGTTAGCATATGGCTGCTGGGCAGAGGTTAATCTGGGTTGAAATGATAAAACATTAGTTAGTTTTATATTGATACTAGTAAAAGAGGCCCGTTTCAGAGCAAATGAAATGGGCGCTAGCAAGGTTTTTGTCGCCAACACCTCCTCCCTCCCTGGCCAACCCCTTCGTTGTTCTGCCATTGCTCCGCCCTCGAGGGCGGGGCCCGGAGCAAATTTAGTGGCTTCACCACCACGAACCTTCAAACCTTTTTGAAGGAAGTCAGGGCTTGGCTTCACTGACGTCAGTGTCCTCAGAACGTTGAGGGTGAGTTTTATTATAGTAGATATTCAATGGGGAATATTTACATTTCACTAGCCAATGTGCATGTTTCCTGAGGGAAAGAAATGTCCTTGTTCTAAGGTCCTGTGGCATCTTGGGATATGATAATTAACTGCGGACTGATTTTCTACCATGATGAATGCTGGGTGGATGGAGGAAGGGTCTCAGGCTTCAGGGCTGCTGGATCATACCAGGTTATGATAATAATTTAATAAGGAAAGAGAACATCTTAAGGACCTACCCTGTTTAATAGTGAGGGAGAGAAAAAGGAATTCTCCAGTCTGAAGTGATACTGTGTATCACTATGGTGATGCTTAGTTGCAGATGGGGAGAGAAAAACTAAGAATTTGACTTATGACATAATGGAAGTAATTTTATAGGCAAGGAGCAGAGAAAACATTTCACATTCTCAGATAAGCACTTAAAAAAATTAACCTGATATATACATGCATAAAAGTAGGCAAACAGTGTGCCTATTTTTATGTGATATACACTTAGGTGTTGCCTGGGGCAGAGGTGGGCTTAGCCCTTGTGCTCATTTATAATATAAATGCACAATCACTGTTTTTTTTTTTTTTACTGATATATACATGCACATAATTACTGCTGCCCCAGAGTAGGTATAACTCTGTGTGTCAGCTTTTGGGGAGTCGATTTAATAAAAGATCATAGGTGAATATGTTACCTTTATTAAATCAAACACTCACTGTGATGCAGACTTCATGAAGAGAACATCAGAAGTATCAATCAGCAATAGCTCTCCAATTGCACTTATTTTTCTTAAAAATTAATGGACCATCAACATTGGGAGAGCATGTATGAAATAGACGCGTCAAAGATTGATTGGTTTGTGGTTTGATATACCGCTTTCACTGTCAAGCTGATCAAAGTGGATTACAAACAAATTTAAAAGTTAAGAAAAGGAACTACAAAATGGGAAAGTAAAACTTTCATTCACAATTAAAAATAACATCCAGTAATACTAACATCAATATACACTCCCTTCCAAATACCAGGGTCCCAAAGAACCCTAGTGTCAAAAACACAGTATGGGCTGCTAATCCCAATAAGGTAATCTAATACTGTGCAAACTGATCAACAGCCAATCACAATCCCAAAGGGTTGTGTAAATTAAATCTTTAGCAATAAAGAAGCGTGAAAAACTCTCAGAAATCAAGGTATATTACCAAGGCCTGACCAACATGACATTTATATCTATATAAGATTTTTTTTGTCAGTGGCCTAGTCTCTTTCATAGGGTTATTCTTTTCAACCTTCTCATAATGCATCAACCAAACATTTCTTTTCTCTCTGCCCCCCCCCCCCCCGTTTACAACCAAGCCAAAACTGTAGCATAAAATAACTTAGCTTATAGATGGCTCAGTAACCCCAATTCAACTGGGATATGCTTGCCCAAATAACCATGTAAGCGGGAGTTTGGATGTCGGAGACCAGTGAGTAACGATAGAATCAATCGGACGCCAGCACGTAGTAGGTCACGTCAACCATCAGGTAAGACTAGGCAGTCATCTAGGGCAGCTGCTTCTTGGGGGCAGCAAAAGTGCTTCAGTCAAAGCAAAACAGGCCCCAAGTCACCACACAAACTCAAAGAACCACCAACATACACATTAACCTGCATTTTATAGATGTTTGTGTGTTGATCGGGGGAGGGGGAACTGCAGGCTGGTGGGGGGGGGATGGGGGGTTGAAAGATACTTGAAGGGGTGTGAAGACTAAAGTTCACTAGGGTGCCAACCATTCTTGCACCAATTCTGTATGGATAGTCGCTTTACTTTATAAGCCGCACAAAGTATTATTTCAATATTTCAGTACTGTGAGGCTACTGCTAGAGGTCGCAGTATACATTTTGAACCGGAGCTGTGACAGGTAGTGCTCCTGCCCTTAGGATCGCCTAAACCACCAGAGCTAGTAATGGGAGGCCTGGGAGGCCTACAGAGGTGGGGATCCTGGTCAGGGGCTTCTTGTCTTCAGTTGGGGGGGGGGAAGGGAGGTGAGATTGGAATCAAGGAGAGGGGGGACTTGGAGGGACTGAGGGCACCTGACTCCCTTATGCGGGTCTCAACCAGTATTACAATACAATACTATACAATACAATAAAAATGTATATTCTGCTATCTACCCACAAAGGATCAATGTGAATTACAATGTAAATAAAAAAACTAGGCCATCACTAGGAAAAGTACAGCAATCATACAAATATCTTATTAACCCGATCCATACCATAGCAATAAGAACATAAGAATAGCCATACTGGGTCAGACCAATGGTCCATCTAGCCCAGTATCCTGTTTTCCAAAACAGTGGCCAAGCCAGGTCACAAGTACCTGGCAGAAACCCCGATAGTAGCAACATTCCATGCTACCAATCCCAGAGCAAGCAGTGGCTTCCCCATGTCTGTCTCAATAGCAGAAAAAGGACTTTTCCTCCAGGAATTTGTCCAAACCTTTTTTAAACCAAGATACGCTAACTGCTATTACTACATCCTCAGGCAAAGAGTTCCAGAGCTTAACTATTCGTTGAATGAAAAAATATTTCCTCCTATTTGTTTTAAAAGTATTTCCATGTAATTTCCTTGAGTGTCCCTAGTCTTTGTAGTTTTGGAACGAGTAAAACATCAATTTACTTCTACTCGTTCTACACCACTCAGGATTTTGATATCTCCCTAACCTCTTTAGCCTTTCCTCATAAGAGAGGAGTTCCATCCCCTTTATCATTTTGAACCTTTTCTAATTCTGCTATATCTTTTTTGAGATATGAGGAAAGGCTGAAGCAGCCAGGGCTGAAGCAGCTAGGGCTCTTCAGCTTGGAGAAAAGCCAGCTGAGGGGGAGATATGATAGAGGTCTATAAAATAATGAGTGGAGTGGAACGGGTAGATGTGAAGCATCTGTTTACGCTTTCCAAAAATACTAGGACTAGAGGACATGCGATGAAGCTACAATGTAGTAAATTTAAAACGAATCGGAGAAAATATTTCTTCAATCAATGTGTAATTAAACTCTGGAATTCGTTGTCAGAGAATGTGGTAAAGGTGGTTAGCTTAGCAGAGTTTTAAAAACATTTGGACGGCTTCCTAAAGGAAAAGTCCAAAGACCATTATTAAATTGGACTTGGGGAAAATCCACTATTTCTGGGATAAGCAGTATAAAATGTTTTGTACTTTTTTGGGATCTTGCCAGGTATTTGTGACCTGGATTGGCCACTGTTGGAAACAGGATGCTGGGCTTGATGGACCTTTGGTCTGTCCCAGTATAGCAAAACTTATGTACTTATGAGATACGGTGACCAGAATTGAATGCAATACTCAAGGTGCGGTCACACCATGGAGTGATACAAAGGCATTATAGTATTTTCGGTCTTATTCACCATCCCTTTCCTAATAATTCCTAGCGTCCTGTTTGCTTTTTTAACTGCCACCGCACACTGAGTAGAAAATTTCAGCATATTATCTACAATGACACCTAGATCTTTTTCTTGAGTCCTGACCCCCAAGGTAGACCTTAGCATCAGATAACTATGATTCGGATTATTCTTTCCAATGGGCATCACCTTGCATTTGTTCACATTAAATTTCATCTGCCATTTGGATTCCCATTCTTCCAATTTCTTAAGGTCTTCCTGCAATATTTCACAGTCCGCACATGTTTTAACAACTTTGAATAGTTTTGAATCATCTGCAAATTTAATCACCTCATTTGTCATTCCAATTTCCATATCATATATAAATATGTTAAATAGCACCAGTCCCAGTACAAATACCTGCGGCACTCTACTTTTCACTCTCCTCCATTGAAAGAAAGGACCATTTAACCCTACCCTCTATTTTCTGTCCAATAACCAATTCGTAATCCACAGTAGAACATTGCCTCCTATCTCATGACTCTTTAATTTTCTCAGGAGTCTCTCATGAGGAACTTTATCAAAAGCTTTCTGAAGATCTAGGTGCACTACATCAACTGGCTCACTTTTATCCACATGTTTATTCATATCTTTAAAAGAAATGAAGCAAATTGGTGAGGCAAGGTTTACCTTGGCTGAACCCATGCTGACTCTGTCCCATTAAACCATGTTTGTCTTTGTGTTCTATAATTTTATTCTGTATATTAATTTCCACTATTTTCCCTGGCATGATGTCAGGCTTACCGGTCTTTAATTTCCCAGATCACACCTAGAACCCTCTTTAAAAATCAGCGTCACACTGGCCATCCTCCAATCTTCAGGTACTACATTCAGAAACTAGATCAAATATGTAGGAAATAAATGAGCATTCAACAATTTATAAAACCTAAAATAAGAGGACATCACTCTTAACTCCAAAGGAAGAGAATTCCAACATTGTACTGAACAGTATACAAGACCGGAACTATGATAAGATTTATTCCTCGTATTTTTTACAGATGGAAATTGTAACAAACAATCCTTCGATCTTAATGAGCAGATTGGTGTTCCTAACATAAATAGTTCAATTAAGTAATCTAGATAAAGATACAGAGCTTAAATTTGCATTGTGCCTCAATGGGAAGCCAATGCAAAGATCGCAACAAACGAGTGACATGATGATACTTATGTCATCCACAAATCAGTTTTGCAGCAGCATTCTGCAAAATCTGTAAAAGTGCCAAAGCTAAATGACAACACCCAATGTAAAGTGCATTACAATAATCTAGTTCAGAGAACACCATCGCCTGAACTACTACCTGAAAATTTGATGTATTCATGGGACATTTATACGTTGGAGCTGTGTCAACCTAAACAACACTTTCTTGACCAGTTGTGAAATTAAAAATAACATCCAGTAATACTAACATCAATATACACTCCCTTCCAAATACCAGGGTCCCAAAGAACCCTAGTGTCAAAAACACAGTATGGGCTGCTAATCCCAATAAGGTAATCTAATACTGTGCAAACTGATCAACAGCCAATCACAATCCCAAAGGGTTGTGTAAATTAAATCTTTAGCAATAAAGAAGCGTGAAAAACTCTCAGAAATCAAGGTATATTACCAAGGCCTGACCAACATGACATGGGAAGCCAATGCAAAGATCGCAACAAACGAGTGACATGATGATACTTATGTCATCCACAAATCAGTTTTGCAGCAGCATTCTGCAAAATCTGTAAAAGTGCCAAAGCTAAATGACAACACCCAATGTAAAGTGCATTACAATAATCTAGTTCAGAGAACACCATCGCCTGAACTACTACCTGAAAATTTGATGTATTCATGGGACATTTATACGTTGGAGCTGTATCAACCTAAACAACACTTTCTTGACCAGTTGTGAAATTAAAAATAACATCCAGTAATACTAACATCAATATACACTCCCTTCCAAATACCAGGGTCCCAAAGAACCCTAGTGTCAAAAACACAGTATGGGCTGCTAATCCCAATAAGGTAATCTAATACTGTGCAAACTGATGTTTCATAGTCAAATTGGAATCTAAATACATTGCCAATATCGTTAACGAAGTTTTCAGAGAAAAATTTGAACCTTGAATATTCAAAATTGAAGTTAATAGAACCTTAGTTGGGGGAATTAAGCATACAATTTTGGTCTTAGCTATATTCAATTTAAGCTTATAACTTAAGGCCCATAGTTCCATAGCATCCAGATAGGTAGAAATTTCATTAGTACGATCTTCAATCGCTTTTCTTTAATGAAAATAAAATTGTTATGTCATCTGCATACAAGTAGATTGGGTACATTTTTTGATTTTTCAAAAAATACAATCTTGTCATCAAAACATTAAACAAAATGGGGGACAGGGGAGAGCCCTGTGGAACCCATGGGCGTAGTTTGGGGGGGTGAGGGGGGCATTGCCCCCCAAACACAGGGCTGGCACAATGCTGCAGTCAGCTTTGGTCCCTCCTTCCCGCCCTCAGCTCCCCAACAGCCCTCCTCTTTGTTTATTCCTGCCCCCCCCCCCCCACGTTTAAACCTTATAGTTCAGTCGCAGCGACAGCAGTGAAGAAAACTGAACAGCAAGCAGGCTCGCACTCAGCCTTTCCCTTCCCTCACAGACAGTGTCCCGCCCTCCTATGATGACATATTGCCTGTTTCCACGAGGGCGGGACACTATCTGTGAGGGAAGGGAAAGGCTGGAGACGAGCCTGCTTGCTGTGCAGTTTTCTTCACTGCCATTGCTGTGACTGAAATAAAAGGTTTAAACGCGGGGAGGGAGCAGGAAGGAACGGAGAGGAGGGCTGTCAGGGAGCTGAGGGAGGGCAGGTGGGGCTGGGTTGGAACTGAAAAGGAGGAGCTGGGGAAGCTACTGGACATGGATGGAATAGGATGGGAGGGTGGGGGGTCAAAGGAGAATCGTTGGTCGTGGATGGGGGAGGGCAGAGGAGAATCACTGGACATGGATGGGAGGGGAGGGCAGGGGAGAGAGGCAAAATCACTGGACACAGAGGGGAGGGCAGGGCTGAAAAGAATTGCTGGACATGGAGGGAAGGGGCAGAGGAGAATCACTGGATATGGAGGGGAGGGGAGGGGAGGGGAGAGAAGAGAAATTGCTGGACATGGAGGGGAGGGCAGAGGAGTGAGGAGAATTGCTGGATGTGGATGGATGGAGGGGGCAGGGGAGAGAGGACATTTGCTGGATATTGATGGAGGAGAGGGCAGGGAAGAATGAAGAGTTGCTGGACATGGATGGAGAGATGAGAACTAGAACTCGGGGACTGAAAAGGGGGTGCAGGGGAAGTCACTGGATATGGATGGGAGGGGAGGGTGGGGGTCAAAGGAGAATTGTTGGAAATAGGGGGGAGGGCAGAGGAGAATCACTGGACATGGATGGGAGGGGAGGGAGAGAGAAGAGAAATCGCTGGACATGGAGAGGAGGGGAGGGCAGGGGAGAGAGGATAATTGCTGGACATGGATGGAGAGAGCAGGAGAGAGGGGAGAGTTGCTGGACATGGATGGAGGGGAGAGAAGACAGGAAAGAGATGCAAATGAGTGGAGGGGAGGACAGGGGGAGAGAAGAGAAATCACTGGACATGGAGGGGAGGGCAGGGGAGAGAGGAGAATTGCTGGACATGGATGGATGGATGGAGGGGGCAGGGGAGAGAGGAAATTTGCTGGATATGGATGGATGGAGAGGGCAGGGGAGAATGGAGAGTTGCTGGACATGGATGGATGGAGGGGAGGGCAGGGCAGGGGAGAGAGGAGAAATGCTGGACATGGATGGAGGGAAGGGAAGACAGGAAGTAGATGCACATATATGGAGGGGAGGGGAGTGAGGAGAAATGCTGGATATGGATGGAGGGCAAACTGCTGAATTTAAGGTCTGGATTGGAACACTTTGATGGCAGATACTGAAACTCGAGGAAGGATAGGGACAGGGCTACAGATGGTAGACAGGATGCAGGAGGATGGTGGACATAGAGAGTGAAAAAATATCAAATGGAAAGAAGACACTGCATAAAACAGAAAACACTGGGACCAAAGCGAATAGAAAAACTAAATGATCAGACAACAAAGGTAGAAAAAAGTATTTTATTCAGAATTTATTAATTGGAATATGTTAGCTTTTGGAAATGTACATCTGTGATATTTTGCATGTAAATTTCAATTTTTCTAGTATTGCTGCATGCTGAGTCTGACTTCTTGAGGTAACTTTCTAGTTCAGTATTTTGCATTCATATTTTTTTTAATTTCTAGTTCCTTATATCATATCTGTTGTGTCATGTGTTTTTCATGTGTGATCAAGGTGCAGTATTCTGGTAGTGTGTAGTATTTGCAGACCTTTTTGGGGTTTTTTTCACTAGGTAGTGTACTGGTGTTATAGAGCCCGGTGTATTTACAGTGCTGCCTTTCCACGCATAAGGTTGTAGCTCATCCTGTTCTTGGAATTAGTGCTGTTATGGTTTGGTAAGGTTATGAGTGTGTTTTTGCACAAGTTTGTGTATAGTGTTTTGCAGTGGAGAGATTGTGTGCTGTCCTTACTGAGGTGGTACCAAAACATCAGAAAGGGTTTTAGAGCCTAAATCACGACACACTACCTCTTGAAGGATCTACATATAGAGCCTATGCATTTCTAAGGTCTACACTGCCATGGTATGGGAAAGGGGGTGGGGAAATACTACTGGAGAAGGAGTGCTGGGTAAGGAGGAAGGAAGGGAGAAAGAGCTGGGGTACCGCCTGGATACCATGTGGCTCTTGTGGTAATTTCATTTTTGGCGTGCATCTGAAAATTTTCAGATGCGCTTGTCAAGTGGCATTTGATGCGCATTGGCAATTAGCACCTGGTTACTGCGTGAGACTTTACCGCTACGTCAATTTTCATTTTGCCGCACGTCCATTTTCGGCAAAAAATTAAAAAAGCCATTTCTTACAGGTGCACTAAAAAATGATTCTGCGCGCACCCAAAACACGAGTCTACACTACCACAGGCCATTTTTCAGCATGCCTTTGTAAAAGGGCCCCTGAGATTCTAAAGATAAATTAATATCCCCCAATACCATCAAAACATCATACTTTACCACTATAGTGGATAAAACGTCATAAAAATTATCTCTAATAGTGGACCATGCACCTGGAGCTTGATAAATTAGTATATTGACTACCTTCTGTTGTAAGTAAATATCCAAGATTTCACAGGACATTATCTGTAACCTTGGTGTTTGAAAGCAATTTTCTAAAGAGACTTTAAAGAAGGATTTATACAGTAGTGCTAAGCCTCTTCCTCTTTTATCTAAATGAGGTCTATGAAAAATCTTGTAACCTAATGGACAGAAGTCCAAAACGAGTGGATCATTTTCTGTTCTAAACCATGTATCAGTTAGAAATATAAATCCAGGTTCAGCCAACAGCCAAATAGGGGCCCCTTTTACCAAGCAGCACCAAAAGGGGGCCAGTGCTCGGCATGTGCATTACATGCATGCTGAGGCCCCCTTTTACCACAGCGGGTGAAAGGGAAGTCTTGTCTTCCTGCAGGAAATAGCCATGTGGCAAGTAAAGCACTTGCCACATGGCCCATTGAGGTGGCGGTAAGGGCTCCCGTGTTAACCCGGTGGTAACCAAGCAGTGCACGGCAGTGCCCGATTACTGCTGGGCACACTCTGGCGCTCAATAAGTTTTTGTAGCGCCGGAAATGATGGCGCACTAGGGGTGAGAAGTACCGCCAGTCTGCTGCAGTAGCCTGGCGGTACCTCCTGTACAGCGAGCGGTAAGCCCGTGTTGGGTTTACCGCCACATAGAAAAAGGAGCCCTAAATATCAGCCAGGACCTGCATAAAATCTGGTGGCCCCAGATATTCAATGAAAGTGCTCAGATATGGCCTAGCCTTGAATATCAAGGTATAATTCTGCAGACGATGATCAGTGTTTAAAAAAATGCTGACCCCTGCCAGCTGAATATGGACTGGATAGAACATTACTATGATTTTATGCTGTGAAATAACCATCTGAGTATCATGTGTGAACTGCTTTGCTCCTGGTTTAATTGCATAGAAGCTCTACAGACTTTGTATGTCACAGCATTGCTCAGTATTCATGAAAAACAAATATTGTTGCATTATTTATTTCGTTTTGTACAGCGTGCTTCTACATTACTTATGCATAGATATGGTACATTAAGTTTTATGAATTGTAATTTCTCTACTCACACAATGTTAACATAAATACATGAAAATAGCAAAGATACAATAAAGAAAACCTGATTTTCAATAAATACAGAATATTGTACTCATAAAAACATGTGTAATCATTTCTTAGGTGCGCACAGCACAATAAATGGTTGCCAACATCTTTTTTTTTTCTAGTGTTTGTTTTGTGAAGAGAACAGAAAGGAAGCAGAGAGTGGCTGCTTCATGATGTTTTTATGTCCTGTCTTTTTATTTTCATGTATTTGTGTGTGTGCAGATTTTTCTCCCCCCTCCCATTATATTTGAAATTCCTTGTAAGCTGCTTAGATTTTAACTATATAGGTGGTATAGCAAATAAAATTGAAATAGAAGTTTTCATTTAGCAGAATGGTGTATGCAATTTCTAAGGGGTCCTTTTACTAAGGTGTGCTGAAAAATGGCCTGCGGAAGTATAGGCATGTGTTTTGGCCGCACGCAGAATCACTTTTCAGCGCACCTGTAAAAAATGCACTTTTGTTTTTTGGGCCAAAAATGGACGTGCGGCAAAATGAAAACTGGTGCGCATCCATTTTGGGTCTGAGACCTTACTGCCAGCCATTGACTTAGCAGTAAGGTCTCATGCATTAACTGGACGATAATGGCCAATGCGTGTTCAAATGGCGATTACCGCCCACGCGCCATAAAATAAAAATATTTTCTGACATGCGTATCAGACACGCATCAAAAATGAAATTACCGCCTGGGCCACGTGGTAGCTGGGCAGTAACTCAGAATTGGCACACGTTGGGCACGCCTAGACGCTTACGCTGCTTAGTAAAAGGGCCCCTTTGTCTTGGCAAAATTCCAGTGGCAGAGGCTGATTTGAATTTGGTTACAATCAGAAAGTCTTGATGCAATGGAAACCAGGATTGTGATGGAATCATACCAGATAATATTTTCCTCAGAAGAGAAGAATTAAGGGAAAATGGGGATGAATGGCTCTATACATTAGGGACACAAAACATATTACTGAAAGAATGGGGCAAGTGAAAGTTGAACTACTATGAATTCTTCTGGAAAAATCTCAGGCTCGGCTAAACGTTTGTATGTCTCCCACCCTACCTTAACTACAAGGATGCCTTGTTAGCTACACAGGTGTCCTTGAATGCTTGAATTCATGAGCGTACCAAAAAAACTTTTTTTTTTCAAAAATATTGTTTTTTCCTCTGTGGGAATCATCCAGGAAAATTGTTAACACACATAGCTAAAACCTGGCAGGGTTCCAGGTATATTTCTACCATGCAGGATTATCAGGGCCTCCCGTGTAATCAAATTGAAGAAATAGCCCTGATTTTCTTGGATTACACATATGGGAGTAGGGCCTCAATTGGTGGACTATTTGGAAGATGTGGGTCTCCTGAGGTTCTCCTCAGACATTTTGCAGCACCTTAATGGGCAAAAGAAATCCAAAAATCTGTTAAAGGCCTGAAATGTCACACTGCCCCTGGTCCAGATGGGTATATACCCGAATTTTATAAACTCATGTTACCTCAGGTTTGGGTTCCTTTGTTATCATATTATATGAATGTCATTGATGAAGGGAGCCTTTCCTGAACATTCTAATGCAACCTTAATTACACTTAGTGTGTTTTTTCTAGCAAAAGAGGTGCCAGTACTCCTTTTCTGCCTATCGAGATAATGATGATTTTCAACCAGGACTTCTACTTTTCAACAATGGATGTCCAAGGGCCTCATTTACCTTCAGCATGTGTTAACAGATGATGGAACTCTGTCCTCATTGGATGTATTATGAGTGGAATTTGATCTTCAATGAGATATTTTTGCATATACTGTATACAAATGCGACATTATGTCAGCTCACTTTCTAAATCTGCCTTAACTATACAAAACGCCTTGGTTGAGACGCTGAGTTTAGACTCACAGCACCTGGTGCCACTCAGCTTTCACCATGCTTTTCTGAAAGAACACATCTATGGTTCCTTGGCATTTAAATGGTCACATGATTTGGGTATTACATTGACTGGCTCTCAGCTGCAGAAGTACTTGCAAACTAGTAAAATGTGGCACTGTGGGAACTTCATTATAAAATGCTTATGAGACTGCACATAGCACCCAGATGAGCTTATAAGGCTTGGCTGGTTCCCATTCTTGCTGTCCTAAATGTTCTACCCCTGATGTCTCGCTAGGCCACATGTTTTGTGCCTGTTCTAAGGTATGTTCATTTTGGCACCAACTCTTGGCCCATCTTGCCCGTATGTCGAAACATTCCAGTAGTTTGCAACCCACCATACCGTTTTCTTTGTTTTCTTCTACTTCACCAGCTCCTAAAGGGTATAAAGGATTTCCATAATGTGCTATTTTAATGGGCAAAAAGATAATACTATATTACTGGATTTCTGCAGAAGCCCCAAATATTACCCATTGCAGGTCCTATATGATTCAATTACTTTTCATGGAGCAGCAATTTTTTGATAACATGCAGGCTTATTTTCGAAAGTGATCACCCGCCATTTCCCGACATAAATCGGGAGATGGCCAGCGATCTCTCAAAAGCAACGAAATCGGTATAATTGAAAGCGGCTTTTTTGACAGCATCGCCAGCGAAAGTTCAAGGGGGCGTGTCAGCGGCGTAGCGAAGGCGGGACATAGGCGAGCATGGATGTGGCTACCAGATGGCCGGCTTTCGCGGATAATGGAAAAAAAAGCGGCGTTAATCAGTATTTTGCCGGGTTTACTTGGTCCTTTTATTTTCACGACCAAGCCTCAAAAAGGTGCCCCAACTGACCAGATGACCACCGGAGGGAATGGGGGATGACCTCTCTGTAGTCCCCCAGTAGTCACCAACCCCCTCCCACACTAAAAAAATAAAAATCAAAACCTTTTTTACCAGCCTGTATGCCAGCCTCAAATGTTATACCCAGCTCCATGACAGCAGTATGCAAGTCCCTGGAGCAGTTTTTAATGGGTGCAGTGCACATCAGGCAGGCAGACCCAGGTCCATCCCCCCCCCCTACCTGTTACATTTGTGGTGGTAAATGTTAAGCCCTCCAAACCCCACCAAAACCCACTGTACCCACATGTAGGTGCCCCCCTTCACCCATAAGAGCTATGGTAATGGTGTAGAGTTGTGGGGAGTGGGTTTGGGGGGGATATGGGGGGCTCAGCACCCAAGGTAAGGGAGCTATGCACCTGGGAGCTTTTTTGTATTTTTAAAAATTTTTTAGAAGTGCCCCCTAGGGTGCCCGGTTGGTGTCCTGGCATGTCAGGGGGACCAGTGCACTACAAATGCTGGCTCCTCCCATGACCAAATGCCTTGGATTTTGCCAGGTTTGAGATGGCCGGCATTTTTTTTTCCATTATTGCTGAAAAACAATACCAGCGATCTCAAACCCGGCGAAATCCAAGGCATTTGGCCGGGCTAAACTGTATTATCGAAAAAAAAGATGGCCGGCCATCTTTTTCGATAATACAGTTCCGGCCAGCTGTTGCGCCGCTGCCAAAATAGATTGCCGGCAACCTATTTCGCCGGCGACGTTCGATTATGCCCCTCATGTGGGAAGGTATTTTGCACTATTTGGGAACCTTTTTGGACTTCATTTCCTCATGTTGCCCAAAGTAGGTTGTTGAATCTTTGATATGTACGGGGAAATGGTGTATTAATAGGGATTTTTTTATTAGGGTGAGTGGGTGGGGGATTCATTTTGTACCAGTTATGGTAATCTGTTGAGCTTCTTTGCATAACTGTTGGTTGGTGAGTTGTTTGCACTTCTTATGGTCCTTGTATTCATAGTTTTGTTTTGTTTTTTTGTTACATTTGTACCCCGCGCTTTCCCACTCATGGCAGGCTCAATGCGGCTTACATGGGGCAATGGAGGGTTAAGTGACTTGCTTAGAGTCACAAGGAGCTGCCTGTGCCTGAAGTGGGAATTGAACTCAGTTCCTCAGTTCCCCAGGACCAAAGTCCACCACCCTAACCACTAGGCCTCTCCTCAACTCCTTGTACTTTGTGACCAATATACATATTTAAACACAAATTCTACAGGGAGTGTAAGAGAAAGGGGGATTCTTCAGAAAGCTGATGGTAAACCATCCACACAAATGAATCACTACTAAGGGAGTGAGTCGAGACTGCATCAATGCATAAAATATGTCTCACATTTCCAAAATACCATTAGTACTATCAAGGGCACATACAACTGAACAGAAAAACTAAATGTGCTCATCTTAATGTGTCTCATCATTCATCAGCAGCTTTTGTTGATGGTGATAGCTCAGCTGAGCTAACGCTAACAGAGAAGCTTCCAAAACCATAACATACAAAAAGAATCTTCCCTTGGCCTAAGGCTCTCTTGATTTTGCGCTTCTTTAAGTTTTTTTTTACTTCAGAACAGTGGGAGACTTTGTTCATTCAGGAATCCCAGGGAGAGACTGAATGGAGTTATATATTTAGGAAGCGGTATGGTCTGCTGGAAATAGAAAAATGGTTGAGCCAGCGTATTTGCTACTTGAAAACAATAATGTATCCATCTAGGCATTCTAAATAGTAATTATTACTGTTTTACTCCAGATATCACAAAACAAATCTATCCCTGTGCCACCTATATATCCTTTTACATTTTTTCCTAATTTGGCCGTGAATATTTTACAAGTTCATCCCAGCTTGCTACCCTAAATCCACATAGAAACAAAGAACTATATTACATTTCCTTTGAAACAAGCACATACTTGAGGACTTGATATCTTACTTTAGTATAACAGGCTTATTTTCGAAAGAGAAGGGCGCCCATCTTCCGACACAGGTCGACCATCTCAACTCTAAGGTCGACCTAAATGTTGAGATATGGGCGTCTTCGACTGTATTATCGAAACAAAAGATGGACGCCCATCTTGTTTCAATAATACAGGTTTCCCCGCCCCTTCGTGGGGCCGTCCTGCGAGGACGCCCTCATGAAAACTTTGGTGCCCCGTTCAATTATATGATCTCCAACATATGCAGATCTGTCTCATGCATTTTCATTGTGGCAGTCCAGGAAACCAGACCAGTTAGGTATGCCTTTAGGAGAGTTTTGGGAATGACCCAAATGGGAAGGATCTCATAAACCTCTTTATGACGGCAGAGGAGAAAGTAATGTTAATATAGAAAACCATCTAAACAACTCACTTATTAACACATGGAAAGCAATGAGTACAAATGCTCGCAGTCTAAGTAAAAAGGTTCAAGATTTACAAGCCCAGATGTTTGAGAAAGACTTGGATATTGTTGCTATTACAGAGACATGGTTCAATGATTCCCAAGAATGGGATGCTACCATGCTGTAATCTTTTTAGGAAGGATAGGGAGGGCCGAAGAGGTGGAGGAGTGGCACTGTATGTGAAAAATAATATTAGAGTGGCAGAAATGTAGGGAACCTGGGGAAAGTCAGATGCTATGGAGCTCATTTTCAAAAGAGAAAAACGTCCCAAAAGTGGCACAAATCTGCATTTGGACATTTGTCTCACAAAAACGTCCAAATTGGTATTTTCAAAACCAATTTTTAGATGTTTTTCTATGAAGTCCATCAGAAGCGCATTCAAATCACAAGGGGGTGTGTGTCGTGTTAAGGGCGTGATCTGGGCATTCCTAACACTTGGGCATTTTTCAGCCATTATGGAACAAAACAAAACTGTCACTAAGACATTTTGAGCTGTTTTTATAATGAATAAGGCAAAAAAGGTGCCCTAAATGACAGATGACCACTAGAGGGAATCAGGGATGACCTCTCCTTACTCTTCCAGTAGTCACTAACCCCCTCCCACCAAGGATGGGGTTTGGTATGCCTTACAGAACGGGGAATGGGAGGAGTGATAGTATCTAGAGCAGAGAAGAGAGTAGTATTATAGGAAGAGACAGCCTCATTGAAAGACTTGGATAACATAGTGGTTGAGAAGAGACTTGAAACACTGGAGGACAGAGTAGAAGAGTCAATAGCCTGAAGATTCCTAAATGTATTGGTTGAGATTGGACGGGACTGGGGGAGGGTGTTTAAGTGTGAAAATTATCAGATAATGGTCAGAGAGGGGAAGAACTGAGGCACAGAAACTGTAGAGTGAGCAGTTGAAGAAGAAGATAAGATCCAGACAGTGGCCATTCTGGTGAGTAGGGGTAGTGCAGCACAGTTGAAGATTGAAAAAAGGATGTTAAAGCGAGAAACTCAGACGCATAAGAGTCAGAGGGATCATAAGCATGAATATTAAAATCCCCAAGAATGAGGGAAGGAGATGAGGGTTCAAGAAAGAAGGAAAGCCAGGCATCAAAGTCATTGAAAAAGGAAGAAAGGGACTTATCAGGGGGTCGATAACTGACTGCTACTCAGAGAGACAGAGGAATGAATAGACGGATCGACTGGACTTCGAAGGAAGAAAAGCAGTGAGACTGAGGCAGAAGAAGAGGTTCAAATCTACAGGAGGGTGAAAGTAGTAGCCCGACACCACCTCCATGGCCAACCGGGCAAGGAGTATGGGAGAAAAGGTAACCTCCATGACACAAGACCCCGACTGAAGCAGAGTCTTCAGGGCAAAGCCAAGTCTCAGTTATGGCAAGCAGATGGAGAGTATGAGAGATAAAGAGGTTGTGGATGTAGGAAAGTTTGTTGCAGACAGAGCGGGCATTCCACAGAGCACATGAGAAAGGCAGGGAAGAAGGGGGGAGGAAGAACAGAAATTAGACTGGAGATGTCATGGTGTGATCATGAATAGGATAAGAGCTGATGTGGAGGACCAGGATGGTATAGATATCCCCAGCGGACAGCAGGAGAAAGAGCAAGAGAATACGGAGACGAGTAGGAAAGGCATGATGACAGCGATAAAGGCGAGATGTACTCAGATAGAATGGAGATGGTTGAATAGAAAGAAGGAAATGTTGAAGGTTGAGAACTGAGAAGAAGGGAGAAAATAAAAGAGATGGTGAGATGATGAAAGCAGAATGTGGGCAATGTGTTCCAGCAGTACACAGTGGTTTCAGATGGAGAAAGAGATTGGGAAGGGACAGTACCAGGAAGAGAAAGTGTACTGGAGCCGTAAGAAGTAACTGGGAGAAAATACAAAGTGTATAGTGAAATTGTTTTGGCGTGCATCACCTAAATGCAGCATGTATCCACAGAAGTTATTCACAGAAGTGGGAGCTCTGCCTGTATCCTGCCCATGCTCTGCCCCTGTGTGTGCCTCCCTTGCATATGGATGCTAGATATATGCAGAGTATCGTTTAGGCAGATTGCATTTACATGCATATGTGGGTGCCTAGGTTACAGAATTGCCCTTCAAGTGTGGTAGAGATACCGAGAACAGAAAATTGTGAAAGAATGAAGCAGTTTCTCAGGGGAAAAGAGAAATGGCAAAAGTGTCAGATTCTCTGAATGTCTGATTTTACATGATTAAGTATCTACTTTTGTTTGCTTTTTAATTCATTTTTCTCCCATGTCCCCTGCGAATGAACTACAGTAGGAAAACTATTGTTCCTCTAATAGACTTTGAGACCCTCCTCTTTGCCAGCTGAGGCTGCCCATACAGTGCAGCTGAAAATGTGAGCCAGCTGCTCATTTTCAATGGTGTAACTGTGTGCTTAAGTATAAAGATCTCAGGTTAAAGTGAATAATGAGGTATAGTGAACACTGCAGGACATAAAAGGAATATTTATTCCTCCTTTCCTCTTGTTTGCTGCCATTTTTTACTTCACATTCTATGCACACTGAGCTGAAGTAATTTGCCTTATTGAGTTTAATGCAGTGAAAGTGGCAGTCTGAAGCCTAAATCCATGCTTTGTTCTCGGTTGGCTGAACAATATAAATACA
Organism: Microcaecilia unicolor; assembly: GCF_901765095.1. Lineage (NCBI taxonomy): Eukaryota > Metazoa > Chordata > Amphibia > Gymnophiona > Siphonopidae > Microcaecilia > Microcaecilia unicolor. The sequence goes on along the minus strand of NC_044033.1, from coordinate 476,269,568 downwards.
GAATTTTTATAGCTTTCTATTTTTTTCTTCTTACCCACAATTTCTCTCCAAAGAGTAGAGCACTGGCTAAGAATGATTATCTTCATATATCTTTCCTTAGCCAGTGTCTGATTGCTGCTCATACTTACTCAGAGTGTTGACATGCCATTTATATCATGATTAAACATGTTTTACTACACTGATTGCAGTAAAGGGTTGATTCCCCAAGGCTAACAGTCTGTCAAGATTTTCATGACTAAGACATTGCAAAATAACGCATGCTTGTGTAGGATCAGTATGGATGGGAGTAACAATGGGCTTGTGCCCCTTATTCCCCAAAATTCAGATGTCCGCCCTTTTGTCCCTGGTATGACCATTTAAAAACTAGGGATCGACTGTCATTTAAAAATGACTGTTGTCTGCCAATAAAACCACACATTTGCACATCATGCATGCTCTTTCCCGATAGAATATGCAAGCGTGCCCATGCGTGATGGTTTACACATACACATCTATGGGGGAAAAGAATGCATCATGTGCAAATAGTGCACACTCTTAGTGATACTGATTTCCACATTAAAAAATAAAAATACATGAACACAAAACAAAAGCTTTCTGGGTGCCGATCTATTAAAAATGGTGCCAGCAGTACAACTGAACAGGATAATCTATAGTTCTTTCAGCTTTCCAGGTGTCTGAGCTGGGCTGATGTTTCAGCCATCTTGCTGTGACTTTCTTCAGGGTGATGCTCTCACCACAACAAGATGGCTGAAGAGTCGGTCTTCTAAACTCGGATGCGGCACCTACCAGACAGCTGCGAGAACCATGACACCAGCCATTGAAGTCTAAGAGAACAGGATAACTTATAGGCTGCTAAAGCTGAGGGATGCAGCAAGGTAAGAGAGAAATCATCCTGTACGTTCCACCTCCACAATGACTTACCATTTTAAGGGTGATTAATGAGGTTAGATGGGAAAATGCAAGGCTAGGGAGAATAGGGGAGAGTGGGTATTAGAAGGGAAAGAGGAAGCAAATGAGAAACCGGAGAAAAGAGGTCAAATAGTAGTGAAAGGTGAAAAGGAGAGAGGAGAGCTGGAAGAGTGCTTAGATGGAGAGAGGTGATAATACAAAGAAAAGGTGTTAGGGACTGAGATGTGAGACACAGAGGGAAAGGGGTGGGGGCTTGAAACCAGGTAGCTTACAGTGGAACTATGAACTGCTGAGAGACAGAGTGAAAGAGGAGATGGAAACAAGTAAAGGTACAGATGAAAGGAGTTGATGAATGAGTAGGAAGGCTCAAGAATGAAATCAGGAGGAAGAAGATGGGATTTGCTAGGACAATGAGAGAGGGAAAGAGAAAGTGCCTGTGAAACAATGAGAAAAATTAGGGAAAGGACTAAGAATGGGGGGGGGGGGGGGGGGATGGAAACTGACTGGTCAATACTCATCTAGTGGCAGTCAGCAGTTTTTTAAACGCTGACAGTAGCCCACTAAATTAGCCCTGCATATTTTATAAATATCCGGCTCTCACTGGCCATGTGATAGCCACCGAAACCTATGTGGGATCTGGTCAATATTCAGCCAGGACCAGCATAATATATTTATAGGGATCTTGGCTGAATATCACCTGGGACCTGCATAAGAGGTTCAATCTTTTTCTTCCCCTTTCCCAACTGTGATGCGAATCCTGCTTTGCAAACCACCTATCAGACCTGTGAGTTCTTGTACCAAGTAGATCGCTGCCGAGCCCGGAACTCGGACCAGGTTCTGCTTGGCAGCCGGACAACCCCGGGTTTCACCTGCGCTGACCACCGTTCCCCAGAGGTTGAGCCCCTGGGTGCGGGCGGCCTGCAGGGCTTACGAGATGGAGCAGGAAGCGGGGTGATGAGCATGATGGCCAGACAGGCAGCAGGCAAGAGAGTGATTCAGGTACAGGCAGAGTCAGTAGGCAGGCAGCAGGTCAAGAGAGTAATCCAGGTACAGGCAGAGTCAGTAGGCAGGCAGCAGACATGAGAGTAATCCAGGTACAGGCAGAGTTAGTAGGCAGGCAGCAGACATGAGAGTAATCCAAGTACAGGCTAAGTCAGCAACGAAGAACAAAGTAGAGGAGAAGCACACTACTGAGCAAGTAACACCTACCAAAGTAGAAGCCGAAGCAAGGAGTCTAGGGAGAGCTCAGCTGATAAAGTGCTGGCGTCTGACATTAGCAGGGAGAAGGGGCACAGCCATAGGACCAGTGGCGTAGCCAGAAGTCAATTTTTGGGTGGGCCAACAGGTTGGATGGGTGGGCACTAGACAGTGGTTTGCTGGTAAATGTTTAACAACAGGCTCTCTCCCCGGTCCACCTCTGCGCCCCCCCCCCCCGGGCCACCTCCCCTCAAAATAGCAGAGCTGGCTATAGCCGGGGAGAGAGCCGGGGGGGGGGGGAGGCAATGCATTACTCTCTCCAGGAAAAAAAATTAAATGATCCCAGGTGCCAATCTAATTCATGTTTAATGTGGGATAAAATGCCATAAATAAGTGAATAAATATAAACTTTTAATGTTGAGCACCTGATTCTCAAAGTGGACATATTCCAAACACTATAATGAAAATAAAATGATTTTTTTCTACCTTTGTTGTCTGGTGACTTTGTTTTTCTGATCATGCTGGCCCAGTATCCGATTCTGCTGCTCTCTGTCCTCTTAACTCCGTTTCCAGGGCTTCCTTTCCATTTATTTCTTTCCTTTCCTCCTTTCTTCTTCATTTCTGGTCCTCCGCAGACTTGACTGTCCAGTGGATCCAGCTTCTGCCTATTTTCTCCATCCATGTGCAGTTTTTCTCCTCTCTTCCTTTCCCCTCATATCATCTCCTTCCTCTCTCTTCCCTCCCCTCCATCCATGTCAGCATTTCTTCTTTTTCCCCTCCATCCATGTGCATCTCCTTCCTGTCTTTCCTTCTGTCACGTCCATCCATGACCAACAATTCTTTCCCTGCCCTCTCCTCCATCCACCCATGTCTAGCAACCCTCCTCTCTCCCCTGCCCTCCCCTCCATGTCCAGCAATTTCTCCTCTCTCCCTGGGCCCTGTCCTCCCATCCATGTCCATCGATGCTCCTCTCTCCCCTTTGACCATCTCCCTCTCATTCCCTCTCCAGCACTCCCATTCCCCCCTCTGTCTCTCCCTTACCCAGTCTCCTAAATTCCTCCCCCATCTTTCACCCACTTCATTAGTCCCCCATTCCCCATACTCTGTACTCACCACCCCTCCCAATCCCATCCTTCCCTCTGCTCACCAACAATAAAGAACGACAACGTGGACGCAGGCAGCAGCTCACAGGTTTGCTTCCTGTGATTTGAGTGAACAGCGACGGCTGCGCGGGGGAGTAGAAAGAGATTTTCTAAATTGATTCCAGTTCCTTCCCTCCTTCTCTAGTCGCAGCGGCGAACTGGCGCGGGTGGCCATTAAAAGCATAAAGTAGCCAGGCTCTTCGACTCCGTCCTTCGCTTCCCTGCCCTCTCAGCGCGTCCCGCCCACCCGAAAGGAAATGACATCAGAGGAAGGCGAGACGGTGAGAGGGCAGGGAAGCGAAGGACGGAATCGAAGAGCCTGGCTGCTTTATGCTTTTAATGGCGCCACCCGCGCCAGTTCGCCGCTGCGAGTCTGGAGCGATCAGATGAGCCAGAGCTGCAGTGTGTGTGCGCTTGGGTGGGCGGGTGGCCGGGCGGGCCTGAGCTGAAATTGGGTGGGCCTGGGCCCATCCAGGCCCACCCGTAGCTATGCCCCTGCATAGGACAAGAGCAGGGGAAGGAGGAACCGGAAGACCAATAGGAGAGAAGCAAGGGAAGCCAGGCAGAGGAAGAGCAGACCCAGGTGGGTAGAAGCAAAGCAATCAAGGAGCCTGCAGCCAGAGAAGAACTACACACACATGGCTCAGGGCTGTGTCAGTCAAGTGTGCATGTTGACGGGACCCTGCACAGCCCGAGGACGTGGCTTGCATTGAGGTAGGGGACAGGACACCACCCCTCCCTGAGAACTGAATTGATTTACACTTTTCTGACTACTGACTGTTCTATTATGACCCATGAACTGCTTAAGCTAAAGCTCTAAAATGCCTGAAAGCTGAATCTTTACTTTCTGCTGAGAGCTGTAAATTCGAGGTCATGCTGATTCAGCAAGGAGCACTCTTCCCTCCCTGACAGAGTTGACTGGCTCAGATATCACAAGGACACTAAGAATGTACACAGTTTGAAAGTGAAGATGTGTTGAGGTTTCTAGACAAAACGATGATAAGACCTGGGTCCAGGATGGATTCCTGTAGCAAAATAGCACTACAATCTCCTGTGAAAGAAACATTGGACTTGTTATAAGATGCTGTGTTACATAAACATTTAGATATTGCGTTCTACATTCCATAACATTCAGATAGTGTTTTCCATTTTATGTAAACAATAAAGTAAGACAGAAATTAGCCGACGTAAGACAGAAATTAGCTGAAGTTGCAAGACTGTATGATTTGGGAGGGAAATTATGCCCAATCCACTGTATATAAGGCACTGTTGTATTGTATGTAGACAGAGGCTGAGATGATTGACAGTGAGTAATTTTTTGTCTCACTCCCTCTCATAACAAATTCTTATTTGTTATTGCCTTATTGCTTTATTATAATCTAAATTGGTGAGGAATAAAGACTTTCCCTTACATATCTTGGGGGTGGCTGGTCCACTGTATCTTGGGGGTGGGTGTAAGGAGGCAGAAACCCTATTGGTATATTTCTTATGGTAAGTAGAAGGATCAGAGAAAGAATTACCACCTATTATAGCCTTCTCTGGGACTAGGTGATTATCAGAGGGGACCATATAACCACAGACTCCACTATCAACAGAACAGACCTCCCCTTGGCACCCCCCCCCCAAGTGCAGACTGCCCCCCCCCCATAGCAGAACCCCTCTCCAACAACAGCCTCCCCTCCTGGCACCTCCCCCCAATAGCAGATCTCCCCCTGAAAACAAACTCCTTCCCAATAGCAAATCCTCTCCCTGATAACAGACTCCAGCCCAGCACCTCCCTTTTAATAGTAGAACCCCTTCCCCAAAACAGTCCCACCCCCCTAGGCCCCCCTCACCCATCCACCTATTGCCCCCTCCCCAGGGTCTATCTTTTACTCCCTGGTGGTCCAGTGAGGTCAGGCAGGCAGGAGTGAATCCCACTTGCTCCTGACTCTAGTGGCTTCTGGTAGAAAATGGTTGCTGCAAGCTCTAACAGCACACCACATAATGCCCTTCTCCTGCCCACTTTTAAAAGGGTTAGTGCAAATATTCAGTGAGACTGACCAGTTAAGTACCACTGAATATTGGTGGCTGGCCCTCTGAACATGATTGTAGCAGGTTGCCTCTTCTGCCTGCTTAAATCCCTTTGAATATCGACATGAGAAATTAAAGAAGTCAGCACTGAGGCCAGAAAACAATGAACGATTATGGCCGTGTTTACTAAGCTGCGTTATAGGCGCATTAACATTTTTAACATGTGTTAACCACGTACACGCCTACAATATCCCTATAGGTGCCTACACAGTGTGCGCGCTAATTGTAGGCACATTAAAAATACTAACGTGCCTCAGTAAACAGGACCCTTAGGGGTATGTTTACTAAAGTGCATTAGCGTTTTTAATGCACCTGTAAATTTAAGGTGCGCTAAACGCTAATGCGCCTATACATTTCTATGGGCGCGTTAGTGTTTAACGCATGTAAACCATTTATACGCATTAAAAACGCTAACGTGCCCATAGTGCCGCTTAGTAAACATAGTCATTTCCTCACTTACACCTATGTTTACTAAGCGGCACTATGGGCACGTTAGCGTTTTTAATGCGTATAAATGGTTTACATGCGTTAAACACTAACGCGCCCATAGAAATGTATAAGGAATGAGAGATGGAGAGGGAGAAATTATGAGCTTGGAGGTGATAAGAAGGATTTATGAAGAGCTGGATGGCAGATGAACAATGGAAATTTTTCAATAAAACATTGCATGAGCATATACTTTGGAACTCCATAAACTATTTAAAATGACCCCTTATAAATTTTAGTAATATGCAAATCTGAGTTTGACCAGCTGCAAGATACCGCCCAGATTTGGAGATGGTATAGGACATAAATGATTTAAATAAATATCTTCTGCTTCCAATTTTCTTATGAACTTGAGACCAGTGTTGTCAGAATCATGTCAGATCTCTCACAAGCAACAGGTCACAGTACTGATGAGTTTAGATATTCCTTTCTATACTAGGCCTGTACTATGGCCCTGCTGGCCCTCGGTTTTCCTAGCTTTGCTATTATCAGCATAATTTTAGTTTCTCCCTGCAGCTGCATGTAAGCAAGAGTGCTTTATTACATGCCAAGGAGAAACTTAGGAGGAACTGAGGCTATGCGGCCCATATATGGCAGATACACTTGGATATAACCTTGATGGTGATGCAGTGGCGTTCCTAGGGGGGCTGCTCAGCTTCATTTGTTTCCATGCTCCCTCTGCCCCGGAACAGGAAGTAACCTGTTCCGGGGCAGAGGGAGCATGGAAACAAACGAAGCTGTCTGGCGCGCGGCACCCCCCCAGCGGCGTGCACCCAGGGCGGACCGCCCCCACCGCCCCCCCTTCGTACGCCACTGTGGTGATGAGAGACTGAGGACTCGGCAGACTCCAAGATGTTTCAACGGAAATATGTGTTCAGAGAAGAAGGACACCTGGTGTTTCATAATACTTACTTGTTTGCTACAGGGTTTGGCACACTGGGAGCACGCGTTACTGATAAGGAATTAGCCAATTGCCACAAAGTGTGCATGTGAACACAAGTAGGAGAGGATGACACAATGGAGGAAATTGCCATTTTTGTATATTACTATATTGTGTAATGGAAGGAAACAGGAAGATCCATATTTGACCACAAGTTAGTTTAGGAGAAATCACATGATGTAGGAGAAACGAAACTTACAACTGTATATATGTGATGGCTAGGAAGGTTTTGCTGAGCAGACTTTGTTATTCAGTCTTTGCGTCTGGCTTTTTCTGTGTGACAACCTGCTCCAGAGCGAACAATTATTTTGTATTGGCTTAGTCAGATACCAATCAAGATTTTTACTGGTTGCGCCTATATCTAAGTCTGATTGTCTCTCTTATTCCAGCCTCTAGGGCTGAAGTGTTTTCCCTTCCCCAGGGGCAAGGGACAGGATTACACAATATTGATAAATTTGAGAGACTAGAGAAGGAGGGGAATGGCATGGAAAACAGAGGCAACCATGATTAAGGTGCAGATAAAGAAGGCCAAGAGGGATTACGAAAAAAAGATAGTATTAGAGGCAAAAAAACATAGTACAAATTTTTTTCGGTATATTAAAAGCAGGAAGCCGGCAAAAGAATCGGTTGGGCCACTGGATGACCGAGGGGTAAAAGGGGCGATCAAGGAAGACAAAGACGTAGCAGAGAGACTGAATGAATTCTTTGCTTCGGTCTTCACCGAGGAAGATTTGGGTGGGATACCGGTGTCGGAAATGGTATTTCAAGCGGACGAGTCGGAGAAACTTACTGACTTCACGGTAAACCTGGAGGACGTAATGGGGCAGTTCAGCAAACTGAAGAGTAGAAAATCTCCTGGACTGGATGGTATTCATCCTAGAGTACTGATAGAACTGAAAAATGAGCTTGCGGACCTACTGCTAGTGATATGCAACTTATCCTTAAAATTGAGCAAGGTACCGGAAGATTGGAGGGTGGCCAATGTAACGCCGATTTTCAAAAAAGGCTCCAGGGGAGATCCGGGAAATTATAGACCGGTGAGTCTGACATCAGTGCCGGGGAAAATGGTAGAGGCTATTATTAAAAACAAAATTACAGAGCACATCTGAGGACATGGATTACTAAGACCAAGTCAGCACGGCTTTTGTGTGGGGAAATCTTGCCTGACCAATTTACTTCAATTCTTTGAAGGAGTAAACAAACATGTGGACAAAGGGGAACCGGTTGATATTGTGTATCTGGATTTTCAAAAGGCATTTGACAAGGTACCTCATGAAAGGCTACAGAGGAAATTGGAGGGTCATGGGATAGGAGGAAATGTCCTATTGTGGATTAAAAACTGGTTGAAGGATAGGAAACAGAGAGTGGGGTTAAATGGGCAGTATTCACAATGGAGAAGGGTAGTTAGTGGGGTTCCTCAGGGGTCTGTGCTAGGACCGCTGCTTTTTAATATATTTATAAATGATTTAGAGATGGGAGTAACTAGTGAGGTAATTAAATTTGCTGATGACACAAAGTTATTCAAAGTCGTTAAATCGCGACAGGATTGTGAAAAATTACAAGAGGACCTTACGAGACTGGGAGACTGGGCGGCTAAATGGCAGATGACGTTTAATGTGAGCAAGTGCAAGGTGATGCATGTGGGAAAAAAGAACTCGAATTATAGCTACGTCATGCAAGGTTCCACGTTAGGAGTTACGGACCAAGAAAGGGATCTGGGTGTCGTCATCGATAATACACTGAAACCTTCTGCTCAGTGTGCTGCTGCGGCTAGGAAAGCGAATAGAATGTTGGGTATTATTAGGAAAGGTATGGAAAACAGGTGTGAGGATGTTATAATGCCGTTGTATCGCTCCATGGTGCGACCGCACCTTGAGTATTGTGTTCAATTCTGGTCGCCGCATCTCAAGAAAGATATAGTAGAATTGGAAAAGGTGCAGCGAAGGGCAACTAAAATGATAGCGGGGATGGGACGACTTCCCTATGAAGAAAGATTAAGGAGGCTAGGGCTATTCAGCTTGGAGAAGAGACGGCTGAGGGGAGACATGATAGAGATATATAAAATAATGAGTGGAGTGGAACAGGTGGATGTGAAGCATCTGTTCACGCTTTCCAAAAATTCTAGGACTAGGGGGCATGCGATGAAACTACAGTGTAGTAAATTTAAAACAAATCGGAGAAATGTTTCTTCACCCAACGTATAATTAAACTCTGGAATTCGTTGCCGGAGAAAGTGGTGAAGGCGGTTAGCTTAGCAGAGTTTAAAAAGGGGTTGGACGGTTTCCTAAAGGACAAGTCCATAAACCGCTACTAAATGGACTTGGGAAAAATCCACAATTCCAGGAATAACATGTATAGAATGTTTGTACGTTTGGGAAGTTTACCAGGTGCCCTTGGCCTGGATTGGCCACTGTCGTGGACAGGATGCTGGGCTTGATGGACCCTTGGTCTTTTCCCAGAATGGCATTACTTATGTACTTATGTAAGAGTGAAGAGTGTACATTGTAGTCAGTGCTGGGTGCCAATTACTTAAAAATTGGTTTAACTTTAACTGTAGTTACTTTACTAAAAAAAATATTTTAGCTACTTAATTAACTACATTTTTCTTGTAGTAGTTTGACTGCATGAGACAACTAGTAGTTAACAAATGAAGAAATGTTAACAGAAATTAGGAAAGCTGGCAAATTGGACAATATAATAATGGGTGATTTCAATTACTCCATTATTGACTGGATAAATGTCACATCAGGGAGTGCTAGGGAGGTAAAATTCCTAGATTTAATAAAAGACAACTTCTTAGAGCAACTGGTCCATGAACCGACAAGAGGGGGAGCTATTTTAGATCTGGTCCTTAGTGGAATGCATGGTTTAGGATGAGAGGTAACGGTGTTGGGTCGCTGGGAAACAGTGATCATAACATGATCAAATTTGAGCTAATATATGGAGTGAAATCACAAAAGAAATCTATTGTAGCAGCATTTAATTTTCAAAAGGGTAACTATGAGAAAATGAGAAAAATAGTAAAAAAAGAAGTTAAAAGGATCAGCCACAAAGGTTAGGACGTTAAATAAGGCATGGGCATTGTTTAAAAATACCATCTTGGAAGCTCATATCAGATGTATTCCATGTATTAATACAGGTAGAAAGAAGAGCAAACAACGACCAGCATGGTTAAAAGGTGAAGTGTAAAAGACTATTAGAGCCAAAAAAACATCTTAAAAAAATGGAAAAAAGATCCAAATGAAGAAAATAAGAAGCAACATAAGCACTGGCAAGTTAATTGCAAAGCAATGATAAAGAAGGCTAAAGGAGAAAAACAGAGAAGAAAAACTCATAGTAATAAATATTTCAGGTACATCAGAAGCAGAAAACCTGTGAGGGAATCTGTAGAACTGTTAGATCATCAAGGAGCAAAAGGGGCACTCAAGGAGGACACGGCCATAGCAGAAAGACTGAATGAATTCTTTGCTTCAGTCTTTATTGAAGAAGATGTAAGAGATCTACCTGGTTTTTAAGGCTGGTGATGCAGAGGAACTAAAAGAAGTCTTGGGAACCTGGAAGACGTACTGAGTCAAACTGGGGAGGGTGGCAGTATATAAGTGTGTATTGGCATATTGACAAGAGTAGTAAATCACCAAGACTGGATGGTACTCAACCCAGTGTTCTGAAAGAACTCAAATATGAAGTTTTCAATCTGCTGTTAGTGATCTCTAACCTGTCGCTAAAATCGTCCATAGTACCTGAAGACTGGAGGGAGGCCAATGTTTTTTTTAATCTTTATTTATAAATTTTACATTTACATTACCAACATAAATGCAATGGAAATATTCAGGAAATGAAAATAGTATACATTGATAAACTAAAAGGAAATACAATTCTCCATTCTTTTGTCCACAAAACTTTGATCCAAGTATTAGGTAAAAAGAAAAAGAAAAAATCTATATAATTGAAATTTGAAGAGCAGACTTAATCCTGCTAGCCTACATATAGCATTTTCTCACTGGGAAACAACTAAAGGCTTTTCCACATTTTCTTGTGATTGAATAAACTGTAGCAGTTTTAAGGATCAAAGAAAACATAATTATTTGCATTTAGGGATACCAAGCATCTGCATGGAAATTTTAACTGGAAAACAGCACCCAAGTTAAGAACTCTTGTCTTATAGGACAAGAATTCTCTTCTTTTCTTCTGAGTATCCCTCGCCAGATCAGGGGAAATTTGAATCCTTGAGCCCATAAAAACTGCACTTGCATAACGGAAATAAGTCCGTAAAATATTATTCCTATCCATTTCTAGAATGAAGGTAACTAATAATGTAGTCCTTTCAGTCACAATCTCCAAGGAGCTTTCTAGGAATTCAGTCAAATTTAGGTCCGGTAAATTTTGAGGATGTCCTTCATTCATTTTCTTTATTCCAGTTATGTACTGGGCTCTAGCAATAGGTGGGAACCCTACTGCTGGTATTCCCTGTACTTCTGCAAAGTATTTTCTCAACATGTCCACTGATGGATTAGCAGAGATTTTGGAAAATTTATGAACCTCAAGTTATTCCTGCGACTTTGATTTTCAAGAAATATTAATTTACGAGTATGAATCTCCCACTCCTTGATTAATGTGGCTGTAATACTTTGAAATTTGGCAATCTCTCCTTCCAAAATTGTTACTTTTTCTGTGTTTTCCTGGACTTTCCCAGCAGTTTCTTGATATTTTGTTTTTAATTCAGTAATTTCCCCCTTAAGAGAGTTTGTAGTAATTTGTAAAGAAGTGTGGATACCTTGAATGGCGTCCCAGAGCGCTTCTAGCGTTACTACAGCTGGTCTTAAGGTTCCTTGGTTTCCTTCAGGGGTGATAGCTCGATCCAAAGATGAGGTAGCCATTTCCTCCATTGTTAATTTGGTCGGCGTTGAGGCTCCAACGGGTCCTCCCAGGACAGCTGACAGGGGCTGTATACCACCAATCGCTCCGGTCTTCTGTCCCTCCGTCAGAACCGAATCAACTCCTGGACATGGGGGGGGGGGGGGGCTGTGTGAAAGGGAGGACTAAGCGAGACTCCCTCAATGCTATGATCCATTTCCGTGGATCCTGTAGTCGCAGGTAAGCGCTCTCCGAGTGTCCGCACTCCGAAGGACTCAAGGACGGTCTGATGTGCAGCGGGATTTACAGCTTGGCTCGGGGAGGTAAGAGCTTTTGCTTTCCCTTTCCACTTTCCTATGATGTTCAATCAGGACTCTTGCGTTTTTTCCTCCTGGGTGCTCAGGAGCTCTGACACTCACACCCTTTCAATCGCCATCTTGGATCTAGAGTTCCGGAGGGAGGCCAATGTGACACCGATTTTTAAAATGGGTTCCAGGTGTGATCCAAGAAAATACAGACCGATAAGCCAGACAAAATATTGGAAACTATTATAAAGAATAAAATTACTGAACACAAAAACATACATGGTTTAATGGGACAGAGTCAGCATTAATTTAGCCAAGAGAAGTCTTGAGTCACCAATTTGCTTCATTTTTTTGAAGGGGTGAATAAACGTGTGGATAAAGGTGAGCCAGTTGATTTAGAGACATTTTTTCAAAGTACTTACACTTACAAAGTTACATGGAGGCTCATTTTCAAAGCACATAGACTTATAAAGTTACATAGAGAGGCATTTTCGAAAGGGATGTCCAAGTTGCAACTTGGACGTCCTTGCAAAACTGCGAAATCTAGAGGCAGGGAAACCCGTGGTTTTGAAACAAGATGGATGTCATTTCGAAAATACCGTCAGGGACGTCCAAATCCTTAAATTTCACCATCCCTAGATTTGGACGTCCCTAGACATGGACGTTTCTGATTTTTGGTGATTTTCAAAACTGTTCATATCAAAAACAACCAAATGCAAGCCGTTTGGTCATGGGAGGAGCCAGCATTTGTAGTGCGCAGGTCCCCCTGACATGCCAGGACACCAATCGGGCACCCTAGGGGGCACTGCAGTGAACTTCATAAATTGCTCCCAGCAACATAGCTCCCTTACTTTGTGTGCTGAGCCCCCCAAAACCCACTACCCCAACTGTACACCACTACCATAGCCCTTACAGGTGAAGGGGGGCACCTAGATGTGGGTATAGTGGGTTTGCGGTGGGTTTTGGAGGGCTCACTGTTTCCTCCACAAACATAATAGGTAGGGGGTGATGGGGATGGGTCCGCCTGTCTGAAGTGCACTGCACCCACTAAAACTGCTCCAGGGACCTGCATACTGCTGTGATGGACCTGAGTATGACATTTGAGGCTGGCATAGAGGCTGGCACAAAATATTTGTAAAGATGTTTTTGAGGGTGGGAAGGGGTTAGTGACCACTGGGGGAGTAAGGGAAGGTCATCCCCAATTCCCTCCGATGGTCATCTGGTCATCTGGTCATTTCAGGCACCTTTTTGTGCCTTAGTCATAAGAAAAAACAGGTCCGGGTGAAAACGTCCAAGTGCTCGTCAGGGACGTCCTTGTTTTTTTCAATCATGGGTCAAAGACATCCAAGTGTTAGGCATGCCCAAGTCCCACCTTCGCTACGCCTCCGACATGCCCCCTTGAACTTTGGCCATCCTTGCGACAGAGTGCAGTTGAAGACGTCCTAAATTGGTCATGGGAGGAGCCAGCATTTGTAGTGCACAGGTCCCCCTGACATGCCAGGACACCAATCGGGCACCCTAGGGGGCACTGCAGTGGACTTCATAAATTGCTCCCAGCAACATAGCTCCCTTACCTTGTGTGCTGAGCCCCCCAAAACCCACTACCCCAACTGTACACCACTACCATAGCCCTTACAGGTGAAGGGGAGCACCTAGATGTGGGTATAGTGGGTTTGCGGTGGGTTTTGGAGGGCTCACTGTTTCCTCCATAAACGTGACATGTAGGTGGAAAGAGGAAATTACATCAGAGGAGGGTGGGACACTGAGAGGAAAGGGAAGAGAAGGCTGGAGGCTAGCCGAACCGAGCCTGGCGCTTTCACTGCCACCGCTGCGGCTTGAGGTAAAATAAAAGTTTTAAAGGCAGGGTGGCAGGAAGGAAAGGAGGGCTGTTGTGGGAGAAGAGGGTGGGCAGGTGAGGGCCAGGGTTGAACTGGAACTCAGGGGCTTAAAAGGAGGGGCAGGTGGGGGCTGGGGCGAGTCACTGGACATGGATGGGAGGGGAGGACAGGGGAGAATCGCTGGACATGGATAGGAGGAGAGGACAGAGGAAAATCGCTGGACATGGATGGAAGGGGAGGGCAGAGGTGAATCACTTGACATGGATGAGAGGGTAGGGGAGAAAGGAGAAATCGCTGTACATTGGGGGGAGGGCAGGGGAGAGAGGAGAATTGCTGGATATGGATGGAGGAGAAGGCAGGGGAGAGAGGAGAGTTGCTGGATATGGATGGAGGAGAAGGCAGGGGAGAGAGGAGAGTTGCTGAACATGGATGCATGGAGTGGAGGGCAGGAGAAATGCAGGGCATGCATATAGATGGAGGGGAAGAGAGAGGAGACATGCTGGACATGGATGGAGGGGAGGGAAGACAGAGGAAGTAGATGCACATGGTTGGAGGAGAGAGGAGAAATGCTGGACATGGATGGAGGGAAGGGAAGAGAGTGCAAGTGAGATGAACATGGATGGAGGGGAGGAGAGAGAGGAGAAATGCTGGACATGGATGGAGGAGAGGGACTTCCGGGTTAGTGCTTAGTAGCGCAAGGAGATTGTTGAGTGGCAGCCGGCAGGCAGCATGTGGGAATCGCTGCGACTGCGAGCAGAGCCTGCGACTGGAATCGCTGTCAGGAACACTGCTGCTGGGCGGGCCTGCAAGGAGGGTGAGGGAAGATGAGGTGAAAGTTGCTACAGCTGCACGGGGGGAGGGATGATGGGGAAAAGATGTCACATGGGGGAGGGAAGACAGGGGACAGCAGCTGCACAGGGGGAAGGGAAGATGGAAAGAAAGATGCTGCACAGTGGGGAGGAAAGATGAGGCATGGTTGGTTGGTGGGTGGGTAGGTGGGTGGGAGGGAGAGGGAGATGCACGGGGAAGAAGGGAGAGATGCAGCAAAGGGGTGGATGGGTGAAGAAGGGAGAAGTCATGGCTGTGTATGAGGTGGAGGGGAGGGAGACATGCTGCATAGAGAGGTGATAGGTGATGAGGGGGAGAAATGGTGGGCATAGGGGTGGAGGGAAGGGAGAAATGTTAGACATGATGGTAGAGGGGAGGAAGAGAGAGATGCATTGGAAGGGGAGAGAGATGTTGGATCAGAACACAAGGGAGAGGAATGTTGGACATGATGGTAGAGGGGAGGAAGGTAGAGATGCTGTATGGGAAGGGGAGAGAGATGTTGGGCCCAGAATACAAAGGAGAGGGAGAGAGAGATGGTGGACAGTGGGAATGAGAGGGGGAGATAGACATGGGGGTGGATGAGAGGGAGGGAGAGGGACACAGTAGGTGGTGAGGGGGGAAATGGGCCATGGGGGAGAGGACAGGAATGAAGAGAGAAGGGGCAGGAAAATATAAGGCTACCAGGGTGGGGTGGGGAGGTGATCAGATGCTGTGTGGAGGAGTGGCCTAGTGGTTAGGGTGGTGGACTTTGGTCCTGGAGAACTGAGGAACTGAGTTCAATTCCCAGCACAGGCAGCTCCTTGTGACTCTGGGCAAGTCACTTAACCCTCCATTGCCCCATATAAGCCGCATTGAGCCTGCCATGAGTGGGAAAGCGTGGGGTACAAATGTAACAAAAATAAAAATGCTGGTTAGAAGGGTGGAGGGAGGAAGACGATGGGAATGGTGGAACCCTGTGGGAGAGGCCAAGAGGGGGAGGAGAGGGTGGCAAGGAAATGAATGAGAGATAGTGATTACAGAGGGTAGAAATATGGTACTGGGGAGTAGATTAAAGATAAAAGAGAAAGTAGGGATGGGGAGGAGTAAGATGGGGAATGGGAGAGCTAGTGGGTGAAAGAAGAAGATGGAAATTTGATAGGTAGTTGAAAAGTAAAAAGGAGACGAAGAAGGGTGAGAGAGAGGCAAAAAAAGAGCTAAAAAGGAATGATCAATATGTCAGAGGCAGGAATAATGAGGGAACAGATAGGAGAGAGGAGAAAAGACAAATGGACTGCAGCCGCTTGAAGAAGAATTAGCAGATGACAGAGAGGAAAGCAGAAAAGAGAAATTGGAACCAGCAAGATGGAAAAATAAAATGTCCAGACAACAAAGGTAGAAACAAAGCATTTTATTTTGAATGTTTTAAATGGAATATGTTAGCTTTTGGAAATGTGCATAGCAAATGTCTTTCTATTGTGATCTGTAGAAAAGGAAATGCGTCTCTGTTTTATGTCTCCAGTGTTGCAGTAATGCTATGTTTAACTTCTTAGGGTTCCCTTTCAATTTTTGTCTAAATATTTTTATTTCTAATTTATGATCCCTTGTTCTGTATTTGGTGAGGGTCTGTTGGTGTGATAATAATGGCAGGTGGGAGATTGGAGGGGCGACAAAGAGGAGAGGGAATCGGGGAGGGGAGCCCTCCTTTATTTTCTGACCTGGGCCAAGTAGGTCTAACACCAGTCCTAACCCTTGCTGTATAGCTGGTGAGGATTCCCAGGCATCCCCAGCTAAGGACCTCCTCCAAAGGCGGCCAGAACTCCCTTCTACCAAGCTCTGGCACAGCATCCTTCAGCCATCGACAGCTAAGCATGTGTGGGGTGCTGGCATCAGTGGCTTACGGTCATTGCTGCTGCCTACCAAGCTTGGTAAAACAGAGTTCTGGCCACCTTCAGAGAAAGTCTTCAGCTGACTGAGCTTGAGGATCCTCATTAGCTAAAGTATTTATATTTTGATGTGGAGGTAGGGCGGAGCAGAGAAAAGTTTGTGCCCACCCACTTTGGGCTCAGGCCAGTGGTGTGCTGGAGCCGGCTCGCACCGGCTCGCAAGAGCCGGTTGTTAAATTTTCTTCCGGCTTGCGAGCCGGTTGTTGCAAATAGCGAGCCAGCTCTGGCTCTCCTCCCTCCCTCCTGCCTCCCTTCGGATCTGCCTCACCTCCCACTTGTTTTTTAAATTCTTTGGTTCCAGCGCCGAGTCGCCGACTGTCTGAGTCCTCCCTTGCCGATTTGCGCTTTAAAAATGGCCGCCGAGACTTCCAGAGGTGGCCTCGCGAGACTTCGGCTGAAGTCTCGGTGGCCATTTTGAAGCGCGAATTGGCAAGTGAGGACTCAGACAGTCGGCGACTCGGCGCTGGAACCGAAGAATTTAAAAAACAAGCAGGCGCGCGGTGAGGGACCGGATCGAGAGGGAGGGAGGGAGGAGAAGAAGAATTTAATAAAACAACTCGGGAGGGGGTGGCAGGGGGGAAAAGAGAGTCGCTGCTGGGCATGGGTGGATGGAGGGGGTCGCTGGACATGGGTGCATGCAGGGCAGGGGAGAGGAGGGTCACTGCAGGACATGGGTGCATGCAGGGCAGGGGAGAGAAGGGTCACTGCTGGACATCTGGGTGCATGCAGGGCAGGGCAGAGGAGGGTCGCTGGACATGGGTGCATGCAGGGCAGGGGAGAGGAGGAGAGAGAGAAGAAATGCTGAACATGGATGGAGGAGAGAGAAAAGTGAGGAAGGAGATGAGATGAGGGAAAAGGAAGAGAGGAGAAAAACTGCACATAGATGAAGAAAATAGGCAGAAGCTGAGGACCAGAAATGAAGAAGAAAGGAGGAAAGAAATAAATGGAAAGGAAGCCCTGGAAACAGAGTTAAGAGGACAGATAGCAGCAGAATCGGATACTGGGCCAGCATGATCAGAAAAACAGTCACCAGACAACAAAGGTAGAAAAAACATCATTTTATTTTCATTATAGTGTTTGGAATATGTTCACTTTGAGAATCAGGTGCTCAACATTAAAAGTTTATATTTATTTACTTATTTATGGCATTTTATCCCACATTAAACATGAATTAGACTGGAACCTGGGATCATTTAATTTTTTTTCCTGGAGAGAGTAATGCATTGCCCCCCTCCCCCGCTATAGCCAGCTCTGCAATTTTGGGGGGGCGCAGAGGTGGACGGGGGGGGGGGGGGTGCAGAGGTGGATGGGGGGGGGCGCAGTGGTGGATGGGGGGGGCGCTGAGGTGTACCGGGGAGAGAGCCTGTTGTTAAAAATTTACCAGCACACCACTGGCTCAGGCCCACCCAAAACTGGCTGTCTGGCTATGCCACTGGGTGGTAAGGGCTGAGGCAGTAAATACCCTGTTTCCCCGAAAATAAGACATCCCCTGAAAATAAGACCTAGTAGAGGTTTTGCTGAATTGCTAAATATAAGGCCTCCCCCGAAAGTAAGACCTAGCAAAGTTTTTGTTTGGCCCCAATGGGTGCCCACACTCTCCCACCAGAAGCTCACTATTTGGCAACTAGCCACCCAGCCCAGTTCCCATTAGTGTGGAGGTAATGATGGCGATATGGTACTGTGATGTGGTTTATTAGGGGAGGTTGTGTTATAGACGTCCGGCTCTCACAAGGACACAAAAAAACATTCTTTTCCTCGTTCTTCCTCTATCAGGGGCCATCGTTGGACTTTTTTTTTGTATGTGTAATCGTTTGGTTCTCTAGTGTGGTGCATTTGGGTATAGCTTGTACCGTGTTTCGCCGAAAATAAGACATCCCTGAAAATAAGACCTAGTGCATCTTTGGGAGCAAAAATTAATATACGACACTGTCTTATTTTCGGGGAAACACGGTAGCTGCATGCTACTTTTCATTTTAGCGTATGACCATTTGCTGCCCCCATTTTAAAAAGCCCCTTTTCCCAGCCATGGTAAAAAAATGGCCTAGCACATGCCAATTTCACATGTCCACACTACTGCAGGCCACTTTTTACCGCTGCTTAGCAAAGGGACCCCTTACTGCATAAAGATAGGACTGACTTTTATGTGGTCCTATTTATGTAGTTAACCTGGCCAGTTAAGAGCTGAATATCGTCACTTACCCAGCCAAGGATGACTCCACCCCCAGAAAACTCCTAAAATATCCAGTTTATAGTTCAGTGCTAACCAGTTATTTTCAGTGGCACTTTGAAATCTGAGTAGGCATCCCTCACTGCTAGATTAACAACTGCTGCTACAGGAATAAAACAAAATAAAGAAAAAAGTAAAGATGAGGAGTCCTGGATGATTGTTGTATTTTGATGTGTGACTGAAGACCACAGCTATTCATTATTTTATTTATTTATTTATGTTACATTTGTACCCCGCACTTTCCCACTCATGGTAGGCTCAATGTGGCTTACATGGGGCAATGGAGGGTTAAGTGACTTGCCCAGAGTCACAAGGAGTTGCCTGTGCCAGGAATCAAACTCAGTTCCTCAGTTCCCAAGGACCAAAGTCCACCGCCCTAACCACTAGGCCACTCCTCCATGTAAATGCACTGTATCAGATAATTTCTATCGAAGATAGTTTGCTGCAGTTAATTCTTTTTCTTATGTGCATGGAGAATGTTTCCTGAGTTCAATTATTGCATCCTAATGAAACACACCTAGTATACTGCTTTTTAGTAAGAACAGAAGAGAGGGGGTGTGGCGGGGGAGGGGGGGTCATATGCTTTTAGATTTCTTCAGGCCTTCCTGATCAGAATTATGTCAGACACATTGATCAGAAAGTAAAGTCTAAAAGTCAGATGCCTTTTACTACAGCTGATATGTTTTAATAAATTACTACTGGTTACCTCACACTCTGCTACTAATTAGTGACTTTACATGCATTATTTAGGAGATATCAAAGACAGGAAAATTATACCCCATAAGGGATGAATGCATAATGCTGAGTGTAAGAGCTTTATTCTCTGTCGTATGATGGAAAATGTTGGATTATTTGTAGTAAATAATTAGCAGATTTTAGTACACACAGCTTCAGCTTTAGAAATGTTAATTTCTTTCTTCATCTCTCTCTCATTCACCCCTGAATAATTCACTGCTGAGTCACTTTAAAGTTGAAGTAACAAAACATCTGTTTACTCACAGTTTGCAGTTAGATTATAATCAGACAGGCTTATATATACATATTATTATACATTTGTATTATCAGCTCCTTCCATGTGCTTAGATGGTAATGGATGCTCACACCACCATAGATCCTCTCAGGTTAGGAGAGATCATGAGCTCCATGTGCTCCATGTGCTGCATCTGCTGCATCTAACCCCCACAGGAAGTTGCATAGCAGTGTGACCTCTCTAAGTAATTCACATCAGAGGTCACAGAGTAATCACAGAGAAATAATAGGTGACAGGCAATGCATGTAAAATACAATTACATTCCAACAAACCCCTTCTCATGCATAACTGTCATGCAATTATTTATTCATACAAAGTTCAAGCTTTATACGCAGATTCACAAAATGTTCTCTGGGTAACGGTTTGGTCATGATGTCAGCTGTCATCTCACTGGTGTGACAATAGTGTAGACTGATGACCCCTTCTTTTGCCAACTCTCGCACGTTGTGGTATTTCGTTGCGATGTGCTTGGTGCGTGACTGAACCTTGTCATTCTGTGACAGTCGGATGCAGCTCTGATTATCTTCCATTATCTGGATTGGTCTCTTTTCAGCTATACCAAAATCCAGCAAAAGTTTTTCAATCCACATCAGTTCTCTGCACGCTTCCGATACGGCCACATATTCAGCTTCTGTAGAAGACAAACTCACAATACTTTGTTTATGACTGGCCCATGAAATTTGTACATTTCCATACATAAACACATATCCACTTGTGGATTTATAATCAGAATGATCCCCTGCCCAATCTGAATCACAGTAACATATTAGTTTTGGATTACTATTGGCTGAAATCTTTAATTTACAATCAATGGTACCCTTTAAATACCTTACCATCCTTTTAACTGCAGTCCAATCTGATTTGGTAGGTGAGCTGACCCTTCTGCTCAAAATTCCTACTGCATTTGCTATATCAGCCCTGTATGTGGTAGCTAGATATAAAAGCTTACCTATGGCTGATCTATATTGGATGTTATCTGGTAAAGGTTCTCTTACTGTTTCATCCTTCAGAAAATCAGTGATCATGGGAGTGCTTACAACTTGGGCATCTTGCATACCTAAACTTTCAATAAGCTCATTTATTTTCTGCTTCTGGCTTAGAAGATAAGAACCATCATTTTGTTTCTCAATTTCTATACCAAGATAGTATGACACATTTCCAAGTTCTTTTATCTCAACATTCTGGTTTAAACACTTTACAATGTCCTTGTACTCTTGCTCACTTTTGCTTGCAATGAGCAGATCATCAACAAAAGCTAAAATGTATGCATATTGTCCATTTGTGCACCTAGTGTACAAACATTTATCTGCTTCACCTTGCTTAAATCCTAAATTTGTCAATATTTCATGCAATTTTTCATTCCAACATTTTGCACTTTCCTTTAATCCATAAAGACCTTTGTTTAATTTACACACTAGCTGTCTTTGTTTTGTATTTATGAAACCTGTTGGCTGTTCCATGTACAAGTCTTCAGTTATATCTCCGTGAAGAAACGCTGTTTTCACATCAATGTGGTTGACTTGCATGCCTTTTGAGACTGCAATGCTCAGAAGTGTTCTAATTGTCGTGTGTTTCACTACAGGTGCAAACACTTCATCAAAATCTTCTCCATATTTTTGAAGATATCCCTTTGCGACTAATCTGGCTTTATACCTTTCCACTTTTCCTTGTGCATTCCTTTTTAACTTGAATACCCATTTGCATCCTATAGCTTTCTTGCCAGGAGGTAATTTTGTAAGAATCCAAGTATTATTTTTATCCAATGCATCAATTTCTTCTTGTGCAGCTTTATGCCATTCAGCAGCTTCTTCTGCTGGCATTTTCTCAATCTCATCCCATGTTAAGGGCTCTTGAGCTTCTGCTGACTTTGTTAGGTAAGACAGTCTTGGGGGTGGAACACCTTTGTTTTCCCTGGATGAGCGTCTGAC
Source organism: Microcaecilia unicolor (assembly GCF_901765095.1). NCBI lineage: Eukaryota > Metazoa > Chordata > Amphibia > Gymnophiona > Siphonopidae > Microcaecilia > Microcaecilia unicolor. The sequence goes on along the minus strand of NC_044033.1, from coordinate 476,247,889 downwards.
AACAGGTTGGTCTGACCTTTCCGTATCCTCTAAATCTGAGAGTTCTTCTCCAATTGATTCCCCTTCTCCAACTGTACTGTCTTCTTCAATGATCCTTTCTGTGTCTGTTTCCTCTGCCTGTTCCTCGTTAGATACAGGTGAGTTGCTTTCAGACATCTGCCTTGGTATGGCATTTATATACACTGGCATGTCTATTATGGTTCTAGTTTCATATTCTGGATGATAAGGCTCATCTGGGATAATCCAGCCTTTATCAACCCTTTTGTTTTCATCAAAATATGTAACATGTCTTATGCCAACAATGCCAGTTTTCAGATTCAAAATTCTATATCCTTTGTGTCCTGGAGCATAGCCAACTAAAATGCCCCTTTCTGTTGTGGAATCCAGCTTATGCCTTCTTTGCTTTGGTATATGAGCATATGCTGTACTTCCAAATGTTCTTATGTGTGACAGGTTTGGCTTCCTACCATGCCATGTCTCATGTGGTGTGCGCTCAGCGCCTTTAGTTGGCATTCTGTTTTGTAGGTACACTGCTGTGGGAATGGCTTCCCCCCATAGTCTTTTAGGGAGATTGCTATCTGACAGCATACATCTGGTCATTTCCACAATTGACCTAAATTTTCTCTCTGCAACAGAATTTTGCTCTGGTGTATAAGCTACTGTTGTGATATGCTGAATGCCTTCTTGTTCTAGAAATGTGCGCATGCTTTGTGAAGTGAACTCACCACCATTGTCGGTCTGAAGAACCTTTGGTTTTCTTTCAAATTTATTGCTCACCATGGCTACGTATTTCTTCAGCATGTCTGTGACTTGACTTTTCTCTTTCAGCAAATAGGCCACACAATATCTAGAGAAATCATCCAAGAATATTAGCACAAATCTGTTATTTCCCAATGATGGGATATTAAACGGTCCACATAAGTCACTGTGTATTAAGTCCAGTACTTTATTACTCCTATTTCCTGTGTATGCAGGAAATGAGGGTCTCACACCTTTTTGAGTAACACAGTCTATGCATTTCTCCATTTTACCAGCATTCTTCCTTACTTGCGCCATATGTGAGGCTTCACCTGAAATGCTCAGTTTATAAACATCATTATGCATAAAAGCTTCAGCATACACTTCATCATTTTTAGAGATTGTGCACTTACTGTTTTCAAAATGAATCACAAATCCCTTCTTATCTAATGTAGATACACTAAGCATATTACAAACTGCTTGGGGAATATACAAGACATCACTTACAGGAATTTCTTTAACTTCATTAGACACTTTGCATTTTAAGAATCCAATTCCTTTTGCTTGGATCTTAGCAGTCCCTGCGTTTGCAGTTTTAAGAATACCTTCCTCTGGACACATTTCCTGAAAGAAATCCTTACAATTGGTTAAATGGCATGTGCTCCCTGAATCCAAAATCCAAGTACTTTCATTTGAATTATTATTTACCATAGTCAAAGATTTTTCTGCCATTAGAAAACCCTTGTGTTTATCTTTGTCCTTCATACATTTCCTGGTTTGAAAATTCTTTAGTTCCATTGGCTTAGGTGAGCTAGAGGGAGTGTTTTGTGTTTCCTTACACCATTTAGATACATGTCCCTCCTTTCCACATGAGTAGCAAATCAGCTTGCCCTTGGGTGGAGTTTTCCCATAGCTCCGCCTTCCTCTGTTCTTTGCCAAGAAATTTGTTTCATTTCTCTCTGACTGACTTTGAGAACACATCTCCTCAGAATCATTTATTATGCATTCCTGCCTTAGTTTTGATGTTGCCTGTTCAAAAGATTGCCCTTCAATGGCCTCATTTACAGACCTAAAAACATCAAACTTCTTTGATAGTGAGGTAAAAAGAAATGCTCTTTTCAATGCATCACACATGGGAATTCCAGAAAGTTCTAACTTTTGAAATGAAGACATAAGATGCATAATGTGATCATTACATTTACTTTTATCCCTTAATTTGGTTTCATTCAACTCTGCCAGCCAAATTGGTTGCTGCTTTGCATATGTAGTTGCATACATAGTTCTCAGTTTATATAAAATGTCCTTTGGTGTATCTTTTCCCTCCACTAATATGGCTTGTTTCTCTGAGAGAGCTTCCAAAAGCATGCACTTCACATAATAGTTTGCATTGTCCCATTCAGCCATATTTTCAGCTGTTCTGTCTTGGTCTAAGCATATATTTAATCTTTTTGCTCGAAGGAGACATATGAATCTTAGTTCCCACTGCCGATAATTAAACTCAGTTAATTTAGGCACCTTGAGAGAATAGAACAATGGTGAATTTCTTCCCTCAGCCATTTTCTTAGCCTTCTGTCTGCTGTGTGGGGGGAGAGAGAGACAGACTGAATCTTTCCTTTAAAACTTAAGAGAAAAATGTGGCCCTTTTTTCTGCCTGGTAATATTTCTCTTCTTTTTCAATTCCTGAGCCCCTGGGCCCATAACCCTTTTGTTGGATTATTTGTAGTAAATAATTAGCAGATTTTAGTACACACAGCTTCAGCTTTAGAAATGTTAATTTCTTTCTTCATCTCTCTCTCATTCACCCCTGAATAATTCACTGCTGAGTCACTTTAAAGTTGAAGTAACAAAACATCTGTTTACTCACAGTTTGCAGTTAGATTATAATCAGACAGGCTTATATATACATATTATTATACATTTGTATTATCAGCTCCTTCCATGTGCTTAGATGGTAATGGATGCTCACACCACCATAGATCCTCTCAGGTTAGGAGAGATCATGAGCTCCATGTGCTCCATGTGCTGCATCTGCTGCATCTAACCCCCACAGGAAGTTGCATAGCAGTGTGACCTCTCTAAGTAATTCACATCAGAGGTCACAGAGTAATCACAGAGAAATAATAGGTGACAGGCAATGCATGTAAAATACAATTACATTCCAACAGAAAAGATCATCAGTCATTACACCAGTGACTGAAGACCAAGTACTTTAGCAAATGTGCTTGTATTTGGATAACAGCTTTCCTACCTCCTATTGTATCAGATTGTGTACCAGTGTAAACTGGTGATGCCCCCCTTGAATATGGTTAGGTATACAAAAAAATTTTTTGAAGCGCAGTGTAGGATTTATGTAACAGCAGAAACTGGTTGGTTTACAATGAGAATATAAAAGTAATAATAACTAAGTAATCCTGAAAACGGAAGTACTTCTGTGCATGAAAGAAGAGTGGGATCTGGGGGTAATTATCCAAGTGGAGTGGAAGAGTGGCCTAGTGGTTAGGGTGGTGGACTTTGGTCCTGAGGAACTGAGTTCAATTCCCACTTCAGGCACAGGCAGCTCCTTGTGATTCTGGGCATGTCACTTAACCCTCCATTGCCTCCAGTACCTGTATACAATATGTAAGTCACATTGAGCTTCCCATGAGTGAGAAAGCATGGGGTACAAATGTAACAAAAATAAAAAAAATCTTAAGATGGACAAACAGGTAGAAAATTTGATGACATAAGCTAGAAAAATGCTTGAGTGCCTAAGGAGAGGCATGGCCAGCAGGAAGATTTCATTTCAAATTCTGTATACAATTCTGGAGACCCCACCTTCAAAAAAAATATAATCAGGATGGAGTTGATCCAGAGAGCGGCTACTAAAATTGTCAGTAATCTTTTTGTCATAAAGCATATGGTGACAGACTTAAAGATCCTAATATTGTCCTCCCTTTTGGGGTTGGGGATGGGCCCTGACCCATCTCGGCATTGGGTTCTTGGCGGCACTCCATCCTGGAAGTCTCTGAGCAATCAATTGTAGGTATAGGATCCAGCAAGTTAAAGGGATGGCAGAGTTCAATTGCTGTAATCTCTTTCTAATTCTATAACACGCCTAGTATACAGTTCATACATCTCAAACCATTGCCTTTTTCTATAGTACAGTCTGGAGGGCTAACTTCTCTGTCTTGACTTAGTTTGGCTTTTCAGCCTCAAAGGTAGAACCCCTTCAGTCTCTACCAGCTAGCCATTTTCAATCTCCCAAAGAAACAAGGATTAATGAGGAGCAAGAAAATAAAAAGAAAACAAACCTTCACCAGTCCCACCTGATCATGCTTTCTGGATTGCTGCCTGTCCTGACCTCTGCCTGAACCTGACATTGTTTCCTGATTGCTGCCTGCCTAGTACTCTGCTTGGACCTGGCTGTGCTTCATGCTTGCTGACCGCCTGGATCTCTGCCGGGACCTGACTCTATTTGCGGTAGCTGTCTGCCTCACTTCCTTGCTGCCTAGTCTGGTCCCCTTCATGGTAGTCCTTTCTGCCCAGATCCTCCAGAAGTCCCACTGGCTGCCTGCACCCAGGGAATCAACCTCTGGGGAACGGCGGCTATCGCAGGTGAAGCACTAGGCTTTTCGACTGCCTATTCTAGAACTGATCCCATGCCTTCGGGCCTGGAACTTCTGCTCTAGGATCGGCACATGGGCTCACAACCGGCGGCTTTGCACAGGTCATTCGCAACAGTCTGGCACAGACCGTGACACTTCAAAACACTGCGGAAACTGAGAAGAATCAGAGACTATTTCCCCAGACGGTCATTCCATCTTATAGTACAGACGCTGATATTGTCGCCACTGGACTACTGTAATGCAGCAATTTTTCAGATGCGCGTATTGGATACACGCCAAAATGAAATTACTGCAAGAGCCAAGCGGTAGTCGGGCGGTAACTTCATTTTGGCGTGCGTTGGGCATGTGTAGACGCTTACACGGCTTAGTAAAAGGGCCCCTATATGTTTTGCCTAAGATACACAAATCCGTTGATCATCCACCAGGACATCCTATTGTTCAGGGATAGGATGTCAGACCTGTGAGTACCAAGTAGAATGCTGCCGAGCCCGGTACTCAGACCAGGTTCTGCTTGGTGGCCGAACAACCCCGGGTTTCACCTGCGCTAACTGCCATTCCCCAGAGGTTGAGCCCCTAGGTGTGGGCGGCCTGCAGGGCTTACGAGATGGAGCTGGAAGCGGGGTGATGAACGTGATGGCCAGACAGGCAGCAGGCAAGAGAGTAATCCAGGTACAGGCAGAGTCAGTAGGCAGGCAGCAGACACAAGAGTAATCCAGGTACAGGCTAAGTCAGCAACGAAGAACAAAGTAGAGGAGAAGCACACTACTGAGCAAGTAACACTTACCAAAGTAGAAGCCGAAGCAAGGAGTCTAGGGAGAGCTCAGCTGATAAAGTGCTGGCGTCTGATATCAGCAGGAAGAAGGGGCACAGCCATAGGACAAGAGCAGGGGAAGGAGGAACCGGAAGGCCAATAGGAGAGAAGCAAGGGAAGCCAGGCAGAGGAAGAGCAGACCCAGGTGGGTGGAAGCAAAGCAATCAAGGAGCCTGGAAGCCAGGCAGAGAGAGAGCAGAGCCAGGTACATGGAAGCAAAGCAATCAGGGAGCCTGCAGCCAGTGAAGAAATACACACACATGGCCCAGGGCTGTGCCAGTAAAGTGTGCGTGTCGACAGGACCCTGCGCAGCCCGAGGACGCCGCTTGCATTGAGGTAGGGGACATGACATAGGGCTAGTATTAGAGTCCTTGTCAATTTTTGTTACTTTTTTATGACCATTTATCACACATGGAGGGGCATTTTCAAAATGACATCTAAATCCAACTTTGGACGTTTATAAATCTTATTGTTGTCCATGGTGGCTGTAAAGAACAGGAACTTTTAATATATGAATGAAAATAACCATGGATTATATCAAACAAGATGGGCAGAAATTACTGAAACCCTGAGTACTATCCAGATGCACTGAAATAATTTGGACAAATCCAAAGATGGAAATTCAAAATATAGTGACAGTGAAGCAGTACTTTATTCCATCTCATTCTGTTCCATTTATTTCTATTAACAGGACAAAACAAGAAGCTAATCTGCATGTGCTACACTTGAAAAAAAAACAGCAAATAATTATTGAAGAGCCACAGAGAGAGGCTGCCAAAAAAGATTTCAGGCTAATCATGGCTTTCTATCAATCCTACCCTGATGTAGAAATGATTTCATATATTAACGTATTAAAATATTAGATGATGGCAGATAAAGACCTGTATAGTCCTTTCAGTCTGCCCAACAGACTGGATGCAGGGACAAAAATACCATAATTGGAATATGTTAAAAAAAAATAAACATGATAAGCTAAAAGTCTCTTTTTCAAAAACTGAGTCAACTAGCAGCTTATTTATGTATTAGGATTTTGTTTTTTACTGTCTTTTTGAAGGAATTCACTCAAGGTGGTGTACAGCAATAAGAACTCAAACATAAGCTATAGTCAATTACAGCAGTAAAATATTCAAACAGCAATACATAGTACACTATGTTAGAATGTCAACACCATACACAATAAAACATTTTAATAGACAACATAGGGTGTAAGCAAAGATGAAACATATAGCTAGATTAGATAGATTGACAGGAGTACGAAAATAAGGGACTAATTTAAAGAAAGTTGCAAATGAGGTCAGAAAGGTGCTTGAACATTACCTTAGCTAGGGTAGGAGTGGATAAACGTGTGTGTGTGTGTTTGTGTGTGTGTGACTATCAAGTTAGTTACTTAGAAGTAAATACTATGAATGTACTTATTGTAAACCACCAAGAGCTCTACAGACTATATGGGTTATAAATGTTTTAAATACATAAATATTCAAGTTGGCTAATATTTTACATTAGAGATATAGTGAAGGGAAACAAAAGCCAAAAGTGTACATTGTTCACAAAAAGGAACCTGAATGGAGGCTGATGAGAATTTAAAAGATTGATGAGTGCACGGCAGCCTTCTCCTCCCATGAGATCAGCTAGGCTGCCCTTCAACACCACAAGTAAACTGCAGCATCTGAACCATCTGGTTCCTCCAAACATGATAAGCTTGTTTGTATGAACTGGCTGTTTTATTGCCAAGATAAGTGAGACATCTTGTCAAACAAAATATTGGTGAACTAATAGAGGGAAAAGAAATCCACAAGCTTGCAGCAAAACAGAGATGGGAGCTATGGAATCCAGAGTGATTCAAAATGTGCCCTTAGTCAGTGACCTTCCAGTGCACACCCCTCCCCCTCCCTGACTCTGGTCACTTACCTACATATTCCATGATGTCTCATATATAGGGCAGGATTGGTCCCCTTCTGATCCTATCCTGGCTGAGCTCCAGGTTCAAAATGGGAGATCTGACCCATAGCAGTGGTCTCATGTAGGGGTCTAGCTGCCATATAAAGAGAAATGAATATTTTAGTATTTTTCTGTCACATTTTCTTGTTCTCTTGCATTGCTACATGGCTTTGAAAAAACTTAAGTGGCTATTTTGGGTTTATTTTATAAAATGTTATCCCTGGATTCTATAAAGGTCGCCCAAATCTGAGCTTCCATATTTGGGCGTGGATCACAGATCTGCATGCAAACTAATGTGTTAATTAGCCATTAACAATCATTGAATTTATTTGACACTAATTAGGACTTATGGATCTGCTTATGCGCTATTCCATAACACTGTGTTCCTAAATAATCTCGTATGCAACTCAAAAGGGAGTGTGGCCAGAGGAGGGGCTTGGGTGGCTCAGGGACCCTCCCAAAATTTAGGTGCAGTGTTATAGAATAGGGTAATTTATACGTCTAAGTGCCATTGGTTGTGTGCCAGCATTTACAGCAGGTTTCACAGGCATAAGTCCTTGTACCCAAAGCTGAGTGTGGGAATCAATGCTCAGCGCTATTCTATAAAGGCTGCTTGATGCTAAGTGACCTTTATAAAATTGACCCTTGATGCAGATCTTTCTGGTGCCCAACTTTGGACATCATTTACAGAATTCCTCCCTGTATGTCTTAACTTTTCATAACTCAGGCACTTAGAAACCCATTGTTCTGCCCCCATATTCATGGAGGCAGGGTATATTGTGATGTATATTTAATATGAGTATTATTTTTTATGTAATTGCATTGTTTGTGTAATAGATAGCATTGTGTATTAGGACTACTTTTCCTTTAGTTTGCAGTTCCTGTGATTGACTCCTTGTGAGCTTTCCCTATTGGCTGTTAGCTCTGAGCTAGGGCCAGCCCTCCCTCTCTGTCCCTGCGGACTGTGTGTGAGAGACAGCCCAGTCTGCTTTGCCTTGGTGATCAGTAGCTGTTCTAAGGGCTGATCCCTGCTTAATCTACTATAATTCCATCAAGATTTTTCATCACCTCTCCAAGTCATTACCCCAAGTCATTCCCCATTTATTTATTTTCTCTGAGTTCTCCCCCTTATTTTCCTTGAGTGTTACAGCTTTTCCTGTCAGCTGCAGTGGCATACCGAGGGCGGGGCGGTGGGGGCAGACCGCCCTGGGTACAAATCAGTGGGGGGTGATCTGCTCCGTCCATCGGTTCACCTCCCTGCCTACCTTCCCCTAACTTGTTCCGCGGTGCTGGCACGCACCTTACACCTCCGTCGCGGCGCTCACTCTGTCTCCTCCCAGCGGCTCCTCTCTCTCTCCCCATCGTCTCGACTACACTACTTTCATGCGTCAACGCCTTCTTCCTTCAGCGCCTGCAGTGCTTGTGCGCCCTTCCTCTGTGATGTCTCCTCCGGGTGGCTCAGGCTGGCTCCTCTGTCCCAGCTTGCAGACACCTGCCAGCTTCAGTGCAGCCACAAGCCTGCTGTGCCTTCCGCTTTGACACTTCCTGCACTACTCCACCCCCACTGGACCACTGGTAGAGTCAGCAGAAGAATCAGGGGATGGATCTTGCGAGTCTTTGAGGTCACTTCCCGTTCCAGGTCCAGAGCAGAGCCAGGTAATTAGGCCCCGTGGGTCATTCCTAATATTTATTTTAAAATTGTGCTGCCTTGACTTTAAAAAAATAAAAAATAAAAACATTTGATTGCTTTTGCTGCTGCTAGTTTGGCAGGAGCAGACTGCCGGGGGGAGGGGGGGGAGGAGTGTCATGAAATGTAAAAACGAAGGACTTGGGGGGTCATAAAATGTGAAAAAGAAGGACTGGGGGTGTCATGTAATGTAAAAAGGAAGGACTGGGGGTCATAAAATGTGAAAAGGAAGGATTGGGGGGTCATAAAATGTGAAAAGGAAGGATTGGGGGGTCATGAAATGTAAAAAGGAAGGACTGAGGGGTCATAAAATGTGAAAAGGAAGGATTGGGGGGTCATGAAATGTAAAAAGGAAAGACTGGGGGGTTGTCATGAAATATAAAAAGGAAGGATTGGGGGGTCATAAAATGTAAAAAGGAAGGACTGGTGGGGGCAAGAACACTAGTCTGGAATGGATGGGAGAGAAAGTGGGCACCTGGCTGGACGGATGGAGGGAACAGAGAGAGGTGCGGACGACGCTGATGGAAGAGAGAGAAGAACGGGCAGACCAGATGCTGGATGGAAAGGGGCAGAAAGAGGAGACTGAAGCTGGATGGAAAGGGGTAGGGGGCAGATGCTGGATGGAAAGGGGCAAGAGTGAGGGGGCATACACTGGATGGAAGGCAGGGAGAGAAAGGGTAGCACTGCAGACACACGTGCGGCTGGATGGAAAAGGGCAGAATCTAGATGGAAAGGGGCAGACCAGATACTGGTTGAAAAGGGACAGGGGCAGAGAGAGGGGCAGACACTGGATAGAAAGGGGCAAAGAGGGGGAGCATACGCTGGATGGATCTGTGCCAAACCTATCCTTATGCTTAAGACTTTTCCTAACTGTTTGTATATCTGTTGCTTCATGTGAACGAAACTTTTCAAAATCAAAATTAATAAAAAGTGTTCTTCGATCAACTGTGAGTGAAGATAGATTGACAAACCTGGCTATACTGTCCATTGAACATGAATATATAAAGGAGATCAATTTTTATGAAATCATTGACAAATTTGCAGACGTTAAGGCTCGTAAACAGAAACTGTAATGTTGTTATTATTTATTACTGCAACAGACCAATATGTAGGTATGGGGGTTTCACATCTTTTTTTTTTTCAAAAAATACATTAATGTATTTAAAAAGTATTAATCCTTTACTTTTGCGCTTTTCTGTATTGTAATATTTATTTTATGTTTGATTTTACTGGTCTGGCATGATGATTACATATGCAAGTTTCAACAAAAGAAAATGTTTACTGTCTTTTCTTTTTTAACCATTTATTTCATTTCATGATTATTGCTAAAAATAATTTTTTCATGGGAGGGGGTGTTAAAAAAGGTCGGCCCTGGGCCTCAAGTATGCTAGGTATGCATGAGTTTCCCAGTGGTGGAAGAAGAAATATATCATCTTGCCATACTGTTGGTGTACATTTTGAAATTTGTTTTGTATCAAAACATAGTTGCTAACTAGTCTACCGTGTCCTGCACGCTATTAAATCACTTCTAAATTGCTTTTTCACTCAGGCATGCCTAATCTATTACAGATGTCATTGTCATCCACAAAAAGACCCAGGGGTCCTTTTACAAAGGCGCGCTGAAAAATGGCTTGTGATAGTGTAGGCGCGGGTTTTGGGCACGCGCCGATCCATTTTCAGCGCGCCTTTAAAAACGGCCTTTTTTAAAATTTTTGCCAAAAATGGACGTGTGGCAAAATCAAAATTATTGCGTGTCCATTTTTGATCTGAGATCTTACTGCCAACTGTTGACCTAGCGTTAAAGTCTCATGCAGTAATGACCTACGCGCGTCAAATGCCACTCGGACCCATGTATCGGATACTCGCCAAAAATGAAATTATCGCAAGAGCCACATGGTAGCTGGGCAGTAACAGAAACTAAATATTAAATCCCAGTAATTGATGATAACATCTGATATTTACTGCCTGCAATATGTCTCTTAATAAGATTTCCACAGAAGGAAAAACGGCCTCAAAGAGCTCAAGGATATATTATATCTGCAGAGCTAATCGGGTCAAAAAGATCCTCTCTTCATCATTGGCCATAAAAAAAATCTTCTGAGATGGAGTACTGCCCACAAAATATAGTTTACAAAAAACGTGGTAAATACTAAAGCACTAAATCATTTCTGCAGTCTCTGCATGGTAAATAAATTAACAGGCTCAGCTCAGACTCAGCTATCATCAGGTGAGCTTAAACGAAAGAAGACACTTATCTTAATTCGAAGGCCAGTAGGTATTTCCTATGCCCGTGCCTGTATGTTGAGTCTGTTTACAGCGGATTCACTGCTCACTTATTACAGCAGTCTATTTCAGCAGTCTTTGCCCTCCTGCCCCAAGCCAACGGTGGCCAGCGTTTCGCGCTGCTGCATCAGGGTCTTTGAGGCTGGGTTCTGCTGCAAACAGAACAGATATTGGAATTTTGCATTTCAAAAGGATCTACTAAAGTTATACTGCTCACCAATACTCTTTATGCTTCATAAATACCTTTGCACTACCTGAAGGTGACCATAAATGTTTGTGTACGGCGTCATTTGCGACAGCTGTTGCCTTACCAGCCACTCCCTTAAATACTATCAATGACGTCAGACGCCAAAAATAACCTAACCTATCACAGTTGATGTCTGTCAGTTTAACAAAAACTGGCTCCATTCAATACGTATGTTTAGACCCGTAGGTTGAAGGGAATGGAGCTTATGTATCCATTTCTGCTCCTTTTGAATCAGAGTACAACGATAATCTCCTCCCCTAGAAGAGCAAAAAACAGCTTGTAGTACTAAACATTTAAATTCTATGAAATCGTGACTGAATTGCATACAATGTGATACCAGTGGCACCCTGATCTTCTTGGTGTTAATAGCACTTTAATACTCTGCCAAACGGGTTGATAGTTTTCTTGATGTTTGACCTACATAAATTTTATTGCAGGGGCACTTGAGACAATAGATAACATGAGAAGATGAACACATTGTACTCGATCTCAGTGCATAAATTTTTCCATCTGCTGGGTTGGTGAAATCTGACTTTTCATCCCCTTTATCATTTTCATTGCCCTTCTCTGTACCTTTTCTAATTCCACTATATCATTTTTGAGATGCAGTGACCAGAATTGCACACAGTTTTCAAGGTGCAGTTGCACCATGGAGCAATACAAAAGCATTATAATATCCTCATTTTTGTTTTCCATTCCTTTCCTAATAATACCTAACATTTTACTTGCTTTCTTAGCCGCCACTGCACACTGAGCAGAGGTTTTCAACGTATCATCAACGATGACACCTAGATCCATTTCCTGGTCGGTGACTCCTAATGTGGAACCCTGCATCATGTAACTATAGTTCAGGTTCCTCTTTCCTACATGCATCACTTTGCAATTGCTCACATTAAACGTCCATTTAACACTACTCTCTGTTTTCTATCCTTTAACCGGTTTTAATCCACAATACAACACTACCTCCTATCCCATGACTCTCCAATTTCTTCCTGAATCTTTCATGAGGTACTTTTTCAAACGCCTTTTGAAAATCCAGATACACAATATCAACCGGTTCACCTTTATCCACATGTTTGTTCACCCCTTCAAAGAAATGTAATAGATTAGTGAGGCAAGATTTCCCTTCATGTTGGCTTTGTGTCATTAATCCATGCTTTTGAATGTGTTCTGTAACTTTGTTCTTTATAATAGACTCTACCATTTTGCCCAGCACCGATGTCAGGCTCACCAGTCTATAATTTCCCGGATCCCCTCTGGAACCTTTTTTAAATATCATCATTACATTGGCCACACTCCAATCTTCCGGTACCACACTTTATTTTAAGGATAAATGACATATTACTAGCAATAGTTCCGCTAGTTCATTTTTCAATTCTATCAGTACTCTGGGATGAAAACCATCCAGTCCAGGAATTTGCTACTCTTCAATTTGTCCAATTGCCCCTTAACATCCTCTATGTTTATAGAGATTTCATTCAGTTTCTCCAACTCATCAGCTTTGAATACCATTTCTGGCACCAGTATCTCTACCAAATCTTCCTCGGTGAAGACCGAAGCAAAGAATTCATTTAATCTCTCCGCTATGGCTTTGTCTTTCCTGATTGCCCCTTTTACCCCTCGGTCATCTAGCGGTCCAACCGATTCTTTTGCTGGCTTCTTGCTTTTAATATACCTTTAAAAAAATGTACTATGTGTTTTTGCCTCCAGTGCAATCTTTTTTTCAAAGTCTGTCTTTGCCTTCCAAATCAGCACTTTGCATTTAACTTGACATTCCTTATGCTGTTTCTTATTATTTTTAGTCTGCTCCTCGTTCCATTTTCTGAAGAATTTTCTTTTAGCTCTAATAGCTTCCTGCACCTCACTTTTTTTTAAACTATTTTTATTAAGCTTTTTAACAAACATAATTTCACATTTATGAATGATAATACACAATTTGGAAATAAAAATTATATAGACAAGCAAATATTTTTTTATGTTTCAAATAGTTATCGACCACAAGAATAAGAAATCAATCCAAGATGTAAGATTAATAATATAATCTAAAGGAAATAAACATACATTGTAAATTATAATAATGAAGCGTCACGTCCCCGAGTGATTAACTCCATGGCTGTTAAACTGTGTGCATATGGGATTAAACCACTACATTAACCTCTTCCCTACTGATTAGAAATTCCTCTAGCTGTTTGGGGTCAAAAAATTGAAACTGTTTAGATTGAAACACTATTCTACATACACAAGGAAATTTCAACAGGAAGGTAGCTCCTATTGCCACAGTTCTTGTGCGTAAAGCCAAAAGGGTTTTACACCTCTTCTGAGTCTCTCTTGATAAGTCTGGGTATATTCTTATTTTTGACCCCCAAAAAACTGAATCCAAATGTCTTAAAGAAAGTCTCAGTACTGCATCCCGATCCATCTCCAAGGCAAATGAGACTAATAATGTTGCTCTTTTCGTTATAACGTCTAATGATGACTCCAAAAAGGTAGTCAGATTCATCACTACACCACCTTGAGGAAATTTTTCTGATTCCATTCTAGAATCAGTTGGCAAATAAAACGCTCTAGTTATTGGTGGTAGTGAATTTTCTGGCATACCCAATATTTCCACAAGATATTTTTTTACCATTTGTACAGGGGTAATAAGAGGTGAACTAGGAAAGTTTATTAGTCTCAAATTAAGTCTCTTAGACTGATTTTCCAGATATTCCAGCCTTCGGGAAGTAAAGTTTTCAGTCTTTTGCAATTGAATTAATGCAGTTTATGATAACGTCTTAATGATTATAGCATTTTTTGTTACCACAGATTGTAGGGAGGAATGTGCAGTAAAGGTTAAGTCCCATAGTGACTCTAGTGTCACTACAGCTGGTTTTTCCATTTTCTCCAATGTTAGTTCAGGAAGGGGTGCTTTAGCAGCATTTTCCAGAATACTCACTGTCTGCAAGCAGTACAGGAGCTGATGTCGCTTCTGGAGCTCCCAAACTGTCGTCCCTCTGATCTCCCCTTGTCTCCAAAGGGCTCCCTCCCTGCAGACTCTGCTCTCCACTAGGGGTTGAACCTGCAGGGCTCATCTGAAGACACTGGCTTCCTGGTTGTGGAGGAGCTGCACGTTCGATGGGGCTGAGAGAGGCCCCATCTACACTGTCGGCCGACGCAGAAGCCCCAGCCTCAGCTACCGGAGAAGAAATCTGCCCGGGACCCAGTGCGACTGCAAAATCTTCCATCTTAGCCTGCCAAAGTTTACTTGTCCCGTCAGAGAGAGAGGGAATCTCTCTGACTTTGCCTCTCCTTTTCCCCATTCCGGGGTTCAGGTAAGGAGCAACTTGCTGGCGTTTGCAAAGAAGAGTGAGACGCGTCTGGTAACACTTCTCATACTGTCGCCATCTTGGATCCCCTGCACCTCACTTTTTAACCATGCCGGCTGTCATTTGGCCTTTTTTAATAAACAGAATATATCTGGCCTGTGCTTCCAGGATGGTATTTTTAAACAGCATCCACGCCTGATGTAAATTTTTGACCCTCGCAGCTGCTCCTCTTTTTTCACTGTTCTTCTCATTTTATCATAGTCTCCTTTTTGAAAGTTAAACGCTAACATATTGGATTTCTTGGGTATACTTACTCCAAAGGTAATATAAAATCTGATCATATTATGATCACTGTTATCAAGCGGCCCTAGCACCATTACCTCCCGCACCAGATCATGTGCTCCACTAAGGACTAAGTCTAGAATTTTTCCTTCTTTTGTCAACTCCTGTACCAGCTGCTCCATAAATCAGTCCTTGATTTCATCAAGAAATTTTACCTCCCTAGCATGCCCTGATGTTACATTTACCCAGTCAATATTGGGGTAATTGAAATCATACTTAACAATATTTGGAATCTGTAGAATTCAATATCAATATTATGGCAATAATTCTACAATTATATACCAGGTATTTGAAGGTGTATCTTGTAAGTTTCAATGAAGAGTTGGTGGAGAAAGAAAAGACTTCAGTATTCACGGAGATACCTCAATTTAAAGGACACACCTTTCTGAGTAAAGAGGACTCCTCATTAATCATAAGTCTTCAAAAAACACTCCACATACAGTTTCATATTCATGAAACAGCTACATAACCACCTCTCCACAATACCTATGGGGTGAGACTCAATTTTATAGTGAAAGCGTGTAACCAGATATTACTTATCTTGGATGACAAATTGTTCTCCTTATCTAATATCCTCTTCACGATAATGATGATCAATTCTCCCAACAGGGGAACCCTGTTTTGCCTTAACACAACACTAGGCAGACAACAGGCAGACTAAGGAACAGGGACTGAAAGCTGTCAAGCAGCCACTAGGAGAGATACAATCAATATGCTAAAAGCTAAACTGCACAGGAACCAGGCAAGACAAACAGACAAGAAACAAGACTAGGAAGTAATAAAACTTAAGCTAACCAACATAGACTGAACAAGAACCAGACAAGGAATTCAGACAAGAAACTAAACTAGGCAGAAGTGCAACAGAGCACACCAACTCACCCAGAGACCTTTGGCAATGCAAAGGCAAAGTAGCAAAGCCCACAGGTGCTTAATAAAGACCATCACCTGCTGAGGCTCAGCTGCAGAAATCCCAAGACAAGTATGGGTGCTGCTTATGGACAAACAAGGCAAGCAATTCTGGCAGACAGGAAGGACCGGACCGGCCTCTGACACAGGCTTGGGAAACAGCAACAGCTAGTCTATAGCTGTCACTGGTACTGGCCACCAGAGGGCGAGGGGAGCCCAAACCAGCAAAACAGTCATAATCATGACAATTGGGTAATTGAAATCAACCATTATTATTGTATTGCCAAATTTGTTAGCCTCCCTAATTTCCGATAACATTTCTACATCTGTCTGTTCATCCTGGCCAAGCAGACGGTAGTATACTCTTGTCACTATCCTTTTCCCCTTTACACATGGAATTTTAATCCATAGGAATTCCAAAATGTGTTTTGTTTCCTGAAGAATTTTCAATCTATTTGATTCAAGGCCCTCCTTAACATACAGTGCTACCCCTCCACCAATTCGATCCACCCTATCACTACAATATAATTTGTACCCTGGTATGACAGTGTCCCACTGGTTATCCTCCTTCCACCAGGTCTCAGATATGCCTATTATATCTAATTTTTCATTTAGTGCAATATATCCTAACTCGCCCATCTTATTTCTTAGGCTTCTGGAATTCGCATATAGACATTTCAGACTATGTTTGTTGTTCCTATTTAAATCATGCTCAGTACTTGAAAGTATTCATTTGCAATCTTTTGTCTGATTTTTATTTTTATTTAAGGACATCTGATCTACTATGGTCTCTTTTGAAATCTCACTATCGGGATACCCTATCTTCCCTGTTTTGGTGATATCTTTGAAAGATACCTTATTCCGAACCATGCGCTTTTGAGCGACTTTTGGCCTTCCCCCTGTTTCTAGTTTAAAAGCTGTTCTATCTCCTTTTTAAATGCCAATGCAAGCAGCCTGGTCCCACCCTTCTTAAGGTAGAGCCCATCCTTTCGGAATAGGCTGTCCCTTTCCCAGAATGTTGCTCAGTTCCTAACAAATCTAAAAACCTCCTCCCTGCAACATCGTCTCATCCACACAATGAGACTCTGGAGCTCTGCCTGTCTCTTGGGCCCTGCACATGGAACGGATAGCACTTTACAAAATGCTACCCTAGAGGTTATGGATTTGAGCTTTCTACCTAAGAGCCTAAATTTGGCTTCCAGAACCTCTCTCCCACATTTTCCTATGTCATTGGTACCCACATTTACCAAGACAGCCAGCTCCTCCCCAGCACTATCTAAAATCCTATCTAGGTGACATGTGAGGACTGCCGCCTTCGCACCAGGCAGGCAAGTGACCAGGTAATCCTCATGTCCACCAGCCACCCAGCTGCAACTGCAGTTACACCAGCCGTAGACCTGGAATAACTTTGATTGTGTAGATGCAGCAAGACAGCGGCGTACCAAGGGCGGGGCGGTGGGGGTGGTCCGCCCCAGGTGCACGCTGCTGGGAGGGGGTGCAGAGAGCAGCTGAGCACCTATCTGCTCAGCTGGTTCCCTGCTCCCTCTGCCCCGGAACAGGTTATTTCCTGTTCCGGGGCAGAAGGAGCAAGGAGCCAGCAGAGCCGAGACCCGTGCAGCTGCTCCCAGCAGCTAAAAATGCACCCAGCGGGGGGGGGGGGGGGGGTTTGATGCGCCGGAGGGGGGTGTCATTGCACCGGGGGTGGTGGTGTCGTGCTGCACCCGGGGGAGGTGCGCATTGGCGATCCGCCCCGGGTGGTAGCTGACCTAGGATCGTCACTGCAGCAAGATAGTGTATGTGTCACAGCTGTGGCCATGCCCCATGCCCCCGGCTCACCTTCTGCCATTGATAGGTGTCAGGGTCAGGCCCCATGGCTTTCCCCAGGGCTCCAAGCTGCCTCCCCAACATGACATGCCACCCACACTGCTGCCTCCAGCGCCCTTAGGTGCCCCGCCAGTCATACAGCTGCTTACTCAAGGGCCATGATTTAAGGGACCAGCAGTGGGAGATCGACAGGGCATGTGCTGGAGCCTTTATAAGGGATCTTAGGACTCTTCTGCACTGCCTTTGCAATGGGTCTCTTAGCTTCTGCCTGGTGTGTGTTGCTCCGCTTGGGACTGATCCTGTCTGCTGATCCTGCCTTTGCCCGTTTTTCCTGTCCATGTCTCCAGTCATCCTGCTCTTGTTCCTGCTTCATTCCCTGGATTAGCTTCTTGGCTTTGACACTGGCTTGGCTTCTCCATTCCTCCTGGACCTCCGCCTACCCTGACTCCAGCTTTCCTGACCATGCCTTGTTCACAGCCTGCCCTGATCTCCAGAATTACTTAGACTTTCCTGGTCCTCTTCCCTGGAAGTGTTACTTGGACTTTCTTGGGCCTCTTCAGTACCATCACTGGTATCCGGTCCAGCTCACCTGCTGTTGGCCTCCATTATGGTACTTGCTACTACCTATGCTGGTAAACATACGACGTGGGAGCCTCAGCCAACTGCAACCCGATTCAACCCTAGACCTTATTCAGCAAAGCTTGCGCCACTTTTGGGCTACTCCTTG
This sequence comes from Microcaecilia unicolor, assembly GCF_901765095.1. Taxonomy (NCBI): domain Eukaryota; kingdom Metazoa; phylum Chordata; class Amphibia; order Gymnophiona; family Siphonopidae; genus Microcaecilia; species Microcaecilia unicolor. The sequence goes on along the minus strand of NC_044033.1, from coordinate 476,229,476 downwards.
TCATCCTTAAATTCCACAGATCCTGCCTACTCTTCTGGAAAATCTCAAGATTGGCCAGCCTTGATCCTAGTCTGGGTGTGACTCTCCCCTCGCCAGTCAAGGCCTACCTAGCCTCTGGGTTAGTTAGGAAGCATAAACTCAACTGTAGCCAAAAAAGTACTCCCCGCTTCGTGACAGGATTTGGTCTTCCCAGAAAAACCATTAGATAGATTGCAACTTTTGAAGAGTACAGCTGCTAAAATGATCTTTTGAAGCAGTTAGTATGATAGAGTTACCTGATTGTTGATGGACCTAAATGCCAGAATTATTTGTAAGGTTTCATGTCTGGTCTTTAACTTCCCAATCTATCCACTGATATTCAACGGAAGATAACCGGCTATCTCCCACTAAATACCCTGGTCACCGGCTATGTTACTGCTGATTTTCACCGGCTGACTGATTAAGTTAAGCAGCCAGATAGACCCACTACATGGGTCTATCTTTGGCTGCTAGAACCTAGCCAGTAAACCAATGAATATTGGCTTAACCGGCTATGTTTGTGGCCTGCCACAAAAAAAAAAAAGCAGAAATTCAGTGCTGGTGGAGGATACGACCCCAACATTGAAATTTTGGGTTCGCCGGCAACAGTGGGAGTTAGCCGGTCTAACTCCCGCTGTCTCAATATCGGGGCCTAAACCTTTACATAGTTTAGACTCAGTTTTTTAATATGATCTACTTTATCATTCTTCATCTCAGTTAACTTTAAAATTAAAGAAAAAATACTAAATATTCTTCTCTTTCTTCCGATTTATCGTCTTGTGTCTAAAAGAAACTATGAAAGATCTTATTCATATCAGGCTGTTTCTTATTGGAAATCTCTTCCAACTAATCTAAGACTCAAAAATTCTTGTGTTACATTTCGTAAAAATCTTAAGATTTTTGTTTAATGAATATTTATTTGTTAATTTTGTTTAAAGATTGTTTATTGTTTATTTAAGCTACAGTATGTTATGTTGTTATGCTTTGTTGTATTGTATCTTTTGTCTGATTGTAAACTGCTTTGGACCCTTTGTGCGACTTTAACAGTCTAAAAATGTCAGACTAGATTAGATTAGGTCATACATATCCGACAGTATTCTGTAAATTGCGCATGTAAGTGGCAGCCCTGCCTTCCCCCTCCCATGCTCCACCCATGTGAATGCCCCCTTGCATTTATCTGCTATGCCATTTACACATGCTATTACAGAACAGTGCTCAGTTGCTTTGCTGCCACTTATGCATGTAAGTGTACACTTACCCGTAAAAGTGTTAGGGCCTTGTTTACTAAGCAGCGTTATAGGCGCATTAATGTTTTTAACACGTGTTAACCATGTATGTGCCTACAGTATCCCTATAGGCACCACCATTGCGCACGTGCTAAGTGTAGGCGTGCTAAAAACACTATCGCACCTTAGTAAACAGGGCCCTTAGTATTTTATACACATGTGCTCAAGTGATAGAATGCCCCTTTACCTCCGGATTCTATGTAGCACAACTTATGTTGTGTGCACAAATACAGTCATATTCTGCATTTGCGCGTACAACCTAATTAGTTGACAAGCCAATCAGCACCGATAATTGCCAATTGACAATTATTGACACTAATTGGCATTAATTAAAATTTATGCACAGAACTGACTATTTGTATTCTATAACGTGCTGCACGTACATTCTAAGTCGCATAGTTGAAAAGTGGGCATGGACCAGCACTCGGTGTATTCTATATACCGATTGGAAATTTAGGCTTATTCTATAAATTACGCCTAAATTAAGGCATACTTTATAGAATAAGCTTAGGCTAATTTCATTTCGGTGCCGAATTTTTAGGCGTGATATATAGAATCTAGTGCTTAATGCACTATAGTAAACACATCTCTATATTTTAGGATGAAAATTAATTTAATGTGAGCACCTAATTTTTTTATATTTGAATTTCAGACAAAGAGATTATACATAAAATATCTCAGTCAACAAGGAATATACTTATGAAATTTTAAAGATAACAGACTTGAGTAATATCCATATATCTCCCTGTGGGTGCTTGTCTAAGAATATATATTGGTGCAATTCTTAAACTACAATAGGGATTTGTTCAGAATTTAAAGGGAATAAATAGGAATAAAACAAAACACAGAAAAGAAAATAAGATTATACCTTTTTTATTGGACTAACTTTACATTTTTTGATTAGCTGATCTGAAGAAGAAAGGTTACCTTCAAAAGCTAATCAAAAGATGTATTAAACTAGTCCAATAAAAAAGGTATCATCTTATTCTCTTTTCTGTGTTTTGTTTTATTCCTATTTATTACCTTTAAAAATGGACTAACACGGCTACAGAAATTAAAAACTGCATCTCTTTTAAATGGTGGGTCAGTCATATTTTTCTTGAACAGAGGAGCATTTCTGAAAAAAGAAAACAGTGCTCTGAAATTAGCATCTTTAACAGACACAGCAGAAGCTTGGCAAGTTTTACCAGATATGTTGGCACAGCTTTGTTCTGTCATTAGCAGCTTTAAATCTGTAACTTCCACAACAGCCCTGAGCTCAAATTGCTTATACAGCACTCCTCAATCCTCTGCTGTCCTGTGAGACTCATGGGAGGTTTTTTCCAATCTGAGAAATGCATGATTTAGGATTTTTCTTGCACATAAACATCACATTGTTTTCTTCTAGAAATCTCAAATTATTTTGTGAAGGATCTCAGAGAGTTTTTGTAGTTTGAAGCTGACAAATTTGCATTATTAATGCTAAGAACTGCAGCTCCTGGTTATCTCTAAGGATCTTCATGTGAACAGCATTTCCGTCTAAGGTGATAACCAGCAGAGACAGTTGAAAACAACATGTTAGCTGGGGTGGCTAGCTTTTCAAAACATGATGACATGATCAGGAATACTGAAGTAAAAAAAAACCTCATTTTGATTTTGTTTTATTCATCACATATGGATCAAAATTGTCGTTCTTTATGCTTTTCCTTTGTACTGACTCTCAAGAGCTTTATCTTTATTGAGGAACTTCCTGTACCACTTTTACTGACACACAGGTCAAAGTGGTTTATAGCCTAAGTAACATAAAATTGAAAAGAAGTACATCAATAAGATAGGAAAGAACAATAATCATTCCTGACATAAAAGATAACAGAAAAACACATTATTACAAAATTATTGAGAAGGGGCAAGTGCCCAGGAACGCCAAACCAGTGATTCCTCAATACGTGCTATAAGCCTGCTGAAACAGCCACTTCTGATTTAAAAGAAGGCAATGATAGTTCGTTATGAATTATAACTGGTAAAGAGTTGCAGAGTGCGGGGGCTATAAAATAAAAAGCACAAAGTCTGGTTCAGTCCAACAGTGCTGCATGGGGATTAGGCAAAACCGAACAACGATCATTTAGGCCCCTGTTTACAAAGCTGTGCTAGCGGCTGCCAGTGCAGTAATGCCAACACAGCCCATTCACCTGCGGAATGGGCTGTCGGCATTGCCACGCGACTTTGTAAACACGGGGGTTAGTGATCTCAAAACCTGAATAGGGATATAAGGAATAGTTGATGTCACTAAATATGATGGAAATTCTATCTGAAAGGCCTTAAAGGCAAGGAGCAAGATTTTACACTTTACTCAGAACTCAATGGGAAGCCAGCGATATTTCTTCACTGGAAAGGAGTGACATGAGCTGACTTTCGGGAGTAACAAAGAAGACGAATGGCCATGTTCTGTAATGTTTGTGAGTGATAATGTGTGTGTGAATGCTGAAGAGATAAAGGCAGAGGCAGAGTGATTGAAAGGATGGAAGACTTGTAGGCATATTTGTTTGCTATAAGCTTATTAGAAAATAAGTTTGGTTTAAAGTAGCACTACACGTACTCAGGGGCAGACTGACCATTCGGGCAACCAGGCAGTGCCTGAGGGCCCAGAGGCTCTGCCTAGATGCCCGCCGCACACTACAGCCCTCCCTGGTCCTGCCTTTAAAGGCGCACCACTGATGATCTAGTGGCCTCTGCGGGGAGGAACATGTTTTTCCTGCCCGTTGTGCTGCTGTTATTCCCCCTGCCCAGCACCGCCGTATTTTAAAAATTGCGGCCAAGACTCCCTGCAGAAGTCTCGCGAGACTGTTGAGACCTACAAAACTACTACAGGAAGTCTCGGCCGCCATTATGAAAACACAGTGGTGCAGGCAAGGGAATAGCAGCAGCGCAGCGAGCAGAAAAGAACATGCTCCCCCCACCCCCGCAGAGACCACTAGACCAGACCACCAGGACCCTTCACATAGGACCAGGGCAACTGCGGTAGGGGAGCAGTAGCGCGGCAGTATGGGGTTGTCGGGCAGCGGCCGGGCAGGGGGCCCAGACCACTCTCAGTCTGCCCCTGCATGTACTAGAGTGGAGCTGTACAGCATTCATGATCTGAACTGTAACAGTACTCACCTTGAGTATTGCTGCAATGACACCTAGATCTTTTTCTTGGTGCTGACACCTAAGGTGGACCCTGGCATGAGGCAACTATGATTTGGATTATTCTTCCCAATGTTCATCACTTTGCATTTGTCCATATGAAATTTCACCTACCATTTCGATGCCTATTCTTCCAATTTCCTAAGGTGTTTCTGCAATTTTTTACAGTCCACATGTGTTTTAACAAATTTGAATAGTTTTGTGCCATATGCAAATTTAATCACCTCACTTGTTGTTTCTAAATCATTTATAAATATGTTAAATAGCACTGGTCCCAGTACAGATTCCAGTTGCACCCCACTAGTCACCCTCTTACATTGAAAAAAATAGCCATTTAACCCTATCCTCTGTTTTCTGTCCAATAACAAATTTTTAAATCCACAGAAGGACATTGCCTCCTATCCCATGGCTTTTTAATTTTCTCAGGAGTCTCTCATGAGGGACTTTGTCAAAAGCTTTTTGAAAATGTCAAAAAAAAAAAAGGCACAAAGCGGCAGATGGACATTTTCAAAAAGCTTTTGACAAAGTCCTTCATGAGAGACTCCTAAGAAAATGAAAAAGCCATGGGATAGGAGGCAATGTCCTTCTGTGGATTAAGAAGTTGCAAAACCGTCAAATCACTATTTTTGAAACACAATTTTTAGATGTTTTTCTATGCAGTTCATCTGCAGTGTGTCAAAATCACAAAGGGGATGATGGGGGCATATTGGAGGCGAGATTTGGGAGTTCCTAACACGTGGATGTTTTCCTGCCATAATGGAACAAAGCAAAATTGTCCAGGACTAAAATCTAGACATGTTGGACTAGACCTGTTTTAATAATGACTAAGTCACAAAATGGTGTCTCAAATGACCACTGGAGGGATTAAGATATGATCCCCTCCTTAGTCCCCCAGTGGTCAGTGGCCCCATCCTAGCCCCCTAAGATGTAAAAGAACTAGTACATATCAGACTCTGACTGCTTCAGATGTTACGACCAGTCCTCTTAGAACAGCAAGCAGGTCCCTGGAGTAGCCTAGTGGTCGGTATAGTGCACTGTAGGGAAGGGGACCCAGACCAATATCTCACTCTAGCTGTTACACTTGTGGTGGAAAGTGTGAGCCCTCTAAACTCAACAAAACCCTACTGTACCCACGAGTAGGTGGCACCTGCAGACATAGGGGCTGTTGTAATGGTATACAGATTGGTACAGTAGGTTCTTGATGGATTTTGGAGGGCTCACCATACATTATAAGGGGGCAACGGTGAGATGTATACCTGGGACCTTTTATGTGAAGTCCACTGCAGTGCCTCTAGAGTGCCCCACTGCTTTGCTGGGATGTCTGTGTGGCCACTCTACTAAGAATGCTGGCTCCTCCTACATCCCAATGGCTTGATTGTGTTCATTTTTTATTTGGACTTTTTTTTTTTTTTCAAAAATGGTTCAAAAAGATAGACGCACTAAGCATCATCTAGTAAATAGCCATTTTTGAAAAAAAAAAATATATATACATTTTTCAAGTTTGAAAATGGCCATGTTTGCTACTGGATTTTTGGATGTTTTCTGCAAAACAAGTCAGATTTAGACATCAAATTGAAAATGCCCCTCCACATCAACTGGCTGACCTTTATCCACATGTTTATTCACACCTTCAAAGAAATGAAGCAAATTGTTGAGGTAAGCTTTTCCTTGGCTGAATCCATGGTGACTCTATCCCATTAAACCATGTTTGTCTATCATGCTTATTTTCGAAAGAGAAGGGCGCCCATCTTTCGACACAATTCAGGAGATGGGCGTCCTTCTCGCAAGGTCATCCAAATCGGCATAATCGAAAGCTGATTTTACACCCTTGACTGCTTTCCATCATGGGGACGACCAAAGTTCATGGGGGGGTTCGGCAGGGTAGCGAAGGCAGGACTGGGGCGTGATTAGGAGATGGTCGCCCTTGGCCGATAATAGAAAAAAGAAGGGCGTGGTCCATTTTTTTTTCATGATCAAGCCTCAAAAAGGTGCCCGAACTGACCAGATGACCACCAGAGGGAATCGGGGATGACCTCCCCTTACTCCCCCAGTGGCCAGTAACCCCCTCCCACCATGAAATACAAGTTTAAAAATAATTTGCCAGCCTCTATGCCAGCCTCAAATGCCATACTCAGGTCAATCGCAGCAGTATACAGGTCCCTGGAGCAGTTGTAGTGGGTGCAGTGTACTTCAGACAGGCGGATCTGGGGGGGGGGGTTGGGAGGCTCAGCACCCAAGGTAAGGGAGCTATGCACCTGGGAGCAATTTGTGAAGTCCACTGCAGTGCCCCCTAGGGTGCCTGGTTGGTGTCCTGGCATGTGAGGGGGACCAGTGAACTACAAATGCTGGCTCCTCCCATGACCAAAGGGCTTGGATTTGGACGTTTTTAAGATAGACATCTTTGGTTTCCATTATCGCCGAAAACTGAGGATGACCATCTCTAAGGTCGACCTAAATGTCACGATTTGGGCATCCCCCACCATATTATGGAAATGAAAGATGGGCGTCCATCTTGTTTCAATAATACGCGTTGCCCCGCCCCTTCACGGCACTGTCCTTGGAGTTGGGCGCCCTTAGAGATGGTTGTCCCTGTTCGAAAATGCCCACCATGTGTTCTATAATGTTATTCTTTATAATAGTTTTCACTGTTTTGCCCAGCACTGAAGTCAGGTTTACCGGTCTGTAATTTCCTGGATCACCTCGAAACTCTTTTTAAAAATTAGTGTTACACTGGCCACCCTCCAGTCTTCAGGTACAATGGACAATTTTAACAACAGGTTACAGATCACTAATAGCAGATCAGCAATTTCATGAGTTTTTTCAGTGCCCTGGGATGCATATCCTCCTATCCAGGTGATTTACTACCCTTTAGTTTCTGAGAAGTTCCGAGAGGAAGACATTTCTCTAGTAAGTGAACGCTATTTTGCTTTGTGCTTTGGGTACTTAAAGATTGGGGTTTAAAGGAGGAATTGTAGGTTAGTGTTAGGCAAAATAAAAATATAAAAAGCAATCTCCATAGTCTTTTCCACTTAGTTTTAAAAACTTTGTACCACAGCATTAACAGATAGAATCTAGCAGGCACTGCAGGATCTAGTTTAGTCTTCCCACCCACCCCTAGGACAACTCTTCATTTATAGTCAGTTATTGTAATTAGGGTAACAAGCAAGGAGTGCTCTTACAGAGTTTTAAATGCATTTCATTACCATCTAAGAAGGAAACACTAAATAAATCATATAATATACTATATAAACTAAAAGACACTTTTATATTAGGCTAATATCCTTAATACTGTAGCAAGTTTTAAGTTATTGAAAAACTCAAAAACACTAAGATGGAGTCAGCAGTCCAGCAGCGAGAGGGGTGCTATCCAGTCTTTTGCATTGAGTGTCACATGTATGATTATCTCCCAGTTGGTGAGATGTCATATGTGTGTGCCCGATGCAAAGAGCTTCTAGCTCTCAGAGAACGTGTCCGTTCTCTTGAGGCTATAGCAGACTTGGTGGAGCTGAGGGAGACAGAGAGGTACATAGATGTGACCTACAGGGATGTTGTAGAGAAGTCCCACCTCCAGTCTGGTAGCCCCTGTGCTACCTTGGAGGAGGGAGGTCTCCTAGAAGGAGAGCATCACCCTGGTGAAGTAGGAAGTACTCCTGTAGCCAGGACCTGCCCACCAGTGGATGTACTATCCTCTCACACCGAGGATATGTCTCCAAGTGCTGCCTGGGAGGGAAAGGTTAGGGCAGCTGTGGTAGTTGGTGATTTGATCATTAGGCATATAGATAGCTGGGTGTCTGGTGGACATGAGGATTGCCTGGTGACTTGCCTGCCTGGTGCGAAGGTGGCGGACCTCACTCGTCACCTAGATAGGATTTTAGATAGTGCTGGGGAGGAGCCGGCTGTCTTGGTACATGTGGGTACCAATGACATAGAAAAATGTGGGAGAGAGGTTCTGCAAGCTAAATTTAGGCTCTTAGGTAGAAAGCTACCCGTTCCGTGCGCAGGGCCTAAGAGACAGGCAGAACTCCGGAGTTTCAATGCATGGATGAGATGATGGTGCAGGGAGGAGGGTTTTAGATTTGTTAGGAACTGGGCAACATTCTGTGGAAGGGGGAGCCTATTCTGAAAGGATGGGCTCCACCTTAGCCAGGGTGGGACCAGGCTGCTGGCGTCGGCATTTAAAAAGCAGATAGAGCAACTTTTAAACTAGAAACGGGAGGAAAGCCGACAGTCACTCAAAAGCGCATGGTTCTGGAGAAGGTATCTTTCAAAGATATCACCAAAACAGGGAAGACAGGTTACTCTGATAGTGAGGTTTCAAATGAGACCATAGTAGATCAGGTGTCCTTAAATAAAAATCAGACAAAAGATTGCAAATTAATACTATCAAGTACTAAGCATGATGTAAATAGGAAAAACAAACATAGTTTGAAATGTCTATATGTGAATGCCAGGAGCCTAAGAAATAAGATGGGAGAGTTAGAATATATTGCACTAAATGAAAAATTAGATATAATAGGCATCTCTGAGACCTGGTGGAAGGAGGATAACCAGTGGGACACTGTCATACAAACTATATCGTAGTGATAGGGTGGATCGAATTTGTGGAGGGGTAGCATTGTATATTAACGAGAGCCTTGAATCAAATAGATTGAAAATTCTGCAGGAAGCAAAACACTTCTTGGAATCACTGTGGATTGAAATTCCATGTGTAAAGGGGAAAAGGATAGTGATAGGAGTGTACTACTGTCCGCCTGGCCAGGATGAACAGATGGACGCAGAAATGTTAAAGGAAATTAGGGACGCGAACAAACTGGGCAATGCAATAATAATGGGTGATTTCAATTACCCCAATATTGACTGGGTAAATGTAACATCAGGGCATGTTAGGGAGGTAAAATTCCTTGATGAAATCAAGGACAGCTTTATGGAGCACCTGGTAGAAGAGCCGACGAGAGAAGGAAAAACTCTAGTCCTAGTCCTTAGTGGAGCGCATGATCTGGTGCGGGAGGTAGTGGTACTGAGGCCGCTTGATAACACTGATCATAATATGATCAGATTTGATATTAACTTTGAAGTAAGTATACATAGGAAATCATAAACATTAGCGATTAATTTTAAAAAAGGAGACTATGATAAAATGAGAAGAACGGTGAAAAAAAAAACTTAGAGGAGCGACGAGCGACTGCGAGGGTCAAAACTTTACAACAGGTGTGGATGCTGTTCAAAAACACCATCCTGGAAGCCCAGGCCAAATATATTCTGCGTATTAAAAGAAGAGGACAGAAGACCAAACGATAGCCGGCGTGGTTAAAAAGTGAGGTGAAGGAAGCTATTAGAGCAAAAGAAAATCCTTCAGAAAATGGAAGAAGGAACCGACTGAAAATAATAAGAAACAGCATAAGGAATGTCAAGTCAAATGCAAAGCGCTGATAAGGAAGGCTAAGAGGGACTTTGAAAAAAAGATTGTGTTGGTAGGAAAAACACATAGTAAATTTTTTTTTCGGTATATTAACAGCAGGAAGCCGGCAAAAGAATTGGTTGGACCGCTAGATGACCGAGGAGTAAAAGGGGTGATCAGGGAAGACAAAGCCGTAGCAGAGAGATTAAATGAATTCTTTGCTTCGGTCTTCACCGAGGAAGATTTGAGTAGGATACCGGTACCGGAAATGGTATTCGAAGCTGACGCGTCGGAGAAACTTAATGAATTCTCTGTAAACCTGGAGAGTAGCAAATCTCCTGGACCGGTTGGTATTCATCCCAGTGTACTGATAGAACTGAAAATTGAGCTTGCGGAGCTATTGTTAGAAATATGTAATTTATCCTTAAAATCAGGATCTAGGGACTTCCGGTGACGTCATCGCCTTGATGGCAGCCTAAGCTTGCAGCTCCCGATTAACCCCGCTAATAAAGCGAACATTAGCGAAATTTCTTACCGGAATTCCTCCTATTTCGCATGCTGGTGGTGTAAAATAGCTGGCGCATTACCCAATGTCGCAAAAATTGAAAACTATAACGGCTAAAGGGGGAGCCAGGAGTAGCCAGCGCGCTTCCAAGACAGGAGTGCGCCATGTGTCCCCGCAACGTGGTGAGGCCTCCGATTCTGAATCGGTGCGCTTGGAGGAAGATTGTGGTGGAGATCTAGAGGTGCGTTTTACCAAAGTATTGAAAGATTTGCGGAAAGACCTTGCTCATATGAAAGCGGACATTGTGGAACGCATTGACCACTTGAGAGGAGAACTAAAGGAGGTGGGGGCCCGTATTGACGACCTCGAAGTCCGCGTCGAGGAACAGGGAGAAGCGATGTCCCAATTACGTCGGAACGACGAGGGATTCGAAAGCCAACTGATAGAGTTGCAATATAAGGTAGATGATATGGAGAATCGGGGACGTCGGAACAATCTGCGTTTTCGAGGGGTCCCGGAGGCGGGAGAACAGCAAGAAGATGTTAAAATAATTGTACAAGAACTGTGTAAGCAGCTGCAGGCTGAAACGCCGGATAGTCCCATGCCCGAAATTGAGCGGGCTCATAGAGCTCTGGGGGCACCCCCACCAAATAAACCTAGAGATATAGTGGTGAGATTTTTGAAGTATACGGACAAAGAACAGCTTTTTACGTTAGCAAGACAATGCAAGGATTTACAGTTTAATGATACTCCAGTGCATGTGTATCAGGACTTGTCGGCCTTTACATTACAACAGCGGAAGCTTATGAAACCTATATTGGAAGTGCTAGGCCGCCAGAATGTGAAATACCGTTGGGCTTTCCCATTCGCCCTGTGTTTTACTATTGCTGGAAAACATCATAAGGTGCGTACACTGGAGCACGCGCAGAATACCTTACAGAAGGCGGGAATCATGGTGCAGGAGAGTGAGTCACCTATGGAGTTGACTGCAGCCCAGGATAAAGTACGTCAGTGGCAACAAGTCTTTAACAAAGCAAAGAAGCCGCGGCTGAACACCTGACTTCTTTGGGACTGCAGAGACTGTTAAGATTAGTAACTACCAGAACATAGAGTTCGGTGTGAGTGTTGCATGAGGACACACGGAGGATATGTGTGCATGAATTAAGGAAGGGGTCGGGGTTGTTTGCTGTTGGGTGCTAGGGGGTTGGGTGAGATGTTCATTTCTGGGGGGTTATGCGGAGGGTGGGGAGATGGTTCCCTTTGTGCCTTACGCAAAGAATGTTAGATGGGTAGAGGGGAGGGGGAGGGGGGGTTGGGATGTTAGAGTTTTCTCCAGGGATGATTGTTCTATACAAGAGAGCGTTATGTGGATGTGTGATTGCCATTACTAAATGACTTCTCAAATGAGGATTGTAACCTTTAATGTAAAAGGACTTAATGTGCCAAGAAAGAGACAATTGATATGGCAAGAAATACTCAGACTGAAACCCCAGGTTGTGATGCTACAAGAGACGCATTTGAAGCGGGTTCATGAGAAACTGTTTCGACATGCTTCTTATTCCAAGAGTTTTTTTGCATCTGATACCTCAAATAAGAAACAGCGAGGAGTTGCGTTGCTTTTCCATTCAGACTTCCCATTACAGGTGCAACAGGTGAAGAGGGACCCGAAGGGCCGCTATGTACTGGTCAGAGGATCTGTGGAAAATAAGGAGATAACTTGGGGGTGTGTATATGCTCCCAATTCGGGGCAATCCTCCTTTCTCATGTCGCTACAAAAGCAAGTAAGCCTGCTAGCTGGGGGCCAGCTTATCCTAGGAGGTGATTTTAACGCCACCATGAACCCTGTTGTGGATAAATCTGGTCTGGTATCTAAGGGGGATAAAATTCTTGCAAAAGTGTTGAATAGGGTTACTGGTGAACTAGGTTTGTTTGATTCATGGAGGGATTGCCATATTTCAGAGAGAGATTACACCTTCTATTCCTCTGTGCATGATATCTATACTCGTATTGACTACCTTTTTGTGGATAAGACTCTGGGGGGAGTGATTCAGGATACCAAGATTGGTAACATAACAGTATCCGACCATGCCCCCTGCTGGGTGGATATTCAATGGAACACGGAGAGCTCTAATGGGGGTGGATGGACTTTTAACAATACCTTGCTGACACACAAGGGGTTTGGGTCGGAGTATTTGGAGGTGCTTAAAGAATATCTACATTTTAATGTGGATTCCGGGCCCTCTATAGCAGTGGTATGGGATGCCCTTAAAGCAGTGTCACGAGGCCATTTTATGAAGGTGGCGGGGAGGTTAAAAAGAGAGAGGGAAAAGGAAAAGCACTATTGGAGGGGTCAGATCAGAGAGTTGGAACTTAAGCATAAGCACACTGGTTCCCATAGGATATATAAATCTCTACAGATGGCTAGATTAAAATTAGACACCTTGCTTACGAGGGATCTTGAGTTTATTAATGATAAGTTACGACTCTATGGATACACTACTCGCAACAAGATTGGGAGGCAATTAGCATTTAAATTACGCAAGTTGCGAGCAGAGAGAACAATCTTTCGAATTAAAGGGCCTAGGGGTGAGATTAAGAAAACATCTAAAGGTATTAGAGAACAATTTTGTAAGTTCTATGCTGACCTCTACACTAGAGATTCAGCGATACAGATGGATGATATTCAGTCATACTTAGATACCTTGGAGTTACCAGTTATGGCCTTGGAACATAGGGCTCGACTGGAGGCTCCGATTGAGGTGAAGGAAGTGATCCAAGCTATTAAAACCGTGAAATCTGGAAAGTCGCCAGGGATAGACGGCTATACTGGCGAATTTTATAAAGCATTTGCACCTCAATTAGCACCAGTGCTTGCTGAAGTATTTAATTTTATACGTGAGGGGGGTCCCCTTCCATCAACTATGGCACAGGCTTGGATAGCTGTTATTCCTAAACCTAATAAAGATGTGACCGAATGTGCATCCTATAGACCTATTTCTGTACTGAATGTGGATGTGAGAATAATGGCTAAGATTTTGGCTGTTAGGCTTAATGTGGTGTTGCAGACCCTCATTCATCCAGATCAAGTAGGATTTGTCTTGAACAGGCAGGCCTCAGATAATATCAGGCGTACTCTTGATATTATGTATGTAGCGAAACAACAAAGGACACCCTATTGCTTGCTAAGTATTGATGCAGAGAAAGCATTTGATCGTGTTCATTGGCAGTTTATTTATCAGGTCTTAGAGAGATATGGATTTGGGTCTAAGTTTCAGAGTTGGATTCGTGCACTTTATGAATCTCCCAGAGCATGTGTCAGGATTAATGGACAGGTTTCCCCTTTTTTTGACCTACAACGGGGTACCCGGCAGGGGTGTCCCCTGTCGCCTCTCCTTTTTGCCCTTGTAATGGAACCTTTAGCCGTCACTATTAGGGAAAACCTTAGAATAAGGGGGATTGTGGTTGGACAATTGGAATCCAAAATTGCACTTTTTGCAGATGATATTCTCCTGACTCTCTCTTCCCCCATGGAATCATTGTCGGAGGTCTTTCAGGAGATAGATCGTTATGGGCGGGTATCAGGGTTTAAAATTAACGTTATTAAGACGGAGGCCATGGCAATGGGGTTGACTGAAGAAGAATATGGTAGATGTAAACAAGAGTATCCCCTAGCTTGGGTGACGGAGAGTATGAATTATTTAGGGATCCGCCTTACGAAGAGCTTTGATTGTTTGAGTGATGCCAATTATGTTCCATTGTTGAATAGGATTAGGATTGACCTGGAACATTGGGAGCACTTGTCCTTGTCATGGTTTGGGCGTATAGCCTCCATTAAAATGAATATTCTACCTCGCTTGCTATATCTTTTTCAAGCGCTACCCATACCAATCAAGGGACAATTAATCCAGTCGATGCAGAATCGATTACATAAATTTATTTGGCAGGGAGGTAAATCTAGACTTCCCCGGGCTATTATGTATAGGGCACGCAGGACAAAGGGGGGACTGGGTGTTCCTAAATTGGATCTTTATCATTTGGCTGCTCAAGCCAAAGCTGCTGTAGAGTGGTTCCAGGAACCGTTGCATAAGTTACGGGTGCAGATGGAACAGAGTTTGGTTAGAAGCCCATTGAAATTGGGCCATTTGATTTGGCTGGCCCCTGGAAGACGATATCTGGGAACTAATCTGCCTCCTATTATTCAGTATACATTCATATGTTGGGATAAATTGGAACGTAAAAAAGGTTTTTATAATTCTCGACTGTCTCCTATAGCATATCATTCAGCTTTCCCTCCGGGTTGTGTTCCTTCAGCTTTTGCAAGATGGCAGCGACAGGGATTAGATTTATGGGGGCAATTAGTGGAGGGTAAGGGATTTGTTTGGTTTGCTGATTTGGCGGATACCTATAGTTTACCACACAGGGATCAATATGCTTATAACCAATTATGGCATTTTCTACAATCTCCTGGTATCAAGGAGAAATTATTTGCGGAAGTGACCTTTTTAGAGGAAATTTGTGTTCGGCAAGAAGGCACTAGGGGGCTGATAACGTTGTTGTATGGATACTTGAGGGATGCAATGCCAGAGGTTAGTCACTACCGTGCTAGATGGGAGAAGGAATTAGGAGTGTGTTATGAGGAAGCCGAATAGCAGAAAATGGAGAGAGGAACCGTTAATTGCTCCCCAGCAGTTAATATTCAAGAGAATAGCACTAAAGTTTTATATCGTTGGTACCTCACACCATCCCGTTTGAGTCACATGTTTAGGGGGGTCTCCTCCCTTTGTTGGCGGAACTGTGGCCAGAGAGGCACTCATGGTCATATTTGGTGGTCATGTCGGAAGGTGCAGGCCTACTGGAAGGCGATTCAGTGGAAGGTGCAGAGGTGGGTGGCTCACCCTATTCCTTGGGACCCAGCTATATTTTTGTTTAACAGACATGTTCCTGGGGTGCTGGGAGCGAAACAGATTCTGGTTAGACATTACTTCAGTGCAGGGCGGTTAGTAATTGCTCGATCATGGAAGCAACCTGGGTGTCCTTCAGTGAGTAAGTGGAAGGCTCTTCTTGAGTACATTGCTGAAAGAGAGCGACTGTGGGCTAAAGAGAAGAACACTTTGGCTAAATGGAAACAGGTATGGGCAGTTATGGGTATTTCTTAGGTTATTTTTGATATGAGGAATGGCAGGGGATAATAGTGGGGGAGTCCCTGGGAGGAAGAATTGGGGGGGAGGGATTAGGGTATTATGTTTTGGCAGAGGTATTGGTGTTGTTCATTTTGTTAAAAAATGTTAAAATGTAACTGGGACTAGCTTTGTATTAAGAAGGTGTTATGTGATAGCAGAGACCTTCGGAGAACTGACTTTGTCTAATGGAAATGAGTAGATGTGTTTATGTCAACATGTATGAATGATAAAGTCTTTCAATAAAGCTCCTGGTTAAAAATTAAAAAAATAAAAATCAGGATCTAGGTGTTGTCGTTGATGATAACGTTGAAAACCTTCTGCTCAGTGCGCTGCTGCAGCTAAGAAAGCAAATAGAATGTTAGGTATTATTAGGAAAGGAACGGAAAACAAAAATAAGGATATTATAATGCCTTTGTATTGCTCCATGGTGTGACCGCACCTTGAATATTGTGTTCAATTCTGGTCTCCGCATCTCAAAAATGATATAGTGGAATTAGAAAAGCTGTAGAGAAGGGCGACGGAAATGATAAAGGGGATGGGATGACTTACCCTATGAGGAAAGGCTAAAGCGGCTAGGGCTCTTCAGCTTGGAGAAAAGGCAGCTAAGAGGAGATATGATAGAAGTCTATAAAATAATGAGTGGAGCTGAACGGGTAGATGTGAAACGCGGGGCCACACCAGCCTTTAGGCATGCACTGTTGGCTCTGCTGTCCTCTGACCCCTCTGGCATCAACTTGGCAGAGGGCCGGCAGAGCTGACAGCACATGCCTGAAGGTTTCTGTGGCCCTGTGCTTGCTTTTCTTGTTTTGCCGTGGCTGCTGCTGCTCATCAAGAGAAGCAGCAGTGGTGGCAGCAGCAGATCCCCTGGCGCACAGTGTGTCTCAGCAGGAGACTTCCCTGCTTTGGCAGGAATGCGGGAGATGACCCGCCAAAGCAGGAGTTTCCTGCTGAAAGCAGGAGACTTGGTAGATCTGCATATGTTTCAACTGAAACTATGAAATTGCTACACCACCTTCACCAGTGGAACATGGGCAATGGACTCCTATGAGCCTCAGAGGAAATGTTAATGCTGATCTAGAGGAAAAGAGAGAGAGGGGTTTATGACAGACATATTCAAATATCTCAAAGGTACAAATAATGCATACAAGACAAACTTTTTCAAAGGAAAGCAAAGAAGGCCTTTACCTAAGGAATACGGTCTTGCTGAAACTGTCCTCTGCAAACGTGACTAGCATGGGAAAAGGAGGAAAAAAACTGGTGCTTAGGCTGGAAAGGTAAATAGCAGATGTATGCATGCTTCTTTCCACAATCCCCTGCCACCCACACAAATAGCAGATGCAAAGCTCATAGACACTTTTTGTGCTTTCAACTTGCTGTGATTCAAAAAGAAATAAAATAAGCTGTTTCTCTTTTCAGTTTTTCCTACTGTAAAGATATCATGGACATGATATACTGCCTCTTGTGATAGAAGCAAAGTGCTTTACATTTATTACATGCAGGTACTTTCTCTGTCCCTAGTGGGCTCACAGTCTAAGGGGCCCTTTTATTAAGCAGCGGTAAACAATGTCCTGCGGTAGTGTAGGCACGTGTATTGGGCACGCACCAGGCCAGTTTTTACTGCACCTACAAAAAAGGCCTTTTTTTTAATAGGATGGGGAAAAGGACCTGCGGTAAAAATGAAACCAGTGTGTGCCCAAAACAGGCCTGAGCCCTTAATGTCACCCATTGATCTAGCAGTAAAGGCTCACACACTATATGTGCGGTGACCGGTCAGTGCGCGCCAAGTGCTGATTACCGCCGGAACTAGCATGCATAGGAGGAAATAAATAAATAATTCATCCACATGTTATGGGTGTGGCCAAATCTGAAATTACCACCAGGAGGGAGTGCTGACCTGGCAGTAGTCTCATTTCGGCGTGCGCTGCATGCGCATAGAGCCTACCATGGCTTAGTAAAAAGGCCCCTAAGTTTTTGTACCTTGGGCAATGGAGGGTTAAGTGACACCAGCAGAACAGTGGGAATTGAACCCAGTTCACCAGGTTCTCAGCCCACTGTGCTAACCATTATGCAGGCTGATTGAAAATGGCCTCAGGAGTAACGTAAGGGAGTATTTTCTCATGGAAAGAGTGGTAAATTCATGGAACATTTTTCCAGAGATAATGGTAGAGGCTGGAACAATAATGGAATTCAAGAAAGCATGCGATTAGCACAGAGAATCCTTGGATGTGAAGAAATGAAAGTAAGAAAGAGCTGAAATTAGACAAATCGTGAAGTATTGCACTAAACCTATGCAGACTCAATCACTGTGAACAAACTTTTAGGCAGGGCCCCATCAGGGGCTCTTTAGATTGCAAGCCCACTTGGGACAGATAAAGTACTTGCATATAATATAGGTAAACCACTTTGGCTGTGCCACAGAAAGGCAGTATATCAAATCCATTACCCTTTATCCTTTACTAGGGGCTATTGGGAATCCATGTCAGAGCTGTGGGACAGGAGAACACCAGTATAGGTAAGCGCTTGTTCCCCTTTACCTTTAAGAGAAAGGATGGGAGGACAGGAGCCAAGTAACTAACCATATACCTCTCCAACCCCTCCTGCCAGCCGGGTCTCAGTTTCAGAAGTCCTTGCAAACATCTGATTTGGTTTTTTTCGTCACCATAGGCCTAATTTCTGGATTTGCTTCCATTACTATACGCCTATAGAATGACAGTGAATCCAGAAACTGGACTGCCGCACTAACAATATATAGTAAGATCGACTGTTTGCAAAAACTGCTAAGCATGCAACTGGCAGGAAGGAGGAACAGAAAGGCAGGGGAAGGGAAGTAGAAGGCACTCACAGCTAGTTTAATGAATGCAACAGTGTTCTCCTATGTCTGTATAATTAATGCCACCGGCATCACTCTATTTATAATAATTAATTCCCACAACACCATGGTTCTTAATCTAATCCTCAGAACTGTGCCAGCCAGTCAGGTTTTCAGGCTATCTATAATGAAGGGAAAGGGAATGGGACTTATATACTGTCTTTCTGTGGTTTTTCCAACTACATTCAAAGCAGTTTACATATTATATACAGGTACTTATTTGTACCTGGGACAATGGAGGGTTAAGTGACTTGCCCAGAGTCACAAGGAGCTGCAGTGGGAATTGAACCCAGTTCCCCAGGATCAGAGTCCACTGCACTAACCACTAGGCTACTCCACTGTGAAGAGGCATGAGATAGATTTACAGGCACTCACTCCACTGTCTGCAGATATCTCTCAAGCATATTCATTGTAGATATGATGAAAAACTATCTAAACAAACACTCAATACTGCATGATGCCCAATCAGGATTCCGGTCGAATCATAGCACAGAAACAGTATTAGTCACCCTTATGACTAAATTTAAACAAATAATTGCGACTGGCAATAATATACTCCTCCTACAATTTGACATGTCAAGTGCTTTCGATATGGTTGACCACGGAATCCTATTACACATACTTGAATACTTTGGCATTGGAGGAAATGTCCTGAATTGGTTCAAGGGGTTCCTAACCCAACGTTCGTATCAAGTCACATCAAATTCAACCACGTCTAAGGCATGGACACCTGAATGTGGAGTACCACAAGGATCACCTCTCTCACCAACCATTTTCAACCTAATGATGATCCCTCTGGCAAAACTCCTATCAAACCATAACCTTAACCCATATATATACGCTGATGACGTGACAATATACATCCCTTTCAAACAAGACATTAACGAAATCTTCAACGAAATCAATCAAAGCCTACACATCATGAACACATGGGCAGATGCATTTCGTTTGAAATTAAATGCAGAAAAACTCAATGCCTGATACTCACCTCCCAATACAACACAAAGGAATTCACCGCTATAAACACACCAAACCTAAACCTTCCAATCTCAGAAATGCTCAAAATCCTTGGAGTCACTATCGACCGCCACCTAACACTCGAAACTCACGCAAACAACACAACTAAAAAGATGTTTTACTGCATGTGGAAATTGAAAAGGATAAGACCATTCTTCCCAAGATCCGTCTTTCGCAGCCTAGTGCAATCCCTCGTACTCAGCCATCTGGATTACTGCAACTCACTATACGCAGGTTGCAAAGAGCAAACACTGAGGAAACTTCAAACAGCCCAGAATACGGCAGCCAGACTCATCTTTGGAAAGCCAAAATATGAAAGTGCAAAACCATTACGAGAGAAACCGCACTGGCTTCGACTCAAGGAACGCGTCACTTTTAAAGTATGCACATTAGTCCACAAAATCATCCAAGGCGAAGCCCCAGCCTACATGTCTGAGTTAATAGACTTACCACTCAGAAACGCCAAAAGATCATCCCGAACTTTCCTCAACCTCCACTTCCCCAACTGCAAGGGCTTGAAATACAAGACGCTACACGCGTCAACCTTTTCTTACATGAGCACGCAGTTTTGGAATACACTGCCGTGCAACTTAAGAACAATCCACGAGCAAGCTTCCTTCCGCAGATTATTGAAGACCCATCTTTTTGAAAAAAATTACGGAAAGAGCCAAAACACATAAAGTCCACACTTACTGTTCATTAATGCACCATACATCCACTTCTGAACTCTCATCCCCCGTGATCTCACATCACTCATACCTTTACTCACAGAAATATGTATACCATATGTCTTTATGCCTTAGTATTGCCCTTTAAGCTCCCATTGTCTCTTTCCAATGTTCAATGTTTGTGTTCCATTGTTGCACTCCTTAACGACACTTCGATTGTCTCGCATAATTCTGCACATCCATAACCAATTTGTAACAAATTGTACTTCCATCATTCATTTCTTATCGTAAGCCACACTGAACCCGCAAAAAGGTGGGAAAATGTAGGGATACAAATGCAATAAATAAATAAATATTACGGACTGGACTGAAAACCATTACTATAGAGGACTTTATAAGAAAGTCAAGGTCCGGAAAATAGAACTGTGTCACACTTACTGTAATTCTACTACTTGGTATCTTGATAAAGGCATCACAAGAGAGCACACTTAGCATTAATTCTATAACAGTACTTAGGCATACGCCTAAGCTATTGTAGAATACTAGCAAAAGCCAGTTTGTGGTGCCAAAATGTAGGTGTGTCCACTTACACCAGATCAATGGG
Organism: Microcaecilia unicolor; assembly: GCF_901765095.1. Classification (NCBI taxonomy): domain Eukaryota; kingdom Metazoa; phylum Chordata; class Amphibia; order Gymnophiona; family Siphonopidae; genus Microcaecilia; species Microcaecilia unicolor. The sequence goes on along the minus strand of NC_044033.1, from coordinate 476,208,769 downwards.
TGGTGTAAGTCAAGTGCTCCATGTAGCAGATGTAATTAATAGTACAATACGACGCTGATTATCTGGAGTATCCTCAGCAGGAGGGTGGTCCAAATAATCATAAATCTGGGTGATTGGAGAAACCTACATGAACATCCAATTGTGGTAAAACAAAACAAATTCGCTGATTACCGGCCTTCCCTGTTTCCACGTCTCTTGTAGTACCCCCCTTAAAGGGCAGGCTTCTCTCTCCTGTTCCCACACCCCCACCCCCATGACCAGCAATCAGGCATCTCTCATTCTTCCCCCCTCTGGTGACCTTCTGCTTTTACAGTTAGCAAGCATTGAACACAGTGCCTCTTTCTAGCCTGGAACCTCCATCTGTGGCGTCCCACCTCCTTTGAAGGAGCTTCCTATTTCCTGGAGCAAGGACACTACACGGTGGTCAACAGAAAAACAGATCAGTAGTAGATATAAATAAACTTCATTGATGGTGCAAGAATATTGCCTGACACAGGCCGTGTTTCGCCCAGCAGGGCTGCATCAGGGGCTATAAAATAATAAAACACATAAAATAACTAATATCAAATGATATAAAAGATATAAAAAATATAAAGAACAAACTAATCCTAACAGCTGAAAAAAACCATGATACGAAACTTAAAAAACTAAACATACCCACAATGTGCTATGTCAAGAATGTATATACATATAAATTATATATATATATATATATATATATATATATATATATATATATATATATACAAGCAAATAAGCGAGTCTATATCAATAAATAATACATAAAATAAAACAATATATTTAAACGATCCCTAGATGCAATCAGGCTCATTTTCGAAAGAGAAGGGTGTCCAAAAAGCGACACAAAAGGCGCATGGGCGTCCCCGTGTAAGAAGGTTGCCCAAATCCAATAATCGAAACAGGGCCATAAGGACGTCTTCAGCGCGAGGATGCTCATCTATGGTTGTCCCCACAGGGGGCGTGTTATGGGCGGCATTACGAGATGGGCGCCCCCAGCGTATGACGGGTAGCGAAATGGTTTCGCATGGGTGGGAACATGTGCGTCCTTAGTTAGACCTGAAATAAAAGAGACCAGGCTAAGGGGGAAGTCGTCTTTAGTGATTTGGTGGAGATGGAGAGTGGTGAGATCGTTGTTGGGAGAGAAAGTTGAGAGTTGTTCAGTGTCCTGGTTTTTTTTTTAATGAGAAGTCTTTATTGTTACCTTTGTCTGTGTCCCTGGTTTGCTGGTCTATCTGCCCTTCAGTATGCTGGGGCTGGTGCCCACTAAGACCAACTTCTGTGTCTGACTGGTGTCATCATCCGCACAGCAAAAGAGGCTTAACATAATCCAGTTTGTTTTGCAGCATTCATATACATAGCCCCACATGTGAAGACCCAGGAAACAGATGATGAAGAATGGCATTAGCAGATAATCACAAATGGAGATGAGGAGTACAGTGCACTTTAGAGACTGATGTGCAAGAGAGCCACACAGGGAGGTGGGGTAGACATAGAACTGTGGAAGGAGTGTAGGGGTCACAGTGAAATTACCTTTGTGGGTGGGTGACTGTTTTGGTGCCATTGTGCCAATGCAATGGAAAGAATCGAAAATACTACTACTACTTATCATTTCTATAGCACTACTAGATGTACGCAGCGCTGTACACTTGAACATGAAGAGACAGTCCCTGCTCGACAGAGCTTACAATCTAATTAGGACAGACAAACAGGACAAAAAAGAGATAAGGGAATATTAAAGCGAGGATTATAAAATAAAGACTGAGAAGGGCGCTTAAATACTATCCCAGGGACGCCCATGTAAGAACGTGATGGGCGACCCTGAGATGGGCGTCCTAATTACGATTATTGACAAAATTCCTAAACGTCTCCAGTTGCTCTCTGCGATTTGGGCGTCCTCATTTCAATTATGTGAGAAACACGTCCTTGTTACTGTACTTCACACATTAATGTTCCTGCAACTACATGCACTGTACTTGCAGGAACATTAACTACATGCACTGTACTTGCGGACATCCAGGTACGGGAATATAAGGAACATTAATAAGGGACGCCCAAAGTATAGTAGAAAGGACGCCATCTTCCAGAACCGCGAAAGGACGTCCCTAAGACATTCACTGTACTTGCCAATTTGTCATATCAACGTCCTTATTACTATACTTTTGACTTCTCCGATGTAACCTAGCTGTCCCATCACTACATGCACTTACGGAACAGCCAGGTACATCGGAGAAGTCAAAAGTATAGTAATAAGGAAGTTGATATGACAAATTGGCAAGTATAGTGAATGTCTTAGGGACGTCCTTTCGTGCATAGGCGTAGTTTGACTGTTTCATTTGTGGGGGCAAAGGATGGGCGGAGCATATTAGCATATTCATTTGCATATATACATATGCAAATAAATATGCTAATATGGAGGAAGGAATTGAAATTTACAGGCAAAATATCACAGATGCACATTTCAAAAAGCTGACATATTTCAATTAATAAATTCTGAATAAAATACTTTTATCTACCTTTGTTGTCTGATCATTTAGTTTTTCTATTCGCTTTGGTCCCAGTGTCTTCTGTTTTATGCAGTGTCTTCTTTCCAGTAGGCTTCCCTCTGCTCCCCACCCTCCCAGTCCCATCCATCTCTTGTTCCTTCCCTCTGCTCCCCACCCCTCCCAGTCCCATCCATCTTCTGTTCCTTCCCTCTGCTCACCATCCCTCCATCCCATCCATCTTCTGCTCCTTCCCTCTGCTGTGCCTGACCTCTCCCAATCCCATCCATCTCCTGGTCTATCCCTCTGCTCCCCACCCTTCCCAGTCCCATCCATCTTCCCTCTGCTCCCCACCCCTCCCAGTCCCATCCATCTTCCCTCTGCTCCCCACCCCTCCCAGTCCCATCCATCTCCTGCTCCTTCTCTCTGCTCCCCACCCCTCCCAGTCCCATCCATCTTCTGTTCCTTCCCTCTGCTCACCATCCCTCCATCCCATCCATCTTCTGCTCCTTCCCTCTGCTGTGCCTGACCTCTCCCAATCCCATCCATCTCCTGGTCCATCCCTCTGCTCCCCACCCCTCCCAGTCCCATCCATCTCCTGCTCCTTCCCTCTGCTCACCTCCTCTTCCAATCCCATCCATCTCCTGCTCCTTCCCTCTGCGCCCTCTGTGTACGTGACACGGCCGTCCAATTTATTTGGACCGCCACCCGGTTTTGCCGTTCCATGGACCGTGGACCGCGTTGGAGTGCTGAGAGCAATGAGAGAGCCACCGCTTGGATCCTCTGGGGAGGTCAGCTGTCTGCAGCTTCCCGGAAAGATAAGAGTTGCTTCTAGGTTGACTGCTTCAGACCCACCAGACATCGGAAGTAGCAGGAGATCTAAAGCAAGAGTGATCAGTTGCTTACGATATCGGATTCTCAATTCTTTCTTTCTCTATCAATTTGAATAAATTGTGGAGTCAAACGCTTACATTACTTTCTCCACTTGCTACAGCTGTGTAAACGAAGCTAAATGGCTTCTCGTAATAGATATATTTTTTTGGTGTGGGATAGGGTGTAATTCAAGACCAGGAGAGGGAGACGATGATCTCCTATGTCTGCTTTGTTCTTAGCGGTCATGTCAGTGTGGCACTATTATAAGTGACTGAAAAGCATCAAGTCCCATCTTAGGGCAAGTGAATTTACACTTTGACAATTCTTTAGACTCATCATGTCCATTCTTACGCTGGCATCACATCCATACGAGTAACCTTTACCCCAAAATAGCTGCCAACAGGGAAGGATTTATCCTTTAGTGGGTCCTAGGCAAACAAATATTTTTCTTGTTGTTGTTACAATAACTCTTTATTGATTTTTTTTATATTATAATACAGTGTAACAAAACATTGTTGAAATCGGAGCGTCCAGTTACATGTCATTACTGTCACAATTTGAAGATTTGTTTTTACGTCAGATTCGTGATTTTTCTCTTGGTGATCTCCTGCTCAGCTGGTTACTCAAACTCTTAACATTTTTTTGCTTAGAGTATTGCAGAGTTTTATACTCAGGGTTTCCAAACAAAATATGAATGAGAATTCAATTGTTGTAAAACATTGCTGCAAAAAGACGTTTTCTATAAGAAGAGGTCCAATAGTGCTTTGCCTTCCTTGCATCGGCTTGCTTGTATTGAATTTAAGATCTTGAATATACGTGTAATTAAATTTGCAGATGACGCAAAACAATTAAAAGCTTTGCATCTTGTGCCATGGGGGGGGGGGGGGGCGCCAACTGATGGTCTGCAGGGGGGCATCAGAGACCCTTGGCACGGCCCTGAGTGCAGTGGACTGTAGAGAACGAGACCCAGGCCCATATCCCACTCTAACTGGTACACTAGTGGTGGAATGTGTAAGCCATCCAATAAACACAAAATATTGTAGTGGTGTACGGTTGGGTACAGTTGGTTTTTGGTGGGTTTTGGAGGCTCACCATACAATTTAAGGGGATAACTGTGAGATTTCTACCTGGGACCTTTTATGTGAATTCCACTGCAGTACCCCCTAAGGTGCCCCACTGTAGATGTAATATTGATAGCACACTTTGGGGTTGTATTGGGGTACCTGACACTTAGTACAAATTGCCATGTTTGCTACTAGAGTTTTGGACATTTTTCGCAAAACATCCAAAATTTGATTTAGGCATCATATCAAAAATGTCTCTCCACATGTTCCAGGAACTGTTCCAACACAGAGCTATAATCATGGCAAGAACTATTTTGTTGCTAGACCATGCTACCAATGCAGCACAAAAAGGAGCGTAGGAAGATATGAAATCCAAAGTGAATCATGGCAGTTTTGTAAGTATATTGTCACGGCTGTAGCCGTGTGTCTGCACCCCGACTCACCACACCATCCTGGGGACTGAGCCCTGTGGCTCTTCCAGCCTCCGGTGGTCTCCCCATCAGGTTGGGCCATTGGTCTTGCCGCCCCCTGTGTCCCAGACTGCTCCTCCGGCCCTTTGTCCTCTGCTGTTCTGAGGAATGTCGGCACTCCTGGGCATGCATGCGGAAGACGGGTTTAAAGGGACAGAGGTAGGAGTCTGTTAGGGCGCCCGGAGATAACATCACTGCTGGGAGCCTTTTTAAGAAGTCTGTGCCTCCTCACTACTGCCTTTGCAATGTGTCGCCAAGCATCCCTGTGTTTTTGCTCCTGCCTGCCTCGTCTTGCCCAGTCTCCAGTCTTGTCCTGCCCTGCCTCCAGCCTTGCCTTGCCAGTCTCCAGCCTTGTTCTACCCTGCCTCCAGCCTTGACCTTCCCTGCCTTCAGCCCACCTTATCTTGCTCTGTCTCAACCCTTGTCTTGCCCCATCTCCAGTCTGCCATGTCTCCTTTTGACCCCATCTTGTCTCCAGCCTTACTTCCGACTGTTCCTGCTTCACCCCAGGTTCTGGTTCTTCCAGGGCTGCCCCCAAGGGCTCTTTTTCATTGCCACCCCAGATCCTGTTTCCGCCAGGACTGCCCCCATGAGCTCTTTTCATGGCCACCTCAGGTACCGGTTCTGCCAGGCCTGTCCCCAAGGCCTCTTTTCAGAGCCATCTGCTGGCCTCCAGGAAGTACTTGCCTGCTGTCAGTCAGGATTCCCCAGCTGTGGTCCAAGGTCTCACCCACCTAGACAATGATATATACCCAAACATACTAGAGGAAAGGAGGGTCAATGAAGCAGCCAAGTAGAAAACATGAAAATTCAGACACACGGATTCTGGGGTCTAAACATGTTCTTTTGTAGTTTTATTTGATGTCAGAAAATTATTTTATTTTGTGCTGTCTGCTTTATTTGCTAAATTAGCAATCTTCCTCCTTTTCTTTCATGGTCCCAAGGTTTGTTCTGAATAAAGCAAAATCTACTTTGCGTGATGTTAATCACACTTATATGTTTACAAAGTGTGCTTTGTAATATGTCCTAAATATGTATAGAATGTTTGTACATTTGGGAAGCTTGCCAGGTGCCCTTGGCCTGGATTGGCCGCTGTCGTGGATAGGATGCTGGGCTCGATGGACGCTTGGTCTTTTCCCAGTGTGGCATTACTTATGTACTTATGCAAATATCTGTTTGTTCAAGTGTTTGCTATTCTACTACTACTACTACTACAACTTATGATTTCTATAGTGCTACAAGGCATACGCAGCGCTGTACACCATACATGAAGAGACAGTCCCTGCTCAAAGAGCTTACAATCTAAATAGGACAAACAAACAGACAGAACAAGCAAGAGGCAAGGAAATTAAAGAGGGGATAAAAGGTACAGGGCAAGTGAGTAGTGGTTAGGAGACAAAAGCAGCGTCAAAGAGGTGGGCTTTTAGCCTGGATTTGAAAACGGCCAAAGACGGGGCTACATGTACAGGCTCGGGAAGTCTATTCCAGGCATGGGGAGCAGCGAGATAAAAGGAACGGAGTCTGGAATTAGCAGTAGAGGAGAAGGGGACAGACAAGAGAAATTTATCCATGGAACGGAGTACCCAAGAGGGGGCATAGAGAGAGACAAGAGTGGAGAGGTATGTGAAGCATTTATCTTTCTACCAGGTATAACTTGACTGCATTCCACAGAGGAATTTCAGAAAATCTGATTTATTCTTGTTTCTAAAGTGTTCTTGCTTCTCAGATATCTATCTGTTGGTTGATGATTGATTGATTGGGATTTAACCATCTTTATGAACATGGCTTTCGAACACCAGTGTTGTATCAAAGTTCCTGATTTTGCTGTTATTTTGCAAGTGGCGTGTTTGAATACTAAAGAAGATTATTATTAAGTTACCACATTTAATCCCCTGAAGAAGCCTCTGTGAAATGGGAACTCATTGGATTTTACTGAATAAGTGTGCGCTTTTTCTTGCATGCAAAATGGAAATGAATTTCGAAAAGTAAAAGACTGAGAATATGCAGTATAAAATATAAAATATATTTAAAAAGCAGTGAACTGTTTTTATGGAGATTTTTGGCCAATAATGAATTGAGCACTCACGTCTCTGTGATGAATCACTTAGAGGCCCTTTTACTAAGCCACGTAGGTGCCCACGTGCGCCCAATGTGCGTCAATTTGAATTACCGCCCGGCTACCGCATGGCCCTTGTGGTATTTTCATTTTTGATGCACGTCCACTATATATGCCGGAAAATATTTTTATTTTTTGGCACGCAGGTGCTAATCAGCATTGTGCGTGCATAGACCATTACCGCCCAATTACCGCGTGAGGCCTTACCGCTAGGTCAATGGCTGGTGGTAAGGTCTCAGACCCAAAATGGACAAGCGGCAATTTTCATTTTGTCACATGTTCATTTTCACCAAAAAATTTTAAAAGGCATTTTCTACAGGTGCGCTGAAAAATGATTCTGCGCATGCCCAAAACACGCATCTACACTACTGCAGGCCATTTTTCAGCACACCTTTGTAAAAGGGCCCCAACTGCTTCAGACTATTGAAGTCTTTTCCTCTATAATTTTGAATTTTTTGTTTTGAATTTGTAGCATTTTCCCACCTGATTACAAAAGCCGAGTTAGCGGATGCCGGTGCTGTAATGCTGACACAGCCCATTCACTTTGGGCTGTCTCAGCATTGCCATGCAGCAGCCTCTAGAGTGGCTTTTTAAACAGGGGGGGGGGGGGGGTTGTGTTTATGACCCACAAGTTTTGAGATTAGTTGTGAGTGAACAGGCCCAGACCAAAACGTCCAACTTTTAGCCCTGAACATTTTTGCTTTGTTCCATTATAGCAGAAAAACATCCAAGTTGTAGGAACACCAAATTCCCGCCCCAACACGCCCCTGAAACACCCCCTTTTGATTTGGATGCACTGCAAATGAACTGCAAGAAAAACATCCATCTGCCACTTTGTGCCGCTATTTGGATATTTCTCTGTTTTGAAAATGAGCCCCATGATGTCCGTACAATACAAATGAAACACCTTAATAAGCAAGCATTAGAATATTCTAATAACATAACATGATAAACACAATCCGCCTTATTTTCGAAAGAAAAAGACGCCCATATTTTGACCCAAATCGGGAGATGGGCATCTTTCTCCCGTGGGCAGCCAAATTGGTATAATCGAATGCCCATTTAGGGCGTCTTCAACTGCACTCCATCACGGAAACGGCCAAAGTTGATGGGGGCGTGTCAGAGGTGTGGTGAAGGTGGGACTAGGGAGTGTTTATCGGCCGAGGAGAGATGGGCGTCCTTGGCCGATAATCGAAAAAAGAAAGGTGTTTTAAGCGCGAATTTGGGTCACTTTTTGGACCCTTTTTTTCACGAACAAGTCCCAAAAAAGTGCCCTAAATGACCAGATGACCACCGGAGGGAATCGTGGATGACCACCCCTGACTCCCCCAATGGTCACTAACCCCCTCCCACCAAAAAAAACAACTTTACAAACTTTTTTTTCCAGCCTGTATGCCAGCCTCAAATGTCATACCCAGCTCCATCACAGCAGTATGCAGGTCTCTGGAGCAGTTGTTAGTGGGTGCAGTGGACTTCAGGCAGGTGGACCCAGGCCCATCCCCCCCTACCTGTCACACTTGTGGTGGTAAATGGGAGCACTCCAAACCGCCCCCAAAACCCACTGTACCCACATCTAGGTGCTCCCCTTCAGCCATAAGTGCTATGATAATAGTATAGAATTGTGGGAAGGGGGATTTGAGAGGCTCAGCACCCAAGGGAAGGGAGCTATGGACTTCAGAGGTAGGTAACATTTTTTTAAAATTGTTACAAGTGCCCCCTAGGGTGCCCGGTTGGTGTCCTGGCATGTGAGGGGGACCAGTGCACTACGAATCCTGGCCCCTCCCACGACCCAATGCCTTGGATTTGGTCGTTTTTGAGCTGGGCGCCTTCGGTTTCCATTATCGCTGAAAAATGATACCGCCCAGCTCAAATCCACACAAATCCGATGCATTTGTCTGTCACAAATCGTATTATCAGAAAAAAGATGGACGCCCATTTTTTTCGAAAATACGGTTTGTCCCGCCCGTTCACGTACCCGTTGTCAGAGGTAGACGCCCATGGAGATGGGCGTTCGCATTCGATTATGCCCCTCAATGTCAACAGAATACAAATAACACACATTAATAAGCATGCATTACAACATTCAAATAACATAGATATAGAGCTCATAGTTTCAGTACATTACAATGAGACATCTTAATAGGCAGTCAAGGGGGCACGTGTCATTGAGACGTACAGACAATTGGGTAGGGCAAAGGTATTGGAATAAATAGATGGGTGGCTAAATTGAAGGCAAATTATATGTATAGTTGAATAAGGTAAGAGGAACTGTTACATAAGTAACTATTGTCATAGTGGGACAGACCAAAGGTCCATCAAGCTCAGCATCCTGTTTCCAACAGTGGCCAATCCAGGTCACAAATACCCGGCAAGATCCCAAAAAAGTACAAAATATTCTATACCGCTTATCCCAGAAATAGTGGATTTTCCCCCAAGTCCAATTTAATAATGGTCTATGGACTTTTCCTTTAGGAAGCCATCCAAACCTTTTTAAACTCTGCTATGCTAACTGCCTTTACTAAATTCTCTGGCAACGAATTCCAGAGTTTAATTGTACATTGAGTGAAGAAACATTTTCTCCAATTCGTTTTAAATTTACTACTTTGTAGCTTCATCACATGCCTCCAAGTCCAAGTATTTTGGGAAAACGTAAACAGATGCTTCACGTCTACCCGTTCCACTCCACTCATTATTTTATAGATCTCTATCATGTCTCACATCAGCAGTCTTTTCTCCAAGCTGAAGAGCCCTAGCCACTTTAGCCTTTCCTCATAGAGAAGTCGTCTCATCCCCTTTATCATTTTCGTTGCCCTTCTCTGCACCTTTTCTAATTCCACTATACCTTTTTTGAGATGTGGCGACCAGAATTGCACACAATATTTGAGGTACAGTTGCACCATGGAGCGATACAAAGGCATTATAACGTCCTCATTTTTGTTTTCCATTCCTTTCCTAATACTACCTAACATTCTATTTGCTTTCTTAGCTGTAGCAGCACAATGAGCAGAAGATTTCAACGTATCATCAACGATGACACCTAGATCCCTTTCTTGGTTGGTGACTCCTAACGTGGAACCTTGCATGATGTAGCTATAATTCAGGTTCCTCTTTCCCACATGCATCACTTTGCACTTGCTCACATTAAACGTCATCTGCCATTTAGACGCCCAGTCTCCCATTCTTTGTAAGGTCCTCTTGTAATTTTTCACAATCCCCCCGCGATCTAACGACTTTGAATAACTTTGTGTCATCAGCAAATTTAATTACCTCACTAGCTACTCCCATCTCTAGGTCATTTATAAATATGTTAAAAAGCAGCAGTCCCAGCACAGACCCATGAAGAACCCTACTGACATTTAACCCTACTCTCTGTTTAACCAGTTTTTAATCCACAATAGGACATTACCCCCTATCCCATGACTCTCCAATTTCCTCTGGAGTCTTTCATGAGGTGCTTTGTCAAACACCTTCTGAAAATCCAGATACACAATATCAACCGGCTCAACTTTATCCACATGTTTGTTCACCCCTTCAAAAAATGTAATAGTTTGGTGAGGCAAAATTTCCCTTCACTAAATCTATGTTGGCTTTGAGGGGCATAATCGAACGGGGACGACCATCTCTAAGGTCCGCCCATCTCTGAGGACGTCCCCTTGAAGGGGCAGGGCATCCCCTATTATCGAAACAAGATGGGCGTCCATCATTCATTTTGATAATACGGTCGGGGACGCCCAAATCTCAACATTTAGGTCGACCTAAGAGATGGTCGACCTAAATGTTGAGATGGTCGACCTTAGAGATGGGTGACCTCAGTTTTCACCGATAATGGAAACTGAGGACGCCCATCTCAAAAACAACCAAATTTGGTCATGAGAGGAGCCAGCATTTGTAGTGCACTGGTCCCCCTGACATGCCACGACACCAACCGGGCACCCTAGGGGGCACTACAGTGGACTTCACAAATTGCTCCCAGGTACATAGCTCCCTTACCTTGGGTGCTGAGCCCCCCAAACCCCCAAAAAGCCCATTCCCCACAACTGTACAACACTACCATAGCCCTTATGGATGAAGGGGGGTACCTACATGTGGGTACAGTGGGTTTCGGGTGGGTTTTGAAGGGCTCACATTTACCAGCACAAGTATAGCAGGTAGGAGGGGATGGGCCTGGGTCCACCTGCCTGAAGTGCACTGCACCCACTTAAAACTGCTCCAGGGACCTGCATACTGCTGTAATGGAGCTGGGTATGACATTTCAGGCTGGCATAGAGGCTGGAAAAATGTTTTTTAATTTTTTGGGGGTGGGGGGGTGGGAGGGGGTTGGTGACCACTGGGGGAGTAAGGGCGGTCATCCCCGATTCCCTCCGGTGGTCATCTGGTCAGTTCGGGCACCTTTTCGAGGCTTGGTCATGAAAAAAAAGGGACCAAGTAAAGTCGGCCAAATGCTCGTCAGGGACGCTGTTCTTTTTTCCATTATCGTCCGAGGACGCCCATCTCTTAAGCACACCCCCATCTCGCCCTTGGTACGCTGCCGACACGCCCCCAGAAAGTTTGGTCATCCCCGCAACGGAAAGCAGTTGAGGATGCCCAAAATCGGCTTTCGATTATGCCGATTTGGGCGACCCTGAGAGAAGGACGCCCATCTCCCAATTTGGTTTGAAAGATGGGCACCCTTCTCTTTTGATTATGCCCCTGTTTGTCTCATTAATTCATGCTTTTGAATATGCTCTGTAATTTTGTTATTTATAATAGTCTTTACCATTCTGCCTGGCACCGACGTCAGACTCACCGGTGTATAATTTCCCGGATCTCCTCTGGAACCTTTTTTAAAAATTGGCGTTACATTGGCCATCCTCCAATCTTCCGGTACCATGCTCATTCTTTGTTGCAGGGTATGTGGCAAGCTAATCCAGATGAGAAATGAATGGATAGACAGTCACCACCTTTATTAAAAGTTTTACCTGCTTCTTGAAGAAGAGGTAGTCTTGAGTTTGGCATAGGTCCTCTGGGAATGAGTTTCAGCGTGTGGGGGTTGCACCTGAAAAAGCTTCCTGGTAGGTATCACATTGTGCAATTTCTTTTCATGAGAGTACAAAGAGTGATGATGCTCCTTCAGAGGAACTTGGAGACCCAAATTTGTATAGAGGGCTAACTTATTCTTAGGTACTGTGACCCATTTTGTATGAGATTCTTGAAAATCAAAAATAAGAGTTTTAAATTAGCCCTGAAGGGTACTGGCAACCAGTGCAGTTTTTGCAGGAAGGGTGTGATGTGGTCATGCCATTTGCAGCAGCATTCTAAATGAGTTGGAGCTGGTGAAAACTCTTTTTGGTTCGATCAATGTACAGGGTGTCACAGTGGTCCAGACCATAGGAGCCAACTTTTCAAAATTATTGGGGGTGCTAAGCCGAGTGGAAATAACCCCTCCCTAGACACATACAAGGAATTTTCTCAATATTGGGGGTGCTCAAGCACCCACAGCACCCACAGAGTCAGCTCCTATGGTCCAGACACAACGTTATCATGGTATGAACTACTGTGGGCAGGTCCATCTTTTCAATACATGGAAAGAGATTTCGTAGTTGCCGCATAAAAACAGTTTTTAAAGGTTGTTGATTTTGCAGAATCAAAGTACATAATGAGTGTAATGGTATCTCAAGATTTCTGACCTGTGATTTTTAGGGTGAGTTCATACTTCCCAATTGGTATTTTGAAGTCAAGTACCTGTCCCTTGTGTTAGAAATTCACAGAATCTCTGTTTTACTTGGGCCCAGGCAAAGTTTATTGGTTTTTTGTTCACTCCTGAGTTGCTGTTAGACAGGCAGTCAATTTACTCAGAGCTGTGGGAAGATCTGGTTCAGTGGGTATGAACAGCAGCACATCATCGGCATAGATATAGAATTTTTTGTTCCTGAACGTATTCTCAAACTATCTCATTACATTTACATGCTATAGTTTTGTTAAGTCATTTCTAACCTTTATTGAAGTACTAAGCTTCAGTCTTCTACACTTTGTACCAGAAAATTGTGATAGTTAATGGAAGATGGTGTTTTGAATGATTTATGGCCTTGCAAGAAAAATGTTGTCATTCTCAACCTCAAAATTGTGCTAATCTTCGGAAGCCCACTAGATGGAGCTCCTTTATTATAATATATATGGCATGTTACTTTTAAGTAACTGTTCTCTTCAGCTATCCCTAGCAAAGTAATTTTAAATGCAAAAAATGACAGTTGTAAATAATTCAGTGCTACCCTTCCAAACTACTACGACTAACTCAGGATATGAAATGTTAAATAGAGTGTCCAGTAACTGTCAAGAGACTAAGGTTGGCGCTCAGGTCATGAAAGAAAACAACTTTGTCCTGATTAAGTATAAAATACTAAATAATCAGTTGTATAGGTTCATAATTTAACAGACAGCACCTGCTATCTGAAATAATGAAAAAAGCAAAGTTTATAGTTTTGGGCAACTCATTCGAGCCTTTCAGAGAATCAACTTTAATTATGAATAATATCACATTTCTATTGGAGAAACAAAGATCTTGGGGCAGTTTCTGATGAATATTTAACCTTTGAACTTAATATCAATCAAATTGTAAGGAAAGGATTCTATGCTATAAAAAGATTGAGGAGAATAAGATCTAATTTGAATTTTAATGCTTTTAGACTTTTGGCACAATCACTATTTTTACCTCAGACAGATTATTGCAATGCACTATTAGTAGGTATATCGGAGGGGTTTTTGAAGAAACTTCAAACATTCCAGGATACTGTGGCTAGACTTATTTGTCGCTCATCTAAGTGAGTCAGCCACACTGCTATTGTGGAAAATCCATTGGCTACCCGTCAGGGTGCGAGTTATATTAAGCTACGCACGATTACCTTTTCCATTCTAAATGGGTTTGCCCCTGAGTATTTATCAGATCTTGCAACTCTCTCTCAGAGAAATGTCACTTTGTTGAATAGACTAGCATTACTATTGCAATATCCCAACCCTAAGGGAGTTATTTATAGATCTGTTTTTAATGGTTTATTTTTATTTCAGTCTGCCAAGTGGTAGAATGCAATGCCTTTAGACATTAGAGTATTAGCCCAGTCTAAAAGGTTTAAGAAAGTCCTTAAACCATACCTTTTTCAACTATTTAATAAGTAATGATGTACATTTTAAGTATGTAGCTCTCTGGGAATGCCTAGTGTCATTATCTTATTGTATACCAAATGGAATTCTGTGGGATATAAGTGTTTCATGTAAATATTGTGAGCACTCTGGAGGGCTGGTGCGAGGGAAAGGGGATAGTGGGTCTTTCAGCCGGCATCATCCCCGTTCATTCAGCCCAGCTAGGAGAACAGGGCGCCATCTAGGGATCAAACTGCCAGGGAAAGCTGTAATGCAGGAAAAAAACTACACTCCCCAGAAGCCAGTGCAGGGTCAGCTGAACTCCCAGGAGGGGGAGGGTGGAGTGACTGATTGGGAGATGAGGTCTGATCCTGGAGATGGGGAACAGCTGGTGGAGCTTGGGGAGGAGGAGATGGAGTGGAATAAAGAGGAGGTAGAAGGAGAAGGTAAGGAGGAGTGCATGGAGGTTGGAGGGCTTGCTCAAACTTCCTCAGGAAAGGTAAAGGCTCTGGTGGCGGGAGTGTGGCCCAAGCTGTGCATACTTGGAGAGGATAAAATAATCCAGTGGGGAAGCCACTGGTGGAAGAAATTAACCCATAAACTATCTAAGGGTAGAAGATAGTGCTGATGAGGGGAGGCTACAATTGGGAGCAAGACAAAGGTTTGCTGGGTGTGATATTCTGAGTTAAGATTGGACTGTGTTAATAAGCTGAATGTGGAAAAACTGAACTGACTCTTGCATTCTTGATGAAGAAACTGCTTGAAGATTAAAGCTGTATTAAAAGATGCTGAGAAAATAAAGACCTGTGGTTTTCAAGAACTATAAGACTACTGGAGTTTTGTGTGTCCCAGTCGTGAGCTGATCCTGGGCGCAGGTCAGCTGGGCAGCAGTTAAACTAGGACAAGCAGTGCAGCAAGGCGGTGGTTGCAGCTCGTACCGGGGAAAAGCTAGCCAAGCTAAGCAGGGTCAACCCCGGCTCTCACCTGGAAGGGTGACCTGGTTACAATATATAATTATACTGCACATCCAATATATAATGCAGCAGTGTAATGGTCTGTCAAAAACAACAAAGGTAAAAACACAATTACCTACATTTTTGAAATCCACTTCCCGAACCACACCCTCTCCAAAGGACATCACATGATGTGATAACTGCAAGCGAGCCTTCTCGGGAGTAGCCCCCAAGCTCTGGAATGCACTCCCTAAAAGATTTTGCTTAACACAAGACTATCTCTACTTCAGGAAGCAGGTAAAAACTTGGCTCTTCAACCAGGTCTTTAACAGAAGAAGAAATGATACCGGCTGCACATAGTATAGCAGGAAATGTTTATCTACTCCTACCCTAGCCAAGATAATGTTCAAGCACTTTTCGACTTACATTAGTACATAATGTCACTGCATCTCAAAAAAGATAAAGTGGAATTAGAAAAGGTACAGAGAAGGGTGATACTGTGTGCAATTCTGGTCACTGTGGAGAGAAATAAAGGGGTCTGTAGTGCAACCTCGCCATCAAGATGTGCTATCTTCCCTGTTTTGGTGATTTCTTTGAAAGATACCTTGTTCTCAACTTTGCACTTCTGAACGACTGTCAGCCTTCCCCCAGGTTCTAGTTTAAAAGTTGCTCTATCTCCTTTTTAAATGCAGATGCCAGCAGCCTGGTCCCACCCTTCTTAAGGTGGAGCCTTTCATTCCAGAATAGGCTCCTCCTTCCCCAGAATGTTGCCCAATTCTAAATATGAAACCCTCCTCCCTGAACCACTGCCTCAGCCACACATTGAGACTCCAGAGCTCTGCCTATTTCTTGGTCCCTGCGTGTGGAATGAGGAGCACTTCTGAAAATTCTACCCTAGAGATTCTGGATTTGAGCGTTCTGCCTGAGAGCCTACATTTGGCTTCCAGAACTTCTCTCCAACATTTTCCTATGTCATTGGTACCCACATGTACCAAGACAGCCAGCTCCTCCCCAGCTCTATCTAAAATCCTATCTAGGTGACACATGAGGTCTGACAAGTGACCAGGCCCAAGTGACCAGGCAATCCTCATATCTACCAGCCACCCAGCTATCTACATGTCTAATAAGCGAATCACCAACTACAACAACAACCCTAACCTTTCCCTCTTGTGCAGAAGCTCCTGGAGACACATCCTAGGTGCAAGAGGATATTGCATCTCCTGATGGGTTAGTCCTGGCTACAGGATTACTTCCAGCTTCACCAGGGTGATGTTCTCCTTTTAGAAGAGCTCCCTCCTCCAAGGTAGCACAGAAGCTGCCAGACTGAAGATGGGACTTCTCTACAATGTCCCTGTAGGCCTCCTTTATGTACCCCTCTGTCTCCCTCAGCTCCTCCAAGTCTGCTATTCTAGCTTCAAGAGATTGTACTCATTCTATGAGAGCTAGGAGCTGTTTGCATTGAACACACACATATAACCTCTCACCAGCTAGGAAATAATCATACATGTGACACTCAATGCAAAAGACTGGATAGCACCCCTCTTGCTGCTGGACTGCTGTCTGCAGCTTAGTATTATAGAGCTGTTTAAGATTTCTTAAGGTACTAGAGATACCTGGTGAATATAAAGAACCTTAAGATTATATGGTATAACATGTCATGTATTTGGTGTTTGCTTCTCAGAAACTAATTAAATGTAATAAAAACTCTCCTCTTTTTATCCTAATTAGAAAAATTGACTATAAATGAAAAGTTGAGCTAGGGGTTGCTGGGACCTCTGGAAGGGGTGGGGAATGAGGACTGAACTAGGCTTGCTGTGCCTTCTGGAGTCTATCTGTTAATGCTATGGCAGAACATTCAAGTTTTAAAACTATGGGGAAAAGGGCATGGGGACTAGTTAATAAAGTTTGCTTTTTCTTTTCTTTTTTTTAATTCTAACTGTTCTTATCAATAACCTACAATTCCTCTTTTAAATCTAATCTTTAAGTTACCAAGCACAGAGCAAAATAATGTCACTTACCCAGAGAGATGCCCTCTTCTCTCAGAACTTCTCAAAAAGAAAGTTAAGTAGGACCTTTCCTTTCTACATAGTTTGGATTCTAAGGAGACTGCTTGAAACAAACACTTTGAAACTAACCCAGTAATCAGATTGCCCTTAGTAACTTTTGCAAATATTCTATTTCCTCACACCTTAATTAACACCTAATTTAGGTCAGTAGCAGTGCTACCTCTCCAGCAGGCAAAGAACAGAAAATATCTTTCTTTTTGGACAAAGTTTGAGCCTTGCTACTATCCTTTGTAATATTTTTGGCTGTAATGTTTCTACCTCTAGAGAAAGTTTCAGTTTAAAACTATGGGGAGGAGGGCTGTACACTATGGAAACTAGTTAATAATGTGGGGGGTTTTTTTCTTTCTAAGACTGAACTAGGCCCTGCTGTGCCTTCTAGACTCTTATGTGTTAATGCTGTGGCAGAAAATTCAAGTTTTAAAACTATAGGGGAAAGGGTATGGAGACTAGTTAATAAAGTTTGTTTTTTCTTTTCTCTTTTCTCTTTTCTTTTTTCTTTTTTTTTAATTCTAACTGTGCTTATTAATAACCTACAATTCCTCTTTTAAATCTAATCTTTGTTACCAAGCATAGACCAAAATAATGTCACTTACCCAGAGAAATGTCCTCTTCTCTGAGAACAACTCTCTTTAACTAGTCTTTTATTTTCTTACTCCTGTTACTCTATCTGTCTAAATGTTCCATATTTGCTTATACCCTATGCTGTCTATTAAAATGTTTTATTGTGTATTGAGTTGGCATTGTAATGTAGCATACTATGCCATATTTTATATTGTTGTTTGAATATTTTTACTGCTGTAATTGACTATTATGTTTGACTTATTCTTGCTATACACTGCCTTGAGTAAATTCCTTCTAAAAGGAGGTAAATAAATCCTAATAAATAAATAAATATACTGTGTGGGGAACTGCACAGGGCTTCGGTGGCTACAAAAGATTGGCCTCCTAGTAATAAGCAGTGAACTCCACATCAGGTTCAAAACCAGTTTAATCTTCAGTAGCCTCACAATACACAGGTTAAATAAATACAAAACTGTGGTACAACGGTAAGTTCTCTTCATTTACCCTTTCGTAGGAGTCAATAGGTAAGCACAGAAAAAGAAGCTTAATCCATAGTCAGGAGCACTGACAAGGAATCCAAAAAAGTGCCTCACATAGCCAGCTGGAACTGAAACATAAACCCAGAGTATGAGCACAGGCACAGGAAACCAGGAATCCCGACCAGCTGGGAACTCAGGAGATCTATAAGGACCAGGAAACATAAGGAAGCACAGGTACTACATTTGAAGACCCAGTGCTGGTCCAAACCCTGTTCTAGAAGCTTGGCTCAGCAAGGCCAATCAGATAAGACACAGGGAGACAAATGGCTAGAAACAGGAGAGCTGTTATGATTGGGGTCAGAACCCCTCTCAAACTTACCTCTTTCCTGGGGGTCAGCTTCTTAGCTGGCTTCTGTTTCTTTTGTCTGTCCTTTCTGAGCTGGCTCTGTCTCTCTGTGCTGGCAGCTTCCAACAGCATGGGGTTAATTGTTTCACATTACTACAGCTGTGTGGGTGGACTGAGTTAGCTCTACCTCTCTTTGGGTGTACTGGCTTCAAGTGCTTCACGGTGTTGCATTGGTGTGGGTTGGGCCTCTCTGGGTCAGTGTGCTTTTGCCTAGGTCTAGGGAGTACGACATCATCAGGGAGGGCCTTGATAAGGAAGTGGTGTTGTTTCCTTCAGAGCCTTTGCAACGGTGATGTTTGCTTTAGGTAGGGTGGTGCAGTGTGCACTTTTGACTTTGTGTCTAGTTTCCCTGCTTGCTTTTGCTAAGGCCCAGGTTAGTGTTAGTGCAGTGTGCACTGGTGTCTGTGTGTTTAGCTTTCCTGCTTTTTCCCTTGTGGTTCCCCTGCTTTTCCCTCTTGGTTTTGGAAGCATTGCTGTGTGTAGGGCTTTGGAAGCTCTGTTACTGTTAGAAGTACTTCAGGGTTTGTGCTTTTGGGAGCATTGCAGTCTTTGCTGTTTGGGTTTTGGTGCTGTAGGAAGCACCTTGTTAGTTTTGTGTCTAGCTTGCTAGAGTAGTGCTTAGGAAGCTTGTTGGTTTTGTGTTTAGCTTGTTGTAGTGCTTAGGAAGCACCTGTTCTGCGTAGGTGTGTAGCTTCCCTGCTTTCCTTTGTAGTGTGTGGTAGCACTTCTGCTGTGTGTTTAGTGTTTAGTAGCACCTGTGTTAGCTTTGTGTTTAGTTCCCTGCTCTGTTAGTTTAGGGCTTAGGAAGTCCCTTTGTTGAGCAGGGCTTAGGAGCTCCTGTTTTGTATAGGGCTTAGGAAGTCCTTTTGTTAGTGTAGGCCTAGGAGTGCCCTGGTTAGTCCAGTTCCTTGGAGCACTGCTATCTCTTCTGTTTCCTGTCCTGGTCCCTGTGTCATCCGGTATCCAGTAAGTCCTGCCAGCTACTCAAACCCAGGAGCTCAACTCCTGGGGGGCTTAGTAGCTAAGTGCAGGTGAAGCTGTTTGGACCAGTCCAGTGTGCTCCAGTCCAGTGTTCCAGTCCGGGGAATTCCAGTCCAGTGTTCAAGTCCAGTGTTCCAGTCCTGTGTCCTCCAGTCCGGGGGATTCCAGTCCGTGTGTTCTGGTTGCTGGGCGGTGCCTGCAGTCCCTGCCGGTGCCGGTGTGCTTGCCCACCGTTGGTTGGTGGGTTTTGCCTGCTGCTGTCACTCCTCGTCAGCAGCCCAAGGGCTCACGTTTGCTCCAGAGCCCGGCCCCGCGGGCTCTGAACCTGAGAACCTGACAAGAGCACACCCATCCCTCAAGGAAATACATGAGATGGGGACACAGTTCCTCCTACAGACAGGAAGGCTTATGCTCAACACAGTTAATCAAAGCTGTCTGCTGACCCTGACATATACAAGTATGAAGCAACACATATCCATATAGATTTACTATTCAGACTTACCACATTACTAGGCATAGGGTTGGCTAGTTTCAAGATTGGTGTATTCAGAGCCATGGAATAGCTCAGGCAAACAGTGATCAGGCAACTAGTTTACTTATACATGATTCCTTCAACCCCCACCCCCGCAACTCCACCACCACCACTTACTACCCCTGAGAATTCAGAATGGCCCTAAGTGAATTCAAAAAAAGTTGGGCTTCAGGAATACATTATTAAATTAAACAAACAGTACAGACGTGAAAACAAAATTACAATACCCCAAAAATAAATTCCCACAACTAATTGTGTCAAAATCTCAAAAAGAAACAAATACTATTTACCTCAAATTATGATAAATGAGAGGAGGAAAAAGACCTCAGAGTACCAGTCTCATTCCAAATGCTTTTCAGATCTATGCCTTGAAAAGGACAGTAACTTCACTGGTCAAAAAAAAACACCATACAATAAAGCAAACTGCTTTTGAAACAAAACCTTTTTAAAGCCAAAGTGCAATTTCAATGAAAACTTATCTGAAGAGTCGGAAATAGTTCTACTGGCCATGGCCAGTATTTCACTTATGGAAACCGCATCAGGGTATTAGGACCATATCAATGAGCACAGTATTCAAAATAGTGCTTCGACTATCAAAGATAGCTTTTTCCTCCTCATATTTATCATAATTTGAGTTAAACAGTATTGTTTCTTTTCGAGATTTTGGTACAATCTGATTTGCCTTTACACATTGATGTCTGGTTTATACCATTATGAGTTCTCTACACCTGTTATGGTTCTATTTTTTCTAACTGTAAGGGAAGCACAAATATGCTTTCTTGAGCATTAATGACTCCAGTCATCACATTAGCCTTGTCAATTAGATATAGGGAAAGCCATAAGCGTTCCTATACACCCGTTCTTGGAGAGGGAACCATGAAATGTCTTGTCACCGCCAAATTCACTTAATTTCTTTATCTTTTTATTTTCCAGGTGTGTGTCTTGAATGGAAAAAAAGATCATCTTTATTGTTTCTTGTTCATTTCTTTCAAACAGACGTTTAATTTACTTTACAATTTCCATGTATATATCCCCCTTATTTGTATATACTTTTTCCCTTCCCTCACCCATAATTTTATATGTTGTTTTAACCATGTAAATATGTAGATAGGCAGCAGGTCCTTGCACATCTTCCTAAGCCCTCAGACATGCTGGTTGTGGGAAAGGCAGTATGCTGAACAAAGAGTAAACTCTAGTCTCCTTTGTTAAACTGTACAGCGCTGCGTAACCCTAGTAGTGCTTTAGAAATGTTAAGTAGTAGTAGTAGTAGTCTAGGCACTACCTAGGCACACCAGCTGGTTGGTATCAGACTGGTTGCTAGTGCGAGACAACACACCTTTACTTTGATTAGCTGCCTAATGGGTGTGGGTCTGCAAGGTGAAGCGGATATATGGGGCTGGGCTCCTGCTGTAAACTCTTTGGCACAGACATGGAAATGCTTAGAGTGGGCCAAATATGGTCAACATCAGTAGTGCTGCCCCTTCCTGGGGGCAACAACACAAATGTCTACCTATCATCTTTGTCAAGGGACAATTGTGATGGGAACTTGGTTCCAGACTCCAGCATGGAACTGGACTGGGGGCCCATCATGCTATCCCCAGTGCCTGCACATCTCTCTCAGACAGATTCCTTGGGCATCTGCTCACCACTTGAGGGGCCAGGATACCCCAGGACCTTGCAGGGAAATATCTGGCCTAATATCTCAGTTCAAGAAAGGCCCCACTCACAGATGCCCTATGGTCATAAGCTGGGAGAAGGGAGTGGAAGGGGAGACTTCAGTCATGTGTGCTTCCCCTCCCCCCCCCCCCCCCCCCCTCCAGTGTAAAACCTGGTAGCAGCTTCCATATACCTTACACCTGTGTCAGTTGCTGGAGAGGCCAACCTAAGTTCAACTGCTATTGCTGGCAGTGGCAGGCCATATCATATTCCCTGTCACCTCTTTTTGTAGTTTCTGGGGGCATGGCATAATGGTTTGGAGTGTGGCCTAGGATCCTGGGGGGGTTGCAGGTTCAAGTCCCACTGGAGCCTTCTTGTGATGCAGGGTACATTACAGCCCTATGGTTGAGCACTTTATATTAAGGAGGAGCTGTTCTGTTTGTGGACACTGAGGTCCCTTTGGAAACTTCTTGCCCCTGTCTTTAACCCCCCCCCCCCCCCCATTTTCCTTCTATAGTCTTTCACTTTTCCAGGGTTTGCCTAGTAGTGCTTAAACCACAGGGCATCAACAAGTATTTTAGAGAGTAGATGCACAGACTTTTGTATGCTTAATACAGACAACATTGTATTTGTAACCAAAATAAAACTGTCAACTATTTACAACTCTGTTTGTCCATGGGCTTCAGTGTTGTTGCAGCCACTGTTGCCTCTGTTCCTCACGGAGCATCCCGAGGTCCCTGTGTATTTCCCCTGAATGTGGCATAGGGCTCTCAGCCCCTGCTGCATGTCTCTGCACATGCCTGTGACTTGCAGCAGGAGCTGGGCTAGGAGGGCTGTCAGCCGGATTGGGGGGGCACACCAACAGGCATGGCAGCCGTTTGGGGGGGGGGGTCAAGCTGCTGTGAGCTCCTTCCCAGCTGCCTGGGGGCTCTCCCTCTGTCCTTTCTTCCCCCTCCAGTAAGGACATGTCCTTCCAGGGGTCCTCCTCCTCCTCCTCTATGGCCATCTGCTGGATGGGATAAGGCCTGACTATTCCCGGCGTACCTGTCTATACCAGTGCCTAAGCAAAACACAAATTGGTGGAGATAGGGTTCATGTGATGGGACTTCTTGAGATCACATACATAATTTTTTAATCACATGTTCAGCAATGCTCCTCACAAAGCCTGTGACAGATGGCAACAGCCAGATTAGGTGGGGAGCAGGCTAAGGTGGTAAGTATGCAGTACACAGGCACAGGTGCTGTGTGAGCTGAGGTAGCTATGGGGACAGAGGATGGCATGCTGGCTTTTCTGTGCAGCATGTGCACTGTTACTCATTTCAGCATTTACCCCCGGATTCTATATAGCATGCATAGATATCCGCGCCAAAATCAGTGCGAATTCTATAACAATGGGTGCAATTTAATTGGCTTAATAAGCTAATGAGCACTGATAACAGCACTTAACAATCAATAATGAGCAGTAATTGGCACTGATTAGAATTTAGGTGCACAACTCACTAAGCGTATTCTGTAATGATGTGCGCCAAACTTCTAATGTGTGCAAGCAAAAAGAAGCATGGTTATGGGTGGGGAAATGGGCATTTTGTAGGCGTTCCAAAATTTCCATGCCTACTAATAGAATATGGTCCAGTGCACCTAAAGCTATGTGCCGGGATTTACACCACATTTTTGTTGGTGTAAATGGATGCATGTTAAGTTAGGTGCTGAAATATCTACTAAGGGTATTCTATAATCGGCACCTAAATCTAGGCACCGATTATAGAATACGCTTAGCACTGATTTCAACGCCAATTTATTGGATGCCATAAATAGAATCTCCCCCTTAATGGTTAATGGAAGGGGCCCCATAATTACTCATCATTGGATATTCTGTACATTCTGATTTCTGCAATGGTTTGTTATTCTTTATAATGAAAACTCAATAAAATTAATTGCAACAAACAAAAGGCACTCACTTTTCCTGACCCTGCCTGTGTATGGTGTTTGCACATGAGTAGTAATGTGATCCTGGGAGACACTGCTTCACACTCACCTTTCCAGGCTGCTCCTTACAATCTCTGTGCCATGATAGAGATGTTGTGGGGTGTCAGGTGAGTCACAGGAGGACCAGGAGCTTTGACTCTTGCACAGAAAAAATTCGGCTCCCTTCACAGAGACATTGCTGTGCATACTGAGGAACTTCTTCAATATGCAGAGGTATATTTGCTGCAGATATTTTCGCAATGCGGGGACCAGTACCACCATCGCACATTTTGCATAGCGTATTTCCAATTGGCGGAGACATTTTTCTCAAGACACTTATGACGTTTGCGGTGCATCTTTTTATGAAATATTTTTGGTGTGTATTTTCAAATATCAGAAAACATTTTTTTGCTTCTTCCATTATGGATTCGTTTTTTTAAACAATTTCCCAATAAACATTTTTCCTTATTTGGATGGCATATTGAAAATGTCCCTCCACATCTCTGAAGCAGATGACTTCTAAAAAATTGTAGAACAATGTAAGTGAGCAAGCTGCTTTGTTCTTTATTTTTTGAAAGGCAAACTGAACTATACTAAACTTCAGAATCATAGCTCTACACAGTGCTTGAACTGTTTGTTACAACTCTTGTTTCCTGTGAATAATCATTTGGGTTAATTATTTTTCCATGAAAATAGGTCAGACCACTTTTGGAAGCAGCTTTCTTGAGTTGTCTAAAATTATTGGGAAGTGAATCACAGTATTGCCACTATTGCCACTAAGAGGATAAATACCATAGTGAGTTGATTTCATTCACAGCCCACTACAGTACACTAGCTATTAGCTCTTGTGAACTAAAAAGTCTAAACCTGATCAGAACTTCCCCCTCTTCCCCATTTATCACCCCTTTATCTACTTCCTGATACCAGTGGTTATTATATATCTTTGCAATCAACTCCATCTTTCTTTTCCCCTTGTGTATATAGCAGGTGAACTTCTATCATTTAGTCAAAAGTATATTGTTCTGTTCTAAGTCTACCCCTTACACTTTCCCCCCTTTATTACTAACCTGCTTTCCTTTCCCAGAGACATCAAGGTAGCTTTATTGGGTGTCATAGAGGTCATCTGTATCTTCCTACACACAGGTCATTTAATTAGACAGCTTCATTTCTCTTTCTCTCTATAAGTTGAAGGGAAGTAAAATCTTGTCTTTCGTCTGAGTCTCTTTTCCCTTATCACATCCGAGTAGGCCCCGTCAGTGTTGAGAATTATGAGATCCACTTCCTCTTGGAGTCTTGAGGCTTTCCACTTCCTTGATCTTCAAGTCTAAGATTGGGCAACCTGCGGTGTGCCATTCAATTTTATGCCAACCCTGAGACCATGGGACGTATACACAGAAAACATCATTAACCAGAGTTTTGGCAATCTTAAATACCGTATTTCAGAAATATTTTCAGAATAGCCATGTAAGCCAGATTTTTCCCATTGTTTTTAGTACTTATTTATCACAGAAGGTCTATCGAGCTCTGTGGATTTCTGTTTCTGACATAACGTAGGGTTACAGTCCATTAGAGATAGTACTGATATGTATGTGTCCCTCTGTGTATAATGGTTGCCCCCCTCTGTTCTAGTCCCTATGTTCCCCTATGTTTCTACTCATAGGGCCCGATCTTACAGCAGGACACTTATCTGAGTAATTCAAAAAGACACCTATTTTAAGCTATTTTATAAAGGCAGTTCAGAAACATATATGCCTTTAAAAATTAGGATCTCAGTGCCATGTTTTGCTCAAAACATCCAAAATCCAAATTACAAATATAGCCATTTTCAAAACAGCAATGCATCTATCTTTTTTTTTTTTTTCCAAAACTGACCACTTGCTAGATGTTTTTGTTCTGTGTGCTTTTATCTTTTTGGTCCATTTTCACAAAAAAAAAAAGTCCAAGTGAAAACACAAAATCAAGCTATTGGGATGTAGGAAGAACCAGCAATCTTACTAGGCTGGCCACACAGATATCCCAGCAGAGCAGTAGGGCACCCTAGGGGTCACTGCACTGGACTTCACCTAAAAACTCCCAGGTACACATCTCACCATTGCTCCCTTATGTTGTATAGTGAGCCCTCCAAAACTCACCAAAAAGCTACTGTACCCAACTGTACACCACTACAATAGCCCTTATGGCTGCAGGTATCACCTATATATGGGTACAGTAGGATTTTGTTGGGTTTTGGAAGGCTCACACTTTCCACCACAAGTGTAACAATTAGAGTGAATTATGGGCCTGGGTCCTCCTCTCTACAGCGCACTGCACCAACCACTAGGCTACTCCAGGGACCTGCTTGCTGCTCTAATAGGATTGGCTATAACATCTGAGACTGTCATAGAGGCTGATATGTACCCTTTCTTTTACATGTTTGGGGGTAGGAGGGGGTCAGTAACCACTGGGAGAGTAAGGAGGGTCATTCCTTTCTTCCTCCAGTATTCATCTGGTCATTTAGGGCACTTTTTGTGGCTTAGTCATTATTAAAATAGGTTTAGCTCACAATTTCTTAGTTTTAGTCCTGGATGTTTTTGTTCTGTTCCATTATGGCTGAAAAACATCTAGATCTTAGAAACTTCCAAGTCCCACTCTCAGAACACCTCCTTGAGATTTGGATGCACTGCAGACGAACTGCATAGAAAAACAGCTGGAAAATACTGATTTGGATGTTTTGGTGAGAAAACGTCCAAATGCTGCTTTATGCCACTTTTTAGACATTTTTCTCTTTCGAAAATGAGCTCCATAGTAACCTATGGAACTTTATATGTCTAAATTCTTTGAAAATGAGCCCCAAAGGCATATGTAGAACTTCACCACTGTTCTGAAGAAGGTGTGATTGTGTGCATATCCTCTATTCAGGTAGCCATATATTTTATAACATATTTGTGTTCTTTGCAATTCTGCCTCCACTCCACCACAAGCTATGCCCCTGGATTGTGTAAAAGTAGGTGCACTGTTTCTGTGTGTATACTTTTTATGCTCATATGTGGTTATACAATTTTATAAAAATCCTTTTTTTTTTTGCATATGAAACGCTTTTCATGCAGATAAAACTTTAGAAAATGACCTCCTTATAGTCCCCGAGTGGCTACTCAGTAGCTAGATACTATCTTCCAAATGTTCCAGATTCCAACCACACCATACTTCTCTAATAATTATTTTTCTTAAAGAGAGAAAAAAAAAATATATATATATATATATGTCTATCTTCCTACCATTATAAATTGGGTCAATTAATAGTTGAATTGCACTGCTTTGTTACAAGTGCTCCTGTTTCCTTCCTTCTCCTCTGCAGATTGCCTGTGTATTGACTTTTCCTGACTGTTTCAAGTCCTTTTCTTCAACCTCTGCTAAAAAAAATCATTGATGTGCTCCATATCATTTTCCTGCCCTCCATTCTATCAGTTTTTCACCTACCCCTCGCTCTCTCTTTTTTTTTTTTCTGAACTAGCAATGGCAAAGTCTTCCTACCCATTCCATTTTTTATATTCAGTACAAAAACAGCTTGCAATCACTTACAATCTATAATCATTATAAAGGTTCCATAAAGAGATATAAAACATCTGATTTCATGATTATATGAGGAAATATTAGGAGAGTAAGAGGAGGATTTTTACATCAAGATATAATTCCATAAAGGTCGCCAAAAATTGTGGGCACAAATTTAGGCACATTTCCGATTTGCAAAAGCAATTTAATAGAATAATAAGCCAATTAGTGTCAATCATTGACTTTTTAACAAACAATTATTGGCACTAATTAGATTTAATTGGGACTTACATGTATAAAGCTAGGCATGTGATTCACACTTTTTTATGCACGGTCCAAAAAAGGGTGTGTGGAAATGGGAGGGTCATGGGTGTTTCAGGGTGAAACGTGGGCATGGTTTTGAGTTACGCACTTAATTACAGAATACAGGTGCTCTGCCTGTAAATTTAAGTGTAGTTATTTGCACCACATTTTCATTGGTGCAAATGGCCGTGCCTAAATTTGCGCGTGACTTCTCTGCTTAAGCAGGTTATTCTATAAACCGTGCTGAACTTTAGGCACAACTTATAGAATACTACTTATGCGGGTATTTTTCGGCACTGACGTTTTAGGCACCATATTTAGAATTTAGCCCTTAATGTACACTTTTAATGTTTTTATTAAAATATAAAATTGATTTGGCATATGGTTTTACTCATTTTCTCATTGTATCTTATGGTAATATCAAGCCTCTTGTGTTTTGGACTAACCAAGGCCTCGGACATTTATATGTAGAAACACTAATCTACAGCTTATGAGACCAAGAAAAGTGATTTTTAACAAATATGGTCACCCTAAGTTCAGTATACGATCAAGTAGAGGATTTTGATGTATTATGTTAATGTTATCTTGAAATGTACCATCCCTAAAAAGGATCAGTACAGAAACTGATGTGCGTTGTAAAATTTCCTTATGGGAAGGAGGGTTGAGGTAATTTGATACAGCTCTGTTTAAAGGGTGATATATTATCCCACATTACTGCATGGTTGGTTTTGATATACTAAACCATTCTAATGATTCCCGACACGACAATGCCATTCACTTTGAACGGGCTTCGTTGGCATTGTTGTATAGAAATCATTAGCGTAGTTTGGTAATAAAAAGAATTTAAAATAAAATATATTCAATAAAACTTGGAATAATAAATATCAAAATAATACAGTTTTCAGATTCAATTTTTGTATTTATTTATTGGGATTTATTAACTGCCTTTATGAAGAGATTCACTCAAGGCAGTGTACTGCCGGTACAGTTTACCATAAAATTTACAATAGGAATAAAATGGGCCTTGCTGCAGATAACTCGTGCTAATCTTTAGTAAAAGACCCCCTTAAGTCCTTGAGCAATTCATCAGAGGAAGAAGGTACTCACATAAATGTAGAAAAAGATAATTCTAACTAAGTTAACTCAATCTTCACAAACATTTTTAGATACATTCACTGCAGTACAGAGTTCAATAGGGATCCCTCAACAGTTAGGGCCCAGACCCAAGAGGCAGCTGAGGAAACACGATTATATTTAATATTTTGTCTAAATCGTGAACTAAGGATCAACAAGAGGTGTTATCTATGGGTCTATCTTTTGTACCTACTCAACATTATGACCCATTTGCTATGCATCAGTATTTGTATAATGTTTTTTAAAAATTAAGGTTGAAAATGTATTTTGAGAAAAACGATCAAGAGGGTAATAAATGTAAGGAAAAAACACAATCTTTTTCACAAGAGTATTATTCACCAGGACCCATAGACACAATGCTAGCAACATTTCAATAATGGGTGTTGAGGGACGTGCAAGATATGGAACACAGAAAAATTTTTACATATGGTAATTTATCTAAAGATCAAATAAGAGCTTTAAAATAACTGCAGGAAGATGAGACTGTAGTAAATTTATGAGCAAACCAAGGAGGGAGGATAGAAGCTAAGGATAGAACACAATATTTTAGAGAAGTTGAGAAACAATTAGGGGATAGGTCCTTTTACCAGATATTGGAAGAAGATCCTACTCAGAAATATCAATCAAATGTACAGACCTTATTAACCATGGCTAATTATGCAGGTACAATAACTGGTAAGGAGTATAAATATCTTTTTAGACAATTTCCATCTATTCTGAAGATTTATTTTGTATCTAAAATACATAAAAAATGTTTGGGAACTCCCCAGGGCATCCCATTGCTAATGGTAGATGTTCATTACTAGAGCTATTGTCCCAGTATTTGGATTACTATTTGTGATCAGCTATATATTCTACCCATTTGCTACAGATGTTACATCAGATGTGAATTTCAGAAAATCAGTCTGTTACTTTAATTACATTAGATGTGAATACGCTTTACACTAACATCCCTCAAAGATCAGCATTATCGATGATATACTAAACATTAAACAAATTGGAAATATCTTTACAACAGTTTTTTTTGTATAAAATAGCAGGATTGCTAATTACTAAAAATTAGTTTTGCTTTGAGGAGAGATATTTTCTGTAGATAAAAGGAGTTAACATGGGGGTTACAGTAGCCCTGATGGTGGCGTTTTTGTATATGGCTTTATATGAAACATCAAATTTACTTCTCACATTGGAGGTCATAAAACAGAATTTTTGGACATAAGTATACATTGACTTGGGAGAATTTCAAACTATGGCTTATCACAAGAAGACTGATAGGAATACTCTTCTCCACTACAAGAGCCATCATCTTACCCTTTAAAAAAAATAGTATACATACAGGTCAATTTTTACATATTTGGAGATTATGCTCTGAAAAGGAAGATTTTTTGAATCAAGCACAGGAAATGAAACGTAGATTTAATCAAAGAGGGTATCCATACAAAGTAGTGCAAAAAGCTTTTAAAAGAGCATTTAATATTCATAGATCATGGTTGTTTTATCAAACTGAGAAATATGAAGAGGATAAAATGACATGTGTTTTACCTTATGTTCATTCTGCCAATACGATACAGAATACAGCAGTTCAAATTGTCCAATTTTGATAGGATCGCTTCCAGCTATTTATCATTACACTGGTTGCTTATTGAGGCTAGAATCTATTTCAAATTGGCATGTTTTCTCTTTAAACTTCTACATGGCTTGGCACCAGACTAGTTATGTTCACATTTTATATTCATTTATGCTTTGAGAACAAGATGCACTGGTACTGTAGGTTATTCTTTCCCATCATCAAAAGGTAAAAAGAGATTACATCTCTTTGAATTAGGGTTGGCATTTCAAGCGGCAAGATTATGGACTATGATTTCATCTATGTTTAAATTTTCTCAGTCCTATATTCTTTTTAGGAAAAATTTGAAAACCCTCTTGTTTCAGAAATATGTATCTCACACTAATTACTGATATCACTAATTATTATTTTTTCTTAATTATTGAATTCTTCCCAGTTAAATGAAATTGGCTTCTTAAAAAAATTGTAACCCGCTCAGAACTGCGAGGTAAAAGAGGGCTAGAAAAATGATTTACCATTACCATTTACCATATGGTGAAAGAAATAATATGTAAACATTGGCCAATGTTAAATCTACCTACAGGTTTTAAGCCATTACCCCGATTTGCATACACATGAGGACAAAATTTGGTAGAAAAGCTATCAATAATTATAAAGGCAGAGAAGAGGAGGGTAATCATAGCAAATGCAAAGGTTGTACGTATTGTCAGCATGACATTGAAAATCAGTGGACACAAATTCCGAATCAACAAACGGATAAAATTTTTTATTTAAAATCAAGAACAGATTTTGATTCACCATATGTCATATACGCCATTCAATGTCCTTGTGGACTATGGTATATAGGTCAAACAGTTAAAAAAAATTAAACATTGGTTAGCTCAGCATTTGAGCAATATCACGTTAAAGAAAAGTGAAGCCCCTGTGCTTTAGTGGCACACTGGCTTTCAGCACAGCATGATATTCAAGATTTCAAGTTCATCGTGTTGATTCAAGGATGGAAGTGATATAATGCAAAAGATGTTCCAATGGAACAAAGCTTGATATTTGAGTGGAGAACGATGGTTCTGTTTGGGTCTTAATAAAGAGGTAGAGTGGCCAGGAAGCTAAAAGTGTGGCATATGATACCGGTATATAAACAAATGGGATTTAGTAGTGCACATGCATCGGCGTCTTGAGAGCATAGGCGCCATTGCTCCCTCTTCTGGGTAGAGGTCCACTCTGGTTTTGTGGTCAAAAATTAATACAAGCTATATGAGGTATATGGTTGTAGATATAATTTTCAGAGGGTTTAGTGAAGTTTTGTGATAACCACGGCTCCCTTGTAATATTAATTTGTATGACTGTAGATAACCCCCTAATGACACCATGAACGAAACACAGAACTGTGTTGAGTTTGACAAAGGATCATAGTTTTAAAGAGCTGGGAAGAATCAGGTTTGATAAAATCAGTTGATAATGGAGATGGAAAGAAACCAGATGGAGCGGAAGGTTAAAACATTTTGAAGAAAAATAACTTTGTGATGTTTTATTAAGTGGTTTGAAAATACACTGCGTATGATGAATGGAGATTGCAAGTATTGGATGATTACAAAGATAACTGATAAGAACGAGAATTGAAGCAGACTGTTATTTAGGAGTATTGATCAAATATTTAACATCTGTTAGCAATATATTTCATGTATACATTTTTGAGGGAAGACTAGGTAATTTGGTAGTCAAAATATATTGTTTAAAGGAAAATAAGTTCTACTCATGTAATTAGGAAAGTGAGGAAGTATGATTGTATGGTGTGAAAGGTTAAGGTATGTATGTTAAGTGTGTAAGAAGTATATGAAAGGTGAGCTGTGGAAGTTTGTGAATTGTTTTAAATGAATAATGAAAAAAAGGTTAATTTTTGTATTGATATTGTGGTAGTTACTTGGATTTTATTAAATTTATTTATTTATTTATTATATTTGTATCCCGCACTTTCCCACTAAAAGCAGGCTCAATGCGGCTTACATAGTAATAGGTAACACAGAAGTTTGTTATGTAAAGTAGGAAATTAAGTATAACATAATAGAAGGATGGATGGGTAGTAAATGGATGGGTAGGTTGGTAGAGACAGGTGATAGAGAGAGGAGGGTAAGGTGGGAGATAGATTCTGGGTCAATGTCATTTTCTCTTCAGTATATGTAAGGTAGATGGGTTCATGAGATTAATCTGGGTCTTTTGGGTAGGCTTGTCTGAATAGATGGGGTTTTGGTGCTTTTCTGAATGGTAGGTGGTCATGGATTGCTCGGATAGGTCTAGGGAGAGTGTTCCATAGACGGCTGCCCAGGAAGGAGAAATTGGATCCATAATAAGTTTTGTACTTGAGACCTTTACAGCTGGGGTAGTTCAGGTTGAGGTACTTTCGTGAGGATACAGACATGTTTCTTGCTGGAAGGTCGACCAGATTTATCATATAGTTCGGAGATTTTCCGTGTATTATCTTGTGGATTAAAGTCTGGGCTTTGAAATTGATACGTGAGATCTTTAAGTCTGTCCCCATATGCTAAAACCATAGAACATTTCAGTAGCCCCCTCTGGACTGACTCCATCCTGTTTATAGCTTTTTGAAGGTGCAGCCTCCAGAACTGTACACAGTACTCTAAATAAGGTCTCACCATAGACTATTATTGACATATTATCACTTTTTTTTATTTTTTATTCATTTATTTGTAATTAACAAGCATTACATCTTGTATTTAGAAACACAGAAAGGCAAAAAAATTATAGAGGAAAAAACAAAATACATTTTTATATTCTTCCTTAGACCACAAAACAATGGGGGAAGGGAGACGTGTCTGTTAAAGAAATAAAGAAATAACATAGTCTTATATAATAAGAAATAATAAAGAAAATGGCCTGGCTCATTAATCCACCATAATAAAGATTAATCCGTTGTTAAATTTTTACACTGGGGGTACATTGAGGACCCGCTTTTGTTCCAGGAAAGATTTTAGCTGATCCGACTCAAAAAAAACATACTTTACATTAAGATACTTCACTATGCATTTACAAGGATAGGATAGCAAAAAGGAGGCTCCAATTGCCCTTGTCTCCTCTCTTAACGCTAGGAATAACTTTCTCCTATCTTGAGTAGTTTTAGTTACGTCTGGATAAATCCAGACCCTGGATCCACAGAAAAGTTTCATTGAATTTTTAAAGTACATTTTTAGTATTGCGTTAAGATCTTGTTCAAAAACTAGTGATATCAATAAAGTCTGTCGATGTGAGACTGCTGAAAAAGACTGTTCCAGAAACGCCGAAAGATCTTGTGATTCCTGGTTATTCTCTTGTGGTTTCACTTGATTGCTTATCTGCTTCAATTCTCCCTCTTTATTTTTAGGCAAAGGAACATAAAAAATTTTATTAACTGGAGGAATATGAGAGGGGGAATATTGTAGATTTTCAATCAAGTATTTACGAAACAGTTCCATCGGACTCAAGCCAATTATGACAGGAAAACTTAGTATCCTTAGATTCAAACGCTTATTAAAGTTTTCAAGTTGTTCAATCTTTCTCAAAGTCATCAATTTGTCTTTAATCAAAACATTGTTAGTCAGTTTCAGCATCATTATTTCTGTTTGAATCGAATCTATTTTTGAAGTAGTGTCTACTTTAAAGTTATCCATAGCTTCAGTTAAGACATCAACTTTACTTACAAGCATGGAAGTCTCTTTTACCATGTTCGCTACAGTTTGAGTCAGTTCTTGAATAGCGGTCCAGATCAACTCCAGTGTAACCACCTGGGGAGCTTGCTGTTCCACAGTTGTTTTCTCGGTCCGCTTTGGGGTGGAGCCGCCACCTGCAGATCCGCCGCCTTCGACTTCCGAAGCGGCTAGATCCGACATCCACTGCCGACTACGAGCTGGACAAGGTGGTTGATTAATATCCGGCGGGGACAAAAAGATCTCTGAGCCCAAGTGAGCCGTCGCTCCTTCGTCGGCGCTCACAGCGGGCAAACTCTCACCGGAGTTAAACGTGGGCTTTGTTGTGAAGCGATCCAGCGTCGTCTGAACCGGCGATGAGGTAAGAACCAATGGCGGATGGCTCTTTACCACGGCTTTCCTCTTTGTATGAGGCATTTTTAGAAAAAAGAAACAGGTTTTAGGTATAAGTCCAGAGAGCTCGAGCGCACACACTCAAAGCTGAGCCGCCATCTTGGACATGCCCCCCATCACTTTTTTCCTCCTGGCTATTTCTCTCCCTATGCACTCAAGCATACTTCTAGCTTTCACTGTTGCCTTTTTTACCTGCTTAACCACCTTAAGATCATCAGATACAATCACCCGTGGATCCATTGTTCCTGCTAACCTGAGCAACAGTCCTCCACCTACAGTCCTACCAGTGGGGGGGGGGGGCAGTGGCGTACCTAGGGTAGTTGACACCCGGGGCTGGTCATTTTTTAACACCCCCTCCAAAACCCAGTACTAGGCTTACCGAAAATACAAAACACTCAGGACCTATAGAGTAATTCTACCATACCATAAGCAGTAATTTCTACGAGTCACACAAGGAAAGGAAAGCATTTTAAACACTACAGTGAGCACTAGAACCAGTGGCATAGCCAGACCTGACATTTTGGGTGGGCCCAGAGCTAATATGAGTGGGCAATATATATAGATAGATAGAGAGAGAGAGAGAGAGAGAGAGACATGAGTAGTGTTTCTTGGGATACTACAAAATAATGCCTTAGAATGCACTTGATGATGGATTTCTAAGTATTCTGCCCAACAGCTGCCCTGCATCAACATAAACCACTAAATTAAGCTAGCTTGGCACTATTACAATTTATTATTGGGGAATTTTTGGGTGGGGATGGGCTCCTCATTGCCCTAGGCACGCACTGGCAGTGAAACGTCTACCCCCCCCCCCCCCCATCCAGAAGCCCACTACCAGACCACAGCCATCATTTTGATAACTAAAGAGTGATCAAAATGCTGGCAGGTCATGGTGGTGGGCTTCTGGGTGGGGGTGGGCTCTTCACTGCAGGGCAAAAAAAGGTATATTTTAATTAAATATATGCATTTTTTGCCCTAGGCAGTGAAGTGCTTACCCCACCCAGAAATTCCACAACAATAATTTTTAATAGTGCCCACCAGGCCCCAGCTAGCTTAATTTAAACAAAAATTACATGATGATAAAATTATGATGTTAAAAAAAAACAAAAAGCAGTTACAATTTTATTACCTGCTGCTGGGCTGGCAGCTGCTGCTGCTGCTTGGCACTGGCAGTAAAGTTACCTGGGCCTGGGGCCGAGACAGGATCCGATTCTCGAATGATCTCTTCTGTTCTTCTCAATTCAAAGTCTGGAAGACCACCACCTTTCCAGGGAGGGCAGGCAGGGCCAGGCTGAGGCTCGCACAACCCTGCATGCGTTCATGTGGCCATGTGCACCTATTTTTTTAGCCTGCCCTCCCTCAGACCACGTCACGAGCGAGCGGAGGAGCCAAGTGGAGCGAGAGCGAGGCTGAGAGCATGCCGCCGCGCACAGCCACATCCGGGTCCGCTACTGCGTAGGAGGACAGAATCTGTGTAGATAACCACGAGTGCAACGCACTCTCTGCCTCTAAGCCCGAAGGTAGGTGGGCTGGGCTGAATCTGATTGATCGGAGCCCTGAGCGCGTGTGCCCGCGACCGTGACGTGACATACGCTAGGCTGTGTGCGCTTGAGTGGTGGGCGGGCCTGAAATCGGAGCCTGTGGAGACTCAGAGAGGACAGATAGCTGCCAGAGCGCCGCGGTGCCGTCTCTCTGTCATCAGGTTAAGCTGCTGCGCTCGCTGCTGCTGCAGTTGTGTGGCGCTCGGGTGGGCGGGCCTGGGCTGAAATTGGATGGGCCTGAGCCCACCCGGGCCCACCCGTAGCTATGCCCCTGACTAGAACATCAATTCACCTATTGTAAAACAAAACCAGACAATAATATAGATCGTCGATCCTGCACAGTCAATGCCAACTGAAAGCCATGGCATTGACTGTGCAGGATTGATGATCTGTATTATTCTGTCTGGTTTTGTTTTACAATAGGTGAATTGATGTTCTAGTGCTCACTGTAGGGGTGGTAAGGAGATGAATGAGAGGAGGATAGTAAATACAGAGTATAAAAATTGGTAATGGGGGTAGATAAAAGATGGAAAGGGAATAGAAGGCTAGGGAAGGATTGAGATGGGAAATGGGAGAAGAGAGAAGGAGATGGAAAGTTGATAGGTAGGTGAAAAGTAAAAAGAAGAAGTGTGAGAGTGGGTGAAATTTGAGTGGACAGAGAGGGAGGAAAGAGCTAAAAAGGAAAGATCAATATATCAGAGATAGGTGTAGTAGGGGAAGGAAACAAGACAGGAGAAGACTGGAGAAAGGAGAAAAGACAAACGGACAGCAGCCACTGGAAAGAGAATTAGCAGAAAACAC
This sequence comes from Microcaecilia unicolor, assembly GCF_901765095.1. Taxonomy (NCBI): domain Eukaryota; kingdom Metazoa; phylum Chordata; class Amphibia; order Gymnophiona; family Siphonopidae; genus Microcaecilia; species Microcaecilia unicolor. Next base: position 476,172,071 of record NC_044033.1, on the reverse strand, counting down.
ACAGGAAAGCAGAAAAGAGAATCTAGAAAGAATAAACTGTCCAGAAAACAAAGGTAGAAAAAGTATTTTATTTTGAATGTATTAATTGGAGTACTTTAGCTTTGGGAAATGTGCATAGCAAATGTATTTATATAAGGGGCAGACTGACCATTCAGGCATGAACATTCATACAATAAGCACATAGTAATAAAAAGAACAGATGTAGAACAGTGATCTGAGTAGGGTGGGATGGGATGGGGGGGGGGGGGGTCAATGATCTTTATTGTCCTGGGGCCCCAGATCACTGTCAGTCTGCCCCTGGAGGATAGTGAAGTTTCTAGAATCCAGTGGAATGCAGGATCCAAGGTTACAGTTTTACTAGAGGCAGGTCTTATCAAACAAATCTGATCAAATTTCTTTGACTGGGTGACCAGTGAGTTGATCTTGGGAAAGCTCCAGATGTGGCATTGTTGAATAGGAAGGGAGCAAGGAAGAGGCAGTCAAGGGCAGTAGCTGTCCTTGTTCTAGGACGAGGAAGGTCAAATTCTTGTTCTTCTCCTTTGGGAGAAAAGGAGCATTCCTTTAAGTGAAGCAATGAAGGGTGAGAATAAGTTCCAGGAACAGCCCAGCTACAAGAGGTACTCTAGAAGGTTACTTCCCAAGACCACAAAAGAAGGATACTTGTCTGGGAAACTGGAAGCAGCAACCAGGTAGTGGGACATTAATAAAGGTAAGAGGATAGGACTTCCGAGAGGTTTCCTTAGAATAGCAGACCATCCTGAGAAGTATACTGAAAGGTCAAGCATGTGCCCTTGAGTCAAACTGACTGCCGGTGACCACCCCTTCCCCCTTTTCTGGTTTTCATGGTATGATACAGGAGTGGTTTGTCATTGCCTTCTTTGCAACATGAAGCACCACTATGTTGCTGCTGCCCAATATTGGGTGGGGGGGGGGGGGGGTATGACCCAGACTGGAAATGGTGCCAGAACATGCCCAGCATCAGACCTAAGGCATGGAGGACTTGCCCAAGGCCACAAAGAGCTGCTGTGGAATTGAACCCGGCCTTTGCTGATCCCAACCCACTGCTCTAACAATTAGGCTACTCCTCTGCTCTGTCATTGCATTTAGGCACCATTTTATAGAATAACATGAAGCCAGAATTTTGGCTTTTATATTGGCACACACACACACACACATGTAATTGCTGGTGCTCACCTAAATGTTGACATTCTCCTTATAGAATTACTCCCTAGGGGGGTCTTTTACTAAAGCTTAGCTCGAGTTATCTGTAGCAGGGCCCATTTTATTCCTATGGGCCCTGCTGCAGATAGCTCAAGCTAAGCTTTAGTAAAAGACCTCCCTAAGTGAAAATCATGCATCCGTGGATCAGAAGGTACACTACTATTGGCAGAAATTTTAATGAATTAGATAAATGGTTCCAAAGCTTTGGGTGGAGGAAAGGATTTTTCACACAGAGCTACCAAGATACCCAGTTCTAGGAATGGTTTTAAGTTTACATCCCAAATCAGTGTTGGATTTATAGTCCCTGATCCCATCCGTTGAAATCAGTGCTGCGGGTCCCATAATGCATTGAGTAGGCAGAAATCCAGAACTGTCCTAAAACCTCCCTTCTAGAACTGGATAACTCGGAAGCTCTGCCCACAGTGTGGATAGGCCCACAGTGAGAATGACTGTACAATGCCAGTTCCCTTGTAGGAAACTAGGTTAAAAATAGGAAAAGACTCATCACTCTGTAGCCTGCCTAGAAGCCTGTTCTAACTGTGCTAGAAGCCCAAAGGAGGAAGTGGAAATTGCAAACCAAAAGAAAAGAAAAATTTCCTCTGAGATAAGTACTAGGCTTGCTGATTAGGCCCTCCAGTCATCTGTATATATGGCACATATGGGCCATCTGACAAGCAATTTGAACAGCTGCTCTTTCTAGCTGCCCTGTTTTACAACTGCGTAGGCTCACATTTTCTACCTCAAAAATACACTTTATTTTTAGTTGCTTTTTAAAAAATGTTTGAATAGTGACCTGCTATGTCAGAGTAACAGTCCCCTCTGTGGTTTCTAATTACATAAAAAAAGATTTTTCGACAGTGCAGCCAGCAAAAGCCCTAGGCCCCTGCACATATCACTCCATCAGCTGTTACTGGTGCTTACGTTGGAATTCTGCAGACGCAAAACAATGAATGAGAGGCACAGATTTAGCTAACCGTTCGCCGCCTATTAGAATCCCAAATGTGCAGGCAACAGTTCCAATCATTTGTTTTACAGACAATTACTTTTTTTTTCCTACATGCCATCGCTATGCCTAAGCTGACATGTTTGATTTATTGCTTTTAATATCTCCTCAAAATGCTCTTGGTCACCGTGGACACTCCATTGATTTTGAGAAAGCCACTTCATTCAATGTGAAGCCACTTTAATCCAAGGAATCATTTTTTTGTTACATCAACAGGAGCAGTGGAAACATAACCGCAATAATGAGAATATTAAAATAATGTTTGTCTCTGTGTTTTGCCAGCCACCATTTGCATAAACACAATTTCAGAGGCTTTAAGAAACTTGCTAATACGTTACAGTCTAATAACCAATTTGTATGGTCCCAGACCAGCTATCTAGGACATTTAATATAGTCCACAGTAATGCTTCCAAATAAAGGGTGACCTGCCATGAGAAAAAAATAAGTCATTTACCATCTAAAGAACTGAACCTACATAACAGGGATCGAAAAAGAGATGATTTTTTTTTTAAGGCTTATAACATGTCAATAGCTACACAAACTTCAGCAAAGTGAAGAAAGCAGGAAGAGAACTGAATTCGTGGAATGCTCTCAGGCTACAAGCATATTAACAGAGAATTATATTCTGCTTGGGTTTTTCTTATTTTGTAGTATGCCGTTTGCAATGTTCAATTTAAGATGGAATGAAAAGGCTCTAGAAGGGCAGCCATCTCTATTTCCAAACACTGTTAATAGGCAACATTCACATGCTGGAGTGCCTCGAGCTTTCAGTGAGCTCTCAGGATTATAGCTCCTTAGCTAGGGAACTGTGGCGGAATCTCTTTGCTGAGTCAGCTCCCTCACTTCTAGAAACAAGCGTGAAGCATTTTCTTTTAAAAATACAGCATAGATGTGCAGTTCTGTCAGGGCACACTCAGAGCTCCTCAAGGCAGTAGCATGTCTCTTGTGGGGGATGACTCATCCTAGGCTTCCCACAATGGAACAGTGATAGCATTTCCCGACCAAAGTAGACTCCCTTTTTCATGTGGTAGTCAGTTTGCAGAATGGTGCACCAGCAGGTGATTCATAAGGCTGGATCAGGGTTTGGAACTCCAAAAGAGTGGCCATGCCAAGTCTCCTTGATCTCACAAGGCTGGAGCTCTAGATTGAAGAAGATCTGACAGGCCTAGCATGCCTTAGTGGCAGAATTTCTATTTTAGTTCAGAACGCTTCAATTCCTGAAATGCAAATGGCCCTCTGAACTTGTTCTCACTCAAAAACCCCATCTAAATTGCAAGATTAACTTCAAATAGAGCAGAGAATTCCTGAGGGACTGCTGACAGTGGAAGTTGTTTTTGCTGGTGGATGCGCAGGACATTGAATATTGGTTGGCTGAGAAACTGTATCTCAAAGCTTGCAAGACAGGAAAACAGCTAGAAACTGTAAAGAAATTAATTCTGTTTGATAAGTTCTAGAAAAGCATGACTATAAATAAATACATTTTGTGAGAGCGTTTTAAATAAACTAATTTTGTGTCTGTAGGAGCGATTAAGAAGGTAATTCTATATGTAGGCCCCAATATTTAGGTACCAACTATGTGCATAAATGACCAGAACACAGGTCCTTGTGGTCAAAATACTGAGAAGAATTATAAAACAATCTAGGAAATTAAGTTGAAGTTCAGGTAAAATAGTTTGACATTCATTTGAGAGGACCTAACAAAGATTTGGGTTTCCTATCACATTATAAACCATAAAATTATACTTCTTGTCACCTTTGGGCTCATTTTCGAAAGAGAAGGACGTCCATCTTTCGACATAAATCGGAAGATGGACGTCCTTCCCCCAGGGACGTCCAAATCAGTATAATTGAAATCCGATTTTGGACATCTCCAACTGCAGTCCGTCACAAGGACGGCCAAAGTTCAAGGGGGCGTGTCGGAGGCATAGCAAAGGCGGGACTTGGACGTGCCTAACACTTGGACATCCTTGACCAATAATCAAAAAAAACCAAGGACATCCCTGACGAACACTTGGACGTTTTCACCCAGACCTGTTTTTCTTATGACTAAGGCACAAAAAGGTGCCCAAAATGACCAGATGACCACTGGAGAGAATTGGGGATGACCTCCCGTTACTCCCCCAAGTGGTCAGTAACCCTCTCCCACCCTCAAAAAACATCTTTCAAAATATGTCATGCCATCCTCAGATGTCATACTCAGGTCCATGACAGCACATGCAGGTCCCTGGAGCAGTTTTAGTGGGTACTGCAGTGCAATTCAGACATGCGGCACAAGGCCCATACCCCCTACCTGTTACATTTGTGGAAGGAACAGCGAGCTCTCCAAAACCCACCACAAACCCACTGTACCCATATATAGGTGTCCCCCTTCACCAGTAAGGGCTATGGTAGTGGTGTACAGTAGTGGGTAGTGGGTTTTAGGGAGCTCAGCATAGGTTCTGTCCTTCAAACGCTAGTCAAAAACTGTATTACGTTAGTCCAATAAAAAAACAGGTTGATCTTCTTATTTTCATTTTTGTTTAGTTTTGCTTTGTTTCTATTTATTACCTTTAAAGTGGACTAACAAAGCAACCACTTTACCCAATTAAGTGGTTAGGAGGGAAAATTTTCACCAGAGTCAATTATAAATTCACATCAAAAAGTGAGCAACCCTAACCTTAGCATTAGATTAGTTGTAGGCTATCCATATTGTCATGCTTCAAAATCTTGGGTGATATTCAGACAGTCTACTACCAATAGGGGAAATTAGTTAAACTCAGAGTATAATATTTCATCAAGATAATACTAAAGTACTCCAACTCAATTATTAATATTTTCTTTAATGAAAAAAAATGCGCATTTATCATTCATATACAAAAATGGCTCCAAAGGAACTCTGCCTAACAAACCTTTCACACCATGAAATCATCCACATACATCCAGTCTCAGCACTTTTCTTATAGTCATATTTTGTTTATAAAGTGACTAATTTACTAACTTGATAATTACTGCTGTACGAACTAACACTCTACAATGCATACATCACAGATAAAGTTACCCTACTCCATGTAACAAATAGCCAACATAAAGTTTATCTATGTATAAATCCGCCAGTAGAGTCAATATTGTAAAGTTTATTTCAGCAACAAAAGACGACAATCAATTTGTTTCCGATGGAGGAAGTTCAACTTGCAGTATTGTAGGACATGGCCCCAAAATGCCCACAGTAACCAGTTCAAACTCCTGCAATTCATCCAATCATCACCAGAACATAGCTCAGATTGAATATGCTGCTAAACTCCATAGATGAATGCAGTGCCAGGCTTGAAAACAGCTTCTGATGGAAACCACTTTACATAACCATTCCAATTATGTCATATCCCTCTAGTTCCTCTCCGACTATGTCATATCCCTCTAGTTCCTCTATGCGAGACCACATTTCGTTGTTTACTTCATCAGGAGGAACAACATCCAGTCCCTTCTGGGACAACCATCACGGCAAGACTCTCCCGGACTTCAGACCAAATCCTGTGACAAATATAGTAAAGAAGTATCGGTAAATAGGTTGGGGTGATTCAGACAAAATGTTAAGGTGTGATCATGTGTCGGGGTTGAAAACTGTCCATTTCCTGATTAAAATACCATATTTCATTATTCGGTGTTTATGTCAGATACTGTGAACAGGTGAGTTTTAGTTTTTTTCGAAATTCTAGATGATTATTCGTGGATTTCAGGCATTTTGGTAGAGAATTCCAGAGCTGTGTGCATATGTAAGAGAAACTTGACGCGTATATTGATTTATACTTCAGGCTTTTACAACTTGGGAAGTGAAGAGTTAAGTACGTTCTGGCTGATTCAATTGTGTTTTTAATTGGTAAGTCAATTAGTTCAGACATAAAGCTCGGAGCTAGACTATGTATTATTCTGTGAAGAAAGGTACAAATCTTGATTGGTAGCCAGTGTAGCTTTTCCCGGAGGGGTTTTGTGCTTTCAAATTTAGATAAGCCTGGCTGCCATATTCTGAGCAGTCTGTAGTTTCCTTAGGATTTGTTCCCTGCAACCCGCATATACTCCATTGCAGTAATCGACATGTGTTAATACCATTGTTTGAATCATGTTGCGAAAAGTTTCCCTCGGGAAGAATTGTTTTACCCGCTTGAGTTTCCACAATGTGTGGAACATTTTCTTTGTAATGGCGGTGGCTTGGTTCTTTAGCGTTAGGTTGCTGTCAATAATAATGCCAAGGATTTTCAGGTTATCTGAGATTGGAAGTGTGTTCCGGGGTATGTATGGCTTTGGGGTAGTTTGTAAAATGTTGAGAGGAAAGAATAAGGCATTGTGTTTTTTCTTTATTGAGTTTTAGTTTGAATGTCATAGCCCAGGTATCCATTAGGCTTAGGTATGTATATTGTGACATCATCCACATACAGAAAAGGGTTAAGGCCTTGATTGAAAAGAGACTTGGCTAAGGGGGTCATCATTAGGTTGAAAAGGATGGGTGAGAGAGGTGAACCCTGAGGTATTCCGCAGTCGGTTTCCCAAGGTGGAGAGATGTTGGAGTTTGACTTTACTTGATATGACCTTGTGGTTAGGAACCCCTTGATCCATTTGAGTATATTCCCTCCGATTCCTATCCTGTCGAGTATACTTAGTAGTATATTGTGGTCTACCATATCGAATGCACTAGACATGTCGAATTGAAGTAGGAGGATGTTTTTACCTGGTGCAATTTCTTGCTGGAATTTGGCAAGGAGAGATACCAGTATAGTTTCTGTACTATGGAGAGGTCTGAAACCGGATTGTGATTCATGAAGTATTGAGAATTTGTTGATATACTCTGTGAGTTGTTTGGCTATGATACTTTCCATCAATTTGGTTGTCAGTGGGATGGATGCAACAGGATGATAGTTGGTGATATCATTTGATTTCTTCTTGGTGTCGTTTGATAATGGTGTAAGTAAAATGTTGCTTTTGTCCTAGGGGAATAAGCCTTGTTGGAAAATGTTATTTGGATGGGATGTAAGATCTGCAATGAATCGGCCAGGTGGTGATTAAATAGTTGGGACATGCGTCGAGTTGACAATGAGCAGATGAGAGTTTTCTGGTTACCTGCTATAAAAGATAGATGCATATTTACAGACTAGCACAACATCGGTGGTTCCAAAAATCTGTCCTGAGGGAACTCGAGCCAGTCAGGTTTTCAGGATATCTGCAATAAATATTCATCAGTTAGATTTGCATGTGCTTCCTCCATTGTTTGCAAATCTCTCATGAATATTCATTGTGGATATCCTGAAAACATGACGGGCTGGGGTTCCCCCAGGACAGGATTGGGAACCACTGTTCTAAACATTTATGCACATAACATGCATATGTATTAGTGCCTAGTTTCTAGAATTGCCCTTTTTATGGCCACTGAATTTTGCTTATTTCAGAAGCACAGAGTGCAGCCTTTGATTGCCTGTTGTGAACATCTGAATTGAAGACTTTGCATATGTTTCAATGTATTTACCTATGTGCACACCAATAGTCTTCAATTAACAAAACACTGCTCATTAAGGGCTCCTTTTACAAAGCTGTGATAGTGATTCCCGGTGCGGCAAATGCGATGAAGCCCATTCAATTCCTATGGGCTTCATCGCATTTGTCACACGGGAATCAGTACCGCAGCTTTGTAAAAGCAGCTCTAAGAACTTAAAGGTACTCTGTATCAGGGCTTCTCCTGGAGGCATACCTAGCCAGTCAGGTTTTCAGGATTACCACAATGATTATACATGAGATAAATTTGCATATATGGGTCTCCAATATTTACCCATCTATCTCATGCATATTCTGTAAACCCGACAGGCTAGGTGTGCCTGCAGAAAGAGGCTTGAGAAGTTTTCCTCTGCGTCATTTGCTTGTGGCTGGTAACTTAATATTTGATGATTAGAAGAGCTGAGGAGGGTGTCATGGCAACAGACACTGAGCATATGTCATGCTGAGAAGTACCTTGAACGTATTTATTTTAAATGGTTTCTGCTATTCGTACAGCTATTACTATGAATGGAAACGCACAGTTATATGCTGAAAATATAGACGATTTCCCTGTAGTGTACTATAGCTGATAATGGTATTAATTTCTCAAAACTGGTGCTCTAATATACATACACATTTCTTTTTAGCAATGAAATAAAAAAAATAGACAAGGAAATCATTTTGTTTGTGGTAATTGATATGTTTAAAACATAGTTTTTATATTTTGGTACCACTGCTGATGATAATCTCTCTCTCTCTCTCTCTAAATATATATATGTGGAGGGGCATTTTCGAAAGGGATGTCCATGTTTTGATTTGGACGTCCTCGCAAAATGTCCTGATCTAGCGGCAGGGAAACCCGCATTTTCGAAACAAGATGGACGTCCATCTTTCGTTTCGAAAATACCGTCAGGGACGTCCAAATCCTTAAATTTGGTCGTCCCTAGATTTGGTCATTCCTAGACTTGGTCGTTTCTGATTTTCGGCAATAATCAAAACCAAGGACGTCCATCTCAAAAACGACCAAATGCAAGCCATTTGGTCATGGGAGGAGCCAGCATTTGTAGTGCACTGGTCCCCCTGACATGCCAGGACACCAACCGGGCACCCTAGGGGGCACTGCAATGGACTTCATAAATTGCTCCCAGGTACATAGCTCCCTTACCTTGTGTGCTAAGCCCCCCAACCCCCCCCAAAACCAACTACCCACAACTGTACACCACTACCATACCCTTACAGGTGAAGGGGGCACCTAGATGTGAGTACAGTGGGTTTGTGGTGGGTTTTGGAGGGCTCACTGTTTCCTCCTCAAACGTAACAGGTAGGGGGATATAGGCCTGGTTCTGCCTGCCTGAAGTGCACTGAACCCACTAAAGCTGCTCCAGGGACCTGCATACTACTGTCATGGACCTGAGTATGACATCTGAGGCTGGCAATCAATATTTTGAAAGATATTTTTTTGAGGGTGGGAGGGGGTTAGTGACCACTGGGGGAGTAATGGGAGGTCATCCCAATTCTCTCCAGTGGTCATCTGGTTATTTCGGGCACCTTTTTGTGCCTTAGTCATAAGAAAAACACGACCATGTAAAGTCATCCAGGTGTTCATCAGGGACGTCCTTGTTTCTTTCGATTATGGGTCAAGGACATCCAAGTGTTAGGCACGCCCAAGTCCCGCCTTCGCTACGCCTCCAACACGCCCCTTTGAACTTTGGCTGTCTCTGCGACGGAATACAATTGGGGACGTCCAAAATTGGCTTTTGATTATACCAACTTGGACAACCCTGGGAGATGGACGTCTATCTTCCAATTTATGTCGAAAGATGGGCGTCCTTCTCTTTCGAAAATGAGCCCAATAGTCTGTATATAGATAGACATATATCATAAACTAGTGTTTTCCAAACCGTGTCCTGGAGGCACACCTAGCAAGTTGAGTTTTCAGAGTTGATATAATGAATATGCATAAGAGAGATTGCATATATTGGGTTTCTAATGTACACAAATCTTTCTCAAACAGATTCATTACAAACATTCTGAAAACTGACCCACTTAGGTGTGCCTCCAAGGCAGCTTTGGAAAACCTATATATTCTTTCTATGCCATCTATGAACAGTAGTTTCTTGCAAATCAAGTTTCTGAAACTTTTAATGTGGCTGTCTTAAGCTGTTTGGTTTGATTGTCAGGGTGTTTCTGTATGTCCTGAATCCTCTATGGAAACAGCTGACTCTGACGTCTGTCACTTGTCTAGTGCTTAAAGTTCTAAATCAAAGACATTGAATAGCTGTACTGACATCAGCGTGGACAGCCTGTGCTCCTTTTCTCCTTGTTTTTTCTGGATCCAAAAGGCTAAGAAGGCAATTCCATAAGTGGAGTCTAGGTTCTGTTATAGAATAGTACAACCGGGTATCAACGTGCCTAACATTTAGGTGTTCACAGTTACACCAGCCCTAGAGTTGGCGTAAGTGTGGACACCTAAATACGGCAGAGGCACGCCTATATCCCACCCATGTTCCACCCCTATGTATACCCTCTTAGAAATAAACATTATCGAGGCGGTTATTTTAGAAGCCGTATGCGTAATTTTGATGTTCACAACACAGAATTTAGACATGTATTTTGCATAGAGGTCTAGATCCTGTAAAATCAGGGATATAGAAGTCTAAATCTCAAAAACATTAAGAACATAAGAATTGCCTTCCTAGGACAGACTGAAGCTTCATCAAATATCCTGTTTCCAACAGTGGCCAATCCAGGTCATAAGTGCCTGACAAGATCCCAAAAGAGTAAAACAGATTTTATGCTATTTATCCTGAGAAAAAGCAGTGGAATTTCCCAATGGAGTTTTCTTTTAGCCACTTATCCAAACCTTTTTTGAACCCAGCTATACTAATTGCTTTTATTCTTTAATCATATGTTGACTGAAGAAATATTTTCTCTGATTTGTTTTAGATATACTACTTCATAGCTTCATTGCGTGCCCCCTATTCCTTACATTTTTAGAACAAGTAAACAAGCGATTCATGTCTATTTGTTTACTGAGTGAAGTGGAACACATAGACGTGAATCACTTAGACCTCTATCATATATCCCCTCAGCTATTCTACTCCAAACTGAAGTCATTGCATCCCCTCTCTCATTTTCGTCACCCTTCTTTGTACCTTTTCTAATTCTGCTGTATCATTTTTGAGATTCAGTGACCAAAACTGCACAGACTATTTGAGGTGCCGTCACACCATGGAGTTATAAATAAGGTATTAATATTCTCAGGTTTTTTCTCCATACCTTTCTTAATAATTCCTAACATTCTATTTGCTTTCTTAGCTGCCACTACATACTGAGCAGGGGATTTCAATATATCCTCCTAACGTGGAACTTTTCATCACACAGCTATAGTTTGGATTCCTTTTCCCTACATGCATCACTTTACACTTGCTTACATTACATGTCATCTGTCATTTGGATGCCCAGTCTCCCTGTCTCAAAAGTTTCTCTTGCAATTTTTCCACAATCCTCTTGTGATTTATCAACTTTAAATAACGTTGTGTCATCAGCAAAAATACATAAGGCAAAGGAGCATGGTCTAGGTGTGTTTGGGGTGGGGCTAGGTCACAGCCTAAAAATAAACACGCATTCCCCAATTTTAAAAGGAGAATGCAGGTCTAAGTCCAAAGGATGTTGAGCTTTATGCCTGCTCCCAAGGACGTCTAAGTTTCAGAAAAGTGCTTTTTGAGTGTAACACTCCACTGGAAGAATAAGGGTAGGTTGTCCCCTTAATCCCTCAGTGTTTCTTGTCCTCCCCCCTCTCCAAAAGCAATACCAGCCTCAGATAATGGGCGAGAATGTAAAAAAACATAGACATGCATGTTTCTAAAATAGCAATAACATACGTGTATTTATAAATGTGTATGTTCTGAAATACCAGCACTTACATGTTTATGATTCTGTGTTTTGCCCTTTGATATTGAAGAAGTGTATGATTCTGAAATGAATGCACCTACCACACGTAACCAGGGTATAGACATCCATTTTACCATGTATCTTAGAACAGACTCTACATTGGCAAAGCCTTTTGTCTAAAATTCTAACAGACCTAGAAATATCCCAATCCAGATGTCTCAGTTCTGATTTGCACATCTGTTTTAAAATGCTGCTGTATGTAAATTAAGTGGGTATTTGCAGCATATCACATGGGGGCCCTGCTAGTATTTAGGTGGGTAAGTGCACAAATATTAGCTCTCAGTTCATAGACTTGACCTTTTAGGGCGCTCTGACTGTAAGAAACAGCACTTTGAATAAAGATGCTGGAGAAAACAGCTTTGGATATAGTGGATTGTGAATGCCAGTCTCAGTAATAAAAATATTTGAAGGGAAACTGGTGTGAGGTGTGATCAGAAGTTGCAGCCTATCAAGATATTTCACCCAATCCTAGACCGAGATTTAAATGCTAAGGACAAGATTCTCTCCCAGTTGGGGAAGGAGATAATAGGGAGAGAAGGGGGTTATTATATTTAACTATGTATTTATTTTGAACAGCAAGAAGATGTAATAAAGATACAAAAGCAGACTGAACAGCTTGATACAGGAGGAGGTTTTTTAGAGAAAACCAGTCTAGCTGTTTTCCACAGTGATGATGGTTGAAGGTGTAAGAGCAGATTGCACAACAGTATGAGTCAGAGTGATTCATAAAATCAGCTAATCTATATTTTTTCTGTTCCCCAATGAATCAGAAGTTATGTAAGAGATCAGCTCAGGATTTCTCCTAGCAAAGACTGAGCGGCCTTTTTCCTTGCTGACCTACTTTGCTTTAGTGAAGAACAGGAATCTCTAATCCAGTGCATGAGAACTTCAGCAGTGTAGATAATGAGAACTTTCTAAATTGCCCTTCTGAAGATAAGGCTTAAAATGCAAAGAACAATAAAAGGACACACACAAAAAAAAATAGAAAAACATAGAAAATGATGACAAATAGACTGGATAGGCCACATGGTTCTGTCATCCACACTGACTACTAAACTCTATAATCTCTTTCTCTCCCTCCAAGATCTCCTGTGCTCGCCTTATGTTTTCTTGAATTTAGATACTGTATTTGTCTCCACCACCTCTACTGAAAGGCTGTTCCATGTGTCCACTACCCTTTCTATAAAGAACCTTTTCCTTAGATTACCCCTGAGTCTACCCTCCACTCTCTTCCTAGGATCTCTTGTTCTTGACCTTCATTTTATTTGAAAGAGGCCCATCCCCTTTATCATTTACACCATGCAGGTATTTAAATGTCTCTATCATATCTCTCCATCCCACCTTTCTCCCAAAGTACACATATGTAGATCTTTAAATCTCTCTCTATATGATTTAAGACAAAGACCATTGACTATATTAGTAACTGTTCTCTGGATTGACTCTATTCTTTTTGTATCATTTCAAAGGTGCGGATTCCTGAATTGCACACAGCACTCCAAATGAGTTCTCACCAGAAACCTCTACAGAGGCTTTGTTTTCCTACTGGTCAGTCCTCTCCCTAGAGCAGTGGTTCCTAAACCTGGTCCTGGAGGCACCCCAGCCAGTCAGGATTTCAGGATGCCCACAATGAATATTCATGAGAGAGATTTGCATGTAGTGGAGGCAGTGCATGCAAATCTCTCTCATAAATATTCATTGTGAGTATCCTGAAAACCTGACTGGCTGGGGTGTCTCCAGGATCAGGTTTGGGAACCACTGCCCTAGAGCAAGGGCTCTGAACCCAGTCCTCGAGACATACCAAGCCAGTCTGATTTTTAAGATATCCACAATGATTTGAGCAAGACTTTAACGCTGTATTAAGACTATATTTTAAAAATATTTAGCAAAAGTTTTGTGGTCAGAAACTATGGATTTTTCCAGATGTGACTAAGATTACTCAGGAGAGAAGGAAACAGTTTCTGGAAATGAGAGAGGAAACTAGGACTTTGGGGGCAACATTTCTACTTGCCTACCCGTGCAAGTGTATTGTTAAATATTTAGGTATAAAATATGTGTTTTTTGTGCCAAATCAATTAAGAGAGTTTATAAACCTGAAAAAGATTGTTATAATTTAAATGGAGATGGTGGATGTTAGGGCTATGCCTTTCCTTAAAATGTTTCAATTTAGATTCCCTGATTTATTTTACAGTCCTCCCCCCCCCCCCCTTATTGTGGTCTAAGGTAGACGTGGTGAATTAATAACTGATGTTAGGGTTAAACATTTATTTTCCTATCTTTTGATGTATATTTGACATTATATGTTTCACACATGTCTAATATTTCTTGTAACAAGCTTAATACTTGTGAAAGTTTTAAATTGCATAAATAAATAAATAAATAAATAAATAAATAAATAAGATATCCACAATGAATATGCACGAAATAAATCTGCATGTGCTGCCTACATTGCATGCAAACTTATCTCATGCATATTCATTGTGATAGTCCTGAGAATCTGATTGGCTGGGTGTGTCCCAAGGACTGGGTTGAGAACCCCTGACCTAAATGGAGTTCTAAGAAATGAGGAAGACTCCCCAGGTAAGGGAATATTACATTGCTGGGAGTTTTGGGGGTCCTTTTACTAAGCTGCAGTAAAAAGTGGCTTGCGGTAGTGTAGGCATGGGTTTCGGTCGTGCACGGAAATATTTTTCAGCGTAAGTACCAAAAATGCCTTTTAAAAATTTTTTTCCAAAAATGGACATGTGGCAACATCAAAATTGCCGCGCGTCCATTTTGGGTGTCTGACCTTACCGCCAGCCATAGACCTAGCAGTAAAGAATCTGCGCAGTAACAACCTACGTGTGTCAGTTGCCACTTGGCGTGCGTCCAAAAATAAAAAATATTTTGCAGACGCGCACCAAAAATGAAAGTACAAGAGGTACATGGTAGTCAGGCGGTAAGTTCATTTTGGTGTGAGTTGGGCGCACGTAGACGCTTATGTGGCTTAGTAAAATGGGCCCTTGGTGACTTAAAGCTTGGGATAGAAGAATATTTGTATGATTTTTTTTTAAACAAGTTCAATACTTGAAAAGTAATACAGGCGTATTAATTGACTGATAAATGAGTTAATAAAAATATAAGAAAATTTAGTACAGGAAAAATATAAGCCTTCTTTAGACCACAACTGTGAGGGAAGGAGATACATTTTCAGGAGAGAATTTAAGGAATATTGTTAAATTGTATATAGTTTAACACACAATACACCTGATTCATTATACATTTAAATCAATCCATAAGATGTACTATCAAGCTGAAACCAACTTTTTTTTTTATTAACAAAGGCATTTAGTTGTTCTGGTAAAAAGAAAATATATTTAAGACCTAAATATTTAATCACACATTTGCAAGAATAATTTAAATAGAAAGAAGCTCCTATCTCTAGGGCTTCCTTCCTTAGGGCAAGAAATTCTCTTCTTCTTTCCTGAGTTTGTCTTGTAACATCCAGGTACATCCATATCTTTTTACCATAAAATAAAGATTGTAATTTTTTGAAAAATAAACGTTTAACTGCTTCCAAATCCTGTTCAAACACAAAACATACCAACAAAGAGCGGCATAATCGAACGGCGCCGGCCAAATAGATGGCCGGCCATCTATATGGCCGGCGGCGCAAAGAGCTGTCCCGAACCATATAATCGAAAAAGATGGCAGGCCATCTTTTGTTTCGATAATACGATTGGGGCCGGACAAATGTCAGAGATGGCCAGGTTTGAGATGGCCGGCATTGGTTTTCACCCATAATGGAAACTAATGCCGGCGATCTCAAACCCAGCCAAATCCAAGGCATTTGGTCGTGGGAGGAGCCAGCATTTGTAGTGCACTGGTCCCCCTGACATGCCAGGACACCAACTGGGCACCCTAGGGGGCACTTCTAAAAATGTAAAAAAAAATTTTAAAAAAAACTCCCAGGTGCATCGCTCCCTTACCTTGGTTACTGAGCCCCCCAAATCCCCCCCAAAGCCCACTCCCCACAACTCTACACCATTACCATAGTCCTTATGGGTGAAGGGGCACCTAGATGTGGGTACAGTGGGTTTTGGGGGGGTGGAGGGCTCCCATTTACCACCACAAGTGTAACAGGTAAGGGGGGATGGGCCTGGGTCCACCTGCCTGAAGTGCACTGCACCCATTAAAAACTGGTCCAGGGACCTGCATACTGCTGTCAGGGAGCTGGGTATGACATTTCAGGCTGGCATAGAGTCTGGCAAAAAAGTGTTTTTTTTTTTGGGGGGGGGGGGGTGGGTGGGAGGGTGTTGGTGACCACTGGGGGAGTAAGGGGAGGTGATCCCCGATTGCCTCCAGTGGTCATCTGGTCAATTGGGGCACTTTTGTGACACTTGGTCCTAAAAATAAATGGACCAAGTGAAGCCGGCAAAATGCTCATCAGAGCCTGCCATCTTTTTTCCATTATCAGGCGAAGCCGGCCATCTCGTAACCATGCCCCGTCCCGTCTTCTCTACCCTGCCAAAACGCCTCTTTGAAGTTTGGCCGGCTCCGTAATGGAACGCAGTTGGCGCCGGCCAAAATCGGCTTTTGATTATACCGATTTGGCTGGGTTCAGGAGATGGCCGGCCATCTCCCGATTTGTGTCGGAAGATGGCCGGCGATCTCTTTCGAAAATAAGCTGGAAAGTCTCTCTTTCAGAGTTTTCCCGATATGGATGATTCAAGAATCTCATTTACATTTAAGTTCAATTGTTTTTCATTTCCTTGAAGTTGAATTTGAGATTCCATCTCTAATTGAAGTTCTGGGGACTTTTTATTTGGTGCATAAAATATGTGATTTAATGGAGGAATAAAGTCAGAGGAATATCCCAGAATTTCTTTTAGGTACTTTTTAAAAGCATCCAATGGAGAAATCCCAATCGAGTACGGAAAATTCAAAAAGCGAAGATTCATTCGACGATTATAATTTTCTATTTGTTCTATTTTTCTGTGAATCAGTGGTTTCAGATGAAGAAAGAGATTGGGAAGGGAAAGTGCCAAAAAAAACTGTGCTGGAGCCATAAGAAATAGCAGAGAGAAAGTATAAAAAAGTTTAAAGAAGATGTTGGAGCAAAGGCTCTGGAAGGATCGGGGTGGACCTGGGAGTCACCCTGGACTAGGCTGTAAGGATATGCAGATGGACTACAAGCTCTCCACAGCACCTGGAAGGCAGTGGGTGGACCTGGGAGTCACCCTGGACTAGGGTGTGAAGATATACAGATGGACTGCAAGTCCTCCACAGCACATGGAAAGCAGCTGGTGGAAACACTGGGCTCCTGGAGAGAAAATTCTGGAAGGATCGGGGTGGACCTGGGAGTCACCCCGGACTAGGCTGTGAGGATATGCAGATGGGCTGCAAGTCCTCCACAGCACATGGAAGACAGCTGGTGGAAGCTCTGGGCACCTGGAGCAAAGCCCTGGAAGGATCGGGGTGGACCTGGGAGTCACCATGGATTAGGCTGTGAGGATATGCAGATGGGCTACAAGTCCTCCACAGCACCTGGCATGCTTGGGCATCCACGAGGCCTTCCCGAGTGGGGAAATCAGAGGCAGATGGCTAGTAGGTGAGGAGAATCCTAACACCCCTACACCCTTCTAATAATTTATCACAGCTGTTTGTTCCACAGATATGTGGCCAGTGGTCTGGAGGATGGCCCCTGTGGGGGCCTGCCACCATCCAAACAAAGGTGTGTGTACCATAGCTAATCTCATCTCCTTTCTCCTCAATACAAGTGACTATGGCTATCTCCTGAGGACAAGGCTCATGACTCCAATTGTCAACCCCCAGAGGCCACAGGAGGTTCACTATAATGGGCCCAAAGTGCTACTAGAGCAGTCATTGAGTGTACATCTGTCATGCTGAAGAACAGATTCCGCTGTCTCAATTGCTCTGGTGGTGAGCTTTTATAAAGTTCCACCAAGATTTGTGGCATAGTAGTTCTACTAGTGACATCATGTAGCTTGGTCCAATCTAGTGGACGAAGGTGCACATTTTGAAAATTACTCTTGCTCTTATTGGTAGCCAGTGTAGATATTGCAGCAGTGGTGTTGTGTGTTCGTATTTGGATGCATCGCAGATTAGGCATGCAGAGGTGTTTTATGCGGTTTGTAGGTTTTTTTCAGTATGTATTCTCTGCATCCTGTATAGATGCATTGCAATAGTCTAAATGGGACAGAACAAAACTTCGGACTAGAATGCGGAATATGGGTTTTGAGAAAAACGCTCTTAGTCGTCATAGTTTCCATAGGGATTTTAATACTTTTGATGTTAAGTATATGTTGGTCGATCAGTATTCCTAGCACTTTTACGTTGGTCTCTAGGGTGTATACTGTTTGGTCTCTGTGGATTTTTTTACTTAGTATTGATTTGGACGGGCAGGTTTTCACCATGAACTTCGTTTTTTCTCTGTTGAGTTTCAGCTTAAAAGTCATGACCTAGGTTTCCATCAGGTCAAGTGCCTGTCTGATCTCACTCAGTGCAGTCATGCTGTCATCTGCAAAGGGGATGTACAAAATAAACCAGGTTAAGGCTTTAACTCTACTCTAACCACTGGTAAAATCTAGGGTATGGATGGAGAGCTTAGAGTACCTCTCTGACAAAAAAAACAAAAACAAAATGATAAATAATGAATAATAATAAATTTTTGTGTGAAAAGGAGAAATTCTCAGAGGCTGAACTCACCCAAGTGGGCAGCCAACTGAACGTAGGCTTATCATAATGGATGGATGGGTTTCTCTATCATGGAATCTCTCCCCAATTTTTTTCAGTGCACCCATGAGCACCACTGAGCAACCCTATGCTCTACTTCAACTATACAAACAATCACAGTAAATACCAACTCATAGAAACAAAACAGGTTTAAGCTCTCAATTCATATCCTGATCTAAATCTAAATCCCACACTAAACAAGTTCCCTACTCACTTAAACCACATGCGCAAGTCAAAAAGACTTTACTCCCGTGCCCCCATAATAATGTGAGACATGAGCTAGTCTACTCACAGATGATATCTTTCATGATTGAGACAATCGTCGTCAGGGACCAGGTTTTTTACTGCCTGTTCCTGAAAATAGATACATGCTGCACCAACTTTCTGAGAAATCTTTCTTTTGCAAAGGTGATGCATATGGTTACATGATTTGCATAAATGTATGTTTTAAAGTCGATTGTTTCTAGTTTGTGGCCCAAGGGGGTCATCACAATGTTGAATAATGAAGGAGAGATGGGAGAACCTTGGGGTACTCCACAGTCTGGAGTCCATTCTGCTGATAGGGATCCTGACATCTACACTTTGAAGGATCTGCTGCTCAGGAATCCCTCAAACCAGGGTAGAACCTTGCCTCCTATTCCTATGTTGTCTAGCATATTTAATAGCAGCCCATGTTACACACACAACTGCAAATTAGCATCATAGGAGCCAACTTTTCAAAATTATTGGGGGTGCTAAGCCCAATGGAAATAACCCCTCCCTGGACCCATACAAGGAATTTTTCTCAATATTCGGGGTGCTCAAGCACCCACAGAGTCGGCTCCTATGGCACCAATTAGTGATTGTTAATGTCAGTTATTGGTATATATTGCCAATTTAGTGCCAATTAGTTAATTATATTATACACATAACTGGCCCTGTTCTATAACTGCACACCCAATTGCATGCCTAACTTTGGACACCATTTATAGAATTTGGGCAATTGCGCCATTATCCCTTTAGAGTCAAAGTGAAGCTGTCATGGTAGTCATGCCTTCTGCATCAGAAATCTGCCTTACAGACGGCATCAGGGGCCATTTTAGCTCATGAGAGCCACTGCCATGTGGCTCACTGAAGGAGTCAACCTAAGGAGGTAGCTTTTTAGGCAGAACTGTTGGGGTGTAAGCAGGGGCGTAGCTAGACAACAGATTTTGGGTGGGCCTAGGCAAGAAGTGGGTGGGCACCACGTATTCTCTCCCCCCCCCCCCCCCCCCCACACACACACAAAACAAATATCTTAGCTGGTGGGAAAACGCTTATTTCCACCTTGGCAGTCTGCAGCAGGCATGCATTGAAAACTGAGCATGCGCAGGTGCCGGTATCATGGAGAGTAGCGTTTTAATTACCATCAGGGGGAAGTTTTCAAGTGGCGGAGCTTGGGATCCCCACCAGCTACCGCTAAACATATGCTACTGTTGGGTGGGCCTGAGCTCTAAGTGAGGCCCACCTGTGCCTACGCCACTGGGTGTAAGTAATAGTACTTTCTGGGATAAGAATATGTTAGAAGTGAAAATGATTGAACATTTCAGGTGAGTGGGTAGAGTGCAATATTCTGGTAAGTTTTTAAAGAAAAAAAGATCAATACTGAATTATTCATGATTCGATTTTGTCAGATAGGCCTGTAATTACTTTCTTCACAGACTCATGCGTTCAAGGTTTGGGGACTGGCTATTTCACAGATTTGTCCATGGGGTAACAAAATTTTTCATTCTTGAAGTCATAAATCATGAGATGATATAGCTGCAGTTTTTAAGTGTGAGTTGGCTATTTCTAGGTTAAAAATTGTCAAGGACTGGTAGGGTATGAATACCTACTACATATTCATATGACTTTTTATGGGGGGTTTCTTAATACACTGACTGGTTTATTGTGGTTAAAGGCAGTTGAACAAATTAGTAAACTAAATTAAGTTTAGTTGTTCTCCTTCAGTTAATCTGGTGTTTTTTTTAATATACTTTTGTGCGTAGATGTTCGTAGGGTTTTTATCGATGACATGTTGAAATCTGTAGCTAGTCTTTCAGTGAAATGAAAATCTGATGATCGTAGGCTATTTTAACCTACACATTGATAATCTGATGTGTGCTAGCTCAAGATGTGTTTGCCTATTTTAGGGGCAAATAAGTTAAGGCAATTAACCCCTACTCATGAGGTCCCCATTCACATGGTTGAACATGTCATAGATTTAGTATTTGGCTCAGAGATATGAAATATAGCTTTGGGTATAATTTTGATCCACACACAGTGCAGTCAATTCACTTGGGTAAAGCAAGGAACATAGTGTAACCATATCAAAACAAAAACCTTTGTTTAGTCTGTGAAAGAGAAAATAATAGTCAGTAATTCTAATTCTTTCTACAGAGAAGAAACGGACCATAGAAGTGATTGAAGCAATGACGCTGTGAAGTTTCTTTAAAGTCTAGAAAGAAAGATACTTCTGAGGTCCTTTTCTTCTCTGTTGAAAGAATTAGAATTAGAATATTTCCTTTTACAGATTAAGCAAAGATTTTTGTTGTTTGATATTGAGTTTTTGGATATCATGGATTGTGTCGTGGTCCAATCACCATGTGAACAGCAATTCTATAAACTATGCAATGCATTAATTCACCCCTTGCACACATAAATGTATAGAATTCCAGCACATGTGCAAAACTGCACACTTACCCACAAACACACTAGTGGTGCACCTAAGCACAATTCTCTAATAGTGCGTCTAAGTTGCATAGGGCCAGATTGAATATATGGTGTCTGAAAGTTCTGTGTGGAAAAAAAATATGCCTTGTAGCGCTATAGAAATGATAAGTAGTAGTAGTAGCTAGACGGTTATGCACTAGCTGCCACTCCTTAATTACTTCCTTAATAACTTCCCCATCACTCCCATCCATAGCCCGTGGGCCACAGGGTCGTGCACTGTCTCATGACAGTACCAGACCTGAGCCTGCCCTTGGAAAGGCCTGAATCACCCCCCCCCCCCCCCCACACACAATTTTCTTCCCTATAAACATACTTTTCCTGCTAAAATAAGCTGCGACCTCCCCCCACCCCAACCTACCTTCCCCAACCACAAACCAACTTGGGAGCGCAGGGCGGGACAAAAACCACAGCAATGATAAAACCTCCCACCACCCTTCTTCCCAAAACAAAAAACCTTTCCCGCTCCCACGAACATTCCAAACCTATATACGGCCCCACCCCCACAACATTTCTATCCAATCCTTAAATTCTCTACCTATTTCCCAAGCGCCCAATTCCTTTTCCTTCCTATATTTAACCTCACTCCATTAACCCTTTACCTGCCCCTATCCCCTCCAACTATACACCTACACCTTTTTTCTTTCATGGAAAGCTCAGCCAATGTTAACACTCTATGCTGCCAGGAGCAGAGGGTTTCCATAATGATAGCATGGCTGACAGGATCAAAAGGACAGATCACTCGAGCCATGTGTAATCCTATGAAGAGACAAAAATGTTAGAGAACAGAGAACACTGTAGAAGCTTTATGCCAGTAACCTCCCCAGTGATGTCAGAACGAGGCAGCATCAAAAGTAGAAGTAAAACCTCTTTTCCAAGAATAATGAAGCATAACTACAACCCTTGTCTTAAAGGTAAGTGTATGGCATCCCTTTCAAACCACATTTTCACTTCTGAGACATTAACAGAAATACCAATAAAGTATATTTAATAATTTGCTTGGATAGGTAAACAAAGATTTGCTATAAAATATAAGAAGCTGGAAGACAAAGAATTATTAAGTTCTACAAAGCAGGCTTGACTGCTTTTTTAACAGAAGGAAATAGTAGGACACTCACCCTGAGATGATAAGCAGATGCAGCTATTGGACACGTACACGTAGTTCTGCTACAATAGTTTACTAGGTTATGATTATGAATGATGTTTTTGTATAGTGGTACAGTTGGTAGCATCTGTAAAAATAAATATTTTCAAGCAATTTTTTAATTTCTATTGCAAAATATTTTCAAACTCCAAATGTCCTAGTCTGTAGATTGTTTCCAAATGTTTGCCAATGGAGGTCTTCTTTGTTTTGCTATCAAAGAAGCTGCATCAGGGCAACAAACAACCTCTCTTCTTCAAATAATATTGTGACATCACTCCAGGAATCAACTAATTTCCCTCCTTCGCTTCTACCACCATTTCCATGCCTCCCCATCCTCTGAACTGTGATTCTATTACACCAAATTGTAAGCTCTATGGAGTAGGGACTGCCTCTATTATGTGTGTCTGATAGTGCTTTATATGCCTGTTATTATCTTAGAAAAAATAAGTAGCATCAGTTATAGGAGAAGGCAGGCAATCTGCCCCTACCTGTGTACTCTGTCTGTACTCTCTTTGGATTCCTTCTCTCTATGAAATCTCTCTAGCCTCTGGGGCCAGGGAGGGTCAGAGATTTTTTTTTAACCATTTCTTTGTCTCTTGTACACATATACCCTTGGATTCTATATAGGTCACCCAAATTTGAGTGCCCAATCAAATGCATATGCAAATTCATTAGTTAATGAGAGTCAACAATCAATAATTGGAGTTAATAGGCAACAATTTGCACTTGCATGCACATCTGCCCTAGTCACTGTTCTATAGTATCCATACCTAAATTTCATAGCATGCAACTGAAAAGGCACACAGCCATGGGTGGAGCATAGGCTGATCAGGGGGCTTTCCCATAAGTTAAGTGCAATGTTATAGAACAATGTCATTTTCATGCCTAAGTTGGACACCGGCTTTATACAAGGCTTCAGCAGGCGTAAATCCAGCATACAATGTTAGTCATGAGATCCACGCTATGCTAGTATTCTGCAAAGGGCGAACACCCTTTGCAGAATACTAGTTTAGGGAGGATCTTTTCAGAGCCTAACTTTGGGCACCATTTAGTAATCCAGCCCACAGTGTTACCAAAGCTGTTACTGAGATCCCATTCACTAATTGCACATCCAGTGACTGTATACTGTCACTCCTGCTTTTGCAGCCAGGGAGGGTAAGAGATTTTTTAACACTTCTCTGTGTCTCTGACTTACTACTACTACTTATCATTTCTATAGCACTACTAGATGTACGCAGCGCTGTACACTTGAACATGAAGAGACAGTCCCTGCTCGACCAAGCTTACAATCTAATTAGGACAGACAAACAGGACAAATAAGAGATAAGGGAATTACTAAGGTGGGGATGATAAAATAAGGGTACTGAATGAGTAAGGGTTAGGAGTTAAAAGCAGCATCAAAAAGGTGGGCTTTTAACCTAGATTTGAAGACTGACTTACATACAGTGCTGTCTAAAAGTCTGAGATCACAGAGTCTGCCTGCTAAGTGTCTCTCACTAGTGAGTAGTCAGTGTCTCTTGGATCTGGAGTTAGAGAGGTTGAAATCCATAAAACTGAGTTCTCAGACACACATTTAATGCTACCTAGTCATAGGCATCCATCATATTAGACATGGGGAAACTAAGCCTTCCCAGCCCAGAGGATGACCTATCCCACCTCTGCTGCAGTTTTTGCTGCTGCTGCCAAGGGCCAATACAGCAGCAGCAGCAGCAACAGCAATAAAAGAAAAAAAAAAAAAGAAACTCAGAGGTCTATAAAATTATGAGTGAAGTGGAACGGGTAGAAGTGAATCGCTTGTTTACTCTTTTCAAAAATACTAGGACTAGTGGGCACACAATGAAGCTACAAAAGTAGTACATTTAAAACAAATTGGAGAAAATATTTCTTCACTCAATGTGTAATTAAACTCTGGAATTTGTTGCCAAAGAACGTAATAAAAGCAGTTAGCTTAGTGGGGTTTAAACAATGGTTTGGATGGCTTCCTAAAGGAAAAGTCCATAGACCATTATTAAAATGGACTTGGGGAAAATCCACTGCTTATTTCTAGAATAAGTAGCATAAAATGTATTGTACTGTTTTGGGATTTTGCCAGGTACTTGTGACCTAGATTGGCCACTGTTGGAAACAGGATGCTGGACTGGATGGACTATTGGTCTGTCTAAGTATGGCAGTACTTATGTACTTATGAGTCACTTCCTGTATGCATGCTGCCAAGGATTCTGCCAGTCCTGCCCGCTCTGATTTAGACTTCCTGTTTTGGAGTAGGTGGGATCTGCAAAGCCATCAGAGGTGAATATACAGGACGTGGCTTATAATTTGTTGATGTGAATTGTCAACTTTTCAAGTTTCATATTAAATAAAAAACAGTCTTTTAAAATTAGTAGATTTAAAGTTGTATGAGCCTACTCAGATTAGTGAGGAGGTGGGTGCAGAAATCTTGGTAGGTTTAAATTCTATAAGCCCTCAAGTTGCATCACTGAGATCCATTGTGGCACTTCTCCTTATACACATTTTTGGAACTTGTCTTCAACAGTCATATTAGAAATAATAATAGTTTTAGTTTGTCAAGGCCAAAGAAATTAGATTGATGAATTCACTTGAGCCAAAAGGATATCATTTCAGCTAAGTATGTCACAAACATCAGTCAGGATGAAATATTTTACCTAGGGAGGTACTTTTTTTTCTTGAAAATTTTGGTTCTGCTTCTTTTAATTTTTGCACGATACTTCTGATTCATCCATAACTTTTCTCATTCTTTCCAGGTAACTAGCTAATGGATTGGCTTCCTGTGGTTAATGAGTCCCCATTAGCTTTGCTGATAAGAGATGGCTCCGACAATTGACATTCTTATGCTTCTGAAGCCTGACATTTTACTTGCTTTTGTTCCCGCACTTTTATAGCTTATGATCTTTAAACTACTGAAGGGAAAGTGAGGCCGAATCTCCTCAGGGATTAACAGAGGAGCACAAAAACTAGAGGTATTAAAGAACAATTTAATACATCAATTAAAAGAACGATAATAACAACAACAAAACCTTTTAAATAAATATTTACATATGCAGGGGACCATGTTGGGTTGGGGGAGGGCAAGTTTTCAAGGCTCTACTACTGGGATGCTTTTCCTCTCAGCAAGCAGCACATTCAGGCTTCCAAAGGGCAATTGTCTGTTCTGAATAGTCTTTCAAAATAAAAGAAACTATCTTCTCATTCCAATTCCCAACATGAAATAAACGTATCCCTGCCACCCATCCCCTAATCCTGTGGCTGATGATATCATTAGCAAAAGAGAAAGTAAGCACAGCATGGTACAATTTTCTGTCTTGCATTTATGTATTTATTTAATATTTTTCTATATAGTTTACAAGTTAACCAAAACTGTTGAAGTGATTTACAATTATAATTGCCCTACCGCTCCACCTCCCAGCATCCTCGCTGCTTCTGCTTCCCAGAAGCAGTAGCAGCAGCAATGGCAAAAAGTAGAAAAAAAGGTTAAAAGCTGAACTGGAATGGTCATCTTTGATCTGACTGTGGGTCTGTGCAGGGATTGGTTATCGAGTACATGTGACTTTGTAGGATGTTTTTAAGGGAGGTTTTTTCAAACCGCCGCCATCTTTGACGTTAAAGAATTCTCAGTCGAAGAGACTGGTTTGGTAATTTGTAGGTAAGATTAATGGTTTTGGGGATTTGAATAAGCTTTTTAAATGTGCATAAACTGTTAATGGATGGTTTATTGATTTTTAGGGGACACTCCTTGAAAAAGCCAAATGGCAAAACATGTCAGAATTAGTCCCCGACTGGCTTGAGCTGAATAAATTATTCAAATGAGTAATCTTTTTAGAAATTTTCATACTTATTAATTGCTGAGGTGAATTTCCAACTTTTTTAAAGTTTTGAATTAAATGAAAAATATTCTTCAAAAACTTAAAAGTTCTGTGAGCCTACTCGGATCAGTGAGGAGGTGGATGCAGAAGTCTTGGTAGATTTAAATTCTATGAAACGTCAAGTGGAACCACTGAGATCCATTGCAACTATAATTGTAAGTGGTACTTCTTATATATTTTTATATCTTATGTTAAGGAAGTTTGCATAAATGACCATTTTTGTTGCCATCTTCATAAGGTCTTGCTCATGACAAGTGACATGTGGTTGGCTTTTGGCTCTTGATGAGGTGTTTTATATGATGGTTTCTGTTTGTATAATGCCATGTAATTTCATCTCTGTGAATGTACTTATTGTAAACCACCAAAATAAATAAATCTTATTGCGTGCTCTTGTCACTTAAACCAGATTATGTAAACTTAATGCCCACGGTATGATTGTGCTGCCATGTGTTTGAAAATCAATAAAAGTAATTATTAAAGAAAAACAGTGTATGTTCTAAAAATAATCTCCAAGTTTCTGTATTATACCTTGTACTGCAGTGTCCTAATAAATGTAATCAGAAAAATCCTAGAATGTACAAAAACTGGTCAAAGACAAATTAGGAAAGTCTCTATCTGAACAGTTAAATTCACTTAAGAGTTATGTTCGAGAAACAGTCACTTATTTACTTCCCAAATGTTAAAAAACCTTAAATCAAATAGGATGATGTCTGCATCAGTTTTGTATCAAAACAGAAAAAGAAGTGAGGTCAACCAAAAGAGTCCAAAGGATGTGAAAAATTTCTTGACTTTATTCAAAACAAATAAAAGAAGTCCATGTTTATGTCAGACATAGGTTGAGCAATAGAAAGGTGACTCGACACAGCCGTGTTTTGGCAAGATGCTACATCAGGAGTCAATTATTCTAAAACACCGAAAATGAAACATATATAAATATATGAAAAAATAATATAAAATTAAAATTAGAAATGTCCCTGTAGGTCTCCTCTATAAATTCTGTTTACCTCTGCTCCTCCAGGTGTACCACTTTTGCTTCTAGAGATCAGATTCATTCTCTGAGAGCCATAAACTCTAATTACTGAGTACAGACATATAACCTCTCTCCAACTGGTAGATAATCATACATAAGGAACACGGGGTCCTTTTACAAAGGCGCGCAGAAAAATGGCCTGCGCTGGTATAGGTGCATGTTTTGGACGCACAGAGGTCCATTTTCCAGCGCACCTGTAAAAAAAGCCCCTTTTTTTTGGCCGCCAATGGACGTGTGGCAAAATAAAAATTGACGCATGTCCATTTTGGACCCGAGACCTTATCGCCACCCACTGACTTAGCAGTAAGGTCTCGCACGTTAACCCGGCTGTAATCATCAGTGCGCGTACACTGCTGATTACCGCCCAGTTAGAACCGAGCGGTAGAAAATACAAAATATTTTCTGATGCGTGTATCGGATGCGCATAGACACATGGTAGCTGGGTGGTAGTTCCAAATTCAAACACGTTGGACGCATGTAGGCGCCTACGCGCCTTAGTAAAAAGCCCCTCAATGAAAACACCAAATAGCCTCCTCATTACTGAACTGCTGTTTGCATTCTAAAAGATTCTCGAGCTGTTAGTTGTTCAATATTACAAAGGTATGTGTGATGTTTAATCCAATGTAATATTCTTCAAATGTATGTAGAAGCATATTTTCAAACCATTTAGACTTTGTAAGTCTAAATGTATACCTGATAGACTTTAGAGGATTTTAAAATCCTTGTATGTTTGCATTTTTCCTCCCTCCCCAACAAATACCCACCCGGCACATTGTTTTATTTATAGACTACTCTCAAGAGGGGGGTAATTGTTCAGACATAAATTTGAAATTTAGAAAAAAGAAGGGAGTAAGCCTGATCTACAAATATACTAATTGCAGTCCTCTTGCATGTCATTTAGGGGGTCTTTTACAAAGGTGCACTAGCGTTTTTAGCGCACGCTAAACACCCATAGGAATATATGTGCGTCTCTATTGTTTAGCATACTCTTATTTTTAGCACACCTTTGCGTGCTAAAAACACTACCACACCTTTATAGACGAGGCCTTTACAAATAATTCAAAGCACTTAGACTTGCAAAGTTCCATAGGTTACCATCAGGCTTATTTTCGAAAGAGAAGGGCGCCCATCTTTCGACATAAATCGGGAGATGGGCATCTTGCTCCCAGGGTCACCTAAATTGGTATAATCGAAAGCTGATATTGGGCATCCTCAAATGCTTTCCATCACGGGGACGACCAAAGTTCACGGGGGCATGTCGTAAGCATAGCAAAGGTGGGACTGGGGCGTGCTTAACACATGGACGTCCTCAGCCGATAATGGAAAAAAGAAGGGCATCCCTGATGAACACTTAGCCAACTTTACTTGGTCCTTTTTTTTTTTTACGACCAAGCTACAAAAATGTGCCCTAAATGATCAGATGACCACCGAAGGGAATCGGGGATGACCTCCCCCTACTACCCCAGTGGTCACTTACCCCCTCCCACCCTAAAAAAATTTTTTTGCAGCCTCTTTGCCAGCCTCAAATATCATACCCAGCTCCATGACAGCAGTATGCAGGTCTCTGGAGCAGTTTTAGTGGGTACTGCAGTGCACTTCAGGCAGGCGGACCCAGGCCCATCCCCCCCTACCTGTTAAACTTGTGATGGTAAATGTTAGCACTCCAAAACCCACCACAAACTCACTGCACCCACATCTAGGTGCCCCCCTTCATCCCTAAGGGCTATGGTAGTGGTGTACAGTTGTGGGTAGTGGTGTTGGGGGGCTCAGCACACAAGGTAAGGGAGCTATGCACCTGGGAGCTTTTTCTGAAGTCCACTGCAGTGCCCCCTAGGGTGCCCGGTTGGTGTCCTGGCCTGTGAGGGGGACCAATGCACTAGGAATGCTGGCTCCTCCCATGACCAAATGGCTTGGATTTGGTCGTTTCTGAGATGGGCGTCCTCGGTTTCCATTATCACCAAAAATCGGGGATAACCATCTCTAAGGTCGACCTAAATGTTGAGATTTGGGCATCACCAACCGTATTATCGAAATGAAAGATGGCCGCCCATCTTGTTTCGATAATACGGGTTTCCACGCCCCTTCGCGGGGACGTCCTGTGAGGACGCCCTCAAGAAAATTTGGGCGCCCCGTTCGATTATGCCCCTCCATGTACCTTTATAAACCTATGGAACTTTTTAAGTCTAAGTGCTTTGAAATTAGAGAGTCATGGGATAGGAGGTAAAGTCCTATTGTGGATTAAAAACTAGTTACAAGATAGAAAACAAAGTATGGTTAAATGGTCAGTATTCTCAATGGAGAAGGGTACATAGTGGGGTTCCCCAGGGGTCCGTGCTGAGACCGCTGCCTTATAAACATATTTATAAATGATCTAGAGATGGGAATAGCTAGTAAGGTAATTAAATTTGCTGATGACACAAAGATGGGCATTTACGAAAGGGAGGTCCAAGTTGAGATTTGGACGTCCTTGCAAAACGGCAAAATCCAGGGGCAGGGAAACCCATATTTTCGAAACAAGATGGACGTCCATCTTTCATTTCGAAAATACCACGTCCAAATCCTTAATTTGGACGTCGCTAGACATGGACATTTCTGACTTTAAGCGAATTTCGAAACCCAAGACGTCCATGTCAAAAACGTCCAAATGCAAGCCATTTGGGCATGGGCGGAGCTAGCATTTCTAGTGCCCTGGTCCCCCTGACATGCCAGGACACCAAGCAGACAACATAGGGGGCACTGCAGTGGACTTCATAAATTGCTCCCAGGAACATAGCTCCCTTACCTTGTGTTCTGAGCCCTCCAAATCCCATTACCCACAACTGTACACCACTACCATAGCCCTTATGGGTGAAGGGGGCACCTATATATGGGTACAGTGGATTTGTGGTGGGTTTTGGAGAGCTCGCTGTTTCCTCCACAAATGTAACAGGTAAGGGGGTATGGACCTCGGTCCGCCTGTCTGAAGTGCACTGCAGTACCCACTAAAACTGCTCCTGGGACCTGCATGCACTGTCATGGACCTGAGTATGACATCTGAGGCTGGCACAACATATTTTAAAAGATGTATTTTGAGGGTGGGAATGGGTTAGTGACCACTGGGGGAGTAACAGGAGGTCATCCCTGATTCTCTCCGGTGGTCATCTGGTCATTTCGGGCACCTTTGTGTGCCTTATTCATAATAAAAACACGCCCTGGTGAAAACGTCCAATTGTTCGTCAGGGACGTCCTTGTTTTTTTTTTCAATTATGGGTCAAAGACGTCCAAGTGTTAGGCACGCCCAAGTCCCACCTTCGCTATGCCTCTGAAACGCCCCCTTGAACTTTTGACGGGCTGCAGTTGGAGACGTCCAAAATCGGGTTTTGATTATACCGATTTTGACGTCCCTGGGAGAAGGATGTCCATCTTCCGATTTATGTTGAAAGTTGGACGTCCTTATCTTTCGAAAATGAGCCCAAAAGTTATTCAAATTTGTTAAATCACAAGAGGATTGTGAAAAATTGCAAGACGACCTTACGAGACTGGGAGACTGGGCATCTAAATGGCAGATGACATTTAATGTGAGCAAGTGCAAAGTGATGCATGTGGAAAAGAGGAACCTGAATTATAGCTACATGATGCAAGTTTCCACATTAGGAATCACTGTCCAGGAAAAGGATCTAGGCGTCATTGCTGATGATATTTTGAAACCCTCTGCTCAGTGTGCAGTGGCAGCTAAGAAAGCAAGTAAAATGTTAGGTATTAGGAAAGGAATGGAAAGCAAAAATGAGAATGTTACAATGCCTATGTATCACTCTATGGTGCAACCACACCTCTAATACTGTGTGCAATTCTGGTCACCGGATCTCAAAAAAGATATAATGGAATTAGAAAAGGTACAGAGAAGGGTGACGAAGGTGATAAAGGGGATGGGATGACTTCTCTATGAGGAAAGGCTAAAGTGACTAGGGCTCTTCAGCTTGGAGAAGAGATGTCTGTGGGGAGATATGGTAAAGGTCTATAAAATAATGAGTGGAGTGGAATGGGTAGACATGAATCGCTTGCTTACTCTTTCCAAAAATACTAGGACTAGGGGGCATGCAATGGAGCTATTAAGTAGTAAATTTAAAATACATTGGAGAAAATATTTCTTCACTCAATGTGTAATTAAACTCTGGAATTCATTACCAGAGAATGTGGTAAAAGCAGTTAGATTAGTGGGGTTTAAAAAAAGATTGGATAACTTCCTAAAAGAAAAATCCAAAAGCCATTATTAAGAAGGGGAAAATGCACTGCTTATTTCTAGTATAAGCAGCATAGAATCTATTTTATTGTTTTGGGTTCTTGCTAGGTACTTGTAACCTGGATTGGCCACAGTTGGAAAAAGGATACTGGGCTTGATGGACCTTCAGTCTGTCCCAGTTTTGGCAACACTTAATGTTCTTAATACTTGGAGCCACTCATGCCCTGGTATTGAATGTCCACTCCAGAGTTAGTTCAGCATGTGGTTGAAAGCAAATTACCAGCTGCTTACCACCATGGGCTGAATACTGACCCCATTATCATTATTATTTAACATCATAGCCCGTCATTCTAATGACCACAGTGGATTTCAACAAAACATAATGAGTTCTCTTTTTCCTGTGTGCAAACAATCTAACACCCCTGTTTACTAAACCATGCTAGCAGGTGCTGTGCGCTAATGCCGACACAACCCATTCACTTTCAATGAACTGTGTCGGCATTGCTGCGTGGCTTAGTAAACAGGGGGGGTAAGTTTGTTGTTGAGGCAATGGAGGGTTAAGTGACGTGCTCAAGGTCATAAGAAACTGTAGCAGGCCTCAAGCCCTAGCCTCCAGGGCCGCCGAAAGACAGAGCCAGGCCTGGGATAAGGCCGCCCTACTCGTGATGCAGCCACCGCCCCTTTACTTGGGACACAGCTGATGCTCACTCAGGCCACCACTGCCCCCACCCCCTACCTTCCTGAATCAATGTGTCTGCTCCTGCCTGGCCTGTAAGAGGGGGCCCGGCATCGGAGTACGTCTCTGTCCTGCTCCTGTGTGCATTAAAGCAATCACCCAGGTCCCGAAAGAAGCAGGAGAGAGACAGATGCCTTGGAGGCTGAGCCTGGGGAATTTTGGCCCCCCACCCCACCCTCTCAGCAGCCCTGCTAGCCTCCCTGGCTCACAGCCTGCTGTACTAACTGGCTAGTCTTAGTTTATATTGAAATTCTGTCCCATCCTGTATAGAGTGGAGATTTTACTCCAATAGAGAAAATTTGATTGAATGATTTTATCATATTTCATGGGTGGTTGAAACTGGCTAGGAGTTTATTAACTAGAAAGCCCTTGGGACTTTTTCTTGCAGTGGCGTTTACATCCAGTTTAAAGGCAGAGAAACATGATATATGGAGTGCCACTTTGATCTGCCCTCTCTTATACCTTGCTTGCCCATTTTTGCTCCCCTAACATTTCCATCCAAAGATCTCCCAGCTCTGTCCTCTTACTGCAAGTCTCCTTGTTGGAGACACATTTTCTGCAGTAATTCTGCAGGAACCCGTCTATTAACAACCATATATAGTAGTATTTGCAGGGGAGTGTGTACACAGCTCATTCTGCCTCTTTTCCATAACTGAATATGTTAATGCTATTTGCCAGGTGAAAGACATACAGGCTTATTTTCAAAGCACTTTGGGAGGCTAAGTTCCATAGGTTTCTATGGAACTTTGGGAGGCTAAGTGCTTTGAAAATATGCATGATAGTATGTGTGATTTTATGTATGGACAGAAGGTTAGAATGGGTCAGTTCATAGACCCGCTGACCTGTTTTCCAGAATAAAAATGTTAGCAGAAATAAAAGGAACTGTGGAAATTGTGAAGCCTAACAAACAGAAAGGAACACTGAATCTGACTGGTCGACCGCAGTGGAAAAATAGATTTTACATGCCTACGTTCCCATCTGTTTGCCGTGGGGCTGTGACAAGCTTACCAGACCAACTTGTGCATTTTGATCAGTGGAAAATCAGTTATTAACCAGCACAGAACTATTGATTTTCCAACCCAGTCATAACAACAAAGCAGTGAATCAGTTAGTATTGCTAACAGCCAGTGTGCTGGAAAGCTAACAGCCTTCAGCAATGCGCCTGTCATTAGCAAACCAGTGGTTATTTCTCAGACAGGAAACGCTGTGTAAAAACAGAACAGTTTTCAGCTGACAGAAATTATATATATATATATATATATATATACATAAAATTTCTGTTAGAAAATTATTTACAGATGATCTTTGCCATAGTTTAAGTGTCGTCGCAGGTTGCAGCACCTTTTTTGTATCCAACATAAAAATTAGCTAGACTGCTGCAGGTTGCGGACTTCCATGATGAACGCTGCTCGCAAGCCACTTTGCAAGCAGTGATACTCCAGTGGCCCAGGAGCATTAGTCTCAAAGCTGTGACCCCAGGTGCATCTAACAGGGGCTGTTGGATCTGTTCCCTACCTCTGAACACCATCTCTACTCCATGACACCCCCCCCCCCCCCCCGGGAATCTTACCAACACATTTCAAGTTGCTAGATGTGCTATTTTGCTGATGGCACAGGCATCAGCAAGAACAACTGGGGATCACTCCTGCTTAGGGACCCATTAGGAACATGTCAGTAGGCACACGGGTTGTGAGGATCCTTTGTGGTCTGGGTATGGTGATCGGGCGAGGGGGGCCTTCTAATCAAGAGGAATGGTGATCACGGGATGTGGGTCTTAATGGGAGGGTCTTGATCAGGTGGAGGTGATGATCAAATGGGGTGGGGAGCAGCCCAAAAGCATTGAGTCATGTATTTTTTAGTTGGGGTTATTTTACTGGCTATAACATGCAGCGAACACCGCAAGCTGCGGTATAGTTTTTACATAGTAATGAGCTGTTTACATCTCACTACTATGCACCCTGTGTTATCCCTTCCATTTTCTCTTCACGATTGGACTTCTTGCACCACTGCTTTCCACTGCCAGTGTCGCGTCTTCCGCGCCTACCTGTTCTTCTTCGCCCGTGGAGGGCGGGAGTCAGCGGCCGCGGTGCGGCCATGGAGGTCGGCGGGCCGAGTCGGGACCGGCGCACGGCGGCGGCGACCGCCAGTCTCGCCGGGGGGGGGGGCGCCGTGGAGGATTCGTGCCGCACAAGATGGCGGCGCTAGAGCACGCCCCGACGTCTTCCCCACCTCGGAGTGGGAAGGCTCTGAGGCTCCGCCTCCCCACTCCTGATTGGTGAGACTCGCCCTCGGGGGGGCGGGAAGGCGCGGGATTTAAATCCCGAAGATGACTGCCGTCGGGACTTCCGGATCGGATGTCAGAAGCTGACACAGTGGATTCCCACAGCGCTAGCCGCCCTTGCTAGCGGCTCTTCAGACGCTAGCCGCCCTTGCTAGCGGCTCTTCAGAGACTGTGTGACTTCTTCTTCACAGCGCTAGCCGCCCTTGCTAGCGGCTCTTCAGAGACTGTGTGACTTCTTCTTCACCGCGCTAGCCGCCCTTGCTAGCAGCCCTTCAGAGACTGTGTGACTTCTTCTTCACAGCGCTAGCCGCCCTTGCTAGCGGCCCTTCAAAGACTGTGTGACTTCTTCTTGGCGTGCTAGCCGCCCTTGCTAGCCGCCCTTCAGAGACTGTGTTACTTCCTTCACAGCGTGCTAGCCGCCCTCGCTAGCTGCCCTTCAGGGACTGTGATACCAGAGACTGTGTTGCTGGCTACCAACCAGGTCAGCCGTCACCCCGCGGTTCCAGCAGTCCTGCTGGCCGCCTGCAGCTGGGGGCTCAACCCTTGGTGAACGGCGGCCACCGCGGGTGAAGATTCGGGGTGCACGGCTGTCCTCTGAGGTCTCTCGGGGCCTCAGGGAACCTAAGGGCTCACCCATAGTAGAAACAGGACAGCCTGGCTCCTTGCCTTTGGAATCATCTCCCTGTGGATCTCCACCTTCATTCTTAAACCTAGTTTAAATCTTTGTGGCAGACCTGGTTTTCCAAAGTCTTCTTGTAACCACATCTCTGCTCTTCACTTTCTGTTGAGGCTTCCTTTTCATGTGCTGATTGTTCATGAAATGTATAGGTTATATTTTGTTGTCCTATTTACTCGCCTCCCATTCATCTTGCTATGTATTTGTCCTGGTTATCATTGTCCTCCATCATCTAGTTTTGGTTATTTGTGGTCTTTAGGTCTTGTGGTGTTTTCCACCATGATATTCTATTAATGGAAGTATACCCTATCTTACTTAGCTATACAAAGAACGTGCCATGAGTTTAGGTAACCATCTAATTATCACAACTGACTCTGTACCACGCATCTTGTTCACATCATATCTGCTCTTGGTCCCGCAGCTATGCGGTAAGCCATATTGCAGAAAATCTTTAGCATCATATCTATGTTAGTTGAATGTTCTAATGCATGTTTATTGGCATATCATTAGTATTATGCTAACATTGTATTATATCTCTGGTATTTGAATT
Organism: Microcaecilia unicolor; assembly: GCF_901765095.1. Classification (NCBI taxonomy): domain Eukaryota; kingdom Metazoa; phylum Chordata; class Amphibia; order Gymnophiona; family Siphonopidae; genus Microcaecilia; species Microcaecilia unicolor. The sequence continues at coordinate 476,136,421 of NC_044033.1, read as the reverse complement.
CCAGTGCTGTTAAATGTGTATATTTTTGATACTGTTTCATGGTAGTTCTATTATTAGGTTTCAATTTACTGTTTTCAAGTTTACCTCATTTATTGTATTTATTTACACTTGGTTATTTTATTATAGTTATGCTGTTAATAAAATTGTATGTTAAACTGTACTCCTCCTTGGGTGAATCTCTTCATAAAGGTGGTTAATTAATCCAAATAAATAAAAATACCACATTTTAATAAATAAAAAAAATAAATAAGCCTATATTGGCATTAACAGCAAAATCATAACTTGTGGTTATAGTCAAATTGCCTAAATTTGTGTCCATGTAATATTAATTTAAAAAATGAAGTTTTGGTAAGAAGGAAAAGATCAAAGAGTTATAGGAAAACTCCTTGGTTGTATTCTATAGAAATGAACCCAGTCCCCATGAAAAGATCCAGACAATGACGTTTTGCACTTACATGCTTCTTCGAGCATGACTAGGCATCTTTATGCCAATCCGAACACACAGAGTACAATTCAAGGTGACAGCAGACACCTCCCAAATCCTATGCCCTAAGTACTAGATGTAGCATTATCTAAGCTTATATATAAATGGAGCACTTGAGATGCAACATACAGATGGCTAATTATATGCAGTAGAAGTTTATCATCTGAAGACGATTAATCAAAATGAGAACCTGAGAGCATAATTAGTAAACTAGAGAAAAAGAAATCTGTGACAGTGAATTTGTTTTCCTAAATACTGCCTCATGACGGCTGAAGATTAATGGATTACGGAACACGTATTCAAATGTATAGATTTCCTTTTCAGTTGATAATGAAAGCTAAAACGTATCTTTTATTTTTTTAGGTCTTGCCTTTCCAGGGTGAATTACAATCAGCTACAGTAGGTATTTCCCTGACTCCAGAGGGCATCTTACAATCATCTTACAAGCCTTCTTTATTAAAGCACGCTAGTGATTCCCATGCAGCAAATGCAATGCTGTGACGCATTTGCCATGCCGGGAATCGCTAGCATGGTTTAGTAAAAGAGGTCCTAAGTTTGCACCTGAGGCAATGGAGGGTTAAGGGGTCCTCTTACAAAGCGTCGGTAAGCCCAACGTGGGCTTACCACACACTAACCCCAAACTACCGCTGGCCCAATATGACCACTGGTGCTAGTTCCACTTCAAGTGCGTGCCATGTCCAGCATGCCAGAAAAATGTTTTATTTTATAGCTCGGCACTAACCCGGTGGTCATCACTGCACGTTGCCTGGTTACTGCAGGAGCCCTTACCGCCTCCTCAATGGGTGGTGGTAAGTGCTCTCCCCCCCCCCCCCTTACCACATGGCCATTTAAGGGGCTTTTCGTCCACTGTGGTAAAGAAGGGCCCTGGTGCACAGGAAAAACAACCCCTGCTGCTGCCACAGGGCCCTTTTTCCTACTACTACTACTGTTTAGCATTTTTATAGCGCTACAAGTTGTACGCAGCGCTGCACAAACATAGAAGACTCCTAAGTGACCTGCCAATGGCCACAAGGAGTGCTAGTGGGATTCAAATTCTGGTCTCTCTGGTACACAGCCTGCTACTCTAATCCACTCTAAGACATGCAAGTGCTTGTCACATATTGAATGGAGTCTTTCTAATAAGAAGCATTGGATGTTTCTTCTTTAAACACCGATGTTTATTATTACTTAGGAATTGAATCAATAACATTTAGCAAACTTGTTTTCATTGGGTGGGGAGGGGGAGTCTTGTTAGCCTTAGAAAAATAAAATTAGAAAAACACTCTGAAAGTCCTTTCCTCTGACATTCATGGGTCAGTTTTTAAACATTGGAGTGACTGTGAACTCATTTTCAAAGGGAAACCCCCAGTTAAATCATGGTAACAATAACCACCTGCTTGTGGTGGACTCGTTCTACTCCTACCACGGATCTGTTCCTTTTCAGCACAAGGTAAAAGTACCCTAGCTGCTCACCCACAAAAAATTCTTTGAAAATTGTCCACAAAGGGTTCACGTATAAACTACCTTTTTTTTTTATTAATTTTAATGTATTGGTAGAAGAATAAATAACATTTATTTTGAGGCTTTGAGAATTTCATTCTATGAACAACTCTTCCCTGTGCAAAAATGAATAATATCAGTAAAAAGAGGACATGACATGAAACAGAGGGTAGTCTCAGAAATAAGGCAATATTTCTTTACTGCAAGTAGTGGTGACTTTATGGAACAACCTCCCACTGGAAGTGATGGAGGCAAATGAAATGCAGGTAAATGAGACAGAGCCAAAATTAAATCAACAGATCCAAGAAGGCAGTGCCAAGTTGTGAGGGAGGGGGGGACAGGACAAATGTGGCAGCTGCTATTGGTGTCATGTCTTAAGGGGGTGTCATCAGAAGGCAGCTTTTTCCTATTCATTCATTCAAGCACTTATATACCAGTTAGACCTAAGCAGCTTACAGTTTCATTTTACAGGTACTGGGTCTGTCCCTAGTAGGCTCACAGTCTAAATAGTACATTGTACTACTGTTGTACCTGGGGCAATGTACAGTTAAGTGAGTTGCCCAGGGTCACATGGAGCTGCAGAAGGAATTGAACCTGGTTCCCCAGGATCTCAACCCACTGCTAACCATCAGGCAGCTGTGGGAATTGAACTCAGTTCCCCAGGTCCACAACCCACTGCACTAACCATTAGGCCACTCCTATGACTATATTTGTCAACTGTTTCTTGCTCCATCATCTCCTCTTCCAGGAAGTTTGTAGGAAATAGGAAGGAAGTGCTCCTCCTAGAGATTGGGGAGGGAAACAGAGAAAGGCTGCTGCTGGACGGGAATGAGGAGGTAATAGAGGAAGCTGTTGAACAAGGGAAAGTGGGAGACAGAAGGGATACTGCTGGACAAGGAATGAAGGTAGAGAAAGGTTATACAGGGCAAGCAATGAGAAGAAAGAGAGATACAAGATAAGGAGTGTTGGGGGGAATGGGGCATATAGGGCATGCAATGGGGAGAGAGAAAATAAGAGGTATCCCAAAACGGAAGTACAGTAGGGAAGAAAAAGAGAGGATATAGAAGAAGGAGTGAAAGAGGAAAGGAAGAGGTGGCAGGTCAGGAAGAGAGACAGAGGAAGATGTTAGAGCTGCTGCCACCAGATGGGAAAGCAAATACTTCTGCTACCAAAGAAGACACCATTGTGTTGTAACAGGCAACAAGGATCCATGGGCAAGAAAGAATATAATTCTGAATATTTGTCCTGGCCACAGGAAAAAAAAACCTGTTTTGTCACTGTAAAGAGACCTATAAAGTATTTATAATCTAAATGAATTCAAGACTATTTTAAATCATAAATGAAATCAAGTCTGATCAGCCCTAACACTTAACAATCATCAGTCTTGCTTTTCAAAAGTTTGTGAGCACATGAAATGATATCACATTATGTAATAAGAAATAACTCTTCAAACTCATAGGGCACAGTTCTATACAGAGCATCCTTACGCATCAGGATGCACAAAATTTGGTGCCTCTGAAAGTTCATTAAGATTCAATAACATATGCTCAAGCAAGGGTGGCCTTTATAGAATAGGTGCATATGTTGGCCTTAACCTTCACTCAAATGTGGTAGGACACAAGGGGGCTTATTTTCAAAGCACTTAGGTTTACAAAGTTCCATTGGTTACTATGGAACTTTGTAAGTCTACGTGCTTTGAAAAATACGCCATAAAGCCTTCTTAGGGTGCAGTAGCATGTCCATGCTCATATATGCATGCTCTATGTGTTGACATCACAGGCACAGGGACAAATAGCTGAAAACATGGCTGCCATCTGGCTGCCCAGTTTCAGTGCTCAGGACACCCTCCTGCTGGCCAGGCTCATTTTGTCGAAAATAAGGAAGCCTTTTCCAGAGCCTAGCCACAGGAGGTACTACTTGAAAGTGAGAAAACCCTGAACAGGCAGGAAGTGCTATCAGAAGGACAGAGTAGAAAAGAAGGAAAAAAGAAGTAAAATATCTTTACCTTGTGTGAAACCTGATGCCACACAGAACTGTGTGCTGTAGCAGATGGGCTAAGGATATAGCTGCTGTAGCTATAGGAAACTTTGTCCTGGGTTTTCAAAAGGGAGAGGGAAAGACATTAGAACCTGTGTGCAGGGTGCATGTGATCCAGTCACATCCTACAAAAACATATTCAGGCTCAGCAGTCCTACCAGAAGTACACGTAACCACTCCCCCCCCCCCCCCCCCCCGGCAGTCTCATCTCCAGCCAGTGGTGTAGCAAGGGGGGGCGGGAGGGGCGGTCCGCCCCGGGTGTCAGCTCAGGGGGGGGTGCTCCCTGCCAGCTCCCCCCCCTCGGCGCATCGACACCCCCCGACCAGCTCCCGCACCCTACCTTTAACAAGAATATCGGAATCCGAGGCGCAGCGCCTCGCGCCTGCCCTGCACGAAAAAGAAATGTGGACCGTCGGGCCTTCCCTCGCACTATCTGTCCCGTCCTCCACTGACGCAACTTCCTATTTCCGCAAGGGCGGGACAGACAGAGCGAGAGAAGGCCCAACGGTCCACATTTCTTTTACGTGCAGGGCAGGCGCGAGGGGCTGTGCCTCGCCTCAGATTCCGACATTCTTTTTAAAGGTAGGGTGTGGGAGCTGTTAGGGGGGGTGTTGATGCGCTGAGGGGGGGGATGTCATCGTGCTGCACCCGGGGGGGGGTGCAACGGCAAACCACCCCGTCCCGGGTGGCAGCCCCCCCTGCTTTGCCACTGCCTCCAGCTACAGTTCCACCCCAGGTGCACACGAGCAGATCTCTCACTTCTTCTCTTTACTGCCACACTTACAACTCCCACAGGCGGGGACACACAAGCTGGGCATGAGCCGGGTCCGGAATACTCCTATAGGCCGAGAATACTCTTTCTTTGGGCACTTACTCCTCAAGAAAAGCCAGCAGTCTTCTTTTCTTGCAAAAACAATAACTTGCTTTACTAACAGGAACTCAAACACAGTTCATAATAGTCAATTTAGTTTTATCACTTCAGGGATCCTTCAGATGTATCAGCACAGCTTAAACCTAGTCTCCAATGATATCAGGGCGCTTTTCTACATTCACATTTCGGTCTTTCCAAACAGTGATTAACTTTTCACCAAACAAATTAAAAGAAAGATGTTGTACACGGTGATTTTTCTCCTCTTGATAAATTTCAGTCTACACACAACCTTTCGACTTCTCCGTCATTTGCAATTAATAGGGTGCTTGACCTTGTCCTCAGAATCAGCTTTCCATTCTTAAATTTAAGTCTAGAGATTAGATACATGGAAATCACTGCACTGAATTCCCCTTACCATATTTTCTATGGCTTGGGTACAGCAACGATGAGGGTCCCGCCCTGTCTCTTCTCAGTTTAAGATCCTTTGATCTGAACCACACCCGATTTTAATTGATGTAAATCCCTACACCCAAAGTTCAGCGCAGATCCCAGTGCTACATTCTATTGTGTGAAAGGTACCCATCCTGGAGCTTTTTAGACAATACCGTTAGCACTGATTTTTTTTTTTTTGCACCGAATTTTGAGCACTATTTACTGAGTCTAGCCCTTACTGTGTGGGCAAATGCTGGAAATAACTCTAGCAGTTAGCATAAATTTTGTGGCTGTTGTGCATTACATTTGATCATTAACCAGTAGTAACTGCAAAACCTTATCACCATTTAGTAACTAGGCCTCTTAGTGTTGACTATTTTGAATTAAAGGGGGAGTACATCTTAAAGCTATATACCCTGTTTCTTCTATTTGCTTGGTAGAGCTTTTCACTGTTTGAATTCATCCATGCCATGGCTGCATGAGGTTGTAAGCTGTGCAGTGTCTTAATTTACAGAGATTCATAGCAACTTCCAGGAAGTAAATTTAATAAAAACATGTAGGTGTGTCATGATTTTTTAAACTAATGTTAACTACATGTCTTTTATTGCTGCTTTAATAGTCTTACAAGACATTTTCATTCCATGCTTATTAAGCCACGCTAGCAGCTACCATGCACTAATGCCGAGACTGCCCTTTCACTTTGAATGGGCTTTGTCGGCATTGCCTCATGGCAGCCGCTAGCACAGCTTAGTAAACAGGGGAGGGGGGGTTATCTTCATCCACAAACCTACTTTTAAGAAACAGCCATGAGGGAAATAATGTCTGTGAAAGAACTGAGCCGATGCTCTTAAAAAAAAAAATCTTTAAAAAAATTACAAACCTCACAACAGCCCTAGACAAGCTGTGAAAAGTCTCACATTTATTTCTGAAGTACAGTAACATCTCCACATAACTTTCCTCTTGGCTTGGTAGAATGTAACAGAAACTGCAAAGAATCCATTTTCCCCCAGGACTGGGCAGCTGTTAGAAACTGCACCACAATTGAAAAAGCCCCTAGCTATGTTTCTTTTATTACGGTCACCATCCTTTTGGGAACCTCTGGAGGACTTTCTTTTGTAACTAGCGAAGCTAGAGGAATGGTCTGGAACTTGGCAGCTAAACTGTAATGCTAAAAAATGCAGGGTCATGCATTTGGGCTCCAAAACCCCGAGGGAATGGTACAGTTTAGGGGTGAATAACTTTTGTTCAGGAAAGAGGAGTGGGACTTGGGAGTGATCATATGTGATGATCTTAAGATGACCAAACAGGTAGAAAAGGTGAAGACAAAAGCTGGAAGGATGCTTGGGTGCATAAGGAGAGGAATGGCCAGCAGGAAAAAGGAGGTGTTGATGCCCCTGTATAAGACTCAGGTGAGGCCTCATCTAATATAATAAAATGCACCCTCAACGTTCTGAGGACAACGTTCTGAAGCCATCTGACGTCACTCCCAGGCTGAAGGGTTCGTGGATTCGTGGTGTGAAGCCTTCAAGCCAGCCAGTCGTCTCTGCCCCGCCCTCACGTCAAACGTCATGACGTCGAGGGCGGAAAAAAAAACCAAACAATTCCGGCAGCGCAGCATCAGGGAAGGAGGCGGCGCTCCCGACGTCTCTAGCCTTCCCTTCGCTGTGCTCCGCCTTCTTCTGACTTCAAGGATGACGTCAGAAGAAGGCGGAACACAGCGAAGGGAAGGCTAGACGTCGGGAGCGCCGCCTCCTTCCCTGACGCTTCGCTGCCGGAACCGCCACGGAGGTAAATTTAAAAAAAAGAAGGGCTGTGTTTCGGTAGCTTAAGTCATGAAGAGATTTTTCCAAGGAATCAAGACCGACATGAAGTTTAAAACAGCTGGGCCGGGTCATAAACTGACAGAGGAAACGCGGTGAGGGGGAGCTGGGAAGATGGTGTGATAAAGTGTTTTGCTCATTTAGGACGCGTCAGTTTTAGGTGTTAAAGAGGGGTTTGTTTTAAATAAAAAATGCAAGACCGCTGATTTGGGGGGTTTGGATGAAGAGAGGGAGGGTACACACTGGGGATACGTGGGTGGGACGGGAGTTTCTTCTCTTTGAGATTCTGTTTATAGTACAATCATATGCGCTTATATTTGCAGTTTAATAATAGCCATGTTGTACGTATGGAGGGGGCAGGGGACAGAGAAGCATGGATGGATATGGATTGCAGGGCAGGGCTCAGGGAGAGAGGGGAATTACTGGATAGGGATGAATGGAGGGGCCAGGTGACAGAGGAGCATGGATGGGCATGGATTGGGAGGGCAGGGAGAGGGGAGAGGGGAATTGCTGGATAGGGATGAATGGAGGGGACAGATGGGCATGGATGGATATGGATTGCAGGGCAGGGCTCAGGGACAGAGGGAAATTGCTGGATAGGGATGAATGGAGGGGGCAGGTAACAGAGGAACATGGATGGGCATGGATTGGGAGGGCAGGGCTCAGGGAGAGAGGGGAATTGCTGGATAGGGATGAATGGAGGGGACATGGGCATGGATGGATATGGATTGCAGGGCAGGGCTCAGGGAGAGAGGGGAATTGCTGGATAGGGATGAATGGAGGGGGCAGGTGACAGAGGGGCATGGATTGGGAGGGCAGGGCTCATGGAGAGGGGAATTGCTGGATAGGGATGAATGGAGGGGACAGATGGGCATGGATGGATATGGATTGCAGGGCAGGGCTCAGGGAGAGAGGGGAATTGCTGGATAGGAATGAATGGAGGGGACAGGTGACAGAGGAGCATGGATGGGCATGGATTGGGAGGGCAGGGCTCAGGGACAGAGGGGAATTGCTGGAAAAGGATGAATGGAGGGGGCAGGGGACAGATGGGCATAGATTGGGAGGGCAGGGCTCACACTCTCTCTCTCTCATATACAATGTCTTTCTGACTCTCACTCTCACACACTCTGTCTCACACTGTATCACATTCACTCTCTATGTGCCACACAGTCACTCACACACTCGCTTGGTCTCATACACTCACTCGCACAGAGAATCTGTGTCTCACACATACTCTCTCTCTCGCCCACACACACACACTCTCTCTCACACTGTGTCTCACATACACACTTGCACACACTCTCATTCTCACACACACACTCTCTCACAAACACACTCACACCCAGACTCACTCTCTCTCTCACACACACACACACTCACACTTTCACTCTGACTCTCAAACAGTCACTCTCACATACACTCTCCCAAACATACACACTCCGAGGAAAACCTTGCTAGCGCCCGTTTCATTTGTGTCAGAAACGGGCCTTTTTTACTAGTTTAGAATATTATGTACAACTAGCCGTTGAGCCCGTAAAAACGGTCTAGTAGAGGAAGGGGGGGTTTGAAAGCCCCCCCCGATAGATCGCCACCACCCCTCCCCCCAGGGTCGCCGCCCCCCCCCCCCCCCCCGGAGTCCCCTCCACCCGGGCCGGGTACCTGGCTTCACTATTCAAACTGCTGGAACACCGCACACAGCTCAGCTGAGCTGCCGTCGGCCTTCCTTCTTCTCTGCGTGTGTTCCGCCCTCGTGTGACGTAACGTTGGCGAGGGCGGGACACAAGAAGGTAAGGAAGGCCAACGGCAGCTCAGATGAGCTGTGTGCTGCGTTCTCGCGGTTTGAATAGTGAAGCCAGGTACCCGGGCCGGGTGGAGGGTGGGTGGCGGCAGCGACTCCGGTTGGGGGGGGAGCGGTAGCGGCAACCCTGGGGGGGAGTGTTGGCGACGGCGGTTCCCTCACTCGCAAGTGCGCAGGTTCCCTCTCTGTCACGCCCCCGTCATCACGTATTGACACGGGGGCGGGACAGAGAGGGTCTCTACTGCGCATTTGCAAGTGAGTACGCCTCTTGCCATTTATATGTTTGATTCTGGAGACCGCACCTTCAAAAAGATATAAACAGGATGGGCACAGTCAGGTGGCTACTAAAATGGTCAGTGGTCTTCATCAAAAGTGTATGGGGACAGATTTAAAGATTTCAATATGTATACTTTGGAAGAAAGGTGGAAGAGGGGAGATATGATAGAGACATTTAAATACCTATGCAGCATAAGTGCACAGGAGGCGAGTTTCTTTCAACTGAAAGGAAGCTCTGGAACAAGGGTGCATAGGATGAAGGTGAAAGGGAACAGACTCAGAAGTAGCCAGAGGAAATACTTCTTTGTGGAAAGGGTGGTAAATTCATGGAACAGCCTCCCGGTGGAAGTGGTGGAGACAAAATCAGCATCTGAATTCAAGAGAAGCTTGGAACAAGTACATAGGACCTGTAAAAAGGTGATAGAGAGAGTAGATGGCATGGATAGGCAGATTGGATAGGCCATATGGTCTTTATCTGCCTACATTTTTCTTTTTCTAAACAACTTAAATTATTCCTGAGCTGTATTTTTGTGGCAATATTTGCAGGTCTTCTTAAATTTGTCCCTACATCCTGCCTTTCTAAAAATGTTGGTTAATGGTTACAGTGTCTGCCCAGCTTCTCCACTAGATGACACCCTAGTGCTTCATCTAAAACACCTTTGTAGTTTTGTATGTTAGAGGAGCAGAAACCCTGTGGGATATCAAACAGATGGATAGAAGAGGGCTTTATATTTCTGGGAGTCTTTCAATGACATAATTCAGAAGGTGCAGCACCACTGCGGACTGATCTCGTCATTCTAAAATGAGTGTACAGTAAATGGAAAGGTTATTATACCCTCGGGCAATCATGCTTCTAACTCTGCCTCTGCTGGATAAAATAAAGCCAGACCACCTGTGCTTTCCAAAGCAGACACATACCAATCCTTATAAAGTACTACATAAAAATCATCTTTTTTTCTTTTACACCTTGGTTGCCTAGACACTTTTCTAATTGGGTTGGTCTCAATCTGATCCACTTTTTGTGTCAGTCTTCTAAATTCTTTTCTAGGTTTGCTATTCCATTCCTTCTCTCTTCTTGTCCTTCATCCCTTTCTTTTCTATAACTGCATGGTATTGATCCTTTTCACATTTCTCTTCTCTGCTGCTATATCCACCCATATATGATTCTCCCTTTCTTTCACGCTTAGGGGCTCATTTTCAAAGCACTTAGCCTTCCAAAGTTCCATAGAAACCTATGGAACTTAGCCACCTTCTTTTTACCGCTCATCTACCTCCCTCTTATTCCCTCTCCAGCAATCCCATTGTTCCATCTGTTTTTCTCCTTCCTCAGTCACCTAATGCCCCTTCTATGTTTCACCCACTCTCTAGCCCCCCCCCCCCATTTCCATTCTCTCTACTCACCCCCTTCCATTTTTCTGCCTCTTTCCAAATCTATTTAATTTTCCACCTCTTCCCTTCACTTCTATCCAAGGGCTGCATGTCTCCCTCCCCTCCCTTTTCATATGCTGCATTTCTCCCCTCTCCATTCCCTTCTATGTATTGCATTTCTCCCCTCTCCTTCCCTTTTCATCCATGTGCTGTATTTCCCACCTTTCTCCCTCTCTCCCCTTCATGTGCTGTATTTCTCCCCTCTTCCTCTCCCTTCTATCCATGTGCAGTATGTTTCCCTCCCTCTCCCTTCTATCCATGTGCAGTATGTCCCCCCTTCCATCTCCCTTCCTTTCTATCCATGTGCAGCTTCTCTCCTCTTTCTTCCCTTTGTGAAGCCTTCTGCTTCGGATCTGCTTGGGCACGTCATACTCTGCCCTCTAAGTACAGGTCCGGCTCATCATGGAGGCAGTTTTCAGTTTATTTAGGCACAAAACATATAAGATAATCCTCCAGGAAACAGATAGTTTGGTAATCCGTACTGACTCTGCTGTCCAAGCGGCTTGGCCCCCAATGTCCAAAACCCCATACTCCAAAAAGGAATGATTCCCAAAATACAGTAGTTAACCCAAAGAAAATAGTTCAAGCACCCCAGCAGTTCATATAAAGCAGTTTATGCCAAGCAATTCCCAAAACACAGCAGTTCATATAAAGCAGTTCATGCCAAGAAATTCCCAAAACACAGCAGTTCAAAGGGTTCAAAGAAAAAAAAAACCCAGTAGTTCATATAAAGCAGTTTAAGCAGAGCACTACCTTTCCCCTCTCCCTCCTCTCTTAATCACCACAGGGAGAGTAAAAGGGTCCCACCTAACTTGGCCAACACTACCTCCTGACCAACACCCCAATACCCAACAGTTGTAAACATGCTCTCTTAACTCCCCTTCTGGGCTAGCCACCTTTTCCCTTTTTCTACCAAGCCGTCATACCATGCAGCCAGCTGCTGTTTCACCTGGGTGCCTCCCAGTTTAGCCACTGCAGAAGTATCCATCGGATCCTCTTGTCTTCCCTCCTCCACCTTTTCTTCCCCTTGCCACTCCATGGGTTCTTCACCACTCCCACCGCTCAGCTGCTCCTCATCTCCCTGATTGGGTAGGCTCAGAACCTCTTCCCTTAGCCTAGTTCTCTGTGACAGGTTTTCCCAATTCCCCCCTCTTGTCCTTCTCCTAGCAACCTCTGGGGGCTGTTGGGAATGGAAGTCCCTCTTTCTATGGTATGTCCTACTCAGGGGTTGTTGGGAGTTTTTTCCCTTTCCTCCATTCTTCAGGGGAAAAAAAACCTTCTTTCTTTCTTTCTCCAGCCCCCTCCTTCCCCCTTGCGCTTTCATTCTCCCTCTCCTCCTCATATTCCTTACACCTTCTAACCATGTGCTGCATGCCCCCCCTCTCCTTCCCCTTCCTTCCATGTGCAGCTTGTCCCCTCTCCTCTCCCTTCCATCCACATGCAGTATATCCCCCCTCTGCTCTCCCTACCCTTCCATCCATGCATGTGCAGTATGTCCTCCACTCTCCTTGCCCTGCTCTTCATTCTCTGTGCACCATGCCTCCCTCTCCTCTCACTTCCCTTCCATCCATATGCAGTATGCCCCCATTCCACTAGCATGAAACCCCTCCCTTCTACCCATGGGCAGCTCCTCTATTCTCCCTTCTACTCATGAGCAGCTTCTCCCCTCTCCCTCCCCCTGCAGGTCTAGCACTCTAATGTCACCTCCTTGCCTCCACTACAAACTTGCAATGCACAAGCGGCTCCCTCCAATAGCTCTGAGGCTTTCCCTCTGCCACGTCCTTCCAACGCATAACAGGAAGTTGCAACAGAGGGAAGGACCCAGGAACCATTTGGAGAGAGCCTGTTGTAAACGCTGCCAACAATCTCTGCAAGTTTGTAGTGGCTGCAGGGAGGGAGGTGGGGAGGACAGAGGGACGTAAGGAGGTGATGCTGGCCCATGAGAGAATTGGTACAGATTTGGAGGTGGCACTTGTCACTCCATAGTGATGCCTAGGCCCAGCCTGAGGGGTAGGGTAGGTGGCCTTTCACTGGGGTGGCAAAGGGGAGGCAACTAAAATTTAGGGGTGGGAATTCCCTCCCCCCTCCCATAGAAACACCTGCATACCATTCTGGTGCTTTGGGAGGAGCCTGATCTAAGTTCAGTGCAGTCTTTTGGTCTTCATTAGGAACTGTAACACTTGTTTGTTGAGGACAGTTCTACGGAACAATTTATTATTACTGTTGACACAGAGCTCATTATAATTATTTGGGTTAATGATATCCCCATGTTTATAGAATGTTATAATTAACTCCTTGATTGAGTTTATTTATTTATTTATTTATTTATTTATTTATTATCTCATTTATACCCCACATTTTCAACTGTGTCAGGCCCAATGTGGCTTACATTGCACCGCAAAGGCAGCCACCAATACAGTAAATTAAGCTAATACATCATTAAACCTGCATAAGAAATAAAGGAGAGGATGTGAATCAAGCGGTGGAGACACATGCTGAGTCTTTTGGGTAGGCTTTTCCAAATAACAAAGTTATGAACATGGCTAGAATGTCTAATCAGATTAGGTTTACTAATGCCCGCTGGATTTGTACAAGGGAGGCAGCCACAGGTAGGCCTAGAAGGGCCTAGGCCCATCCACTTTTAGCTCAGGTTCACCTAGCAGCGGTGCACCATTGGTATAGCTGGCAGGGTTCTACAAGCCCCACCAGATGAAAACATCTTCAGCCCACTTAACTCCTGGGTCATCAGAATATCAGGGCAGTCAGAAGCAGCACTCCCAGTCGACACCGTCACCCCGCACAAGCTCAGTTCTCACACAGAGCTGAGGCTGTCTTTAGCTGGTGGAGTAAGAGGATCTCCCTCCCCCAGCTACTGTGTTCATGTTTAAGTTTGATGGGTGAGTAGGGGGAGCAGAGGTGGTGAGAAGCAGAGAGGAAATGCATCGTGCCCTTCCCTTCCATCCATTGGTCTATCCAAAGATTACCTTCTGGCTATGCCACTGACTTTTACACTGTTGTACTTGAAATTTCATTTGATGCCCTGTTGTTCCTACAAGCTTTTCTGGGCTTAAGTATCTGGAAAGTCACACAGGAGCAGAGGGCGTCTCTGGCAGCTGTTTTCTGGTGCCATTTCTTGCCTGCCTGACACAGTGCATCCTTTTTCATTCATAACTGTTTTTTAATCTGTTAATCTTAACTGGTTTTCAATAACCAGTTATCATAGATGATTTGCTATTTTAACTGGCTTTCAATATAGATTTTAGACAGTTTCTATTATATATTTATTTATGATCAGTCTTTTTAAGTAGTGCATATTTATTTGTACATTTAATCATGATTAGTGGTTTTTAGCGGAGTATATTGGTTTATTTCATGTTTTACATCACTCATCAATGTGAACTATATCCCCACATTTGTCTCACAGTATATTCAGTGCAGTTTTTTATCCTGGAATATACATTCATCTATTGCACCAGGTTCAAATTCTGTTTATAGAGACATAGAGGTAGGGGTGCATTTTGATATCCCCTGAATAGTGCATGTTTAGTTTGACCATATCCCTTGTATAAGGGCATGTGTATTACCAGCAAATTCATTAACATTTTTATTCACACACTTTTGTGCAATAGAGGGTTTTTTCTTATTAATAAAGCTTAGCTTGAGTTATCTGCAGCATTTTATTCCAATGGGCACTGCTGCCGATAACTCGAGCTAAGCGTTAGTAAAAGACCCCCATAATATTTTAATTTTTTTGTTACATTTGTACCCTATGCTTTCCCACGCATGGCAGGCTCAATGCAGCTTACATGAGGCAATGGAGGGTTAAGTGACTTGCCCAGAGTCACAAGGAGCTGCCTGTGCCTGAAGTGGGAATAGAACTCAGTTCCTCAGGACCAAAGTCCACCACCCTAACCCCTAGGCCACTCCTCCACACAATTTGCACGTTCAGCTCTTGTTTATCAGCCATCTCTTCTGTTTTCATGATACATGTTTTCATGATATGTGTGTTTTTATGACATAAGTTACTTTTAACTTTATATTTTTTAAACATATTTGGTACATTATTTTATATAGTCCACTTTGTTTAATTTATGTTCATTATATTTATGTTTTATATATTTTCTATATATGGCTTGACATTCTATTTTATTTTCTGTACACAATGTGGGGCATAATCGAACGAGGCGCCCAAGTTTTCCTGAGGACGTCCTCACAGGACGTCCCCACGAAGGGGTGGAGAAACCCGTATTATCGAAACAAGATGGGCGTCCATCTTTCATTTCGATAATATGGTCGGGGACACCCAAATATCAACATTGAGGTCAACCTTAGAGATGGTCATCCTCGATTTTTGGCTATAATGGAAACCGAGGACACCCATCTCAGAAACGACCAAATCCAAGCCATTTGGTCGTGGGAGGAGCTAGCATTTGTAGTGCTCTGGTCCCCCTGACATGCCAAGACACCAACCGGGTACCCTAGGGGGCACTGCAGTGGACTTCAGAAAAAGCTTCCAGGTGCATAGTTCCCTTACCTTGTGTGCTGAGCCCCCCAAAACCCACTCCTCACAACTGTACACCACTACCATATGGGTGAAGGGGGGCACCTACATGTGGGTACAGTGGGTTTGTGGTGGGTTTTGGAGGGCTCACATTTACCACCACAAGTATAACAGGTAGGGGGGGCATGGGCCTGGATCCGCCTGCCTGAAGTGCACAGCAGTACCCACTAAAACTGCTCCAGGGACCTGCATACTGCTGTCATGGAGCTGGGTATGATATTTGAGGCTGGCAGAGGCTGGAAAAAATATTTAATTGTTTTTTTTAGGGTGGGAGGGGGTTAGTGGCCACTGGGGGAGTAAGGGGAGGTCATCCCCGATTCCCTCCGGTGGTCATCTGGTCATTTAGGGTATATTTTTGTGGCTTGGTCATAAAAAAAAAAGGACCAAGTAAAGTCGGCCAAGTGTTCGTCAGGGACGCACTTCTTTTTTCCATTATTGGCCGAGGACGCCTATGTGTTAAGGACGCCCCAGTCCCGCCTTCACTATGCTTCCAACACGCCCCCGTGAGCTTTGGTCATCCCCGCGACGGAAAGCAGTTGAGGACGCCCAAAATCGTTTTTCGATTATGCTGATTTGGGCGACCCTGGGAGAAGGACGCTCATCTCCCGATTTGTGTCAAAAGTTGGGCGCCCTTCTCTTTTGAAAATAAGCCTGCAAGTCCTGCCTCAGGGGTCATAAGAGACTTGCAGGCTTATTTGTGACCCCTGAGGCAGGCGGCTGCCTCCGCCAAAACCTTTGAACATTCTCTCCCAGGCTGGAAGTCAGTTTGTTGCCCTCTGCTCTTGTGTAGATTTCCTATGGTGATCCTCCGAAGGTTTGTCCTGCTTCTCCGTTTTGGCATTTAAATATCTGGAGACATTTCTCAATTTTCTATGTTGTTGTAGGAGTATCTAATGGTATTTGATAATCTTTGAGTACACTCACCACAAGGATTCATTTTTCTTGTTTGTGTTGGTTTTGATCTTATAGAGGTATTGGAAACACTCATTCTAGATTTTGTGCCGTCCCTATATCCCAGAAGAAATTGATATCTATGGTCTTCTCAGCTTCAAACAGTTTTTTATTCATGTATTCAGTGTGGTTATACTTTTTTACAGAAACCAGACCATGAAGCCTTTATCACATGCTGCTGTTCTACAAATTAATAATTAATGAATTGTTTTGCATGATCTCTCATTGCAGTAGCTCATTAATTTTGGATTTAAATAAGATTTTGTACATAGGAAACTACACCGTTTGCACTGGTCAAAATCTGTGGGGGAAAAAAACTGAGAAGGAAGCTCTAGCTAGGCACAGAGATAGTGTTTGTATGTGATATGTAAACCACTCTTGTACCACTGAAAGAATCTAATAAGTATAAAAATGTAAGAACACACTGCCCACCCTGCTCAAATGTCAGAATTTCCATGCATTTTTGCATGTAAAGACCCACTGATATTTATTTTCAGTTTTGTACAACACACTTTGGGGGTCTTTGACTAAAGCTTAGCTCGAGTTATCTGCTGCAGGGCCCATTTTATTCCTATAGGCCCTGCTACAGATAACTCGAGCTAAACTTTAGTAAAAGATGCCCTTTAGTTCTGTTATATGACATAGAGGGGCATTTTCGAAAGAAACGTCTAAGTTGGAATTTGGACGTCTTTGTAAAACGTCCAAATTCAGAGGTGGGGAAAAGGTCATTTTAGAAAAAAGATGAACGTCCATCTTTGTTTTTGAAAATGCCATGGATGTCCTTGCATTTGGATGGCTTTGATTTTCAGCCATTTTCGAACACAAAGACGTCCAAATGCAAGCTATCCAAAACAGAGGAGGAGTGGTTTAATGGTTAGTGCAGCAGGCTTTGCTCCTGGCAATATGGGTTCAATTCCCACTGCTGCTGCTTGTGACTTTGGGCAAATGAAATGCATAAGGGGCATTTTTGGATATGACATCTAAATCTGAAATTGGACGTTTTTTGTAAAATATCCAAAATCAGAACAGGAAAGGTCAAAAGTCTATCTTTTGCTTTTGAAAGTGCTGTTTGGAAAAATGTTTTGTGATTTGGGGGACAAAGGGGAGGTGATCCTAGTACACCTCTTGTGTGGAGTAGAGGAGTAGCCTAGTGGTTAGTACAGCAGACTTTGATCCTGCGGAAGTGGATTCAATTCCCACTGCAGCTATTCATTATAAAAACTGGTCTAGCTCAAAACATCTAAGTCTTTGTTCCATTATTGCTGAAAGACGTCCATGTCTTAGGAACGCCCAAGTCCCACGTTGAACATGCCCCTAGCATGCCCCCTTGAGATTTGGACGTCCTTCTGACAGACTTTAGAGAAAGACGTCTAAAAAGAGGTTTTGATAATACTGATTTGGACGTTTCTGGGAGATAAAAGTCCAAATGCTGACTTATGTCACTTTTTGGACGTCTATCTGTTTTGAAAATGAACTGGATAGTCAGTGATACTATTGCCCAAGAAAGTATAACTGCCCAAGAAATCTTCCCTCACTCTGCTGTTCTCTTTATTTACTAAAGAGCCTTTTTACTAAGCTGCAGTAAGCACTAATGCCTGCTTACCACAAGTTAAAAATGCCTACCGCAAGGAGCACTGAGGTGTCCCATGATAGCTTTAGCATGTACACGAGCTTCCCATGTGCTAAAAAAAAATCATTTTTATTTTTTAGCGCTACAGGCATGTTTGGGGGCAGAGTGGGCGTGTTTAGTGATAATGAGTTAGCACATGGGCATTGCCACACACTAACCCATTAGCACTTGGTTAGCGTGTGAGCCTTTACCGCCTAGAAAATAAGTATAGTTAAGGGCTCATACGCTACTGTCCATGCACTAATGGAAAAATTAGTGCATGGCCATTATTGCCAATATACAAAAATCAGCCATTTTAAAAGATGGCCTCAGCACGCAGGCAAACCGTGAACAGCAGCGCAGGCCACCTTTTAGCGCAGTTTAGTAAAATGGCTTCTTAAAATTTTTTGCTCATTAAAATATCACTGCAAGGTGCAACATAAAAACCAAAAACACTTCCAAAAACAAGTCAGCCGTATCAATTACATCTAAATGATCCAATTAACCACTTGCATGTATTTATTATTTATCTATAAAAATGTGATTGTCCCTTGAGCAAAGAAGCACATCTAAATGGTTTACGAACGGTACTAAAACAATTAAAACATCAAGATAGGACCAATAAAAGAAACAACAGTATAAATAGAAATTCACATCACTTCTCAAGCCCTCAGTTGTGCCTGAATGCCAGAGGAGAAAGCTATGTCTTCATGCAATACAAATCAAAATAATCAAACATTTACAATCTCCATCCCCTTCTTCATAAACCCAGTCAATTCAGTTTTCTACCTCCTCTCCATCACAACATCAGTCAATTCAATTATTCAGGCCTCAAAGATTTGCTGAAACAGCCATCTTTTAAGAAGTTTATGAAACTTCATCAAATCACAGGCTAATCTGATTTTCCTGGAAAGCTGATTCCAGAACACTGGAGCCTGACATACAAAGACTGATTTTCAAGTCCCTTTACCTTTAACTAACATCCCTGAAGGAACCTTCAGCAAAACTCCTTCTTGAGAATTCTAAGGCCTGAAAGGCACATATGACCTTTCAGAAGACTTGCCTTTCTCATTGGCAATTAATGTCACCGGCCTGACTACCGAGCAACACTTAGCTTGAGTTTCCAGAACCACTGAGCAGCTGGTTCACTTTTCCCATTTGCTTCTTCTAAGAAATCTATTTTTTCTCTTCCAAGAGATTCTGTTCTCAGAACCCTGTTCCTTGTCAGATATTTTACTCCTGAGACATTACAAGTGTGATAGCATAAGCTGCTGTACAGTGAGGAGCCTTCACAAACACAGCTAGACCACAGTTTAAAGGTGAACGAAACTCTAATTGTGTGGTTCAGAAGTCAAAAGGAAAAATATACAGAAACGTGTTCCTCTGACAAGCTATTAGTCCAGGAGTATATGGAATGTAACTTAGACTTCAATCACAAACAAAAGAGAGGTCTGTTTCCTTCCATATTACAGAAGATTCACAGTGTACACAGGGTTTGCAAAGTAAAAGCTTTTTCTACCTCATAGCCAGTGCTTTTAAGGTGCCGGTACACCAGTCCCCCCTCCCCCCTTCGGCAACTACAAGCTCCCCTTCCCTGGGCCTTATCTTAAAAGCTCTAGAAACACCAACTCACGAAGCCAGTCCCAATCTCAAAATGGCCCATGAGCACCTGTGGGAAGTCATGGCTGCCATTTTGGTTGTAGGGGTCACTTCTGCCATGAAGAAGCCACTAGACCACTAGGGCTTTTAAGGTAGACCACGGGAGGGCCTATGGGTGGGGGAGGAGGGATCTTGTGATCAGGGGGGTGCCCCGCCCACCTGCTTGTGGAAGAGGTGGCTGTATAAAAGTGCAGCCAGGAAAAAGATGTTGGTACAGCATACACTGGCTAAATAAAAATAAAAAATAAAAAAAGCTCTGCTCATGGCTACCCCTTCTGGTCCCTCAAATGTAAGCTTTGTAGGCATAGTCTGGAAGTCTGCTTCTTCCTGCTCTAGGCTATTCTGTTATTCCCCAACACTAGCTGAACCATGCTCTCCTGGCTGAGCTACTCAGGCCTAGGACTCTTAATATGAACCTGTGAGGGAGTGTGCCTAAGGGAGACAGGCATCTTCTTATAAACTCCATCACAACAAGCTTTAGATTTTTTTTTTTACTTACAGACCTGAGACATATTTTTCTGGTGCTGAAGCAGCTCTGTTTAGCGCTCATGCTTCTCTCATTGATCATATGTGGTCCTGCCAGGGAGACAATTGGTTCTGGCTCTTGCCTGTCAGTATCTCCTCCCTACACACAGGTGAGTCCCTTCCAGATTTTCTCTCTCTCTCTCTCTCTTGTGCACTTACACTCAAAGAATAAAAGACTCTTGGCCTTACTCACTGATTTCAGTTTTACACTTTGGACCCAGCCTTGTGGGGTCTCACTTCAGAAGTGTTCTTGAGACATACCAAACCTGTCATGGCCCCTTTAAATAAAAAGAGAGAAAGAAAAACAAGATTACCATGGATTGTGCCTAATGAAGCCAGCTGTGAGGGAAATTGGACAGCTTTGCTTAGAATACCAATGCAACGCTTTATTTATTGATGTGCCAGGCAGATGCAGCCTGTTCTTATTTTTGTTTGATTTCTGAAAGAGAAATTCTTATGGGATTTGGTCTCAGAAAAAGGCATTCTGACATGTAAAAAAAAAAAAAAAGATCCAAGCAAAAAAAGCAAAGGCTCCTCCACTCTCTAAGCATAACCCCCATTTTTCCAAGGCTTTCCCTGAAAACAGGCAAGGGGCCATCTTCAAGTACTGCTCAGCAGTGTTCCAGAAAAACTCTTTTAAAACTGGTAATTCCTTTCCTCAAAGCATGGGAACTAGAAGCATTGTACGTTAATTTTCACACAGTCCGTGAATCAGCATTTTAGGAAGGTCTTTCATAATTTGGAGAAAGATATCATGTCACAAACAGATGTACAGATAAAGAGATACCTTCTTCCTCCCCCTTCCCCAATCCTTTCCTGGCCCTCTAAATTTTACCAACTATTACAGGAAGAATTTTCCATGGGTTTTGTTATTTTTAGTAGTAGTATCATGTAATTGTGACAGGGAGTCAATCCTTATTAGAGTGAAGGTTCTGTTTCATGGTGGACAGGCTTCATGGGCCTGTGGATGAATTCTGTCCCTAGAAAGGGTAGACCAGACTCCTGTATAGATACGATTATCTCTCCTGTGCTGTTGACAGGTTTTCTTTAAGGACAGGGACCAAGAGTCTGCCTCTGAGCTCCACCAGAGCTGAGGAACAACCAGGGGATATTTATCCTCCAGTTGCTAAGAAGGTAGACATGTTAGTTATTTATTTATTTATTTATTTATTTATTTATTTATTTATTTATTAGGATTTATTAACCACATTTATGAAGAGATTCACTCGTTATACTCCCTTTAGTCCAGTATAGGGTGTGCCCTGACCGGACACTGTATATATTATGTGCAGCAAGGATATACCGCTACCAGTACAACATATACTCCTACGATATGTCCACTGGAAACTGCTTAGTTATACCTTCCTGCAGTTCCTTGGTTCCTGGCCTACACCAGTACTTCTCAGCCTTCTCCTGGAGGCATACTTAGGCAGTCAAGTTTTCAGGATTTGCATAAATGGAAGACCCATTCTCCTCCATACTCATTATAATAAACCTGAAAACCTGATTGGTTAGGAGAAGATTGAGAAACACTGTTCTATATCCAGCTCTCCCATCTAGCTCCTTGCTTCCTGCTCTGTGCCCAGTTCTCCAGTACATTTCCTTGATTCCGTGGCTGGCCTGGCAATCCCGCTTCAGTGCACCTGTTCACCCCAATCCTGGTTCTCCCAGCCACCCAAGCTTCTGCAGGTACACTTTTCTTGTAAATACTATACAGCATTCACTTAAATTGGTACTGACAGACGTGTCTTTGATGTACCCTTTATATATAGTTTACAGATAGGGCGCAACTTGTATTAAATTAATGGATATTTCTACCACCCTGGCAATGGGTAGGTAAATATCCCTTGGTCATTCTTCCACTCTGGCTCTCCAGTTGCTCAGAAGTAGGCTCCCAGCCTTTGTCCTCCAGGACCAACAGTTCAAACTAGTCAACCTTGACAGCTGTTCTGAATGGTGACCTGGCTTATAACAAACTGCAGTTGCTCTCACTCCCCAGACTGGCACCATGTATAAACTTCAGACTCACAGCCACAGCTGTGATTCCAAACAGTTCCTATGTTTATCCTTAGAAGGCATTCTCACACTGAAGACTGGTAACTTCAATACATCCCAATAGACCCACATTCAAATGTAAAAGAATCGCAGTCAGTCAGGGATGAATTTATTTATTTATTTATTTATTTATTTATTTATTTATTTATTTATTGCATTCGTATCCCACATTTTCCCACCTATTTGCAGGCTCAATGTGGCTTAAATTTACTGGGTGAGACTGCAACTTCCTCAGGTGGATCAGAATTTTTCCCTTTTTGCTAGGGATTTCCTAAAGTGTTACGCTTTTGGTATTCATTCCCAGTCCTTGAGGGTGTCAACAGTTCAGGTTTTAAGGCTATCCCTTAATGAGTATACACAAGAGAGATTTGAGGTATGCAAATCTCTCTCATGTATATTCATTAGAGAGTTCCTGAAAACCTGACCTATTGGGGGCCCTTGAGAACTGAGAATGAATACCAGTGGTTTAGGCCTATAAGTTTGTGGCTCAGACCCTACTTTATGAAGATCAGAAATAATTTGCTTACAGTTCTTATATGATAAAGTCAGAAGCAGCTCTTGGAATCTTATAAACTATGTAGGGTATATTGTATAATTCTCTTAGGGGGCTGGAAACAGACCCTGAGTAAGACTGGAGACAGAATGCAATTCCTCATGCTGAGTCATGAATATAACAGAGCAATTTTACTATGTCTTCTGGAGCTGCCAGTGCCCAAGAACTTTATGATCTTTCTACATTAATGACCTTTCAACTTATGTTCATACAGTAGATCATGCTCTGAAACTGAACTGGTTCTTATTTGCATGATTGATTATCTCTTCTGTGTTGTGGTGAGTCTGTGTTGTGGTGAGTTAGCCACGCTGATTATGTTGGTTGAGTTAGCTATGTTCAGTATTCTTCATAATGTCATAGAACAGGTTGCAGAAAGAAGTAGGAGTAGATGAAGCTGTTTTCAGTAGACCCACTCAATTCTGGAAAGAAGGTTTCATTCATGAAATTGTGGTGGGTGAGTACTGTACTCGGGATCTTTCTTATGGCATATTGCAAGGCTCAGTGCTATCATTTACTTTGCTCAGCATACTTTCAAGGACACTCTGGAATTTATCAGAGAATTTATTAGACAAAATACATTTTTTGATTAGTTTTCAAAGGTAACCCTTCTAAGATCTGAAGAAGGGTTACCTTCGAAAGCTAATCAAAAAATGTATTAGGTTAGTCCAATAAAAAAAAGGTATCTTCTTATTTTATTTCAATGTTTTGATTTTCTATTTATTACCTCAGTTCTGTGGAAACTGTGGGGATCTTTTACTAAGCTGCAGTAGTGTTTGTAGTACGCGCTAAACACTAGAGATACCCATAGGAATATATGGATGTCTCTAGCATTTAGCACGTGCTTATTTTTAGTGTGTGCCAAAAACTCTACCACAGATTAGTAAAAGACCCTTTGTGATCTTTTCTCTCAGTTGCACATCTCAGAATGGATGTGCACAGGTTTGTTCTTGGATTTCTTTCCAAATTGTTCCTGATTTTTGAGTGCTTTTTTCATACATTCGTTTTGATTTAAAAAATATTAAGGTTCATTAGAACTTTTTAATGCATGCAAATTAATTGTATAAGAATCAATTTGTAGGTTAATATGCATTACATTGGTGTGAAGAAACAGTGTGTTTTAAGCATGTAAAATGTATTGGATATTTTCCTGCATTATGTTTGAAGTGTATTTCTCCTATTTGGCCAGCAGATGGTGCATGTTTATGCTTAAAGCTGTTACAGAGGACTGGCTTGTCTTTCTTTATTTGGCACACATATGATAGGAAGTGTCTAGTGATGTAGCCAGTTTTTATTTGAAACTTGACTGCTTTGGGCTCTGATTGGCCTAGAGTTTGAAAAATTACCCAGTAGTGCTGACTGTTGCTTCAGTCTTAGCCAAAAGAAAGAGAGACAGATCTGTTTGCTGAGGCTCAGTGAATTATATGTCCTGATCATCCCAGGTACTGTTTAGCCAGTATGCAAATGTTTAGTTAATGTTATAATTGATCCATATTTCAGTTACCTGTTATTGTATGCTAATTGCACTTTTTTTGTGTGTTCATTGCTCCAGCGTGTGAATAAATATATTTGTTTGTTCGTTCTGCCTGTCTGGACTAATAAAGAATCCCGGTAGTTTGTGTGTTGGGTCTGTGAGTGCTTTCTGGGAACAATGGGACCGTTGGGAGTGTGGCTCCAATAACCTAGAAATCACTGGGGATAATTTGAGAGCGGGAAACTCACCCAGAGGCAGTTGTGACCCAGTTGATGGGAGGAGGGTACTAGTGTAGAGCACAAGCAGTAGGTGCAGGCTGACCTGAGATGTGCTGGGGCTAGACCCTCTATGTGGCCACAGGGTAACCCCAGGTGGGTGGCTAGGCATTTCATGACAATTGGTTTTGCAAATAATAATCCCCAAAATCTATAAATGGTGCCCAAAGCTAGGCATGCAGTTGGGTGTGCAGTTCTATAACAGGGCCAGTCACGTGCATAACATAATTGGCACTAATTGGTGCTAATTTGCCATTGTGTGCATAACAGACTTACGCACCTATTCTATAAACAGTGCACCTAACTTCTCCCACACACAAATGCAAAGGAGGCATTAACATGGGAGAGACATTGGCATTTCAGGGGTGTTTAACTATTCTTGCATACACTTTATAGATTAGTTGTATTTATGCACCCAACTGCCATATTTAGGCAACACCATTTACACCAGCCATAGATATGGCATAATTGGACATGGCTAAAGGTTGGCATGTAACTGCAGACTTATGCTAGTATTCTATAACCCAGTGGTTCCCAAATCTGGTCCTGGAAGCACCCCAGCCAGTCAGGTTTTCAGGATACCCACAATGAATATTCATGATAGAGATTTGCATGCCCTGCCTCCACTGCATGCAAATCTATGTCTTGAATATTCATTGTGGATATACTGAAAACCTGACTGGCTGGGGTGCCTCCAGGACCACGTTTGGGAACCACTGCTGTAACAGATTTGGCACGTACCTCTGCCGTTACAGAATACTAGCTTAGCGCCCAGTTATCTGGCACCTAACTTTTCCAGCCTACATTGAATTTACCCCTAAATATTTTAGGGTGGTTACTGAACCCAATGAGTATCAATAAATGCACATCCATAAGTACACGCATCCATTACTATCAGACCCCAGGGTTGTCCAACCTCAGTCCTCAAGGACCACAATCCAGTCGGGTTTTCAGGATTTCCCCAATGAATATGCGTGAGATCTATTTGAATGCACTGTCTCCATTGGATGCAAATAGATCTCATGCATATTCATTGGTGAAAGCCTGAAAACCTGATCTGGCAAGGGCCGAGGTTGGACACCCCTGGACTAGACTATTGTAATGCTCTTCTTTACAGCATTATTTGCAGCTTACAGTTTTTCTGGGATGAGCAGCAAGTCAAGTTTCTTGAATGACTTCCAATTAGCTTCCTTTTCCTATGCTCTGCAGCTCCACTGGCTTCTGTTTAGCCAATCTGTGCACTTAGAAGATTAACTGCAGTGATACATCGAGTAATTTGTAAAGCATATATGAAACTGCAAGCTTATTTTCAAACGATATCACAACTAAGGATTTCCCTTTGAAGAAAAGGGCAAAGTACATATATACCCACTGAAGGTATATGCTGATGCATGAATATTTATAACCACAGAGGGGGGTGAGCAGTTTTCAGTGTGGGAGGGGAGGTCTACATGGGTAAATAGCAGGACTTGCTTATCCACTCTTAACCTTAGCTGAGATCATGTCATGTACCTTTCTGAATCCACCGACAGCTTTCTTTAAGTTAGTCACCTCATAGGAGCCAACTTTTCAAAATGATTGGGGGTGCTCCTCCCTCCGGCTCCCCTCCCTCCCTCTCCCCCTCCTTCCCTCCGAGGTCCAGGCCTGCCTGCCTCCGAGGTCCAGGCCTCCCTCCCTCCGAGGTCCAGGCCCCCCTCCCTCTGAGTTCCAGGCCTGCCTCCCTCTGAATTCCAGGCCTGCCTCCCTCCGAGTTCCAGGCCCCCTCCCTCCCTCCGAGTTCTGAATTTTAAAAGTCATCTTACCTCAGGGTCCCGACAACAGCAGTGAAAGGCAAGCAGGCTCGGTGCTTCAGCCTGCCCTTCTCTCTCTCTCAGCTCTGTTCCCGCCCTTGCGGAAACAGGAAATGAGGGTGGGACCAGAGCTGAGAGAGAGAGAGAAGGGCAGGCTGAAGCACCGAGCCTGCACACCTTTCACTGCTGCCGTCGGGACCCCAACGTAAGATGATTTTTAAAATTCTGGGTGGCACGCAGGACGGTGAGGGCGGACTGGCAGAGGACTGAGGGAGAAGAGGGCGGGCACCGGGTAGGTCGGGCTGGCGAAGGAAACTTCCGGTTCTGGCGGGTGAAATATTGGGGGTGCTCGAGAACCCACAGTACCCATGGAGTCGGCGCCTATGAGTCCCCTTATTCTCTGTGTAACTCCTGTGACTCTAACTGATCTGTCTATATATTCCACCTTCACTTACACATTATGCTGGGCTATTAAGATGTTTTATTGTGTTAACATTGTAAGTAGCAGGGGCGAGCCAAGGCAATCTGCCGCCTGAGGTGACGGCTGAGATGCCACTGCCGCCCTCCGGCCGTGCTTGATATCTCCCCCCCCCCCCTTCCCCGAGCCTACCTTTGTTTCCCAAAAGACAATGACAGCAGCAATTCCCATAGGCTGCTCTGTCACCTGAACTGGCCTCTTCTCGCCATTGCGGCCTGCCTTTGAGGAAACAGGAAGTTACATCAGAGAGATGGTCCACAATAGAGAGAAGAGGCCATGCCAGCAGTAGTGCAGCCTATGGGAATTGCTGTCACTGTCAACTTTTAGTAAACAAAGGTAGGCTCGGGGAAGGGGACTGAAGAAGGAAGGGGGGAAAAGCCAGACTGCGGCCAGTGTGGGGGATATGCCGCTTCCTGAAGAATACCGCCTGAGGCCCCCGCCTCAGTTGGCCTAATGGTAGGGCCACCAAATAGAATACAATGGCATAATATGTACTGATATTTGAATATATTTTTCTGTTGACATTGTCTATTCTATTGCCTATATCCAGATTGATCTTCTTGTACACTGCTTTGGCTGAATTATCTTCAAAAAGGCAGTAAATGAATCCTAATAAATAAGTAAAAACCTTTCTGAAAGATTGCCCTTTTCCTGTTTAGCCTAAGGAGGAAGGTTTGTCATGCATAGATGACTGAGTCTTCACGGCAGGACAGTTTCTGGAATTCTGCCCCTTTTTCAGTTACGAATCTGCCTCATCTCATTTTCATTTGATAATGAATTTCCAAAAGTCCCTAAATCTACATGGCTTACTCTAGAATTCATTATTTTTTTAACTCACATGATGCTATTTATTTATGATTGTTATTTCCATATATTTTGAGGGTAATTCTATTACATGCGCCACTGGTTGTGACAGATATTTTAAGATATTCTATAAAGAAAAATAGGCACCTGCTTTTCTTCATAGAAGACTAGCGCAAATGGCTGTAAACCTGTGGACATTAAGTCATGAACACTTACACCAGCCGTATCATTGGTGTAAATGCCTGCACCTAGATAGTAGTATGTACATGAGTAAATTACATTATTCTGCATGCTGGGGGGGAGGGGGCTGGAGAGAGAAGGAAAGAGGGTTCTTTCCACAATGAATATGCATGAGATCGATTTGCATACAATGGAAGTAATACGTGCAAATCAATGTCATGCATATTCATTATAGAAATCTTGAAAACCCAACTGGGTTGTGGCCCTCAAGGACTGTGGTTGCCCACCCTTGCTCTAGATTTGTTTTGTTTTTTAATGTTTATTTTTTTCAGCTTTTCACCCATTCTGTTGTTTGTTTATAGGATATAATAATCATGGTAGTCAGGCTTCAAGCTTTATCATGTGAAAGGTAGCATATCTTCAGCAATCATTTAAGAAATTAATCTTTGTAGTAGCATTAGCATGAAATGACTAATCTTATATCATGCTTGTGCAAATTATCAGCTGTTTTCAAGCCTTTGAAAGAGTGGGGGTTGTTAGAGCACATGAATCATGTTAGCTACAGCTGGGGAGGCTAGACTATGAGTTACAAAGGCTTTTAAAACATTGTGATTTTTTTTCTGCTTCTCTCTTTAATCATTGATTCCATGTCTGACATTTATATAAGCAGATGTCATGTTGGATAGTCATGCAGCAGCCTGCTCTGGTTAAATTATTTATTTGGTACCTGAATCACTTCAATATCTTGGCATTCTCCAACAGACAGGATTATCATTCAGGTACCCAAACTCATCTAATGTGTATCCCCAGACTATTTGCAAAGTGCTAGAGAAAGGGGCTGAGCTCTCATGGATTAGATAGGATGGGAAGAAGCAATTGATCCCAATATTCAGTTAATACACAGTCAAGATGCTCTCTCTACATATTTATTATCTAGCAATAAGGTTATATAGTATCAGGGAAACTTCTTGGATTTTTCTACCTGCATAATTTGTCTAATAATCTCTCCCAAAATGTAACTAATAAAATAATGCTAAAACAGTTATTTTGCATGGTCTGGTCATCTTCAACTAATTAAGGGGTCCCTTTACTAAAGTACATTAAGGGGCTCATTTCCAAAAGAGAAAAAGTCTCAAAAATGGCACAAAATGGCATTTGGGAGTATTTTCTAAACTTGGATTTGAGACATTTTTCTCTGCAGTGGATCCAAATCACAAGGGTGCAGGATTTGGGTGTTCTCAAAACTTGGGCTTTTTTTTTTTTTTTGCCATAATGGAACAAAGCAAAAATGTCCAGAACTATAAGTTAGATGTTTTGGTCTAGATCTGTTTCGATCACACCTAAGTCACAAAAAGGTGCTCTAAATGATGAGATGACCACTGGAGGGATTAAGGCATGAACCCCCTTACTTCGCCAGTGGTCACTGACCACCTTCCACCCCCACCCCCCCCAAAGATGTGGTAGAAACAGTATATACCTGCCTGTATGGCAACTTCAGATGTAACATAGTAACATAGTAGATGACGGCAGAAAAAGACCTGCATGGTCCATCCAGTCTGCCCAACAAGATAAACTCATATGTGTATACCTCACCTTGATTTGTACCTGCCTTTTTCAGGGCACAGACCGTACAAGTCTGCCCAGCAGTATTTCCCGGCTCCCAACCACCAGTCCCGCCTCCCATCACCGGCTCTGGCACAGACCGTATAAGTCTGCCCTCCGCTATCCTCGCCTCCCAACCACCAACCTCTCTTCCCCCACCTGCTCTGCCACCCAATTTCAGCTAAGCTTCTGAGGATCCATTCCTACTGCACAGGATTCCTTTATGCATATCCCACGCATGTTTGAATTCCGTTACCGTTTTCATCTCCACCACCTCCTGCGGGAGGGCATTCCAAGCATCCACCACCCTCTCCGTGAAAAAATAATTCCTGACATCTTTTTTGAGTCTGCCCCCCTTCAATCTCATTTCATGTCCTCTCGTTCTACCGCCTTCCCATCTCCGGAAAAGATTTTTTTGCGGATTAATACCTTTCAAGTATTTGAACGTCTGTATCCTATCACCCCTGTTTCTCCTTTCCTCCAGGGTATACATATTCAGGTCAGCAAGTCTTTGCTCATACGTCTTGGAACGCAAATCCCATACCATTCTCGTAGCTTTTCTTTGCACTGCTTCCATTTTTTTAACATCCTTCTCAAGGTACGGCCTCCAAAACTGAACACAATACTCCAGGTGGGGCCTCACCAACGACTTGTACAGGGGCATCAACACTTCCTTTCTTCTGCTGATCACACCTCTCTCTATACAGCCTAGCAACCTTCTTGCTACGGCCATCGCCTTGTCACACTGTTTCGTCGCCTTCAGATCCTCGGATACTATCACCCCAAGATCCCTCTCCCCCTCAGTACCTATCAGACTCTCCCCGCCTAACACATAAGTCTCTCGTGAGTTTCTACTCCCTAAATGCATCACTTTGCATTTCTTCGCATTGAATTTTAATTGCCAAACCTTAGACCATTCTTCTAGCTTCCTCAGATCCCTTTTCATGCTTTCCACTCCCTCCCGGGTGTCCACTCTGTTGCAAATCTTAGTATCATCCGCAAATAGGCAAACTTTACCTTCTAACCCTTCGGCAATGTCACTCACAAATATATTGAACAGAATCAGCCCCAGCACCGATCCCTGAGGCACTCCACTACTCACCTTTCCCTCCTCTGAGGGAACTCCATTTACCACCACCCTCTGTCGTCTGTCCATCAACCAGTTCCTAATCCAGTTCACCACTTCGGGACCTATCTTCAGCCCATCTAGTTTATTTAAGAGCCATGTTATGGCCAGTCCTATTAGAACAGCAAGTAGATCCCTGGAGTAGCCTAGTGGTTGGTGCAGTCACTGTAGTGCACTGTAGAGAAGGGGACCCAGGCCCATATCCCACTGTAACTGGTACACTTGTGGAAATTGTGAGCCCTCCAAAACTCACCAAAACCTACTGTACCTACATATGGGTGGCACCTACAGGCATAAGGGCTATTGTAGAGGTCCTGCAACCATAAGGGCTATTGTAGTGGTGTACAGTTGAGTATTTTTGGTGGGTTTTCGAGAGCTCACCATACCATATAAGGGGGTAAGGGTAAGATGTGTACCTGGGGCCTTTTATGTGAAGTCCACTGCTCTGCTGGGATGCCTTGTGGCCAATCTACTAAGAATGCTGCCCCCCACCTCTCCCATATATCCTAATGGCTTCTTTTTGTGCATTTCTTGCTTGGACATTGGTTTTTTTCGAAAATGGTCCTAAAAGATAGACACACTGAGCACAAAAACAAGTTGGACTTTTTTTGGTTTGAAAATGGCTATGTTCGCTACTGGATTTTTGGACATTTTTCGCAAAAGGTTCAAAATCGGAGTTAAACATCATATCAAAAATGACTCTCCACAGCAGTTACCATGCCTTAATGTGCAGAAAGTGCAAATTTAACATGGCACTTAGTAGGAAGTGTGTCCAGCATTTCTTTTGCAGGTCATATGTTAAAATTTCCATTATTGAGAATTAAGGGACACTGCCAGGAGGCTGAAGGAGCAGAAGACCTCAATCTCATTGAACTTAAATGAAAAGTTGACGGTTTGGCTCCCGAAGAAGCATACTGTGAAACGGAGGTGCTCTGTTGAGCAAACTAGAAAAAGAGAAAGAAGTATCGTTCATAAATAAGATAAGTGTCCCTTAATTCTCTGTTGATTTAATAATGTAAAATAATGAAAATAAAATAAAAGAATTTATACACATTTAAAAATTTGAAAAAAATGAGGTTTTTTATATCAGTCAGGACATTCACACGGCATTTGTGTTGCTAAATTAATAACAACAAGTTGAGCATCTGAGGTCTTCTCCTTCCTCTAAAAATTTCAACAAAAGGTGTTAATCCACAAACAAACCTATTCTGGAGATGGAAAGGCAGTAGAACTAGAGGACATGAATTGAGGTTGAAGGGGGGGCAGGAGTAATATCAGAAAGTAATTTTCATGGAAAGGGTGGTGGATACATGGAATGCACTCCTGCAGGAGATGGTGGAGATGAAAACGGTAATGGAATTCAAACATGCGTGGGATAAACACGAAGGAATCTTGATTAGAAGGAATGGATCCATGAAATCTTAGTTCAGATTGGGTGGCACACCGGTAATTGGGAAGCAAAACCAGTGCTGGGCAGACTTCTATGGTCTGTGTGATCCTGACTGAATAGATATGGATGGGCTGGAGTGTAAATTCTAAGGGGCTTCGACGTTAGCTTCAGAACTTTTAGTACAAGAACAGTGCTGGGTAGACTTCTACAGTCTGTGCCCTGAGAATGGCAAGGACAAATCAAATGCAGATATACATATAAAGTATTGCATACCATGTAAAATGAGTTTATCTTGTTGGGCAGACTGGATGGACCATACAGGTATTTTTCTGCCGTCATTTACTATGTTACCATATTAAATTTATATGCGTGTGTGGAGCATAAATGTACAGAGTACTGACATTGGTGATCTCATGTGCATACAAACGTGTGTAAATGACAATATTCTGCCTATCTGCTGTTCTGTAATGCCATGCCTAAGTGGCATAGGAGAGAATTCTACAAATGCCCCTGGATTCTACATAGTGCGACTTAAATTGTGTGCACAAATCCAGTTGTATTCTGGATTTGCATACATAACTTAATTAGTTAACAAGCTAATCAGCACCAATAATTATCACTTAACAAACAATTATTAACACTGGCATTAATTAGAATTGAGGTGCACAACTGTCTAAGTGTATTCTATAACATGATGTGCAGAAATTCTAAGTCACATAGTTAAAAGGGGGACATGGCCATGGGCGTGGAATGGGCAGGATGTGGGCATTTCTCAAATCTATGTGTGTTGTTATAGAATATACCTGGTGCACACTTAATTTAGGTGTTAGTATTTACAACAAGTTTTAAGTGGTATAACTACCACAACTAAATTTAGTCACGTAGACGAGTGTTCGGCGTATTCTATAATCCACATGGAAATTTAGGTGTACTTTATAGAATATGCTTAGGCGTATTTTTTTCAGTGATGAGTTTTCAGATGCCACATATAGGATCTAGTCCATGATGCCTAAAGTTAAGCGCTAATTCGGTGCCCAAATTTCAGCATGGAAACGCATTCTAACGGATGCAAGGCGCTGAAACAGGGCTGAAATGGCAGATTGGTGCGGAAATACACTTACATGCCCAATTATTTTTCGCAACCTGATACAATCAATGGTACTAAGCCACCTGGACTATTGTAATGCACTTTATGCCAGCTGTACAGAACAGAACGTCAAGAAACTTCAAACAGCCCAAATACCGCAGCCAGACTCATATTTGGAAAGACAAAATGTGATAGTGCAAAATCCTTAAGAGAGAAACTACACTGGCTTCCACTTAAAGAAAGGACCACATTCAAGATCTGCACGATTATTCATAAAATCATCTACGGAGATGCTCCAACCTACATATCGGACCTCGTTGACTTACCTCCCAGAAATGCTAGAAGAACTTCCCTCACACTTCTCAACCTACACTTCCCGGGATGCAAAGAATTAAAATACAGACTAACACACGCTACCAGCTTTTCGAACTTAAGCACGAAGATGTGGAATGCACTACCCACAAATTTGAAAACAATTAACGAAATCTCCAACTTTCGCAAATCTCTGAAAACCTATCTCTTCAACAAAGCCTATCACGAGAACCCATAGCGTAACTATAACACTTCACCACTCCACCATACTCTGAACAACGCATTTCTATAACTGTCTGTTTAGCTCTTCTATGTTAACCTCGATCTCATTGTAATACCAAATGTATCTTTTACCCTGGAATGGCGATGCCATAACAGGTCTTTGTAAGCCACATTGAGCCTGCAAATAGGTGGGAAAATGTGGGATACAAGTGCAATAAATAAATAAGTAAATTATAGGATAGCACCTAAGAGTATCCATGCACAACTGCAAAGGGGACGGTTCAGGGGCATTGTGGAAAACTCTGCACAGTTATAGAATACTGTGGATGCACACCTAACTAGTACACCAAGATTTACACCTAGGTTCCATTAGTGTAAGTCCTTGCACTCAAAGTGGAACTCGGCAACCACACTATTCTATAAAGTGCATTAATCCTGGAGCGCCCTTTATAGAATAACGTTGAGCACCAACTTTTTTAGCGCCCATATTTGGGTGCCTTTTATCTGAATCTGGCCTATAGGGCACCTGAAAAATCCGCACGGTAAAAAAATATACCGAGGCGTATTCTTTATAGTACGCCTAAATTTTATAGAATAGGCTTAAATTTCCATGCAGCATATAGAATTACGATGAACACCTCTCTAAGCGACCAAATTTGGTTGCGTCCATTTGAGCATCTAACTTCCATTTGAGTGCCTAAAGTTAGGCATCTAATTGGTACTTAACTTGTGGTGCACTATGTAGAATTAGGGGGATTGTGTGGTGACTGTGCCGGCATCATCCATTTAGTTTAGGCCTCCTATTTCCATATGTAATGTCACATAACCCTTCTGAAATGACCTCCCAAGTGTCATCTATTGCACTCCAACAGGAAAGAAATTGAGTAGACTGACTGGACCTTATGGTCATTATCGGGGGAATTCTTTTTTTTTTTTTGAAATATTTTTATTAGTAAGAGAAACGTACAAACATCCGAAAGTTCGCCATATAGCAATAACACAAAATATCGCTCAAGTGATTTACATTTGAAAATAATAGTAATATAATACACCACAACACAGTAATGGCACAAACAAACAGATGACATGTTCTATCTCACCGTTGTGTGCACATTCCTCTCTATTTTCAGCTTTTCTTCCCCCCTCCCATCCATGCCCCCTCCCTCCCCTACAGAACCAAGACCTAAGTGCCTGAGGTACAGATCGTTCCTGTCTCCATGATTGGTTATAACGATTGAATTATACTGTTATACAGTTGTACCATTGAACATTTATACCATTAAGCATTAAACACTGGAGGCTTTCCCAGGGGGCAGCTGTGTCAGTTTCACAAAGCTGTTTCTCCAAAGAGAGCGGCCCAGTGGAGGCCTACCCCATGGGAATTCAAACTGACCTCCCCCTTCCCAACCTGCCATTTGCTTCATGCTACTATGCCACTGAGTAAGAGGAGGAGGGATTTTATTGACCCAATGTTGTAGGATAACTTTTTTCGCTAGGATCAGCGCCAGTAAAACGAAACGGCACTGATACAGGTTCAGTCCCTGTGCAACCAAGTCTGAATCCAAGCCCAGTAATAGGACTCTATAATTCCATTCTATGGGCTGTTCTAGCACATCGTCCAAATGCCCCAACACACCGTTCCAGAACGTCCGCAGTGCTGAACACTCTAGAAATTGGTGCGTCAGGGTACCTTTGTGATTTACACATCTATTACAGTCGTCTGATGCCCATAGTCCCATGGCCTTACCCCTACTCCTAGTAAGATACACCCGATGCAGGATCTTCAATTGAATTTCGTGACAACTCACATTAGGGGTTACCTTGTAGGCCAATTCAAAGCATCTCTTAATCTCCCTTTCCGACATCGCACTGCCCACCCCTGAGCTCCACTTGGTGGCCAGCGTGTCCACATAGTTGGTTGGCCTCCATGTTTTACCCACTTGGTACCAGACTGAGAGCTTATTGCGTTCCATGGGCAGTTGCTTGAACACTACATCTAGTGCAGTAAAGGATGGGAGTCTGTTACTCTTCTTTTTCAAGGATAACACATAATGCCTGATTTGTAAATAAGAAAAAAATAAATGCCGTGGGATATTCCATTTGGCTTGACACTCTGCGAATGATAGTATGTGGGTTCCCCCTTCTGCTAGCACCTGCCCTACATATCTACAACCTATCTGATCCCATTCCTTAAAATATCGGGATCCCCTCCCTGCGGGAAAGTCGGGATTATCTAGAAGTTCTATGAATGGAGAGGGGCCTGCTGCTTCCCCCACCCTCTGTCGCCACCAATCCCATGCCATGCGTAATGGCATTAAAAGAGGAGAGATCTGAATCTGTGATCTCCTGCCATGCAGGGTATTGAGTACCGACCAAGGGTAGGCTGCGAATTTCCACACCCGTGGCGGTGCATATTTATAGCAACCCATGTGTATTTCGTTAATCCATCTAAGGAGCGCTGCAACATTATAAAGACGAAGATCCGGTAAGTTGACTCCCCCTTCATTTCGACCCCGGACCAGCTTGCCATAACCTATCCTAGCCCTCCGGCCCCCCCCAAATGAATGAAGTTATAGCTCCCCGATATACCCTCTCATCTTTGCTGTGAACCCATATTGGCAACATCTGTAGGCAGTACAGGATCTTAGGGACAAGTACCATTTTGACAAGAGCCACTCGTCCCAAGAATGATACTGGTAGGTCTTTCCATTGATGGCACAATTTTCTTATCCCGTCCAGCTTCTCAGCTACATTCTTTTTATACATGACCTTGAAATCTATGTGTAGATAGACTCCCAAGTATTTCATCGGCCCCTTTGCCCAAGTCAACGGAAAGTCTGGACAGCTTTGGCACTTACAATTTTTGGATAGCGCCATAGCCTCTGATTTGTCAAAATTGATCCTGAGACCGGAGAAAGAGCCAAACCGTTGGATCATGTCTATGAGGGTGGGGATACCACTGGTCGCCTCCCCTAAAAAAAATTAACATATCATCCGCAAAAAGATTTATTTTATATTCATCCTTCCCTATCCGAATTCCTGTTAGTTCTTGGGACTGCCAAATTTTACTCGCTAAGGGTTCCAAGGCCAGTACAAATAACATTGGGGATAAAGGGCATCCCTGGCGCGTGCCCCGGAGCAGTGGGAACGACTGCGACAAGGCATTGTTTATCAAGATCTGTGCCGTCGGATTCCTGTATAGCGCTCGCGTCCCCCGCAGAAATTCCCTGTAGATGCCAAATTGGGGAAGCACCCAGAAGAGATAGTCCCACAGTATCTTATTAAACGCTTTTTCTGCGTCTAGGCTGACAATAATATTATCTCCCGACTTGCCTCCCTTAGCCTGCAAAGCACTGAGCGCTCTGAGGATATTTGTGGACGCATATCTCCCCGGCACGAATCCTGATTGGTCTCCATGCACCAAATGGGGAAGCACCTTCCCCAACCGAGCGGCCATGATGCTGGCAAACAGCTTAATATCTTGGTTTAGTAAAGATATGGGACGATAAGATCCCAGCACCTCTTTATCGTGCCCCGGCTTCGGCAGCACTATGATGGTGGCATGTGTCAGAGTCCCCGTGGATTGCCCTTCCGTGCACAGTGCCTCACATAGATCACTGAACGGCCCTGCTATCTTTCCTCCTAAAATCTTGTAAAATTCTGGCCCTATCCCGTCAGGTCCCGGCGCTTTGGCTAGTTTAAGCTTTTTAATGGCTGCTTGAATTTCCTCACCCGAAACTCTCTCATTCAACGCGTCTCTTTGGTCTTGAGAAAGTGTCGGGAGCTGAAGATTCTGGAAAAAGGCCTCCCTTTTACTCTCATCACAAGTCCCCTTATCGTACAATGATTTATAAAAATCCACAAACGCTGCCTGTAATTTTTCCTCCCTTTCTAGTTTTTGTCCCCCTCTATTTTTAATACTAGTGATAAAATGCTTTGCAGATCTACTACGTACCAGGGTTGCTAATAAGCTCCCCGTTTTATTGCCCCACCTATGTAATTTATATTTGTATAGCTGGATATCCCGCACTGCCCTTTTGTTCAACGTCTCGTTGATCAGGGCTTTTGTTTCCTTAAAAATTTCCTTTGCCTTCTCATCTCCTCTCATCATCGCTGCCCTAGCGTTCTGCAGTGCTGTAAGCTGGTCAAGGAGCTCCCCCTCTCTTATCTTCCTAGTCCTAGCGGTATATTCAATGATTTTGCCCCTCAGTACAGCCTTCCCTGCCTCCCATAGTGCGACCGGATCATTTACAGAGTTCTTGTTATCCTCTAGAAAAAACTGCCATTCCTGTTGGAGATAGTCTCTAAATTCTTGCTCCTGGTACAGTGTGGGGTTCATTCGCCAGCCCCCTTTGCTCCTAGCCCCACCCATGGCAACATCCACCCACACCAGACTGTGGTCCGATACCACAGCTATTTCAATCCCCGCCGCCTTGCTCACAGAAAAAAGGCCCT
Source organism: Microcaecilia unicolor (assembly GCF_901765095.1). Classification (NCBI taxonomy): domain Eukaryota; kingdom Metazoa; phylum Chordata; class Amphibia; order Gymnophiona; family Siphonopidae; genus Microcaecilia; species Microcaecilia unicolor. Next base: position 476,098,670 of record NC_044033.1, on the reverse strand, counting down.
GTGATAATAAGATACAATCCAGCCTTGCCTGACACCCGTGAGCAGTGGAAAGGAAAGTATAGTCTCTCTCGTCCGGGTGCAACACCCTCCACACATCCACAAGTCCCAGGTCCCTCTGTAGCAACCCTACGCCTCTGTCTTCTGCATCCTTAGGTCTCATCTTTGGTGGATTACAGTCAACTAGAGGATCTGCTGTTATGTTAAAGTCCCCTCCCACGATCAGTTTATACTCTTGTAGTGGAACCAGGGCTGCTATTAGTTTGAGAAAGAATTTTTGGGAGTAGACGTTAAGGGCATACACCGAGCATAAAGCTACCTTTGACCCACACAGTATACCCATCCATATCACAAAGCGACCCTCAGAATCCTGGACCGTCTTGTGGCACGTATAATCTAAACTTTTACTTAAGAGAATGGCCACTCCCCTCTGCCGATTGTTGAAGGACGAGTAAGCCAGTTCCCCCACCCAGCCTTGTTTCAATTTCAGATACTCTGTGGCTGACAAATGAGTTTCCTGCACCAAGAGAACCCCCACTTTTAGTTGTTTACTATATTGCAAGATCTTTTTGCGTTTAATGGGTGAGTGTATTCCATCTGCATTTAGAGAAGCTATACGAATGCTACCCATTTCCCCACACTAGTGTTTTGCTAATACAGTGTGTTCTACCTTTGGTACCCTTCCGGAGTGGCATCCCAGCTATGCCACCCTGCAAAGTTAGTCCCCGGTATATATCTTGTACCTCCCTTGTCCTCTGAACTCCAAAGTGAAAGCTCTGACTCCACTGCCGCATATCCCTGCCCTTTCTCCCAGGTCTCGGTCCTATTTGCCTAATTCCCCTCTCCTCATCCCCTCGCCCCTCCCAACCCGCCCCCCCCCCCCCCGTCCCCTCTCCTCTCCCCCCCTTTCCTATGTCCCCATGCAGCCTCTCTTCTCATCCCCAGACTCACATATGCATCCGCTCTTTGAGACATCTCATCCTGTTCCCACCCATCATGCATCCATCTCCTCACGTCCTCACTCACCTTCCCTTTGTATCCTGTGATTGAGATTTGAACCCTCTCAACCATCCCCAACTGAAATATGCATCAACTCCCCACCCCCACCCGCTCCCCCCATATCTACATTTGTTGATTTGGAAAAGTAATTTGCATACCAACATACCAACACTTCAACTTTGAGACCGTAGTCCATTCCCAACTTAACTGAGCTGCAAACAGAACTCAAAAACATAACAGTAAATAATACGGTACCTAGTACAGATGTAGCATTGCAGCAATTTAAGCCTCATTTTATGATTACTGCCTGTATCGGATCAACTTTGTGTCATTCATATAGTTCGCCTAGCCGCTCTAAGGCCAAAGTGCTATTAGTTCCTAGCGGTTAGGCTAAACTTACACTCCCCTTCAGGACTCTATCGTTGGCCGAATGACTAGCAGTGTCGGTGATCCCTGGCTCCCAGGTCGCTGTAGCTCCGCTCCACGAGCGCAAGGTTTATTCGCAAGGTGTCTCAGGCCAGTCTGTCCTCTCAGTGTTCACCACTCCGCTAAAGCACTGATCCAGTCGTCCGCTGAGTCTTCCTTGCACACATGCCTCCATATCAAATCGTCCGCCCTTAGGCCGCTGCTCAATTCAAGGCTTTCCAAGTCCATTGTCTGTTCTGTTGCTCCTCCGGTGAGGTACCTGCTCAAAACAGTTCCTGACTCACTGCGTGCCCTCTGCGATCGCCTCCATGCCTTGCCGCGGCGCTCTCGCCACTCTCTCCAAAAACGCTTGGATTTCCTCTATCTTTGTGTAAGTAACAGTGCGGTTGTCGTGAGTAACTCGCACTTTGGCTGGGTATTGGAATGCGAACTTGATGCCTTACTCAAATAGTTTCGTACAATATGGCGCCATCAGCTTCCTCTGCTCCATGACCCGGAATGAAAAATCTTGGAATAATAAGATCTTTTTCCCTTTGTACTCCAGATTGCGTTGTCTCTTATATTGTTCCAGAATTTTAGCTTTATCTGCATAATTTAAATATCTGGCAATGACAACCCTCGGGCGATCTATTCCCTCTCTCCGCGTTCCTATGCGATGGATCCTCTCCACCTTACCGGATTCCAGTGCAAGGCCCAGCTGTTGGGGCAGCCACTTTTCTGCCAAATCCTTTAGTTCCGAGTCCAGGGCTGATTCGGGGATACCAACAAATCTGACATTGTTGCGTCTTCCCCTATTCTCTTGGTCTTCCACGCGGTCGAGCAGTGTGCGCATCTGGGATTCCAGGGTGCCGAGGCGCCCCTCTGCCGCCATTGCTTGATCTTCTTGTGCAGAGATGCGCTCCTCTGCTTGCTGTAGTCTGGCCGCGTGCCCTGCTAGGCACTCCTTAATTTCGTCCATGCCGGTGTGCAGTTTGGCTAGTTTGTCGTCCAGCAGCTGTGACATATTTTTCAGGGACATTTGTACTATATCCTCGTGCTGCGGAGTGAGGCTCTGACCACGTCCCGGCGAGATCGTTGAGGCAAACGGGGATTGCGTCGCCATTTTGTTTTTCGCCACGCTGCTCTTCTCCTTCCCCGATCGCAGTGTCTTTACTGGCATGCCGCTCCGCTCTGGCTCTCTTCTAGCCTCACCTCCTGCGCCTCAGCTGATTCAGTGTTCGCGCTGGTCTGTTTTAGATCTGATTAATTGTCCAACTCTTGCTCCATGGGGGAAAAATTAGGTGAGGAGCGGGGAGCCGAGCTGCCAGGCGTCCGCTCAGTTCTCTTGCATCACGTGACCCCCTATCGGGGGAATTCTATGTAAGGCACTGAATGTTAGTGTAACCTTTGGTTCGTTTATGATAGAGTGAGCCCTGGGCAGCAAGTCATTAGGGGAGTGACTGGAGGAGCTCAGAGGTTATAAAGGGGAAGTTCAAGGGGAAAGGATTGTCCCTGGTTACCTGAGGTCTGAGCTACCTATAGCCCTCTGTCAGGTGACCCATTGCAAGAAAAGAGGGGTCCTTTAGTGCCAAACCAGTGAATTCACAGACAGTAAGCTGTCACATTGCATCAGCCATTTGATGGGCCAGAAACTCTGAGGATTTGGGGAGTCCAGCCATAACCGGGGCTCGGGTAGGTCGCAGTCTACTCATAGCTGAGGTGAGACTTTAGGAGTGCAGGCCGAAGGTAAAAGACAGTTATAAGGAGTCTGTTCGGATGGCATTGAAGTACATCAGGAGAGTGAAATCCACTCTGGGATTCAGTTAGGCCACAGGACAGGCATAAGGGTTTTGCACATGTATTAACCCAGAAAAGACTATTGCTTGTGATCATCTTGAAAAGCAATCACGAGTTATAACCTGGGCTGTACTAAGATGAATGCAGTGAAATCATCAGTTATCCAGTTCAATAAATGTTCCCGTTATTCTTGATCCTCTGTCGTATGGTTCCTGAATGGATGAGCTGACAAGACCTGGACCTAAGTGAAAGCCAGTCTCTTGAGCCCCTCTAACCTGGGTGACTGGCTCGGGTTACATTAGGCACTACTTTTGGCGTGGAAAAGAGTTCTAATGGATGTAAGGTGCTGAAACAAGGCACACAGATCCTTGGGGAAAAAAAACACTTGCGTGCCTATTTATAGAATAGTGCCTGTGAGTTCCAGTGGGAATCTACAAAGGGGCATGGTCATGGGTGGGTCATGGGCATTCCTTTAAAATGTGTGCAGTGATACAGAATAGTTCAGATCTGCGCCCAACTTGAGCGGTGAGATTTACACCTGGTTTCAGTTGGTGCAACTCCTCATGCCCAAAGTTGGGTGCTGATCCTGGAATGCCTGTTATAGAATACCATTTAGCGTTGATATTGTTTGGCGCCAAATTTTGAGAGCCATTTACTAAATCCAGGCTTAAAATCATTTCTATATCAAATGTTTGTCTAGGTTCTTATAATTTTTCCTATTGTATATTCATGGAAGGATTGTTCCATTAGAAATTTTTAGTATTGCTTTCTGTGCTTTTGTAAACCACAGTGAACTTCTTCAGAGTTATCTGTGGTATGGAACTACTGAATTATGTTGTTATGTTATGTTATGTTATATTTTATGGGGTCAATATTTAAAAGTTTATCAGGTAGCAGCATCTGCCCCCTGGAAAATTCTTCTGACACAAATACTCAGCTACACTATCTAGATAGTACTGAGGTAGTCTAGGGACAAAGACACAATTTATCTGGCTAATGGCAATTTTCAGTGCTGCTATTTGGATAACTAGGCAGATACCTTAAGACAGCAAAAATGCTAGCCCTATGTGCTATCCAGATTGTGACTAAATATTGCTCTACCTGGATATTCATCATCAGCCACTATCTGGATACTGCCAAGGAATATCCAGACACTTTTTGCCTGCAGTAATACACTGACCACTACAAGCTCTATATCTGAGGGTATGTTTTTTTTAATGTGTGCTCCCGAGTTTAATATTGTGTAATTCATTGCAATTTAGGGCCAGAATAGAAGAATTGTAGTAAAATCCTGCTGGACTCTGTATCTGCGTTGTCAGATGACATTTTCACAGCACTTTCCTCTTATAGAGGATAATTTTATAATGGATTTTTTTTCACATAAAAGCCCATTTACATGCAAAAAAAAAAAGCTTTTCTAAAATTATCCCAGGAGTTACAAATGCAAAAGTACACGAAGGGCTAGGTTCTACGTATCACGCCTTGATTTCCATTCGGAAATCAAAGCGTATTGTATAAAGTAAGCTGTAATTTAGGCATACGTTATAGAATATGATGAGTGCCGCTCTGCGTGATTAAATTTAATCACGGTCAATTATGCCAACTAAAACCTAGTGTAAATGCTAATGCCTAAGGGCCCTGTTTACTAATGTGCGTTAGTGTTTTTAGCGTGCCTACACTTAATGCGCACACTAACCATGTAGGCGCCTATAAGGATATTGTAGGCATGTACATGGTTAACGCATGTACATGGTTAGCGTGTGTTAACAATGTTAACGTGCCTATAACACTGCTTAGTAAACAGGGCCCTAAATTAGGTGCGGAGGAGGAGATTCTATATATGGCACCTAAAAAATTGGCGCTGAAATCAGTGCCGACTAACCATAATCTATAATCAGTGTCTAGATTTAGGCGCTGATTATAGAATATGCGTAGCTGATATTTCAGCGCCTAAATCTACGTGCTTCCATTTACACCAACGAAAATGTGGCATAAATCCTAGCGCGTAGATTTAGGTGCACTGGGCCATATTCTATAACTAGGCATGTAAATTTTGGAATACCCACAAAATACCCATTTACCCGCCCATAACCACACCCTTTTTGCCTGCGCACGTTAGAAGTTTAGCGCACATTGTTACAGAATACGCTTAGCGACTTGTGCAACTGAATTCTAATCACTGCCAATTAGTGATCACTATTGCTTGTTAACTGCTGTTATGAGCACTCAGCTTGTTAAGTTATGCGCACTGTTATAGAATCCGCACCAATTTCAGTGCTGATCTCTAGGCGCACTATATAACATCTGAGGGGAGTGGGTGTATTCTACAACAACGCACATAGATTTTAGAAATACCCATGAACTGCCCATCATAACCATGCCCACTTTTCAACTGTGCGACTCAGAATTTACACACATCGCATTACGCTTAGCAAGTAGTGCGCATAAAGTCTAATTAATGCCAACTAGTGCTGATAATTGTTTGTTAACATCCAATTATCAGTGCTGATTGGCTTGTTAAGTAATTGAATTATGCACATTGTTATGGAATACGCTTTGATTTCTATATGGAAAACAAGGCGCGATATATTGAATCCCGGGGAAAGTGACCAGAAGACTCGTAGTTTTATATGATCCATGTTTAGGCATATGCAGGGGCAGAGATTGGGTGGACTATGGGTGGATTACGTGCATCGTTTATAAAAAGCATGTGTCCATGCCTATTTTGTACACAAACTTTTATGCCAGCTCCTGAGTGGGCTACTACTCAGCAGTCCTAACTTTATGCACCGAATTAACTGGGCATCGGTCTGAATATTGGTTGGTACTTGGTTAACTTTTGGGTCAGAGGTCATACCCAGATATTCAATCCCAGGACACATGTATGCCATGGCACTGAGTATCCGCTGTTAGTTCAACCCGTGGACTGAATATCGGGTGCCAAGATTCTTGGAAATTACACTCCTTTTAGGCATGTACCATTGTATTGCTCTACAATGGATTCATCTTTTGGCTTATGTTAAGACTGATATAAAATAATATTTACATTGTGCTGGGCTGACATTTGAAGCTGTGCAAACAGCTCTTTGTGTTTTAAGAATCAGCCATAAAGTATGTAATTTAAGTGGGAGAAAAATGAATGAGCAAGTTTCACTAGCTCCTGACAAAGCAATCACTATTAATGGGATGTATTTTTAGCAGGTGATTACATCTACAGTCTGCAGCAGGGGTAATATTAACTATGGAGCGGCATTTTAAAAAGTGTGATTACCTGACTCTTCCTCCCCCTCTCCCTCTTTAAGTTCCTACCAGTTCTACCAACCATACATGTATGTTATCCACCATAATATCACCTTGTATTCATTCATAAATTGTATTTGTTCAGACCGGAACCGGCTAACGCCGTTAACGGTTAACATGTAAGCCACATTGAGCCTGCAGAAAGGTGGGAAAATGTGGGATACAAATGTAGCACAACAAGGCTACAGGTAGTGGGTCTAATCTCACAAAGTGTGGAATGTTAAATAATGTGTAGAAGGAGGGAAGAGACCTCAGACGGGTGAAATTCCAGCACAACTGCTGGCTATACTCCTGTTAGAGTTATCACCATGAATCAATCATTGGTCTCAGACCCACCTCCTTCCTTCATGTGGACATATTCGTTTTTTATGAATAATTTAAAAAAAAGTATGCTGTGTCAACTGTGAATCACACAACTTCGAGATTGGTAAAAAACCACTTAGCTCATTGTAGCTTCAGTAATGGGGTTCCCCACCCAACAGACCCATTTCACAGGAGGGGCTTCTTCAGGGGAAAGCGAACATCCAATTTAGCCGCATTGCTGAAGCGGCAATGTAGCAATCCTACAAAGACAATGAGTGATTAGTGAACCTACCATCCTGCTTATAATCGAACGAGAAAAACGCCCAAGTTCCGACCTAAATCGGGAGATGGGCGTTTTTCTCACAAAAACAAATAAAGCGGTATAATCGAAAGCCGAACTTTGGACGCTTTCAACTGCACTCCGTCGCGGATGCGGACAAAGTTGACGGGGGCGTGTCGGAGGCGTGGTGAAGGCGGAACTGGGGCGTGGTTATCACCCGAACAGAGATGGGCGCCTTTCGCCGATAATGGATACGTTTGTAGCTAGAATTTAGGGCACTTTTCCTGGACCCTGTTTTTTCACGAATAAGGCCCCAAAAAGTGCCCTAAATGACCAGATGACCCCCAGAGGGAGTCGGGGATGACCTCCCCTGACTCCCCCAGTGGTCACTAACCCCCTCCCACCACAAAAAAATGATGTTTCACAACTTTTTACTTTCACCCTCAAATGTCATACCCTCCTCCCAAGCAGCAGTATGCAGGTCCCTGGAGCAGTTGTTAGGGGGTGCAGTGGACGTCAGGCAGGTGGACCCAGGCCCATCCCCCCCCTACCTGTTACAATTGTGCTGCTTAATGCTTAGTCGTCCAACCCCCCCAAACTCACTGTACCCACATGTAGGTGCCCCCCTTCACCTCTTAGGGCTATAGTAATGGTGTAGACTTGTGGGCAGTAGGTTTTGAGGGGGATTTGGGGGGCTCAACACCCAAGGGAAGGGTGCTATGCACCTGGGAGCTCTTTTACCTTTTTTTTTGTTTTTGTAAAAGTGCCCCCTAGGGTGCCCGGTTGGTGTCCTGGCATGTGAGGGGGACCAGTGCACTATGAATCCTGGCCCCTCCCACGAACAAATGCCTTGGATTTATTCGTTTTTGAGCTGGGCGATTTCATTTTCCATTATCGCTGAAAAGCAAAAACGCCCAGCTCACACCTTGGCGAATAACACATGGGCGTCTATTTTTTTTGAAAATACGGTTCACTCCGCCCCTTCACGGACCCGTTCTCGGAGATAAACGCCCATGGAGATAGGCGTTTCTGGTCGATTATGCCCCATGTCTCATAAAACCCACATAACCACACAGACAAACTGAACAAAGACACTTACATCCAACATGACAGACTTCAAATTCGAAGTTGGGCTAAGCGTCCATGTCCACAAACCAGCTGATTTTATATATTCAGCGGCCAATCGTGGACCGGCGCCGCCCTAATCAGTCATGGATGGCTATGCCAGAAAACCGCCCACTAGTGGGCGTAGTTACGTGCCAACAACTGAAGAAATCACAACATGGACATCCAAACATCGATGATGGGGTTGGCGCCTACATTTCTTTATAAATAACTAGCGTAATCAGGTCTATATGTTCCTATAATTTAAGCATGAGCACTAAAGCCAGCCATAGGGTTGTTGTAAGTACTCATGCCTAAATGCCATAGATATATGCATAACTTATATTATTCCATAGCTTATCCCCCAGATTCTATATAGCAGGCCAAAAGATCCACATATAACTTAATTGGCGTAACAAGCTAATCAGTGTTGATAACAGCACTTAAGCAATAATGAGCACTAATTGGTAATAATTAGAATTTACATGCACAACTCGCTAAGCATATTCTGTAATAAACTGCTCTTAAATTCTAAAGTGTGCGTTCAAAAGGGGCGTGGCTATTGGCAGAGAATTGGCATTTCATGGGCATTCCAAAATTTACGTGCGTATATATAGAATATAGCCCAGTATGTATAAATCTACGTGCAGAGATTTACACCACGTTTTCACTGGTGTAAATGGAGGCACATAGTTTTAGGTGCTGGCTTATTAATTAAGCATATTCTATATATTGCACTTAAATCTAGGCACCGCTAATAGAATGCACTTAGGCGGAAATATTTACCACATGGATTTTTTAGGCGCCTTATATAGAATCTTGCACTATGTGTATAAGTGTGAGCCCACTCAGACTCCAGCTATGTGTACGTGTAGCTGGAAAATACATGCTATGTAAAATACACACATATTTACAGAATACTGCTTAGGTAGATTTTTCACATTTAAGTATATGTGTGCACACATATGCACGTGCAGGGTGAGGCAAAAAAAAAAAAAGTAACCCCCTAGAGTTTTCTCAGCAACTGCTTTGAATTTCAACAAGAAATTTTAGGTACTTATTTAGTGTGGAAAGAACTACAGCCATGTTTCAATTATTCATTTACTCCTTTTTTATTCAGAAAGAATTTAAAGACTTTGGGCTAGATTTTATATATGGCACCTGAAAAATCTGTGCAGTAAAAGAATTCACTTAAGCGTATTCTGTAAAGTATGCCTAAATTTTATAGAATAAGCTCAAATTTTCACACAGTGTACAGAATACGTCGAGCGCTTCTGCATGCAACCAAATTTAGTCACGCCCATTTAGGTCATGTGTTACTTGGCGTAAGAATAGGCTTAAATTTCCACACAGCATATAGAATACACCGAGCACTTCTCCGCACAACCAAATTTAGTCATACCTATTTTGTGTTACTTGGTGTAAATCTTGATGCCTAAATTAGACGCAGAGCAGATGTATTCTGTATTAATGCACATAGATTTAGAAATGCCCATGACTCGCCCATTTCACGCCCTTAACTATGCCTCCTTTTCAACTAAGCGACTTGGAATTTGTGTGCACCACATTACAGAATACACTTAGCAAGTTGAGTGTGTACATCTTAATTAATGCCAATTAATTAGTGCTGATAATTGCTTGTTAACATCCAATTGACAGTGCTGATTAGCTAGTTAACCAGCTAAGTTACATGTATTGTTGTAGAATTTGATTTCCACGCAGAATTTAAAGCATGATATATAGAATTTGGAGGTTTACTTTTCAAAAATTTTGTGTAATTTTTCTTTCCCAAGAGATTGTCTTATTATTTTTTCTTAGTTGTAAACCACCTAGAATTTGGTGGTGTTCGTGGTATAGAAGCATAATGTAATGTAATCATAGTTACATATTACTATTCAACAACATTTAATTATCTTAAGCTATGTTGATGTTACATTTTACAATTACTACCTAGCGATTTTTGCATATTAAAAATGTTCAAGCTAAAACACAGCAAAACAATACAATTAACAATATGTCCGAATGTCTCAGTCACTATGAATGCTCAAAGTGTCCACCCCCAGCTTTAACACAGGCCTTCAATCATTTTGGAAAGTTCTTAGCCTTGTCGATTGGTCCCTGTGGCAGGTAGTCCAAGATCATCTGCATGCCCACCTGGCTCTGCCTTTGCCAAGTCACTCCAGTCCAGGAGAAGGGAAGGGTCACTCTCTATAGACTCCCTCACATTTCCCTAATGCATTGGTTCCCAAACCTGTCCTGGGGAAACCCCAGCCAGTCAGGTTTGTAGGATATCCATAATAAATATTCATGAGTTAGATTTACATGCATTGCCTCCATTGCATGCACATTTAATTCATGAATATTCATATTCAGATAGCCAGAAAACCTGACTGGCTCGGTTCCCCTAGGACAGGTATGGAAACCACTGGCCTAATGAAAAACCTCACAGAGTGTAAAATTGCTTTCCCCCATTGACTTTAAATGAAGTGAATGAACTAAATAAAATGAATATTTTCAGCATTCAGACATGAATGGCAATTGATCCAAAACCGAACCAAAATGATAATTATTCCTGTGTACACCCCTAGTGCACCATTGTCTTGTTTGGGTTTCCAGATTCCAGACTGGAACTACTGTCATTGAAGAGAATGTGATGAAATTGATATCCTGAAAAAACAACTGGGTTTCAGCCCTTAAAGGACCAAGTTTGTTTTCCTCTACTTTTCAGTGTTTGCTTTTTTTTCTGTTTTGTTCATATAAAATCTTTAAAGGAGAATCAGTTATTCCCCTTCTATTCTAAACTGCCAAATTAAGTTTTCTATTAATGAATATTTTTATTTCAGTAATATGCATGCAAGAAGAATCAGAAACTAAACAATTTATTTATTCATAAGAAAGGCTTCCAGCTGAGAAGGATCATTATAAGCATATTTAACTTCCTGATAGGTAATACAATATCTACATGGAAAAAGCAAGAAGAATGTAGCCCCAAGGCAAACTGAAGATTGGAGGGTGGCCAATGTAACGTCAATATTTAAAAAGGGTTCCAGATGTGATCCAGGAAATTATAGACCAGTGAGCCTGATGTTGGTACCGGGCAAAATAGTAGAGACTATTATAAAGAACAAAATTACAGAGCATATACATAAGCATGGATTAATGAGACAAAGCCAGCATGGATTTAGAGAAAGGAAATCTTGCCTCACCAATCTACTGCACTTCTTTGAAGGGATGAATAAATATGTAGATAAAGGTGAACTGGTTGATTGTGTATCTGAATTTTCAAAAGGTATAAGAACATAAGGATAGCCATACTGGGTCAGACCAATGGTCCATCTAGCCCAGTATCCTGCTTCCAACAGTGGTCAATCTAGGTTACAAGTACCTGACAAAAGCTCCACTAGTAGCAACATTCCACGTTAACAGTCCCAGGGCAGGCAGTGGCTTCCCCCATGTCCATCTCAATAACAATTTATGGACTTTTTCTACAGAAACTTGTTGAAACCTTTTTTAAAACCCAGATACGCTAACCATTGTTACCACATCCTCCAGCATCAAGTTCCAGAGCTTAACTCTTCTTTAAGGGGTCCTTTTACTAAGCTGTGGCAAAAAGAGGCCTTAGGTAGTGTGGGCATGTGTTTTGGCATTTATCAGGTCAGTTTTTACTGGGTCTGGAAAAAGGACTTTTATTCAATGGGCCGGGAAAAGGGCCTGCAGTAAAACTGAAATCAGCATGTGCCAATTTACGGCCTGAGCCCTTAATGCCACCTATTGATCTAGCAGTAAGGACTCACACACTATGTGTGGTGGTGACTGGTTGGCACACACCAACTGCCGATTAACACCGGAAATGCTGAACAAGGTAGGAAATAAGTAAATAATTTGTCCAGGCGGTATGGGCACACACAAAATCCAAAATTACACCAGAGGGTGTGTTAGCCTGGTGATAGTCTCATTTTAGCACATGCTGAATGCGCGTACAGCCTACTACGCTTTTGTAAAAGGGCCCCTGTGTGAAAAATATTTCCTCCTATTTGTTTTAAAAGTATTTCCATGTAATTTCATTGAGTGTCCTCTGGTCTTACACGTTCTATTCCCCTCAGGATTTTGTAGACCTCAATCATATCTCCCCTCAGCCCTCTTTAGAGAATGACACAGGGACAAAATTTGTCCCTGCCCTGTTCCCGTGGGTTCTGTCTCCGTCCCCGCCCCATCCCCACAGGTTCTATTTCTTTCCCCGCCCTGTCTACACAAATTGGAAGATGGGCATCCTCACAGAGTCGTCCAAATCAGTCTAATCGAAAGCCGATTTTGGGCGTCCCCAACTGCTTTCCTTCTCAGGGATGGCCAAGGTTTAAGGGGGCATATCGGAGATGTGCAAAGGCGGGACTTGGGTGTTCCTAACACATGGACGTCCTCAACCCATAATTGAAAAAAAAGGGCGTCCCTGACGAGCACTTGGACGACTTTACCTGGCCCTGTTTTTCTTACGACCAACCCACAAAAAGGTGCCCAAAATGACCAGATGACCACCAGAGAGAATCAGGAATGACTTCCCCTTACTCCCCCTGTGGTCACTAACCCCCTCCCACGCTCAAAAAATATCTTTCAAAATATTTTTTGCCAGCCTCTATGCTAGCCTCAGATGTCATACTCAGGTCCATGACAGCAGTATGCAGGTCCCTGGAGCAGTTTTACTGGGTGCAGTGCACTTCAGGCAGGTGGACTGAGGCCCATCTCCCCTACCTGTTACTTTTGTGGAGGAAACAGCGAGCCCTCCAAAACCCACCACAAACCCACTGTACCCACATCTAGGTGCCCCCCCTTCACCCGTAAGGGCTATGGTAGTGGTGTACAGTTGTGGGTAGTGGGTTTTGGGGGGCTCAGCACACAAGATAAGAGAGTTATGTTCCTGGGAGCAATTTATGAAGTCCACTGCAGTGCCCCCTAGGGTGCCCACTTGGTGTCCTGGCATGTCAGGGGCCCAGTGCACTAGAAATGCTGGCTTCTCCCACGACCAAAGGGCTTGCATTTGGTCATTTCTGAGATGGGCGTCCTTGGTTTCCATTATCGCCGAAAATCAGAAACGGCCAAGTCTAGGGATGACCATCTCTAAGGACGACCTAAATTTCAAGATTTGGGCATCCTCGACCGTATTATCAAATCAAAAGATGGACGTCCATCTTGTTTCAATAATACAGGTTTCCCCGCCATTCCATCGGGACATTTTGCGAGGACGTCCTCAACAAAACTTGGGCGTCCCTTTCAATTGTGCCCCTCATCACATCTTTCTACTGTATACTGTATCTGGCTGTCAGCATGAGATGAGAGGACTAAAAGCTAGACCTGGAGGCCCACAGCAGTCTCTGCTAGTGTGGGGCAGAAAAAAACCTATTGGGACCTTACACTTAGATCTGTGGTAGACTGGAACAGGTTTTCCTCCAGGGTTTGCCTGTACTTAGCATTATTAGTCTTTTCCTGAATCTTCATAAGCCTCCCTGATCCAGCTACTTCAAGGTACCTCTGAAATATTTAATGCTTCCACCACTGTGCTTTACTGTAGCGATGATGGTAGAAAGGAGGATGTGCTGTTTGTTTTACACCATATGCATAATTTAGTATTAAGACCAAAAAGTTCCGCATTTGTCTTACCAGACTTATAAAATGTCTCCTATATGCAAGCAGTGTCACTTAATGTTTCTATGTAAATTCTGTGTGGCACATCATACACAGGATATTGGGCTTGATGGATCTTCGGTCTGTCCCAGTATGGCAACACATATGTTCTTGTGTTCTTATGTTTCTTTAATCCACACTCCACAGCTGCTAACTTTGGAAGAATGGCCTGACTGAGGCTGTATCTTGGTGGTACCAAACTGTTTCTACTTTATAACAATAGATGTGATAGCACCCCAAGGGATATTCGTGCACCCTGAAACTTTTTTTATCACCTTCCCCATTCTGTATCTCTAAATAACTTTATCTTGGAGTTCTAATGGCAGCTCCATTTTCATCATATTTCATCTCATTTTTCAGATTCACTTCATACAATAGAAAGCTTGATTTTTCATCCAAGAGTATTCAAATCAGCTGAACTACTGATAGGACACAGATGGGCCCTATTTAACTTATTAGGAGCCTTGTTAAAGCAATTTTTGGAAATGGAGCTCATTTGAGTTTGCAGTGACAAAGGATGTGAAGACTTATGCAATCAAGCTATTGTGTTATTCATTAAAAGGATAGAGAATGGTTTGTAGATAACTGAAGCAAACGCTTATATTTATGCATTTTGACTTGTATTTTTAGACAGCAGAATATGAAAAATGTGCAATGATGTGAAGACTTGTACAAGGCACTGTAACTCTGATTTTATAGTCTATTGCAGACAAACCTCAAAACTTTCTGATTTAATCTCTGAATGCAGTGAGACTGGATCTTTCAATATGGTTGATCTCTACCAGTAATAAGAACCCTGCATCCTTTCTAGTGGTTGATTTACCTGCTACCGTTGATGCAGGTTACCATGCATATTTTGGTAATTGGCTTCATCAACAATAATGGGACTGATGTCAATTAATGTACATGACGACCTGAATAATAGCACAGATTCCTGTGGTTTAGTGAATCATCATGTAAGAGCCTTGGGTGACCTCCCTTTGGATTCTGATGGTGCTGAGCCAATGCAAAATAACAGTGTAGGGGATACTTCATCTCAGGGCAGCTCATCAGATCGCTCTCACCCAAAGGACTCTCGGAACAATTATTTTTCTCTTGGTATTTCCTTCTTAACTCATCACATGTACACTCTTCTCCAGAGAATCTGTTCTGTCCAGGGGGAAGGGATTTCTCTCCAAGGCCCAGGCTTAGATTTTTCCCTTCATACAACTAGCTTTACTGTAAATTGATTAAACAATTTTTCTGAGGCAGACTTTTTTTCTAAAGTTCTTCAGCATTAAACAACCACTGTATGTATATTCCATATAATTTCCTGATCTGTGTCTGTGATCGTTTCCACTATTAGTCAGCTCAGCCAACCTATTCCCTCTTTACTGAACTTCACAGATCCTCCTGTTTGGGATCTTTTCCACACAGTCATTCTCCAAGTGGAAATATCTCTCCGCAATACCTTCTCTAGTCAAGCTGTTGGCTGGGGCCTGTTTCATTCCAATCAAGATCTCCAACTTACAGTTCAAGCTCTCAAATTCATTTCTTGCATCTGTAGTCAGGCAGAAGGGTGGGTTAAACCTCTTACTTTGCATGCAGTTTATAGAAAGATGATAACTGAAGACTCATGGGAAGATTCATACTGGACATGAAATAGAGGAGAATTTGAAATGGGTAAACATTACTCCTATGGAATGGCCTGAAGTAACAACAAAAGAGTTGGAAAGCAGGTTAGAAAGAGCTCCAGATTAGAAGAGAGCTGGCCCAAATAGAGTGATCGATTTTTGACTCAAACATTTACCATCCTTCCACCATGAAATGGCAAACTGCAAAACTCAATTGATGAGGCAGCCAGGTTTGACACCACATTGATACTAACTAGAGCTTTACGTTAGTCACAATTAATGCCACAATTAACATGTTAATTATTAATCACAATTTAAAAAAAATTAATCATGATTAATGATTAACTACCCTCCTTTTCTCCCTCCCCCCCTTCTGCATGCCCAGCCTGGCATCTCCTCCTCCCCTCCCAAACTGCTGGCAGCTCTTCTCTCCCTTCCCCTCCTGGTTTGCCTTGTTATTTGCAATAAATCTTCACCCTGCAGCTGCAGCATATTGAAACGCTGCCTCGACCTTCACCAGGCCTTTCCTTGTGACCCATCTCATCTCCTTCTGATACAACTTCCTGTTTTCAGAAGGGGGCGCTGGATCAGAAGGAAAAGCTTGGTGCAGGCCCAAGAAGCATTTCAATATGCTGCTGCAGGGCAATAACAATACTGCAAATAGCAAGATAAAGCAGGAGGGGAGGGGAGAGCCGCCAGCAGTCCGAGAGAGATGGCAAGCGAGAGAGGGAGGAGGAATCGAGAGAATGCTAGCAGGAGGGGGGGGAATTGATGAAGAATAGGTGAAGGCACAGGGGAGGCACATGGACAGAGAGAGAGAGAATGGGTGAAGGCACAGGGGGCACGTGGAGAGAGAGAGAATGCATGAAGGCCCCCTCCAAAGCTACAGTATCTGTTCAATGGCTGGTGGAGTAGATGAAGCCCTGCCAGCCAAAGAAATCTGCTGCCAGAGTCACCTCTTCCTACTCATACTGCCTCAGGAGTGAGGAAGCCACTAACACACTCCCCAAGCATACTCAGTTCATGCATGAACTGAGCAAGCAGGGAATGTTAGCATCGGTGGCGCTGATTTCCTCTTTCCTGAGATGGCACAAGGAGAAAGGGGGATGTTTTGGCAGTGGATTTCTTCAACAAGCTTTGGCAACCCCACCAGCAAAGAAGGTATGATATCTAATGTGAGGTGTGTGGAGATGGTGAGGAGGGTGAGGAAATGCATGCCCCCCAGTCCATCCCCAGGCCTCCTCAGTTCATCCCTGTGCTCTCCCATCAACAGCTAGCTATGTCACAAATTTAATTGCACAAGTAAAAGTTTTAATTGTGCAATTAATTGTGATTAAAAATTTTAATCAAAATGCAGCCCTACTAATAATAGGCAGAACACTTGTGCTTCCAAAGGGAGATCCAAGTAAAATTCCTAAAACTTATAGACCAATAATTTGTCTACCTACAGTCTATCAGCTATTTACTACAATAGATACCAAAAGAATATGCATAAACTATAATAACATCATGGCAGTAGAGCAGAAATGTAAAAACAGGAGCATATGGAATGAACGACCAGTTAAAGTTGAATAAAGCCATCATGGCCAGTGCTAACAAAAGCATAAATCTTAGTATAGAATGGATTGATTATAAGAAAGCTATTGATAACGTCCCACATCCCTGGATAACAAATTGCCTTGAAATGTACTAAATAAATCATGAATTGATTGACTACATCAAGTCTACCATGAAAATGTTGCAAATTACACTTCACCTGCAATATGCAGACAGTTTGCCATTCCTAACATCAAGATCCAGCGAGACATATCCCCACCTCAGTTTTGGTTGACACTTAAGGGCCCTTTAACTAAGACACGTGAGCGCCTACATGCATACAATGTGCATCAAATTAGAACTACTGCCCGGCTCCCGCGTGCCATGGGCGGTAATTCCAATTTTGACGTGTGTCCACAACACGCTGCAGAAAATAATTTCTATTTTCTACCGCATGGTGCTAACCAGGCAGTAATCAGCAGTGTATGCGCACTGACGATTACCACCCGGTTAATGCATGAGACCTTATCACTTAGTCAATTAGTGACGGTAAGGTCTCAGGCCCAAAATGGACACGCGCTGGTTTTTATTTTGCCGCACGTCCATTTTCGGCAAAAAATGCCTTTTTTTGCAGGAGCGCTGAAAAATGGACTTGCACACGTCCAATACAGGTGCCTACACCAGCGCAGGCCATTTTTCGGCACGTCTTAGTACTCTTACGAACTCCTTTGGCTATGGGTTTAGCCTTACTCTTAAAGATGCCAAAAAATCTGGAGGTCAAATCATACTTATTGTTTATAGATGATCTGATGCTCTATAGTTCCAGTGACCAGAAATTAGCGGAACAACTTCGAGAGGTGAAAAGCTTTTCAGATGACATCAAGATGACTTTTTGTTTGGGCAAATGTGCTAAGGTGAATTTCATTAGGGGAAAGTTGAGCAAAACTGAAAATACCTGACTGATGACTTTGAGATAAAGGTGTATATAAATATCTAGGAGTGGAGGAAGGAACAACTATCAAGCAAAAATCATTGAGAGAAAAAATATCTGTAAAGAATATTATAGGAGTCGGGGCTCATTTTCAAAACAGAAAAACGTCCAAAAAGCGGCACAAAGTGGCAGATGGACATTTTGTTTGCCAAAATGTCCAAATTGCTATTTTTGAAACCCATTTTAAGGCGGTTTTCTATGCAGCTCCTATGTAGTGCATCCAAATCACAAAGGGGCATGTTGGGTATGGAATTTGGGATTCCCAAAACTTGGACATTTTTCTGCCATAATAGAACAAAGCAAAAATGGCTGAGGCTAAAAGTTAGATGGTTTGGTCCAGACTTGTTTCAATCACAACTAAGGTCACAAAAAGATGCCCAAAATGACCGGATGACGACTAGAGGGATTATTTTATTTATTTAAAAATTTGTATTCTGCATTCTTGGTGGATCACAATGTTACACACAAAATAATAATAACAACAACAACAATTAAAAAACCATAGAGACATTCAATATGGCAAATAAGTTCTTAGTCAAAACATGAACACATTCAATATGACAAGGCATAACCCTACCCCCTTACACTCTTCAGAAGAGATAGTTGATCTCTTCTTTGAAATCTTCTCCTGGGTTTTCTGAGGAGCTCGTGTCCTTAAAAAGAAGATCATAATTGGGAGAGAATAAGGCATAAATCTCTTCTACATTGTGTCTGGAAAAAAGTGAGCCCCCTAAACATTTTGCAATAACAACTGCAAACGTGCACCAAATTAATTAAAATTTTACATGCACAAAGTGACATTTATTTCAAACAATGTTGTGTGGTTTCATAGAAATCCACCTTAACGGTACTAAGATGTCAAATTTTAAATAGCACTACCCAAAAGTTAGAGTTTCAAACACAGTTAATGTCAATCTGAACAGTCCAAATGTTTAAATCTGATGTTCAAAGTGTCCCCTTTTGCATGAATACATTTACCAGTCAATCCCACTGTCACAAACCTGGAATATCAAACATGAAACCAGATGTACACACCTACGACGCACTTAATACCTCTCTTTTGAGTATCTCTAGCTTGGGCGTGCCTACACTCCCGGCACGTCTACATCTGGGCGTGCCTACGTCTGAGCGCCTACATCTGGGCTTGCCTACTCTGACATCAGACGCCTTCACTTTAAAACTAGGAACTTCTCACTACTTCATTGCCTCAGCTATTACCTTCCTGGTGTCTGGTGCGTTTTTCTTTGTTGCTGTTCTTCTTTGATGACTACTGCCTGGACCTGACCTCTGCTGGATCGCTGCCTGACCTGACTACTGCCTGGACCTGACCTCTGCTGGATCATTGCCTGACCTGACCACTGCCCGGACCTGACCATTGCTGGATCACCGCCTGCCTTGACCACTGCCCGGACCTGATCTCTGCTGATTGCTGCCTGCCCTGACCACTGCCTGGACCCTGACCTGCATAGCTCTGTCCTCACCTCCTTCTGTCTGAGCCCGAGTCCTCTCGCCCGACTTCCTAAGTCCTGTTGGCCACCTGAACCCAGGGGCTCAACCACTGGGGAGCGGTGGTCGCTGCAGGTGAAGCATTGGGCTTCTGACTGCTGGTCCCTGGATCAACACAAGGGCTCACTTCTATTCCTGATAGCTGTCACTCCCACCACCAGTTCACTGCTCTGTCAATGATACTCTGATCAAAGCAGCGCCACTCTTCAATCAATTGTTTTTTCAAATGGTTGGCATCATGGATCTGGCAGCGGTAGACTTGCTCCTGCAAAATCCCCCAAATCTGGTAGTCCACCAGATTGAGATCTAGACCCAGAGTATTTGATTTTCTTTTGACAACATTTTGTTTATTAATACCCAATGACATCACAGATGATGTCAGCGAGTAAGTAATTAAGTCATGTTGGAAACTGAGATTTGTGACAGAAATGTGTAAAAATGAAAAATCTCTTAATCAGGATGAGGGATTCCTATGTAATTTGGCGTCGGTGACAGAAATAGATTTCACTTTGTGCACGTACAATTTGAATTAATTCAAAGCAAGTTTAAGGTTGTTATTGCAAAACATTTAGGGGGCTCACTTTTTTCTGGTCAGTGTAGAATGGAAATTGAATAAATCCAATATGAAGCTTACCAATGGGTATATAATAAATCAATCTAAGCAGCAGAAAATATCTATTATTATCCCTGATTACAGGAATCCCACTGTGCTTTGAGGGAATTATTCTATATAACTAATTGCCTTTCGTTTGGTCCCAATCAAACAGATGCAATTAATACTTTGGTTATCCACTACAATTTGCCCTGTATTTTTCAGATTGTGGGCATTCATAGGGATCTAGACAACAACATGGAAATGTGATCGGTCTGCTGGAGTTTATTCCTTGGTCCTTTGTAGCTCTTTTCAGCCAATATATTGCCAGGCACTAGATGAGCTTTTAAGATGATGAGACCAGCCATATACTTCCTTGACTTCATTCCTGGCTTTCAAAACCTTCCCATGAGAAACAATTAAAACAAATCAATCAGATAATTAATGCAGCTCTGATGGAAGAAAGCTGAGATATATTCTTTATTGAAAAAATAAAGACTCTTGATGCTAATGATCCAGAAAATTATAAAGCAGTTTCTAATCTTTCTTTTTAGGGAAATTGATAGAAAGAGTATTAGCAACTACAATGCAGTTTCAGAAGTTTTTAGAGGAGATTAACCACCTAGGCCCTTTTCAGTCAGGCTTTTGTGCAACATTTAGCATTAAGACTGCTTTAGTGGTATTACTTGATAATTTGTGTCAAGGTTTAGCTCAAAGGAAAGTCTTTTTGCTTGTTCTTTTGGACCTTAGCACAGCATTTATCATTATTTATTTAAACATAATTTTATCCTATTCAATATCTAAACCTAGGAAGGTAAACCAACAAGGTAGACCTTGTAAAAAAAAAAACATTTTATTTGCAAGATACTGGAATTTCTTTACAAGGACACTGAATGATTTTATTTTCATTTACAGTGACATACTGCCTCTGACACAGCTATACTGATGAAATATGGCCATGTCGGGCATTTTATGTTGAACTTCTGGGAGCTTTTAATCTATTAATAAAGACTGTAGGGTCCTTTTACCAAGCTGCGGAGAAAAGGGCCCTGCGCTAGTGGCAGGGGCCGTTTTTCCCGCACGCTAGGGCCCTTTTTACTGCAGCAGGTACAAAAGCCCCCAGACACATACTCTTACCAAATTGCCATGCGGCGGGGAGCCCTTACTGCCATTCATTGAGGTGTGATAAGGGTTCCCGCACTAACCCTGTGGTAACTGGGCAGTGCATGGCGATTACCGTCGGGTTATCACCATGCAAGCCATTTCTGGGGGGGGGGGGGGTTCTTTTTCCCCCGGAAATGGCATGCACTCAAGGTGGGACTACTTCCAGTGGCCACAATGGACCGGTGATAGTCCCAGAAGAGTGAGTGGTAGGCCCGCATTGGGTTTACTGCCGCTCTGTAAAAGGGCCCCTGTGTCTTTCACAGGGTCTGCCTTGTTGTTTTACCTTCCATATTGGATTTGGTGAACTGTCTGCCTTCCTGTTTTTTAACATCTGAAATTATGCATACAAAGACTTAAATCATAATAAAACAGCAATGAAAAACAAACTATATCACTGACCACAGTAGTTTACTAACTTGGCTTTCTAGCAGCCCCATGAAATAAAGCTGTTCTAAAAAATCAACAGTTGTGGCCTGGGTATCACTAAAGCCTGATGTTGACCCCTATCTTTGGGCATGTTGTGGAAGGCAGAGGAATTGGGTGACCTGAAATCAGCATAAGCACACGCCTGGTAAGTTATCCAGGTAAGTGATGAAGGCCAGTTCCATTGGAGCATCTGGGAGGGTAACTGGTGAGACTATACATATCCATGGTTTTAGAGGGCAAATATTTTTTTTCTTCAACCCTGAAGTCTAGGAGAGCAACTGAGAAACAAAAATCTCTTTTTCTTGACCCCTGAATCTGAAGCGCAGCTTTTGGGAAAAATATCTTTCTTGATCCCTGAAACCCAGATGAAGGAGAAAGTAGGCTACTTAGTACACTGTCCTGGAAGCTCTCACCTAGGTACAGTGCGGAAACAGTTATGTGAAAGAGTTCCTTTTGCAATCAAGCTGGTCTGAATATAGGACAAGTCCAACCTGGTAGGGTCTCTGAGCTCACACAGAATGGAGACAAAGGAAAATGACTGGAGGGACCATCAGAGAGGCCTCTTCATATTTGACCTGAGGAAAGGCAGGTGCACTAGAGCCTCAGGTGGACTTTTTCTGCAGCATATAAGGGAAGGGGATTCTAGTCCAGCCAACGTAGCTAGACTCAACCCACACAACCAGAGAGGGGTGAGAGGAGTGCACAGGAGAATCAAGTAGTCCGATGAAGAGTTGAGGATAGTATAGCTGCTGTATACACTAATGCACATGTGCTGAAGAGATTATAACTACCTCTAGACTATGTTATTACTGCTGCTCATCTTCAATATTGACTTTTCCTTGACTTTGAATACTCCTGGGATATTATTAAAACTGGATTTACAGTTAATTCAGTGGAGTGGGCTTGTTTTGGGGAAGTACCCAAAAAGGCAGTCGAAGTACAGTAACCAGGAGGCCATGACAGTGGTAGAGTGAGGGCCTTAACGAAAATTGTCCCCCTGCTTCACAAGACCCATTATTTTATTGTTTGCTTAGCCCTAGATAACGCTCTAGACCGAGGGACCCTACATAGGTTGGTTTATTGTTTTACTATTGCACTTTTTTTTTTTACTTTGCTTTTGATGTAATAAAACAATTGAATGCAAAAAGCAGTAAAGTAAAACTGTACGCTAAAACAGCTGCTAGATAAAAAACAGAGAGAAAGGAGCATGAAGCCCTGATAAAAGATTTTTAGGTAAGAAGGACTTGATGTCCACATTTTCTTTTTTTTTTTTCTTCTTCTTCATGATTTGGCATTTTTGAGCTTTGTCTTGTCTTGTTGCATGGCTCGAATTAACAGATGAACTGTTTGCACATTGATTCGCCTAGTAAATTATATTGTCTTTTCTTGAATCGAGCTCCTGAGTGAAAGGCTGGAAAATATTGTTGACATGAGTGAATCATTCATGAATTAGGGTCTTGAAGATAATTCTTCCCTGGACCTCAGGACCCAAGAAAGGATATAAGGGGCTGCCTCTCCCTTTACTCCTGTAATACAGCTTGAATAAGTTCTCTGATGAAAACTCTAGTGTTGCTCATGATAATTCAACAGGGCAATCAAATTACCCTCTTAGAGACCCTTTGACTAAACTGCATTAAGCAGCTAAGATGAGTCTTACAACACTATAGACATTAGCACAGGCCCGCATTAATGCCCTCTGCATTAAAAAAAAAAAGGAGCTTGATAAAATTCCCATGAGCTGCCTAACATGGGAGCAGATGGAAGCTGGGCGACATAGGCAAGTGGAGAAGTGGTAGGCTGTGACAGCTAGCACATGGTTCAATACTGAGTTCTAGCTATCATGACTGCTGATAGGATGACCACAGTCAATGCTGCCTCAAGAGGAGGAAGAAACTGAACCTGTGCAGTTAGCAGTCCATTAGCACAGCTGCTGTAATACTAGGTGCAGTGGCACACTCCAAACACCCTTCGATCTCAGCTCCCATCCCTTAATACATTTGACCCACCCCTGAAGGCACTTCCAATCCCCTGATCCACCTTCCCAAGGTGACCCTTGAAAATTTGATCCCCATTTTGCACAAACCAGCCCCCTTCCATAAACTTCAATCCCCAAAGAAAACATCCAGCCTCCAAGAGCCCTGTTTTCCTCTCCCTCCCCCCACAAGCACACACATGCACAAACAAAGACCTCCCTGGGACCTACTTGGAGGTCAGCATTGATGGTCCAGTGGTCCCCAGCAGTGTCTTTAAATGGAAGGATGCCCCTTGGCAGTAGTATCTTATTTGATCCCAGCAACAACCCAGTTAACAGTAGAGGAGTATTGCTGCCATTAGGGACCACTGGACCACCAATGCTGACTTTCGTGTAGGGTAAAACTCTGGGGGGGGGTGGATATTTCTGTGGGGGATGGGTTTATGGAAGGGGGAGAGGTTTGTGCATGGGGGGTCCAACCAAGGGAGGGCTCAGATGTATAGGAGAGCGATGGGAGTTCAGACCCAGAAGCAGGCAGGAAGAAGCTTGCCAGCGCCGGGGGGGGAGGCCAGGCCCGAGAAATTTCCCCCCCCCCCCCCCGTCCCCCTCTCAGCGGCCCTAATACAGGCATACCTCCTGCATTTCCCATATGGGCTTTGCATTTACCTCGTATTAATCTTTGTTGTTAACATGCAGTAAGTGCAAAATCTACTGCACTTTAATAAAAGGGCTGCTTTGTGTTCAAATTTGGATTTAATTGTTTAATTTAGGCTACATTTTAAATTGTAGATATACCATTTAAATCATTGCCCCTATGCCAAAGTTTCCCTCTCTCCAACCCCCATGCCCAACAATTTTCCCTCTCTCCAAACCCCCTTCCACTCCCATGCCCCCAACAAGTTTCCTTCTCTCTAACCCCCCTATGCCCAACAATTTTCCCTCTCTCCTACAGCCCCCGAGCAGCATCTCTCCTTGTCTCCCTCCCCTTCACTCCCATGCCCAACAATTTTCACTCTCTCTCCTACCCCCCCCCCCCCCACCGTGCAGCATATCTCCTTTTCTCCCTCCCCTCTAATCAACTCCTATGCCCAACAAGTTTCCCTCTCTCTAACCCCCCTCCCCCCATGCAGCATCGGAGGCACTGCAGCACTTCAAACCTTGAAATTCAAAGGGTTGTTAGTGGCATATAAGAATTTCTGTGCTGCTGCCGGTTGACCCAGAAGCCTTCCTTCTGCTGTGACTTTCCTCCCAGGAAATTACATCATAGTTGGGGGAAAGACGCAGCAGAGGGAAGGTTTCTGGTCAGCTGGCAGCAGCGGCAGTGATTCTCACATGCCGCTGGCAACCCTTTTGAATGGGAGCAGCTGCAGAGAGAAAGGCAGATGCGGGAGCCTACCTTGCTCTGGCATTGGCAAGGATGTACCACTGCTGGATGGGCCTGAACCCAAACTGGTTAAGCCCAGGCCCACCCATGGCTATGCCCCTGCTTTGGAACGCTGCCTTTGGGGGATAGGCACAGAGTGGAACTGTACAAAGTGTAAATAGCCCTGCTTGAGAGTGCCTTGTAAGATATACCCTAAAGGAGGAGAATACAGGAAGGTTTATGTAAATACTGCACTTTTTGATGAAGAGTTCATACTGTTGGATGTTCCTGATGTTCAAGAATAAATGGTTTGAGTCTTAAGTTGCTGCCTGCTGCGTGATTATTTGGACTAACAGGTATGCAATTGTTCTCCCACAGACAGCCAAGTCTGTCAGCCTTGTTTCCTACAGAGATTTGAACCTTAACTTTGAGTAACATAGAGGAGAAGAGGGACATCCCACCTGCTAACTTTTCCCCAGGTAGAGGCACTGCGCTCCAAGTGAGTAAAGATCCGATGGAGTCAGCCTTTCGCAGGCACTCTAGCCCAATTGGACCCCAGACATAGAAGCCACCTAGGAAAATGGGTGTTACACTAATAATACTCTTTCCACTTCCCCAGAATCCTAGAGCTCCCAAGTCTTACCCCTCAATATCTGGTGATCCTCAAGCTCCTCTGTAGTCTCTAACTCCTCCTGCACACAAGCTTTCTCTCCACAGCAAATCTTCTCTCCCTCTTTGGCTAGTATGGTACAGGTCTCCTCTTCAGTCCAGAATCGGTTGGCTGTCCACTGCAAGGCTAACACAATCACTTTGCCTCAGGTAGAGGGCAGGTATGAGGGAATGTACACGAAGAACAAGATATGAAAAAGGTAGCATTTCGATTTTAGGTTAAATGTAACAAAATGTCCCTCCAACTATAGACCCAAGTCCTTACAGCCAAAATGCACACTGAAAGAATAAAACACAAGGCTCAGATATTCTAAAAAAAAAAATATATATATATATATATATATATATATATATTTTTTTTTTTTTTTTTTTAGAATAACTGAGCTTTGTGTTTTATATTGTAAGGAGGTTGGAAGGTCTAAGCAGCTCAGGAGGAGGTATGGGGCCAGACTATATTCCCCACAAGGCCCTGAGAGAAGGGATCGGGGTGGTAGGTCCCAAAACCCGGTGTGGCCCCCACGTGGAAGGGAGGGGAAAAAGGACTGGAGAGAGCAGCTGCGATGGCAGGCGAGGGCCAGGAGGGGGAGCAGGGATGACAAAGCTCAATACCCGTGGGTTAGAAATCAGTACAAGATTCCTTCCACCTGGGAGGGGGAGGAGGTCTCCAACCCACAGCCTAGCAGAGAGGCAGAGTTAATGGAGTGTTTGGAGGAAGGGGAGGCTGGAGAGACCAACACACCAGGTTTGGAGGAACCAGTGGACATGGACTGTAATTGTACTTTGGGGCAGAGTTGCAGGGACTGAAGGCAGTGGGTGGTCACAGGAGTCAATTAGCTGTGTTGTGGGCGGTGTACTGCCATTCTGCAACCACCCAAGCGGAAAGACTTTTAAAACTGAAACCCAGGCTGTTGAACTGGGGGAGAACTTGGATTTAAAGGGAAGTTTTTTTCTTGTTGCTTTATTTTGGAAACTGAATGGGACTTAACCCCTTGAACTGAGATTTTGTGGAGGAGGGGAAATAAACTGTTTGGGAACTAAAAGCTGTGTTGTCTGGAAGGACTTTGTTTGTGGACTGCTAAAGGGAGCCTACCACCCCTGAAGGTTTGCTACCGGGATTACAGTTATTACAATATATATATAAGTTAATTTATTATTCTTGGAACCAAAAGAAAGAGTGTAAATCAGAAATAATGCATTTATGCTAAATTACCCAAACTGATGGTATATCAATGAGTATTTATATACCTGTCAAGGCGAGTAAATTCCTGATTAGGACCCCTAACTCCAAAGTGCTACAGAAAAAGATAGCTATAACCTGAATGATGCTACAGATAAAATCCAGATAACTTCATGTTTTTTTTTTCAGAGGCTTCTTATACCCTTTTCATGGGTAAAGCAAGCCTCACAGTCTAGAACAGGTTTGGGGATTCCCAATGTTGTGATCTGGAGAACCAAAACACCGAGTCAAAGGCGCCAGGAGCAGAGTTAATCTGACAATAAAGTCACAGTTTTTGTAAACAAATCTGTTGTTGAAGTTATTTTCACTGTCCTGTAGCCTTGGCCATGTTTAGCAATGTCATTCTAACTGCACGCAAGTCTGAGGCCTATTCAGGCGAAAGGCCATAGCATGAGAACTGAAGCTGGCCTGAATTTATATCTTTTAAAGTCATGTTTGTAATGCTGAACAGTGCCTCCTGCAGGAGCCTTTTTCTCCCACACCATTGCCTTGTTGGACCATACCATGTGCTCTCTTCATCCGTGTTGAGTTAGAGGGATCCCAGAATTCAGTACGTGGTCTGCTATTTGTCTCCTCATGGAGGAGGATTGGAGCATTGACACACAGTGTATTCTCCCCACTCAATCTCCCCTTTCTCCCTCCTATTTGCACCCCCTCCCATCATAACCGATAGCCCTGCTGATCTCCTCTCTCACAATTTTCTCATTTCACAGATCCTCCTCATGCTACCTGCTCCATCCAATTCCTCCCCCATAAGAACATACAACTATAAGATAAGCCAAGCAGATTCAGACTGAGGTACATCAAGCCCTGTTTCCTTCCAGCAGTAGTCAGTCTGAGTTCCAAGTACCCAGCAGATCCCCAAAACTAAATCAAATTTTCTCATAGGTCATTCCAATATAGCAAAGAAGGGGGACCCAACTGCAAACAAATAAACATACGCCATACAAAGCAATCAGGATAAAAGTCCAAATGCTACTAAGTTCACTTATAAATACACACATAAAACATGTAAATTATACAGTCATGTGGGTTGCCAACAAACCTAAACAATGCTAGCAGAAATTCAATCGTTGTCCCCTGCTAGCCTGTCACATTTATGGTCACCAAATATCAAATTTGACGTGAATATAAATGTGATTGATTAACAGTGGACAAAAATTGAATTTCTACTAGCATTGTTAGATTTTTTTTGGCAAGCCAAATGATTGTATGATCTATATGTTTGTATATGTATTTTCATTAGTGAATTTGATGTAAAAACCTATACTAATTATTTGTTATAACTATTTGAAGACTTTTATCCCAATTGCTTTGTAAGGTCAACGTTTTTCAACTGGTGTGCCGCAGAGTCCACAGGGATCCCATAGGCATAGGCATAGGCATGACTACAGGGTGGCAAATGATGGCAAGTGCCACCTCAAAAAATTGCCTTGCTGTCTCAAAATCACCCTGACAGTCCAGCCTCCCTACTTCCCTTTACCCTGGTCCCTCCTATGGATCCAGCCTCCCTACCTCCCTTTACCCTAGTCCCTCCTATAGGTCAAGCACAGTTTTCCTACGTCCCTCTGCTCCCATGGGCCTCCATACTTGCAGTGTTAGCCAGCAGTGATTACAACAGGCACTCTGGCCAACCCTGGGGTCCTTCCCTCTGTTGCAACTTCCTGTTTCTGCACGGAAAGGACACAGCAGAGGGAAAACTTTGGAAGGAGCTAGATGTAATCACTGCCAGCACTGCCTGTCAATGCTGCAAATCTGTAGGCCCACTGGGGGGAGAGCAGTGGGAGGTACAAAGGCATGTTGGACCCACATGAGGGGATGAGGGAGCAATAAGCTGCACATGGATGGGAGAGGGGGAAATGCACATGGAAGGGAAAGTAAGTGGGGGGGGGATCCACATGGATAGAAGGGGAGAGGGGAAAATGCACATGGATGGAATGAAAGGGAAGGGAAGTGGGGAATGCACATGGATGGAAGGGAGAGGAGAAAATTCTGCACATAGATAAAAGGGAAGTGTGTGTGTGGGGGGGGGAATGACCACAGATGGAAGGGAATGGAGAGGGGAAATGCATATGGATGGAAGGGAAGGGGGAAATGCTGCAAATAGATAGCAGGGAAGGGAAGTAGGGATACACATGGATGGAAGGGAAGGGAGAGGGGAAAATACAGATGGATGAAATGGAGAAGAAGTGGGAAATGCACATGGATGGAAGGGAAGAAGAGAGGAGAAAATGCTGCACATGGATAGAAGGAAAGTGGGGGAAACGTACATAGATAGAAGGGGAGAGGAGAAAATGCTGCACATGGATAAAAGGGAAGGGATATGGGGGATGCACATGGATGGAAGGGAAGAGGAGAGGAGAAAATGCTGCACATAGAAGGGAAAGGAAGTGGGGGGATGTATATGGATAGAAGGGAAGAGGAGAGGAGAAAATGCTGTTCATAGATAAAAGGAAAGTATGGGGGAACAATGCACATCTGTAGACGGTAAGACATAGGGGGAAATGCACATGGGTGGAAGGGGAGAGGGGAAAATGCTGCAAATGGATAGCAGGGAAAGGAAATGGGGGATGCACATGGATGGCATGGAAAGGAGAGGGGAAATGAACATGGATGGACAGGAAGAGAGAGAAGAAAATGCTGTACATGCAGTGGTGTGCTGGAGCCGGCTCGCACCGGCTCGCAAGAGCCGCTTGTTAAATTTTGACAGCTCTTGCGAGCCGGTTGTTGTTCGGGGCGAGCCGGCTCCATTGCACGAGGTAAGCATGGCAGGAGGGCGCCATGCTTACCTCCCCTCCCGCTCCCATCCATGTCTAGTGATGTCCTACGCCTCCACCCTCCCCTGCCGCTCCCATCCGTCAGTTTCAATTACCTCCCTGGAAGCGCCGCCTTATTTAAAGCCCTGCTGCCCATCTCCCGCTGCCTTCCCTGCTTGCTTCTGAGGAGTTCGCGCCCTTAGTCCCACCTTCTAATGTCATTCTGACGTCATTTCCTTTTTCCGCGAAGGCGGGGCGCAAACTCCTCAAAAGCAAGCAGGGAAGGCAGCTGGAGACGGGCAGCAGGGCCTTAAATAATGCAGCGCTTTGAGGGAGGTAATTGAAACTGATGGATGGGAGCGGGAGGGGAGGGTGGGGGCGAAGGACATCGCTAGACATGGATGGGAGTGGGAGGGCAGGGGAGGGAGGAGAATTGCTGGGCATGGATGGGCAGAGAGGCAGGGGAGAGAATTGCTGGGCATGGATGGGCAGAGGGGGGCAGGGGAGAGAATTGCTGGGCATGGATGGGGCAGAGGGGGGCAGGGGAGAGAATTGCTGGGCATGGATGGGCAGAGGGGGGCAGGGGAGAGAATTGCTGGACATGGATGGGTAGATGGGGGCAGGGAAGAGAAGAGAATTGCTGGGCATGGATGTGTAGAGGAGG
This sequence comes from Microcaecilia unicolor, assembly GCF_901765095.1. NCBI lineage: Eukaryota > Metazoa > Chordata > Amphibia > Gymnophiona > Siphonopidae > Microcaecilia > Microcaecilia unicolor. The sequence continues at coordinate 476,068,320 of NC_044033.1, read as the reverse complement.
GCAGGGAGAGAAGAGAGTTTCAGGACATGGATGGAGGGGAGGGCAAGAGAAATTCTGGACATGGATGGAGGGGAGGGAAGGGAGAGAGAAGAAATGCTAGACATGGAGGGAAGATAGAGGAAGGAGATTAGATGAGGGAAAAGGAAGTGAGGAGAGAAACTGCACATGGATGGAGAAAATAGGCAGAAGCTGGATCCACTGTACAGTCAAGTATGCGGAGGACCAGAAATGAAGAAGAAAGGAGGAAAGAAAAGAAATAAATGGAAAGGAAGCCCTGGAAACGGAGTCAAGGGAACAGATAGAGAGCAGCAGAATCAGATACTGGGCCAGCATGATCAGAGAAACAAAGTCACCAGACAACAAAGGTAGAAAAAAATAATTTTATTTTCATTATAGTGTTTGGAATATGTCCACTTTGAGAATCAGGAGCTGAACGTTAAAAGTTTATATTTATTTACTTATTTATGGCATTTTATCCCATATTAAACATGAATTAGATTGGAACCTGGGATCATTTTTTTTTCCTGGAGAGAGTAATGCATTGCCCCCCCCCCCCCCGGCTATAGCTAGCACTGCAATTTTGGGGGGGGGGGCGCAGAGGTGGGGGAGTGCAGAGGTGGATGGGGGGGCGCAGTGGTGGATGGGGAGGCGCCGAGGTGGACCGGGGAGAGAGCCTGTTGTTAAAATTTTACCAGCACACCACTGTGTACATGGATAGAAGGGAAGTGAGGGGGAAACACACACGTATAGAAGGGAAGGGAGAGAGGGAAATGCATATGGATGGAAGGTGGAGAATGAGGCGGAATGCTGTGCATGGATGGAAGAGAAGGGAAGAGATGGAAAATTAGATTTGAGAAGGAGGCAGAAAATGTAAGAAGGCTGAATGTGAAAGATCAGTGCTAATAGTGGATGTAGGGCAGGAAATGGAGAGAAAAAATAGCAAAATGGACAGGAATTCCTGAAAACAGAGCTAAGCTCATAGACAAAAGGAAACAGAACCAGAGACTGGGAACAAGATGATTAGAAAAATATAACTCACCAGACAACAAAAGAATGAAAATGATTTTATTGTTTAGTGATTAAATTATGTCAATTTTGAGAAATTGCATCTGTCCGTGTTATTTTGCACTGTACAGGAGGACATGCATTTCTTTCTATTTCTCTGGTGTTGCATGACATGCAGAGTCCGGATCTCTGCTTCCAGTTTTTGTCTGCCTGTGTTTTGTCTTCCCTATTTTGTATCAGGTGAAAGGCATGTTCTGCAACTGAGGTGAAGGATTCTCCTGGCATATGGTGCTTTTTCCAGTTTCTCAGCAACAGGTATATTGGTGCTCCAATATATTTCAGTAGTATAATTAAACGAAATAACTACTGAAGGTTACAGGTATGGGTAGGGATGGAGGAGATTACTTGCAGAGTTGGGTGAGGATGGAATTGATCTTAGCGGGGACAGGTGGGCATGGGTTGGATTCCAGTGGTGTGCCTTGTAAGGGTGCTGCAAGATGAAAAAAGATGAAAATCACCGATACAGGTGGTAAATGATGACTTTCTGAAGTCTATGTGGCTAACAAATTTTATGGACTTAGGAACTTCTCTGAGCCTTTCCTCTGGGAACTTAGAAAGGGCTACTGATTGTGGACCAACCTTTGTATGCTGACCTCCCCAAGATGATGGAGTGCTAAAGAACAAGAGTATAAATCTCTCTTTAAAGGAAATGATATTATACTGGTCATGTTCCATGACTAAAAGCTAAAATATATCCCTATCAGTGTTGGCAGAGATAACTAAGCAAACTGAATGGACTGACTAGTCTTTTTCTGTTGCCATCAAAAATGCACGTATGATCAGACTAGGAAGAGAAAAGATGGTTTATCAACAAAGGAGAAAAGTTCACAAGTAGTTGTGAATGAACATTTGCAGTGAAAGGACCTCTGCACTATTTCTGACCAAGCTTGGAAAAGAGGCGAAAGGAAAAATGATTGGACAAAAAAGTAAGAATAATAATAAAGGTAATGATGGCACAACTATCTGTAAAATTAGTCTACTGAAGAATCACAAGCACCCATGGAAAATGTGTCAAGCCCGTGCATTCAAACTAGAAAAATCCTTATATTGGGAGATCAAATATCATAACAAAACCTAAACAAAGTTCATTCGTCTAGGGATGGACTGTCATACTAATATAGTAAATATGGAGGTGGATTTTTGAAAGGATGTCTACGTCAGAATTGGGATGCCCTGCTCAAAACATCCAAAAAAAAGGTCCATCTCACAGCTACTTACGAACAGCCCCACGCACGGCTTCATTTTTGTTGCAGCCAAGTTGAGGAGGAAAGCACGAACAAGGAGCTTGACATCAACAAGTTGAAGCCATTAGATACCCCTGATGAAGACTGTGTTTGTTGAAACACGGCCTGTGTTGAGTTATTCCATCAGCATTTATTTTGAAGAATAAACTTTGGTCATCCTGAACATTTTGGTTGGCTTTCTCCACTTTTTTGGTTTGACTTGTGTGATTATGTGGAATTCACCAGTGCTCTCTGGTGTTTTGTGATAGTTCATGCATGCACACACTATCGGCGTATGTCAGCATCTATTCTGAGCTTGAATTGAACCATTTTTGTAACTACCTTCATTTTTTGTTTGGAGTGTTAGTATTGGGCATAGCCAATGGCTTCAATGTAAGCTTACGATTGGCTCTTTTTCATATAAATAAGGCCATCTGAACAATGAGCCGCCATTTTGAAAGTGCTCAGCTAGTGATAGTGAGCAAGACAGCAGTAAGTGTACGGTCTGCTTTTTTTAAGAAAATGAGTTTTGTTTTGTAAGCTTTTGGTAACATTTGCTTCTATTTCTTGTTTGCAGCATTTGAGAAATCCCCTCCTGAAGCAGCAGTATGGTCCCGCGAAACAGTGGCCAGTGTCGGGGAGTGTACTACAGCTGCTGAGCTATGCTACATTTAAGTTAAGTAGCCAGTTTTTTTGAATATATAAATACATAATATAAAGAAAAAAATTTAAAGTATGTAGTAAAAAATAAATTTTTTTCTGATTTCAGGATTTTTTTAATGCCAGTGATTGATGCAGCAGGATTATTTAAGTGATTGAAATAATCTGCATTGTCTGAGGCTTTTTCCTCCCCATTTTTCAGATTGTTTTGAATGTTAGAGTGAGCAGTGGATCTGGCTGTTGAAAGAGCTGAGCACAATTATAGTGAAGTGAGACAGTGCAAAGTACCTGTAAGAGAAATTGTAAACCGTATAGTCGCCTCAGGGATCACTTGCAGTATATGAAGTGCTGAAAATAAATAAATAAATCACACTTTACATTTTAAAAAAATCACAGATGAAATTCCCTGAAAAGCTTGTACAAAGAGATATGTTTTCATAACCTTTATAAAATTGCGATAAGGAAGAACAGAATCTCAAAGGGCTTGGAAGAGCATTCCATAGCACTAGACCTGCAATGGAAAAAAAGCACTTTTATGGTAATAGAATAATGTATATTGTTCGAATCTGGGACAACAGCCTTTCTAGCCATATTTGACCTGAATGATCTATTAGATTGATAAAACTGTACTACATCATGTAAATACACTAGAGAGAAGCAAAACAAACTCTGGTACATCATTACCAAGATTTTATACTATATCTGATACTTTACAGGCAACCAATGCAATCCCTTTAATGCTGGCAATACATGATCAAATTTTGAAATATGGCAAAAAAAAAAACCCATATGCACAGCCGCATTTTGAAATACCTGTAAGGCATGGATGCACACAGGGTTTGCAGTTACCATGCATTAATTTTTGCAACTAACACATAAACTTTGCTGCACTTTAGAGGGAAAAAAAACCCTTAGTTGTGTGTTTCTCTTCCTAGTTTATCACAGAATAAGTCAACAGTGCTAGATAGTGAAATAAACTCTAAAAAAGAATACAGTCTAACAACCCATTATTACAATCCTATACCTGAAAGTGTAGAGATGGTAGTTTCACCAGTAAATTGAGCAAGAATGAGTTGGAAATTGCACCACAGCTATCAGCAGAGCATCCAAAGTTCTTGAAATCATATAGAGATTTTTCTTTCCTCATGCACAAGGCTGAGGCTTGGCTAATTCTGAGCAGCATTAGTTAAAACTCAATCACTTCTGCACTGGCAATGCTTAGTCTGATGAGATCCGAAATGATTCTGTCATAAACCCCTGAAGTAAAACAGGGTTGGTAACACAGCAAGAACAGCCAAATTGAAAACTGCTGAAGTATAAATGTATTTAATAAAGCCAGCAGTAGTGGAAAGAATAACATTGGGTTGATTGTTGTTGGGGGTTTTTTTTCAGTTCTTCAAAAAATCCAGTAGTTACAAGATTCTAAGAATCTATTTAACAAGATAGTTGAAACTTCTCATATATTCTTTATGTGTGATCACATGTATTCGTTAAAGACTCTGTTCACCCAAAATAAACTTGGGGGCTCATTTTCAAAAGAGAAAAACATTCATAAAGTGGCATAAATCTGTATTTGGGTGTTTTTCTCACAAAAACATCCAAATTGGTATTTTTGAAACCAATTTTTATATATTTTTGTATGAAGTCCAATCAAATCACAAGATGGAATGTTAAGGGTGGGGTTTGGGCATTCCTAACACTTGGACATTTTTCTTTCATAATGGAACAAAACAAAAACATATGTTGGATGTTTTGGTCTAGACCTGTTTTATTTCTGAATAAGCCACAAAACAGTGCCCTAAATGACCAGATGACCACTGCAGGAATAAAGGAATGACACCCCCTTACTCCTTCAGTGGTAACTAACAACCTCCCACCTCGCAAAGATATAAATGAAACAGTACATACCAGCCTCTTTAACAGTTTCAGATGGTATGGCCAGTCCTATTCGAGCAGCAAGCAGGTTCCGAGAATAGCCTAGTGGTCAGTGCAGTGCAGTGTAGAAAAGGTAACCCAGGCCCATAATCCATTCTGTTACACTTGTGGTGGAAGGTGTCATTCCCTTCCAACCAACCCCCTCCCCAAAATCTACTGTACCCACATATAGGTGACAACTGTAGCCATAAGGGCTATTGTAGTGGTATATAGTTGGATACAGTAGGTTTTTTGTAGGTTTTTGAAGGGCTCACTATACAATATAAGGGGGTAACAATGAGATGTGTACCTAGGACATTTTCCGCCTTATTTTCGAAAGTGATGGGCGCCCATCTCGCAAAGGCACCCAAATCGGTATAATCGAAAGCCGATTTTGGGCATCTTCACCTGCACTCCATCGCGGGAATGAACAAAGTTAACAGGGGCATGTCAGAGGCGTGGTGAAGGCAGGACTGGGGCGTGTTTATCGGCCGAGGAGAGATGGGCGCCCTCGGCTGATAATCGAAAAAAGGCGTTTTTACCAGGAATTTGGGTCACTTTTTTTGGACCCTTTTTTTTCATGAACAAGTCCCAAAAAAGTGCCCTAAATGACCAGATGACCACCGGAGGGAATCGGGGATCACCACCCCTGACTCCCTCAGTGGTCATTAACCCCCTCCCACCAAAAAAAAATCAACTTTAACAACTTTTTTTCCAGCCTGTATGCCAGCCTCAAATGCCATACCCAGCTCCATCACAGCAGTATGCAGGTCCCTGGAGCAGTTGTTAGTGGGTGCAGTGGAATTCAGGCAGGTGGACCCAGGCCCATCCCCCCTACTTGTTACACTTGTGGTGGTAAATGGGAGCACTCCAAACCGCCCCCAAAACCCACTGTACCCACATCTAGGTGCCCCCCTTCAGCCATAAGTGCTATGGTAATGGTGTAGAGTTGTGGGCAGTGGGATTAGGGGAGGGATTTGGGGGGGCTCAGCACCCAAGGGAAGGGAGCTATGGACTTGGGAGGTATTTTAATTTTTTTAAACTTGTTACAAGTGCCCCCTAGGGTTCCCAGTTGGTGTCCTGGCACGTGAGGGGGACCAGTGCACTACGAATCCTGGCCCCTCCCATGACCCAATGCCTTGGATTTGTTCGTTTTTGAACTGGGTGCCTTCGGTTTCCATTATCGCTGAAAAAAGAAACCACCCAGCTCAATTCCGCACAAATCCAATGCATTTGGCCGGCACAAACTGTATTATCGAAAAAAAGATGGACGCCCATTTTTTTTCGAAAATACGGTCTGTCCCGCTCCTTCACGTACCCGTTCTCGGAGATAGACGCCCATGGAGATGAGCGTTCGCGTTCGATTATGCCCCTCCACATGTGGTCTATTGCAGTGCCCCCTACGGTGCCCCACTGCTCTTCTGGGATGCCTGTGTGGCCAGTCTACTAGGAAAACTGGCTCCACCTATGTCCCAATGTCTTGATTTTGTGCGTTTTTCACTTGGACTCTTTTTAAATGGTCCAAAAAGATAGACGTACTAAGCATAACAACATCTAGGAAACGGTCATTTTCAAAGAAAAAAGATGTTTTTCTGGTTTGAAAATGGTCATTTTCACTACTTGATTTCTGGACGTTTTCAGCAAAACGTTCAAACTCGGATTTAGACGTTATATTGAAATGCCCCTCTTGGTCTCCTAGTAAACAAAGAGCTCACCACCCTTAGCTTACCTGAGGGCAGCCAGTCCGAGTACCAGGTGCAGATCCTAAGTGGGTGGTGACACAGATGTTTGGAAAAGCTAGAAGGCCAGGCATCAGGGCAACTTAAAATCCTTTTGGTAAGGGGGTGATTCCTATGTCAGAAGTGAATGGATAATGGGTCATTTTTTAATACAGAAGGGAAAGACCCCTCCACTGTGTCGTCCTTCCCTGTTCTCCCACCCGTACCTCTGTTACTGATGGTAATATGCACATTGAAGATTCTCCAAAGAATTATGTGCCAAAAAATCAAAACAATGCACCAAAATAATACAACCTATTAAACAGAACAATATTTACAGTTGATTATGTAAGTAACTTTAAACTGTATTTTGCTGCCAATTCTGGAAATGTATGTTTTCTGCTGCCTATTTTATTGTATTGTATGTTTTAATTTTAGTTTTTTTATGTTTTATTTTTATGAGCATTTGTTGTCACCCACTTAGATGTATCGGATAGGCAGGATATAAATTTGATAAATCGATAAATAATAAATACAAATCTGTAATTTTACACTGATCTTCTAGTCAGCACCACCCCCAAGTCCAGCATCTTCCTGTTGACTATCCAGCTCATTTTCGAAAGTGATCACCGGCCATCTTCCTACACAAATCGGGAGATGGCCGGTGATCTCCTGAACCCGGCCAAAACAGTATAATCGAGATGGCCGTCTTCGCCCAATAATGAAAAAAAAAGCCAAGCTTCAAAAAGGAGCCCCAACTCACCAAATGACCACTGGAGGGAATCAGGGATGACCTTCTCTTACTCCCCCAGTGGTCAACAACCCCCTCCCATCCAAATGAAAACAAAAAAACCTTTTTTGCCAGCCTCTATGCCAGCCTCAAATGTCATACCCAGCTCCCTGATAGCAGTATGCAAGTCCCTGGAGCAGTTTTTAGTGGGTGCAGTGCACTTCAGACAAGTGGACCCAGGCCCATCTCCCCCTACCTGTTACACTTGTGGTGTTAAATGGGAGCCCTCCAAAACCCACCCAAAACCCACTGTACCCACATGTAGGTGCCCCCCTTCACCCATAAGGGCTATGGTAATGGTGTAGAGTTGTGGGGAGTGGGTTTGGGGGGGATTTGGGGGCTCAGCACCCAGGGAAGGGAGCTATGCAGCTGGAAGCTATTTTTATTATTATTTTTTTTAATTTTTAGAAATGCCTCCTAGGGTGCCCGGTTGGTGACCTGGCATGTGAGGGGGGCCAGTGCACTACAAATGCTGGCTCCTACCATGACCAAATGCATTGGATTTTGCCGGGTTTGAGATCGCCGGCATTATTTTCCATTATGGCTGAAAACTGATGCCGGCCATCTCAAACCCGGCAAACTCTGACATTTGGATGGGCCCAACCGTATTAACGAAACAAAAGATGGCCGGCCATCTTTTTCGAAAATACTGTTGGCTCCGCCCACTTACAGCGCCGGCTCCGAAGATGATCGGCCAGCTATTTGGCCGGCGCCGTTCGATTATGCCCCTCCACGTGATCAGTGATGTTCAGCAGCACTGTAACAGAAATCATGTAGTTACTAGCAACCATAAAATGCTTTGCCTATATGTTTTTGGAAGGTTGCCAAATGACCACCAGACTTCAGATTTGCTGCACTTTAGTTTATTGCTGAGCTACTAAACATGTTTGGAATTTGCATTATCTTTATTAGCTGTATCTAATGGTTAGAGTAACAGGGTGAGAAGCAGAGAAGCCAGGGTTCAGTACCTACTGCCACTTGTACAGGTCACTCAACTCTCCACTCTCCACTCTCCATTGACTCAGGTACAATCTTAAACTGTAAGTCCTCCAGGAACAGGAAAATACCTACTTTACCTGAATGTAACTTGCGTTCACCTAAGAACATAAGAGTAGCCATACTGGGTCAGACAATGGTCCATCTAGCCCAGTATCCTGTTTTCCAAGCAGTGGCCAATCCAGGTCACAAGTATCTGGCAGAAACCCAAATCGTGGCAACATGCCATACTACAAATCCCAGGGCAAGCAGTTGCTTTCCATGCCTGTCTCAATAGCAGACTATGGACTTTTCCTCCAGGAACTTGTCCAAACCTTTTTTAAACCCAGATACACTATCTGCTGTTACTACATCCTCTGGCAAAGGTTCCAGAGCTTAACTATTCATTGAGTGAAAAAATATTTCCTCCTATTTGTTTTAAAAGTATTTCCATGTAACTTCCTCGAGTGTCCCCTAGTCTTTGTACTTTTGGAATGAGTGAAAAACTGATTTACTTCTACTCGTTCTACATCACTCACTACTGAGAAAGATGTGAGATAAATCCAATTCTAAAATCCAGTACCACACATTACAGAATGACAAGGGGATGGGGACCCACAGTAACCGCAGGGATGAGCACAGGGACAGAGCCCATGGGAACAGGACAGGGTCAGAGCCCACAGGGGATTGGGTGGTGACGGGGACAGATCCCACAGGGATGGGGTGGGGATGGGGACAGAGCCTCTGAGGACGGGGACAAACTTTGTCCCCGTGTCACTTTCTACTTTGAAGCCTGTTAATGAACTGGACTGTTATTTATGTTTGATTGATGCAGAGGACAATGTTTTTTATTTTTTGGAAAAACAAGCAAACATGCTGGCCACAGCTAGCAAAATTTGCATGGAGGATCCTGTACATCCTGCTACCAGCACATCTTCTAAGAAGACATCTTCTATTGCAGGAGGGACTGTGGAAGACAGGAGAGCTAGACTGAATTCTGAGATTGTTGATGACTTCTTATTCATCCACAGATTAAAAAATCTTAACAGTGCTGCTACTACTACTACTATTATTTAGCATTTCTATAGTGCTACAAGGCATACGCAGTGCTGCACAAACATAGAAGAAAGACAGTCCCTGCTCAAAGAGCTTACAATCTAATAGACAAAAAATAAAGTAAGCAAATCAAATCAATTATTGTGTACAGGAAGGAGGAGGGTAGGTGGAGGCAGGTGGTTACAAGTGGTTATGAGTCAAAAGCAATGTTAAAGAGGTGGGCTTTCAGTCTAGATTTAAAGGTGGCCAAGGAAGGGGCAAGACGTAGGGGCTCAGGAAGTTTATTCCAGGCGTAGAGTGCAGCGAGACAGAAGGCGCGAAGTCTGGAGTTGGCAGTAGTGCAGAAGGGAACAGATAAGAAGGATTTATCCATGGAGCAGAGTGCACGGGAAGGGCTTCATAGGGCATATTTCTCAACTCTAGGGTATACAGAATGGGTTGTATTTTTACTCCTGGACATTTTAACAGGGTGGATTAGGATTTCTTGGGTTAGTAGAAGTCAGCTATTGTTGGGGTTGGAAGGGTAGAGGGTGGTGGTGGTGGGAGGGTTTATTATAGCTGCTCATTGTTATTGTTTTCTATTTGTAATTTATACACAACAGTTGCACAGCATATTGTTCCTTTTTATACTTGAATAAAAAGATTTAAATATAAAATCATAAGTGTTTGAGGCTTCTGCAGATGAGAACAGAGCCCACGGGATGGGGTGGGGATGAAGACAGAACCCACGGGGATGGGGGCGGGGATATTGTGAATCAATACAAAATTCTACAAAAACACTCAACCAATATGGCAACTGTACTATACCATAATAGCACTAACTTCCAGGACTCACACAACAAGGCCATACCTAGGAGATGGCAGCACTAGGATATCAATAAACCCATAGGGGAAACTAAGGGGCCCTTTTATAAAGGTGTGCTAGCATTTTTAGCATGCACTAAAAAGAAATGTGTGCTAAATGCTAGAGATGCCCATATATTCCTGTGGATATCTCTAGTGTTTAGCACAAGCCAAAAACGCTAGTGCACCTTTGTAAAAGACCCCCTAAATCAGATGGATTAGCACAGATCAATCCTACAAAAACATTCAGTGCCTTTATAACCACACCAAATAGACCCTCACCAAATACAGAAGAAGTAACTGTAAACTAAATAGAGAAATATATAGACAACAATTGAACTAAACCCCAGGAAGCCAGACTCTGCAGATGGGCAACACCAGAGAAAGAGAAACAGTGATGCTGTACTGTGCAAAATAAAAAGATGACGGATACAAATTTCTAAAACTGACATTTCCACTCACTAAATTAAAAATTAATTAGAACAAAAAATGGAAAATCAGGGGATACTTTTTTATTGGACTAATATATTTTTGACTACCTAGACTAGATAGAATCCAGACCTGACGAAGGAAGTTTTGGACTCTGAAAGCTAGCTAAAAAAATATTTAGTCCAATAAAAAGGTATCACCAAATTTTCTAGTGGTTTATTTTGTTTTATTTTAATGTATTAACCTTTAAAGTGGACTTATACCACTGTCACACTGCTTCACCCTAAGTTAAAAATAAAATTATTTTTTCTACTTTTGTTGTCTGGCCATTTCATTTGGTTCCTACTTTCCTGTCTTCTCTTAGATCTCCAGGATCACTTGTTCATTTGTTCTTCTTCTCTCTTCTCCTGTATTCTTTACTTTCTCCACCCATCCGTCTCTGATCCTGATCTTTTTCTTTCAGCTTTCTTCTATTTTTCTGCCTCTTTGCCATTCAGCTTTCATTTGTTCTTACTGTCCAGCCTTCAGTCTCACTACAGCTCACCCAGAACCTCTCATTTCCCAATCCTTCATTTATTATTTCCTCTCACCTTGCCATCTAACATCTCCTCTGTCTCTCTCTCTATCCCTCTCTCTCTCTCTCTCTTTCCACACCCATCCAGCATCACCCCGTCTCTCTCTTTCTCTCTCTCTCTGTCCTTCCCCATCCAGTATTACCCAGACTCTTTTCTCTTCTCCCCATCCAGTATTATCCCATATCTCTCTCTGTCTCTCTCTCTCTGTCTCTCTCTACCGCCTCTCTCTCCCCTTCCCCATTCAGCATTATCTTGACTCCCTCTTCTCTTCTCCCCCATCCATCATTGCCCCAGCTTTCTTCTCCCCAATTCAGCATTACCCCAGCTCTCTCTTCTCTTCTCTCCCATCCAGCATTAGCCCTTTCCTGCCCCCACCCCCTTGCAGTTTTACCTGGTCAGCATCTGTCCAGAAGTAGTATAAATGCAAAAAACAGTGAAAAGATGTATGGGACCATATTCCTGTGCATCCCACTGCTCCCTTTGCCAGTCATGTCCTGTCCAACTCAGAAAGATTTTCGCATAGAATGCATGGCCAGCAGAGGGAATGGTGGTGTGCACAGGAAAATTGCACCACATGTATCTTCCTATTGCTTTTAGTGCTGATACCGCTGACCTGAGAGAACAGCAGCAGTGACATACAAGAGATGTTCTCCATTGGGACCGGGGAGGCATAGCTGCCCAACAGGGTCATTTTCAAAAGAGATAGATGTCCAAAAAGTGACACAAGTCAGCATTTGGATGTTTATCTCAAAGAAACGTCCAAAGGGGCGTGTTCAAGGCGGGACTTGGGCGTTCCTAATACATGGACGTCTTTCAGCAATAATGGAACAAAACAAAGACATCCAAGATTACAACTTTGATGTTTTGAGCTAGACCTCTTTTTGTAGTGAACAGCTGCAGTGTGAATTGAACCCTCTTCCCCAGGAGCAAGGTCTGCTGTACTAACCACTAAGCTACTCCTCTACTCCATGCAAGAGGTGCCCCAAGTGACCAGATGACCACTGGAAGGACTTGGGGATCACCTCCCCTTACTCCCCCAGTGGTCACTATCCCCCTCCCACGCCAAAAAATGTGATTAAAATATTACTTGCCAGCCTCTATGCCAGCTTCAGATGTTATACTCAGGTCAATTAGAATAGCATGCAGGTCCCTGGAGTAGTCTAGTAGTGGTGCAGTGCACTGCACACAGGTGGACCCAGGCTTCTACCTTCCCCTACTTGTTACACTTGTGGAGGAAACTGTGAGCCCTCCAAAACCCACCAGAAACCTCCCTTCACCTGTAAGGGCTATGGTAGTGGTGTACAGTTGCAATAGTGGGTTTTGGGTAGGTTTTGGGGGGCTCAGCAGACAAGGTAAGGGAGCAATGGTGAGATGTGTACCTGTGAGCGTTTTATAAAGTCCACTGCAGTGCCCCCAAGGATGCCATATTGCTTTCCTGGGATGTCACTTTTCCACTATTCTACCTGATGCCAAGCTTTCTATTTTTTATAACATCTGAGCCTTGTGTCTATTGTTTATCAGTAGATTTGGGCTTTGAATTCAGATCTATAGATGAAAAGGAGTTCTCATTACATATATCTAAATACCAGAGTGCTATTTTTCCATACTTCATAGCAAGAGTGTACATTCCCTAATTACCTGCCCCAATGCAACTGAAGCTTTTACCTCCTCAGTGCATGTATATGGTTTCATCCCTGTGTGGATTCTCGGATGCCATGTGAGGCTTTCTTTCCAACCAAAGCTTTTACCATACTCAGGACATGTAAATGGTTTCACTCCTGCATGTATTCTGTGGTGCATTGTGAGGTTTACTTTCTGACCAAAACTTTTACCAGACTCTATACATGCAAATGGTTTCTCTCCCGTGTGGACTTTCTGATGCACATTGAGATTTACATTACAACTAAAGCTTTTACCACAGTTAGAACATGTGGATTTTCTTGTGTATTCTGTACGTTTCGTATTTGGATGTATTAGATTGTAAGCTCTTTGAGCAGGGACTGTCTTTCTTCTATGTTTGTGCAGCGCTGCGTACGCTTTGTAGCGCTATAGAAATGCTAAATAGTAATAGTAGTATTTGTTTGAAAATGAACCAAAAAATAAAACATCCAACTCACAAAACATTTTTCTAAACAGCATTTTCAAAAGGAAAAGATAGACTTTTTGTAGAAAATGATCTTTCCTGTTCTGATTTTGAACATTTTACAAAAAACATCCAAATTCAGACTTAGATGTCATATCCAAAAATGCCCCTTGTGCATTTGACTTGCCCAAAGTCACAAGGAGCAGCAGTAGGAATTCAAACCATAGTGCTTCACCTCGACCTCGCTCCGTGTGAAAGAAGCGCAGCAGCGACAGTCTGCAGATTGCCTCCCTTCGGGCTTTCCCTCCCTGTGTCCAGCCCTCGTTTGATATAACTTGCGTGAGGACGGGACACAGGGAGGGAAGGCCCGAAGGGAGGCGATCTGCAGACTGTCGCTGCTGCGCTTCTTTCACACGGAGCGAGGTCGAGGTGAAGCACTATGATTTGAATTCAGGGGGGCCTGGCACAGTGGTGGATGGAGGGGCGGCAATGACGACGACCTCGGGGGGCAGGCGCGGCCTTGCCCCGGGCCTGGCCCAGTCTCTCGGCAGCCCTGCCTGAGGCACTCCACTACTCATTTTCCTTTCCTCTGAGCAAATTCCATTAATAGCTACTCTCTATCATATCTCAACCAGTTTTCAATCCAGTTCAATACTTTGGGTCCCAAGTTCAGCCATCTCAGTTTATTCAGGAATCTTCTGTGAGGAACTGTATCAAAGGCTTTGCTGGAATCCAAGTAGATTACATCTGGCACATGTCCTTTATCCAGTTCTTTCGTCACCCAGTGAAAGAAATCAATCAGATTCATTTGGCAGCCTTTTCCTTTGGTAAAATTACGTTGCCTCAGATCCTGCAAACCGTTGAATTCTAGAAAGCTATCTTTCCTTCAGCATTGACTCCATTATTTTTCTTGCCTGTAGTTTCCAACTTCTTCCCTGTCCCTGTTTTTGAGAAGAGGGACTACATCTGCTTGTCTCTAATCCTATAGAACCTCTCCCATTTCTAAAGATCTTCGGCAGCCAACCGCAGTTCTTGTCCAGGATACTGATTTGAAGCATTCAGACCTCAAAGGATAGAACCATGAACTACAGAGGGGTATAATTATATTGCACATATTCTTTCAGTATTATTATTTACTGAACTTATGCAGTGGTATTCCCCTTCTGTGATGTTCATTCTCATATAGTTACAGCCTACAGCTATGAATAAAATCATTTGTTGCATTGCTGCCTGTGTGGAGAAGGTTTGGCAATTGAACTATCATCTGTACTAAAGCAGAACACAAGTGAACTTTCTTTTTATTCTGTCCTATTTTGGTGTAACTTTAATGGACAGTGATCATATTCCATTTCATAGGAACCATCTGTATGAATGTGCCTGAAGTGAAAAAAGGGGAAAATATCTGAGATACCATTAAATTAGCTTCATTCCCTGGCATTATCACACCAGGGCACCTGTGACTTTGTCTGAGAGAGATTTTTTCCTTTAGCAGAGGAACGGAACTAGTGTATGTGCTGCAACTTTGTACATTATTATTCGCATAGCAGGTCCCTGTTCCACTATTGAGTATACTGAGTTTAATTATATTTCCACTGCACAGATATTTCCATATTTGCTGTTCAGCACATGGTCATTTGTCACTCTTTTCCCCACAGATTTCAGTATATATTACACCTGTCTTTGACCTCTCTGCTGAAGAAGTCTTCAGGGTGAATATGTCACTTGGAGTACACTTTTCTATATGAAATAATTGACACTATGAAGCTATAATTTAATTGAAGGAAACTAGTAACATCCTGAAGGGTTATATTATCACTATTTATTTATTTATTAGGATTTATTTACCGCCTTTTTGTAGGAATTCACTCAAGGCGGTGTACAGTAAGAATAGATCAAGCATGAGCAATAGACAATTACAGCAGTAAAAATATTCAAGTAACAATACAAAGTATGGCACTAGTAACCGTCCACTGAATTACAGCTCTGCAATCAATATGTCTTTCTCCTATCCACTGTTTTTATAACCTACTAAGAAAGATTTACTGGGACAATTAAACACTAGATGTACAAAAGAGTTTTTCCCATTTTGAGTCTGGGAGGGGGTGGATTCTGGCTCTTAAATATCCTTTGAAGAAACCCCTGCAGCCCATAATACAGTAATTACTAAGCTTTTGGGAAAGAAAAAAAGGTTTGGTCCAGTTCAAGAAACGAGAATATACAACATCTTATTATGAAATACAGAATATAAAATATGAATTATAGTAGATTCTCTTTTGTATTTAACCTAGTATCACTGTTTAAGTGAAACACATATAAACAAAAAATATACTCTCTCTCTCTCTCCCCCCCCCCCCCCCCCATGTATTCTTTCTCATTAACAGTATAAGAACTTTTCTTTGTTTAAATGGAGTGAAAAAGAATATGTTCATCATGAAATACAAAGATGTTTCAGGAGAACAGTAACCATGAATTATGACCCCTCACTCGGTGGACACAGCATGGTATTGCAATAGAAGACATAATACAGCTAGGCTCAGCTTTCATATGTTTAGATACTGGATTGACACTATTCATAGAGCTGCAAGTTCCTATTCGTACTTTTTTTTAAGCATCTTGAATGACAAGAGAAATAAAAGTTAAGCGGTGAAAGGGAGAGAATACAAAGGCACCTTGTCATATGTGACTTTAATCTTACTTGGCAATGCCCGGCTTCATTCTCTTATTAGACACCAAAAGCTGCTGTGAAATGCTCAGGTTTCACATTGCTATATTGATTTCTGAAATCTTGTGTTTACAGTTTCTCTGCTCAATACTATCCACAGTATATACTAAGGCGCTGGAACTGGCATGCTGATTGTAGAAACGCTGCATGGGTAAAAGCACTCCTTTTCATCCTATGAATACTTTCTGTCTACCTCCAATCACATTTTCTATATTTTTTTCCTCAGATCTCTTGAATGGTGTGCAAAGACCCTGCAGTGTTGCAAGAGAGAAAGGGGTGGGGGCTGTGTGTAGGGGGAGCAGCGGCAGAGAAAGAGATAACACCTCTCCACCCCGATCCAACACTCTTATTTCTCTGCAAGCATTCCCTCTTCTCAGTCTCTACCATCAAGAACAGTCCCCTTACTGCTAGAGGACCAGAGACACATCAAGCCGAAGCAAGAGAGTGATATCAAAGTCCCATCGCTGTTTTCAAGCATCAGAACCAGCAAGGAGGGAGATAAATCCTCCCGCCACTACTCTCAGCCCCACATCCACCCCACAACTGTAGGTCCCTCTTTCGCTCAGCTCTGCACTGGATTTCACATTTCAGTACCAGAAGCTCGGGGACTCTCTCGGCTCCGGACACGTCTCTGCCAAACAGCTTTACATAGTGAAGACGGATAGGTCTGAAGAGCCAGAGATAATCACTTGGCATTCCTCTAGCCCCTCTCCTACTAGAAACTCTTATGACGGATATGTGATGAGTGGAAGCTGTGGGAGCTCAGACATTTGTTGTGATCTGAATCAGAGATGTGAGCCGCTTTCAGGGCTTGTGTAGTTTAATGAATTTAAAACAGTTGGGGCTTTTTTTTCCTCTTCTTTAGTTCCCATCGATTGGAATCGGACCTACCGAATGGGTTGTAGCGCTAGTTCGCCTTCATTTTCAAAGGACTTCTCGGATGCCAAGTGCACGGGCAAATAAAGAGAGCGAGGGAGAAAATTCACGAGAAGTGAAACAGTGGCAGCATTTGCTTTCTTTGCAATCTCCTGTACTTTGTGTACAAAAACATTTGGGATTCCGTTTCTGCCATTCATGCTGACTTCTTGGGAGATACAGTGAAAGTGATACCGACTCCACACTTGCCTTGGAAGGCACAGCATGGGCAAGGGAGCCAGGGCATGGCAGCACTGAGGATCCTACTGGGAAACTATCTTATTTCTACGGATTGTTTTTTCTTTTTCCTGCTTTCTTTTTGTTGGCGCCACTCTGCCTCCTTCTCACTCCTTAGGAAGGAGATGAAGACTCTCTTTTACAGTCGCTTCTTCATCATCCTGCCCTGGGTTCTCATTGTGATTATCATGATAGACGTTGACACTAGAAGCTGGTCTTCCTCCAGCCGGAGCCCCGCTTCCCCCCATCGCCCCCACCAACACCCGCCAGCCTTTGGCCACAGACTGGGGCGCGGAGCCCGGCTGCTCAAACCCCCGGCTGGCGGCAGCAGCAGCGGCAGCGGCTCCTCCCCGCCCGCCGCCCTGGGAAACTCCAAAGCCGCCGTCGTCGGCCTCGTGAACGAGAGCGTGCCCCTCATCTACGCCATCACGCCCACCTACAGCCGGCCGGTGCAGAAGGCCGAACTCACGCGCCTGGCCAACACCTTCCGTCAGGTGGCGCGCTTGCACTGGGTGCTGGTGGAGGACTCGACGCGGCGCACCGAGCTGGTGAGCCGCTTTGTGGCGCGCGCGGGCCTGCCCTGCACGCACCTGCACGTGCCCACGCCCCGCCGCTACAAGCGCGCCGGCTTGCCGCGCGCCACGGAGCAGCGCAACGCCGGCCTGGCGTGGCTCCGGCAACAGTTTCAGCAACGGCCCCGGCCTCGGCCCCCGCCTGCCGGGGTGCTCTTCTTTGCCGATGACGACAACACCTACAGCCTGGAGCTCTTCCACGAGGTAGTAACCACGCTAGTAGTGCCTTATCCCACGTGCAGCCAGGCAGAGGCAGAATCAGGGACAGCTCCCTCCCCAGCCCCTCCCTCCTTCTCTCTGCCCTGCCTGACACCCATATCTCAGCCCATCTAGAGTGAGGCAGAAGCAGGATCATGGACAGCTCACTCCCCCTACCCCAGACTATAACCTGCATTCTGGAGCATCTCTAGCAGTTAGTAACTTGCCAGTGACCCCCCCACCTGTGAGTGACATGAAAGGCAGACAGAATCCAGAGTGACAAGGCAGAGGCAGGATCGGCACAATGGACAGCGCCCCCTCCCTTTCCCCTTTCCCTCTTCCCTCTTCTGCCACTGAGCTCTTCCAGAAGGTTGTAACCGTGCCAGTGGGTGCCCCATCTCACAGGCGGTGTGGCAGAGGTAGAATCAACACTGTAGGCACATCACCAACACTACCTCTACTCCCCTCTCCTCCTTTTGCCCCTCTGGTAACCTAAGGTTCTGGAGCTCTTCCAGGAGGAATTAAGTAGTAAGTAAGTAAGCCGCGAAGCAGAGCCGTGGTCAGCACCATGGACAGCTCCTGCTCCCTCCCTGCCCTGCTTCTAACTTTTGAGTTTAATTTTCTGCGCAGCTTTGCCAGCTGTCTATCCTCAGCCGGTCCTGACCATTTCTTATCGCCTTAGTGTTGCTTCCCTTCAGTAACAAGCCTGACTTTCATTCCTGAGAGCCTACTGTGTGCAGGCTGTATACCAACGTTTCTCCCTCCTGGAGCCTGACATTCTGCCTGATTTCGCCCTTCTTTGGTACAATAAGATAGTAACTATCAGTAGATGAGAAACCCTTGGCTAAATATCTCTGTGTGCTCCTATTTTCTAACTGCAAACCCTTGTCCTTCCTCCTTTCCCCCTTCCCATTACTCCATATACATATTTATAAGCACTCAATTTTGCCACTCTTTTGGCCTTAATTAACAGTGAGAATGATTATTGACAGAATAATTTAGCAGTAAGTAATATCTTCTTATATTTGCATTTGGGGATTTATATTTATCATCATAATTAAGGCTTATATTCTTAGTTGTTTATACATTGTAAATTTTTTGTATGTGCCAGTTAATTAGAGGTTCCTTGCGGGGGGGGGGGGGGAGCATAGCGGTGTTTATTGGTGCTTCTGCTCCACAGGAACTATTGCAAGATATCTTTTGTTTGGTGTGTGTGTGTGTGTGTGTGTGTGTGTGAGAAGGAGTCAGCACAGAAAAGGTATGAAGGGCAGTTCTATGACTAGGCACCTTCAATTAGGCACCCCTTTGTCTGCATTAAGTGGGCCAAAAGTAACACTTATGCTTGAAAGAGCCCTAAGCTCTATTCTGTTATGATACACATAAGTGCTATGGTATGCAAATGCAAGGGTGGCATAGGCAGAGCATGAGAGGGGCATGGGTGTGACTACATGTATAACATATAGAACTCTATAAGTTACACTCACCTTGCCACATTTAGGTGTGCATAGTTATTCCAGCTGTATGGCTGGTGTAACTGTGGACATCTAAACGTAAGGCATACTGATGCCGGGTTGGCTAGTATTCTATAATAGAATCTGGACACCCAGATATGTTATAGAATAGGCACTTCCCACGCAGCATCAGGGCACTTACAAAGAGGCACCCACTTATAGAGCAGTCACCAATAAACACTAAGAGGCTTATTTTCAAAGCACTTAGCCTCCCAAAGTTCCATAGAAACATATGGAACTTAGCCTCCCAAAGTGCTTTGAAAATATGCCTCTAAGTGGAAGATAGGAAACGAGCCGGAGAAGGGGTAACAGGGTACTAGGGAAAGTAATGTTTTTTGGATGTTTTTTCCAGTAAACACCTATTTTGTTTGTTTTTTGTGCACCAGCATGTTTTATTGGTGTTTATAGTTTAAAGCCTAAAATAAGAACCCCTCTTCATAGTGTCCTGGACACTGATCTGCTCCATGTTCCTTTCTTGATTTAAAGAATTCCAGGCTTGGATGTGATATTATAGAGACTCAGGAGTCCTTTTACTAAGGTGCATTGAAAAATGGCCTGCGCTGGTGTAGACACATGTACTGGACGCGTGCAGGTCCATTTTTCAGCGCACCTGCAAAGAAGGCCTTTTTTGGCTAAAAATGGACGTGCGGCAAAATAAAAATTGGCGCACATCCATTTTGGGCCTGAGACCTTACTGCCACCCATTGACCTAGTGGTAAGGTCTCATACGTTAACCGGGTGGTAATGGTCTACACGTGTACAAGGCCGATTACTGCCCGGTAAGTGCCGCACACCGGAAATTTTCCAGTATGCTTAGTTTACGCATGTAAAAAATGAAATTACCGCCTGGGCCACATGGTAGCTGGGCAGTAGTTCAAAACTGATGTGCGTAGGATGTGCTTACGCAGCTTAGTAAAAGGGCCCCTCGGTATGATATATTTGGGGATGACCTCAAAAACAGGAGAATCTCCATGAATCAATCCATGCCTTGATCACCAGTGACTTTCTGTGATCTTAGAAAAGTGGCTTTAGTTCCATTCACTCAACTTTACTGATACTTATTTTCCATGTCCACCATTGGGAAACCAGCATACCCATAGCCGCCGAGAGGGGGGGCAGGGGGGACAAAATTCCCCGGGCCCGGGCCTCCAAGGGGGGGCCTAGCGCCGCAGTCCCACCCTCCCTCCGTCATCGACCATCTGCCACCGGGCCGGGCCCCCTGCATTGAAATCACAGCGCCCTCACCTCTGTGTGAAAGCGCTGCAGCCAGCAAGGCAGCAAATCGCCTCCCTTCGGGCCTCCTTCCCTCCCTGTGTCCCGCCCTCATCTGACATAACTTCTGTGAGGGTGGGACAAAAGGAGGGAAGGAGGGCCGAAGGGAAATGATCTGCTGCCCTGCTGCCTGTAGTGCTTTCACACGGAGGTGAGAGGCGCTGTGATTTCATTGCAAGGGGCCCGGCCCAGCAACATACGGAGGGGGGCGAGTGGAGGGGGAGCAGCGGTGGCGGTGACCTCGGGACGGGTGGAGGGGGAGCGGCGGCGGCAACCTCGGGGGGGTGGAGGGGGGAGCGGTGACGGAGACCTTGGGGAGGCGGCCCGGTCCCGGCTCAGTCTCTCGATAGCCCTGAGTGTACCTGTTAGGCATAAAAATAGGCAGATTTTCTGATTAATGTCTACATATCTATATATATAAAAGGCAACCCCAACGTTCTGAAGCCTCCACGGAAGTTGAGGCGCCCGAGATATCCGGTGTGCCCTGGAGTGTCTGCACCGCCCTTGCGTCAAAACGTCATGACGTCGAGGGCGGAGCTATAACACTCGAGGCCCGAAACTGAAACGCCACAGGCACGGCCACGGAGGTGCAGCAAACAAAAAAAAACCAAAACCCTACCCACACACAGCGACGCCAACACCGAACAAGGCAAGTAGCTCAGAGGGAGGGGGCCCCTTGCTAGCGCCCGTTTCATTGCCCTCAGAAACGGGCATTTATTCCTAGTTTGTTTATAAAGTACAGGTACAACATTTTGCAATACAAAAAAAACAGCTCTCCACCTTGTAACTCATACTTAATTAAGTTTTCTTAAAGGATTAGCAGGTATATTTTATTATTTTGATTGAAATGCTCCAAATAATATTAACTGCCCCCATTTTGATGCTGTCAATATTTGCATTCTTTTAGAGGGCCTTTTACTAAGCCACGGTAGTGTTTTTAGCTTTCAGTAAAAATCAGCTGACGGTAAACCCCGAGATGCTCATTATATTCCTATGGGCATCGCAGCTTTTACCGCCAGTTGATTTCTACCATGAGCTAAAAACACTACAACAGCTTAGTAAAAGACTCCCTTAGTAGTTCCAGGAGGATAGGGAAAAATAATTTTAGATTGATTTAGAGTCGATTGGAGGAGGTGTGGGAAGAGGTTTTGTGATTATTGTTATTTTTAGGATATTTATTTGTATTTTTTTTAAATTGTAATCTTGGACTGGTGTATCTGGTGGGTAATAAAAAAAAAGCAGCAAGATATCTAATGGCTCAAAATCAACTTTATTTTAAATGCGAACAGGCGCAGTCCCAGGTGTTTATATCCAGACTTGCTGGTATATCTGTCTAAATAGAATATAAATACCATGTTAAATTCAATTCAGTTAAAATATTTAGAATAATTCTTAAGTTATATGAATAGACTAGTTCACATGGGTGCCATTTTACTAAAGGATGGTAAGGCTACTGTGGGTAGCGCTTGCCAAAACAGCACCACTGTGGGGTGCCCTGAGGCGTCCCGCAGTATTGTTGCAATAGAAAATAGAAATTATTTTCTAATGCGGGGGTGGGGAGTATGTATGTCCTGCACTAATCGGGTAGCACAGGCACATTACTGCGTGCTGCCCGATTAGCGTAGGAGTAGCACAGGAGCTCTTACTACCTCCTAAATAGATGGCAGTAAGGGCTCCTGGTGGTAATGGCCATGCGCTAATTGGGAAGAAAACTGAGCATAGCCATTTCTCAGCCATTCCAGAAAGTGGTCGGTGCTGCAATTAGTATGTGGGTTTGCTGTGCACTCTGACCACTTTCTAGTGCGGTTTAGCCAAAGGACCTCTTGATTTGTTATAGATTAACTATGATCTGTTGGGATTCTATTTGCAGGAATTATACCATATAAATTGTAGTTGTGATTATTATTATGAACAGGAAAGACACAGAGTGTGCAAAGAAAATATAGCAGCTAATGAGTAAGTTGGTAGAAAAAGACAGATGGTCAGAATTTCTGTGATTCATTAGAGAGATAAAGCAGAACTGGAACAGGTACAAGAGGAAGCAGGAGAATAATGTAGGTTGATCTTTTGGAAAATGGTTGAATAAGTGACAGCAAAAGGTGGCAAATGTACAAAGCTTTACTGTATTTACAGTAGTGTACTGCCATTGCTTGTCAGTAAATACATGACTTAAGTGGTGTGTTATATGAATATACCTATTGGTTACGTGTGTACCTGTCTTTTAAAGAGGTAGAATATGATATTTCCCATTCATCACATCATAGTAACCAAGAATACGATGGCAGATAAAGATCTGCATGGTCTATCTAGTCTGCCCAATAAGGTAACTAGAGCAGCACCTGCCTCTCCATACAGGTTGCACTGTCATGATCAAATGCTGACATAACAAATAGGGCAGTCACATGATCAAGGAAGAGTGGGTCTATAATTTTGGATAGTCACATTCATTGTCAATACTTGATTAAACTAGCAATCCAACAATGTTGCAAGCTGACATTTTACTCGCTGTCACCTTTAAGTGAGTGTGACTCAAAAATGCACACTTTTTCTTCATCTGTCCCTGCTATCCATCATATTAATTGTTCTTCTCTCATCCGCGTTAGGAGTTACGGATCAAGAAAGGGATCTGGGTGTCGTCGTCGATGATACGCTGAAACCTTCTGCTCAGTGTGCTGCTGCGGCTAGGAAAGCAAATAGAATGTTGGGTGTTATTAGGAAGGGTATGGAGTCCAGGTGTGCGGATGTTATAATGCCGTTGTATCGCTCCATGGTGCGACCGCACCTGGAGTATTGTGTTCAGTACTGGTCTCCGTATCTCAAAAAAGATATAGTAGAATTGGAAAAGGTACAGCGAAGGGCGACGAAAATGATAATGGGGATGGGACGACTTTCCTATGAAGAGAGGCTGAGAAGGCTAGGGCTTTTCAGCTTGGAGAAGAGACGGCTGAGGGGAGATATGATAGAAGTGTATAAAATAATGAGTGGAATGGATCGGGTGGATGTGAAGCGACTGTTCACGCTATGCAAAAATAATAGGACTAGAGGGCATGAGTTGAAGCTACAGTGTGGTAAATTTAAAACGAATCGGAGAAAATTTTTCTTCACCCAACGTGTAATTAGACTCTGGAATTCGTTGCCGGAGAACGTGGTACGGGCGGTTAGCTTGACGGAGTTTAAAAAGGGGTTAGATAGATTCCTAAAGGACAAGTCCATAGACCGCTATTGAATGGACTTGGAAAAATTCCGCATTTTTAGGTATAACTTGTCTGGAATGTTTTTACGTTTGGGGAGCGTGCCAGGTGCCCTTGACCTGGATTGGCCACTGTCGGTGACAGGATGCTGGGCTAGATGGACCTTTGGTCTTTCCCAGTATGGCACTACTTATGTACTTATGTACTTATAAGTTCACTTCTTTAGTAAGTGAAAAAGGTACAAACCCCATTCAAGACCTTTGGTCGGTGCACAAGTCTGGGGATATGCCTCAATTTCAAATAGTTCAATTCCTGTTACAGGTACTAAGTAGAGATTTTTTATCCATCCTTTTCAGACCAATACAAAGCATTTCTTTTATTCTAAGTGTGTTTTAATAGTCTTCGAGCTCAGAAAAAAGCTCTGTCCCTTGTTATGTTAAGCATTGTACAGTGCTTTGGACAAAGTACTGGAACATGAATGCACTAGTAATAATTAGCCTATTATAGAAAAAGCACTTAGGAAATATTCTTTGAAATGTGAAAGCCCCTTTTTTTTTAATGCAAAACACCTTTTAGAAATACTACATGAAATAGGAATTAGTAAAAAGACAAGCAACACACAATGGCTTTTTAATGCATTTTGTTTTATGATTATTTTTTCCTGAATAATCTCAGATAGATGGCACTAAATCAGCTTTCATTGTCTATTATTTAGCATATTTCTTCTTTCTCTAATTTATATGAATGATGCCTGAGGCACAATGAAAACTGTAACAGCAGATCAAATGAAATGCCAAAGGAAAATCTACAGGTGCAAATGAGATCCCTAAGGTCTTGGCATCTAATAAGAGAGCTGCAAATGTAGAAATGGTCAGTGGGTTAACCTTCAAATTAGAGGCACAACAAGCAGCTTATGATAAATTATTTATCTTTTCGAAAAGAAAAGCCAGTGTCTTATTAGTTGGAATTTAAAAAAAAAAGATATTTTCAGTACTCTGCATGGTCTCCACATGGATCACTTATACAAAAAACTATTGAACTGTATCATTTTCACAGCAAATACATTCACTAATGAAGAAAGAACTGGAATCCTGGCGTGCATTAAAGACTGTTGGAAATAAAATGCCAACAACCCTTTAAAAAATTGTCAATTTAAATGGATTACTTGAAGCTTGACATATCTACTAATGAAAAAGACTGATATTTCCCCTGAAGCAATCATTCTTCCATCTAGTATAAGGGAGTTTAGGGCCAGAATATGCTGTAGATAAATACTGAATATAAGCTAGTTGTTGGAAAGCCCCCTCTAAGCAGAGATTTGGGTTTCTTGAGAGGTATTTCCCTGTTGCCTTGTACTGGACAATAAGAAGCACTATAGTGCCTTAATGAGGAGATTGGAAGATTGTGCTGGAGTCACTTGGGGCAATGGTTTCTGGCATATAGCTAGCTTCTAACTCTTGCATGAATTATGCAGACTTCCTCTTTATAGCCTTCTAAAGTCAATGAAAGAAATAGGAACCTGAAGACAAATATTCATGAAACGATTACAAAGCTTAAGTATTCTCTTCAGTTTGAAATTATTTTTTTGAGTACATGGAAGGCATAAAGGAAAAGAGGTGGAAGCATAAAAAAGAGAAAGAGTGGAAAAAGAATGAAAATAACAAGGCCCAGGTATACTCTAGTTGGCATAAAAATTGATAATTAGAAAAAGTAACTCATAAGATCAGAAGAAAAATAATAGCTCAGGAAATGGAAATTGTGACTGAAGTGTGAACTTTATTTTAAAAACTAGTAAAAAAGGCCCGTTTCTGGAACGAATGAAACGGGCGCTAGCAAGGTTTTCCTGGGAGTGTGTATGTTTGAGAGAGAGAGCCAGAGTGAATGTGCGGGTGTGTGACAGAGTGAGACTGTCTGTGTGGCAGTGTGTGTGTGAGAATGAGAGTGTGTGACAGGGCCCCCTCCCCTGTTCCTAATGCCCCTCACCCCATTCCCTCCCCTCCTTTTCCTCCTCCTTCCCACACTTTGGGTTCCTTAAGGCTTTCAAAAGTCTATGTACCCCCTTGGCCCTAACGCCCAGTATCCGGATACCCCACCTCTTTCCTCCTCACCCCTCCCCCAAGATGTAATATTTTCACGTCCTTCATTTTTAAAAAAAAAAAGTGTCCTATCTACCCTGTGTACAAATGCCCGGCATTCAGATTGTGTTCCTCTCGTAAATTTTCATTTCTTTCATTCATTCAGAACTTGCCCCCCCCCCCCCCCCCCCGAACACTTTTGGTTCCTTCAGTCTTTTAAAACTCTCTTATGTACCCTGTGTGCTAATGGCCAGCATTGAGATTGTTTTCCTGTCCCAAATTTGCATGTCTTTCAGTCATTCACAACTCCCCCCCCCCTTCTCATTTAACACTTTCGTTTCCTTCAGTCTTTTAAAACTCTCCTATCTACCCTGTGTCCTAATAGCCAGCATTCAGATTGTTTTCCTTTCCCAAATGTTCATGTCTTTCAGTCGTTCAGAACTCCTCCCTCCCCCCATTTAACACTTTCGGTTCCTTCAGTCTTTTAAAACTCTCCTATCAACCCTGTGTCCTAATGGCCAGCACTCAGATTGTTTTGCTTTGCCAAATTGTCTGTCACTGATGTCACTGAGGTCAGTGTGTGCCTGCCTAGCAGACCACTTCTGGTAGGCACGGTCCCAGGCACATCCTGTTGGAGGTGAGAATTATTATATAGGACATTTACTATAAATAAGTTTAAGCATTTATAAAATTTTACTTACATGTATTTTCTTAACATAGAAATCATAATTGCACGATGCTCTTTCTTCTCAGTTGCATTTCCTATCACAAGGGCAAGTCAGGTTAGACAACAAGTAAAATTTAGATTGAACAGTATGCCAGATTCTAAGATAAATGTCAAAGTACTGAGGATGGTAATTTTAATTGCCTTTACCCAGATATAGGAAGAAGACCCTGGAAAAAGCTATCAAAGGTACATATGAATAAGATGTAGATAGCATACTGTTCACAGAAGAGAGTTTTTATGAAAAACATGCACAACTAAAACTAGACAAAGCCATGAAGCCCGATGAGATACACTCCGGGATGCTAAGGAAATTCAGAAAGGTTCTGGTGGGTTCACTAAGATTGCATATAATAAAGACAATTCCATGGAATTGGATAAGGGTAGTTGTTTGTCTGTCTTTACAAAAGTGATAAAAGAGAAGGGGTAGGAAACCATAGATTGGTAAGCTTTACCTCAGTGATAGGAAATGTAATGAACTTGCTGATATAGGAAAGGATACTTGTGGGCTCATTTTAGAAACAGAAGAGCGCCCATCTTTCGACACAAATCGGGAGATGGGCATCCTTCTCCCAGGGTCGCTGAAATCGGCATAATCAAAGGCCAATTTTGGGCGTCCTCAACTGCTTTCCATAACGGGGATGACCAAAGTTCCTGGGAGCGTGTCAGAAGCATAGCGAAGGCGGGACTGGGGCATGCTTAACACATGGGCATCTTTGGCCGATAATGGAAAAAAGAAGGGCGTCCCTGACGAACACTTGGCTGACTTTATTTGGTCCTTTTTTTCTTATGACCAAGCCACAAAAAGGTGCCTGAACTGACTAGATGACCACCGGAGAGAATCGGGGATGACCTCCCCTTACTCCCCCAGAGGTCACTAACCCCCTCCCACCCTCAAAAAACACCTTTAAAATATTTTGTGCCAGCCTCTATGCCAGCCTCAAATGTCATACTCAGGTCCATTGCAGCAGTATGCAGGACCCTGGAGCAGTTTTAGTGGATGCAGTGCACTCCAGGCAGGCGGACCCAGGCCCACCCCCCCACCTGTTACACTTCTGCTGGTAAATGTGAGCCCTCCAAAACCCACCAGAAACCCACTGTACCCACATCTAGGTGCCCCCCTTCATCCCTAAGGGCTATGGTAGTGGTGTACAGTTGTGGGGAGTGGGGGTTGGGGGGGGGGGCTCAGTACACAAGGTAAGGGAGCTATGCACCTGGGAGCTTTTTCTGAAGTCCACTACAGTGCCCCCTAGGGTGCCCGGTTGGTGTCCTGGCATGTCAGGGGGACCAGTGCACTATGAATGCTGGCTCCTCCCACGACCAAAGGGCTTGGATTTGGTTGTTTCTGAGATGGGTGTCCTTGGGTTCCATTATCGCCGAAAATCGGAGACAACCATATCTAAGTTTGACCTAAATGTGGAGATTTGGGCGTCCCCAACTGTATTATCGAAACAAAAGATGGCCGCCCATCTTGTTTCGATAATACGGATTTCCCCACCCTTTCGCGGGGACGTCCTGCGAGGATGCTCTTAGGAAAACTTGGGCACCCCACCCCATTCGATTATACCCCTCCACGTAACATAGTCTATGACAGACGAGAAAAACCTGTACAGTCCATGTAGTCTGCCCAACAAGATAAAAAGTATTATATACCATGTATAACGAGTTTATCTCTTTTTCTTAATACCTTTTTTGGGGTTTACCTTATTTTATCCTTTTTTTGTATCTTTATGTTTATTATTTTTGCCTTTTTAAAAAAAAAATGTCTTTATTTTTACTGCGCTTGCTAGGCTGCGTGTATGTATGAGTTCCAGTCAGGTTTTTCCTTTTTTTTTGTCTTATTCACCTTCCCTGTCCTAATAATTCCTAGCATTTTGTTTGCTTTTTTGGCTGCCGCCTTACACTGAGCAGACGATTTCAGCGTATTAACTACAATGACACCTAGATCTTTTTCTTGAGTTCTAACCCCCCAGGTGGTCCTTAGCATCAGGTAACTATGATTCGGATTATTCTTTTCAATGTGCATCACCTTGCATTTGTCCACATTAAATTCCATCTGCCATTTGGATTCCCAGTCTTCCAATTTCCTAAAGTCTTCCAGCAGTATTTCACAGTCCGTGTCAGTGTCTTCGGTGTCGACATCGACATCGACATCAGCATCAGGTGTTGCATCAGCATCAGGTGCATTGGGCCATATGGGTGTAAGACCCTTGCACACTGGGAGTGACCATGCATCTAGTGGGTCTCTACCTGCCTTGACGCTGGCTGCTATGCAGGTCCCCCAGGACCGATCGGCATTGGACCTGACCCAGAGGTGACAAGAGGACTCAACGTCATCATCTTTGGCACCGGCATTGGAAGAATCATCGCATCAATCCCCCTCAATGCGTGGTACTGGGAGCTCAAGGGCACTGAAGATTTCACTGGTCCCTGAGAAGCAGCAGTTCCAGGGGGACCACTCCCCCTTTATACAGGAAGTGCCGATGCATGGGTCTCCACACAGCCAGGACCAGGCACCCACTTTGGCCCTGCAGATTCAGCAGCCTGATTCTACACCAGCACCCCTGCCTTTCCTGATGTCAGCCCTTGATGAGCATCTGTGGGCCTTGCTCCCTGAGCTTTTAGCAGGTTCTTGCAGAGTGCATTGGTTTCTGGGATGCTTACACTAGCCATGCCTTTTGCTATAGTCCCGCATGGCCATCAGCCTGCAGTGAGGTCTCCGATGCCAATGCCGCTTGCAATCTCAGCATTGACTGCCACCCATTTTGGCACACCCTCGACGTTGATGGAGGAAACTTCACCGGAATCGAGGCTGGAGCCAACACCTCGCTGCCTCTCTCAGGGTCATGTACCTCTGTGTTGAGGGGGGCATGATCTCAATCCTCCCATGAGGAAATCTTGGCTGACACTATTGAGGAGCACTCATGGGACTCAGAAGAGGATCCACAGAAATCCCATCTGATCCCTCCCATTCACAGAAAAGAAGGAAGTCTCCACCTGAGAGCCTTTCCTTCCCCTCATTTGTAAAGGAGATGGTGGCTGCCATCCGTTCCTTTGGCAGTGGAGGATGAGCCCAGGACTAAGATGTTTGAGGTCCTGGACTACAACTCTCCTCATACAGAGGCTGTGATGGTCCCGCTTCACAAAATCTTATGGGACGTTCAAGTGAAGAACTGGGAGTCCCCTCTGTTGGTCACTCTCCTCTCCAAGAAGATTGACACCATGTATCAGATTCAGTCTTCCCCTGGGTTTGATAGGTCCCAGTTGCCTCATCATTCCCTGGTGCTGGAATCTGCACTCAAAGGGCCAGGAGTTCTAGGAACTATGCTTTGGCGCCCCCTGGCAGAGAAGCTAGAACCCTTAATTCTTTTGGGTGGAAGATGTAGCCACCATGCTCATCTCTCCTACTCAATCGTGCCAGCTCTACATGAGCCTGTACTTGCGGTCCTTGGTGAGCTGTATGTCTGATTTAGGATACTGTCTCCCACTGGAGCAGGCTGAATCTGTTCACTAGCTGATCATGTAGCAGAAGATGTGTTGTATGTTTTTGGCCAGGGTTGCCTATGACACTTTTGATGTGGCCTCTAGGATCTCTGCCCAGAGTATAGCAATGCGCAGACTCTCATGGCTGCGTGTCTCTGACTTGGACCCAGCAATCCAGCAGAGATTGGTGGATGCCACATGCCGGGGGTAATATTTTTGGAGAGAAGGTGGAGGATGACGCTGACCTCATCAAGAAGCACACTGATACCATTGAGTCTCTCTCCCACTAGGCACCATCTGCACCTGCCTCCTGCTCTAAGAAGTTTTTTGGCAAGTCAGGGAGGAGTACTTATTACTCGCAGAGGTGTAGGTATACCCCTTCTTCTTGCCAGCCTCAGCAGGCTCAGCCCCAGTGTGCTCATTCTCTTCAACTGCGTGTGCATAAGGCCCAGACAGCTTCCCAGTCAAAGCAGGGGTCAAGCTTATGACTGGCTCCAGCAGAGCATAGCCGTTGTAAAGGTGACCATCCCAGATAACTTGTTGGTCGGGGGAGGCTGAAGGTATACCAAGAAAGGTGGCCCCTTCTAACCTATGACCAGTGGGTTCTTCAAATAGTCCATCTCGGTTATACCCTGCATTGGCTTCAGAAAGATTGCCCACTGAAAGCACATCTCTTCAGCTCTCAGGACAAACAGGTACTTGCAGAAGAACTCTCCACCCTTCTCAAGGCTCGTGCGGTTGAACCAGTTCCACCAGGTGAAAAAGGGAAGGGATTCTATTCCAGGTACTTCCTTGTGCAAAAGAAAACATGGGGGATGCATCCCATCCTAGACCTGAGGGGCCTGAACAAATTCCTGGTCAAAGAGAAGTTCAGGATGTTTTCCCTGGGCACCCTGCTTCCCATGCTTCAGGAAAACTATTAGCTATGCTCTCTGGACTTAAAGGATGCTTGTACTCATATCCAAATACTTTCAGCTCACAGTAAGTATCTTTGATTTTGGCTGGGGACACGTCACTTCCAGTATCGCGTGTTGCCTTTTGGCCTTGCATTGGCTTCCAGGGTTTTCACCAAGTATCTTGCAGTAGTTGCAGCATCAATTACACAGACTTGGAGTCCATGTGTACCCCTATATTGATGACTGGCTGGTGAAGAGCACATTATGGAAGGGACTCAGGAGTCCATGCAGAAGACTGTTTTGGTGTTACTTGGGTTCATTTTAAATTACCCCGTCCCATCTGCTCCCTGTCCTGGAATTCATTGGAGCCTGATGGACACTCAGCCATCTCAGGCTTTTCTCCCTGTGGCAAGGGCAGACACTCTTGTCGCCCTTGCAACTCACGTCCAATCAGCTAGGCAAGTTACAGCTCAGCGGATATTGAGGTTGTTGGGCCACATGGCCTCTACTGTTCCTGTGACACCCACGGCACGTCTTCACATGAGAACTGCCCAATGGACCCTAGCTTCTCAGTGGTATCAGGCCACGGGGAACCTAGAAGATTTCATCCGAGTTCCACCAGAGCTGCTTCAATCCCTAGTCTGGTATACAATTCAATCCAATTCCAAATTCCACAGCCCATGAAAGTGCTGACAATGAATGCATGCTGACAATGAATGCATCCCACCTAGGATGGGGTGCTCATTTAGACAGGCTTCACACTCAGTGCTTGGTCAGTCCAGGAAACAGATCTCCAAATCAATCTTCTGGAGCTCCTGGTGATCTGGAATACTCTAAAGGCTTTCATGAATCATCTAAATAACCAAATTGTACTCATTCAAACAGACAATCAGGTTGCCATGTACTACACGATCAATCAGGGGGGCACAGGATCATGCCTTCTGTGTCAAAAGGCCAAACAGATGTGACTTTGGCTGCACCAGCACAAGATGCTCTTCAAGGCCACTTACCTGGCAGGAAAATTCAACAGCCTGGCTGACAGACTGAGCAGGGTCATGCAACTGCACTAGTGGTCCATCAGCATGGGCACTGCCTGCGAGATCTTCTGAGTGTGGAGCACCCCCTCAGTAAATTTCTTTGCACTCAGTCCAATCACAAAGTCCCTCATTTCTGTTCCAGGCTCCAGGCCCACGACAGACTAGCATCAAATGCCTTCCTTCTTCATTGGGGGATAGGACTTCTGTATGTGTATTCTCTCATTCCTCTTTCGGGGAGGACTTTGCTGAATCTCAAGCAAGACAGCAGGACCATGATCTTGATCACTCCCTTCTGGCCCAGCTGACCTGGTTCCCTTTTCTTCTTGAATTATCCTCTGAGGAACCATGGAGATTGGAGTGTTTTCTGAATCTCATCATGCAGAATGAGGGATCTGTTCTGTATCCCAACCTCTGGCCCTCACAGCCTGGAAGCTGAGAGATTAGAATTGCTTCCTTGTATCTTCTTGAGGGTGTCTCCAGAGTCTTGCTAGCTTCCAGAAAAGATTCAACTAAGAGGCGTTACTCTTTTAACTAGAGGAGGTTTGCCATCTGGTGTGAGGGCAAGGCCCTAGATCCTATTTCCTGCCCTGCACAGACCCTGCTTGAATACCTTTTGCACCTCTCTGAGTCTGATCTTAAGACCAACTCCATAAGGCTTCACCTCAGTGCAATTAGTGCTTATCATCCACATGTAGAAGGTAAGCTCATCTCTAGACAGCCACTAGTTGTTCACTTCA
The DNA here is from genome assembly GCF_901765095.1 of Microcaecilia unicolor. Taxonomy (NCBI): domain Eukaryota; kingdom Metazoa; phylum Chordata; class Amphibia; order Gymnophiona; family Siphonopidae; genus Microcaecilia; species Microcaecilia unicolor. Next base: position 476,035,419 of record NC_044033.1, on the reverse strand, counting down.
TGAGAGTTTTGCAGCTTACAAAGCCCCCTGTCAAACCTCAACCTGTGTTAGGGGACCTCAACATCATTCTCACCCAGCTGATGAAACCTCCTTTTGAGCCACTTGATTCCTGTCACCTGAAGTACTTGACCTGGAAGGTCATTTTTTTGGTGACTGTTATTTCAGCTCGCAGGGTCAGTGAGTTTCAGCCATAGTGACAGATGCACCTTATATGAAGTTTCATCATAACAGAGTAGTCCTCCACACGCACCCTAAGTTCCTACCTAAAGTTGTGTCAGGAGTAGCCTATTGGTTAGTGCAGTGGGCCTTGAGCCTAGTGACCTGGGTTAGATTCCCACTGCAGCTCCTTGTGACCCTGGGCAAGTCATTTAACCCTCCATTGCCCCATGTACAAAAACATTAGATTGTGAGCCCTCTACGGACAGAGAAAGTACCTGCATATAAAGTGTACAGTGCTGTGTACATCTAGTAGCACTATAGAAATGAATAGTAGTAGTAGTTCCATCTGAATCAGCTGATTGTCTTGCCAACATTCTTCCCCCAACCTCATGCCAACCTGGCAAAAACGCACTACACACCTTGGACTGCTAGCGAGCATTGGCCTTTTTCTTGGTGCGGACTAGACCTTGGACAATCCACTGAATGTTTTTTTTTCTTTCTATCCCAATAGGATGGGGGTCGCCATTGGGAAATGCACCATTTCCAGTTGACTGGTAGATTGCATTTCTTTCACTTATGCCCAGGCTGGACTGACCCTTGAGGGTCATGTCAGGGCTCACAATGTCAGAGCCATGGTTCATCAGTAGCCCACTTGAAGTCAGCCTCCGTTGAATAACTTTGCAAGGCTGCGACATGGTCTTCAGTCCACACATTCACATCTCATTACTGCCTTGATCAGGATACCCAAAACAGTCGGTTTGGAGAGACAGTGCTGCAGAATTTGTATGGGGTCTGGAGTCCAACTCCACCCTCCTAGGCCCATTTTGAACTGTTCCAGGCTGCACTCTCTCCCAGTTGTATATAGTTTTAGGTTAATTACTTTTTTTGCCCTCATCATTGCGAAGTCCAGTGAACCACTGGTTGCTGTTTTTGGTGAGCCTGGTAGCTAGGGATTCCCATCTGTGAATATTATAGGCATGCTTGTCCTCGGAGCTGTAGCTGGTATTCTTCGAAGACAGCAGGCCTTATATTCTCACATAAACTCCCACCTCCTTTTTGGAGTTTTCTCCTTTTTATTATTCTTTATATTGCACTGCTGGTCCCGCGCTCTCGCAGCAGGCAGAAAGGCACTCGCACATGCACGATGGGACGCATCTCTCACTCAAAGGCCTATTTTTTTTAAGCTTGTTATAAGTGTGGACCCGTATTACCCATCTGTGAGAATATAAGGCCTGCTGTCCTCGGAGAATACCTGCTATAGGTAAGTACCTTCGCTATATCTGACGTGGATGATATTCAAAGATACCATTCTGGAAACCCAGACATGATATATTCCATGTAAAAAAAAAGGAGGAAGGAAGGCCAAACAACAGCCAGCATGGTTAAAAGTGAAGTGAAGGAAGCTATTAGAGCCAAAGGAAAATCCTTCAGAAATTAGAAGAAGGATCTGTCTTAAAATAATGGGAAATAGGTTAAGGAATGGCAGATCAAATGCAAAGAGCTGATAAGGAAGAAGATTGCATTGGAGGCAACATAAGAACATAAGAGTAGCCATACTGGGTCAGACCAATGGTCCATCTAGCCTAGTATCCTGTTTCCAACAGTGGCCAAGCCAGGTCACACGTTCCTGACAGAAACCCAAATCGTTGCAACACTCCATGCTACTAATCCCAGGGCAAGCAGTTCCTTCCCCATGTCTGTCTCAATAGTAGACTATGGACTTTTCCTCCAGGAACTTGTCCAGACCTTTTTTTTTAAACCCACATGCACTAACTGCTGTTACTACATCCTCCAGCAAAGATTTCCAGAGCGTAAATATTCATTGAGTGAAAAAAAATATTTCCTCCTATTTGTTTTAAAAGTATTTCCATGTAACTTCCTCGAGTGTCCCCTAGTCTTTGTACTTTTGGAACAAGTAAAAAAAATATATTTATTTATTTATTTGCAGGGTTTTGATATAGTGCAAATTAAGCCTGTACAGGCAACTAAGCAGTTTACAACAGAAGAATTCATAAGCAGCTGATGTCGAAGGGAAGCAAAAACATCTCAAAAAGGGGAGGTAAGGAGACAAAGGAGAAGGCGGTTTGGGAGCTACCCCAACATTTATTCAAAAGCTGAGGTAAAAAGGAAGGTCTTGAGCAGGGCTTTGAAAGCTTGCAAGGATATAGGTGTTCTGAGTGAGGAAGGGAGAGAATTCCAAAGGTAGGGGCCAAGGTAGCTGAAGGCAGACTCATGTGTTGATGATAGATGCAGAATCGAGGGAGGGGAAACACAAAGTAGATGATCAGAGGCAGAACGGAGAGGATGTGTAGGGGCATAGGAGACCAGGAGCTTATTCAGGAAAGGAGAGGAAGTAGGGGAACAATATTTGAAGACCAGAAATAGTAGTTTATATCGAAAAGGAAAGGCTACTGGAAGCCCATGTTCAAGACAGTGGAGAGGTATAATGTGATCAAAATGATGGGCTCGATGTAATAGTTTTACAGCTGTAGACTGGATGAGTTGCATACATTTAATGGCATAGAGCGGGAAGTTGGTGTAGAAAGAATTATAGTAATCTATGCGAGCAATTACCATGGCTAAGATAAGAGCACATATGGAGGAGGGAGAAAGGAAAGGATGGACAGATTTAATATGGTGGAGTGAGAAGAAAGCAGATTGGACTACTGAGTCAAATTGGGGTTTGAAAGTTACGGCAGAGTCAAAGATCACTCCTAAAACTTTAACAGAGGTGATGTAGGCAAAGGGTTTCTTATCAAAGAGGGGGCTAGACAGGGTGGGTAATGTGTGGGGTATATTAGAAGCAAGAAACCGGTAAAAGAATCATTTAGACCGCGAGATGACCAAGAAGTAAAAGGGCACTCAAGGAAGATAATGCCATAGTGGTGAGATTAAATGAATTCTTTGCTTTGGTCTTCACTGAGGAAGATGTGGGAGAAATGCCAGTGCCAGAAATGGAATTCGATGCTGATGAGTCATGGAAACTAAAACAAATCTCTGTAAACCTGGAAGATGTAATAGGGCAATTTGACAAACTGAAGAGTAGCAAATTGCCTGGACCAGATAGTATACATCCCAGAGTACTGATAGAATTCAAAATTACAGAGCATATACATAAGCATGGATTAATGAGACAAAATCAACATGGATTTAGTCAAGGGAAATATTGACTCACCAATCTCTACATTTCTTGGAAGGGGTGAATAAACCATCCCTAAAAATGATTAAACTTGAAGAGTATCTGTCCTTGGTGTTTAAGGTTATTGGCCCAAAGCTTTGGAATGGATTGCCATCCTCATTGAAAGTACTGCAGAATTGTGCAGAGTTTAAACAAAGTCTGAAAACTGTTTTATTTCAGCAGGCCTTTGGGTGTTAGTTTAAAAGAGAATATGGAATGTATGGAGACATGTAATATCAGTATGCTTGAGAGTCCAGTTTTTATTGAGATATAGCATTATGTTTTATTGTGGATATTTATATAAGAAATTTGTGGTTCTGTCATCTTATTTTCTATATTTTATTGTGTATGTTGATTTGTGCACTGTCAAGTACTTTTATTTATTTATTTATTGATTGATTGATTTATTGGGATTTATTTACCACCTTTTTGAAGGAATTCACTCAAGATGGTGTACAGTAACTTTTGGATTGTGTAGCTAATAAATATTTTAAATAAATAAACTAAATAGATAAATGTAGATAAAGGTGAGCCAGTCAATTTTGTGTATCTGGATTTTCAAAAGGCATTTGACAAAGTACATCTTGAAATACTCTTGAGGAAATTAGAGAGTCATGGGATAGGAGGTAATGTCCTATTGTGGATTAAAAATTGGTTAAAAGATAGAAAACAGAGAGTAGGGTGAAATGCTCAGTATTCTCAATGGAGAGGGGTATAGAGTGGGGTTCTCCAGGGGTCTGTGCTGGGACCGCTGCTTTTTAACATATTTGTAAATGATCTTGAGATGGGAATAACTAGTGAGGTAATTGATTTTGCTGGAAGACTGGGCAACCAAATGGCAGATGACGATTAATGCAAGCAAGTGTAAAGTGACGCCTGAACTATAGCTACGTCATGCAAGGTTCCACATTCAGAGTCACTGAATAGGAAAAGAGTTTAGGTGTCATCATTGATAATACATTGAAACCCTCTGCTCAGTGTGCAGCAGTGTCTAAGAAAGCAAATAGAATGTTAGGAATTATTAGGAAAGGAATGGAAAACAAAAATGAGGACATTATAATGTGTTTGTATTGCTCCATGGTGCAACCGCACCTCGAATACTATGTGCAATGCTGGTCACTACATCTCAAAAAAGATATAGTGGAATTTGGAAAGGTACAGATAACAGCAATGAAAATTATAAAGGGGATGGGACAACTTCCTTATAAGGAAAGGCTAAAGTGGCTAGGGCTGAGGAGACATATGATATTGGTCTTTAAATTACTGAGTGGAGTGGAATGGATAGAGATGAATTGTTTGTTTATGTTTTCCAAAAATACTAGGTCTAGGGGGCATACAATAAAGATACTAAGTAGTAAATTTTAAACAAACCAGACAAGGTATTTCTTCACTCAATGTGTAAAACACTGGAGTTTGTTGCCAGTGAATGTGGTAAAAGCAATTAGCTTAGCATGGTTTTAAAAAGTTTTGGATTATGTCCTAAAAGAAAAGTTCATAATCCATTATTAGGATGGACTTGGGAAAATCCACTGCTTATTCCTGGGAAAAGCAGCATAAAAAATATTTTACTGTTTTGGGATCTTGCCAGGTACTTGTGACTTGGATTAGCCACTTTTAGAAACAGGATACTGGGCTTGATGGACCTTCCATGTGTCCCAGTATGGCACTGTTTATGTTCTTATGTTCTTGCAACCCATCCTTACACAAGGTGGTAACATAAAATATTTCATGTTGGGTCAGACCAAAGGTGAAGACCAGCATTCACACTAGCCCACTCCTCAAGTCACTTCACTGGCTCCCTGTCCGCTTCCGCATTCAGTTTAAACTTCTCGTACTGACCTTTAAATGCATCCACTCTGCAGCCCCCCCATTACCTCTTCACTTTCATCTCTTCCTACATTCCTCCCTGTGAACTCCGCTTACTGGACAAATCTCTCTTGTCGTCCCCCTTCTCCTCCATTACTAACTCCAGGCTTCGCTCCTTTTCTCTCGCAGCACCTTATGCCTGGAATAGACTTCCTGGACCTATACGTCTAGCTCCATCTCTACCTGTTTTCAAATCTATGTTGAAAACCCACCTTTTCACTGCTGCTTTTTAGCTCCCATTACTTCCCTCACCCATAACTGTCTTGTCTGTATTATTTAGATTGTAAGCTCTTTTGAGCAGGGACTGTCTCTTTGTATCAGGTGTTCAGTGCCGTGTGCGTCTGGTAGCGCTATACAAATGCTAATAATAATAAGAGTGATGCTCCACGTTACTAGGAAGCATCTGACTGATTCCAAAAAGATCCATTTCTTGCAGCTTTGTCACAGAGATCAGCAGTAGATCTGACTAATATTGCTTGGTTAATATTGCCTTTTTACCTCCATTTTTGCCACTCACCCAAGGTGATTGCTTAGATCAGCCATTCTTAACCTAATCCATAATGAATATTCATGAGTTAGATTTGCATGCATTTGAAGCAGTGCATGCAAATCTGTCTCATGCATGTTCATTGTGGATATCCTGAAAACCGATGGGACTAGGTTATTCCAGTCCCCTTTACTATCTGAAATGGATAGGAAAGTGTAGAAGGGAAAATCTCCAAAACTGAGTCCTAGGTACTGTTCCACACCAGATGTAGGAGTAATCATCCCTCCTGGGACCTGAACATATCACCTCCATGGTGAATCCACACTATGGGTCAGTGGTTCCCAAACCTGGTCCTGGAGACACCCCCAGCCAGTCAGGTTTTCAGAATACCCACAATGAATATTCATGAGAGAGATCTGCATGCACTGCCTCCACTACATGCAAATCTATCTCATGAATATTCGTTGTGGATATCCTAAAATCCTGACTGGCTGGGGTGCCTCCAGGACCAGGTTTGGGAACCACTGCTATAGGTCATATGAGCTAGCTCTATGGGTGCCAGTGGGTGCTGAGCACCCCCAATATTGAGCAAGTTCCTTCATAGTGCCCGGGAAGAGATCAGTTGTATTGTGTTTGGCACCCCCAATCATTTTGCACCTATGCTACAAGTTGCAACAGGTAGGATATACCAACATAGGTCTGCACTGTATAGCCCTACAAGTAAATCATGGGTCAACCCCTGTACTAGCCATCCTTACTCTAATCACTGACACATAGCCACCAACAGATAGACAAGTACAAACTGCTGGATCAATTTCTTTATTTACTATTTATATACAAAGATTGAGTAAAACATTATTTACTCTTTTCCATGCATCTCTGGAAAAAGAGCTTTTTATTGATTGATCAGGCTGTCTACCAAAGCACCTTATAATAAATAAAAGCAATGCATTTTTCTAGCAAAAAAGGTGCCGGTACTCAAATGCAAGGCCACTGTTCAGGGGTGGGTTGATCACTGAGAGGGACTCATCCCACAATAGCCAGGCCCCCTGCAACCAGTCACAGAATCTATGACAAGGCAGAATTGGTGTGTAGAACCTGAGCTCTTTCATTAAAATTTGGAGTCCAAGGGTCAATTTTAGCAGACAATGGAAAAGGTGCCGGTACTCAGTACCCCCAAGTACCCCCTCAAAAAAGCACTGAATAAAAGTATACCACCCCATTGAAATAATGATGTAAGGAATATTGAGGAGGAAGATATGGAATTGATACCATAAATAAAGTTGTCAGGCATAATTTAAAGTTTCAAGTTTATTAAACTTTGATATTCCACATCTGTATGAACTGAGAAAGAAAGGTGGAGGCTCAGCATAGCAGGCATTAAAGATGAAAATAAAAACATGAAATGGAGGGAAGAGAGGAGGAGAGCTGTTAGGCTTTTAGGAGAATATCACCAAATGTTTAATCTGCATTTCCTTATAGGTTTCCTATATTTTATTGCTATTTTAATTTAATGGCAACACTTAATTTATTTCATTTTTATTATGTTCATAGTGTATGCAGTGCTGTAGAAGGAATTCATAGAAGAGGGACAAAACAGAGAGACAGGAACTGAGTCTCTACATACGTAACCACAGTCAAGGAAAGAGTAGAGGCTGAATAAAATGACGATCAGCCATGGGGATGAGGTCTTCAAGTCTTTATTAAAAGCACCAGTACAATGGGACCCGACATGGGCCGTGTTTTGGTGGGCACAGCCACCTGCCTCAGGGGTCACAAATATAACTCTAAATATGATAAGTTGACAAAGTATGTCTCTGGTGCGTGAAAGAGTAAACTAAACCATACAATTGGCTCAGTGAAGGTGTCGGACAAGCAAGCATTGAGAACACCGAGACAAAGCGGCAAAACAAAAACCATTCATTGAAGAGCCCATAGCAGAGAAGTGCAACCTGTAAAGGCACTCTACCAAAACCCTCATCCACACCCTTGTCACCTCTCGTTTAGACTACTGCAATCTGCTTCTTGCTGGCCTCCCACTTAGTCACCTCTCCCCTCTCCAGTCGGTTCAAAACTCTGCTGCCCGTCTCATCTTCCGCCAGGGTCGCTTTACTCATACTACCCCTCTCCTCAAGACCCTTCACTGGCTCCCTATCCGTTTTCGCATCCTGTTCAAACTTCTTCTACTAACCTATAAATGTATTCACTATGCTGCTCCCCAGTATCTCTCCACACTCGTCCTTCCCTACACCCCTTCCCGTGCACTCCGCTCCATGGATAAATCCTTCTTATCTGTTCCCTTCTCCACTACTGCCAACTCCAGACTTCGCGCCTTCTATCTCGCTGCACCCTACGCCTGGAATAAACTTCCTGAGCCCCTACGTCTTGCCCCATCCTTGGCCACCTTTAAATCTAGACTGAAAACCCACCTCTTTAACATTGCTTTTGACTCGTAACCACTTGTAACCACTCGCCTCCACCTACCCTCCTCTCTTCCTTCCCGTTCACATTAATTGATTTGATTTGCTTACTTTATTTATTTTTTGTCTATTAGATTGTAAGCTCTTTGAGCAGGGACTGTCTTTCTTCTATGTTTGTACAGCGCTGCGTATGCCTTGTAGCGCTATAGAAATGCTAAATAGTAGTAGTAGTAGTAGTAGTAGGTCTCTTTCCCAAAGAGCTTACTGTGTAATCAAGCAAAAGTAGACTGTCATGAGGTATTCTGCAAGATTGCTCTTTATTGACATTATTATTTGCTGTAGTAATAGAATCACACTAGCTATTGTAATTAGAGAAAGCACAGAAATTCATGAGCTTACAGTAGGAATGAAGTGCATTCTGTATCTCTATGCAGCTGTTATCTTAATAAGCTTGACTGATCCACCCTTTCTTTCTCTCTTCTTTAATAAATCTGATAGTTTTGGTGTAATTTCAGGTTTTTAGTGATTTTTTTCTAAATCAATAATAATGTCTTGCAAGATGGATATTGGTACCAAAAAGATAGATTTTGCAAATTGTAATATATGGGTAGCTCCAACATTTAAATATCTTGGAATGATGATCTCTAATGGTCTCACATTTTTATATTGATTAAATTATGGAAGGTAGTTAGAGGATATTAAATTGGATCTGCATAAATGGATGGCTGTTTCCTGGTTGGGCAGAATTAATAAAACAAAAAAACACAGCTGAAAAAATATATTTGTATTGATAGCAACAATTACTTACATAAATTGAAAGTATTAATTAAAAATTAATTGACAATATTAAAGAGGAGGAACAAGACTTCAAAAGTCCAGATAATAGTATCTGTAATATTTCATTTCGCCAATACCCATGAGACTCTGTTCTTATCACTGGTCTTAAAAACCTCCTCTGTATTTTTAATGTGCACAAAATCATTCAAAACTTCAAAATATCAACAAAAATAACAATAAAGCAAGCACTTAGCTTAGAAATACTAGTAAGGAAGGTTTTTTTTTGTTTCTATTTACAAGGCAATAAAAAGTGTATAAGGTACAGGGTGAGGCAGACCTCTCAAAAATGTAATTGTATTAGAGTACATGCCTTAAAGCTATCATATTTTCATACATCCCCAAGCTAAACATTCAGGGGGTCTTTTACTAAACCATGGGAGCATTTTTAGCTCGCAGTATAAATCAGCTGGTTGTAAACGCCGGGATGCCCATTATATTCCTACGGGCATCCCGGCGTTTACCACCAGCTGATTTCTACTGCAAGCTAAAAATACTACCACAGCTTAGTAAATGACCACCTCAATAAGTTAGGCTAGAGAAGTTTGCCTTCCTATTGTACTTCTATACCTATATCTTTGTGAAGCAGTAATAAAGAAAGATATTTGCGATGCAGTTCCCTTTACTTGCCTGCTGTGCTTTGTTTGGGACAAGCTAAAGCCTTCAGATGTGGTTCTCTATTCACGCTCCTCTGGACCGGATGGTATTCACCCTAGGGTACTGATAGAACTAAAAAAATGAGCTGGCAGAGCTACTGTTATTGATTTGTAATTTATCCTTAAAATCGAGCGTGGTACCGGTAGATTGGAGGGTGGCCAATGTAACGCCGATATTTAAAAAAGGTTCCAGAGGAGACCCGGGAAATTATAGACCGGTGAGTCTGATGTCGGTGCCGGGCAAAATGGTAGAGGCTATAATCAAGAACAAAATTACAGAGCACATACAAAAGCATGGACTAATGGGACAAAGTCAACATGGATTTAGTGAAGGGAAATCTTGCCTCACCAACCTGCTGCATTTCTTTGAAGGGGGTAAACAAACATGTGGACAAAGGTGATATTGTGTATCTAGATTTTCAGAAGGCATTTGATAAGGTCCCTCATGAAAGACTACAGAGGAAATTAGAGGGACATGGGATCGGAGGTAGTGTCTTACTGTGGATTAAAAACTGGTTGAAAGATAGGAAACAGAGAGTAGGATTAAAAGGTCAATATTCGCAATGGAGAAGGGTAGTTAGCGGGGTCCCTCAGGGATCGGTGCTGGGACCTCTGCTTTTAACATATTCATAAATGACCTAGAGATGGGGGTAACTAGTGAGGTAATCAAACTTGCCGATGACACAAAGTTATTCAAAGTAGTCAAATCGCGGGAAGATTGTAAAAAACTACAAGAGGACCTTATGAGACTGGGAGACTGGGCATCTAAATGGCAGATGACGTTTAATGTGAACAAGTGCAAAGTGATGCATGTGGGAAAGAGGAACCCAAACTATAACTACGTCATGCAAGGTTAAGCGTTGGGAGTCACGGACCGAGAAAGGGATCTAAGTGTCATTGTTGATGATACGTTGAAAACTTCTAATCAATGTGCTGCTGCGGCTAGGAAAGCAAATAGAATGTTGGGTATCATTAGGAAAGAGATTGAAAACAAAAATAAGGATATTATTCTGCCGTTGTATCGTTCCATGGTGCGACCGCACCTCAAGTATTGTGTTCAATTTTGGTCGCCGCACCTCAAAAAAGACATATTGGAATTGGAAAAGGTGCAGAGAAGGGCGACAAAGATGATACAGGGGATGAGACGACTTCCCTATCAGAATAGGCTGAAGAGGCTGGGGCTCTTCAGCTTGGAGAAAAGGCAGCTGAGGAGAGATATGATAGAGGTCTATAAGATAATGAGTGGAATGGAACGGGTCGATGTGGAGTGTCTGTTTACGCTTTCCAAAAATACTAGGACAAGGGGGCATGCGATGAAGCTGCAGTGTGGTAAATTTAAAACGAATCGGAGGAAATTTTTCTTCACTCAACCCGTAGTTAAACTCTGGAATTCGCTGCCAGAAAAGGTGGTTAAGGTGGTTAACTTAGAGGACTTCAAAAAAGGGTTGGATGGCTTCCTGGAGGAAAAAGCCATAGAATGTTATTGAATGGACGAGGGAATACAGTATTTCTAGGATGGGCGGGATAAATTGCTTGTTCTTTTGGCCGCTGTCGGTGACAGGGTGCAGGGCTCAATGGTCTGTCCCAGCATGGTGATGCTTATGTACTTATGCAACAGGCATGAGAGTTCAGTATAGCTTTTTCCCTAAATACTTATGCAATCCCATAAATTCAGTCGGTGTTTCCATAAAATAAGTGTTCTCTAACATATAGGAAGGTAGAAACTGCTTTAATAAGAAAAGTCTCCTTTTGCCAGTATTTTCATATCAGTCACTTTGCTAATACTCCAGAAAAGAAGTTCAGTTTTATCCAGTGTCCATTGAATGTTGAAAAGTAACTTAGCTATGGTAATAATTGCCCTGTCACATTATTACTATATTAACTAAGGGAGGAATTTTTAGGGCAACGTGATTCAATGCATTTATTTTTTTACTTCGGTATGTGTTCATTTCCTTAAATCTTCCATATCATTGACTCATTCAGTTCATGGTTTTACTGGAGGCATGTCTCACCCTGCAGTGGATAAATAAATGGGGCCGTAACACATCCACTTTATGTGGGAGAAATTGTTCTAGAACAGATCCTTTAACTATTTGTGGTGGGACTGTTTTCTAGAAAAATGTATGGGAGAACCTCTAAGGGGGTCCTTACTTAGACACGCTGGCGTTTTTAGCACCCGCTAAATGCTAAAGATGCCTATTGGCCTTATTTTCGAAAGTGATGGGCTCCCATATTTCGGCCCAAATCGGGAGATGGGCGCCCATCTCGCAAAGGCGCCCAAATCGGTATAATAGAAAGCCGATTTTGGGCGTCTTCAACTGCACTCCATCGCGGGAACGAACAAAGTTGAAGGGTGTGTGTCAGAGGCGTGGTGAAGGCGGGACTGGGGCGTGTTTATCGGCCGAGGAGAGATGGGCGCCTTCGGCCGATAATCGAAAAAAGGGCGGCAGAAGCAAGAATTTGGGTCGCTTTTGCTGGACCCTTTTTTTTCATGACCCAAGTCCCAAAAAAGTGCCCCAACTGGCCAGATGACCACCGGTGGGAATCGGGGATGACCTTCCCTGACTCCCCCAGTGGTCACTAACCCCCTCCCACCACAAAAAAAGAACTTTAAAAACTTTTTTTGACAGCTTGTATGTGACCCTCAAATGTCATACCCAGCTCCCTGACAGCAGTATGCAGGTCCCTGGAGCAGTTGTTAGTGGGTGCAGTGGACGTCAGGCAGGCGGACCCAGGCCCATCCCCCCCCTACCCGTTCCACTTGTGCTGGTTTTTATTTATTTATTTTATTTATTGCATTTGTATCCCACATTTTCCCACCTATTTGCATGCTCAATGTGGCTTACATAGTTTTGTTATGACATTGTCATTCCAGGATATCAGATACAATTGGTGATGTGCAGAGATTAAGTAAAGGAAGAAAGAAGGGGATGATTAGGGTTGAGTATAGAAGGTGAACTTTCAAAGATGGGTGGGTTTGTGAAGTGGATTAGTAAGGTTATAGGTTCTCTTTGTAGGCCTTGTTGAAGAAATATGTCTTCAGAGATTTGCGAAAGTTAGTTATTTCGATTGTTTTCAGGTCTCTAGGTAGTGCGTTCCTTAAGTGCGTGCTCGTGTATGAGAAGGTAGTGGCATGCATCAGCTTGTATTTTAGTCCTTTACAGTTGGGGAAGTGCACATTGAGAAATTTGCAAGATGATCTTGTGGCGTTTCTGGGAGGTACAGTAGGTCCACGAGGTTTAGCATGTAGATTGGGGCGTCTAAGTGAATGATTTTGTGTACAATCATGCAGATCTTGAACGCAATGAGTTCCTTAAGTGGTTAATGTTGAGCCCTCCAACCCCCCCCAAAACCCACTGTACCCACATGTACAGTGGTGGAAATAAGTATTTGATCCCTTGCTGATTTTGTAAGTTTGCCCACTGACAAAGACATGAGCAGCCCATAATTGAAGGGTAGGTTATTGGTAACAGTGAGAGATAGCACATCACAAATTAAATCCAGAAAATCACATTGTGGAAAGTATATGAATTTATTTGCATTCTGCAGAGGGAAATAAGTATTTAATCCCTCTGGCAAACAAGACCTAATACTTGGTGGCAAAACCCTTGTTGGCAAGCACAGCGGTCAGACGTCTTCTGTAGTTGATGATGAGGTTTGCACACATGTCAGGAGGAATTTTGGTCCACTCCTCTTTGCAGATCATCTCTAAATCATTAAGAGTTCTGGGCTGTCGCTTGGCAACTCGCAGCTTCAGCTCCCTCCATAAGTTTTCAATGGGATTAAGGTCTGGTGACTGGCTAGGCCACTCCATGACCCTAATGTGCTTCTTCCTGAGCCACTCCTTTGTTGCCTTGGCTGTATGTTTTGGGTCATTGTCGTGCTGGAAGACCCAGCCACGACCCATTTTTAAGGCCCTGGCGGAGGGAAGGAGGTTGTCACTCAGAATTGTACGGTACATGGCCCCATCCATTCTCCCATTGATGCGGTGAAGTAGTCCTGTGCCCTTAGCAGAGAAACACCCCCAAAACATAACATTTCCACCTCCATGCTTGACAGTGGGGATGGTGTTCTTTGGGTCATAGGCAGCATTTCTCTTCCTCCAAACACGGCGAGTTGAGTTCATGCCAAAGAGCTCAATTTTTGTCTCATCTGACCACAGCACCTTCTCCCAATCACTCTCGGCATCATCCAGGTGTTCACTGGCAAACTTCAGACGGGCCGTCACATGTGCCTTCCGGAGCAGGGGGACCTTGCGGGCACTGCAGGATTGCAATCCGTTATGTCGTAATGTGTTACCAATGGTTTTCGTGGTGACAGTGGTCCCAGCTGCCTTGAGATCATTGACAAGTTCCCCCCTTGTAGTTGTAGGCTGATTTCTAACCTTCCTCATGATCAAGGATACCCCACGAGGTGAGATTTTGCGTGGAGCCCCAGATCTTTGTCGATTGACAGTCATTTTGTACTTCTTCCATTTTCTTACTATGGCACCAACAGTTGTCTCCTTCTCGCCCAGCGTCTTACTGATGGTTTTGTAGCCCATTCCAGCCTTGTGCAGGTGTATGATCTTGTCCCTGACATCCTTAGACAGCTCCTTGCTCTTGGCCATTTTGTAGAGGTTAGAGTCTGACTGATTCACTGAGTCTGTGGACAGGTGTCTTTCATACAGGTGACCATTGCCGACAGCTGTCTGTCATGCAGGTAACGAGTTGATTTGGAGCATCTACCTGGTCTGTAGGGGCCAGATCTCTTACTGGTTGGTGGGGGATCAAATACTTATTTCCCTCTGCAGAATGCAAATAAATTCATATACTTTCCACAATGTGATTTTCCGGATTTAATTTGTGATGTGCTATCTCTCACTGTTACCAATAACCTACCCTTCAATTATGGGCTGCTCATGTCTTTGTCAGTGGGCAAACTTACAAAATCAGCAAGGGATCAAATACTTATTTCCACCACTGTAGGTGCCCCCTGCACCCCTTAGGGCTATGGTAATGGTGTAGACTTGTGGGCAGTGGGTTTAACGAAACATGAATTTACTCAGTTCTGATGTTTTGTTATTGATCAAGTGGAAGCCAACATGAGGAGAGGGGACAGAGCAAGGTGTCTTCAGTTAGAACAACGCTGTATTTTTAAATTACATGCCTTGGAACTGAGGGGCTTGAATATGGGAATACAATGGACAGTGTTCCTTTAAATTTTCAATACTTTGATGACATCATGATTTAATCAGCGTCCTTTTAAGTAAGGGCACCGAGTTTGAAGATTGATACATCTATGCTGGAGATAAAAAAGAACACAGCTACAGCACAAGTAAGGTTTTTGTTCTCACTAAAGTTTCAAATAAAATGTCTGTTTGTAATAAATATTTTGAAGAAATATTATGTTCGGCAATGTTGAGAGCTTTCTACCGTTTGATAAATTCTAGAGCTATATCGCTGAAATTTCCAGATGAGCGACCGTTCAAGAATGTGGGTTTTAATTAAGGCTGTTTGATCTTTAGATGTGAAAGCACAACACAGTTCATTGATAATGTAGAAGAACGTTGGCAGTTATCAGACCTGGGATTTCCTTGATAAAGCCTGTTGTGAATGAAGGGCGAAATGATACCCCATTGGAACTTATAGATACAAAAGATAAGAGCCAGCTCCCATGGTTTTGTGAACGGTTTTGTGAACGGATGTGTAAAAGTGCTCTATTCAATGACTTTATTAACAGTTGTTATTGAGATTATTTCTTTACGTTCTTATATGGAGGTGGAGACTAATTAGTGTTGAAGTTTTGTTCACAGTTAATTGTAGCTGACTAAGCATTCTTCTGTATGTTTACTCTGACTTTGTATTGTATTGTACCAGATATATTTAATTAGATCTAGAACCAATTTTTTAAAAAAAGTAATATGCAGTGAAGGTTTTTTTTTAGCCGATGAAGAAGTGCTGTTCTATGAGTCTATAAGCAAAATTAAAATTTAGACCACAAATGTAGAGAGGCTTTCTTGTCCTATATTTTACTTTCTGTATTAATAATTGAAATGGTCACAAGATGAAGTTATACTTTATTCACCACAATATTTACAACCACATATTTGTTTTGAACAGTTGTTGAGTTCTTAATGTTTAGAAGTGTGATACCATTAGGGCTACCATCATCATTGAGCAGAGTAGGCAGTCACCTGGAGTGGCATATGCGGAACGGGGGAGGGGTGACATTCAAGTGCAGCCAGAGATGCTTTATCTCCCCAGCAGCTGCTGCTCTCCCGTGGCCCAAAGGCCACTACTGCTGTAGATTTCCTTTTCCTCCTGCACCCCCAGTGGCACTGATCCTACTATTGTTGCTCTATCCTGCAAAACTCTACTCCACCCCTGGTAGGCAGGACAAGCAGTGCTTAATATTGCATCCTTTTCCCTCATGGAGCGATGCCACTATGAGCTGCATAAATATCATGGCTAATTCTATGAGACTGACCCTACTCTTCAAAGGAAGCAGACACTTTGGGGCCCTTTTACTAAGCCACGTAGGCGCCTATGCATGCCCAACGCACATCAGTTTGGAATTACTGCCCGATTACCACGTGGCCCAGGTGGTAATTTCATTTTTTAGGTGCATCCACGACGCGCGACGGAAAATATTTTTTTATTTTTTGGCGCATGGCGCTAACCAAGCGGTAAAAGGCATTCAACATGTGTAGATCATTACCGACCAGTTAACATGTGAGACCTTACCACTAAGTCAATGGCTGGTGGTAAGGACTCAGACCCAAAATGGATGCGTGCCAATTTTCATTTTGCCGCACGTCCATTTTCGGCCAAAATTTTAAAAAGGCATTTTTTATAGGTCTGCTGAAAAATGGATCTGTGCACTTCTAAAACACGTGCTTACACTAGTGCAGGCCATTTTTCAGCACATCTTAGTAAAAGGACCCCATTATGACCCCAGGGCCACTTCTGCTCACTGGGAAAGAAGCTCAAGTACAGATAGGAGAAGAACAGGTTACAGAAGGTTCAGAGAAGGAGAAGGAATGCAGTGGGTTTCAAGGGGAAGGTGCAAGGAGGCACTGTAGGATCTTGGGAGGAGAGGTGAGAAGATGCTTCTGAGATCTGAGGGGCAATGAGAGGAGGCATTGATCATAGTTTGTAGGGGTGGGTGATAGGGAGCACTGTGAGAACTTTTATAAGTGATGAGCGATTTTGAGGGGAGAGAAGTAGCATGGTGAGAGTTTAAAGGGGAAGAAGAAGACATGAGAACTTGGGAGGTGGGGAGGAATGGCATAGGGAGAGCCTTCCAGGAATACTGAGTCGTGGGGAAAGCTTCCTGAAGCTCGGGGGGGAGTCAGGAAAAAGAACACAGGACAAGAAGACAGGGTGCAAGAAGAAGGTGATACAGGGGGCCAGAGATTGAGGGAGAATGAAATCTGGGGAATAAGGAAGGACCAAACAGATAGAGAGGAGGACAAGGGAGTGAGAGAGAGAAGATGAAGGGTAGGGAAGAGAAAAGACCCATGAGAAGGAAAACTGAAGAAAGAGGTGGAGGTAGAGGTAGAGGGCCCAAGAAATAAATTCAAGGAAAAAGTACTGGGGGAAGGGAATGAGGCAGGGATGAGGGAGTTTAGGAAAGAGAAAGAATGGGGAAAGAAGAGCAGACAGGAAGAACTGACAGAAGGAAGAGAATAGAAAGAAAAGGAAGACAATTTATGATAATATCTGAAGAAAAGAGAAAGAAGAGAACAAGAAAACTGAAACAAAGAAAGAAAAAAAAACCACCAGAAAGATAAAGAAAATGTAAAAGGAACACTTTCAAGGCCAGAACGTGAGAAAAAAAAAGACGTGCTGAGCCAGAAAATCAAGTCAGAGACATCAAAGGTTGGAAGCATTTATTGCTTTTTAGAGAATATTGATAACTCATCAGTGTAAACTATCCTGGGAGCCAGTTCAAAGTCTCTGACCTGGTTGCATCTCTTACATAACATTTACTTGTTGGGAATAGTTGGATTCTGTTGGTTGATTTGACATTTTCTGGTGCTAATTAATTCGCTACAGTACATGCCCAGCAGGGCTGAGGCTTTTGTACTGGGTGTGAAATCTTTTGTGTTAGCAAAACTTGAAGAATGTGCTTTAGCTATATTTTGAGAGTACTTAGCTAAGAGATTCTATGGGGACATTTCACTAGACAATCCTTTCCTATCCTCCCCCTTTTTCCACCAAATGAGCTGCTGGCTGACTGCTGGTATTACAGGAAACAGATGTCCCAGGTTTGCTCACCATAAATTTCATAGCCTTACTCTAACTCCACCGCCCCCAGCCACTTGTAAGTGGTATTCAAACAGCTTTACAGCTCCCTGAGGTTATTAGTCCCATTGCATATAATAGGACTTACAGTAGAATAACACCCTAATTGTAGTTGCGCACACTAACAAGGCAGCACTGTTTAGTAAATCTAGGATAAAGGGTCACTTTTACTAAAGGTTACTAAGTCTTTAATGAGTGGTTTAATGCACAAACAGACTATCGCAGAAATGCGTTAAACCATTATGCAGTATTTTGCCTGTTTATGGGGTCCTTTTACCAAGCTACGGTAGCGGCGGGGGCCGTTTTTGCCATGTGCCAAGGCCCTTTTTACCGCAGTGGGTAAAAAGCCCCTAAAAACACATGACCAAGCAGTAAAATTATTCTTATCGTGTGGCCGTGTGGGGGGGGGGAGAGAGAACTTACCACTACCCACTGAGATTGTGGTAAGGGATCCTGCTGGTAACCCATGAGCTAGCGCCATGCTAGAAATTACAGAATTATTTTCCATAGTGCTGGAAATGGCGCACACTTGAGGCAGAACTACCGCCGGCATTCACATTGGACTGGTGGTACTTCCGGGTTGCAGCGTGGCAACCCTTTAGTAAAAGGGCCCCTAGGTGCACTAACCCACATTTTACTGATTTAAAAAATATATTTTTGGGAGGCGGTGTGTCATGGACAGAGAGTAGGCATGGAAGCATTAGCCAGCTAGTGTATTATACTTAATGCATGCTAACTGGCTAACACAGAGTTAACAAGAGAGCACTTAGCATTTCCTAAATAGGAGGTGGTAAGTGTTCTCGCATTTACTCCAATGAAATATATTTTTAAAATGCCCAAAAAATGCTGCATTAAACTGGGGCCTAGCATGCTATAAAATCCCACATTACCACACATTAACCCCCTAATTATATAAAACTCACTAAAAATCATGTGTGCAAATTTGGGTGCATGCCCAATTTATGCATGCAAGTTAATTAAATAGCAAGCTAATTAGCACCAATAATTGGCCTTTAACAAGGAATTTTGGCACTAATTTGATTTAATTAGAATATATGCACCTAAATTTTATGTGCGAGTTGAAAAAGGGGGCACGGAAATAAGAGTGTCATGGGTGGAATGGGGGCGATGCTTACATTTATGCACATTGTTATGAATTGAGGGCAATATGCACCTAATTTACGCCCTTGTTTACGAAGCCTGAAATCACGCCTATCTTTAGGCGTGGCCATTTGTACCAACTGAAATGTTGTGCAAATGAATACGCCTAACCCCCTGTTTACTAAGCCGTGCTAGCAGTTGCCGAACGGCAATACCGGCAGAGCCCATTCAAAGTAAATGGGCTATGTCAGCATTAGTGCATGGCAGCTGCTAGCAAGGCTTAGTAAACAGGGGGTTAGGCATATTCATTTGCACCCCATTTCAGTTGGTGCAAATGGCCACGCCTAAAGATAGGTGTGATTTCCGGGCATAAGAGCTATTTTACAGTATAAACTGCACTTCCCTTTAAGTATGGCTTATAGAATAGCACTTTCTATAATTCACCCCTAAAACCCAGATTCTAAGGCTTTTTAGTAAAAAGGCCCCTAAATTGTTTATTAGAAAATTTGCTATCCTGCACTTCCAATTGGTTCAGGGCGGTTTTACAATGCAATTTCAAAGAAATAGAGGAGTCCCTCAAAAAGTCCCACTCAGTGCCAAAAAAGGTACAAACACCCCAGACATAGCAAAAAGGGGAAAAAAAGGGCAAGATCTGAATCAGTGAGCCTCCAACCCTACCAGACATAGTCAATGGAAATAAATACAGCATGCTGGATTTATAGTTTGATGCCATCTTTCATGAGATTGATATGCTGAGATGGATTAATACCTGCAGAATATCAGAACATAACAGAAACTGGAAACTAGGAAAGTTTGCAGTCACCTGTGTTTACTTCATAGGCTGTATGCTCATTAATTTCAGAATGTGTTTATTACATTCCATCTGACGAAATCTCCCTCCCCCCCACGCATCCTCATAAGTGACTCAATCAGGTGCAGGGTATGCAGAGGTTCACTCCTAT
This sequence comes from Microcaecilia unicolor, assembly GCF_901765095.1. NCBI lineage: Eukaryota > Metazoa > Chordata > Amphibia > Gymnophiona > Siphonopidae > Microcaecilia > Microcaecilia unicolor. The sequence continues at coordinate 476,015,468 of NC_044033.1, read as the reverse complement.
GTTGATTGCATGCCTCACCTGAAAATCTTTCCACACATCAAAACATTTTCACCCTCACCTGGACCCTAGATTAAGGAACAGTGCGTTGCTACAGCAAATGCCGTTTTATTGCTCATGCTGAGTAAATCATTCTGCAGTTCTGAACATGTTCCAGCCCCATTTTCCTTCTCTTGTTTAATATACTTTGTAGGGGATGGAAAGGCACGTGAATGATTAAAGGTTTTTTTTTTCCTTCTGATGGGGAGAAGCAGGTCTGAAATAGAATCATGTGAGGAACTGTTACAGAAATTCAGAGGCAAATAAATTGGTGTGATAACACTGTATTTATATTAAGAAAATGTGAGAAGGAGAATGTAATACAATATAACCAGTTGGCATGTGAAAACTCTTTGGTAACTGACTGATCAGATGTAGTAGTGGACCATGGGTGAAGGAATGCAAACAAAAGGTTGACCAATTCCTCTCTCTGGCTGCACAATTTGGAACCGGTACCATAAATAACTGTGGACGTCTCCCACACATCTGATCTGACTTTTATTCACATTTTACAAAGCTGTCCCACAGGCATAGTCTGAGTATCCACAACTCTAGTGGCCTATAATGGTTAGTGCAATGGGCTTTGATCCTAGCAGCCTGGGTTTGATTCCCACTGCAGCTCCTTGTGATCGTGGGCAAATCACTTAACCTTCCATTGCTCCAGGTACAAAAACTTAGATCTCTCTAGGAACAGAGAAAGTACAGCACAGTGTGGGGCCCTTTTACTAAGCCACATAAGTGTCTACGCACACCCAACACACTCCAAAATGGAGTTACCGCATGGCTCTTGTGGTAATTTCATTTTTGGTGCTCGTCTGATAACTGCGTCTGAAAAATATGGGGGGGTTTCAGGCGCACGTAATGGATGCACACCAAGTGTCATTTGGCACACGTAGATCATTACCACCCAGTTACCGCATGAGTCTTTACCGCTAGATCAATGACTAGCGGTAAGGTCTCAGACCCAAAATGGACGCGCAGCAATTTTCATTTTGCCACACGTCCATTTTCGGCAAAAATTTTTAAAAGGCCTTTTTTACAGGCACACTAAAAAATGGATCGGCACGTGCCCAAAACCCTTGCCTACACTACCGCAAGCTCATTTTTCAGCGCGCCTTTATAAAAGGACCCCTGTATGTCTAGTTGTGCTATAGAAATGATTAGTAGTAATAACTCTAGGCTTTCCTATGCTGAGCAAGTAGCCACTTTCAAAGTTACTACAACAGTGATTCAGATTATTAGTTTCATGCACTACCTGTTCTTAATATTCACAATTCCTCCCCCTCTAATCAAAGAAAGGATTGCAAAAAATTGTGGTGAAAAAAGACCTCAGTGTAAAAGTCTCATAACATTGGCAACAATGCTCTATGCTTAGAAATCATCGGTGTAGAAAATCCACTTCTGAGGTTACTCTCTGAATTTTGTGTCTGTTCTGTTATTTGTTCTTTTTTTCTTTTTCCGTATATTACTAGGAATTTCCATATCTTGGCCTATTGCCTAAAATTGTAGAAGAATATTAATTTGAAACTTTTCCTGGATTTTCTGTTGGAACTAAGGGGGTCTTTTACTAAAGCTTACCTTGAATTATCTGCAGCAGGTCCCATAGGAATAAAATGGGATCTGCTGCAGATAACTTGAGCCAAGCTTTAGTAAAAGACCCCCTGAGATTTTTCTTTAGTTCATCAGTTGGATTGTTGATGTGAATGTATAATTTGAAATGTGTTAAAAATATTTTTTTAATCGCCACTTATTTGAAAACATATCATTCAGTAGTGCTCCAACTGAATACATATTATGAAATGTCTGACTTACCTCATTCACAAAATATAAAGTCTCAGTTTTGCACTATCATATTGTTTGTCCATACTATGGAAGAGCATATTTAATCCTCAATATCGCCAGGCACAGCTTTTATTTTAATGTACATTCTCCAGTTCCCAACAGGGACACTCCCAGTTTCACTATGGCTGCATCAGGGATCTTCTTATCTTGTAACAGCTGGCAACACTACTCATCTGGTAGTGGACCAAACTAATAATTTGAGTGGATAGCTGTTGGGGTGATTTTGTAGGTAATCTGGTCTTTGGTGCCACTTTCAAAGTTCCGATACAAAGATCAGTCGCCCCTTTTCCAGGTAGGCTTCTTCAGGGATACTTAAGGAAATCAAAGTATGCTGCTTCTCCCAGGCTTCCTGAAATAGAAATCTTGCAGTTCATTTTCCAGTACAAACTTCCTCCTACCAATAGTTTTCACTTGCAACTTCAGGATCAGGGTTTACAAGGCAATAATAAAATCTCTGAGGAATCCCAGTCCAGCTCAGGTATGTTACTCCAAGGAAAGCTCAGGGATCGTAAAGTATGTGGCTTCTCCCCAGTTTACCCAAGGAAAAGATCTTCTGACTCATTCACTATAATATACTTGCCTTTTAAACAGGCTCTAGCCTTTAAACACTGCTACTGCTACTACTACTACTTATCATTTCTATAGCGCTACAAGGCATACACAGCACTGTACACCATACACAAAAAAGACAGTCCCTGCTCAAAGAGCTTACAATCTAGATAAGACAGGCAGACAGACAGAACAATTAAGGGTAAGGGAATAAAGAGGTGAGTATAAAAGGACAGGGCAAGTGAGCAGTGGTTAGGAGTCAAAAGCAGTGGTAAAGAGGTGGGCTTTAAGTCTGGACTTGAAAACGGCCAAAGAGGGAGCTAGATGTACAGGCTCGGGAAGTCTATTCCAGGCGTGAGGTGCAGCAAGATAAAAGGAACGGAGTCTGGAATTAGCAGTAGAGGAGAAGGGGACAGATAAGAGAGATTTATCAACAGAATGGAGTACCCGAGGGGGGGCATACGGAGAGACAAGAGTGGAGAGGTACTGGGGAGCGGCAGAGTGAATGCACTTATAGGTCAACAAGAGAAGTTTGAATTGAATGCGGAAACGGATAGGGAGCCAGTGAAGTGACTTAAGGAGAGGGCTAATGTGAGCATAGCGACTTTGGTGGAAAATGAGTCGCACAGCAGAGGTTTGGACTGATTGAAGAGGAGAGAGATGGCTAAGAGGGAGGCCAATGAGAAGCAGGTTACAATAATCAAGACGAGAGGTGATAAGAGTGTGGATAAGGGTTCTGGTAGAGTGCTCAGAGATGTTGCTAATGTTATAGAGAAAGAAACCAGCAGTACCATAGATAGGGTCTAGCACAGGGGTGTAGCTACGGGTGGGCCTGGATGGGCCCAGGCCCACCCAGTTTAGACTCAGGCCCACCCAGAAGCAGAGTCCGTCAGCTCCCAGACCCCGACAGCAGCCCAACCCCCCCAAACAGCTTGCCACCGCCGATCGCGATTCCGTCTATCCCCTCTCTTCCTCCCTCCCTCCGGCGCTGCAGTCTTTAATCTACCTGGGATCCCGGCAGCATTAGCGATGTATCCACGCTGCCTTCGCACTGCCCCGGAAGCCTTCTCTTTGCAGCGTCCCTTGGTCCCACCTATGCGGGAACAGGAAATTGAAGAGAAGGCTTCCGGGGCAGTGCGAAGGCAGCGTGGATACATCGCTAATGCTGCCGGGATCCCAGGTAGATTAAAGACTTCACATGCCGGAGGGAGGGAGGAAGAGAGGGTTGGCTATGACGGGGCAGTTTCCAGAGGCATTTCCCCTTTTTAAACGGGTATTTACCTGCAAAAGGATTCCCTCTGAAAATGGCTCGCCCTCCTAGAGTGTAAAGTGAAATAAGCTCGCTGGGAGCAGTATATACTCCCCTGGCTGGGGACGGGTCCTGGGAAAGGAAGTACTCATGAGGTTTGTTTTGAATTTTGAAATGTGCTTGTTTTATTCCTGTGCTCATGTGGTGATAAAAGTGTGTAGGTACTTTAGTATCCACGTTGTGAACACCAGCTGTATTTTCAAAAGGGGACTTTGTAAATAGTTTTCTTTGAACTTCACGTTCTTATCTATTTTTACATTCAAGGGCACTTTACTTTTGACACAAATTAGTTTTCCTGGTTCCATGAGAGGGGGTAGACGGAATTGCGCGATCCTGGACCTCGCAGGCGGGGTGCAACTTGGACTGGGAGAGGTGGGGCCCAGCAGAGGGAGGGGTGGTGAGCAGAGGGAAGGAGCAGGAGATGGATGGGACTAGGAGGGGTGGTGAGCAGAGGGAAGGAGCAGTAGATGGATGGGACTGGGAGGGATGGTGAGCAGAGGGAAGGATGGAACTGGGAGGGGTGATGAGCAGAGGAAAGGAGCAGAGGGTGGATGGGACTGGGAGAAATGGGGCACAGCAGAGGGAAGGAGCAGGAGATGGATGGGAGGGAGGGAAGGGCAGGGGAGAGAGGAGAATTGCTGGGTATGGATGAATGGAGGGGGCAGGGGAGAGAAGAGAATTGCTGGGTATGGATGGATGGAGGGGACAGGGGAGAGAAGAGAATTGCTGGGTATGGATGAATAGAGGGGGCAGGGGAGAGAAGAGAATTGCTGGATATGGATGGATGGAGGGGAGGGGAGAGGAGAGTTGCTGGACATGGGTGGATGGAGGGGAGGGAAGAGGAAGGTTGCTGGACATGGGTGGATGGAGGGGAGGGCAGGGGAGAGGAGGGTTGCTGGACATGGATGGATGGAGGGAAGGGCAGGAGAGAGGAGGGTTGCTGGACATGGATGGAGGAGAGGGAAGGGAGAGAGAAGAAATGCTGGACATGGATGGAGGGGATGGAAGAGTGAGGAAGGAGATGAGATAAGGGAAAAGGAAGAGAGGAGAAAAACTGCACATGGATGAAGAAAATAGGCAGAAGCTGGATCCACTGGACAGTCAAGTCTGCGGAGGGCCCAGCTTTTACTTATGGATATAGAGCAAGAAATGAAGAAGAAAGGCGGAAAGTAAAGAAATAAATGGAAAGGAAGCCCTGGAAACGGAGTTAAGAGGACAGATAGCAGCAGAATCAGATACTGGGCCAGCATGATCAGAAAAACAAAGTCACCAGACAACAAAGGTAGAAATTTTTTTTTTATTTTCATTATAGTCTTTGGAATATGTCCACTTTGAGAATCAGGTGCCCAACATTAAAAGTTTATATTTATTTACTTATTTATGGCATTTTATCCCACATTAATCATGAATTAGATTGGAACCTGGGATCATTTAATGTTTTTTTTTCCTGGAGAGAGTAATGCATTGCCTCCCCCCCCCCCCCCCCCCCCCCCGGCCAGGGTGTTTCCCTAGCTATAGCCAGCTCTGCAATTTTGAGGGGAGGTGCACAGGTGGACCGGGGAGGGGCGCAGAGGTGGACCGGGGAGAGAGCCTGTTCTTAAACATTTACCAGCACACCACTGTCTAGTGCCCACCCATCCAACCTGTTGGCCCACCCAAAAATTGACTTCTGGCTACGCCACTGGTCTAGCATATTATTAGAATTCAAGGATCACCATTTGCTTACTGTTCCTGCTGCTCAAATACTCTGAACAAGTAGATCTGCATACACCTCTCAGGATCTGTTGTCATTATCATGCCACTTCCATCTTTTCTGGAGGTCTCTTTGTCTGTGCTCCATGCAGACAGTTATTCTATCATGTTGTGTCTCACACCAAATGCCAGTTTTGGTCTCATACATACTGACCTCTAGAGCAAGGGTTCCCAAACCTATCCTGGGAAAATCCCAGCCAGTCAGGTTTTCAAGATATCCATAATGAATATGCATGAGATAGATTTGCATACCAAGGAGGCATTGTATGCAAATCAATCTAATTAATATTCATTGTGGATATCTTGAAAATCAGACTGGATGGGTTTCCACCCAGGACAGGATTGGGAATCACTGTTCTAGAGCACACTCACATCATCTCTTGGGCACTACCAGTGCCACTAATGCTGAAAACAGAAGGATTCATATTCTTCAGAGGCATTACTTTACCATGTGACACAGGAGCCATAACTGCTTCCCATGCGTTCCCCTGGCCTGTATTTCACCAACTCCTCTTATGAATTCCCTCCGCTTGCCATCTTATCACACCTCAATTGATCCTTAACAGAAGACAGACCTGAGGCGATGAGGAAAGAAAGAAGAAATTGGATTTAGATGTTAAAATCTAGCTCTCTAGAATAAACAAGTCATTCTTGCCTAAAGTGTCCAGTCATTCCCTCCTCAAGAAATCATGTGACTGTGAAAGATGAGCTACAGTTGTCCTCTACATGTTTGCTATGTGTCTGGTGTATGTGAACATCCACTGTATCGGTAAAAAATAAGACTTGAAACACAAGAGGAGTTGTGTTTTTAAAGCAGAAATAGGTGTTTTTAAACCACAATCACTGATTCTCAAAGTATGCACATGAAGATCCATAATGCTATCCTGGTACTGAACCAGTATTGTGGAGGCCCAAAGCATCATGATACCTGGCTCAGAAAGTCTAGATCTGAAATACCTCTTTTAAGTAATAAATACATATTTTGGATTCAAAATGCTCTTTGTGGCTTTTACAAATAATTATTTATTTATAGCCAGATAAATTAGACTAATGGTGCACAGTGCTTCTCAGTTTGATTTAAGTCCAAAAATACTATTCTAGCTCTAAGTGGATCCATATTCAAAGCATTTTAACCTGCCCGAAATGGCTACTGGCTGGTTAAATCACCTGTTCGGTGTTAACTGCTAATTTTCAGTGGCACTTAACCGGGTCAGTGCCACTGAAAATAACTAGTAAGCGCCAAAATGAAAGCCGGCTATTTTGGGGGGTTCCGGAAGTGGATTTGGCACTTGGCCACTTAAGTGCCAATATTCACCACTTAACCATCCAAGGTAACTGCATAAATAGGACCACATAAAGGTTAGTCCTGTCTTTATGTGGTGCCTCCTAGCCGGTTAAGTGCTGAATATTGCTTTTAACCACCTATGTGTTAGCCAGCTCTGCAAATCCGGACATGGTCCAGCATTGAATTTCTAGGTTTAATGCCAGCGACAGTCAGCAAAACACTAATCTTCGTTGACTGAATATTGGGTCCTTGGTTTTTATTATATGCTTTGTGCCATTTTGTTTTATAAATATACATACTTTATCCATTGCCTTTTCTTTTCTATATCGACAACAATGTTCTTAGTCATCTGAGCTCCAGTTTGCATTTCCTTAAAAATATGTTACTATAAAGGGTGCCCCAGTGGGCTAGTGCAGTACTATGTTCTGCCATGCAGAACTTGAATTTGATTCTCAAACCAGGATTCTGTTCCTCAGGCACCTGGAGCCATGGATTTTGTAAAAGTAACATTTACAGTTCCTAGAAAAAGGCAAATCTTAGCAATCACTCCACAGTGACACCTAGCAATCAGACTCAGGGACTATGACTTCAGAGCATTGTTTCATGCCTCCTGACGGGGGGGGGGGGGGGGGGGCGGGGGCATGCAGAAGACATTACTGTGTGTTTAACCCAGTTTTACCACAGATTTTACTGGCCGAGCAATTTAGAAATGGTTTCAGAATGGGTGTTAAACCATTACCAAAGACTGCATTGTAAACCGCCCTGATCCAATTGGAAGTGCAGGATAGCAAATTTTATAATATAGGGTCTCTTTTACTAAAATGCCCTAGAATCTGGGTTTAGGGGTGAATTCTAGAAAGTGCTATTCTATAAGCCATGCTTAAAGTGAAGTGTGGTTTATACTGTAAAATAGCTCTTATGCCCGGAAATCACACCTATCTTTAGGCATGGCCATTTCCAAATGATAGCTCATGGCAGCAGATCCAGCTGAGCTGGAAGCCCAAAAGAAGAGGAAACTTGTCATGAGATCTGGCCTTGAACTGTGATCACCCATTTAGTAGCTACTGAGCCACTGGGTTGGCCTTCAGTACAGTTTTATTCTGGCTATTCAAATGTACACATTTAAAAAAAAAATTTTTATTTATCATTTTACTTAATTACATTCACATTTATCATATAAATGTAAGGAAAAACAGAAATTAATATAAGGGAAAAAAACATTTTCTCTCAACAATATATACAATTGTCCACAATTGGGGGATCCAAGATCAGGAAAACAATCTCAAAGAAAATAAGAAAAACACCAAGTGGTTAATCTTACAAATTCATATTTTCTGAGGGAGGAAGGTTAATCGGTAATTGCAGCCGGTACAGTGGTAACTAAAGGAAGTTGCTGCAGAGGGTTCTTCATCTGTTCTTTTAACTCCACAAACTCTTGTAATTTCTTGGGTTCAACAAATAAGTAATAAGGAAATAAAACACTTACAAGGGAATCGCTCTAGGAAGGTCCCACCTAGGGCAATGATTCTTGGCTTAAAAGCCAAGAGTTCACACCTCCTAGTCTGCGATTCCCTTCATATATCAGGAAATATATTTATCTCTGAACCCAAAAAACTATCAGCCATGTATCGGAAATACAATTTCAAAACATTGTTCCTATCTAAATCAAAGGCAAAAGTCACTAGTAATATAACTCTATATATAGGGTATTTTAGGAAGATTTATCATTCTCAAGTTATTTTTCCTTAATTGGTTCTCCAGAAGTTCCACTTTGTTACAAGAAACATGACTGTCCTTCATTACCAGATAAACTGATTTTCTTAGAGAAACCATTTCCGTAATCAAAGTCTCTATTTTTATATCTTGGACTTCCACTTTGTTAGATAAGTATTGATATAATCACATATTTATTCCTGAAAACTTTTGACGTCTGAAGAAGAGAATTATTCACACTCTGCAGCACTTCCCATAGTGTGTCCATTATGACATTTTTTGGCTTCACCAGGTCCAATTTCTCCACAGAAACTGCTCCAGATATCTTCGGGGGGAAGAGCTCATTCTCCAATCCCCCAGTTGGTTTATTATCTGGAGTCAATGTTGCGCCAGGACCTCCTTGGATCGCGTGAGAATCCTAACCCACTTCGGGCGTTTCCACTGTCGACCTCCATAGCGAAGCATTACTGTTTTCAGGTCTTGGAGAGGTCATGCCAACAGGGGGACTCAAAGTCACTCCCTCTCCACTGAGATTGGGCGATAAAGCCTTGCTGTTCCCCAAAGCAGGAACCAATATCCCCGACGTTATGACCCCGAATCTCTCCAAAGTAGACTGAGAAGTGGTGGGAACCCCAGCCGTGTTCGAGGAGGACAACACCATGGCTTTGCCTTTTTTCTTCCCCATTCTCTGGGGAGCGCGCCTACTTCTTCAGGTATTCTGGTGTAAAACGGGAACTCAACTAACGTACGTCCTCCCTCGACGCCATCTTGGATCCTCCAGTTTGAGACACTCTTTGTCTGGTTTCTCCTCGGAGGCCTGTCTGATATGGGTAACCCTTCAGCATAGCTCTCTAAGTCATTGAAACACGGAAGCCCCTCCACCACTTACAAGGTGGTGTCCCTTCGGAGGGGGTGCACATTTTTTTAAAATACCCTGTGTCACATATACCAAAAGGGAAACAGAAAAAAAAATTCACACAAAGTTCAAACAAAACTGCTTTTTTATAAAGAAAATATAGTGTATTGCTCAGGACATTCAGGAAAAATTTAAAAAACAGATCAGAAGAAATCTCATATCCCACAGCAGAACTAATATTATATTGTATGACAGTGTAATACAAGCAATTACAATAAAGTAAAAACAATCTTTTGAAAAATTGAAATGTGAGAAAGGTGTGTTCATCATACATGTTATAACTCCATAACTAACTGTTTAAAATGTCTAATCATTACACATAAAAAAAACAAATCAGTATACAAAACAAGCCTCCTGCGGTCGGCGCTGAGCCTGGATATTCAATGCCAAGCCATTTCTGGTGACCAGCATTGAATATCCATGTGTTTTGTGGCCAGTTTAAATGTAACCGGCCAAGCCAATATTCAGTGCTGGCCGGTTAAGTTTAAACCAGCCAAAGATATTCCAGCTATTTTGGCGGCTTAAATTTGCTGCCCAGCTTAGCCAGTAATGTGCTGAATATCCTGGTTATATCATGTGATATAACCAGCTATCCGCTAAGCACTAACTAGCAATATTCAGTGGGAGATATTCAGAGAATGTAGTAAAAGCAGTTAGCTTAACGGGGTTTAAAAAAGGTTTGGATGGCTTCCTAACAGAAGAGTCCATAGACCGTTATTAAAATGAACTTGGGAAAATCCACTGCTTCTTTCTAGGATAAACAGCATAAAATGTATTGTACAGTTTTGGTATCTTGCCAGGTATTTGTGACCTGCATTGGTCACCGTTGGAAACAGGATGCTGGGCTTGATGGACCTTCAGTCTGTCCCAGCATAGCCATATTTATGTACTTACGTAAGTGCCATGTAACCGGCCAGGAACTGTTAAATGTCAGGCAGTTGGTGCCTAATAGCAGACACCAAGTTATAGAATGAATCTTTAGTGGGACCCATATAGAAGTTTATTGCAATGTGTGCTTGAAACAATTGTACCCTCCTCCTCCACCTTGATTTGGTGGATGGAGCCTACTGACTCTTTTATTGCGATTTGAGTTAGCTGGCTGATAAATTGCGTAGGTTTATTGCTCTTCATCTATCTTTAGACAGTCTTTGAATCTAGAGTGATGAAATCTAGATGAGTAGCCTACCTCCAAAGGATTTATGCTGTTAAAGAGCATGCTATAGGAAAACATGGTTCAGCAAGATAAGGCCAATATTTTAGAAGGAAATGCCATAAAAGTCAAACGTATTAAGACTTTTGTATTATACCAGTATATTTTCTTTTAGCTAAGGCAGCATGAGCACTCAACACTGGTAATAGCTTAGTGTTCTTTTACTAATGGACCATGAAGAAAAGCCAAAATAAAATAAAAAAATAGTCTAACCTTTTCCAGCTTTACTGTGCTCTGTTCTAGCTTTCTAAATTTGAAATAGCAGTGTTCCTACATGTTCGTACTTAATAAATACAAAGTATTACTGCGTAAGCTCAGGTCATCTCACTTCCATGGCACCCGCTCTACCAGTTTTCTAAGGATAAAAACCATTCCCCTCCCCCCCTTCCAAAATAACCATTAATAAGGCCTTTAGGGCTGTATAAATATTTGTTCTAGTAATATATGGTAGATGATTGTAATGGAATTTAATGTAATTGGGAGCTTTATAGCAGTGGTTGTTATGGTAGCTGTTTGTCACCATTCAGTTCTTTCCCTTGACCCCTTTGTTCCTGTTCTTCCCCAATTGATTTAAAGAGCTGAGTACATTCCTAATTCCCTCCCTTGTTTTTCTCTCTTTTCTTCCTGCCTCTCACCTTCGATCTTCTCTCTTCACCCTTTTGTTCTTCTCCTCTCTGCACTCCCCACTTGCATCCATGAGCTTTCTATCTTGCAGCCGCTTCTTTTAATTGTTGCCTTTTAAACATTCCACATTTTGATAGCAGTGCCCAGATCATTTTGTTCTGTCTTTCTTGGAGTGTGACTGGCTAATTTGTAAAGCAGGCAGCAGTGCTCCTAAGGGCATTTAATAGACTCACAAAGTCCAGAGTGCTAAAAGCTATAGACCAACAGAATAGAAATAGCAGATGGAGGGAGAACAGACAGAAATAAGATGTAAATCGGACAAATTAAGTGCAGCTGATAATGGAGGAAGGACTTTTCTTCAGTGGTATATGGCAAATATGAGCTGACAGTAAAATCTGTAATGGCAAATAGTGACCCAAACCATTGAGAAATAATTTAAGGAAACTTCAATGGCCTAAACTTTAAAGTTGATGGCAAAATTGTATTTAGAAGTTATTTGGGACTTCTAAGTAATTAATATTTTGGACTTTAGGACAATTTGCTTGAGAATCCTTTGAGGTAAATTTTCCAAAAGGTACTGGGGGCCCAGCTTAGCTAGCCAAACTGAACTGATTTTGAGCCAAACCCAGATGTCCAGGCTTATAACTAAAAATGGGCTTAAATCTAGAAGCCAAACTATGGCCACCTAATTTAAATCCTCTTCTTTCCAAATATCTACCCCATCCCTACCCCCAGTGAGCAATTTCTCCTCTCACCCAGTCTCATTAGAAAAATGTGCCCTAACATCCCCAGACACTGGCCTGATATTCACTGATGCTTAGATTCTGGGTATTCCTAAAGCAGCACTGTATTCTGTGGGTGCTGTCATGGTGCTACCTTTTATTTTTTTAGATTGGACAGGTAGGAGGGAAACTGAGTCCATGTTGGGAGTGGGTGGTTAGGGTTACCATATGGCTCAAGAAAAAGGAGGATGGATTGAGCCAGCCGGGTTTTACTTCCATTGCTTTCCATGGAAGTAATTAAGCCAGCCGGGTTTTACTTCCATTGCTTTCAATGGAAAGTAATGGAAGTAAAACCCGGCTGGCTCAATCCGTCCTCCTTTTTCTGGAGCCATATGGTAACCCTATGGGTGGTACTTATTTTTTTTAAGTGAGTGGGAGGAGAGGACTGGTCATGGTCAAGGAAAGCTACTTTCTTTATGATTCGATGAGAGAAGATGGTAAGATCATTGGGTCTGGGAGTAGTGATAGCTTAGTAAGTTTTACCCAGCTATCCCTGTGCCTAGGTTTGTCTTGCCAAATTAGCTGGATAGAGCTGAAAGCCAGTGATGGCTTCCTAACTTTCTTCCCTAGGCCTAACCTGCACCTGGGGCTGCCTATTGTTTGAGTGGTTAAATTTAGATATTCAAAACCTGTAGGGTCTCAAAAAGACCCAATGAAGCAACTTCACGCCTTTGTTAGATCGTTTTGAAAGTGTACCCTATGGCCTCTTTTTGGTAAAATTCATAAATTGCACTGCCACATATCTAGATATATTCAGATTTTGGAATTTTCTCTCATACAACAAAACATCTATAAATAATATATATATATATTTTTGGTGAAGCCAAAAAATGTCATAATGGACACACTATGGGAAGTGCTGCAGAGTGTGAATAATTCTCTTCTTCAGATGTCAAAAAATTTTCAGGAATAAATATATGATTATATCAATACTTATCTAACAAAGTGGAAGTCCAAGATATAAAAATAGAGACTTTGATTATGGAAATGGTTTCTCTACGAAAATCAGTTAATATGGTAATATATATATATATTTTGTTGTATGAGAAAAAATTCCAAAAGCTGAATAAATCTAGATATTTGGCTGTTCAAACAATTTGTGAATTTTACCAAAAAGAGACAACAGGGAAAATTATCCAGTCAATTATTTAAATAAATGCATTGATGCATGTAACATTTCCTTGGAAAACCTGAATAGATAGATAGATAGATAGATAGATAGATAGATATTCAGATTTTCCAAAGAAATGTTAGATGCATCAATGCTTTTCTTTAAATAATTGGATAATTTTCCCTATGGTGGCAAAATACTGAGAAAGAAATAGCCACCTCCACATATTAATAAATACCTCCAAGGAAACCATCAAATCTGAATCGTGCATGCCTGGACTAGAAGCTATCTCACGGATTTTGATTTCCAATGGGCTGCTGTGCGTAAGTGCAGAATGCCACTGCACAAGACTGTGCTGGCAGCCAACATTTTATCCTCTCTGAGCTGACAGGGACCTTATTTTTATGTGCAGAAACAAAGGTCACATTTCACAGAGAAATTGTCCAATTTCCTGTGGACAACACAGTCCACTTCAGGGTCGCCTGTGAATGAGCGGTATTGACCTGCAGGTGCAGTGGCATGGTCCTCCAACTACTTCCCTCTGGGCCTGCAAAAAAGAAGTGAAGAATTTCCATTTCCATTAAATCTGTTCAGAGCTATTTAATTTCCCATTTCCAGCCTGACAGGTATTTGTTTGCACAAGTGCATCGTGCGTCTCAGATCTTACATTGCTGTCAAATCAGCAGCTTAATCAGGTTGGGGAAATTGATAGCTCAACCACATCAGTGTCTCTCAAGCTTCTCCCCACTAATGAACAGGAAGCTAAAGGCACTGATGAAATGGAAGGTTTTGCTCTTTTGCAGAGAGGTTTGATGGTGTCACAGAAAGAGGTCAGATTTAACAGTTCTGGTAAATGCATGAAGGCCATGAAAAACTGATTGCCTTATTGAAGTTGGTGTCCAGTAGTCAGCGGTTTGTATTGCTACTCTACAGTGATGGCATAGCTTAAGTGTATATTTCTTACATTATTTGGTGTCAGAGTCAGAGATGCCAAGGGTGGCCCAACCCAAAGAGTGAGATTTTTCAGATTGAGTGTCCAAGGAATATCTCCAGAAACACTGAAATGGTATTTGCTTTTCTTTGGTGCCACTGAAATGATATAGGGTGAAGGGAATAGGAGACGGTAATCAAAGCAATTTCCTCAGTGGCTAAAGGTATGTGCACCGGTTTCACAGCATATGTATTTTCAGCTACAAAGAAAAGAGATGGAGTGGGGGGAAGCCAAATTATAAGTACATAAGTATTGCCATACTGGGACAGACCATAGGTCCATTAAGCCCAGCATCCTGTTTTCAACAGTGGCCAATCCAGGTCACAAATACCTGGCAAGATCTCAAAAAAGTACAAAACATTTTATGCTGCTTATCCCAGAAATAAGCAGTAGATTTTCCCCAAGTCCACTTTAATAATGATCTATGGACTTTTGCTTTCGGAAGCTGGCCAAACCTTTTTTAAACCCCGCTAAGCTAACTGCCTTTACCACATTCTCTGGCAATGAATTCCAGAGTTTAATTACACATTCAGTGAAGAAAAATGTTCTCCGATTCGTTTTAAATGTACTACTTTGTAGTTTCATTGAATGCCCTCTAGTCCTAGTATTATTGGAAAGCGTAAACAGATGCTTCACGTCTAAACTTTCCACTCCACTCATTATTATATAGACCCCTATCAAATATCCCCTCAGCCGTCTTTTCTCCAAGCTGAAGAGCTCTAGCCACTTTAACTTTTCCTCATAGGAAAGTCATCCCATCCCCTTTTTCACTTGGGAGTTTGATGCTGAACCCCTTTCTTGTACTTTCTTGATGTATTTTACTTACAATCAAGTGCAAAGGTCCCTCATACCTTTGTATCTGTGGATTTCCCTGGCCCAGATTTTTAAAGGAAACAACATATATGACACAGTCTGCACCAGAGACATAGTAACATGTTCACATGGAGGGAGAAACCAACATAAAAAGAAGGGAGAGACACGCATCCTCATAAAGAGAGGGGGAGGCACACACAGATGGAGATAGACATAGAGAAAGAGAGAGAGACAGGTAGACAGAAGCACAAACACATGTACAGAGAAAAACACAAAGAAGGACTAAGGGAGCAGGGCATAGCTAGGTGGGGCCACAGGGGCATGGGCCCCCACAGATTTAGTCCTGGCCCCCTCCACTTTTGACCCCCCCCCCACCGTCCCTCCCTCGCCACTGCTGCCGCAAGCTACCTTTGCTAGTGGGGGTCCCCAACCCCTCCAGCCTTAGTCTTCTTCTGTGCCAGTCTACGGCGCGTTCCCTCACTTCGCTGATCTGTGCTGTGAGTCCTGACGTCCTGCATGGAATGTGCAGGACATCAGGACTCACACCACAGATCAGCGAAGTGAGCGAACGCGCCGGAGACTGGCACTGAAGAAGACTAAGGCTGGAGGGGTTGAGGACCCCCACCAGTAAAGGTACCTTGCGGCGGCGGTGGTGGGGGAGGGTTGGTGGCGGGGGTCAGCGGCTGGGGGAGGCAGGCTAAAATGTGCCCTCCCCACCTTGAGCTCTGGACCCCCCTCCCGCCGAGGTCTGGCTACTGCCCTGTGAAGGAGACACACACAAATGGAAAATGAAATAGGCAGACAGATATAGATGGAGAGAAAGAGCTACATACAGAGATGGGGGGAAGATAAATACATATAAAGCAAGGGACAGACAAAGGTGTTCTTATAAAATTGGGGATGAAATCTCTTCTCTCTTTCTTCTGCTGCTCACTTTGTGGAGTCGATGCAGAAAGCTACATGCAGATATCCAAGGGTGTGGCTTCTAAGTTTAAATCAATCGTAATCCAACAGTTAAGTTTCTAGGATGGCATGTTTAGCTTTTCTCAGATTTCTGTATGGAAACTCAAGTAGTAATTGTCTCACCTAGAATGTAAACCGCACTGAACCCTGGAAAGGGGATATTACTGATATACAAGAATCGATTTGATTTGAAATACCTAGCAAAGTCTTTAAGAAAGCAAATATGTGTTATGTTTTCTATGGGCCAACACATTTCAAGTAATTCTTACCTACGAAGTTTCCTGATGAGACTCTGGTAGAGGCGGCATCAAATTCTGTTTAGCACCCTGAAAAGTATACTAATGGTCTATAAGAAATTTTGTGAAGCTCTGTGCTTAACTTTGAAAATGATGATTTCTTTATTATTATTACTTCCCAGTTGGTCCTTTTACAAAGCTGCGAAAAAAGTGACCTTAGCATGCCCTTATGTTCCCACGCATTAAGGCCATTTTTACTGCAGCCAGAAAAAGGCCGATTTTCCATTTTCTGAATTAATGGCCACACACTAAAGTTGCATTAACACACAGCCATAACCAAGAATTAGTGCCTGAGACCTTACTGCCACCTATTTTGTAGGCATTAAGGGCTCACTGACTAATCCTGCGCTAATCAGCACGTAGCAATGTAAGGGGTATGTTTACTAAGGTGCATTTAAATTTAAGGTGCATTAAATGCTAATGTGCCTATACATTTTTATGGGCATATTAGTGTTTAATGCATGTAAACTATTTACGTGCGTTAGCACCCATAGCGAACCTTAGTAAACATAGGCGTAAATACGCTAACTGATTAGCACAGAAACCCCCTCTCTCCACCTCCAGGCACATCCTCACCTAGAAAAATCTAAAAATATTTTTAGCACATGGTTTGCGTGCACACATTCAGAACTTACTGCGGGGTCACCTCAGCGTGTCCTACTGTAAGCCCTTTTAAGCTGTGGAAAGCACATGCTAATGCTTACCACAGCTTAGTAAAAGGAGCCCTACCTGTTTCTGTTAAATCTCTCCCTCTTTGTTGGGAGCTTGGTAGAGGTTAGGTTCCATATGACTGAGTGGATGAGTAGCCTACTGGTTAGTGCAGCAAACTTTGATCCTGGGGAACTGGGTTTGATTCCCTGCAGCTCCTTGTGACTGTGGGCAAGTCACTTAACCCTCCATTGCCCCAGGTACAAAATAAGTACCTGTATATATGTAAACCACTTTGAATGTAGTTGCAAAATACCACAGAAAGGCAGTGTATCAAGTCCCATTTCCCTTTCCCATATAATTTTTTTCTCTACCATTTTGTTTTGTAATTTCATGGTAATTTTGATGTGTGGAACTAACCTATTTTCTGTTTATAAAGAGATTCCTTGTAAATTTTTTTTGTACAAAAATACATTTTGAAAATGTAAAATAAAAAAAATCAGACATTACTCATTTTTAGAAAGCTTTTAAAAACATTATTTTCCAGCAAGCACTTTCTTAAAGCTCATATTTTGATGGGGGGTGGGGGTTAATCAATGGTATATACAGTGATAAGTTATTTTGATATTTTAGGATTTTTTTATTATATTTTTTTCTGTATGATTTGGATTATGTACATTATTTGTACATAATCCACGTCACCTAGAATCAATGATAGTGCAGGATAAAAAATTTTAAAACCCTTGTACCTACCACACACCCTCATTCATAATTTTAGCACCTAAATGTAAGCACCATTTGTGGCTAAAATTATAGAATAGTACTTTCTCAGATAAGTGTGTAGTTATACATGTAAGTTCTATGTGCAGGCTCAGTGCTATTCTATAAATGGCACATGCAACTTGCTTAGCTCATAAATACAAGGGAGCATTCACAGGTGATGAGCATAGGCAGGGCACGGGTGAGATCAACATTTATACATGAAACTTACAGAATACTGTAAGCTATGTGCTAAGGAGCCACATTTTGGTGTTTGCATGTACACCTGCTATTGACATGGTTTTAAGTGCGCATGCCTAAATGTAGGTGTGTAGACACCAACTTAAGCTAGTATTCTTAAGCTGCAGTAAAAAGGGCTCTGCACTAGCAGCAGGAGCCATTTTTGCCATACACTGCGGCCCTTTTTACTGCAGCGGGTAAAAAAAGGCTGGAAATAGCCATGGCCATGTGGTAAGATTGCTCTCACTGCATGGCCGTGCAAGGTAGAGCACTTACCGACACCCATTGGTTATCACCGGATAACCACAGTGTAAAAAAACTCAAGCCCTATTTTCTCCAGCACGGGAAATGGTGTGCATTGGGGCTGGAATTACCACTGATGCAAAAGAGTCTGGAAAAAGGGAGGATAGAGACAGAGCAGTAGTAATATCCATAAAAGAAAGGCGGTTATTATTAGAATACTAATGGAACCATGCCCATTTCCTCAACAATGAAACGGGCCCTAGGAAGGCTGTCGTATAAGCTTTTTTTTCTCTCTCTCCCCTGCCCTCCCCTCCATGTCCAGCAATTCTTCCCTCCCCTCCCCTCCATGTCCAACGATTCTCCTCTTCCCTGCCCTCCCATCCATGTCCTGCAATTCTCTCCTCTACTGTCTTCCCATCCCATCCATGTCCATCAATTCTCCTCTGCCCTGTCCTCCCCTCCCTCCCCTCAATGTCCCTCAATTCTCTCCTCCCCTCGATTTGTACCTGAACGTTCTCTGGTTGGCTGGCGCTGGCTTCCATTCCATTTGTAACATCCCCTGACATCAGCCAGCCTCCAGTGTTCCATTCCCTCTCACTGTTCTGCCCTCTGACGTCATTACATCTTGATGCGAGGGCAGGACAGTGAGGGGGAATGGAACGCTGGAGGCTGGCTGATGTCAGGAGATGTTACGAACCCAGGCAGCCAGCCGTGGAACGTTGGAGGTGCAAATTATTATATAGGAAGTGGTGAAAATTAAGGGATAGGTAGAAGGCAAAATAAAAGAAAAAGTCAAAAGAAAATGATCTGACCAGGAAAAAGGTTCCATAGAAAAATTAAATGGTTGGAAAGGGGAGGTAGCAGATGTGATTATGGGGTCCTTTTACTAAGCTGTGGTAGGCTCTAAGCGCATGCAGCATGTGCCCAAATGAGACTACTGCCAGGCCAGCGTGCCCTCCTGGCAGTAGTTTCAGATTTGGCGTGCGCCCATAATGTATGGATGAATTATTTATTTATTTCCTCCTATGCATGCCGTTTCCAACTGTAATCAGCACTTGGCGTGTATTGACCATCAGCATGTGAGCCTTTACCTCTAGATGAATGGGTGGCATTAAGGGCTCAGACCAGTTTTGGGCGCATGCTGGTTTCATTTTTACCGCAAGCCCTTTTCCCATCCCATTAAAAAAAAGCTATTTTTTGTAGATGCAATAAAAGCTGGCCCGGCGCGCACCCAATACACATGCCTACACTACCGCAGGCCACATTTTACCACGGCTTAGTAAAGGACCCCTATGAGATTCAGTGAGTGGAACATTTAACACCTTGAGTAAGACCGAGATCACTGAGGAAAGCAGTAAAGGACATTGAGCAAGGGATAGATGGAACATCACCGTGAACACTGAAGTCCCCTACTATCAGAAGATCAGCAAATTGAACAGAAATTTCTGATGAAGACAACAGGAAAGAGTCCCAATCTGTTGAAGTTATAGATACAGGGGCAGAGCAGCTAAAGATGAGTAGAGGGCATGGAAAAGCAACTTTCAATGCTAGTAGCTCCAGATAGGGGAGGGCAGTGTGAGGCAGTTCAGTCACGGGTAGTGAGGAGGCAAAAATAGTGGCTTAGCCTCCCCCTCTTCCAGAGGAATGTGCAGTATAAAAAGCATTGTAATGCTGGGGTAGACATTCTTTTACATCAATTGTGATTGGTTCGGTCTCTTTGACCATGATTTTTCACTCTTTTTTTGACACAGTTGGATTACTGCAATATTATTTACTTAGGTATCTCTAAATCCTTGCTTGCAAGAGTCCAGTCTAGAGACTTGCACTGGAACGGGGTTTGCGGGAATCCCGCGGAGCCCGCGGGATTCCCACGGGGACGGAAGCAGTTCTGCAGGGATCCTGTGGGGATGGAAGCAGTTCCTGTGGGGTTCCCGTGGAAGTGTATGCTGCACTTGCGCCAGCCTCTCACCTACCGAGTACCCAGTTCTTTGAGTGCTGTCTCCTCCTCCTTGCTTTAACAGCACAGATGTGGAAAGCCTCCATTAAGGAGGTGGTAGAGATACAAATGGTGGCGAAATTCAAAAAGGCATGGGATGAACACAAAGGATCTCTATTTAGAAAATGGAAGTTATAAAAAACCTAAACTTAAATGGCTGCATGTGTGTGGATGTGTCGCATAACACTTACATGGTGACTCTGGCTGTGATGAACTAGGGCTGATACTGGGAGACCTGTACGGTCTGTGTCTCATAAATGGCAATCTGGTTTTGGATGGGCTGGAAAGGGTTTAGACAGCAACTTTAGTGGCTGGAACATGAGGACAGTTCTGGACAGACTTTTACGGTCTGTGTCCCGCAAATGAGAAGATGAATAGGCTGGAGTGGGCTTTGAGGGCACCTCCAGCAGTTGGAACATAAGGATAGGGCCAGGCGGACTTCTATGGTCTATGTCCCAGAAACACCACAGAAAGATTGTAATCAAGTATATAATATCACATTCATTGTTGATTTAATCATGAATTGATAATGATTGTGACTATTGGGCAGACTGGATGGACCGATCCAGTTTTTATCTGCTGTCATTTACTATTACTATTAATCCTCTCTGCGTCCAGGCTGATGCGCAGACCTCAGCTCTGACATAAGCATGAGCATCAGATGTCACCTGACCTACTGGCGCATGCATGTGGTGATCTCTTAGCACTCAGTGCCAGTGAATCAGAGAAGTCTTATATGTGCGCACCAGAGTGTTCCAGCTTCCGTTCCTTCCTTGCCTGCAGTGCTGCGGCTCAAACCCAGAGATTGAGAGAGCTGACAGGAATTTTTTTTAATGTACTATTAAATTCTTGTGGGTGAGGACAGGTTAAATTCTTGCGGAGACAGGTAAGATTCCCCGTGGGGACGGGCGGGAACGGGTTAGATTCCCCGCAGGGATGGGTTAGATTTCCTACGGGGACAGGTGGGGACGGGTTAGATTCCAGTGGGGACGAGTGGGGACGGGTTGGATTTATGTCCCCGTGCAACTCTCTAGTCCAGACACTACAGAACACAGCTATTCATCTTTTTTGTTTTTTTTATTTATTTATTTATTTATTTTATTTATCATTTTACTTAATTACATTCACATTTATCACATAAATGTAAAGAAATACAGAAATTAATATAAAAAGGAAAACATTTTCTCTCAACAATATATATTTACATAATTGTCCACAATTGGAAGATCCAAGATCAGGAAAACAATCTTAAAGAAAATAAGAAAAACTCAAAAAATGGTTAATCTTACACTTCATATTTTCTGAGGGAGGAAGGTTTATCAGTTATTGCAGCCGGTACAGTGGTAACTGAAGGAAGTTGCTGCAGAGGATTCTTCATCTGTTTCCACAAACTCTATAATTTCTTAGGTTCAAACAAATAAGTAATAAGGAAAATAAAACACTTACAAGGGAATCGTGCTAGGAAGGTCCCACCTGGGGCAATGATTCCTGGCCGAAAAGCCAAGACTTCACACCTCCCGGTCTGCGATTCCCTTGATGTGTCAGGAAATATATTCATCTTTGAACCCAAAAAACTATCAACCATGTATCGGAAATACAATTTCATAACGTTGTTCCTATCTAATCAAAGACGAAAGTCACTAATAATATAACTCTATCTATAACTTCTGAATTTTCCAAAACGTCAGTTAAACACATCTCTTTTCTCTGAAAGAAGATTTTAAAGGAAATGTAATTTTAGTCACCAAAAGGTGGCTATCAGAAGGTATTAGCAAAGTATCAGAGAAATATTTCTTCAAGATATATAGGATATTATAGGTAAATTTATCATTCTCAAGTTATTTTCCCTTAATTGGTTCTCCAGAAATTCCAATTTTTACAAGAAAGATAACTATTCTTCATTACCAAATTATCTAATTTTCATAGAGAAGCCATTTCCGTAATCAAAGTCTCTTTTTATATCTTGGACTTCCACTTTGTTAGATAAGTATTAATATAGATTCTTTTAACTCACATAGTGAAAATTTTTAAACATCTGAAGAAGACAGTTATTCACATTCTACTGCAGTTCCTATAGTATGTCCTTTATGACATTATTGGCTTCACCAAGTCCAATTTCTCCACAGAAACCGCTCCAGATATCTTCGGGGGGAAGAGCTCATTCTCCAATCCCCTAGTTGGTTTATTATCCGGAGTCGATGCTGCGCCAGGACCTCCTCGGGTCACATGAAAATCCTAACCCACTTCAGGCGTTTCCATTATTGACCTCCATAGCGAAGCATTACTATTTCCGGGTCTTGGAGGGGTCGTGCCAACAGGGGGACTCAAAGTCACTCCCTCCACTGAGATTTGGCAATAAAGCCTTGCTGTTCCCCGAAGCAAGAACCAATATCCCCGACGTTATGACCCCGAATCTCTCCAAAATAGACTGAGAAGTGGTGGGAACCCCAGCCATGTTCGAGGAGGACAGCACCACGGCTTTGCCTTTTCTCTTCCCCATCCTCTGGGGAGCGCGCTTTCTTCTTCAGGCGTTCTGGTGTAAAACGGGAACTCAACTAGCGTACGTCCTCCCTCAACGCCATCTTGGATCCTCCAGGTTGGGACACTCTTTGTCTGGTTTCTCCTCAGAGGCCTGTCTGAAATGGGTAACCCTACAGCATAGCCCTCTGAGTTATTGAAACATGGAAGCCCCTCCACCACTTGCAAGGTGGTGTCCCTTCGGAGGGGTTCATCTTCTTTGTCACTTAAAAATATTTGACCATGTCACACCTGCTTTACGGGATCACCACTGGCTACCAGTTTCCTACTGTATTAAATTCAAAGCACTACTATTGGTTTTTAAGACATTCCATCAAGGTTCACTGCAATACCTATTTTCACTGATAATCCCATATTCACCTGTAAGGATTCTTTGTGCGGTAAATGATCATCGGATGGTCCTGCCAGGATCCTGCTTTGCATCTTGAAGTTACTCATCAGAGTGCTTTTTTCTTTGCCAATCCACATCTGTGGAACGCTTTACCTTTTCCTCTGCGTTGTGAATTCAATATAAAGACCTTTAAATACCTGTTGAAGACATGGCTTTTTCAACAGGCAATTGAGGAGGCACATTGACCCTGCAGTGCCTGAGATAGAAAGTAAAAAGAAATTAACTGCACTGCTGTGTTTTGATATAATATCCAGCTTATAATCGAAAGAGAAAAACGCCTATATTTCGACCCAAATCAGGAGATGGGCGTTTTTCTCGCAAAGGCGCCCAAATCGGTATAATCGAAAGCCGATTTTGGGCATTTCCAACTGCACTCCATCGCGGAAATGAATAAAGTTGACGGGGGCGTGCCGGAGGCGGGACTGGGGCGTGGTCACTAACCCCCCCCCCCCAAAAAAAACCCACTTTAAAAACTTTTTTTCCCAGCCTGTATGCCAGCCTCACATGCCGTACCCACCTCCATGACAGCAGAATGTGTTCGATCCTCTCACAGCCTTTCCCTGGGTCAGATGTGGCTCTCGGGTGCACTACAGGGTCACATCAGCATTGCATTGTGGTGAGTGTAGGGTATTGGGCTCCGTGATTTCATTAGCTTGTGTTACAGTCTCACGATGTTGGCAGTTGGTAGGCTCTTCTCCCATGGTGCTTTTCCCCCTGCCTACTGGGTCAGAGTGTGCCCTGTTGTGTTTCCTGTTGTAGTCCATGCGGTAGTGGCCATTTTTGTAAGCCAGTTTTAGTTCCCTTTCCTGTGTTAGCCACGTTAGAGACCTTAGTTCTTACCTTGAATGTGGCTGAAAGAGGGCATTGTACAGCATTCTGCCAGCTCTGACCTACTGCTAATCTCAGTACCAGGGAGACTCGTTGCCAGTGGGGCACAACCTCTGCAGTTAACTGTGAGTAAACGTGCTTATTCCAATAAAGGACGTTTTCGGTGAGATTAGCCTTCAGGTGTCAACTGGTGTGTCAATGTTATACAGCAGCAACAAGTCCTAGAGGCCTGCGTGTATGCAGGTCCCTGGAGCACTTTTAGTGGGTACCGCAGTGCACTTCAGGCAGGTGGACCCAGGCCCATCCCCCCCCCCCCCCCACACCTGCAACACTTGTGCTGGTAAATGGGAGGCCTCCAAAACCCACTGTACCCACATGTAGGTGCCCCCTTCACCCCTAAGAGCTATGATAGTGTTGTACATTTGTGGGTAGTGGGTTTTGGGGGAGGGGGGTTGGGAGCTCAGCACCTGTGGTAAGGGAGCTATGCATGTGGGAGCTTTTTCTGAAGTCCACCGCACTGACCTAGGGTGCCCAGTTGGTGTCCTGGCATATCAGGGGGGCTAGTGTACTACCAATCCTGGCCCCTCTCATGACCAAATGGCTTGGATTAGGACGTTTTTGAGCTGGATGTTTTTAGTTTCCATTATCGCTAAAAAAAACAAACGCCCAGCTCAAAAACGTCCATTTTTTTCGAAAAAACGGTTCGGCCCGCCCCTTCACGGACCCGTTCTCGGAGCTAAACGCCCATGGAGATAGGCGTTTGTGTTCAATTATGCCCCTTCACGTCTCTTTAATGAATGTTTGTATTATTTTCCTGTCAAATGTATTGTAGTTCTTTTCTTTTAACTTATTATAAGTAATATAAACCACTTTGCTCTGCTTGTCCGTTAAAGGTGGTATATCAAGTCATAAATAAATAAAATATAGATAAGATTCTTCCAAGTCATGAAACAAGTTTCCGTGAGACATAAAATATCAAGCCATGAATCTGAAACCAGATCATGCAGGGCATAAGTTTTGGAAAATAAAGACCAACAATTAAGGAGACCCACTCTAAGAGTGGAGACTGTTAAAAGGGTGACACATCTTGGAATCCATACACATCTTGAAATTCCTATGGATTCAAATTCCATGTGTAAAGGGGAAAAGGATTGTGATAGGAATGTACCATCCACCTAGCCAGGATGAAGAGATGGATATAGAAATTTTATCAGAAATTAGGGAGGCTAACACACTGGGGAACATGATAATAATGGGTGGATTGACTGAATAAATGTAACATCAGTGCATGTTAGAGAAGTAAAATTCCTTGATGGAATCAAGGACTGCTTTATGGTGCAGCTGGTTCGGGAGCCAACAAGAGGAGGAACAATTCTAGACCTAGAACATAGTGGAGTGAATGATTTGGTGCAGGAGGTAATGGTGCTTGGGCTTCTTGATAATAGTGCTTAACCAAGATTGGATAGCAGAGCCGGTAGTGGGAGGCGGGGCTGGAGGTTGGGAGGCGGGGATAGTGCGGGGCAGACTTATACGGTCTGTGCCAGAGCCAGTGGTGGGAGGCAAGACTGGAGGTTAGGAGGCAGGGATAGTGCTGGGCAGACTTATACGGTCTGTGCCAGAGCCGGTGGTGGGAGGCGGGGATAGTGCTGGGCAGACTTATATGGTCTGTGCCAGAGCTGGTGGTTGGGAGGCGGGGATAATGCTGGGCAGACTTATACGGTCTGTGCCCTGAAGAGCATAGGTACAAATCAAAGTAGGGTATACTCAAAAAGTAGCACACATGAGTTGTCTTGTTGGGCAGACTGGATGGACCGTGCAGGTCTTTTTCTGCCGTCATCTACTATATTACTATGTTACTATGTGATCATAACATGATCAGATTTGATATAAGCTCTGAAGTAAGTACACACAGGAAATCCAATACATTTACATTTAACTTTCATAAAGGAGACTATGATAAAACGAGAAGACTGATGAAAAAAAACAGAAGTCAAGATTTACATCAGGCATGGATACTGTTCAAAAATACCATCCTGAAAGCCCAGGCCAAATATATTCCATCTATTATAAAAGGAGGAAGGAAGACCAGCTGGCATGGTTAAAAAGTGAGGTGAAGGAAGCTATTAGAGCTAAAAGAAAATCCTTCAGAACATGGAAGAAGGATCCAACAGAAAATAATAGGAAACAACATAAAGAATGGCAAACAAATGCAAAGTGCTGATAAGGAAGGCAAAGAGATACTATGAAAAGAGGCAAAAACTCATAGTAAAAACTTTTTTAGGTATATTAAAAGCAAGAAGCCGGCAAAAGAATCGGACCACTAGATGACCAAGGTGTAAAAGGGGCACTCAGGGAAGACAAGGCCATAGCAGAGAGATTAAATAAATTCTTTGCTTCAGTCTTCACCGAGAAAGATGTGGGAGAGATACCGGTGCCAGAAATGGTATTCAATGCTGACAAGTCAGAGAAACTGAATCAAATCTCTGTAAACCTAGAAGATCTAATAGGGCAATTTGACAAATTGAAGAGTAGCAAATCACCAGGACTTGATGGAATACATCTCAGAGTATTGATAGAATTGAAAAATGAACTTGCAGAACTATTGTTATTAATATGTAATTTATGTTTAAAATCAAGCATGGTACTGGAAGATTGGAAGGTGGCCAATGTAACGTCGATTTTAAAAAAGGGATCCAGAGGTGATCTGGGAAATTATAAACCGGTAAGCCTGATGTCAGTGCCGGGCAAAATGGTAGAGACTATTATAAAGAAGAAAATTACAGAGCTTATTCAAAAGCATGGATTAAGGAGACAAAGCCAACATGGATCTAGTGAAGGGAAATCTTGCCTCACCAATCTACTACATTTCTTTGAAGGGGTGAACAAACATGTGGATAAATGTGAGCTGGTCGATATTGTGTATCTGGATTTTCAAAAGGCATTTGACAAAGTACCTCATGAAAGACTCCAGATGAGATTGGAAAGTCATGGGATAGGAGTAAGAGTTTTATTATGGATTAAAAACTGGTTAAAAGAAAATAGATAGTAGGGTTAAATAGTCAGTATTCTCAAAGGAGAAGGGTAGATAGTGGGGTTCCACAGGGGTCTGTGTTGGAACCGCTGCGTTTTAAAATACTTATAAATGGTATAGATATGGGAATAACTAGTGATGTAATTAAATTTGTCGACGACACAAAGTTATTCAAAGTTGTTAAATCGCATGAGGATTTTGAAAAATTGCAAGATGACCTTATGAGACTGGGCATCCAAATGGCAGATGATATTTAATGTGAGCAAGTGCAAAGCCGATGTATGTGGGAAAGAGAAACCTGAACTATAGCTACGTGATGCAAGGTTCCACGTTAGGAATCACCGACTAGGAAAAGGATCTAGGAGTCATTATTGACGATACGTTGAAACCCCCTTCTCAGTGTACTGCGGCAGAAAGAAAGCAAATAGAATATTAGGTATTATTAGGAAAGGAATGGACAATAAAAACGAGGCTGTTATAATGCCTTTGTATTGCTCCATGATGCAACCACACCTCAAATATTGTGTGCAATTTATTTATTTATTACATTTGTACCCCGCGCTTTCCCACATAGTGCAGGCTCAATGCGGCTTACATAGTAAATTGAAATACAAAGTCATATAATAGAAATTTCAAAACTTTATAGTTGAGCTTGATAGTGTATGATAAGCTGAGCTTGATAATGTATGATTAGGATAAGAGAGGGTAGACAGGATAGGATAGTATAATTCTGGTCACCACATCTCAAAAAAGATATAGTGGAATTAGAAAAGGTACAGAGAAGGGCGACAAAAATGATAAAGGGGATGGGACAACTTCCCTATGAAGCTAGGGCTGTTCAGCTTGGAGATAAGACAGCTGATGGGAGATATGATAAAGGTCTATAAAATAATGGGTGGATTGGAATGGGTAAACATGAATCGCTTGTTTACTCTTTCCAAAAATGCTAGGACTAGGGGTACGCAATGAAGTTACAAAGTAGTAAATTTAAAACGAATCAGAGAAAATTTTTCTTCGCTCAACGTGTAATTAAACTCTGGAATTCGTTGCCAGAGAAAGTAGTAAAAGCAGTTAGCTTAGTGGGGTTTAAAAAAAGGTTTGGATGACTTCCTAAAGGAAAATTCCATAGACCATTATTAAAATGAACTTGGGGAAAATCCACTTCTTATTTCTAGGATAAGCAGCATAAAATGTATTGTACTTTATTGGGATCTTGCCAGGTACTTGCGATCTGGATTGGCTACTGTTGGAAACAGGATGCTGGGCTTGATGGACCTTCGATCTGTCCCAGTATGGCAATACTTATGTACTTATGTACAATCTATTATCAATTAATCTGTGGTGTTTCTCGGGGATCCATTCTTTCCCCTCTGCTTTTCGTTTATCGTTTATCATTTATTTACTATACCGTTACTTCTTACATAGCAAATCTAAATGGTTTACATCTTTAAAAATACAAATGACATATAATAATATCTTTAAAATACAATTAATATACAACAGTATTCTAAAGCCTATCATCCGGGGTCTCCATCTTATTTATCACCATTAATTTTCCCCTATACTCCAACTCGGTTACTGTGATCCCTTTATTGCACACCATCTTGTTCTTCCTCTGCCTAAAAGAGCCTATTATGAATCCACTAGAAGTTCCACCTTCTTTTTTCTGGCCCCAAGATTTTGGGATTACCTCCCATCATAAATTAGAGCTGAACAATCCTTTACTAAATGTAAAACTCACTTGAAAACTTTGTATTTTGAATTGGCTTTTGGCACATCATGTTCATTATAATCTTGGCTTCAGTGCATATAGGGGTCCTTTTACTAAGGTGTGCTGAAAAATGGCCTGCAGTAGTGTAAGCATGTGTTTTGGGCGTGCAGAATAATTTTTCAGCACACCTGCAGAAAATGCCTTTCTTAATTTTTGCCAAAAATGGACATGCAGCAAAATGAAAATTGCCACATGCCCATTTTGGGGCTGAGACCTTACCACCAGCCATTGACCTAGCGGTAAAGTCTCACGTGGCAACCGGGCAGTAATGACCTATGTGCATCAAATGCCACTTTGTGCGTCCAATACATGCGTCCGAAAATAAAAATTATTTTCGTATGCGCGTATCGGACACACACCAAAAATGAAATTACTGCAAGAGTCACACAATAGCCAGGCGGTAACTCCATTTTGGTGTGCGTTGGGCATGCATAGACGCTTACGTGGCTTAGTAAAAGGGCCCTGAATGATTTGAGCAATCTGTTCTCTCCTGTCCTCTGGCCTTCCTTCACTCTCTCATTGACTAGGTATTTTAAGGATGAATGAATGTTTTTCTGTTCTTTCAGTTTTACAGCATTCTCTTTTCTTTTTCCGCTTTTATTGATTTTATGTAAACCACTTTAGCCTGATCTTAGATAGAGCAATATAGTAAAGTAGTAAAAAAAAGCCCGTTTCTCATTGAAATAAAACGGGTGCTAGCATGGTAATCACCTTCTGCCATTAATGTTTTTAAGGGATGTTCCAGCGTCCCCCTCCTTCCCTCACTCCCAATTCTAGGGTTCCCCCTCTCTCCCTCCCTCCCTCCCAGTTCCAGGGTCCCCCCCCCCCTCTCTACCTCCCTCCTAGTTCCAGGGTCCCCCCTCTCTACCTCCCTCCCTCCCAGTTCCAGGGCCCCCCTCCCTCTCTCCCTCCCACCCAGTTCCAGGGTCCCCCTCCCTCCTTCCCAGTTCCAGGGTCATCATCCCTCCCTCCCTTCCTCGCACCTAAAATATAGGCACATATTTGACCTGTTACACTAGTATTCTATAAAGAGGATAGACTTCAAGTAAGTGTATTCTTGGCACCTAAAGATAGGAGCCCCTTTATAGAGTTACCCTCCGTGTGTCTTCATGTCATACAACAGTTTATATCGTTGGCTAAATTGAAAGGAGTGAACTTCAGATTAAGTGCTACCATTAAACCAAGCAAGATTAAGTAAAGCAAACTTTTTAAAATGTTAGGCATTAAATATGATGGCAAACTTAGGGCCCCTTTTACTAAGCCACGTAAGCATCTACGCGCACCCAATGTGCGCCAAAATAAACTTACTGCCTGACTACCACTTGGCTCTTGCGGTAATTTCATTTTTGGCGTGTGTCTGCTACACGTGTTTGAAAAATATTTTTTTATTTTCTCCCATGCGCAGTGGACACGCGCCAAGTGGCATCTGACGTGCATAGGTCGCTACCATGCAGACTTTTTACCACTAGGTCTATGGCTGGCGGTAAGGTCAGACACCCAAAATGGACGCGCAGCAATTTTCATTTTGTTGCACGTCCATTTTTACCACTTTTTACCGCGGCTTAGTAAAAGGACCCCTAAATGCCTACCTTTGGGAACTTCAGAATCCCAAAAAAACTAGTTGCAGTCTCAAGAAAAAAAGATTCTAGAATGGGTGTTTACACTTGTTCTGAAGCCTAAAGGCAATTCTCAGTCACTCAAAAACAGTTCCAACACTAAGAGGCAATTCTACAACTGGGCACCTTCATTTAGGTGCTCTAGGATGCGGCTGTCCGCTCTGCCGGTCCACTGCCCCCTCTGATGTCAACTCCCTGTTCCGGGGCAGGGGACCTGCAGAGCCAACAGCTGCACATCTGCTCCATGCACCTCCTGCTTGGAGGTGGGGGTGTGCTGTGCCGCGCCACGGGTGGCATAAAAGGTAGGTATGCCACTATTCAGGTGTCCTGAGGATACCCAGTGGGAGCCTATTCTACAATGGCACCTGGAGGCCTGGATTCTTTTATAGAATACTAGCATAACCCGGTATCAGCACGCCTTACATTTACACAAATACCGTAAGATCAGACATAGACCTGACATAACTGCGGACACTTAAATAAGGCAGGGTCACAGTATTCTGCCCTGCCTATATATATATGTGTCCTCTTTGCATTTCCATGCTGTGTAAGTCCTGCATTCCATTAAAGAATAGTGCTTAGGTGTCCTGCTGACACTTTCACAGGTAAATGGAATATGCTGAATCAAGATCTGTGCAGGGGCTGAGTGCCTTGCGTTATGGCATACTCAATACAAGACATTGGGTCTGCCATTATACAAGCCACTCAGCTCCTGCAGGCTGTCCAGATGTAGCAGATTCCATTTCATGACAGAAATAGGTTTGATTGATCTTTTCCCTTTTTTGCAACACCAGCTTAATTTTTCAGACTTTTTAAGCTGACTGTATTTGTTACAATTTTGTACCAGTGCTTAGAGGCTCTATCACCCTTTTAGAATTGTTTTTAACATAACTGCATTATGTTTGTTTTAATTATTGGCATGCCAGGAAATTAGTTCTGAATAATAAATGAGGTACTGCGTTTGCATAATGTACAATACAATGTACAGAATTATACTCCCTTAATGTTCAGTGCTAACCCCCTAAATTATTACAGTGAAAACTGGCAGAAGGTGATGATGCATCCTCAGCACTTTACAAAGCAATTGGGAACCTCCAGAGGCCCATAGCTACAGCTCCTTTAAGATTAAACAAATTTATGTTTGTGGAAAAACCAGTGAAATGTTTGACTGATTAGTCTTCCTTCCCTTGACTATGCAGCTCTCCTACTCCTTTGGGCCTCCAGTTCAATCAGAACCAGCCTATGCTGGGGTTACAGTGCCAGGATTCTTTATTGGCAGCTATCAGACTTCCCCATTTACTGTAAACACCTGCTGTCTAGTGCAGGACAGTACAGGCTCAGTCTCTTAACTGAGAGATATGAGGACCCATTCTCTTTAGAGCAGTGTAATCCAAAACTGGACTGGGGACCTCCAGTCCATCAAGATGTCGGGGTATCTACAATGAATACTTTTCAGTAGATTTGCATGCACTGTCCCCACTGCTTGCACATTTATCTCGTGCATAATCACAGTAGCTAATAATTATTAATAGACCTGTCCTCCAGAAACTCATCCAAACTTGTTTTAAACCAAGCTGTGCAATTAGCCTTGACCCTTAATTTCTTGAAACAAGCTTCCAGAAAATTCCATGCTGCAAGAGATTCACCCTTGACAGTTTGAGCATCTTGTCCTCAAGCTCTGGAAATCACCAACATTGCAATTACTAAATAGTAAATGGCCATGCGATTATTATTATTATTATATTGCTGCTTTGGCTTCAAAGATATAATTAAAAGTACAGAATTTTGTATCTTTAGTAGTCCTGGAAAAAACTGTATTCTTAGTAGATTATGAAATCTTTTGTCAGAGCAAGATAAGAATTATCCAGAGATATGATAGCAAGTTTTGAAAGTCTATGTTCTATCTCTACTGATATTAAAATTGAGAAACTAACTAGGCATTGTTTATTTTAACAATGTGATACAAAACTCACATATAGATCGTGGACATTGATGATTAATAAAGTATTGTACTAAAATGTTTTTCTGTCAATTGTGATGTGTATGTATATGCTCTATCCTAGTGTTTCTTGGGTAATAAAATAATAAGTATGAATTCCTGCTATTTTAAAATAGGAATGTTTTTAATTACAAAAACATAGATTTATAACTTTAATTTTAAAAAAAAACCCAAATATTGTAAGTTGCACAACTGGAGGAGTAGCCTAGTGGTTACTGCAGCAGACTTTGATCCTGGGGACCTGGATTTGATTCCCACTGTAGCAGACTTTGATCCTGGGGACCTGGGTTTGATTCCTACTGCAGCAGACTTTGATCCTGGGGACCTGGGTTTGATTCCCACTGCAGCTCCTTGTGACTCTGGGCAAGTCACTTAACCCTCCATTGTTCCAGGTACAAATAAGTACCTGTATATGCTATGCAAACCACTTTGAATGTAGTTGCAAAAAACACAGAAAGGTGGTATATCAAGTCCCATTTCCCTTTTCGAGAGAACTTTTGCCACAGGCACTGTTTTGATTCAGGTAAACTGTCTTGATTGAAAATTACCCTCCGTAAATATTATTTATTTATTTTATTTATTATTTATTTTCCGCCTTTTTTAAGGAATTCACTCAAGGCGGTGTACAGTAAGCATAGATCAAACATGAACAATAGGCAATTACAGCAATAAAAATATTCAAATAACAATACAACGTATGGAATAGTATACTATTTACAATGTCAACACAATACGTAATAGAACATTTTAATTGATAGTGAAGCAAAGATGGAACATATAGATAGGTAAAAAAGTAAAAAGAGTTAGAAAGTAAGGTGACTAATTTAAAGAAAGTTGCACATGAGGTCAGAAATATGGCTGAAAGTGTGGGGGAGGGGGGAGGTCCTGTGGGTTTAGGTTGCAGGACTAGAATACATTCAGTTTCCAAATGTGTGTATGCTATCCTCCCCCACCCCCCCCCCCCCCCCTCCACACACACATACACTCTCCTCACTTGTCTATATGCTCAAATATCAGGTGCAAATTATGATGCTTATTTTAGAAATGCTGTTTCGGTTGTAGACATCCATACATTAGCATTTAGATGGCCATATTGCATGAACATCTAAACCCTAATTTTACAAAGCCAGGATATGGATGTCTAAAACTGAAGAACATCTATGGCAAGGGGGCATGGTTTAGGCAGGATCAGAATGGGACAAAAATGTAGATATACACAACTCGTGCACTCGGCACTTGCTCCGCCTCACTCGCAAACACTACACCAAAACGCATCTTAAAGAATGTTGGATTTATTTTGGCCGCAGCCAGGAACGTTTTACATTACAATTCAAAACAACATTATAACATATTACAACATAATTATTGTCATAACCACATAACTAACATTTATCATCAATTAATAACTTGGGGGTACACAGCTTCGGGTCTCGCAAATGCTTAGTATGCCCCACAGGTTGCCGCCCAAGCAGCCTGTGGGTTCCCTGTGCCAATTACCAGCACCCGTAGACTCCTGGCGCATCCCGCTTAAGGATGCCCAGCCATAATATCCAAAACGGCGTTCTGGCCCCCCGGCCGCCTAAGCCAGGAGACACGCTGTCCAGATTTTCCTGCTGCCACTATGCAGCCGTACTGTTGCTTATGCTTATCACTTTGCAAGAGGTCTTTCTGCCCCTGTAATCAGCATCTCAGTTAGTACTGTTACTGGTATGTTGCTGTGTACCCCCTGGTGTCATTGCGTCAACCTCTCCTCTTACCGCCTGCTGCGACAATTAGTGCCTTCTAACTGGGTGGGTGGGTGGGAGAACGCTGCTGTCTCCTTGCTGTCCCGAATGGAAATGAAATTCCCCTTTCCTTCCCTTCCTTTAACTTTTCTTTTCTCTCTGCCCCTCCCCTCCCCTTCCCTGCTTTAACCCTTTGCCTGCCTATCTCTACCTTTCTATCCTCACTGCACCCTCCTCCCGCCTCCCCCCTCCCTCCCCCACGTCGCAGGCCATCAGCCCGGTTGTGCCCAGCCTCCCTTTAGGAGGTGTGGCTGGGTTCTCAACTCGTGCACTCGGCACTTGCTCCGCCTCACTCGCAAACACTACACCAAAACGCATCTTAAAGAATGTTGGATTTATTTTATCACACTACCCGGATAAGGCCAGTGCGCAAGCCATAGCTTCAGGTTTCAGTTCAGGTTACGTAATTCCTTATAGAGGTCCCAAGCCCATGTCCATCACGTGCCCGAAGAATGCAGCCTCCATTAACATGCATTCACAGGTAGCGGAAGAAAAGATAGCTAAAGAATTGTCGCTGGGTAGAATGGCGGGCCCGTTTACGGACCCGCCATTCTCGCCCATGATAATATCTCCAATAGGGATAATTCCGAAAAAAGAGCAGGCAAAGTTCCGCCTGATCCAGAATCTCTCTTATCCGCTAGGCACCTCTGTCAATGACTATTTGGACCCTGAGAGCTGTACGGTTCATTATGCGTCAGTAGATAAAGCTATTCAAATAGTCAGGCAGCGGGGAAGGCAGGCACACTTAGCAAAGGCCGATGTTGAGTCTGCTTTCCGCTTGCTGCCAGTGCATCCAGAGTCATTCCACTTGCTGGGCTTTACTTTTAAAGGCCGCTTCTACTTTGATAAGTGTATACCGATGGGTTGTTCAATATCTTGCGCGTATTTTGAGCAGTTTAGCTCATTTGTACACTGGGTAATAGAGCAGATAGCCACAGAGGGAGCGGTGGTGCACTACTTGGATGACTTCCTGTTCTGCGGCACGGATGCGCAGGAATGCGCTGCCGTGTTGCAGGTTTTTATGCAGGTGGCACAGAAATTTGGCATCCCTTTAGCGGCAGATAAGACAGTGGGCCCAGTGCAGGTAATTACATTCCTAGGGATCGAGCTCGACGTTAGAGAACAGTGCTCTAGATTGCCGATAGACAAAATTGCTAAGCTGACTGACGCAGTTAATGCTATGATGCAGGCCAATAAAGCAACATTGAGGCAGTTTCAGGAGCTTTTAGGGCTATTATGTTTCGCCACAAGGGTGATGCCTATGGGGCGTATATTCGCTAGAAAGCTGGCCTTAGCGACCGCCGGAGTATCGCGCCCGTATCATCACATAAGAGTAACAAAAGCCATTAAGCAGGATCTAGAAGTCTGGAGGCGGTTTTTAGTAAATTTCAACGGGATTTCATTTTGGCATGATGCCCCCATCCAAGCAGATGCGTTACGGTTCTTCACAGATGCAGCAGGGGGGGAAGGTTTCGGCATTTACTTCCAAGGGGCATGGTGTGCGGCGCGATGGCCAGAAGCTTGGGTGGCAGCTGGGACTACTCGCGATATAACATTCTTAGAACTGTTCCCGATAATGGCGGCTTTCCACATTTGGGGACGCGAGTTGGCGGACAGGGCGATTATTTTTCATTCCGATAATATGGCGGTAGTGCACGCCATAAATGGCCTGTCCGCGCACACAATCCCTACCATTAATCTGATTCGGGAGATAGTTCTGCAGTGTTTGGTACATAATGTGGCCATAAAAGCAAAACACATTGCGGGTAAGGAGAATGTACTAGCTGACGCTCTCTCTCGTTTCAAGTTCGCCGACTTCAGATCCCGGGCTCCCGGTGCGGAACCGTTCCAGACCCCGATCCCAGACAGTGTATGGAGTTTTGGACCGCGGACGCCTAGGAATTGATTCTGCAATCCTTGTCAGATGCCACGCGGAGGAGGTACATGGCGGCATTGCGGTCCTATATTAAGCAGCTCACAGAGATCGGACGCGCTGATTTCTTCACGTCCTCAGCGGTAGTGCAATTTGTCATGGCATCACGCAAACAGGGGCTCAGTAGAACACACGTACTAGTCACTCTAGCTAGCATCACATTCTTTACCAAAGCGATGGGAATAGCTAACCCAACAAAGCATTTCGCAATAACCCAGATGATGAGAGGTTGGCACAGGACAGCAGGGAAGACAGCCGATAGAAGGCAACCAATTCTACATCATCAACTGGTCAGTCTTTTTGCTGCTTTAGAGGCGATTTGCGCCAGTGCCTCGGAGGTCCGCTTGTTCAGATGTGCTTTTGCGCTGGCTTTCCATGGTGCCTTGCGCGTCAGCGAGGTAGTAGCTAGATCAAAAAACTGTCTCCTTGCTGTCCCGAATGGAAAGGAAATTCCCCTTTCCTTCCCTTCCTTTAACTTTTCTTTTCTCTCTGCCCCTCCCCTCCCCTTCCCTGCTTTAACCCTTTGCCTGCCTATCTCTACCTTTCTATCCTCACTGCACCCTCCTCCCGCCTCCCCCCTCCCTCCCCCACGTCGCAGGCCATCGGCCCGGTTGTGCCCAGCCTCCCTTTAGGAGGTGTGGCTGGGTTCTTTCTCCATTTCAGAAAAAGAAGGGCATGTCTATGACACTTGAGATGCATGTCAGGCATTAGACTTGTTCCCGGGGACTTCCAGGGTGCTGATATGCACTGTGGGTGGGCTGTGGCAGCTAGAACATGGGATTGATACCATGCACTATCTGTAAGGACTGCCGTTAGCACAGCTGCATTCACCATGATGTTAGTAAGTGGAACTGCATTATCTAAGGTCCAGTATTGCATGAATGACCCCACTACAGTGGACCACCTACACCTCCCACCCTATCCCACCTCAATCACAGGCTCCCAACACCCTTATCCCCTGGACCACAGGCTTCTGGTGCTCCCCACGCTAGATCACAGGTTCCCAACACCCCACCCTCAGGAACCCCATATTCTATAATTTGCGGTATATCAAGCAAATAAATCCAATCAAATCAAAATCATCCAAGGCTCCTACATGGTGGCACAGTGGCCGAGGCAACAGCAGTCTCTTCTGCTCCTACCCTATGTGGCTCTGGCTGTCAGAATAAAACAAAGTGAAAACATCTAGCAGTGTTTACATATTTTATGGCAAAATATATTTGTATATATATTAGGGCTGTACATTTAATATGTTAATAATGCGATTAACACATTGAGAGGGTCTTTTACTAAGGCGTGCTCATGTTTTTGACGCGCTAAATGTTAGAGTTGCCTATGCATTCCTATAGGCGTCTCTAACATTTAGCACGCTCACAATTTTAGCGCACTAAAAACGTGCTCGCGCCTTAGTAAAAGATGTCCTAAATGTATAACTCCCATTAAAATTTTTAACGCATTAATGCCATCATCATCCGTCCCCACTAGCCGGCAGCTCTTCTTACCTCTCCTGACGGCACTCCAGCGGCTCCCCTCTCCTCTGCACACTCCTTCTCCCTCGCTGCTGTGGTGAAAACAGTGCTGCTTCTCACCTGGCCTT
Source organism: Microcaecilia unicolor (assembly GCF_901765095.1). NCBI lineage: Eukaryota > Metazoa > Chordata > Amphibia > Gymnophiona > Siphonopidae > Microcaecilia > Microcaecilia unicolor. Next base: position 475,977,902 of record NC_044033.1, on the reverse strand, counting down.
AAGCATCTCTCTGTAACAGGAAGGTCCTCCTCAGTTTAGTGAAACATGGTGCGAATATATGCGCCTAAGTTAGGCAGATATCCTCTTTCTTCTATACCAACTTGTATAAATGCTAGGAACACCCCCATTCTGCCCACCACCCTTCCATTTCTGCACCCCCTTTTTTTAAATACACATAAAAATTAGGCACAAATCCCTAAATTTACGTGTATAATTTTTAATTAAATCTAATTAGTGCCAATAATTGCTTGTTAAAAAGCCAGTTATTTGCACTAATTAGCTCGTTATTCAGTTAAATTGCAGTCGCAAATTGGACACATGCCTAATTATAGAATTAGGAGGAAAGTGTCATAAGGCTCAGTGCTGTCTATATTTTTGAGATGGTTGAATGTGCCTATTAATATTCTTTACATCTCTCCACTCCTTTATTGAATAAATATTTAAGACCAGAGTCTCTTAGTGCAGACCCTATATCATTTTGATAGCCCTGTTTAAGTCTGCGGCAACCAGTGATTGAGATGACCGTCACTTAAGAACCTCAAATAATCTCATTCATCTACATCATTGTATATTTATCTGTTCACGTAAAGAGAGAGTTCCCCTTGCTTCCTGAGGTGGTGTATAGTACTTTTTAGTACAGTCAGTGTGTCATAAAGCCACTTTGTAGCAGACACATATTTATTCTCATTTTATAGGCCTTCTGTCAGCTGTGCAAGTTTTTTGCATTTGCTTTTATTCTTCTTCTCTTATGAATTATCAAGGGTGACAGAAAACCAAAAGAGAAATAGAGGCATTATCAAAGCTGAAATGATGAGTCGCTTCAAATGTTTCTGTCTTCTCTCTCTCTCTCTCTCAAATATTTGTTAGAGTTCATACACATGACATATACTAGTTGGAATTATCAAAGCTGTGTTCCAGTACTCTGAATTTATTGATGAAATTATTCTAATGTTTTCAGCGGGAAAAGCACTAGGGAGCAAGACACACAGATATAGTTTGGCTTCTTATTTTGGGGAGAGGGGGAAGAGATGAGCAAGGTCAGATTGATGGAGGGAAGAGAATTCAAGCTTTCTTTTCCCTAATCCCCTGCTCAGATTCACGTGCATTAATGAGGTGACACTTTTGCTCCTCAAAATCACTTATACACACACTCTCTCTCAGTCTCACACTCGTGCTCTCTTCTACTTATAACTATGCATGTTAAATTTGCCCCTGGGGTATGTGTCTCTTCCAGGTGCTCCTGGGGATGAGGTAGAAGGGGGAGCAGGTAAGTTGGTTTTGTTGTGTGTGCATAGGCAACTGATGACTCACTTGTTGGGGTGACGGAAGCAGAGGTGTGGGGCTAGGCCGTACAGATTTATTCTACTATTTGGATCCTACCTGTGGAACTACTGTCTACTTCAGGGGTTCTCAACCTAGTCCTCGGGTCACATATAGACAGGCAGGTTTTCAGGATATCCATAATGAATATACATTGACAATAAATCTATTTTTGCCTTATTTGAGCCCCTCTCACAGTTTTTGGATTTTTATTTGCAACAAGCTGCCTTGGAGATACCGTCATACATTACAGATTCCTCGGATTTGTTGTTATTTTTGGAAGAATTGCAGTTATGTCAACAATATCAAATGACAGTGACCCTGGATGTCACTTCTCTTTACACTAACATCCCTCTGAATTCTGCCTTATCACTGATTGAGCGTACCCTGAATTCAAGATCCATTTCAGGGAAGATGGTTGAATTATTACAACAATTAGCACAATCGGTGATTAAAAAGAATTACTTTTAATTTCAGAGAATGTTCTATGGTCAGATTAAGGGAGTAGCCATGGGGGCCACAGTAGCACCCATGGTTGCTTGCCTTTATGTGGCAGAATTTGAGGCTGTTTGTTTATACCTACAAGCAAAGGTCATCTATTTGTGCCTGGAATTTTTCATTGACAACATCTTATTGCTTTGGGTGGGTGAAAGAGATGATTTGAATGTTTTTTTTTGGACTATTTGAACCAGTGTGACACCAATATTCAGTTTACTGCTGATATAGGGGGATCAAGAGTGGAGTTTTTGGATATCTCTGTTGAGCTAAACCATTCTGGGATATCTACAAGCTCATACAGGAAGCTACTGACTGCAACATGGTGTTACATTACACGAGTCATCATCCCCAGAAATTAAGAAATAGCATTCCCATTGGGCGGTTCATGCACTTGAAACGCTTATGCACCGAGGTTCAGCAGTATAGCTATCAAGCGTGTGAAGCAGGTGGGTGGGGCCAGAGATTGGACTCTGTGACACCTCTGTCCAAAAGTGTTCTGCTGCCCTGTCATCAGATATATTTGCATAAGTTTGGGAAGAAGAACCAGGTTAGTTTGTTTTGGGAGAGGAGGGTTTACCAAGAACGAACATAGTTTTGTGGTCTTTTTTTAGGACAATTTTGCAATTTTCATGAAGTTCCAGACTAGGATTCCTCATAGCATTCAGGATGTAAAGGTAGTTCGGATGCAGCAAAACATGGCCTCTGTCCCTTAAGCACCGTGGGTATTAGCCATAAATGGGCCAAAGCTCAAGAATTGAAACCTGCTTGCCAGGGAAGTGCAGGGCTTGCTGAAACTAGTAAGTGAGGAGTTGTCCACTTGGCCAGACAGTAGGGTTGTGATTAACAGGAATTTCTCTCCAATTTTGTTTCTATGAGCCATTAGGGAAAAGGAATGAGACTTGTTATACTGCCTTTCTGTGGTTTTTTGCAACTACATTCAAAGTGGTTTACATAGTATATACAGGTACTTATTTATATCTGGGGCAATGGAGGATTAAGTGACTTGCCCATAGTCACAACAAGGAGCTGCAGTGGGAATTGAACCCAGTTCCCCAGGATCAAAGTCCGCCTCACTAACCACTAAGCTACTCCTCCACTCCAATTAGAATTCTGCCTGTACTAAATAATTTCATATTGTGTATATTATTACATTGTTTCCATTTATCAATATTTGTTACTTATGAGCCACATTAAACTCAATCTTGTTTGGGATAATGTGGGATACAAATATATAAGTTTCTTACGAGTTCATAAGAACAGCCATACTGGTTCAGACCAAAGGTCCATCTAGCCCAGTATCCTGCTTCCAACAGTGGTCAATCCATATCACAAGTACCTGGCAGAAACCCAATTAGTAGCAAGACTCCATACTACTAATCCCGGGGCAAGCAGTGGCTTCCCCCATGTCCATCTCAATAACAGACTATGGACTTTTCCTCCAGGAATGTGTCCAAACCCTTTTTAAACCCAGATACGCTAACCATTGTTACCACATCCTCTAGCAACGAGTTCCAGAGCTAAACTGTTCTTTGAGTGAAAAAATATTTCTTCCTATTTATTTTAAAAGTATTTCCATGTAATTTCATTGAGTGAAAAATTGGTTCGTTATTACTCGTTCTACACGTGGAAGCAGCTGCAGGGAGTTCAAATTTATTCTTATGAATTAAACATTTCAATAGAAACCCAATCTGACATTTTTCAAAGGCATCATATAAATGGTATATTCACCATATAGCAGTTTAAAAATAATACAAAAAATACAATCTTGAAATCAACTCAAGCATGTAAAGGCAGCAAATGCAAAACCCTCAAGAGTGGAGCTACTTTACCAAACTTTGATTTCCCCAAAATTATGCTGGTTACCATGTTTTACAAAAATTGTAGTCTGATCAAAAGAGTGTTAGAATTGCCTAAGGGGCTAGATTATATATATGGCACCTGAAAAATCCGCACAGAAAAAAAATATGCCTAGGTATATTCTTTATAGTACACCTACATTTTATTGAAATCACTCTCCTCTCACCTACCCACACCCATCCTGTTAGACTATCAATGAAATAAATGCTTTGATGTACCCATGCATACCTCCTACTCACCCCCACCTTGCTAGACTGTCATTGAAATGCTTTGATGCTTCACTTATATATACTATCAACTAACACATTTGCTTATTTCCGATCTGACGAAGAAGGGCAACCTTTGAAAGCTAATCAAGAAATGTATTAAGTTATGTCCAATAAAAAAGGTATCATCTTATTTTCTTTTCCATGTTTTATTTTGTTTGATTTCTATTGATAAACATTGAATAGGCTTAAATTTCTGTGCAGTATATAGAATTACGCAGGGCGCCACTCCACATGACCAAATTTGGTCACGTCCATTTAGGCCATTTTTTACTTGGCATAAATTCTAATGCCTAAATTAGGCACAGAGTGGGTGTATTCTATAATAATGCACATAGATTTTACAAACACCCATACCCCACCCATGGTCATGCCCCCTTTTCAACTATGCGACTTAGAATTTACACTGAGCACATTACAGAATACACTTAGCGAGTTGTGCTCGTAAATCTTAATTCCAATTAATTCTGATAATTGCTTGTTAACATCCAATTAACAGCACTGATTAACTATTTAAACAATTCAGTTATATGCATTGTTAAACAATACGCTTCAATTTCCATGCAGGAATTAATGTACAATATATAGAATTTCAGGGTAAGTAAATAGAATTATAATAATCCAGACCTGATAAAATGCATGGTCAATTCTTGCAAATCATTGATAGAAAAAGAAAGCCCTAATTTGATGCAGAGAATGCAGTTTACCAAACAGTGAAAATATGGCATGAAGAACCTGAGACTGGAATCTATTCAGTCATCCAAACTACAAACAATAGATTGAAGAAAAATAGTACTACCATTCGCTACAAGATTCACAAAAGACAGGGACTGTTACATTCTGTTACACTCCTCCAGAGGTGCAGCCTGCTTGCGCAGGGTATGGGCATTCAAGGATGCGGTGTCCATCTCCTCTGATGGGGGCAGCCATCTTGGAACAGCTGCACATGTTTGAGCCTAATTCCTACACTATTTAAAGCCCTGCCACCAGTCCTTCCATGCTTCGGCTTCTAGTGCTTAGAGGTCGTGGTCTACGTCTGTGGTCTACAGCCGGATATCATTGTTCCTGTGATTCTGTGTACCAGACCCTGGATTGTTGCCTGACTACGCGCTGTGTTGCTGCCTGCCTAGACCTCGGACTGTTTCTCTGACTATTCGCTGCACTGCTGATTCCTTTACTCCTGGACGGTGCCTGCTGTCCCTGCCTGTCGGGTCAGTGGCCTTGCAACCCCGCTGCTTCCGGAAGTCCTGGTGGCCGCCTGCACCTGGGGGCTCAACTCCTGGGGAACGGCGGTCGCTTCCCAGGTGAAGCTAGGGGTTGTCTGGCTGCCTGACCTAGTGCGGTGTCACTCCATCTTCGCTGTGCTCAGTCGGGGCACAAGGGCTCACATTCCCAGACATAACACGCACCCACAGAATAATTTTTTTTCAGGGTTCAACTTCAATAGATGTTGATTCATCCAAGCCACAGTTCTCTTTAAACAGATATTTATAAAATGTAATGTCTTTAATCATTGAGGAAGAGATTGGGAACAAAATTTGAACATCATCTGCAAAGATAAAATAAATCAGTCCCAAGTCTTGAAGTCTTGGGACCAAGTCATGACCAACTCTTGAAGAACCTTTCCCAAGGAGCTGAAAAAATATTGAAAAGAACTGGGGAAAGTGAGAAGTATTGTACTACTTCACAGCCTGAAGACTAGGAGAAGTAATTTTATTATTCATCTTCACTGAATAATGGCAATTGTTTTTTTAGAAAATACAAAAACCAAAGTCATACTTGTCCTGATATTCCAATCTGATCTAATTTCTGCAATAAGTCATGGTTGACTAAGTTGAAAACCAATGACAAATCTAATTGCATCAGAAAGATTGGAATACCCTTGTCTACTGACATTCTAAGTTCTGATAGAAGAGCTAGCAAACAAGTTTTGACGCTGTAATTCATATAAAAATATGATTGCATAGGATCTAATATCTCAAACTTATCTAAATAAGTTTGAAATTGCATGGCAACTAAAGATTCTGAAGCTTTAGCTGAATATGGAATGCTTGCTCTTGGCCTATCATTTTCCCAAGTATATTTTATTAATTTATTTATAACATTTATACCCCGCTTTTTGCCACTGAAAGCAGCCCCAAAGCGGTTTACAATGAACTGAGAAAACAATTACAATGACAGGAGAGGAGGTAGAGGAACAGAGGAAGAAGGGAAGGGAAGAGAGTCTAAAATGGGCTGTGGAAAGCCAGGCGTTGAGATGTAAAAGTGGCTGGAACAGCTCCCAACATATATTCACACATATGCATTTAAATGCTAGTATTCTAGATATTTATATGCATAAATGCAGGTGCCTGGATTATAGAATTGCCTTATTTATGTCCCCTTAGTTTACTCGTAACATGTAAGGGAAGGAGACTTCACATGAGCCACTTCAAGATAGTGGAAATAAGACTGTCCCTCACCTGAGAAGGACTTATGTTTCCCAATATTCCAGAGGGATCATGTTGAGTAACAGTGAGTTCCTAGAGGTTTGTGGAGGAAAAATCCTGACCAAGTTGAGCTGCAGGTGGGTGGTGAATATGCCCTCACTCATGAAACTTGCTTGCATACACACATCACTTCCTCTGTCCTCTCACTGTTCACCTTCCCTACACACCTAACATCTCTCTGCTCACACAATATTTTTCTCCCACTTCTCACCTTCATTCATTCATGGTCTCTCTCTCTCTCTCTCTCTCTCTCTCTCTCTCTCTCTCTCTCTCTCTCTCTCTCTCTCTCTCTCTACCCAGGCACACAATAGACATATTGTTCTTCCCCATACTCTTGATCTTCCCTTCTTGCATTCAATCTCTGAATGACTCCCCCCTCCCCTTCTGAGATTAGTCCCTCGTTGTCTGATTCACACAGTCTCTTCCATTTTTCTTTCTGTGCCCCACCACCACTCACTAACTCTTTTGCTCTCTCTCCTCTTCACAACACTCTCTTGTACTCTCTCCTTCACACACAATTTTTCACTTTCTCCTATCTGCACTTCCCCGTTGCTACTGCAGAAATTAGAGGAAGTATTGTTTCACCTATGAATATTGATTGGTCCTGGCAAGTAGATTGAACATGCAGGGAATTCTGTAGCAAGCAGAAAATTTCCTCTGGGTTTCTCTTTGAGTCTCCTTCCGAGTACCTGCCCTGATCTCAGTCTAGTCAATGCTACATGGTTCAGCTTCTATCTTCCATCCTAGGGCTTACTCTTCTTAAGGTGCTTATTCAAGGCATCTATGTATGTGTGCATGGAAGCGCACTGGCTCCCTATTCGTTTCCGCATACAGTTCAAACTCCTCTTACTGACTTACAAGTGCTTTCACTCTACAGCTCCTCAGTACCTCTTCACTCTTATCACTCCCTACACTCCTCCCCAGGAACTCTGTTCACTTGGTAAATCTCTCTTATCTGCACCCTTCTCCTGCACCACTAACTCCAGACTCTGTTCCTTTTATCTTGCTGCTCCATATGCCTGGAATAGACTTCCTGAGCCAGTATGACAAGCATAGGCGTAGTTTGACTGTTTCATTTGGGGGGGCAAAGGATGGGGCGGAGCATATTAGCATATTCATTTGCATATATACATATGCAAATGAATATGCTAATATGGAGGAAGGAAGGAAGGGGAAAAAAGCTGCCTTTTTTTGGGAATAACCATAATGAATATGTATGAGATATCAAGCCAGCTCTTTCTCCCTTCCTTCTTTCCTTCTTCCACTCCAGTAGTATTTCCCCACCCCTTTTCCCATACCATGCCAGTGTTGACCTTAGAAATGCATAAGCTCTATATGTAGATCCTTCAAGAAGTAGTGTGTCATGATTTAGGCTCTACACCCTTTCTGATGTTTTGGTGCCACCTCAGTAAAGCCAACACACAATCTCTCCACTGCAACACACTATACATAAACTTGTGCAAAAACACACTCATAACCTTACTAAACCATAACAGCACTAATTCCAAGGACAGGACGAGCTGCAACCTTATGCATGAAAAGGCAGAACTGTAATTACACCAGGCTCTAAAACACCAATACACTACCTCGTGAAAAACACATGACACAACAGACATGACACAAGGAACTAGAAAGCAAAAAATATGAAGGCAAAATACTGAACTGGAAAGTTAACTCAAGAAGTCAGACTCAGCATGCAGCAATACCAGAAAAATTGAAACTTACATGCAAAATTTCACAGAAAGCTGACATATTCCAATTAATAAATTCTGAATAAAATACTTTTTTCTACCTTTGTTGTCTGATCATTTAGTTTTTCTATTCGCTTTGGTCCCAGTGTCTTTTGTTTTATGCAGTGTCTTCTTTCCATTTGATATTCCATTTAATAGATTCAAAATAAAATACTTTTTTGTACCTTTGTTGTCTGGACATTTTACTGTTCAATCATGCTGGTTCCAGTTTCCTCTTTTCCTGTCTTTCTGCTAATTCTCCTTCAACTGCTTGCTGTCCATTTGTCTTTTCTCTTCTCTCCTGTCTTATTCCATTCCTTCACTACACCTACCTTTGACACATTATTTCTTTTTTAGCTCTTTCCTCTCTGTTTTGTTTCTTTACTGCCTCTCTGATCACTTAAATTTCACCCTCGTCCTCATCCTTCTCCTTTTTAGTTTTCAGCTATCAAATTCCATTTCTTTCTCTCACCCACTAGCTGCCCCATTCCTCTTCTCAGTCCTTCCTCCAACCTTTCATTTCCTTTCATCTTTAATCAACTCTCCCTTACCACATTTCTGCCCCCCCCCCCCCATCACTATCATCCTCTCATTTGTTTCCTTCCCACCTCCCCTTTGGCCTCTCCCAAATAGTTCCACCATTTGCAGCATCTTCCTCCCTCCAACCTTCTAGCCCAGCACACCTGCTCCCTTTCTCCCATTGTAACCTAATATCTCCCTGTCCCTTCCACACACACACCCACACCCCAGCATCTTCCAGCCCCCACTTCCCTGTGGTCCAGCATTTCTTCCTCTCTCTCTTCCCTCCCTCCAATTGTCCAGCATTTCTCCCTCACTCCCTTCTGTCCCTGGATCCACAATCTCCCTCTTTTTCTCTTTCCCCTCTAGTGTATATCTATCCCTCCTTCTCATCCATCCCCATGTACAACCTCTCTTCCCTCCTTCTTCTCTCTCACTGCCCACATCACTCTCAGTATCTCCCTTCCTTGCACCCTGGGCCCAACATCTATCTCTTTCGTTCTCTTCCTTCCCCTTTTAGCATCTCTCCCATCCCCATACAGCATCTCTCTCTGTCTCCCTTCCTCCCTCCCAATTCCATGTTCCAATATTTCCCCTTTTCTCTTGCTGTCCCTCCCTCCTCCTCCACATCCAGTATTATTTCTCCCTCTCTCTCCCCCATGCATCTCCCCCCACCAACATTCCCCACCTCTCTCGCTCACCTCTACCTAGCATTACCCCATCACCTCAACAGTGCTCCTGTGACTGTCTCTCCCTGTCTCCCTGCCACCAGCCAGCATGCTGCCTCGCTCTTCCCCGCCGGCACTGCCTCGGTCTCTGACTCCCTGCAGCATTTTTGTCTTCACCCGTCCTGTACCCGTCGCCGTCAGCGCTGCCATTCATTCTCACAGACAGCCTCACTCCCACTCCCCTTTGCCGCGTCCTCCGGCTCTCTCTGATGCACTTCCTGTTTAACAGGAAGTGCATCAGAGAGAGCCGGTCGGAGGAGTGGACGCGGCAAAGGGGAGTGGGAACGAGGCTGCCTGTGAGAATGAATGGCAGCGCTGACGGCGATGGGTACATGACGGGTGAAGACAAAAATGCTGCAGGGAGTCAGAGATCGAGGCAGCGCCGGCGGGGAAGACACAATTAAGCCCCGCCAGTTCGCCGGTGCGACTCATTTGGGGGGGCAATGCCCCCCCTCGCCCCCCCAATCTACGCCCATGATGACAAGCAACATCTCTGTCCGTCTTCAAATCTAGGCTAAAAGCCTAACCCTTACTCACTTGTTCAGTACCCATATTTTATCATTCCCACCTTAGTAATTCCATTATCTCTTATTTGTCATGTTTGTCTGTCCTAATTAGATTGTAAGCTCTGTCGAGGAGGGGCTGTCTCTTCTTGTTCAAGTGTACAGCGCTGCATGCGTCTAGGAGCACTATAGAAATGATAAGTAGTAATAGTAAGTGTATGGTGCAAGGTGTCTGGGTATCTGGTATAAGTGATTGTGTGAGGGGGAGTAAAGATGAGACTGCATGTGGCACACTCCATCCCTCTTTGCATCGTATCCAAATTTTCAATGCTCTCCCTCTCACCCCTTTTATTCTTTCCTCTCTTCCTTCTTATTCCCCTGCTCCTATTCCCCCTTTCTTCTTTATTACTCCCCACATACCCTTCTCTTTCCTGTTCTGAGCTTCAACAGTTCTCACCTTTTTGTGACAGAGCACAGGAAATTCTTCCAGCTCTGCTTCTCTAGACGGTGATTGATTCTGAGAAGTCAAGAGAGTCTCAGGTTTTCCCTTACTTATTTTTGTTGTGGAGTGCTACTTCTGTAAGAGGCCTACTAAAGAGACGAACTTTTCCCTTCTTACCTTGATCATGGGCCAAATCAGCTGTTTAGTCTGAAGTGGGGGAAAAAGGGTCTAGAATAGCAGTAGCAGACAGAGGTCAGCCAGGACATCAGTGACAGCAGATTCAGGATTTAGTTCATGACTTTCAGCAGTATTAGATTCAGTGGCAGTGATAGAAAAAAAAAACCAGAAGCTCCAATACGCTGTACCAGCTGACAGCCTGATCAGCTGTTCTACAGAAGCTGAAGAGGGTGAACAGTTATTACAGTGGGATGCTGCACCCTGAACCAGTAACTGGAGCTGCAGTGGTGATCAAAGTAAAGTTGTTTCTGAAACCTGGAAGTGTGGTGCTGAGGGAAGGAACCTAAACGAGAGAAGACTCAGCTGGCATGCAAGCTCAGCTCTCAGGAACCACCATGACATTACTCATCTATCTGCAGTGTTTCTACTACTGCTACTTCTGTAATAGATTTTGGAACCAGCCCCTTACAGCTGTGTGTTGGGAGGGGGCGTTGCTCCCCATATTACATCCAATTTTCCCCCACTGCACTCATCCTAGAAGAATCCATCATAGAATTATGTATCTTTACTGTTGACACAATAAGATAATAGCAGTCACTGCAATGACTGTAAATGCTGTCCTGAAAATTATCCTTCAATTTCATCCTATTACCATAGGTTTCATAAATGCAGAAATCTGTTATGAAAGTGAGATCATATGAAGTAGGAGGAATAAGTACAGTATACCACTAAATAGAATATCATACAATAAAAACTCATATGGATGCTTTTCAAATTGCTGAGAGCATAAGATGCCATAGGCCTTGGACCATCTGGAGGTGGCTGTTTAGTGCTCACATCCTCCAATGGTACAGTTTTGCCACCGTTCAGCTGTAGCAATGTGTTGCAAGAGCAAGTGAAAACACTTGGGGGCAAAATGCATTTCTAATGATGCTCCTAATGACGATGTTCTATTTTCTGATACTTCTATGTCCAAATGAATTATCAGAGAGAACGTTTGGCCACAGGGACACATCATAAAATATAATCTTAAGGTGAAAGCGGCTGCTTCATGCATTTGAATGAAATTGGCTGTGGGCATTTATGTTCAAGGAGCTCCTTTCCTAGATGTCTGTAATTATATTCGAGAAATACAGACGTGACACCTCTCATAGAAGTGTTCCTGAAAACCAACTTTGATTATGATTTAAATATAGCTCTACCTGCTGGAAATGGGAATCTCAAGAAAATCTGGGCACCGAAGTCTATTTTCTTGGCTTACAAATAGCTTTTTATGCATACCGAAGACAATTTTCAGACCCAGGTGAATTCATTTGTGTAAAAGCTGGCCCCCTTGGTCAGCTGTAAGTATATGCGGGTTTCTATAACGCACATAATTTCAGCTTGGAAGAGAGAAGACGAGGAGAGGGCAGGTTAGGAGACCAGCATGCATTTGAGAGGAGAGATGCAAGTTACTGCAGCATGAAGAGTGCACTTTTACAGAGTTGTTCATTATTTTAGGGGGGGGGTATTCCCTTACAGATTGATACAAGAATGGCTAGACATACCCCTGAAGTGTTAAAAAAACGGAAAGCACATTTTTGGGTGCTGAGCCAAAAGAGAAAATGTAAAGATTTTATTTTCATGACAGCTAAGCCAATGTGTTAAAAAGGGTGGGATGTCCACCTTGAATTTTGAAAGCAGGATCAAAAGGCTTATAAATAAAGGCTGATAGTGGAGAACGCAGAAGAGCAGGATATTGTGTCTCTTCTCTGGACAACAGTCTGCCCAACAAGATAAGCTCATTGTACATGGTATGTGATACTTTATATGTATACCTGAGTTTGATTTCTCCTTGCCATTCTCAGGGAACAGACCATAGAAGTCTGCCCAGCACTGTTCTTGTACTAAAAGTTATGAAGCTAACGTCAAAGCCCCTTAAAATTTACACTCAACCCCATCCATAACTATTCAGTCACGATCAGGGCGTAGACTGTGGAAGTCTGCCCAGCACTGGTTTTGCTTCACTAGGGTGCACTACCATTTTTAGCGCATGCTAAAATTTATCATGTGTTAATGCTAGAGACATTGAAATGTTCCTATGGGTGTCTCTAGCATTAGTGCATGCTAATTTTTAGTGTGTGCTAAAAACAGTAGCGTGCCTATACTGTGGCTTAGTAAACAGGGCCCAAAGTACTTAATATTTTTTTTCTTCTTACAGTTTGTTACAATAAAAATGCAAAATCAAGAGGTATTAAGTGTTGAAATTCAGTAGTTATTCATTATCATCTTTTTTCACTCTGAATTATATGATGTAAGGTCATTCTTTAATCCTAGCCCAACAAAACTGTGAACACTATAAAAATTAAACAGTGATAATAAGTTATTATCATTCTGTGATTATAATTTGCAGTAGTCTCATAAGAAACAAGCTTATGCTGTGGCTATAAAGATAGACTTTACAGTGACTAATTGATGGTATTACTGTTGGAAGCCAAATTAGTTCTAGATTCTAAGTAAATTGCAGTCTAAAGATGTTTGTGATACTATTTTTTTTATTTTTGTTACATTCTATAGCGCTACAAGGCGTACGCAGCGCTGCACAAACATAGAAGAAAGACAGTCCCTGCTCAAAGATTGTAAGCTCTTTGAGCAGGGACTTTCTTTCTTCTATGTTTGTGCAGCGCTGCGTACGTCTTGTAGCGCTATAGAAATGCTAAATAGCAGTAGTAGTAGTAGTAGAAAAGTGCAGGGTACAAATGTAACAAAAATAAAAAAAATAGTATCACAAACATCTTTAGACTGCAATTTACTTAGAATCTAGAACTAATTTGGGGGGGGTCTGAGTGCAATATGCTTGCAGTCAATGATACCAATGGCTGAGGAGAAGCAGTCTATGGTATGGAACTGAGCCATCTTGTTCTGGAGGGCCTGAGCAGTAGTGGGGAAGGAAATTTAGTCTGAGGTGTGGGTGAGGAAGTAATCGAGAAACTGGGTAAAGCGGTTGGAGATGGCGGGCTAGGTGAGGCCTGCATTGGCTGCTAGCAATGACTGAAAAGTGTCAGTGGCAAGAAAGGTGAGAGATTCAGGATCTTACGGTGTCCTGGCCTGGAGGAGGGGTTGTAGCTAGTCACAGAGGTGCTGTACAGCAGCCCTATCAAAGCAGTACCCAGTAAAGCATTCCTATTCAGTGAGGTCCATGAAGCAGGTCCTGGGCCTAAATACTCTGGGATAGGGGTATCTACTCCTGGGCCTTCCTTCCAAACTCTCATCCACATCCAGCAAAGCTTTAGCCACCAAAGCATTCAGCGCATTGATGACTGACGTGCAGATGTCTCACTACCACAGGTACAGCGCACTAAGGGGTATGTTTACTAAGGTGCGTTAACATTTTTAACGCGCCTATAAATTTAAGGTGTGTTAAACACTAACGCGCCTAAACATTTCTAAGGGTGTGTTAGCGTTTAACGCACGTACACCATTTACGTGTGTTAAAAATGCTAATACGCCCATAGTGCCGCTTGGTAAACCTAGCCCTTAGCCCAGTAACACCACTGTCCACTCCTCCATCTACTGCACCTAGTGAGACTCAGCACCAGCACCCACTCTCCCGGCACTAGCAAACAGTCCTCACACAAACAGCAACAACGCAAAGCACAGTTAGTAATATGTAATTTATCCTTAAAATCGAGCATGGTACCAGAAGAATGGAGGGTGGCCAATGTAACACCAATTTTTTAAAAAGGTTCCAGAGAAGATCTGGGAAGTTATAGACCAGTGAGTCTGATGTCAGTGCTGGGCAAAATGGTAGAGGACTATTATAAAGAGCAAAATTACAGAGCATATTCAAAAGCATGGAATAATGAGACAAAGCCAACATCGATTTAGTGAAGGGAAATCTTGCCTCACCAATCTACTACATTTCTTTGAAGGGGTAAACAAACATATGGATAAAGGTGAGCCAGTTGATTTGTGTATCTGGATTTTCAGAAGACGTTTGACAAAGTACCTCATGAAAGACTCCAAAGGAAATAAGAGAGGCATGGGATAGGAGGTAGTGTTCTATTGTGGATTAAAAACTGGTTAAAAGATAGAAAACAGAGAGTAGGGTTAAATAGTCAGTATTCTCAATGGAGAAGGGTAGTTACTGGGGTTCCCCAGGGGTCTGTGCTGGGACTGCTGCTTTTTAACATATTTATAAATGACCTAGAGATGGGAGTAACTAGTAAGGTAATTAAATTTGCTGACGACACAAAGTTATTCAAAGTCATTAAATTGTAGGAGGATTGTGAAAAATTACAAGAGGATCTTATGAGACTGGGAGACTGGGCATCTAAATGGCAGATGACGTTTAATGTGAGCAAGTGCAAAATGATGAATGTGGGAAAGAGGAACCCGAACTATAGTTACATAATGCAAGGTTCCATGTTAGGAGTCACCGACCATGAAAGGGATCTAGGTGTTGTCGTTGATGATATGCTGAAACCCTCTGCTCAGTGTGCTGCTGCAGCTAAGAAAGCAAATAGAATGTTAGGTATTATTAGGAAAGGAATGGAAAACAAAAATGAGGACGTTATGATGCCTTTGTATCGCTCCATGGAGCAACCGCACCTCGAATATTGTGTTCAATTCTGGTCGCCGCATCTCAAAAATGATATAGTAGAATTACAAAAGGTGCAGCGAGAGCAACGAAAATGATAAAGGGGATGGGACGACTTCCCTCTGAGGAAAGGCTAAATTGGCTAGGGCCTTCAGCTTGAAGCAAAGACAGCTGAGGGGAGATATGATAGAGGTCTATAAAATAATGAATGGAATGGAACGGGTCGACATGAAGCGTCTGTTTACTCTTTCCAAAAATACTAGGACTAGGGGGCATGTGATGAAGCTATAAGTAGTAAATTTAAAACAAATCAGTTGCATATTCATTAAGGATATCCCCAAATCCTGACCTATTTGTGGCCCTCAACAGCCTTGAATAAATATCATTGCGGTGGATGATGGCTGTACATTTTCCTACTCAGCTACCAAACTTTGCTTCTGCACGAAGCAGTTTTTAGACTTGTCTTCAGTAATTCTGTGTGCAATAGCAACTGATTTTGCATGATATGTACATCTGAAACTAAACATAAGATTCAATTTAGATCCCTGAATATTTTCACATTATCGGCCAATTTCCAATTTACTATTTATTTTGAAGTGTTCTGAAAAGGTGGTTCTAGGTCAATTACTAGATTTTTTTTTTTTTTAAATAAAGCCAATGTGATTCATCCAAGGCAGTCTGGTTTCTGTACTGGGCACAGCACAGAATCTGTACATGTGGCTTTGGTAAGGCTAATCTAGCAGTGTTGCTAGACCTTAGTTCAGCTTTTGATTAATAGATCATTCAGTGTTAATTTCTCACCTTAGAGAACTGGTATTAGGGGGAGAGAGAGGAATTGTTCTTCAGTGATTTTGTTCCTTTTTGGAAAAATTGTTTTTTCTGTGTGGATTGGAATTCGGAACTGTTATTCCTTCTAACCCTTTTGTGTGGGGTACCTCAAGGGTCAATTCTATCTCCCATGCTTTTTCATCTAATTACATCATTACTTGCTATTCTAGTAAGTAATTTTGGAGTGACAGGACAATTTTGTGCTGACAGCTTATTGCATACACTAACCCTGATTCTCCTGATCTATCTGGCTTACATTCATCCCTAGATGCAGTAGTCCAATGGCTCTCTTAGTCTAGGCTCAAACTTAATGTGGGTAAGTCAGAATCAATTTGGTTCCCCCAGGTATATTGGGATGTTGTTTTTCATGTCAAGGAAATCTGCCCTTTCATTTGATCATCAAACTAGTTGTAAGATTTTCTTTTTTTTGCTTCATATAAGATTGTTTCAGTCCATCATTTCCTGGAGGTTAGGGATGTTCAACTCAGAGAACGTGTCGATCTTTTATCAACTGGACTACTGTAATGCCATTTATAATGGGCTAAGAACACCTGCATTTTAGAGACTACAACTCGTACAGAACACAGCCGTGAAGTTGTTAAAGAGTGCGTGTATGTTCGATCATGTAAACCCTGCCTCCTCCATCTAGGATTTATTCGGAGACTACATATTGTTCTTCTTTTGTTTATTCAGTGCAGTTCCTATGCAACATTATTACAGATTTAATGCATCTTTAAACCCAGGGTTTTTGGGGGCGTTTTTCCCAAAACTTTTACTTAGATTAGCTGTTCAGCTCTTTTGAGATGTATTTACTCAGGGTTGGCCATGGTGCATTGGTGGTTTTTGCTATATTTATTTATTTTATGTGTTTATATTCTGCCTAGAACAAAACGAATCACTATGGGGTCCTTTTACTAAGCCGCATAAGTGTCTACGCGCACCCAATGCGTGTGAAAATGGAGTTACCACCTGACTACCACATGTCTCTTGTGGTAATTTCATATTTGGTGCATATCCAACATGTGCGGCTGAAAAATAATTTCGGATGTGCGTATCAGACACGCACCAAGTGGCATTTGACGTGCATAGGTCATTACCACCCAGTTACCATGTGAGACTTTACTACTAGGTCAATGACTGGTGGTAAGGTCGCAGACCCAAAATGGACACGCGGCAATTTTGATTTTGCTGCATGTCCATTTTCTGCAAAAATTTTAAAAGGCCTTTTTTACATGTGCACTGAAAAATGGATCGGTGCGCACCCAAAACTTGTGCCTACACTACCGTAAGCCATTTTTCAACGCACCTTAGTAAAAGGACCCCTATAAAAACACACATTAAAAAATCTTTGAGCAGCTGTATCTTCCTCTTTTTTCCTTCCTTTTGCCTACTCTTTAGTTTATTTTTTCCCTTACTTTCCTTCTGTTTGTAAACTCTGGTTCTGTTGAATATGTTTTTGTTGTTTTACTTTATTTTATTTTTATATTTGCAAATGGACACTTGCCTGACATGGTTGTCAAAAGTTGTTAATCAAATACAATAAACATAAACATATATTTAATACCAGTTTAACCTGATGATGCCATGTAATCTTTTAAGAGTAGGATACAATAAAATAAACAAAATAAAGATTAAATGCCATGCAAAAATAGGACAGTTCTTACATTTTTAAGACTTGGTTCTTTAATAAAATGTTCTACAATGATCATGTGTATTCCCTTGTATCCTGCAGATGCGCACAACTCGGAAAGTGTCGGTATGGCCAGTGGGGCTAGTAGGTGGACGACGTTATGAACGCCCCATAGTAGAAAATGGTAAAGTTGTGGGCTGGTACACTGGCTGGAGAGCTGATAGACCATTTGCTATTGACATGGCAGGTAAGTGCTAGTGTAGGCTCATTTCAATAACCTCCATCTTAGCACACTGAACTCGCCCAATTACACTCCTAAGTATATGCTGGCAAAATTTATTTAAGACTACATGCCACATTTTACACTAAGGGCTAGATTCTATATATGGTGCCTGAAAGTTCCACACAGAATAAAAATACGCCTAGGCGTATTCTGAAAAGTACACCTAAATTTTATAGAACAGGCTTAAATTTCCACATGGAATATATAATAATGCCAAGTACCTCTCCAGAAGGCAACTGCTTGGCTCATATTCTGTAAAGGAAAGTAGGTGCCTACTTTCCTTTATAGAATACAAATGTAATCAGATAGATACGCTAGACACAAGCATTACGTTAGCCATAAATTTTTGACACAGAACGGGAGAAAAGCTTTTTTAAATCAAGCTCTTTTTCAACAATGTATACAGATTTTTTAACACCCATTTTTTTCTTTTTGAACAGTACTTTCCATCTATAACATTCTGACTTCCAGCTCAATTGGAATTGGTATCCATTAAGCATATCACAATAAGCCTTCATTCACAACTACCTGAGAATTTTATCCTTCTTTTCTATCTTCCACCAGCTCACTCAACCCAGTCATTACAGTGACAATCCTCCGTGAAGGATCACTAGGGTTCCTTCCAGGACCCTACAGTTGTGGGCTGTAAATCCAACTGTTAGGTGCCACCATTTTGCAATGTCTAGAATGTCTTTCCAATGGGCTGTAAACACTGGTTCTGCAGCATTCCCAGCCCTAATAATCAAGATAGTATCTACTATTATATGAAGCAGGAAACTACATTCTTTGACACATGCATTTTTGTGTACACAAAGGTAATGCAGTACTGATAAAGTGAAGATATTCATACTTATTTATTGATGTAGACCTAGCTCGCACCTTTTCATTTGTAGCTGTAGACACTTCCATTTTGGTCTGGAAATCTATAATGGTCACTAATTCTAATATGGTTACCTGCAGTGCTACCATTTTGTTTCTGTTCAGCCAAAAGCAGTAAAGATATTTCAGTTGAGTTGTTTAAAAACAGTCATATTGAAGTCGCCTTTCAAATGAGTCCCACACTATCATCACATCAATCCTTTCTAAAATTGTGGTTTCTTGCACCCTAAGCCACATTTCTGCTTGCATAATATGCAGTAGATATGGTTCTTCTGTGTTTATTTACAGAGCAGATGTACCATGCTGAGCTATTCAAAGAGCTCAATATGAACACTGATCAATCATGCCTTCTTCCCTTTGAACTCTACACATTGATCATTTTTCATGTTAAATAAGAGTACTGAAGGTATATCTGTTATCTGTGATAGCCTGTACAAGACCACATCACACTAAAAGAAAATTGATTAGCAACATTTTTAAATGTCATAACAGTTTTAAGATCAACTTGGAAGAGACTAATATGATCCACAAGCACAAATGGCATACAAAGTATGTAGATCACACAAAAATAGTCTTGATACAAAGTTCTTTTTATTAACAATATTTGTAAATAAAAAGAGCTTTGTTTTAAGGCTATGTCTACATGATCTTTATTTTGTACTTTTTTGGGATCTTGTCAGGTATTTGTGACCTGGATTGGCCACTGTTGGAAACAGGATGCTGGGCTCGATGGACCTTTGGTCTTTCCCAGTATGGCAATACTTATGTACTTATCTATTTGTTTCTTGAAGATGAGTTTAGATTAAAAAATTACACCCCAAATTCTGACAGCATCTTTGAAAGCAAGCTGAATATTATCCAGAAGCGGGGCAGGAGGTAGGGGAGAGTAGGGACCAGTGAGAAAGAAACCATTATCTTTCAGCCAGGTGGAAACAGTGGCAAGACAGGAGTTCAAGATAACAGGGGAAGAGGAAAGGCCAGTGGTGCAATAAAGGATTTGTATATCATTGGCATAGCAAAATGGCAGACACCCTTGTTCTTGAATTATAGCTGACAGTAGAGAAAGTAAGATTTTAAGCAGTGTGAGGGAAAGAATTGAGCCTTGGGGGACACCGGACAAACTGGGAAAACAGCAGAACGCGAATCAGAGTGAGTAAGCTGGTAAGTTCGACAGGTAAGGTAGCTGGAAAACCAGGAGAAGACAGAGCCAGAAATCGCAATGGTACAAAGGTGCTAAAGAAGAAGTGAATGGTCCAGAAGGTCAAAAGCTGAATATAAATCTAGCGAGACAATGATGACAGAGGATCGTTAATCGAGAGCCACCTGGATAGTGTTAAATATTAAGACAAGAAAAGTTTCTGTGCTATGATTAATATGAAAACCATCTTGATAAGGTTAGAGATAGGGCAGACGTTAGAGGGCTAAGAAGGGTCAAGAAGAGGTTTCTTCAGCAAAGGGGTGATTAGGGTGTGCATCCAAAAAGAGGGAACACTGCCTCAGGAAAAAACAAAATTGAATAAGGGGGAGAAGGTAAGGATGGAGGGGCTGAGCAAGGCGTTTAATGAGATAGGCTTTAATTAGAATTTATGCACACAACTTTCTATGTGTATACTATAACGTGGTGCTCCTAAATTCTAATGTGCACAGTTGAATTTCCCTTATGCACATAAATGTTTATAATGCTATCAGTTATACACGTACCCATGTAAGTGCTAGGAGAGTGCCTAAATGCTATTCTGCAAACACTTAGTTACTTTACATATTACATATTTGCAAGGGGATGTACACAGGGAAGGAGCATGGGTGGGATGTCGGCAGGGCTTCCACCTATAATGGTTCCAAAGTAGTGAAATGTCTTCCAGGATCTTCAGCTACAAGATGTACAGACCAAATACTGAAAGTGATATGAGAAGAGAGTGAGGCTTCTAACGCTGATGTACTTCACCTGTTGACAAATGACCTGGCCAACAATAGCAAGTTTACAGCACAGAGAGCATTCCAGAAGTTTGGGGAAGGGCTGAAATCTTTGGTTCGGACTGTGGCTTTTTCTGAAGTGCTTCCTATGTTGGGGAGGGGAGAGGAAAGACTACACAAAACAGAGGAATTCAATAAGTGGCTTGAGTCTTGGTGTAAAGAAGAAGGTTTTAGATACATAGGATAATGGGGTAATACGTGGAAAAATAACAAGCTGTACTGTAATGATGGGCTACATCTTTCTGTGATGGGAAAAAGGATCCTTGGGGAGAAATTCAGACAGTATGTTTCTAGCCATTTAAACTAGAGGGTGGGGATGACAAAAGGAAACTGGGAATTTCGGAAAGTCACCGCCAGAATAAACATGATGGCAGAGGGAAAGGTCATGTAAATATTAAAAAAACCACCCAAACTCACTAAGCACATGGAAAGCTATGTGCATAAATGCTCGTAGTCTAAGTAAAAAGGTTCAAGACTTGGAAGCCCTGATGTTTGAAGAAAACTTGGATATTGTTGCTATTACGGAGACGTGGTTCAACAATTCTCATGAATGGAATGTGACCGTACTGGGCTATAATCTTTTTAGAAAGGATAGAGAGGGCCGAAGAGGTGGAGGAGTGGCTCAGTGTGCTGCTGCGGCTAAGAAAGCGAATAGAATGTTGGGTATTATTAGGAAAGGTATGGAAAACAGGTGTGAGGATGTTATAATGCCGTTGTATCGCTCCATGGTGCGACCACACCTTGAGTATTGTGTTCAATTCTGGTCGCCGCATCTCAAGAAAGATATAGTAGAATTGGAAAAGGTGCAGCGAAGGGCGACTAAAATGATAGCGGGGATAGGACGACTTCCCTATGAAGAAAGACTAAGGAGGCTAGGGCTATACAGCTTGGAGAAGAGACGGCTGAGGGGAGACATGATAGAGGTATATAAAATAATGAGTGGAGTGGAACAGGTGGATGTGAAGCTTCTGTTCACGCTTTCCAAAAATACTAGGACTAGGGGGCATGCGATGAAACTACAGTGTAGTAAATTTAAAACAAATCGGAGAAAATTTTTCTTCACCAAACGTGTAATTAAACTCTGGAATTCGTTGCCGGAGAAAGTGGTGAAGGCGGTTAGCTTAGCAGAGTTTAAAAAGGGGTTGGACGGTTTCCTAAAGGACAAGTCCATAAACCGCTACTAAATGGACTTGGAAAAATCCAAAATTCCAGGAATAACATTTATAGAATGTTTGAACGTTTGGGAAGCTTGCCAGATGCCCTTGGCCTGGATTGGCCGCTGTCGTGGACAGGATGCTGGGCTCGATGGACCCTTGGTCTTTTCCCAGTATGGCATTACTTATGTACTTATGTACTTATGAGCCTGATGTCGGTGCCGGGCAAAATGGTAGAGACTATTATAAAGAACAAAATTATAGAGCATATTCAAAAGCATGGATTAAGGAGACAAAGCCAACATGGATCTAGTGAAGGGAAATCTTGCCTCACCAATCTACTACATTTCTTTGAAGGGGTGAACAAACATGTGGATAAAGGTGAGCCAGTTGATACTGTATATCTGGATTTTCAAAAGGAATTTGACAAATTACCTCTTGAAAGACTCCAGAGGAAATTGGAGAGTCATGGGAAAGATGTCCTATTGTGGAAGAGAATAGGGTTAAATGGGAAGTATTCTCAATGGAGAAGGGTAGATATTGGGGTTCCCCAGGGGTCTGTGCTGGGACTGCTGTTTTTTAACATATTTATAAATGATCTAGAGATAGGAGTAACTAGTGAGGTAAATTACATTAGCTGATGACACAAAGTTATTGAAAGTTGTTAAATTGTGAAAAATAACAAGAGGACCTTATGAGACTGGGAGACTGGGCGTCTAAATGGCAGATGACGTTTAATGTGAGCAAGTGCACAGTGATGCATGTGGGAAAGAAGAACCTGAATTATAGCTACATAATGCATGGTTCCACATTAGGAGTCACTGACCAAGAAAGGGATCTAGGCGGCGGCGTTGATGATACGTTGAAACCATATGATCAGTGTGCTGCAGCGGCTTAGAAAGCAAATAGAATGTTAGGTATTATTAGGAAAGGAATGGAAAACAAAAATGAGGATGTTATAATGCCTTTATATCGCTCCATGGTGCAACTGCACCTCGAATATTTTGTTCAATTCTGGTCACCACATCTCCAAAAAGATATAGTGGAATTAGAAAAGGTACAGAGAAGAACAATGAAAATGATAATGGGGATGGGACGACTTCCCTATGAGGAAAGGCTGAAGCGACCAGGGTTCTTCATATTGGAGAAAAGACGGCTGAGGGGAGATATGATAGTTTCCCTGAACTCCTTCCCCCAAATCCCTACAAATTCTCCCCTATAGGCTCCTTAGGCCTACCTGAAGGAATCATTCATAGGGGCCCTTAGCAGCAGATGATGATATGCATTTAAACACATCTCCTGCTGTCTGCTGCTAGATGGAGACACAGTTTATGATGGCCGGTCATGCTGACTGGAAGAGCCAGGGATGGCTGACAACCTCAGAAGGAGCTTAAATCAGAGGTAAGGAGGGAGAAGAGTGAAAGTGGACCAGAGGGATGAGTGAGAAGGAAACAAGATTAAGGTAAAGGACTTTACACAGAAGGATTGAGGTTATCTTTTCTGTTAATAAAAATCTGAGCACCTTGTTGCCATCTGTCAGCTTGAAATTTGCAAACCAGGTTTCCTCCCCAAGCCTCTTCTACCTAGCAACTATGGAAGGAACAGTGAGAAAAAATTCCAGAAGCAAGAATAGAAAGACTCTTAGCAGGCTACAGAAACTGTTTAGAAGTTGTTTGTTCTGCTAAAGGAGGTGTTAAAGAGCACTGGCTTAAAAGGCGTCCAAACTTTTGAACCTGCCATATTCACAGTATTCTCATTTTAAATCTGTAAAATAAAATGTGCAAATAAAAAGTAATCATGAATTTAAATTTGCAGAAAGTTTAACTTTGTGTCAGCTCCTGTTCACTTGGGGATTCACTGAAGCCTAAAATCTCACCAAAGGTAAGCCCATGCCTACCATTTAGTGACTTCTTTGCACATGGCCTCACTTTTCTGCCCTGATTTTCAGCCCCTACTGATTTATGCAAATGAGGCCCCATAGCAAGTCTCTTCAAATTGCTTCGCATCCCTCATTTTCCATGAGCCGTAGCTAAACTTTTGCATACAACCATACATGGTAGATAAATCAGCTGACAAACTCCATTGCATCTCTTCCTTGCAATTGTTTCCCTTGTGTTCTTACAGATCCGAAGACCGGCCAGTATTTCAGCTTAGCCTGTGTCAAAAGGAAATGGAAATTACCATAGGATGCAAAGATCATCTCTGCTTGGCTTCACAAATGCCCAAGCATAGTGACAAGAAATGCTATTTATGAAGCCAAGCAGAGATAATTTTTGCATCCTACAGTAATTTTTAATGTCCCTTGACACAGGCCAAGCCGAAATATCCTATTAGACATAATTCATACTGCTCATTGCTGAATATTTACCCAACTAATTTAACCAATTATTTCATATATGCCGTGTTTTGAAAAAAACACATTGCTGTGATCATTTGGGAGAGCCATTATGTATTAGACAGCTTGACACAGGGCATTCATTTTCATGCCTATTTCCCATTATATAATCACAGGTAACTCTTTTTTTTTTAATCTTCGCTTTTCTCTTTTAAGAACATAAGGTGATTCCCAAGGAGTTGGACATGAGTACATTTTTATAGGATTTTCTTTTTCTGTGAATTCTTTTTCTTTTCCTTTTATTACTCTGCTTTTGCTTTGTATACATTTTGTTTTAGGGACTCAGCAATAAAAGTATTTTATTATTAATCATACTCCAGCCATTTGAACCACATTTTTCTGCCTCTTGACTATTTTATTCTTTTTCTCCTCCCACTTAGGCCTTGAAGATTTTCCTCCCCTAATCCACTAGGACCCGTATATATCTAATAACGTTACTTCAACTGTTTTCACACACGTTTTTTCTTTCTTATGTAGAGTATATGGGGCCATCTTCACCCCCTTGATGAGAGGTAGACTATATATAGAACATTAAACATGCAACTTTTCCTTTGGCATTAACTAATGTTAGGTAGTGTATAATAGATTGCTGACAAGGAACGGTTACTATAGTGAATCTGGAGACTCTGGATCAGTTTGTTTTTCTATCACTTACAGCATAATCTTGTATAGATTCCTTAACCTTCTTGTGTGTACACACAGGATTAGATTTATTAATGTATGTTAATGCAATTTGATGAACATTAATGCAAGCCTCCTTATTGTCAATGAGGCCTGTTTGCTATCTAAATGCATAGCTCACATTAATGTATCTTAATGTACGTCGGTAAAACTCGCCCATATACAGTAAGCTTGAGACAGTAACAGTGAGCCTCTCTGCTGTTTGGTACAGTACTGTATACTGTACATGGATACTACCTATTATTTATGCATAAGAATATAAGAGTAGCCATACTGGTTCAGACCAGTGGTCCATCTAGCCCAGTATCCTGTTTTCCAAACAGTGGCCAAGCCAGATCACAAGTACCTGGCAGAAACCCAAATCATGGCAACATTCCATACTACAAATCTCAGGGCAAGCAGTTGTTTCCCATGTCTGTCTCAATATCAAAACTATGAACTTTTCCTCCAGGAATTTGTCCAAACTTTTTTTAAATCCAGATACACTAACCACTGTTATCACATCCTCCAGCAAAGAGTTCCAGAGCTTAACTATTTGTTGAGTGAAAAAATAGAGAAGTGATGCTGGACATTGGAGGAACAGGGTGATGCTGAACAAGGTGGGGCAGGGTCAAAGAGTGGAGATGCTGAACATAGGGGAGGATAGGGATAGAAACACAGAGAAAAGTGGATGAAGGATATGGAGAGAGAAGAAATGCCAAATGGACAAAAGAGCCTGGCAAGAAAGTTAAGAGAAGACAAAGCAAAGTGGAAACCAGAGACTGGGACCAACATAATTTAAAAAAAAAATCAAATAACTGGACAACAAAGATAGAAAAATAATATTATTTTCTATTTAGTGATTAGAAAATGTCATTTTTTGGAATGTACAACTACCAGAGCTGGTGTTATATATGGCTGAGATCCATGGCAGTAATTTGGGAGGAGACCCCAAAGCTCAGTGCCTCCTTCAAGTTCAGGCAGGCTTGGGGCCCTCTCTGGCCAGGGAGTCACAGACAATTGCCCTGGTTGCAC
The DNA here is from genome assembly GCF_901765095.1 of Microcaecilia unicolor. NCBI lineage: Eukaryota > Metazoa > Chordata > Amphibia > Gymnophiona > Siphonopidae > Microcaecilia > Microcaecilia unicolor. The sequence goes on along the minus strand of NC_044033.1, from coordinate 475,951,956 downwards.
CACACCCCAATACTATGCCTGACATCTGTTATCTTTATATTTTGAACAGTACAGCAGAAAATATATCTCTTTCTGTTTCTCTGATGATGTTCTACTTGAAATAACTGACATCTTGGGGTTTCAGTTTAATTTCTGTCTAAATATTTGTACTTCTAGTTTATGGTCATCTATTCTGTATTTGGCATCTGTGTTCTCTGTGTGTGATCGAGGCTAGTTATTCTATTAGCATGAATTTTCTATGTAGCAATCTGTAATAATTTGATTTCTTCGGTTTCCCAAATTGATGTATTGATGCTCTAGAGCCCACTATAATATTTAAATCACTACTTTTTCATAGGTAAGCTTCTTGTTTTGGAAGTTAATGCAACATGGTAGATTTGTACTGAGTGACTATTTTGTAGAGTTGTATAAACTTCACAATATGCCGGTTAGACCCAGTCTTGGCAATTGCAGGGCCCTGTGCAGACCAGTTTGGTGGGGCCCCAACCCACCCCCAATGATTCACTTCTATCCTCTGTACTACTACTTATCATTTCTATACTACTACTAGACATACACAGCGCTGTACACTTGAACATGAAGAGACAGTCCTTGGTCTCTACAATTTAATCTGGACAGACCATCCTCTTCTCACTTATCTCCCCTGATGGTCTCTACCACATTGTTCCATCATGCCAAGCATCTCCCCTCCCTCTTCCTTCCTACACTCTTATACCCCATTTCCACTCTCTCATTCTCCACCCACACTTGTAGCCCATCTCCCTGTTGTGCCTACCCCTCTCTCTCCTCCACCCCTAGTCCAGCATTTCCTTGTCCCCTCTCCTTCCTCTCCACACCTATGGTTCACTTTTCCCTATCCCCTCCAACCCTATGCCCCAACAGTTCCCTCTCCTTCACCCCTAAGGTCCAATAATTCTCTCTCCCCTCTCCTTTCCCATCCACCCCAAACTGGGGTCCATTAATTCCCTGTCCTCTTTCCCCACTCTTCTCTCTTATGATCCAACATTTAGTTGCCCTCCTACCTTCCCCTCCACCCCTATGGTCCAGCACTTGTTGTCATGTATTTTCCCTTCCCCCTTATAGCTCAGCAGTTCTATGTTCTCTGTTTCCTCTCCTCTTCTACTATGGATTCAGCACCTCTTCCTTCCCGCCCCTTCAATCCAGCACCCCCCCCCCCACACACACACACACACACACACACACACAAGGTCTCCAGTCCCCAGTCTCCAAAAACCTGATTTCTTTGCTGGTGCTGGTGCCAGCAGTGGCAACAGGCTGTATGACCAACCAGTCCTTCCTTCTGTAGCGTCCTGTCCCTCCCCTGTCCCATTATGCCGTCCACCGCCGAATACGACCCGCTCTCCTCTCTCCGGCAGTGGTTCTTCATTCCTAGCCTTCCTGCTGCCGTGTACGGTGACCCCCCCCCCCCCCCCCCCCCCGGTATCCCCACCAATCAGTGCTGGAATTCCCAGTGATGTTGCGGTGATATCATGACCAAGGCAGGAAAGCCAGGGAGGGGAAGCAAAGTGTGAGCCAGGAACTCCCATGTTGCAGGTTTTTATGGATGGCGGGGGGCACTGGACTTACAAGGAGGGATGGGATTAGATCAGTGCTGGATCTGCCCTGGGAGAAGAAACACCGCTCAGGTCTCTAATCCGCAGCGCAGGGTCCCTGGGAGATCAAGACCCTGTGTGGCCATACCAGTTGCTTCTGCCTAAGGGGTTCTTCTACTAAGGCGTGCTTTTTGCCAAAAATGGACGTGCGACAAAATGAAAATTGCCATGCGTCCATTTTGGATCTGAGACCTTACCACCAGCCATTGACCTAGCAGTAAAGACTCACATGGTAACCCGGTGGTAATGACCTACATGCGCCAAATGCCACTTGGCGTGTGTCCATTATGCGCTCCCGGAAAAAAAGAATTTCGGTCGCGTGCCTAAAATGAAATTACCGCAAAAGCCATGTGGTAACTCCATTTTGGTGCACGTTGGGCGAACGTAGATACTTACGCAGCTTAGTAAAAGAGCCCCTAAGACCCGATATGTTGTGTTAGTGAAATTACACCAGAACCAGAAATGTTTTTATACTGAGTTTTACAAGGAAATATAGTGCTGCCTGTGTGGGATCTTGTAGTTATTTGGGGGGGGGGGCAGGGCATGGGGTAGAGGGGGGGGGGGGCAGCGGGCAGAGTTTTGGTGCAGCAGGTGGTGGGTTTTTGTCTTTCAAAATAAATTGGCAACCCTAAGCAACTTGATCTCCAAGAAGCAGCAGGAGGCAGCATTTCTCTCACAGCCTTTTGTCACCCCATCCTTCCCATTCACACAGCTGCAATATCTCCACAAGTAAAAAAGAGAGAGAGAGAGAGAGAGAAGTTGGGTCATCATCCTCATGGTGGTAGGATAGGAAGATAAGAGACCTACTAGGTACAATACCTTTTTTTTTTGCCTGGTCAGGTATAAGGGAGAGAGAGGGCAGTTTAGGGAGCAAGAGCAGAGGGAAATGGGACTTGATATACTGCCTTTCTGTGGTATTTTGTAACTACATTCAAAGCGGTTTACATATATACAGGTACTTATTTTGTACCTGGGGCAATGGAGGGTTAAGTGACTTGCCCACAGTCACAAGGAGCTGCAGTGAGAACTGAACCCAGTTCCTCAGGATCAAAGTCTGCTGCACTAACCACTAGACTACTCCTCCACTCCAGACAGAGAGACGGGGACATTGGGGCACAAAGAGGCAGAAAGAGGTGAGTGTGAGGTGTTGGAATGACACATTTACTGAATCTCCTATAAATGCCACTGGTAAAATGGATTTCAATGCTCAGAATAATTAGAATATAAGACGTGCCATACTAGGTCAGACAAGAGGTCCATTAAGCCCAACCTCCTATCTCTGACATTGATCAATAGGAGTCACTAAAAGTCTGTTGTATAAATTCTAATAAATAAATCCATTTCTTGTAGTGTCCTCCCAGGGATATGCTATAGCATCCAAGATCTACTTGGCTAATAACTGTTTATTAATGTCTCTTCTAGGAATGTGTCCAAATTCCTTTTAAGCCAAGCTTGATTCCACAGCTTGATTGTTCATTGTGTGAAAAAAATACTTTCTCCAATTTGTTTTCCATCTGCCACCTGTTAGCTTCCATTGCCCTCATATAGTAACATAGTAAATGACGGCAGATAAAGACCTGTATGGTCCAACCAGTCTGCCCCACAAGATAAACTCGTTTTACATGGTATGCAATACTTTATATGTATTCCTGAGTTTGACTTGTCCTTGCCATTTTCAGGGCATAGACTATAGAAGTCTGCCCAGCACTGTTCTTGTACTAAAATTTCTGAAGCTAATGTCGAAGCCCTTTAAAATTTACACTCCAGCCCATCCATATCTATTCATATCAATATAATTTGAAGGCATTGTTTGTTTCGTGGCTTTAGTAGAGTTTGAAAGGTTGAATATGGTGTTAGATTCCCCTAGTCCTGATACTGATATATGCTTATATTCCTCAACAGCCTTTAAGTTCAGTTCAGATTACATCAATTATAAAGATGCATACAAACCCAACCGATTTGCAAACCAATAAAAATATGCCCTCCCTTTGAATATGCCCTTTGAATGCTGACACAGCCCATTCAAAGTGAATGGGCTGTGTCGTCATTTGTGTATAGCTTAGTAATCAGGTGGGATAGTGATGCTATCCTGAATACACAAACTATCTCCTAATGGCCATATAATCCAAAACAACTCTAATCACAGGCGGAAGAAAGTTCCAAACCTGAGCTGCCAAATATTGAAAAGTGGCTGAAAAAGGCAGTTTAGAACAAATACATCATGGAGAGGGAAACTGTACTAGCAGTTTCTACAGGAAACATTCTTAGATTTAGATGATGAACTACTACTACTACTACTACTATTTAGCATTTTTATAGCGCTACAAGGCGTACGCAGCGCTGCACAAACATAGAAGAAAGACAGTCTCTGCTCAAAGAGCTTACAATCTAATAGACAAAAAATAAAGTAAGCAAATCAAATCAATTAATGTGTACAGGAAGGAGGAGAGGTGGGTAGGTGGAGGCGAGTGGTTACATTTTTTACACTGAATGATATATACCACATTGGTATATATCAACAGGCCAGATGCTTAAGACAAGATTCAATTTACATAGACATCACATGAACAATACAGCCAGTAGGGCCTCCACCCCGGTGGGACAGCACTTCACAGAACCAGGACACTGTACCAGTGATTTCACAGTGAGAATACTGAAAGGTAACTTTAAAACCATACAAGAACGTAAGACCTTTGAAGTCAGAATGATTGAATATTTTAACACCCAACAGAAAGGACTTAACAAGGACCTGGGGTTCCTAGCCCATTATAAACCATAAAGCTGTATGTCTCTGTTGATCACCCCACCCCTCACCTATCCACACCCATCCTGTTAGAATATCAATGATATGCTTTGATGTCCCCATGCATACCTCCGACCCACCCCCATCCTCCCACCCTGTCAGACTGTCATAGTAATGCTTGAATGTTTTCACTTATATACACTGTCAGCTAGCACATTTGCTTATTTCCGATCTGACGAAGAAGGGCAACCTTCGAAAGCTAATCAAGAAATGTATTAAGTTATGTCCAATAAAAAAGGTATCATCTTATTTTCTTTTCCATGTTTTATTTTGTTTGATTTCTATTGATAACCTTAAGAGTGGACTAACACGGCTACCACACTCCTCTACTTAAGATCAAAGTCTAGAGGAAACTCAATGAAGTTACATGGAAATACTTTTAAAATAAATAGTAGGAAATATTTTTTCACTCAAGGAATAGTTAAGCTCTGGAACTCTTTGCCGGAGAATGTGGTAACAGCGGTTAGCGTATCTGGGTTAAAAAAGGTTTGGACAATTCCTGGAGGAAAAGTCCATAGTCTGTTATTAAGATGGTCATGGGGGAAGCCATTGCTTGCCCTTGGATTTGTAGTATGGAGTGTTGCTACTATTTGGGTTTCTGCCAGGTATTGTGACCTAGATTGGCCACTGTTGGAAACAGGATACTGGCTAGATGGACCATTGGTATGACCCAGTCTGGCTATGCTTATGTTAGATCTGAAATATCCTTCACATATCATGGTTTTGATTTTAATTATGTAGTAAGTCTAATTATTATTTTAAATAATTTGATTATGGCATTTGTTATGTTATTTTTATTTTACACTAATGTGTAGATATTCTGCGAAGTACCACTTACTGCTAGTTACTCATAATACTTTATAAATCAACAATAACACACATTTTGAATTAGTTCAGACCTCAATACTAAACATCCCTCAGGGAATGATTCCTGACTTGGATAAGCTTCTCATTTCAAACAGAGCGATAGGATAACCCTGTTCAGGCTTTTTGCTTTCTGCTACAAGTTATAGTCATTTTCAAAGACAAATTAAGACATACTTGTTCAGGAAATATGTTCTGAATCTTAATAAGTAATTATAGTTATATTGTGATCAAATATTTGTATTATGTAACTATGAATTAATGTGATTAGAAGTTATTATTTGCTGTGTTTTTCTGAATATGTCCAGTCACTTATTGATGTAATCCACATTGAACTGTAAGGTATATGGAGGAATATAAGTTGCATTGTTATGTTATGTTAGTAATTCAGTTGTAGGTCAGTTAAACATGAAATGGATGGAAAAAAAAAAAGACTTTGGCATATAAATATAATTCCATTCCAAAATCAGTAGCAAGACAATTATGGGCCCTTTTACTAAAGTATTGCCATGCGGCAATCTGGATCTACCACTAGCCCCACCACGGCCACTGGCAGTAGTTCTGTCCCAGCGTGTGGCATTTTTCAAAGGTTGTCACCACAGGGGATTACTAGAGGTAATCGGGCAGCGCCATACACTGCCCGGTTACCACTGGGTTAGCGCATGAAACTTTACCACCACTTCAGTGGGTAGCAGTAAATACTCCCCCTGAAATGGCCATGCAGCAAGTGCAAACTTACCGTATGGTCATTTCATTATTTTACCGTTTAGTAAGCTTGACTCAGGAGAGAGACCTTGGAGTGTTGGTGTCAGAGGATATGAAGGTGAAGAAACAATGTGACAAGGTGACGGCTGTGGCCAGAAGGATGCTAGGCTGCAAAGAGAGGGGTTTAACCAGCAGAAGAAAGGAGGTGTTGATGCCCTTCTATGAGTCGTTGGTGAGGCCCCACTTGGAGTATTGTGTTCAGTTTTGGAGGCCGTATTTTGCTAAAGATGTAAAAAGACTGGAAGCGGTGCAAAGAAAAGCTACGAAAATGGTATGGGATTTGTGTTGCAAACCGTATGAGGAGAGACTTGCTGACCTGAACATGTATACCTTTGAGGAAAGGAGAAACAGGGGTGACATAATACAGACGTTCAAATACAGTGGTGGAAATAAGTATTTGATCCCTTGCTGATTTTGTAAGTTTGCCCACTGACAAAGACATGAGCAGCCCATAATTGAAGGGTAGGTTATTGGTAACAGTGAGAGATAGCACATCACAAATTAAATCCGGAAAATCACATTGTGGAAAGTATATGAATTTATTTGCATTCTGCAGAGGGAAATAAGTATTTAATCCCTCTGGCAAACAAGACCTAATACTTGGTGGCAAAACCCTTGTTGGCAAGCACAGCGGTCAGACGTCTTCTGTAGTTGATGATGAGGTTTGCACACATGTCAGGAGGAATTTTGGTCCACTCCTCTTTGCAGATCATCTCTAAATCATTAAGAGTTCTGGGCTGTCGCTTGGCAACTCGCAGCTTCAGCTCCCTCCATAAGTTTTCAATGGGATTAAGGTCTGGTGACTGGCTAGGCCACTCCATGACCCTAATGTGCTTCTTCCTGAGCCACTCCTTTGTTGCCTTGGCTGTATGTTTTGGGTCATTGTCGTGCTGGAAGACCCAGCCACGACCCATTTTTAAGGCCCTGGCGGAGGGAAGGAGGTTGTCACTCAGAATTGTACGGTACATGGCCCCATCCATTCTCCCATTGATGCGGTGAAGTAGTCCTGTGCCCTTAGCAGAGAAACACCCCCAAAACATAACATTTCCACCTCCATGCTTGACAGTGGGGACGGTGTTCTTTGGGTCATAGGCAGCATTTCTCTTCCTCCAAACACGGTGAGTTGAGTTCATGCCAAAGAGCTCAATTTTTGTCTCATCTGACCACAGCACCTTCTCCCAATCACTCTCGGCATCATCCAGGTGTTCACTGGCAAACTTCAGACGGGCCGTCACATGTGCCTTCCGGAGCAGGGGGACCTTGCGGGCACTGCAGGATTGCAATCCGTTATGTCGTAATGTGTTACCAATGGTTTTCGTGGTGACAGTGGTCCCAGCTGCCTTGAGATCATTGACAAGTTCCCCCCTTGTAGTTGTAGGCTGATTTCTAACCTTCCTCATGATCAAGGATACCCCACGAGGTGAGATTTTGCGTGGAGCCCCAGATCTTTGTCGATTGACAGTCATTTTGTACTTCTTCCATTTTCTTACTATGGCACCAACAGTTGTCTCCTTCTCGCCCAGCGTCTTACTGATGGTTTTGTAGCCCATTCCAGCCTTGTGCAGGTGTATGATCTTGTCCCTGACATCCTTAGACAGCTCCTTGCTCTTGGCCATTTTGTAGAGGTTAGAGTCTGACTGATTCACTGAGTCTGTGGACAGGTGTCTTTCATACAGGTGACCATTGCCGACAGCTGTCTGTCATGCAGGTAACGAGTTGATTTGGAGCATCTACCTGGTCTGTAGGGGCCAGATCTCTTACTGGTTGGTGGGGGATCAAATACTTATTTCCCTCTGCAGAATGCAAATAAATTCATATACTTTCCACAATGTGATTTTCCGGATTTAATTTGTGATGTGCTATCTCTCACTGTTACCAATAACCTACCCTTCAATTATGGGCTGCTCATGTCTTTGTCAGTGGGCAAACTTACAAAATCAGCAAGGGATCAAATACTTATTTCCACCACTGTATTTGAAAGGTATTAATCTGCAAACAAACCTTTTCCGGAGACAGGAAGGTGATAGAAATAGAGAACATGACGTTGAAGGGGAGCAGACTCAGGAGTAATGTCATGAAGTATTTTTTCATGGAGAGGGTGGTAGATACGTGGAATACCCTCCAGTGGAAGGTGGTGGAGATGAAAACAGTAATGGAATTCAAACATACGTGGGACAAACACAAAAGGAATTCTGTTTAGAAGGAATGGATCTATGGAATGTTAGTGGAGATTGGGTGGCAACACCGGTAATTGGGAAGCAAAACCAGTGCTGGGCGGACTTCTACGGTCTGTGCCCTGATCATGGCTGAATAGATATGGATGGGCTAAAGTGTAAATTTTAAGGGGCTTCAACGTTAGCTTCAGAACTTTTAGTACAGGAACAGTGCTGAGAAGACTTTTACGGTCTGTGCCCTGAGAAAGGCAGGGACAAATCAAACTCGGGTATACATATAAAGTATCACATACCATGTAAAATGAGTTCATCTTGTTGGGCAGACTGGATGGACTGTTCAGGTCTTTATCTGCCGTCATTTACTATGTTACCTGCTGTGGTAAAAGGGGACTGCATGAGGCAAACAAATCACGCCACAGCTAGAGTAGGGCCCCTTTGACCACCACTTAGTAAAAGGGGCCCATACTGAAGCCAGCAGCAAGAACACTAAGGTGAAATAGTCCAATTCTTCACATCAACAAAAAATAGAAGTAGAAATCAGGATCACACTTGCAACTGTAGAAAAAGCATTGACATCTGTCACGTTCAAAAATTCTGATAGAAGAACATTCATATCCTCCCAGACCCAACAAGGGCCCCTTGTTTCACCAAAGCTGCATCAGGAGTGTGATGAGTTATCAAAAGAACCGTAGATACCCCAATAAGTTTCCCTCTTAGAGATATAGAAGGTAGTAAAGAGAACTCAAAAGAGATGTTAAGAACTTCTGTGGCCCAGTTACGTAATTTTTCTAAAGAAATGGTGGACAAGTTGAAGAACTTAGGGCCCTGTTTACTAAAATTAAAATTAGCGCACACTAAATGCTAGAGACACCCATATATTCCTATGGGTGTCTTTAGTGTTTAGAGCTTTCTAAAAACGCTACCGCACCCTTAGCGCTGCTTAGTAAGTAGGGCCCTTAGACTCCAAAATGGATTAGGTTGAGTCTCATTTGGGGGTCTGTTGAACTACAAATCCAGAATTTGCAAGGGACAGGGACTTCTGGTTGAATAGATAGTTTGATGTTATATAAATAATTAGAACCACTGTAGAACCAATTTAGAGCTAACTTTTTTGAATTTTCCTGTGCACCATCTATTGTCTCCAGAGACCTTATTGAGGAAGTACTTTGAGGAAGTATTGTTATCTGTCTTTGAAAAAAATGATGTTTCTAATTGTTATTAAAGGGAATGGCAAGAAGAGAGTTTGTGATGTTCTGACTGCTCCTAATTTTTGGAAATAACACAGGATGACATTTCGTCCAAGGCTACCCTCCTCGTTAGTTTCTTTACTGAATGCAATAATGTAGCTGTGTGAGAGTTTATTTTAAGAAGTGCCATTATTTTTAGAAAAAAACATAGAGATTTCCTGATGTGGCTAAGTCTGCTCAATTTTACAGAAAATTATTTCTTTAGTTGTACCAAAGGGCAGGTGCAGTGGGAGGCAGATAAAATTGCACAATGTTAATTATGCTATTTTTAAATCCAGCACAGACAGAGTATTTGCTTATTGATACAGAAGCACTGTGAGTTTAGGATTCTTTCACACTAAGGGGCCCTTTTACTAAAGCTATGGGCTTCTTAACATTTAGCACATGCTAATACCATTAGTGTACGTTAAGCTTGAGTAAAAGTGACCCTAAGAAATCAATGGTGAGGGTTGTAGATTAAATATCTGGTTTTGAATTTAGTTTTATAGGGAGATCTGAATATATTATAATCCAGTTTTCTCTTATTATTGCCTTATGCATTTCTCTTTTGCTCCCCTTGATATAAGCTTGATTGTTTGATTACTTCATTGTGTACTTTTTCTTAAAATGTAAAATAAAAAAATTAATTCATGCTAGCTTTTCCGGATTAAGCCATGTTTATTAATATGGCAGTAATTTTGTTCTTAACAATTCCTGCCTCCATATTTCTTGGCACTGATGTCAGGCTCACCAGTCTGTAATTGGTTGGATCAACCCTGAAGCCCTTTCTTGAAATTGGCATTATGTAGGCTTTCCTCCAGTCCTCAGGTGCAGTGGTAAGTTTTGAGTTTTAAGTTGCAGCTGATCAGCAGCAGGTCTACAATTTCATAGTGATTTTCTATTAAGGTTGTCAATTTGTTTCAGTTCTTCTGATTCATCACAAACAAAGAATGGCTCTGGCATGGGTATATCCTCAGCATTCTCCACATTAAATTTAAAGCAAAAAAATGAAGGGGCCCTTTAACTAAAGCTCTAGATCTAGTTTCTTACAATAATGCAGGATCTGGTGCAGGTAATAGAGACACTTGGCAGTAGTGATCATAATGCAATCAAATTTGAGAAAATCATCAGTTCTAGGACCAGTTTCTCCATGACAAAATAGTTTATGGCTTCTGAAAACTTAACCTCCCTGATGTTTTGATAATTGAGATATTTTATTATTATTGTGCTTCCACATTGGGTGGCCTGTCTAATCTCTCTTTGCATTTCATAATCTGCTTCATCATCCAAGTTAGGTAGATAACAGTAAACCCCAACTGAAACACTTCCCTACCATGCATGGAATTTCTATCCATACATATTCGAAAGCATAATTTGTATCTCACATAATTTGTATCCTACTTGTCTCTGTTGAACTAACTTACAATGCCTTGCCACCACCACATCTGTTTACTCTATCATAAGTATTGCCACACTGGGACAGACCAAAGGTCCATCAAGCCCAGCATCCTGTTTCCAACAGTGGCCAATCCAGGTCACAAATATCTGACAAGATCCCAAAAAAGCTCAGTACATTTTATGCTGCTTATCCCAGAAATCAGCAGTGGATTTTCCCCAATTCAAATTGAAAATGGTCTATGGATTTTTCCTGTAGGAAGCCGTCCAGACCTTAACCGCATTTACCACATTCTCTGGCAATGAATTCCAGAGTTTAATTACACGTTGAAGGAAGAAAAATTTTCTCAGATTTGTATTAAATTTACTATTTTATAGCTTCATCACATGCCCCCTAGTCCTAGTATTTTTGGAAAGAGCAAACAAATGATTCACATCTACCTGTTCTACTCCACTCATCATATCTCCCCTCAGCCGTCTCTTCTCCAAGCTGAAGAGCCCTAGACGCTTCAGCCTTTCCTCATAAGGAAATTGTCCCATCCCCTTTATCATTTTCGTCGCCCTTCTCTGCACCTTTTCTAATTCCGCTATATCTTTTTTGAGATGCGGCAACCAGAATTGAACACAATATTCGAGGTGCGGTCGCACCATGGACGGCTACAAAGGCATTATAACGTGCTCACTTTTGTTTTCCATTCCTTTCCTAGTAATACCTAACATTCTATTTGCTTTCTTAGCCGCCGCAGCACAATGAGCAGAGCATTTCAACGTATCATCAACAACGACCCCTTCCCGTGCACTCCGCTCCATGGATAAATCCTTCTTATCTGTTCCCTTCTCCACTACTACCAACTCCAGACTTCGCGCCTTCTGTCTCGCTGCACTCGACGCCTGGAATAAACTTCCTGAGCCCCTACGTCTTGCCCCATCCTTGGCCACCTTTAAATCTAGACTGAAAGCCCACCTCTTTAACATTGCTTTTGACTCGTAACCACTTGTAACCACTCGCCTCCACCTACCCTCCTCTCCTCCTTCCTGTACACATTAATTGATTTGATTACGCTATTTTTTGTCTATTAGATTGTAAGCTCTTTGAGCAGAGACTATCTTTCTTCTATGTTTGTGCAGCACTGCGTACTCCTTGTAGCGCTATAGAAATGCTAAATAGTAATAGTAGTAGTAGTAGTAGATAGGTGCCCAAACTGACCAGATGACCAATGGAGGGAATCGGGGATGACCTCCCCCCTACTCCCCCAGTGGTCACCCCCTCCCACCCTAAAAAAATGTTTTTAATTTTTTGCCAGCCTCTATGCCAGTCATACCCAACTCCTTGACAGCAGTGTGCAGGTCTCTGGAGCAGTTTTAGTGGGTACTGCAGTGCACTTCAGGGAGGCAGACCCAGGCCCATCCCCCCCTACCTGTTACACTTGTGCTGGTAAATGTGAGCCCTTCAAAACCCACCCGAAACCCACTGTACCCACATGTAGGTGCCCCCCTTCACCCCTTAGGGCTATGGTAGTGGTGTACAGTTGTGGGGAGTGGGTTTTGGGGGGGTTGGGGGGCTCAGCACCAAAGGGAGCAATGCACCTGGGAGCAATTTCTGAAGTCCACTGCAGTGCCCCCTAGGGCAGGGGTAGGCAACTCCGGTCCTCGAGAGCCGCAGGCAGGTCAGGTTTTCAGGATATCCACAATGAATATGCAGGAGATAGATTTGCATACCATGGAGGCAGTGTTTGCAAATCTATCTCCTGCATATTCATTGTGGATATTCTGAAAACCTGACCTGCCTGCGGCTCTCGAGGACCAGAGTTGCCTACCCTTGCCCTAGGGTGCCCGGTTGGTGTCCTGGCATGTCAGGGGGACCAGTGCACTACAAATGCTGGCTCCTCCCATGACCAAATGCCTTGGATTTGGTCGTTTTTGAGATGGGCGTCCTTGGTTTCCATTATCACCGAAAACTGGGGACGACCATCTCTAAGGTCGACCTAAATGTTGATATTTGGGCGTCTCCGATCGTATTATCGAAATGAAAGATGGACACCCATCTTGTTTCGATAATAGTGGTTTCCCCATCCTTTTTTGCCGGGACATCCTTCTAGATGGGCGCCCTTAGAGATGGTCGTCCCCATTCAGTTACGCCCCTCCACATTTCCTCCATATTGCCGTGTTTAAATTAGTGCATACCTGGCTGAAAAGTCATTTGGTTTTCAAAATCAGGAAAACTGAGCTTTTAGGCCTCAACTGATCTGTCCAAGGGACTGAACGTGTCATACAGGGAGTAGACATCCCTATTTCCAGTTTTGTTTGCAGTCTTGGTATATAGTTAGATACTTGTGTGAGTGGTGTCACACAGATTAGACTGATGAAGGCTACAACTTGTGTGTTAGATGTAAAGCTTTTCCAAGTAATAGTTCAATCTCTAATGCTGTGTAAATTGGATTATTGTAACAGTCTTTGCCCAAAGTATATAAATTAAGGCCTCACAGATGGTACAGAATGTAACCATGTGACTGATAACTAAATGTAGGGGGGTCACATTAAAACAGGAGAGCAACTGAATTGGCTCATGGTTGCTCAACTAATCAAATTTAAATTGGGAATGTTAATAGTAAATTAATTAATTAAGGCTTTGAATATCTGAATAGTTAAACTTTATGGATCTTCTACTGCTCTGTGCTTGGCTGGAATGAGACAGTTAGAAATTATTTCTTTATCTCTGGTTTGATTGAGTCAAATGTGTGCATTTGCTTTTATGGAATGCACTACCTGTTAAATTGCAGTGTGCGTTAGAATATTTAAGATTTCATAAACTTTTAAAAAGTCATTTATTTAGGAAAGCTTTTGGTTAGCCCAAAGAAAGCTGGCCAGCTTTGTTTCCTTGGTGTTCTTGAAAGACATTTTCAATGGGATTGTTATTTTGTTATTTATGTTGTCTGATATTTATGTTTCTGTAATATGTACGTATGATGTAAGCCATATAGAATGAATTTGTGAGATATGATGATATATACATTTTAATATATGGACAGAGAATGCAGACTATGATAAAGTTGTTACATCATATGTCTTGTTGATACTAGCAGATACTTCAACCCAGGTGTTTTCTGTGAGTAAGAGCCTCATGATATGGCCTAATATCCATATCTACAGCATCATAAAACTCAAGTTATGTCCTTCAGAAATAATTTGAGGAAATTACAGAGAATTGCTGTGGCACTGCAGGAATTGATTTGAAGGACAAAGATGTACAGAATGGCAATTACAGTCAAAAGCAGGTCAGTGTTTAAGTGCAATGATAGAATTAGTGGGCTCCCTGACCAGTACTAAGGAATATGAAAGCAAATGAAGATATGAAGTGAAATAATCATACTGTACTGATCTTTTTGTTTCATTGATAAAGAACAGAGTTGAAAATACACATTGGACCAGATTCTATCAAGGGTGCCAAGAAATGAGCACTGAAAAATGTAAGCACTGTGCGCTATGTTATAAAGGATCTGTACCCTTTATAGAATAGCAGCTAAGCACATAAACAGCGCCTAATTTACAGTAAGGTACCAGCCATTATGTCTGCTGAAAGCAAATGTATATGCTTGCGCTGATTGGGTCTAGTCTGTAACAATGCATGTAAATTCTGGGAACGCCCCCAGTCATGCACCCTTGAATTTCCATGCATTATCCCAGATTCTATTTATCGCGCCTCGATTACTATGCAGAAATTGAAGCATTTTATATAATAATTCTCACCTCCAACATTCTATGCGTCTTGCTGCCTGTGTCCGTGGCTGTCTTTGGAGTTGGTCTGCTAGGCTCCGTAGATCAGGCTGACGTCACGTAGAATGCCAGAGCCGTAGGAGGAGGGGCAAAAGGGGCATGGCAAAGGGGTGGAGGCGGAGCTTGAAAGAGAAACAGAAGCGTTAAGGGGCGGCGTAGCCGAGAGCGTCGCAACCAATGGCAGGGAAAGAAAGATCAGAGTCCTCCTTGGGCATGAGCAGAGGGGGCAGAGCCACGGAGAGCATGCTGCTGTGCCGAGCCCTTGTGCATTCCTGTGCTAGGCATGGGGGAGGGGGGACCTCAGGAGTTGGAGCGGCGCCGTGGGAGGGTGTGTGGGTAGCCACCACGACTCCTCAGGAGGGAGGGACCTTGAAACTCGGAGGGAGGGACCCTGAAACTCAGAGGGAGGGAGGGGGACCCTGAAACTTGGAGGGAGGGAGGGAGGGAACGACCCTGGAACTGGGAGGGAGGGAAAGGAAGGGGGAGAATGCCCCTGGCACACACTCTCATTCTCACAGACACACTTGCACCCAGTCTCACTCTCTCTCTGTCACACACACACACACTCACACATTCACTCTCTCTCTCTCTCTCAAACATACACACTCCGAGGAACCTTGCTAGCGTCCGTTTCATTTGTGTCAGAAACGGGCCTTTTTTACTAGTATTCCATAAAATGTGCATAACTTAATTAGTTAAGAAGCTGATAATTGGATGTTAACAAGCAATTAACAGCGCTAATTGGCATTAGTTTGAAATTATGCACATTACTTGCTAAGCATATTCTGTAATGTGGTGCACGTAAATTCTAAGTTGCATAGTTGAAAAGTGGGCATGCTTATAGGAATGGAATAGGCATTTCTAAAATCTATGCATGTTGTTAAAAAATACATCCACTCCACACCTAATTTAGGCATCGGGATTACACTAGGTTTTAGCCAAGTAATTGACCGTGGCTAAATTTATTCGCGCGGAACAGCACTCAGTGTATCCTATAACATACGCCTAAATTAAAGCATACTTTGTAGAATGCACATTGATTTCCGTGCAGAAATCGAGGCACGATATATAGAATTTAGCCCTATAAGATTTCCGCACATATCATTACAGAATAGAGTGCATACGTAAATCCCAGGCCAATTAATGTCAATAATTGGTTGCTAGCAGCCAACTATTTGCACTGATTGTCTCAATCAATTAGCAAGCGCAAATTTAGTCACCATATATAGAATCCAGGGGATTATGTACTATAGAAACTGAAGTGTGACTTAGGGAGCATAACTCTAGAACTGAGCAATCGCATGAAGATGCTGTATCATTTTGAAAGCATGTAAAACCTTTTTGTAAAAGTTCAGTTTTACATATCTTCAGATAGGTGTGTTGTTTAAAATAACTAGACAGGTAGACGTATTAAAATGGGCAGACATTTCACATTTCCATGCCAAAATGGAAGTGACTGCATATTAAGGTTCCATCAGTACTATCATATCTATGTGAATGAAAAATCACACACTCGTTTCAAAAAGTGAAGGATTCCTTCAGATTGTCGCTTATGTATGGCTGGCCTAAGAAATAGGAATCAAATCCAGGTCCTGCATAACACTACCATTAAGAGGATGCACATTGCTTAGATGTAAATATACCTTTGGATGCAATGCAGTTAATTTCTGCTGACACTTTCATTCTGTAATCAACACATGCTGTGTAAATACAGACACCTGGCAGACCTTGGTATTTTTAAGCATGATTACTTGATGATAAAATTAATCATTTTCTGCAAGTAATATGAAATTACAGTGAAAGCAGCAGATGGATAAAGTTTGAAGTGCTGGGCTTAGAAGAAAGCATAGACATTTGAACAGTTTAATAGATGAAAGCAGAAATACGTCTTACGTGATCATCTCAATCTGGGAGTCTAGTTAGCCCAGTTGCTAAATAGCTCTATCTATCTAATTGTCAGCAGTCAAGGCTTGGTCAATCTTTTAAAAATATATTGGAACCCAAAGACTGATTCTCTAGTGCTCAGAATCCCAATTTTCTGATCCATAAACAGCTGTCTCCTGCTGTCCCTCTGTCAACAGAAAACACATCTTTAAAAAAGAAAGGCGTGAAGCTGGTGAATTGCTGTGTACCTCTGAAGATGAGAACAAATTGCTCTCAAGTCTTGCTGAGCACCTTCACATGCTGACCTTATTTTATAAACTCTCCACTAACAGTGATTGTTACTTCGCTGCAGTAAAATGACCCATTTTACCACTGTGTCACCATAGTATTGCAGGTTAGGGAGGGACTCACGTGGTAAACTGTATTGTGCATAGCTGTAGCTGTGAACATCACATGCTCCTGGCTACAGCAACAGAAAGACAGCAGTCCTGCTATCTTTTAAACTACAGGTATGTTTTATTAAAGTATCCCCACCTCTGAATCTACTAGGTCTCCCTGACAGGTAATGGGGGTAGGGGGAAGCGACCCCTGGATGCTCCTGTCCCAGTGGCTGTTGGCATCAAAATGACCGCCTCAGCCCTCTAAGGGTAGATACGCCTGGGTGCCTGGGGATCACGGTATGGCAGTATGGGACCATTGTTACTGGGAGGGGATGAAGGTGCGGTGGGATACTTGTTCATAGGAGGATCTGGAGTGGTAAAAAGGTTTTTCAAAGACCGGCCCCTTTAAGAGGGTCCTGGGTAGCATGCTATACCATACTTATTTATAATCCTCATAAAGACCAAAAGCTTAGGGGCCCTTTTACCAAGCTGCATGAAAAATGGCCCTGCGCGGGCAGCAGGGGTGTTTTTTCCCCGCATACCAGGGCCCTTTTTACCGCAGCGGGTAAAAAACCCCCCAGTACACATGGCCATGTGGTAAGAGAACTCTAACCACATGGCCATGGGACAGGAAGCCTTTATTGCCACCTATTCAGGTGGTGATAAGGGCTCCCGTGCTAACCCAGCAGGAACCGGGCAGCATGCGGTAATGCCTGATTACTGCTGGGTTACCACCACACAAGCCATTTCCGGGTGTTTTCTTTTTTCCCCCGGAAATGGTGCACACTCAGGGCAGGACTACCGCCAGCAGCCGCGTTGGGCCGGCAGCAGTCCCGAAGGAGCAAGCGATAAGCCCTGCCTATGTGCAGCAGCCTGAGAACCAAGGGGCCTAGGTTCAAGTCTCACTTCAGCTCTTTGTGATTGTTTTTAAAAATTGTGAGCCCTGCAGGGACAGAAAAATAATTACTGTACTTGAATGTATAAGAAACCTGCAAGCCTGAAGACTATTGAAGTGGTGTACATTCAGGTACAGTAGGTATTTTTCTATCCTTGAAGGGCTAACAATTTTTTTTTTAAAATCACAAACAGCTGAAGTAGAATCTGAATCAGGGTCCCTGGTCCTCAGCCCACTGTTCTAACCATTATGCTAATCCTCTGCTCTGCAAGGGCATCTATGTGGCTATTAAATATAGCTAGGTGGGGCCAAGGGCCCCCAAACATTTTGTACGGGCCCCTGGTTTTGCTGGCGGGGGTCCCCAACCCCCGCCAGCTGAAGCCTTCTTCAGTGCCAGTCTCTCTTCTAGCCAATCACTGAGCTGAACATAGACTGTTCTGTATGTTGGCCCATAAATGGATTGTTAGATACTGGCCGGTAGATTTTATATTTGTCCCAGTCATGGTTGTTCTTTTTTTTGGCAGAGGACACCCCACTGCCCTTTTTAATGCTGTTGGTAATTGCCTATTAAAAAGAGAATATTCATGATTTTTGTGTCCTCTCTCCTTTCTATGAGGCCCCTAATTGCCTGTTATACCATCTTTTATGGGCTAACCCTACTTGAGAATCACCCACTAAATCTCTAATCACTCATGCATTGAAATGAAAAGAGGGCATAGGTGCAGCCCTTGAATTACTCAGATCCACTGTTGTAAATGAGGATAAACCATTAAATTAGATTTATTAAAGTTTCTACATGAAGATACAGGCCTATTTCCTTTTCATCTTCTGCCTACAATCAACTCAATATTCTCAGTCTTCCCCATGGTATGCACACTTTTAAAATGAGGTTACACAAACAAGAAATTTCCAATCTTCTTCCACATAACACAGTAGTAGCATTAGCCATCTTGGTCTCTTCTGCCTCCAACCTTCCTCATCTTCTCCCAAGTCCCAGAAATCTCCAATACATATAGCAGAGAGTAATGCTTCCAGCATTAAATGACTAAAGATTTAACAATCTATAACATTTAGCCCACAAGTGGTCAACAAAGGGGTACATTAAGGGGCAATGCACATCCCTTAAGCATGCTCCTGAAGTGACACATATCTGGCCTCTGTGTTTAAGGGCCAGTTCTAGAGAAGCTTGTATGATGAATTCATAGAGCACATGAGAGAAGCAGGATGGCTACACAGTATACAGGAGGCAACAGAAATTGAAAACATCAAAAACATGGCAACGACCAGGGACACTAATGAAATTACATGGAAATACTTTTAAAACAGAAAGAAATATTTTTTTTTTTCACTCAAAGAATAGTTAAGCTCTGGAACTCGCTGTTTGGAAGAAGTGGTAACAGCAGTTAGTGTATCTGGGTTTAAAAAAGGTTTGGACAAGTTCCTGGTGAACAAGTCCATAGTCTGTTATTGAGAAAGACATGGGCAAGCCACTGCTTGTCCTGGGAATGGTAGCATGGGAATGTTGCTACTAACTAGGTTTCTGCCACGTTAACAGGATTGGTCACTGTTGAAAGCAGGATACTGGGCTAGATGGACCATTGGTCTGACCCAGTATGGCTATTCTTATGTTAACAATTCCACTACATTTGACAAACTGCAAATGTTAAGTGTTCAGACATCCTATATACTAATTCTCACCTCCAACGTTCTGAGTTGCCTGGGACCATGGCTAATTCCGAGTTGGTCTGCTAGGCTCCGTAGATCAGGCTGACATCACCGTAGCCATTATGATGTCAATTTCAGAACCCGGGGGAAAAAAAACATGCCTCACAGCTGATCCATGTCCAGAGGAGGGTCGCTGGACATGGGTGGCTGCAGGGGGGCAGGGTGTTGCTGGACATGGGTGGCAGGAGGGGGGCAGGGGAGAGAGGAGGTTCGCTGGACATGGGTGGCTGCAGGGGGAGAGGAGGATCGCTGGACATGGGTGGCTGCAGGGGAGGCAAGGAAAACCTTGCTAGCTTCCGTTTCATTTGTGTCAGAAAAGGGCCTGTTTTACTAGTTCAGAAATAAAACCACAATGGTTAATAACAGAAAAAACATGCCTCCTTTCAAAAGAAAAACAATATCCCCCCAAACTACTCCCACCTTATTTTCTTACCTACTTTTACAAGACATTCATTATGATAGATGCAGATAGAATACATGATCACATATTCTATTATTATGGTAGTAGAACAGAAGGACAATAAAAAAGGAGCATATGGAACCAAAGACCAGCTGATGCTAAATAAAGCCATTATGACAAGTTGTAATAAACAGAGAAACCTGATTAAAGCATGGGTTGAATGAAAGAAAGCTTTTCACATTATCTCATATTCTTGGATAATAAATTGCCTGATATATGTAAAGTGAACTATGGATTAATTGACCATAGTAGTATGAGAAATAAGGTTCTGGGATCTAGAGGCTGTGACAGAACGGGCTGATTTGGATTTAATGACTGTTACAGAGAAGTGATTCATGGAGAACCATGACTGGGATGTAGCTATACCAGGCTATAATCTGTTTAGGAAAGACAGGGTAAGAAGAAATGGAGGCAGGTAGCATTATATGTTAAAGATAATATTAAAGCTACACAATTGCAAGATCTACAGAGTAAGGAAGAGACATTATGGGTCAATCTGGAAAGAGGAGATGGAAAATGTATTTACATTAACGATAACGGAATTCAAACATGCGTGGGATAAACATAAAGGAATCCTGTTCAGAAGGAATGGATCCTAAGGAGCTTAGCCGAGATTGTGTGGCAGAGCCGGTGGCGGGAGGCGGGGATGGTGCTGGGCAGACTTATACTGTCTGTGCCAGAGCCGGTGGTGGGAGGCGGGCCTGGTGGTTGGGAGGCGGGGATAGTGCTGGGCAGACTTATACAGTCTGTGCCCTGAAAAGGACAGGTACAAATCAAGGTAAGGTATACACAAAAAGTGGCACATCTTGAGTTTATCTTGTTGGGCAGACTGGATGGACCGTGCAGGTCTTTTTCTGCCGTCATCTACTATGTTACTATATTGGTGGGATATATAGGCCTCCTTCACAGACAGAAACAGACATATTTAATTGAAGACATTCAAAATATAGCTGTGAGAGGAGAAGTACTTCTAATAGGTGATTTTAATATGCCAGATGTTGATTGCGATATCTTTTTATTTATTTATTTATTTGTTACATTTGTATCCCACATTTTCCCACCTGTCTGCAGGTTCAATTTGGCTTACATAGTGCCGGAGAGGCGTTCGCCGACTTCGGTATGAACAGATACAAAGTGATGTTGTGGTAGAATAAGGTTCATGTGGAACAGACGCACAGGGAATCGTAGAGCGGAAGAGTTATGTTATGCCAATACTTGCTTTGGTTTCGTCGTGTTGCACAGTTCAGGCATTTAAGTTGGTTCGGTAGGGTATGCCTTTTTAAACAGGTTAGTTTTTAGTGATTTCCGGAAATTTAGGTGGTCGTATGTTGTTTTCACGGCTTTTGGTAATGCATTCCACAATTGTGTGCTCAAGTAGGAGAAACTGGATGCATAAATTGATTTGTATTTACGTCCTTTGCAGCTTGGATAGTGGAGATTTAGGTATGTTCGTGTTGATCCGGATGTGTTTCTGGTTGGTAAGTCTATGAGGTCTGTCATGTATCCCAGGGCTTTGCCGTAGATAATTTTGTGAACCATGGTGCAGATTTTGAAAGCAATACGTTCTTTGATTGGGAGCCAGTGCAGTTTTTCACGTAGGGGTTTTGCACTTTCAAATTACATTTTGCCAAATATAAGCCTGGCTGCCGTGTTTTGAGTGGTCAGAAGTTTCTTTAAGATCTGTTCTTTGCATCCCGCATAAATTCCATTGCAGTAATCTACATGGCTTAGTACCATTGATTGTATCAAGTTGCGAAATGTTTACCTCGGGAAGAATGGTTTCACACATTTGAGTTTCCACATTGAGTGGAATCACATTGTGGAACATTTTCTTAGTTGTGGATTTCACTTGGCTCTCTAGTGTAAGGTTATGGTCCAATGTAACGCAGAGGATTTTCAAGCTGTCTGAGAAAGGGAGGGTGTAATCTGGTGTGCTTATAATTGTGGGGTTTTCCGCATTGTATTGGGATGAGAGTGTGTTTTTTCTGTATTGAGTTTTAGTTGGAATGCATTTGCCCATGAATCCATGATGTTCAAGCTGAGCTTGATTTTGTTGGTAATTTCTGCCAGTTCATATTTGTAAGGAATGTATATAGTGACATCGTCTGTATAGATGAAAGTGTTAAGGCCTTGGTTGGATAAGGACTTGGCTAGTAGGGTCATCATTAGGTTGGAGAATCAGTGATAGTGGTGATCCTTGAGGTACACCACAGTCTGCTTTCCACTGTGCTGATATGTTTGAATTTGACTTCACTTGGTATGTTCTATTGGTTAGGAAACCCTTGATCCAATTAAGTATGTTTCCGCCAATCCAGAAGTAATCTAGTAGTCTTAGTAGTATGTTATGGTTAAGCATGTCAATGCACTAGACATGTCGAATTGGAGAAGTATGCTTTTACCTGTTGCTATTTCCTTCTTGAATTTGGCTAGGAGAGTTATTAGTACTGTTTTAGTGCTATGGAGGGGGCGAAATCCTGATTGTGATTCGTGTAATACTGAGAATTTGTTTATGTAATCAGTAAGTTGTTTGGTTACCATGCCTTCCATCAGTTTGACTACCAGTGGGATAGATGCTATTGGTCGGTAGTTGGTGATTCGTTTGTTTTTTTGTTGGTGTCTTTAGGTATTGGGATGAGTAGGATGTTACCATTTTCCTTAGGGAAGAGGCCTTGCTAAAGCATATAGTTTAGGTGGGATGTGAGGTCAGCTGTGGGGTCAGGGGAGGATTTCTTTAGGTAGCTGGGACAGGTATCCAATTTACAGTGAGTGTTGGAGAACCTACTAATCGCCTGGGTAACTGTTTCGACGGTGAGGAGTGCGAAGTTTGACCAGGTTCGGTCAGCTGGGAATTCTCCAAGGGTTGGGTCCAAACCATTGAGGAAGTTTTTGATATTGGTAGTGTCGTGAGGTAGCGTGTTGCGTAGGTTTGCAATTTTTTCACTGAAGTATTTAGCAAGTTTGTCTGCAGATGGGGTGTCTGAATTAGTTGTAGTGACTAAGGTGGTGTCTAGTAGTTTGTTTACGAGTTGGTATAGTTTCTTCATGTCTTTGTAATCGGTCCCTATATGACCGTTTGGTTTGTCTTATTGCGTATTTATATTTTCTTTGTGTTTGCTTCCATGCATTGAGTGTGTGTCCATCTTTTGTTTTTTTCCATGCTCGTTCAAGTTTCCTGGATTGTGTTTTTAGCTTTTTCAGTTCATTGTTGAACCATGGTATCGTGTTATGCCTGCGTGAGGTTTTTGTTCTTAAGGGTGCTACTTCATCTAGTATGCTTCTGCATCTTTTATCCCACTATATGAGGTAGTATATGGAGTTCGTTTCTGCTGTCCATTCGTTACTGTTGCCAGAATGTTTTCGAGTCTACTTGACCTCTTGTGGTGTATGTTGTGTGTTCTCATGCATTAATGGAGTTTGGGTCTTCTAGGTGAAGGTTAATGTCTCCTAATATTAGTATATTGGAGTTGGTTACACAGGTGTTTGAAATGAAGTCCATGAAGTTTGTCTGGCCTTCATTCCAATTACTTAGTGGTCTATAAAATAAGACAGAGTTCAGGTGATCACGCAGGGTTTTACTGTGGATTCTGATTGAGGCAATTTCAAGATGAGGTGGTGTGGACTTGGTAGTGGTTTCGGTGATAAAGTGGGATCAATAGATTAGTGCTATGCCTCCGTGTCTCTTTTCATTCCTGGTTCAGTGTATGATTTTGTATCCTGGAGGGCATAAGTCTAGGATTATTGGGTCCTTTTGATCATGGATCCAGGTTTCATTGATGAAAAGTAGGTCAAGGTTTTCAGACATGATCCAGTCTGTTAATAATGCTGTTTTGTTTACTATGGGTCTGGCGTTGATGTAGCCCACTTTAATGTTTTGGTATGGGTCTTCTATGTTTGGTGTTGTGTGGATTTTTGTTAGTTGTCGCTTCTTTGTTAGTGTGGGTTTGTTTGGACCTTTCTTTCCCTTTTGTTGTGGTTGTTTGCATGTTGGTGTTCTTCCTTTGTTTAGGATGTTGTCATTTTGATGGGGTGAGGCGTATCTGATCAGTCTTTGATGATTACTTAGTATGGGTCTGATGTTACTATCTGCAAGCGGGGTGGTTAGTGTTCGGTGGATCAATGATAAGGAGTAGATCGCTAGGAGTAGTTTGACGGTATTCATTTTGGTCTAATTCATTGTGGGCTGCTAGTAGGCTGTGTTTGATAGGGTGCGTGATAGGACTTTGTTCTATGGTATAAAATCTGGTGTTCTGGTCTTGTGTGTATTTTGTATTTTTCAGCTTGCCTTTGAGCTATTCGAGATTAGCAGTGGCTCTGGTTCTAGTGATATGTTAGTGAGTAGGTAGATAGGAGGGCTGGGGTTCCTGGTGGTCCGTTTGTCCCATTAAGAGTGTCCCCAGCTCCCTCAATCAGTCTTTAGTTTTACCTTGGTATCCACTGTCAAGTCTCCTAGGCTTTGCCGGTCGTGAGGTCTCAGTATTTCGAGGTAAACTAGATAGTTTACTCACGGTCTGGTATACAGGTGCGCTATCCAGGGCACAGGGACTCTGTAGCTCCGGAACTGTGTTAGTGGTAGGTGGGAGATGCTGGGAGGGAGGGAACAGCATCAGGTTATGCCGCCATGCCTTGGGTATCGTGATTATGGGCCCCAGCTCACAACGGTGGTAAAAGTAGGGTCCTGGGTTCGAAAAATAGAAAGAGGAGTCAAACAATGCAGAAACAAAGGCAGTAAAAGCAGAGTTCTGGCTCACAATGGTGGTAAAAATAGGGTTCTGGGTTCAGAAAATGGAAAGAGAAGCCGTGTGATGTTCAATGCTGGTGTCCAGATATGGCCTGGACATGAATAACTGAGTCTCTTTCTACCCGTGGTGATCAACACATAAAAACATGCTGAGTGCTTCCAGCTGAATATTTTTTTTTGTTACATTTGTACCCTGCGCTTTCCCACTCATGGCAGGCTCAATGCAGCTCTGGTAAGTTGTTAAAATAGCAGAGGATTGTGATCATTTATAGAAGGATCTTGTGAGAATAGGCTTCTAAATGATAGATGTAATTTTTAAATGTGGACAAGTGCAAAGTGATGCACATAGGGGGAAATAACCCAAATACAGGTACAAAATGCTGGATTCTGAGTTAGGAATCACCACCCAAGAAAAAGATTTTGGAATCATTGCAGACAATATATTGAAATTTTCAGCCCAGTGCATTATGGCTGGTAAAAAAGCATACTGGGTGTATTTGAATATTCAAAAATGAGTGGAGAACAAAACTGAGAATATCATCATGTTTCTTTCTAAATCTCTATAGCTCTGGTTGCCTCATCTTACAAAGGATATAGTGGAATTAGAAGTAGTTCAGAAAAAGGCAACAAGAATAACAACATACCTCTCTTATGATGAAAGGCTAAACACTTTAGGGAGCTAAAACTTCTAAATGTAATAAATGACTGTTTCTTAGAGCAACTGGTCCAGGAACTGACAAGAGGGGGAGCCATTTTGGATCTGGTCTTTGGTGGCGTGCAGGGCATAGTGCGAGAGGTGGTGGTGTTGGGTCCCCAGGGAAACAGTGATCATAACATGATCAAGTCTGAGCTACTATCTGGTATGACCCTACAAAGGAAATCTAATGTAGCTGCATTTAATTTTCTAAAGGCCGACTACAATAAAATGAGGAAAATGGTTAAAAAGAAGCTAAATGGATCAGCTGCCAAGGTTAGGACACTAAATCAGGCATGGAAGTTATTCAAAAATACCATCTTTGAAGCCGAGACCAGATGCATTCCACATATTTGCAAAGGTGGAAAGAAAAGAAAACGACAGCCAGCATGATTAAAAGGTGAAGTGGCTATTACAGCCAAAAGAATGTCCTTCAAAGAATGGAAATAGGACCCAAATGAAGAAAATAAGAAACAACATAAGCACTGGTAAGTCAGATGCAAAGCATTAATTAAGAAGGCTAAAAGAGAATATGAAGAGAAACTTGCCACAGAGGCTAAAACTTACAGAAACAACTTTTTCAGGTACAACAGACACAGCCTGTGAGGGAATCCATGGGACCGTTCGATCATGAAGGAGCAAAAGGGGCACTAAGGGAGGACACAGCCATATCCGAGAAATTGAATGAATTCTTTGCATTGGTCTTTATGGAAGAAGATGTAAGAGATCTACCTGTATCAGAAATGGTTTTCAAGGGTGATGATGTGGAGGAACTGAAAGAAATCTCAGTGAACCTGAAAGATGTAATGAGCCAAATCGACAAATTAAAGAGTAGTAAATCACCTGGACCGGATAGCACACATCCAATGGTACTCAAAGAACTCAAGCATGAAATTGCTGATCTGTTGTTAGTAATAATCGCCCATAGTACCTGAAGATTGGAGGGTGGACAATGTGACGCCGATATCAAAAAAGGGTTGTAGGGGTGATCCGGGAAATTACAGACCGTTAAGCCTGATGTCGGTGCCGGGCAAAATAGTGGAAACTATTATAAAGAATAAAGTTAAGGAACACATAGACAAATATGGTTTAATGGGACAGAGTCAGCATGGGATTAGCCAAGGGAAGTCTTGCCTCACCAATTTGCTTCATTTCTTTGAAGGCGTGGATAAAGGTGAGCCGGTTGATGTAGTGTATCTAGATTTTCAGAAAGCATTTGATAAAGTTCCTCATGAGACTCCGGAGAAAATTAAAGCGTCACAGGATAGGAGGCAAGGTTCTGGTGTGGATTAGGAATTGATTACTGGACAGAAATCAAAGGGTAGGGTTAAATGGTCATTTCTCTCAATGGAGGAGGGTCAATAGTGGAGTGCCACAGAGATCTGTATTGGGACCACTGCTATTTAACATATTTATAAATGATATGGAAATTGGAATGAGTGAGGTGATTAAATTTGCAGATGATATAAAACTATTCAAGGTTGTTAAAACACATGTGGACTGTGACATATTGCAGGAAGATCTTAGGAAATTGGAAGACCGAGGATCCAAATGGCAGATGAAATTTAATATAGACAAATGCAAGGTGATGCACATTGGAAAGAATAATCCGAATCACAGTTACCTGATGCAAGGGTCCACCTTGCATCAGTACTCAAGAAAAAGATCCAGGTGTCATTGTAGATAATATGCTGAAAACTTCTGCTCAGTGTGCAGTGGTGGCCAAAAAAGCAAACAGGATGCTAGGAATTATTAGGAAAGGGATGATGAATAAGACTGAAAACACTATAATGCCTTTGCATTGCTCCATGGTGCGACCACACCTTGAGTATTGCATTCAGTTTTGGTCACTGTATCTCAAAAATGATATAGTGTAATTAGAAAAGGTTCAAAGAAGAGTGACCAAAATGATAAAGGGGATGGAACTCCTCCTGAATGAGGAAAGACGAAAGAGGTTAGGGCTCTTCAGCTTGGAAAAGAGACAGATGAAGGGAGATATGATTGAGGTCTACAACATCCTGAGTGGTGTAGAATGAGTAGAAGTAAACATATTTTTTACTTGTTCCAAAAGTACAAAGACTAGGGGACACTCGAGGAACTTACATGGAAATAGTTTTTTTTTAAGTATTTCCAAGTAACTTCCTCGAGTGTCCCCTAGGATGAAGTATTTTTTTAACTCAACAAATAGTTAAGCGCTGGAATTCATTGCCGGAGGATGTAGTAACAGCAGTTAGTGTATCGGGTTTAAAAAAGGTTTGGACAAATTCCTGGAGGAAAAGTCCATATAGTCTGCTATTGGGACAGATATGGTGAATCAACTGCTTACCCTGGGATTGGTAGCATGGAATGTTGCTGCTAATTGGGTTTCTGCCAGGTACCTGTGACCTGGATTGGCCACTGTTGGAAGCAGGATACTGGGCTAGATGGACCATTGGTCTGACCCAGTATGGTTGCTCTTATGTTCTTATGTTTAGGGCTGTTCAGCTTAGAGAACATAGCTGGGTTTAAAAAGAGGTTTGAACAAATCCCTAGAGGAAAAGTTCATAAACAGTTATTACAGGAGACCTGGGGAAAGGCACTGCTGATGCAGAACCACAGCCCCATGTTGGGTCTTATAATAATAAAGATATCTGCCTCGTGTTAAAGCTAGGCTCCCTCTTTCCGCCCTCCTTGATGCTGGGTACTGATTGCCAGTAGTCTATTTGTTTGCATTCTTCTATCTTTAACTCTTATATTCCTTTGCTTCTGCCTGTTCTTTCCTGTCATTTAATTGTAGTTCTTTTCCTTAATTTTAAATTGTTAACCACTCAGATTATACATCCCAGGATGGTATATCCAGGGCTTTTTTTGAGGGGGTACTTGTGGGTACTGAATACCGGCACCTTTTCCATTGTCTGTTAAATTGACCTATGGAACCCAAGTTTTAATGAAAGAGTTCAGGCTCTACACACCAATTCTGCCTTGCCATAGATTCTGTGACTGGTTGCAGGGGGCCTGGCCATTGTGGGGTGGGTCCCTCAGTGTTCTCCCCACCCCTGAAGGGTGGACTAGCATTTGAGTACCGGCACTTTTTTTGCTAGAAAAAACACACTGGGTATATCAAATGCAGAATAAATTTGAAACTTGAAGATTCACCCGCTATCCCAGTTCTGGATGCCCTTAGTGCTTTTTTTTTTCTGTCGCTTATGTGCTTAACTCAATAGAATTGGGGTTGGATTTTTTTAATTGCTTGAATTTGGGGGATTTTGATTTACCAGACCAGATAAAGGGGTGGAATCGAAAATGGTGAAGGAATGTAGAAAAGTAGAATATACAGAGGTGATTTATGAATAGAAAGAGGAGTGAATTGCATTATTGAAAGTCTCGGCTCAAAGCAAGTTAAACATTCCTTTGCGCTTATTAATAAGGTATTTATATCCATTTTGTATACCACATATCCCCAAATGAGGTTCCACAGCAACGTACAATATTTTACAAGTTAAAAGTGCACAACCATAGTGTGACACAGTGACGTTTCCCTTCCTCCATTTACAGACTTCTAATACGGAGGGACACAGTAAAGTGCACCTCAATAGCATGAAAGTGGCTATGTGGGTGAATGTCTAGTGAGACTAAAGTGCATGTCTCAGGCTCTGTCCATCTACACTCACTTCTCTCAATATCCCACCCTCACTTGTACTGTATCTCCTCTTATCCTCCGTCCCTCTTGCACACTTTCTTCTCTGCATTCCCTTTCTCTCCATAGTCATCCTTCTACTCCTCAACCCCTTCACTCTTTGCACTCACCCTTCCATCTTTCTCTCTGTATTCAACTTTTCATCTTTGCCCTCCCTCTTCTTACTCATTTTACCATCTCCTCACCCATGCACTCATTTTTCCAGCATCTCTTGCACTCTCCCTTCCATCTTCTCTCCCACCTTGCTATTCCCCCTCAATTCTCCCCCTTCCTCAAACTACCCAGCCATAGCTATTGCCCTCCTCCTCCTTTCCCTCCAGCACTACCCTGCCATCATCTCCCCCCCCCCCCCTTCCCCAAACACTTTCTCCTCTTTGGACCACCCTTCTCCATTCATTCCTCACTGGAGGAATGACAAACATCCAAACACCTCCAAGGTACTAATTGTGCACAATAAAGCAAACATCTTTCAGTAAGAAAGAATGTGTAGAAAATGAGGTGATGATAGAATGCTCAAAAGGGATAACACTGTAGAGTAATATTACAACACAGAAAAAAAGGCAGTGAATGTATGGGAAAGCCTTCCAATGGTGACAGATGTTTAAGGGACTTGTCAGATCTTTGCCACACTCACTTCACTTTTTCAAACTGCTTCCACATCTCATCCCCCCCCCCCCTTCACACTCTACCCAGACTTTGACCAATTTCTTTCATGACAAGATTCACAAGATTAACTAGAGATTTTCCACTAGTCCTCCATCTTCCCCCCATTCATTCACTTCTCCTTTATCTGGCCCTTGCCATACATTTGCCTTTATCTCCTCCTCTAAACTCACTATTTGCTCTTCTGACCTCATTCCAAACCAACTATTCAGTTCATTCTCCCCTGCAGACATGTCATCCTCAATTAATCACTTGCCACTATGAATAATATACCTTCTTCAAATATGGCGTGATCACACTGCTCCTCAAAAAATGTCCAGTGCCGTATCTAACTTATTATCCCAATCCTCTCCTCCCCATCATAAACAAAAAATTTGAATGCATCATTTACCTATCTTTTCTTTCATCTCAAGCTGTTATAGATCCACTAGCTTCCATCCTCTAAATTCCACAGAAACACTGCTCTGGCCAAAGCCTCCAATGACTTCTTTATGGTCAAGGGTGTTCCGTGCCTTATCCACTTTGTCCTGTACACTGCTTTTGACATCATTGGTTACCATTATTCTTTCACACACTGCACTCAATTGGATTTTAGGATGCTTGGTTTTCTTCTTACCTCCCCCCATACTTTTGTGTACCCTCTGGTGGTTCTTTTTCCATTACTATTCAGTTAATGCACCTCTGGGCTCTGACCTGAGCTTCTTCTCGCTTCATTTTTGTCCCTTGGTGCTCTGGAGTCTTAACACAGTTTTCAGTACAATTTTTAAGCTGATGACTTTCAGCTCTACTTCTTTACATCAGAAATTTCAACTTGAATTGAGCCTGCTCATCTAACTGATGCCCCACCATTTATTTAACTTACCATAGCCAAAACAGATTTATCTTTCTTCCTAAACATATTTCCTCTCTTCCTTTCTTTCTTTGTTTATGGCATTCTCATTTTTTCTGTTCCCCCAGGCTGTAAACTCAAAGTCATCTGATGCCTCTCTCTCTCTCCAAAATACTGCTAAAGTGTATTGCTCATTTCTCTAACACTGCTAGAATCCATTGCTTGCTTTCTCAGCATGCTGCCAAAAGGCCCAACCACACTACCATCAACTCATGCTTAGACTATTTTCAACCTGTGCTTTGTGGATCTTTCACTATACCATCTTTCTTCATAGCAGTCTACCTGAAAATAAGCTGAATGACTTATCTTCCTTCGATATTGTTATGACTATGTAATAGACCTTGCTGAATTACGTAATGTACACTGATCACTTATTGTATGAACTTTTAATCTGTAGTGAAGTGCTTCATACAAAGACCATCTATAAAAGTAAAACACAGTGAGTTAAAAAAATAAACATCTCTCCTCAAGTCATTACATTGGCTACCCATTATCAAGCTTCCCTTTCACTTATACATTTATTCACTATGCAGCTCATTATCTATCTTATCTCTCCTTACAACCATCCTCCATTCATGACACGGGTGGAAAACCTCAGTCTTTGAGGGCTGCAACCTAGTCAGGTTTTCAGGATTTCCCCAATGAATATGCATAATACGCTTAAATACTGAGTACAATATCAGTATAGTTGTAACATTTACAAACATACATATCCTCCACCAAATATCAACAATACAAAAGTCTTTATTATTTCTCATGTTGGATGTATTAGAAATGAAGGGATGAAATATATGTACGACTGTGTAGATTCTTTTAATTTGCTTCACCTATGACTCCAAGTGGTTTTACAAATTTTGATAAAATTTGAGAGATAATAAAGTCTTTTGTATTGTTGATAGTTGTTGGAAGATATGTATCAATGAATATGCATGAGATTTATTTGGATACAAATGCATATTCATTGGAGAAATCCTGAAAACCTGATTGGGTTGCAGCCCTCAAGGACTGAAGTTACCCACCCCTGATCTGAAAAATCATTTTCCTCTCGCTCTTTCCATCTTGGTGCACTGTATGAGACTGTGTTGGTGTCTCATGTTTCTTCTCTAGCTATATTCAAATTCAGCTAAAAACTCACCTTTTTGAGACTGTTTTAAATCTTAATCACTTTTCTAAAATAAATACATTTCTTCTAGACTTTTGTCAAACATGTTTGCCTTGATTAGATTAAAATCTCACAAGGACAAACTGTGCATCACTGCATGCATTTACCCTTCCTTTCACACCTTAATCCATGTGTTATGTCAAAGTTACATTACGGTAATACGGTATTCACAGGTATTACTGAGAGTAACCTAAAGAGGTTTTAAACTTTAAGGAATGTGGTCATTCATCTGTTAGGAGGGGCACATTGATTTGACCATGTATTTAATTTGTATCTGCAACATCATTGGCTACTTGTGCATTACGTGTTGGTTTTGACCTATAGGGATTACTATGAGCAAAAATCACCTTCTTGCAAGATCAGTGTTGCCATATGTCCCAGGGAGGGCACTGCAGCCAGTAACCACAGTGCAGCTGCTGGTAGCTTCTTTTACCAAGGCTCATTTGGCATCCACAAGGGCGGAGACTTTTATTTGGCCCCGACCTTGTGGAATTCTTTGCATTTAACTCTGCGAGCTGAGGGATCATTAAACATTTAAAAAAAGTTATTTAAGGTACAATATTTTTCAGCTGCATTTGGTGACTCCTCTTAGACGAGAAACAACAGTCTCTGGTTTTATCTCATTATTTTGTTACATTTTTTTGGACGTGGAAGTTGAGTGGTCTTGCATGAATGTGCTGTACTATTTGAATATGGTGTTCTTTTTTAAAAATGCTTTGAAACTGCACACTGCTGTATTCTTCATTTAAGCCAAACGGTATAGCAAATAAAGTGAACTGTAACTATAACCCTGGATTCTATACAGGTTGTACAAAGTTGGGTGTGAATTCCAGAACCACACAAACTAGTCAATTAGGCGTTATCAATTATTGGGGTTAATCGGAGCTAATCAGGACTTAATTGACACCAATTTGGATTTGCTTACATATCCACCCTAGACACTATTCAAGGGCATTCCCAGAAATTAGGTGCGGCTATATAATAATTGAATTTGAATGTCTGTGGGAGTCAGGATTTTACACCAGGTTTTGGCAGGTGTTAAGTCCTCCTGCTCAAATTTCAGCAAGGGAATCCACTCTAAGCAGTATTCTATAAAGGTCACTTAGTGCTATGTGACCTTTATTTAATTGGTAAATTTTAACAGCGCCTAACTTGGGGCCCCACTTACTGATAAGTAGCAGAAAATCCTGAGTTCAACTGTGATCTAAGGGCACTGCACTAGAAAGTAAATTATGCAGACCAGGCAGGCCTTTTAATCCTTATCTGCCATTATACCCTACGTTTCTATTTTGCACTTATTAAATTACCAGGAAAACAGACTGAAGAAGTAATAACAAATGAGCAAAATGCACTTGGAAAGACATGCATGTTTGTATATGGTCCACCAAGGGGTTAATCCTGCCATGAAGAAGGGTGTTCTTGGCAAAAATGTTTAAATCTCCAAATAACAGTAGAAAATAGAAACTTCTCTTTAAAACTGAAAAGAAATCATTTTAATAATATGACTTTTTTTTCCTTTGTAAGAGGAGTGCCAAGGGAAGTAAAAAATCTCTGAAAATGTTAATTTTGTTCTTAGATAATGAGAATATATCTTCACTGGGCCTTGCTTTTAAAATCACACAGCTGTTAACATCATTCCCCAACACCCCCCCCCCCCTACACACACACAATGTGCATGCACATACACACAATTCAATCCTCATAGCTTAGAGCTTAATTAATCTCATTAGCATAGAAATATAGATGACATTGTACTGCTCATCATAATACATTTTAAAACCCCCTCAAATGAGGCCTTGAATGGTTCTGACTGTTAGAAAAACAGACAAAGTAGAATGTAAGCACCACTCACCATATCCTACTGCTTCTTGGAGGACAATGTACAGGAGAGGGGGAGCACAGACAGATCTCTGTAGTACCAGTGGCTGTCACCCCTCCCCTCCACATTTTTCTTTCTGCCAGCAGTTTACTTTCCAGGGCAAATATATTCCTTTGGAGTCATTTAATTAGCACACCTGAGAGGGCCCTTCTAAACATTTGAGTCCTAGGCATATGCCTAGTTTGTCTGTGCTTTGTACAATATTTACTGAGGACTGATTTTTTTTTTTAAATATAGGTGGGATCGCTGAAAGCTGGTTTTTTTCACTACTTGCTTCCCTTGTTGGGAATCATTAAATTATACAGCGTCCCACACATTTATGGCGCTGTATAAGTGTATGGGACGCTGTGTCCAAATGGGAACTGCTGTTGAATATTCTGATGATCCCCGTTTCTTTAAAAAAAAAAAAAAAGTATATACTACGTACTGTTGAAGATATGATGAATATGTGTGTTTGAACTGTGAAATATATAGAATTGTGGATGGTTGGGACATAATTAAATCATATTTAAAGTAAGTCCCCACACCAATACTGTTAGGTCCATTCAAGTTGATTCATGCTCAACTGATGGCAGTTGGGTGTGCAAATCCAAGTATTCAACAACATCGCACTTAATCTCTGGGAATGCCTCTCCCATGACCCCACCCCCTTTGGAGTTGAACACTATGAAATTTAGCTGTAAAAGTTACAGAATAGGGCGTAGGGCAGATGAGCACGTAACTCCTAATTAGTGCCAATTAACTCCAATAATTGATTTAGTGCGTAATTATGTGGGCAACATATACAGAATCTGGTTTTAATGGCTTTCATAGAAAATAATGGAGCATTATTTACAAGCTTTTTGTTTTCTTTTTACAGTACCATTTGTGTAATGGCACTGCTTCATTCTGTATTTTGGTATTCTATCTTTGTTTAATGTACTGTTACACTTTTAGAAAACATTTGTTCATTAAAAATGAAAACAAAAATTCAAACTCACAAGTCAAGTTGCAAAAATTAAATTTAACCTTTATTTTAAATATTTATTTTACAAAGGATTTGCAGTGAGCCTTCAAGTGATCCTAGCAAACCCTAAAGCTGTATTCAAGCGTCGGGGGTCACAGCCAGGAATGCAGGAGTCCGATTTTCTTAAACAGATAACTACGGTGGAAGAACTTGAGCCAAAAGCAGATAACTGTACAAAGGTACTAAGCCTACAATGATCACATCAGTTCCTTGTAAATGCTCTTTCTAGGGTGCTTAAGCAAAGTATTTTGGTTTTCTTTTTAGGTTCTTGTGTGGCACACTCGAACAGAGAAGGTAAATCTAGCCAATGAACCAAAATACCATGTGGACACAGTTAAAATTGAGGTATGACCCAGATGTGCTGTTACATCAAATGTACAAGAATGGATATAAGTAACAAGAGGCAGCCTCCTTGGTTACCGAGAGCAGGACATTCAAGCACTGGATAATTTGCTCTCCACAATACCCTCCACTGTTCTCTGCAAACTAGAGCTTCTTGTCAGAAGCAAATAAGAACTTAATAGGTAAAACAGATGGTGTTCAACTTAAATGTCTTTTGTCTTCATTTCTTTTTGCATGCAAGTCTCAACTGATTCTGTGCAACCAAATACAATTTTTGGCTATGAAATATTTAAAAAAAATATTTGTATATTTTGTACCCAGTCTCCTAATTGATATACTTATGAATAGCTTTCAGAACACAAAATGATTGGTCATCCAATTATCAGGTTTCTCTTTACGAAACTAGGTCCTTTAAGTAAATATGAAATACACACAAACACAAAAAGTGGTCTCTGGATTTACGTTTTTAATATTGGGAAATAACATCTTATCAATACTAGGCACCATAATATGTAAACACAATTACTGTCATAAACCTGGATATACTTTCAAGGACACAATTACTGTTAAATTACCCTGTATGCATATAGTGCATTAAAAATTCACTATAACAGCACTATGTACACAAGTATATTGCCAAATTGCATATTTAGTTCACAGAAGGCTAAAATCACAGGAATACTTGACCCATTTTAAAGACTAAACCCAAATTTATTGTAACATCCAGGTTTATATTCCTTTCACTAATTGTGCTTTCAATGAAGCACAGCATAACATCACAGTGACATGAACAATAAACCAAAAGCTATTTAATATACTAGAAAACAGTGTGCAGTCATACATTTACATTCTATTTATATGATTAAACATTTGTTCATATAGTACCTTCTAGAGGACTATTGGATAATTTGAGGGGTAGGAGGGGCAGGTTGATATTATTAGAGATATTAACTAACATGATTCTTACTTCCCTTATATGAAAACATTATATCTACCATTTCATTGAGAATTGACTGTGCATGTTGGCTAAGCAGCTTCTTTATAGATATGATTCATGAAATTTATATACTATGGAAAAGCTGCCAGCAATACATAAATGTTCTCAAACTGCTTTTCACTACATCAAATTTAACTGACAAGGTCAATTGGATAACTTCTTAATATGAACATTTGGGGGATGAGAGGGAGAATATGTACATGGTTAAAATGGGGGAACTATATGCCTGTAAGCACAAGGAATGTCAGGTAGATGCTCCAGAGGAATAGCAGCTTTCATTTCCACAGTTGTGTGCTGAGTGTCTGACCTGTGGCGTTTCCAGCCCATCCTCCCACTGTGTTTGTGGGCTGGCCAAAGCCCATCATGGTGCCAGAACTATTGAGATTCATCCCAGCCATTTGCTGATTCATCTGTGAAGCAAATGCACAAGGTAATTTAGTCTTCAGTAAAGCACAAAAATCTCAAGAGCTTGGCTCTCAGTGGAAGGTCAACGACAGATACACCTACAAGCTATCAAGCTCAAAGCATCCTGTCAACACTTAGCTGTCAATAACATTTGCAATTTTTTATTCTAATATTATAGCTTTAACATGAGAAGTTTTCTTGAAACAAGGTACAGAAAGTGTTTCTTGGTAAAAGCAATGAGCTACATGAAACAATTCTACACAATAAGCTAAAAACATATTAAAGACACTGATTTTCATTAGTTCTCTACTAAATTCATTTTATCTTTCCAGAGAAATTCCTAAACTTTATTAATAATAAAAAAATTAAACAATATTTCATTTCTGTCACGATGTTACTGTTAATAAAGTTGTTAATATTGAAAAAAATATGAACATTTCTAAATGGTAAGTTAGTCTTATGGTGCAGTAACACCAAACAGTCTGGACACAGAACATGACAATCTAACTGTAAATAAACAATAGCTTTTGTAAAGCTAGTTTGTTTGATGTAATTTATTGGATCAAAAGGGATAGGATGTTGGAATTTAGCTCTGTACACTGGATCATACAAGAATGTATTGGCGATGTTGCTGTGTACTGCATGGATGTCAGCTGCATGGTAGACTAACCAGTGAAGAAACAAAGTTGCTCATTATGGGACGATCCCATTAAAATTAAATGGGGCTTATGTCCCCAACAGCTTGTGTTAGCATATTATTACATAATCCTTATTAGGCCCCTAAATTAGAAATTAACATTAAAATTCTTAGCTCATTGCTAAAATAACTACTTAAATCTCATCAAGTGTTCTGATGAGAATAACAATGACTTAAACATGACTTATGTACGTTACATGGTTGTTACTTTATTAGCAGCTGTTTATTAGTAGGTACTCTGGTCATATAAGTTTCAGGGGAAAGACTATGAGGTTCAGTTTCAAAGCACATAGACTAACAAAATAATATAGGTTACTATGGAGCTCATTTTCAAAAGAGAAAAACGTTCAAAAAGTGGCATAAATCTGCATTTGGACGTTTTTCTCACAAAAATGGGCAAACTGGTATTTTCAAAGCCAATTTTTAGACATTTTTCTATGAAGTCCGTCAGAAGTGCATTCAAATCACAAGGGTGCGTGTCAGGGGCATGTTAAGGGCGGGATCTGGGCATTCCTAACACTTGGACGTTTTTCAGCCATAATGGAACAAAACAAAACCATCCAGTACTAAAACTTGGACGTTTTGAGCTAGACTTGTTTTTATACTACTACTACTACTTAACATTTCTAGAGTGCTACTAGGGTTACGCAGCGCTGTACAGTTTAACAAAAAGGACAGTCCCTGCTCAAAATAGCTTACAATCTAATGGGCAAAATGTCAAGTTGGAGCACTCTAGATTTCCTGAATAGAGGTATGGTGGTTAGGTGCCGAAGGCGACATTGAAGAGCTGGGCTTTGAGCAAGGCTTTGAAGATGGGTAGGGAGGGGGCCTGGCGTATGGGCTCAGGGAGTTTATTCCAGGCATGGGGGTGAGGCGAGGCAGAAAGGGCGGAGCCTGGAGTTGGCGGTGGTGGAGAAGGGTACTGAAAGGAGGGATTTGTCTTGAGAGCGGAGGTTACGGGTAGGAACGTAAGGGGAGATGAGGGTAGAGAGGTAAGGAAGGGCTGCAGATTGAGTGCATTTGTAGGCTAATAGGAGGAGCTTGAACTGTATGCGGTACCTGATCGGAAGCCAGTGAAGTGACTTGAGAAGAGGGGTGATATGAGTATATCGGTCCAGGCGGAAGATAAGGCGTGCAGCAGAGTTCTGAACGGACTGAAGGGGGGATAGATGGCAAAGTGGGAGGCCAGTGAGGAGTAGGTTGCAGTAGTCAAGGTGAGAGGTAATGAGAGAGTGGATGAGAGTTCGGGTGGTGTGCTCAGAGTGGAAAGGGCAAATTTTGCTAATGTTATAGAGGAAGAAGCGACAGGTCTTGGCTATCTGCTGGATATGCGCAGAGAAGGAGAGGGAGGAGTCGAAGATGACTCCGAGGTTGCAGGCAGATGAGACGGGGACGATGAGGGTGTTATCAACTGAGATAGAGAGTGGAGGGAGAGGAGAAGTGAGTTTGGGAGGGAAGACAATAAGCTCGGTCTTGGGCATGTTCAGTTTCAAGTGGCGGTTGGACATCCAGGGAGCAATGTCGGATAAGTAGGCCGATACTTTGGCCTGGGTTTCGGCAGTGATGTCAGGTGTGGAGAGATAAAGCTGGGTGTCATCAGCATAAAGATGATATTGGAAACCATGAGAGGAGATTATGATAATGAGTAAGACACAAAAAGGTGCCCTAAATGACCAGATGACCACTGGAGGGAATCAGGGATGACCTCTCCTTACTCCCCTCAGTGGTCACTAACCCCCTCCCACCCTCCAAAAATGTGATTTAAAACATTACTTGCCAGCCTCTAAAGTTCCATTACATCAGCATACAGGGTCCCTGGAGTAGTCAAGTAGTAGGTGCAGTGCACTGTAGACAGGTGGACCCAGGCCCATACATCGTCCCCTACCTGTTACACTTGTGGAAGAAACTGTAAGCCCTCCAAAACTCACCAGAAACCCACTGTACCCATATATAGGTGCCCCCTTCACCCGTAAGGGCTATGGTAGTGGTGTACAGTTGGGGGTAGTGGGTTTTTTGAGGGGGCTCAACAGACAAGATTAGAGAGTAATGGTGAGATATGTACCTAGGAGAATTTTAAGAAGTTCACTGCAGTGCCCCCTAGGGTGCCCCATTGCTTTCCTGGGATGTCTACAAAAATGCTGGCTCCTCCTACATCCCAATGGCATGACATTGTGCGTTTTGCACTTGGACCTTTTCTTCTCGAAAATGGACCAAAACACAAAATGTCCAAATCACAAAACCTTTTTCAAAACAGTACTTTTGGAAAAAAAAAAAAAAAGACTTTTTCTTTTCTGAAAATGACCTTCTTTCCTATTCAGATTTTGGACATTTTTTGTAAAACGTCCAAAGTTGGACTTAGATGTCATCGAAAATACCCCTCCACATAACTTTGTTAAGTCTATGTGCTTTGAAAATGAGCACCTATACATCTTATTATCAGTGATTACATCTGATTAAAGGACCTGTGACTGAAAACTTATAGGCATATTTTCAAAGCACTTTGGGAGGCTAAGTTCCATAGGTGTCTATGGAACTTTGGGAGGCTAAGTGCTTTGAAAATGAGCATATTAGTGTATTATCATTTTAGGATGATTTTTTTGTGTTTGTTTTTGATCTATATCTTTCCTTCTGCTTCTTCACACTTTCTAGTCAATCAGACCCAGTTTCTATTCAGATTAAAGTACCACAAAAACCTTTACTCAAATATTTGGTGCTTTTCCCCAATTTTTTTAATCTACCAATTTCATCATCATTAGGCTTCCAGATCAATTATAAACTATGATCTGGTGCCATAAGCCCTCATTTATAACTCTCTCAGGGATTTTCTATCTTCTCCAAAATCATCACAGTCCTCAGCAGGTGGCCACACAATCAATTACTTGAGCCAAACAAACGTTGCCACTATGTAGTGACCATGATCCAATCCCAGTATGGGCTGTGAACACTGCCTGCAAAGCATAACTAACCCTAACCAACCCATGAAGCAAAAGATCTGACCAAGGAACTGAAAGTATGTCTGCACTGAGCCTATAGACTGGTCTATTTTCCTAATTTTTAATACTCCCCCTCCTCTTTCATCTAACCCAGCCATTACAGCAGCAGTCCTAATTACAGACTGTGGTCACTGTTGTTGGCATTGTGAGTTGGCAATTTTTCTCCCACAAACCGTGAATTCTGGCTTTCTAAAATCCCCCATTCCAGTAAGTCAGGGGAAGTCAAAATCTAGGGAATCACACTCAGGTTTCTCATATGGCAGCCTGTGTAGAAACCTTTGAGACATCAGGAAACAGTTCATATTTATGGTGCTCCAAACTCAAGAATATGTAATTCATGGACAGTAGAAAAAGAGAAATGAGCAATGCACATCAGGATTCAGCACTAAAACGTCGACTCCTGACAAACTTTTACTGGTAAGCCTGACGTCGGTGCCGGGCAAAATGGTAGAGACTATTATAAAGAACAAAATTAAAGAGCATATTAAAAGGATGGATTAATGAGACAAAGCCAACATGGATTTAGTGAAGGAAAATCTTGCCTCACCAATCTATTACATTTCTTTGAAGGGGTGAACAAACATGTGGATAAAGGTGGGTCAGTCGATATTGTGTATCTGGATTTCCAAAAGGTATTTGACAAAGTACGTCATGAAAGACTCCAGAGGAAATTGGAGAGTCATGGGATAGGAGGTAGTGTTCTATTGTGGATTAAAAACTGGTTAAAAGACAGAAAACAGAGAGTAGGGTTAAATGGTCAGTATTTTCAATGGAGAAGGGCAGATAGTGGGGTTCCACAGGGGTCTGTGCTTGGACCGCTGTTTTTTTTAACATATTTATAAATGATCTAGAGATGGGAGTAAATACTGAAGTAATTAAATTTGCTGACAACACAAAGTTAATCAAAGTTGTTAAATTGCAAGAGGATTGTGAAAAATTACAAATGGACCTTACAAGACTGGGAGACTGGGCATTCAAATGGCAGATGATGTTTAATGTGAGCAAGTGCAAAGTGATGCATGTGGGAAAGAGGAACCTGAACTACAGCTACGAAATGCAAGGTTCCACATTAGGAGTCACCGACCGGGAAAGGGATCTAGGTGTCATTGTTAATGACACATTGAAACCCTCTTCTCAGTGTACGGCGGATGAGAAAGCAAATATAATGTTAGGTATTATTAGGAAAGGAATGGAAAACAAAAATGAGGATGTTATAATGCCTTTGTATTGCTCCATGGTGTGACCACACCTCGAATATTGTGTGCAATTCTGGTTACTGCATCTCAAAAAAGATATAATGGAATTAGAAAAGGTACAGAGAAGGGGAATGAAAATGATAAAGGGGATGGGGTGACTTCCCTATGAGAAAAGGCTATTTTCATTCCCCTTCTCTGTACCTTTTCTAATTCCATTATATCTTTTTTGAGATGCAGTAACCAGAATTGCACACAATATTCGAGGTGTGGTCACACCATGGAGCAATACAAAGGCATTATAACATCCTCATTTTTGTTTTCCATTCCTTTCCTAATAATACCTAACATTCTATTTGCTTTAGCCTTTTCTCATAGGGAAGTCACCCCATCCCCTTTATCAAAGTGGCCAGGGCTCTTCAGCTTGGAGAAATAGAGATCTATAAAATAATGAGTGGAGTGGAATGGGTAGACGAATGGGAATTGAACCTAGTTCTCCAGGTTCTCAGACCACTGCACTATTAGGCTACTCCTGCTCCTTTGTATATAACAACAACTAAGAAAACAGAGAAGCTGGAAAATAACTGAGCCACATATGGACTGTTCTTAAAATTAAGTGAATGTATATGTGAATTACTTTTATTAGATGCTCAAAGATGATTAAATCTTCAGTTTTCACATCTTAGATACACAATCTAAATTAGAAAGCTACATGAATGAATTATAGCAATACATTTGAAAAGGCAGAAATCTGTCTTATTAATGCTCATTTATTAGCCAATAAAGATTAAGCAGGGAGATCACTACCATTCCAGTGAGATTTGATTATTTTAGATATTAAAAAAACAACAACAAAAAACTAGAGTAAAACCATAAACATGAACAGGTCAAGGGAAGCTTATAATTTTTGTAATTTCTCCTTGAATCTGACTACACATACAGTGGGGGAAATAAGTATTTGATCCCTTGCTGATTTTGTAAGTTTGCCCACTGACAAAGACATGAGCAGCCCATAATTGAAGGGTAGGTTATTGGTAACAGTGAGAGATAGCACATCACAAATTAAATCCGGAAAATCACATTGTGGAAAGTATATGAATTTATTTGCATTCTGCAGAGGGAAATAAGTATTTAATCCCTCTGGCAAACAAGACCTAATACTTGGTGGCAAAACCCTTGTTGGCAAGCACAGCGGTCAGACGTCTTCTGTAGTTGATGATGAGGTTTGCACACATGTCAGGAGGAATTTTGGTCCACTCCTCTTTGCAGATCATCTCTAAATCATTAAGAGTTCTGGGCTGTCGCTTGGCAACTCGCAGTTTCAGCTCCCTCCATAAGTTTTCAATGGGATTAAGGTCTGGTGACTGGCTAGGCCACTCCATGACCCTAATGTGCTTCTTCCTGAGCCACTCCTTTGTTGCCTTGGCTGTATGTTTTGGGTCATTGTCGTGCTGGAAGACCCAGCCACGACCCATTTTTAAGGCCCTGGCGGAGGGAAGGAGGTTGTCACTCAGAATTGTACGGTACATGGCCCCATCCATTCTCCCATTGATGCGGTGAAGTAGTCCTGTGCCCTTAGCAGAGAAACACCCCCAAAACATAACATTTCCACCTCCATGCTTGACAGTGGGGACGGTGTTCTTTGGGTCATAGGCAGCATTTCTCTTCCTCCAAACACGGCGAGTTGAGTTCATGCCAAAGAGCTCAATTTTTGTCTCATCTGACCACAGCACCTTCTCCCAATCACTCTCGGCATCATCCAGGTGTTCACTGGCAAACTTCAGACGGGCCGTCACATGTGCCTTCCGGAGCAGGGGGACCTTGCGGGCACTGCAGGATTGCAATCCGTTATGTCGTAATGTGTTACCAATGGTTTTCGTGGTGACAGTGGTCCCAGCTGCCTTGAGATCATTGACAAGTTCCCCCCTTGTAGTTGTAGGCTGATTTCTAACCTTCCTCATGATCAAGGATACCCCACGAGGTGAGATTTTGCGTGGAGCCCCAGATCTTTGTCGATTGACAGTCATTTTGTACTTCTTCCATTTTCTTACTATGGCACCAACAGTTGTCTCCTTCTCGCCCAGCGTCTTACTGATGGTTTTGTAGCCCATTCCAGCCTTGTGCAGGTGTATGATCTTGTCCCTGACATCCTTAGACAGCTCCTTGCTCTTGGCCATTTTGTAGAGGTTAGAGTCTGACTGATTCACTGAGTCTGTGGACAGGTGTCTTTCATACAGGTGACCATTGCCGACAGCTGTCTGTCATGCAGGTAACGAGTTGATTTGGAGCATCTACCTGGTCTGTAGGGGCCAGATCTCTTACTGGTTGGTGGGGGATCAAATACTTATTTCCCTCTGCAGAATGCAAATAAATTCATATACTTTCCACAATGTGATTTTCCGGATTTAATTTGTGATGTGCTATCTCTCACTGTTACCAATAACCTACCCTTCAATTATGGGCTGCTCATGTCTTTGTCAGTGGGCAAACTTACAAAATCAGCAAGGGATCAAATACTTATTTCCCCCACTGTATCTAGTTACACAGATGTGGACAGAATTTCTTCTATGTCTGTGCATGATATCTCTTACAGTGTTTCCTAATCTTTCTGTGGCCATGATCCCATCATAGCAGCCAAATAATATTGTATAATCCCCCCTCCACCACCACCAGAAGTACAAAATAATGACCCATCAATAGATAGCCCACCCAAGTTGTGACCCCAAATGTGGGCTTTGTGATCCCATTTGATGTCCTGACCCACAGTTTGGGAAACTTTGCTCTATTACTTAAAGGAGAAAAGAGTGGAATACATTCTTTTTTTTTTTTTTTTAACTTATAGTGACTACCTAAGGTCGTAATTAGTTATCATGATTCCATGAACACTCATCACAGTAAACTTCCACAGAACATTACCACGGTTTATTCTGTTAACTCAGTCGTCCAAGTAGTTATAGAGAGTGTGAAAGGATTTGCTCACTAGTCTAGTACAGTCCACCACAGATGCTGTCCTGCTCTGCAAATACAGAACAGTCATTCGAGTTACAGATTTATTCAGGTGTATGCATTTGTGGCCTTTAATGTGAGCACACATCATGGCTCAGCACATGAGATTTTTGATGACTGGATTTGGCAATTATGGCTCTGCATCCTGTCTGTACTAGGCTGGCATAGAAACGCCAGACATTCCTCCATAATTAACTCTGATCATGCCAAGCTACATAAGAAAGAATAAGAACAAGAGTGTGAATGATACATACCTGGGAG
Source organism: Microcaecilia unicolor (assembly GCF_901765095.1). Lineage (NCBI taxonomy): Eukaryota > Metazoa > Chordata > Amphibia > Gymnophiona > Siphonopidae > Microcaecilia > Microcaecilia unicolor. The sequence goes on along the minus strand of NC_044033.1, from coordinate 475,907,397 downwards.
AGATTCCAAGGGGCCTGCTGGCTTTGCTGCATGCCATACTTATTTGGTGTTGGACTCATACTTCCAACCATTCCTGCTTGTGATCCAATCATATTTGGAGGAAGTCCCATCACACCAGCTTGAACATTTCCTACAAAACCATTGGGAACTCCCATGTTCACCATCATGCCTGTGCTCTGTCCCATCACATTCCCCATCATTCCTGGAGCTGGTGGTATAGGTACTCCCATGGGTGGAAAACTTGGAAAATTAGCCGAAGGTTGTGAAGGAAATGGCACAGAAGATGCCATGAACATACCTACATTTGAGAAATGAGAAAAGAAAATTGTAATATACATATGTTTAACTATGAATAAAGCACAATAAAGTCCAATATCAGGCATGTCCAAAACTAACCCCCCTGTTTACTAAGCCACGCTAGTGGTTGCCTGCGTGGCTTAGTAAACAGGGGGGTAAATTAGCTCAATATGTAGCAGATATAGATTTTATCAATGGTCTGGAAGTAACGGCAGAGAAAACATCAGTATTTTATGCTAAGCAATACATTATACATTCCACTGTTTACATAGAAAGTGTCTCACTGCATAAACTTCAAACAATTCTACTACAAAATACTTTTTCAGTATCGTGTTTAAAAGTGTTTTAAAACATCTGTAATGCTTCAGGTACTGTATATAAATTAACCTGAAAGTTAAAGACCTAGCATTGCCTCATGATGCACATGAAGGGCAATCCTATAAACTGGGCACTAATATTTATGTGCCCATGGTGTGTATGTATGTTTAGAATACTAGCATTTATGCATGTATGTACACATATCTGCATTAGTGCTAGTAGGATGTGTAAGCACTATTCTGCAAATACCCACTTACGAAGCAGGTTAATTGCAGGAGGCAGACACATGGGCAGAGCATGAGTGGGACATAGGTGGGGCTCCCACTTATCCACATAACTTATAACATACTATAATTTTATGTGTGTGTCTGCCCCATTTAAGTGCTCACAGTTAAACTAGCACTATGGCTGGCTTAAGTGTGAGTGCCTAAAGGTTAGGTACACTGATATCAGGTTATGATAGTATTCTATAACAGAACCTTGGTTCCATTATAGAATGGGTTTCTACTGCGCAGCCTTGGGGCGCCTAAAGGGAGGTGCCTAGTTATAGAATTGCCCTCATGGTATTATATGCCTGCTAACATATTAAACAAACTAAGAACAGAAATTTTGCTGTAGGAATACTCCTTCAATATGATGTGTGCACATGATGACTTCAGAAAAATGTTTAAAAATTATATACCGGGAGCATTTTGCTGTGGCATGGTTCCTGTGCCATAAAGTGATAAGATGGAGTCCTTTGAAAGCTGCTTCTTTGCAGACTCCTCTGACTTTGCTGTTTGCTCTGTAAACAGATCAAGATCTCCAGATGCTGTAGATGAAGGGGCTGCGGTGGGTTTAGTGGATGTACTCTGTGAAAAAAGGGTCAACACACACACACTTGCATAAAACTAGACATGAAAAACATACTAAGAAATACCTCATTTGAGTGAATAAACAGGCTTCTTCAGGCATGTTAATATCTGTCACCATTATCAATTAGGGCTTTATCACAAGATTTCACTACAGCAAGTCTTGTGCACTGGCTTTTGTCTTTCAAATGCACAAACCTGGTTTGTGTGTCAAAAAAAACCCAAATCCTAGCCTCTTTAGATTTTCCTCATAGGGCAGTTACCCCACCCCCTTTATCGTTTTTGTCACCCTTTTTGTACCTTTTCTAATTCCGCTATACCTTTTTTGAGATGTGGTAGCCAAAACTGCACACAAAATTAAAGGTGTGGCTGAACTATGGAGCAATGCAAAGACATTATAATATTCTCAGTTTTGTTCTACATTCCTTTCCTAATAATTCCTAACATTCTATTTGCTTTCTTAGCCACCGCTACACATCGAGCAGAGGGTTTCAATGTATCACCAACGATGACTCTTAAATCCTTTTCCTGGGCAGTGACTACTAATGCGCAACCTTGCATTGTGGAGCTACAGTTTGGGTTCCTCTTCCCTAAATGCATCAATTTGTGCTTGCTCATGTTAAATGTCATCTATCATTTGGATGCCCAGTTTCCAGTCTCGCAAGGTCCTCAAACAATTTTTACAATTTTCTTGTAATTTAACAACTTTGAATAACTTCGTGCCATCAGCAAATTCAATCACCTCACACATTATTACCATCTCTAGATCATTTATAAATACGTTAAAAAGCTGCAGCCCCACCACAGATCCCTGGGAAAACACACTATTTAACCCTATCCAATGAGGATATTGACCATTTAATCCTACTTTGCTTTCTATCTTTTAAATAGTTCTTAATCCACCATAGGACACTACCTCCTATCCCATGACTTTCTTAGGAATCATTCATAAGATACTCTGCCAAATGCCTTCTGAAAATCCAAATACACAATATCAACTGGTTCACCTTTATTCACATGTTTACTCACCCCCTTTAAAGAAATGTAGCAGATTTGTGAGGCAAGATTTCCCTTGGATGAATCTAAATGACATGAGAAAGCATCTTTTTAATTTAAAGATTTAGAGCCCTGCTTACTAAGGTGCATTACCGTTTTTAACGTGCCTACAAATAGCGCGCATGATGATCGTGTGAGCGCCTATAGGGATATTGTTGGCACGTACATGGTTAACACACGGAAACGGTTAACGCATGTTAAAGACGCTAACGTTTCTATAACGCAGCTTTGTAAACAGGGCCCTAAGTTTAGTTTATTCTTGTATTTGATATACTGCCCTTAGGGGCCTTCTTACTCAACTGTGTTATGCACTTAACACCTGGTTTACCCTGTGTTAACTGCTAGCACAGAGTTGCATTAAGGTGTTTTTCAGTATTTTTTGCAGTTAACACAGGGTAAACTGGGTGTTAAGCAGTAATTATGTCAGAGGGAGTGTCATGAGTGGAGAATGGGTATGGAAGGCATTTGGCAATTAAGGCGCTGAATTTCTATATTAGGCAGTTACCACTGGATTCTATATATCACATCTAGTGTTCTGCGTCAAAATCCATGCATAGTCTATAACAACGAGCATAACTTAATTGGCTTAACAACCCAATCAGCGTTGTTCAGCACTTAACAATAATGAGCACTAATTGTCAATAAAGCGAAGATACTTACCTGTAACAGGTATTCTCCGAGGACAGAAGCTGATTGTTCTCATATGTGGGTTGACGTCCGCTTCGGCCCAGGAATCGGCATTTTGTTAGCAAAATAAAACAAAGTTTTGCTAGAGTCTTCTAGCGCGTGAATCGCATGTACCGCGCATGCGCGGATGACTTCCCGCCTGAGCGTGCTTCCTCAGTTTAATCAAAAGGCATAGAAGCAACAAACAACAAGAACAACTCCAAAGGGGAAGAGGGCGGATTTGTGAGAACAATCAGCTTGCTGTCCTCGGAGAATTCCCTTTCTCCGAGGACAAGCAGGCTGCTTGTTCGAACATGTGGGGTATCCCTAGCACCCAGGCTCACTCAAAACAATGAACATTGGTCAATTGGGCCTCGCAACGGCGAGGACATAACATAGATTGACCTGAAACCATAAATAACTAACTGAGAGTGCAGCCTGGAACAGAACAAAATGGGTCTGGGGGGGGTGGAGTTGGATTCTAAACCCCGAACAGATTCTGCAGCACTGACTGCCCAAACTGACTGTCGCGTCGGGTATCCTGCTGAAGGCAGTAGTGAGATGTGAATGTGTGGACTGAAGACCACGTTGCAGCCTTGCAAATCTCCTCAATGGAGGCTGACTTTAAGTGAGCCACTGACGCCGCCATGGCTCTAACATTATGAGCTGTGACATGGCCCTCTAAAGACAGCCCAGCTTGGGCATAAGTGAAGGAAATGCAAACTGCTAGCCAACTGGAGATTGTGCTTTTTCCAATGGCAACTCCCCTCTTGTTGGGATCGAAAGAAACAAACTGGGCGGACTGTCTGAAGGGCTTCGTCCGCTCCATGTAAAAGGCCAAGAGACTGAGACAACTGGAACTAAGGAAACTATTTTCTTTACACATACAGCCTTTCCTGCATCCTTCCTTTCTACCTTGTCCTTCTTGAATAGATTATGGCCCAGTATAATCACATCTCAGTCATGCTAATCTATGCACTAAGTCTCCATAACTGCCACTATATAGAAGTCAGTCTCTTCCATTACAGTCTCTAGATCTGGAAATTCATTTCCCATACTATGGGCCTTAGTATACACACCTGTCTAGATATATAAAGGGACATAGAACAACTGTTTAAGGTTTCACTTACCTGATGCCTTTGTTCACTCATCCTTATTAATCTTATTTTAAGGCCCTCCTCAGTAGGTTAGCCAATCTGTGGGTGGAAGACACTTTTCCTCTTCTTTGATAGGCAGACACCATTTCTGCTTAGCAGCCCTTGGAAAATCACCCCATGCTTCAGGAAGGTGAATCAATTTCAATGACATATCCACACAGCCATGCATTTATCTCCAGGATATAAGCTTTTCAGTTTTAGCTTTGGTTATACCACAGAAAGGCAGTATATCAAATCAATGATTCCTTTAGCCTGACTGATGAAAATACCAGCTGCAAACCTATGTGCTTCACCTTCTCTTCTAGAGCTATGATGTCGCTATCATTCCTGTCAACAAGGATGAGGACCATAGGGTAACAGAGTTGATGAGTTTTGGCAAACTCTCCATAACATTTTGTATCTTGAAACAAGGCAGACTCCTCCCCCCTCCCTGGACTTCATGTCTACTTGGCAGAAGGATGCCTCTACACCCTTCAGAAGGGAGTCACAGACTGCCACCACTTTTACTTCGCAGTGATTTCTGGTCCTACAGCTTTGGGGATTTTGAGTTCTAGTTCCTCCTGTTCCTGGGATTTGTAACTCCTTCCACTTCCAGGGTCACGTACCATTTTGTTTCAGTTCTGGAGTGCATAGTTTAATCCTTGGGACCCTATTTTGCCAAACAAATGGTACATTTCACCATGCAGACCAGAGAGGACAGGCTGAGGGGACGTTACAAGGCAAATGCTGCAACAGATATAACACATTGTTTGTAGAAAGACTCTCGCCAATCAGGATAGCAAGCATAACTTTCCAGCTTTGAAGGTCTGCCTCTAATTTCTGAACTGAGCCTAATACAGCTCCCACAATCAGGTATTAGTCAAATGCTGATGTACCCAAGCTCATTCAAATCTGGCTAGAATCACTGGAACACTAACTCTGGGCCCAAGGGTGAAAACTTCAGATTTATACATTTCAATGACTCGCAACAATTTAGAGACAGAGTAATCTGAATTAATAAAGTAAATTAAAACAATGTCTGTGTAAAGCGAGATCCTGTGGTTGACATCCTCATTTAAACCCCCAAATCTTAGGGTTCTGTAAGATCATCTGGGTGAAGGGTCTGAGAGCACATTTCTCTGGTAACTGAACATTATTTTGCTCTGTGCTTTGAGAACTTAAAGATTGGAGTTTAAAGGAGGAACCGTAGGCACTGATAGAATAAAAATATAAAAAAAACCCAAACTTTATCAACTAGTCTCCATACTCTTTCCCCCCCTAGTTTTAAACCTTGTACTACAACATTAACAGATAGCCTCAAGCAGGCACAGCAGGGTCTAGCTTACTCTTAGGGGAAAAAGCATTTGGTCATGACTTGGTTGTTCTTCCATTTCTTCTCTTGACCACCTCTGCAGCTGGCTAATTTGACTACATATTCAGTACTGGGCCATATCCAGGCAACATCTGGGTCAGCAGTGGTATCCAGAAGTTATATAGGTATGGCTGATATTCAGTGCTCTACCTACATATCTAAGTGGGCGAAGATAGGCCTGCTATTTATGCAGTCCTACTTGCTTGGATAACAATGCAGGCACTGGCACTGAACATTGCCAGTTCCTGCATAACTCTTGGCTCTGCCCAGACTCCGACACAGACAGTACCACAGTGGTTGGAAGGGATATTCAATGGCACTGTTTGGTTAAGTGCCGCTGAATATCCCCGCCTAACCCACTCTGCGTGATTCAACTGCCCAGTTAAATTGTTTTGAATATCAGGCCCTGTAGTTTTAGCTATCTTTTTCATAAGTGGTTTCTTTGTAACAAAGCCTGTGACAAGAAAATAAAGATATTTTATTCTGTAACAGAATGCATGTCTTGGCTCCAAACAGAGATAAAATTGTAAATCAAAGTATTTCATATACTTCAATATTTTGTTAAGTATAAATCATGTGGAAAACTGAAATGGAATTTGTATTTTAAACTTCTGGCCTTATTTCTACATTAGTTACAAGACTACTCAAGAATACCAAAGAGATCTGAAGCAGCTTATGAAGTCCAGGGGGGTCTCACTGCACTGACAGATCAAAGATACAACATATAGTATGTTCACACTTTCAAATACCCATTTCTTAGAGGAATTACACAATCTTACAAAATTGGAATATTTCTAAAAATATGTTAATAAAAAAAATAAATAGAGGTCAGAAATTAAGAAACAGAATATTATTATGCTACTGAGATATAATATATTTGTGTCTAGCTTTTGAGAGCTCTACCTGCACCATGTCAGTCCAATTTTGGAAAAAGGTAACCAAGAATAAATTTTGTAAGCAACTTTCTACCCTCTACAGCTGCCTTTTAATCTTCAAAGAGAAGACAAAAGGGGAACCATGCATTAATGATTTGAACTCCTATATTTAGTACAATTTTCTTTTAAGGGGGGAGGGGAGACTAACCTGGTGGCTACAGAAGCAGGCTGAGCACCAAGTTAGACAGGGTTCAAATTCTTCTTCACTCAGTATGTCAAGTCATATCACCTTTCAATACATCACATATACCTTAGAGTGCAAGCCTTCTGGGGCAAGTAGAATACCTACTATAACGGAATTTAACTCACCAATGAGTTTGAATTTGGAAACGTTAATTAAATCTAAAAATCCAAATTTGATTAAAGGTTTATGTTACTGACAAGAGAGGCACTGATATTCTAAAGATCCGGGGTATGTGTACAACGTAAACAAATTCGAGTTCAGCTGTGATGAAAGATTGCTTTAGTCTCCAAACACAAAACTGATTACTGAACCTGAATTTCAAACTCTATTGAAAATGTCATCATGCTTAATTGCCTTCCTCAATATAAATACATTATCACAAATTACTCTACATGAGGTTTCAGAACTAATATCAACTGTATTTAACATTTTGGCATACTCTTCCAAAATGCCAGGAAGTAAAAATGAAACAACTGAAGAATACACTTTGAACAAGCATCCTTGAAAAGGTTTATGTGCTACTGCTACAGATACTACACAAAACTTGAAAGTCTAGTGGCTCAGTCCAACTTGAGGCTGGACAGGAAGCCATAGAAAAAAGCTGTTTCACAGGGCTGGTGAATTTAAAACAATAATCAATAATATATTGCTAATCATAGCTGAATGAAAAACTGCATGGGAGGCTAAATAGCAGAAAAGCTGAATTATAATGAGCTTGCAGTGAAGTACTTCAGGCACATCCTGCTCTGAACTGCAAAGTGTATTAGCTGCCTAGTTTTCCTATGCATGATCCTGATTATTCTTGGTCAATCATACAAAAGTTGTTTCTGTGACTTTAGAACCCTACACCAGAAGGCAGGGAAACCACAGTAAGCATGTGCAGTGTTCGATATCAGGACAAACTAGGGGCATAAACATCTGGCAAAGATCAATTTTTGTACTGCTTCATTGGAATATTTTCTAATAATCTCATTCCCTCTGGAAGTACAGGAATCAAAAGGGAACTTCAGCACAAATAGTATTTCTTATAGCCAAAGAACAAACCATCAATGCTTTAGTAAGCTGAAATTAACAAGGGACATCTGAAATATAAAGGAAACATGTCTCTAAATGTAAACAATAAAAAAACAAAAAATAAATCAGACATTTCATGATGCTTAGATACAGAAATTTACATACAGATATAATAGCTGACAATGGCACAAAAACTTTCAAATGTTCAGTATCAACCAAAGACAGTGCTCTGATATCCCTGAGATTTTAGCTTCTTTTTATTTTCTTTAGAGAGAACTGACTCATGTGACATATTATGTTTCAAACTATATAATTAGGAACCAAGACCACCTTGCCATAATTTCCAGGCATATAGAAGAGAAATGATTAAGGGATTTGGAATGAGGTCCAGCTATGACCCCTGATGGTTCAGCTCAGAACAAGATGAACCCATTTATTAAGTCAAACACTGACAAGCTTATAGGTTGGAAAGACTAAAAGGTACAAGATCTGATATTTGCTGATGATACAATCAGCACAGAAATGGCAACTCCAAAATAGATTTATCAGAATTCAGTAGTCTGACGACAAGGAATACAAGAAGGAGAATGAAGAACTGCATCTAACGGGTATTTATTTATCTGAAAATTTGTTATACTGCCAAATCATCAATAGACAACAAAGTGGTTTACAAAACCCAATAAATCAAGAGAACATTAAATATTGAATAAAAATGAAGACACACAAAAGGAGGGGAAAGGGAGTTACCAAAATAAACCTGAGTAGGGACGCATGTACTAATCAAGGGCAAGGCAGCTCAGTGGTATCACAAAGCTGCTCATCTCCACATTCCAGATCATGAATGGAATGACCAGACGGTTTTGATACTGGTCATTCCGTTCTTACTGTGGACAAGGCTAGATTCTACAGGGGAATTAGCTTTGTTTTCTTTCTAGCACCCTCACTGTGGAAGTCTCTTCTACAACACCTTCAGATGGAATCACATTTTGAATGTTTTAAAACGGGACTTAGACTTATTTTTTTTTTTTTAATGCTAACTATATTAGAGCTGCAGTAACTGGGGGATGTGTGCAGACATACACTGGTATAGGATTGTCGTCTCTCTGTCAGATATTAGCAGCTTTTATATTTTATCATATGTATGCATCTATGTTTTTTATATACTGGATAATTATGTAAAGTGCTTTGATTCTATTGTGTTAGAAAGGCAGTATATCAAATGGTATAAATAGGCAATTAATATACTCTGACTTCCCTGATAAATTGAACTAGATTGTTTTCCTATAGAAACAAAGATCACCACTACACTCCCACAGAAAAACCACTAGGAACAAAAGAATGGTGGGAATGACCACACAGGTGGACCAGGATGACTGCAGCAAATCCTTATTGGATTCCAAGCAAAGATTAAAAGTAAACAAGCAATGGACCCAACACAGGCCGTGTTTCGGCTACAAAGCCTTCCTCAGGAGTCCTCATACCACTGTTCTCTCTAAGCTGAGTGGGAATCCTCCACCTAAAGGCCTGTCAGTAGGGGTCAGCAGTTTTATTTTCACATTTTCAATAGTGAGGGGCAGGACTCCTGGGAACCTGCCCGTCTCTAGAGACTGAAAACACAATATTGAAGCACCACTCCACACTGGCAGTAATGCTCTTGGAGAACTCACACTCAGCTTAGAGGAAATAGTGCCTCATACAAAAAAACACAAGCAGTATATTAAAAGACAAACGAACATATGATGGTTACAATATGAAATAAAATACCACTACAAAATAAAATTCCAGTACAAAATGAAAATTTAAATTACAAAGGTGCATGAAATTAATAAAAATTATACAAAAAGTATGTAATATAACATGGAAATTCAATGAATATTAAGATGCTATGCATGAAATTGTGATAATAAAGTTGGTGACCAACGTGTAAATATGGTTGAGAAATATAATTGCATAGGAGACGTATAACAGACTAACCACCAAGGGAGAAGGTGGATGAATAGAAAAGGACTGAAAACGTGAAAGTGAACTGAAGCAAATGTGGAAACCAAGGTAAAAAATAAAACCAAATAGCAATTTTCATGGTGAAAATTCCACAGGGGTAGCCATGTTAATCTGTAGGAGCAAAAAGAATGATGGCACCTTATAAACTGACCAGTTTATGCAGGTATTGGTTTTTGAAGAGAAGAGTACACTTTAACAGAAGTAACAAAAATAGAAATCAAAATGGCCTATCTTAACTGCCTACTAAGGTGGTAAGGGTTTTAACTGCCACTCTATGCAGGTTCCTCCCCATGTTTTCTCTGAAATGCAAAAAGTTATTTCACCACTGTTCTAAGGTGAGACACCCAATTCTTGAATTACATCCTGTCATTAAAGGATATAGAGGTAGATAGGGTAAGGGTGTTCCAATAGCTCCTGAAGAAACTTCAGTGGCAAGGAGTTTGGAAGACCTGTTCTGGCTGGTTGTACAGATCCGGGCAGTACGTTACTTCCCTGAATATGCCCTGCATGCTCCAAATACCTTATCCAGGACCTGTCAAATAAGTTCTAGAATGTTTAAAAAAATGTACAAATAACTAATATCCCTTCTAATAATAATAGACACTTGGAAAAATTCAATATTTGGTCACTAAGCTAATGGAGGTTCAAACCTCTATGGTTGCAACACGCCCTATGAAAAGATAAACATATGGTTAAACATATTTATTTAGGTTTTTTTTATTTGCCCAGTGTTTGATAGACTGCTCTTCATTCATACACATCAAAACGGTTTACAATCTCCAGAAAAGAGAACAGAAAGCAATCTTATAAAGACATGGAGGGGGGGGGGGGGGGGGGGGGGGAGAAGGCAAACAAAACAATAATAGGCACCAGAGGCATAACTGAGGAGTAAAAAAAAGGAAAGAACAGAACATGACACAGTTTTATTGTATTACAAATCTTACCTGGCTTACTGGTGCAGTGGATGCTGGCAAAGGGTTTGAAATCATGGGGCCAAATATGTCTAAATCATCATTTAAGGCTCCTATACTTGTAGTAGCTCCATTACTAACTGGTGCATCTGCTGGGCCATCTTAAAAGACAACAGGATACAAAGTTCAAGATGAAGGTTTAAAATGTCCAGAATTTAAAAAGCATGAGGAGATCAGCACACTAATGCCGAGAATTAGATTTCAAATTAAGATATACAACACAATTATTGAATACAGTTACATTGAATACAATTACAGTGTAAAGTTGAGGGTGTTGAAACAAGAACACAGGGCCCACCAAATCCAACCTTCGCACTGCTTTATGCCTCCCTCTATAGAGTAATCCAAATGAAATGTAAAAACCTGTCCTAGAATGTTCAGATGCAAGAAAATATTTTCCTAACCTCAAGCGTGACAAATAGCAAAAGCTCGAAATTCAGCACATTTCTCTAGCATTAATTACATCATACTCTTATCACTGCCCTTCAAATACTGCATCAATTTGACTTTGAAGTTATTTAGTATTCTAAAAAATTATGGTTTGCACTAGTAAAACGTTCCCTAATCTCCCCAGTCTTAACCCTGCTGATTTTTAATCTATTAAAATCTATTACTCCTTAGCTTGACTGGGCATCTCTGTAGGGTGATCTTTTATCACTCAGAAAAAGTAGTACAAACAAAAACAATGATGGAATTCCAAAAACGAGAGTGAAATACATAGAGGATCTCTAATGATAAAAAGATGGAAACTAAACATTAAACACTTCAGCTCAAAATAGCAGTGAAACAACTTCTTGCACTTTTAAGAAGGAAAGTGGAGTAATCTGCAGAGTGGAAGTTACAACCCTAACCACCTTACTGGGCAGACCGGATGAGCTATTTTGCTCTGCCATACTGGGCAAAACCAAAGGTCCATGAAGACTAGTATCCTGTTTCTATGTCACAAGTACCTGGCAGAATAATGGCTTCCCCCAAGTCTACCTTGTTATGGTAACAGTTTATAGCTTTTTTCCTCAAGAAATATACCCAAACCAGTTTTTAAGCTTTTCCCACAATGCAGGCAACAAAGTCCAACGCTTAATTGTGCATATTTTCTCCGATTTGTTTCAAATGTAATTCCATGGCATGTTCCCTAGCCTTTGTACTTAAAAAAAATATAAACCCCCTTTTTGTTTTCACTCATTCCACTAATGATTTAATATACCTCTATTAAATATCTTCTCAACAATCCCTTTAGACTTTCCTTATAGTGGAGTCATTCCATCCCCTTCATCTTTTTGGTTGTCCTTCTCTATACCTTTTCTAGTTCCACTATCTCTTTTTAAGATGTGATGAGCACAACCACACACAATACTCACAACCATGGAGCACTACAGCAAAATTATGATATTCTCTATTTTGTTTTCCATTGCTTTCCTAATAATTCTGAAAATGATTTTTGTTTTCTTTTGTTTTGCCACAACTGCACACTGAGCAGAGGATTTTAACAGGGTTTTTTTTTTTTTGTTACATTTGTACCCCACGCTTTCCCACTCATGGCAGGCTCAATGCGGCTTACATGGGGCAATGGAGGGTTAAGTGACTTGCCCAGAGTCACAAGGAGCTGCCTGTGCCTGAAGTGGGAATCGAACTCAGTTCCTCAGTTCCCCAGGACCAAAGTCCACCACCCTATCCACTAGGCCACTCAGGGCCGTGTCTAGGGTCTCCGGCGCCCCCCTGCAGTTGGCCCCGCCCCCCCCCGAAAAAGATCGCTACACTACCAGCCCTCTTCTCCCCAGATCCTTTTCCTTTTATTTAAATTTACCTCTGTCCGGTGGCAGCGTAGCGTGAGAAGGAGGCGGCGCTCCCCCGCCCCGACATGTCAGTCTTCCCTTCGCTCAGTGTCCCGCCTTCTTCTGATGTCATTTCTGATGTCAGAAGAAGGTGGAACTGAGCGAAGGGAAGACTGACACGTCGGGGCGGGGGAGCGCCGCCTCCTTCTCACTAACGCTACGCTGCCGCCGGACAGAGGTAAATTTAAACAAAAAAAAAAGGAAAAGGATCTGGGGAGAAGAGGGCGAGGTAAGCAAGGTGCGGCGGGGCGCCCCCCCAGAGGATGGCGCCCTCCTGCCATGCTTACCTCGCTTACCGTGTTGGCACGGCCCTGAGGCCACTCCTCCTCCACATGATAATGCCTAAATCCTTTTTCCTGAGTGGTGACTCCTAATGTGGAACCTAGCATCATGAAGCTAAAGTTTGGATTATTCTTTCCTAGGTACATCACACTGCGTTTGTCCACACTACATTTTATGTCATCTCCCCCAGGATCTCAGTCAGCTTTGAACTACTTTGTGTCATATGAAAATCTGATCGCTTCACTTGTTTCTTATTCCAAATTATTAATCTGCACCATCTAATTTTAACTATACAGTAACTTAATAGAACCTTTTGATCTTTTTTCAACAGCTGGCTGTCTTTTGAGGACAAGTGCCCAAAAATGAATCCAATGTGCAACTAGCAGTTTAAGGATAGTAACAAATACCTGAAAAAAATATCAGAGTCCTCCTTTCTACTCCCATTTCTGGAAGACTAAAATATTCCTGACTTTGGTTGCTCCCACTGGGGTTTATGAATTGTGGTATCAATAAATAACAACAATATATATACTGCATCGGCCAATATACATGCCCTACACACATTACCCTGCACATTCATAAAGTGAATCTCATCTGCCGCATCTCTATTTTTATTTTGGGAATCCAAATGTCACTGCAGAAATAATGAGTCCTGAAGTATATTTATAAATTTGATTTAATTACTCAATATACTGCTTAATACAATTAAGTTTTAAAGCGGTTTACAATAAAACAGAACAAGAACAATGACTGTTCTAACAAGTAAAACCAAACAATATAATTGCTTACCAAAATCAACGTAAATAATCAGCAATCATCAGAGTCAGAAACTGACAATATGGGGCTCATTTTCAAAGCACTTAGACTTACGAAGTTCCATAAGTTATTGTCAGGCTCATTTTCAAAAGAAAAAAAATGTTTAAAAAGTGACATAAGTCTGCATTTGGATGTTTTTCTCACAAAAAAAAATCGAAATCTGTATTTTTAAAACCCACTTTTAGACATTTTTCTATGAAGTCTGTCAGAAGTACATCCAAATCTCAAGGAGGCGTTTCAGGGGCGTGTTCAGGGCGGGACTTGGGCGTTCCTCAGACTTAGACGTTTCTCAGCCATAATGGAAATAATGGAACAAAACAAAAACGTGAAGGACTAAAACTTAGACGTTTTGAGCTAGACCTGTTTTTATAACAAATAAGGCACAAAAAGGTGCCCTAAATGTCCAGATGACTACGGAAGGGAATCAGGAATGACCTCCCCTTATTCCCACTCCCCAAAAATGTGATTAAAAACATTACTTGCCAGCCTCTGTGCCACCCTCAGATGTTATACTCAGGTCCATCAGAATAACATGCAGTTCCCTTGAGTAGTCTAGTAGTGGGTGCAGTGCACTGCAAACAGGTGGACCCAGCTTCCTACCTCTCCCTGTTACAATTGTGAAGGAAACTGTGAGCCCTCCAAAACTCACCAGAAACCCACTGTATCCACATATAGGTGCCCCCTTCACCCGTAAGGGCTATGGTAGTGATGAACAGTTGGGGGTGGTGGGTTTTGGGGGGCTCAGCAGACAAAGTAAGGGATCAATGGTCAGATGTGTACCCGGGAGCATTTTATGAAGTCCACTGCAGTGCTCCCTAGGGTGCCCTATTGCTGTGCGGGGATGTCAGGGGAACCAGTCTACTAAAAATGCTGGTTCCTCCTCCATCCGAATGGTTTGATTTTGTACATTTTGCACTTGGACGTTTTTTTCTCCCAAAATGGACAAAAACCAAACAAACCAAAAACCGTCCAAATCACAAAACGTCCAAAATACAAAACGTCCATAGTATTTTTGAAAAAAAAAAAAAAAGATAGACGTTTTTCTTTTTTGAAAATGACCTTCTTTCCTGTTCAGAATTTGGACGTTTTGTGTAAAACGTTCAAATTCAGTTTTAGACGTCATTATCAAAAATGCTCCTCCACGTAACTTTGTAAGCCTAAGTGCTTTGAAAATACAACTCTATGTCTATGGTCTAGCAAATCTGGCAAAGACATTCTTGAAAAGCCTTTCTAATCTGACATTTATAACCCAATTAATCCCTAAAAAGGTACGAAGAAGCGTACAGTCAATATTATGTACACTTAATACAAACAATGTGCTATGCCTGCCACTTCCCCTCAGAATTCATCTTCTTCCTGTTGGATCTGTATATAAACCCAGTTCTTGATGTGCACCTCCTTTGATGTTGCCTCACATTTGGACATTCTTTTCTCTGCTTTGCATCTCAATCCTACCTTGCAAAAGCTTCCTTGTTCCTGTACCATTACTTCTGCCAAAATCTAGCCTCACTTGTAATCCAAGACTCTTTGGTGAGTGCCACTGGTTTTTACTCCCTTTCTCTTTTGGGGTTCTTTGGCATACCATACTAAGGTCCCAATACAGTTGTTCCCGAGCCCAGGAGTGCCATCTCTAATGAAGAACCCGTCAGTGGACCTTAACCTGCTCACTATTTCTGGGTCATTCTAAGTGACGAGATATGTGGCAACGGCAATTTGGTGTCATTTCCAAACAATACATTTTTCCTTATTTTTTCCCGCTAAGTTTGCATGTTCGTAATCAATTTACGAACAGTAAATTTGAGGGAAAAAAAAAGCATTTCATTGAATAACACACAAGGAGGTGCATTTTCTAACAGGGTGCCTAGGCTATGAAGGCACATAGTTGTACATGTGCATGTGTTTTATAAGGCATCATGTGTCTATATGCCTTTATACCACTTACACCTTCTCCAAGGCAAGGAGTAACTCTGGCCCTGATGCTCAAAAGTAAATGTAGGTGCTAGACGCCATTAGCACTGTACTAGCACCTGCTTTTGCCCGCGCAGAATATTCAGAGGGGTCTAGCGAGGGAAACAAAAAGCGCTCCAGGCATTAGTGCAGACAGCATGCAAATGCAGTCAAGCTAATGCAAATGACCTCATTTGCATTAGCTTTTTTATATTCCTCCCCAATGCTCAGAAAAGAGCACCTAAAACAAAACTGCCTTACTGCTGCAAAAAATAACACCAGGTCGGAGCAGGCATTAGGGTGTTGGAAGGGAAAATGTCTCATTATTCTAATGCTTCTCTCATGATTCTTTCTGCAAAATCTGCTGGTTTTGATTGCTTTTAGAAGCAGAAGGAAGTCCGTACAAGCTCTTAAGCGCTGGTGGTGAGAAACAGCAGACCCAAGCGAAGGCACACATTGGCGTCTGTTTCCTGCATATAAATATGAGCATCCAAGCTAAAAAAAAAATTAGAACGCTTATATTTAGGCTGCAGAAAACAGATGCCAATGTGTGCTTCATGTTTGGGTTTTTCCAGGCGAATAGGAGTCGAGCTTACTACGGAACGCTTTTGTGAATGCACCAAGCACAATCCTCCTGTCAAACTCCCTAATGCTCAATGCAATGAATGCACCTACATTTGTATCTCATTAGCATTGAGCATTAGGGCGTTGTTCTTCTGCATTGTTCTGACACTATTTGAAACAACGCTGGAGTTTTGAGCATCAGGGCCTCTGCGTTATGTGCCAGTAAAAATCAGTACTTATGCAAATATTTTTATAAGATACAAATCCTATATAATAATTCTCACCACCAACGTTCTAATGTGTCTGCCTGTGTCCGTGGCTCCTTCAGAGTTGCTGAGCTCTGTAGCCAGGCTGACGTCACTCACAGCTGATTCCCAGGCAGGGAGAGGAGTAGGGAAACACGCACAGCAAGTGGCAGGGAGCGGCGCATCAAACGACCCTCATCTCCCCTGCTCCCCCTCCAGCCACCCATGTCCTGCGACCCTCCGCTCCCCCTGCCCCCCCCCCTGCAGCCACCCATGTCCAGCGACCCTCCTCTTCCCCTGCTCTCCCGCTGCCGGATCGCTGTTCAAAATCGCCGCGATACTTACAAGAGCGGCCTCCAAGACTTCAGCAGAAGTCTCGGTGGCCATTCTGAACAGCGATCTGGCAGCGGGGGAGCGTCAGCGCCAGCAGCGGGCAGGCAGGACCAGGGATCTTTCCTGCCTGCCCCGAAGAATTGTTTACACAACCTGGGTGGATGAAGGAGGGGCAGGGTGAGAGAGCAGGGTCGTTGGACATGGGTGGCTGTAGGGGGGGCAGGGCGAGAGTAGGGTCGCTGGACATGGGTGGCTGCAGGGGGGGCAGGGGGAGACGAGGGTCACAGGACATGGGTGGCTGGAGGGGGGGCAGGCGAGAGGAGAGTCATTGGACATGGGTGGCTGGAGGGGGGCCAGGGGGAGAGGAGGGTCGCAGGACATGGGTGGCTGGAGGGGGGCAGGGGAGAGGAGGGTCGTTGTTTGATGCGCTGCTCCCTGCCACTTGCTCCGCATGTTTCCCTAATCGTCCCCCTGCCTGGGAATCAGCTGTGAGTGACGTCAGCCTGGGTGGTTGGAGGGGGGGCAGGGGAGAGGAGGGTCGCTGGACATGAGTGGCTGGAGGGAGGGGGTTAGGGGGTCCTGAGACCAGAGAGGTGGGGGTGAAAGGGGGGCCTCAAACCATAAAGGGAGGGGGAGGGGGCACATACTCACTCACTCTCTGTCTCTCACACTCTCTATCATACTCTCCATCTCTCAAACACACTGTCTCTCAAACATACACTCCGAGGAAAACCTTGCTAGCGCCCGTTTCATTTCTGACAGAAACGGGCCTTTTTTAACTAGTATACAATAAATGCTGTTCACATCCATGTTCCTTCCATAAACCATGTAAAAATAGACATTATTTTAGTGTAGTGCCAATTTTTATGTGTGTATGTGCTGGAGGAATTTCATAAGTATGTTGTTCCACACACTCAGGTTGCTTATAAAGATACTCTCGGAGAAGAGTCAAGGGGGATCACAACAAAGCAATTCAGCAGATAAATGACATTGTTGTGCATCTCTGTGGGTGAGGGAACATATTTTCTCTCTAAGTCTTCATGAGGTGACCCTGTCGTACACTAAATTTCAGTAAGGTGATCCTGCTATACTAGTATGGTAGGAAGGGAAAAGAAGAATACATACTGGCCATGCATCGCTCAGGATAAAAAGGTGCCCATCTCTGGCTTATGCACTAGGGCTAATGATGGTGGTAGTGATAGTGCAAAACCTTCAGGAGAAGAAAACATTCCTGATGCAGCCATAGGCCATAGTGAACTTGTTCATGGACCCACTATAGCAGGAGATAAACCACAGAAACATGAAAAATTTAAGAGAATTAAAAAACTGTTAGGTGGACTCTTGAAGATAAAAAGGAGCTAATGTATGCTATTATGCTATAAAATTTGTATTTGATTACACTGGGAACAGAAAGAGAGCTCATCAGAAATTGAAGGAAATAGCAAATATATCTCTGGAATTTTTTCCCTTTTAAATATTTGGCAAGAAGTTTGTCCATTTTATTGTCACCAGAATAGTGACCAGTGGAGTGGATAGATAGGTCTTCTCTGGCCTTTGCAGAAACTATAGAATTATAGTCATATTTTGCTTTAGTGAGTTTGGCAAGGATTTTTGGATCTGATGAGGGCATGTAATTGGCTTCAAGCATTGTTAAGTGTGGTTTCTATTAAGAAGGTTTGCTTTCTATGCCATGCCATCAAACTGATGGCCTCACCTCTAAAAGTAGCTTTGTACGCTTTCCCACAAAGTTGTTAGGAATTCCTCAGATGACATTTCCCCATCAAAAAAATCTTTGGTGAAGTCTGCAAGTTTTTTTTGGTAAGATTCTCATTACTTAGTATCACATTATTAAATCTCCAGGAAGCATTGTTTTCTTCCTGGGATTGTATTTTTAACTGCAGAGATATTGCGGCATGATCTGACAAATATATTGGATGAATGTCAGAAGCAATGAGAGGGTGTTAGAAATTTAAAAAATGCTCTAATCTGGCATACGTGTTATGTGGTGGAGAAAAGTGGGTGTATTCTTTCTCAGTGGGATGGAGTATTCTCCAGGCATCTATGAGATTAGAATTTAACAACAAATTTTTCAATTCAACTAACATCTTGGATTTAGTAGGTTTACATTTAGAGGATCTAAGCAATAATCTAAAGGCTGATTAAAATCACCAGCAATAATCAGAAAGCCCATTTGATGTTGTAGCAAAGTTAAATATAAAGCTCTTATAAACTCTGGAGAGTCTGAAACAGGTGCATATACATTTAAGAAAGTATAATTTCTCGACCTGCACTTCCCCAGCTGCAAAGGACTAAAATACAAGCTAATGCATGATACCACCTTCTTCTCGTACTTGGGCACAAAGTTGTGGAACGCATTACCTAGAAACCTGAAAACAATCAATGAAACAACTACCTTTCATAAATTCCTCAAGACATATCTCTTCAACAAAGCATACAATGAAAACCTAGAACCTTACTAATCCACTGCTGAAAACCTACTGTTCACTATACCTAATTAAAGCCTCCCTTCTCCCCGCTCCCCCCGTTTTCTATTTCTGTTGATGGCTCTCTCATTCTCCCTGTCTCCTCAGCTCGAAACCTTGGGGTCATCTTTGACTCTTCTCTCTCCTTCTCTGCTCATATCCAGCAGATTGCCAAGACCTGTCGTTTCTTTCTTTACAACATCCGTAAAATCCGCCCCTTTCTTTCCGAGC
Source organism: Microcaecilia unicolor (assembly GCF_901765095.1). Taxonomy (NCBI): domain Eukaryota; kingdom Metazoa; phylum Chordata; class Amphibia; order Gymnophiona; family Siphonopidae; genus Microcaecilia; species Microcaecilia unicolor. The sequence goes on along the minus strand of NC_044033.1, from coordinate 475,887,863 downwards.
ACTCTACCAAAACCCTCATCCACACCCTTGTCATCTCTCGTTTAGACTACTGCAATCTGCTTCTTGCTGGCCTCCCACTTAGTCACCTCTCCCCTCTCCAGTCGGTTCAAAACTCTGCTGCCCATCTCGTCTTCCGCCAGGGTCACTTTACTCATACTACCCCTCTCCTCAAGACCCTTCACTGGCTCCCTATCCGTTTTTGCATCCTGTTCAAACTTCTTCTACTAACCTATAAATGTACTCACTCTGCTGCTCCCCAGTATCTCTCCACACTCGTCCTTCCCTACACCCCTTCCCGTGCACTCCGCTCCATGGATAAATCCTTCTTATCTGTTCCCTTCTCCACGACTGCCAACTCCAGACTTCACGCCTTCTGTCTCGCTGCACCCTACGCCTGGAATAAACTTCCTGAGCCCCTACGTCTTGCCCCATCCTTGGCCACCTTTAAATCTAGACTGAAAGCCCACCTCTTTAACATTGCTTTTGACTCGTAACCACTTGTAACCACTCGCCTCCACCTACCCTCCTCTCTTCCTTCCCGTTCACATTAATTGATTTGATTTGCTTACTTTATTTATTTTTTGTCTATTAGATTGTAAGCTCTTTGAGCAGGGACTGTCTTTCTTCTATATTTGTGCAGCGCTTCATACGCCTTGTAGCGCTATAGAAATGCTAAATAGTAGTAGTAGTACTCTCTACTTCTCCCTTAACTAACCTCTGTACTACAATAATTGTACGTGACATCCAAGAATAATTGTGTTACAAAACTATGTAAGCCACTTTGAGCCTGCAAATAGGTGGGAAAAGGTGGGATACAAATGCAATAAATAATAATAATTCTCCAAAGGAACAGAAAAAGTACACCCCAGTTGATAAAGAAGGAGATACTAGAAGTGGGTGAACATAAACAAAAAGCACAATGGGTGATCTTCCTTTTCATTGTCTGCTTTTCTGACTAGACAATAAAAAGGAAGATCTGGGTATTGTCAGCTATGATGCGGTAAGAATACTGAGTGCTTGTTTTTTGGCTGACAGCTCCTGATGATGCCCAAGTGACGAAACACAATTTTGTGTCAGGCTGGACAATCTTTTGAGACTGAAGTTATCTTTAGAGCTGCAGAATATGTTACAGAAGGAGAAGGTGTTAATTTGTTAATCTGCTATGAAAAATTGAAGGACTGAAGAGTGAATGATTGATTTTCTTGCCAGTACTCGTGGATTGCACTTGTAACATCAAGTGAAACTACCATGGACAAACTCTTTAGGTTTTAGGAGGTTCTAATGATAGTACTACATAGGGGTAATAATTGATGTGCTTTCTTTTGATTGAGCTTGTTGAAATTAATAAAACATTGTTTTGTATATTGTAAAATGTTTATTATGCTTTGTTTATACTTAAAAACTTTCTTTTTGTATAATTTGCATTTTTTGGGGGAAGTAATTATATTGTTGATGCATAAAACTAACCCATTTACAGAAATTGCCCCCAACAGAAAAGAAATACTAAAACAATCTGATCACTTCCAAATTACATATGTACATTAATGCTTGTACTATAAGCAACTAGTAGCATTTGCTATTTGTGCAGGAGGAAGGAGAAGGGCAAAATACACACGTTTGAAAATAAATGAACGTATTTGGTGACCCAGTAAGCTGCTAAATGATTGCTAAAATAACCTGAAATAGAAACAAACCAAAATTACAGTATAATGAAGGTATGATCTGACATCTATTTCATATATTTTTCTAGACGTGCTAGTTGGAAGGTAGCTTCAAGTACGAAGAACAAGTATAGGGGAAGCATAACATTTCTTCGAATTCTAGCCAAGATGGGGTAAGGGAGTTGGAGTTAGTATGTAGTAGCCAGCAAGCGCCATACTTAGGCAGTGAGGCTAAATGATAGTAATAGAAGTCGGGTACATTAAGGGTACCAAAAGATCTGGAAGCTTTTAATATCTTCATTGCTATTCAAGGTTTCTAACCAAATGAAGGTGTTAAACTTACAGTCAAACCATGAATAAAAGGCCTTTGGGCATAATGAGGGTAACTTACAAACATTATAGTTAATTTTAGGTGCAAGTGTCATCTTAAGTGAGGAAATTCTACCTAACCACGATAATAAGAACATAAGCAATGCCTTACTGGGACAGACCAAAGGTTCATTAAGCCCAATATCCCGTTTCCATCAGTAGCCAATCCAGGTCACAAGTACCTGGCAAGATTCCAGAACAGCAAAACAGATTTTATGCTGCTTATCCTAGAATATCTTCCTTCCACCAGGTCTTAGAGATGCCTATTATATCTATCTTTCATTTAGTGCAATACATTCTAACTCTCCCATCTTATTTCTTAGGCTTCTGGCATTTGCATATAAACATTTCCAACAATGGGGTCCTTTTACAAAGGCGCGCTGAAAAATGGCTTGTGGCAGTGTAGGCGTGGGTTTTGGGCGCGTGCCGCTCCATTTTTTTTTTTAGAGTGCATGTAAAAAAGGCCTTTTTTTCTGGATGTGCAGCAAAATGAAAATTGCCGCTCGTCCATTTTGGGTCTGAGACCTTACCACCAGCCATTGACCTGGCGGTAAAGACTAATGCGGTAACCGGGCGGTAATGAACTATGCGTGCCAAATGCCACTCGGTGCGCATCCATTAAGCGCACTTGAAAATAAAAAATAATTTTCAGATGTGTGTATTGGACACGCGCCAAAAATGAAATTACCGCAAGAGCCACGCAGTAGTCTGGCAGTAACTTCACTTTGGCATGCATTGGGTGCGCATAGACGCTTACTCAGCTTAGTAAAAGGGCCCCAATGTTTGTTGTTCTTATTTACAACTTGCTCAGCAATGGACAGTGTTAATTTTCAATCTTGAAAATCTGTCTGCTCTTTAATTAAAGACACCTGATCTACTATTGTTTCAATTGAAACCTCACTATCAAGATACCTTACCTTTTCTGTTCTGGTGATATCTTTTAAAAATAACCTTGATCCGAACCATGCACTTTTGAGTGTTGGCCTTCCCCCAATTTCTAGTTTAAAAGCTGCTCTATCTCCTTTTTAAATGTTGATGCCAACAGCCTAGTTCTATCCCAGTTAAGGTGGAGCCCATCCTTTCAGAACAGGTCCCCCCTACCCCAGGATGCTGCCTAGTTCCTAACAAATCTAAATCCCTCATCCCTGCACCATCATCTCAACCACGCATTGAGACTTTGGAGCTCTACCTGCCTCCTGGGGCCTGCGTGTGGAACGGAGAGCATTTCTGAAAATGCCACCTTGGAGGTGACCAAAATTTCTAGAATTCAAATATGAACTGCACTGCTAGAAGAAAATTTGCTTGTTAAAGCTGATCATGTGTGGCCAATTGACTACACCAAGCATTACTGTGATATATATAACAGTGAAAAACTACTACAACTATTTATCATTTCTATGTGCAGTGCTGTAAATATACGCATGAGGAATGGTCCCTGGTCTGTGGAGCCTACAATCTATTTAGATAGTAACATTAGGCGCTTTCTCTCTCAATCAAAATACATGTACCTAAATAACTTGAGATTGTACTTGCCTGCACTTGCCTCTACTCTTTTGTTCATTGTTAAGTTGAGACAGTAAGGAGGTGAGTAGAGAAACTATGTGCTGTGGGATATAGTCAAATGTAACTTCTGTGTTATAATGATTGAATACACACTTTTCACTTGCTGTTTTATAATCTGCACTAGTCTTAATAAATGACCTTGTTAAATTAAAAAAAAAAATGACATACACATGAAATGGCATATAGGTGGTGATTACAGAAAAGGTCCTATTTTTATATACAGATAGTGGCATGCAGGGTTTTAAATGATCAGAAGGCATGTTCTAGACAGTCCTTCCTAATATGCAGGTAAACCCTATGTTATAATAGCAATAGCAAAACATATATATCTAGGTACTTTTAGATGTCAGCAATTACATCTAAATGTCTTTTGGACTTGGCACTTGGAGGTGTACTTGATGCTGGAGAGGTGATCATCTCTCTGCTTGCAAAGTCCTTTTCCACTGGGACAAATTTTGACTTTCTGAGGAAGGCTCCTTCTTCACAGTTACTGTGCATATATTTTTATAAAACTGGCCACTTACACAGATGATTATAAAATAGTGCTGCATATGTGTATGTCTCCCATATGAAAATGTACTTATTTGCTAGGTGTGTCTATAAAATAGACCTGGCCATTGTGCAGCACCAAACATACATATGTATTCAGGGGCACTATATGTATTTTATAAAAGGCATAGTGGCCTCCTTTTACATGGATCAACGTAAATAACTTACACAAAATTATTCCTCTTATTTCCCAATTCCTTAGGTACCCTATTAGATTAGCACTGTACCCAGTGGTGTGCGGGAGCAGGCTCTCACAGGCTCGCAAGAGCCAGCTGTTAAGTTTTTAAGAATTTTGGGAGCCGGTTGTTAAAGTAGGGCCCTCCATGGCTACTTTAACAACTGGCTCCCAAAATGTGGGCTTTGGCCCCCTGCTGAATTGTCTTTTACTTTGCTGGTGGGGATGCTGAGCCCTGCCAGCCAACTAAATAGACTGCTGCTGTTCCCCGCTCCTTGTTTCCAGCTCTGGGCAGCAGGCTGGGACTTCTGGAGCATGTGAGAGAAGTTCCAGCATGCTGCTCAGAGCAAGACGTTGGGAGTGGAGGCAGTCCATTTATTGGCTGCCAGCAAAGGTATGCCTAGCCTGCCCGCACAAAGGGAGGGAGGAGAGAGAGGCAAGTGTTGCTCCCCCCTCCCCCCGGCCACCCCTGGCCCTTCCAACTGCAGAGCTGGCTATGTCCGGAGAAAGAGCCTGTTGTTAAAAATTTACCAGCACACCCCTGACTGTACCTGAATGCTGGTTTAGAATGTTCTATGACTACCCAAGTTACACAATTTTATTTTCTCTAGAAGGTGATAATAAACCTATGAAGACAACCATAAGAAGTCTGCCAACCTTAACACTTTAGGAAAAAGATCACCTAATTTTTTATCAAAACCATCCTATGAAGCTGTAGAGACTAAAGCTGGTATGAAGAAGACAAGGGACTGATAGCACAAAATGCAAGCAGCATAACACAAAATCTGGAAAGAGGAGAAACACAAATACAGGCCTTCTGCTGTTATTCTATAATATTTAGGCAACTGTAACATAAAAATACAGAAACAATCTCTTTTTAAATTAAAATATTAGTCAAACAACATTCCTACTGTTAAACAATCTTATCAATTGCAAAAAAAATTTTAAAAAGCAAAAACAAACAAGGAGACATAAAATGCACTAGAGCTGTCAGTGAAATGTAAACCCAAGATCTCAGGTGCCTGGATTGAAAGCTGAAAGTGGAGCATGTTAAAAATACACATCCTTATCAGGCACATACAAACTATGAACTCTGTGAAGCATTAATGAAAAAGATTATTCTGTCCTCCACTGTTCCATGAAAAAGTTATTTTCCACTGCACTTCCATCTTCCCAATGATTTGCCCCAAGGAAAAACTTCTCTTTGGGGACAAGGGCATGATTATCTGAACATCAGCATTAAAGATCCACTGATAACATGTGAAACATATGCCTGGTGACCATAGAGAAACCACAGAAGACTAAAAAAAAGAAATCAGAATCACAGTCCTGACCAGTTTCCATCTTGTTCTTTTTTTTTTTTTTTAATAATTGTGTAAACTTTAAGGGTTTAAACTGTCTGAACAAGCGGAGTACAATGTTCAAATAGAATTCAGCTTTACTATTTGTCCAAATACATATACTATCATTTAGATAATTTCTAGTTGAAATATAAAATGTCACATTTGCTAAATAACTCTCTTTTGCTCCCCAGGCAGTATATGACTTTTCTATTTATACATCCAAAATCAAACCAGAAATCCATTATGGCATAAATGAAGACTGCACATTATTATGCCAAGTGAGTTTACTTTTCTGGATTGTTGTGATTCAAAGGCAAGCATTGGTAAATAAGTGATAAATGTAATCAATCACAGTGTTAATAAAAAAATACTAAAAATACATATATTCAAAGTTTCTAGAAAAACTTCCAAGCAAGACCTTTATGTTCTTATGTTTTAAAGCCCAACCTATACAACTTTATCATCAGTCAAGTTGGATCCAGCTTGTATAATAGTACCATGATTCTTCATTTGCAATTACCTGGGTTTTTTTCTTTTTTTTTTCACATTCATCTGATCCAGCCATTACAACAACAGTACTTGGCTAGGGGTTACATATTAGAGCTATCTCTGGAACCCTGCAGCCATGGTTCCTACATCTGACCTAAGAGTCACCTTTGAGCGATGGCTGGGGTTCAGCTGTGAACAATTCTTCCACAACATCTGATGTACCAGCTGGCCTAGGAAAGAGAGACCTGGCACAGAAACTGAATCCAGGCCTTCTGCATACCTAGACTTGCCATTAAACATTTCAACAAGTTGCAAAATTTCCTCACAAATAGCAGAATTCTATAGTCCTAATACATCTCTCTGGTTCCTTTTAATTGCCCCACACAAAAACTGGGAATCTGGGAATCTAAATGGCAGATGACTTTTAATATGAGCAAGTGCAAAGTGATGCATGTGGGAAAGAGGAACCCGAACTATAGCTATACTGATGCAAGAATCCACATTTGGAGTCACCAACCAGTAAAGGGATGTAGGTGTCATCATTGATGATATGTTGAAACCCTGTGCTCAGTGTGCGGTGACGGCTAAGAAAGCAAATAGGTATTATTAGGAAAGGAATGGAAAACAAAAATGTGGATGTTATGATGCCTTTGTATTGCTCCATGGTGTGACCGCAGCTCAAGCACTGTGTTCAATTCTGGTTGCCACATCTCAAAAAAGATATAATGGAACTAGAAAAAGTACAGAGAAGGTAGACGATAAAGGGGACTGTACCAATTCCCTATGAGGAAAGGTTAAAGCGGCTAGGGCTCTTCAGCTTGGAGAAAAGATAGCTGAGGGAGAGAAATGATAAAGGTCTATAAAATAATGAGTGGAGTGGAACGGGTAGACATGAATCACTTGTTTACTCTTTCCAAAAATACTAAGACTTGCGGGCACACAATGAAGCTACAAAGTAGTAAATTTAAAACAAATTGGAGAAAGTATTTCATCACGCAACGTAAAATTAAACTCGAATTCGTTGCCAGAGAATGTAAAAGCAGTTAGCTTAGTGGGGTTTAAAAAGAAAAGTCCATAAGCCATTATTAAGATGGACTTGGGAAAATTCCACTGCTTATTTCTAGGATAAACAGCATAAAATGTATTGTACTGTTTTGGGATCTTACCAGGTACTTGTAACCTGGATTGGCCACTGTTGGAAACAGGATGCTGGGCTTGATGGACCTTTGATCTGTCCCAGTATGACAACGCTTACAGTGGGGGAAATAAGTATTTGATCCCTTGCTGATTTTGTAAGTTTGCCCACTGACAAAGACATGAGCAGCCCATAATTGAAGGGTAGGTTATTGGTAACAGTGAGAGATAGCACATCACAAATTAAATCCGGAAAATCACATTGTGGAAAGTATATGAATTTATTTGCATTCTGCAGAGGGAAATAAGTATTTGATCCCCCACCAACCAGTAAGAGATCTGGCCCCTACAGACCAGGTAGATGCTCCAAATCAACTCGTTACCTGCATGACAGACAGCTGTCGGCAATGGTCACCTGTATGAAAGACACCTGTCCACAGACTCAGTGAATCAGTCAGACTCTAACCTCTACAAAATGGCCAAGAGCAAGGAGCTGTCTAAGGATGTCAGGGACAAGATCATACACCTGCACAAGGCTGGAATGGGCTACAAAACCATCAGTAAGACGCTGGGCGAGAAGGAGACAACTGTTGGTGCCATAGTAAGAAAATGGAAGAAGTACAAAATGACTGTCAATCGACAAAGATCTGGGGCTCCACGCAAAATCTCACCTCGTGGGGTATCCTTGATCATGAGGAAGGTTAGAAATCAGCCTACAACTACAAGGGGGGAACTTGTCAATGATCTCAAGGCAGCTGGGACCACTGTCACCACGAAAACCATTGGTAACACATTACGACATAACGGATTGCAATCCTGCAGTGCCCGCAAGGTCCCCCTGCTCTGGAAGGCACATGTGACGGCCCGTCTGAAGTTTGCCAGTGAACACCTGGATGATGCCGAGAGTGATTGGGAGAAGGTGCTGTGGTCAGATGAGACAAAAATTGAGCTCTTTGGCATGAACTCAACTCGCCGTGTTTGGAGGAAGAGAAATGCTGCCTATGACCCAAAGAACACCGTCCCCACTGTCAAGCATGGAGGTGGAAATTTTATGTTTTGGGGGTGTTTCTCTGCTAAGGGCACAGGACTACTTCACCGCATCAATGGGAGAATGGATGGGGCCATGTACCGTACAATTCTGAGTGACAACCTCCTTCCCTCCGCCAGGGCCTTAAAAATGGGTCGTGGCTGGGTCTTCCAGCACGACAATGACCCAAAACATACAGCCAAGGCAACAAAGGAGTGGCTCAGGAAGAAGCACATTAGGGTCATGGAGTGGCCTAGCCAGTCACCAGACCTTAATCCCATTGAAAACTTATGGAGGGAGCTGAAGCTGCGAGTTGCCAAGCGACAGCCCAGAACTCTTAATGATTTAGAGATGATCTGCAAAGAGGAGTGGACCAAAATTCCTCCTGACATGTGTGCAAACCTCATCATCAACTACAGAAGACGTCTGACCGCTGTGCTTGCCAATAAGGGTTTTGCCACCAAGTATTAGGTCTTGTTTGCCAGAGGGATTAAATACTTATTTCCCTCTGCAGAATGCAAATAAATTCATATACTTTCCACAATGTGATTTTCCGGATTTAATTTGTGATGTGCTATCTCTCACTGTTACCAATAACCTACCCTTCAATTATGGGCTGCTCATGTCTTTGTCAGTGGGCAAACTTACAAAATCAGCAAGGGATCAAATACTTATTTCCCCCACTGTATGTTTTTATGTTCTAAAGTAGGAAGGTCTCTGCCTAGGCCCACTCGAGAACCTGCTAGACAGGGAGTATGCAGCTAGAGGCTGCCTAGGGGGGCTGGATAGTGTCCGTATTTTTTTTAAAGAGGTCAACAAACTCTTCCACCTTGTCCCCAATAAGGTTGTCACCTCAGCATGGTATGTCTGTCAATCTCTCGAACTGTTGGCTCCAAGTCAGAGACATGTAGCCATGACAGTCTATGAAAATCCACACCCATGGCAGAGAGCATGACCGCAATATCAAAAGTGTCATAGGTGCCCCTGGCCAGAAAAGTTCTGCACTCCAGCTGCTTTTTGGCCAACTGACAAAAGCTCTGTGGCCTGCTCCTCACAAGTCTAAGTGTACTGCATGCCAGAGACTTCAAGTAAATGCTTGTATAGAGCTGGTAGGTCTGGATTCAGGCAACGGGCATAGAGACCTGATAAAGCTTCCTCCCAAATGAGTCCAGGGGGTCTCTGTACCTGGAGGAGCAGAGGCATGAGTCATGGAATTTCTGGCCCATTTGAAGGTGGATTTGACTACCAAGTCGTGGCGTTGCACCTTTTGGAATCCAGGAGTCTTTTGGATGCGGTATTGTGTATCCACCTTCTTTGCCATGAACTGCACTGAGAGGGGAGATTTTCAGTTCTTCATCAGTGTGTCCTTCAGGAAAGAGTGTAGCGGAACCGTGACCCCTTCCCTGGGAGGAGATTCATAGTCCAAGATAATAGAGGTGGAGCCCAGGGCTGAAAAGCTGTCTCCAACTTAAGTGGGATGGCAGTAGCCATCTCCTTGACAAATCCAGTGAAAGAGAGACCTTCAGGTGGGGATTTATGTCTCCCCTGTGCAGGGTAGTGGTCAGAAGGGAACCATAGGACTCTTCCTCTAAGTAATAATGTGCATCCTCCTCTGACTCCCATTAATGGTTCAGATCAGACTCCTCGAAGTACCCTGGCTAGGCTGAGTGAATCTGTGCCTGCCCCAGCTCAGAGGGACTCTGCCCAAGCCCCAAAGGGCAAAGAGGGACAGCCCTACTCCTCAGAAGCTTAGCGGAGATTGGGTGGCTGCACTGGTGGTGGGAGGCGGGGCCAGTGCTGGGCAGATTTCTACAGACTGTGCCCTGAAAATGGCAGGTACAAATCAAGGTCAGGTATACACATAAAGTAGCACATATGAGTTTATCTTGTTGGGCAGACTGGATGGACTGTACAGGTCTTTCTCTGTCGTCATCTACTATGTTATTCTCAGACTCCAGGGAAGCTTCCTCTCTCAATGCCGAGAGTGGTACCTTATGGGTCGATGCTGATATCGATACCTACCGAGGCGCCAGAGTTAAAGCCCGCTCCATAGGCAGACTTGGGCATCATGAAGGAGTTGAGGCTGAGCTGCAGCTAGCACCCTCAATGCCTGAGCCACTGAAACATCTGCACCAGCTCCTCCCTGAGCATGGCCCAGTACTGTTCAAAGGTAGGCATTGGCAAAGGCTGGGGAGCTGGTTTAGGGACCACCTGGGGACCAGTCAGTGTCAAACCAGAAGCCGAGACCTGGATGCCTGGAGACTGCTGCATCAGTACCTCCATTAAAAAGGGGGAACAGTACTCTCTTAACCAACGCTTCTCAGGTGCAGGCGATGCTGATGCCCTGAAGCTCCCGGCACCATGTTTCAAAGGGGCCAATGCTGATGCTTCTTGGACTTCCCTTGATACTCAGGAGAGCGAGCCCTCAGTTCTAATGAGGACAACACCACATCCTTGTGTGTCCTCAGTGTTGGGTCTGATGCTGACTAGTCCCAAGGCTTGCTGATACAGAGGGAGGTGGAAACTTCCTTGATGCCATTGCAGTCCCAGTGGTAGAAGCAGTCTGGGTAGCTATCGAGGTTAATATTTCCGGTGCTGATGTCAATAGACCAGCCTTTGATGAGCCAAAACGTTTCTCCTGCTGGACCTGGCATGCTCACTGTGTTCGTAACTGCATTTGCAACAGAAAACAAAAATCAGCCTCATGGTCAGGGTCCTAGGCATCTGATGCACCAATTGTGCAGGTCTGTGATAGCCATAACCTGATTACATTGGGTGCACCTTTTGAAGCCACTGGAGGGCTTCTTTGAAATCAAAAAAGAATCATGGCTAAATTAAACATCTCAATTTTGAGATCAAAAAGGGGCTACTCTCAAATTGGAAATGCAAGCAAGGTTACGTGTTTGCCACAGGAATGGAAGGGAGGGCAGGACAATAAGAATATGCCACATTCCTTCACATTTCAAATGTGGAGGAAGGAACTCTTTTGGCTCAGACAGGACCGAACCATAAGGTAGATTTAATAGTGAACATGGTGCATGCTGGGCGGCTGGTCCGTCACTTTGAGCTAAGTGCATTTAAAACTAGTATCTTTTTAAATGAAATTTTATTTTACTCAAATACAATCAAACATTGTATAGTAAAAGAAAAATATCAATGGAAATATCTTGAAATACATTCAAGGCAAAAAGAATATCAAAAGGAAAACAACAAGAAAACAATAGTCCAATTGAAATATTAGACCACTAATTACAAAAAGGAGGGGGGGGGGGGGAGGAAAAAGGGAGTCGAGCAATTAAGAAACGTACTCATATCAGAAAAGAAAACTTAACGCGTAACCCTAAGGGACAAAAATTGTCTACTTCATTACTGCTATGAGCTATATTGGCCAACTTTTTTGAGTCCCAAAAAATCCTCCTCTGTCCTGGAAGCTGAAAAACATAGCTAACTCCTAAATATTGAACACAACATTTACACGAATAGTTCAGCTGGAAACTAGCGCCTAGACTTCTAGCTTCTTGTTTCATCTTCAAAAAAGCTTTACGTCTCTCTTGGGTTGCTCTTGTAACATCTGGATAGACCCATATCCTTTGTCCCATAAAGAGAGTCCCATTCAAGTTCTGATCAAAAATGAATGAACCCAGCAAAGTTGTCCTAACATGCTCTTCTATTGTAGAACTCTCCAAAAATCAGTCAAGTTGCCCAAATCCAAATTATCTTGAGATCTTATAGGTGCTCCTTCAGATATCTTCACAGGCAAAACACATATCCAATTAATTGAAAGAATATTTTCAGAGGTAAAATGTAAAACTTCAAGCAAATATTTCTTAAATATATCACGAGCAGCATCCCCAACTGGTTTGGGGAAGTTCAAAAAAATGTAAATTCAAATGTCTATTAACATTTTCTAGTTCTATTTTACGATTAATATTTTTATCTTGTAACAATTTCACATTGACATCACTAACATTTTTAATATCTTGTTGAATATTCTGCATTTTAATTTGAAATGTCACTTGAGTTTTATCTTGATTTTTTTGATATGTTATCTATCTTAGTAACCAGAGCAGATAGGTCCTCAGCAGATTTCACCACTGGTTTGTCTAATTTGGCCAACATGGACAATAGCTTCAAGAGTTATTTCACCCAAAGGTACTGGCAAGCTGTCAGATTTCACTCCTGTCTTCAGCAAGGATGTCTCAACAATCCCTGCTGCAGAAAACTCACAAAAGTATGTGAGTGTGTGTGTGTGTTGGGGGGGGGGGGGTGAGATTCGGCAATCTGTGCTTCAGATGGAACCACAACAGTTCCTTCAACTGCTCCATGCTGTGTCACATCCTCCAAAGAATGAAAATATACAGGGGACGCTGAAGATGGGCCTGATTCTGTTGTTAATGCTCTTGGCATTCCTCCTCTGGCAGCAACCAAACAGTAGCATTTTGCGCAACGACTTCCTTTACCAGTGTCAAGGACAGCGCAGGACAGGGTGGAAGATGAGGAGACAGCGATGTTTCCAGGTTCAACTGTGAAGACTCTTCCAGGTCAGCCACAGCTAGAGAGCCTACTCATCCAGTATCTGCTTGCGGGTGCTGGATGGCATACCATTCTATCAGCATTTGCTTGCTAGGGGGAGCAATCAGGGGTCGAGGAAGCAATCACCCGAACTTTCCCCCTTCTTTTAGGAGACATTGAAGCAATAATTCCAGACAGAAAACACAGCAACAAACGCCGATCAGCTACATGTGGCAATCTGAACTCCTCCCCCTAAAACTAGTATTTCTAACATCTATATCTAAATCATATTAAAGTAATTTTTGAAAAAGTTTAATTTATTAAAATAAAAACGAGCGAGAAAGAAATTGGGTGACTGGTGAGGAGGCAGGTGAATCATGACCCTGTGTTGGTCATGTGAAGAGTCACCGCCGAGGTCATAATTCTCACTTTTGTTGCTATAAAAGTTTTGCACAGCTATGTTATTAAATGCATAAGTAGCGTGTATATGTACTGTACAGTTAGTCGTCCAATAGCATGAAGAGAACACCTTAGTATCCAGGGGCTCAAATTTGCAGATGGGCCTGTGGTAAAAGGGTACTTGAATATGCAAGAATTACAAGAATCTAAACTTAAAAAGATACAAATAATTCTTCACACTGTACAATATTGTCAACTAGAAAAATATTTTCCCACAGAAAAGAGAAAGCACATTAAGATGAGAAAAATATATCTGATTTATTATAGTTTACTTTTCACTGTGAAACCACAGAAATATCTTGCCATTTTACCTAAGAAGCAATTCTCTGAATTTATTACGTACAACAGAAATATCAAGTCTCTGAGCCTCAAGTACCATTGACTGGTATTAATAATGTACAAGAAAATAATCTTCATAAATATCTTGCTAAACAAGCTGCACTTAGTAATGAACCAGTAAATTAATTTTTGCTCTCTGTTCCCACCTCTATTTTATTTAAAATGCACTTTATTTGCTGCAAGCAATTATTTTTTGCTGTAAAATCATCAGTGAGAACAGAAGTGCTTTAAGTGAAAATAAGCAATTCTAAATTAGACACAATAAACAGATCCCTTAAGTGCTAATGAGAAACACACAAAATTGCTTGTCAGAAAGAGGTGCAAGGCCCTGTCACAGACCTTTTCCCATTTCAGCCACTGCTAGATTGCTTATTACATGGTACACCGTTTTATGAATATTTCCTGCTCCTGTACCAGCAACCAAATGGATTTATACATCAGAATGGAAGGTTAGCATGCCAAGTTATAAGTTCATTAGCTATTATAAACTGAACCAGAAAAGAAAGAAAATCAATATAATTTAGATTAGTCACATGTCAGCAACAGCTAGTCAAGAACCCGCAGATTTGGAGACTAGACAGGCTCATATAAACAATATGTAATATTTAAATGTAGGACAGTTTGGCTACTTAATCTCAGGTAGAAAATCTCTTCTATGCTTGCTGGTCCCTGGCCTGGTGAGATGGGTCTCGCCCTGCCCATCAGCTAGACCGCTATTCTCGTCACCCAGCTGTTTTCCCTCCACTAGTGGATGGTGTTCAACCATACCCACCTGAAGACCCACTAGCAAAGGTAAAGTCTCAGATGCTCCGCCCAAACTGCAACAACACAGACTTACAAGTCACTGAATGCAATACATTAGATATCTGATGAAGATACTTTAGAGTACATTCATCAGTATTAACAGATTGTAGCACATAATCAGGACACAGGTACAATAGGTACTACAATAATGAAATAATGCAAGGTATAAAGTTTGCCCTTTGTTGAATCCCATTTCCTAGGTGTATGTGTGGGTGTTTTGGCAGTTAAAAACATGGTGACAAGCCGCCGGGTCACCTCTAATTCATTGGAACTCCTCCCCCTTTCTCTCCCTGGCAGGACTGTGCCAAATATCTACAGTGGTGGAAATAAGTATTTGATCCCTTGCTGATTTTGTAAGTTTGCCCACTGACAAAGACATGAGCAGCCCATAATTGAAGGGTAGGTTATTGGTAACAGTGAGAGATAGCACATCACAAATTAAATCCGGAAAATCACATTGTGGAAAGTATATGAATTTATTTGCATTCTGCAGAGGGAAATAAGTATTTGATCCCTCTGGCAAACAAGACCTAATACTTGGTGGCAAAACCCTTGTTGGCAAGCACAGCGGTCAGACGTCTTCTGTAGTTGATGATGAGGTTTGCACACATGTCAGGAGGAATTTTGGTCCACTCCTCTTTGCAGATCATCTCTAAATCATTAAGAGTTCTGGGCTGTCGCTTGGCAACTCGCAGCTTCAGCTCCCTCCATAAGTTTTCAATGGGATTAAGGTCTGGTGACTGGCTAGGCCACTCCATGACCCTAATGTGCTTCTTCCTGAGCCACTCCTTTGTTGCCTTGGCTGTATGTTTTGGGTCATTGTCGTGCTGGAAGACCCAGCCACGACCCATTTTTAAGGCCCTGGCGGAGGGAAGGAGGTTGTCACTCAGAATTGTACGGTACATGGCCCCATCCATTCTCCCATTGATGCGGTGAAGTAGTCCTGTGCCCTTAGCAGAGAAACACCCCCAAAACATAAAATTTCCACCTCCATGCTTGACAGTGGGGACGGTGTTCTTTGGGTCATAGGCAGCATTTCTCTTCCTCCAAACACGGCGAGTTGAGTTCATGCCAAAGAGCTCAATTTTTGTCTCATCTGACCACAGCACCTTCTCCCAATCACTCTCGGCATCATCCAGGTGTTCACTGGCAAACTTCAGACGGGCCGTCACATGTGCCTTCCGGAGCAGGGGGACCTTGCGGGCACTGCAGGATTGCAATCCGTTATGTCGTAATGTGTTACCAATGGTTTTCGTGGTGACAGTGGTCCCAGCTGCCTTGAGATCATTGACAAGTTCCCCCCTTGTAGTTGTAGGCTGATTTCTAACCTTCCTCATGATCAAGGATACCCCACGAGGTGAGATTTTGCGTGGAGCCCCAGATCTTTGTCGATTGACAGTCATTTTGTACTTCTTCCATTTTCTTACTATGGCACCAACAGTTGTCTCCTTCTCGCCCAGCGTCTTACTGATGGTTTGTAGCCCATTCCAGCCTTGTGCAGGTGTATGATCTTGTCCCTGACATCCTTAGACAGCTCCTTGCTCTTGGCCATTTTGTAGAGGTTAGAGTCTGACTGATTCACTGAGTCTGTGGACAGGTGTCTTTCATACAGGTGACCATTGCCGACAGCTGTCTGTCATGCAGGTAACGAGTTGATTTGGAGCATCTACCTGGTCTGTAGGGGCCAGATCTCTTACTGGTTGGTGGGGGATCAAATACTTATTTCCCTCTGCAGAATGCAAATAAATTCATATACTTTCCACAATGTGATTTTCCGGATTTAATTTGTGATGTGCTATCTCTCACTGTTACCAATAACCTACCCTTCAATTATGGGCTGCTCATGTCTTTGTCAGTGGGCACACTTACAAAATCAGCAAGGGATCAAATACTTATTTCCACCACTGTAGGTGCAAGAGTGGAGTGGCTCGGCAGACTTTGAGCTTTGCCATCAATACTGCCAGGAAGGGGGAGACAGTTTGGAGTTCCCCTCCCCCTGGTTGGGTTGGTTCTCTGCCACTATAGGCTCATGCGCTCTTTTAACAAAGGCAGGCGAAATGCACTGGGCCAGATGGCATACATCTGAGGGTACCAAAACAACTTAGGAAAATTCTGGCAGCTCTACTGTCTGACCTTTACAATGCCTACTTATAGCTGGGAGTGGTCTCAGGTCCTTGGAACAGCTCTTTTAACATTTTTGTGAGTGATATTGAGGAAAAGATTGCCTCTTTGTGGATGACACCAAAATCTGCAACAGCGTAGAAAACCCTGAAGGTATAGATAACATGAAGAGGGATCTAGCAAAGCTTGGTCTAGAATTTGGCAGCTAAGATTCAATGCTAAAAAATGCACGGCCTGTATCTGGGCTGTGGTGAAGTACTTTTGTGCACGATAAAGGAGTGGGAGCTAGAGTAAAAAAGATAAGGGTGAAAGTCAGAATGATGCTTGAGTGCACAGGAAGAGGAATGGTCAACAAGCAAAAAGTGATAGTGCATCTGTATGAGCCTCTTGTGAGACCCCATTTACAGCATTGTATACAGTTCTGGAGACCACACCTGCAAAAGAATAAAAACAAGATGGAGTTGGTCCAGAGGGCGGCTACTACAATGGTCACTGGTCTTCATCAGAAAGCATATAGGGACAAAGACCTCAATATGTGTACTTTGGAAGAAAGGCGAGAGGGGAGATATGATAGACACATTTAAATATTTCTGTGGCATAAATGAACAGAAGGCAAGTAACTCAACTAAAAAGAATCTCAGGAATAAAGGGATACACTCAGACATAATCTAAGAAAACACTTCATAGAAAGGGTGGTGGATGTGTGGAACTGCATCCCAGTGAAGGTGGTAGAAATCAAGACAGTACCTGAATTAAAGAAAGTGTAAGACAAACACATAGGCTCTCTAATGGAGAGGAGATAGTGGAGGCTGTAGGTGGGCAGACTAGATAGGTCATATGATCTTTATCTGCTGATTTTCTCTGTTTCTACATATATTATACACAAAGAGAATATCTGGGGGGGGGGGGGGCAATGCACTAGCTCCATTAAAAATCAGCCAATAATGCAATGTTTAAAATATGAGTTAATGAACAATATTAATGATATGGAAATGAGGTGTGCATTTATGTGGGTGTTAATAT
Organism: Microcaecilia unicolor; assembly: GCF_901765095.1. NCBI lineage: Eukaryota > Metazoa > Chordata > Amphibia > Gymnophiona > Siphonopidae > Microcaecilia > Microcaecilia unicolor. Next base: position 475,870,295 of record NC_044033.1, on the reverse strand, counting down.
ATGCATATTAAGGGACAAAATGATGCAAGAACACACAAAAAGTTAAACATTTTACATTTTATCTGCATTAAGTGTTATGAGTTTTATTGCATGGTTATTTGCTCTGATTTCAGACAAGCTCTTTAGCATACTTTTGCTTTTTATTACCCTAATAGTATGGAATTTGCGCTATCTTTAAGCAGCTAATAGGCGCTTAATGCTCATCAACATGTGAATTACCATTAACACAGTTTAGTATATTGGTCTCATAATAATTTAATGCATATTAAAGCAGCAGTCCAACACTGCAGGAATGTTTGCAGTGAATAGAAACAGTATTCCAAAGTAACAGAACATGATAAGCTGATCCATTGTGGACTCGCTCCTTTAAATTATACACAATCAAGCCAGCACATATGAACCCACATGAAAAACACATTTTGGCTGAGAAGTACTTATGCTTAAAGAAAGCAATGTTTCCTATCATGTACACTTTAGCTTAAACACATCAAGGTGTCACTTTAGATTCTCTGTTGACTGGTTTTGAATCCTTACAGAAGATTATGTCAAACTAAGGTGTCATTTATGAAAGCATGTTAAAAACATATTTTAATATTTATTGCATTGCATGCTAATACCCCAAAGTAAATGTGGGATTTACAAATGGATGTTAAATGCTAAATAAACTGCATGTGCGAGCCAGGAACATACATATGTAATCAACAGCTGTATCATTAGCCACTGCAGAAATATGTATTCCTGGCTCCCCGGCCCTTCATCTTATCTGAACAGTAGTCCCATGTATTAATCTCCCCGTATTAATCTCTCCTTCATTCCTACCATAGGCGCCCCGTATAAGAGGCTTGGGGGGGGGGGGGGGGGGGCTAAGCCTCCCCAGCCAAGCTGTGACCTTTCCTCGCCTTTTCCGCCGCCACCCACCCCCCACTGAGCCCACCCTCATCTCCCCAACCTTTCCATTCCTGCCGTGGCCGCCTGGCGTTCAAACCTTTTTAAGTCGCAGTGACGGCTCACCTCCGCTCCAGCCTTTCCATTCTCGCTCAGTGTCCCGCCTTCCTCTGTTGAGGTATTTCCTGTTTCCACGAGGGCGGGACACTGAGCAAGAAGCGAGAAGGCAGGGAAAGGCTGGAGCGGAGGTGAGCCGTCGCTGCAACTTAAAAAGGTTTAAACGCCATAGTTCCTGACCAATTAACTTTTCTTTACTTCGTTTCCATATTATGTGCAACGTGCAAGCCGGGAGAAGTTGGCGCGAGATAGAAAAAAAAAAGTCTTGTTAATTTGCAACCGCGCAAAAGAAAGAGCAGGGGAAGAGGAGACAAAACGTCTGATTTGAAAAATTAATAAAAAAAAATATATGCAAGTCCAAAATAAATCCTGGCGTTCCCTCAAATTCGAGCAGGGGCCCTCTGCTTTGTAAGCAGGAAACCTCTTTGTTCACTCGAAACAGAGGGAGGATGGCTCGGAGCTCCTGATGTGAAGATCCTGAAGAGCTTCATTACCAGGACACAGACTCGGATGTTACGGATCAGCGAGAAAACAGATTAAAAGTAAAGTGGACCCCAACAGAGGATGAACGGTTGAAAAAACTGGTGAAACAATTTGGACAAAATGAGTGGAAGCTGATAGCCAGCCTGTTCCCTAACTGTAGTGATCAGCAATGCCAGCACCAATTGCTGAGGGTTTTGTACCCTGAGGGACCTTGGACCAAAGAGGAAGATCAGAGGGTCATTGAATTGGTTAAAACATATGGCACAAAACACTGGACCCTTATTGCTAAGCACCTGAAAGGGTGTGTGGGAAAGCAGTGTCGAGAGCGCTGGCACAATCACCTGAACCCAGAAGTCAAGAAATCTTCATGGACAGAGGAGGAAGATCGGATTATTTATAATGCCCACAAGTCTTAGGAAACCGCTGGGCTGAGATTGCAAAGCCACTGCCAGAAAGGACAGACAATGCTGTGAAAAACCACTGGAACTCGACCATTAAAAGGAAAGTGGAGACTGGAGCATACCTGAATGCGGCAAAAGAAGCCAAGCCCTTGTGTCTACTGTTTGAGATGGAGGGAAAGGATGATCACAGTTATCAAGCAATAGAAGAACCAAAGGGCATTTTCACCACTTGGCCCAAATGTGCCCTGGATGATGCTTCCCTTATACCTTTTCAGTTCTAATCTAATATTTCTAATACTTTGTGACTGCCCTACACACTGCCAAGGCTGTATACGTTTTGCCATTGCTTGCAACACTTTAGCTATTCAGCAGCTTGATGTCTGTCCTTGAAGCACTAGTGCTTTAAGCAGAAGAAAGAATAATAACAGGGAGAAGAGGGTTGCTGGACATGGATGGAGGGGAGGGAAGAGTGAGGAAGGAGATGAGATGAGGGAAAAGGAAGAAAGAAAAAACTGCACATGGATGAAGAAAATAGGCAGAAGCTGGATCCACTGGACAGTCAAGTCTGTGGAGGACCCAGCTTTTACTTACGGATGTAGGGCAAGAAATGAAGAAGAAAGGTGGAAAGTAAAGAAATAAATGGAAAGGAAGCCCTGGAAACGGAGTTAAGAGGACAGATAGCAGCAGAATCAGAAACTGGGCCACCATGATCAGAAAAACAGTCACCAGACAACAAAGGTAGAAAAGATCATTTTATTTTCATTATAGTGTTTGGAATATGTCCACTTTGAGAATTAGGTGCTCAACATTAAAAGTTTATATTTATTTATTTACTTATTTATGGCATTTTATCCTACATTAAACAAGAATTAGGGTGTTTTGTGGCTCTACATGAGAATTGTGATATTATGATCCCTTGTTTCACATTGTTGACGGTCTGTATTTTCCGTATGGGTGGTATATTGGTGTATTAGGTTCTGCCCAGTGTAATATTTATGGTACAGTAAGGGTCTGAGTGTGTTTTTGCACAAAGTTGTGCATAGTGTGTTGCAGTTGAGCGATTGTGGTTAGTATATGCTTTGAGCAACCACTTTATTATTTGACATATGATACATATCTAACATCTAAATTTAATAAAAGGTATTAATTGTGACTTATTTTTTTTTCTGTGTTATCAGACAGTTATGGATTTAAGCTCCACCCTGGCCCCGCCCCTAACCCTGCCCCCTGTAGCCTCTCCAAACAGTTGGGCCACCAACCGCCTATGATTCCTACCCTAAGACAGATACTCTCTCCCCACTGTCATCAGGTTTAAAGGTACAATTGGAACTGATGTCCTCCCAGAGCTTCAGTGGGATCTTTTTTAGTAAGTTTGTCACAGGCGCATATAACAAGAGATTCGGGACACTTCGTATTTATATGCCTTGTTAAAATATTTGCAGTGTTTATAAATTGTTATTGTATGGTAGGTCGGTTGTCAATAATACGCAAAAGTAAGTTGCAAATCATTTTGAAAAGGGGTGTATGTGCCATAATTATAAACCAAGGCAGGGCTCTGGTAGCTACTGAAGCAGCCACATGGTCTTCCCCAACCAGGAGTGCTCTCCAGTAGCACTTGCCCTGCCAGCGTCAAAATTCAAAATAGTATCAGCTGACTTGTGGCTCTCATTTGCCCTGGTCCTATGCCTGACATTTTGCTGAACCACACAACTACAAGTAAAGATGTTTTTACTTTAAGTATTCTTTTTTGCAGTTGTAAGTCTCTTGAAGATGGTGAGAGTTTTGGTGAAAAGGATGGGTCATATGCTCGGTCAATGGGTATGCATATATGAAATTGAGGAGCACATCACAAGCATGTCATTGTGATACATTTGCTCCCTTTTGGAGAGAGTGTCCATACTGAAAGATCCCCCATAGGCATTTGATAGTGGAGAGGCTGATCTGTCCTGGCAATGTTCACCTGCACCGAAGCTCGGCAAAATTAGAGCTGCCCGCGCTTGCCACGTTGCATACATGCCTCCGCCTGTGCTGTGCTTTTGTTGTGTACAAGGCATTTTCCATTAGCGGCGGGTGATCTGACTCACTCGGCACGTCGCGTTTTTTTCTTCTTTTTTTTTTAAAGCGCTGCTACGGGAACGGGCAATCACAATTAATCACGGGCAAGCCCTTAGCTCATGCAAACTCCCTGCGGGTTCAAAATACTCATGGTTTTTCTTAGCTTTTCTAGCAGTCCCTGTGGGATGTGAACCCCTGCTATCTTGCCATTCAAAGCCCGGTGCTCTAACCACTTGGCCACAGCACAACTCCTACGTTTTGTTGTCTGCAGCCAGCACACCTGAGCCTACGGGGTCCAGCTTCTACATATATATCTATATTTTCTTACCGTTTGACTCTGCAAATCAAGGTCTAACACTGATTTTTTTTTTCTTCCTTGGTGCACGTGGAAACACTGGAGGATCCAAAGGTAACTTCAGCGTTGTTCTCGTCCTGCTGTCTCGTTCAAAAAGACCCTCCTCCCTACTCTTCCTTTCTTTTACCTTGCCTCTCTCCCCGTCCCTCCCTTCCCCCTCTTGCTCTTAACCCTTTGCTTGCCTATCTTATCTTTACCTGCTCTCCCACTCACTCTACTCTTCCCCTCCCCTCCCCATTGTTACCCTCGCTGGCTGTCGGCCCGGTTGTGCCCAGTACCCCTTTAATGGGTGTAGCTGGGTTCTAAATTTCATGTATAGTGAACATGATACAGACGTTCAAATATTTGAAAGGTATTAGTCCGCAAACAAACCATTTCTGGAGATGGGAAGGTGGTAGAACTAGAGGACATGAATTGATGTTGAAGGGGGGCAGACTGAGGAGTAATGTCAGAAAGTATTTTTTCATGGAAAAGTTGGCAGATATGTGAAATGCCCTCTCGTGAGAGGTGGTGGAGATGCTACATGAATGGTGATGTATTGAATTATTTCTAAACTAACAATATACGGAATTAGTAATTCATACAATTTTCTATCATAAGTATATGAAGCTCAAACCTGGAAAAAATAATTATAAACTAATCATCAGATAAAAAAAATTACATTTTAAGATATAACTTGCTTGTATATTCAAATTTAAATAAACTAGCAAAATATTGCCTAGAATTTTACTTGATATCCTTCTTCACAAAGTACCATATCAATTGAACAATGCTAGGATTATTAATTCCTTGCTTTCTAGGATTCTTTTTACAGTAGTGTTTTTCAAAGTAAATATGAAACAGCCTTGTGTATATATATATCTCTGATTGCTGTAATATTTTCTTCTGAAGATGCAGCACAGTAGGTGACCTCTTTCTACTTCAAGGCTGCAAGAACTTTTGAGACAAAATTACTGTGATCTTTGTAATACTCTATGTGCCAATATTTTCTTGCAATGTTTTTAGAATACATTTCAAGCTCATTTCTATTCCCTGAATCAGAATATTGTAGCAGGCAAGTATAAAATACAATTTATTTCCAATTTTCCAAAATAATAATTCAAAACAGCACAGTGTAAAACACACAGTTTTTATTTCCTAGCACTTGGGAGGTAGTACCAGCCCTGGCTCACATGAGTTCTCAGTGGTTGGCTCAATACTAGCAGGTTCCACAAGAAAACAAGTTCCAAAAGAATACAAAAACTTCCATTCCTTTTACCTAGAAGACAGTCAACTATGGAACCTAGATGGGAGTGGGAAAAGGGAATAAAAATGAAAGACGACTTTGGGTAGGTATAGTATCAGTGTGAGCAGGCTCAGTCTGAGATATGGAAATTCTCAGGAGAAGAGAGGGACTGCCAGGGGCAAAAAAATTATATAAGAATGAAAACTTACTTCACAAGGGACACAAAAGTCCATTTAAGCAAGGAACCAAATTCATTTGGATAGAAATATTAGTGGCTGGTAGAATTATGAGAAGTTTAGAATTTCTTCCTGCTGCCTTTCCCAAATTAAGGGCCCTGTTTACTAAGCCATGCTGTAGGTACGCTAGTGTTTTTAGCATGCACTCCCATAGAAATATATGGATGACTCTAGCAGGGGCGTAGCCACGGGTGGGCCTGGGTGGGCCCAGGCCCACCCAGTTTTGGTTCAGGCCCACCCAGCAGTGGAGGCAGCGGAGCAGAGGGAGCAGGCTGAGCTCCGATCCCGCATCTGCCTCCCCAGCCCGCCACTGCCCCGCCGTACCTTTAAATATTACAGTTTTGCTGGAGTCGCGGGCAGCCGGCATTGAAGACATCGGCAGGCTTACGCCGGTTCCAGCAGCCTTCCCTTCCCTCGTTGCAAGTCGGATGATGGCTCCGCCCTCGTAGAAACAGGAAATACGTCAGAAGAGGGCGGAACCATCATCCGACTTGCAACGAGGGAAGAGAAGGCTGCTGGAACCGGCGTAAGCCTGCCGATGTCTTCAATGCCGGCTGCCCGCGACTCCAGCAAAACTATAATATTTAAAGGTACGGCGGGGGGGGGGCAGGGGAGAGGAGGGTTTCTGGATGAAGGGGAGAGGAGGGTTGCTGGACATGGTGGAAGAAGGAGAGAGGAGGGTTGCTGGATGGAGGGAAGGGGAGAGGAGGGTTGCTGGATATGGTGGAAGAAGGGGAGAGGAGGGTTGCTGGATGGAGGGAAGGGGAGAGGAGGGTTGCTGGATATGGTGGAAGAAGGGGAGAGGAGGGTTGCTGGATGGAGGGAAGGGGAGAGGAGGGTTGCTGGACATGGTGGAAGAAGGAGAGAGGAGGGTTGCTGGATGGAGGGAAGGGGAGAGGAGGGTTGCTGGACATGGTGGAAGAAGGGGAGAGGAGGGTTGCTGGATGGAGGGAAGGGGAGAGGAGGGTTGCTGGACATGGTGGAAGAAGGAGAGAGGAGGGTTGCTGGATGGAGGGAAGGGGAGAGGAGGGTTTCTGGATATGGTGGAAGAAGGGAGAGGAGGGTTGCTGGATGGAGGGAAGGGGAGAGGAGGGTTGCTGGACATGGTGGAAGAAGGGGAGAGGAGGGTTGCTGCACATGGTGGAAGAAGGGGAAAGGAGGGTTGCTGGATGGAGGGAAGGGGAGAGGAGGGTTGCTGGACATGGTGGAAGAAGGGGAGAGGAGGGTTGCTGGACATGGTGGAAGAAGGGGAGAGGAGGGTTGCTGGATGGAGGGAAGGGGAGAGGAGGGTTACTGGATATGGATGGAAGAGAGGGAAGGGAGAGAGAAGAAATGCTGGACATGGATGGAGGGGATGGAAGAATGAGGAAGGAGATGAGATGAGGGAAAAGGAAGAGAGGAGAAAAACTGCACATGGATGAAGAAAATAGGCAGAAGCTGGATCCACTGGATAGTCAAGTCTGCGGAGGACCCAGCTTTTACTTATGGATATAGAGCAAGAAATGAAGAAGAAAGGAGGAAAGTAAAGAAATAAATGGAAAGGAAGCCCTGGAAACGGAGTTAAGAGGACAGATAGCAGCAGAATCGGATACTGGGCCAGCATGATCAGAAAAACAGTCACCAGACAACAAAGGTAAAAAAAAATCATTTTATTTTCATTATAGTGTTTGGAATATGTCCACTTTGAGAATCAGGTGCTCAACATTAAAAGTTTATATTTATTTACTTATTTATGGCATTTTATCCCACATTAAACATGAATTAAATTGGAACCTGGGATCATTTAATTTTTTTTTCCTGGAGACAGTAATGCATTGCCCCCCCCCCCCCCCCCAGGCTCTCTCCCCGGCTATAGCCAGCTCTGCAATTTTGAGGGGAGGTGGGGGGGGGGGGGCGCAGAGGTGGACCGGGGAGAGAGCCTATTGTTAAACATTTACCAGCACACCACTGTCTAGTGCCCACCCATCCAACCTGTTGGCCCACCCAAAAATTGACTTCTGGCTACGCCACTGGACTCTAGCGTTAGCATACATTAGCGTGCCTTAGTAAACAGGGCCCTAAGTTTGTATCAACTAACATGCTAGTTTTTACTGATGGCCACTAAAAATGTAACTCTTCTGGCCACAAAACTTAAAGATACTAAAAATATACTGTTCTAACTGCTCCCGCAGTATCTGTATTGTAGCTGCACAGGGTTTGACTGCAATACAGAGGTTGGTGTTTAGTAACAGTGCAGTGAAGAGAGAAAGAACAAACTTACGAGAGTGTGAAGTTCTCAAATATTAGACTGTGTCCTTTTACAACAAAAATATCTACATAAAAATTGGGAATATATATAGTAACATAACAAAACAGGCTTACGGTAATGAGGTTCAGACTTAAAGAAATTGTAATTTTCATGACTAGTGGGTAGAAATATACCCTAAGCAGCGTTGACTGGACATAGCTGAGCAGGGTAGAGAGACACCAACCCTTGGATTTTACATACAGTGTGACTAAAGTTGCGCATGCAAATCTGGTCGTATTCTGTATTTGCATGTGCAACTTAATTGAATAACGAGCCAATGAGCGCCGATAATTGCTAACAAGCTATTATTGAAATTAATTGGCATTAATTAGAATTATGTGCATAAAGGCCAACTGCTTAAAGTAATAAGCGCTAATTCTAAGGAGCCTAGGGATGGGGCCATAGGTGTGGGATGGGCAGGTCCTGGGTGTTTCTTAAAACTATGATTGCTGTCCGCACCTAATTTTGGCATAGGCATTTACACCAAGTTTTACTTGGCATAACTGTCCATGACTAAATTTAATCATGCGGTCAGGCGCTAGGCATATTCTATCCACTGCGCCTAAATTTAGGTGCGGTTTATAGAATAAGCCTAGGCGTAATTTTCAACGCCAATGTTTTAGGCATGATATGTAGAATCTAGCCCCAAATGTCCTATCTGCTGGTAACTAATATTGGGCCAACATTCAGCAGTGCAATATCCACTTAAAAGATAACTGGATAGCATATCTAAGCATTATCATTAGTGAAGAAATGTTCTAGTTGAGTTTCACTCTAGTTGTGGAAGATATTATCTAAAGATCTTAGGCTAGAGGACAACCATTCTAAATTCAGAAAAAGTTTTACATTACTGGAATCACAGGTAACTCTATCCCTCAGTTTGACAATCCTATCTCTGCCTGGAACATGCCAGGTAGAACCCATGTTCCAGGCAGAGATAGGATTGTCAAACAGAGGGATAGAGTTACCTGTGATTCCAGTAATGTAGTTTACAGCATTACATGCCCCTGTGGGTTGATTTATATAGGGAGGAGTGCCAGACCCAGTAAGGTGCATTTAACGGAGCACAAATCTAGAATCACCACGCAGAATACCCAAGCACCATTGGTAGATCATTGGCTAGAGTGCCATCACACGGTTGAAGATATATGATGGAGAATATTAGAGCATGTGGGTCCAGGGGAGGAGGGAGGGTCGGTAAAAAAGTTGCTGAACTATAGAGAACAGTTTTACATTTTTTCTTTGCGTACGGTGATGCCGGCCGGCTTAAATGCCGAGTTGGAATGGGCATCGCTGATTTGACAAGGATCAGCTCCTTATGTCCAATGGGAGTCTAGGGGAGGGTCTATTACGTCATGAATAATGAGGATATTTAAATGTGGTATTAGAATGCCAACGCCATCTTTGTAAGGCAGTAATCCTGATAAATAATAGCAGAGCTGGCGCTAAGGGAGATTTGAGGTAAGATCTTTGTTTGATTTGATTATAAGTGACCCTTGTTAGAGAAGCCGATAGGGTTGGTTTTTCAAGCAAATGGGGAGGCAACTGATGTTGTGTTTGGTTTTCATTATAGGGGAATGTCCTTGATACAGCTCATATCCTAGCGAAACACGCATGTCAGACAGCTGAACCCCTTGGTCTGACATAAAAAAGATAAAGAAGATAAGTAAAAAAAAGTAGAGAAGAGATAAAAAAAAACTATATATAGTAAAAATTGATTAATCGGGTGTGCCGATGAAGAAGTTGGTGCTAATTACATTGCCATGTATACATCTTGGGCAATGAGCACCACTGAGGTCACCATAGCTGGGTAAACGTGAAAGCATTACTATTTGCCTGAAGTGTTTATGGTTTGAATAAAAACATTTAAAAAAATCAAAACATTTTTTTTGATTGAACATCTACCTGATCCCATTGAGCTAAACTTTCTATTTGTTACATTTTGGGACCGGTGTTTAAATTGCAAGTTGATGAAAACTAGCCACTGACTGGATAATGAAAGGAAGCCATGGCTACTGCAACAGATGCTGTCCCTAGATTAGAACTCAAACACCTTCCTTGTCCAGAGGTGGAAATTTCTGGATTAGGAAGCGGAATGTTGAATTGACAGCTTCAGGCCTGCTTAGTAAGTTATGTTCTTGCCAAATGCTGGAAATTATCACTAGATATAGATATGTCTGAAAGAGAATAGGGAACTGAAAGCGATGTATGCCCTTAGCCTGCACATCTGAGCACACAGGTGCAATATGAAATATTGTATGTTAGTTGTAAAAGAGGTCTTCCATCTAATTATGGTCAGATTCTTTGTACTGGAATGGTTCACGGTTATTCAACTTTGTCCTGAACCCCCCCCCCCAAACTTGCAGATGTAAACAGAATAAAATATAATATAAGCAGAATATAACCTAGGCAATGATTTTACATAGTTTGTATTCTGTAATTTATTATGTAACTGTTGACTTGTAACCCATGACTTAATACTTTTTGTCAATAAAATACAACAGAGCACCGGAAGCTTCTGGGACAGTCCCATGTGAATTCACTGATTAAGTGAGATGTGGGGCTCTCTCTGCAAAGGCCTTTGCTTTCTATATCTATATCTATCAGCGGTGTATGTGTGGATTTCTTTCCCTTGGCCTCTCCTAGAGAAGGAAGTAAAGAACCAAGTATGAAACCTACCCAGGTGGAGGTTTCAAGCAATCAATAGCTTTGAATTTTGTCTGTCTACTTGTCCAAATAATCTACATGCTGACCTTTCAAGTAAGTGTAAAATAATAGACTTACCTGCTCTTTTTCTTTCCAAGATAAACATATCTAACTAGTTTCCTATTTCTACACAGGATGAAATGTTTCATTCACCAGATTAATTCATCTACTTTTTGTTGTGTTTTTTTTCTAGTTCTACTTATCTCCCAATAAAATAATGAGATCTTTTTAAATCATAGATCAGGTCTGGCCATGCTAGGAATTCACACAACGTCAGAGCAGCAGTTCAGTATCTAAATATAACTTTTCTTTTCATACAACTACGTACATTAAATGCCTTTTCATGCGGTGACCTCACAGTACACCACCATTTATAGTAACATAATATATTGATAAAAGTTCACTGGAAAATATGTTTCTGTATTACAGGAACTTGTGTGACTCCATGACCAGAGTACAATATTAAACACAAAGGCAGAGAAATCTCAGACATTACTACAAAGAGACTGGAGCACTATTGATAAAGAAATGTTTTGATTATTTTTAAATGAAAAGGACACTGATAAAAATTCAATACTGGGCTATTAAATTTGCCTTTTATGTATGGATTTTCTGTTAAGCCTTCAGTTTGTGCTGCAGTTATTGGTTGCTGGCCCTTACTGTACCATCCAAGTCCTATCATTAAATGGACAGTCATCAGAAGGTGCTATAAATGAAGTGGTAAAGGAGATTCTTGCAAGTTAACTTAACTGAGAAGTTTAAAGCTCCATTTTATATAGGACACCAAGGGAGGACCTGAGACCTCTAAGTCAGGACGTGTTCAGTTCCCAATGTATTTTACATAAAAGTGCAAAACACAAATGTGTTTTGTAAAATACTTAGGAAATGGAGGGGTATATGTCTATTTGTTGGCATGTCCTGTGGGAGTGGCAATTTTAGAAACAGAGATGCTAAAGAAAACAGCATCCCCATTTCACACCTTTGCATTGTTGCAGCCAGGATTATTTATTTGTTACTTTGTAGGATCTGAGAGACTGCCATTCAAATACAATTACCAAAGTGGTTTACAAAACCAAAATGAGTATGTTAAAAAAAACAAACAAACTTGAATTAAACAAGCAAGACCAGACAAACCATAAAACGAAAGGGTGTATAGCACTACTAATCCTAGTTAATTTAAAAACTAGATTAAAAGGCTCCAACTTTACTCTAATTTTAAATTTCAAATAATAACTCTGAAAATCATAAATATACTGATACTCTATTACATTCATATGATTTAAATGTTCTACATAAAGTCATATGAAAGTCATCGGGGGTGGGGGGATGAGAGAGAGAGACACTTGGGGCTTGCGGCTGGGGAGGCTTAGCCTCCCCAAGCCTCTTATACCGGGCACCTATGAGCAGACAGATGTGAAGCGTTTGTTTACACTTTCTAACAATAATAGAACCAGGGGACATAAGATGAAGCTAGAATGTGGTAGATTTAAAACAAATAGGAGAAAGTTTTTCTTTACTCAGCGCGTAGTTACTACTACTACTATTTAGCATTTCTATAGCGCTACAAGGCATACGCAGCGCTGCACAAACATAGAAGAAAGAGCAGGGAACTCGTTGCCGGAGAATGTAGTGACAGCAGTTGGCCTTGCTGAGTTTAAAGGGGGTTTGGACAGATTCCTGAAGGAAATGACCATTGAACATTATAAATTTAAATTTTTGTTTTGTTTTTGGGTTTTTGCCAGGTTCTTGAGGCCTGGATTGGCCATTGTCTGAGACAGGATGCTGGGCTTGATGGACCCTTGGTCTTTTCCCAGTATGGCGGTGCTTATGTACTTATGAAATACAATTATACATTGTATGGAACATACAACAAAACCAATGCAAATAGGATAGACTGTGCTCAAAGTCAAAGTTAGTTTCTAAATCATATGGCACTATAAACATGTCTCCAGGAAAAACCATTTGCATGAAACAGAACAAGTTCTTGAATCATGGAAAAAAAACCCCCAGAGTACTTAAATAATTATTTAAGATCTCTTAAAGAACATTAGGAGTGTGCATTCATTAGTGTGCCTTAAAAAATGTATGCACACTAAAAGGGGAAATTATCAATGTGGGCTACTGTTAAGACGTGCTATTTTACTGTTAATGCCAGTTACCAGTAACTAGTCTCTCTGAAGAAAATGAGACCTCTGCTAAGAAAGCACAATTTAGTAGTAAAATAACACATCTTCATGGCAGCCCACATTTATAACTACACCCTTAAATTGATTTAGCATGTGTTATCTACATATTAATGTGCATTAAGATGATTAGAACGTATTAAAAAGTTTTAATGTACATTAAAAATACTTTATATGAAGATGAATGTATGAAATACATTTAAAAATTTTTGAAAACTGAGGGGAAAAGGCCAGGCAAATCAAATTTGACAAAGTACCTCATGAAAGACTCCAGAGGAAATTGGAGAGTCATGGAATAGGAGGTAGTGTTTTATTGTGGATTAAAAACTGGTTAAGAGATAGAAAACAGAGAGTAGGGTTAAATGGTCTGTATTCTCAATGAAGAAGGGTAGATAGTGGGGTTCCCTAGGGGTCTGAGCTGGGATCATTGCTTTTTAACATATTTATAAATGATCTAGAGATGGGAATAACTAGTAAGGTAATTAAATTTGCTGATGACACAAAGGGCCGTGTTTACTAAGCTGCGTTATAGGCGAGCTAGTGTTTTTAGCACTTATTAATGCTAGAGACACCTATAGGTATATATATGTGTGTCTCTAGCGTTTAGCATTTGCTAAAAATGCTAGCACACCTTAGTAAACAGGGCCCAAAGTTATTCAAAGGTACTTGTTAAATCGCAAGAGGATTGTGAAAAATTACAAGAGGACCTTATGAGACTGGGCATCCAAATGGCAGATGAAGTTTAATGTGAGCAAGTGCAAAGTGATTCACGTAGGAAAGAGGAACCCGAACAATAGTTACGTGATACAAAGTTCCACATTAGGAGTCACTAACCAGGAAAGGGAACTAGGTGTCATCGTTGATGATACATTGAAACCCTCTGCTCAGTGTGCAGCGACGGCTAAGAAATGAATGTTAGGTATTATTAGGAAAGGAATGGAAAACAAAACTGAGGACATTATAATGTCTTTGTATTGTCCCATGGTGTGACTGCACCTCGAATACTGTGTGCAATTCTGGTCACTGCATCTCAAAAAAAGATATAGTGGAATTAGAAAAAGGTACAGAGAAGGGCGGTGAAAATGATAAAGGGGATGGGATCACTTCCCTATGAGGAAAGGCTAAAGTGGCTAGGGCTCTTTAGCTTGGAGAAAAGACAGCTGAGGGGAGATAAGATAGAAATCTATAAAATAATGAATGGAGTGGAACGGGTAGATATGAATCACTTGTTTACTCTTTCCAAAAATACTAGGACTAGGGGGCACACAATGAAGCTACAAAGTAGTAAATTTAAAACAAATTGGAGAAAATGTTTCTTCACTCAACGTGTAATTAAATTCTGGAATTCATTGCCAGAGAATGTAGTAAAAGCAGTTAGCTTAGCGGGGTTTAAAAAAGGGTTGGATATCTTCCTAAAAGAAAAGTCCATAAGCCATTATTAAAATGGACTTGGGAAAATCCACTGTTTATTTCTCGGATATGCAGCATAAAATGTATTGTACTGTTTTGTGATCTTGCCAGGAACTTGTAACCTGGCAAGGTCACGGTTGGAAACAGGATGCTGGGTGTGATGGACCTTAGGTCTGTCCCAGTATAGCAACACTTATGTTCTTAAATTTCTGCCCTGCACAAATTCCTACAAAACATGCATAACATAATGCAGAAATAAGTTCTTCTTACTCCTCTACAAATTTCTATGAATATCTATATAGATAAAACAAAAAAACCCTCAAAAGCATGTAACATCACAGGGTTAATGCTTTACTGTAAAATAAATGGTGTATTTGCTCAATCCTTTGAGAAAGGGAAGAAAAGTCTCTCAAGAGTCAGACAATATTTGTAGATAAATATAGGGGAATAGAGCTTCTTGAGTCAAAGCTTGTTTGCTTACAAGGCAAACAGCATATTGTCATCTGCCAGCTAGAAAAACAAAGGGTACATTTAGATTAAAATGAACAGTTCCTTCTGTCATCACCTGGGACTGAGAAACAACTGAGATAGTGCCATTCAAATACAGACGCTGGAAATCATTGAGATACTGGGATTACATGGAAAATACTGAAAGGGAGGTAGGATGAGCTGGTTTAAATCAAAATAACCTTCTTTCACAGCTCTCCAATACAACACACAGTGAAGACATTTATAGTACAAAAATCAAATAAGGCAGCATTGGCATTTTGCTCCTAAAAATACCATATCCAAACAACTTTTGTATTTGAATGTTAAAATGTCACTGTCCAAAAAACCTTTTAAGATCACCTTGAAAACTTCTATTTCCCGAAGAAGCTCATTATTAGCATTTGGTAAAGGCATTGTTGCCAACAGACAGAGGTTCTCTCATTAAGATTTCACTGACAGTGGGTTCTCAGCAGGCTTAGTCATGACATTTCAAACTCAACTAATAATATCTATTTGCATATGGAAGGTTCAGTAAAGGCCTTGTTGGCATTTTAACACCAACACATGGAGCAGGTCAATGTTACTTACCAAGTCCTAAAAGATCAATAGTGGGTTCTGGTGTTTTCTTTGGGCTTGGTTTAAGTTCTAATTGTTGCTCATCTTTTTTCATTCCCTTTATTAAAGAAAAAAAAAAAGAAAACATTTATTCTAGTAATTGAGCGGTGTAAATGTACAGTCCCCAGCCAACATGTTTCAATAATGGTGCATAAAACTGTAGGTTTAAAAGCATGATTCAGTTTACTGGTATCAAATACACAAATTATGTGCACTAATGGATTCAAATATATATAAAGGATTCATTACTGAGTTTTATGATTCATTGTATTACGAATATCAAAGCCTTGTGTAAGCTGTTCTCCAGCTTTGCCCAATTCTAGCCATTATCGTGTGTGTTTACTTCACATATTTCAAAAAAGTGAGCTTGTAATGATTAGAAAGTCTCTATGGAGAGAACCAACTGTTATCTGTATTTCAACATTCATTTACAACCTGGCAGCTTTAAGTGGAATGAAAATCTCATTAGTGAATAGAAGAATAACTAGCTTCATAAACCTTTTTTGTGATAACTAAGGTCTTGACTACTTTTGCATACTAAATAATTCTGGGCACCTTTGACAGGAAAAGGAAGCATTCTGGTTTTGAAGAAAAATTCCAAAACATATTGCAAAAATTCCTCATGTAGCAAGAACCTTAGACTAAAGAAAATTATTTTAATTAATAAATATGCCTAACCCTGATTTAAAAATGATATCTCTGTGATATATTTATGAATAAGAGGCACATATGAACAAGAATCATCATGAGAGGCTACAAACTAGACTTGGAAGTAACATCAGAAATTATTGAACAGAAATATTGGGGAATAGATAGAATGGTGTTCCAGGGGAGACAGTGTAAGCAGACAACTAACAGAATTCAAGAAAGAATGAGAAAGTATCAACTGGGGCCAATGGCATACATCAGGAAGTACAATGGACAGAAAATAAAGGCCTTATTTGCTGTCATTCTATATTTAATAGACTACACAAATGCACCTAAAACAACTTCCTCAAAGCATCCACACTTTACTCCACAATCTGCAACTTCACTATCATTATAACACATTTAAATTGCTAGGTTCACTATTGCAGAATATCTTCCAGAAGACTCTGTATAAAAGGAGAAAAAAAAAAACCCTAGTCGAAAAAGTAAAAAACACAACCAAACAAGAAGAATCAAATCAAATTAAATTAGGTCTTATATACCGCTAAAATCCCCTTTCCAGGGTTCGGTGTTTTTACATCAATAAATTATATGGCTTAGAGCATCAATTGCTTTACATTTATTAGAACAGTGCAAGAGAGAACAAGGCTACGAACAGTCAGAGGGAATAGAGAAAGCCAGTGATCTCGTAAATCGTATTATGGTGACTATTCGCATGGTAGACTAAGGGAATAGAAAGGTTTTCAGTTTCTTCCTAAAGCTGAGGTAGTTGCTGTCAGTTCTAATAGTGATGTAAAGAAAGTTCCATAGAGAGATGCCTAAAACTGGGAATAATGAGTTAAAAATTGTCTGAAATCTAAATCCCTTATACGACAGAGTGAAGAGGAACAGTTGATCTCTTAGGCATTTGGATTGAGCAAGGCATATTGATGATATATTAATCAGCAGACTGGATTTGATACCGTATAGAATATGATAGACTAAGCAAGTGGCTTTGAATTTGATTCTTTCAGCTAAGGGGAGCCAGTGTAGATTAGCCAGATATAGCGATAATGCTGTTGTATCTATTTAATTTGAAGATTAATCTTGCAGCAGTGTTCTGTATTATTTGGAGTTTCTTTAGGTATTGAGACAATGCCAAAAATAAGATGTTGCAGTAGTCAAGATGTGGCAGGATCAGCACTTGGACCAGCAATGTGAATGCTTTCAGTCAAAAAACAACCTCACCAGATGCAGCTGTATCATTTTCTACAGTGGACGAATGGTTCTAATAAGGGATATTAAAAAAAAAAAAAAATCAGTAAAATGACAATGACTTCAAATTCAGTAAAATAACAATGACTCAATACAGTCTGCATTTCGGCCTCACAATGCGCCTAATATCAGGAATCAAAACAATTTCAATGAATATTGAACCCCCAAAGGGTAATGCAAACGAAGCATAAGCCAAACCTCATGTTTTTGATGCACTAGTATTTGTTTACTGGACATTGTACTTAGCATTTTTGGACTTATGTTTAAATCATTTTTATTAAGGTCACCAACTGGCCCAAACAGACTGTAGAACAATACAAACGCAGCCATATAGCTTCAAATTCAAGCCACTAACAACTATAAAGGACACAGTCCAGTTTTTCAATCCCCTCTCCCCAAAGAAACAAAGATAATAGTTCAGCAAGTAGCTCCTCACTCAGGAAGGCAAAGTAAGCCACACAAAGGGGCATAATCGAATGGTGCGCCCAAGTTTTCCTGAGGGCATCCACGCAGGACGGCCCCGTGAAGGGGCGGGGAAACCGCTATTATCGAAACAAGATGGGTGTCCATCTTTCGTTTCGATAATACGGTCGGGGACACCCAAATCTCAACATTTAGGTTGATCTTAGAGATGGTCATCCCCGGTTTTTGGCCATAATGGAAACCGAGTATGCCCATCTCAAAAATGACCAAATCCAAGGCATTTGGTCGTGGAAGGAGCCAACGTTCGTAGTGCACTGGTCCCCCTCACATGCCAGGACACCAACCAGGCACCCTAGGGGGCACTGCAGTGGACTTCACAAATTGCTCCCAGGTGCATAGCTCCCTTACCTTCGGTGCTGAGCCCCCCAACCCCCCCCCCCCAAAAACCGCACTCCTCACAACTGTATACCACTACCATAGCCCTAAGGGGTGAAGGGGGGCACCTACATGTGGGTACAGTGGGTTTCGGGTGGGTTTTGAAGGGCTCACATTTACCAGCACAAGTGTAACAGGTAGGGGGGGATGGGCCTGGGTCCGCCTGCCTGAAGTGCACTGCACCCACTAAAACTGCTCCAGGGATCTGCATACTGCTGTCATGGGCTGGGTATGACATTTGAGGCTGGCATAGAGGCTGGTAAAAAAAATAATAATAAATTTTTTTTTTAGGATGGGAGGGGGTTTGTGACCACTGGGGGAGTAAGGGGAGGTCATCCCCGATTCCCTCCGGTGGTCATCTGGTCAGTTTGGGCACCTTTTTGAGGCTTGGTCGTGAAAAAAAATGGACCAAGAAAAATGGACCAAGTAAAGTCGCCCTTCTTTTTTCCCATTATCGGCCGACGCCCATCTTTTAAGCACGCCCCAGTCCCGCCTTCGCTACACCTCTGACACGCCCCTGTGAACTTTGGTCGTCCCCATGACAGACTGCAGTTGAGGGCACCCAAAATCGGCTTTTGATTATGCCGATTTGGGCGACCCTGAGAGAAGGACGCCCATCTCCCGATTTGTGTCGCCCTTCTCTTTCGAAAATGCCCCTGACGGGCTCACATGTTTCTCTGAACTGGATACCTGGTGCACTGTCCAAATTTGCAATCCTGCACCTATCCAATCTCATCTGGTATAAGAGCTGCAATCTCCAACTTGCCATCGTGGGCCCCTTGTCTGACACCCAAGTCAAAAGAATAACCTGTATCCCAAAAAGAATGGCCATCTGTATGAAGCCCTTAAAACCTCTCGGGGGAGGAGATGTGTAGGTGTAGCTATAAAAGAGGAACATTGGATCATAAGACTGCAACTCCAACATCTGTCCACAGCCTGTAGCAATCCCTTCCAGAAGCGCTGGATAAGAGGACAGGACCAAAACATGTGCCCCAATGTAGCTACACTGGCCCCACATTTATTGCACGTCCCACTCCTGGTCAAAGTTGCTTTAAATGCTCAATGAGGGGATACAAAAAGTCTTAATAAAAATTTGTACAGCTTTTCTCTTTGTAACATCAATAAGCGTTGTGAATAAAGTTGCTTGATATAGCTTCTGCAATGATCAGGAGTCAAATTACAATGAAGATCATGTGACCAGCAAAAGGCCAAAAGAGCATAGTCCAAATGAGGTGTAGTGTCCTTCAATTGTTGATGATGATACTTTAGTGGCACTGCTTGTTGTGAGCCTAGGGTATAGGCCTCGGAAAGCACGTCCATCACATCCTCTGTCAGGTCAGACCATTTCAAGGAGGAGACAATGTCGAAGTTGCAAATATGCAAAATAATGCCCTGAAGATATTCCATACTTTTGCTGAAGATAATCATAAGATCTAATATGTCCATCCTCATCTATTACCTGCGCTACGTAATGAATACCTTTCTTAGCCCACCGTACAAATATACTCCTCCCCTGCCCCGGGGGGAAGGCTGGGTTATTGCAGATAGATAAAAGGGGTGTGATCTTAGCAGAGAAGTGATGCCTTCTACACATTCAGCGCCAGACCGCCCTAAGGGAATATAGCATGGGGTGTCGCTTAAAAACATTAGCTGGTAGTCTGCTCCCTGTGTGTAAAATATGATTAAAATGAATGTCTGGTACTAAAGCAGTTTCAATGTCAGTTAGAGAAAATTCCTCAGTGCCCCTGAACCAATCAATAATATGTCTCATCATGCATGCCACTGTTAAGTATCTGATATTCAAAAGCCCCATCCTACCGTGATCCCCTAGGGTAGAGATCAATGCTAAAAGGAGCCTAGGTTTCTTACCCCTCCACAGATACGATTGGAGAAGCTTCCCCAGCGTCTGCTCCTCCTTTGCCCTGAGATACAAAGGAAGCTGTTGAAAAAGGTACAGCCACTTGGGAGTCAATATCATATTGAAGAATGCAATCTGCCCCCACAAAGTTAAAGACGCATTGAACCTGCTATGTGTGGGAAAGCGCGGGGTACAAATGTAATAAATAATAATAATAAAGGGAGAACCTGCCAAAGAGCCAGCCTCTGTTTGGTTACCACCAAAAGTGGACTGATATTGAGGGAACATAAAGTAGTTAAATCTGTGGGTAATACAATCCCCAAGTACCTCAGGGCTGTGTCCTCCCACTTAAACAGAAACTCCCCCTCCCATGTCTGCCACACCCTGTCAATCCAGTGCCAACGCACTGGACATAAGTAAATTAAGAGTAAACTCAGACAGGGCGCCAAACTGATGTAAAATAGAGCGAGGGGGGGGGGGGAAGAAGCGAAATTTGTGGGTCAGTTAAAAGCAAATCATCCGCATAGGCTAACACCTTGACCAGTTGATTTTGTAATGTCACACCCTGAACCTCCTCTGATCTACTCAAAAGATGCAGCAGAGGCTTCAAGGAAAAATAAAAGTGACGACAACCCTGCCTGGTACCACGCTGTACCTCAAACAACAACAATTTGCCACTGTTGGCCACTACCTGCGCAAGTGGACTCGCATATAATTGTAATGGAAGTGAATTTTAAAGACTGTTTTTCAACTCTGTCTTTGACCGAAAGTAACTTTTCTTGTAAATACAAAAACAAGTTGGAATGCAGAAAGATAAGACACAGCTCTAACTAAGTTGGTATGTGAAGGGGAGGATGACACTTGTTTTTCCGGGCCCAATTGGCCACCTGGACTTGGGAAAGCATGTGACCATGTTCCCACAGACCTAAGCAGAGAAGCATTCTGTAATTTTCCTTAGAAGCATTCTGTAACTTACCTTAGCTCTGGACATGAGCTAAGAGCCTAATAAAAAGGGAGGGCTTGTCACAGCAGAGTCGGGGTTCATCTGTGAGCAGACGTGCTGTGCAGAGGGTTTGTTCCTGGTTGTAAGGAGACTTTGAGCCTTCGCTGTAACGGACCTCCCGGCTGATGAGATAAGGGCCTGAGATTCCTGAACCAGTGATGTTGTATGTATAGTGTATGTATTGTTTCTTTCCTGGTCTAAGAACTCTTGGCATTGCTTAGATGTAGAGACCAGTGATGTAATGATTGTTTATACAGCTAATCATTGTGTGTATACAGCTAATCATTGTATATGTCTTAACCATTGTATATATCGTAATCATTGTAGAATTTAGCTCCTCTAATAAAGGTTTTCATTTACTTATTACGAATCCAAAAGAATCCAGGTCATTATTGAGCAGTCTGTGTTAGTGAGGCAGACTGTAAATCCATAGCAGTTCAATAATGCAAGCACTGTCTGCATAAACCATTCAGGTAGGCCCACCCATTTTAGCACCTGAAATAAGTAAGCCCAATTAACTTGGTCAAATGCTTTGGCAGCATCAAGACTAACCAACATAGCTGGGATGTTGTTACTACAGTGTAAAATTGATAAGAGTGCTCTCCTAATGTGCAGTACAAACTGTCGTTTAGAGACAAACCCCACCTGAGCAGAACTAACTAAATCCGGTAAGAAGCTAGCTAGTCGTGAGGCCAACAAACGTGCCAACAATTTGATATCTATGTTTAATAATAGTATTTTTGGACTTATAATATTCATTGAAATTGTTTTGACTCCCGATGCAGGCACACTGTGGCACCAAAATGCAGACTGAGTTAAGCCATTGTCATTTTACTGATTTTTTTAATAAATAGCCTTCGTTGGAACCACTGGTCCACCCCCTTCTTCTTTTTTGGTTGTATCTTCCAAAAGACTATATTTTTACACAGTGCATAGTAGATGACAGCAGATAATAAAGTAGCCTGGCGGATGAAAATTAACTCCTATATATCGTTATTGATTAAAACAAGAAAGGATTATTATTCTAAATCAATTGAGCCTGATAAGTTGGATATCTCCAAACTTTTCAAATTAGTCTATTCTCTTACATCAGCATCAGATTATACGGGCAGCAGCAGCGTTTCTATCCTAAGTGCCTCAGGATAAGGTATACTCTATTAAAAATAGCCTACCTGACAAACATGTTATGGGTAGCTATTTGAGTATGAGAGAACTAGACATATCAGTAGATAGAATTTGGGATAGTTTTAATACGATATCCCTCACAGATGTGATGAGACTACTAAAAAGGTTTGCAGCCTCTTTTCCTAGACATTTGTCCTTCTGATCTTATGAAATCCCTTAGTCTTACTTTTATAGTTTTTTTCTTTTTTTACTGATTGGCCTACTGAGCAGTTTCAATTAGGTAAATTTCCTTCTATTAGAGGAGATATTGTCCTTACTCCTACCTTGAAGAATTCAAAGGGTAGTGCCCAGGAATTAACTAATACAGACCAATGGCATTCATCCTGCTGCATATTGAGGTGGTGGAAGGTTGGGTAACAGAAAATTTAAAATTGTACTTGGATAAATTTCAGTTGCTACGTAGATCTCAACTGGGCTTCCGCTAAGGTTTTAGTAGAGACTGTGCTTAATTCCCTGATCACCCCAGGTCAGAAGCTGCTGGGTCAGAGTCAGACCTCTCCTGACGTTCAGTTTGACCTGGTTGATCATGGGATTTTACTATCTCTTTTAGATTCTTTTGGGATAGAAAGTACTGTTCTTTCACGGATTTGTTTGTTTTAATAGATATTATAGAGTAAGAATGTATGGGGAACTATCCAATTCATGGAATGCTGTTTGTGGGGTGCCTCAAAGCTCCCCTCTTTCAACTTCACTGTTTAACATCTTAATACAGACATTAGCTAATCATTTAGAGAGTCTTAAACTGCAGTCTTTCATCTATGCGGATGACATTACTGTTATCCTACCTTTTAACTTGGCTAATGCACATCATGAGACAAACCTTTTTCAATGTTTGTAAGCAGCAGAAGCCTGGATCCAATTATTTAAACTAAATCAAAAACAAAGTTTATATGGGTAGGCATTTTGGATTTTATAAGAGACAATCCTTCTACAGAAATAAGTGTGGTGTTTGGTAGAACTAGATTCTGTCTCCTGAATCCTGGGTGTTGACGTGGACTCAGTTGTCCTCGAGTTCCCAAGTTGGTAAGGTAGTCAAAAATGCATTTCTCCTTCTTAGGAAATTACGAGTCATCTGTAAGTTTTTTGACAAAGAAATATTTCATCTGTTGGTACAACTTCTGATACTTACCAACTAGATTATTGCAATACAGTATATATGGGTTGCTCCAAAGTCTTAAAGACCAAATTATAGAGGGTGCAAAATGTTGCTGTGAGAACAATCTCTGCAGTAGATAAGTATGAACTTATAAATCCCCTTTTACTACAACTACACTGGTTACTGATAGAAGCTAGATTACAATTTAAAGTAGCTACCACAACCTTCAAAGATTTTTGAAGGGATATTCCAATCTGTTTGGTTGACCATTTCTCTTTTTTGAATGGAAGGTGATTTAGATTCACTAGAAATCTTTACTTGTTGGCTTTCCCCCGTCCAAAATATGAAGGCTTTGCATCCTTTTAAGGCTTCTTTATCTTATCAAGCAGTAGTGCGCTGGAATTCTTTGACTCTTTTCCGTAGACAAATGGGACATTATTATAAATTTAGAAAGCTGTTGATGACTTTTCTTTTTAGAAAATTTTTTACAGGTTCTTAACTGATTTTTGTTTTATACACTTGTTATGGTCCTTGTTATATGCAGTATTGTATATTTTCTGAAGAATTCTTCAGACTCTTATTGTTCTCTGCAGTGAACTTGGTAGCTGTGGAATATAAAATTACAATAATGTACTATAATAAAGACCTGTATGGGTCCATCCAGTCTGCCCAAACAAAATAAGCTCATAGAAAAAGGAATGATGAAATACTACATATGATTACTTGATTTTGATTTGTCCTTGCCATTTTCAGGGCACGGACCATAGAAGTCTGCCCAGAACTGACCTTGTTCTCCAACTACTGAAGCCGTCATCTAAGCCTCACTCCAGACCATACAAATCTGTCTAGCCATGATCAGGACACAGACCATAGGAGTTAATTTTCATAACAAAAAATTAAATGAATTACTGATCACTGCGTTGCCGTTCCATACTGTTGGACTTCTGGTTGTGTGCATCTGCTGTATTGGAAAAGGAGATGGGGATAGTCCCAGTTATTAATAGTAAGTGTAATACGATAGCCTACTTCATCCCACAATCATTAAATGGGAGGGGGAAGGTGGTAGAAATGGGTATGATGCATAGGGATGAAGCAAAACATGCACATAGGGGTAAGGTTGAGGGCTGTTTAGTTTTGAAACAATGTTTCCAGTTACATTAGCATTAATTGGTGGCACAGGGAAAAAGGGGGGGCAGGGAGAAATGCAAGGTTTGGGTAGTGGTAGTTGGCATTGCCACCAGATCAGAAGTCACTGTTCGTCTCCCTTACTTAAATGTTGCTTTTATATTTGCTAGTGGTTACTGATATACGCAAAGCTGAGCACAGTAAGAGAAGTAAGATATACCGATGCTGCCTTGGAGAAACCATCACACCAGGAGCCCCGTGGGGATGGAATAACTGTCAATTTGGAAGTCTACTTCCCTGACACTGATTCTGTAGATCTTCAGGACCACACACTAAGTGAAGATATGAGGGCAGGAGGCCAGAAAGGAACACTGCAGGATAGTGTGGTTAGTACATGTAGAGGAGGGGGACCTGAGCCCAATATTGGAGATGGCATGATCAGCAAGACAGGGCCTGAATGCTGGCATGAAGCAGCAAGGTCAGAGTGCAAAATGAATATGGAGTGGAGGAGTAGCCTAATGGTTAGAGCAGCAGACTGAAATTCTGGCGAACTGGGTTCAATTCCCACTGCAGTTCCTTGTAACCATGGGCGAGTCATGTAACTCTCCATTGCCTCAAGCACAAAAACTTAGATTGTGAGCCTCCTAGGGACAGAGAAAGTATCTGCATATAATGTGAACCACACTGAATACATCTAGTAGCGAGCTGAAATGATGATTAGTAGTAGTAGCACTAGTAGTGCTGCAATTTCTGACGACTGCCAGAGTGTTCTCTGGATGCAAGGAGCAGAAGCAGTGTGTGGCCAAAGCTGTGGCTGTAGAGGCAGGGGTAGGAGTGCAGTTTTGGCTGTGGACCACCAGGAGGTAGGGATTAGAAGGGATGGAGCAAACATGGCTCTAACGGAAGGGAAGAGGCTTTTGCTCCAACAGATTGACATGGCACTCCATGGGTGAGCCAGGGAGAAAGAGAAAGCAGAGGGTAGAGAGACCGGTAAGCCAGGTCCATCTTCCAAGTTGGAGCCAGGTCTATCTATGGGGGTGTTAGGAGGGTAGAAAGCTTTGGGATACTCTTCCTGAAAGTCAGGGGGACAGCAGAGTAGTGCTGGGGTGTTGGGAAGGGGGGGAGTGTTGGAGTGGAATGGAATACTGCTGTTTGTAGTGCAGGAAGATTTGTTGATGAAGTCCAGCCTGGGGTGGGGGGGTCGTGGGAGGAGGCTTCCATGGGATACGTATGTTTGGTGTGGGAACTGGGTTGATTTTTGGGTCTCTCCACTTGGTTCTCTTGGGATTTGTGGGAATCAAAGATGGGTTATGGCCCAGTCAATCTGTCACAGGGGGTCTGATCCTCTACATGCCAGGATCTTGCAGAGTGGGTGTGAATGACCAAGGAAGTTTTTGTCCTGGATGAGGAACATTGGGCTAGATGACAGGCATGTACCATCTGGGCTTGACAGCAAGCAGAGGTTCTCATATGGAGTGTTGAAGCAGGTTTGGTTCACCAGAGGTTTTGGGGGTAAGGGGACAAAGTAGAGTTGTGGGAAATGATACTGAAACCTTGCACTTTTATCTACAAGCTGTCGATAGGCAACTTTCCTCCTGTTCTGTGTCTATCTTGAAACATGGATAGCTTGCCCCCCCCCCCCCCCCCCCAACATTACAATCAATGTATCTAAAATAAAGACGTAGCAAAGCATTTTTATCCTGGGGGAAAACAAATGAAACTAACAAGTATGTCTGGACAGAATTTCCTCCCTAGAGCTTTCTACTATCTTAGTCAAATTCAAGCTATCCGCAGAAACCTTCTAAACCAAATTGTCTTTTTCAACTCCAGGCTGGGTCTTAGGAATAGGAACATAACAAATCTTCTGAAATGGAGGCATGCCAGAGTCTAGATAATTAAATACCTCTCTTAAGAACCTATAAAAAATGTCCTTTGGAGTACAAGTCATCAACTGAAGAAAATTAAATCTCTGATGTATAAATTGTTCAGGTTTATATGCTATGGACAGTGTTCACATAAAGACTGGGCAAGATTGTTCATTCATATTTAAGAGGCCTTTGAATTGATAGGAGACATCTTTACAAAAATTTAAGATCGATATTAAAACTTGGCTATACAGACAGTGCTTTCATGCAACGTATCGATATTGACTTTATGTGATTGGGGTCAGTTCCTTTGTGGATTAACTCATACGTTTTCCATTCATCAAGAGTCTTTAGGAACTTATTTTTGTGCTTCTTCACCTTTCCTCTCTTCTGTGTTTCATTTATTTTGATTTTGCTCCCTTTTATGTACTGTGTCTTTCCTGTTAACTTATTTTTTTATTTGATTTTAAGCAGTCATTGTGAACCACCTGATTTTATAGTTTGAAAGACGGTATACCAAATGATACTAAATTAATTAAGGCTGACTGCAGCTTAATTTGTTGGGGGAGGGAGCAGGTCATTAGTCACCCTTGACTTGTGATGTGTCACCCAAACCAGTAGGCTTTTGGATTCACAGTTTTGATTCAGGATTGAGACTTCACAGCCGTCACCCAGTGAGCTGTGTAGGTCAAGTTTTGGTTGGCTTTATTCCATGTGGCACTACAGATGTCAGGCCAGTCCAGTAGATTCCTAGGTATTAACAGGGCAGAGGTCAGGCGCAGAACAGCATAGATTCTATTCTATTCATAGCTTATATTCCACCATGAGGCATATTTTCAAAGCACTTAGCCTTCCAAAGTTCCATAGGTTTCTATGGAACTTTGGAAGGCTAAGTGCTTTGATAATATGCTTCCATATCTCCAAATGGATTCAGTGCGGATTACACGTCAAGAAGCATCTCAGTTAGATGGAATTCCAGGCATCAATAACATGTCAAACCATAATTATTTCTGAAAATAATAAAGGCCAACTGCTTCCTAAATGGAAAATAATATTAAAAAGACTGTATATTATTCCAATTCTTTGCTCTAAGATATTGACAAGAGTTAAGCAAATACTTTTTCTTCATAATCCCCCTAAAACTTGGAAACAGAAAATTAGAACTGATGGAACGAGAAGCATGCCCTGTAGATAATAATGTTGAATACTTAGAAAGACAAACTGCATTTTGACCTGCTAGACTTAAAGATCAAACAAGCTATTTTAAACTTTATATGTGAATAAACCGGAAGCCAATGCAATCTTTCAAGAAGAGGAGAAACTCTATCAAATCCACAAGCTTTCGAAATCAGCCTAGCAGCAGTATTCTGAATCAGCTGACACTTGGGAGGTGACTGGTGAGGGACTACTCAGCTAGTATTATGATGGGTAGTGTCCTCAGACAACTGTTTAAAATGCTTAAACAACTGCTGAAGGGTAATGTGGTCAGGTGAAGGAAGTTGTGTAAGTAAGTTGTTTAACAAATATGTGGTTGATTTGCTTATCAAACAATGACTCCTGGTATTGTCTATAAAGACTCCTGGTGTTTGTAGAACAAAGAAGGAGTCATGTATAATGTTAAGTTAAGAAATACTAATGATGATGATAAATTTGATAGAAAAAAAGACATTGGGAGGAAATAGTGACCTTCAATGGGCTTGTACAAGTTTTCAAGAAAAGATTACAATCACAAAACAGTGTTTGCCAACTATGGTACTATCAGGGCTATGTAATTGTTTTTCTTACATTAATGAATCTCTATAGATATGAATAAATTTAAGGACTGAGTATGTGGCACAGAAGTAGGACCTGGGGTGGGAGAAGGATTAATTGCCTTTGCTTCTGCACGCATAATGAACAGCTACGTGGATTCAGGTCATTTATCTATACCTACCATTAAGTATACAACATTTGCATAATTCTCAAAGTACATATTTCATTGCACGACTTTGGCAATTACAATTTTCTGGAACAACAAACTGTATTTGCCCTTCATTGTGGCTGTGCGCTGACAACTGTTTCACGAGAGACTGTACATCCAGTGCAGTCTGTTACCCTGAAGTTTTTATTGCTCCAATTCACCAGGTTCAAATATCACCATATTAACACAGAGGGTTTCTTGTGATCCCTGAGGCAGGTGGCTGCGTCCGATGAAACACGGACCCATGTCAGGTCATTGCACTTGTGCTTTTCAAATAAAGAACTTCTGTATATCTCCTCCCAGGCTGGAAGTCAGTTTGTCATCTTCTTCTCCCGTGTTGATCCTCCTTGACGTTTCGTGGAAGGGATGCCCTGATTCTGCTTAAATACAATTTTCTGCCAGAAAGCTTACAACTTTACAATGTGTCCACCTGGCATCATCAGTTATCACTGCATAATGTGCATTTTGAATAACTGATCTGACACTTGATATAGACAACCAGGGGCGGCCCTATAATGATACCAACTGAGGCGGCAGCTTCAAGTGGTACTACAAGGGAGCGGCATCTTGCCGCCAGTCAGCACTCTGCCGAATTCCTCTTCTGGCATCTTTCCTTTCCTTTTATTTGCCGCTGTTGCACACGCGCCCTCCCCCCCCCCCCCCAGACCAGCATGTCCCCTTTTCCTCCCTCCCTGAAACCTCTTCCCCCAAGTCCACCTTTAACTTGCATCAAACGTTGCCAGGCAGCAGCAGCAGCAATTCACACGCACTGCACTGCCACCGGCCAGACATTCTCTTTTTACTGCGGTGGCACACCCTACTTCTTGTTTCCACTGGGGTGGGCCGCAGTAGAGAGAGAAGATGTTGGGCTGGTGGCAGGTCAGCACCTGTGAGTCACTGCTGCTGCCTGACAAGTTTTAAAACAAATTAAAGTTAGACTCAGGGGAAGAGGGGAGATGCTGGTCTGCTGGAATGCAGAACGGGGAGAGAGAATATGAAAGATGTTGGGCTTGGGGTACTGGAAAGAAGGGAGGGAGAATTTGCAGACTTGGGCGGAGAGGTGAAAGGAAGAGAGGGAGAGATGTTAAACAGGGAGGGGAGAGAACATGATCTTTATAAAAATACTCATCATCATACACTCTCTTGTTATCATACATGCAACACTCAACATTCCCCCTTCAGAATTCAACATTACACCAGTTCTTAAACATCAAATAAGAACTCCCAAATCATTTTTATCCCTACGGACCAACAATAACCAAAGAAACCCAACAACATCCAGACAATCATCCTCAAAATCAGGAACTTTTTCATCTAAAGCTAAATCACCTAATACGAGACAACTTATCGAAATCTTCCCCTCATCTTCATCTACTGAACCGCATCTACCTGTTCGAGTAGGATACATCAACGCTAGGTCAGTAGTTAATAAATCCGAAATCATCACAGACTGGATTACATATGACAAATTCGACCTACTCTTCATTACAGAAACCTGGGTTCGTGATACAAAAGATCCTATCATACTTGACTTATGCCCCCCAGTTTATAATATATCACATTGGCCTAGGAAAGATAAAAGAGGTGGAGGCATTGCACTTATACATAGATCTGACTTGCTTGCTGAACTTATTTCAGAATCCATCTCTCCTCATATAGAAATGGCGTCAATTAAACTACGTAACTCTTTATTATGTGACCACCTAACAACTGGAACAACAGCCAAACTATATTTATGGACTTTATATCTAATATATGTTAACAGTTCCAATATATTATTAGTTGGAGATTTGAATCTTCATTTAGAAGACTCTAATTCAGTCCATACTCGAGAATCTATTGACTTCCTCCAATTATGCGATTTTAACCTACCTCCTATGCAAACTACTCACATCAAAGGCCACTCACTTGATATCATCTCCCTCAAACATTCTTCTGACCAAAAATTCATATTATCAAACATTTGCTGGTCTGCTTCACCCTGGTCTGACCATTATAAAGCAACCTTATCTTTATAATAGCGTAAGAATAACCTAACTACAGCATGTGAACCCTTAACTATTAATACCAGAGGGTGGATCGATAAGGAAACTTTCTGGCACCAAATCTATAACACTGACTGGTCAATAAATCCCCATTCAATTCACTTCCTTACAGAATGGGACAACAGACGCAAGATCATTCTACTACTACTACTTAACATTTCTAAAGCGCTACCAGGGTTACGCAACGCTGTACAATTTAACAAAGAAGGACAGTCCCTGCTCAAAGGAGCTTACAATCTAAAAGACAAAAAGAGCAGACAATCAAATTGGGACATTCTGGATGAAATAGCCCCCTTACACTCCAAAACGTTATGTAGAAGAAACCCATCTCCACAGTTTAACGACATATTAAAAAACCTTAAGTCACAAACCAGGAAACTTGAAAAAATTAGGTGTAAATCAAAATACATCACCACCTTTAATCCCTGGAAACAATCACAAAGAAATTAAAAGAAAGTCATCAACCAAGCCAAAAGATCTTATTACTCAAGAAAGATTACAACTTCCGGGACAGACCTAAGAAAACAATTTCTACTTATAAAAAATCTTCTTAACACTTACCCAGTTACAACATCATCCTCAAACTGTCCATCTGCTGACCAACTAGCCAATTACTTTAAAGATAAAATCGTCAACCTGTGTAACACAATCCCAGAAGATGATTCCAGCATTAATAGTTTTCTTGACGAACTGGACCCAGATATTGACCAAATACCAGCCGACCGCTCCTGGACAAACTTCACCCTCCTTACTACTGAAGAAATCACCACTTCATTATCCAAACTCTCTAAAGCACACTGCCACCTTGACCCGTGTCCCAACTATGTAATGGAGAATGCACCTGCACGATTCATTACAGACCTCATCTCTCACCTAAACTTCCTCCTTCAACAGGGATCCTTCCCCATCGAACATGGCAATATATTACTTACATCCATACCAAAAAAACACCAAGAAACCTGCAGATGATATCACCAATTACCGCCCTGTGGCCTCTACCCCTTTATTGACCAAACTGCTGGAAACAGAGTAACCTCTCAACTCAATGAATTCATACAAAAGTTCTGCATCCTTCATGAGTCACAGTCGGGCTTTCGACCTGCCCACAGCACAGAAACGGTATTACTCACCTTAATTTCCAAATTCAAAAATGAAATATCATTTGGAAACTACATCCTCCTTCTGCAATTTGACTTATCTAGCGCATTTGACATGGTGAATCATGATATCCTTACAAAGCTACTTGACAAACTTGGAATCGGTGGCAACATCATCAAATGGATTAACGGTTTCATCACCTCAAGATCCTATCGAGTCAAATCAACCACATCTGTTTCCTCTCCTTGGTCATCAGGATGCGGGGTGCCCCAAAGTTCACCTCTTTCCCCGATCCTCTTTAACCTCATGATGATCCCTCTAGCCAAATTCCTTTCTAAATTTGGACTCAATCCCTTCATTTATGCATTTTATCCCCTTCAAATCAAAACACAGCAGAAATCTTCGATAAAATAATTAAGGTAATGAACATCTTAACCTCTTGGGCCAATGCTTTCAAGATGAAATTGAATAAGGAGAAAACACAATGCCTAATCCTCATATCCCAGTACTCTACTCTCACTCTGACTACAATCAACACCCCTGACGTCACCATCCCCATATCAGACAACCTACAAAATATTAGGAGTAGTACTAGACAAACACCTAACTATGGAAAATCACGCAAAAGCTACGACAAAGAAAATGTTCAACATTATGTGAATACTGAAGCGTGTGAAACCCTATCTTCCCCTTCCGCAATTTGGTCTACTCCACTGTACTTACCCATGTTGACTACTGCAATAGTATTTTTATTGGATGCAAGGCCCAAGTCCTGAAAAGACTCCAAACTGCCCAAAACACGGCAGCCAGACTTATTTTTGGTAAGACGCGGTTTGAGAGCGCAACACCTCTCCGTTTAAAACTACATTGGCTTCCTATTATGGAATGAATAAACTCCATGAAAGTCCACATGATGATTCACAAAATTATCTACAAAGAATCCCCAACCTACATGTACAATCTGATTGACCTTTCTACCAGGAATTGCTCCAGATCTTCTCGAACTTATCTAAACTTACACCTTCCCAATTGTAAAGGAATCAAATATAAAACATACTATGCATCCAATTTCTCCGTTATAGGCAGCAGGCTCTGGAATACTCTACCAAGATCGATTTGTATAGTCAATAACCATCTACCCTTCCAGAAGCTACTTAAAACTCACCTTTTCAAGAAAGCCTACACATATGACTTGACTTAAATTAAAAATCCATTTGCGATACCTGGATCTGACTACTTGACAGAACTTAAATATGCTTTTTCCTATTGAATTCATCCCTCCTCGAACCATTATTATACATTCTTTCTCATTCACAATACTTTACCCAATTTACACCCTCTTCCGTTTCCTACCTATTCCACCTTCCTCCCTTATCCTTTCTTAGTCCACCTCTTTATATACTATATTTAAATGTTTTATCCATTTTGTACTATCCTGTAAATTTTGTTTTATTGTAAGCCATATTGAGCCTGCTAACAAGTGGGAAAGCGCGGGTTATCAATGTTACAATAGAATACAATACAAAGAATTGAGGATGGGGTAATAGGAAGGAGAGATGTCAGATTCATGGGAGAGCTGGACCTGGCAGAGGGCAGAGGGGGTGGAAGAAGAAAAAGGAGGATGGAGGAGCAGGGATAGATGGGGGAGGCGAAATGGACTCGGGGGAGGGTGGAGGTGGGAGATGGACAGGGGAGGGTGGAGGGGAAATGGGGGGGCAAAAGGGGAGAAGAGGAAAGTCAGATATGGTAGAAGGGAGGGAAGGAGAGATGTCAGGGGGTCAAAGGGTTACAAGGGTAGGGTGAGAGATAAGGAGGGGGGATGCTAGGAATAGTGGATCCATGTGGGAGAGGCCATGGAAGGGATGTCAAGGAGATGAGTCAGAAGAAGATAGTGAGTACAGAGGGTAGAATGTGGTAATGGAGAGCAGATGAAAGATAAAAGGGAATAGGAGGATGGGAAATGTGAGAGCTAGGGGTACAGAGAAGGAGATAGGAAGCTGATAAGAAGATGAAAAGTGAAAAGGAATAGAACAAGAGGGTGAAATTTGAGTGGACAGAGGCAGAAAAAAATGGAGAGCGCTTAAAGAGCAAGATTGATGTGTCAGAGACAGGTGTAGTGGCGAAAGGAGAAGAGAGGAGGAAATAAAAAAATGGGCAGCGGCCACTGCAAACAGATCTAGCAGAAGAAAGCAGAAAAAAAAAAAACTTGGACCAACGTGATGGAAAAATAAGGCCCAGATATACAAAGGTAGAAAAAAATATGTTTTATTTTGAATTAACTGGAATATGTTAGGTCTGAGACATGTACATCGCAGATATTTATGCATTGTGTTCAGTACAAAAGGAAATATATTCGTTTCTTCAGTGTTGTTCTGTTTTACTTGAATAGATGTTTTGGTGTTTCAGTGTCCAGTGTAACATTTGTAGTGCTGTCCTGCCGGATTATGTGGCATAAGGAAGAAACAAGTAGCTGCATCAGATCAGTTCCTTATCCTCTGCTGGCCTGAGTTTAACTGCGTGGTTGTATGGAGTCTGCACGGTTTACATAAGCAGTGGGCCTAGGCTGGTAGAGGAAGAGGAAATGGTCTGATATGCAGCTACTTGCTTCTTATGTCACATGATAAGGTGGGGGAGGGGGGTCAAGGATTGAAGGAATAGAGAAAGGTAGGCGTTGGGGGCTAAGAGGAGAGAAAGAACTAGGAAGCTGGTGGAAGGGAAGAGGGTCAAGCTAAGTTGGGGTGAGAAAGAAATGGAGAGGGTAGAGCCTAGAGAGTGATTATTACTGGTGAAGGAAAAAGCTGGAGGTGTGGTCAGGCCTTATGACTGGGGAAATTCTGCCCAAAAAATTACAAACAATGCAGAATTTTTAAATATAGCACACAGACCACCTGATTACTAATCCACGCTAGGGCTGGTGGTGCGCTAATGCCAACGCAGCCCATTCAATTTAAACAGGCTGTGTCGGCACTGCCATGCGGCAGTTGATAGCATGACTTAGTAAACAGTGGGGAGAATTTCCCAAAATGTTTTATGCAGAAATGTTCATTTTGCTCTGAATTCCCTCAAGAGTAATAAGTGCAGTTCTTGCTGTTTGTCTCACAGCATTGGTGCTACTGCTGTATGACTTGTTTGCTAACCCCCTGTGAATGGGCTGTTTGGCATTAGCTCACTGCCAGCCCTAGCGCGGCTTAGTAAATGGGAGGGGGGGTCTGTGCGTAATATTAAAAAATCCTGCATTATTTGTAATTTTATTGTGCAGAATTTCCACAGTCAGAAGGCCTGACCATATACCCCAGCTTCTTTTGTGTGTGGTTCGATGCATCAGGCTGTTTGACTTTGGCTTTATGTGCATATAATATATAAATATATGACTCAAGTATGTATTTTCATGATTTCATAAGGGCCCTGTTTACTAAAGTGCACTAGCGTTTTTAGCACATGCTAAAAATTAGTGTGCGCTAACCATGTAGATGCCCTTAGGAATAAAATGTTTTACTTGCAGAAATGGATTTGAAACTGCACTCAGTATGGTTTATTATATAGAAACACAGCACTAATACATTCTGAAATGAATAGATAAACACAGATAATTCAACAAAGCAAGAAAATGCAATTCTGCTGGCAGACTGTCAAGATTACATTTCAGTAAGAAATCATGTTAAAATGCAATGAAAAACATCCATAATGCTCTACAGAATTTTCTTTGGCAGGGGAAAGGTGTGTCTGTTTTAAAAAATACTAGTAGGTTGGTGGTGCTCATAGGCTTCAAGTTTTATAACTATACCATTCAGATGAAACACTTCAAAGACTTGTTCAAGCACACATCCTATTACACACCAATTACCACAGAAAGAGAGTTGATGTGCCCATTTGATGTCCAATAAAACTTCCAAGCTATATTATGTCGCACTGCTAGTGTACCTATTTTGTCAAACATAGAAATGGCTATATTGATACTTACTCTCCAAATCAAAGAAATAAAGAATGACCCATTAAAATTACACAAATATGTGTAAACAAAAAGAGTATACTTTAAACAGAAGGAAAAAAAAAGTCTCAAAGAGCTCCAGATCTATAGAGCTAAAAGCGTTCAAATTGATCTGTATTTCATCACTGGCTTAAAAAACTACTACTACTACTACTTATCATTTCTATAGCGCTACTAGACGTACGCAGCGCTGTACATTTGAACATGAAGAGACAGTCCCTGCTCGACAGAGCTTACAATCTAATTAGGACAGACAAACAAGAGATAAGTGAATATTAAAGTGAGGATGATAAAATAAGGGTTCTGAACAAGGGTTAGGAGTTAAAAGCAGCATCAAAACGGTGGGCTTTTAGCTTAGATTTGAAGACGGTCAGAGATGGAGCTTGACGTACCGGCTCAGGAAGTCTATTCCAGGTATAAGGTGCAGCAAGATAAAAGGAACGGAGTCTGGAGTTAGCAGTGGAGGAGAAGGGTGCAGATAAAAGAGATTTACCCAGTGAACGGAGTTCCCAGGGAGGAATGTAGGGAGAGATGAGAGTGGAGAGGTACTGAGGAGCTGCAGAGTGAATGCACTTATAGGTCAATAAGAGGAGTCTGAACTGTATGCGGAAACAGATAGGAAGCCAGTGAAGTGACTTGAGGAGAGGGTTAATATGAGCATAACGACACTGGCGAAATATTAGTCGTGCAGCAGATCTTCCGGTAGTTTATTCAGTTCCTCTACTTCCAGCTGTTTTGAAAGCTCTCCTGCACCATTTTTTCTTTTTAAAAAGAGACCTGTCCAGAACGTAATGACTATTTTAGAATATACATCTGAACAGAGCAGTGAGGGTACATTGAAATCTTAATTTAATTGTACTTTGTTTATGTATTGGCCACCAATATAATTTAAACAGCAGTTGGGAGATACTAGTTCTCTTACTTTTCATCAAAAATGGTGCCATAGTATTTTGAGCTCCCTGAAGTTTCCTCAATAATTGTCTACGTAAACCTTCATTTTATTTTATAATTCACTTTATCTTTTAGGAATTTCAACGCAATATCACTGTGTATTCTACTTTACTACTTATGTACCTAAATGCAATACCACTTGTATTTCT
Organism: Microcaecilia unicolor; assembly: GCF_901765095.1. Taxonomy (NCBI): domain Eukaryota; kingdom Metazoa; phylum Chordata; class Amphibia; order Gymnophiona; family Siphonopidae; genus Microcaecilia; species Microcaecilia unicolor. The sequence goes on along the minus strand of NC_044033.1, from coordinate 475,833,765 downwards.
CTATCCGGAAATGACGATCGCCATTACAGTATAATGTAAGCCACATTGAGCCTGCAAATTGGTGGGAAAATGTGGGATACAAATGCAACAAATAATAATAATAATAATAAATGGCATAGCATGGACGGGCAGACTGGATAGGCCATATGGTCTTTATCTGCCCACATCCTATATAATAAAACGCACCTCCAACATTCTGAAGCTGACTGCATGGCTGAGGCATTCCTGCTCTCTGTATCCATCTCCTGAATTGACATCACGTATTTCCGGGTTCGTCACAAGCAGAAGTGACCAACCACACGAGGTTTCTCGGCATCAGAATGTTGGAGGTGCATTCCATTAAATAGGATTGGTCAGTTCCTTGACGCACAGCCAGAGCTCAGCGTCCTGCACAGTAATGCTCAGACACCAGAGAGAGGGAGGGGGGGCCTGACACCAGGGGGGGAGGTATCTCTGTCACACACACACACTCTCTCTCTCTCACACACACACTCTCTCTCTCACAATGTCTTTCTCTCTCACACACACTGTCTCTCACACACTCTATGTCTCACACTGTATCACATTCACTCTCTATGTGTCACACAGTCACTCACACACTCTCTTGGTCTCATACACTCAGTCTCACAGAGAGTCTGTGTCTCAAACTCGCTCTCGCACACACTGTATCTCTGTGAAACACACTCTCTCTCTCACACACTGTGTCTCACATACGCACTTGCACACACTCTCATTCTCACACACACTCTCTCACCCAGACTCACTCTCTCTCTCTCACACACTCGCACATTCACTCTTTCTCTCACACACAGTCACTCTCACATACACTCTCTCAAACATACACACTCCGAGGAAAACCTTGCTAGCGCCCGTTTCATTTGTGTCAGAAACGGGCCTTTTTTACTAGTTTCTCTATATTTCTACAAAGCTTTACAATAATCAAATGAACTAATAACTGCCTGTACCACTGTCTTAAACAAATCTACATTTAAAAATGGTCTCAATTTGCTATTAAGCTGCATCTTATCTTAAACATGCCTTATCACCTGAGAAATCTGATGTTGACCAATACCTTTATCTTCCAAGATAACCCACAATACCTTCAAAAAAAGAAACCCACTTATTAGAGTCCTTGCAAAAGTGCTGTCAGCAAAGCACTAAGGGCCGTGTTTACCAAGGTGCGTTAGTGTTTTAGCATGTGCTAACCGTGCAGACGCCCATAGGAATATCATGGGCATCTACACGGTTAGCACATGCTAAAAATGGTAACACATCTGTAGCGCGTGGCGTAATAAACAGGGCCCTAAACCAGAGTATAGAACATCACTGTGAAGACTCAGAACTCTTGAACCAAAATCTTCTTTAATGCAAAATCAAACAAAAGAAATGACTTACAGTTCTGAAATGTTGAACAAGAGTTTCTGCCCAGCATACTGGAATCTGTTCTCACTGGCACACTCTACACAAAAGGAGGTACCAGAACATCTCAGCACCAAGCTGAGATGTTACAAAGGCTTTCAAATTGTTGAAATGTTAATGTTACAAAGGTTTTGAAATGCTCATGTAGCAAAATACAGTGTTAGATACAGTTCATTACTAATCATTTCTATTTCACTACTACATGTATGCAGCACTGTACACATTATATACAGGTACTTTCTCTGCCTCTAGGGGGCTCACAATCTAACTTTTTTTGTACCTGGGGCAATGCAGGGTTAAGTGACCTTCTGAGTTTTTTTTTGACACTTAAAAATTAGCTTGGAGAAAATGATGTGGTTAAAAATAACAAGGAAAGAGAATTTTAGATCAGGCTTGCAGGAGGATACAGCCTTCAAAATGCAGACACTGAAGGGGCTGAAGGGACTAATGGATGAGTTGGATAAGAATAGATTTTTCTGAATCTTTCAGAATCTCAGGGTGTAGTTCAAGCTTCCAGCTAAGGAGTTTTATTCTTATCTGCAAGTTAGGAATTATATTCTCACACTTACTAGAGAAAATCTGACCTAGAAGGTGGCAAACATAATAGTAGAGCACCTATTATCGAAAGCCAAAAAGAACCTCAACTTCAGTATATTATTATATGTGGGGCTTAACGTGAACCTTTTTAATAGGTTGCAGCTTCTACAAACTACTGCAACAAAATTGATATCTGGGTGCTGTAAATTTGATGATGTGACTCCACTTTTAGACACTTACATTGGTTGCCGATTTGTGCACAAGTAGAATATAAGGTTGCTTACTAAGGTGCGTTAGCATTTTTAACGTGCCTACAATTAGCGTGTACGCTAACCATGTAGGCACCTATAGGGATATTATAGGTGCGTACATGGTTAACGCACTTACATAGTTAACACGTGTTAAAAACGCTAATGTACCTATAACGCGGCTTAGTAAACAGGACCCTTTGTATTTAAAATCCTGAATAATTGTTCTGGTTGTTCAGAGAAATTCTCATTTCCATTCTACATTGTTACTTGGATTTCCATCTATTAAGGTATTTTGATATAGAAAAATCCTGGATAGTTCATTTATATATCCATAAAAATGTGAAATTCTATTCCTGAACAAATTTGTACTTTTCCGGAGTATCTATTGTTTTGAAAAGCTCTGAAAACATACTTTTCTGATATGCATCTTAATACGTGATCTGATAATTAACTAAATGATTTTTGTATTTCATATCTTATTGTAACCCGCTTGGATTCCCTGTTGACATAAGCAGAATATAAATACCGAGAACAGAATAGAATTACATAGTAATGTGACGGCAGATAAAGACCTGTACAGTCCATCCATTCTGCCCATCAAGATAAGCGCATTATACTTGATATGCGATACTTTTATATATATACCCGAGTTTGATTTGTCCTTGCCATTCTCAGGGCACAGACCCCATAAGTCTGCCCAGCACTCTTGTACTAAAAGATCTGAAGTTAACATCAAAGCCCCTTAAAATTTACACTCAATCCCATCCCTATCTATTCAGTCACGATCAGGGCGTAGACCATAGAAATCTGCCCAGCACTGGTTTCACTTCCCAATTACTAGCATCACCCCTCAAGAATCTCCACTAAGATTCCATGGTTCCATTCTTTCTAAACAGGATTCCTTTGTGTTTATCCCATGCATGTTTTAATTCCATTACCTCCTGCAGGAGGGCATTCCACATATCCACCACCCTCTCCGTGAAAAAATACTTCCTGACATTACTCCTGAGTCTGCCCCCTTCAACTTCAATTCATGTCCTCTAGTCCTCTAGTTCTATCACCTTCCCGTCTCTAGAAAAGGTTTGTTTGCGGATTAGTACCTTTCAAATATTTGAACATTTGCATTATGCCACCCCTGTTTCTCCTTTCCTCCAAAGAATACAAGTTCAGGTTGGCAAGTTTCTCCTCGTTCGGTTTGCAACGTAAATCCCATACCATTTTCGTAGCTTTTCTTTGCACCGCTTCCAGTCTTTTTACATCCTTAGCTAGATACGGCCTCCAAAACTAAACACAATACTCCAAGTGGGGCCTCACCAACGACTTGTAGAGGGGCAACAACACCTCCTTTCTTATGCTAGTTATACCCCTTTCTATGCAGCCTAGCTTCCTTCTGGCCACGGCCTTCGCCTTATCATATTGTTTCTTCACCTTCATATCCTTGGACAGTTCTCCTCCAGTTGAAAAAGATGTACAATTTTCAGGATTTCGCTGCCAACTGGAAAACTGATGTGAGGATTGAAGTGACAGGAAAATTTTTAGAAAGCAGAATAAAGGCTATGCCCTTGCTGGTTAAAGGGGGGGGGGGAGGGGGGGGTGGACAATAGTGAATTGCTGTGTATCTCTGAGGGGGAGGGAATGTCTTTTCTCACAAAGTCTTGCTGAGTACTTTCATGTGGTGACCATGTTGTATAAGATCTACACCAAATCTCAATAAGTTGACATTACTATAAAAGTATGTTAGGAAATTAAAAGAAGATATATACTGGTTGCATGTTGTTGAGGATGAAAAATGCCAACCCATAGTTTATGCACTAGGGATAACAACTACAACTGCTTATCATTTCTACAGCACTACTAGCCAAACGCAGCACTGTATACATTATCTGCCGGATTCTATATAGCGCATCTATAGCGCTGAAATCCAAGCATATTCTATAACAATGTGCGTAACTTAATTGGCTTAACAAGTTAATCAGCATTGATTATAGCACTTAAGCAATAATGAGTACTAATTTCAATAATTAGAATTTACATCCACAACTGCACCTAAATTCTAATGAACACAGTTCAAAAAGGGTGTGGCATTATTACGGAACGGCTGTTTGGTAAGGTTTGCCTCTCTGCGGATGTTACAAAAATCTGCAATAGGGTAGATACTCCTAATGGTGTGGATAACATGAGGAAGGACGTAGCAAAGCTGGAAGAAAGCTACCAAATTCTGTACCAAAGAATGGTACAGTTTAGGGGGTCAAGAATTTTTGTGCACAAAAAAGGAGCAGGACTTGGGTGTGACTGTATGTGATGCTCTTAACATTGCCAAACGGGTAGAAAAAGTGACAGCAAAAGCTAGAAGGATGCTTGGGTGCACGGAGAGAGGAATGGCCAGTAGGAAAAAGGAGATTATGATGCTCTCTAAGACTCTGGTGAGATCTCATTTAGAATATTGTGTACAATTATGGAGACTGCACCTTCAAAAACATATAAACAGGATGATCCAGAGGGCAGCCTCTAAAGTTGTCAGTGGCCTTCATCATAAAACATATGACGACATATGTATACTTTGGAAAAAAAGTGGGAGAGGGGAGATATAATAGAGTCATTTAAATACCTACATTTCATAAATGCACAGTATGTGAGTCTCTTTCAACTGAAAGGAAGCTCTGGAGTAGGACAAAAGGTGAAAGGGGTACACTCAGAAGTAATCTTAGAAAATACTTCTTCACAGAAAAGGTGGTGAATTTGTGGAATGGCCTCCCAGTGGAGATGGAGAAAATAAAACTGCATCTGAATTCAAGAAAGCTTGGAACAAGTACATAGGATTTTTTTTTTTTGTTACATTTTGTACCCCGCGCTTTCCCACTCATGGCAGGCTCAATGCGGCAGGCAATGGAGAGTTAAGTGACTTGCCCAGAGTCACAAGGAGCTGCCTGTGCTGGGAATCGAACTCAGTTCCTCAGTTCCCCAGGACCAAAGTCCACCACCCTAACCACTAGGCCACTCCTCCACTTTAAGGAAGTGAAATTGAGAGTGGATGACATGGATGGGCAGACTGGATAGGCTATATGGTCTTTATCTACTTTCATTTTTTTCTATAACCACCTTTATTGTTGCTATAGAATAATTTGTTTCTGAGACATCTGCATATTCTCAAAAGTCCAATTTTCTCTTTAGAAACACAGACTTTATTTTGGCTCTGGCTCCCAATGTTGTGCATCAGCTCCCTTTTTCCTCCCATTCTATCAAAATCATACAGGAGAGACAGAAGAAGCCAAAATGGGAGTCAGACCTGCTAAGGTTGTGATCGACGGCATACAAACCTCAGGGAGTGCATAGTTGCTGTGCTAGCTCACTGAAAATCATTTTTTAGTTATACTTTGCGATTTAGTACTGGGCAGCAGCTGGCTATTCATTAATTACTTACAAAGGGCTGTCAAAATACAATATCTGTTAACAGGGACACCAAATTCTTCACATCCACAATGCAACAAATCATTTCCATACAAAATATATGTTATAACTGGCAACTACAATTATTTTGCCACTTTTACCTAAAATTTAATTATTGTCCATCTGTGACACATATGCCATACACATTTGGAAAGCCTTTATATATTCCAAAGAGTGTGCAGCCTAAGAAAAGAAGTTACTGTAAAAATAAGAATTTTTAAATACATCCAAATTATACCAAGAAAATCTGGAAGAAATATTTATAAATAATTCAGTATGCACTGGATTAGTTCAAATCATATATTTATAAAATGCTAATAGAAACCTAACCACAACTTCAAATTGTTTTCTAAGAAACAGAGCTGAAATATAAATGTTTCACTTTACTTAGGGGTCCTTTTACTAAGGTACAGTAATGGATTTAGCGCAAGCTAACAATTAGTGCGCACTAAATGACGCGCAACCCATTGTATAAAGGAAAAAAAAAAGCAAAAAGAGAGATCATCCAGGTTCTCAGAAGAGGGTTATAAGGACTACAGAGATGATTGGTACTACTAACTGGAGACAAGGAACTGTTCGAACTTTATAAACAGACGGTGGGTATTGGCTCCCCCCCCCCCCCCCCCCCCTATTTTATTTTGCCATGTATATACTTTAGTTTTGGGAACATACTTAACAAAAGTGATTTCTATATAAAAGTATGCTTGTTGTCTACTTAGATTTCGATAAGGGATTTTGAATGCTTTTGAATTATGTGCTGTCAATTAGTGAAGGCCTTGAGGTATTTTGCCTCCCCAGAACACAGAACCCAATTTGTTTTGTGTGTTTTTCTATTGTTTTGAATTTCTCACTGTGGGGTACCATTGTTCCAACATGAAAGGGCCACTACTATTAGATTGTAAGCTCTTTGAGCAGGGACTGTCTTTCTTCTATGTTTGTGCAGCGCTGCGTATGCCTTGTAGCGCTATAGAAATGCTAAATAGTAGTAGTAGTAGTAGTACTACACTGAGTGTATACCTTTTCACTAGAATCTCATGGTGAGTTACACCCAGGTGCCTGTTACACTCCTACCTGTCTACTCCTGGCAGCGGCCATCTTCGTTGGTTCAGTTGTGGTGGCGGCCATCTTAGTTGGTTCAGTTGTGGGGGTGGCCATCTTGGGAAGTGCAGTTTGATCAGCCTCTGAGGGTGGCCATCTTGGTGCTAGACAGCCCCAGGAAGAAAGTACATATTTGGGCATAGAGCATCTCTTCTGATGGAGGCTGCCATCTTGAATTAGCTGCACATGTTTTAGACTGATTCCTACATTATTTAAAGCCCTGCCTCCAGTCAATCCTTGCTTCGGCTTCTATTGCAGTAGAGGTTGTAGTTCCCGTCTGTGTTGTTTCCGGTTATCCTGTATCCTGTGATTTGACCCTTGGATTGTTTCCTGACTACTCTGCTGTGTTGCTGCCTGCCCAGACCTTGGACTGTCTCCTAACTACTCTGTTGTTTTGCCGTCCTCCTGGTCCTTGGACTGTGTCAGTTCCCCCGCCTGTCTGGTTGGTGGCCGTACACCCCGCCGGTTCCAGACGTCCGGGTGGCCGCCTGCACCTGGGGGCTCAACTCCCAGAGAACGGCGGTCGCTTCCCAGGTGAAGCTAGGGGTTGTCTGGCTGCCTGACCGAGCGCGGTGCTGCTCCATCTTCGCCGTGCTCAGCCGGGGCACAAGGGCTCACTTCCCCAGACGTAACAGTACCGCAGATATTTTCTTGTTCCCAGAAGGCTCATAATTTAGGTTTGCGCCTGAGGCAATGGTGGATTAAGTGGCTTGCATAAGGATACAAGAAGTGACCTCGATACGTGGATCATTGACACATCTGAATGAGAAGCTTCAAAGATGCCATGAATAAAGCTCAGATATCAGAAATACCAGCCTCATGGGTCTTAAGAGAGCAAGTTTATAAAACACCATTAAATTTGTGCAGCAGATAGATCCACCTGTTACTCTAGACACATTATTAAGTGTCCTGTGGTGTGTTTGAACAACCACAATAATTTTCATCTCTTCCAAGTTGGTACCAAGATGCTGAAGATCTTAAGTGTGCTATTCCAGGTCTTCGTTGGTCTTCCTCTTTTTCTCTACCCACCTATAGGTGTCCATCACATTGCAATTTTGGGATGTCAATAATTATGCAGTCTTAAAATATTTTCTGCCAACAGGACCTTTAGTTGCAGCTACAATATCTGAGAGCACCCACTTCTTCTCAGGATCTCCTCATTGGTAATACGATCATTTTAAGTGACTAAGATTTCTTTACAGGAAACATTGGCAGAATACACAATTTTTGTGCCATCTTTGTACTAATTCTTCACGTTTCACAGGCATGGTTCTCAGGTGGCAAGATGACAGATTTATAATTTTCATCATAGTGTTTGTTGCTGCTGCCCAAATTTATTTATTCATTCATTCATGGCATTTATATTCCACATATGGATCCCAAAAAAACCCATACATAATAAAATCATTTCAGCAAACATAAAGATATGTTCAAAAAGAACTCAAACGCCCCATGGGAGAACACAGGTATAGAAGAAAGTGGGATGTTTGACCACGGAAAGACTGCAAGCAGTGGTGGTGAATTACTGCTGATGCCAGACCCACCTCAGAGATTAACACATTACGTGTCTTTTACGGATGCATCAGCTGTTCTCCGGTGGCTGAGCCACAGACTCACCACACGGAACACCTCGCCGTGTACATTTTAGCGTGTTCACCAGACGGTCTCTGTCGAGCGAGACTCCTGATGCAGGCCTAACGGCCGAAACATAACAGTTGTGTTGAGTCTTTTTTTCATCAATAAACAAGTGTTTTTAAGATCCATCTCTCCAAGTTTTTTATTTCCGTGGTCAAACATCCCACTTTCTTCTATACCAGCAAACATAAAGAGACTCATTTTCAAAGCACTTAGACTTATAAAGTTAAATAACTTACTATGTAACTTTGTAAGTCTATGTGCTTTCAAAATGAGTACCTATATCAACTACCATAAAACACCAGACTCATAAGAACAGATATAGGAAAGTACAAGAGTGGAATAGAAGAGAGAAAAACAAGGGCAAATCTACTTGCAGCACTATTTAACCATATGCTTGTGTAAATAAAAATGCCTTCAGCTTCCACCTAAATGCTGTTGTGTCTGTCAAGGAACTCAACGTTAATGGAAGACGATTCCATATTTCTGGCCTTGATACTGAGAAGCAATATGCCCAGGTCTTCACAAAGTGAACCTCATATAAATGAAGCATACCCTCTGAGCCCATTGGCCTAGGTGGATAGTAAACCTCAAACACCAAGGTGCGATAATAAGGTGCCACAGCATACAAAGCTTTAGGAATCAAAAAAGAAGCTTGTACTGTACCCAATAGAATATTAGGAGCTAATGTAGAGCATGCAGCATGGGAGTAACATGTTGCCAATGCCACAAACAGCTAAGTTAATTACCTTTAGCAGGTGTTCCTCGAGGACAGCAGGCACATATTCTCACATGTGGGTGATGTCATCCACAGAGCCCGGTGCAGACACTGCCAAATGCAATGTCAGTTTAAATATTTGAGGTAGTGCCCCCACTGTGTATGTGCTGATGTCTTCCTACCCGATGCTCGAGTGCAGGATCAGCAGTACAGTACTAAAGCTAAGAAGACAACTCCAAGGGGAGGTAGGAGACATGTGAGAATATATGCCTGCTGTCCTTGGAGAACACCTTCTACAGGTAAGTAATTTAGCTTTTGCCGAGGACAAGCAGGCATAATATTCTCACATGTAGGACTCACTTGCTACAAGGCTCAAAACATAAATGAATTCTGCAACTTGTTGATAGGGAGCCTGGTGGAAAAAAAAAAGGGCCAGAGCGCGAAGTTGACTTAAGTAGTAAAAAGATTCTGCAGGACTGCTTTTCCAAACCAGCTATCCCACCTAGAATTCTACTCCAGCCAGTAGTGAGCAGTGAAGGTGTGGCTAGAAGACCATGTAGCCACCTTGCAAATGTATGCTTGGGTGTACTTAGCTTTTAATAAGGGATTCTGAATGTCTACAAAACCATAAGTGGTGTAGAATGGGTAAAATTGAATCGATTTTTCACTCTTTCAAAAAGTACAACGACAAGGGGCATTCAATGAAATTACATGGAAATACATTTAAAACAAATAGGAGGAAACATTTTTTTCACTCAAAGAATAGTTAAGCTCTGGAACTCATTGCTGGAGAATGCGGTAACAGCAGTTAGCGTATGTGGTTTAAATAGGTTTGGTAATTAGAGTGTATGAGGTTACAGATGGATCAATAAGGAGTTGGATCATGAGTAGTAGTGATCTGAAGGATACCATGCAAAACTTTTCCATTAGGATAAATTTAAGTCTCATAGATTAGAATTAGTCGTACTCCCCCTGCCTTTTTAGGTATGAGAAAATATCTGTAATAAAACGCCCGACCCCTGTCCGGTAGACGTACTGGTTCTACTGCATTCTGCAGGAGGAGGGCCGAGAGTTCTTCTCAAAGCAAACTCATTTGGAGAAAGCTGAAACAAGACTTTCTTGGTGGGTAGGTTTTCTTTGCCAACTCAGAGCGTAGCCATGCTGAATGGTATGTAGCACCCAGCAGTAGGAGGTTATGAGAGGCCAACTCTGTTGAAAGAGGATGAGACTCCCTTCGACTGGTAAATCACTTGGCACAGATAACTGTACCATGGCAATGCTATCTAGGAAGGAGTCAAGAGGAATGCTGTTGTTTAGTCTGAGAGAGCATTTGGGTTTTCCGACCTCTCAGTTGTCTTGGACATGAGCACTGAGGTGAAGTCCGAGCTGGAAGGAGGAAGAGGAATATAGTGATGTTTTGCCATGTATAGTTGGAACGTCGATATCCTCCTGCAAATCTTCTGGTAGAAAATGAAGCAGCAGACGTTTGTGGCCTAGATAAAGGCTTAATGGCATCTGTATGTTTTTTGATTAGATCGACTACCTCCTCGACTTTGTCGCTCAAAAAAGTTTCACCACGACAAGGGATATCTGCTAGACATTCTTGAACTGCAGATTCGAAGTCGGACACTCTGAGCTACGAGACACGTCATATTGCCAATGCCAAAAATGGGAAGAGACAAAGGTGTAAAAGGCCCATCTTGCTAGATATTTACGGCAGTTGAGAAGCTTTCTGTGAATTTTAAGGACTTCCTCTGCTTTTTCTGCTGGAAAGAAGTCTGCAAATGATAAAGTACTCTGCATTAGAGCTTTTAAATATATTGTAGAATAAAGCTGATAATGTAATATTCGATTTGTTAACACTGAGGCTTGAAAAGTCTTTCTGCCAAAAGAGTCCAATGTCCTAGATTCTCTTTCTGGAGAAGAAGCAGCATGAGATCTTGCACTGTAAGTCTGTTTCAATGCAAATTCCAGAACTAGGGAATGATGAGGTAATTCTCAAATCCAGTAGATTTTTGGATTCTGTATATAGCATCAATTTTCTTTGGGGCTACCTGAATTGTCAGTGGAGTCTCCCAGTTTTTTTTTAGTAAAGCAGACTTCATAACTGAACGTAGTGGGACCATGATGCCCTATCTAGGAGGCAGGGGCGTAGCCAGACACCCAATTTTGGGTGGGCCTGGGCCCAAGATGGGTGGGTAGAACTCTGCCTTGTTCCACAAATGATTTGGTCTCTCCCTCTCTTGTCAGCATGCCATATGTTCTGTCAAACATCCCCCCCCCCCCCCCGCATACCTTTTAAACAGCAGAATTTCACTGGCAGCAAGCAGCAACTAATACACAATGCTCATGTTGGCCCCACAGCCTTCCCTCTGATGCAACTTCCTGTTTCCGCATAGGCGGGAATACATCAGAGGGAAGGATGTGGGGCCGGTGTAAGCAGTATGTATTAGTCGCTGCTCACTGCAGGCAAAGATCTGCTATTTACAAAGTATATAGGAGGGACAGTTGTTGGGAATTTTCAGCTGGTGGGCCCACCCTTGGCTACACCACTGCTAGGAGGAGAATTATAACTTAGAACTTCAAGGAGTACTGATCTAGGTTCTTCCTCCATCTCTAATCTGAAAGGAATAGATTGAGCCATTTCTCAGACAAAAGCCAGGAAAGAAGATACTCTCAGGAGGGGATCTACATCTCTCAGGTAGAAGAGACGGATCAGATGGAATGCCATAAGACTCCCCATCTGAGAACTCCAGTGGGTCTGGATCTGTCTCTCAGGAGAGGTCTGACTCTACAAAGTACTCTCATGGGGAGTACATGGAAGATTGTAATGACTAGAGCATTGGCATTGAAGAATGCATTGAAGAATCCTCTTCTGGTAAAGTCGCTTGGTCGGGTTCTAGCCACATTGGACGGTCAACGCTGAGCTAGTGTGTGGGACCTCTCCCGTGACTCTCTCTCTCCAATGCATCGACAGGTTGGGCTGACGCTGGTGCAAGTACCCTGTAAGCCCTGCAGTGACGATCCTAGGTTGGCTGCCACCCGGGGTGGATCGCCAATGCGCACCCCCCCCCCCGGGTGCAGCACGAGCCCCCCTCCTGGCGCCCCCCCCCCCAGGTGCATTCTTGGCTGCTGGGAGCAGCCACGCGGCTCTTGGCTCCCTGCTCCCTCTGCCCCGGAACAGGAGGTAACCTGCAGGAGGTAACCTGTTCCGGGGCAGAGGGAGCAGGGAACCGGCAGAGCCGACAGGCGATCGGCTGCTCTCTGCACCCCTCCAGCCCCGCCCTTGGTACGCCACTGAAGCGCTATAAGCCTGTGAAATTAGAAAAGGTACAGAGAAGGGCAACAAAAATGATAAAGAGGATGGGACAACTTCCCTATCAGGAAAGGTTGAAACAGCTTGGGCTCTTCAGATTGGAGAAAAGACGGCTGAGGAGAGATATGTTAGAGGTATATCAAATACTGAGTGGAGAGGAACGGGTAGACGTGAATCGCTTGTTTACTCTTTCCAAAAATACTAGGACTAGGGGGCAAACAATGAAGCTACAAAGTAGTACATTTAAAACGAATCAGAGAAAATATTTCTTCATTCAGAGTGTAATTAAACTCTAGAATTCGTTGCCAGAGAATGTGGTAAAAGCAGTTAGCTTAGCAGGGTTTTGAAAAGGTTTGGATAGCTTCCTAAAGGAAAAGTCCATAAGCCATTATTAAGATGGATTTGGGTAAAATCCACTGCTTATTTTTCAGATAAGCAGCATTAAATGTATTGTAGTGTTTTGGGATCTTGCCAGGTACTTGTGACCTGGATTGGCCACTGTTGGAAACAGGATACTGGGCTTGATGGACCTTCGGTCTGTCCCAGTATGGCAACACTTAAGTACTTATGTAGCAGCCCTGAGAGCTCTTCCTTGAGCTGGGAGCTTGGTGTGGATGCAGCTTGGGCTACAGCCTATGCAGGTGAGGGAGAACTCACAGATCTGGAAGTCTCTATGTGAAATGGGGTGGAGAGATGGAGAGCTGTCATGGATGCTTCCCATGCACTGATGACGTCAATACAGAGGAAGTATGGGTTGAGAGCCTGATGGGAGAACAATGGTGATGTTCTTAGGTTTTTTACACTACAGATCCCTTGATGTACACAACAATGACGCCACGGATGTAGCGTCCTTATAGGCAAGGATTCTTGATGCTAACGCTGATGCAGGTTCTGCGCTAAGTACTGCATTGCTCGATGCAGATACCTATGTTGATGCAGAACCAAAATGTTTTTCTTGTTTGATTCTGCAGGCTTTAAGGTTTGCATGCACAGGCAGAGGCTACACTAAATATCTTGGTGCTCTGGACCTAAGCACTGAACACACCGATTATGGGGGTCTGTGCTTGATATAGTCCTATTGCAGAGTACACTTCTTAAAGCCAGTCAGAATCCTCGATGTCATGGAGGGAAAATTGGCTGATGCTAAGTCAAAAGGCTCTATGGCCGAGGAGCTTGAGTAGTCTGTATAGCCGAAAATAGTTGATGTTTCTTGGCCAAAGGAAGGGCTGAAAATGAAAAATACAGAAAAGATGAAAATGTCAATAATATGAACAAATAGATGAAGAAAAAGAAAAAATATGAAGTGAAAATAGTCCTGCAAAGGGAAGGCGCCAAAAGGCACAAGTTGTGCTGAGGAGAGATTAAAAACACAACCTCTCTGTTCCGCACAAAACAATAGACTGCTGGTCCTGTAGGCTAAACAGTAGGACGAGCCCCTGTTCTGTAGGCTGAGATACTTAGGCTGGCAGAAAATTACTAAATAACAATTAGACATGTTTCTAGGGGATAAGTGTACCTCTTATTTGGACCAGACTGACTACCAATGAAAGGAAAAATGACACAAATGGGAATATATTATTTATTATAGATATAAAAATACCAATATGCAAAGCAAGTTACTATATATATATATATATATATATATATATATATATGCACTACAAAAATCTAGATCATCACTAAGATCTATAAGTGCATTCACTCTGCCACTCCCCAGTACCTCTCCACTCTTGTCTCTCCCTACGCCCCCCCTCTTGGGTACTCCGTTCTGTTGATAAATCTCTCTTATCTGTCCCCTTCTCCTCTACTGCTAATTCCAGACTCCATTCCTTTTGTCTTGCTGCACCTCACGCCTGGAATAAACTTCCCGAGCCTGTACGTCTAGCCCCCTCTTTGGCTGTTTTCAAGTCCAAACTTAAAGCCCACCTCTTTACCATTGCTTTTGACTCCTAACCACTGTTCACTTGCCCTGTCCTTTTTATCCTCACCTCTTTATTCCCTTATCCTTAATTGTTGTCTGTCTGCCTGTCTTATCTAGCTTGTAAGCTCTTTGAGCAGGGACTGTCTTTCTGTGTATGGTGTACAGTGCTGCATATGCCTTGTAGTGCTATAGAAGTGATAAGTAGTAGTAAGAGGTAAAGATATCCGATATCTAACCAGATAAAAACTATATGTATGAGACTACACAACTAATTTATCTTGTGCAAATAATCACTTAGCAGCTAATTATACTGACCACAAATCCTGAGACAAACCAATCTTTCACAGATAAAACCGTGGACTAACTATACCAAGAACTGTAGGTAATAAATCCTGTTTTCTCTTACCCTGCAGTCCTTATTGCAGACTTCCAGTGGTGAAGAAGCAGATTCCTCCGTTAAGACTCAAAGCAGAAGCCTCTGCAAGTCAATCTCAGTCCAGGAATAAAATCCAAGGTTTTTACTCTGTATACTGATTACAGAGTCTTTCGGGTAAGGCCTTAGTGCTGCAGCGGGACTGACCTTGTCAGCTTTATTACAAGGAATTCAGTCCACTGGTGTGTTTATACAATCAGTCTCTCTCTAGTACATCTCAGAGCAATGTACACACCAACCAGTCTTCTATTCTTCTCCCTCCTCTTCTTCCTCTTAAGTCCAACATTGGCAACTTTCTGGGTCAGGTGATACCTATGGACCAATCACAAATGGTGTAATTCTGTCCAGCAGAATTCATGGTGGACAATGCAAGACTTTGTGATAGCAGCAAAGAAAGTCTTATCAGTCACGAGGCTTCTGGTAGCAACCTCCCTCTTATTTAGTTATTTATTTTTTTGTTACATTTGTACCCCGCGCTTTCCCACTCATGGCAGGCTAAATGCGGCTTACATGGGGCAATGGAGGGTTAAGTGACTTGCCCAGAGTCACAAGGAGCTGCCTGTGCCTGAAGTGGGAATTGAACTCAGTTCCTCAGGACCAAAGTCCACCACCCTAACCACTAGGCCACTCCTCCACTTGATTTACATATACTCCTGGAGCCATTGTCTCTGTGAAGTAAAGCTTCTCCGCTCTTCCCAGGAGATAACTGGAAGCTAGTTAGCAGTTAACAATTTGCCCTTGGATGAAGTCATCATGGGTATGCCAAGCAGTTTCTGATGGTTTCAGATGTATTCAGGGCACAAGCTGTAGAATCCATATTAGTTAGTACAAGATGGTTCTGGGTTGGATAGGCCTCAGACCAGCAAAGGAGAGATTGCAGAAAAATACCCCTATAGTCCCACACTCGAGCATCAGGTGGAAAGGCATCCACACATGCACGGTGGGGGCACTGCTTTAAAGACTGAAAGTGACAGTGCACTTGGCAGTGTACACACCAGGCTCTATGGATGAGTCACCCCATGTGAGAACATTATGCCTGCTTATCTTAGGAGAACTATTATATGCAGCGGTTTTAACATAGAGGCTGGGAGACAGAGGTAGATCACTTTATAGTAAACCAGGTCGCTGAGCCCTACGGACTGTACTATCGAGAGAAACTCCTCACCTTCAGGAGTCAGTCTCAAATGCCCAATCATTCTAAGAGAAAAGAATGATGATTCCACTAAAGCACTAATTTGGAGCTTCAATGTAAGCATGCTAACTAAAAACACATCCAGAATCCTTCAGCTCATTCTTCACTCAGCCACAGTGTTTCTCAATAAAATAGACAGAGAAATATCAGAAAACAGTGGCCTTGAGAAGAAGTCCATCTCAGTTTTATCAACGAATCTACTGAAATACCAATGCCACCTTGCCAATCCTACAACTGACAATCCTACAACTGACATCCCTCTCAAAAATGCTGCCAAGATACATAGTGATGTTCCCAACTCCAAGAAGTTGTTGGGTAAAGGTTATTCATGTACAGTTTTGACCATCAACTTGAATGATCTTGGTCTTTCCATTGCTGATTCTCAATCTCCCCAGCAGATTTCTCCAAGCTAGTGGTCTGTTCCTGCTGACTTTCTCTTGCATCTCCCAGCAGTGCTGGTCCATGAGCTAGTTCTAATCATTTCACAGAAAGCCAACATTTGTCCTGTTCAATATTTTCCACATGACAAAATCTATAGTCAGAAGAAACAAAAGTGGTGAATACACAGCCTTCTTGCACATCAGTGATAATACTGAAGTAGTATGTGGTGCTGGTGTCTGTTTTTATATAGCAATTAGAGTTCATATAAATGTCCTTGAATACGCTGATAAGAACATTCACAGGGGCTGATGTTGGCTCCGAGCACTACATTGTGAGGACATCAGTGAAAATCCATCTGAACTGGAATACAGAAAGAAAGAAGACCTGTCGGACATGGCCAGAAGGACAACTAGCTGTCATGACTGCTGATAATGTGACTGAAGTTAACACAACCTCAAGAGATAATAAGTGCAGCTGTGCTTCCAGTGGAATGGCTGCTGCCCAAAGTTTGAAAAATGAGAGCAGTGGAGAAACTGAAGCACCAAGCCACTGCTGAACAGTTCAGACTTAAACTGAGCAATAAATTCCATATTACAACAGGCTGCTATTGAAGAACTATGGATATTATTTAACAGGGAGTAAATGAATTTGAAGAGGAGACACAAAGGTAATGCAGGATACAAGATAGAACATGACAGCTGATAGACAAAAAGAAAAAAAAAGACTGCCACAAGTCAACAGGAGCAAGCAAGAACAGCACAAAAACCAGAAACAGCTGCAATTAAAAACCAATTACTGGATCCTCAAGTTAAGAGGAATTGTCATACTGACAAAAGAACATGATTGGACAGAAAGGAAGAAAAACTGCAAGGAGCAGCTAACTGAAATGATACAAAGACACTACTGAATTGTTAAGAGAACTGACAGGCACAAGAAGTAATTCCAACATTCCAAAGATAAAAATGGAAAGATTTTGTTAATATAAGATGGATGTTAGGTAGAACACTTCAGGGAGATGCTGAATTAGCCAAACCCAGCTGAAACTTTTGATTTTGATGCTATCACCCTTCAGAGCGCTTCTCTGATTTATTCTACATGTTTATGCATATATTTCATTAAAATATGCTCTTAGTGCAAACCTCATTTAAACTTCATCCTTAAATTCAAATGCTTATTCTGGATAAAAAGTATATAAAGATAAGCTATGCTGAGTCAGACCAAAATCCTCTCTCAGACAGTGGATGGTCCAAGGTCACAAATATCCAGCAGATCCCCAAAAAGTAGATCAATTTATTATACCTCATTTCCAGGGATGAACAATGCCTTTCCTGAATCTACCTATTGAATTTTTAAATGATCTTTGCCTCTAGGAACCTGTCTATACCTCTTTTAGTCCTCCCCCCAAAAATTAAAAATGTTTGGATATTTGTGAGTTTTTAAGCTGATTTACCCATATGCAAAATATAAAGAAAGCAGATGTACATTTCAAAAACTTAGGTATTCCAATTGCTACATTAGAAGTTAACAAATAAATCAAAAACAGAAAATAAGGTAATACCTTTTTATTGGACTAACATTACATTTTTGACTAGTTTTTGGAGACCAAAACCTTCTTCCTTAAGTCAGGACAAGCATACTATTACAGCACTATACTGTCCCAACCTGAAGTAGTAGATTTTGGTCTCTAAAATTTGTCAAAAAATGTATGTTGTCCAAAACAAAGGTGTCACCTTATTTTTTTATTTTCTTTATATTTATGAACTTTTAAAGTTGACTAACACAGCTATTGCATTACCTCATCCTAAATTACCGTCAGAACCTATGGATGGTCCTATTTATTTTATGAGTTCATTGTAAGCCGCTTTGGGGCTGCACAACTGCGGCAAAAGGCGGGGTATAAATGACCTTAAATAAATAAATAAATTAAAAATAAAACTCTTTTTTTCTACCTTTGCTGACTGACCATTTAATTTTTCTAATTGTGTTGATCCCAGTCTCTGGCTACTGCTTTCCTGACTTCTTTTAACTCTCTTTTCAAGGATCTTCTGTCCATGTGTCATTTTTTTCTGGTCTGTCTTCTTCATCTGTTCCACCATAACCAGCTCCAACACTGATCTGTTTCCACTCTGCGAGTGCTTGAGCACCCCCAGTTTTGAGCCAACATTTTGACTGTGTCCAGGGAGGAACAATTTCTATTGGGGTTAGCATCCCCAATCATTTCGCACCCCTTTATCCTGTATTGCCCCATCTCTCTGCCACTCTCTCTCTCCCTCCTATCCAGTCTTGCCTCATTTCTCTCTCCCTCCCCACCTATCCAGTCTTACCCAATTTCTCTCTCCCCGAGCCGATAGCCTCTCCCTCCTTTTATCCAGTATTGCTCCAACTACTCTCTGTCACTCTCTTTCTGTCCCTCCCCACCCACCCATGTCTTGCCTAATTTCTCTCTTCCCCTCCCCCCCCAAACCACTGTAGCCCTGCAGCACAGTCTCACTCTCTCCCTTCCGTGTACCTCTGCCGGACCAGCAGTAATAAACTAAAATGGGAGATGTGCGGGACTCAGCTCTCTGCAGTGCCACTAGGGCTTTCTGCGCCAGTCCTGAAAATCTACATCAGAGGAGGTGGGCAAGACGCAGAAAGCAGTAGCAGCGTTAGAGAGCGCTGGGTCCCACTTGTATCCCAAGGTAGTTTACTAGCCTGAGCCCAGCAGAGGTACAACTGGAGGGAGGGAGAGAGACTGTGCTGCAGGGCCACAGTGGATAGAAGGGTAGAGGGAGTGGGCCCAGCAGGCAGTGAAGGTGCGGGTCATGCTGGGGAGGCAGTTTAGAACAACAAAGTAATAGCCAATAAACAGCTGTTCTGGGTAGGTGTACAGGGCGGGGACTTGAGTTTCCAGGTGATGTCAGATGCTGGCTTGCACATGATTGGGCCCAAACTTCAGGTCCCAGCTCAGCTGTTTTGGGGATTGGAAGTTTGGGCCAATCAACTGCAAGCTGTGTCTGATATCGCTTGGAAAGCATGCAGAGGGGGAGAAGCATAGGAATGGAAAATATATATTTTTAAAAAATAATCTCTATATTTGTACTTCGTTGCTAAGTACAAAAGTACAGCTTACTTGTAATGAGTTACAAGTAAAAAGTATGGCAAAAAAATGTTACAAGTACTGCCAATTGTACTTACGCACTGTAATCTATCTGTGGATTTTATAAACTTCTATTATATCACCTCTCAGTCATCTCTTTCCCAAGCTGATGAATCCTAAAGTGTTTAAGCCTTTTTTCCTGAGGCAGGCTGTCTGCAGATAACTTTATGCACATGTGTACAAGGCAATCATAAATACAAATTTCTCTATGTAACATGCAGTTTTACATGAAAAAAAGGCTTAAAATGGCCTATATGCATAAACAAATTTGTTTTATAAACAGATTTAAAAATACTACTATATTTCAATTGATCAAGTTTGCAAAGGTTTCACTGACACAGATCAACTTCAGCAAAGACAATTTTTTTTTACTCAGTTTTGAGGTGATATATTTCAAAATGACATTCTGAAAGTAGCAGTAAACAATTCCCTTATCATTTATGTCTCCACAGATTTCAAACATACCTTACTCTACATACTTTCTTCATTAGACAAAATTTAAATTTTAAAACAAAAATAAGTCCTATTTCCTAAACTCATAAACATGAACAAATAGTTCCTATGATTAATGTATTTTACTGTATGTAGCAGAAATTACAAAACTAATTAGAGCTTCACAGAAAATCTCTGATTTCAGTTGTAGCCTATTAATTAACAATGTGTGTGAATGTGTATCTGCAATTCCTTTCTATGGTATGGCCTTATTCTGTATGAATAAACATATTACTGCAATTGCTCAAGGTCAGCACATTAAGAATTAAGCTTTTATACTAAGATGATAGGAAACTTATTCTAAGCAATTACAATAATCATAGTTTATCTTTTTATTGTTACTAATGCCTTGAGCACTTTCAATTTAAAAAGACATTCAAACAGTATAAATCACAAGATAAATACATTATCACACCTAAACAGACGAATACAAAATATAAACAAATTAACACCAGAGCAGATAAGGGAAAATGGATCTTAAACAAAACATTGGAAGTAGAGTGCTTTGGAGCTGCACCTATACAATAGAGACATAAATGTAAACATAATGAGAAGAAAAGATAAGGGAATGAAGACACAGAAGATGACCTGACCTGAAACTGTTTTACATGAACATCAGAGAAATGAGAAGGCTAAAATGAGAAGGTGAGAATGCATGACAAACATAGGGACCCTTTTACTAAGCTATGTTAAACAGCTAGCACAGGTTTTACTGCACGGTATCTATTAACTTAGACTTGTGGTAATGGCTACTACCGTGTTTCCCCGAAAATAGGACATCCTCCGAAAGTAAGACCTAGTAGAGGTCTTGCTTAAATTTGAAAATATAAGGCATCCCCCGAAAATAAGACCTAGCAGGGGAGGCCTTATTTTTCGGGGAAACATCGGGGTCACCCCCCCACCCGAGATCGCCGGCTCCCCCCCTCGATCAGCGGCTCCCCCCGCCCTCAGTCACTCCCGGAACCAACCTCTTAACCGCTTCCTTTCACCTTCGCACTCGCCGCAAGCAGCAGGGCTGGCCACTCCTTCCTTCCGTGTCCCGCCCTCGTCTGACGTTATGTTACGTCAGGCGAGGGCGGGACACGGAAGGAAGGAGTGGCCTGCCCTGCTGCTTGCGGCGAGTGCGAAGATGAATGGTGAAAGGAAGCATTTAAGAGGTTAGTTACTTCCGGGAGCGACTGAGGGCAGGGGGAGCCACCGATCGAGGAGGGGAGCCGGCGATCTCGGGGGGGGGGGGGGGAGTGACCCCGATGTTTCCCCGAAAAATAAGGCCTCCCCTGAAAATAAGACCTAGCAGGTCTTGGGGAGCAAAATTTAATATAAGACAGTGTCTTATTTTCGGGGAAACACGGTATGTGTTAAAGCCAGCATGGTTTAAAAAAAAAAAGCCATGCCAGCTGCTTAATACAAAATAAAAAGTAGGAGTGGGAGGGAGACCAAGGATACCAAAGACTGGAAGATGTACGTTCATAAAAGATTTTATTGAAGTATGGAGTCTCCATACTTCAATAAAATCATTTATGAACCTACATCTTCCAGTCTTTGGCATCCTTGGTCACCCTCCCACTCCTACTTTTCATTCTGTTGTTTACCATGGGGCGTTTTGAATTCTCTGTCTTTTGGCGGATTTCTTCTCACAGCTGCTTAATACAGGCAGGGGCTGGCTGTGAGTGGTAAAAGGGTGGTAACAGGACATGGCTGGCTGTGACAACTAACTTGTGGATCCGGGCTGGCAGGACTGCCAATAACACTGCTGCAGTTAACGCAGTCTCAAGAGATGGCATTAAGTACAGCCGTGGTACTGAGAGTCCAGTAATACAGCTGCTGTCCAAAGTTTAAAAAATGAGAGCAGACTTAGGTGTACTTCCCTCTGAATCCCACCCCATGCTGACCCCCCCCCCCCCCCAGCACAACACCTCCCCCAAGGTACAGCCCAACTCTCCTCCACCCCCTCTGGAACTCAACTGGGGTTCCCTGGTAGTCTCGCAGCACAGTCTCCTTCCATTCTGTCCTGTCTAGTTCCAGATATCAACAATAGCTGTCCCGACACCTAATAATACTTGCGCAGTACTAATGCTAAGGGGTCATCCATCCAGATAAGGAGTGATTAGGGAGCACTGAAGTATTAGATGGGAATTGAGGATAAAATTAGGTGGGAATAGAGGGAGAGGAAGAAGTGATGGGATGAGGGATTGAGAGGAGGTGCAACTAACTCATTTTAACTTTGAACATTGGAGTCCATGTTCCATACCTGGGTAGGCAGCACACATACATCATGCTATCTGCCAAGGTATGGTATGTGGCCTGCATGTTAAGTGTCTGCCCTGTGCATTAAATGATGGGCTGATGCTGGGCAGGCTCTCTGCACTTACAAAGAAGCACAAACAGCAAAGGTGATCCAAGGAATGAAGATCAGACGAGAGTTCACCAAAAACAAACTTTATTGAAAAAGGACCCAAACTTGGCCAAGCTATGGCTTTGCCTTCACCAGGAGTCAACAAATGCTTCAATCAAAGTCTAATTGATTTGCTTTTGCAGGAAAAACTTCTCAACCTGAGAGCTGGCTTTACAGGAAACTTTGTTTCTAGTTTGGGGAGATTTGCTTTCTTATCCAGTTGCTAGAAGGGCAGTGATAAGAGAGGGAAAGCTTAAGGGTTCACCTGCAGATGCAAAAGGTTGAGTAGTTTTTTCTGCTGAAATGAATCATTTAGACTGATTTGAAGAATTTGGTGAAGGCAAGGCAGAAACTTGACCAACTTGGGTCCCTCTTCAATAAAGTTTGTTTTTGGTGAACTCCCGTCTGTTCTTCATTCCTTGGATCACCTTTGCTGTTTGTGTTGCTCTGTGTGCTTCTGCTGAGGTTTTTGGGCTCTCTGCATTTACTGCACAAGCTTTGCGCTTACCACAGTTTTGGTTAAGTTGATTACAGAGATAAAACGCAAAATTATTGGCCGTTTGATAAGGATTCATTTGTTTGCTAACTAATGAAGGGAATGCTGTTCAAACATATTTTTAGCTTACCACTTGTGAATTATATTAATCTCTCCCAATGCTTATGGGTCACTAAGAATAAAGTATTTATGTTATAACCTACTATTATATATTTTTGTTTCATGCTTATGTTTGCAGTAACTTTATTTAGTAGTTTTTGTGTGCATACATAAACACACACAAACTCATTGTATATACATAAGCCATTTGAGTCTCTCAAATCTTCTACACTGCATAAACTATGTTAAAAGGCGAAACATACATGACACAGCAGCTTCTATAATTTGATCTCATTACAGCAGGCACACTTGATATTTGCCAGATGTACAGTACCATTATTTTCTATTATTTCCTATATACAGAATACTCAAGCTTTGAAGAGTCATTCAGCCTTAAGAATCCATGCTAATAACCAGTGCATATAAAATTCATCTCCTAACAAATGAAGAAAGCAGTCAACTATGGGTAGGCATCTATAATTTATTAAACAAATTTAATAACTAGCAAGAACATAGGCCCCCTTAGATAAAGCCATTTTATAAAATGTAATTTCCATAGATTCATGTTGAGCAGATGTCTCATTCAGATTATTAAAGTCTTTATTAGTGGAAGCTTTACCAGCCAATCTGCTGACAATTTATAAAGCTAGTAACAGAATATAATTTAATCAAAAATCATTTACTCCCGCCCACTCCTATGTTAGTTTCTTTTAATGCCATTTTACATTTACAGCAGCTGAAAAGTCCAAAAAGTGTTGTATTGCATTTTTCAATTTTTGGTACTTGGTAATTTGGATAATAGCACTCATATATTGTTCAGTACCTTACTGTCACACATATGTGAACTTCAAATAGCAAAACAATATATTACAAAACTTAGATAAAATTTATATTTGAAAAAAGGGCACATAATGTTCTATCTAAAAAGAAACCTTGTTCTGATATTCACCCAGTTTTCTGAGTATCAGTGAGTCCAGCCTCCTAGATCATATCTAAACAATTCTTTGTGTAAGACAGCGAACCTCAGTGGTGCCACTTGGCGAATATATTTTGTCACAGAGTCATATGCACGTGTATCGTCATTGGTCCAACCACCTCTACCTAAATGTATTCACTAATTACTTGTGCATTGCTTATTCTATTGATAATAGAGTAGATTTTAACCAATACTCATCTTGAAATAAAATTTGATGTTAGTCGGCCATAGGGGTACAGTGCTCCGACATGGCACATGTTTCGCGATAGCTTTCTCAAGGAGGTCCCCTATTATTAGTCTCCTTCCAGCCTGCTGACATAATGCCCCATAGTCAAAATGGCCTAAACTAGATCCTGCAGTGCCTGCTGGAGTCTATCTGTTAATGCTGTGGTACAAAGTTTTTAAAATTAAGGGGAAAAGACTATGGAGATTAGTTGATAAAATTTGCTTTATTATATTTTTATTTTGCCTATCACTAACCTACAATTCCTCCTTTAAACCCCAATCTTTAAGTTCCCAAAGCACAAAGCACAATAGTGTTCACTTACCAGAGAAATGTCCTCTTCTCTCAGAACTTCTCACTATTGCCTGGGTGGGCACCTATCCAGACACTGGAAACACTTCCTCCATTTGTGAGCACTAGATTCATCATTGGCCCTTCCTTTATGGGTTCTATCACCATTTGTGTGAGCAAAGTACTTTGACAGGTATCAACAATCTCTCTGCTTCTTTACGGTTCTGCCAATGGGATGTTCCAATTCACATCATGCAAGTTGAAATCTCCAAGCAACAGTGCCTCCCCTTTCATTCCAAGCTTATGGATATCTTCTATCAGATCCTTGTCCAATTTCTCTATTTGTGCTGGAGAAAAGCATTAACCCCAAACACCCACAGTGGGAATCAAACCCATAACTCCTGCATTCAGGGCACACAGCCCTAACCACTATGCCAAACACACATCTGAGGAACACAGCCCTAACCCCTACGCTAAACATAACCCGAGGAAATACTTCTTCATGGAAAGGGTGATTAATTCAAGGAATGGCCTCAGTGGAAGTGGTAGAGATGAAAACAGTATCTGAAATCAAGAGAGCTTGGGACAAGTACAAAGGATCTCTAAGGGAGTGATAGGGAGAAGAGATGGCATGGATGGGCAGATTGGTCTATCTGCCTACGTTTTTCTATTTTTCTATCTTTTTATGGAAGGACAAGTGAAGACACTTACCTGTAGCAAGTATTCTTCAATGACAGCAAGCCTTATATTCTCACAAGTGGGTAAATGCGACCTGCGTTATCAAGTCCGGAGCTTACTCCAAGATTAAAAGAGCTTTGTGAGTGAGACTGGCCCCGCTGTGCATGAACGAGTGCCCTCCCATCCACAGAGAGAGCGCAGGACCATCAGTGCAATACTAAAGCATATGAAAAAACAGGAGACAAACCAAGAGGAAGTGGGAGGGTTTGTGAGACTATAAGGTCTCTTGACCTCAGAGAATACCTGTTACACATATATCTTCATTTTCTGCAAGGACAAGCAGGCCTATAGGTCTCACAAGTGGGGAAATCTTAGCTACCAGGCTCACCAAAAACAACCACCGTAGGCCAACTGGGCCTTGTAACGGAGAGGACATAACACAGATCAACCTGAAACTATATAAAAACTGTGCGAGAGTGCAGCCTGGAACAGTATAAAATGGGCATAGGCATGGAGGAGTAGCCTAATGGTTAGTGCAGCAGGCTTTGATCCTGGCAACCTGGGTTCAATTTCCACTGCAGCGCCTTGCAACTTTGGACAAGTCACTTAACCCTCAATTGCCCCAGGTACAAAAAAAACTTAAGACTGTGAGACCCCTAGGGACAAAGTACCTGTATATAATGTGTACAGCACTGCATACATCTAGTAGCGCTATAGAAATGATTAAGAGGAGGAGGAGGAGGAGGAGGGTGGAGTTGGATTCTATACCCCAAACAAATTCTGCAGTACTGTCTGTCCAAACCAACTGTCGCATCAGATGGCCAGCTCAATTCAGTAATGAGATGTGAATGTGTAGACCGAAGACCACATTGTAGCCTTGCAAATTTCTTCAATGAAGGCTGACCGCAAGTGGGCTACTGAAGCAGCCATAGCCCTGAGATGTCAGCCTTGATATGACCCTCCTGATATGACAGCCAATTAAAGATTGTGCATTTCCCGATGGCGATCTCCCCATCCTGTTGGGATCAAAAGAAACAAAAAGTTCGATGGACTGTCTGTGGTGCTAAGTCTGTTCCAAGTAGAAAGCCAATGCTCACTTGCAGTCCAAGGTGTGCAAGGTGCTCTCGCCAGGATGGACACGAGGTTGGGGAAAGAATGTTGGCAAGACAATTGACTGGTTCAGATGGAATTCAGATACAAATTTAGGCAGGAACTTAGGGTGTGTGTGGAGGACTACTCTATTGTGATGAATCCTACTGTAAGGTGCATCCACTACTAAGGCCTGAAGCTCACTGACCCTATGAGCTGAAGCAACAGCCACCACGAAAATGACCTGTCATGTCAAGTACTTCACATGACAAGAGTCTAGCGGCTCAACAGGAGATTTCATCAGCTGGATGAGAATGATGTTGAGGTCCCATGAGCCAGGTGGAGGTTTGATGGGGAGCTTCGACAAAAGCAAATCTCTCATGAAGCGAACAAGAGGCTGTCCAGAGATGGGTTACCCTCTAAACGTTGATAAGCACTAATCACATTGAGGTGAACCCTTATGGAGTTGGTCTTAAGGCCTGACTCGGAAAAGTATAGAAGATATTCAAGCAGAGTTTGTGTTGTGCAGGAAATGGGATCTAAGGTCCTGCTCTCACACCAGACGGCAAACCTCCTCCATTTAAGAGTAACACCTGTTAGTGGAATATTTCCTGGAAGCCAGAAAGACCCCAGATACATCGTCTGGAAGAGACAAGGAAGCAAATTCTAGGCTCTCAACATCCAGGCCATGAGGGCCAGAGACTAAAGACTGGGATACAGAAGTGATCTCTCATTCTGTGTGATGAGAGACGGAAAACACTCCACGGTTCTTCAGAGGATAACTCCAGAAGTGGAAACCAGATCTCTTGGGGCCAGTAGGGAGTGATCAGAATCACAGTCCTGCAGTCTTGTTTGAGCTTCAGCAAAGTCTTCCCCATAAGGGGAATGGGAGGATACAGAAGACCTATCCTCCAATACAGGAGGAAGGAAAATTGATGCTAGTCTGTTTTGGGCCTGAAGCCTGGAACAGAACTGAGGGACTCTGTGAATGACTTGAGTGGAAGAGAGGTCCACTAAGGGAGTGCCCTACACTTGGAAGATCTCTTGGGACATGCCCATTTTGAAAGATCAATCGTGTGGTCGCATGACTGTACTCAGTCTGTTGGCTTTGCCCGCCAGATAAGTGGTACAAAGAATCATACCATGGTGGACAGCCCAATGACATATCCAAATGTCCTCCTGACACATAGGGCATGATCCAGTGCCCCCCTGCTTGTTGGTGTATTACATTGCAACCTGATTTTCTGTTGGAATGAATACAATTTGGTGAGACAGCCAATCTGTGAAAGCCTTTAGAGCATTCCAAATAGTCTGAAGCTCCAAGAGATTGATCTGGAGATCTGTTTCCTGGGTGGACCAAGCACCTTGAGTGTGAAGTCCATTTACATGAGCTCACCACCCCAGGTGAGACACATCCGTCATCAGCATGTTTTGA
Source organism: Microcaecilia unicolor (assembly GCF_901765095.1). Classification (NCBI taxonomy): domain Eukaryota; kingdom Metazoa; phylum Chordata; class Amphibia; order Gymnophiona; family Siphonopidae; genus Microcaecilia; species Microcaecilia unicolor. The sequence goes on along the minus strand of NC_044033.1, from coordinate 475,806,104 downwards.
GACTGAGAAATTTGGAATCAAAGTCCCAGAGTCCAATCAGATTGAATGGTCCACCACAACAGACAGCGAAGCAAGCTCTGGGGACAGTCAGATGGCATCTTCCAGATCTCCCATGGCATGGCATGACACCACTGAGAAGATAGGGTCCATTGGGCAGTTCTCATCTGAAGATGTATCACGAGCATCACATAAACCGAGGACGCCATGTGGCCCAAAAACCTCAAAATCTGCCGAACTGTGATCTGATGAGAGGTTCGAACCCGAGAAGCCAGAGCAACTAGAGAATTTGCTCTCATCCTCGGGAAGAAGGATAGAACCTTCTGCGTATTGAGCAGGTCTCCAATGAACTCCAATTGATGGACATAGTGCAGATGGGACCAGAGCACCCGAATATTCCTACTCATGGATTTCAGAGCCCCATCTTCGACATGTTCTTCACCAGCCAATTATCCAGATAAGGGAACACATGAACTCCCAGTCTGTGTAGCGATGCTGAGATTACCATTAGACATTTGGTAAAACAACTGGGAGCTGATACAAGGCTAAAAGGCAACATGCAGTACTGGAAGCGCTGTGTTCCCAGCCAAAATCACAGATACTTCTCGTGAATTGGAAGTATTGAGATGTGTGTGCAAGCATCATTCAAGTCCTGAGAGCATAGCCAATCATTTTCTTGAATCATGGGGAGAAGGGTGCCTGAACCAGGAATTTGTTCAGGGACCTTAGGTCTAGGACGGAACGCATCCCCTATGTCTTTTGTAGAAGGAAGTACCTGAAATAGAATCCCTACCCTTCCTCCCCTGTTGGAATGGGCCTGGACCTCATGGGTCTTTAGAAGTGCTGAGAGTTCCTCTGCAAGTATTTACTCATGCTGAGAGCTGAAGTGATGAACTCTCAGTGGGCACTTTGGTGGTCTTTGTTACCAATGCAGGGCATAATGAAGACAGACTATTTGAATAACCCACACATCAGAGGTTATAACAGGCTACCTTTCGTGGAAAAACTTCAGCTTCCCCCCAACCAGCAAGTCATCCAGAACAGTCACTGTTGCTTCAACTATGCTGGCAACAGTGAAAAGCTAGCCCTTTGCTTCAACTGGGGAGCTTCAGGGGCCTTAGGCACACGCTATTGACGTGAACAAGTGTGCTAGGGTTGAGCCTGCTGAGGCGGGCAAAAGGAGGTGTCGTACCTACATATCTGCTAGTAGGCACCACTCCTCAACTTGCCAAAAGACCTCCTAGAGGAGGAAGATGCAATCTTTTTTTCAAAGTCCCTCAGCCTTCCTTATCAGAGCTTTGCATTTGACTCGACATTCCTTATGTTGTTTATTACTTTCAGTCGGTTCCTTCTTCCATCTTCTTTTCTTTTAGCTCTAATAGTTTCATTCACCTCACTTTTTAACCATGCCGGCTGTCGTTTGGTGTTCCGTCCTCCTTTTTTAATACGCGGAATATATTTGGCCTGTACAGTTCATCTAGTCTGCCCAACAAAATCAACTCATAGCATAAGGTATGATGCGATATTACATATGCACGTACTCTTTAAGAGAAGAATGCATTATATATACATATAAGAAACAGCAGGAATAAAACTACATGTATGATAAAACCATGTGTAGAGAAAGAGCAGCATCACTCTGCAGCTTTCATAAGTAATTGCCAACAACTATACAGGGAACTGATGACCCCATAACTTACAAGTATAAATGCTGGCTATTACATGCATAGTGGTCCCATTTCAAAATACTATATGCATTAATTTTGATTGCAAAATTTAGGTAGATAGATTCCTTCTTCTTAATCCTTGCTTGAAACGAGAACTTTTATGAAAGTTACATGTGACTTGGTGGAGGTGCAAAACCTAAAGTCTAAAAGAAACAGTGGTGGCGGTCCAGGAAAGGAGGAAAAAAAAGCTTTTATGGAAGAATGACCCTACTCGGCCAAGTTTTGGCAGAAGCCTTCATCAGGGGTGAATACAATCTTCATTGTGAACTCAAAGAAACATAGGTCCAATAACGGTCGGATGCAGAAGCTGTCTGAAGGATTGTTCTAGCCTTTAAAAGGAGATTGTATTGACCCCTGATGAAGGCTGCTGCCGAAACTTGCTTTTGTGAACTCTTTTTTTTTTCCTCCGTTCCTGGAACCCAACTGCTGTTTCTTTTGGACCTTTGGATGCTAATGTGGAGGTTTCTTCCTTTTTCCAGAGGTGCAAAACCTGACAGAAATTATTTTGAATATATGTATATTCTCATTCTCCACTGGGAAACATACATAACTTTTTCACCTGCCCAAGCCACTTCCATGGCATTACCCCTTTGAATCTGTGTGTTCAGGGCCTCTACATAAATAAATGGCAGCTTTCTAGCCCTGCAAAGCTTCTAAAAGTCATTTTAAAATACATGTAGTATTATGTTACTTTTTCAAAAATGAAATTCTGATAATAAAAGACTAATATAAATCTATTTGTTTTGTCTTTTGTGTGTTTATCAAAATGCCTTTATAAACAGTCTACAAACTGGGTATCCACATCACTTGGTGATAGCTTTTTCAATACATGCTTGTTAAAGAAACTGTTTCAATAAGAGTATATGAGCTGTCAGGAAAAATTCATATCTGCAGGTCTTCTGCAAGCTACTAGCAAATTGCTAACATTACTATTTCTCCTTATGGGAATTCTCAAATGTTTATGCAATCATTTAAAGCTTTATTGCAAGCAAAGCAATAAAAAGGCAAAGAATCCAATTACTTCATGCATAAAGCTTACAATTCCTGCCTAATGAGAGCAAACTAAGAATTCTGTTCAGCAAGCATGCAGACATTAAAAGCACTAGTGAGTAAATTAGATGCAACTTTGGACAGGAAGAAAATGAGAAAAGTACTTTCTTGATATAATTCTATTATAAAGTTAACCTCATAAAAACCAAACATGACAATGTGCACATCTGAGGAATCCTACGTAAATTAAATGAAGTTGGGTATTAGGATAGAACCCCTATTTAAAAGATTTGCTTTGAAAATACACTTAGTTTAACCATTTTTACTAAGTCTATAAAGGCTGAACAAATGTAGCTAATGTGGCTCTCTTTGGTGAGCTAATGGTTAAGATGTAAAAACGAACACAATGCGGAATCGCAATACTTTACTCATACAGTAGAAATTGTTTTTTTTTTTAATATCTCTATTCATTTCCAATTAAGAATGAGCTAAGTACTTCTAAAAGATTATTTGTGCAGCACTAGAAAAGTGAAGATACCAACTAATAACAGGGATTCTCCATAGACAACAGGCTAAAATCAAATACACAAGTAGGGTAATGTCATTTGACAGTACTAACAAGGAACTGCATTCTCAGAAATACCAAAGAAGATTTTAGATACAAAATCAATTAGCTAAGTCAGAGATATAAATGTTAAATCAATACTGTGTGAAGGAGGTTTTATTTGTTTATGCTTTTAAGTGGACACCAGTAGACATTAAGGATCCAATATTACACATACACAAAAAAAAAAAAAAGCCGATGTCCTAAATTTATGCTCTAAGTCATGCTCCTAAATCTGTGCCCTATTTTCAGCCAAACGTTTGAGGATAAGTTTTCAGTTTAAAATTCTCTTAATTTAGGAGCTTAAAAGTTATACTTTTAGGCCTGCTATTCAGTTGCCTAGATTTACGAGCCTAATTTATGAGCCTAGTGCTGAAAATCTGTGCTAAGCTCATAAATTTTTCCTGCACCCTAAATCTGCTTCTGTTGCCACTCACTTTTAATGCTCCTAAGTTCATGAGTTTGGTGAGCTTTTGAGTATAGCGTTGTGTACTCAGTCCAAGCAAATTTTCAGAGTCCAATTTCTGGGCATAATTCTCGAAGGGCTTTGTTTACTAAGCAGTGCTAAGGGCGCCTTAGCATTTTTAGCACGCACTAAATGCTAAGTCGCCCATAGGAATATATGGGTGACACTAGTGTTTAGTGCTCGCTATAAATGCTAGCACGGCTTAGTAAACACAGGGCCTAAAGTTGGGACCAAAAATTATTTGAATATCGGGCCCCAAAATTTAGGGATTTCAGTTAGTGGAGCATCAGAAAGGACTGTTCCATGCCAAGTGGTCTAAAATTAAAAAAAGTTCCCACCATCATGTTCATGGACTGACCTTCCAGAAAAGGGGGTCTAGATTTGCAACTATTGCAGTTAGAGACCTCAAATTTTGGGAAACTTCGTTTAACACCTGACTCGCGCAACAGATACAATTTGAACAAAATTGGAGACATGATGGTGGGAAGGTTTAGACCACTTGGCATGAAATGACCCTATAGATAGAATTCAAAAACTGAGACAACATCTAAATGGTGGACTAGACATCCTTTATAGTGGAGGAGACTGGAATCAATAAAAATTATTACAGGATAAAAAATAAATTATATACGGAATATACTCACAATGCTTTTCCTACTAGATGTTACCAGAAAATAATCTGATCATTATCAGCTCCTATTGAATGAGAAAGTTCTCTGTATAATTCTAAAAGAGTACAATTTGAGAAAGATAAGGAAGGAGTGAACTTTCTGAATTTTATAGCCTGTCATTTATCATGGAGGACACTGTGCTCCAGCTTAGTTAAAACTGGAAGGGGCAAAATGTCTACTGTCTTTTCTCTTCTGTCTCCTACCAGTTATACTTCTTCAGTAAAATTGCAACTAGTGAAACAAACTCCTACCTGAAGCTTGCCAGCAGTTCTGTTGCTCACCTATGACTACTCCTTTTTCCTTCTGAATACTTCACTGAATGCTTCCTATGCAGAAAGGGAAAGTTCAGGTAGTGCCTTCTCAGCCAGAACACCTTTATTTTTTTTGTTACATTTGTACCCTGCGCTTTCGCACTCATGGCAGGCTCAATGCAGCTTACATGGGGCAATGGAGGGTTAAGTGACTTGCCCAGAGTCACAAGGAGCTGCCTGTGTCTGAAGTGGGAATCAAACTCAGTTCCTCAGTTCCCCAGATCCAAAGTCCACCACCCTAACCACTAGGCCACTCCTCCTTCTCTTAGTCAGCAGGAGATAGCCAAATATGCCAGTGGGTGTCCCCCTGAAGCTGTGGTGGAAGCCCCTGTGTCTGATTCTGATGTAGGAGCGTCAGTGTAGCTTGGGCTAGATACATCTCTTCCCCACTGGAAGAATACCCTGCAGTGTCAAGCTCTGTCTTGCTAGAAGCGGGAGAGAGGAGGAACAGCAGAAGGTGCTGAATTTCTTTCTCCCAGAGGGGAAACTGCTGGAGAGAATCGGACTGTTGGAGAAGAGGGGTTAAAGCCCGTGGAAGATACTGGAATAGCAGTAGCAATACAATCAAGTTTGGGCACATCAAATCTATGCTTCCAGATATCAGGCAATTTTCCTCAACTCCCACAATAGTGGGGACTGCAGAAGGTGAGCACTCTTTATTCTAGAATGGGTAGTGGTGACTCACTCACTCCATTGTGGTGATTTTAGATGCCATTTGGTCTTTGCTCCAAAGGTTAGATGGCACACTGGCTACATTTTTATGTACTTATTTATGACATTTAAACACATTTTCTCATACAATTTCAAGTTCAATGAAGTCATTACAAAATATAGAAACCCACACATAACAATAAGGAAAGAATTGTAAATATATAAAGAACTCAATAATAAAGCATAATGGGGCACCAGGATCAATTGACAGAAACTTGAAAAAAACAAATAAATATGTTATGACTATGTTATATTTTTTTTGGAAGGAATTCCACCATTCAGTACCATATCTAGTGAACTTTCTGCCTTTGTGGTTACGGTCAACGGTTTGGTATAGAAACGGGATGAAAACAGTGAATTAACCTCAACCAGGCTTCAAGATGTTGAAGGGGAGATAAAAACTTTGAAGGAAATTACCTTAAAAATAATACAGGAGTAACATTTGATTCACTGCAAAACAGAGCAAATTATAACAGATGTCCCAGGAGATGACATCCACAGATCTCTCTCAAAAATACTTAATTGAAGTTTTGTATTTTTCCTCAGGCTTAATTCCTCCTTTAAATAAGATTTATTTCCTATTGGTTGCATGATGTATTACGGAAACTTCTCTGAGGATTCCTGCTGGGTTAGATATAAATAATTTAACAGCAATGCTGGAAAGTACTACAGTGGAAGAAACTTCACGGGCTAGGTTACTGGCTTCATTTCTGTTTGACTACGATTTGAACAATGTTCTCTGTATTTATTTTAGAAATTCTCAAACCTTTTTTTATGGGTCAGCAAATTTGGATTTGTGCTGATGTGGCAAAAGCAACTCAGGAAAGTCTTTCTTGCAATAAGACAAGAAGTCAGGAATTCAGGAGCATTATTCTTTATGTTTTGTTCATTATTCTGGATCCAAACATTTGTTTTTCACTCCTGAACAGCTTCTTAGAGTCTAAGAATGCCCTTATATGAGTTACACCTAATTAATTTTTTTCTTTGCATTGCTACAATTCATAAGTGTGTGTGTGTGGGGTGGGAGATTCTGCTAAAGCTTTCCTTAATAATTTTCTTGTATCTATCACCCCACACACACTTCAGGTAAGTGATCTATTGAGTAATACAAACTAGCCTTATAAAATTCTCCACCCCCCCCACCCCTCCCAATATTCAAAGCTATTTAACGGGCCAGACACAGCTGCTGACTGGTTATATAGCATATCAGTGCCTAACTGCTAATATTCAGCAAAAGATAACCAGTTATCTCCACTGAATATTGCTGGTTAGCACCTAGCATATAACTGGATATATCACATGATCAATATTCAGCGCATAACCAGGTAAGTTTAGAAGTCAAATAAGGAATAGCCTAGTGGTTACTGCATTGGGCTTTGATCCTGGCAACCTGGGTTCAATTCCCACTGCAGCTCCTCATGACCTTGGGCAAGTCACTTAACCTTCCATTGCCCCAGGTACAAAAAACTTAGATTGTGAGCCCCAAGGGACAGAGAAAGTACCTATATATAATGTGTACAGCGCTGCGTACATCTAGTAGCGCTATAGAAATGATTAGTAGTAGCAGTACCACATACATACAGACATATCCCTCCTAAGAAGCCTACATTGGCTCCTATTAACGCTCACATAACTTTCAAAATATGCACAGTAGTCCACAGAATCTTCTACGGATTTGCACCAGATTACATGACGGAACTTATCGATCTACCAATAAGACAGCCACTAAAACGGAACAAGCACTGACAAACACGAGGAGAACTGAAAGCTGCCAAGCAGCCACTGAACAAGAAACACAGACAAACAGAAACTAAACACAAAAGACAGACAAGGAACAAGTCTAGGAAACAACAATAACCCTAGGCTAAACCACACACAGACTAACTAGCATCAGACAAGGAACTAGAAAAAAAACCAAGCTAGGCAGAAGTGCAACAAGCACCAACAAACCAGGGCCTTAGGCGATGCAAAGGCAAAGCAGAGAGTTTCCAAATGGCTAATAAGCCCAGCAGCAGCTAAGATTCAGCTGCAGCAATCACCAGGCAGCTATGGGTGCTGTGCAGGCTCAAACAAGACAAGCAAGTTTGGCAGGCTGGAAGATCCGGACTGGACTGGGCTGAAGTCTGGAAGGGAAACAGCACACACACAATCCAATGCAGTCACCAGGCCTGGCCACCAGGGGCAAGATGAACTGAGAGCCTGAAACCAGGGCACGACCGTGACAGACACTGCAGGACCTAGCATCCTGTTTGCTTTTTTGGCCGCCTGAGCAGAAGATTTTAGCGTATTATCTACGATGACACCCAGATCTTTTTCTTGAGCGCTGACCCCCCAAGGTGGACCCTAGCATCAAGGTAACTGTGATTCGGATTATTCTTTCCAATGTGCATCACCTTGTATTTGTCCACATTAAATTTCATCTGCCATTTGAACGCCCAGTCTTCCAATTTCCTAAGGTCTTCCTACAATATTTCACAGTCCACACACGTTTTAACAACCTTGCATAGTTTTGCATCAACTGCAAATCTGATCACCTCACTCATCATTCCAATTTCCATATCATTTATAAATATGTTAAGTATTACCAGTCCCAGTACAGATCCCTGCGGCACACCACTGTTCACTCTCCTCCATTGAGAGAAATGACCATTTAACCCTACCCTTTGTTTTCTGTCCAACAACCAATTCCTAATCCACACCAGAACCTTGCCTCCTATCCTATGACTCTTTAATTTTCTCAAGAGTCTCTCAAGAGGAGCTTTGCCAAAAGCTTTCTGAAACACTACATCAACTGGCTCACCTTTATCCACGTCTTCAAAGAAATGAAGCAAATTAGCAAGGCATGACTTCCCTTGGCTGAATCCATGCTGACCCTTTCCCATTAAACCATAATTTTATTCTTTATAATAGTATCCAGTATATTGCCTGGCACTGAAGTCAGGCTTATCGGTCTGTAATTTCCCACATTACCCCTAGAACCCTTTTAATAAATCAGAATAACATTGGACACCCTCCAGTCTTCAGGTACTACAGATGATTTTAATGACGTTACAGATCACTAACAGCAGATCAGCAATTTCATGTTCGAGTTCTTTCACTACCATAGGGTGTATTTATCACTATTTAACTTTTCCATTTGGCTGAGTATGTTTTCCAGATTCACTGAGATTATTTTCAGTTCCTCCACATCATCACTCTTGAAAGCCATATCTGGTACAGGTAGAACTGGCCGTTCTTTGGTATCCACGACTGCATTTGGGAGTGTCTGGTATAATCTGCTGCTAATCGAAACGTGTTTTTGAAGGACAATTTGGGTTACTTCTAAACTAAAGGAATACTGATTTGACCCCTGAGGCAGGCGCTTTTCTGTGCCAAAACACGGCCCATATTGGGTCCATTCTTTAAAGACTGTACCATTGGTTCCAGTTCTGGAGGCCCTTTTGTGCTTTTTTGCTGCTTTGGTTTGCATACTTTTGGACCCTCTCTTTCGCTGTGTGACAGGTAGAACTCTTACATCTTCTTCCATAAAGACTAAAGCAAAAACTTCATTCAGCCTCTCAGCTATGGCCTTGTACTCCCCAAGTGCTTCTTTTGCTGCTTCATGATCTAACAGTCCTACAGATTCCCTCAGATGCTTTCTGTTTCTGATGTACCTGAAAGTGAAATTTGTTTTTGGATAATTTGTTTCTGGATAATTCCAAAAATTAGAAAAGAAAAGAAAGTTGTTACGGTGAGTTTTTGTCTCTGTGGTAAGTTTCTCTTTGAATTCTTTTTTAGCCTTTTTATCAGTGCTTCACATCTAACTTGACACTGCTTATGTTGCTTCTTATTTTCTTCATTTGGATCCTTTTTCCATTCTTTGAAAGATGTTCTTTTGGCTCTAGTAGCCTTTTTCACTTCACCTTTTAACCAAGCTGGCTGTCATTTGCTTCTCTTTCTATCTTTGTTAATATGTGGAATACATCTGGTCTGGGTTACCTAGATGGTATTTTTAAACAACGTCCATGCCTGATTTAAAGTCCTAACCTTTGCGGCCAATCCCTTTAGCTTCTTAACTAATTTCCTTATCTTATCACAGAAATCTACTGTAGATTTCCTTAGTGACTTCATTCCAGATATCAGCTTAAATTCGATCATGTTATGATCACTGTTTCCCAGCAAACCCAACAGTTACCTCTCATGCTCTACCCCCTATTCCACCAAGGGCTAGATCTAAAATAGCTCCCCCTCGTGCCAGTTGCTCCAAGAAGCATTTATTACGTCTAGGAATTTTACCTCCCAAGTGCTCCTTAATGTAACATTTATCCAGTCAATATTGGGTTAATTTAAGTCACCCATGATTATACTGTTGCCCAATTTGCCAGTTTCTGTAAACATTTCTTCATCTGTTTGTTCCTTCTGTTCTGGTGGACAGTAGTACAGCCCTAACCGTATATTCCTTCCCTTCACAAATGGAATTTCTATCCATAAGGATTCCATGTTGCTGTTTCATGCAGAATGTCTATTTTGTTTAGCACAATTCCCTCTAACATATAGCACAAGCCCCCCTCCAATCTGATACACTCTATCATTGCAATATAATTTGTATTCTCTTTCAAAAAGGTGGAAAATAAACTATAAGTAGTAAAATAAATTTGCCGTCTTAAGCACAGAAAATGGGGGGGGGGGGGGGGGGGGAACAATACAAAATAACAGATAGCCTGTTCGAACTTTAATAATCAGGAGCAAATATGAAGGCAAACCTCAAAAGCATTTCATGAAGGATAATTGTTTTCAAGACTTCTGTATTCCAATAGTATATACAAAGCATAAACCAGGAGAACCTAAGGGATAAGGAGGTATCTACCACCTCTGGCGACTGAAAGAATACTAAATCCTCCAGATATTGATTACTCATCCAAATTGCTGTCAAACATATAGATTAGCTGATGTAAGTATTGTAGTTTAGTGTACTTACAACATGGAAGTCAAGGGATTTGAACTGCTTATTTAAGCTTTGTTCTATGCGTATGAGAAGAAGCAATTAAATACATGTCTATTACAGAAAAGCTATATGTATTGATTTGAAGCATATATATGCCTGCATTAAAAGCACATTTGCTGCCAAATTCATCTGCAAGCATTTCTTACTGGGATTCTATTACCCTTTTCCTAAACTGTCTATGTGATATACAAATCAAGTAACTATTTTCAATGTCTGGTGAAGAAAATGTTCTACACGTGCAGAAGCATCTATTATCAATTTTGAAAATGGCAGTGTTAATTCCTTCCTTTATTAATATGTTTCCATGTTACTGTACCATCAGAAAATTGAGAGTAGTCATTGGGACCATAAAAACCATAATAGAACTGAGCATGGCACCCTCAGATACATCTACGCAAGGAATGCTGATTTCTTAATAATACATCTATGGTTCTGTATTTTAAGCTGCATAAAAATCAGCAGGTTAATGAGCTAACCTGTCAATTTTAATGCTGGAATTATCAGGGCCGCTGAGAGACTGGGCCGGGCCTGTCCCCGCCGCCACTCCCCCTCCTCCCCAAAGGTTGCCGCCACTGCTCCATCCACCGTTCCCCCCTCCACCCCCCCCCCAAGGTTGCCGCCGCCGCTCCCCCTCCACCTGCCCCCCTCCGTCCGCCACCGGGCCGGGCCCCCTGCATTGAAATCTAAGTGCCTCTCACCTCCGTGTGAAAGCGCTGCAGGCAGCAGGGCAGCAGATCGCCTCCCTTCGGCCCTCCTTCCCTCCTTGTGTCCCGCCCTTGCGGAAGTTACGTCAGACACAGGGAGGGAAGGAGGCCTGAAGGGAGGCGATCTGCTGCCCTGCTGCCTGCAGGGCTTTCACACAGAGGTGAGAGGCGCTGTGATTTCAATGCAGGGGGCCCGGCCTGGTGGCAGACGGTCGACGACAGAGGGCGGGTGGGGCTGCGGTGCCAGGCCCCCCTTGGTGGCCCGGGACAGGGGAATTTTGTCCCCCCTACCCCCTCTCGGCGGCTATGGGCATTATAGTTTGGTTAGATGCAGGATGCATGTAATCAAGGATCAAAGTGAAATGAATGCAGCCCTCAGATGTATATGCTTTGCCTCCAAATAGTTACAAACATGCTATCCAACATTTACTAGTCTCAAAGGAAAGGGTCAGTTAAACCTCAGAGCACTGTATTCTTCTTGCCCCTACTACTGCATGCAAAAACCTACTGCAGGCCTCCCAATTTTCTCTTCCCAGGAGCCTCTTCAATAGCTAATAGGAAGATAAAATTCTGCTGTCTACTGGCTCTAATGACATCACCAAAACCACAATAGCACTACTGGTGGAATCTACAGGAATACTAGGTAGAGCTAGGTAGAAAACTTTACTGGAGCTAATATATAAGATTTTATCATCTTGCTTACAGAAGTGAAAGGGAGAGTGTTTCTATATTTATTGGGTGGTGGAAATTCTGAGTCACAAAGGGTCCCTATCCCTAACTTTGGGGGAAGGGGGCATTTATTGGCCTGGAGAGGAACCTGTGGTTTTTGCTTTGTGTGAAGGATGATGACATAGGGATTAAGAATTTGTGCTTTGGGTGCATGGAGTCCCAGAACACTATTTTACCCTTTAAATAACTAAGAACATAAGAAATGCCATGCTGAGTCACATTAAGATCCATTGAGTGTAGTATCCTGTCTCCATCAGTGGCTAGTCAGGGACATGAGTACCCAGACCATCTTATAAACACAAACACTTTTTTCTTATTTCATTTCCGCAGATGAACAATGGGTCTTCCATGCTGAAACTACTGGAGGTAAAATGTCGAAGGACCGACTGACGATCCTCCTTTGCTGCAATATGGATGGGAGTGAGAAGTTGGAACCCCTCGTCATTGGAAAGAGCAAACAGCCCTGTTGCTTCAAGAAAATTAAGCGACTTCCTGTCGCAAATTCATGGATGACTGGAGAAATTTGGAAGCAGTGGCTAAAGAAGTTAGACACTAGAATGCGGGCCCAAAAGCATCAGATTTTGTTGCTTTGTGATAACTGTGCTGCACAAAGGGATGATGTCAGGCTAACATCAAGGCGATCTTCCTGCCACCAAACACTACCTCTCTGATCCAACCTATGGATCAGAGCATAATAGCCAATTTCAAACAACATTATCGGGCTCTTGTGCTACGTCGTCTGATGAGTGTTATGGATGACCAGACTGGCAAGGATGAACGTGCTGTTGGACTGGCTCGTAATCCATCACTGTTGGATTCCCTACATATTTATTTATTGCACTTGTATCCCACATTTTCCCCCCTATTTGCAGGCTCAATATGGCTTACAAAGACCTGTAATGGCATCGTCGTACCAGGTTAAATAATACAATTGGTGTTAAAAAGAAGTTGATGTAGACAAGAGGATTTGTTCAAGCAGTTGTAGAAAGATACATTCTGAATAAAGTTGGATTGGTGTTGTGTTATAGTTAAGGGTTCTCGTGGTAGGCTTTGTTAAAGAGGTAAGTCTTCAGGGATTTGCGAAAGTTGGTTAATTCGTTGATCGTTCTCAGGTGAGTTGGCAGTGAGGCACATTATTAAAACCCTTATCCACACCACCTTATGCATAGATTACTGCAATTTCCTTCTCACAGGTCTCCCACTAAACCATCTCTCTCCCTTTCAATCTGTTCAATATTCTGCTTTAAGACATATTCCATCCCAGTGTTGCTATGCTCACATTATCCGTCTCCTCAAGTCACTTCATTGGCTCCCTATCCCTTTCTGCATACAGTTCAAATTCCTCTTATTGACTTGCAAGAGTATTCACTCTGCAGCTCCTCAGTACCTCTCCACTCTTATTTCTCCCTATACTCCTCCTCGGGAACTCTGTTCATCAGGTAAATCTCTCTTATCTGTACCCTTCTCCTCCACAACCAACTCTAGACTCTGTTCCTTTTATCTTGCCGCACCATATGTCTGGAATAGAATTCCCGAGTCAGTACTTCAAGCTCTGTCTACTACTACTACTACTACTAATAATAATAATAATCATTTCTATAGCACTACTAGATAGACACACATTATATGCAGGTACATTCTGTCTCCAGTTGGATTATGTTCTGACAAAAAGGCTGTGTTAGCGGCACATTATGAAGTGAAATGAACAAAAAGAACCATATAATAATAATATCACATGGTATAAATATTAAAAACAGATGTCATGCAAATACTACCTGTTTCTTTAAATGCACCTTAGGAAATGTCAGAGATCAAAAGCAGCTAAAGTCATAACAAAGGAATAAAAATTTTCTTTGTAAATAGTACACTGTAGCATTAAGAAGAACTAAAACAAATGTGTTAGAAAGCCTACCATACATGTAAGACAGTGCCAGTTTGGATAGTACAGACTGTCATAATGTTGCTGTGCCTTGCCAGGTTCCATTTGCCTATTTTCAGCTACCTGCTATTAAAGTAAGCTTTTTCATTTATTCATTTGATGTGTGTGGATTTGAGCCTTGATTGGCATTGTCATATTACCTGTGGTGACCTTTCCCATATGATTTTTTTGTGTTTTCATATTCATCCATTTTGGGGCTTGAAACAGAAGTAAATCAGGCGCATTTTACAAATTACATAAAATACTGGTTTCCACATAATTATTTTCAGATCTGCTGCTTTAGAAATGACATGGGATAAATGTAATGTTAAATTATTTATGTATGTATATCATTTATAACCCACCTATTAACTAGGTGAGGAACAAAAAAACACAATAAAATATAGAAAATATAACATATTACAAATCATATCAAATCAAAACTAAAAACAAAAATTAAAACAACCCTTTTACAGATTTTAATATAACAGCATCATAGAACCAGTCAAGCCTTCTTTCTCTATAAAAGCTTGAACAAAGAAAAGGGTTTTTCTCTTAAATTCATTAACAGATGTTAACATCCAAATACTTCCAGAGAGTTCATTCTTTAGGTCTAGACCAGCCAAGGAGAAAACAGTATGACAAGTATCAACATATAGAGCTGTCACTTAAAAAAAAGGCTGCACCAATAGTAGAGTTCCTGTCAATCTCAGGGAGCGAGCTGGTTTCCGATCAGATACCGCATACAGGTCAAGCTTCTCCTACTAACCTACATATGCACTCGGTCTGCAGCCCCTCCTTACCTCTCTACCCTCATCTCCCCTTACGTTCCTACCCGTAACCTCCGCTCTCAAGACAAATCCCTCCTCTCAGTACCCTTCTCCACCACCGCCAACTCCAGGTTCCGCACTTTCTGCCTCGCCTCAACTCATACTTGGAATAAACTCTCTGAGCCCATACGCCAAGCCCCCTCCCTGCCCATCTTCAAATCCTTGCTCAAAGCCCACCTCTTCAATGTCGCCTTCGGCACCTAACCACTTTACCTCTATTCAGGAAATCTTGACTGCACCAACTTGACATTTCGTCCTTTAGACTGTAAGCTCCTTCGAGCAGGGACTGTCATCCTTTTTTAAACTGTACAGCGCTGCGTAACCCTTGTAGCGCTCTAGAAATGTTAAGTAGTAGTAGTTTATAGAGATTCAAATATTCAGGAACAACACTGGTCAAATGATCTATGCCAATTAGAAAGATATCTCCTTTTTAATTGTTACTTTTTGGTGGAATACTGTTTTATTGGTCCATAGTTTTGAGCTTAAATCATATGATTTCACTCATATATGACAAGAGTATGGTCTCAAATCAAAGACTTCTTATCCTAAATCTTGAAACTCCATGAGACTTATTATTATTATTCCGTATAACAGCCTACTCTAAGTATATCAATACCACTTTTATTATTTATTCTCTAAATACTGAATGATTTGTTCCATTTGATCATTACTGTTAGTATGTTTTTATGTAAACTTGTTCCATTGTTTTTATATTTGCAAATTCTATAAAAAAATGTTGTCATCTTAAAACTTAGGAGAAAAGAAAAAGTATAGAATTCATCAATAAAGAAATAAAATTTAACAACAAATTTCCATCATCTGTACTATTAGTATACTGTATATTCCGATTGTTTCTGTTACAAATTAATAAAATTCTGGTTTTGTGCTTCTTGATAGAACTTCATAACATTTACTGATGGGTAAGACAGACTTCTGCCTTTTTTTACAAAAAGATTATCTTCCGGTTTTTTAAGATTAATGTTTAAGATTAACGTTTTCAGCCCCCATGCTGAGAAGGTCTATTCTTTAGCCATACACATTAATAATTTTTTTTAAATTTTACCATACAATTGGTAACTTCCTGGTTTAAGACATTTGCACAACATAATGTCTAAAATGAAAGATGGCTTGTAGTACTGAAGTAATTATTCATTTCACCAGCTCAGATGAAAATGTTCTTAATTCTTACAAGCTGAAAATGTGTATCATCCTCAGTCACTGATGCTTAACATTATAGATTGCTTATTAATTTAAAACAGTAATTATAAATATTTCATTAAAATATCAAGACTATTGGATCTTCCAGCAGCTTGCAAGATTTTAACAAGGTTTTTTCACTGTCCATGATGTTTTAGGGGGGAGGGAAGCAGCTCCTGGTTGCTGTTATAATTTGTTACACTCTTAGCAATATTTTAATAGCCACTGCGAATGCATCTCTAGATTTTATTAATAACAAATTACCCTTTTCAATCAGGTTCTCTTTTCTGCATTAGAAGAGAAGACAGCATATTTATGAAGTTCCAACCTGACTTCTTTCATATTCATTCCAATCTTACTCAAACCAATTATAGTTATACTAAAAAACATAAATAGTTGATTAATTCTAAAGTAGAAACTAACTTTTAAAAATCTTAATGTAATCTGGAAAGAGCTCAAAACAATTGTGATTTGCTTGTGACATATGACTCAATCAAGCTGTCTGCTTAATTTCTCAAGAATGTGAATTTTATACTCAACAGAACAAAAATAAACATTATAATAAAAAAGTATTTCACATAAATACAGACAAATCCAATTCTTGGTTCAGACCCTTCGGAACTAAGGTCTGCCACCAAAAGATAAAAAGCTGCTCAGGAAGTTTAACACTACTTGTTAAGGCAGCTGCAGTCTGTTTGCTGCTGACTAAGGAGGAATTACTCTGTGTGAGTGTAGGTTCTGCTGCTAGCTGTGAGCTTTTGCCGTTTTTTTTTTTTTTTTTTAGCCTATGGTCTGGTTATTGTTTTTATTGAATTCCTATTTCTTTTGCTGATTTTACGCTGTGCATTTTTGGTTGCTGCTCTCACTTGGATTTAACTGTTAACTATTAGGTGTATGTGCTTTAGGACTCTAATCAGTATGTAAATTTCTTTTTAATGGTCAGTTATATTTTATGTTAGTTTTAAATGTCCCTTGTTTTTATTTTAATATAGGAAGACCTTTTGGTTTCTTT
The DNA here is from genome assembly GCF_901765095.1 of Microcaecilia unicolor. Classification (NCBI taxonomy): domain Eukaryota; kingdom Metazoa; phylum Chordata; class Amphibia; order Gymnophiona; family Siphonopidae; genus Microcaecilia; species Microcaecilia unicolor. The sequence continues at coordinate 475,789,253 of NC_044033.1, read as the reverse complement.
TTAAAGGATATGTATGTTAAAATCAAGCTTTGTGGGCTGTTGTTTTAAAATAGATAATTATAGACTCCCCGAAGAACCTACTACTTATACAAGAGGGATAGTTGACCTGAGATCATTTTGGGAACAAATTTATGGGTGTGACTGGCAAGCAAAAGCAGACTCCTTTGATTACCTCATGCGTTGGGATGACAGGTGTCAATGCATCTTAGACGACCTTGCCCCTTTGCAACCTAAATCCTCCATCCACCGCAAATCTAAAGCTTGGTTTACTCACAACCTTAAAGTGCTAAAACAACAAACTAGAAGGCTGGAAAGAGCTTGGATTAAGTCTAAAAGCAACCACGCCTTGTCAGCTTGGAAGCTCTCCCATCGCAAATACAAATATGCAGTCAAGCAAGCCAAAAGAGCTTTCTTCCAGAAAAGAATTCAAACAGTTATGAAGGATGTGCGGAAGCTCTGAATTCTCTACTTGACACCACCCCGGTTACTTCACCACGTGATGGCATGCCATCAGCGATTCAGTTGGCCAACTATTTTAGGGAAAAAAATCCTTCTACTTCGCAACTCGCTCCCCCTGAGCTCCACTAGTATAGATGACTTCCTTATTGGCATTGCGCCCCCACTTGGCCCATGCCCTGCTGACCACTATTGGTCCTCCTTTGAGCCGGTCACCACTGAGAAGGTCTCTATGGCCATTCACAAATTTTCAAGAACGAACTGCAAGCTGGATAGCTGCCCCCTAATTACCTGCTACAATCGGCGCCGGAGTGTTCTATTGCTGACTTTACATCCTATCTGAACTTCATGCTCCAACACGGGCGCTTCCCCATTAATCACGGTCACATTCTCCTGACACCAATCCCAAAGCACCCGAAGTATGAGCCCAGCATTATTTCTAACTACTGCCCTGTTGCTACAATCCCGTTGCTAGTCAAGACTATGGAAAGCATGGTCAATTCTCAGCTCGCTGATTATTTGGATAAATTTTCAATTCTCCATGCCTCCCAATCTGGATTCTGGTCTCACCACAGTACCGAGACAGTACTAGTTACTCTCCTGTCCAACTTTAGGAAGAAATTGTCTATTGGGAAAAACATCTTACTTCTTCAATTTGATATGTCCAGCGCGTTCGACATGGTTGACCACAATCTCCTCCTTACGTTACTAGCTGAATATGGAGTTGGAGGCACTGTCTTGGAATGGTTTAGAGAATTTCTATCTTGCCGGTCCTATCGGGTCAAGGACCATTCCTCTATTTCGCCATCTTGGAGATCCCACTGTGGAGTTCCTCAAGGCTGCCCCCTATCACCAACCCTATTTAACATTATGCTGACTCCACTTGCAACGGCCCTATTCAACCATGGCCTGAATCCTTACATCTATGCTGATGATGTAACTATCTACATCCCCTTTAGATCTTCCTTAACCAAAATCTCAGCTGAGATACAGAACAGTTTCGCCATCATGGTCAATTGGGCAAACGCATTTAAGTTTAAGCTTAATAAGGAAAAAACACATTGCTTCATCCTCTCCTCCCAGTTCAATAGGTCTATTCCAGGCACAGTTGCTGCGCTGGACTTCTCCATCCCTATCGCAGCTAGTTTGAAGCTACTTGGGGTCATTCTGGATTCCCACTTGACTCTTGACCTTCAAGTTTTGTCTATTACGAAGCGAATGTTCCTCTCCATTCGACCTATTCAGGACTCTAATCCATTCGCTCATATTGAGCAATTTCGACTACTGCAATGGGATTTGAACCGGCTGCAAAGAACACACCCTTAAGAAACTCCAGACAGCGCAGAACATGGCAGCGAGATTACTATTTGGTAAATCTAGGTTTGAGGCAGTGAAACAACTTAGAAGCTCCACTGGCTCCCGATTAAAGAACATATCAAATTCAAAGTCTGTGCTCCTACTCACAAGATCGTATACGGGGACGCTCCAGCTTATATGTTCAGCCTGACTGACCTCCCTCCCAGAAATTCCAAGAAGCCATCCCGCACCTATCTCAATCTCCACTATCCTAACTGCAGGAACCTAAGATACAAACTACTCTTCGCCTCCTATTTTTTGCTGTGTGTCCCCGTTACTGGAATGTTCTGCCATCAACATTAAAAGAGACTGCCAATCACAATCTCTTCAAGAAATCCCTAAAGACTTATCTATGTGATAGATCTTACTCCTCTGCTGCTTGACTTCTTGCCATCCCTCATTCGTTTCTCCTGTTGTTTCCCTCCCTCCCCTTCATGTACCTTATTCTCTGTTTTAAACTAGAATTACTATGATGTTCTTTTCCTAAAATGTTGTATGCCACATAGAGCCTGCCATAGTGGGAATTTGTGGGATATAAATGTTCACAATAAATAAATAAATAAATAGTGTTGATAAACATATTAGATATTATGTGTTCTTGTTCCGATTGCTTTAATATAATGTGGTATTTACTTACTTTTAATGTATTTCATATATTAACTGCTTCTTGTTAATATAATTTAGTTATTAATATCATTTTTATGTTATTTTCATATGAGTACTTATTTTATGTATGGTATGTTATTTATTTGATTTTAATAAATTCATGTTTTGTGTGTTTCATTATATAGCTGTAGCCCCTGACGCAGCCTCTAGAGAGGCGAAACGTGGCCATGTCGGGTTTTGTTTTAAAGTGGCAAGAATAAGCATTTTAAACTAATCAAGACGTGCTCTGCTTTTGTGAACTGTATTGCACTACCTGCAGATTTCAGTTTTCCTCTTCTGGACTTCCTTATCCCTTCAGATTTACAAGTACATTCCATCAAAACTAGAGATTGTAGTTTTAGCGTTATTGTTCCTACCTTTTGGAACAGACTCCCTCTCTATATTCATCCGGAAACCTCCTATCAAAGATTTAGAAAAGCATTGAAGATACCATCCTTTTTATTATTTTATTTTTACGTTTCAATATTACATTCATATAACCATAAAAGCATAAGAAATATCAGCAATAAAGTCAAAATAAGTTACAACCTTAAACATAAGGTAGGAAATACCACTTAAACTTAGTCCACAATACTTTAGACCAAGACACAAGGAAAAAAAGAAAAAACAAACACTTCTAAATCAGTTTAGAGCAGGAAAGAGCGAGATAGACCCACAGCCAGTTTAACAGCATATAACTAACAAGTTGGGGCATTCAGAGAAACATCTCTTTCACCTTCTTTAGAAATTATAAATTCCTGCATTTTCTTAGGGTCAAAGAACACATAATTAGTTAAGTTTAGAGACACCAAACATCTACAAGTAAATTTCAATATAAAAGATACACCTAAAGTGAGGACTGTTGGTTTTAAAGTCAAGAATTCTCTTCTTCTTTTCTGCGTATCTCTCGCTAAGTCCGGAAAAACCTGAACCTCGGAACCCCCAAAAAGTGCATTCAAGTGGCAAAAGTACAAATGAAGTATATTATTTCTGTCTGGCTCTAAAGCATGTTATTAAAAGCATTGTTCATTCAGTTATAACTTCCAAACAGCTCTCCAGAAATTCAGTCAGATTTAATCCAGGTTGAGGATTCACGGGTGAAGTTTTCGAGATACCCGTGATATATTAGGCTCTGACTATGGGTGGAAAACCCTCAGCCAGAATTCCCAATACTTCACTGAAATATCTTTTCAACATCTCTAAAGCAGGTATTAATGGCGATTTAGGAAAATTTAAAAATCTCAAATTACTCCTTCTTCCATGATAGTCTAAATATTCCAGCTTTCTAGCTTGAATATCTCTCTCCCTGATGACTGTCGATGTAAAGTTCTGTATTTGTTTGAGCTCAGCTTTTAGTAAGTCAGTCTTATTTCCTTGAGAGTCCACTTTCCCAGACATGACTTGAAATGTTTGTTTTAAATCTAAAACCTCTCCCCTAATAGAGTTGGTTACCTGAAGAAGTGAGGAGTTCAAACCCTGAATTGCATCCCACAAGGACTCCATAGTCACCAAAGCTGGTTTCTTTAAACCCCCACTTCCAGTGGAAGAAGTTCCCAGGTTGAAGGGTAAACAAGGCTGAGTAGCCTGCATTCCCTCTGATGTAAAAATTCCTGGGGTCGAGGCAGCAACAGGCCCTCCTCATGCTGGCTGAGAGAACGACTCCTCTTTGGGTGTCTCGCTGCACCGCTCTGCAGCCGGCACCAAACTGTTTCCGGTTCATGGGGGAGCTGCGTTGGAGAGAGGGCTGTGAAACTCCTTCAATGCTGCGATCCGCCAAAGACACCGCTGATCCAACTTAAGCAGGTGCTGGCTCCTCCAATGCTTGAACTCGAAATCCCTCCAAGGTAGTCTGTCGTTAGGTAGGAATTTCTCCCAAGCTAGAGGAGGAAATAGCCTTGGTTTTTCCTTTTCGTTTCCCCATGTCCAGCACAGGGGAAAGCTCCGAAATGTCAAAAAAATCTCGGAGTCTCGACAGCTCAAAAACGCCTGACTGCTCTAGATGTCATCTTGCTATAGCTTACCCACCTGATTAATTATTGAATGGTTTAAGCTTACTTTGCCTGTCTGGACACCAAATCCTGTGCCCTCACACTGTGACTACGTCTAGTAGCGCTATAGAAATGATAAGTAGTAGTAGTAGTAGTCTCAATCTATCCTTTTTCATATTCCTTACTCTCCTTTTGTGTATTAGTATGATTTGTTTTTATTGTACTATTGGAACCTAGACTTCCCTTCGTGTCTTTTATAATTTCCCTTCCCATTAGGCTTCTATTATTGTAAACCACTTAGATAACATTTTTATAGGTAGTATATCAAACTAACCCATAACTCTTTTGGAGACACTGCTCCCAAAAGTACTGGAAAGAAGAAGAAATGAGTCAGGATACTGATTTGCATGGCTCTTTCTATACAGGAATAGCATGCTCTAAATTCAGGTCCATTGGCCCCTTTTCTGCCAGGTTCTCTATAGACAGAAACACTGTAAATGAAACAGGAGAAATGTTGATTTCCTGTGACTGCATCATATGCAAATGAAGTTCAGGTACTATCTTATGGTGCCTGTACAGAACACAACTTTCAGATAATCAAGCTTTTTCCTTGATAAAAGATTGTGACCTGGAAACTGTGATTTTCTTTTTTTCTTTTTGTAACAGAATGAGTTTCCAATTATCTTCGGATAAAGCATGCTCTATTGTATAATATGATTTGAAATTCTGGCCTTTTCTAGGTACACAACAGATCTAAACATCTAAAATTGTGCTCTCCACTTGCATTTTCAGAAGCCCCTTAAAAAAATAAAGCCGGAATTGAACCTACAAATAACATTTATTATTAATTGGAACACATTTAAAATTTATGTACCCTGAATGAAAAAAGCATTTGGAAAAAAACCAAACAAACCACACACTGCAATTATCAAATCAATATAAGAAAAATTACATATCTAGCAAATAAGCAGATTTCAAGACTTCTATGAAGAATAATATGAACTCTTCAGAAGAAAGGACAAAGAGGGGTTATAACAGAATAGTGTTTTCTAACCCTGTCTTGGAGGCACAGCTGACCAGCTTGGTTTTCAGAATATTCATAATCAATATGCATCACAAAATAGCATACACTGGGTTTTGCATACATGTTCAAGTTTTTAGGATTGTCCCAAACATATATGCCCCCAGGAAAGGGCTGGCAAATACTGGGACAGAGGTCTATAAAATCATGATGAGTAGGGTGGAACAGGTGAATTGGCAATAGTCATTTCCCCTTTCAAACAGTACTAGTGGGACAGTCCATGAAAGTAAAAGGAAACAGATATTAGAACAAATGAGAGAAAGTATTTTTTTCACTCAAATCACAATTAAAATGTGAAACTTTTTGTCGAGGATGTGGTCAAGGCAGCTATCATAGCCAGGTTTAAAAGGTCTTTAGACATGTTCTTAGAAGAAAAGTTTGTAAACCATTATTAGCCAGGGAAACATAACAAAACAGTGATCTGACCAAATAAGTGGAGAAATTGTGTTGTCAACTGTTCCATAATTTCTAATTTAGATGCAATTACACTGTCTAAAACAGTGGTTCCAAAACCTGGTCCTGGAGACACCCCAGCTAGTCAGGTTTTCAAGATTTTCACAATGAATACTCATGAGAGAGATTTGTATGCACTGCCTCCACTGCATGCATATCTCTCTAATGAATATTCACTGTGAATATCCTGAAAACCTGACTGGTTGGGGTGCCTCCAGGACCAGGTTTGGAAACCACTGGTCTAAAACATGACCTGCTATATGAGTTGATGATTTGGGGGCTCCAGTTTAGTCCTAAAGAAAGCATAAAATCATGGAAAAGTTTGGCTACTGGGTCATGAGGTATTTCATCTAGGCACAACATTTGTGCACACTTCAAACAAATGTTGAGTAATTTGCTCCATCACAATCTCTATAAAAGTTTTGGAAGTATCAGGAGTTTGATAAACCAGTAAAATACCAATGGGTGAAAGTCTGCTGAAAAGCTGATTGCAAAATTACAATTAAAAACTTATATTCCACCAAAATAGATCAGTGCAGCTTACAATATAAAACAAATTAGATAATTTCTAGTAAAATGTAAAACAGATTAAAACAATTATAATTACATTACATTATACTAGACTTAGATCCCGCTAATATCATGAATAGTTCCAAGTGGGTTACATATTAAACAAGAGTGAACCACATGTTTAGATGTTACATATAATTCAGTTAAGATGAGAAAACGTCAGATAAAGACCAGTTTCTATACATTGAAATACTTCCGAAATTAAAAAGAAGTCTTAAGTGACTTACTAAAATATAGATAATTTCCTATCAACCTCAGTTCTAATGGGTTCCAAAATGATACTGCCTTATAAGAAATTAATAACTATCTTCCAGAAAAATAACATTTTTGAAAAAGGGATACTTTCAATAATTTCCTAAATTTTAAATAACAGTTCTTAAATTGCACACTCAAGGGAAGTGAATTCCAACAATATGAAGCCTGATACACAAAAGTAGCAGAATGATAGCTCTTAAACCTACCTTGTTTCATTGAGGGATCTTAGAAAGTGAGATTATCCTTGCAACAAATATTTTTCAGTTAACAAAAAAAACTACCAATGGGACTAAATACATTGGAGCCTAGCCTTCAAATATTCAAAAGACTAATACAAATATTTTAAACTGAAAGCGTGCTTGTACTGGCAGTCAGTGCAAATCAATCAGCAATAGTGTATTCCTATCAAATCTACATTTTCCAAAAATCAATTTGGCTGCTGTACTTTTTAGCAACTGCAACCATTTCATTGTGATTTTTGTACAACCTAAGTAAAACAAGTCGCAGTAATCTAGGTGACAGTTTAATAGCCTGAACAATTAATTGAAAATATATTGTAAAATATTTCCAAACCCTTCGGAGCAGACATATTTTGATATAAACTTTCTTTGTAAGCTGATTAATTTGTAAAGTCATCATCAAATTAGAATCAGTTATAATTCCCAATACCCTGAGAGAAGATTCCAATATAAATTCCTTGGATTGAACCATAAACCTGCGAGAGTCCAATTGTATAGATGGGGACCCTGGCATACTTTGGTCTTATGGGTATTAAATTTAAGATGGTATTGAATAGCGCAACTCTGCATTTTTTTAAAAGTATACGTGAATAATCTGGACACTATCATCAAAAGAAATTAAAGAAGGAATCAATATTGTTATGTCATCTGCATATGAATACACACTCAATTCAGAATAATCACAGAAGTGACCTAGTGTGGACATCAAAACATTAAAGAAAGAGAGTCAAGTCCGTCTCCAGAGTAAAATTCATACACAGTGATGGACAGACAGCATTCTGTAAAGGAACATACATCACCACCCTTGGTGGTCTTGCGAGAATAATAAAGAATCTTATTAACTGGAGGACAATAAGAATGGAGTCTTGATCATTCACAAGCAGACAACCATATTTCAGCAAAAAAAAAATGCCAAACCAAAGTCAGAATCTCCTACTAGATCTCGAAGTAGATCTAACTTATTACGAACTGATCTAACATTGAAACCCAGTTCATACTTTCCTAACTGATAAGCTGATAACACATTTATATGTCCTAAATGCATAACTGTTATAACTTTTTTGCACTGAAGCACAATTTCAATACTTTTAACATTCCTTTCCTTTCTCAAGTTACCTTTCATTTTCCCTCCTTTTCCAGTGTGTCTACTCATTTATTGAACTTTCTCAGCTGCAAACAGGCCTATTATTCCTTCACGTCCGTCTTTAACTTAACATATTTAAACCACCAGTTCCAACATAAAGCTGTAATATAAATACCCAGAAGTAGGAGCATCTACAATCCAGCACAAATCACCAAGAGAGAAGATCAGCAAAGAATATTACAGGATAACCTGCAAAGAGTAACACATACAATCCTAACAACAATGGGGGGGGGGGGGGGAGGGGGGGGACTAGACAGAGGGGGAGATGCATCAAGCAAACGTAAAAAAATCAGAAACGTTAAAACCCTTACTGAATCTCAAATAACAAAGCATGCTCCAAAAACACAGCCCCAAAAAGTTTGGTGCGGTATTGCAAACCCTGATTCCTGAAAGTTTCGCTAATGTGCCGTAGCGGCGTACGGAACGCATGCGCACTGGTCCATTCAGAAAGCGTGTGGCCCCCACCCCCACGCGAATGGACACCCTCTCTGCCCCGGAATAGGATGACCACTTATTAAACAGGCATTGAAGCGTTTCCCAGCCCTTGTCCATCCTCCCGATGTTCCTCCTTCTCCTTGCACGGGGGAAAAGACGCTTCTCGTTTATCGTGAAAAGCTGAGCAAGCCAGAGGACATCAAGGTATGAAAAGTTGGGCTTTCTCCCTCTGGCAGCCATGACTTCTCCAATGACACACGCGCGTACCAACGCTTATATACTGCGTCTGTCTGCAGTGCACGCGCTGCATTAACGTGGTTATGACACGTTATCTATAAGCTTTATTAAAAGCTAAACAGGCTACGATACAGCTACAATGTGTTTTTGTCCACTCACAGCGCGTCTCACGTATCTGCTTCGCTGCAATTGGTTCTTTTTTGAGTTTGACATTACAGTTTTTAGCCAGAGAGCCCTAACGACAGGTACAGACCTGTCATTAGATTTCTCGAAGTTTTCCTTCGTTAAACCAATCGGAAAAGGTTAGTACATGTCATTTGAAAAGGGTTTCTACACTAATTGCTCATCTGCATTCCATTTTCGTTAGCTGCTACGGTCCTCGAAAAATGGGCTTTAGTACATGAAACGGTTGGCGATTTCTTCGAAAAAGGGTCGTTAAAGGGTTGTTAAAGTTTTGTGCATCTGGGCCAGAGTGGCAGAGTCAACCCTGGCCATCTTTCTAGGCAGACTGGATGGATGATGCTGGTCTTTATCTACATCTATGTCATTATTTGTCCCATTTCTTCAAATGGGCTAAGCTAGCACTTGATATCATTAAGGGAAAGAGTTCATGAAACAACCTTAGTGGGCAAAACGTGATCATGTCAGATGTTAAGTCCCCGGTCTGACACTATAAATGTACTCATCTTAAAGAAATGTAAGTATCTACTCAGTTGAAAATTGGACACATATATTAAAAAGGGTTTTGAGAAAACAAAGAAAAAAATAACTTTTAAGAAAAAGTGAGAAACCTTATCATCTGTGAATCGATGAGGTGGAGGATGTGTAATTCTTGCAGCACTGAGTTTGGTTTGCTGGCAATTGTCACCGCTGAGGTTCTCAGATATAATATTGTGATAAAAGAAAATTTCTTTTGATTCAAATATTGTCATAGATTGTGATTGAATAGTCCCTAAGAAAAACTGTTTGCCTTAAATATACTGGTCTTTATCTACAGTAATGTATTATATTACCATGTTATGTTTAAAAGTGCATTAATATCATGGAATAAGATACAAGCTATTAATGTGCTGGCAATTCCCACACTCTCATACAGCTTTGAAATTGTAGATTGGCCTTTTAAAGATCTTGAAAACTGGATGTGTGAACAAGAAAACTCCATGCCCATGACGTTTATAAGAAGCAGTGTATGCCGAGACTGTACATTCCTTAAGCTAAAGAACGGACTTCAAAGAGATAAATTATACATAAAGAGATATTATCATAGGCCTCTAAACCTACCTAACAATTTCAACAGATCTAAATAGGCAAAAAGCACTGAAGTATGAATGTAAACATCCAGAATCCATCTTCATCTTTAAATCTGTTATGTTATACATCTCTTCTATTCCACAAACACCCATAGAGTTCTATGCAGACTACACTTAACAAGAGACTGGATGTCTGCCCAAGCATTCCCACAAGTAGAAGGAATGAGTGAACATTCAACAGTACATGCAAGGGAAAGAAACAGCTGAATTTGGAAAACGAGGGAAAAACTCTTTAAAAGAATAAGATTAGCAAACAATGAAAAACAAGTGGCAAATGGACAAGTACAGTGGGAATTAGAAAGTGTTAGTCCAGGAACCACACATCAATTAAACCCAAACACATGAATAGTTACAGAGATGTGAACTGAAACCTAACGATGAGGTATTTATTGATAGTTACACCCAGGATAGTGCATTATGGACAAAGTGGCTCAAAATGAGCACAGAAAAAACTGTGTGTGGGGGGGGGGGGGGGGGGGGGACATATGTAGATTCTGTAAGACCTAGAAACAGTTACTTATCTCGTAGCCAGCTATGAAGTTTTGATGGCATAACATTTAAATACAGGAAGACACAATAAGGCATTTTGTACCAGAAAAGCACTGGGATCACAACTCTAAGAGGATCATTCCAACCAATAAAAAGCTTGATACAAAAAAAACTGGATATTGATGAAAAAGGAAAAAAAAAATCAGATTGGCTTTGATTATAGCATTGTCAGTTCCAAAACACTATGAATCGAACAAAGAGAGAGAGAGAGAGAGAGAGAGAAGATTCTTAAGTATCAAGAAATGAAGTCAGACTAGAAAATATGGCAGAAAATACTGAAATATTTTCCATTTTATTGTGAGCCACAGGATTTATTAAAAAGAATTTTTAAACATACCCGGATTGGTTGTTTATACATGTTATATCTTATGAATTCAAGAAGGAAACCCCTCTTTGGCACGATGCAGGTTTTATGGTGAGCATTAGCAGCTAAGGACAGACCGAGATCATACTCCACATGCCCTGACTCAGGAGGGAGACTCATTACTGTCGTGCTATGTGCAAAACAAAACCTTTGGAGATAATGCCCCTTAATATACTACTGAGTTAACCACTACTCTGAGTTCCACTGCTTAACCAGTTCATCAAATTATTAGCTGTCTTCCTTACTCCCATATGAGGTAAACCCTTTACCAGTCTTTCCTAGGGAGCCATCTTAAAGAACTATTAGAAATCCAGATAAGAAGCATCCACAACACTACCCTGACCCTTTACTTTGGTCAGCTCTTCAAAGAATGCAATACCATGTGTGAAAAACTTGTATTATCTTTTTATTTTTGTTTCTAGCATCTGTGCACTACTTAATTTACAACAATAGATCTGCATTTACCTGTCCTCCTTCTTCCCACTTTTGTGAATGATCACTTCCATGCAGTCCCTCAGAATCTTCATTTTCAATGATAAATTAAACAAAGCTCTCAATATTGTGGGATGTATCACACCAAGTTCTATTGCTTTTCTATAGGATTTCCAAATTGTTTCATAATCATTTATGGCCATATTTATTGACCTTGACAGAGTACGAGGGCATGTCACTGAAACTTCAGCCACAAAGTACAACAGGTATCAGCTTTCTGTATGTGACAGTTTTAAAATGAGAAAGGGTAAAACCTTGCTTAATTTAGGGTCTATTTTACAAAGGCGCATTAGGCTCTGCGCGTGTACAAGGCATGCCAAAATGAGACTACCGCCAGGCTACTGCGCCCCCTGGAGGTAATTTCAGATTTGTCATGCATCCATGATTTATTTGTTTCATCCCAAATATGGCGTTTCTGGCAGTAATCAGCAGTTGGTGCTCACTGACCAGTCACCATGCGTGTAGCACATGAGCCCTTACTGCTACTACTACTACTACTTAGCATTTATATAGCGCTGTCAGGGTTACGCAGCGCTGTACAAGTTTAAAAATGGGGAAGGACAGATCAATGGGTGGCATTAAAGGCTAAGGTCGGTTTTAGGTGCACACTCGTTTCAGTTTTACCGCATGCCCCTTTCACATCCCATTAAAAAAAAAAAAAAAGCCCTTTACAGATGCAGTAAAAACTGGCCTGGTGTGCATCCAAAACAGGCGCCTAGACTACTGCAGGCCACTTTTTACTGCAGCTTAGTAAAAGGAACCCTTAATGTCTCAGACACTACGACATGTAACCACTGATCTTTCCAAAATAGGTTCATTATCTCACCTTAGTACTAAGTTGTTAAAAGAAATTAACTTCTCAACTGTGATGGCATCTAGACAATCAGAGACTGAACTGTGCAGTGTCAGGTGTGCATAAATATTATGGCCAGTATTTTCAACTTTCGTCCTATTATTCTTTTTTCCAGACAGTTATTCCCAGCACACATTGAAAATTATCTATTATCTATTTCCTTTATAAAATAAAACCTAGTATGGCAATTTTATTTTTCCAAGTACATCTATATACTTTTAACGACGTGAATATATGTTGAACCCAGGAACTTCTATGCTCCTTTTGTCAAGAGTTTTCCCATAGGAAAGGAATGGAAAAATATAAATGACATATCAGGGCCCCCCTGACCATTACTCAATTTAGATCTCTATTCTCTTTACTGCGGACCATTATCATCATAAATCTTTACATCAGGAATTCTACAGTCCATGTGTTACTCTGTTTCTTTTTTTTCTTGTTATTATATTTTTAGTACAGCTGTTTCTTCCTGCTCCTATGGCCTTCCAGCTGAACTGGAACTTGCTTCTTTTGGATAATGGCATCATGAACCTTCAATCACTACTACCTGGTTATTTTCTCCTATTTATATCCCTTTTACACATCCTAGTTCCAGCTAATAAGCATCACTACTGAGCAATAGCTGGGAATCCTAATACTTTTCCCACCTGCAAGAGTTATGAAAGCTCAGATCAAAGTACTGCCAGTCCTGGCAAGCTGGGCAGCAAAAACTTGGACAAAGAATTGAACTTGGGTCTTTCAACACTTTGAGCTACCCTGGACTCATTCAATAAAACAGCTTGTTTAAAGTGTTTAAAAAAAAAGAAAAGGAAAGGAAATACAATTTATCCTCTCAGTTTCTAACATACTTTTTTTGATGAAAAATGGGAAGCAAATGGAACAATCACATTGGGCTTGATTTTGTAACAGGATACCTATGTGAGAAGTTCAAAATGTACAGGCAGGCACCTATTTTAGGCTTATTTTATAAAGGTGACACGGGTACCCATGTATCTTTATAAAACAGGCTCCTAGAGTGCCCGAATATAAACATACACATGTACACCTGCTTCAAAGGTAGAAATACGTGCAAGGACTCATAAAATACAGCTGCACATTATAATCCCACCTCTGCTCCACCAAATTATGCCCCTGAGAATGGCTATAAGCAGATCATGTAAAAGGAAGTAACCACATTCCATGTGTCAAATGGCAGTGGTTATAGGATCTGTATGGGTTTATAAAGATGACTGGGGCAGCCAGTGCACATTGCTTTCCCAAGCCTTATGTAGGTCTTTCCCACACACTAAAGAGACAATTTTCTACTATATCTTTTTCTGGCAGTGCGTTAATGTTAATACTAGCATGTGGCCATTAAAAAAAAATTACCGTGGGAGTAATTATCAACTTCTATTTAGGAAGTACTAAGGGTTCCTGCATTATGGATATGCTAACCAGTTAGCTTGGCAGTAATGTTGGCATGCTAGTTGGTTAGTACATCCATGTCCATTTTCCACTCCTGACATGCCCTTTTCTCCCCCTCCCCCCCCCCCAAAAGGCCAAAAAATAAACAGTATGCATTAAGCACAAGAAGATGGCAAAACAAACAGAACACTTTAGCGCATCCTGCACTAGACCATTTTTGCTGCATTAGGAATGTATTAGTGCCTTAGTGAAAGGGCTGCAAAGTTTGGGATAGAAACGAGCAAGCTTATACATGTGGAGCAATAGAGTTGAGGAGGAAGTTTATAGTGGACTGCCACTGGCATGGCTCCCTCCTGCCTGCCTGTTTTCTGTGTGTCCTGATATGCATGAGCAAATAAGCAATGTACAGAGAGATCGACAAATCCTCAAGAACAGGTGCTCTGACTTTTTGTAAATGCACTTAAAAATTAATAATTTCAAAGTAAGACAGTATCATGCAATGCAAAACCTATACTTTTTAATAAACAGATGCTGTTACACAAAATATAAAAAAATACACAGACATGTCAGTCTGGACATCACATTTTTAAAGGCACTTCTTAATGGAATTAAGGGCTGAAATTCAGCACACATATAGACTAGTTATAACAATGAAAAATCTAAAATCTTCTACAGATGAGGTGCCTAGTGTTCCAAGGTCAGTTTTACCTCTAGCATTTTCCTATCAACAACAATGAACAATCTGAAAACAAGAAGTAGACCAATGAAATGGACAGCCCTTGGCCTCATCACAGCCCTAACAGGCTAAATAATAATACCAAAAGGAACAAAAACACATGGAAGAACAGTGCTGTATCTGTGTGATCACAAGATTTTGAAAGAAAAAACAGGGATGTAAAAGATCTGCACACACAAAGAAACACCACATAAAAATAAGCCAACCACAAAAGCATATCATTTTGGTAAGGAAAAACAAATTGATGTATTGTGATTTAACAATATTAATTCAATTTCTAGAATTAAAATTGTGATTGATAGCAAAAATTGCACAGGTCACTAGTGTTCAAACAAATTATGGCTGGACATTAAAAATATGTTTTCAAATAAATTCTCTCTTGCTAAGAAGGACAGCTTGTGACACAGCGAAAAGATTATGCTGGAAATAACAGCTATGGCAATATCAGGTCCAGAAAGTAGTAGGTTACAGAAGCTAAGTCTGAATACCCTTGGAAATGCAATTAACAAGACCAGCCAAACATTAAATGCTTTTAATATCCATAGCAACTCAGAATAGGACTTTTGCTGCATCATTTGCCTTTGTATACTAGGTGTACACTTATTATTGATTAGAAAATTGCATTGAGAAACCGAAAACTGATTAAAATTTAAAATGGAATACAACATTTTTGGCAGCAAAACTCTAAACTATGAACATGAGTTTTGAGGCAGGGATACATCCAAATTGGACAGAACTTGGCATATTAAGAAATCCTTGATTTTATCTGGTTTAAATTCACTCCAGAACTAAAATTCTAAAATGGCATAGACCTAGATATATGGGCTATTAACAATAATGCATGGTGTCTAGGATATACCCAAGTGTGAACTGCTTTACGATCAGAAATCACTTTTTTTTTTGGCGTCCTTCACGTATACTTTGTCTCCAGACACACATTGCCACTAATTTTGGGTGCCACATCATATGACCATCATTTGCAGCTGTACTAGAGCTGAGTTCTGTCACACAAATAGGCCTTGTAAGGATAAACCACTAGAATCCTATTGCGAGGCTACACTGAGGGAATAGCTGGGACGATAATCAGCGGGACTTATGCGGTTAGAGACTACTCCTACATGGATAAGTCCTGCTCACTTATGTGTTCCAAGGTCAGCAGCATTAATGCCACTAAAAATCCAGACGGACCACTTCTGCATTATCTGAATAGTAAGAGGGTAGTCAAGGGGCAGAGTTTCCGCTTATCCGGTTCGCAGCAATTTTCAGTCCACTGACCAGGTAATGTCCTAGATAAAGTTAGGAGAGCATAAAGGCTTTATCAGGTTACTTATCTGGGCACTAGTTTAAATATTATGGGTACTCAGACAAGTACAGGCAGCCAAATCATATCAGAATATTCAATGCCGACCAGTATCCAGAAACTTTGCTGAATATATGGGTACAAAATAGCCATATCAGCTGGCATTTAAATGACAACTGCTGTGGCTGAATATTGTCACCAGTAACTTTCAAATGTGTGGATGGAGTACACATTGAAAGTAAAAGGAATAAATAAACTTGCTAACAAAACTAGCACAGAAGCACCTATCAGGGCCAAAATACCACAAATAAGTAAAGCAATAGCAGTGGTGCCTTCCTCCAGATCATGCTAACACTGATCTGCAACAGTTCCAGCAACACACTGGCAAACTCCCATGAATGCCAAAATCATTTCCAGAAAACTGAGTTTTCCAGTTTAACAGATCAGTGTGGCATGCAACCCATCAGTATAAATCACTGTTACTTCTTAACAGGAGTTATTCTCTCCTGATTAGTTGCTCTTACAAGTTTACTTCTATACAAAATTTCCCTTGAAGGGGTCGCTAACAAGACCCCTGGAATCAGGGCTGTTGAGAGGGGTGAGCAAGATGGACATCTGGCTAGCAAGGAGACACCAGTGTGCCATATAAATGCCTCTCAGCCATGGTATCTCCATCAATTAAATTCAGGAACATTGATGCTTTGAGGGCCAAAAAAAAAAAATAATAATAATTCCAGGAGCATCTATTGGTTGAATGGGATAATTTGAGGGAGGGGGTAGGGACCAGAGTGAAGTGGTATTAGAATGCAAGAGATGGGGATTGATGGGCTGTGGGATAGACGGAAGGGTATGGCAGTTCTGAGAGTATGGTTTTAATTTTTTTTTAAATTGTAATATTGTTTTTATTTTTACTGTCATAAACTGCACTGAGCAGCCAGGTTGCTGAGTTCTGTATAAAAATCATAAGTAAAATGAGACAACACACAAACAACCCAGGATTATTTTGTGTGCGCATGCTTTGTTTAGTTTGTAAACAAGAACAGTTATTTATCTTCTAGGTATCATCAGCAATAGCAAGAAAAGCAGAAAGGGGATGGAACTTGATATACCACCTTTCTGTGGTTACAATCAAAGCGGTTTACATATTATACACAGGTATTTATTTATTAAAACCTGGGGTGATGGAGGGTAAGTGACTTGCCCAGAGTCACAAGCTGCTCCAGTGGGAATCAAACCCAGTTCCTCAGGTTCTCCGGCTGCTGCACTAACCACTAGGCTAATCATTCAATGTACACATCACTATGAAGAAACTTTTCTGTTCAAATTGTATTCCCCAAGTTCTTGGGAGGATCCAAGATAGCTGTCTCGTTGAAATGGTGCAACATGCCATATATTTCTCTCAATTGTTTCCTGATTTATAAAATGGTGGGGAAGAGTAAGGGGGGGGGGGGTCAAAGGCTGAAAACACCGAGGCACCCTTTACTGCCAACTGTTGGTCCAACTGACACCTTTGGCAAGCAGGGGATCAATTGTCTCATCCATAACGGAGTCTGCCAGGAGTGTCTGCTAAAGAGAGAGGCGAAGAATGCTCCTTTGGACCAGAGGTCACACTGAGCCTGAATGCTAAGACTCTGCCTCATCAAGAATGGCAAATTCCCCTGTTTTGGGGGTCCAGTACTCACTGGGAGAGGAACTGCAGGTAATCGACCAACAGGGGATAAGTCCAGGGCATGGTAATGTCCCAGTGAAGAACACCGTGGGACAACTGTTTGGTGTGGAAGAGTTGGAGGGTTCCCATCTGCTAGAGTCCTTTTCAGACACCGACTAGAGCTACTGGGGGTCATAAGGAAAGAGATGATTTGAATAATTAGCCTTGTGAACTTTCAGAGACATTACTATGTAAACCTTCCGAGATGTCATTAGAATCTATCTGGCTATCAATCTCTGACTTTGCTAAGACAACACTGTCTGTTATTAATAGTCTGGCTCCTCATATTAGAGTTTTGGAAAGAATAAATCAAAACGATGTTGTCATTTTGAAGTTTAATACAACAGTCAAGAAAGTTGAGACTTTACAACGGAATGTATCTCAAATTCAATATATCTATTAATGATTTGTCTGCTGTTCGATTTAAAATGGAGTCACTTGAGAATACTATGGGGCTCATATATGAAAAAGAAAAACACCTAAAAAGTCGCATAAAGCAGCATTTGGTCATTTTTCTCTCCAAAATGTTCAAATCAGTATTTTTAAAATCCATTTTACAAACGTTTTTCTATGCAGTTCGTCTGCATTGCACCCAATCTCAAAGGGGTGTGTTGGGGGCATGTTAAGGGTCGGATTTGGGAATTCCTAAGACCTGGACATTTTTCAGCCATAATGGAACAAAACGAAAATGTCCAGGACTAAAACTAAGATGTTTTGAGCTAGACCTGTTTTAATAATGACTAAGCCTCAAAATAGTGCCTTAAATGACCAGATGACCATTGGAGGAATAAAGGAATGACCCCTCTTTACTCCCCCAGTGGTCACTGACCCCCTCCCACCCCACAAAGATGTAAAAGAAACAGTACATATCAGCCTCTGTGACAGCCTCAGATGTTATAGCCAGTCCTATTAGAGTAGCAAGCAAGTTCCTGGAGTAGCATAATGGTCAATGCAGTGCACAATGGAGAAGGGGACCCAGGCTTATAATCCACTCTCTTACACTTGTAGTGGTAAGTGCGAGCCCTACAAAACTCACCAAAAACCTACTATACCCACATATAGGTGACACCTGCAGCCATAAGGTCTATTGTAGTGGTGTACAGTTGGGTATATTAAGTTTTTGGTGTGTTTTGGAGGGCTCCCCATACAATATAAGAGGGTAATGGTGAGATGTGTATCTGCGAGCTTTTATGAGAAGTCCACTGCAGTGCTGGGATGTGGCTAATCATAAGGTCATAAGTATTGCCATAATGGGACAGACTGAAGGTCCATCAAGCCCAGCTTCCTGTTTTCAACAGTGGCCAATCCAGGTCACAAGTACCTGGCAAGATCCCAAAACAGTACAATACATTTTATGCTGCTTATTCTAGAAATAAACTGTCAAATGAACAAGGCACTTCTCTACTGATATGTAATAGATCCCTCTGATGAAGCAGGCATCCAAGTACAGATTAAACCGAGGCAGTTTTCATTTGTTCACCAGTTCCCAGTACAACTCTCTAAATTTGAAGCTACAGAAAAAGTCAAAGCAATGTCTAACCCTCAAGAATTTCCATGCCTTTCTGCTAAATTTCTAGAAAGCCAACAGCAGAACTATACTTAAATGGAAAGAGTTTTACATATAACTAATTGGCAATTTATTAAAATGGACTACACCACAAAATGTTTGTACTATCATATGGAAAAAGTATTACACAAAGCAATAAATAATAAGAACTCAAACTAATGGGCCATGGTAGCTTGACAGCTCTACCATTAGATTTGATAGCAAGACATCTCCTTATATTCTATTTTAGATTAATTTGCCACATTAAGAACAGCTCTGATCCAATTAACTGATCTTTTTCACCCACAAAAATAGCATAAATGTTTGAACTTAGCTTTCATGTCATCTAATCTAATATACCATAAACGTAGACAGCCCAATTCGCCATTGTGGGAGTAATGTGATGTGCCCTATTTTTAACACAAAAATATAGAAAATGATAGCAGAAAAGACCATAGGGCATATATAGTCTGCCCATCCAAACCAAAAGTCTTTGTTATATCAAAATCATTGGATATCTGTATTCACTCTAAGGTCCTCTTGCCTGCCCATAAAGCATACTAAACTGGGTCTCCAATTTACGTATCATTACTTTTGCTCTCATATGTTACTTCCTGTACTCTCCAATTTCAAAGTGAGAACCTATTGGTCAGACCATGAATTTCCTGCTCTAAACTAGAATTCCCTGCTTTTCAGCTTTTGCTTATTTGGCTCCCTCCCTATGAAAAACGTTGTCTAGCTCCATTCACAACTTATCTCTCTATATAAAAGGCAATCCCAACGTACTGAAGCCTCCACGGAAGTTGAGGCGCTCGGGATATCCGGTGTGCACTGGAGTGTCTGCACCGCCCTCGCGTCAAAACGTCATGACGTCGAGGGCGGAGCTATGACACTCGACGAGGGCCGAAACGGAAACGCCACAGCGAACAAGGCAAGTAGCTCGGAGGGACGGAGGGAGGGGGCCCCTTGCTAGCGCCCGTTTCATTGCGTTCAGAAACGGGCATTTTTTCCTAGTCTTCCTATAAAGTTTAAAAATGCTTCTAAAATCCCAGTTCTTTAATTATCCTTTTCATGGTGCAACTGATCTAGGTTGTCAGTGCTAGGGGTGATCAGGTAGAGTAAGTATACTATCCTTAATGGGCTTGTCTTCACCCAACTACTTGCTGTTGTCTTTATACTTTATCTGATGAAGTTCCTCTGCTTTTTCAACTTTTAATGTGTTGCATTGTAAACTGCATTGGTGTCTCAACTGCAGAAAGGCAGTATATGGTGACTCTGTGCCATTTACTCATGTTTATATTATCAGTAATTCCAATCCTGGAAGAAGTGCTATGTAAGGACCTGCTGCTGCAGGGAAAAAACCTGCACTGGTATCATTAACTGCTGGGAAATTGTATTCAAACTTGGGGAAAAGAAGTTAAATTGGAATTAAATAGGTAATTTCAGTGTATTTTTATCTTACTCTGCCTATCTAACAAAAGCAGTTGATAGTACAGTTTCACAGATAAAGTCACTGTCTCATCTTTATTCTGGTGAAATTGTTCTATTGGTCTTGGATTTATCTGTGGCCCTCTTGGGAGGGCTGTAGTGTAGCGCAGGGTAAGCATGGCAGTTTCTGGCGCCCCTTGAATGCTGGCGCCTCCCTGCCATGCATTCCGCCAGCCCTGTTAGGACAGCTGTTGTAGTTGGCGATTCAATCATTTGGCATATAGATAGCTGAGTGGTTGGTGAAGCATAGGAGGAAATAGAGGTATATAAAGGAGACCTATAGGGACATAGTAGAGAAATCCGACCTCCAGTCTGGCAGCCTCAGATCTGCTTTGCAGGAGGGAAATCACTTAAAAATAGAGCATCATCTTGGTGAAGCAGAAAGTGATCCTGTATCCAGGACCTGCCGTGCAAGGGTTGCAATATTCTCTCACAAAAAGTATGTGTCTCTAGGGGTTTCTGTCCAGGAGGGAAGAAAGGATGGCTGTTTAAGCGGAGATTTGATTATTAGGCAAATAGGTGGCTGGTGGACATAATAATACAAAGATATTCATAGTTAAGTTATAAAAGCATTACAAGTCTTGGAGACTGGGCGTAGAGATGGTAGAAGAAATTTAACGTGAACAAGTGCAAAGTCAAACACTTAGGGAAGAACAACTCAATCTATAGCTACATGATGCAAGGTTCCACATTACACGTCACTGCCCAAGAAAAGGATCTTCATATCACCATTGAGTATATGGAAATCCTCTACTCAGTGTGCAGCAGCAATGGCTAAGAAAGCAAATACAGTGTTAGGAATTATTAGGAAAGGAATAGAGAATAAAAAAAAAGAGATTTTAATGCTTTTGAATCACCCCACAGTGCAACCATATCTCAAATACTGTCTGCAATTCTGGCAATCGCAAGATATAGCAGAATTTGAAAAGATTATTATTTATTGCATTTGTATCCCGCATTCCCCCACCTATTTGCAGGCTCAATGTGGCTTACATAGATTTGATACATAAAAGGGCAACCAAAATTATAAAGGGGATGGGACAACTTCTATATGAGGAACAGAAAAAAGGCTAGGACTCTTTAGCTTAGAGAAAAGATGGGAGATATGATAGAGGTCTATAAAATCACGAGTGGAATGGGTAAAGTTACACTTTATTCTATTTGCTATACTGTTTAACCTCAGACAAGAACAAAATGGAATGATGCCATAACAGGTTTTTTGTAAGCCACATTGAGCCTGCAAATAGGTGGGAAAATGTGGGATACAAATGCAATAAATAAATAAATAAAACAATGTGCAATACAAATAGAAAAAGTCAGAAAGGAATGCCACAGAGTAATAGGAAAGTCAATTCAACCAGAGTCCAGCATCCACAT
This sequence comes from Microcaecilia unicolor, assembly GCF_901765095.1. Classification (NCBI taxonomy): domain Eukaryota; kingdom Metazoa; phylum Chordata; class Amphibia; order Gymnophiona; family Siphonopidae; genus Microcaecilia; species Microcaecilia unicolor. Next base: position 475,767,267 of record NC_044033.1, on the reverse strand, counting down.
AATACACATATAATTACCCAGGAATTCTTCACACTAATCTCTTTGGGGTGAAAAACCCAAAGGCCTCAATGAAATAGTATACATTAAGCAGCTTACCAAACCGATTCAATGAGCCTTCAGCTCATACCAACAATGAGGTCTCACTGCTAAAAGCAGCAGTCATACCAATAGTGTTTTAGGTTATGAACCCCCTATTATTTGGTAATATAGGGGGTCTTTTACAAAGGTGCGCTAGAGACACTCATATATTCCTATAGGTGTCTCTAGTGTTTAGCGTGTGGTAAAAAAAGCTAGCACACCTTAGTAAAAGGACCCTATAATAAATGATGGTAGATCAAGACCAGTATGGCTTATCCATTCTGCCCAGACAGGTGGCCAGGGCTGTACCTCCAACTCCGTGCAGATTACTCCCTCTTTGCATTTAAGGTTGTAACTGACATCCGGTGCAGTCATAAGTACATAAGTATTGCCATACTGGGAAAGACCAAAGGTCCATCAAGCCCAGCATCCTGTTTCCAACAGTGGCCAATCCAGATCACAAATACCTGGCAAGATCCCAAAAAAGTACAAAATATTTTATACTGCTTATCCCAGAAATAGTGGATTTTCCCTAAGTCCATTTAATAATGGTCTATGGACTTTTCCTTTAGGAAGCTGTCCAAACCTTTTTTAAACTCCGCTAAGCTAACCGCCTTTACCACATTCTCTGGCAACAAATTCCAGAGTTTAATTACACATTGAGTGAAGAAAACCTTTCTCCGATTCGTTTTAAATTTACTACATTGTAGCTTCATCACATGCCCCCTAGTCCTAGTATTTTTGGAAAGCATGAACAGACGCTTCACATCTACCCATTCAACTCCACTCATTATTTTATAGACCTCTATCATATTTCCCCTCAGCCGCCTTTTGCCCAAGCTGAAGAGCCCTAGCCGCTTTAGCCTTTCCTCATAGGGAAGTCGTCCCATCCCCTTTATCATTTTCGTGGCCCTTCTCTGCACCTTTTCTAATTCCACTATATCTTTTTTGAGATACGGCGACCAGAACTGAACACAATATTCAAGGTGCGGTCGCACCATGGAATGATACAAAGGCATTATAACATCCTCATTTTTGTTTTCCATTCCTTTTCTAATAATACCTAACATTCTATTTGTTTTCTTAGCCACAGCAGCACACTGAGCAGAAGGTTTCAACGTATCATCGACGACGACACCTAGATCCCTTTCTTGGTCTGTGACTCCTAACGTGGAACCTTGCATGACGTAGCTATAATTTGGGTTCTTCTTCCCCACATGCATCACTTTGCACTTGCTCAAATTAAACGTCATCATACATTTAGACACCCAGTCTCCCAGTCTCGTAAGGTCCTCTTGTAACTTTTCACAATCCTCCCACGATTTAACGACTTTGAATAACTTTCTGTCATCAGCAAATTTAATTACCTCACTAGTTACTCCCATCTCTAGCTCATTTATAAATATGTTAAAAACCAGCGGTCCCAGCACAGACCCCTGGGGAACCCCACTAAATACCCTTCTCCATTGAGAATACTGAGCATTTAACCCTCTCTGTTTTCTATCTTTTAATCCACAATAGAACATTACCTCCTATCCCATGACTCTTCAATTTCCTCTGGAGTCTTTCATGAGGTACTCTGTCAAATGCCTTCTGAAAATCCAGATACATAATATCAACCGGCTCCCCTTTATCCACATTTGTTCACTCCTTCAAAGAAATGTACTAGATTGGTGAGGCAAGATTTCCCTTCACTAAATCCATGTTGACTTTGTCTCATTAATCCATGCTTTTGAATATGCTTTGTAATTTTGCTCTTAATAATAGTCTCTACCATTTTGCCCGGCACCGACTTCAGACTCACCGGTCTATAATTTCCCGGATCTCCTCTGGAACCTTTTTTAAAAATCGGCGTTACATTGGCCACCTTCTAGTCTTCCGGTACCACATGCGATTTTAAGGATAAATTACATAATTCTAACAATAGCTCTGCAAGCTCATTTTTCAGTTCTATCAGTACTCTGGGATGAATACCATCCGGTCCAGATTTGCTACTCTTCAGTTTGTAGAACTGCCCCATTACATCCTCCAGGTTTACAAAGAATTCATTAAGTTTCTCCGACTCATCAGCTTCGAATACCATTTCCAGCACCGGTATCACTCCCAAATCTTCCTCGGTGAAGACCGAAGCAAAGAATTCATTTAATCTCTCCGCTACGGCTTTGTCTTCCCTGATTGCCCCTTTTACTCCTTGATCATCTAGCGGTCCAACCGATTCTTTTGCCGGCTTCCTACTTTTAATATAAATTTTTAAAAAATTATGTGTTTTTGCCTCTAACACAATCTTTTTTTCGAAGTTCCTCTTTGCCTTCCTTATCAGAGCTTTGCATTTGACTTGACATTCCTTATGCCGTTTCTTATTATTTTCAGTCGGTTCCTGCTTCCATTTTCTGAAGGATTTTCTTTTAGCTCTAATAGCTTCCTTCACCTCACTTTTTAATCATGCAAGCTGCCGTTTGGTCTTCCGTCCTCCTTTTTTAATACGCGGAATATATTTGGCCTGGGCTTCCAGGATGGTATTTTTGAACAGCATCCACGCCTGATGTAAATTTTTGACCCTCGCAGTCGCTCCTCTAAGTTTTCTTTTCACCGTTCTTCTCATTTTATCATAGTCTCCTTTTTTAAAGTTAAACGCTAACATATTTGATTTCCTGTGTATACTTACTTCAAAGCTAATATCAAATCCGATCATATTAAGATCACTGTTATCAAGCGGCCCCAGCACCATTATCTCCCACACCAGATCATGTGCTCCACTAAGGACTAGGTCTAGAATTTTTCCTTCTCTCATCGGCTCCTGTACCAGCTGCTCCATAAAGCTGTCCTTGATTTCATCAAGGAATTTTACCTCCCTAGCGAGTCCCATTGTTACATTTATCCAGTCAATATCGGGGTAATTGAAATCACCCATTATTATTGTGTTGCCCAGTTTGTTTGCGTCCCTAATTTCCTTTAACATTTCTGCATCCGTCTGTTCATCCTGGCCAGGCGGATGGTACTACACTCCTATCACTATCCTTTTCCCCTTTACACATGGAATTTCAATCCACAGTGATTCCAAGACATGTTTTGTTTCCTGCAGAATTTTCAATCTATTTGATTCAAGGCTCTAGCCCTTTTTTCTCTTTAAAGTGTGAAAGTTATGTTAGTTTTACTATGAGTGTTAATGCACTATACTTTTATTGCATCTCAATGTCATATAGGGAACCTCTTTGTTTATCCCATGCCTTTTTGAATTCTGTCACTGTTTCTGACCCCACCACTTCCTGTGGAAGAGTATTCCAGCCATCCACCATGAAAAAAGTATTTCCTGATGTTGCTTTTAAATTTCCCCCCTTGCAACTTCATTTCATGTTCTCTAGTTCAATAGCCTTTCCACTTTTGGAAGAAACTATTTTGCTCCTAAATATATCGTTCAATAATTTAAATGTCTTTTATTTGTCCCTCACCTCTGTTACCCTGCTGCTTGCTAGCCTGCCATATTGTGCTATGTTTTGCAGCGCGTTGCCTAGCCAGGTGAAGATGGTAAACTTATGTTCTTACCTGATAACTTTCTTTCCTTTAGTTGCAGCAGATGAACTGTACTGAACTCTGTCTTACAAGACGGTATTGCTCCTGGCGCTTCAGTATATCAGTTAGCAAAGCAGAAAAACCAAAGATACAGCCAAATATCATTCCTCTCATAATAACAAGACCATACAAGAAACCTAAAACCAGAGCACCAAAACTGAAACAGAAAAGCAGAATACAAGCAGCACTGAAAAAAAATAGACCATAAAAGGGTGGGACTCTGGATTCATCTGCTGCGACTAAAGGAAAGAAAGTTATCAGGTAAGAGCATAACTTTACCTTCCTTTGAGTCAGCAGCAGATGAATCCAGATACTTGTGTGATGTCGTAAAGCAGTTTTCACATCAGGTGGGAAGATGAAACCTCCGCAACCAGCACTGAATGGCCAAAAGAGGCATCCTCCTGAGCTGCACCTTGAGCATATTATAGGCCAGACCCTTTCCCAGACTGTCCTGAAGAAACGCCAACATTTGAAGTAAGGTCACCTTAAAGGGAGAAATCGCACTGTCCAAGCACCATCCCACGAACACTCACCAGACTCAAGCATACGCCTCAGAGGTGGATCGCTTCTTTGCCTGTAACAAGATAGCAATGACCCCATTCAAATAACCTTTCCTCCTCAACTTTGACTGCTCAATAGTCAGGCAGTAAGACCAAAGTGGCAGGGATCCTCCACCAGAACAGGACCCTAATGGAGCAAGGCGCCATCAAATGGAAGCCAGAATGGCTCATCCACGAGAAGCTGCACCAGGTCCACATACCATGGATGCCGGGGCCAATCAGGGCCAATCAGAACAATCTCCCCGGATGATGCCAGATTCAATGAAGTACCCTGCCGATCATCAGCCAAGGAGGAAAGAAATGAAGATGACCAGACCTTGGCCACTGCTGGAGAAGGGTATCGATACTTTCCCCAGCCGAGTTCCCCTCCTTGTGCTGAAAAAGCTGGAAACTTTGACATTGCCCAGTGTCGCTATAAGTCTATCTGTGGCTTGCCCCACTTTTTGGTGACACTAAGGAAGGCAACTGTCGACAACTCCCACTCTATTGATCCAATAAGATCTGACTAAGATAGTCTGCCTGCACATTGAGAGCTCTCGCAATCTGCACCACTGACAACTGCTGTACGTACTACTCCGCCCAAACAAGCAGAAGACGAGCCTCTATTGCCAAGGCCTGACTGTAGATTGCCCTGTTTGTTGATATATGCCACAGCTGTCATGTTGTCCGAGGGAACCCACAACCTGAAAAGCCTTCAGGGCCAGCTGAATTGCGTGCAATTCCAGGAGGTTGATGGGCCACCGAGCCTCGTCCATTGACCAGATTCCTTGCCTACTGAGGTAGAGGCAGTGAGCTTCCCATCTGGAGAGGCTGGCATTGGTCACCACCACCACCACCCAAGAAGATGATGCTAATAGCACACCCTGCTATAGATGCCGTGGATCCAGCTACCATGTCATACTGCGTCTCGCAGATAGCATCCATGTGAAATGCACATGATAATCCTGGGATACTGGAAACCATTGACTTAAGAGGGACTGTTGTAATGGGCATATGTGCACCTGTGCCCAAGGAACCACCTCCAAGGTTGCTGCCATGGAACCCAGGACCTGGGCATAACCACAAGTACTGTCAGGTCCTACCTTCTCCAGCTCTTGGACTCTGCCAGGCAGTCCCAACAGTAGCTGTCGATGCCTTTGGTTAATGTGATTCATAACCCTTCCAGGCCAGAAGATAGTGTAGTCTCTCCCTGATGATTTTAGCTTTCAATATGTCCTGCACCTTGAACTCTGGATCAGCAGTAACCGCTGGTATAGGTAATGGATGGTCTGTAGCTGCTGCTCCAATAACACATGGGTTTTAGCAGTGAGACATGGAATATGTTGTGGATATGCATAGTGCGGGGGTGGGGTGGGGGAAGACACAACCAATATGTAACTGGATCCAGCTGGTGTTGCACTGCAAAAGGACTGACAAGCCTGGGTGTGAACTTCTGAAAGGGTATCTTAAGCCAAAGGTGTCTAGTCCTCAGCTACACCTTCTCCCCAGGGTGGAATGTGGGGGTGGGTCTCTGCTTGCGATCAGCCTGCTTCTTGTAGCTGGCTGACATCTCCATAAGTAATCTTTGAGTATGGTGCCAAACATCCCAGATGTCTCTGACTGACCGCTGGACTGCGGGAGTGGAGGAGGAAAGATGGACCAGTACAGCAATCGGAGATGATGCCCATAAACTACATAGAAATGAGAAGACTTGGCTGTAGTACTGACATGGTTATTACATGAAAACTCAACCTAGGGGAGTAGAGGCACCTCTTTAGTGTCTGGGTAACCCCCTCCGTCTGGCTGTTAGACTTAAGGTGATAGGCTGAAGAGAAGTCCAACTGATCACTGAAGTTCTCATAGTTTCTGCCAGAAGTGAGACGTGAACTGGACTCCACAATCGCTGACAATGCGTTCCAGCAGTCCATGGAGATGAAATATCTCCTTGATAAAGAGCTGGGTCATGGAGGCCGCCAACAGAAGGGAGTTCAGGGGAACAAAGTGTTCCATCTTAGAGAAGCGGTCTACCACCATCCAGACAGTGGTATACCCTTGGGAGGGTGGAAGATCAGTGACACAATCCATGGCAAGATCTAGCCAGGGTCGCTCAGGAATCAAGAAGCTGGAGCAAGCCCCATGTGCAAGCATGCACTGACTTATTCCTGGTGCAATTGACACAAGTTGACATATTCTTGCACTTCCTGAGCCACTTGAGGACACCAATAATGGAGTTCCACCAGCCAGAGTGTCTTCTTTATTCTTGGGTGCCCTGACAATTTAGAGTCATGGGCCCACTGCAAGATCTTCCTTCTTAGCCATTTGGGAACCAGCGCCTTCCCATGGGGCACTGTAATCTGGGGAGAGAGCATCAGCCCAGGTATTCTTCTCTGCTGGACAATAGGTCAAATGAAAATCAAAGTAAGAGAAGAAGAGTGACCACCTGGCATGACAGGGGTTCAGTCTTTTGGCCTCTTGTAAATATACTAAGTTCTTATGGTCATGGTGATGGTGAACAGGTGTACAGCCCCTTCCAAAAGATGTCTCCACTGCTCCAGGGCTTCCTTGAAGGCTAGAAGTTTGCAATCTCCAATGGTATAGTTCTGCTCAGCCAGGATGAACTTCCTAGAAATGAAGGAACAAGGCAAAAGTTTCCTGCTGTGAGGAGGCCTGAGAGAGGACAGTTCCAGCCCCATGGAGGAGGCATCCACTTCAACAAAAAAGGAGCATGATATATCAGGTCGTTGCAGTACAGAGGCTGACAAGAAGGCCTCCTTAAGCTTGGAGAAGGCCAGCTGAGTTTCAGATGACCAATTGCGGGTGTCCGCTCCATTGCGAGAGAGGGCAGCGAGAGGCACCGTAAGGCTGGAATAATTGTGGATAAATAGCCGGTACTAGTCGGCAAAGCATTTACTCTGAGCTTTTTCTATGATAAGATTTCCCATGTCTTTATTCTTTCCTTCTTTGCCTACTATCTTTACTGCTATTGTACATAAATAAGCACTCTATTTTATAATACTTGGTTGTGAAGTTAGTTCTATCTATTATTTAAGCCATGGTGAATTTGGATCTAAGGATAACATGGAACACATTTGCTTATGACATGTCATTCCCTAAGGATGGTATTACCAGAGCTATTCATTAATGGTGTTCGTCAGAGTTTGGCGACGTTGCTTTTAGATCGAGATGAAAACTGTATTTTTGCTCTATGCTGATACTCAATTCTGAGGAACAGTAGTTTTTCCAGAAATCACCATAAATACATATTACGGGGACTCCTGAGACAGGCCTGAGTGGCCGAAACATGATTTGTGTCGAGTCCAGTTTTTAGTAATAAACCTTTGATGTGAACTCTGAGTCCATTAGAGGTTTTTTTGGGTCATCATCCTTCTTGTTTCCTTCGCTGTATTTGTTGTAATATGCCTTCAGCCGCTGCTGAAAAAGGCATGAGTTAAATCGAAATCCAATGTAATGTCTGTCCGATCTAGACAGAGGAGTTGCAAGGAACAAAGTTTGCACTTACATATGTATTTTATAAAGTACACAAATTAGGGTGTAAAATAAACCAGGGAATTTGTGAATGCCTCAGCACAAATTTAACTATGTACTAGAGAGTGACTAAAACAGTTTTCAGTTTCAGCCAAAGCCAAAAACAGTACAAAACACCACACCCCAAAAAAGTGAGGCCCACTCTTGATCCCCTGAACAAAATCGTCTTGCCGCATGTAGGCCCCCAGGGCCTACCTTACAAATCTTGATGGTCTAGTGGCCCAGAGTAGGGCCCACTTTTGTTCAGGGAGAAGGTAGAAGTAGGGCTCACTTTTGTTCAGGGGCAGAGGTACAGTAGGGCCCACTTTTGTTCGGGGGGAGAGGCAAAGTAGGGCCCATTTTGTTCGCGGGGAGGTGGGGGGAGGCAGAATGGGGCCTGCTTTGTTCAGAGGGAGAGTTTTGGTTTCAGCCAAAATGCACCTGCATTTTCAGCCTTAACTAAAACAAGGCATACTCAAATTTCAGGCTAGTTTTGGTGCCGAAACCAAAATTTGGTCACCTTCTACTACATACATGTACTTTCTGTGGGGAGATTTTACAAAGGCAAGTATGTGCATACCTTCCCCTTTTAAAACTGGTATAAGTTATGTACATACCTACAAAATTACATTCATTATTAGCTATTGTTTCCAAACAATTATATTCAGGCATTTTTTTACTAATTGGCACTAATAAGATTTCCAGAAGTTTAAAATAGGAAGGCTCAAAACTGATTTTCCAAATTCTCTGTTAAAAGACTTGTACCTCCTCTAGTCTTGAGTATCCCACATTTGAGAAAATTCCCTCAGCAGATTGTGAATGTCAGATATTACTTGATCTAAACATGGCAAGACAGTGTGATGGATCCCCTGTGCTTTGAACACAAAGATGTCCAAGTTATGAAAAGAAGGCAATGCCATATACTACGGAATGCAGTTGCTAGTTTACTGTGTCTTAACTTTGAACATTAATAATAAAAACAAATTGTGGTAGTCACTTTCAAGAAACATGTTCCAATGTGAACCGTTTCTAGATACCAAAAAAGATAAAAGATCATTCTGGCTATTTCTGTAACACGAACACATTCTTCAGAACTTCTAGATTACTAGTTTGCACAACAGACATTTTAATTTCCAGCAATTATTCCCGATATGTATTTTTCATAAAGATATGAAAAATCTTTTATGATGAAGTAGGATTCAGCAGATAAAGCTTAATGTTCAAGCTTCTTCTGTCCTTCATATAGCACCAGTAAGCAAAATCTTAATTATAGAGTTCTGTACAAATATTCTGTTTACCCTGTCAAATTATTCATCACTGTAGAACTATTAAAAGTGTATTATTTAGAAGGTCTATTAGTACACGCTACACTATGACAGTCAAACTAAATCATCTGATTAACACCATAGTGATAAAGAGGCTCTATTCTATATTAGAAACTTTCTTGGTGTGCCTGAGAGTGCACTCACACCAATTAGGAATTTCTTCAGATTAGTCACTGATGGAATGTAGTAAGAGACAGCAGCAAGTAGCAAAAGCCAAGCCAAGCAAAGCACTGCAGACTTTTTTAGTCAACTAAATATTTTATGCAAACTTTGATGGAAAGCCGTCCGATTTCACTACTGTTACATGCCAGCTGATTAGTCCATATTCACTCAGAGGTAGATCTGATTTAATTTTTAAAAATTTCAACTCTCTTTTGGGGGGGGGGGGCTACCTATCCAAAACAATATGCAGAGTACATACTACATCAAATCAAACCTTGGACAAGTCAGAAATTTTATAAACACACAAAGGCATCTCAAATTATAGCGAAAAAAACCCCAAAAACCCAACAACAAAAAAAGCTACAAAACAAAATGCCGTAACACAAAAACACCAAGAATAAAAAATATGACTCAAAATAATGGATAACATATCTTACAGAATAATATACATTTAAAATAATAAACAATGCTAAGAAATAACCAAGAGAAATCTGCATGCTGTGGAGGCAGTGCACGGAAATATCTCTCATGAATATTCATTGTGGGTATCCTGAAAACCTGATTGGCTAGGATGCCCCCAGGACCAGGTTTGGGAACCACTATTACACTTGTGGTGGAAAATGGGAGCACTCCCAAACCCCCCTCAAAAACCTACTGTACCCACATATAGGTGACAACTGCAGACCTAAGGGCTACTGTAGTGGTGTACAGTTGGGTACAGTAGGTTTTTGGTGGGTTTGGGGATGATTTTGACATATCTGTCCATCTGAAGGTCACTGGAGAACTTGTGCTGCTAACATCAAATTTACTAGCGATTGCTGAGTGTTGAAACAGGATATCTGGCAACAGAGATTTTAATCCACTTAGAGGACAGCATTTGTTAGCCTGTCATTGGAACTACTGTATTCAGGAGCCAAATAGGATGTGTGCAGCTTCTAACTCTGTTTCAACAGGAAGTGACATTCCTGCCAGCTAAAATGTATTTGCACAAAAGTTGAATTTAAAGAGCAAGAGAAGCCCAACTTATCTAGAACTTTAATCTGAATATAAAACATATTTGTCTTACCTGAGGAAAATGGCTGTCTACCTTATGAACTAATAACATGCCACCTCATGAATGAATTACAATTTTCTTCACAATTTTCTGTTATATTAATTAGCATATATTAATATTTTTTTGCAGAAATCCTTGCTTCAGGAAGCATTTAGTGTCATTACAAAACCATAATGTGTTTTTTAAAGTAATACATACACTGACAATTGAAGGGAAAAGATGTGAAAAAAAATCATGAACTTAGATGCATTTAAATATATAACCTGAAACAAAGTAGGGTGCCGAGATAGTAACATTATAAAGAGGATGAGTACTTACGGACATTCTAGTAAAACATCACTTATTCTCTGTGAGTTTTAAAGAAAATATCTCTATGGTGAATCTTGAATGAGCTGAGCAGAACATTTAGTTATAGACTTTCTCTTTGAAGAACATTAGAAGACGCATTAAGAGTTTACCATCAGGTCAATGAGAGAGGCTCTTCAGTGGCTTCAGGATCCACATGGTGTGTATTGATAAGTACTCTCTAATTAAGAGAAAAAGAGGGGGCTGGAGGAGCAGAAAGTCATAGTCAAAGTCTCACCTGAAACTGGAACAAGTTTACCTATGTACAGTAGAGGCTCAGTAAATCCTGTACAAGGAGTAGAACTACAACACCTATGGAAGACTTTTCAAGAAGAATGGTTTTCTACCATTGGTAAGCCTCATCTCCTAAGCCACACTATGAAAGGAAGATCAGCTTCCAAGCTTTATCCACCTTCAATAAAAAATACTGCACAAGCCAAAGGAGATTATATCACAATAGGAATAAGCAGCCCAAAGAGCAACAAGCATAAGCAGAGCAACAGAGTGGGCCACTGGGGCCACGGTCTCACCAATAGTTTGCAGCAAAATGCAAGAGAGGAAAGAAAATAACTGCAAAGGATCAATAGAAAATAAAGAAGCATTGGATATTAGGTCCCCCATAACAAAAAAGTGTGTATTCTATACAAAGAAGCTTAAAATAAATTAAGAAGGATAAAGCAAGGCAGCCTAGTAGGAGTAACTACATCCAGTTGTGATTCAATATATATTAATGACATGTTCTGGTATTCTAGCCTGCATTATGGGCACATATTTTAAACCAATTCAAAAACTGTACATTAGTTAAACAATGCTCTTAACTGAAGGATCACAACAAAACGTGATATTCCAGAAGCTGCCAGATGCCTTAACCTTGTGCAGTCAAAAAGAAATGCTCCACAGTCTTATTTAACTGTGGTCCAGCTTAGTGTTGATCATACCTCTTAGTATAGTCCCATATATTAGAAGCAGCCTGTACCAAAAAAATGCGAGAGCTCCTATATCACACAGACAGATTGGTCATTACAGCTTCACCAAAGGCACTGTCCTTTATTATGGCTTAGATTAAGCAGTAGTGGGAAGTTAATAGTAAAAAGAAAAAACTATGCTGCAGCCTTATAAATTGTATTGAGAGAGGCAGACATTAGAAAAGCCATATAGCTGCAGAGGCTCTAAATTTAGAGAGAACAATATAAGAACATAGGAATAGCCATACTGGGTAAGACCAATGTTCCATCTGTTTCTAACAGTGGCCAAACCAGGTCACAAGTACCTGGCAGAAACCCAAACACTGGCAACATTAAATGTTACCAATTCCAGGGCAAGCAGTAACTTCCCATGTCTATCTCAATAACAGACTATGGGCTTTTCCTGCAGGAACATGTCCAAACCTTTGTTAAACCCAGATACACTAACCAATGTTACTACACCCTCCGGCAAAGAGTTCCAGGTCTTAACTATTCATTGAGTGAAAAAATATTTCCTCCTATGCATTTTCAAAGTATCTCCATGTAACTTCCTTGAGTATCCCCTAGTCTTTGTACTTTTGGAATCAGTAAAAAATTGATTCACTTCTACTCGTTCTACACCACTCAGAACTTTGTAGACCTCAATCATCTCTCTCCTCATCATTCTCTTTTCCAAGCTGAACAGCCCTAACCTCTTTAGCCTTTCCTCATATGAGAGGAGTACCATCCCATTTATCAATTTGGCCGCTCTTCTTTGAACCTTTTCTATTTCCACTATATCTTTTTCGAGATACAGCGACCAGAACTGAATGCAATACTAAAGGTGAGGTCTAATAGAGCTATAGACATGATAAGAAGTAGTAGTAGTACTTTAAATAGTTTTGTGTCATTTACAAATTTAATCACCTCACCCGATTTCCAGATCATTTATAAATATGTTAAATAGCTCCAGTCCCAGTACTAATCCCTGCGGCACGCCACTATTCACTCTCCTCCATTGAGAGAAATAACCATTATCCTTACCCTCTGTTTTCTGTCCAATAACCAATTCCTAATCCTCACCAGAACACTGCCTCCTATCTCATGACTCTTAGGAGTCTCTAGTGAGGAATTTTGTGAAAAACTTTCTGAAAATCTAGATACACTACATCAACCAGCTCACCTTTATCCACGTTTATTCACGCCTTCAAAGATATAAAGCAAATTAGTGAGGCAAGACTTCCCATGGCTGAACTCATGCTGACTCTGTCCCATTAAACCATGTTGATTTATTTGTTCTTTATTCTTTATAATAATTTCCATTATTTTACCCGGTACCAACATCAGGCTTATCGGTCTATAATTTCTCAGATCACACCTGGAACCCTTTTTAAAAATCAGTGTTACATTGGCTACCCTCCAATCTTCAGGTACTATGGACAATTTTAACGACATGTTACATATTACTAACAGCAGATCAGCAATTTCATGCTTGAGTTCTTTGCATACCCTTGGGTGTATGACATCAGGTCCAGGTGATTTACTACTCTTTAATTTGTCGATTTCGCTCAGTACGCCTTCCAGGTTCACTGAGATTTCTTTGAGTTCCTCCACATCACCACCCTTGAAAACCATTTCCGGTACAGGTTGATCTCGTACATCTTCTTCCGTAAAGACTGACGCAAAGAATTCATTCAGTTTCTCTGCTATGGCCTTGTCCTTCTTGAGTGTCCCTTTTGCTCCTTCGTGATTTAACGGTTCCACAGATTCCCTCGCAGGTTTTCTGCTTCTGATGTACCTGAAAAAGTTGTGAGTTTTAGCCTCTGCAGCAAGTTTCTCTTCATATTCTCTTTTAGCCTTCTTTATTAATGCTTTGTATCTGACTTGCCAGTGCATATGTTGCTTCTTATTTTCTTCATTTGGGTCCTTTTTCCATTCTTTGAGAAGGACATTCTTTTGGCTGTAATAGCCTCTTTCACTTCACTTTTTAACCATGCTGGCTATTGTTTTCTCTTCGTTCCACCTTTGTAAATACATGGAATACATCTGGTCTGGGCTTCCAAGCAACTTAACTTACAGAAGAGTATACTGTGCCTGTTTATTTGCAACAGAATTGGATGGAGGATGACAATCTGCCACAATTCTTCTGGCAAGCAGTATCCCAGTTCTGTTGTTGTCAAAGGAGACAAAAAGCTACATAAACTTCCTGATTAATTTGGTGCTTTTGAGGCAGCATGTGAGGGCCTGTTTACAGTCCAGACTACAGACAGCTCTCTCATATAGATTATGAGGCCGCTTTGGACAGAATTCTGAGAGTACTATTTCCTCACAGATATAAAAAAGGTGTTACTACCTTGGGTAAAAAGCTGGGATCAGATCAAAGAACTACTTTGTTATAATGAAATTGTATGTATAGTTCATAGGTTATTAGTGCTTGGAGCTCACTCAGTCATCTAGCTGAGGTAAGTACTATAAACAGCACTTTCCACGTGAAGTGTTTCAGTAAAACAGGGTCTAGTAGTGCAAACACTAAGTTCATAAAAGAAGTTAGAACATTAAGGTCCCCTGATACAGATGGCTTTTGGATTGGCAATCTGAAATGGAGAAGTCTTTTGATTAAACATAAAATGATGGAACACTGAGAAGCTGGAAGACTATTCACTAGAGATATACCCTTACAGAGAACAGACTCCAAAACAATACAAAGCTATAAATACCGAAATGTTGTTATAACAGACACGTAACTGTGTTATGACCATTCACAAAGCACCATCTGGCAAACCTTTGCCACTTCATTTCATAGGTATACATGGTGGAGGGTTTTTTTTCTTAGTTTTTTGTTACTGGTTTTAGCACTGGTAGCATCAGAGTAGAGAGTAAGTACTGCTTTATTCCCAGGCTGCGAGGTCTATGAACTTCCACCTAGAATATTGATTTCTGAAAACTGCTCTTCATACATGTGCATGAAGGAGATGCAAGGATTTCAAGAAGAAGAGCCATGGGTACGGTTTGAGTGAGATATAGTATAAATTATATTTCATATTTTACACATAAATAAAAAAAATCATTTCCCTGTCAGTTTTTGCATAATCGTCTGAATCAAGTGCATGTTTCATAAAAGTGAATGTTTGACAACAGATTAAAATAAGGGACTGAAATGGTTATTGACTTTAACCCCCCCCCCCCCCTTTGCTTTCTAAAGGAGGGGGGGGGAACCTTTATTGGTTGAGTATAAAATCATTGTTACAGCTGTACATGCTGGCAAATACATATACATTTGCTGGCATCCTTAAATATTGTAAAATACCAGGGGACATGTGACCATTCTGACCATTCTGAATTTCCATATGGAAATTCTACACAAAATGAGATTTAAAGTGTGCCAATATGGTAGTGCATGTTAATTATCTAGCTCATCTAGCTCTTAGTTATTAATCTAATACAGCAGTTCTCATCCTGTGTGTTGCAACACACAGCATACCTTTTTTTCTTTGGGCAGCAGTAGGGCCGCTGAACAGTGAACTGACAGAGAGCTGAAAATCATCCTACTGTAGCACTCAGGCTGAATCACCACTGATTCCAACGCCTGCCAGTACTCTGTGCAGTGAGAGTGCTGCTGGAGCTGGCATTGACAAGGAGACTCCTGCAGCAGCAGTGCCAATGATTGGACTAAGGCATCCAACTCTCCTGCCGTGACTCTAGCGACCCCAGCAACAGGAGTGTGCCTGCAGAAACCACAGAGAGCCTGGTTCTGTGTGCTTCTATCAAACTTGGAACAGTCTTGATTTGGTCGGGGAGTGCTGCTGCAGAAATACTGACTGGCTACAAAATAGGGAGAAGATTTATGCTGGAGTTCATACCAGAAAAGCAGGCCAAGTGGAGGGTGGCGGCAGTGCTGGGTGGATTGCTCCTGCATGGTGTAGAACGAGCTCCACTCTGTGCAGATAGACCAGCAGCCTGCCTGATTCCCTTTTGCATCGAGGAGAGAAACAAAGAATAGCTGCCAGTTTAGCCAACCATTGCGGAGAAGTCAACTTTGACCCTCCCACCAGAAAGTGAAATGAAAGGTGGGGCCAAGAACTGAATACCTTTCCTCACAACCTGTCTTCTCCCACCAGAAAGTGATGCTGGTGGTATGTTTTTTCACAACTTTTGGAAATCATTCCAGTTGAAGAGGTAGGAGACAGGTTGTGAGGAAAGCACCAGTGAACTTGATCTGGTCCGTTGGTGTCTCTATCAGCTATCCCATCACCTCCACTCCACTTCACCCGCCCAAGGGTAGTCAGTGATGTAGGTCCCTTTGAACCTCCACTTCCAAGAAGGTCTCAGACATTTTATCCATTTGCTGATTTCCTATCCAAGAGAGAGGACATCCAGAGACCTCCTGCACCAAGGAGGCAGAGTCTGAGAGGAAGCCCATAGTTGGTGGCCTGGGTGTATTTCCCTCCAAGACGGTACAGCACTGAAGGATCTCATTAATTGTTTTTTCTATTTATTGATTAGAATTTGTCATTTTTTAACACAGAAACAGAGAAAAATATATTTGTTACATTTGTATCCCACATTTTCCCACCTATTTGCAGGCTCAATGTGATGAAGACCATATGGCCTATATAGTCTGCCCATCCATGCCATCTACTCTCCCTATCACTACCTTAGAGATCCTATGTACTTGTCCCAAACTCTCTTGAATTCAGATACTGTTTTTGTCTCCATCACTTCCACTGGAAGACTCTTCCAAAAATTCACCACCCTTTCCATGAAGAAATATTTTCTCAGGTTACTTCTGAGTCTATCACATTCACCATCATCCAATGTCCCCTCATTCAAAGCAGTGGCATAGCTACATGGAGCCAAGGGGGCCTTGGCCCCCCCAAAATTTCCTCTGGGCCCCTGGTTTTGCTGGCGGGGGTCCCCAACCTCCACCAGCTGAAGTGTTGTCCAGTGCTGGTCTCCGGTGCCGCCATGTTGCCTGCCACGCTCTGCCTTCCCCTCACGTCCGGCACACTCCTTTTAGTGAAACTCTCAATTTCACAAAAAGGAGTGTGCAGGACGTGAGGGGAACAAAGAGCAGGGCAGGCAACATGGTGGCACCAGAGACCGGCGCTGGACAATGCTTCAGCTGGTAGGGGTTCGGGACCCCTGCCAGCAAAACCAGGGGCCCAGAGGAAATTTTTTTTTTTTTTTTTGGGGGGGGGGGGGGGGCAAAAGCCCACGTGGCTCCATATAGCTATTTATTTATTTTAGTTACATTTGTACCCAGCGCTTTCCCATTCATGGCAGGCTCAATGCGGTGGGCAATGGAGGGTTAAGTGACTTGCCCAGAGTCACAAGGAGCTGCCTGTGCCAGGAATCAAACTCAGTTCCTCAGTTCCCCAGGACCAAAGTCCACCACCCTAACCACTAGGCCACTCCTCCACTGCCACTGCTTTGGAAAAAAATGTTGAGAATCACTGATCTAATACCACTAATATTTAGTACTTTTATCTGAATTACTGGATTATTTTTATCCTATATATATTTAGATGTTTCCAAATGACAGAATTAAACCACTAATGATAGCAACCAATATATGAAACTGGTTTTATATGTTAACAATGGCAAATCTTTCAAATCAGAAGATAGATAATCACTTAATTTCTACAATTATATCCTCAAAATGTTCAGAACACTTGAGAGTGAAAGAAAGTACGCCGCATACCTTGGGTTCTCTGTCTTTGGTCTTTTAAAAATATATTTTCAATAAAGCAAATGTTCTCATTTCATTAACCTCTGGAGAATCTCTTGGTTTACTCCTTCCTGTCTAGCACAGAAGTCAATGGAGTCAGCAAGTTATCATGTGTGGTTTCCAGTGTCATCACTATTTCACCTCACCACATAAAAATACACAAATACCAAAAACTACCATGACTATCTGTGAGTAGGGGTAGAAATGAAAAGGCCTTCTGCATTCACATGCCACTTTTTGACTGACTGATGTGTGCTACAGCAAGTTACCCTTTTATTTTTTTACCAGAAACAGTAAGTACTACTTTGGACAGAGCGTTTGCCACGAGTCCTGCAGGAGCCGCAGCCTTTTAGCCCACAGCTCACTCTGTGATACCCAATCACCCACCCTCTCTTCCTCTCCCCTCATCAGCCATCTCTTTCTCCCTCCTGTGACCCTGTCCACTGTACTTTGTGCTATTGTGTTAAGGTTTGCTTATTAACTACTATATGCCACACTGAGCCTGCCTATGGGCGGGAATATTGTGGGATATAAATGTTATAAATAAATAAACAACATTCACACATAGGATTCTCATAAACTAAACTTTTCAAACTACTTTATTGGATGCTAGCTTAAGAACTCTTCATTATATGTCTAAAAACAATTGATGTTTTTATAAAATACTGCACAGTCAAACTAAATATGAACTCAAATGGCAAACAAGTAACCAACAAGGCATTTCTCATGCCTGCTTTAAACCAACAGTACTTAATTATCACAGCCAGACTTTCCTTAATAAAGCATTACTCGGTAGAAATCATTTCAATACTCTACACTATACCAATTCCAAAACACTCTAGGAATAAATGTAATGAACCATGTCATTATGATTCAATTCAGTTAAAATTCAGCTCTTTCCAACTAGCTCTCAAATTCTTGCTCTTTAAGTGACAATCACAAAGAGTAAAGAAATACAATTGCCTATAAGGTTGTTTTAAACAAAATGCAATGTTACCTTTTCAGATGCTAAGGATTTATGTGATTTTTCTGGTTCTCTGTCTCTTTTTTTATCTTCCTTCCTTTTATCTTTTTCCTTCTGCAAAAAGCAATATTATAACAATTATTAATGATGTTGTATATAAAGTTGAATTGAACAGAATTAAAGAAATAAATATACAAGAATGCAAGTAAGGACACTGAAGAATAATGCTATGACTGAATAAGCTATTCATGTGTGTCATGATGTGACTCAAATTAAAGAATGACACGGGGACAAAATTGTCTCCGTCCCCACCCAATCCCCGCAGGTCTGGTCTCCATCCTCGTCCCGTCCCCATAGGGCATGTCTCCATCCCTTCCCCGTCCCCACAGGTTCTGTCCCCGTCACATCCCCGTGAGCTCTGTTGTCATCTGCAGAAGCCTCAAACAAACACTTATGATTTTGCATTTAAATCTTTTTATTAAAGTATAAAAAGGAACAATATGCTGTGCAACTGTTGTATATAAATTACAAATAGAAAACAATAACAACAACTAGCAGCTATAACAACCCTCCCACCACCACCACCCTCTACCCTTCCAGTTTCAACAATAGCTGACTTCTACTACCCCAAGGAATCCTAAAACCCTAATCCACCCTGTTAAATTGTCCAGGGGTACAAAATACAACCCGTTCTGTATGCCCTAGAGGGGAGATTTTTAAATCTGTGGACGAATAAGAAGTCATAAACAATTTCAGGATTCAGTCTAGCTCTTCTGTGTTCCATAGTCTCTCCTGCAATAGAAGATGTCTTGTTTTGATGTGCTGGTAGCAGGATGTACAGGATCCCCCATGCAAATTTTGCTAGATGGCTAGCATGTTTGCTTGTTTTTCCAAAAAATACATATATTGTCATCTGCATCAAACATAAATAACAGTCCAGTTCATTAACAGGCTTCAAAGTAGAAAGTGACATGGGGACAAAGTTTGTCCCCATCCTCATGGGCTCTGTCCCCATCACCACCCCGTCCCCATGGGATCTGTTCCCATCCCTGCGGTTACTGCGGATCCCCATCCCCATGTCATTCTCTACCTCAAATACAACAGCAGGTCAGGCAGAATAGATAGTTTGGTGAATTTGTATGGTAGGGATAAAGGAAGGCGCAACATTTTAGTCCAAAAAACAAAAAAAGGGAAACAAGGTAGTAGCTGGCTAGAAATTATGGGTCTCATATTTAAAGAGAGACCACAAAATCAAGTGGGGAATGCATGCAGAGCACGGTTCATGAAATTCCTTTGCATGTAGGTGTGTGTCTGTCTGTCTGATCTGGAAGAAAGAAGGAAAGGCCAATTTGAATGGAATCATAATTAATGAGATTTTAAAAGGATCTCCACGTGTAAATAGCAGCATGTACATGTGTAGATTGCAATACATGTATTAATGGTGATTTCAGAAAGCTGCTATTTACCCGAGACTAACCTCATGGCTTCCGCTGTCTCAATCTAACTGCCAGGGTCAGCTCTCTCCTACTCGCTCCCTTAGTTCCGGCTTCCAGCACCTCTGCCTTCTTCAATTTTCTGGCCCGAAGGCAGCATGAGCAAGATAAGCACACTGCCTTCAGCATCCCCGGGAGCTCTCCCTCTGTTGTAGCGCCCCACCTATTCAGGACAAGAAATTGCAGCAGAGGGAAAGCTTCTGGGTCGCAAAGGCAATGTGCTTACCTCACTGACGCTGCTAGCGGCCCGGAAAATTTAAGAAGGTGGCGCTGCAGGAAGCCGAAAGGGAGTAAGAGAGAGCTGACCAAGGCGGTTAGATTGAGAACAGTAGACAGCATGACAGGTGAAGCAGGAAGGCAGCCAGTAGTGCCCAAAACCCAGGCACTTGACTGGCCACCAGGTTTGTGTGGGGGGGGGGGGGGGGCTGAGGCTGGACTGGGAGGTCCCCTTGTAGCTAGGCACTGGTGGTGATTCCCAACGTGGAACCTTAAAGATGCAGCTACAACTGAGTTCCAGCATCTGCACCAAAAGTGTTATAAGATTTAGTCCCACACAGTTAACAGTCTATATGCTAAAAACGATAGGCTGAATTACAGAGAAAAACTAATCCAGGGGAACAGACTTGCTTCCTATTATAGATATCTTCCGGTGCTAAAGGTTTTTAGGTTGTTCTTTGTGTTTTTGTTGTGTAACACAATTTATAGTTTGCCAAAACATGAACTGTTTCAAAACTATGCAAAAAATGGTTTACATCACATTTGTAGATTTGGACAATTACCGCTTTGTAGAGTGATGGGAATTACTACTACTTATTTCTATAGTACTACTAGATCACGCAGTGCTGTACACGTTATCCCTGGGATTCTATATATAGGACCTTAGTTTCCATGTGGAAATCGAAGCGTATTCTGTAACAATAAGCATAATTTAATTGGTTAACTAACTAATCAGCACTAATTGGCATTAAGATTTACGCGCACAACTCGCTAAGTGTATTCTGTAAGTCGCATAGTTGAAAAGGGGGTGTAGCTATTGGGCAGGGCATTTCTAAAATCTATGCGTGTTATAGAAGACACCCACTCTGCGCCTAATTTAGGTGCCAGGATTTACGCCAAGTGAAGCATGGCATAAATGGCCGTGACTACATCTGGTCACATGGAGAGGCTCTCGGCATTATTCTACATACTACACAGAAATTTAAGCCTATTCTATAAAGGTTAGGCCTACTTTACAGAATATGCCTACGTATATTTTTTTCCACGCAGATTTTTCAGGCCTGAAGTATAGAATCTAGCCCTATGTGCCTTTTTTTAAACTAAATCACAAATCTAGTGCACTCACAAAATAAGTGCTCTGGGGAAACATCAAATTTGAAAAAGATCTTACATTCACCAACCATGTTTTAAATTTTTCCCTTGTCTGTTTGCCTGAAGAGAGGGAGAGCTTCTTGTCATTCTACTAGAATTTTTTTTCCTAGGTAGAAATAATTATAACTGTTTTATATATCATTTTATTACCATGACAATGCAGTTCAACCATTCAGGTAACAATATCCTGTTATATTAAGCTCCTCTGAAGTTCGTTGGTCTTTGATCCTGTACATAAAAATGCATCTGAAGAGTCGTGCCTTATAACTTTGTTACAATATGACAAATACCAATATAATCTGGCTATTATGGTGCCATATACATCAATTATATTTGGTATTATAATAAACAAGAGTGTATGCGAAATGATATTAGTGAACTGAAAAGCTAGCAAGGCCTGCAGTATAGCAGCCTATGCATTCTTTGTAAATACATTTGTTCAGGGATAATACTGAATTAGTTTTGTTACAAAGTAGCAAAATGTGTTAAGCTCCCCCACATTTCATAACAATTTTTCAGTTTATATGTGTTTCTACTATAAGGTCCAGATAATTCATGGCACTATCTATATTTAGAGTTGCATATAAAATGTTAGTCTTATCAATGGTGAAAGGCAGAGACAGAAAATAAAAACTTGCAAATGTTAAGCAGGGCTTCTCACCGCCTCAAGGGAATATGGCATGGCTACTGACTGGGCTTATAGGGTAATCTTGAGAAATTATCTTTTTTTTATTTCTTGAACAGCCAGACACAGAACCAACTACTGCAGAAAATGGGAAAAAATATCTTCAATTACTGAAGCTGACACACAAAACCAGGGCACAAAGTCTGAATTCATATAATAAAAATTAGGTGTAAGTAATGTGGTCATTTGTCCTAAACTGCAAGGCCAGACAGTGTGATACTCAAGCTGGTCTTCTGGTCCACACCACCCTGAGCGCGCCTGATCTCGTCCCCTCTAACCAGCCTGGTTTTCAGGATATTCCTAATAGAAATGCATAAGATAAAAGGTACAACACCCAGGGACTCAATATATGCAAATACATCTGATGTATATTCATTATGAATATCCTGAAATTCACTACACCAATACTGGGACTTTTATTAGAGGATTTAAACTATCTCAGATATGCAAACAAATATTTTTATCCCCCACTCAGTGAGTATATCTTGAAAACTATATTAAGTCTTCATGTTAAGTGAAAAACTTCTTTTGAAAAAATTAAGTGTGCACACTAAGGGAGGTTTGTTCAGCCTATGATGACAGTAAGAACTCCATTACTGCTGAAGCTGCACTATTTGCAAAGAGTCTGTTGAGGCTTTTTCCTCCTGTTTAAATTACCTTAGTAGTGTACATGAAGACTTAATATAGTTTTCAAGATATACTCACTAAGTGGGGTATAAAAATCTTTCTTGGCGTATCCTGAAATTCAGATAGATTGGAGGGAGATGGGCCCAAGGTACAATCTGAGCATTCGAATTGTAAAAGCATAATGACCTTGCTACTTTACAGTGCATTTAGGGGTATATTTATTAACACTTATGAACATGATACCTGCTGTAAGACCCTTGCAGTAGATAAAGGCATGCTTATGGTGTTATCGCACATTAACTGTTAGTAAATGAACCCTTTTTATTTTATACATTGTATTATAAATAAAGATAAAAGCAACTGTACATTAAAGCAACTACTTTTTTTTTAAAGATTTTAACAAAAGCATCAGTGAAGATAACCAGTGCTTCTGCTGTACACCCGAGTCTGGGAGGTACTTTGGGATTCATGCTCACTCTTGGCCAACTGTCCTCCATTTAAAAAAAAAGAAAAGAAAAGAAAAGAAAAATCAGACATCAGTTCCTAGTTACATATGAGGAACAGGAACCATTTGTACAATTGTTAAGTAAGAGGACTCAGCAGATAAACAACACATCTCAGAAAGATAAACTTGCTGGAAACTCTCCTGAGCCAAACCTCTATGCTACAATTTCATGCTCACTTATATAAGTCTGAAGAATGACAAAGAAAGAGGGGTAGAGAACGCCTGCTGGAATATCAGAGGCCTCCCAAACAAACACACAAAGAAAAGCCAAGAAAAGAAACAAAAAAAAAAAGGAATAAAAAATGAGATTGCTAAAGTGTAAGGAAATGGAGTTTCATAATGGATAAATCATGTATCAACTTACTACTGTCTGACAAAAAAAAAACCCAGCAACAACAGTCTAGAAAATGAGATACCTCTAATTTGTTCCTCTCAGCAGCAGCTTGCAGAGAAGGAGAAGATGGCAAAGCTTGAACAGCTTCAGAGAAGGATATCTGTACAAAGCAGATGAATGATGAGAAAAGAACTGAGTCAGCAGATCAGTAATAGCAGACTACAAAGAACACAAAGATACCTACATCTTTTTTTTCTTTAGCAGAAACAGCAGATCTTAAAGACAAAGAAGGAAAAAAAGGCAGAGTAAAAAGCATTCACATATTCTGACTCCTGGAATTACTGGTTCCATAGAAAAACAGAAAGCAGATGTTCTCAAAAGCTGTGCTTCTCATCCATCTCCTGGAGGCATACCTAGCCAGTCAGATTTTCAGGATTACTACAATGAATATGCAAGAGATGCATTTGTGATTAGCAGAGACCCATTACATGCAAATCTATCACGTGTATTTTCATTGTGGTGATCCTGAAAACCTGACTGGCAAGATATGCCTTCAAAAGAGGGTTGAGAAACACTGCTCTAAAGAAAGCTGTTCACCAGTAATATGCACATGTCATATGATGATGACTGGCACCAAAAAAATCCTTCCAAATCTTTATTATACAGGCATAAAGACTTTCATTGTTCAAGTGTAATAACAGTTTTCGCTGTGCTTCAGCCTCAAAGCCCCATGGCTCCTCTCAGTTCAATATAACAACTTTGACTGGGGAAGAACTTCTCTAGAAAGGAAAGAGAAGGTTTGGGTGACAGATGCAATACTGTCTTCATAAAACACCTGTAACAAAGTAAGCAAGTTTACAGTTCTCCGAAGAAAAAACAGTTCACCAAATTCACACACATAGACTTCTCCAGACAAGGGTAGTCTCCAATAAACAAAGACAATAACAACAAATGCTATTAATGGGCAAAAAATATTTTTGTTAGGAAAAAATTTATATTTTACCTTTTTTTTTTTTTTTTTAAAGAGAACAAAACCCAAAAATTATAAAATGGGTCTTAGCCCTTGAATAGGCTATGGAGAACAAACATGTCAAAGCTAATGTTTTGGGAGGTTGTATCAAGGCAATAATAGGATCAGCTCCACATTGCAGCCTTGGAAACCTAGAGGCAGACCTTAAATGACCCCTAATATTGTGGGCTTTGTTATACCCTCAAAGATTAGATCTGCCTGGACACAACAGAATAAAATATAATCAGCCATTCAATCTGAAATAGTAAGTACTTCCAGTTTTCTTACAACATAAAGAAACATACAACTGGGTAGATTTTCTAAGAGTAGACAGCAACAGCTCTTTTATGATACAGGGAATGAAGTGCCACTGCACTTTTATAGACATGAAGCCAAGGAGAAAATACTGGAACAATGATTGGGTGATAAAGCTGAAGTCCAAAAATACTTTAGTAACACATTGGCACGAGTACAGATCAGTAAACTATGAGGAGGACATCTAGTATAAAGGAGAATAAGTCACTATTGCTTGAAGCGCAGAGACTGTACAAACTGAAGAGATCTTCCCAGTCAGGTACTTAGCTCACATGAAACTAGCCACTGAAACAGGGATTAATCAGCTGGTCAGTAATCATGTTGATAACACCATGATGACACTGTAGAAAGCTTCAACTTGAAGCAAGCCACTATATAAATTTGACAAGTATATACTGTGTGGAAATGGGGTCTCCTTCTACATGCTGGTGATAAATACTAAGTGCACTCAGAAAGATGTATAAAATAGACAAGCACTTTTTGTGTGTGATAATGAATGTATCTAGGGCCTCAACCTCAGAACAGATGGAAATTCCCCTTTAAACCTATAAGACCTCTTGTAGGTTTCCAATCCAAAGAGAAGAATTTAGACAGCTTTTTAAAGAAACCAACCAAGCCTCCTCAACATCAAGGTTGTGAAGATGTTGGACTAGAACAATGCTCTCTGGTTCTGCTTGATCACACTTGGAAAGTTTCCAAGTTAATTGACTTTCTCAGGTAAAAATCCTGAATAAATAGAAACCACAGCTGTCTCAGGCAAAACGACATTATAAGGGTTGTTTGTTTCCTGATCCTTTCTGATTTTGCCAAGGTAAGGGCTACAAAAGGTGGAGAAGATATGTATATAGAAGATCTATCCCCCCAAAAAGAAAGAAGGCAACCACTGCTAATTTTCTCACTCATCTCCCCAAGCAGGAGACTGGCACCTTCCAATTCTAGGTGATCACAAAAAAGTCTGCATGCACTTGAGGAAGATTTTATTGGCCCTATACAGATTAAAAATCTATTTCAGGGGTTGATCAAGTTTGTATCACGACATGTAGGTTCCTCCTGACAGATACATGGCTCTTAGAGTCATCTCGTCAAAGTTAAGTCCAGTATCACACCTTAACAGTTTATCAGTGGACTCTGAATTATGATGATTTATATAGTGGTAACAACAGTGTGAAGTTGCATTAGATATCATTCATTATAATTTATATCTATCATCTAGTGAATTTGGAAGGAGTATTGCCTCGTGAAAATTTGATGAGTGTGTGATCGTGTGGCAGGTAGACTGAATGAGTGTGCACTGGAAATCTGGGTAGGGAATGTTGTTATATGTATATGTATTGACAATAAAAATTGTGCTTGGTATAAATTTAGAGTACGTTTGTAGTAATTAGTTTTAAGTCTTTGTACTCTAATCAAAGCTAATATTCCCCCTATGGTAGCTGTGTCTCATAGATATATGCCATGAAAGATACATGGATGATGAAAGTCGTAAGATCCAATATTCCTAACATGGACCAAACTGATGTCAGTGGACTCTAATTTATTCACACTATCACAGTTAATATATCATCAGTGCTGCTAGTGTGCAGATAGGTCAATGCTTAAATCAAGTTCAGACTGGATCTGGTGAAGTTCATGACAAATTATTTTGACTGCAGCAGCCATGATGATCTCTATGGATTTGCTCATTATATTCCAAGTTGTTCTCTTGATCAACTAATATTTTAAATAAGGAAAAATATAACCCCACTACTACCACCACCATCACCACAACACTTACATGAAATGAGTTATTGAATATTCCCGTCCATGTTTTTCTGAGCTATAATTTCATGGTGAAAACAGCCAGTCACTTAATAAATATCCATGGTGCAAAGACTGGCCAAAAGGCAAAATGTGTACTAGATTTGGGGGTGTATACCTCCTTGAGATACAAATAGCCATTCTCCTTCCTTAAGAAGGAAAATTATGGAGCCCTGGTAAACAATCCTATTTGAAAAATTCTTCCAAAGCCCTAAGGCCTGGGATGGAACAGAAACCTCCCATCTTTTTGAAAATCGGTAAGTACAAAACAAAAAATCCCCCCCCCCCCCCTCTCTCCTACAGTGAAACAAGTTTGACTGAAGGAAATTTCCAAATTGAGCAGGTTCTAGTACAGAGTAGGCCCCTGTGATTGTTTGATGAGTGATATGTAAGAAATCCTAAAGGGTATCTTAAGTTTCAATGCACCAGTGGTTAAAGAAAGCTTTCATCTCTTACCTAAATGATGGCCTTCTGGAACTAAAACTGGAATTCTGGCTATCTTCTCTGGATTCAGTCAAACTCCTGTCTCTTGTTTTCACTGAATGACTGTATAAGAGCTGCTCTGGTCTTGGTTGTAAGGCTTTAAATTCTACAGTCCAAAGTATAGCCAGGGAGTATTTTTATGGGAAAAATGTTTCCTAAACAGACTACAATGAAAGCACTCAGAATTGAATTGAGCTGTTATAAGAGGCTACAGGAACCTTTCCTCAATGTCTTTTCAGCAATTAGTTATGGGGTGGGGGGTTTTCTATTTACCTAGGTTGGCCCCTCTATTTTTCCTATAATAATTTAAAAAAATTTAAGATCTTTCTAATTGAAGCTGTAGTCAGTGTTCCATAATGCTGGTCCAATACTACTGAAGGCCTTGGATCATATAGAGGCAAAACATATTTGATGGAATGAAGGAATGCTTAATGAGTTAGACTAAAAGGATTTCAAGGTCCTGGAAGGAATATAAGGGATCAGATGTCACAAGAGATACAATGAGATACCTGAACAAAGAATTTTAGTTTTAAAGGTGATCCTGTGGGTAAGAGGTAGCCAGTATTCTTCGTGAAGAAGTAGGGTTATCAAAATTTTTTGATCAAGTTAAGAGTTTTATTGCTGTCTTTTGAAATAGTTGTGTATCAAGCTTTGAAAATTTGCTCAATAAAGGAGGCTACAGCGGTACTCTAGGTTGACAATTACATACAGAGAAGATCATTTTAAATTTGTAGTAGCAACACTGTACTACGTAGGGGTGGTAGGTAAGGTTGAAATCCAAGATAACACTAAGGATATTCAGAGTTGATTCAAAACAAACAGAAGATCTTGCAACTGAGATAGGATAGTGAAGGATGGGAGAGCCAGTACGAAAGATAAATAAGGCTCAACTTTTTTTCAGGGTTCAATTTTAGTTTAGAAGTGGATAGCCAATCAGCTATAGTGAGTAGTTTCGAATTAGGGTCACTGATGTTCTGTATATGACCATTCTCTAAAGCAGCAACAATCTGAATATCATCCGTGTAGGCTATGAGTCCAAGGGTTTGGATAAGGGTCAGTACAAGAATCACATAGATGTTAAACAGAGTTGGGCCTAATAAAATGCTTTACAGGACTCCAAAAACAAGTTTAAATACATTATAAGATGACCTATGCCAGTTTGTATATGAAACAATGGAGGTTAATGTAACTTGCCCAAGATCACAAGGAGTACCATCAGGATTTGAGCCTTAGCTTCCCTGGATCTCAGCCCACTACTCTAATCACTAGGCAATTCCTCCACACTTTGGTAATTCTTTTTTTCATTTCCATGTTAAAGAGTACTGTAGACAACACTGGGGTTAGACTCATAAGGGAGCTATTGAAGGCTCCAAAATGTAATTCTGGAAATTGGCACAGAATTGTGTGTGCAAGTACAATCTCTTGCACCTTCTTGCTTTTAAAAATGTGCATGAAAGACATGTTGACACTTGAACACCTTCAGAAGTTCTGTGTAGGCTTTCTTTAGCTCACTTGGACTCAGTGGACTCAGCTTAAGTGGGCAAAGTGAGATTTCTCATAGGACTGAGGAGCCAACAAAAATTAAATATCTCTTCATTGTGATATGGTCACCAGCAACTGGTGCAACTACATGGTCAAACTTTCAACACCAGCTTCAAGGAGCTGGACTAACTGACAAGGATAGATCTGAACCGAGATTTGTGGGCCCAAATGGCTCTAGATAATATTTGCTATCACATCCAAATGCAAACGTCTATGTCCCAGACAATTACAGCAAACTGTTTGCATTTAAGACAGATGCTGAAGCCAGCAGACTGATTTTCTTGGACTTGGTGAGGAAAACTGATAAAGGTGGCTTCAAATTAAAAAAAATTCACAAAAACAATCTAAATGGATGAAAAAATTGGCTATGCAGTTTGCTGGCACTTAAACAATGTCTATTCTGCTGAGCCCCAACAACAAATAAAGAAAAATTTTTAAATGCCAAAAGAATTAACTAGAGGGGTTTTAGACAAAGACCAAAATTTAAACCTTCATCAGCCTCAGAAGAAAAAAAAAATATGGCCAATGGTTTCAACAAACAAAAACAAACTCAATGGAGACACAAACTACCATACATCAGAACTGAAAGGTTTGAAAGAATCCAACTGTTCTGTGCCAAGCATGGTCTCATGACCCATCTGTTTGGCTATTATGAACCACTTTTCTTGTAAGAATTTAATTTTCATTACCAAATAGTATAGAATTCACTGCAAAACATAAACTACGATTTAAACCCATACAATAGCATATAACTAGCATGAGGAAAACAATGATTTTTCATGTGTTCTTCAGTTTGATCCAATGCAGCTGCTGAAATATTAATGTTTTCAGCCATGCAGATGCATGGCTAGAGAAATATTTACTCATGATCCTTTAACAGAAAATGTTCATTTTTAAGACAGAAAAGCAGAAACAGATCTGAAGTAGTAATAGTACATTTAATTCACATTCTAATGAACTCATTACTCTTTGGGGGGTACAGTGAAAGTAGCAGAAAGCAATATAGATTGTTTTACAATGGTTTTAATTCTTCTAGCAGTATAGTATATTAGCAATCTATAAATATGAGGGTTTTTCCCTTAACATCAGTATGTACAAAACTATTTTCAGTGCTATATAGCCAAAATTACTTAAAGCTATGAAATTCTCATATATGAAACTGCTGAAATTTACACATAAAAATGGGTTTCAGCTAGAAGTATTTGTGCACGTCTTCCACCTGATTTCTGAATGTTTGTCTGACCACTTCAGTGGCAGCATTGTCTTTCCTGTTCCTTTTCCAGCTGAAATGCATCTAACAATGCCTTTAAAACAATGCCTTTTATGCTGCCCTATTTCATTAATGATGCCCATAAGGCAAATTAAAAAGTACAAAAAAAAAAACCCCCAAACAAATGATGCTATTGCATCACAAGGCAGGACAACAAAGACCCTTGCTGTTTATTTAAGTGAAAACTCTTTATACAATTCCTCCTTATCAAATTTATTTTGACAAAGCTTTTTTTCATGAGCTTTACACACACACACACAAAAAATCATTTAAAAACAGTTTTCATCATCACCTGTTTATTAAATAGAAGTGGGGCAGCTTTTAAACAAAATACATATGAGCAAAGTCTGTTTTAAGCCAAGACATTTTGGCTATTTCTGCAGGTATTTTTCCATGAAAACTTAAGAGTACGGATGGACCCCATGGGTTTTTTTTATTTTTTTTTTGTTCATTTGATATAACATGAAAACTTCAACATACTTTTGAAAATCTAGAGACACACAATCTCCACCTCAACCTCACACCTCGGAATGCCTCTCTGATACATATAACTCTTGCCCTGTCCTCTAAGATATCCTTAATATATATTTTGTGCCTTTTAGCCCTTCTCTTCCCCCTTCCTTTTGCTCCCTTTGTCCTCTCCTCTGTCCTCTGTGCTTCCACTCCAGCATCTCTTGCCCCTGAATCAATTTCCTTTCACAATAGCCTTTCAATCTCTGTTTTTTTTAATCTCTTCCCCCTCTTCTTTCCCTCCCCCCAGCCTCCTGCACCCTTTCCCCCTCCTCACTTTAGGCTACATTCTCTATTTCTTCATTCACACTCAAGTGTGCTTGCTCCTCGTCTTCCTCCTTAGATCCCAGGCCAGTTTGGATCTCCATCTGCATGTTCTTTAGGCTTGCTCCAGGCCAGCCTGTCATTAGGTCAAGTTCCTGCCCCCTGGAAGCATGAAGTTGTCACTCTTCTAAATAATGGCAAACCTTAACCCACCCTCTCAACTTCCTGAATTTTTGCCCAATTTTCAACCAACCTTTCTTTCTTTTCTAATATTATTGAAAGAATTATCTTTTGGCAACTTTCCTCCTTCTTAGATGAAATATTGGCCCTACATCCCAGACAGAAGAACAACGGATCAAAGAGGTTAAATAAAAATATACTTTTATTAAAATTGCCACATTTTGCCAATAGTCAGGCTGCTCCAGGGAAAACTATGTCAATTGAAGAACAAATTGATAACTACAATAAATAATGAAATACAAACAAAACACTATAAATAATGAATTTAGTTAAAATCATAAATAAAACAAACATGCTAATGACATGGCATAAGAGCAACCAAATAAAGTATAAATACAGAAAAGAGCTAGATTTACTAAGTGGCGCTATAGGCGCATTTTAGCATTTTTAACACGCATAAATGGTGTATGAGCGTTAAACGGTAACGCACCCATAGAAATGTATAGGTGCGTTAGCGTTTCACATGCCTTAAATTTACAGGCGTGGTAAAAACGCTAACGCACCTTAGTAAACATATCGCTAAATGGCATGCCAATTCAAATCAAAGACATGCAGATGTTGCATTATCTTACTGGTACATAACGCAGATACAGTTCTCATAAAAGTGGAATAAATCAGAAGTAGTATGTGATTACAACTCATTGTGGAAGGAATCAGAGGCAATGTATGACTATGATTCACTGTATAAATACAGAAGCTGGTTGTAAAACATGCACACATTCATAATGAAAAACTACATACCTAGAGGGGAATTTAAAATCACACTTCCCCTTAGTGAAAGCAAAAAATGCTGGCACCCTATGAGTATTAAAAACACACATCAATGTCTGTAATTGAAATCAAATTTCAAGGGCTGGACTATAAATGCAGACTTAAACAATTTCAAAAACTGAAAAGGCCTTGTAGAGGAGTGGCCTAATGGTTAATGCAGCAGGTTTTGATCTCACCATACTGGGTTCGATTCCCACTGCAGCTCCTCGTGACCTTGGGCGAGTCACTTAACTCTCCATTGCCTCAGGTACAAAACTGAGATTGTGAGCCCCCTATGGACAGAGAAAGTACCTGCTTATGTTGTTCTCTGCCTTGAACGTATGGTTAATCAGATTATAAATGCCAGAATTAAATTAAAATAAAATTAAAGAAGCTGTCTAGAGAGCTAAAAACGCTGAATTTGTTGTGTCCATTGAAGAAAACTTTAAAAGCCCTCATAAAATCTCTTAAATAAGGGGAATAAAAGGACTTAAAACAAAGCACTTATAAAAGTAACAATAAATAAAATAGAGAAATCAGGGGGACAATTTAAAAAAACACAACTTATTTCAATTATGGTCACCATATCAATAAGTTCTTCTTATGACCATATGAGGAAAGGCTAAAGAGGTTAGGGCTCTTCAACTTGGAAAAGAGATGGCCGAGGTCTACAAAATCCTGAGTGATATAGAACGAGAAGAAGTGAATAGATTTTTCACTCTTTCAAAAAGTACAATGACCAAGGGAAACTTAATGAAATTACATGGAAGTACTTTTAAAACAAATACAAGGAAATATTTTTTCACTTAAAGAATAGTTAAGCTCTGGAACTCGCTATTGGAGAATGTGGTAACAGCATTTAGTGTATATGGGTTTAAAAAAGGTATGGACAAGTTCCTGGAGGAAACGTCCATAGATTGCTATTGAGATAGACATGGGGGAAGCCACTGCTTGCCCCTGAATTGGTAGCATGGAATGTTGCTAACTGGGTTTCTACCAGGTACAGTATCCTATTGGAAGCAGGATACTGGGCTAGATGGACCACTGGTCTGACCAAGTATGGCTATTCTTTCTGCTCTTATGACCACTTATCAATCACTGACATATCAAGTTTCATACACTTTGTTCTTCATACATATACACTCAGATCTAGTTCTTGGTTCAATCCTTTCTGAATTGAAAGATAAACCTTTGTTCTGTTCTTAGCAAAATGCTGCATATATCTCCTCCTCTCCAAAGTATTAGTGGTTTATTTAAGACAAAAACAAACAAACACAAAAACAACTAAAGTCATCAAAGCTGTGGTTCATGTCAAGGGCATGTTGTACTAATGACTTTTCTAAATGCCCCCCCCCCCCCCCCCCCTGTGCGGAGATGTTCTAAATGCCTCACACTTAGAGCTCTTCTGGTTTTACCTATATACATTATGTAGCAAGGGCATAATCTTGTGTAAATGATTTTCAGTCTTACAATTCGAAAAATCTTTCAGATGGTATGGCTTCCTTGTGGCTGGATGTACAAGGGTTTTGACTGTGGCATTAACTAAACAAACAGCGCTGTTTCCATAGGGAAAAGTGCCCACTGTGACTGCAGGTACACATATGGCGTCCATACTTTGGAATGCTGACCATCTTAAGATTTTACCTTTGCTATATGTCAGTGGCATAGCTATGGGTGGGTCTGGATCGGCACAGGCCCACCCATTTTTGGCTTAGGCTACCCAACTGTGACACCCTACATCAACATCTCTCCTCCTCCGCAACATTCCAGCATCTGCCCGCCCGTCGCTGAACCCCGTCTCTCCCAGCGCCTGCAGCAAGCCATTGCTGTCTGTGCCAGCTCCTTAGGCTTACGTTGGCCAGGTCTCACTCTCGTTGACATTGTTTCCTGTCTTGCAGGACCCGGATGACAGCAAATGGCAGATGAAATTTTATGTGGATAAATGCAAAGTGATGTACATTGGGAAGAATAATCCAAATCATAGTTACTTGATGCTAAGATCTACCTTAGGAAATCTAGGTGTGATCGTAGTCAATACGCTGAAATCTTCTGACCACTGTGTAGCAGCGGCCAAAAAAGCAAACAGGATGCTTGGAATTATTAGGAAAGGGATAGAAAATTAGACAAAGAATATTATAATGCATCTGGATCGCTTCATGGTGCGACCACACCTTGAGTGTTATGTGCAATTCTGGTTGCTACATCTTTAAAAAGATGTAGCAGAATTAGAAAAGGTTCAAAAAAGAGCTACCAAAATGATAAAGGGAATGGAACTCCTTTCATATGAGGAAAGGCTTAAAAGGTTAGGACTCTCCAGCTTCGAAAAGAGATGGCTGAGGGGGGATATGGTAGAGGTCTACAAAATCATGAGTGGTGTAGAATGGGTAAATGTAAATTGATTTTTTACTCTTTCAAAAGATTGCATTCTCAGCTCTACATGCCTACTTTTTTTTATTTTAGCAAAGTTCTACAAACTAACAAAAGTAGTAACCTGAGAACTTGTCATGGAAGGAGTAATTTAGTGTTTGTAAATTATATGAGAAAAGAAGTGACCACACAAGAGGAATAAGAAAGGTCTCAATAGTCAGGATATTCAATAGGCTTATTGGTTGCAATGGGATTTATATTTTGTTGGCAGCGTTTCAAAGATGAACCAAAAAGAGTCTTTTAGGAAGTTCTATGTGAGACATTAGCCAAATTGGCTGCCATATTCTTCTATTTTCCACAAAGAACAGAGACTATTTTAGGGAGTATTTCTTCGCAACAAACCAGTTAAGTCATTTCAGATAAATAATTAGTAAAAAGTTCATAAGATAATTTTGGATCAATGATAACTGCCAAGGAATCATTCCTAGATAACGTCCTGAGGTCATTTTCCTCCTTTCCACAGCAAGTGCTTATTCTTGACTAAATTAAACAAGTTATATTTACTTGGAACTGGAATGCTGGTGGACGTTAGCAAGGTTATACCACAAAAAAAGCAAATGCAATTGACTGCACATATTGTGTACTCAAGTTATAAAACAAAAGTACAAAAAAACTTTCTCTTTGAGAAGAGAAGGAAATGCACTAGTGGTTAAACAAACAGGCTGAGAACCAGGGAAGCCAGAGTTCAATTCCTACTCCTGCCACTGACATACATTGTGAGACTGGCTAAGTCATTGTTATCTCCTATTGCCTCAGATACCCGCTTAGATTGTAAGCTCTTTGGGGAAAGGTTATACTGTACCTGAATAATTATCACCATAGGGCTGATAATTCTATAAAATAAGTTTTATCATTATTCGTAACCCATGGGTTAAAAAAATGGTCTTTGTCCCAATACAGCTTGAAAACTGCCCCTATATACAGGAAATACAAAATAAAAGGCAATTTCAAAGTTTAAAAAAAAGAAATTATTCTATGTACTTTAGTCTCTCACTTATCTAGATATGGGTTTGTTTTACTTGTACCATGACAGGAATTAACCTCACTCATATGAAAAGATCTACCGAGGATATCTAATTTATTACTGGTGCTTCTTTTAATACTAGCATCATGCCAAAAAGCATTTCATCTCACAGGTTTAATGTGTAAAGGCAATACATCAAGGTATGCTTGGAATTTCTTTTTACTCAAGTCAGTGGTGCTCTACAGTATTACCATTAGGATGATCATGTGATGGACCCTTCTGTCTACACAAGTTGTACATTCATCATCTCTTAAACTTTTTCTGAGAAAAGCTTTTTATTTCATGTATTGGAAGAGACAATGATTTAATACAACTGAAAAGGATTGAGTGCAACAGACAACCAAGAGTCATTAGAAATCAAAAACACAGGCAAGACGGCTGTCATTAACTAGTAAATGAGTTTTGCTGTTCTATAGATTACCTGTTCTTCATTTTGTTTGAGAGTTTTCTGCCTTAGTAGCACTTGTGCATTACTATTTGCTCTATGCTTAGGTTTCAGGTTACTGTAAAAATTGGCAAAACTGACTGAAGTAGCTTAGTAATGTGCTGTACAGTAGAATTTATGCAGCTGATATCAGTTTGCTTCATGGGGGTATACAGACTTTGACCCAGCCATGCCACACAGAGGGATGAAGTGTTTGAAGAGTCATGCTTCTACAGCTGCAACCACCTTTCCAGTTCCAAGTCCCATTGTAACTATTCCATGCACGTTTGGATTTTGTCACTGCTTTGGCACCTATAACCTCTGCAGTAAGCCTATTCTAAACATCCACTATCCTTTCAGTGAAAAGGTATTTTCTCACGTTCCTTTTGAAACTACCTCCATTCAACTTCACACAACTACAATAATGCTACTCCACTCCTATTCAAACTACGCTGGTTATCAATTCACTATCATATAACGTTCAAAATTCTTTGCCTCAGTTATAAGGCCTTTCACCTTCGCACCCCTTCATTTATCCTCTTTGATTATTCCTCTTACTCCCAGTATTTCTCGAAGGTCTTTTGATGCACAACGTCTTGTTCTGTCCGCTCCCAGAAACACACACTATGAATATACTAGAAATTCTGCCTTCTTTTTTATAGCACCTACACTGTGGAACGACTTCCTACCTTCCATACTATCTTTGTAAAGTCCCATCTTAAAACATACTTCTGAGAAATCTCATATGGCTCTTCCCTCTCCAATTTTGTACACAGCTAAGGGACCTCTCCACCTGAGCAGATTTTCTCTGTCTTTCTTGTTGGATATGTGTGGCCTGTCCTTTGATTAATGGTATTCCTTTCATAATATATATTTTTTTGTTTTTATAGTGACTGTAAACCGCTTTGACCTGTCTGCCAGATAAGGTGGCATAGCAAATACCCATAATTAATATAAACAAACATGATAACCTCATGTCTGAAGCTTTATATTCTATGGAAAATTCTTCCTTCCGGTACTTCACAAAAGCCTAAAGATTAAGTGTATGCTTAATATTTCCTCTCTCTCTTTTTCATGCATCCTTTTATTAGCAAAAAAAAATAAAGAAAGAAAGAAAGAAAGAATACTTCATTGGGAGATCATGTCTGTCCTTCCACATTGTTTCAGCATACAAGTACTCAGACTTAAAGCACTAAAGCACCATTTTATAAAGGAAGTAGAAGTCAGAATTGAGATGTTCAGATCAGGATCTCTCCAGTTTCAGCAGTATGTTAGAAAAGAATCTGACAACACAGAAACTGTTCTAAAATCTAAAACAAAGAGAAATGAATATTTATGCATGGGGCATAAACATCCTTTAGAAAAAAAAACATATAGAAAAGTGGTGTAGCCCCCTATAAAACCATCTCTCCCAAGATACTGGGGACCCAGGATATGGGGGGAGAGGGGGTGGAACCCTTTCAGAAATCAGGTAACCAAATCCTGCAAAAAACAAATACATTACAGTCCTGTATAGAAAACCTGCCTTTGCGTGTATGCAGTGAGATCATACATTTCAAAAAACACTTTAAAAAACACATTTGTTTCTGCATGCCTCTTGAATGGATGACTGTGCGCTAATGTATTTAGTTATAGGTATATTTTGCTTTACTACTGTTTGTGTGCTTATCTTTTCATTTTCTATGTATGTTTTAATACTGTAACCCACCTAGGCTTTAGGTGGGTTATAAATTTGTAAAACAAATAAATAAAGCAGAACTAATATCCAGGACTCAAATGGGAACACCCTACCTATAAAAATGCAGCACCCTATAATACAATATACTTCCTGCTGAAAAAAACAGAATAAGTCAGACTGGTATAGATCCCTACACAAAAACACTAAGAAGTCCTTTTACTAAGCTGTGGCAAAAGGGAGCGTGTGTTTTTGATGCGCACTGAGGCCCCCTTTTACCTAAGCCAGCAAAAGGCTGGGTTTTTAAAAAATGAAATGGCCATGTGGCAAGTGAAGCACTTGCTGAACAGCAATTTCAGGGGGGAGCTCTTACCGCCACCCACTGCCCAATTACTGCCGGGTAAACACAAGTGTTACAAAAACAAAAATATTTTTCTAGTGCTGGAAATGACATGTGCTGGGGGTGGGAACTACCGCCGGGCTGCTGCGTTGGGCTTCCCACTGCTTAGTAAAAGACCCCTTAGAAAACTTCACAGAAACTACATCAAAGTAGAATATCACATCTACTTCACAAGTGCAAAACACAGACAAGACCTTGAACAAACAGGAAGCAAGGGACCACTTCCAGTAATAGAACTGAAAATCTGAAGAAGTCAGGCTCTGCATGTACAGCAATACTAGAGAAATAGAAACTGAAATGCAAGATATCAGAGATGCATGTTTTCCAAAGTTGCCATATTACAATTAATAAAATTCAGAATAAGCTTTTTTTCTACCTTTGTGGTTTAAGCCTTTTATTTTTCGATTTGTTTCAGTCCAAGTGTCTTTCTTCGTCATCTTACTATATTTCTTAACTCTTTCCAGGGTCTCCCATCCACTTGACATTTCTTATCTCCATGTCCACCATCCATCTTCCTTTTGCATCCCTCCATGTTCAGCATCTGTTCTTTCAGTGTCCCTATCCCTCCCTGTGTCAAGCATCAATCCTCAGGGCCTCACTTTGGGGCCAGAATCTCTCTTCCCTCCCCCCCCTCCCTTACAGTGGCATCTCCACCTCTCTCCCTTGGTCTAGCAACTCTCACCCTTTCCCCACCTCATCTGGTCTCTATCTTCTCCCTCCACTTCTCCTGTCCAGCATCTCTCCTCCTCTCTTCATAACTCCCCACCCTGGAGTCTGGCATCTGCCCCCCTTTTTCTAGCCGCATCATGGGTCCAGCATCCATTACTCTTACTAACCCCTTCACCCCACCCCTTTCAGGTCCAGTATCTCTCAATCACTCCCCCACCCACCCCTCACGGGTCCAGCATCACTCTCACCCCCCCATCCCACCCCTTGCAGGTCCAGCATCTCTCACTCCCCCTCCCCCCTTCTGGTTAAGATTAACCCCATTACTTAGAATAGGCTCCCTTGCTCCCAAATTGTTGTTCAGTTCCTAACTAATCTAAATCCCTTTTCCTTAAACCATTATCTTATCCTAGCTTCAAGAATTTGGAATTATGCTTACTCCTTAGGTCCTGTGTATAGGACAGGAAGCATTTCTGAGAATTTTATGCTGGCAGTTCTGAATATTAACTTCCTACCTACAAATCTAAATTTGCTTTAAAAATCTCCCTCTCCCATCTTTTTGTGTGTTGCCAAAGCACAGTAGATGATACGATATATTTTATTTCTTTATTATATTCTTTTCCTTCTTGTTAAATGATACAGGGCTGCTTTGTACTCAATATTACTAATTACATAGCTCCATTCTGGGCTCTCAAAAATTTTTTTTATTGGGAGCTAATTTACCATTCACTGACTATAGAATCAGCAAAGTATCAGATATGTCAGCAGGACATATTTTATAACTTAAAACAAATGCAACTTGACTACAAGAACTTTATCATCTTTGGTTACATTCTTCTAACAATGTTAAGCTGATGATTATGCTTTCTAAATACTGTACAAAGAAAAGAATTCAATTAATATAGAAAAATAAATGTATTATCTCTTTGCACTGACCAGCGCTATAGAAATGATAAGTAGTAGTAGTAGTAGCAGTAGTAGTATACTAATAGGATACATTTACTTCAGTGTTATAATCAAAGTTTGAAATACAAACTCAAATTTTTGAGAAAAGCTAGGGGTGATTTAATTGAGAGCAAACACTTTATTTACAAAGCTAAGGGAATCGTAAGAAGAATATCTGATAATAAATATCCTTAAGTAATATATCAGTTTGTGCAACTAAATGTACTATCACAAAATTATGTATTCCCACAAATTACCAATGATAGATATCATTTACCTTGTATAGCAATATCAGACTTAACATTTCTCTCTCTTTATCACTGTTTTGATCTCTCATCTTGTAGACAAATTACTGCCAACTGCTTTCTCCTTCTTTCCCCATTATCTCATTTCATAGCATTTCCTTCCATCTCTAGAACTGCTAGCTATAAATGCAACTCTGAGGAATACAGCTTGTAGACAAGGGAACAAAGCCAAGCCAGCATACTTGGAACAGCAAAGCTAACACTTCAAGAATGTACTTGCCACTCTGTTTAACACAGCACACTTATTATGATAGACTCTAATGACTGTTCAATTGCAAAATAAAAACAACTGAAAACTTATATGTGCATAGTTATGCACTGCTATGTGTCTTCCTTTTTTGAAATATTCTACAAATAAAAAATCCTATGTCATGCAAAATAAGAAAAAGACTTACAGAGAACCAATGAATTATTAACCTTCTCTCTTAACAAAGGACAAAACTCTTTTATAAAGTTACCTTTATTATATGCCCTGAACATTCAAATAATCTGACAGGTTTCAATGCTGCATCAATATTTTACATAAATATAAATGCAAAGCTCTAGGCCCACAGGTAACCATATGAAGTTTTAGGGAGAAAAGATCAAAATGAATGCAGTAAAGCACATTTGCTTAGCTTCAAAAGATGTTCTATGAACACAGCAGTCACACAAGTGTCACTTGACCTCTCTTTGGCACCAAAAGACAGAATCTCCTATAGCTTTCAGAAAAAAAGCGAAATGCTTTCTCCATTCATATACACTAAATCCAAAATTGATTTTGTAGATTTAATGGACTCATTCAAATGACCACTGCCTTTTTCCTTCTCAGTACTATTTTGCCTGATTTTGTATTTCTTAAGCTACAGTATTTTGTGAATCAGTTGAAGTTTTATTTTCTGGTGGCTGCATTCCATTTTCATGCCTCTTTTGCCCTGTGTTTTATTTATTTCTATGTGGACCTCCCTTGCACAGCCCTCATGCTACATTCACATTTCTGGACACTCACTGGTTTTACATTTGGTTTTCTGGGAAGGTTAGGTTTGCCTGCAAATTACTGAATTACCTCTAATGTGGGAAACAAAATGCAAATTATCCTCTACCCCTGCCAGGTATTTACCTTTCACTTTTGCTATCTCTCCTTTGCTGCCCTACCTTTTGGAATAAAATAACCTGTAGATCCCATGCCTAGCCAGTCCTGCACATCCCTCTGATTGTGTGAGTTGTGCACCCTTTGTGCATATTTCTTACTTGGCCATCCCCCTGTCTCCTAGTCCATTACTGATAATTCAATTGTTTTCTCTCTAAAGATGTTTTCCCTACTTACACTCTGTCATGTCATAGTGGTTCTGTATACGAACATGCTCAGTTCTGATCTTTCCTTTAATTTTTTCTCTTTTGCTTCTTTTCCTTTTCTGCCTTACCAACAATGGCTCAGGTCCTGCTCTGGGCAATACTGATACTTCTGTCTGTATGATACACCTTCTTCCTAATGGTGCATGGCAGTCCCAGCCATCTCTTAATCACTCTGCTTTCTTTTCCAGTTACCTAGGCCCCCCTCACTGCCTGCTTGGCAGCCTCTAATATGCACTATGTCCGTACTGGTAATCCAGGCCTTTCTATGGTCAAATAATTGGAGGCCTGCCCTATACCTCCTCCAACAATCCTTACACTTTTTGTAGATTCTGGAATGAATGCACATCTGTTGCACTGTCTATATAGCTAACGCACATGCTAGGTTATGATCCCAGATAGGTGGTAGAGAGGTTGGGAGGCGGGGCTAGTGTTGGGCAGACTTCTACGGTCTATGCCCTGAAAGTGGCAGATACAAATCAAGGTCAGGTATGCACATAGAGTAACACATAGCAGGTCTTTCTATGCCGTCATCTACCATGTTACTATATTTTTAGTGGGATACTAATTAGGTTTGTGGTTCTTGGGCTCACCAGGCCTTGCCTCCTAATGGAAAGATGCAATTACAAAGG
This sequence comes from Microcaecilia unicolor, assembly GCF_901765095.1. Lineage (NCBI taxonomy): Eukaryota > Metazoa > Chordata > Amphibia > Gymnophiona > Siphonopidae > Microcaecilia > Microcaecilia unicolor. Next base: position 475,726,011 of record NC_044033.1, on the reverse strand, counting down.
TCTATTAGACATGTCCGGGTGGGATATTTTCACCTCTTGGTTCTCTAATTTAGGTGGTACCTTCAGATCACTCTTTATTGGACTGTTTTTTTTTATTGTTATATTGATCCTATCTTGTTGTTTGCTTGGTTGCATCTCCCCCTGTTTACGCAAATTATGCACTCCACCTAAAATCCTTTTTATGTCAGCAAATACTTCACATAACTATGCCCCACGAAGTTCTTATACTGCTACTCCCTCTGCAGACCCTGACACATTGGTTACCTCTGCATGTGTTTAATTTCTCCTCCTGGTTCCTAGACACAGGTATGCATACTTTTTTAGTATCATTCTATCTCTCTCCTCCTCTCCAAACCCTATTGGCCCCTTTTGTTAACTTGTAGCAAAGGGAAGAACTCTGCACCCTTTCTTGTCTCCTCTGGCTGAACACTGAAGACCAGAACAGTCTTCTTTTTTTTTCCAGGGGGGGGGGGGGGAGATGTTGGTGGAGGTGTACTTTGTACTTATGAAGGCCTGAACCAAGCAGTTTCAGTGCTGCTAAGTATTTAATATCTAAGAATTAATATACAGACGATGAGAAGTGGAAATTTCTCTTTTTTCTGTAAATTACAATGATATTAAGCAGGCCAGGTGGAGCAAGTACCCCCACCTCTTCCCCCTACCTTCCTCTGACCAAGCAAGTGAAAGACAATGAGCTCCTGCCATTTGCTGTCCATTTGCTGTTTACATGAGTGTGTTTATTAGCCTTTGAGAGACTTTTAGGATGCAGATCAAAGGAAGTTCCAGGTGAAGGGGGCAGGGCTAACAGAGGAGAGAGAGAGAAATCCTGTAGTCAGGACAGGATAAGAAAATATTATTGCGGGGGGGGGGGGGGGGGAGTTGTTGTAGGAGGTGGAAGGCCTCCAATTATTTAATGTACAGAAATTAATGTCTCGTATGTTGGACAGAGAGAAATGAAGGTTTCTTTCCTTCTAATCATGAGAAGCTTGCTGGCTTGCTGGAATGGCTATTACACTATAAGCCCTGATTGCCCACAATCTCTCCCATTGAATATGGTCAGGAGACAGAATTCTTTCCCATGCCCTTTGAAGTAAGGTTACTATCCAGGAGAGAATTACCCTTTTTACAACCATGAGAGGAAGACCAGGTAACATCTTGTTTCCTTCTCTGCCTAGAACAATTCAAACACTATCTCCCTGATCCCTGGAGTCAATAGCAATAGTTCTATTGACAAGAGAAACCTAACACCTCTATAGCAACTGGAAGCAGTAGTTAACTTTTGTCTCCTCTTTTAGAATAGGGGAAATACTAATTAAAGGTTCTGAGAAATGTATTATTGTGAGAAAGGCTGTAAAGATGAATAGAAGAGGTCCAAAACATTTGGACAACAGACCAAATGCATCTTCAAAAGGAAATATAAACAGATGTTATATATTTCTTTATTGTCAGGAGATCCTGCCTGACTGTAAGATGCTAACTAAGGGGGTGTGACAACCCCTCCCCCTTGTGCTCCCTTTTGTCTTGAAAGGGAAAAGAAACCCTATATAATATTTCTCTGCCAGATAGGAGATTGGGCGGTGTACATCTCTTTTGGCTCCCAAGCAAGGGAGTTTGAAAGAATGTCCTGTTCCCACTTTCCATTGTAATTTCCATTTCTATATATGTTCTCATTTCTGTCATATTCTAGACTATTTCTATGACTATTTTTATTATTTATCCTAAATCTCTGGATAAAGAATAAACTTGTGTTTTTCACCCAACGGAAGCTTCTCTTGGTTTTTTTTCTCTTTTTGTTTTTATTTGGTGTTGTGCAAATGGTCCATAATCCAGCTGTCCGGTTTCTAAGATACAGTTGAGAGGATTGTATTGTGTAAGTAGTGCTGACCGTGATTAGAGACCCTGGAGGTGCGGCACGAAAGGCACAAACAATTGCCATGGCCAAATGGCTCTTTTCCAATCCATTATTCAGCATTAACTAGGGGAAATAACCCCTTAAGAGGAAGCAGGTAGGTTTAACTGGTGAAATATTGTCTACTATAAAATAAGCAACTTCACTTTCCCTGAAAACAAGCAGCCACTAAACTGGCACTTTCATACTGAAGATGGCCTTCAATGAAAGGGGAAACAAAAATAAAAAGTAGGAGGATTTTTGTTGTGAGTGACACGGTACACAACCAACCATAGACAGGAGAATGCTGGAGGTTAACCTCAAAGATAACACAACACTGTCCAAAACTACCATCCTGTCAAAAGGCTGCATCTAGACAGTAATAGGATGTGAGTATGTTCACTGATAATCAGCAGTCTGACATAATAGCCCTGACACAATAGCCTTGTAACAAAATAGCCCTTGACAAAATAGCCCATCACAAAAATGAGAAATACAGTAAAAAAAAAAAAAAAACCCTGTCTCTCCCTCTGGGGATTTAGCATCTCTTCTCCCCTTCTATTAAGCACACCCACATCCAGGTTCACTCTTCCTTCAACTCCCTCTCCAGTGCAGCATCTTTCTCTTCCCCCACCCACGCTTTGTCATCTCTGTCCCACCACCCCCTTCCATGCATTCTGGCACCTCTCCCCTTCCTCCCCTTCCCATTGTCTGGAAATCCATCTCTTACCCTTCCTTCCCACCCACCGCCATACATAGTTTAGCTTGTCTCCCTCTTCCTCCTGCCTACTCTGCGTGACTACACTCTCTCTCACCCATATCTACCCCCTCCCTCCCCAAAGATCCTCCAACATCACCGTGGGCCTCAGGCAGCATCAATAAGCTGCTTCAGCCATCCCCGGAAATGTTCTCTGATGTATCCTGCCTACTTAGATATAGGAAGATGTATCAAACAAGGCAGTTCACAATAGAGAGAATACTTCTGAGGCCAGCCAAAGCACATTGTTTTCCCTGCTGACGCAACTGGCAACCCTCAAGAATGTTGGAGGAATGCTGAAAGAAAGGAAGAATGGCAAGAGAGACACTGGACTGCACAGGGCAGCAAGAGGAAGAGGAAGATGTTCTGGACATAAGAATTGAAACTGGGGTGGCAAAGTGTAGACATGCCTCAGCTCAAACCAGAAGCGGGACTCAGAAAGACATAGGGTTGCAGCAGTAAGAGCAAAACAAGTAAAATACTCAGGGGTGAGCCCATTTGTCAGGGGCCAAATTGTGGGCAGGCCCTTTTGTCAGGGATATTTTGTGTTTAGGATTTTTTGTTGCAGTGATTTTGACAGGGATATTTTGACCAGGTACCCTGATATCCATTTAACAAAGGTTCTTAACTGTAGCAGGTGTTCTCGGAGGACAGCAGGTTTATTCTCACAAGTGGGTGACACCAACCCGCGTCGCCCGGTCCAGGACTTATGAGTATAAGTAGAGCTTTGTGGAGTGTGAAACACACTGCACCGTGCATGCGCGCGTGCCTTCCCTTCCACCACAAGAACCCGGTCTCCTCAGTTTAATGCTACAGCAAAAATAAAGTAAAAATAACAAAGAAGACAACTCCAAGGGGAGGTGGGAGGGATTGTGAGAATATAAAGCCTACCTTGGGGTAGTTTAAAACGAACCCTAGTAGCTTGAGCACCCAAATAGTCATTCGCATGGATTCCAGAGCACCATCTGAAGAGGTGCTCTTCACCAGCCAATCATTACGATATGGGAACACATGGACTCCCAGTCTGCGTAGCGATGCTGCAACTACTGCTAGATATTTGGTGAAGACCCTGGGAGCTGACACAAGGCCAAAAGACAACACATGGTACTGGTAATGACGTATTCCCAGCTGAAATCGAAGATACTTCCAGTGGGCTGGAAGTATTACAAGGTGAATATATGCTTCCTTAAGTACAGAGAGCATAGCCAATTGTTTTTCTGAATCACTGGGAAAAGGGTGCCCAGGGAAACCATCCTGAACTTTTCTCAGACTAGAAATCTGTACAGGGCCCTTAGGTCTAGGATGGGACACATCCCCCCTGTTTTCTTTTGCACAAGGAAGTACCTGGAAGAGAATCTCTACCCTTCTTCCCCTGGTGGAATGGGTTCAAATGCATGGGCCTTCAGAAAGGCAGAGATTTCCTCTGCAAGTACCTGCCTGTGCTGAGAGCTAAATGAATGAGCTCTAAGTGGGCAATTTGGAGGTTTGAGATGTTCACTGTGGGCGTATCTGAGATGAGCTATTTGAAGAACCTACCAGTCGGAGGTGAAAAACTTTTAGCCTCCCTTGAGTACCTCGTGGAGAGGGGCAGTCACTGTCTCCTTAAGAGGAGATGTGTAGTACAGGACCTCAAGCTTCTTGGCCCTGGGTTCATCCACCACTTTCAAAGGAAATGGAATGGCATCAGCTATTTCCTTAACAAAAGACGGAAATGAAAGGCTGTCTGGTGGAGACTGTCTCCTTTCAGGAGGAGGGGAGTGTTTAGAGGGGATCCCATAAGACCCATCTGAGGAAGAATATCTGCGATCCTCCTCTGAATCCCATGGAGTGCTCCTCCTCCATGTCAGATAATACCTCCCTATGAAATTGCCAAGATCGAACCTGCCTCAATGCCGTGGAACCATGCCCTTGAGAGCAGCGTCGAGAAGTCAGCTCCCATCTCAACTCCGGTGAAGCTTCCTCCGACGTCGAGGGGGTGCCAGCTAGGGTGACAGTCAACACCGGGGCAGCACCACAGGCTGAGGGCCAGGCAGAGCTACAATGGAAGGTATGGCAGGTGCAAGCACCCCCAATACCATACCAATGCACAACCCTACATGAGGCCATCCAGTAGCTCAGGAAGCAAGGCCTGGATGCATTCATTGAGGGCCGACACCAGGAAAAGGTAGGGTGCCGGTTGAGGCGCAGGTTGCAGAACTGTTGGGGTCGATACGGGAGCAGGATCTCGGCTGCTTGGAGACAAGCACATCGTGACCTCCTGCATGGAAGGACAGCGATCCTCCCACTGCCGATGCTTTTTGGGTGCCAAATCCTTCGACACCCCAGAGCTCTTGGCACCACATGTCAAGGGTGACCAATGACAATACTTCTTGGCCTTCGCCCAAAGCGTGTCACCAAGGCTCCTCTGTGCTGACAAGGACGATGTCAAATCCATGTGTCGCCTCGGGGTTGGATCCAACGATGGACGGTCCCAGGGAGACCCACTCAACGCCTCATTGCTCCCATTGACTAAGGATCTCGAAGCAGCCACGCTTATTGACACTCTTGATGCCGGTGCAATGATCGACGTTGATGCCAACGCCTCCGACCTCGATGCCGATGTTGAGGAACCGGACTTGGCTCCAAAAATCCTCTCTCATTGAGCCTCCTGAGAAACCTGGGTCCCCTCTTCTTCATGCGAAGACATAGAAGGGCTATGGTCGGGCCCAAGACACTGCAGACACCTGGAATGCAAAAATCACCAACAAAACACTAACTGACCAACTATGAATCACATTATTCTACCGCCCGCCAGGAAACTGGACAAACGCCCAAGATGATTTCATGGACTTCGTATCAAATGTTTGCACCAAGTACTCAAATGTCCTACTAATAGGTGACATAAACCTGCACCTAGAAACACAAATGACACAAACACCAGAACACTAATGAACTTCATAAACCAATAGAACTTCATAACAGCACAAGGAGTCTCATCGTACACAAAAGGACACAATTAAGACATACTAGCCCACAGATTCTCAACTAGCAACAACCACATATTCACAAACCACACATAGGAAGAGGTACCATGGTCACACCACAGCAAGCTCACTTTCACACTACAATGGAAAGAAAACAGCAAGAAAAGAGAACCAAGAACCCAACACACATTTACAACCAGAGGAAAAGTAGACAACCGCACATTCTGGACAACAACAATAAATGAAATCAATGACATACCACCCGAGGAGAAACACTTCATGAGAATGAGACAAAACAAGTGAACACACACTAAACAAAATAGCACCACTCAAAACAAAAATCACAAAACAACCATGCCCCTGGTTTAAAGACAAACTACTACACATGAAGCAACTCTGTAGGAAACTCAAAAGAACATGGGCCAAAAACAAAATAGATGCAAACAAAACCATATCTAGAAAAGCCATAAGAACATACACAAACAACATAAAGAAAGCGAAAGCAGAACTACAGTACATATACGAACCTCGACCAGACCAATACAAAAAAAAAAATATTCAAACTCATGAATAAACTACTGAAAACCCAGAACATATTGGCGACAACTGAAACATCACCAATGTAGATGAGCTTGCACAATACTTCAAAAACAAAATAACAAATCACACCACAGCAGATAAAATATGGACACTATTTTGACAAAATACGTGCATGCATACTGCCTACTTGACAAATGCCCCAACTACATGATGAAAAACCCACCAGACTAATTCATTGAGTACCTCATCAAACACATCACATGTTTGAAAGAGATCAATTTCCAACAGACAACGGCGACATAGCACTCACACCTATCCCAAAAACACTATCAACAAGATCAGTGATATCACAAATTACAGACCAGTAGCCTCAATATCACGACTGACAAAAACGATAGAAGGTTTAGTAACACAGCAACTGGCGGAATAGTTGACAAAATTCTCAATTCTTCATAAATCTCAATCAGGTTTCAGACCACAACACAGCACTGAAACTTGTCATAACAACCCTGATAACAAAATTCAGAGGCATAATATACCAAGGACAAAACGTATTACTACTACAATTCGACATGTCAAGTGCGTTGGACCGAGTAGACCACACCACACTGTCACTGATTGACAACATAGGAATCAGCGGTGCAGTGGTAGCATGGTTCAATGGCTTCCTAAACACCAGATCTTACACCAGATTGTAAAGATGTCCAACCAAACATCAGCCTCATGGATCTCTGAGTGCAGGGTACCAAAGGGATCGCCAACATCACCAATACTGTTCAATGTAATGATGGCACCACTCAGAAAAAAATGGGTTATAACCCATTTATATATGCAAATGATGTCACCATCTTCATATCTTTCCAAAAAAATATCACAAACATACAGGACAAAATAAAAAAAAAAGGATTGGACCTCATGGAAGAATGGGCAACAACTTTCAAACTCAAACTGAACAGAGACAAAACCAAATTCCTAATACTATCCTACCCACACAACCCCACATCCAACCAACAAACATACCACATCAAAACACAACTTAAAAAACTAAGAATCATTCTTGACAAACACCTAACACTGGACAATCAAATATCAGCAGTAACATCAAAATGCTTCAGAACACAATGGAAACTGAGAAGAATAAGAGACTATTTCCCTAGACAAACTTTCCGGATACTGGTCCAATCGATACTATCGCAACTAGAATACTGCAATGCAGCAAACATAGGGTGCAAGGAAAACACACTAAAATTGCTGCGAACAGTCCAAAACACGGCAGCAAGACTGATTTTCAAGAAATCAAAATATGAAAGAGCAACCCCAATACTTGAAACACTACACTGGCTACCAGTCAAGGCAAGAATATTTTTCAAAGCAAGTACCCTAATCTTCAAGATGCTATTATGCTTAACATGATTGAACTATCTTCAAGAAATGCCAGCCCAGAAAACAGGAACTACCTACTACTATATATCTACCCAACTGCAAAAACACCATCTACAAAACTATCTACACAGCAGGATTTAGCTATAAGGGTTCCAAATAGTGAAACTCAAAACCAAAAACAATATGAAGCATCACAAATCTCCTCCAATTCAGAAAAGAAATTAAAATCTATCTCTTCAAAAAATTCTATAACTAATCACAAAGATATCATCGCCTTCCTTTCAAAAACTATATGAATGAATATCACCAAAACTCTACAAATGAACATAAAAGTTACCACTATCTTTTCCACTTCAAATCTATCTCTTCAAAAACTCTATGAACAGCCACACGAACTACAGGTGTCCTCTCCATATTGCACAAGACTATTGTAACTCCACCAAAATGTAAATTGTAAGCCACTTTGAACCGAAACTTGTTTTTGGATAATAGTGGGATACAAGAATGCATAAATAAATAATCAGACATGAATCTGTGCCTGCCCCGGCTTAGCCGGACCACGTCCACGTCCTCAAGAGCACTGAGGTGCAGTCCTACCCTCAAATCCTACCCTCAAGACTCCATGAAAGCTTCCTCTCGATGTCAATGGGTCAATGTTGACGTCGATATCCTTCAAGGTGCCAATGCCAAGGATCTCTCCATAGGCATGGATAGAGCATCAGGAAGAATGTAGGGCTGATCCACAGTTGAAGCACCCTCAATGCCTGAACGGATTGCAACTGCAGTATCTGCGTCAGCTCCTCTCTCAGCATGGCTCGGTCCTGCTCATCAAAGGACGGCATCAGCAAAGGCGGGGGAGGCAGGACAGAAGCAGCCTGAGAAGATGTCGGTGCTGAACCGGAAATGGGAAACTGGCTACTCGGAGACTTGTGCACTGGCACCTCTACCAAAGAAGGAGAGTGCTCTTCCCAGCGTTGGCACTTCTCGGGTACTGGTGGTGCTGACGTATCATTGCTCCCAGCATCATGCAATTAAGAGGGCCGATGCTTTATGCTTCTTGGGCTTCCCCCAACATGGATGACGCAAACCAGTAAATGATTTCAGTGTCAGATCCAATATTGACCAGTCCAAGGGCCTACTTTCAACTCCTGATATCAAGAGAGGCAGATACCTCCTCGATGCCAGTGCACTCTCAGTGGTTGCTGAAGGGTAAAAAAGTAATTCAGGTCTACCCATACCACTCTAGTCATGATTTTTATAGATCTCTACATATCTTTCAACAAGCACAAGAGCCCTGATCTCTTGACTCACTCAAAACAAGGGAGGTATTCAATTCGTTCTTTATTATGGTAGTCCTCTTTCTCTGTACCTTTTCTTGTTCTGCTACAGAAAAGGAACACAGAAGGCTGACCATGATGTTAAAAATTCATATTATTGAACTACTACTACTACGTCTAAATGTAAACCTAGCGGCAGTGTTACTAGGCTGGTTAACTAAGAGGTGTTTCAGATTTAAAAAGAAAAAATTCATGCAATTATTTCATATATAAAATAAAAATAGTGTCCAATAATTTCTTTATTTGCATTAAAATTTGGACAGTTTTATCTTAGCACCAAGCCAGAAATGAAATGATTACTTGAAGTCTACAGGCTTTTGGTAATCTGCAGATCAGCATAATTGGAGATAACATCACGATAAATTAATTGATCGACTGAGAGAATTAGGGATAAGAGGCAGTGTCCTGCAGTGGTCAATCTTTTTTTTTTATCTGAAAAGAAATTTAGGGTGCAATTTGAAGATCAATTTTCTGACTGGTTTGAAATTTCTTCATAGTTCCCCCAGGGCTCAGTTTTTTCAGCTATTCTTTTTAATATCTATATTAGTCTGATTTATCATTTACTTTCTTGTTTGGATGTTCAGTTTTGGCTTTATGCTGATGATTTACAATTTTTTTTCCAATTACTTCTACTGTTGAGAAGGCTTTTTTAGATATTTGCCTGTAATCAATACAGGCTTGGCTTACAGCGAACAGATTCAAGTTGAACTTGTCTAAATATTAGATTTTGGTTTTGTCTGGTAGGGTGACTAATTTTGTAGCGCCTGAGGTGTTTGTACTTGATAACTTAAAAATACCTATTGTCAATAGTCTGAAATATTTGGGTGTTTGGGTTGATTCTGTTGTTTCAATGAATGATCAATTGAATCTACTGTACAAAAGGTTTTAATAAATTTAGGTTATTACATGGAATGAAGGACTTCTTATCCCCCTCCAACTTTCAAATAGTTGTTCAAGCATCCATTACTATTGTAATGCTCTTTATTTATGGCTTCAAGCTTATAAATTGCGTGCCTTACAGATTTACCAAAATGCCACTGCTTGGATTTTGACAAATCTATCTTGATTTGATCATATTTCCCCAACTCTATGTGACCTGCATTGGTTATCTATTGATTGGAGAATTAAATTTAAAGTTCTGACTTTGGTTCTCAAAACTCTGTATGATAATGGTCCATTAATTCTGGACAGTTCTTGGAAGATTCATATACCAGCTAGACCTTTGAAAACTAGTGGTAAATTACTTTTGGATGTCCCTTCTTTTCGACAGGTTAGATTGAATAAGAATTGTTCTTCCATTTTTTATATTGAAGGACCAGTTCTCTGGAATACTCTTCCTGAGGTCTTGTGTCAAACTTCTTCTGCTGTACAATTTAGGAAGTGTTTAAAGGCTCAGTTGTTTGCACAAGCATTTGCTACTATTTAAAGACTGAAGTATGTTTTATTTTTCAGCATTTTGTGTTATGTCTTCTCTAAATGTTTGAAGAAAAGTATGTTATTTGTTACATTTTTGTGTATGTATTTTGGAAACCGCCTGCAGCTGTAAGATAATGTGGTCTATAAATTGTTTAAATAAATAAATAACATCTAAAATGGCTTTCTGATGAATTATTAAGATCTTGAATTCATGCATACCCTACTGACCCAACTTAAGTCCCTAAACCCAGCAACACAACAAAACCAAAGCCCATAATGAACACTATATAACTCTTCTTCTCCACGATTCTCCTAATGTGTCTGTAACACATGAATCTCTTTGATAATAACATCACTTTGTATTTGTTTCATCATCGGAGGCGACTAACGCCTCATGGTACTATGTAAGCCACATTGAGCCTGCAAATAGGTGGGAAAATGTGGGGTACAAATGTAACAAATAAATAAATAAAATTGCATAGCACATTTTCAATTGTATTCTATAGAAATATTCAACAAAATTATGACACTTCTGACACAAAACAGCTTTCTGGCAATATCCAAAAGAATAAATCTGGTTGCCACAGAAGTCTTGGATTCTCTAGAATTAAGGGTCAATATTTTTGTTTGCTTAATGAAATACATAATAGAAAAAACATTACTTACGTTGATGGCATTAGCTGCACTTTTGTCATAGTATTTCTTCCTTTCATATTTATCCCTGATGAAAAACTCCACAGATCTAAGAAGTTAGTTAAGGGAAAATAAACTGTAAAAAAAATATATATATAAGACAGGAGATAGAACATACTGATTCATGATATAAAGAGTTTCACTACACTAAACCACTAATATTAATTTTATAACATCTAGGACCTCTCCTTTCTATCAAAGTATTCAATTTTTAATATTTAGTTTGCAAATGTTTCAAAATACACTTTTACATAAAAAGATTCAGAGGAACTGGCCTGATGGCTCGGCAGCAGTTGGGGGAGACCTGGATTTGATTGCTGAGCACTATTACTGCTGATCAGGCCTCCTGGAAGTGCCTTGGTGGAAGATCACAGTCCCTATGGGAGGGAAGCTCAGCTGTTGCACAACAATGACACCTGTTGGCTGACTATCCCAATGCAAATTACAATTGATATCTCTCTCGTATAATGTGCAAAGTACTATTTAGACACTATATATTATATATATATATATATATATATATATATATATACACACACACACACTCCTGTGGAGTACAAAAAAAGTATGAAAGGGAAAAAGCCTCAGCACCCACGCCTCCACCCAACAGAAACACTTACCAGGTAGAACACACTTCAACAGGGTCAAATCTCTTCATCCGAATAAAACAAAGCATTGTTAAAACTCCACAGAATATTCAATTTCAATGGATGCACCCAAAAACGTGACAAACGTAAGAAAAAAGCAGGCACTTGTATTTTTGAATCTTCAGTTAAGATAAAAGCTACCTGTGAGTCAATACTGTAGCCAGAGTTTCGCTATAATCAGCTGTCTCAAGGCGTGAACAACCAATCTAAAAATATATATATAAAAGTGTATGAATAAAACAACTCAAGGTGAGCAAAAAATATATAAATAATATATAAATAAATGTGAAAACAACAAATCCAGAAATCGACAATTTAAAAAAGTAGTTTGTTCATGAGTTTGAATATCTTTTTCATATTGGTCTGGTCGAGGTTCGTATATGTACTGTAGTGTTCTGCTTTCGGATGTTTTTTTCCTTTTTCTAACAGGTTTTTTTTCTTTCTCATACAAGATCGAAAGTGATGTCATGAGTTAGGCTTTTAAAGAAATGGCTCTGCAGCTATGTTTGAAGGATCCTAGTGCTTTAATGAACTAGCAAGTACTTTTGCATTCTTTAACCATATTGTTTTTAATTGTTGATTACTGGAGTTTTTGTTTTCACATGTATTTATATATTATTTACATATTTTTGTTCACCTTAGGTTGTTTTATTCATACACTTTTATTTATATATTTTTTAGATTCGTCGTTCACGCCTTGAGACAGCAAAACATTTTATGCTGTATATCCTTGAAATAAGCAGTGGGTTTTCCCCAAGTCCATTTTAATAATGGTCTATGGACTTTTCCTTTAGAAAGCCATCCAAACATTTTTTAAACTCTGTTAAGCTAACTGCTTTTACCACATTCTCTGGCAACGAATTCCAGAGTATAATTACACATTGAGTGAAGAAATATTTTCTCCGATTCATTTAAAATGTACTACTTTGTAGCTTCGTTGCCTGCCCCTAGTCCTAGTATTTTTGGAAAGAGTAAACAAGCAATTCACATCTACCTGTTCCACTGCACTCATTACTTTACAGACATCTATCATATCTGTGCTGAACTGGTCTTATAGGATGGAATGCTCCCTGGTCAGTCAGTATTTCTCATAACAAATCAGAAGGAAACAGAATTATAACAGCTCTCCTTCCCCACAGGGAAAAGTGATAAATCAAGAACTGCAAATACGGAACAGATTACAATAGTCTGTCTAAAATGTAAAAATGCTGCAACGTGGTCCAATTGAGAAAACTAACAGATAGAAACCGCTGGAAAAAAAACAAGGTGGGCCTCAGGATTCATCTGCTGCAACTAAAGGAAAGGAAATTACCAGGTAAGACATAATTTTTTGTTCCTTAGCGTCAAGAGCAGATGAATCCAGAGTTGTGGGATGTCGCAAAATGAGAAAAAAAATGCAACATAGCCCTCGTCACTCGAAGGGTAGCATCCTTGGTGACTCACAGAGCAGTGATCATTTCCTGCATAGCCTCATGCACTGGAAAAGACTTAGGCTGTCTTCTAGTGCTCACCATTTTAGGATTAGCAGATGCAAGTGTAGCAGGATCAGAACCTGGGAGCCTTAGGTACAAAGGAAGGCATCTCTTTCTTAGGAAACACCAGAACCATGGTGGGATCATCAGATTCCTCTGTAAATAGCTCCCCCTCCTCCCATTCTTCCTGCATTTGTGCAGAAAGGGATATAACTCCCTCAGATTGAGAGGGAGACATGGGAGCAACAGACCCTAATTCTGAGCTAAAAATGAACTGTCAATTCCCCTACTAGACTTCAACATAGGCATCATGGAGCACCAGAATGAAATTGGGGGTGGGAGGTAGGTCAGAAGACCACACCCCCAGAGAAACGTCAGGAGTGGCTGACATCTGTGTAAGGACCTCCAAAGCAGTGCCAGGTAAAACAGCCATCGGCAGTGCTGCTCCCAAATCATGCTGCTCTAAAATGGCTGCCGGACCACTTTCAGCCCCATGAGAAAAATGAGCCCGCGTCTCTCTCATGTGGGAAGCCAACGAGGCCTCCCTAAACATGGCTCCATCTGTCAGAGGAGAGCCTGTACAGCTAACTGGACACTGCCCCGATGCTACTCTCTGCTTCTCACAGTGGGAGCACCATTTAACAACTTCGGCAGCCATCATAAGGAAAACCTACGAAAAATTGCAACTGAGCTTAAGTTGAAAAAAAATTTAAAGATTCACTTACCTCAGGAGAGCCAGCCGTCAGGAATACTGCTGGTCGAACTCAGTGCTGCTAGAAGCAACCTCACACCCTCTCCACTACTAAGCCCTTTATACTGGTCCAAAACAGTATTTCTCCTGCAGCCAAGGCTGTGGGCTTTAAAGAATTATGTCCCAATTTTTTTTTTTTTAAAGTGAGGAAGGAGAATGGAGGAAGGGCAGGAAAGAGAAAAATGGTAGGGGAAGGACCTGGTATTACCAGGTGTACCCCCTAAACCCGGCACTGCTCAGCCATGCACCTCAAAGCTCCACTCAACTCAGAGACCCAGAACAGGAGCCACCATGAAATGAGACCAGGAGCATGTGAGAGATCGTCCACCTGCTGGAGATACAGAATACTAACTGACCAGGGAGAATTCCACCCTATAAGACAATTCAGTTCAGCACTCTCTATCTCCACTTACTGGTAGATGGTCACAACCCATAAGTCTCAGGATTCATCTGCTGCTGACGCTAAGGAATGTAGTACTGTTAAATGTGTATATTTTTTATACTGCTTCATGGTAGTCCTATCAGGTTCCAATTTGCTGTTTTCCTCATTTATTGTATTTATGTTTGTATTTGGTCATTTTACTATTGTTAGGCTTTTAACAAAATTATAAGTATTATGTTAAACATATCTGCTGTACACTGCCTTGGCTGAACCCTTTGGATAGGTCAGCGTACAGAATCTGCCCTACAAATTATACTTAGAGCATGGCAATGTTCTACCAACAGTCTGGCTAAAGTTCTTGGATTCTTATATAGATTGATCTATATAAGAAATGTTATTCTTTTTTTTAAGCTAAAACAGCTAAGAGCAATTTGTCATTACTTTTTTGAAAATCAATTGCTTTATTAGTGCAAACTTTGATTTTGTCCCAATTAGACAATTACAATGGTGTCTATACAGGTATCTCTATTTGGTCTTCTTGGATAACTTCAATCACTCCAGAACACAGCGGCTAGATTGATATTTAAAAGGAAAATATTTGGTCAAGCTTCGCTGTTGTTGAAGGACCTCCATTGGTTGCCAGTCATGGGTAGAGGTGAGCTTAAATTAGCCTGTCTTATTTTAAAGCTTTATATGGGTCAACATCTGAGTTTATATGTCACCTAATCTTCTTGTCCCACATAAAGGGTACTACTAGTCTATGAGGTCATCATGTTTTAAAATTTCCATCACTTAAAAATGTATTATAAGAAGATACTTGAAAAGTTATTTTCATACGGGACAACCAAAACTTAGAACGCCATACCATGCTTTTCTGTAAAAATCTAAAAACCCATCTTTTTCAGAAATACTTATAATAAATTGTCATTATCAGCATAGCTAATAAGTCTCTTAATGTAAACCGCTTTGGACATTTTTAGGGAGCTAGCGATCTAAAAGTACCTTGATTAGATTAGATTATTAAACAGAAATTATTCTAAAAAGTAAGTTATACTTAGATAGTGCTGAGGAGGAGCCGGCTGTCTTGGTACATGTGGGTACCAATGACATAGGTAAATGTGGGAGGGAGGTTCTGGAAGCCAAATTTAGGCTCTTAGGTAGAAAGCTGCAGTCCAGATCCTCCAGGGTCACATTTTTAGAGATGCTCCCCATTCCACACGCAGGACCCAAAAGGCAGGCAGAGCTCCGAAGTCTAAATGTGTGGTTGAGACAATGGTGCACGGATGAGGGATTTAGATTTGTTGGGAATTGGGAGGCATTCTGGGAAAGAGGGAGACTGTTCCGAAAGGATGGCTCCACCTTAATCGGGATGGAACCCGGCTGCTGGCGCTAACTTTTAAAAAGGAGATAGAGCAGCTTTTAAACTAGAATGGGGGGGAAAGCCGTCACCCAAGAGCGCATGGTTTGGTGTACAGACTATTATAAAGAACAAAATTACAGAGCATATTCAAAAGCATAAAGTAATGAGACAAAGTCAACATGGATTTAGTGGAGGGAAATCTTGCCTCAACAATCTACTACATTTCTTTGAAGGGGTGAACAAATGTGTGGATAAAGGTGAGCCGGCTGATATTGTGTATCTGGATTTTCAGAAGGCATTTGACAAAGTACCTCATGAAAGACTCCAAAGGAAATTGGAGAGTCATGGAGTAGGAGGTAGTATTCTATTGTGGATTAAAAACTGGTTAAAAGAAAACAGAGTAGGGTTAAATGGTCAGTATTCTCAATGGAGAAGGGTAGTTAGTGGGGTTCCCCAGGGGTCTATGCTGGGACCGCTACTTTTTAACATATTTATAAATGACCTAGAGATGGGAGTAACTAGAGAGGTAATTAAATTTGCTTATGACACAAAGTTATTCAAAGTTGTTAAATCGCAGGAGGATTCTGAAAAAATTATGAGACTGGGTGAATAAATGGCAGATGACATTTAATGTGAGCAAGTGCAAAGTGATGCATATGGGAAACAGGAACCTGAATTATAGCTACGTCGTGCAAGGTTCCACGTTAGGGTGACAAATATGATAAAGGGAATGAGACGACTTCCCTATGAGGACAGGCTAAAGCGGCTAGGGCTCTTTAGCTTGGAGAAAAGGCGGCTGAGGGGAGATATGATAGAGGTCTATAAATTAATGAGTGGAGTTGAACGGGTAGATGTGAAGTGTCTGTTTACGCTTTCCAAAAATACTAGGACTAGGGGGGATGCGATGAAGCTACAATGTAGTAAATTTAAAATGAATCAGAGAAAATTGTTCTTTACTCAATGTGTAATTAAACTCTGGAATTCGTTGCCAGAGAATGTGGTAAAGGCGGTTAGCTTAGCAGAGTTTAAAAATGTTTGGACGGCTTCCTAAAGGAAAAGTCCATAGACTATTATTAAATGGACTTGGGGAAAATCCACTATTTCTGGGATAAACAATATAGAATGTTTTGTACTTTTTGGGATCTTGCCAGGTATTTGTGACCTGGATTGGCCACTGTTGGAAACAGGATGCTGGGCTTGATGGACCTTTGGTCTTTCCCAGTAGAGAGGTTTCAATAATGCTGAAAGTAAGCCAGGTGTGCTTAATGAGAGAGAAGGATAAAGGATGCACATTATCCCCTTCAACTTCTAAGCAGATTGTAGATCAAAGGAAAAAACACAATTTGAAGTGCCTGTATACAAATGCTAGAAGCCTAAAAAATAAGATGGAAGAGTTAAAATATATAGCACTAAATGATGAGATAGATATAATAGGTATATCAGAGACTTGGTGGAAAGAGCACAACCAATGGGACACTATGTTAATAGGGTACAAATTGTATTGCAATGATAGAGAGGGTCAAATTGGAGGGGGGTTGGGCTATATGTTAAAGAAGGAATTAAGTAAAATAAAATAAACATTCCACATGACACACAGAGCGGCGTGGAATCATTATGGATAGAAATTCCATGTATGAAGGGAAGGAGTATTCTTCTAGGGCTGTACTACCATTCACCAAGACAGAATGAACAGACAGATGGAGAAATGTTTATACAGATTAGGAAATCTTGAAAATTGGGCAATGCTATAATGGGTGATTTCAAATATCATATATATCTGGAATAGGTAGAACCAATAATCAACAAACTCCAAAAAATTCTACCTTATATACAACTTGGATGAACTTTGGGATCTGATGAATTGTAAGTGTACGATACACGAGGCTGGACCGGATTATGATATTGAAGACATCAGCATTTGAGTTAAGTACTCTTTCCAAGTTTTGATAAATGTGAATTTTGTGTCTCCATTACAAGTGTTTGTGGTGGCATATGATAGTGCTTTTATGAAGGGTCTATATAGTGGAGTTTTTTTTTTGTGAAGACATATGATTGCTACGGTTCCCTCATTATACCAAAGGCGTGTCCTTTAAGAACGAGGAGTATCCAAATTTTCTGAAGTCTTTTTTTCTCCACCTTTTTGTCATGATCGGCCTGCCATATTTGCCCCCAAACAAGTTGTATATAAGGTAGAATTTTGGGGGGAGTTTGTTGATTTCAAATATCCCAATATTGACTGGTTAAATGTTACATAAGGGAGTGCCAGGGAGATAACATTTCTAGATGACTGCATCTTGAAGCAGCTGGTTCAGGAACCAACGAGAGGGGAAGCCATTTTGGATCTGGTCCTTGGTGGTGTGCAGGGCATAGTGCAAGAAGTGAAGGTGTTGGGTCCCCTAGGAAACAGTGATCATAATATGATCAAGTTTGAGCTACTATCTGGGATGAACCCGCAAAGGAAATCTACTGTAGCTGCATTCCAAAGGGTAACTATAATAAAATGAGGAAAATGGTTAAAAAGAAACTGAAAGGATCAGCTGCAAAGATTAGGACACTAAATCAGGCGTGAACATTATTCAAAAATACCATTTTGGAAGCCCAGACCAGATGCATTCCATGTATTTGCAAAGGTGGAAAGAAGAGAAAACGTTAGCCAGCATGGTTAAAAGGTGAAGTAAAAGAGGCCATTACAGCCAAAAGATTGTCCTTCAAAAAATGGAAAAAGGACCCAAATGAAGAAAATAAAAAGCAACATAAGCACTGGCAAGTCAGATGCAAAGCATTAATAAATAAGGCTAAAAGAGAATATGAAGAGAAACTTGCCACAGAGGCTAAAACTCACAGTAACAACTTTTTCAGGTACATCAGAAACAGAAAGCCTGCAAGGGAAATCTGTGGGATCGTAAGATAATGAAGGAGCAAAAGGGGTGCTGAGGGAGGACCAGACCACAGTGGAGAAACTGAGTGAATACTTTGCTACGGTCATTACAGAAGAAGATGTAAGACATCTGCCTGTACTGGAAATGGTTTTCAAGGGTGATGATGTGGAGGAACTGAAAGAAATCTCAGTGAACCTGGAAGATGTACTGAGCCAAATTGACAAATGAAAGAATAATAAATCACCTGGACCGGATGGCATACATCCAAGGGTACTCAAAGAACTCAAGCATGAAATTGCTGATCTGCTGTTAGCAATATGTAAACCTGTCGTTCAAATCGTCTGTAGTACCTGAAGATTGGAGGGTGGCCAATGTGATGCAGATTTTTATAAATAGTTCCAGAGGTGATCCGGGAAATTATAAAACAGTAAGCCTGATGTCGGTGCCAGGCAAAAAAGTGGAAACTGTTACAAAGAATAAAACTATAGAACACGCAGACAAACATGATTTAATGGGACAGCCAAGGGAAGTCTTGTCTCACTGATTTGCTTCATTTCTTTGAAGGCGTGAATAAACATGTGGCTAAAGGTGAGCCGGTTAATGTAGTGTAACTAGATTTTTAGAAAGCTTTTGATAAAGTTCCTCATGAGATACTCCTGAGAAAATTAACGAGTCATGGCATAGGAGGCAAGGTTATGGTGTAGATTAGGAATTGGTTATTGGGCAGAAAACAGAGGGTAGGATTAAATGGTCATGTCTCTTAATGAAGGAGGGTGAACAGTGAAGTGCCAAAGGGATCTGTACTGGGAACGGTTCTATTTAACACATTTATAAATGATATGGAAACTGGAACGACGAGTGAGGTAATCAAATTTGCAGATAATACAAAACTAATCAAGGTTGTTAAAACACGTGCAGACTGTGAAATATTGCAAGAAGACCTTAGGAAAACGGAAGAATGGGCATCCAAATGGCAGATGAAATTTCATGTGGACAAATGCAAGGTGATGCACATTGGAAAGAATAATCTGAATCATAGTTACCTGACGCTAGGGTCTACCTTGGGGGGTCAGCACTCAAGAAAAACATCTGGGTGTCATTGTAGATAATATGCTGAAATCTTCTGCTCAGTGTGCGGTGGCAGCCAAAAAAGCAAACAGGATACTAGGAATTATTAGGAAAGGGATGGTGATTAAGACCGAAAATACTATAATACTATAATGCCTTTGTATCGCTCCATGGTGGCTCCGCACCTTGAGTATTGCCGTTTAGCTCTGGTCACTGTATCTCAAAAAAGATATAGCAGAATTAGAAAAGGTTCAAAGAACAGCAACCAAAATGATAAAACGGATGGAACACTACTCGCATGAGGAAAGGCTAAATAGGTTAGGGCTCTTCAGTTTGGAAAAGAGACGGATGAGGGGAGATACGATTGAGGTCTACAAAATCCTGAGTGGTGTAGAAGTAAATTAACTTTTTACTCGTTGCAAAAGTACAAAGACTAGGAGACAATCAAGGTAGTTACATGGAAATACTTTTAAAACAAATAGGAGGAAATATTTTTTCACTCAACAAATAGTTAAGCTCGGGTTTAAAAAATGGTTTGGACAAATTCCTGGAGGAAAAGTCCATAGTCTGCTATTGAGACAGACATGGGAAGCAACTGCTTGCCCTGGGATTTGTAGTATGGAGTGTTGCCACAATTTGGGTATCTGCCAGGTGCTTGTGACCTGACTTGGCCACTGTTTGGAAAACAGGATACTGGGCTAGATGGACCACTGGTCTGACCCAGTATGGCTACTTTTAATGTTCTTATGTTAGCTAAAGGACAGAAAACACCGATATGGTGCATTTTAAGTTACTTTTCACAAACATTTTTACAATGCACAAATAAGAAATTAGTAGATTTGGAACACACAAGGAGTTTAGAAGGCTTGCTCAGAATTTGTACGTGTACATAGGTATACATATATAACTGACTCTATGCATGTAAGCAGCAATTTTAGAAAAGCCATTACTTTATGAATACCTGTGATACACAGTTTTGACAGGGAGTGCTCCAGGAGAGATTTGTGCAGACCTAAAATGTACATGTTTATTTCCTACACTGAACAAAAATACACATATACCTCTAAACATTTTCCTCTGTTCTGACATGCATAAGAATTGGCCACTTGTTTGTTTGGACTTGAGGGTTGGCAAAGTGATTAAAGTGGGAATTCTGTATTATCTTTGGTGTTAAAAACCACCTCAAAAAGCCAAAAAATGTGCTTTGTGTAGCCAGTTTCCTAATTGGCTCCCTTTAGACATTCAATATTGTGAAATCTGGCACTTACATGCATGCCTTGCATATTTTGACCATCACAACTTAGTTGTCCCTTTCTCCACCAAGGCAACACATACAAATTTGGGATTTGCATCTAATAAACTGTGTCCTCTGTCATAGGAAAAGTTTCAGTAACTCATTACAATACCACATTCACTGATGTTGCAACTGTAGGAATGCATCTCTCTCTGCACATATACATTTATATAACCAGAGTGTGCAAGAATATAACAAATTCTACAGTGACATATTATTAACTCATTTAACAAATATATACTATACATAAACATTCAAAGCACGGTTCTCTATTAACATATTCTGGAAACAGGGATCAATGCTTTCTAATCACTTTTCTTTTGGGAACAGCACTAGACGACTAGAGTAAGAGATATTTGGTATTATCTGATTTACACAATGCATTAAATTTTGATCACAAAAAATTCAATTGTTTGTCCTATGAAACATTCATGATTTCATAAAAATCCATAGCTGAACTACACAAATATTAAATACAGCAAAAATATCCCCCTGGCAAAAAGAATCCAATAAGTACAGACAGTACTGCATAATGAAAAACAGAAATGTCCCTCGGATGAAAAAAAACTGGATGAAAGCAGGCAACAAAAGTCAAAAAGTCTAGTTAAGGATTAGTACATATGTTTAAGCTCCACGTTGTTAAAATGTATTAATATCTGATGGCACACCTCACTGAAAACTGTCAGAAGCGAGTTACAATTCATCATTAATCAGTCCTCCCTATGTCCAAGATGAGTTATAATTTATAAATAACCAGCATCCCCCCCCCCCCCCAAAACACACCCAGAAAAACAACAAATAGTTTGGGGGCGGGGAGGTTTGAATGGCAATACAAAATAAGCTACGGCTTATAGTTTAATTTGAAATAGTTATATTAAATGAATATAGAGCAAGGAGCAGCCCAGTATCGATTTTCAATTTTATTTACTCCAGAAAGTGGCAAGAAATGCCATACGTAAATTAATGTGTACTTCCTATTTACTGGTTTAGGTCAAAAATGGATATTCTGTTGGAATGGCATTGGATTGTTTCTAGATGTAATGTCCCCTTCAGGGCTTCCCTGGATTTGGGGCCAAACCTAGCTGGAGCCTCCTGAGGGCAGTCTCTGTCGGGCCCCTATTCACTTGGCGCTCAGTGCCTCCACCTGGAGAAGAAAGTGTTAGTGGGTAGGATTACCTTTCTCTCCCTCCAGGAAAATCCAAAAAACTGCTGTGAACAGGGCTAGCTAATAAATTAAACAGGCTTTATACTATGTACATAGGCCTCTATATATGCCTCTTATACATATAAGAAATGAGAATTTCTTAACAGATCAGCTCAGTTAACATAAGCAAACAAAACAATCATGTTACTTAATACTTGTGACCTTAATCCAATAGCATTAGTCTATAACGCAGATCCTTAAAACCAGTAACTTATAGTCTTTCACATATATCAAACCCTTTCAGTCTTGCCAACGTAGTAGCTGTAAGCTTTTCCCTACTGCTTAATTAAATCAGTGTGGGTGTGGTTGTGTTGCCTAGGTCCCTCCTCTCCTAAGTCCACCCTCTTCCCAGTCCCATCAGATCTCACCCCTCTGCTGAAGACTTCTTGGGTTGGACTTCCAGGCTAACTATGCTGTCCCTGCTGCGGTTTCCTGGAAGCTTTCCCTGAGCTCTGTGTACTAGCTGTCCTCCCAAGAGCTATCCTCCTCCACTGGGCTCCCAGTGCTAGCCACATCTAGGAAGTATTGTCCGTTGCTGGGTCCCTAGTGCCAATTGCACTCCAGAGGCCTTGTACCTCACTGGAACACTAGAGCCTATCGCACCCCGGCAGCTTGGTCCCTCACTGGACCTCTGTTCAAGAGGAGTCTCTGGGGTTTCTCCCTGCTGGGGTTCAGATTTACTGCAACCACCAGTACCAGAGTTCCCCACTAGTGAACCCTGGTAGTGATATTGTCCTGAACTATTCCCAAATGCCTCCTTGCCTTGAGCAATGCTTCAAAGGGCTGTCGCTCTTCTTGTCTTTAGGAGATCCTCTAAGGATACTCTACCTGCTGAGTTTCAGAATTACCAGGGAACCACCAGTTACAGGCAATTGTTTCCTCTAAATGGAGCACATGAGGGTTTGCTCATACATTTTAGGAGCATCGCTCACAGATTTTACATAGTTGCTCGCAAAATTGTTTTTGTGCTATATACAGAAATGCATTGCTAATACTGGCACTCAAAAATTGTTGGTTTTTAAAACTTGTTGCTCATACGAAAAAATAATTGCACACACCAGGCCATTCCTTAGAGGAAACATTTGTTGCAGGGTTTCCACATTAGAGTGCTGTCTCCTATCTCAGCCAGAACCTTCAGAGATGGCTCAGCATGAGACAACTCTTTTCCCACAGTGAATTCCTAACCATGCTACCCTCTTCCCTAAACTCATGGAGAGCAGGTTTTCCAATTCCCTTATTCTGATCCAGCACTCTCCAGTCAGTGTGCATGTGCATCATTTATCCCACAAGCTTTATTCCCTTCACTGAATTAATTCCCTCAAAATGTGTAAAAACATTCCCAGCAGTCCGTCTGTCTGGTGCCATTTGTATGCAGGCAGAGCTGTGGGACCAATCCTCCTCCTGCAATGTAACAATGTTCAATCAGCTACATTCCTGTACAGCTCTTACTAAGGCAAGCTAAAACTGACACGAGGATGTGTTTTAAAAGCACAATGCCAGGATTTCTTCTCTCTCCTTATTCTCAATAACCCCTCCCCCTGGGGTTCATCTGGAAATGCAATGTGTGGAAATCATCCATGTCCAATAATTTTTGGTGCCATTAATGTCTTTGAGACCAGTAAAATAACCTGTTTACTGGCCAGTCACAGCAGAGCCACCTTAGAGAGGGAAAAACAAAAAAGCAGAGGTCACAAGACCTATAAATCAATACATGCATCTAGCTTCTCCTACATCTGCACACAACTATGGAATGCATTACCAAGTGCCATAAAAGCAACGCACGATTTGGCAACCTTCCGAAAATTATTAAAGACGAACCTGTTCAAAGAGACTTATCATTTGGACCCTTCTTAAATGAACTGACATCACAACTTTACCATATATTGAACTCTTTTTTTTATTTGTTTACTTTAATCTCATTGACATTATTGAATGTTTACATTATCCTTGTTCTCAAATACCTGAAATGAATTGTATATGTATTCATTTCTAATTTATATTATATTTTCTGTACTTTAAATGCAATAATACTCTGTATATCTCATTCCGACAATGGCGATC
The DNA here is from genome assembly GCF_901765095.1 of Microcaecilia unicolor. NCBI lineage: Eukaryota > Metazoa > Chordata > Amphibia > Gymnophiona > Siphonopidae > Microcaecilia > Microcaecilia unicolor. The sequence continues at coordinate 475,701,916 of NC_044033.1, read as the reverse complement.
ACCATTACGGCATAATGTAAGCCACATTGAGCCTGCAAAGAGTTGTGGGAAAATGTGGGATACAAATGCAGCAAATAAATAAACATTTCTGACAAGCAGTGAAACATGCCTAAACCAGCTTCACTAACAAAAACATCAATCCCCCCCCCCCCCCCCCCCCCAAAGAATTATCCTTTAGCATTAGTATCACAGGATGTACATGCCACTGTGTTTTGCTCTTCCCCACTTTTGATGCCTTGGCCAGTTCATACAACTAATTGCTGGTCTCTGGCATGATCAGTTACTGTTTGAAGATGAGGCTCTACTTTCGTTTTCTTCTTTACTTGAGGTTTTTATCCAATTTCATCTCAAGACTGGTTTACTTATCTTCAGTTGTCTCATTTTCTTTCCTCAATTCAATTTGGTTTCGGATTCTTTGAGAAGATTCCTTTTTGGAAGATTTATGTGAAGACTCTTGGAGTACTAAGGGCTTGATGCCTTTAGAAACATTTGTGCTCTCTTATGCCTTCTTACACCCTGCATTATCTTAACTGACGGCCTGAGCTATGGGTGGTACTGGATGATGATGATGATGAACGGAACTGGAACTCCTTGGAAAAGGCACTGTTGAAGGTATCTGTTTCTGTGCCACTTAAGGAAAATGCTGTAAAAGTTTTGTTTAGATGATATCTAACATCTGCTTGTCTTCTGCACATCTTCCCAGGCTCCTCAGCTTTATGATGGTGGGAGTTTGAAGAACCTGGTACAATGCAGGGTCGCCGAGAGACTGGGCCGGGCCTGGGGCAAGGCCGCTCCGCCCCCCTCCATCCGAACCCGGGCCAGGCCCCCTGCATTGAAATCACAGCGCCTCTCACCTCCGTGTGAAAGCGCTGCAGGCAGCAGGGTAGCAGATCGCTTCCCTTCGGGCCCCCTTCCTCCCGTGTATCCCGCCCTCGCGGAAGTTACGTCAGACGAGGGCGTGAAACAGGGAGGGAAGGAGGCCCGAAGGGAAGTGATCTGCTGCCTGCAGCGCTGTGATTTCAATGGAGGGTGGGTGGGACTGCGGCGCCGGGCCCGCCTTGGAGGCCCAGGGAATTTTGTCGTCGTCCCCCCCCCCCCCTCGGTGGCCCTGGTACCATGGGCCATATTTGGTGGACCAGTGTTAAGGCCCAGATTTTTTGGCGGATGATTCAACATAGACTTCAGAAGTGACTGGCTCGCCCAATCCAGTGGTCACCAGTGTACTTTTATTTATTAAGAAAGTGCCAGGATTGAACAGGCCTCAGGCTCTTCTGGTGCACCATGCAATGTGTGCTGCTCGAGTTACACTGGCAGCTCATTGGAAGCAACGGACTGTACCCTCCTTTGTCAAATGGCTAAATAGGCTGTGGTATATCTATGACATGGAGCGTCTTTTAGCAGTTCAATGTCACTCCTTACAGAGTGGGAGGTTATTTGGGAGCCTTTCCCGAAACGTTGTTCAGCCTGACTATAGCACTTGTGCATCTTTCTTCCTCTTTTCCTGGACTCCTGAGGGTTGTTCAGTTGGGGAAGGGGTTGGGTGGGAGCGGAGGTTTAATATCTAATACTTAAAAATCTTGAAAAATGTTTAGAGGTTTTATAATCTGTTAACTGGCTGCCGGAGGTGGGGATGGTCTGTCACTGGACAAATTCTTGGAGGAAAAGTCCATAGTCTGCTATTGAGACAGACATGGAAAGCAACTGCTTGCCCTGGGATTTGTAGTACGGAGTGTTGCCACGATTTGGGTTTCTGCTAGGTACTTGTACCTGCTTGGCCACTGTTTGGAAAAGAGGATACCGGGCTAGATGGACCATTGGTCTGACCCAGTACGATCAATCTTATGTTCTTATGAAAAACAGCAAGATGTGAGAAACCGCAATCAATAAAGTCATGTGGTGATAGGATTACCATCATTATAACAAAATTGACAATGACCACCAATTAAAAAGGCTCATTATAGATAGTACAAATACAAAGAGGTCTCTCAACAAAAGGAGTAAGTAAATTCAAACTAATCTTTACTGACCCATTTAAAACTATTTATTTAAAAACTAGGAAAAAAGGCCCGTTTCTGAAACCAATGAAACGGGCGCTAGTAAGGTATTAGGATGCTGCAATTAATGTTTTGAAAGGGATTGTTAGGAGAAATGTGTTGTCATGGTAATGAATAATTTACATTGTTGTATTATGTGTAATATATTGGGGGGTTTTTTGTTTCTGGTTTTTCCGTATCAGAAGGGGGGGGCCTTGGTTATTGATTTGGTTGGGAGTGTGAGAGTTGCATGATCAATCTGCATTGCCATTCTTGGGGGGGGGGGGATGGTAGCGGTGTTCAGCATCAGTGTATGTGTTTGTGTGTTTTGGGGGGGGGGGTGGCTGTGAGTGTCTGTGTGTGAGTCTGAGAGAGATGTGTTGAATTTTCTTGGTAGAGTTTGTGTATGAAGGGGGGTGGTGCTGGGAGTGTGTGTGTGTGAGTGAGATAGAGAGATGCTGTCTGTCCATGGCAGTGTGTGTGTATGTTCTTGTGTGTGTGTGTGGGGGGGGGGGGGGGTTGGAGTTTGTTTGTGTGTGTGTGTGTGTGTGTGTGAGTGAGTGAGAGATGGTGATTCTCCATGGTACAGCTTGTGTATTTATTGTGGGGGGGGGGGGGGGAGTGCGTGGGTGTGAGTGAGAGACAGAGATCTTGATTCACGTGGCACAGTTTGTGTATGATGGTGTGGAGGTGCTTGGGGGGAGTGTGTGTGTGTGTGTCTGAGTGAGAGATGGAGATGTTGATTTTGCATTTTACAGTTTGTGTATTAAGGGGGGTGAGAGTGGAGTGTGTGGGTGTTGTATAATTATGGTAAGAACATGATAAGAGTGTGAGTGACAGAGATGCTGTTTCTGCATGCAAACATAACGTGGATTCCGTTGGTAATACGCGGTCTGCAAGCAGCCTACAGTGTGTTAGTGCCGGTTCCTGCAGCGCTATCGCCAGGTGTCTGCCAGTGCCAGCACATAGCCCCGCGAAAACGCAGCATGCAGCCGAGATCCTGAGAGAGACAGATTAGAAAACGGTGAAGTGAGGGCCGTACCTTGCGCTTTTAATGTTTGGAGGAGTGGTTGGGGAGTGAGCCGCTGCGTGTTCCCGAAAAATCATTTTTCCCGCTGCCTCCTGTGGCTCTATGTGCCTTGGTTGTTAGTTCAATTTGTCTTTCTCTGCTGTTGCCGTCCGAAAGTTTGCAGGCGGTTCTTTAAGTTGTTTTTTTTTCTGGTGTTGTGTGTAGACAGCACGTTGCTGAAGTCCAGAGCCAACTAACTCGTCTTTTATTTTCTCATTACCCGCCCTCGACGTCATCACGTTTTGACGCGAGGGCGGGGTAGAGAGAGATTACCCGCCCTCGACGTCATCACGTTTTGACGCAAGGGCGGCCCAGAAAGAGATGGTTACACACTTATGGACTAACGAACTTACGAACCCTTCACTGAAGCCACGGAGTCAGCTTCAGAACGTTGAGGGTGCGTTTTATTATAGTAGAGAAGTCTCAAACATTTAAAGACCTTAGAAAAAAAAAACGTAATTTTAACAAATTTTCTTTACAACCTTTGTACTTTACAGTACTGTCTAATTTCCATAACGAGACCCATTTCGCCAAAGGCTTCCTCAGGGTCTGTGAATGTTGGACAGCACGCACTGGATTTACTCAGTGCTCCGATACCAGAAAGCCCTGGTTCTGGCTGCAAGCGAAGTGCTGAAATTTCTCAATGCTCTGAATTTAACAGTATCACCTGACTAGGAAGGGGACAGGATGGCTCAGCTCACTTATTGTGATCAATTCTGGATTTTTGAATTAAAGCAGTTCAGCCCTAGGCATTAAATGAATGTTGAATAGACGTTGTCAGTATAGCAGAATATCATTCCACAGTGCTCATGAAACACATTGTTATTGCAATAAAGTTTGTATATTAAACATTATGACATCATTCCATTTGTTATTTCTCAGCAGGTTTGCCAGGAGGGAGTCCTGCGCTGCAATGCATTACAGAGTGAGCTGGGCAGACGCCAGTTCCTGAAGCAATAACCGAAACACTGAAGTCTAAAATTATACGTTGAACTCATGGAACAATCTACAAATTGTCACAAAAACTGTCCAAGATATGTTTATATTTTATACTTATAACTGGGTTTCATTTAAGTTGTGCAGGGTTATACACTTTAAGGATATATTTTATTTATTATCTATTTAGATTTTGCTCACACTGTTTTCAGTAGTAGCAGCTCAAGGTGAGTTACATTCAGGTACTCTGGATATTTCTGGATATTATTTGGTATGCTACTGAGACTGTTTTGAATCTTATCACAGCAACTTTTAACAACACTCTTGCACTCCAGTTTCGTGCACACACACAGTGGGACAGTCTGGTGATGTTGTTGAGCTAATATTGAGTGACTGCTTAACGACAGACATTTCATTAGCGCTAATGCTCAAATAAGTCACTACTATTAAATACAGTGCCTGATTTGACACTGAAGTTTCCCCACATTCACTATTATTATTATTTTTGATGGTATTTTTTTTTACTTTTTTTCATTGAATAATTTTGTTTACAGTCAGACTTTTTTGTGTTGATAAATTATTTATCCTTTCACTTTTCGGTTAGATGTGGTTTGAGGAAATTAAAAAGATAGCTAAAAGATAGAAAACAGAGAATAGGGTTAAATGGCCAATCTCAATGAAGGGTAAATACTGGAATTCTCCAGGTATCTGTGCTAGGACTGATGCTTTTTAACATATTTATAAATGATCTGGAAACAGGAATAACATGTGAAGTGATCAAATTTGCTGACGATGCAAAGTTATTGAAAGTTGTTAAATCAAAAGAGTATTGTGAAAAATATGCCTACATCTGCGGTGGCTGACAAGGTCAAAATGCCTCCTCTCTGGAGTGTTGCATTGGGGCAGAAAAGGTCTGGCGCCGAAACTTGGCAATTGGACTTTCCACATCATTGCAATAAATAATGGAGGCTAATCAATGGAGAGATCTACTGGAATGAGAAAAATCCCCATATCTCTAGGCAGAAGACATGTTCTGTACTAAGTCTACATGGGCAAGAGTATGGGTATTGTGTAATGATAAAATTCTAATCTTTACGATTCATGGCAATCAGTTGTCTAACAGAAATAATGCAATTTAAATTTCAGAGAAACTGATTTCTCTTGTAACATACAGTTGTACTAATTGGTATTATAAGTAAATAATTATATTTCACATGCGGTATGGTTTCTTTTTTTTCTCTCTGTTTTGTTCATTATTTATTTTCTGTTTATAACATGTTTATGCATATTTATTTATGCATGCATGCTTGTTTTCACAGATTCTTAGTAACCCTCCCTAATGTAGGTACTTGCCAAAACATGGCCATGTCAAGTTTTATGATTTGAACAAACTTGGTTTATTCATACCAACAGAGCTTGTTTGGTTGCTTACCAGGTGTTCCTCCATCTACCCATCTACTACTATTTATCATTTCTATAGCGCTACAAGGCATATGCAGCACTGTACACCATACACAAAAAAAACAGTCCCTGCTCAAAGAGCTTACAATCTAGATAAGCCAGGTAAACAGACAGAACGATTAAGGGTAAAGGAATAAATAGGTGAGGATAAAGGACAGGGCAAGTGAGTAGTGGTTAGGGGTCAAAAGCAATGGTAAAGAGGTGGGCTTTAAGTTTGGACTTGAAAACGGCTAAGGACGGGGCTAGACGCACGGGCTCGGGAAGTCTATTCCAGGCGTGAGGTGCAGCAAGACAAAAGGAACGGAGTCTAGAATTAGCAGTACAGGAGAAGGGGACGGATAAGAGAGTTTTATCTACAGACCGGAGTACCCGAGGGGGGGCGTAGGGAGAGATGAGAGTGGAGAGGTACTGAGGAGCGGCAGAGTGAATACACTTATAGCTCAATAAGAGAAGCTTGAACTGAATACGGAAACAGATAGGGAGCCAGTGAAGTGACTTAAGGAGGGGGCTAATGTGAGCATAGCGACTTTGGCGGAAGATGAGTCGAGCAGCAGAGTTTTGGACTGATTGAAGAGGAGAGAGATGGCTAAAAGGGAGGCCGGTGAGAAGCAGGTTACAATAATCAAGACGAGAGGTGATAAGAGTGTGCATAAGGGTTCTGGCAGAGTGCTCAGAGATGAAGGGACGGATTTTGCTAATGTTACAGGGAAAGAAACGACAGGTTTTGGCAATCTGTTGAATATGAGCGGAGAAGGAGAGAGAGGAGTCAAAGATGACCCCAAGGTTACGAGCTGATGAGACAGGGAGAATGAGAGTGCCATCCACAGAAATAGAGAAAGGGGGGAAAGATGAGAAGCTCGGTTTTGGCCATGTTAAGTTTGAGATGACGCTGAGACATCCAGGTAGCGATATCAGATAGGCAGGCTGAAACCTTGGTAACCTTTGTAACCTACAGTGTTGCTAACAGCCTCTTCAGCTCAACTTATTTACTGGACTGCTTTACAACATGGACTACAGTAGTATGATGGCCTTGTTAATTCATTGGAATATGTAGAAATATAGGTCAACATACAATTTGGAAGTGGTATCTATTTAGTAGACTAATTTATACATTTGACAAGCTTTTGAGAGTTACAGTTCCTTCAACAAGTCAGTGCACACTGAGCTATGAATGACGTTACCCAAATATGCAAGTAAAAAAATAGGATGTATTACAATGGTGGTATGATGATGTAAAGAACTGTAATGCAAAGTGGAGTAGCCACCTAATGGTTACAGCATTGGTCTGATAATCAAGGAAGCCAGGATCAAATTCCACTAATGCTGTTTGTGACTCTGGGTAAGACCACTAGGGGTCACGTGAATCTGGTGCTGGCAGGGGTAGGAGCAACTGTGACTGTGCCTGCCTAGGAACATAGGCCACCAAGGATCGCAAGAGGTAGACTTGGGGGGGGGGGGGGGGAGCTCAGGGATATTGAGACATGTGTTAGCAGTCTGATGCTCCCAGGCAGAAAACATTATGCCAGCTTTGAGGGGATATTATTTTTCTACAAAACACAGCTTGCAGAGTTTCAACACAAGCTGTATAATTTAATTTGCATAATATCAAGATGCTTTGCACGCACCCCCCTTGCATCTTATTATTATGCAACAGGAAGTTACATCAGAACACAGGACCTGGCAGAGAGAAGGTCCTAGAGCAAGTTTGTGAGGATCACTGTCAACTCAGCTGGTTTAAAGCTGATAAGATTGCGCTACTGCAGGAGGGTGGGAGGAAGGCAGGCATGGAGATGCCAGACCTGGAATGGAAACTGCCACTTTTTTTTTGTTTTACCATGGAAGCAAAGCTTTTTACCGCTCCTGTGAGGTGGTAAAAGGTTTTGCTCCTGCATCCGCGATAAAAACAGCCAGATTTGTTTTCTTTTACCATGGATCACTGTGGTTTACCGCAGCTCCCTATCCCTGTGTCACTCTCTAATTCAGATACAGTAGGTATTTCCCTCTCTCTGGAGGGCTCACAGTTTAAAATTGCAATGGAATATGAACCTGGATGCCCTGAATTGAAGTCCACTGCACTGACCACTAGGCTGCCCCTCTGCTCTGCAGAAATGTTTGTGGCCTATTTTGTACAAATGCTGTCCTTGTCTCTATTCTTTTAGCATTCAGAATCTGGATGTTTTATTTTGGGAAATGACTGTTCACTTTGGGCATTCTCACATATTTTCAAACAGGAAGCTTTGGCATTTTTCCTATTCGAAAATGGCAGCAAGATGGACTTTTTTTTTGGATGTTATGAGTAGGACATACCAATTCTGACTTGGACATACTTTTGAAAATGCCCCTCCACGATACTATCCCACAATTTTGCCATTTAACATGTATTAAGGAGCAAAAATCGTACTTTGCTCCCTTAATACACAATAGCAACTACCTCTAATGTTATGATATTGTCTTCTGAGACAAACTACAAATGCACAGCCTCATGTTCTACTGCTTACGTTAAAATAGATAATATTGCTTAAGAAGTTCTTCAGAGTATTCCATAAACTTAAACTGGTATGTTTATGTGCTTTTACCATGGGAGCTTTCACTGAAATCGGTTACCACTTTGTAGACAATTAAATTACCAACCAGTCCTATAGAACTAAATCTTCAATTTCCAGACACATCCCACTGACCGCAGAACAACTTTCAAAAGCTCTAACAACCTCAAAGGAACAGAACTGTTGATTAGCTCAGCTGCATAATAGATCTCATGGAACTAAAGTAATTAAAAATCTCAGATAAGACCAAAAACCCTAATAATGAAAAGCTTAATGCAAAACGTTATCATTTGTCATGCAATGGTACATGCAGCCAATAATTAACCACATTCCACAAGAAAAATTGCACGTCCACATCTTCACAGTAGCATTTCCTTAACTTCTATAAACAAAAACCTTTTTCCTTTATATGGCAAATCTTATTATAGCACTGTGAATCTATACAATGTTAGAAGAAACCAGCATCTTAAATATATTTTCTGCTACTTCTGTCAGTTCTACCATAAGTTGAGCAGGGAACCATAAATTCTACTGTCTCTTCACCAATGTTTTTCTAGTAACTTCTACTGGTTCTTCTTGCAGTATAGTTGTATAAAATGACTCAATATACGTTACTAAAATATTTTCGTTCTTTATGATAAACTCCTTTAAAATATTAATATGGGATAAGCTCCAATCATACAAAGGAAACAGGGAGATAAGGGGTCAGAAAAATGTTAAAAAGATAGTAGTTCTAAAAGGGACACTATAGCCAATACAATAAGTCTTCTTGGTGGTCTTTCCAATGATTTGTGTATTTTTCCATAAAATGTATAAAGTAGGGATAATTAGGATATGGCAAGAAAACCCATGTCTTCAGTTTAAAAAACAAAAAACACTTCCAGTCCCAAAGATAGCATTATATTACTCTTACTTTTAAAACATGATCATTAGGGTCAAAATTTAACTTCAAATGAGCTGTAAGCTTAGGCAATAACAAATGAGAAAAACACTGATGAACAGCAGAATCTACAAATCCCTACAGATATTTCGGTGGAATTGACAGCATTTGCACTTAATTATATCCAATATACAAACACAGAATAAAAAATTAAGTCTTACCTGATAATTTTCTTTCCTTTAGTCGCAGCAGATGAATTCAGAGACTTGTGGGTTGTGACCATCTACCAGCAGGTGGAGATAGTTCAGTTCAGTGTGCTCTTTCTTATAGGGCAGAATGCTCCTTGGTCAATCAGTATTTTTCATAACAAAGCAGAAGTAAACAGAATTGTAACATTTCTCCTTTCCCAAAGAGAAAGGTGATAAGCCAAGAACTGCAAACATGTAAACAGATTACAAGAGTCCATCTAAAATGTAAAAATGCAGAAATATGGTCCAACAGAAAATTAACTGATAAGAACAACCAGGAAAAACAGGATAGGCCTCAGGATTCATCTGCTGAGACTAAAGGAAAGAAAATTATGAGGTAAGTCATAATTTTTCATTAATTAGTGTCAGCAGCTGATAAATACAGAGACTTGTAGGATGTAGAAAAGCAGTCCTTAAACAGGGTGGGAACCTGAAGCTCCCGCAGATAGAACCGATATTCCAAAAGATGAATCCGACCAAGTGGAGACATCCAACTGTAGTGTCCTGAGAAGGCATGCAAGGAAGACAATAGCCACCCTACATATTTCCTCGGGGGAGAACACACAGGCTTCTGCCCAGAGGACAACTTAGGTAGAATGCAACTAGAACCTCTCCGGAAGTGGTTTACCCACTAGTTAATATGCGGACGTGATAGTCTTCTTGACCCTATGAGCAATCATGGCTTTGGAAGCCGCATTACCTTTCTGAGACTCCGAGCAAAGCACAAACAATGATCTGACCGATGGAACTTGTTGGTCACTTCTAAATAGTGCAGGAGTACACTGCGAACATCAAGCAAGCGGGAAGAAACAAAGTCAGAATGAGATGAAGGCAGAAACCACCAGAGGAAGAAAAGATGGGATGGTGTGCACTGTCACTCCTACAAGAGAAATCCAGAGGATCTCGACAGAACAAAGCCTGAAGTTCTGAAACCCAGCTTGGGCTGATACCTGGATCTCTGATTAAACTAAGTCGTCCCGGACAACAGCACCTAGAATCATTACAATGAGGGCGAGCTTGACCTGACTGGAAAGAACATATAGAGTTGCCCTCAAGAAGATGCTGAGTCTTTGAGTCATCTACCAAAAGAGTCAATCTCAAACACATGTGGAAATCTGCCGGACCAAAAAAGCCCGGATGTAAGCAAAGAACTGCACAAATGAGATCAAATATGTAAAATTAAATGATAAATTTCTAATTTTTGGGAGAGTTCAAAGGAGAGTTCAGTATAGGTTGTACATACAGCCAAGCAAAACTTCAGTGAGTCTTGAGGCAAATACGGCTCACTTTAAAGCTCTATACATCACAGAATACTCTCCAGAAAGAACTCTCAAATTAACCTGTGACTAAATATCACGCATAAACCCCAAAATTAGTGAAATCAAAAGCTAAACAAATAAATTGTAATAAAGTTCTCTGCAAACCTTGAAAAAAAGTCCTTGGAAATGGGGACAGGCTGAATGGCATGGCCATAAATTGAAAATGGTCTCCAAGGATTCAAAATTCACAGAAATCTTCTGTGGGGAGGCCAAATGGAAATATGAAAGTATGCTTCCTTGAGCTACAGGGAGGTTAGAAACTCTCCCTGCTGGATTTAAGCTATTACAGACTGCAATGTTCCCATTATGAAATGTTGAACCTTTAACATTTTGTTGATTCTTTGAAGCCCAAACCCAGGTGAAAGGAATTCCTCTTCTTTGGAAGTACAAAGTAAGTGGAATAACTTTCCATTCCCCAATCGTAACTGGGGACAGTCTCTAATGTGCCTAAATGAAGATGTGTTTGCAAGGTGCCTTGAAATGATTAACATTTAAACCAGAGCTTTCATGGAGATTCCAAGAAAAATCTGCCACATCAGCTGTCCAGTGCCTAGGCCAAAGCTAACTTCTTGCTGAAAGTGTCAAGAATTAGATGGTGTGGTTGTGCACTAGAACATGCTGGCATGGCTGCACCGTGGAGCTAATTAGTGTGGATGACAGCCAGAGCAAGATGGTGTAGCAGAATATGGCTGTTTGTACCAATGTGCACTATTGATGGCAAGCTGCAGAGGGATTTGAAACAGCAATCTCTGGATCTCTGTGCTCACTCTCAGCTGGTTGCTTTAACCATTAAGCTATTCCTTTACAGTAGCTCTGTAATATCACTAGCTTCCCAATATAATAAAAAGGTGCAAAAGTGAAACAGAAGCATTTAGAGATACTATGGCATACAGCTATTGGTACTGCTGATACAGTGGTGGCCGCAGCTGGTATGCAAGAGTTTTAGCCTGTGCAGTGTGCAATACCAGAGAACAGAACTGCTATGGAAAATCAACACAGCTAACCTTTAGCATTGTAGCACAGTTTTAGCTGCCCCAGTCATGCAACGAACTGTCTGTCAAGGCAAACAATATGAAAGAGCGAAGTAAAATGTGCCCCACTTGAAACAGAGATGAATTCCACAGCTTTTAACATTATGCACAAACCAGCCTTGAACCTGTGACCTTTTGGTTGAAAGTCAGCCACCTTCCAGAATAAATTATTCTGCATCTCAAAGCACTGTAAACACTGCACCAGGAGAAAATCTCAGCATGGCAACACGTCCCCACTCTTCCATGGTTACCACGAAGACCAGGAGAGAGATCAGAACAGTGCACTACCCTCAAAGAAAACTCAAGATGTAAAACTTCTCACAGAAACATGGAGCCAATAGCACTAAGCTTGACTCTATGCTAAACTCCTTTGTTAAGATGCTGAAAAAAAAGAATACCTGTACTGTCAATATAGATTTCTGGTAACAAAAGTTCCACAAATGAAGCGAGGGAAACGTTCAGGGTATTTCTTTTTTTTTTTTTTTTAACTAACTGCCCTCTGTCAAAACCTGAGGGGGCTCAAAGCTCTCCAAATGAGAGGTATATAAGAAAATGAGACCACTAAAGAGATCCTTTCAGAGGACCTAGCACATATGATGCACCGCCCTGATGCTTTTCGCTGGCTCCCAACCTAGGAACAGCATTTATTCATTTATTTATTTAAAAAATGTCTATACCACCTATGACTAGGTGGTTTACAAGATAACATTCACATTATTCAGAAGACAAAACAACTACATACATACACCACAAAATCAATTTCAAGTTAGTTCAATTCTTCATAATATTATTCATAAAATAAAACTCTGGAATTATAAGTAAAATCTTAACTCACAACAGGCAGTATGGTCTTTTTTAGTGACTGCTGCCTCAAAGAATCCCGCTCAGGCGTGGAAATGGGGAAAGCCGCGACATAGCCCTCATCACCCAAAGGGTAGCGTCCGGGGTGACCCACTGAGCAGTGAAGATTTCCAGTGCATAAGGCTATGCAGGAAAAGACTTAGGCTGACTTCTAATGCTTGCCATTTTAGGATTAGCAGATTCAGGTGTAACAGGATCAGAAGAAAAAATATTAAGAAGCATACATAATATGCCTTATGTATAAAGGAAGGCAATTCTTTCTTATGAAACACCTGCAGCGCGGTGGGGTCATCAGATTCCTCTGTAAACAGCTCCCCCTCTTCCAATTCCTCCTGCACCTGTGCAGAAAGGGAGTGCCCTGACATGACTCCCTCAGAATGAGAGGGAGACAGGTAAGCAATAGACTTCTGAGCTGGCATGCAAATGTCTCCTCTTTGGGGCAGGGTCCATCAGGGGAGACTGGGGCAAGGAACAAGCCAGAAATCTCCTAAAGCTGAGCTAAAAAGGAACTGTCAGTTCCCCTACTAGACTTCAACATATAGGAATCATGGAGTACCAGAATGAACTCGGAGAGGGGGAAGGAGGAATCAGAAGACCCCCACCCCCGAAGTGGATGGCATCTGTGTAAGGAGGACCTCCAAACCAGTGTTGGGTAAAAGAGCTGTCAGTAGCGCTGCTTCTAAATCGTGCCCCATGAGAATGAGCCCGCATCTCTCCCTTGTGGGAAACTGACGCCTCCCCGAACACAGCCCCTTCTGCCAAAGGAGGGCTTGCACAGCTACCTGGACACTACCCTAACACTGCTCTCCGCTTCCCACAGTGGGAACAGCGTCTAACAACTTTAGCAGGCATCACATAAAAAATAAAAGTAAAACCGCAAATGACCCAAAGTTGGAAGGAGAATGAAAGAAGAGCTGAAGAGGGGAGAAGGGTGGGGGAGGGACCTGGTATCTCCAGGTGTACACCCTAAAGCCGGCACCGTTCAGCTGCACACCAAAGCTCCACTCAACTGAGACATCCAGAACAGGAGCCACCATGAGATGAGACCAGGAGCTTTTGAGAGACTGTCTATCTGCTGGAGACAGAGAATACTGATTGACCAGGGAGCATTCCATCCCTTAAAACAGTTCAGTTCCGCGCTCTCTATCTCCACCTGCTGATAGATGATCATAACCAACAAGTCTCTGGATTCATTTGTTGCTGACGCTTAGGAACCTACACTTTTATAAAACAGTTGTGAATAAATTTTATGGATAAAATTTTAATTCTTAAACAGTCTATTGGTATTCCCTAGAAAAATTATTAAACTACCAAACAGATTTTGAGAGAAGTAAAAAAACTTAGTTTTAATACAAAATAAGATTTAAAAATTCGACTGATATTTTACACACTGCTTAAATCTTAATAAATGGCGTTTTTTTTTTCAATTTTTTTTTGTATTTATTATTTTATTGAATTTTCCTTACATTTATGTAAAAAGCATAAATTGGAATTAAAGAAATATACATTCTATTTGAAATAATCAATCAGGCAAAATATCAATTATATTAGTCCACATTGAATGATCCAAGAACTAGGTACTTAAAGTTAACAAGGCTGAAACAGTATTTTATCTCAGCCTATTTGCAACAGGAAGGACAAGAATCCAAATCGGGGCAGCCGATATAGCGTACAATTCAAAGTTAACAACACATTACTCTTTACTAACTATAAATTTCATAAGTTTTCCTGGTTCAAAAAAAATATAATTAGTGGATTCTAAAGAAATATAACATTTACAAGGAAATTTAAGTATAAAGGTTCTTGCTTTCAGTAGTAAAAATTCTTTTCTTCTTTTTTGTGTCTCTCGAGAGAGATCAGGAAAAACTTGAATTTTTGAGCCAAGAAAAGGTGTAGAGATATGACAAAAAAAAAGTCTAAATATATTATTTCGGTCCAATTCTAATGCAAAAGACACTAACAATGTTGTCCTTTCCGTAATAACTTCCATTGAACTCTCCAAAAATTGTGTTAAGTTTAAATCATTCTGGGGAGGTTGTAAATTAGAAGCTCCAGCACCAGAAATGTATATTACTCTGGTCAAAGGGGGAAAAGCTTCTGAGGGAAGCCCCAGAACTTCAACAAAATATTTTTTTAACATTTCTTTAGCTGGAATCAAAGGAGACTTGGGAAAGTTCAAAAAACGAAGGTTATTCCTCCTCAATTGATTCTCCATATAGTCAATTTTCTTCCTTTGAATGTTATTATCTTTAATAACAGCCGACATAGAGTTTTTAGTGGAATTTACCTCAGTTTCAAGGACATCAATCCTAGTCATCTGTTCAGAGACCTTACCCGAAAGCTCAGAATGAGCCTGAGACAATTTCCTCACATCCCCTCGGAGAGTTTCCGCTACTTGCAGCAACGTGTTGTTCAGGCCTTGAATCGCCTCCCAAATGGAGTCCATTGTGACAATCGCTGGTCTTACCATCTCCCCGATACAAACGTAGGGCTCGTTCTGGTATCGCTCGGGCTGTGAGGCTTGTGGCCTCAAGCCCGTTTGCGAAGATGTTTCCAACGGAGACGAGGTCGCTATGGGGTCTCCACTACTAACCGCAGGGGCTACACTTCCGGAAGCTCCCGCCATTTGCCTCTCCATAGCCAACAAATCCCCTCCAGGTCTCGGGGATGTTGCCGTCAGAGGGGGACTTAACGTCACTCCCTCAACGCTAAGGTCCGAAGTCTCCGTCGGACCCCTCGAAGCGCCGATTTGTGTTCTCTGTACCAGCAGTCCCGATTCCTCCAGCGTTGTCTGTCGGGTGGAAAGGGCTTTAACCGGACCTGTGGAGCCAGGTACGCTGGTTTTACCCTTTCTCTTCCCCATAACTGATGAAAGGAATTCCCACTCACGATTTGGCATTAGAGGGTCAGGAACTGCTGTTCATGCATCCTTCCTAAACGTCATCTTGGATCTCGGCGTTTTTTTAAGCTAATGATAAAACCTTAGCAGATTTTGACAGTATCAGGTGAGTTCCCACCAGACAGATCCCATCCACCAATTCCCACCCCTAGGACAATAACCCCCCCCCCCCCCCCCCCCCCCCCCCCCGGGACAATTCCAACCAAGGACTTTCCCCTCCCCCATTAGCTTTTCTTTTTTTTAACCTACTTTCTTGTATCTGGTCCCATAAGTCCTGGCGGTGCAACACAGAGGTTAGAGCAGCATATGCATGTACACAGAAGACACATCATGGAATAACTTTTCATAGGTAAAAGTACTAATTTGTTATAAATCATAATCAGTGTGTCATTGTGAGGGGCTGAATTAGGTTGAAACCTAGTTTGGGGGTGTGTGGGGGAGCACTGCCACCTCACATGAACTGCAGTATGTGTTTATCTATTTACGACATTTAGATCCCAGATTAAACATGAATTAAACTGAAACCTAGTTTGGTGGGGTGTGGGGGGGTGATAGGTGGAGAGGTAATTTGTTATAAATTGTAATCAGTATGCCATTTTGAGGGGCTGAATTAGGCTGAAACCTAGTTTGGGGGGTGTGGGGGGTGTGGGGGGATTGCCCCCCCCCCCCCCACGAACTGCAGTTTGTATTTATCTATTTATTTACTTATTTATGACATTTAGATCCTGAATTAAACATGATTTAGGTTGAAACCTAGTTTTGGGGGTGTGGGTGGCATTGCCCCCCATATACAAACTGAATTGTCTGGAAGAGGAATGGGATGTTTAAAAGATAATGTTGGGGGGTTGAGGAGGGTACTGCCCTCCCCCCCCCCCCCCAAAAAAAAATGATCTGAAAGAGAAAAGAGAGGGAGATTACTCGTTCTAGTGTGTTTTGTATTTTTTGGGTTATGGCTGAGAATTGTCCTCCCTAGTATGGTGGGAATTGGTGGGTGGGAACTGACCTAGAACCAATTTTGCCATAAGCTGTTGAGGCTTTTTCCTCCCATATTTTGTATTAGCAGTGTTTTTCTGGATTTTTTTTTGTAAATTGTTGAGAGTAGATGTGGATAAAGTCTTTGATAGGGTCCATTGGGACTACCTGGACAGTGCTTTGACTGATGTATGGGGGGGAGGGAGTGGTATTTAGAAGCTGTATGTAAGGAATATATTCTAACTCCAAAGCATGTGAGGGTTAATGGAGTAACTCCACTATGTTTCCACCCACTAAGGGCCTCTTTTACAAAGCCACGTTACCAATTCTCAGTGCGGCAAATGAGAGGAAGCCCATTAAATTCCTATGGGCTTCCTCTCATTTGCCACGCAGCTTTGTAAAAGAGACCCCAAGGGCACTAGGCAAGGATGCCCATTGTCCCCTTTGCCTGGTCATGGAACCTCTAGCAACAGCTATTAGGACTAATCCTGATTCTCAAGCGGCAAAGGGTAAACGACTGGGAATTTCTTGTAGATGATGTTCTGCTTGTCATTCATTCATTTCAGTATTTATATACCGCTTTGACCTAAACGGTTTTTAGTTTTATTTTACAGGTACTACGTACTTTTGTTGACCTCTATTATCATTCTTCCAAATCTGATGGCTAAATTTGAAGCTTACTCCCAGTCTCTGGGTTCAAAGTGAACATGGGAAAGAACAAAGCTCATAATCGTACACTGGATAATATACCTTACACAGCACTGAAGCAAGGTTGGGTGGGTGAAGTACATTCAGCATCGGCTGAAGGGAGGAAAAGAGGTGTAGCTATTCTGCTTAGGAAAGGACTAGCGGCTAAATCACAACTGGTGGACAAGGATCCCCAAGGCAGGTTTGTGATAATACATCTGTGGTTACACCATAAAGAGTACCTAGTGGTAGCGGTGTATGGACCAAACATATATGATAAGACATTTTATGATCGCATAACTCGCGCATGCCTACTCTACAAATCCTTACCTGTAATATTACTGGGAGATCTTAACTTAGTGGCAGACCCCCTATTAGACTGTTCAATACCAAGACACGCAGCGCGAGGGGGGCCACAAGCGAGAGCATTACATCATTTTATGCAGGAGCTTAGTGTAGTAGATGCATGGAGGACATTACATCCGGAAGGGCGGGACTTTACACATTTATCTAGAGCACACGGCACATATTCAAGGATAGATTACATATTAATTGACAGGAAGATATTTTCACAAATAGAGGCAGTGGAAATTGGCCCAGAAGAAATCTCAGACCATGCAATGGTCTGGGCCGACCTAAAGATCCCAGATAGTGACCATAATACTGCGGGCTGGCGCTTCCCATCCTACCTAGCATCAAACACAGATTTCAAGAAATTCTTGCAAGGAAGATGGGCAGAATATGTAGAATTTAATAACGAGTATAAGAACCGTCCTGCCATATTTTGGCAAGCGGCAAAAGCAGTTCTTAGAGGCGATGTAATTGCATACATAACTGGACGGGAGCGCAGAATGACAGGGGCCATTATAAACATGGAAAAAAAATTCCAAAAGGCGAAACGCAGATTTATTCAGGCCCCTAGCAACCAAAGTAAGGAACAAATGCAGGTGGCTCAAATAGCATTAAACACATTACTTCAAGAGAGAGCCTCAAAAGCACTAGTTCTCAGGAAATATAATCTTAAGAGGTTCGGGAACAAGACAGGGACTCTTTTAGCCTGCCTAGTCAAACACAGAGGTGGAACACGTGTAATCACAGTGGTAAGGGACGAAGAAGGAATATCTCAATGTAAGAGGGAGAAGGTAGCTCAGGTCTTCCAAACTTTTTTTAGTACAATATATAAACAAGTGCAAACCCCAGACCTGAGCAAAATGCAGGCATATTTTCGTAAGGCAGGCATGACCCAACTGACTAAAGAGGAGGCGAGTGAGTTAGAAAGACCCATAACAGGAAAAGAGTTGCAAGCAATTATCAAGTCTTTGCCTTCGCATTCCGCTCCAGGCCCTGATGGGTACACTAGCGAGTTCTATAAGTTAATGGGACCCTCAGTAATAGGAGCCCTTCAAGATTTCCTTGAAGATGTGGTGACACGACAAAGTTTTCCGCCGCACGCAAATGAAGCTTTGATTACTTTAATTTTAAAACCAGGGAAACCAGAAACATACGCAGACTCGTACAGGCCAATCTCCTTAATAAACGTAGACATTAAGATACTTGCTAAGTTGCTGTCAAATAGATTACACCTATATATTCCCCGCCTGGTGGGATCTGAACAGGCAGGGTTCGTTCGCAACCGCCACTCAGTAGTGAATGTCCGACGCTTACTACTCGCCATAGGGCACTGTCAACAAAAACAGATAAAAGCAGCGCTGATCAGCCTAGATGCTGAAAAAGCTTTTGACAGCGTAAACTGGGAGTACTTGTTTGCAGAACTTCAATACACAGGAATACAGGGATGGGCCTACCAGGCCATCCAAACTTTATATGCACACCCGACAGCTGCGGTATTGGTTAATGGGTGCGTACCCCGCAGTTTCCCATCCTGCGGGGGACCAGACAAGGTTGTCCTCTATCCCCAGCATTATTTTTGTTAGCTGTCGAGCCTCTCCTAAAGACTCTGGTTAGAGAGGAGGGAATAACAGGTGTAGAAGTGGGAGGAGAGAGGGTTAAGGTGATGGCCTTTGCTGATGATCTGTTGATAGTGACAGACAACCCAGAGAACTCAGTGCGAACCTTGATTCAGAGAACCACATGTTTTGGGGCTATCTCAGGATTTAAGATAAACCTGCAGAAATCCTCTATTATTCAAGTGTACCCTCTGGGAGTGGGAAAGTGGAAGGTGGAGGGAAATCAGTTGAAAACGGGGATAGAGACTAAATATTTAGGGGTGCGGATTCCGCAAGACCTGACTAAGCTTTATGACTTCAATATTCAGCCCTTGCTCTCAGAGACAATAACAAAACTGACACAATGGCAGGCGCTGCCCATTTCACTTATAGGGCGAATAGCCCTGTATAACATGATGATAGTACCATGCTGGCTGTATGTGTTCCAAATGCTGCCATTGTACTTGAAAGGTGCAGATGAGAAGAAATTGAACACAGCGCTGGTAAAATTCCTGTGGCGGGGTAAAAGGCCGAGACTACCTCTTGCTATGGTCTACACTCCAAAAGAATATGGAGGATTGGGCTTATTAAATATCAGATCGCTTACTGTAGCAAGCGCCATGAGACATTTAAACGACTGGTTTAGAGGCACTACAGACTTCTCGGCAACCAAGATCGAGCTGGAGTTGTTTAGACCATATCACTTTAGTAGCCTATTGCATGGTCTGAAATGTAAAATATCGCCAATATTGGAAGCATCCCATATCCTACCTACGGCCCAAAAAGCTTGGCGGTGGATCTGCAAACTTCATTATTGCTCCCATAAAGTAACCCCTCTGTTGCCGTTGTGTGGTAACCCAGCCTTCCCACCAGGACTTATCTATAGAATATTTAGCAGATGGAAAGAGCGAGGAGTTACCTTTTTACAGCAAATTATCACAGAGGAGGGGAAACTGCAATCTTGCACAACCTTGCAAGAGTCACAACTGTTAGGGCCAAAAGACCAACTGTTTTACTGGCAAATAAGACACTATGTGTCCAGGCTTCCCTGGGAGGCATTAGCAGAAGATGTGCAGGAGGAGTTACCCTCAGCGCTCTCCCTAAACTCTCAGCAGAAGGTGCCATTGCTCTACCATCACAGGCACATTAAGGATACTAAATCGGAATTAGACTACGCCAAATATGCTAAAGACTGGGAGAAAGACCTGTCAATACAGTTACTAACTCATGTTTTTCAGGAACATGTCCTAACTCTGAGACAGGTGATTACCTGGGCTGACCAATGGGAGCTCCAATATCGATTTGCGCTACGGCTCTATGTACCACCCCGAAGAGCTTTCCATATGGGATTGTCCCCTGATGGAGCCTGCCCTAAATGTAAAGGGAGCGGAGCAACTTTAGGACATATGTTCTGGAACTGTCCCAGAGTTGTCCGGTTTTGGTCAAACCTACTCAGTCAAATAGAGCGCTTGTGGAAAGCAAAATGGAGATACTCGCCACTGCTGTTGTTCGGCAAACCAGAGATTAGCCGACCTGGACCTAAAGGTTATCTAGCATTTGTGAAAAGAGCTATTATGATGGCAAAGAAAACGATTTTGATCGATTGGCTTGAAGTAAAAGGCCCCTCAATACAGATATGGAGAACTCAGATGATAACCTTGATGAGAATGGAAAGATTACAGGCTAGAGAGAAGCCTCACCAAGAGTTTGAACTTTTTATGGACAGATGGAGCCCATTCCTGAATACAATGCCCTCTGAATCTAGAAGCCAGATATTGAATATGTAATACTATATCTCTGCTGTATTTGTGACCTGTTCAATTTTGGGGGGTAGGGGGGAGGGTCAGAACGAAGTAAAAGGAGAGAGGAGAGGAGTTAGGGGTTAAGTTAGGGATAGGGAGTAAAATATGGTATCTGAGCTTTGTGGAATGTCACTATGAAGTTTATGCTCTTTCATTAATAATAAAAAAGATTTAAACATATACCTTACACAGTATACAATCATACTTTTCGTTGAGTGAAAAAAAAAAAAAACTAAAATATCTTGGGGTCTGGTTGACAAGACAATATGGAAGACCTTTTGAGGCTAACTATCCCTAATTACTTAAGGATGACAGGGAGCCCTGGAAGGGCTTAACATGTTCTTGATTTAGTAGGATATCCACTGTTAAAATGAATATTTTGCTCAGATTTCTCCATCTTTTTCAGGTTTTGCCCACAGCAGTGCCTAAATAATGTATTGCTTCCCTTTAGGGATATATATTAAATTTATATGGTGTGACGCACCTCCTAGGTTTCCATGGAAAATCTTATTTCAAAACCAAAAGAAAGGGGGCTTGGGT
Source organism: Microcaecilia unicolor (assembly GCF_901765095.1). NCBI lineage: Eukaryota > Metazoa > Chordata > Amphibia > Gymnophiona > Siphonopidae > Microcaecilia > Microcaecilia unicolor. Next base: position 475,680,689 of record NC_044033.1, on the reverse strand, counting down.
GGGCCCAATATATGACTATATTATAAGGCTGTGCAAGCTATGGCAGCAACTGAATGATTTCAGAACCATTCTCAAACTCTGGATTGGTGGGTGAGTTAAATTAAGTAATTTAATGTGGTTTCCAAGGCAGAGCCATGCTATGGGAGAGGACACCTGCTCAACAGCACCATACACTTTAGGAATATGGACACTATGAGGCATATTTTCAAAGCACTTAAGACTTACAAAGTTACATTGTAATCTATGGAACTTTGTAAGGCTAAGTGTTTTGAAAATGAGCCCCTATGTGCTTGAAACCAGAGTTCCAGTTATCCAGGTATTCGCTCATTCGGGATAATCCACTATTTAGACCTGGATTATCGTGATCCATTTATAGCCATGGGAGGCCCTGAAGCTGGCAAGGTGTGGGCAAATAACTGAGGACCATTCTGGTGTCCTCTGATGCTTTGAAGTGGGATTATCAGATCCTCCAATCACATTGCTATCTTCAATTAGCACTCTTTCTGACTAGTAAACCAATCTAGAGTGAGAAGCTACCTTTTTAGAGGAGTTATGTGAGGATTTTAGAACTACTGAACATTTAACAGCTGTTTTATATAAATACCTTAGGGTCCAGGGGCTTTCACACTTGCAACACAGAGATAAGTTACATTGGCCAAAACAGCAAACACAATTAACGTCCAAGAAAATAACATTAAGATAATTTATGGTTGGTACTTGACTCCAGATCAACTTAGTCAATGGTATCCCCAGATATTTTCGGCCCATCTGTGACAATGTAGTATACATTTGGTGGTCATGCCCTAAAGCCTATTGGAAGAGTATTCACTTTCAGATATTCTGGCTAGTAGGACTTCAAGTCCTTTGTGACCCAAGGATCTTTCCACTAGAGTCTTTCCTGAATTAACCAAGACACAAATATCTCTGATTAGAAAATGATCTAAATGTGTCCAACTGACCCTAGTTGCTGCCTAGAAGGAGAGGGTAATCCCCTCATTACACAAGTGGTGGGCTAAACTTGGTTATATGTACTGGATGGAGAAGATAACAGCAATTAGTCGTAAGGCCATGGTGAAATAAGAAAAAGTTTGGAGTCACTTAGAAACAATCTTCATCAAGTTCCTTTGTATTATATATCTGTACATGCATGAAACATAAAGGGGCCTTTTTACAAAGCAGCGGTAAGCCCACCATGGGCTTATCATGCGCCAATCTGGAGCTATCGCCAGCCCAACACGAGCACCGTTGGTAGTTCCATCCCCAACGCACAGCATTTCCGGCACTAGTTGAAATATTTGAAAAATATTTCCACAGGCACTAACCCGGCAGTTACCGTAGGGTTAACATGGAAGCCTTTACCACCACCTCAATGAGTGAATGGGTGGTGGTAAGTGCTTTTTACCCACTGTGGTAAAAATGTCATCAGCACGCAGCAAAAATGATCCCCACTGCTAGGACAGGGTTCCTTTTACTGCAGCTTAGTAAAAGGACCTCAAAATGAGGTGAGTTTACTTTGTGGGATAGGGAATACATATTTTTCATTCCTGTTATTTAATTTTTTCTTTTAATGAGTAGTCTATAAATAGAAACACAAAAAATTGGAGGGTTTTTCTCTATGAGTTTCCTAACCTGTACTTCTAACTAAATATGTGAATGCTGTTCTACTAGAATCTTCTTGTATGGAAGTTCAGCTTAACACATGCTACTGAATTGTACTTGTTATATTTGAACATTGAATTATGTTTTACTTTTTGTACTGATGGTGGCATAATTAAAGACCTCATTTAAATAAAACAAAAAAAAGATAGCAAAATTAAGAAAGATTCAGAGAAAGGCAACCAAAATGATGAACGAGATAGAACTCTCCTATGAAGAAAGGCTAAAAAGATTAGGGCTCTTCAGCATGGAGAGCTAAGGAGGGATATAATAGAGGTCTATAAAATCCTCAGGTGAGTGGAACAGAAATACAAATCAACTGCTTGCTCTCTTTAAAAAAAAATACAAAGTCTAGGGAACATTCTATGATGTTAAAAGTAATACAATGAAAACAAATAGAAGAAATATTTTTTCACTCATCGCATACCTAAGTTTTGGAACTTGTTGCCAGAGCATGTGGTAAAAGGAGTTAATGTAGACGAGTATAAAAAAGCATTTGGACAAGTTCCAGGAGATGTCAATAAACTGTTGTTCAGAAAACCACTGTTTATCCCAGAAGCAGGGTGCGGAGGCAGAGGTTAGCAGCATGGCATCTGGCTACTTTTGGGAATCCTGCCACATTCTAGTGACTTAGATTGTCACTGTTGGAAATAAGACACTGGACTTCATGGACCTTTGGTCTGACCCAGTACGGCAATTCTCATGATAAAGAAGCAGTACTATAGGTTAATCTGGAGAGAGGGAATGAAACAGATTTCTCTACAGGGAGAACTGGTTGGGCAGCTGGTAACAAAACTCACACAGGAGTTGTGATATAGGCCCTGAGGGAGTGCTGCGTGCAGTTCAAGCCTCTGCAGGATGTAAATACTGTTTTGCTGGGAAATCTGGTACTTAAAGCTTGGGAGTGAAAAGAAATTATGGGTTTATTGATAAATTTAATATTTTAGTTTCTTTAAAAAGCTAAAAAAAAAAGAAAAGATAAGCAAAAAGTGATTTTCAAATCCGTATTAATACAATAAGAACATAGTTCATATTTTATTATATTTGCTGACTGTTGAGAAGTACTGGTAAAATGGTTAAAATGCTTTCTGCATTAATATAATGTTTGATAAGTATCACTGAATTAAGAAGAACTTTTCACATTCTTTATACAATTAATGCACTTAAAAACATTAAGCATGAACACAGAAAAGGATACTGATCTGTTTGTGGTCTCCGAAAGTTCTCTGGAAGGTTTGCTTCATAAAGTAGCCTTGCCTTTGTATTGCCCATTTCCTGCATGCACTAAAAAAAAAAAGGGGGGGGGGGGAGAGAAGAGAAATGAGAAACTAAATTTTATCACTACCTGCTCTTCAAATTATAATGCACTGCTTTTACAAGGTTCATTCTAGTAATGCATGCAGAGTTACTTCTGCTCAGCTACAAGGAAAGCCTCTGTGGGGTCAAATTCAAAAGATCCACTCAGATACCTTTAAAGAAGGTAGAACACGATCAAAACAGAAGACCCCCCCCCCACCCCCTCCAATCCAGATACCCCAAATCCCCCCCCCCCCCAAGCCAGAGGCCCCTCCAAGCCTACCTTTTAAATCCCTAATATCTAATGGGATTGCACCAAGAACAATCCCCACACACTCCTGTCTTTTGTTGGCTTCGGGTTCACAATGGTGCCAATGACCCCTAGCGGTGGGCTCGTGGCAGCACCCAAGTCACTGTGGACAATATGCTGAAATCTTCTGCCCAGTGTGGCAGCAGCCAAAAAAGCAAACAGAATGCTAGGAATTAACATGAATGGGATAGAAAATAAAACAAATAATACTATAAATGCCTCTGTATTGTTCTATGGTACAACATCACCTTGAGTACTATGTGCAATTCGGGTTGCCATATCTCAAAAAAGATGTAGTAGAATTAGAAAAGGCTCAAAAAAGGGTAACCAAAATGATTAAGTTGATGGAACCCATCTTACATGAGGAAACACTGAAAAGGTTAGGGCTCTTCAGCTTGCAAAAGAGACGGCTAAAAGGTGATATAGTTCTACAAACTATAAACTGCCCGGAGAACCCCCAAAAATCCCGGTCCAAGGGTGAACAAAAAAGACCATTCCACACTGTCGAAGGCCTTCTCGGCATCCAACGCTAATAGCAACGTTGGAGGGTGGGGGTCCCCCCTCCCACATGCTGTATCACATTAAAAACCCAGTGGACACTGTCTGATGCATTCCTCCCTGTAATGAATCCCACCTGGTCTCTATGCACAATCTGTCCTACCACCCTATTGAGCCGGGTGGCCAACACTTTTGTAAGAAGCTTAGAATCCACATTTAGGGGGGATATGGGTCGATAAGAACTACAGAGTGCTATCCTTCCCGGGTTTGTGCAGTATTGTAATGTTAGAATAGGAGAACGAGCCAGTATGTCAAGCTCCATCTCTGGCCATCTTCAGATCTAAGCTAAAAGCCCACCTTTTTGATGCTGCTTTTAACTCCTAACTTGTTCAGAACCCTTATTTTATCATCCTCACTTTAATATTCCCTTATCTCTTGTTTGTTCTGTCTGTCTGTCCTAATTAGATTGTAAGCTCTGTCGAGCAGGGACTGTCTCTTCATGTTCAAGTGTACAGTGCTGCGTACATCTAGTAGCGCTTTAGAAATGATAAGTAGTAGTAGTAGTAAGATCACCCCATCCTCCAAAGCAAGATTTAAGACTTTCAGCAATGGTCCAACAATAATGTGCCAAAATGTTTTGTAAAAGTCTATGGGCAAACCATCCGGACCTGCCACCATGCCTGGAGGTGAGAACTTAATTGCCTCCCAGAGTTCCCTCCCCTGAATGGGGGCATCTAACTCCATCTTGACATCATCTTTAAGCCTTGTATGTTCTAAGAGGGACAGAAAGAACTCCAAATGCTGCCCCGTACTCAAGACCTGATGCATAAAGTTTGGAGTAATAGTCATTAAACCAGGTGGCGATCAACACCCCCCCCCCCCCCCCCCCATGGTCCCTGTGAGAAGTTCTCTGCTCGTCCACGATTTCCTGAATTGTACCTTGGGCAATTCGCTTCCTAAGCTGAGAGGTCTACTGTTTATCAATTCTCCCACATGACAATTAATGTCGAAGCCCTACCTTCTTGTAAAGCACATCTACTTCTGCTTAGGCCACAGAACTGAGTTCTCATCTTAATTCAACTACTCTGGCCGTAAAGCTCTCAGATGGAGCACTTGTGTTGGCGTTCAACCTCTCTCAACTTCTTAAGCACTGCTTCCCTCCTCTCAGTCTTCTCCCTCTTCAGTCGTCCCTAGTTCAATACATTTTCCCCTGACCAAAGCTTTCATCGCATCCCAAAGGACATACTGGGAGACCTCCCCAGTATCATTCAGCAGTAAGTAGTCCCTTAGGCATCTCTCTGTCTTTTTAACAAACTCCTGTTGATTCAAAAGAGAAGTGTTCATCTTCCATGCAATATGGCCTCCCTCCTCTCTATCCCGCTTAGAAAAAGTCAAATGAAGGGAAGCATGATCCAAACTAACTATACTACCAATAAAGTGCGTACATAGGAGCGTATCTGATGCTCCACTAGAAACAAGTCTACACGGGAATAAGAGTTATGACTCGATGAATAGTAAGTATAGTTCCGCTCATGTGGGTGTAAATCTCTCCAAATGTCGAGGTCAAATGCATGACTAATCTCTTGCAGAGACTGTGAGAAGGATTGAGGAGCAAAGGCACAGACCGATCCAAACGGTCATTCATAACTCAGTTCAGGTCGCCACCTACAAGAAGAGGCAAACTGGTCCATCTCTGTACCTCAGTATGTGTGCTCTGCCAGAAGTAAAATTGCCATTTATAAGGGGCATATAAATTAACTAAGCAGAGCAAGATGACACCCAAAATAAATTCTAATGCAACTGCTCTTCCAACCCTGTCTCTCCATACCCACTGAGCCCCTACCACTTTGTCCTTTCAAAAGAGGATCGTCACTCCTGCACTATTGGATAACCCTCCCGAGTGATATACCTCTCTTACCCATGGGACTTTGAATTTCTGCAAATCTCCCCTTTCTAAATGAGTTTCCTAGAGAAGATAAATATCAGCATGCAACCTGTTGAGTTCAATCATAATTTTCTTACGTTTTAAGAGGGTTTGCAGTCCCAAGCACATTATAAGATATTACTTGGAGTGTCATTGTTCCTTATAGTAAAACACAGCACCCATCAGCATGCTTGTAATTAGAGAGCAAAACCAATATCCCTCGTCCCTTAAAGTAGTTCGCTCAGTCCCTCCCACGGCACATCCCCAGCAATTATCCATATCCACTCTCGCTAACATACAAACTGTAAAACTGTTAACCATCAAATAACTGAATAAAATACCCCACTTCATTTTCCCTTCACACACATAAGCACCCGCATTTCGGGCCCCAGAGGAAGTGCTCAAAAAAAGATTGGCGCTCCAGCTGAGTAAGGCGCACTCTGCTGCCCTCTGTGTGTAAATTGTCTCTGTGTGTGCAGGCAGGGTCTTCCAGAGTACTCCACCTATTGTTTCAGCTATTAAATAGTAGGAACTCACGTCACCATTACTGCTACTCCACCTCCAGCGGAGAGTTTAGTGGACAACCGAGGCTGCCCACAGTACCCCCCCCCCCCCCCCCAAAAAAAAAAATAAAATAAATCAGAGAATGTCAAGAGATTATTAGGGTCCCAGAGACCAAAAGAAAAAGGGAAATATTTCTCTCTCTTCCCCCATCCTCTCTCCTCCTATAAATCCATACACTGTTCCATTGAGGTGTCCGGGTATGGCATACCCATTTCTGCTAGGCTCAAAAAGCCAAAGTGAGGTCATAAGTCTCGCAGTATCAGCCAGTGTCTGAAGAACCATTACGTCCCACAGTAGATGTTAAAGTCTACTGGAGCTTGGAGAGTCTTGTTTTTTGCCCGAAAACCCTAGAGCGCCCTGTCTCCCACCAATGGTCCGGTCTCTTGAGATTGGTAGAATCAAATGGTGGATCATCTGGGAAATGTAGGTGCAAGAAATGCTGGACTTCCTTAACCTCTGAGAAAGTAATTTGTTCACCCTTCCACCAAATCTTAAGGGTGGCTGGATACAGCATAGTCATTCGAACGTCGTGCGAATGTAACCGGCGCTTAATTTTCTAAATAACAAGCACTTCTTATCCAGTTCCACACTATAATCTTGAAATATCCAGATGGGAATGTCCTTATATTTCAGATGGCCTTCCTTACGAGCCCGCTGCAATATCAGTTCCTTCTGTCTGAAGTTAAGCAGTTTGAGAAGCAAAGGTCTCTGGCTAGCACCAGGTTGCGGGAGCTGTCTGGAAACTCTATGCGCCCGTTCCACCACCATATCTCCTGGAAGAGCTAGAGAGGCAAAAAGCTCCTATAGCGGTCTCTGACCAAATTCCACTGTGTCATTCCCCTCCCGCCCTTCGGGAATACCCAGTAGTCTCAAATTCAATCGGCAGGGCATATTTTCCAGATCATCGACTTTACTAAGCAGCTTTTGAATAATAGATCATGCACTCCCACCTCCTGTCGTAAGACCTACAGATCCTCCTCAGCCGAGGAGATGTGCTGTTCAGATTGCTCTAATTGGTCCACCAGATCCTTAAGCTCCGTCCGCACACTGCTCAGTGTAGTATAGATAGCAGCATTACTTTATCGAATTGTAGTCAAGGGTTGTGGCGCCATGTTATGGTCCGGAGTGCTGGGGGAGACACATACCGATCCCACCGACCTACTGGAAGACAATGAAAAAGGTAGGTTCGAGCGGGCCACCCTGCCATTTTTGTGATCAAATGCAGCCCTTCATGGTCTGCTGTCTGGTCGGTTTCTGCGATTTAGGCAGGGTCTGTATCATTCTGGAAGATCTCCTAGTACCTCTCCGCATCTGGGACACCCTCTAATAAGTAGATAAGTATTGCCACACTGGGACAAGCCAATCAAGCCCAGCATCCTGTTTCCAACTCAGTATGCAGCGGTGGCTAAGAAAGCAAATAGAATGTTAGGAATTACTAACAAAGTAAAAGAGAACAATTCTAATGCCTTTGAATTGCTCCAAGTTGCTACCACACCATGAATATTGTGTAAATTTTGGTTGCCACATCTCAAAAAAGGTACATCAGAATTAGAAAACATACAGAGAAGAATGAAAAAGGAGATGGAACAACTTTCCTATGAGGAATGGATAAAGAGGCCAGGGCTCTTTAGACTGGAGAAGTAGTGCCCTGCTTGTCCACCCAGAAAATGTGTTATGTATTAACTCAGGTTCCCTTTGTCAAATATTACATCTTGTTTAAAGATCAGAAACCATTCAGTGTGACATAACAGTGCAAATTGGGGGGGGGGGGGGGGGGGGTGTCAAAAACTTTTTCACATCACTAGTTCAGACTTTTAGGACACAAATTAATTGTTGGCAGGTATGGCCAAAGCAGCTTAAAAAGTTAGTCAGTTTGACATCATTAACTGGAAAATTAATGGTAACAGTAATTATAGAGAGAAAACACTGCAGAACACCTGAGGAGAAACAAAATAATTAAGATAAAGCAGCAAGTATTTACTATGGGGAAACACCAGGAATTAAGAATGACTGCAGCAGACATCAGCAACATAATCAAAAGCTTTTTACACAGCAACAGAAAAGACATTAAATAGGACATAAGAGGTCACATAACCACAAACAGTAAAAGGAATTCAAGCTGAAGGGGGTATTCTAGCAGTGGTAGACAACTCCCAGGGTCAGAGCTAGGGGCATTACCAGTCAACTAGCTGACACGTGATAAAGGTATGGGCCTCCTTTTATCCTATGCAGTCACTGAAGCCCTGTGGATATATACACTGGTGCACAAATGCACATATATAAGTCTCAACAGATGTAATTTGCTGGTTCCTAAGAATATGATACTTCTTTTTTAAACCACCAATTCAAAATATGACAGAGTATGAGTAATAAATCCAAGCATACCTATACTATATAGTTATATACTCCAGGCATTGTATGACTGGACACTTGAATTCTAGATATAGCAAGCTTTCTAAATTGTGCTCAAGATAGATTAATACCTACTGTACCTGAATTGTAATTTATCTCAGACAGCTTATAATCTAAATCCATATCTGAGGCAGTAGAGAATGAAGTGATTTGCCCAAAGTCATCAGGAGGGTCAGTAGGATAAATGGCATCCAGCTGCTCTTATCATTAGCTCACTCCTCCATAGCACAACATAAAAAGGTTTCAGGACTTAAAAAAGACACTACGAGAGGAGATAGAATTAAGTAAAGAGGAACGTAAAGCACCTCACTCAGTAGTTTATAGGCAACAGATTTGGTAAACAGAAAGGAAAGAGAAAAAAACTTAGGAGTACAATAATGACCTTAATACTGTATTTAACAGTAAAATTTATTTTAATTTCTCTCATTATCTAATATTTTCGCAATTCACATTACATATTTTGGAGCTCAAGACAAGCAGCAACAAATATATCTTCAAAATGGGGAGAGGGGAGTAGGGTAAGGCCAGGCTAAAAGGTACAGTGGTGATAGGCAGTGAGTGGCAACTAACTTCCCACCTTCCATATCAAGCTTCTCTTTCCCAAAGCCTCCCCACATTTTTATGTCTAGAGGACTCATTGGGAAGAAGAGGGTAAATGTCTGTCACTACTGTACCTTTGGCCTGGACTGGCCCTACCCCCATTTGAGATTACATTTCTTGCTCTTTACCCTAGGCTTTAAAATACTTAGTTCGAGCCTTACGCCAAAAGGCTGATTCTATATCACAAGAGAAGCTGGATATGGCAGATATATGTAATTCAGTTCTCTCAACTCAAAATAAGATGGACTGCCCTCTTATATGGACACATGTATGCCATGGTACTAGATACTACAGCCTATGAATTCCTCTTTCAGTGAACTGTAGGTTCAGACAGTGGCTTAGCCAGACTGCCAATTTTGGATGGGCCTGAACCCAAAGTGGGTGGGCACAAAATTTTCTCTCTACCCCCCTCCCCCAGCAAAATTTAGTCACGCTAATCAGATGCATTTGTCACACAGGGTAAAGTGCTGCTTTTCAGTGCATCAGATTTCAGAAAATGTATTTAATAGCCTAACACCCTTTTCAGTGAGCTTTCAGAGGCCAAAACCTCCTGCCTCAGGTCAGTATAATGCTGTTACGGTATCCTCGCCTGACCTAAGGAAGGAAGTATTGGTCTCTGAAACTTCATTAACACAGGTACCATATTATTTTATCCTAAATTAAAAATAAAATTATTTTCTTTACCTTTCTTGTATGGCCATTTACTTTTTCTCATTGTGTCGCTCCCAGTCTCTAGATTCTGCTTTCCTTCGTTTTCGCTTAACTCTTCTGCCACGGTTTCCTGGCCATTTCTCATTTTTCTCTCCTTTTTCTTTGCTTTCTTCAATATTTTTCTGCCTCTCTCTCTCTGTCCTGATTTAATTCATTCTTACTATCCATTCTTTACTTTCCTTTATCTACTTATGGCTTTTCATCTTTTTCTCACCCTTGTTCTCCCCATGCCCCTTCCTCTTATTCTCCAGTCTTTCACTACTCTCCTTTTCCATCCAGCAGCTCTCTTCTTTCTCTCCCCATCCTTCCAGTCTCCCCTCTCTCGCCCCATCCTTCCAGTAGTCTCCCCTCTTTCTTTCTGCATCCTTCCGTCCAGTGTCACCTCTTTCTCCCTACCCTTCCATCCAGCGTCTACCCTCTTTCTCTCCCCATCCTTCCATCTACCCTCTCTCCTGATCCTTCCATCTAATCTCTCTCTCCCTCTTTCTAACCAGTGTCTCTGTATCACTCTACCCTTTTCTGTTCAGTGTCCCTTCTCTCTCCACATCCTTCCAGTCTCTCCCCTTTCTCTCCCCATCCTTCCATCCAGAGTCTCTCTCCCCATCCATCCGTTTTCCCTCTTTCTCTCCCCATCCTTCCATCTGTTTTCCCTCTTTCTCTGCCATCCTTCCATCTGTTTTCTATCTTTTCTCCCCATCCTTCCATCTATTTTCCCTCTTTCTCCCCATCCTTCCATGTTTTCCCTCATTCTCTGCCATCCTTCCATGTTTTCCCTCATTCTCTTCCATCCTTCCATGTTTTCCCTCATTCTCTGCCATCCTTCCATCTGTTTCCCCTCTTTTTCTCCCCATCCTTCCATCTGTTTTCCCTCTTTTCTTCGACGAGGCCCGCCCTGCATGCCAGCCCCAGCACCCATTGCCGGCCACTGCTGCTTTTCCAGTTGAGCAGCAGGGCCGGCGCTACAAAAAGAAGAAGCGCTAACGGCGCTAAGGACGAAAAATGTTTAAAAAAAAAAAACTGCGGCACCGGCAGGCACTGTCTAGGCAGCCTTGAGGCATTGGCTGCTGGCTCGCAGGCTCCTCCCGTCTCCTACGTCACTGGACGTAGGAGACGGGAGGAGCCAGCAGCCAATGCCTCAAGGCTGCCTAGACAGTGCCTGCCGGTGCCGCGCTTTTTTTTTTTTTTTTTTTTAACATTTTTCGTCCTTAGCGCCGTTAGCGCTTCTTTTTGTAGCACCGGCCCTGCTGCTCAACAGGAAAAGCAGCAGTGGCCGGCAATGGGTGCTGGGGCTGGCGCTGGGCGGGCCTGGGCTGAAATTGGGTGGGCCTGGGCCCAGCCAGGCCCCCCCGTAGCTACGCCCCTGGGTTCAGACCTTAAAACAGTAATTTTGCTGCGCAAGCCAGACAGTTTAGCACAGATGTAATGCAAGAAAATATCATAATGACTTGGGTTTTCGAGGAAAAGATAAGGGAGCAAACATGAGATGGGTACATGGGAGCATTTTTATGAAGTGCAGAGAAGTGCCCTCTAGGGTGCCCCACTGCTCTCCTGGGATATCTGAAGGACCAACAAATATTGGACAACTAGCGAGCACAGGCCTCATTGAAGGGGCCACAGAAATTGTTAACACCTCTCTAAGGGCAGCTACCAACAACACTAAAAGAGCTGTAGTGCGTTCCCTACTGCAAAACAGCTCACTGGACCAGGACAAGCTTGAAAACCATCAACCAGTCTCTAAGATTCCTTTCCTTGCAAAACTTATAGGAAGGACATTCTGCACTCAACGACTGGCTAATTGAAAGTAATTGGCTAGACCCATGTCAATCTGGCTTCAGACATGGATATGGAACAGCGACAGTTCTTGTGTCCCTTCTTGATGATCTGTACAGAAACAGTTATGGGGGATCTGCCTCGATTTCTCGGCTGCCTTCGACACCATGGATCATATCATCATGCTTACAAGACTGGCAGAAATAAGTATCAGTGGTACAATATTTACATGGTTCAAATCCTGTCAAATAGACAACAATCAGTTCTGTTCAGCAACAGCACATCATTACCTTGGGCACTGGACTGTGGAGTGCCACAGGGATCCATACTGTCTCCCATTTTATTTAATATCTACATCAAGCCTCTGGATGAGCTGCTTTTGTCGATGGACACAAAATTCTACATCTATGCTGATGACGTGCAACTACTCATGCCCACTGAACCAGATCCAGCCACAGCTCTGAACAAACTGACTGCCTGCCTAACTGCAACTCAGAAATGGGCAAACAACAACAAACTTTGCCTGAACCCAAATAAAACAGAGATTCCTTGGGTACCAACTAAAAGTGGACAAATACCCAACTTCAAAATACCTTTTGGAAGTATGACCCCCCCACACACTTAAAATCACAGGTCAGGAATCTAGGGATACTGCTAGACTCATCACTCACTCTGATCCCACAAATTCAAACAACCTTCAAAAACTGTCTCTATCACCTATAGCAGATATGAAATCTCTCTCCATACACTGAAAAGATGAGTCTGACCACAGTGGTCCATGCCATGATAATATCACGACTAGACTACTATAATGCCCTGTACACTGGCCTAACAAAAAAGACTTTGTATCAGCTGCAACTAATTCAGAATGCTACAGTACGAGTGATACAAGGCTGCAAGTTTCATGACCACATCACGCCCTTCCTGCAAAAGATGCACTAGCTACCAGTACATTACAGGTCTAAACTTAAAATTCTATGTTTGATTTTCAAGGCCCTCAGACAAAATGGGCCAGAGTACTTAAAGAATAAGTTAACCCGTTACACACATTTAAAATTTCTAAGGTCCTCTCAAGGATTATCATTATCTATCCCCTTATCAAAGGAAGTTGTATGATGTGATACCTACCAGCGAACCTTCTCAAGAGCAGCCCTCACACTCTGGAGTTTACTCCCAGAGGGGCTATGTATAACTCAAGACTACCTCTACTTCAGGACGCAGGTGAAAACCTGGCTCTTCTCCCAAGCCTTTAATACATAGTGACTGACTATACACCCATTCTGCAACTGGACTAGCTTGCTACACATACTGTAACTTAGATCAGTTCCTTATCTCTAGCTTAACTATACAAAGATTTTGCCTTGATTTTAGCTAACCATCAAATTATCCTAACTGACTCTGTACCACGCACCTTGTTCCCATCATATATCTGCTCTTTGTCCTTCAGCTACATGGTAAGCCATTTGTAGAAAATCTTTAGCATCATATCTATGTTAGTTGAATGTTCTAATGCATGCTTATTAGGTGTATCACTAGTATTATGCTAACATTGCATTATATCTCTGGTATTTGAATTCCAGTGCTGTTAAATGTGTATATTTTTGATACTGTTTCGTGGTAACTCTATTTAGGTTTCAATTTACTGTTTTCAAGTTTACCTCATAAGTACATATGTATTGCAATACTGGGAATGACCAAAGGTCCATCAAGACAAGCATCCTGTTTCCAACAGTGGCCAATCCAGGTCACAAATACCTGGCAAGATCCCAAAAAGTACAAAACATTTTATACTGCTTATCCCAGAAATAGTGGATTTTCCCCAAGTCCATTTTAATAATAGTCTATGGACTTTAACTTTAGGAAGCCATCCAAACCTTTTTAAAACTCTGCTAAGCTAACCGTCTTTACCACATTTTCTAGCAAAGAATTCCAGAGATTAATTATACGTTGACTGAAGAAATATTTTCTCCAATTCGTTTTAAATTTACTACATTGTAGCTTCATCCTATGCCCCCTAGTCCTAGTATTTTTGGAAAGCGTAAACAGACACTTCACATCTACCCGTTGAACTCCACTCATTATTTTATAGACCTCTATCATATCTCCTCTCAGCCACCTTTTCTCCAAGCTGAAGAGCCCTAGCAGCTTTAGCCTTTCCTCATAGGGAAGTCGTCCCATTCCCTTTATCATTTCTGTTGCCCTTCTCTATACCTTTTCTAATTCCACTATATCTTTTTTGAGATGCGACAAATAGAATTGAATACAATATTCGAGGTGCAATCGCACCATGGAGCTATACAAAGGCATCATAACATCCTTATTTTTGTTTTCCATTCCTTTCTTAATAATACCTAACATCCTATTTGCTTTCTTAGCCGCAGCAGCAAACTGAGCAGGAGGTTTCAACGTATCAAAGATGACACCTAGATCCCTTTCTAGGTCTGTGACTCCTAACATGGAACCTTGCATGACGTACCTATAATTCGGGTTCCTCTTTCCCACATGCATCACTTTGTACTTGCTCACATTAAACGTCATCAGCCATTTAGACGCCCAGTCTCCCAGTCTCGTAAGGTCCTCTTGTAATTTTTCACAATCCTCGCTCACTTTAATGACTTTGAATAACTTTGTGTCATCAGCAAATGTAATTACCTCACTAGTTACTCCCATCTCTAGGTCATTTATAAATATGTTAAAAAGTAGCGGTCCCAGCATAGACCCCTGGGGAACCCCACTAACTACCCTTCTCCATTGAGAATACTGACCATTTTATTTATTTATTTATTTATTTGTGGCATTTATACCCCGCTCTTTCCCGCTCAATAGCAGGTTCAGTGCGGTTTAGAGTATGGTACATAGTATCTTAGAGATAATACAGAGTAACCCTACTCTCTGTTTTCTATCTTTTAACCAGTTTTTAATCTACAACAGAACACTACTTCCTATCCCATGACTTTCCAATTTCCTCTGGAGTCTTTCATGAGGTAATTTGTCAAACGCCTTCTGAAAATCCAGATACACAATATCAATCGGCTCACCTTTATCCACATGTTTGTTCATCCCTTCAAAGAAATGTAGTAGATTGGTGAGGCAAGATTTCCCTTCACTAAATCCATGTTGTCTTTGTCTCATTAATCCATGCTTTTGAATATGCTCTGTAATTTTGTTCTTTATAATAGTCTCTACTATTTTGCCCGGCACCAACATCAGACTCACCGGTCTATAATTTCCCGGATCTCCTCTGGAACCTTTTTTAAAAACCGGCATTACACTGGCCACCCTCCAATCTTCCGGTACCATGCTCGATTTTAAGGATAAATTACATATTACTAACAATAGCTCCGCAAGTTCATTTTTCAGTTCCATCAGTACTCTGGTATGAATACCATCAGGTCCAGGAGATTTACTACTATTCAGTTTGTAGAACTGCCCCATTACATCCTCCAGGTTTACAGAGAATTCATTAAGTTTCTCCGACTCATCAGCTTCGAATACCATTTCTGGCACCGGTATCCCACCCAAATCTTCCTCGGTGAAGACTGAAGCAAAGAATTCATTTAATCTCTCTGCTACGGCTTTGTCTTCCCTGATCGCCCCTTTTACTCCTCGGTCATCAAGCGGTCCAACCGATTCTTTTGCCGGCTTCCTGCTTTTAATATACTTAAAAAAAGTTTTACTATGTGTTTTTGCCTCCAACGCAATCTTTTTGGAGTCAAAAACACATAGTAAAAATTTATTGTATTTATGTTTATTCTTGGTTATTTCACTATTGTTACGCTGTTAATAAACTAAGTTTTATGTTAAACTGTGCCTGCTGTACACTGCCTTGGGTGAAACTCTTCATAAAGGCAGTTAATAAATCCCAATAAATAAATAAATAAAGCTGGCTCCTCCTACATCCCAATGGCATGAAATTCTACATTTTGCACTTATTCGGGGTTTTTCTTTTTTCCTGAAAATAAAAAAAGAGCATCCATTTTCGAAGGGAAAAAAAGACATTTTTCTATTTCAAAAATGACCTTCAGATTTTTTAGACGTCATATTGAAAACTGAACCAAAACTGTTTTTGGATAATCATGGGATACAAGAATAAATAAATAGACAAATAAATAAATAAATACATTTCTTGGCTTTCTCAGGGGAAGGGGGAGAGGGGAGGAATTCTACAAAAGATAGAGTACTCTGTACTAGAGATTTTAAATAAATTGTGGAATAAAGTTGATAATCCAATATGAAATCGGTTAGCATTGAAGCCTTAAAATTTTTCTGCCAAAAGAGTCCAATGTGTTCTAGCTTCTCTTTCTGGAGGAGAAGATGCATAAGATCTTGCACTGCAAGTGCTTTTTAAAGCAGATTCCACAACTGTGACTCATTGTGACTCTGGGCAAGTCACTTAACCCTCCATTGCCTGCCACATTGAGCCTGCCATGAGTGGGAAAGCGCGGGGTACAAATGTAACAAAAATAAAAAAAATAAAAATAAAAAAACTAGAGAATGATAGGTAACTGGGTTCTCTCAAACCCAGTGGATTTCTGTATCCTATATATCAATTTTCTTTGGAGCTACATGAACTGTCAGTGGAGTCTCCAAGTTTTTTTTTAGTATTTTTCATAATTGTATGAAGTGGAACAGTGCTTCCTTCTCTACAAGAGTCATAATCCAGAACCTCAAAGAGTTTCAAATGAGGTTCTTCCTCTGTCTCTAATTTGAAAGGTATGGCTTGATCCACTTCACAGACAAAGCCAGGGAAAAATATACTTTCTGAAGACCTACGTCTGTCAAATGGCGGAGAAGGGTCAGATGGAATGCCATAGGACTCAGCTCAGAGGACCTCTGTGTCGTGATCCACCTCCAAGGAGAGGTCTAAGTATGACTCATCAAAGTACTACTCATGGGAAGTGCGTAGAGGAGAGTGTCAACTACAGCATCAGCTCTGTGTCAAGGTGCATTGAGGCAAATGAGTTTCCAAAGTTGGAGAGAATATTTTCCCTGCTTCTCCTCTGAGAATAAAGATGATTGAAGACTGAATGGTGAGAAGCAGACATGAAATCTGTGTGGCTAGAAAAGCAAAAAAATAAATGGAAGAAAATAAAAGTCAAAAATCAATGACAAAGGTGGATGTAGGAAAAGAAGTGAAGTCAAGAGGAGAGATAAGAAGTTGCAAATAGAAAGGAGACCCTGGGAGCAGAGTTAAAACAGAAAAAGAAGACACCAGAAACAGGAAGCAAGATGTTTTTTTTTAAAAACACCACACACACAAAATGGCCAGATAACACAAGTGAAGAACCGCACTGCTTTCAAGATCTGCGCATTGGTGCACAAAATCATCTACGGAGAAGCCCCCGCTTATATGGACACTCTCTCATTAACCTGCCACTCAGGAACTCCTGCAAGTCAGCTCATTCGTACCTCAATCTCCACTACCCAGCTTTTAGTGGCCTCAAATATAAGACCGTCTATGCTTCCTCTTTCCCCTATCTCAGCACTCAATTGTGGAACGGGCTGCCTCAAAAGGTCAAATTCACTCCAGATCATCAGACCTTTAAGAGGTGACTCAAGACCTTCCTATTTGGTAGAGCATACACCGAAAGCCCGCCTGGCGCCACATCCTTCTGAACTACGGCTATCTCAGCGACAAATTATTACATCTTCTCTCTCCCTTTCCTCCCTCAGTTGTTTCTCTTTCCCTCTTATGACTTTGAATATTGTATTTTATACTATTGTTTGCTTAATTGACTATTGTACACCACATTGAGCCTGCCTGCGGGCAGGAATATTGTGGGATACAAATGCCATAAATAAATAAATCTTCTCAAAAACCTCCTAGAAGACATATCTGCAGTATCAAGGCATCAGAGACACAAATATAATAATAGCTCTACCCTTCTACTCCAAATGCTAGAGTAAAATAATTTTTACCAAAAGTTTTTTTTTAGCAAACTTTATGCCCTTGTATCAACATTTAACTGATTACATAAGAAAGGGACAAACTAAAAAAATGCCTTCTCTCTAGTGCATTCCCATCATGCCTTAGAAAGAGGAGGTACTGTCAGTCTATGCGTCATAATTGATCTAAGCCCGCCCCCTGCATCCCCCCTCCCCCCAGAACATAGGGCAGTACCATACATGTTGAATAGGATGGGGTTTCAGTATATAATGCTTTATGAGCAAGAATCAACAATTTAAATTGTGATCTATATAGAACCAACAGTCAATGACAGTGCAAATATAATGGGGTCACTAGATCAGACTTTCACACCTTACCAAGCAGATGTATAGATGCATTTTGTAATGTTTGAAAGCATTTGTTTGGATACCAATACACCCACACATACTATGTTACTGTAGTCTAGTTTAGAAATTACAAAAGTATTTATCAGAGTATGTAATGCTGCTTCATTAAACAAAGGCATAGGCACCCTAAGATGATGAAGAGATAAAAACCCTTTAGATAGTACACTGGTGACTTATGTGAAATGAGAATCAAGAATAACTTTCAGATATTTAAAAATATTCACCAGTTGGACCAAGGCACCAAAGAGAATTGGGATTACAAATGAACATTCTAAATGGCAAGTCAGCCAGCAAGGAATGGTCTTTGAGGGCTTCAAAACAAGTTTATGTTCCTGTAGCCAATTACTAACAGCTGAAAGGCAATCTTGTAGGACTGTGATAGCTATACAAGGTGCACAAGCCTTAAATAGTAAAATATCATCTGCGTATACATAAAAACTGGTACCATAATCCTGAATTAACTTAAGATGGGGACTAAAGAAAAATATTAAACAAAATTGGTGATAATGCAGATCCTTGCAGGGCCCCTAAGTGTGAATGATATGGATTTATCTGAGCCTGTCATAACTTCAGAAGTCTGTTCAGATAAAAACGAAAAAAAAACCACTCCAGTGCTGTGCCCCCAAGCCCTATTGATCACAGTTTCTCCAGGAGCAAGGAATGATCAATCAAATCAAAAGCAGAATTCAGATCTAATGATACTGCCAAACCAATTTTTACCTGCCTCCAGCATACAATAAACTTAATTCAAAAAGGCCACCAACACTGTTTCTGTGCTATAACCAGCCTGAAAGCTCGATTATATAGGACTGAAAATATTGCTCGATTTAATAAATGTAGTTAATTGATCTACTACCTTTTCCAAGTTTACTCAAAAAGCATAAATTAAATATGTCTGTAGTTTGACACTATCATAGGATTTAGAGCAGAATATTTTTTAAGATGGGCCTTATTACAGAGTAATACAGTGACACGTGGAGGGGCATAATAGAACGGGGCGCCCAAGTTTTCCTGAGGGCGTCCTCGCAGGACATCCCTGCGAAGGGGTGGGGAAACCTGCATTATCGAACATAGATGGGCGGCCATCTTTCCTTTCAATAATACGGTCGGGGACGCCCAAATCTCAACATTTAGGTGGACTTTAGAGATGGTCGCCCCTAGAGATGGTTGTCCCCGATTTTCGGCGATAATGGAAACCGAGAACGCCCATCTCAGAAACGACCAAATCCAAGCCATTTGGTCGTGGGAGGAGCCAGCATTCGTAGTGCATTGGTCCCCCTGACATGCCAGGACACCAACAGGGCACCCTAGGGGGCCCTACAGTGGAATTCAGAAAAAGCTCCCAGGTGCATAGCTCCCTTACCTTGTGTGCTGAGCCCCCCAAACCCCACTCCCCTCAACTGTACACCACTACCATAGCCCTTAGGGATGAAGGGGGGCACCTAGATGTGGGTACAGTGGGTTTTGGAGGACTCACATTTACCACCACAAGTTTAACAAGTAGGGGGGAGGGTGATGGGCCTGGGTCCGCCTGCCTGAAGTGCACTGCAGTACCCACTACAACTACTCCAGGGACCTGCAAACTGCTGTCATGGAGCTGGGTATGATATTTGAGGCTGGCATAGAGGCTGGAACACATATTTAAAAAACTTTTTTAAGGTGGGAGGGGGTTAGTGACCACTGGGGGAGTACGGGGAGGTCATCCCCGATTCCCTCCGGTGGTCATCTGGTCATTTAGGGCACATTTTTGTGGCTTGGTCCTGAAAAAGAGAGACAAGTCGGCCAAGTGTTCATCAGGGACGCCTTTCTTTTTTCCATTATCAGCCGAGGATGCCAATGTGTTAAGCACGCCCCAGTCCCGCCTTCGCTATGCTTCTGACACGCCCCCGTGAACTTTGGTCGTCTCCGCGACGGAAAGCAGTTGAGGACGCCCAAAATCGGCTTTCGATTACGCTGACTTGGGCAACCCTGAGAGAAAGACGCCCATCTCCCTATTTGTGTCGAAAGATGGGCGCCCTTCTCTTTCGAAAATAAGCCTGATAGTAATCAAGCAAATGATGGCAGATAAAGACCTCCATGGTCCATCTAGTCTGCCCAACAACATTGCAAGAGCCATGCCCACCGCTCTGTATGTGCCCCAGTCACCCATACATAAATGCTGGTTGTCAAGACTCCACCAAGCCAACCATAAAGGCAGCCAAGCATGACAGGGATCATATGTGGTTATAACCAAGACTGCAAATATTGCTGATAGTATTCAGCTTACCAGACAAGAATGACAGGGATGATATGTAGTTATAATCAAGACTGCAAGTATTGCTGATAGTATTCAACTTACAGAACAAGATGTCAACCCCTCCGCCCTGAGCTGCACAGCAGCCTCACTCACAACATGCTATAATAAAGTGATTAGTGATCTACAACACTGGTGCTGCTGAAGCTTCATCTGTCTTTTGCCATTTGCTGGCCACAGACCATAGAAGTCTGTCCGGCATTGACCTCAGTTCCCACTATTCTTGCCCAAGATAGCACCTCGGCAGTAATGTTGTGTTTTCATTCTCTTTCTATTTAGGCATCCCCTGTGTCTAACCCACAGATTCTTGAATTTGCTCACCATGTTTCGCTTTATCACCTCTCCTGGAAGGGTGTTCCAGGCATCTACTCAGAAGTGTAGCCAGGTTTTGATGTCAGGGGGAGCAGACCTTTTGTAAAAACAGGCACCAATACAAGGCTGAAGGGCTGATCTGCATAGACACCATTTCATTCAAAACCTGTTTGGGGGAGCGGCTGCTCCCCTTGCACCCCACCTAACTACGTCTCTGCATCTACTGCCCTCTTTCTGAAAAAGTACTTCCTGATGTTACTCCCAAGTCTACCTCCCTGCAACCTTCATTCATGTCCTCTAGTTCTACTGCCCCTACGTATCTGGAAGAGGTTTGTTTGAATATTAATACCTTTCAAGAACTTAAGTGTCTATCATTTCACCATTCTCTCTCCTTTTCTCTAGTGTATACATGTTCATGTCCTCCAGTCTCTTCTCATACATTTTTTTTTATTTATAAATTTTTATTGAACAACCAATTTTACAACATGCTGGAGCCTTAGTCTCCAATATCATTCCAATATACAAATATTCTAACATTTTCCATCAACCACATTTTCTCCCCTTACCCCCTATTAACCCCCCTCCCCCCCCCCCCCCCCCCCCCCCCGTATTCAGCCCGTTTTCCTGGAACTCCCCCCATAATATTGTCCAAGTGTTGCCATTCTTCTGCAGAAGGGCAAAATTTCCCCCTACGTTTATCTGTCATCTTTTCCATTGCCACCACCATTTCTCTATCCAATCATTCCCCGTTGGACCCATTGTTTGTTTCCATTTCAAGGCTATTATCGTTTTTGCCACCGCTAGACCCATTCTTTTAATTCTACATTGCCACTTCTTCCTCCCCCTCCCCCCCGTTTCCCCAACCCAGTAAACACCATTTGGGATCACAGGGGAACAAGCTACCCACCACTTTGGTTAATAAGCTTGTTACTTCTTTCCAGAACACCTGCAGTACCGGGCATTCCCACCATATGTGAAAGTATGTTCCCTTTCCCCCCTCACATCTACAACATCTATCTGATGAATTTGGATACATTGCTTTTATCTTGTCTGGCGTAAAGTACCATCTATTTAATATCTTATATGCATTCTCCTTTATTAGTACACATATTGAAGCTTTTTTAACCTCCAAACATACTTTCCTCCATTCAGTTTCGCTAAACTGATTATCGAGATCTCTTTCCCAGGCTAGCATATAAGGTAATTTGACAAAATCCCTTCCTCTAATGTGCTCATAAAGCTTAGTAATCCCTTTCCCATTCAAATCTATGTCCCCCCACAAATTTTCAAACTTTTCACTTTTTGTTGTGCCATCTTTCAACCCTTTCTCTTTTACAATATAATTTTTCACCTGGAGGTAAGCATATATGTTTGTCTCCAGCAAATCATAATCCTTCCTAAGGACCTCAAAACTTCTAATTGATCCTTCATCCAAAAAATCCCTAAAACAAATCAGTCCTTTTTGGAACCATGTGAGAAATACCCTATTCTCCCCACCCCCTGGGAACCCAGGTTCTTGAGTTATCCAGGCATATGTCGATCTATTCTGAGTTCCCCTTAACTTCTTTTTGAGTGCACCCCACAACGTCAGCAAATGAGAGACAAATGGATTTAAAGACATCCTCTTGTAAGTAAACTCTGCAGTGGATCCCCACAGAAGGGCATCTAGCCTCCCGTCTTGAACAAATATCTGTTCTAACCTTGTTGCAGGTGAAAGATCCACTTTACTCCACACCCCAATCTGTTTTAATTGGGCTGCCCAGTAGTACCAAAGTACATTTGGCATACCCCTTCCTCCTTGTTCCACTGCCCTCCACAAGGTCTACCGTGACAACGTAGCCTGTTGTTCTCCTCAAACAAACCCACCCAATTCCGTTTGTAATTTCAGTAGCTCCCCCTTAGGGACAGGGATTGGTAAAGTCTGAAACAAGGACAGTAGCCTAGGCATAATGTTCATCTTTATAGCTGCTATCCGCCCCCACCAAGAAAGCCAACTCAGCTTCCATCTACTTAAGTCTCTTCTTATGACTTTAATAAATGGCACATAATTCAGTAAATATAAGCTACTGAGATCTTGCGGAATTCGTATTCCCAAATATTGGAAGCTGGTGGCTACCAACCGAAATGTAAAGTTCCTTCCCATCTGCTCCAGTTCTTGGTCCGTTACTGTAATCCCCATTAATTCAGATTTATCAAAATTCACTCTAAAGCCCAACTGTATTCCAAATGAATTTAATTCCCTGATAATTACGGGTAATGTCAAGAGTGGGGACCCAACATAAAATAAAATGTCATCAGCGAATAATGCAATTTTGTGTTCCCTCCCTCCCATCCGGACCTCTCTAATGTCCCTTATTGATCTAATTCTTTGCGCCAGTGGTTCTATAGATATAGCAAATAATAATGGGGACAAAGGACACCCCTGCCTCATTCCCCTTTCAATATATTAAATTGACTAGACCAGCTCCCATTTACTTTAATCCTAGCCACTGGAGCTGCGTACAGCCCTTTCACCCAATCCCATTTCTAACATAACTTCCCACAAGTACTCTCATTCTACCCCCAAGTAATGTTTAGGGTCCATCTAATATTGTCAGCCACTTGTCTATGCGCTATAAAGCCCGACTGATCCTCATGAATAAGAGAGGGCAGAATCCTACTCAATCTCTCCGCCATGACTTTGGCTAGAATCTTAACATCGATATTCAGCAGAGATATTGGTCTATAGGATCCGCAAACCATGGGATCCCTTCCCGGTTTTAACAAAACTGATATTCCTGCTTCCTGCATACTGGATGGTAATCCTTTCTCTACAAAACAGGCATTCCCTACCCTTACCAACAGTGGCCCTAGCTCTTGTTGGAAAACCTTATAATATTTAGCAGTGTACTCATCTAATCCAGGTGATTTCCCCCCCTTCAAGCCCTTAATGACCTCCATCACCTCCTGCAATTTAATCGGAGCTTCCAGCTCTGCCCTTTGTTGAGCCGTAATACTTTGCAGTTCTAGCTCTTGTAGGAAGTTTTGAGTTTCTTCCATGTGGGCCTCTGGACCCTTAGTATACAATTTTTCTTCTCATACATCTTATGGCACAAACCCTGTACCATTTTTGTCACTTTCCTCTGAACCATCTCAAGTCTTTTTATGTCCTTAAAGAGATATGGCCTCCAAAACTAGACACAGTACTCCAAGTGGGGCCTCACCAATGACTTGTAGAGGGGCATCAGCACCTCCATTCTTCTGCTGGTTATGCATCTCTCTATGCAGCCTAGCATTCTTCGGGCAACAGTCACCACCCTGTCACACTGTTTCTCTTCCTTAAGATCCTCAGACACTAACACCCCAAGATCTCTCTCCTGGTCCATGTCAGTCTCTCATCCCCAAGCACATACTGGATTTCTACACTTCTAAGTGTATTACTTTGCACTTCTTCATATTAAATTTTAACTGCTAAGCATTTGGCCATTCTTCAAAATTTTGCAGATCCCTGCAGTTGGATCCAAAAACATAAAAATTCAACACCTAGGGGAGGTGGGAGGGTATCCGAGAATACATGGCCCTCTGTTCTCAGAGCACACCTCCTACAAGTGAGTAACTTCGCCTTCTCCAAGGACAAGCAGGCCATAGTATTCTCACAACTGGAAACCCCTAGCTATCAGACTCACCAAAAATAAACAAAGTTCAACAGGGACTTGCAACAGCAAGACAAATCAGAACCAATAACTCTAACAACTAAAACAGTTCTATTCTGAAGGTGCAACCTGAAACAGAAAAGAATGGGCCTAGGAGGGTGGGGTAAGATTCTAGACCCCAAACAAATTTTGCAAAGCTGTCTTTCCAAATCTATTTGCACTGAGTATTCTGCTCAGGTCAGTAGTGAGTTGTAAAAGTGTGGCTTGAAGACCACGATGCAGCTTTGCAAATCTCCTCACTTGAGGCTGAACTCAAGTGGGCTACTGACGCAGCCATGGCTCTCAAATTGTGAGTCATGACATGACCCTCAAGAGTCAGTCCAGCCTGGGTATAAGCGAAAGAGATGCAGTCTGCTAGCCAATTGGACAAAGTGCACAATGGTTGCCCCCATCCTGTTTAGGTCAAAGGAAACAAAAAGCTGGGTGGAATGTCTATGGGTGGAAGAGCAGGGTGGAGCAGCAGCCTAATAGTGCAGCGAGCTTTGATCCTGGTGACCTGGGTTCAATTCCCACCGCAGCTCTTTGTGATCTTGGGCAAGTCACTTAACCCTCCATTGCCCCAGGTACAAAAATTTAGATTGTGAGCCCTCTAGGAACAGAGAAAGTACCTGCATATAATGTGTACAGCACTCGGTACATCTAGTAGTACTATAGAAATTAATAATAGCAGAAGTAGTAGTGCTATTGGCTTTAGTATGCTCCAGATAAAAGGCTAAGGCTCTGTTGCAGTCCAAGGTGCGCAATGTGGAGGAGTGGCCTAGTGGTTAGGGTGGTGGACTTTGGTCCTGGGGAACTGAGGAACTGAGTTCGATTCCCACTTCAGGCACAGGCAGCTCCTTGTGACTCTGGGCAAGTCACTTAACCCTCCATTGCCCCAGGTACAAATAAGTACCCGTATACAATATGTAAGTCGCATTGAGCCTGCCATGAGTGGGAAAGCACGGGGTACAAATGTAACAAAAAAAATGTTTTTGCCACAATGGGCATAAGATTTCAGGAAAAACAGCAGCAAGATAATTGACTGTTAACACAAAACTCCATCACAACTTTAGGAAGGAACTTAGGATGAGTACGGAAGACTATTCTGTTATGATCAAACTTTGTGTAAGGCCCACAGCTCACTCACTGTGCAAGCTGAAGTGACTGTTATCAACAACAAGACTTTTCAGGTCAGATACTTCAAATAATAGGAGTCAAGTGGCTCAAAAGGAGCTTTCATCACCTGGATGATGATGACACAACTGGTGGTTTGATGGGGGCCTTTGTTAGAAACAAACGTTGCATAAATCGAACAACTAAAGGTTGTACAGAGATATACGCTTAGCTCTACCTGGCAACAGTAAGCACATCACACAAAGGTGAACTCTTACAGAGTTGGTTTTGAGACCAGAATCAGAGAGACATAGAAAGTATTCAAGCAGGGTTTGTATACAGCAAGAGAGGATCTAGGGCTTTGTCCTCACACCAGAATTTTTCCTGGAAGACAGCAGGATCCTGGAGATACCCTCAGGCAGTTGAAGGGAGGCAAATTTTATGCTCTCAACTTCCAAGCTGTGAAGTCCAGGGACTGGAGGATGGGATGCAGAAGAAGTTCCTCATTCTGGGTGATGAGGGTCAGAACACAGTCCAATCTCTATGGTTCATTTGAAGACAACTCCAAAAGTAAAGGGAACCATATGTGCCTCACCCAGTAAGGCGTAATTAATATCATGGGTCTCCAGTCCTTTTTGAGTTTCAGCAGTTTTCCCTATGAGAGGTATTGGAGAATACACACACAAAATGCACTCCCTCCAATCAAAGAGGAAGGCATCCGATACTAGCCTGTCATGGGACTCGCGTCTGGAGCAGTACCAAGGAACCTTGTTTTTGAGGTGAGTAGCAAAAAGATCTATTGAGGGGGTGCCCCACTCTCAGAAGACATTGCAGACAACACCTATGTTAAGAGACCACTTCTGTGGTTGCATTACCCTGCTCAGCCTGTCTACAAGACAGCTCTTTCCCAGCCAGGTATGTAGCTCCGAGTACTTTACTGTGGCTGGTGGCTCAGTTTCACATTCCATCCACTTCCTAACACAAGGGACAGGATCCCATATCCCTTGCTTGTATATGCAACCTGATTGTCTGGATTAGAACTTTAGCAAGTTCCAGACTACCTAGAGCTCTAGGAGGTTGATCTGAAGCTCAGTCTCCTTTGCAGGTCAGATTCCCTAGGTGTGATGCCCATCTACATGGGCTCCCCACCCAAGACTGGATGCATCTGTGGTTAGAATTTTCTGGGGCAAAGGAATTTGGAATGGGATTATCAGGGTCAAATTGAATCAAGTTATCCACAAGAGGAGCAACTGGGTCAACTCCAGGGTAACTTAGATGGCATCCACAAGATTACTCGCGGCTTGACACCACTGGGAAGCAAAGGTCAAAAAGCGAGGTAGGCATTTGCACATGACGCCATTAGATCCATTCCGGGAGTCCCCCATTTGGCACAAATCTGAAGAAAAACTTCTGCCAGTTCCCATTCCGCTGGGTCGATTTGATGCCTGCTGAGAAAATCGGCTTGCACGTTGCTCTGACCTGCTATGTGAGCTGCCGACAGAAGCTGCAGGTGTAGCTCGGCCCAGTGGCAAATCTGAGCGGCCTCTGCGGCCAGGGCCCTGCACTGAGTGCCTACCTGACGATTTATGTATGCCACCGCTGTCATGTTGTCTGACAGAACCCGGACAGCAAGCCCCTTCAGAGTCTTTTGAAAGGCCATAAGAGCCTGGAATATCGCTCTCAGTTCCAAGCAATTGATGGACCACCCCGCTTCCACGGGTGTCCAAAGGCCCTGAGCATAGCTTCCCTGGCAATGTGCTCCCCAGCCTAGAACGTTGGCATCTGTTATCACCAGGCACCAAGAAGGAAGTGCAAGAGGCATTCCTTGGCGCAGCATCCTGTCGGAAAGCCACCACTCAAAACTGAGCCGGGCCGCAGGGAGCAACATTAGTCCGTGTTGATATTCCTGGGACATCGGAGACCATTGTTGAAGCAGGGCAATCTGCAGAGGCCTCATATGCGCTCTCGCCCAAGGCACCACCTCCAAGGTGGCCGTCATCGACCCCAGCAGCTGGACAAAGTCCCAAGCTCACGGACGAGGCATCCGAAGGAGCAGACGGACCTGATTCTGAAGCTTGCACCACCTTTGGTCAGGGAGAAAGACAAACCCTGATGCCGTGTCAAACCGGACCCCCAAATACTCGAAAGACAGAGGGGGTCAGGTGACTTTTGGGTATATTGACCACCCAGCCTAGTGCCTGCAGGACCTCCACCACTCTGGCTGTGGCAAGACGATTTTCGGTTGCTGAATCCGCTCTGATGAGCTAGTCGTCGAGATAAGAATGAACTCTGATACCCTCTCGCCTGAGGCAGGCAGCTACGACCACCATTACCTTGGAGAAGGTATGGGGAGCTGTGGCTAGGCCGAAAGGCAAGGCCCGAAACTGGAAATGTTTTCCCAACACCACAAAGCAGAGGAACCGCTGGTGTGGAGGCCAGATAGGAATGTGCAAATATGCTTCTTTTAGGTCCAGAGACGTGAGAAACTCTCCTGGCTGAACCACCGAAAGGACGGAGTGCAGGGTTTCCATGCGAAAATGTCGTACTCTGAGGGCCTCGTTGACTCTTCGTAAGTCGAGGATCAGTCTGAAAGACCCGCCTTTTTGAGGCACGACAAAATAAATGGAATAGCGGCACCGGGACCACCACTCCAAGGTGCAGCAAGACTTGTAAGGTCTCCTCTACCGCCGCCCATTTTATGGCAGTGCCGCATCTGGACTCCACAAACACGTCTCTCACCGGGGCACCGAATTCCAGTCGGTAACCTTCTCTGATCAGATCCAGGACCAACTGATCCGAGGTAATCTTGGTCCACTCCTTAGAAAAAGGGAAAGACGTCCTCCTATTGCAGGCATGGAGGAGTGGACCGGCGTCCCATCATTGTGGAGGACGCCCCTGAACTCCTGGCCATGACCCGGCCCCTGCGGAACGTTTGTCCGAGAGAAAGGAGTTCCTCTGCTGAAAATGGGTACATTGAGAAAACCCAGCAGAGCGCCCCGGGCGATACCTGCGAGCTTCAAGGAAGCATGGTCTGGAAGAGGAGGGAAACACAGAACTTTTGGAAGAAGGCCTCGGCCTATCCTCAGGTAACCACTGGGGTTTAGAGTCCCCCAGGTCTTTCACAATCTTCTCCAATTCCTCTCCAAATAACAGGAAGCCCCGAAAGGGTAGCCTCACCAGCCTTTGCTTAGAAGCCATGCCAGCCGACCAATGCCGCAGCCAAAGAAGGCGGCGGGCATAAACCACCACAGACATCTGTTTAGCCGAAGCTCTTACCAGATCATAAAGGGCGTCATCCAAAAATGACAGGGCCGACTCCATCTGCGGGGCAACCTCAGAAAGGGGCCCCGCACCATGGGCAGGCTGTTCCAGGTGGATGTGAAGCGTCTGCTCACGCTTTCCAAAAATACTAGGACTAGGGGGCATGCGATGAAACTACAATGTAGCAAATTTAAAACAAATCGGAAAAAGTATTTCTTCACCCAATGCATAATTAAACTCTGGAATTCGTTGCCAGAGAACGTGAAGGCGGTTAGCTTAGCAGAGTTTTAAAAGGGGTTAGACGGTTTCCTAAAGGACAAGTCTATAAACCACTACTAAATGGACTTGGGAAAAATCCACAATTCCAGGAAAAACATGTATAGAATGTTTGTACGTTTGAGAAGCTTGACAGGTGCTCTTGGCCTGGATTGGCTGCTGTCGTGAAATAAAATAAAAGTGGGAGGACGACCAAGGATTCCAAAGACTTAATGCCAAATGCTTTTGAGAACTATTTGATGAAGGCAAATCCTCAACAAAGGGAGGTCTTTAGAAAGACCGTTGTGAAGGTGAGAGTGCTTCGTTGTCTCCTGTCGTGGATAGGATGCTGTGCTCGATGGACTCTTGGTCTTTCCCATTGTGGCATTACTTATGCACTTATGCTGCAGCCAGGAAAGACATGCCCGGGCTGCATAGGAACTGCAAATAGACACCCTCAAGGCAAGGCCCGCAATTTCAAAGGGCCGCTTCAGCGCGGACTCCAGCCGCCGGTCCTGCATGTCTTTCAAAGGGACCCCTCCCTCTACTGGGAGAGTGGTCTTTTTTGTCACCGCCGTGACCAATGCATCCACTTTAGGCATCCCCAAAGGGGCCAAGTGCCCTCATGCAGAGGGTAAAGCTGACCCATAGCCCTGGCCACTTTCAACAGCTCATCAGGGTCAGACCATTGAGCAGAAATAAGCTCTTGGATAGAGTCATGCACAGGGAAGGCCCGAGTAGGCTTCTTAGTACTTGCCATCCTAAGATTAACAGAGGAGGCCTCACCTTCAGCAGGATCATCAATCGAGAGCTGGCAGCTGGTCGCGGTGGAAAATCCAGACTGCATTGGGATCATCCAAATCCAGTGGCGAACAGACACCCTCCTCTGGATCATCCGTCCCTGAGGGCCTGCCAGATTCCCCACAGCCCGACCACGGGGGGGGGGGGGAGGATATGCGCCACTTTCAGACGGAGAATTTACTCGCCACAATGCAACGCAGTCTCAAACACCTGCGGCAGAGCTCTTTTCAGCATGAACACCTTATGCATTAAAAGTACAAACTCAGGGGAGAAAATCTCACCCTGACCCTCCGCCTCCGAATTAGGAGAAACGGATGTAGGAGCTCCTCTGGCAGCTTCTAAACGAGGTGTCCCCCTGCACTCAGACTCCTCAGACCTGCGGCGCTTCCAAAATGGCGCCCGCTGCCAGCTCCATCGAGCGGGATGAAACATCACTCGCCACGCTCATACTAGCATGAGCATCTAAGGAGCACGTTTTACACAGCCCCGCTGCTGATCTGCGTTTACCACAATGGGAGCAGCACTTAACTCCCCCAGCAGCCATCGCCCGACTGGACAGAAATATAGTAATAAAATGGCAGCTTCGCGCCAAAACTTACCCCGTTCGGAATGGCATCCGCGGGACCTCCCCAGAAGAGCTGGGCACCACTCTCACCTCAGAAGACCGAGTCAACGAGCTCCGATCAAGCTGCACAGAATCTCTGGAAAAAGCCTCAGAACAGCCACGCAGTAAAAAGCATGCTCTTTTTTTTTTTTTTTAACGCTGTGAGGAAAGTTGGAGGCAGACAGCAACAGAGGGACTCCGGGAGGCGAGGGAATGGGTAAGGCAGGGAAAGGGCGAACCTATATGCCTTTAAAGTGGGCACCACCAGCCACAACACCCCTGCTCAACTGGCAAAGCACAGGAGCCACCCCAAGCAGTCTGAAATCCAGGAGCTGATCAAGCTACATACACACCTGCTGGGAGATAGAGAAATATTGAAGGCAGTTGGGGCTAGCCGTCCAAGAGGCACTATGGTTTTCAGTGTTCTCTATCTCCACCTGCTGGTAGCGGATGATACATACCTGTAGCAGGTGTTCTCAGAGGACAGCAGGCTGATTGTTCTCACGACTGGGGTTGACGTCCACGGCAGCCCCCACCAACCGGAACAAAACTTTGCGGGCGGTCCCGCACGCAGGGCACGCCCACCGCGCACGCGCGGCCGTCTTCCCGCCCGTGCGCGACCATTCCCGCTCAGTTGAATGACAAGCAAATGATCAAAACGCAACTCCAAAGGGGAGGAGGGAGGGTAGGTGAGAACAATCAGCCTGCTGTCCTCGGAGAACATCTGCTACAGGTATGTATCATTCGCTTTCTCCGAGGACAAGCAGGCTGCTTGTTCTCACGACTGGGGTATCCCTAGCTCTCAGGCTCACTCAAAACAAGAACCCAGGTCAATGGAACCTCGCAACGGCGAGGGTATAACAGAAATTGACCTACGAAGAACAACTAACTGAGAGTGCAGCCTGACCAGAATAAATTTGGGTCCTGGAGGGTGGAGTTGGTTTAAACCCCAAACAGATTCTGCAACACCGACTGCCCGAACCGACTGTCGCGTCGGGTATCCTGCTGGAGGGAGTAATGTGATGTGAATGTGTGGACAGATGACCACGTCGCAGCCTTGCAAATCTCTTCAATAGTGGCTGACTTCAGGTGAGCCACCGATGCTGCCATGGCTCTGACACTATGAGCCGTGACATGACCCTCAAGAGTCAGCCCAGCCTGGGCGTAAGTGAAGGAAATGCAATCTGCTAGCCAATTGGAGATGGTGCGTTTCCCGATAGCGACCCCTTTCCTGTTGGGGTCGAAAGAAACAAACAATTGGGCGGACTGTCTGTGGGGCTGCGTCCACTCCAAATAGAAGGCCAACGCTCGCTTGCAGTCCAATGTGTGCAACTGACGTTCAGCAGGGCGGGTATGCGGTCTGGGAAAAAATGTTGGCAAGACAATTGACTGGTTAAGATGGAACTCCGACACCACCTTTGGCAGGAACTTAGGGTGAATGCGGAGTACTACTCTGTTATGATGAAATTTGGTATACGGAGCATGAGCTACCAGGGCTTGAAGCTCACTGACCCTACGAGCTGAAGTAACTGCCACCAAGAAAATGACCTTCCAGGTCAAGTACTTCAGATGGCATGAATTCAGTGGCTCAAAAGGAGGTTTCATCAGCTGGGTGAGGACGACGTTGAGATCCCATGACACTGCAGGAGGCTTGACAGGGGGCTTTGACAAAAGCAAGCCTCTCATGAATCGAACGACTAAAGGCTCTCCAGAGATGGCTTTACCCTCCACACGATAATGGTAAGCACTAATCGCACTAAGGTGTTTCCTTACTGAGTTGGTCTTGAGGCCAGACTCCGATAAGTGCAGAAGGTATTCAAGCAGGTTCTGTGCAGGACAAGAACGAGGTTCTAGGGCCTTGCTCTCACACCAAACGACAAACCTCCTCCACTTGAAAAAGTAACTCTTTTTAGTGGAATCCTTCCAAGAGGCAAGCAAGACACGGGAGACACCCTCAGACAGACCCAACGAAGCGAAGTCTACGCCATCAACATCCAGGCCGTGAGAGCCAGAGACTGAAGGTTGGGGTGTAGCAACGCTCCGTCGTTCTGCGAAATGAGAGTCGGAAAACACTCCAATCTCCACGGTTCTTCGGAGGACAACTCCAGAAGTAGAGGGAACCAGATCTGACGGGGCCAAAAAGGTGCGATCAGAATCATGGTGCCGTGGTCTTGCTTGAGCTTCAGTAAGTTCTTCCCCACCAAAGGTATGGGAGGATAAGCATACAGGAGGCCGGTCCCCCAATGGAGGAGAAAGGCATCCGACGCTAGCCTGCCGTGTGCCTGAAGTCTGGAACAGATCAGAGGCAGCTTGTGGTTGGTCTGAGAGGCGAAAAGGTCCACCGAGGGGGTGCCCCACTCTCGGAAGATCTTGCGTACCACTCTGGAATGGAGCGACCACTCATGCGGTTGCATGACTCTGCTCAGTCTGTCGGCCAGACTGTTGTTTACGCCTGCCAGGTATGTGGCTTGGAGGAGCATGCCGAACTGGCAAGCCCAACGCCACATCCCGACGGCTTCCTGACACAGGGGGCGAGATCCGGTGCCCCCCTGCTTGTTGATGTAATACATTGCAACCTGATTGTCTGTCTGAATTTGGATAATTTGACAGGACAGCCGATCTCTGAAAGCCTTCAGTGCGTTCCAGACCGCTCGGAGCGCCAGGAGGTTGATCTGAAGATCCTTTTCCTGGAGGGACCACAGTCCCTGGGTGTGAAGCCCATCGACATGAGCTCCCCACCCCAGGCGAGATGCATCCGTCGTTAGCACTTTCGTGGGCTGTGGAATTTGGAATGGACGTCCCAGGGTCAAATTGGTCTGAATGGTCCACCAGTGCAGTGAAGTGCGGCAACTGGTGGAGAGGCGGATGACATCTTCTAGATTCCCGGTGGCTTGAAACCACTGGGAAGCTAGGGCCCATTGAGCAGATCTCATGTGAAGACGAGCCATGGGAGTCACATGAACCGTAGAGGCCATATGACCTAGGAGTCTCAACATCTGCCGAGCTGAGACCTGCTGAGACGCTCTGGTCTGGGAAGCCAGGGACAGGAGGTTGTTGGCCCTCGCTTCGGGAAGGAAGGCCTGAGCCGTCTGAGTATTCAGCAGAGCTCCTATGAATTCCAGAGACTGGACTGGCTGGAGATGGGACTTTGGGTAATTTATCACAAACCCCAGCAGCTCCAGGAGGTGAATAGTGCACTGCATAGACCGGAGAGCTCCTGCCTCCGAGGTGTTCTTGACCAGCCAATCGTCGAGATATGGGAACACGTGCACTCCCAGCTTGCGTAGATACGCCGCAACCACCACGAGGCACTTGGTGAACACCCGTGGGGCAGAGGCGAGCCCAAAGGGCAGCACACAATACTGAAAGTGCCGTGTGCCCAGACGGAATCTGAGATACTGTCTGTGAGCTGGCAGTATCGGGATGTGAGTGTATGTGTCCTTTAAATCCAGGGAACATAGCCAATCGCTTTTCTGAATCTTTGGCAGAAGGGTGCCCAAGGAAAGCATCCTGAACTTTTCTTTGACCAGGAATTTGTTCAGGCCTCTCAGGTCTAGGATGGGGCGCATCCCCCCTGTTTTCTTTTCCACAAGGAAGTACCTGGAATAGAATCCCTGCCCTTCCTGCCCGGGTGGCACGGGCTCGACCGCATTGGCGCTGAGAAGGGCGGAGAGTTCCTCTGCAAGTACTCGCTTGTGCTGGGAGCTGAAGGACTGAGCTCCCGGAGGACAATTTGGTGGAGGGGAGGCCAAATTCAGGGCGTATCCGCACCGCACTATTTGGAGAACCCACTGGTCGGAGGTTATAAGAGTCCACCTTTGGTGAAAAAGTTTTAACCTCCCTCCGACTGGCAGATCGTCTGGTACGGACACTTTGATGGCGGCTATGTTCCCATGGATCCAGTCAAAAGCCCGTCCCCGGCTTTTGCTGTGGAGGCGCAGGGGGCTGCTTAGGCGCACGCTGTTGACGGGAACGAGCGCGCTGGGGCTGTCCCTGTGCCTGATGAGGCCTTCGGGCCGGCTGGGTGTACCTACGCTTGTTGTAGGCGTAGGGCGCAGCCTGCCTGGCCCGGGAAAAACGTCCACCTGCTGAGGTGGATGCTGAAGGCACCCGGTGGGAGAGTTTGTCGAGGGCGGTTTCCCGCTGATGTAGTTGGTCCACCAACTGCTCGACCTTCTCACCGAAAATATTATCCCCCCGGCAAGGGACGTCGGCCAGTCTCTGCTGGGTGCGGTTGTCCAGGTCAGAGGCACGCAGCCATGAGAGCCTGCGCATCACTATACCTTGGGCCGCAGCATGAGATGCCACGTCACAGGTGTCATATATACCCCTGGACAGGAACTTTCTGCAAGCCTTCAGCTGCCTGACCACCTCCTGAAAAGGCCTGGACTGCTCCGGAGGGAGCTTGTCGACCAGGTCCGCCAGTTGCTTCACATTATTCCACATGTGGATGCTCGTGTAGAGCTGGTAAGACTGGATGCAGGTCACGAGCATGGAAGATTGGTAGGCCTTCCTCCCAAACGAGTCCAGAGTGCGAGACTCCCGCTCCGGGGGCGCCGAGGCGGTATCCCTCGAACTCCGTGCCCTCTTGAGAGCAGAGTCCACGACCGCCGAGTCATGAAGCAATTGGGGCCGCATTAACTCTGGGTCCGAGTGGATCCTGTATTGGGACTCCGCTTTCTTGGGGATGGTGGGGTTAGATAGCGGTCTCAACCAGTTCCGAAGCAGTGTCTCCTTGAGGACATTGTGTAACGGCACCGTGGAGGACTCTCTAGGTGGTGATGGATAGTTGAGGACCTCGAGCATCTCAGCCCTCGGCTCATCCACAGAAACCACGGGGAAGGGAATGCATATAGACATATCCCTGACGAAGGAGGCAAAGGAGAGGCTCTCAGGTGGCGAGAGCTTTCTCTCAGGTGAAGGAGTGGGGTCGGAGGGAAGGCCCACAGACTCCTCTGAGGAGAAATATCTTGGGTCCTCCTCCTCCCCCCCACGAGGCCTCTTCCTCGGTGTCGGACATGAGCTCCTGCAGCTCAGTCCTCAACCGGGCCCGGCTCGACGTCGAGGCACCGAGACCTCGGTGGCGTGGTCGAGCGGTGGTCTCCCGCGCCGGCGGGGATGAAGCTCCCTCCATCGACGTTGACGGGGACTCCACCTGCGTGGCAGTCGAGACCGGCGCCGCAAGCGGCGTCAGTGTCGAGGGCCTCGGCACCGGGCTAGAGCACGCCGGCGCCTCATCAACGGCGCCGAGGGCGCAAGCACCCCCGGCGCCGGCACAGTCTGGCGCATCAGCCCTTCCAGGATCCCCGGAAGGATGGCTCGGAGGCACTCGTCCAGGCCCGCTGTCGGGAAAGACGAAGGGGCCGGTAGAGGTGTCGGTGCCGGAAGCTGCTCGGGTCCAGGAGACTGCACCGAAGTGCTGGCACCCTGACGTGCTGATACCTCTACGACAGAGGGGGACCTCTCCTCTCGACGCTGCCGCTTCCTCGGCGTCGACTCATCCCTGGCGCCGGGAGCCGGATGCGTCGTGGGCGACCGATGACGGTGTTTCTTCGCCTTTTTACGGTGCCCGTCATCGGCGCTCGGTGGGACAGAAGAGGAGGAGGTGGATCCCCCTCGGCCTCGAGGAATCGGATCTGACAGGGTTCGGTCCCGAGGGCCCTGGGTAGAGGGAGTGACCGGGGCCGATTGCCCACGCGGCCTCTCACCCCTGCCGTCT
Source organism: Microcaecilia unicolor (assembly GCF_901765095.1). Classification (NCBI taxonomy): domain Eukaryota; kingdom Metazoa; phylum Chordata; class Amphibia; order Gymnophiona; family Siphonopidae; genus Microcaecilia; species Microcaecilia unicolor. Next base: position 475,644,625 of record NC_044033.1, on the reverse strand, counting down.
CCGGAGAGCCGGTGGACCGACGGGACCTGTGCTCCTGGGGTCGATGCCGTCGGTGCCAATTTCGTGGACATCGATACCGGTACCGAAGATCCGGCCGTCGATACCGATGCCGTCGAAGTCGAGGGGCCGGCACAAGTTCCAAAAAACCGGTCCCGAAGAACTTGCCTCGCTACTTGTGTCCGTTTCCGGAGACCGAGACACAAGGTGCATGTCTTGGTATCGTGCTCTGGCCCGAGGCACTGGAGGCACCAAGCGTGGGTGTCGGTCTGCGAGATATGCCGGCCGCACCGACCACACTTCTTAAATCCACTCGGGACCTTCGAGGACATCGACGGAAAAATCGCGTCGGCGAAGTCAAAGTCGTCGATGGTGGCGGTAAAAATCACACCTCGAAAATAAATCGACCGCGCGGCCACAAGGCCGCAACGAGACGCCCCCGCTAAAAGACGAGGGAAAAACAAAGTTCAGCGTTTTTGTTTTTTTTTTAAAGGAAAAAGAGAAAAACGGAGAACACGAAGAGAAAAAAAAGCTTGCGGCGAAAGCGCAATCCGGTTTCCGGGGCTGACAGAGAGAGACGAACGCGGCTCTCTCCAACGCGGAAAAGAAAAGACTGAGCGGGAACGGTCGCGCACAGGCGGGAAGATGGCCGCGCATGCGCGGTGGGCGTGCCCTGCGTGCTGGACCGCCCGCGAAGTTTTGTTCCGGTTGGTGGGGGCTGCCGTGGACGTCAACCGCAGTCGTGAGAACAAGCAGCCTGCTTGTCCTCGGAGAAAGATGGATACAACCCATCAGTTAATGGATTCATCTGCTGCTAATGACAAGGAACGCTTTATTTTAACATGAGCGACTTCTCTAAATGTGAGGACGACCAGACGTTGGTGTGTCAATGAACAGTGAGGACGATTAGGGATGTAGGGGAACAGCAAGCAGGCAAGAAAGGCAGGATCTCAAGTGAGTCAAATTTTAAACACCAAGAGTATAATTTTATATATAATACATTGAGGAAATGGCAACCAAGGTGAGGGATTCATAAGGAGTGTCACGTGGTCGAGTTTCCAGGACCCCATGAATAAGTTTAATAGCTGTGTTCTGCACGCACGCATCTTTGGCGTCCGGTCCAAGAATGCTTGGCCCAGAAGGGTGCTACCAGCACTCAATGCTGTGGAAGATGAGAGCTCCTCAATGTCGTTGCATCACTAGTGTCCAAGTACAGCTCCAGACGCCATGGGGCATATGCTCTCGATACCGATATTAATGTATCGGACTTCTGCATGCCGAATGGCCTCTCACACATGACCTCTATAGTCTTCTCAGTTCTCTTCTGTCTAAAAGCATATAGCGAACAATCAAAAGTCTTATTATGCTCAGGTCTTAGACATTACAGGAATACATCAGGTGGCGAGTTTATGGGATTTAAAGGTGGAAATAGCTGCAGTGAAATAAATAAACAGCTCAATTATAAAAACCTTTGTGAGAAAAACTCTCTCAAGCAATGGAAAACCCAGCCAGAACCCAGGCCTAAACACAGCCAAGAGCTGCTAGAAAATGAAAGAAAATTAAATGGGCCAAAAACTAAAAAAGAGGAAGGGAACAATGAAAAAGAAAAAAATCCCATGCTACTCATGCAAATGAAGAGCAGGAACGCCAAAAATAGCATGAAAAAAGGTTCTACTCGCTGCCACGATGGAAGACGCACTTTCTCAGCTCCATGAAAAAAGTGAAACTGGAGGTCCCACATGACTCAGGAAGGTACTCGAGAATGATCATAACCACGAGTGGTGTGGGCCTACCAAAGCCTTCTTAAAGAGAAAGAAACACAGGATAGCGTCCACACCAGGGCTCCGTCAGGGGACACAACCCAGTTGTGAAAATACTTGGCCTGCTTGTCCTCGGAGAACAACATTTATGGCTCTCTCAGCAACACAACTACTTACCACAGAGTATGTTCTTCTCTGCTACTGCAACAAGGTTAGTGTATGGTGGAACTTAGGGCTGCATTCAGTAAACAGTGCCAAAAGTTAAGCACCAGGAAAACTTTGAACTCAGCACTATTCTGTAAAGGGTGCTCGTGGCTCAGCTCTCTTTACAGAATAGCCAACTCTGGTCAAAATACTGCCATTTGCTTGGTTATCTCACTAAACATTTCTTCACATATTATTCCATTTTATGTAACCTCAGCTTTCACTTGAGGGCCAGATTATGTTTAAATTAGGTAGTCTAGTTTTTAAAATATCGTATGGAGCTATATCAGGTTATATGGTGACATTAATATGCAGGCCAGTATATGGGAGAATGTATCTTATATGACATTCTAATTTTTTTAACATTTGCCAGCCCTAAAGTGATCGCTACTGGAAATTATTTCAGACAACTTTTAAGAATCAAGCAGCAGTTTTTGGTTACACCTTTCAAATGGGATCAAAGCCTTATCTAGTTTTGCTAAGATGATGCTTAGAACCAATCTTTTTAGGAAATATGTTTTAAATACAGTGAATTAGTTATAATTTTGTTGTTAATTTAATGTATGCTCCTAGATATCTGGTCTAGCTCTCTTATTGTTATCCTTTTTGAACTACATTCGGTAATAGCAGACTATAAATTTTATAACTGTAAATCCTGGCATGCAACTTGGACGCACAGCCCCTAAATTAACACTACACAGAATTCTTTGAAACACCCCTGACCCAACTCTGCCCCTCCCATAACCACGCCCCCTTTTAGACTGCACATTAGAGGATTTGTGCACAGATCTTTATAGAACCAAGCAGTCAGATCCGTGTGCAAATCCATATTAGAGCCAATTAACATCAATAATTGATAGTTAATGGCTCATCAAGAAACTCCAAATAGCCCAAAACACTGCCGCCAGACTCATATTTGGAAAACCAAAATATGAAAGCGCAAAACCCTTAAGAGAGAAACTCCACTGGCTCCCACTTAAGGAACGGACCACGTTCAAGATCTGCACGATCGTACACAAAATCATCCAAGGAGACGCCTCGACCTACATGCTAAACCTCGTGGACCTGCCTTCCAGAAATGACAAAAGATCATCCCGAAAATTTCTTAATCTACACTTCCCCAGCAGTAAAGGACTAAAATACAAACTTGTACACGCGACCTCCTTCTCCTACATGAGTACGCAGCTGTGGAACGCACTACCAGCTAACCTGAAAACAATCGGCGAAATATCCAACTTTCGTAAATCTCTGAAGACGTACCTCTTCAATAAGGCCTACAAACAGGACCCATAGCTTAACTACACCACCTCACCAATCCACTCTAACCCGAAAATCATCTTTCTATACCTATTTTCTTATTACTTCTTTCCATCCTTAATCTCTTTGCATCACCGATTGTATCTGACACCCTGGAATGGCAATGCCATAACAGACCTCTGTAAGCCATATTGAGCCTGCAAATAGGTGGGAAAATGTGGGATACAAATGCAATAAATAAATTAACTAATTTATTTGCACTTCAATCTGGGTGTCAATTATAGAATCCAGGGGTAATATCTTTCGCTACCTTAGGTCTTATATAGAATTTGTGTGAGAAGATTTGTTAAGGAGCACCAGCATTTTACCTGGCACCTCATGCACTAGAAACAAACAGAACTCAATACTCTGCTTCCATCTGCTGGCAGGGGGATTAAAGCAGAGTACTATGGGCTATCCAGTGAAACATCTGAGAATATATGCTTAGAAAGTCTTATAAAACCTTTAAAATCTCATGATATTTTATCGCCAAAGATAACAATTTAAATATTTTCACAAAAATAGCATATAAATACAACTAATTTAAACTATTTGTATTTTAGAATAAGTTCACTTTACCTGAATCTGTTCTGGTGTCCACTGGTCCAAGTTAACTGATTTGACCTTTGATATATGAACACCAAGATTTCGATGAATTCCAGCACATCTTATGCAAATGAACACCCCAATATTCCAGGAAGCCCATCTTGGACCTGCGGTAGAACAAAAAGAAAATCACTGATATATACACGTATGGAAAAGAAAATGATTAAAAAAAAAGAAGCGGTTGTCTATTTTAGTTGAGCACTGGTACAGCCTGACATTTCCACTACTCAGTTAATCAGGATGGATACACAAACGCATGGCACATGAAGGGTTGAAACTCAGATTGACAGCAGCAGTTAGGAAGAAAGACTTGTTTCTGTGCTAATCCTGACTGGTTATAAATCACCCAAGAAGAGACTAAATGTTATTCCAATCTCTCTGCAGTAATTTTAACTACAGTTGTCTACCTGTTTAAGGTTAATTTATGAGAAAGAACTTTGCTCAAAACATATGATTCAGACTCCCATGAAAAGCTCTCATCACAAATTCTGAGTTTCTTATTAACATAACATAGAGAATGAAGGCAGATAAAGAAGGTACACAGAATCTTGTTTTAACATACACCAGTCCCTCTAGATCTGCTAGTCAGAGGAAATGGAAAAAATGAAAATGTTGTAAGCTTATATCATTTATAAATAGATTACAATAGTTCATGTATTTCCAGGATATATTTAACCAGATCATTGACCTAATAGAGAACCTGTTTAAGTTATGTTTGCATAGCAAATCATTCTTTTGGGGTCTTACATTTTGTATATAATCAAACTGCCTCAGTCTGACAAACAGAACATACAGTATATGCCTCAGAACCATTATTAATGTATATCACTGTTATATCTGGTGTATTGTAACCTGTCTCAGTTTGGATTCTAAAATCCCATAGCATTTCTATATTTTCATTTTCTATGATTTTATTCTGAATTTCATGCACCAAATAATTTTAGTCACACTAAATATATTCTTTTTATATAAGTGCCAATGAATTAATCTGGAAACTGTGTTGTATCCTTTCCTATATTCAGTTTGGACGATTCTGTTGCTGCCACTAATAATGCAGTCTACAGTTTCCTCTTTTTCTTTACAGTCTACATTTATTGTAATTGCTCATTTGCTTGATTTTTGTCTTCATGACATTTGTTTGAATCGCTTATTCTTCAACAGCAAAAATTACAGCTTAGGTTTCTTTTTTTTTTTTTTTTACTTCCATTCTGTTGTGAATTCCATGGGGTCCTTTTACTAAGCTGCAGCAAAAAGAGGACCTGGTGCACCTCTGTGCGGGTCTTTTCCGCATCTTATGGCCATTTTTGCTGCAGTTGTAAAATGGCCTATTTTCTTTTTTGTATTAAGGGCCATGCGCAAATGTTGCCTTTAGCATATGGCCATTTAAAAAAAAAATCAGAATATGGCCATTTAAAAAAATAAAAATCAGAGCATGAGCACTTCTTTTTGCTTCAGCTTAATAAAAGGACCCCATGGGATTCAAAACAGAATGAAAGTCAAAAAAATGAAACCTAAGCTGTAATATTTGCTGCTGAAGAACTCAATGAAGTTACATGGAAATACTTTTAAAATAAATAAGAGGAAATATTTTTCACTCAATGAATAGCTAAGCTCCGGAACTCATTGACAGAGGATATAGCAAAAGTGGTTAGTGTATCTGAGTTTAAAAAATAATGTTTGGACAAGTTCCTGGAGTAAAAGTCCATAGTCTATTAGACAAAAAGAACCCACTGCTTACCCTGGAAATTGATGCTACTGTTTGGTTTTCTGCCAGGTACTTGTGACCTGGATTGGCCACTGTTGGAAACAGCATGCAGTCCAAGATGGACCACTGGTCTGACCAAGTATGGCTAATATTATGTTATGTGGTTGGTAAAAATGTTATAGGCCAATACTTTTTTTTAGTAACTCCTTTTTCTTTATCTTTAACAATTAAGGAAAGCCCTTCCTACTGTTATCCATTTCTCCATAGATCCTCTGGTCAATAAGGTATTTAATTAACAGCTATTCCGTCATGTAGATTGGACAAATATTTGAGTCAGAAGCAAGTTTCAGCTGTAGTCCAGCAAATGGGTTAAGAGGCAGGAGTGTATGGGGATCACTCCTACCACCCATACACACCCCTTGCCCTGCCAAATAACCTACCAGGGTAGATCGGGGGGGAGGGGGTGGGAATGCTGCCTCAAGATGCTGATTGGGGGTGGGGAGGAACAGGCTTTAAAAAAAAAAAAAAGCATAGCGTGGATGCATTTACCATACTGTATTATCATGCATTTACCATGCTTTAAGCGCCTCTCCTGTACAGTACCTGCTGTGCAGATGCTGGTCATGGCTCCAACAGTCACCACACAGAATTTACAATTATCATTTGTTAATTTTAGCAACTAACACACAGTGTCTCCAAAGCTTTATCACACTTTACTAAACAGGCCCCTAAACAAATTCAATTGTAGTACACAGTTCTAGGAGCCATATTAGGTCGTGGGGCAAACAAGCGTTCATACTCATTGTGCCACATTTTACATGTCCCCATAGGAAGAGCATTGATTTGACTAAGGTGACCTGCAAATTAAGCATAGCAAATACATGAACTTTCAAGACCACAGAGGCCTAGTGGGCATATGCCTAAAAATACAAAACATCCCCAGCACAACCAGATCATGGACTATTACTACATTACTGCTCACCAAGACCCTGGCAGGCAATAGCAGACTATCTCCAAATATTTATAATGCAATGTCTAACCTCCAACCCATTACATAGTAACATAGTAACATAGTAGATGACGGCAGAAAAAGACCTGCAGGGTCCATCTAGTCTGCCCACGATAAACTCATATGTATATACCTTACCTTGATTTGTACCTGTCTTTTTCAGGGCACAGACTGTATAAGTCTGTCCAGCAGTATTTCCCGCCTCCCAAACACCAGTCCCGCTTCCCATCACCGGCTATGGCACAGACCCCGTATAAGTCTGCCCTCCCCTATCCTAGCCTCTCAACCACCAACCCCTCTTCCCCCCGCCACCCAATTTCAGCTAAGCTTCTGTGGATCCATTCCTTCTGCACAGGATTCCTTTATGCCTATCCTACGCATGTTTGAATTCCGTTACCGTTTTCATCTCCACCACCTCCCGCGGGAGGGCATTCCAAGCGTTCACCACCCTCTCTGTGAAGAAATACTTCCTGTCTTGGAACGCAACTCCCAAACCCTAACCCATTGACTATTAAAGAAGGAAACCTGAACATACACCTAGAAGATGAGCAATCCCAGGAAGTCCACTGTCTATTAGATTTCCTAAAGAACTTGAATTTATCACTAATTAGTAATGGACCCACACATACAAGGATGGTCATCAATTAGATGCTGTATTTGCCCCCTCTCCCCTTCATGACCCGATTCAGAAATCATGGAAGCCATCTGCCCTCATATGGTCTGACCACAAAGTTCAAGAATTTAAACTACCTATAATTTATACCAAAGAAAAACACACAGAGGAACAATACTATCCAGAGGTAAAATAGATGGAACCAAACTGTGGGATGGGGTGACAGCGAAACAATACCTAGAGCCAGATTCCACACCAGAACAGCTTGTTACCAATTGGAAACTAGCCAAATCCTCCCTTGAAGACATAGCACCGATGACAGAGAGAAAGATCATAAGAATGGCTATCAACCCCTGCTACTCCCATGAACTAAAATCTCTTAAAACATCCTGCAGATGTCTGGCGAGGGCATGGATGAAAATCACAAGATAGAGAACTCTGGAGATCACAAATCAGAAAGTACAAGAATATGATAAAAACAAAGAATCAAAAATACTCCTCCCAAAAGATCAATAGTAGCAGCAATTCTTTTCGTGCTCTCTTTCACTTAGTCAAGTTCCTGACCAAGACTTCACAGACTGTAGAAGAAACAAAGTTTTCCTAAGATGAATTTGCGGGCTACTCAGCCAAAAGCAGAGAAACTGAAAAAATTCATACCATCAAGTTCAGAGGAGTTGACGATCAACCCTGGGCTTCATTTAAGTCACTAGGATCCCTGTGAATTCAAAAACATCCTGTCCAAATTTACTAAGATATCCTACATGCTGGACCCTTGTAGGGCAGAACTGCTCAAGCTAGCCCCCATCCCCAATAATAGAGCATGTCAAAATAATAGTTGAACAAGTGAACGGCCACAAAGTGATAAATAATAAGCTGTCCTCAGGAAACTTTCCCAGGGAGATTGGTAGCATTATACTGTCCCCTTCCTGAAGGGGGAGTCACTTGACATAGAACCCTAAACAACTAGCAACCAGTAGTGAATATTCCCTCACTAACCAAAATGACAGAGGCCGTAGTTGTGAAACAATTCCAAGATTTCTTGGATCAACACCAATCACTAGACCCTATTCAGTTGGGATTTTATCCATGTATTTAAAACGGAAACAGCAATAGCAAGACATCTATCAGAATCCAGGCTACTGCTGGAGACAGATCAACAAATTTTCATTATGCAACTGGACATCAGCCGCCTTCAATCTGGTGAACCATACCACTTTACTAGGGAAGCCTGAGGAAGTGGAATCACAGGAGAAGTCCTGGGATGGTTCTTGCAACACAGAACAATACAGGTAAAATGGCAACAATCTTTATCCCAATCCTGGAACATGAGGTGTGGGGTGCCATAGGGCTCCCCCCTATCCCAAGACCTCTTTAATTTCTATCTCAGAGGCATTGGAGAAGTGATGAAGCCCTTCGGAATCAAATACTTCTCCTATATGGATGACATTTTCTTTTTCCCATAGAACGATCTATTCTCAGCTTACTTACTGATGAATGAAGTCTTTAACTTATTATTCAACTGGTTTTGTGCCATGAGCCTAAAAAGAAACCCAGATAAACCAACATACTACGGCTAGGAAATGAATCACTCGCACCACCAACCCTACTACCTATGCTTGTCTGCCATATCAAGCATTTGATAGATTCTACTCACTTTCAGACAGTTGTTCAAGCATTAGTCCTGATGATTCTGGACTATTGCAACATAATGTATCTAGGCCTTCCAGATAACTTCAAATTGTAGAAAATCCGGCAGCCAAGCTAATAGGAGGAGGAAGGTGGAATGAATGCGCCACTCCATTCTCACTTACACTCCACTAGCTTCCCTGCAAAGCAAGGGTGGAATTTAAACTCCTTACCATGTCCTTCAGATGCCTTTATGGAATGGCTACATATTTACAATGTTTCACAAATGTTTACAGTGCCAGAAAATCACTCATATTTCTAGCAGACATCAGATTGATACTCCCAAATAAACAAGAATTTCACTTGAAGAAGATTTTTAACAAGATGCTGCTAGGGAGGGATGCAGAACTGGAACTCATTACCTTTAAAGATCAGAATAACATCAGACTATGATACTCCACCACCAACTGAAAACATGGCTTTTCCAAGAATATTATGCCCATCAGTGGTCCCTACCCAATGGTCTCAATAATATATATAAAACAAGTTGGGGGGGGGGGGCAAACAAGGGTACCATGGTAGAGGAAGATCATGTGGACAGGCAGCCATCAACAACATTTTCAACATACAAAGCTGCAACTACTAACTATAATCTGCACATTCCCCCCCCCTTTCCATCCCATCCCCCCATCCCTTCCGTTGGTACATTGCATGCCAATATACACATCATGGACTGCATAAACCTTAGCCACAATTGCAAAGCCCTCTAGCCCCCTCCCAAATCCCATCACTCTCAAACAGAAAAATCTCAATCAAGTCCAAGATCATCATTTATGACACATCCAAATCATTTAACATAACAGGGCAGACTCTCAAGGGTAAGATTCCCATATTTTCAGAAATCTCTTCTTCGCAAGTCGTCCCCTAAGAACTGCTGTCATCCTCTTCATCCATAAGAGCTAAAATATCTGGTTGCTCCATTGCGTGACATTAGGCAGAGCTGGCTTGATTAACTGTTATTTTAAAGAAAGATTTGTACACTGCCTAGAACTTAAAGGTTAAGTGAACTATGAATGTCCACATTAAATTAAACTAGTGAGACAGCATGTAAGATCTCCAAAATATATATATTTTTTAAAACTCTCAAAATTAGTTGGTCCTTCAAGGGAAATCATTCATACAAAATGACACCGACATACATAAAAAGAGTGAGGAGTTCCTTTTACCATTCTGTGAGAAAAGTTGACCTTAGTGTGCCCTTAGGTGGGTTTTTCATAAGTACGTAAGTATTGCCATACTGAGACAGACCAAAGGTCCATCAAGCCCAGCATCCTGTTTCCAACAGTGGCCAATTCAGGTCACAAATACCTGGCAAGATCCCAAAAAATTACAATACATGGCCTCAAGTATAAAACCAGCTACGCATCTACCTTTCCTTATATCAGTGTACGATTGTGGAATGGTTTACCCAAATCAGTAAAAACTACTCCCGAACAACCGGCTTTCAGAATATCACTGAAGACCATCTTATTTAGAAAAGCTTACGCTACAGTCCCACATTGCATTAGTGACTCCTGAACTGTTACTGTTATGCGGCCGTATTGAATTCTTCTGCACCATTCTCTTTTCTTTCCCTCTGTCATTACTCACCAACTACTTCACCCTTGATGTATCTGATTGTTTGTTACTAGATTGATGTAAGCCTTTTTAAACTAATGTAAGCCACATTGAGCCTGCCCATGGGTGGGAAATGTGGGATATAAATGCTATAAATAATAATAATACTGCTTATCCCAAAAACAGTCCAATTTGATAATGGTCTATGGACTTTTCCTTTAGAAAGCCGCCCAAACCTTTTTTAAACTCTGCTAAGCTAACCGCATTTACCACATTTTCTGGCAATGAATTCCAGAGTTTAATTACATGCTGAGTGAAGAAATATTTTATCCAATTCATTTTTAACTTACTACTTTGTAGCTTCATCGCATGCCCGTCCTAGTATTTTTGGAAAGCGTAAACAGAAGCTTCACGTCTACCCGTTCCACTCCACTCATTACTTTATAGACCTCTATCATATCTCCCCTCAGCCGCCTTTCCTCCAAGCTGAAGAGCCCTAGACACTTTAGCCTTTCCTCACAGGGAAGCCGTCCCATCCCCTTTATCATTTTCGTCGCCCTTCTCTGAACCTTTTCTAATTCCACTATATCTTTTGTGAGATGCGGCAAACAGAATTGAACACAATATTCCAGGTGCGGTTGCACCATGGAGCAATACAAAGGCATTATAACATCCTCATTTTTGCTTCCTATTCCTTTCCTAATAATACCTAACATTCTATTTGCTTTCTTAGCCACAGCAGCACATTGAGCAGAAGGTTTCAACGTATCATCAACGACAACACCTAGATCCCTTTCTTGGTCTGTGACTCCTAACGTGGAACCTTGCATGGTGCAGCTATAATTCGGGTTCCTCTTTCCCACATGCATCACTTTGTACTTGCTCACATTAAACGTCATCTGCCATTTAGTCGCCTAGTCTCCCAGTTTCGTAAGGTCCTCTTGTAATTTTTCACAATCCTCCCGCGATTTAACAACTTTGAATAACTTTGTGTCATCAGCAAATGTAATTACCTCACTAGTTACTCCCATCTCTAGGTTATTTATAAGTATGTTAAAAAGCAGTGGTCCCAGCATAGACCCCTGGGGAACCCCACTAACTACCCTTCTCCATTGAGAATGCTGACCATTTAACCTTACTCTCTGTTTTCTATCTTTTAACCAGTTTTTAATCCACAATAGAACCTATCCCATGACTCTCCAATTTCCTCTGGAGTCTTTCATGAGGTACTTTGTCAAACACCTTCTGAAAATCCAGATACACAATATCAACCCACACGTTAAGGACATTTTTCCTCCATCCAGAAAATGGCCTTTTTTCTATTTTCTTGAATTAACAGCCATGTGCTAATGTTGCCATTAGCACACAGCCATTAACAAATATAAGCGCATGAGCACTTACTACTACCTATTTTGTAGACAGTAAGGGCTCACATGCTAATCCTGCGGTAATGTAGATACGCTGATTAGTGCAGAAATGCTCACACTCCACCCCTCTAATATGCTTCCTCCACTGAAAACATTTTTTAATTCTCTTGTACGCAGTTTGCATACACTAATGTCAAACTTGCCACAGTACATCTAAGCACATTAGTATCCAATGCAGCTCAGTAAAAGGGTCCCTGAATGACCCTGAATGAGCTAAAGATTTACTCTTCACAAAAAAAAAAAAAGGAAGGGGCAGATATGGTGCAAACATTCAAATATTCTTCAACCTACATTATGGGGTCCCCTAGGGCTCTATTTTTGTCCCCTTCCCATTCAACATCTGTCTAAGCCCACGAGTGACCTTAATTGGTTCAAGGGGTTCCTGACCACACGATCATACCAAGTGCTATCTAATTCGACTACATCAGCTACATGGATACCTGAATGTGGAGTTCCACAGGGATCCCCCCTCACCGACTCTATTCAACTTAATGATGATACCCTTGGCGAAACTACTATCAAACCAAAACCTTAACCCATACATATACGCAGACGACGTAACGATCTACATTCCATTTAAACAAGATCTAAAGGAAATTTCCAATGACATCAACCAAAGCCTACATATCATGCACAAATGGGTGGACACATTCAAGTTGAAACTCAATGCAGAAAAAACCCAATGCCTAATACTCACCTCGCAACACATGAACAAATTCACCACCATTGACACACCAAAACTGAATCTTCCAATTTCGGACACCCTAAAAATTCTTGGCGTTACCATTGATTGACACCTAACACTTGAGAGTCACGCGAAAAACACAACCAAGAAGATGTTCCACTCAATGTGGAAATTAAAAAGAGTAAGACCTTTCTTCCCAAGAGCAGTCTTCGGCAACTTGGTACAATCAACGGTACTCAGTCATCTAGATTACTGCAATGCACTCTACGCTGGCTGCAAAGAGCAAATAATCAAGAAACTTCAGACAGCTCAGAACACTGCAGCTAGACTCATATTCGGTAAAACCAAATACGAAAACGCTAAACCCCTACGAGAAAAGCTGCACTGGCTCCCACTAAAAGAACGTATCATGTTCAAAATATGCACCCTAGTTCATAAAATTATTCATGGAGATGCACCAGCCTACATGTCAGACCTGATAGACCTACCACCCAGGAATGCTAAGAAATCATCCCGTACATTCCTTAATCTTCACTTCCCAAACTGTAAAGGTCTTAAATACAAACTAACGCATGCGTCAACCTTTTCCTACCTGAGCACACAATTCTAGAAGCCCTAGTGACAAGACTTCAACCTTTATAAAGGGGCACATCATTGGGGGGGGGGGAGATCATTAGAAAAAGACATCATACTTGGCAAGGTTGAAGGTCAGTGCAAAAGATGAAGACCAGCAGTGTGAGGAATCAGTATATAATAACGGCAGCTGTGGATGCCTCTTTATTAATAATTAGCTGCCGTTATTATATTTTGCACTGACCTTCAACCTTGCCAAGTATGATGTCTTTCTTTAATGATCTCCCCCCCCCCCCCCCCCCAATGATGTGCCCCTTGTATAAAGGTTGAAGTCTAGTCACTAGAGCTTCCAAGGAAAGCATAGGTTTGAACTCCTTCAATACCAACGGATTTGTTCTTTGGGCAATCCATGGACACAGTATTCTCATCCAACGCAGTATTTTCATCCATCAACATACTCGTAATTTGAAGGCATCAATTTTCTTCCTATCTTGCTTCTTCACTGTCCAACCTTCACATCCATAATGACATTATTGAAAATATTATGGCTTGGCTGCATTAAAGCTCTTGAAACTGAAACAGTTAATCCAGAATTCATCATGTGTTTAATCCCATTGCTTTAATTTATAGATTTTTGCAACTGCACAATAAATAAAAAAAAGGTAGAAAAGGCTATTTAAGCAAAGGTGTAAAATAAAAATTGTTTTCTGAATAAAATGCAATTTATGTCAATCTATTCAGAAAAGCTCACTTACAATTCAAAATGCAGTGCACCTTTGTTGGATTTAATTTTAATATTTTGACTGTATCTACAGAAAGGCAGTATATCAAGTGTAGAATAAACTAACATTTCTGTAGTACAGAAGACAAGCAAATTAAATAGGATGGTTTGTAATTGCTTACATTCAAAAGTTATTGCAGAAAAGCCCAAAGCAGCTTTACTTTGTCTAAATTCATATTTAAAAAATGAAAATATTAAAAAATAATTCTTAAAGTATTTAGCATCATGAAACACTATTAAAACAGACATATAGAACACTGGAGGAGTGGCCTAGTGGTTAGGGTGGTGGACTTTGGTCCTGGGGAACTGAGTTCGATTCCCGGCACAGGCAGCTCCTTGTGACTCTGGGCAAGTCACAACCCTCCATTGCCCGCCGCATTGAGCCTGCCATGAGTGGGAAAGTGCGGGGTACAAATGTAACAAAAAAATAAATAAAAATACACTAAGAACCTCCTTTTTCAAACAAGTCTGACATTACACTGAAGCTGACAGTAACTAACTATAAAATTTTTTTTTTAATTTTCTAGCATTGTTTTCCATCAGTAATGTGATTAATTAGTATAAGAGTCTCTAGTTGAAGACATTCCATCACTTGTACCGTTTATCAGAACACTGATTTTCTATTCCTGTTTTCTAGTCTCACCTACATTGATTTACTGCAGTCAGTCAACTTGAACAGTTGGAGTGCATTCTTTTCTTTTCCTTTTGCTTCTTGAAATACAGCTTCCATAAATTAGTCAACATCAGCCATCCACAGCATGCACATCTGAAGCTAATTAACAGCATTACCATCTTACAGAGCTGTCTTAACAGACAGATAAATGTAATAGGGTGCTTCAAGATACATCTTTTGTTCTAGTTTCAATTTAAGATGCATCACAAAAACAGATACAAAACTGCATTTATTCCTTGCCAAGATGTTTTACAAATGACATTGTTAGTGGTTGTGTGAATAGACAAGCAGATACTGAGATGATGTTGAAGGAATTACATAAACTGGGGAAATAGTACAAAAATGGTTCAGGTAATATGTGGTAAGGTTCATATACCAATTTATCCAAAATAAAATATGCTAAAAGTAAACAAAAAAAGTCACTGTATAGCACTGATGCCTTTGTAAGGTGAACAAATGTTTAAGGAAGCAATGTTTCAGAACTACTCCTTAAGCAGTGTTAGCCAAGGGTATTTCTCATGTTTAGAGCAACTAAACATGTTTGGAATATAGCAAGATTAAAGATTTAAAATAACTTTACATTGATTTATGGAAGGTGATGCACAAAGTAATCAAAGTACAAATTGACTTTAAATTCTATGAAAGAATGCTCCATGGCTCATGTAGAAAGGTTCTAGTATACTCCACCACTAGATCAAAGATAACCATTAATAAAAGAATATGCTATATGAATACCAATATCTAAAGAACATAACAACAAAATCAAGAATCAAGCATCCTTTGGAAAATTATGCATGTCTGCAAACAACACAAGAATCAGCAAGGGTATATAGAAGATTAAAAAAATAAAAAATAATAATTAAAAAAAAGACTAAAATCATCTATTGCATGATGTAAACTGAGTTTTCAATGCAGATCTTCACAGAATACCAAATTACCAAGATGTTTCTGTGTGACAGAAAAACAAGAATGAGAATTCTTTTGAGAGGGGGTTGGCCAATGTATAAAAGACAAGAGTAAATTTTGTGTGAGAATGCATGGGGGAAAAAACAAGGAGTGTTTCTTTGTACAAGGAGAAAGCTTTATGTACCTATGTGAGAAAGAGGCTGTTTACACGCACATGTATTTGATAGAAAACTCGAGTGTGCATGTGTATGTTGATGACAGGTGATGGGTGTGTATGCATACAAAACATGGAATCATTTTATGACCAGTGCACAGGAACAGCTGCTGCATGGCCACAACACTTCACACCAACTCACATAGCAACCACTTGCTATAGGAGAGTGGTGGGTTAAAGGCATAGGCAGTTAGTTCATGATAAGTTACTGTGTCCTGTCACTACTACAGATAGCTTACAAACCTTGTAATATAACAACAGAAGAGGAAGGGAAATAATAAATGATCTACCAACAAAACTCTCCCAATGTCAGGAGAAAGCAAGCTAGACAGGGCCTATTAATTTACCCACATTCATTATTCTCAATACCACAATGCAGAAACAGAGCTAGAGAGAAAATTAAACAATAAAATGGAGGAAAAAGCCTCAGAGCCTTACCTCTAGCAGTAATTTTTAGTCAGGCTTTATGGGCAAAAAAAAAAAAAACCCTTGTAAATAATTCACTCAGCTCTGTATAAAGAAGAAATTACAGTGAAAAAAAATCATTAGAAACAGAACTTATGTGTTTTAACTAAAGACTCAGTCCCACTGACGGTAGCCAGCATTTCACTGAACTGCAGCTTCAGGAATTAGAGGGACCAATCTTAGCAATCGCTCCACTTCAAAATGGTGTCAGCTTCCTTACATATAGCACATTTGCGCTTACAACCACCCTCAAGAGGAGGCAGTAAGTGCATCTGTGCTATCGGCAATACACTTATGGCCCCAACACCTGAAACCTAACCTTCCCACCACCCAAAAATCATAAAACCCCCTTAACCTCTCCTGGTAGAATACAGCAAACCCTCCACTCCCATCCCCTGGATATCAATGAAAGAACCTCACAAAAACACACTCCTTATTTGGCAGCCTGGCCCACAGACTAGCACAAGGAGTCAGAGGTACCATTTCAAACCCAGGATGCTGATGTGGCAGGAGCATCTGGGGAATCACTCCTTGCCCCTCCCCACCAATAAGCCACTAGGGTCCACCAATGAAAGTCATGGAAAGAATGCAAAATCCTGCTGGGGGAAAGGTTATCAGGAGTAGGGAGTTCCTTTTAACAGCAGTGGCCTCTTAGAAGCCGAAGATCAAATTACCTGCGCTGTAAAGTTAGCACCAGAACAACGCAAGGAATTAAAAACCCAATGATTAAAACTAATAGCTTGCAAATTTATGTATGCTATTAGTTTTGATCATGGGGCATGATACGAGTTTAACTGTCAGAGTTATTTCACAGGGGTACTTATGCAGGAGAATTATAAACCTCCCGCAGAAGTTGTTTGACAGGTCTGAGCTGTCAAAAAAAAAGCCTGAACCTATCAAACAGGAGGTTCCTTCCCCACCCCACCCAACACACACACACAAGGGGCTGGAGGTCCAGTGGACCCCAGTCACTCTAAGACCCATTGAACAAGTTTCCATGGGGGCCCAGTGGCCTTCTTCCCCCAACTCTCCCCCCCCCCCCACACACACACAAGGGCACATGGGGGGCTGGAGGGCCGGTGGACCTCTAGCCCCCCAGCCACCCTCCCCAACACCAAAAGACTAACCCTGGTGGCCCACTAGGTAACTATACCCCACATCTCACTCGCCTTGGAGGACTAATGTCTCCAACCCCACCCCTGTACCTTCAGAAGGGAGGAGGGAGTAGCACTTCTGCTTCTTGGGACTTAGCCTTCAAAATTGCGGCGCTCTGCCCTCCCAGTGCATCCTGGAATGTACTGGGCAGGGCTTCAATACCATATAAGGAAGTGTTTCCGACCCCTCCTCCTTGTGTCCTTATGTCGGGGGGGAGGAAGGCCCTGGCCCACCAGGGAAACTTGTTCGAAGGGGGTTAGAGGAGCTGGACGTCAACCAGACCTCCAGCCCCTGTGTCCGGGGGGGGGGGGGGGGGGGGAGGGGGAGGGGGAGGGGGCCTGTAAGCATGCAAATGCATACTTGACAGGGTTCCCATTTCTCCTGAATGCCCTGCAAACCTTAACACCAGTTCCGAGCTGGCATAGGGTTTGTCACAGCAGCAGCGCCCTCATTTGGCACACTGCCCGCTGAACATTGGGAAAGAATAGTTAATGGTCCTGTTTAGCATGCATTTATGCTACTTGCAGTCAGAGCCAGCAAGTGCTTTGTTTTACACGCTCACCAGCTCTGATCATGGGGCGACAGCAAACGCCTCTAGGGCCCGCATTTGATTCTGATCATTGGCCCACTCCAGCCCATCCAAATCTATTCAGCCATGATCAAGGCACTGATCAAGGAAGTCTGCCCAGCACTGGCCTTGTTCTCCAACTTCTGAAGCCGAATCTGTCCAGCCACAATCGCAGCACAGATTGTAAAAGTTTGCCCAGTACTGGATTTGCTTCCCAATTACCAGTGTGAAAAAACTGTACTAAAAAAAAAAAAACTGTTCAGTTCTGGGTTCAGTTCTGCTCCCCATGTGCATGACTGTATACTTTTTTTTATATCACATCGTTTACACACATTTGATTACTGCTCACTCTTCCTTTGAAGCTCTCAACCCGTGTGTTCAACCCATTGGAAGTCTTAACATCATCTTAAAAAAAAAAAAAAAAAAAAAAAAAAAGAGAGAGAGAGAAATACTTTCCTACTGATTTCTGCTCTATTTATTTATTTTTCATGCTCATAGGGTCACAACAGTTAAAACATACATAATCAGGATAAAAACAGACACACAAACAGCACAAAAAATCTAATTACTAAAAATGCCAACATTATCACCAGTTGACAATAATATGACACAGTTACACAGTTGAGAAAGCCTGCACAAAAAGATGAGTTTTCAGCAGTTTTTTTAAACTATGCCACTCAGATAGTATATGGTCCTTTCACTGCCACCGCCTCTGATTTCCGATCAAGGAAATTTTATGAGGAGTGCATGGCACAGAATGAAGAAGGAGGGGCACAGGTGATATTATCTATTCTTTCAGTCAAAGGTAAGGGCATAAAAAGGTACATACACATTCTAGAGATTAACCTCAACCAGGTGGGTTATTAGGTAAAATTAACTGATAAAAGTTTCAAGAAGTCCGTCCTCCGCCTTAAAATCTATGTAAGAAAAGCTGTCAGCTTCTTGGGTGATTATGGGGTAGGAAAGATGGAATTCTAAACCAAATGTATACAAAAAATGGAAGATTAAACTGCTGTGCAAATTTAATATCTTTCTATACACTAACCACCTAGTATCACAATATTAATTCAGAATTTCAAGTAATTTAGAGGGGAAAAAGTTAACAAAGGCAACTCTTAGCACAAATCCTTAAGAAACCCAGATTGTGTTTCAACATAGGAGGGTATGTCAAGATATTAATAGTAACCTCTCCTTTTAACTGCTAGCTTTAAAAAGTCAAATGCCATCCTCTCTAACCCTTGCAAACTCTCCAAACACTCATCACATTCCACCTCCACTTCCACTTCCCATCAGCCACAGCCCCTCAGAGTCTTTAAGTAGGGCATGGGGAAACCCTGTCATCCTACTGTTTCAGTCATCATTGCACTTATGTTCTCAATTTCTTTGGCTGCCCACTAGATCCCTAAATGTGACATCAGTGTCACTCAGACACAGAAAACTGAGAATACACACATGTTTATTCCATGTAACACATGCTTAAAATAAATAAATAAATAAGCCCTCTTCCCCAATATATAAATCAAGGTGGAAAATGGAATAGTATAAAAGATACCACAGGAAAGAAAGGATTTGAACAGTTTAACATTCAGATAGAATAACATTATGCAACTAATTCTCACCTGTAGAGAAAATATGACAGAGAAGGCATTATTTATAAATCAATCAAACTGCGTTAGAAGGTCATGATCCATTTGGTAGTAAGAAATATAAAAAAAACTGAAAGAAAGAAACCAAGGGCCTCGGCAGCATTTCAAAGAAGATAACCAAACTGCTACCTATGATGGAATACTTTGACAGTACTGTGAAGACCTACAATGTACTTTCTGGCTACCCCTCTACATATTACAGCTGTTCCAAAACCATGTAGCTTAGTTCTCCCTCTCCTTTGTAAGCTTTACAGAGTTCCACTTTTTGCAGGGCTTCAGTGGCAAACATTTACTCAGATTTGTGTAAAATTTTTATGGAAGGTGCCTGAAAGGTAGTATATCAAGTCCATAATCTTTTACCCTTTATCACCTCTGGGCCCAATGCTCAAAGCACTAACACAAGTGTCACTAGAGGTCACAGCAGTCATTTTGACAATGGAGGCAGCCTGGGCAGGAGTAACTGGGCATCGCTTCAGCCCCAAAGACCACTTGACCACCATGGAACTAAATACAGACCAAATTGGAGGGGGGGGGGGGAGATTACTAGAGAAGTACACTGTTCGTCAGATAGGTGGAGGGAAGAAGGGGGACACTGTTCTTCAGGAAGGAGGGAATAGAAATCTGAGGGGGGGGGATGGACATAGCATATCTCCTTATGAAGGTCCTGTGTGCATGGGGTTCTTAAAGCCTAGATGGTGAACAGCATGTATAAATTCACTCACAAAGAAAACAACAAAGACAAAAATTAAGTTGATGCAACAGATGGAATGGGGGAAGGAGCCTGTGGGGAGGAATAGAGATAGGAAGGGGAGGCAATGAACAAGTTGCAATATTGGTGTCCCCACCTCCCTTGTGCCCTGTGTGGCTGCACCAGCTACATACACATTTCACTATGGCACTGAATGATTTGATTTATTAATTTAATATACCATTTATTACAACTGTTTAAAAGCAGTTTACAATAAAAATAGATAAAAACATTTACAAAAATTTAACAAAAAATATAACACAATATATATCATCAAACAAAAACAACATTTATTCAAGTATCAAATTATAAACAAAAACATCAGATCATATGCAGAAATAAAAGACCTTAAGAACAATCATCCAAAAATTCTCAATAACTTGGGTTTTCAACATCTTATGAAAGCCAAGATAACTGGACACACCACTAACACTAACTGGCAGAGAATTCCACAAAGATGGTCCTACATAGCAAAAAGAGCTACTTCTAGTGAAAGTTAACTTCACTGATTATGATATAAACTGCAACATACATCTTTGAGATGAATGCAAACAGCGTTGATGTTCTTGTTTAATCAACTTATCTGATAGATATTTGAGCACTTCCATGCAAAAAGCCTTAAAAATCAAAACACAGCAACTTAAAAAATAATCCTAGCTGTAATTGACAACCAATGCAATTCTCTCAAGATTGATATAACATGATCTGACTTCTTAGCATTTACTATCGAATGAGAGCCGTTTTCTAAAACTGACTGAAATCTTTTCAGACTTATCTTAGTAAGTCCTCGACACAAGAAATTACAATAATCAGTCTGCTTGTTACAAACGCAAGGACTATTTTAATCAGATTTGACTTGCTCAGAAAGGTTTAAGCTGACAAAATCAGCCTTAACTGAAAATAACATGATCTTACCACATTACCAATATGTTGATCAAATTTCAATGAACTATTAAGAGAAATGATTGGTTTAGTATATTCACAATATCCCAAATTTTTCCCATTATATTTGATACATGAGTGATGGGAGATGACATGGGGAAACTGGCACTATCATGTATAGTGGCCACTAGAATGGAGATGGCCTTGCACTGGGAAAAGTAAAACCATCGGTGAAAAAAAATTAAACAAGTGGTGTAGCATGATATCAGTTTAATTGTCAGAGTTATTGATTTTGCTGGATCAGATACAAATGTATATATAAAATATATACAGCTGCAAAGACTTTACTTTCACCTTCTTCCTCTCCCCCCCCCCCCCCCCCCCCCCCCCCCCGGAAACTACTGATAACAAAAACTAGCTGGGTGGATACCTAAATCCATCAACATATCTCTAAAGAACAAAAATCTGAAGATGGACATTAATCACAGAGACAGTGAAACTCCACCTATTCTCAGACAATGACTCAGACTGAAAAGCCCATCTACCTATCTAATCAGACAAAAGAAGCCCACTTACTCTCAAACAAAGACTCTTGTAATCCTGTCAGATGCCTTATGGATGTGTGTATCACAGCAGATGTCCAGACAGAAAATCTTATGATGTCATTAAACATGTGACCAGTTACCATGCCCCATCTCAAAACCAGATGAAGCCAGTTCTCAGACACTCCACCTTACTTCAGCCTAGGGTCCAGCAAGAAAATATAAAAAGTCTGGAAAATGCCCAGCTCCCTCTCTTGGGATCTGTTTCTCTTCGCTCTGCCTCCTGCCTCTCTGCTGGACTTCACACACACCCTAAGACTTTCTCCAGACTCCAACAACAACTCTGCAACAAATGACTTCTGTTTCAGCAAGGATCTCCTTCATCACTCCACCCAGCAGCCTCTATCGAAGTGAGTTACCATTATCCAGCATAATTTATAATTCAGACCTTTTTAATCTTGAAAAGCACATTTCCCTTGTGAAAGATTCTTTAAAACTGTCTCTCTCTTGTAACATTATTACATTACCTGTATTGTAAATAAACATCTTAAAGTTAAATATATGGTCTTTATGTTCTGAGCACATGTCCTTAAACCTTGTAGTGCAGGTTAATGCAGTTCAACAAATATAGTATTTAATTCCCCCTTTTCTTACATATTCTTATTCTTATCATATTATCT
Organism: Microcaecilia unicolor; assembly: GCF_901765095.1. NCBI lineage: Eukaryota > Metazoa > Chordata > Amphibia > Gymnophiona > Siphonopidae > Microcaecilia > Microcaecilia unicolor. The sequence goes on along the minus strand of NC_044033.1, from coordinate 475,622,247 downwards.
TATATGTAATTGGTGGGGAATAGAATATAGAATAATATATTATATTATACATATATATTATCTAACAGTGGTATATGCACAGAATGTACAAAATAACTACCTTTAGAACTTATCCAATTTGGTCACCATAGTAACATAGTAGATGACGGCAGAAAAATACCTGCACGGTCCATCCAGTCTGCCCAACAAGACATATGTGTATACCTTACCTTGATTTGTATCTGCCTTATTCAGGGCACAGACCGTACAAGTCTGCACAGCAGTACTTTCCGCCTCCCAACCACAAGTCCCACCTCCCATCACCGGCTCTGGCACAGACCGTATAAAGTCTGCCCTCCACTATCCTCCGCCACCCAATTTCGGCTAAGCTTCTGAGGATCCATTCCTTCTGCACAGGATTCCTTTATGCATATCCCACGCATGTTTGAATTCCGTTACCGTTTTCATCTCCACCACCTCCCGCGGGAGGGCATTCCAAGCATCCACCACCCTCTCTGTGAAAAAATACTTCCTGACATCTTTCCTGAGGCTGCCCCCCCTCCCCTTCAACCTCATTTCATGCCCTCTCGTTCTACCGCCTTCCCATCTCCGGAAAAGATTTGTTTGCGGATTAATACCTTTCAAATATTTGAACGTCTGTATCATATCACCCCTGTTCCTCCTTTCCTCCTGGGTATACATGTTCAGGTCAGCAAGTCTCTCTTCATACATCTTGGAACGCAAATCCCGTACCATTCTCGTAGCTTTTCTTTGCACCGCTTCCATTTTTTTAACATCCTTTGCAAGGTACAGCCTCCAAAACTGAACACAATACTCCAGGTGGGGCCTCACCAACGACTTGTACAGGGGCATCAACACTTCCTTTCTTCTGCTGATCACAACTCTCTCTATACAGCCTAGCAACCTTCTCGCTACGGCCACCGCCCTGTCACACTGTTTCGTCGCCTTCAGATCCTCGGATACTATCACACCAAGATCCCTCTCCCCCTCAGTACCTATCAGACTCTCACCGCCTAACACACAAGTCTCTCTTGGGTTTCTACTCCCTAAGTGCATCACTTTGCATTTCTTCGCATTGAATTTTAATTGCCAAACGTTAGACCATTCTTCTAGCTTCCGCAGATCTTTTTTCATGTTTTCCACTCCCTCCGGGGTGTCTACTCTGTTGCAAATCTTGGTGTCATCCGCAAAAAGGCAAACTTTACCTTGTAACCATTCGGCAATGTCACTCACAAATATATTGAATAGAATCGGCCCCAGCACCAATCCCTGAGGCACTCCACTACTCACCTTTCCCTCCTCTGAGCGAACTCCATTTACCACCACCCTCTGGCATCTGCCTGTTAACCAGTTCCTAATCCAGTTCACCACTTCGGGTCCTATCTTTAGCCCGTCTAGTTTATTCAAGAGCCTCCTGTGGGGAACCGTGTCAGAAGCTTTGCTGAAATCTAAGTAGATTACGTCCATAGCACGTCCTTGATTTAATTCTCCAGTCACCCAGTCAAAAAATTCAATGAGATTCGTTTGGCACGATTTCCCTTTGGTGAAACCATGTTGTCTCGGATCTTGCAACTTATTGGCTTCTAGGAAATTCACTATCCTTTCCTTCAGCATCGCTTCCATTACTTTTCCAATAACCGAAGTGAGGCTTACCGGCCTGTAGTTTCCAGCTTCTTCCCTATCACCACTTTTGTGAAGAGGAACCACATCCGCCGTTCTCCAATCCCTCGGAACCTCTCCCGTCTCCAAGGATTTATTAAACAAATCTTTAAGAGGACCCGCCAGAACCTCTCTGAGCTCCCTCAATATTCTGGGGTGGATCCCATCCGGTCCCATGGCTTTGTCCACCTTTAGCTTTCCAAGTTGTTGTTACACACTCTCTTCCGTGAATGGTGCTCTATCCACTCCATTCTCATGTGTACTTTTGCCAGTCCCTCGTGGTCCTTCTCCAGGATTTTCTTCAGTGAAAACAGAACAAAAGTATCTATTTAGCAAATTGGCTTTTTCTTCATCATTATCTATATAGCGTTTCGCTGTATCTTTTAGTCTCACAATTCCCTTTTTAGTCATTCTCCTTTCACTAATATACCTGAAGAAATTTTTGTCTCCCCTCCTTACATTTCTAGCCATTTGTTCTTCCGCTTGCGCCTTCGCCAGACGTACCTCTCTCTTGGCTTCTTTCAGTTTCATCCGGTATTCCTCTCCGTGTTCCTCTTCTTGAGATTTTCTATATTTCTGGAACGCTAACTCTTTAGCCTTTATTTTCTCAGCCACTTGCTTGGAGAACCATATCGGTTTCCTTTTTCTCTTGCTTTTATTTACTCTCCTTACATAAAGGTCTGTGGCCCTATTTATTAATTCTTTCAGCCTGGACCACTGTCCTTCCACTTCTTGTACGTCCTCCCAGCCCATGAGCTCCTTCCTCAGGTATTCCCCCATTTTACTAAAGTCAGCATGCTTGAAATCCAGAACTTTGAGATTACAGTGGCCGCCCTCCACTTCAGCCGTCATATCAAACCAAACCGTTTGATGGTCACTGCTTCCCAGGTGTGCACCCACTCGGACATTTGACACACTATCCCCATTTGTGAGCACCAGATCCAGCGTCGCTCCTCCCTCGTGGGTTCCATGACCATTTGTCTGAGCAGAGCACTTTGGAAAGCATCCACAATCTCTCTACATCTGGCAGATTGAAATCTCCCATCAACAGAACCTCTTTTTTCTTTCCTAATTTGAAGAATGAGTGAAGATGGACCATGAAACTGATTCATCGAGAAAGGAAAAGGGAGAAGAGGAGAGGGATTGAGCTTTGATGGAAAAATGAAATGAAAAATTCCTAATTTGAAGAATGAGTGAAGATGGACCATGAAACTGATTCATCGAGAAAGGAAAAGGGAGAAGAGGAGAGGCATTGAGCTTTGATGGAAAAATGAAATAAAAAATTAAGGTTAAAGATACTGGAAGCTACTCTGTGCTGTTATTTTCATATTTTAAACCAAAAAAAAAAAAAAGCTTTGCTTCAGCTGCTTATTGCTATATGGAAGTGGTCAAGTCCTGCATTTGATTATTGGCTGGTGTCTTCTGATCACCATGTCAACAAGAGATACTGCAAATGCAGTGCTCACAGTTTCTGAACTCAAGGGAGTCAGAGTCACTGCACAATGGTGACACCTACTAGCAAGATTTAAATTTAGGATTGGAGTGGGTGCCAGTGTAATAGTCCAATCAAAATTGAAGGGGAGGATGACGTATAACAGGAAGTAGTATATCAAATAGCAGTTATCTCGCCATCGCCATCTTAGCAAGGATTTTTCCATTAATTATAGCTGAGCTGTCGCTAACGACGGGTATAGGTAAGCTTAACAATGACATAAAACATCACTGTTTGGGAAATATAAAGCATATGGCTCATGCAGTATGTTTTATATATATTTTTTAGGGGACAGTCCTTTTAACAGCCTGGGAGGCAAAACATGCATGTTGGACGCCGGGTCCCCCCTCTGGCATTTTTCTTTTAAGATGAGTAAAAAATAATTAAAGATTAAAGTACTTAATACATATTAAAGCTTGTTAGCTGGGTGTACCGATGAAGAAGTGGCAGGATGCACTACCAGGTTGCACTGCTGAGGTCACCAATTTAAGTGGAGAGACAGTGTGTCAAAATATTTATATATATATATGTTAGAAAGTGCTGTACATAAGAGTATGCTTTAAGAAGATAAGACTATATTTGAATGGTGTGGGAGTGAAAACTTTATATTTGGATATTTTCCCAATCAAAAGTTTTCCTGTTTTTGTGGACTGTGTGATACCATAATACAAATGGCACACCTTAACAGCCACACATTAGAGCATTCAAGTAACATAAATGGATTTTCAATGTTAGTACGATGCACTAAAATATCTTAATAGGCATGTCAGAGTGCAAGTGCACTTGAAACGTACAGACCAATTTAAGCTGATTTTCACCCTAACTTTAGGCCATCTAAAGAAGAGTGTTTGAAACTCAATTGTGTCCCAGTCCCATGCTTGATGTATTGACACTCTCCCCAAAACACCAAGAGCTGCAGAAAGGCAGCCAGGAGTTAGCTGCAGTGAAAGACTGTCAGAAAGGACTGGGCACTGTGGGTAAGGGGGAAAGTGAGCTATGGGGCTGGATAAAGGAAGGATGAAAAGTGAGGAAAAAAGCAATAAAGATAGTTTAATGTATGTTTAAAACAAACAAACCAGATTCTAGCCACCAAGATGCGTGGGATAAACATAAAGAAATCCTCCTCAGAAGGAAGGGATCCCCAGAAGCTTAGCCAGTGGTGGGAGGCAGGGCTAGTGGTTGGGAGGTGGGGATAGTGCTGGCCAGACTTATACGGTCTGTGTCAGAGCCGGTGGTGGGTGGCGGGGCAGGTGGTTGGGAGGTGGGGATAGTTCTGGGCAGACTTATATGGTCTGTGCCCTGAAAAAGACAGGTACAAATCAAGGTAAGGTATACACAAAAAATGACACATGTGAGTTTATCTTGTTGGGGAGACTGGGTGGACTGTGCAGGTCTTTTTCTGCTGTCATCTACTATGTTACTATGTTATGTTACTATATCCACACTCTCAATCCATAAGATTATCTACGGTGTAGCCCCAGGTTACATGATTGACCTAATCAATATCCCAATCAGAAATAGTACCAGTTCATCACGGTCTTATCTGAATCTCCACTACCCTAATTGCAAAGGACTAAAATAAAAGACAACCCATGAGTCCAACTTCTCTTACATAAGCACGCACCTGTGGAACAACTGCCACAAGTGGTGAAAGTGAATGCTACATACCTGTAGAAGGTATTCTCCGAGGACAGCAGGCTGATTGTTCTCACTGATGGGTGACGTCCACGGCAGCCCCCTCCAATCGGAATCTTCACTAGCAAAGGCCTTTGCTAGCCCTCGCGCGCCCATGCGCACCGCGCATGCGCGGCCGTCTTCCCGCTCGAACCGGCTCGTGTTCATCAGTCCCGTATATAACAAGACAAAGACAAGGGAAGACACAACTCCAAAGGGGAGGTGGGCGGGTTTGTGAGAAAAATCAGCCTGCTGTCCTCAGAGAATACCTTCTACAGGTATGTAGCATTCGCTTTCTCCGAGGACAAGCAGGCTGCTTGTTCTCACTGATGGGGTATCCCTAGCCCCCAGGCTCACTCAAAACAACAAACAGTCAATTGGGCCTCGCAACGGCGAGGACATAACAGAGATTGACCTAACAACTTATCCAACTAACAGAGTGTAGCCTGGAACAGAATAAACATGGGCCTAGGGGGGTGGAGCTGGATTCTAAACCCCGAACAGATTCTGAAGCACTGACTGCCCAAACCGACTGTCGCGTCGGGTATCCTGCTGCAGGCAGTAATGAGATGTGAATGTGTGGACAGATGACCATGTCGCAGCTTTTCAAATCTCTTCAATAGTGGCTGACTTCAAGTGGGCTACCGATGCTGCCATGGCTCTAACATTATGAGCCGTGACATGACCCTCAAGAGCCAGCCCAGCCTGGGCGTAAGTGAAGGAAATGCAATCTGCTAGCCAATTGGAAATGGTGCGTTTCCCCACAGCCATTCCCCTCCTGTTGGGATCAAAAGAAACAAACAATTGGGCGGACTGTCTGTTGGGCTGTGTCCGCTCCAGATAGAAGGCCAATGCTCTTTTGCAGTCCAATATGTGCAGCTAACGTTCAGCAGGGCAGGAATGCGGACGGGGAAAGAATGTTGGCAAGACAATTGACTGGTTCAGATGGAACTCCGACACTACCTTCGGCAAGAACTTAGGGTGAGTGCGGAGGACTACTCTATTATGATGAAATCTGGTGCAAGGGGCCTGGGCTACCAGGGCCTGAAGCTCACTAACTCTACGAGCTAAAGTAACTGCCACCAAGAAAATGACCTTCCAGGTCAAGTACTTCAGATGGCAGGAGTTCAGTGGCTCAAAAGGAGGTTTCATCAGCTGGGTGAGAACGACATTGAGATCCCATGACACTGTAGGAGGTTTGACGGGGGGCTTTGACAAAAACAAACCTCTCATGAAGCGAACAACTAAAGGCTGTCCTGAGATCGGCTTACCTTCCACACGGTAATGCTATGCACTGATTGCGCTAAGGTGAACCCTTACAGAGTTGGTCTTGAGACCAGACTCAGACAAGTGCAGAAGGTATTCAAGCAGGGTCTGTGTAGGACAGGAGTGAGGATCTAAGGCCTTGCTGTCACACCAGACGGCAAACCTCCTCCACAAAAAGAAGTAACTCCACTTAGTGGAATCTTTTCTGGAAGCAAGCAAGACACGGGAGACACCCTCCGACAGACCCAAAGAGGTCTACACTCTCAACATCCAGGCCGTGAGCGCCAGAGGCTGGAGGTTGGGATGCAGAAGCGCGCCCCTTCGTTCTGTGTGATGAGGGTCGGAAAACACTCCAATCTCCACGGTTCTTCGGAGGACAACTCCAGAAGGAGAGGGAACCAGATCTGACGCGGCCAAAAAGGAGCAATCAGAATCATGGTGCCTCGGTCTTGCTTGAGTTTCAACAAAGTCTTCCCCACCAGAGGTATGGGAGGATAAGCATACAGCAGACCTTCCCCCCAATCCAGGAGGAAGGCATCCAATGCCAGTCTGCCGTGGGCCTGAAGTCTGGAACAGAACTGAGGGACCTTGTGGTTGGCTCGAGATGCAAAGAGATCTACCAAGGGGGTGCCCCACACCTGGAAGATCTGGCACACTACTCTGGAGTTGAGCGACCACTCGTGAGGCTGCATAATCCTGCTCAACCTGTCGGCCAGGCTGTTGTTTACGCCTGCCAGATATGTGGCTTGGAGCAACATGCCATAACGGCGAGCCCACAGCCACATGCTGACGGCCTCCTGACACAGGGGGCGAGATCCGGTGCCCCCCTGTTTGTTGATGTAATACATGGCAACCTGGTTGTCTGTCTGAATTTGGATAATTTGGTGGGACAGCCGATCTCTGAAAGCCTTCAGAGCGTTCCAAACCGCTCTTAACTCCAGGAGATTGATCTGCAGATCGCGTTCCTGGAGGGACCAGCTTCCCTGGGTGTGAAGCCCATCGATATGAGCTCCCCACCTCAGGAGAGATGCATCCGTAGTCAGCACTTTTTGTGGCTGAGGAATTTGGAAAGGGCGTCCCAGAGTCAAATTGGACCAAATCGTCCACCAATACAGGGATTTGAGAAAACTCGTGGACAAGTGGATCACGTCTTCTAGAGCCCCAGCAGCATGAAACCACTGGGAAACTAGGGTCCATTGAGCAGATCGCATGTGAAGACGAGCCACGGGAGTCACATGAACTGTGGAGCCCATGTGGCCAAGCAATCTCAACATCTGCCGAGCTGTGATCTGCTGGGACACTTGTACCCGGTAGACGAGGGACAACAGATTATTGGCCCTTATCTCCGGAAGATAGGCACGAGCCGTCCGAGAATCCAGCAGAGCTCCTATGAATTCGAGTCTCTGTACTGGGAGAAGATGGGACTTTGGATAATTTATCACAAACCCCAGTGGTTCCAGGAGTCGAATAGTCATCTGCATGGACTGTAGAGCTCCTGCCTCGGATGTGTTCTTCAACAGCCAATCGTCGAGATAAGGGAACACATGCACTCCCAGCCTGCGAAGCGCTGCTGCTACTACAGCCAGGCACTTCGTGAACACTCTGGGCGCAGAGGCGAGCCCAAAGGGTAGCACACAGTACTGGAAGTGATGTGTGCCCAGCTGAAATCGCAGATACTGCCTGTGAGCTGGCAATATCGGGATGTGTGTGTAGGCGTCCTTCAAGTCCAGAGAGCATAGCCAATCGTTTTCCTGAATCATGGGAAGAAGGGTGCCCAGGGAAAGCATCCTGAACTTTTCCTTGACCAGATATTTGTTCAGGGCCCTTAGGTCTAGGATGGGACGCATCCCCCCTGTTTTCTTTTCCACAAGGAAGTACCTGGAATAGAATCCCAGCCCTTCTTGCCCGGATGGCACAGGCTCGACCGCATTGGCGCTGAGAAGGGCGGAGAGTTCCTCTGCAAGTACCTGCTTGTGCTGGAAGCTGTAAGACTGAGCTCCCGGTGGGCAATTTGGAGGCTTCGAGGCCAAATTGAGGGTGTATCCTTGCCGGGCTATTTGCAGAACCCAACAGTCGGAGGTTATAAGAGGCCACCTTTGGTGAAAAACTTTCAACCTCCCCCCGACCGGTAGATCGCCCGGCACGGATACGTTGATGTCGGCTATGCTCTGCTGGAGCCAGTCAAAAGCTCGTCCCCTGCTTTTGCTGGGGAGCCACAGGGCCTTGCTGAGGCGCACGCTGCTGACGAGAGCAAGCGCGCTGGGGCTTAGCCTGGGCCGCAGGCTGGCGAGAGGGAGGATTGTACCTACGCTTACCAGAACAGTAGGGAACAGCCCTCCTTCCCCCATAAAAACGTCTACCTGAGGAGGTAGATACTGAAGGCTGACGGCGGGAGAATTTGTCGAAAGCGTTATCCGCTGGTGGAGCTGTTCTACCACCTGTTCGACTTTTTCTCCAAAAATGTTGTCCGCTCGGCAAGGGGAGTCCGCAATCCGCTGCTGGATCCTATTCTCCAGGTCGGAGGCACGCAGCCATGAGAGTCTGCGCATCACCACACCTTGAGCAGCGGCCCTGGACGTAACATCAAAGGTATCATATACCCCTCTGGTCAGGAATTTTCTGCACGCCTTCAGCTGCCTGACCACCTCCTGAAACGGCTTGGCTTGCTCAGGAGGGAGCTTGTCCACCAAGCCCGGCAACTGCCGCACATTGTTCCGCATATGGATGCTCATGTAGAGCTGGTAGGACTGAATCTTGGCCACGAGCATAGAGGAATGATAGGCCTTCCTCCCAAAGGAGTCTAAGGTTCTGCAGTCTTTGCCCGGGGGCGCCGAAGCATGTTCTCTAGAACTCTTAGCCTTCTTTAGGGCCAGATCCACCACACCAGAGTCGTGAGGCAACTGAGTGCGCATCAGCTCTGGGTCCCCATGGATCCGATACTGGGATTCGATCTTCTTGGGAATGTGGGGATTAGTTAATGGCTTGGTCCAGTTCGCAAACAATGTCTTTTTTAGGACATGATGCATGGGTACTGTGGACGCTTCCTTAGGTGGAGAAGGATAGTCCAAGAGCTCAAACATTTCAGCCCTGGGCTCATCCTCCACAACCACCGGGAAGGGGATGGCCGCAGCCTTCCGACACCTCGGTACCGACGATGCCGAAGGTAGAGGCCTCGATGCAGTCAATGCCGATGCCGAGGTCGAAGACTTCGATGCTGTCGACGTCGATGCACTCGATGCCCGAGCTGTTGTCGTCGAAGAGCCCGAGAACAACGCGTTCCACTGGGCTAATCTCGCTACCTGAGTCCTCTTTTTTAAAAGAGCACAAAGACTGCAGGCCTGCGGGTGGTGCCCAGCCCCCAGACACTGAAGACACGAAGCGTGCCTATCAGTGAGCGAGATTACCCGGGCGCACTGGGTGCACTTCTTGAAGCCGCTGGAAGACTTCGATGACATGGGCGGAAAAATCACACCGGCGAAATCAAAATTCGCGATGATGACGAAGGGCACCAAAAAGAAGGGAGAAAAACCCGAATCGAGGCCAAATAGGCCGGTCCCGAAAGCGAAAGGAAACTTACGCGGGGAAAAAGCTGGAAACACGGGAAAAGGGTAAAAACCGATCGGTCTCTTTTTTTTTTTTTTTTTAGCGAAAATCGCGAAGACGCGCAAAGTCAACTTGAGGGGCACGAAACAGCGGTAAAACATGACCGTTCCGAGCGCGGACAAAAGAAGACTGACGAACACAAGCCGGTTCGGGCAGGAAGACGGTCGCGCATGGGCGCGCGAGGGCTAGCAAAGGCCTTTGCTAGTGAAGATTCCGATAGGAGGGGGCTGCCGTGGACGTCACCCATCAGTGAGAACAAGCAGCCTGCTTGTCCTCGGAGAAAACATCTTATGATCACCTAAAATTAAAAAAAATTATTAAAGACTCACCTATTCGGAAAGGTATATCCGAATGACCCAACTTAAGTGACTCAACCCTGCAACATTTCACTATCAAAGATCGTATTGAACATTGACAAACCCTTTTATCTCAAACCCAACTTGACTGAATCTTATCTTCCCTACCTCACTACAACATTTTGTACATATCTCGTACCAGACTTGGCGAATGCCTTCACGGTAAGCCACATTGAGCCTGCAAACGTGTGGGATACAAATAAATAAATAAATATAGATAGATATAGATCTATAGATATATAGATATAGATAGATAGATATGAAAATGCCTACCTCTCACTCAACCAGTTTCTAATCCACTTTACCAGTCTTACATGCTTCCCTAACCATGTAGGTTTCTTCCTAAAGCCTGTTATTTTTATATTTCACAAGTTATTCCCAAGAAAAGTATTAAGAGATGTGCATCCTTAGCAATATCTCCAGTTTTAAAACATTGTTTTCTAAAAGTCTGTGCTTTAATGGTCCAGGTTTGTACAAGTTGAATGAGTCAGATAAATCCTTTCTAGTTCTAATGTGATCTATGAGCCTACAATAGGTAAATTCCTCACCAACTCACTAGGGGGACCATCTGTTTAATTTGAGTTTTCATCAACTAATTCAGATGAATCACCAGAGGAGAAACACAACAGTACAAGATTAGAATGAGGTTGGAGGTTAAATATATATGCTCAAAGCACATAAACAGGAATGGAAAGTGAACATTAAGATTTACAAACAAAATGCGAAGATTGCTATAGTCTTATATTAAGCTGACTGCCAATAGCTCTAACAGGACTAATAAGGGTTTCTTTTACAAAGCCTCATTAGCGATTCCTGCGTGGCAAATGACAGGAAGCCCATTCAATTCCTATGGGCTTCCCCTCATTTGCCGCACAGGAATTGCCAGCACGGCTTTGTAAGAGGAGCCCTAAGACAGTTGTTTAAGTTATCCAATACATTATTCAAAGCTTCTGATGCTAAGAACAGCAGGGAATGTGCTTTGGAGTCTGAGAAAGAATTTGTATTTGATTACATATGAGTTTTTTAAAAATATTTTCTCACCATGTTGCTATATAGTTTAGTTTTTGTTTTAATTTTAATTTTATATTGCAATTTACAAAAATACATTCAGAAATCAGCAAATGTAAAAGGCATGGAAGTGGGAAAATATTGGAGAAAAGACCTCTGTTAACCCTGCAACTTAAGCCTCAAATGATTGACAAAGGTTTATTCAGGGAATATATGAATGGTCAGAGAAACTCCAACACCCCCCCCCCCCCAAAAAAAAAAAAATCATTACAATATATCAAACAATTTTTTCATATTTTTCATTTTTCTTATCTTAAAGTAGTTTTTTCAAAGTTTCAGCACAAAAAGATTATTTAACTTGCCACAAGAGCAGCTGAAGGTGGTATTTCAATTAACTTCCTCTTCTTCCAAGCTTAACAGAAAATTCAAGCACTGGCAGCCACACTACTCGGCGTCTCACTAGAATGTTCTTTTTCAGATTCAGTAGATTCCCGATAGAAGCCCTGTTGAGCTGAAACTTTGAAAAAACTGCTTTAAGGAAAATTAAAATGAAAATGAAAACTATGAAGAAAAAAAAATAGCTTGAGAGATATATTATAATGATTTTTGGACTGGGGGTGTTATTGGAGTTTTTCTGATCATTGATGTGTTCCCTGAATAAGCCTTTTTCAAACATTTGAGGCTTAAGCTGCAGTGCTAACTGAGGTCTTCTCTCTTTTTGCTGCTTCCATGTCTTTTGCATTTGCTGATTTCCGAATGCATTTTTGTGAATTTTGATCTTTGCATTCAGCCTATGTGATTGTGTGTTATATTGCTCATATTTCTAATCTTTGGTTTGCACTAGACAGACCAAATAGTTTCATCTGCATTATACCTAAAAGCGTTCGTAAATGATGGCATATTTATTTATTATTTATTTACGGTTCATTTCTACCCCACATTTTCCCACAAATGCAGACACAATGTGGCTTCCATGAATTACAAAAGTTAAGAGATACAGCACATGAATTTAGCAGTAGAATAAGGATAAAATGTTAACAGCAATTAGGATGACTAAACAGCAGAGTCACTAATGGAATACACTTGTTCAAAAAGTGAACTATAAGGAATAAAAAACTGATCCTCCCCTACTACCAGTCATGCTGGCAGCAATGATAATATATAGACTGGACGAAAAGCAGCCAAAAACAGTTAAGTTCTCAATTTAATGTGTGTGATGTTGGTATTGGAAAAATGATTAGTCCAGAAGTGAGCCCACTTGGGGAAAAAGTGAGCGTGTTGAGAAAAAGCCTCCATGAGCAAGTTCAAAATCTAGAAAACTGTTGCTGTTAAGATTGTATCATTGCTAGAAAATTGTGCTGATTAATCGGCACTCAAAACACTGGTAACACTGTCATACCACATAACTGGATCTACCTCATTCACTCAATGGATCAAGCCCAAGGCATCATCTGGATCATGTGTCTAGGATTATGTTAATGGAGATGGCTAAATTTCCAGTGCTCTCAGTTTCACAATGCATTGCTTAAAAGCCATTTGTCTTGCTCTTCAGCTCTTCTGAGCAATTCTGACAATACAAGCTGGTGTCACATAATACAAGTCATGTGGGGAAATAAGGTGTTTTGCTCAATCAGCGAAAGTGTTATTTACACTCTTAGAAAGTTTTTAAGAAAGGGCCTCAAGAAGCCCCCGGCTTATTATATGTATAGCTCACAGGGGCTGGGCTGCTTCATCATCGGCCCAGATCTCCAAACTGCACTAATTTTTTCAATTTGTTGCTATTTTTAGCAGGATGGAACAGAAGTTTTTCAAACACTCTTAATCTTTAAATTACTTAGCTTTTTATTCGGTACTTCTTAACATGGAGATTTACTTCAACGCTATCAACGACCACAGCCGACGGTGGCCAACGTTTCGTCACCTGCTTCAGGGTCCTGTGGTCTGCGTTGATCTCTGTTAGCAGCGAAACAGTCTTCTTCTGGACCAGCTTGACATAAACATATAATAAGCCAGGGGCTTCTTGAGGCCCTTTCTTAAAAACTTTCTAAGAGTGTAAATAACACACTCGCTGATTGAGCAAAACACCTTATCTCCCCACATGACTTGTATTATGTGATATTACTGAATTTGGGGGATTACCTTCTGATATTAAGTAGTTGTATATCAATACAAGCTGGTGGTTATTATGCTATTGATAAAATTATCACCCTGATAAGTCCTGGCTCTAGTGATCAACCATATAAAATTTCCCCTGTAATGACTGTGCATAGCAGAATACTGCAGCACTTACTCCATCACAATCCTTGAAGTTTTTTTGTGTATGGTGTATGTCTTTTTTGTGTATGGTGTACAGCGCTGCATATGCCTTGTAGCGCTATAGAAATGATAAATAGTAGTAGTAAGTTACCACATTCACCTGCTCTAGATTAATAACAATACAAAAAAATCCCAATAAACTACCTCATATAGCTCGAGTCATCAATCAACATTGGGATGTCCTTTCTTGCCATCCAATATTTCAGAAATGTCCCTGTATAGCTTAATCGTCAAGATCATTTGGTTCATTCTACATACAACAGTGAAATTCAAATTGGGGATACATCTATTCGGGGCCATTCTGCATGTAAACATTGTCAATTTTGTTCTCAGACTACTGATTGTACACAGTGGCAACATCCTGCAAGGGCTAAAATGTATTTTTATTTTTTATTACATTTGTACCCCGCACTTTCCTACTCATGGCTACTACTACTACTACTATTTAGCATTTCTATAGCGCTACAAGGCATACGCAGCGCTGCACAAACATAGAAGAAAGACAGTCCCTGCTCAAAGAGCTTACAATCTAATAGACAAAAAATAAAGTAAGCAAATCAAATCAATTATTGTGTACAGGTGGATGCAGGTGGTTACGAGTCAAAAGCAATGTTAAAGAGGTGGGCTTTCAGTCTAGATTTAAAGGTGGCCAAGGAAGGGGCAAGACGTAGGGGCTCAGGAAGTTTATTCCAGGCGTAGGGTGCAGCGAGACAGAAGGCGCGAAGTCTGGAGTTGGCAGTAGTGGAGAAGGGAACAGATAAGAAGGATTTATCCATGGAGCGGAGTGCACGGGAAGGGCATGGCAGGCTCAATGCGGCTTACATGGGGCAATGGAGGGTTAAGTGACTTGCCCAGAGTCACAAGGAGCTGCCTGTGCCTGAAGTGGGAATCGAACTCAGTTCCCCAGGACCAAAGTCCACCACCCTAACCACTATGACTTGAAACATAATACTAACTGTGAAATGATTTATGCAATATATGTTATCATATGCCCCTGCCAACTGTTGTATGTGGGTTGGATCATAAGAACGGTAAAAGTTCATTTGACTGAACATGAGAGCCAGCTAAAAAAAATCATGTTCTAATGGTGCCTCTGATATCTCATTGTGAATAATTTCAACATCAGTTCCATCAGTTATGATGGTTGATAATAGATTATGTTCCTCATCCCATTAAAGATGGTGATTTGGAAGTGATCCTGGCCAGGAAAGAACAGTTTTGGATCTTTGAGCTTAATACGGTCACACCAAGGAGGCTTCATGACTTTATCGAGTGTCCATTGTGAACTTTTATTCCAACTGGTATTTGCTTATTATTTATAGAGTGTTCATGTTTGTAAAGTTTTAAAAAATTATGTGATACTTTTGGTAGGGTTGGTGGGCTTTGTTTTTTTTTTACCATTTATCATTCATTAATTAATGCTTGTTCCTCTCTGGAATTTTAGTTTGAAGTGTGTTAGTAGGTACTTTACTTTTTGGACATGTCTGTACATCAGTGACATCATTTCCAACCAATAGAGTGTTATAAAAGTTTGTTCAGATGTCATACACATACTGGAGATACTACATAGTAACACAGTAGATGACGGCAGAAAAAGACCTGCACGGTCCATCCAGTCTGCCCAACAAGACAAACTCACATGTGTATACCTTACCTTGATTTGTACCTGCCTTATTCAGGGCACAGACCGTACAAGTCTGCCCAGCAGTACTTCCCGCCTCCCATCACCGGCTCTGGACAGACCGTATAGGTCTGCCCTCCGCTATCCTCGCCTCCTAACCACCAACCCCTCTTTCACCCACCTGCTCCGCCCCCCAATTTCGGCTAAGCTTCTGAGGATCCATTCCTTCTGCACAGGATTCCTTTTTGCATATCCCACGCATGTTTGAATTCAGTTACCGTTTTCAAGTCCACCACTTCCTGCGGGAGGGCATTCCAAGCATCCACCACCCTCTCTGTGAAGAAATACTTCCTGACATCTTTCCTGAGTCTGCCCCCCTTCAATTTCATTTCATGTCATCTCGTTCTACCGCCTTCCCATCTCCGGAAAAGATTTGTTTGCGGATTAATACCTTTCAAGTATTTGAACGTCTGTATCATATCATCCCTGTTCCTCCTTTCCTCCTGGGTATACATGTTCAGGTCAGCAAGTCTCTCTTCATACGTCTTGGAACGCAAATCCCGTACCATTCTCGTAGCTTTTCTTTGCACCGCTTCCATTTTTTTAACATCCTTCGCAAGATACGGCCTCCAAAACTGAACACAATACTCCAGGTGGGGCCTCACCAATGACTTATACAGGGGCATCAACACTTCCTTTCTTCTGCTGGTCACACCTCTCTCTATACAGCCTAGCAACCTTCTTGCTACGGCCACCGCCTTGTCACACTGTTTCATCGCCTTCAGATCCTCAGATACTATCACCCCAAGATCCCTCTCCCCCTCAGTACCTATCAGACTCTCCCCGCCTAACACATAAGTCTCTCTTGGGTTTCTACTCCCTAAGTGCATCACTTTGCATTTGATACTGATTCACTTATTGTTTCTTTTTACATTGTTGCAGATTGAATCCATTGCGGCAGATTGAACCTGAGTCCCTGAAGCAGAGTTTATCAAAACCCTGCAGTATCGGGTATAAA
This sequence comes from Microcaecilia unicolor, assembly GCF_901765095.1. Classification (NCBI taxonomy): domain Eukaryota; kingdom Metazoa; phylum Chordata; class Amphibia; order Gymnophiona; family Siphonopidae; genus Microcaecilia; species Microcaecilia unicolor. The sequence continues at coordinate 475,606,234 of NC_044033.1, read as the reverse complement.
GAGAGATGCTGCCAGCGGAGATAACCAATGCATAAGGAAGTTCCAGTGAACTGAACCAGAAGAGTCGTTTTGCAATGGTTGCCGGGTGGGGTACACTCACTCAACAGCCCTGAGATAAGTGCTGCTTTCTTATTTTTCACACAGATGGTGATTGGAAAAATAATATTAAGTAACATGTGTGCATTCAGATATTATGGGGAACATGTTACTGAAAATATAGTAATATTGTAATACTGGAAGATTTGGGAGCAGTGAGTATATGATAGTCAGGAATTACTGTATTCAGATAGGATACATTGTATTTGGATAGTGACAATCAAGCACTGTGAAAGCTGAGGAACAGGGTATGCTTGATATTGAGAAATAAATATTTGTGGGGTATTCTACGATTGAGAAACATATCCACTCTCTAGGGTATTAGCCTATGAAAGCAGGCATCCCTGCTTGGGTGAGTTACAACTCTGAGAATCACCTTCAACAATTAAAAATTAAAATTTCAATAATTTTGACTACAATTTATTTACACGTATTAAGTATGCTTTTTAAGAGTTTTATGTTCCATATATATAGTTTGATTTTTCTGTCAAGAATTCTTTGGTACATGCCCTCATAATATATAATATTTTGGGGAGTAGTACCCCAGTTTGATTCTGGTACTAGATGAATAACAAGCAGATTGTGCATTAATCCTCAATTAGCTTTCCACTTTTAAGACACACTTCTTTTTTTATTTTGTATTTTATTGAATTGTTGTGAATCATACTATGCTGTTTGAAATGATAGAAAAGTTGCAATAAATAAAATAAATATTACTTAGTACTCTATAAGCAGTGGCTTTTTCAAGAGCCACTGCTTCTATTTTTGTTTGTTTTTAACTTATCAAAAAAACGCCACTATATAGAAAAATATAGTATCCGGAACAAGGTTGCGCTAATGGACATTTTTTTTTTTTTTTTTTTAATATATGGTAACATGCACTGAAGAGGACAGTACAAATAAAAAAGTAGCACATATGAATTTATCTTCTTGGGCAGACTGGATGGACCGTGCAGGTCTTTTTCTGCCGTCATCTACTATGTTTACTATGTTTACTATGGTTAGAAATATATTTTTTCTATAAAATGGAAGTCCTCATTGCGAGACATTATAAAAACTGGAAAAACATCAGTTATGATATAGTTTAAAAAATTAATCTCTCTGTTTACTAAGCCACGCAGCAGTGCCAACACAGCCCAAAGTGAATGGCCTCTGTCAGCATTAGCGCACCAGCAGATACTAGCACAACTTAGTGAACAGTATGGTAAATATTTTGAATTTTATTTTCCAACTGAAGGCTTGCAGGACAACAGTTTGATGTTCTGAGCATTTGATTCCAAAAAAGTGTGCCTAATTGGAATGAGGTTTAGCTTTTACATAGATCCCAACTTTTTTTTCATGTTTATTTATAATCAGAAAATTAAAAATTATATATATTTATTTGCACCTGCAGTGATTTCTTTTAGCCTGGCTCCTGACATGTTCTTCATATAAATCAGTCTCAAATTGTATATTTGTATAATGAAATCCTGTCAAGTCAATTAAAGCTAGAAATAGCATCAGAATTCAGTAAAAAAAATAAATAAATAACTACTTTCATGTTCCATCACCAGGTTAGACATAAAAGTGATAAATGTCATCAATCAGAAAATGTCACATCAATCAGTTTGCTGCTTCATTAATTTGCATCAGGAGCAAGATTTTGTAGTCAGTTACCAATTAAGTTCTCTTTTGAAATACTAGCTTTTGTTGCTCAAGACACATACAGTACACTGGATATGAGTACATGCTCTGAACAAATAAATGTAGAAAAACCAAAAGGTCTCAGCACCAGAATGATAAGTAGTAGTAGTAGTAGAAGCATATTTTGAAAGTAATTAACAGAACAATCCGCAATTTTATGATTTCTGTGAACAGAAGTTGTAGAACTAAGCATTTCATAACAAGTACTAATTTTCACACAAAACAAAGAAGGAAAAAACTCCACGGATGGAATGAACCACAGATGAGTCAATCAGTCAAATGTGGGAACCAGATTAATCTTTTATTGCCAGTATCCAAAAGGTTCACAGAGCCCAACACATCTGTGTTTCGGCACAAAAGAATATGCCTGCATCATGGATCAATAGAAAATCTAAAAAATACAAATCATAAAATCAAACATAAATAACATAAAAATACCAGAGTGGTACTTAAATAGGGTCATTCCATGCCAAGTGGTCTAAACGTTCCCACCATCATGTCTCCAATTTTGTTCAAATTTTATCTGTTGCGCGAGTCAGGTGTTAAATGAAGTTTCCCAAAATTTGAGGTCACTAACTGCAATAGTTGCAGATCTAGATGCCCTTTGCTGAAAGGTTGTCAGTCCTTGAGTGCGAAACATTTACCAAAATGCCATTTTTGGGGTCTAATAAAATCCAAACACATAAGAATGGCTAAAAAATTCAAATTCTGTACAGTTTTTGATGCTAATTCCAATGAAATACATTTTAACATTATGGATGCAAAATCCAGTCAAACAAGTTGACTCAAAGTGTGCATCAAAATTGGTCGCGACTCATCGGAACATATGGACCAATATTCAGATCGCAACAACTTCCATGCAAAGCTATGGACTTGAAATTTTGAACAAGCATTATGCTTGTGCTGGACATAATACTGCTAGATTTGCAACTAACCAGCATCTATAACCACCCTGCAGGATCTCTTCAAAGTTGGCACTGTCAGCGCAAATGGTAAAATATACCAAAGTTCAAAGCCAATTATTAAAAAATAGTCTGCCTGAATCAGCTTGTGAACAGTATCATCTGAAAGAGAAAATTGTGCTCTACAACACTGATATGTTTTTGTTTTGCAATGCCACCATTGGAAAACAGGATACTGGGCTACATGAATCACTGGTCTGAGCCACTATGACTACTCTTATGTTCTTATGTTAAGTTCTTATATTCTTATGACGTTCACTAATGCATAATGCATATGCTGCCTACAAGGAGAAGCGCTGAAGGGAATTGCCTTAATTATTATTTTTTGCATTTGTATCCCACATTTTCCCACCTTTTTGCAGGCTCAAAGTGGGCAATTGCACTAGTTAAGTAAAATTAATATTAAAAAAAGAAGATAAAAACTGCATAGATGCATTAAAAGAATATAGTGGAGAAAAGAACATGTTCTTTGTATAGACATTAGAATGCATATGGATTACACAGTCACATAAAACTGCCTAGCAATGGAGGGGCAAGAAACATTAATACTGAAATACATGCATAGAGGATGAACACTAAAATGAAGTCAGCCTCCTGCACAAATGCAGCACGTGTACTAATAAGTAATATATTGAATAGCCCTTGTGATAACTGAAAAGGTAAGGAGACACCACAATCACACATTTCGAATGATATCAAAAAGAGTATATTGAAGCACTGGCACATACTCGAAAAACAAATTTGCTTCGAAAATAAAAGGCCTATTTTTGTTTTTTTCTAGGAGCAATAACTTAAAAGAAAAGTTGACACCATCAATGTTGCCTCCATTACTGTCACCTTGCAGGCCCTTACAAAGCCACTCTAGTTGTGGCCATTGTTCTGTTTGTCAATATTCATTGACAATTACATTATTCACTGATCCTCAGAGAAAAAAAAAGCTTTTGAGCTTCACCATATCACTAACTGCAATACAACACAAGTAGTTTGTCATCTTATGCCATTGTAATCTAGTATATATATGTCAGACAAAACACATGGTAAAGACAAGGCTTACTGGCACAAAAGTAGCATCAATAGATAACATACCAGTGCTCCATTAGTACAGCATTGGATCAAGAAGGGCCATTCTGTTTCAGATCTAAGCTTCTTTGTGTTGAAAGTTATTTTTCGCAGGTTAAGAGAGGGAGACATTGACCAATTACTACTACAAAGTGAACAGCAGTATATTTTTGAACTGAATACTGTCTAGCATTTTGGTTTGAATAAGGAGACAGAGTACAGATATTTCCTATAGCCTTTTCCCACTGTTTGGTCTTATTTCATTTCCTTTTAACTGATCATATATGATTTATTATGTACGCTTGTTTTATTGTTTTCTTCCACAGCATTTTGCATTTTATGTGGTAAGTTTATCTAGACAGGTTTAATTTTAAAGACTGACAATTATAACTTTTTTTTAGTATGTAAGTAATCATTTGTATCACTATTCAATATATATTATTTACATTACTATTCAATATATTATGTATTGGTACACATGTTGCATTCATGCAGAATGCTGACTTCATTTTAGTGTTCATCCTCTATGCGTGTATTTCTGTGTTAATGTTACTTGCCCCTCCATTTGCTAGGCAGTTTTATGTGACTGTGAGGCATATTTTCAAAGCACTTTGGGAGGCTAAGTTCCATAGGTTTCTATGGAACTTTGGGAGGCTAAGTGCTTTGAAAATGAGCCTCCCAGTAATCCATTCGCATTCTAATGTTTGTACAAAGAACATATTCTTTTCTCTGCTATATTCTTTTAATGCATCTGTGCAGTTATCTTATCTTCTTTTTTTATATTAATTTTATTTCACCAGTCTTCCTCCTTGTATACTCAAGCCGAAATAGCCAAGTCAGGCACTTCCAACATGTAAGTATCTTCCGAGTGGAAGGCCCGTTTAGGCCTATACCAATGAAGACACTTAGTGAAGTATTACGATGACTCCTGGTACAAACTGTGGTGAACCATCATCAATGGTTTAAACCGAATCCATTTCAACAGGGGCAGCCAATGCAATTTCTTAAGATAAGGGGTGGCATGATCATGATTAGATAATCCATACAGAAACAGACAGTAGAATTATGTACAATCTGAAAAGAATGGATACATGCTGAGGACAAACCAATATACCCAATATTACAATAGAGTCATTCCGTGTCAAGTGGCCCAATTTTAAAGGTCGTCCCCACCTCACCATCTCAGATTTTGATGAAATTTGGTACATAGTTTCTTTATGATAAAAAACTAAGCTGTGCAAAATATTAGTTCAAAAGACTAAAAATTGGAGGTTCTAGGGGACCTCAAGTAAAGGGTTGCAAAATGTCGCCTGAGCAAAAATGATATTTTGGGCCAACTTCCAGAAGCTGTAAAACTGGACGTTTTAGTAGTACAAGGGGGATATTTGGAGAACCTGCACTACTTTTAGGGCTTAATGAACTGGCAAAACCCCATGTTCCTAGTCCTCTTACCTTTTGAATGGTTTAGGCTCAAACTGTGCCAAATTTACAGCGATGTTGAGGCTGCTGTAGTTTCTAAACTAGTTGGCCTTTCAGGTTGATTTTTGGTAGGTGTACTAAATGCATGACTGTAATGAGGCATTCCAATTTGCAGCACTTTCCTTCAAGTGGTTGAAAAATTATAAGCGTTCAAAGTTGGTATAAAAAGCATTTTTGCCCATTTTGGGCTATCTTTGATGCCCTTGATCTCCAGTGGGACAGCTTCAATATTCTTTCTTTTAGCACCATTAGAAAGAGCAGATTTCCTTCTATCAGAATATGTAGTTTTCAATTTGGAGTCTCTCCATATAAGGATTGCAAAAAAAGTGTTTTTTGGCCAGTATTGTTGAATGATAGATGAAACGGATATAGGGCCCATCAATGTTTCTAATTGCTGTATAAGTCACTCAGTTGCTTTAAGCATGCGTTGGTCCATGGTGGCTACGCCACTACCAATTCAATAGGAAGTGGCAACCTCATCGCCAAGAGGTCACGCCCAATAGCCAGGCAAGTCCAGCCACTTGGCACAGGTTCCCAAGCCTGAAGGTGGGCATCTTACTTGAGGTTCCCAAGCCTCATTTGGTTGTCTTTGCCTAGTTTCTCAAGCCTAATGGGGGTGTCTTAATGGTTCCCAAGTAAAACCTCAGTGCTGAAGTGACAAGAATTTTTCACTGATAAGTTTCACTGCTGTTTCTGGAAATGTATACTGTCGTCCAAGTGCTGTAGTTGCTGGTACTGGAAGAACTACTAGAATATGCTGTTCAGAAATCCAACAAGAATCTCTTCTGCTAGGCCAATGAAATGATCTTGCAGGCCCGCATGGATGCATAAAGTTGACCAAGGCATCATGTTCTTCAAATGTGTCACAGACACTGCCAATCCACCATTTGTTGTCATAAACACAGGCAACATACTGCCCAGGCTGAAGTTGAGACACATTTATGCCAGGTACACTCACTGGGTCATCTGACTGACAAAGTTTGACAACAAATGAGGAGGAATCATTTGACACTCTACTGACTGAAATTTGGTTCAAGTCAATGGGAATAAACTGGTGATTTTCACGAGTTCCAGCAACTGTGGAAGCTTTACTGAATCTTTCCTCTTATGCAGATCTTGAAGATTCAATTTCATCCTTGGAAACAAAAATGAACTTGATTTTATTTATTTTTTGATCACAAAATTCAAACAAGCCTTGTGCTGTGAGAATTTAGCTATTTTTAGGTCGTTGCAAACTAGCCTGAGCAGCTAGTCGCTTTGTTGTACTACCTATGGCATCACATGGTGACTTGCCATGGCTTGTGCCAAAGAAATTCTACTGTGCACTTATTCCAAATTCTGTTTGATGATAGCATAAGTTGGCAAAGTTTTTGAAGTTCTTGTATTGTGCTTACTGAGCCATCACTAAAGTATGTTACATATTTTATTTCTCCAATTTTGCTTTTCAAGAACGCGATTAATTTTTCCAAGAATGCATGTACAACAACTGCATCATGCCGCAAGCTGTCACTTATTATGCAAACACTTATGCACTGAATTTCACTTGAAGCATCACGGAAGTACACAACAAATGGATGCAGTGTAGCTTGACTGTTTTCCCAGTGGAAACCTTGAACAGCATCTTGGACCATAAAGGAGTAGTTTTCAGCAAAGTCCAAGAGAACAACAATTTCACAAGGATTTAGGTTTTCTTTAACAGTTTTTAAGTATTGTGTCTGATGTTTGGAAATGTAATGATGAATTGACAGGTTTGAAACTTTCAATGCAAGCTCAGATACAAAATCATCAACATACATCTGTTTGGTCTCCAGTGTGGTGCGATCTGTATGAACCCACTGCTTAAACTCGATTGTTTCACCTGGGTCAGCATCACTGAACACTTCTGTCAGGTAATTTTCAAGCACATCTTTACCTGGACATATTTCACACCTGTGAAGCATGCATTCTTTGCATTCCAAATTGCACACAGTTTTAGCCATCAGTGCTTTGTAATCTTCGTTCAGCAGATGGCTTCCAGCAAGCATAAGCTTCACATTTTGATGAATGACACAAACACACACTGAATGCATACCAGATGAGCCAACAGTGACATACCATTTTGGCCTTAGCTCACAAAATTTGGAAAAACCCACTTCTGGCCCATTTCGAGTACGATATGCAACATACATTTCTTTTAGATTGCTAAGCAGCAAGCGCTTTTGCAGAGGATGGCTCATGGAATTCTTTCCAACATCCCTGCAAGTGTGTTTGTATTTGCCTATGTCTATGAGAATATCTGTAAGAAGTACTCATAGGGTAATGTAACAAAGTTTTTGCTCACGTCAACTCAGTCCTTAGAGGGAACATTGTTTGTTGGCTCTGTTATTCAACTTGTGGGGTTGCTTTAAAAGTCTATGACATTCCCTGGACCAATAAGACTGTTTATTTAAATACTTAAGTTCTGTGGGTCTTTTCTCTGTTATTCTTTTCAAATGTAAGAGGGGTAAAAGTATAAATTTTAGATGATTTTTGTTTTTTTGCTATCCAATTTTGATTTTTCACAATTTAGATCCGCCATACCCACAAATTCTACATATAACAATTCTTCTCTTTTTAAACATACTTATTCCTCCACAACTAAAGGAATGTTTTAATGCAGCACACTCCTCTAACAGTAGCAATAAGCTAATAAATGTATCTAAATTAGCTGCCTCACCTTACTACCTGAATGCTGGAGACATACCAAAAACCCTAATTAACATAATAACAAAAAAAAAGTAATTTTGCTCTTAAAACTCCATTGGCACAGGTATTTCAGATAATTTTAAGCTGAGAGCCCATGATGGAAGCTGGTTATGTGTACTGTTCAAGCAGTGTGTCAGAGTTCCATCTTGTGGAGAAGATCTGCATAGCATTGAACAACTCATAAATCTTAGATTTTTTTATGGCAAACTAAAAAATCATCAGTCACATACTAAAAAATTAGGAATGTTCAGACATATAACTAGAGCTAGATGGACCAGATTCTGATGAAAAGATGTCATTACTTCATCTCCAAGTCCTATTTCTCACTGTACTGAGCTCTAAGCTTGCAATGCCTAGTATAGAATTAATGTTAAGTATGGTTGAAACAATAGAATACACATTTTTGCTTGAATAAGAAAACAGGATATGGGCATATGCCAATATGCCATACAAAAGTATCATTCCTCATACAAGGTATCATAAGTAACCAAACTGTCATCTGCCTTTCCCTTGATACCTCAAGTAACCCTACAAAAAATATATTACATAGATACTACTGACAAAGCAAAATGCCTACAATACTACAAACCCAAGCAAAATAAGCCAAACAAATGACTATGGGGCTCATTTTTAAAAGAGAAAGGCTTTTAAAAAGTGGCATAAAACAGCATTGGGACGTTTTTCTCACAAAAACATCCAAATCGGTATTTTCAAAGACTGGTTTTTTTAGATGTTTTTCTATGCTGTTCATCTTCAGTGCATCAAAATCTTAAGGGGCCGTGTTGGCCAGGACTAGAACTAAGACATTTTGAGCTAGACCTGTTTTTATAACAAATAAGGTACAAAAAGGTGCCCTAGATCACCAGACGAATCAGGGAATCAAGGATGACCCCCCCCCCCCCCTTACTCCACCAGTGGTCACTGATCCCCTCCCAGCCTCAAAAAATGTGATTAAAAACATTACTTACCAGCCTCCATGCCAGCCTCAGATGTTATAGTCGGGTCCATTAGAGCAGCATCCAGGTCCCTGGAGTAGTCTAGTGGTGGGTGCAGGGCACTGTAGACAACTGGACCCAGGCCCATACCTCCCCCTACCTGTTACACTTGTGGTGAAAACTGTGAGCCCACCAAAACTCACCAGAAACCCACTGTACCCACATATAGGTGGGCCCCTTCACCAAAAGGCCTATTCTAATGGTGTACAGTTGGAGGTAGTGGGATTTGGGGGGGGCTCAGCAGACACGATAAGGGAGCAACGGCAAGATGAGTACCTGGGAGCATTTATTTGAAGTCCTCTGTAGTGAACCCTAGGGTGCCCCACTGCTCTCCTAGGATGTCTGGGGGATAAAAATGCTGGCCCCCTCCTACATCCAAATGGCTTAATTTTCTCTGTTTTTCACTAGAACATTTTTTTTCTTTAATGGTTAAAAAATGTACAAAGCACAAAACCTTGTTCGAAATGGTATTTTTGAAAAAAAAAAAATCGACACAAATCGGGAGATCGGCGTCCTTCTCTCAGGGTCACCCAAATTGGCATAATTGAAAGCCGATTTTGAGCGTCCCCAACTGCTTCCTGTCGCGGGGATGATCAAAGTTCCTGGGGGCGTGTCAGAGGCGTAGCGAAGGCGGGACTGGGGTGTGCCTAACAGATGGGCGTCCTCAAGAAAGGGAAAATTAGGTTCTTACCATGATAATTTTCTTTCCTTTAGTCATAGCAGACGAAGCCATTATGTATGGGTTGTGTCCATCAACCAGCAGGGGGAGATAGAGAGCACTCAACTTTTCACAGTGCCTCATGGCCAGCTAGCTCCACTGTCTCTTCAGTATTTGAAGCTTCCAAAGCAGTATGGCAAACCGCAATGGGAATAACATGAACTTTCCTCACAGCGAACGATGGCCCCTTAACAAGGGCATATAAACAAAAAAAAAAAAAGGAGGGAATGAACTCATCCTCCTGGAGGGAATAAACTCGTCCTCCACTTTGTATAAACGGAGGGAATAAGCTCATCCTCCCAAAACATGAACTGGAGGGAATGAACTCATCCTCCTATAACTGTAACAAGAATCCTGGAGACTGTTTCCGACTTCCCCAAGGAAGGAATATAACTTCAGGAAACAAGAACAGCACTTAAAATCAGAATCACTGCAATACAGACAATCATACAGGGAGGGCTCATGGCTTCATCTGCTATGACTAAAGGAAAGAAAATTATCATGGTAAGAACCTAATTTTCCCTTCCTTGTCATCAAGCAGATGAAGCCATTACGTATGGGATGTAACAAAGCAATCCCTAAATAGGGTGGGAACAAGCCACACCACGCGCTAGCACCTTGCTCCAAAACGCGCATCCCTCCTGGCAGCCACATCCAGCCTGTAATGTCGGGCGAAAGAGAGCTTAGAAACCCATGTTGCAGCACTGCAAATCTCATGAAGAGATAGTGCTCCAGTTTCCGCCCAGGAAGAGGAAATCGCTCTTGTGGAATGTGCCTTAAAGGCTTCAGGCGGAGCCCGGCCAGACAGCAGATATGCTGAAAAGATAGCTTCTTTGAGTCAATGGGCAATAGTGGCTTTAGACGCTGAAGACCCTCTGCGAGGACCTGCAAACAGCACAAAAAGATGATCAGAGGTCCTGAAAGAATTTGTAATTCGCAGATACTGCAATAGAGTCCTGCAAAAGGTGCAACTGCCCAAATGAATCTGGAAACTCCTCCTCATCAAAGGAGGGAAGAAAAACAGGCTGGTTTAGGTGAAACACTGAAACCACCTTAGGCATGAAGGAAGGCACGGTCCGAACCGTGACCCCTGACTCCGAGAATTGCAGAAAAGGGTCTCTACAGAACAGCGCCTGGAGCTCTGACACCCGTCTCGCCGAGGTAATGGCCACTAAAAAGACGGCCTTCAGTGTCAAATCTTTCTCTGAAGCATGCCGAAGCGGTTCAAAGGGAGCTCCCTGAAGGGCCTTCAATACTAACCCCAGGTTCCAAGCTGGACAAGGTGCCCGCACGGGAGGACGGAGCCGAAGCATCCTCTAAGAAACCGTGCCACATCTGGATGAGCAGCTAAGGACACGCCTTCAACCCTGCCACGCAGGGAGGCCAATGCTGCCACTTGCACCCGCAGGGAATTATAGGCCAAGCCTTTGTGTACACCATCCTACAAAAAGTGAAGGACGTCCTTCGCTATGCCTCCGTCCCTGCGATGGCAGTTGAGGACGTCTGTCCGTCCATGCAACGGCAGTTGAGGACGTCCAAAATGTGGATGTTTCTGTGAGAAGGACATCCATGCCTTTGCTATGCCTCCGACACCCCCTTTATTTATTTGGATTTTGGATCACAAGTAGCAGCAGTGGGATTTGAACCAGTCACCTCTGGATTGCAAGACCAGTGCTCTAACCACTAGGCCACTCTGCCACTCCCTCCACTCCACTCCCTTGAAATTTGGCACCCCCTGTGAGGGGGGGCAGTATGCAGGTCCCTGGGGGGGGGAGGTATGTGTGTATGTTAGCAGAGGCATAACGAAGGTGTGGATGTCCTTCTTTCAAACATTTTGGATGTCCTCAACTGCCCCCCCCCCCCCCCTGCAGGAAAGGACGTCCTCAACTGCCGTCACAGGGACGGAGGCATAGGAAGGACGCCCTCAACTGCTGTTGCAGGAAAGGACATCCTCAACTGCCATTGCAGGGACGGAGGCATAGCGAAGGATGTCCTTCATCCATACACCTGGACTTGTGTTTTCCTAAGGTTGCAGACGGCTATTATACACGCAAGCTTGTCTGCATGTATGAAACCGTCTTTGGCATGCACAGAGCAGCCATGCATAACGCTTGGCTGCTCTGCACTGCTTCCCCTCCTTAGGAAGGAAATTGTGTGCAAATGAGCTAGCAGTGAGCAGCTCATTTGCATGTGATTTCCTTCATGCATGCCCATTCCTTTCCGAATCGGTAAGGGAAAGGCTTTTTCCGTTCAGTTAGTGGGACCAGTGCACTACGAATGCTGGCTCCTCCCATGACCAAATGGCTTGGATTTGGTCGTTGCTGAGATGGGTGTCCTCGCTTTCCATTATCACCGAAAATCAGAAATGACCAAGTCCTGGGGACGACCATCTCTGCTGGGGACGACCATCTCTAAGGTTGACCTAAATTTGCTGATTTGGACGTCCCCGACCGTATTATCAAAAGGAAAGATGGACACCCATCTTGTTTCAATAATACAGGTTTCCCCGCCCCTTCACTGAGCCATCCTGTGAGGACGGCCCCAGTAAAACCTGGGCGCCCCGTTCGATTATGCCCCTCTTTGCCTTTTTTTTAAATGACCTTTCCTATTCAGACTTAGACATCATATCAAAATGCCCCTTTATATAATACAGGATTTAATAATGATAAAAATCCAGTAAAATATACTTTATAATACAGGATTTAATAGTGATAAAAATCCAGTAAAATATACTATACACACACATGTGCTATATACATGTACACAATACAAATACAGGAATGGAGTAATAGCCTAAGGTTTAAAGTACTGAGCTGAGAAAATAGGAAAGCTAGGGTTCAAATCCCACTGCCATACTTTGTGATCTTGGACAAATCACTTAACCCTCCTTTGCTTCAGATAGGAACTTAGATTTTGAGCCATCAGGGGACAGAGACATGTCTACTGCACCTAAATGTTAACTTACCTTGAACTACTACTGAAAAGGCATGAGCAAAATCCAAAAATCATCTTAACAGGAGCATTCAAAAATCAGTATCTAATGTCCAAAAAGCCATTCCATCAATAGGAATTTACCCAAATAATCCAGATAACAGCTGTGCAATAGATTACAACCTACAATTCCATTTTGTCTGGGAAGGAATTCCTCAGGCTCAGGCAAGAACAGAGTCAAACAGCCAAGCCTTTATCTTAAAAAAAAAAAAATGAACCTTCCTTGGTACACAGTTCCAAAATGCAAATGCCAGTCAAGAGAAGGCTCTTACTCAACTGGCAGACAATTCTGAGAGAAAGAAGGAATCATAAGCAAGGCTTCACTGGCCAAATATAAGATATATATTGGGATTAGGCATGTATTGAGATAAACAGAGCCAGGCCATCAAAAACTGTAAAGCAGAGGTTTCCAAACCTGACCTGGGGGACCTCAGTTATGTTTTCAGGATATCTACTACTACTATTTAGCATTTCTATAGCGCTACAAGGCATACACAGCGCTGCACAAACATAATCCATAATATATATGCACACAATAGAGGACGTGAATGGAAATCTATTTCATGAATATTCATTACAGATATCCTGAAAACCTTACTGGCAAAGGCCAATACTGCCGCAGTATAAGAGTGGAACTTTATATATCTGTTAATAGACTTGCTGTAGCATTTTGAATTAGTTGAAAGTAGAGAGTTGCACGGGGACAGAAATCTTACCCATCCCCACCCGTCCCCGCAAGAATTTAACCCATCCCCACAAGAATTTAACCCATCCCCACCCATCACTGTAAGAATTTAATGGTACATAAAAGAAAATTCCAGTCAGCTCCCTCAGTCTCTCTCTGGATTTGAGCCACAGCACTGTAGGCAAGGAAGGAATGGAAGCTGAAACGTGGAACATTCTGATGTGTACATGTAAGATTTGTCTCTGATTTACTGGCATTGTGTGCTGAGAGGTCACCACATGCAAGCATGAGTAAGTTAGGTGACATCCAATGCTCATGCCTGTGTCCGAGCTGAGGTCTGCTCATCAGCCCGGTAGCAAAGAGGATTAATTGTAACATAGTAAGTGACAGCAAATAAAGACCTGAATGGTCCATCCAGTCTGCCCAATAGTCACACTCATTATCAATTCATGATTAAATCAACGAATGTGATATTATATACTTGATTATGGTCTTTCTTTTGCGTTTCTGGAACATAGACCACAGAAGTCTATCTGGCCCTATCCTTATGTTCCAACTGCTGGAGTTGTCGTTGAAGCCCACTCCAGTGTATGCGTCTTCTCATTTGTGGGACACAGATCATAAAAATCTGTCCAGAACTGTCCTTATGTTCCAGCCACTGAAGTTGCTGTCTAAGCCCTTTCCAGCCCATCCTAAACCAGAATTCCATATATTAGACACAGACCATACAAGTCTGCCCGGTATTGGCCCTAGTTAATCACAGCCAGAGTTGCCATCTAAGCATTACTTCACACATCCAAATACATGCAGCCATTTAAGGTTAGGTTTTTTATAACTTCCATTTTCTAATTAGAGATCCTCTGTGTTCATCCCACGCCTTTTTGAATTCCATCATCATTTGTGTCTCTACCACCTCCTTAATGGAAGACTTTCCACATTTGTGCTGTTAAAGCAAGGAGGAAGAGAAGGAGGAGACAGCACTCAAAGAACTTGGTACTCAGTAGATGAGAGGCTGGTGCAGGTGTAGCTTACACTTCCACGGGAACCCCGCAGAACTGCTTCCATCCCCGCGGGAACCCCACAGGAACTGCTTCCGTCCCCGCGGGAACCCCACAAAACTGCTTCCGTCCCCGTGGGAATCCCGCGGGTTCCGCGGGATTCCCGCAAACCCCATTCCCGTGCAGCTCTCTAGTTGAAAGTTACATACAGGGAAGCTTGCACATAGGATTACAATAAACTATTCTTGTTATCAAAAGAACCCTGGATTGCCACGAGCACTCTGCTCTCCCCTCCCCTACTTTTATGAAATAATTCTTCCAGTTGAGCTCTCTCAAATAGTACTGCTTGTTAAATCTGTAAATAGTGCTCCAGTTTCTCATATTATAAACTACAAATAAAGTTTGTTTGTTTTTTAAAAGCTTGGACTGCTATGTGCATTGGAATCCCAAACAGAAATCAGTCTGAAAAAAGCTAGAACAAAGAAAATAGCCACAATAATATTTGAAGCAATACAATATATTATATTGTTTCTAATCTTTGGGAGAAGGCAGCTGTTCTTTTTTTTAGACATCTTTTCCATTCTGGCTTTTATCAGCAAGAAAAGAGGAAAAAAACAAGACGAAAGCAAGAGAGAACAGAGACAGAAAGGGAAGTCTGTGAAGAATTGTCAAATCGCAAGAGGATTGTGAAAAATTACAAGAGGACCTTACGAGATTGGGCATCTAAATGGCAGATGACATTTAAAGTGAGCAAGTGCAAAGTGATACATGTGGGAAAGAGGAACCCGAATTATAGTTATGTAATGCAAGGTTCCACATTAGGAGTCACTGACTGGGAAAGGGATCTAGGCATCATCGTTGATGGTACGTTGAAATCCTCTGCTCAGTGTGCAACGGTCGCTAAGAAAGCAAATAGAATGTTAGGTATTAGGAAATGAAAGGAAAATAAAAATGAGGCCGTTATACTGCCTTTGTATCACTCCATAGTGCGACCGCACCTCGAATATTGTCTTCAATTCAGGTCACCGCATCTCAAAAAAGATATAGTGGAATTAGAAAAGGTACAGAGAAGGGAGACGAAAATGATAAAGGGGATGGGACAACTTCCCTATCAGGAAAGGCTAAAGCGGCTAGGGCTCTTCAGCTTGGAGAAAAGATGGCTGAGGGGAGATATGATAGAGCTCTATAAAATACTGAGTGGATTGGAACGGGTAGACGTGAATCGCTTGTTTACGCTTTCCTAAAATACTAGGACCAAGGGGCACGCAATGAAGCTAAAGCTACAAAGTAGTAAATTTAAAACAAATCTGATAACATATTTCTTCACTCAACGTGTAATTAAACTCTGGAATTCGTTGCAAGAGAATGTAGTAAAAGCGGTTAGCTTAGCAGGGTTTAAAAAAGGTTTGGATGGCTTCCTAAAGGAAAAGTCCGTATACCATTATTAAAATGGACTTGGGGAAAATCCACTGCTTATTTCTAGAATAAGCAGCATAAAACATATTGTACTTTTTTGGGATCTTGCCAGGTACTTATGATCTGGATTGGCCACTGTTGGAAACAGGATGCTGGGCTTGATGGACCTTCTGTGTGTCCCAGTATGGCAATACTTATGTACTTAAGAATTAAGCAAGCAGGGCTGTTCAAAGAGATGATTAAGTTTCAAGTTTATTACAATTAGATATATCATACCATTGAAATCCTTCTGAGCAGTTTACAATAACAAACCATCTACTATAATAAAACTCACCCTCAACGTTCTGAAGACAACGTTCTGAAGTCACTCAGTCATGGATTCATGGTGGTGAAGCCACAACACTGACCATGTCTCTCTGCCCCGCCCTCGCATGACGGACCAATCAGAAAAAACACCCTCAACATTCTGAAACACAAAGGACCATCATAACACCGTTCCCAGGCAACACTAGGCAACGTAAGACGGACCAATCAGAGGAAACTACGTGACAATAAAGGAGGAGCATTCCCCAGCAGAATGGCTCATTATCTGTGCAGCACCAAGAGCACAGAACCACTGCTGGAACGAGAGAAGAATATTCCTGCTGTGGGTATGTGCAAAAATAGATCGGGGGGGGGGGGGGAATTTTAAATGCCTAATGCCAGAGGGCCTATAGCACAGACTATATTTGGGATCGCTTGACATGGAGTCAGAGGAGCCGGAAAACGACGTGGGCGAACAGGACAAGCTGCGGCCCAGCTGGAAGGATTACCCGCGACTCAGCCAGCAGCAAACAGCGACCAAGGACAGCACAGCACATCCCCCAACCCCCAAGCAAAAAACAAAACAAAAAAAGACACACATCAACAACCTGCACACACACCGCACCCTCACACACACACCCTCACACACACAAAAAAAAAAAGCCACATGCTAGCGCCCGTTTCATTGGTTTCGGAAACGGGCCTTTTTTACTAGTAAACTAATAAAAGGAACTAAATTAACAGGAAAGAAAACAGTATGACATTAAAAGAAAAGAAATTAAAGAGAAAACGTATAAAGAGAGAGAGAGAGAAACAGAGCAACAGAGAATGATTAGGCAAGCAAGGAATCAAATACTGTGCAATACTGTGTAGGAATACTTGTTGTCTGAACCGTAAAAATCAAAAGTAGTATTTTATAGATCAGCTGAGATGAATCTGAAGCCAGTGTTTGGTAAGATAAACAGGAGTGATGTGATCATATTTATGAGTACCAGTAAGAAGACAAAGTGCTGAAATTTGCACCAATTGAAGACGCCAAAGCTCCGATGCCCAAGGTCCTATCAATAGAGAATTACAATAATCTGAACAAAACATAACCAAAGAATGTAAAATAACCTGAAGAGAACAGGTCAGAATCCAACGACCGGATAGATCAAACTTAACTTGTGAACGCAAGATTTTATAACCACACTAATATGATCATGAAAATATAATGAAGAATAAAAAAACTACTCGTGCAGTCTACAAAAGTATTAGGAGTAGTTTTTTATTCTTCATTATATTTTCATGATCATATCAGTGTGGTTATAAAATCTTGCGTTCACAAGTTAAATTTGATCTATCCGGTCATCGGATTCTGAGGGAGATTGGAAGGGATGGCTTTCCAGAAAAAACAAATAAGAGCACCCTGGATTTTCCAGGGTTAAGTTGAAGACAATGAAAACAAAGTCAATCCACTATTCATGAAAGTTTGTAATTAAGGGATTATAGCTCTGCTACTGAGTTATCGAGCAAAGCATCAAGTATTTGAACATCATCTCCATAGGCATATGGAGTAAAACCTAAAGATTATATGAGGCCTAACAATTTTGTTAACAGCATAACAATAGTAAAATGAACAAGTAAAGACAGAGAATAAAAGAGGAAAATTTGAAAGTAGCAAATTGAGACCTAATAATAGGACTACCGTGAAACAGGATAAAAAATATACACATTTAGAAGCACTGAAATTCAAACAACAGAGATATAATAGGATGTAAGCATAATAGCGATGAAGTATCTAATAAGCACACAACTAGAACATTCAAATAACATTGATATTGAACTAATGTTTTTTTACAATTCAGCTTACCATGCAGCTGAGGGGCCAAGTGCAGATATATACATGAGGACAAGATGTGTGGTACAGAGTCAGTTGGGATAAATAAATGGGTGGCTAAAGAAAAGGCAAGTTCTTTGAACAGTTAATCAAGACATAAGAAACTGGTCTAAGTTACAGTGTGTGTAGCAAGCTAGTCCAGGTGCAGAAAGGGTGTAGAGTCAGTCACCCTAAGTATTAAAAGCTTGGGAGAGAGCCAGGCTTTTACTTATTTCCTGAAGTAGAGGTAATCACGAGTTATACGCAGCCCCTCTGGGAGTAAATTCCAGAGCGTGGGGCTACTCCTGAGAAGGCTCGCTGGTGGGTATCGCATCATACAGCTTCCTTTGAAGAGGGGACAGATAGAGATGCTCCTCAAGAGGATCTTAGAGGTCTCAAAGGTGTGTAAAGAGCTAACTTATTCTTTAAGTACTCTGGCCTATTGTCTGACAGCCTTGAAAATCAAACAGAGTTTTAAATGTAGAACTATAAGGCACTGGTAAAGATTTTGCAGGAAAGGTGTGATGTGGTAACGCTGTTTGCAGCCTTCTATCAGTCGTGCTGCAGCATTCTTAATTAGTTGAAGCTGATACAAACTTTTTGTGGTTTGACCAGTATACAGGGCATTGCAATAGTTCAGTCATGATGTTATCTTGGCATGGAACACTGTCATTAGACTAGTCTTTTCAATATATGGAAAGAGATTTCGTAGCTGCCATAGGTGATAGAGACAATTTTTGAAGGTTGTCTGAATTTGCGGAATCAGAGTGAGCGATGAGTCTGGCAGTATCCCAAGATTCCTGAACTGTGATTTTAGGGGAAGTTCATACTTCTCAAAAGGTATTTTGAAGTCCAGTACTTGTCCACTTGTACCTCAGCCAGAGGCTTGAGGTAGATATTAAATGAGAGAAAGTATGGATCCCTGTGACACTCCACAGTTTAGTGTGCAAGGCAATGATGTGCTGTTGCTGAACAGAACTGATTGTTGTCTGACAAATAGGATCTGAACCACATAAGTACTATGCCACTGATATCTGTTTCTGCCAGTCTTGAAAGCATGATATTATGATCCATGGTGTGAAAGGTGGCTAAGGAATCCAGCAACACTAGTATCAAGGCAGATCCCCTGTCACGATTTCTGTGCAGATCATCAAGAAGGAACACGAGAGCCATCTCTGTTCCATACCAAGACATAAAGCCTTTATTTACTCAATTACAGGTTGTTGTTGTTTTTTTTTTTGCTTGTTCTGATTGTTTGGAGCTGGGAGGAGGGGGAAGTTCAGCATATCTTTTTCTTATCTTAATTCCACCCCCCCCCCCCCCCATAACCACCTCTTCCTCTCTCAGCAACAACTCCACTCACAATCTAACTTCATCCCTAAACCTCCAAGGAGTCCTTTTACAAAGGCGCGCTGAAAAATGGCTTGCGGTATTGTAGGCGTGAGTTTTGGGCACGCACCAATCCATTTTTTAGAGTGCCTGAAAAAAAAAGGCCTTTTTTAAAATTTTTGCCGAAAATGGACTTGTGGCAAAATTAAGATTGCCGCGCGTCCATTTTGGGACTGAGACCTTACCGCCAGCCATTGACCTAGCAGTAAAGACTCATACGGTAACCGGGCGGTAATGACCTACGCATGCCAAATGCCACTTGGCGCGCGTCCGTTACGTGCACCTGAAAATAAAAAATATTTTTCAGATGCGCGTACTGGACATGCGCCAAAAATGAAATTACCGCAAGAGCCGTGCAGTAGTCAAGCGGTAACTCCATTCTGGCATGCGTTGGGTTTGCACAGACACTTAATGCAGCTTAGTAAAAGGGCCCCCCAGTAAGGCAAAGCAGTGGCACAACTGCTTCTCCATAGCACAGCAGCAAGCAGGCCAAATCGGACCACAGCAGTTACTCCACAGCCAAGCAAAACTAGCCCTCTTCTCTGTGGCCTGGCAGCAGAGGGCCAAAATGGACTATAAAAGCATCTCCTGCTCCACTGACTGGCAGCAGATGCAAGGAATCAAGTTTGATTCTCAAGTTGCCCTTGAGATCAGGATTTTCCCACCCCTGTATAATTACATTTTAATCATAACGCATAGTTCATTTTTAAAGGATTTCTCAGAACCTGAATACCATCTTTGGAGACATATTTCAAAATTGCTCTTACTGGGCCACTTCCACCGTTACAAATTCAAGTACACCAGGGCACTGTTGTGCCGATCCTTACTGTAATCTCTCCCAGTCACCTGAAGACCTAGCACTAGGAAAATTTTCATAAATGATAAACACTGTTATCAAACTGCTTCAAAATGTAGCTGCAAAACTTTTTTTATATAAATTGGACTGAGATTTGACAATGTTACGCCTTTACCGAAGCAGCTGCACTTACTTCAAATAGCTACTAGAATTGAGTTTAAAGCTCTTTGCATCTCCTTTACATTTTATATGGTCAGAATCCTGATTACATGCATCTTATCTGAAGATAAAAATCAGGACTTGCTCACTGTTATTTACATCAACATAAGATTGATCAATGTCAACACGTAGAAGGATGTTACAATTTTAAAAACATGCTTATTTACTAAATACGTAAGAAAATCCTTCATTTATTAATTTTATTGTAATTATTGTAAACTGTATTCTTATTGTAGATCACTTTGATTGCCCTTCTCTGTTCCTTTTTTAATTCTACTATAGCTTTCTTGAGATGTGGTGACCAAAACTGCAATGCGCACAATATTTTATAATATTCTCTGGTTCTCTATATGTTTCCTATAATTCTTAACATTCTATTTCTTTCTTACCTCCACTGCACACTGAGCAACCCAGCCTGAGCTATACTGTGCTACAAAGAACATAAGTAAGTAAGTATTGCCACACTGGGACAGACGAAAGGTCCGTCAAACCCAGCATCCTGTTTCCAATCCAGGTCACAAATATCTGGCAAGATCCCAAAAAAGCTCAATACATCTTATGATGCTTATCTTAGAAATAAGCAGTGGATTTTTCCCAAGTCAATTTAATAATGGTCTATGGACTTTTCCTTTAGGAAGCCGTCCAGACCCTTTTTAAACACCTCTAAACTAACCGCCTTTACCACATTCTCTGGCAACGAATTCCAGAGTTTAATTACACATTGAGTGAAGAAAACTTTTCTCCAATTCATATTAAATTTACTACTTTGTAGCTTCATCACATGCCCCCTAGTCCTAATATTTTTGGAGAGAGTAAACAAACGATTCACATCTACCCGTTCCACTCCACTCATTATTTTATAGACCTCTATCATACCTTCCCTCAGTCGTCTCTTCTCCAAGCTGAAGAGCCCTAGATGCTTTAGCCTTTCCTTATAGAGAAGTCTTCCCATCCCCTTTATCATTTTCGTCGCCCTTCTCTGTACCTTTTCTAATTCCACTATATCTTTTTTGAGATGCGGCAACCAGAATTGAACACAATATTCGAGGTGTGGTCACACCATGGAGCGATACAAAGGCATTATAACATCCTCACTTTTGTTTTCCATTCCTTTCCTAATAATACCTAACATTCTATTTGTTTTCTTAGCCGCTGCAGCACACTGAGCAGAGGATTTCAACGAATCATCAACGACGACGCTGAGATCCCTTTCTTGGTCAGTGACTCCTAACATGGAACCTCCTTGTATGACGTAGCTATAATTCAGGTTCCTCTTTCCCACGTGCATCACTTCGCACTTGCTCACATTAAATGTCATCTGCCATTTAGATGCCCAGTCTCCCAGTCTTGTAAGGTCCTCTTGTAATTTTTCACAATCCTCTCGTGATTTAACGACTTTGAATAACTTTGTGTCGTCAGCAAATTTAATTACCTATTTATTCCCATCTCTAGATCATTTATAAATATGTTAAAAAGCAGTGGTCCCAGCACAGACCCCTGAGGAACCCCACTATCTACCCTTCTCCACTGAGAATACTAACCATTTAACCCTACTCTTTGTTTTCTATCCTTTTACCAGTTTTTAATCCACAATAGGACACTATCTCCTATCCCATGACTCTCCAATTTCTTCTGGAGTCTTTCATGAGGTACTTTGTCAAACGCCTTTTGAAAATCCAGATACACAATATCAACCGATTCGCCTTTATCCACATGTTTGTTCACCCCTTCAAAGAAATATAATAGATTGGTGAGGCAAGTTTTCCCTTCACTAAATCCATGTTGGCTTTGTCTCATTAATCAATGCTTTTGAATATGCTCTGTAATTTTGTTCTTTATAATAGTCTCTACCATTTTGCCCGGCACCGACATCAGGCTCACCGGTTTATAATTTCCTGGATCCCCTCTGGAACCTTTTTTTTAATTATTTTATTTATCATTTTACTTAATTACATTCACATTTATCACATAAATGTAAGGAAATACAGAAATTAATATAAAAAGGAAAACATTTTCTCTCAACAATATATATTTACATGATTGTCCACAATTGGAAGATCCAAGATCAGGAAAACAATCTTAAAGAAAATAAGAAAAACTCAAAATGGTTAATCTTACACTTCACATTTTCTGAGGGAGGAAGGTTAATCGGTTATTGCAGCCGGTACAGTGGTAACTGAAGGAAGTTGCAGCAGAGGATTCTTCATCTGTTTCCACAAACTCTATAATTTCTTAGATTCAAACAAATAAGTAATAAGGAAATCTGGAACCTTTTTTAAATATCGGCATTACATGGGTTACCCTCCATACACATCCTTTAAATACATCCTCCAAACACAAGAAACACTACATCCCAGTTCTACAACACAGACTAATCAGAGAACTAGCCGAAGAGCCAAGTTTTCAGATTTTGCCAAAATTGCTGGCAAGTAGTTTCAGAATTCAACTCAATGGGCAATTTATTCCACAGACCCAGAGCAGTTCCACCAAAGTACCACCACATAGGTGAAAAATGCTGGGAATGATTTGAAAACGTAATCTAATATTAACGCAGAGGTGGGCACATACCTAAATAACTTCTCCAGCAGATACGTTGGGTCATCCAAAAACTTTAAAAAATATACATGTATAGATAAAATATTTGATATAGAATGAGATCCATGAATAATACTAAAAAGATTATGTAGAACCAAGAAACAGTAAAGTAGTTTCGAAGACCTAATACAGTAACAACAGAAATGAATCATAAAGCAGAATTTATATCATGGCTTCATTATAATGGCAGAACCACAGACTGCATGTTTGGTTTGTTTGTTCTTCTGTTTGGTATTTTTTTTTTATTTGGATTTAGAACATGCCTTTTCATTGGTAGCTCAAGACAAGTTATATTCAGATAGAGAAGTACTTGTCTCCAGAGGACTCGCAAATTTAAGTTTATACCTTAATGAATGAAGAGTGACATTAGCTACTCAAGGTAACAGGAATAATCAGCAAGATTTAAACCCAGGTTTCCTTGGTCCTTGTCCCTATTCCCTCCATGGCCACCATCTCTTGTGTGACTCTGTCCATCCCCATATCCAGCTTCCCTTCCTCCTGCACCCCACCCTTCACCCCTCCCTCTGTAGGTCCATCATCTGTCCCTCTTCTGGTCTAGTCTCTCTCTTTCTCTCTTATCTCTGCTCCCCCCCCCCCCAAGTCCAGCATTTGCCCCCCCTTCTATTGCTCCAGATCTCTCTCTCTTTCACTCTGCCCCCCCCCCCCTTGTTTAGTACCTCTTCCACCTTCTGTCTCTCTCCCAGCCAGTTCGGCATCTCTCCATCCTCCCCACTCTGCAGCCAGGTCTGGCATTGCTCAATCTCTAGGTATCCCTCCCCCTCCAGGCCCCTACATGCTGTAGTAGAGATCATGTCAGTGGGGCCTTTCCTCTGTCACGTTCCGACTCTCTGATACAACTTCCTGTGGGCAGGACACGGCACAAGAAATGCCCTGTCGGCCACAGCAGCAGCTTTCAAACTCTCTGCCACGATCCCTGTAGTGTGTGGAGGCCTGGGAGGGGGGGGGGGCGAAGCCAGACCCAGGAGCAGGGAGGGGATCAGGTGCGTGCAGCTTCAGGCGGCCCTGGACATTTTGCTGGGCTGGCTCAATGGTAGCTACGCTCCTGGCCAGAAGAATGCTAAGTGCACATATGTAACCTGCCCAGAATATAGATTCTTAAATTAATAAATAAAAAATAAAAAAAGAAAGGAGGAGGAGGAGAAGGAATGGCCAGCAGGACAAAAAGTGCCTCTGTTTGTCTAGTGAAAGTATTTCAAGTACTGTATACAGTTCTGGAGAATTGAGTCAGTGCAGAGGGCAGCTACTGAAATAATCACTAGCCTTTGTCATAAAGCAAGTGGGGACAAAGATCTAAATATGTATACTTTGGAAGAAAGATATGATGGAGACATGTAAATACCTTCAAGAGACAGGGCACTTTCAACTGAAAAGAAGCACAAGAATGTGGAGTAATATTATGAGGGTGAAAGACTCAGAAATAATCTAAAGAAATATTTCATTAAAGAAACGGTGCTAGATGCATGGATGGATGGAGATGAGGACAATATCTGAATTCAAAAAAAGCATGAGACAAGTAGTAGGGATACTGAGGGAGAAGAAGGGACTGAAGAACTAAGTGGGGATAGACAAACTGCATAGGCTGTATGATCCTTATCTGCCCTCATTTTCTCTGTTTCTATGAATGGTTGACCAAGTTGTTCCAACGGCATTTACCTGGATATGAAACGCAGCAGAAACTGATATATAATTTTAAAACCATCAGCTCTGATGGGTCCGTTTCTTCCCTCTTACTGGCTTGGGGTTTTTTTTGTTTGTTTGGTTGGTTGTTTTGGGTTTTTTTGTTTTTGTTTTTTTGTTTTTGCAATGTTACAATGTATATATGAATTATTCTCATCTTATAAAATTATGTACCAGCCCCATTATAATTATTTTTTTTAAAAACATAGCTGGTCTTCAGGGGCTTGTTGTCTTTAGGCCCTTCTGTTCTGGTAGAGAAGGTAGTTTTTGCACAGTTGCTTAATCATGTGGAATAAGTGCTTGCTTTATAGCCTCATCAATCTGTTTTAGAACTGGAGATACAGTTCAGAAACAAATTTTTGTGTCACTACTGAGTGAAATTCATGACAAGTTAGCTAGGGATTGTAATGCCCTGGTAATTTTACCACATTAGGAGTCACTGCTCAAGAAAAGTATCTAGGCGTCATCGCTGATATGTTGAAACAGTCTGTTCAGTGTGCAGAGGAGGCTAAGAAAACAAATAGAATGTTAGGAATTATTAGGAAAGGAATGAAAAACAACAATGAGAAGGTTATAATGCCTTTGTATCGCACCATGGTGCAAAAGCACCTTGAATAGCGAGTGCGGTTCTGGTCACCGCTTCTCAAAAAAAGATATAGCGGGATTAGAAAAGGTACAGAAAAGGGAAACAAAAAATAACAGAGACAAAAGAAGATAGGGCTCTTCAGCTTGGAGAAGAGATGGCTGAAGGGAGATATGACAGAGGTCTATAAAATACCAATTGCTGTGGAATGGGTAGATGTGAATCACTTGTTTACTCTTTCCAAAAATACTAGTAGGGAGCACTTAATGAAGCTACTAAGTAGTACATTTAAAACAAACTGGAGAAAATATTTCTTCACTCAAGGTATAAATAAACTCTGGAATTCATTGCGGTAACAGCAGTTAGCTTAGCAGGTTTGGGTAATTTCCTGAAAGAAAAGTCCATAAGCCATTATTTAGATGGACTTGGGAAAATCCACGGCTCGTTTCTAGCATAAGCAGCATAAAATCTGTTTTACTGTTTTGGGATCTTGCTAGGTCCTTGTGACCTGGATTGACCACTGTTGGAAATAGGATACTGTGCTTGATGAACTTTCAGTCTGTCCCAGTATGGTAAAACTTATATTCTTATGATTCCTCATAGTCAACATACAAATACACTGAATGTCCTTGGTATGAGCCTAAAGTGACTGACTGGGTTAGGAACTGGTTGAGTGAGTAGTGATAAATGGAGCTCATTCTGAGAAGAGGAATATGCCCAGTAGTGTGCCACAAGATTCGGTTCTTGGACCATTTATTTATAGCATACTTGTTCAAGAAAAATGGAAATAATTACATTAAATTCTGCTAGACCTCTACTACTACTACTTATTTCTAAAGCGCTACTAGACGTACGCAGCGCTGTACACTTGAACACAGCTTACAATCTAATTAGGACAGACAAACAGGACAAACAAGAGATAAGGGAATATTAAAGTGAGGATGATAAAATAAGGGTTCTGAACAAGTGAATAAGGGTTAGGAGTTAAAAGCAGCATCAAAAAGGTGGGCTTTTAGCTTAGATTTGAAGACGGCCAGAGATGGAGCTTGACGTACCGGCTCAGGAAGTCTATTCCAGGCATATGGTGCAGCAAGATAAAAGGAACAGAGGCTGGAGTTAGCAGTGGAGGTGAAGGGTGCAGATAAGAGAGATTTACCCAGTGAACAGAGTTCCCAGGGAGGAATGTAGGGAGAGATGAGAGTGGAGAGGTACTGAGGAGCTGCAGAGTGAATGCACTTATAGGTCAATAAGAAAAGTTTGAACCCTATGCGGAAACGGATAGGAAGCCAGTGAAGTGACGTGAGGAGAGGGCTAATATGAGCATAACGACACTGGCGGAATATTAGTCGTGCAGCAGAATTTTGAACAGATTGAAGAGGAGAGAGATGGCTAAGTGGGCGGCATGTGAGAAGCAAGTTGCAATAGTATAAGCAAGAGGTGATAAGCGTGAGGATGAGGGTTCTGGTAGTGTGCTCAGAAAGGAAAGGGCGAATTTTGCTGATATTATAGAGAAAGAAACAACAGGTTTTAGCAGTCTGTTGAATATGTGCAGAGAAGGAGAGGGAGGAGTCGAAGATGACCCCAAGGTTACAAGCTGATCAGACAGGAAGGATGAGAGTGTTATCCACAGAAATAAAGAATTGGGGAGGAGGAGAGGTTAGTTTAGGGGGAAAGATGAGAAGCTCAGTCTTGGTCATGTTTAGTTTCAGATGGTGCCGAGACATCCAGGCAGCAATGTCAGACAGGCAGGCTGATACTTTGGCCTGGATTTCGGCTAAGATTTCTGGTGTGGAGAGGTAGATCTGGAAGTCATCAGCGTAAAGATGATACTGAAAACCATGGGATGAGATCAGAGTACCAAGGGAAGAAGTATAGATGGAGAAAAGAAGAGGCCCCAGGAAGGATCCCTGAGGTACACCAACTGACAGTGGGACAGAAGTAGAGGAGGATCCACTAGAGTATACACTAAAGGTACGCTGGGAGAGATAAGAAGAAAACCAGGAAAGAACAGAGCCCTGAAATCCAAGTGAGGACAGCGTATCAAGGAGTAGGCTGTGATCAACAGTGTCAAAAGCAGCAGATAGATCGAGAAGGATGAGGATAGAATAGAGACCTTTGGATCTGGCCAGGAACAGATCATTGGAGACTTTAGCAAGCGCTGTTTCAGTTGAATGAATGAAGGGGGTGAAAGCCAGATTGAAGTGGATCAAGAATAGCTTGAGATGAAAGAGAGAGAGCAATACAAAAATGACAAGAATATCAAGAGGAAAAAAAAAACATATCAAAATGCCATTAACGTGAACTAACCCCGCCTTTGGTCAACATATACAACCTAAAATGAAGTTGGACCTTTGCAGCAGAAATCTTTAAATCCAGAAAGGCTCCTAATTTCTACAGCATTAAGTATACCTATTTTATATGTAAATATTTAATCAAGCATTTACAGGGGTAAGCCAACAAAAAAGACGCCCGATAGATATAACTTCCTCTCTCAGAGCTAGAAAAGCCTCCCTGTGCTCTTGTGTTTGTTTAGTCAAATCAGGATACATCCACACGTTTTAACATTTTATGAACAATATTGCAGAAGGGCAGTCTGGTAAGGTTTGCCTCTTTATGGATGATACCAAAATCTGCAATGGAGTAGACACACCTGAACGTATGAACAACATGAGGAGGAACCTAGTAAAGCTTGAAAAATGGTCCAGAATTTGGAAGCTAAGATTTAATGCTAAAAAAAATGCAGGGACATCAATTTGGGCTGCAAAAAAACAAGTGAGCAATACAGTTTGGGGGGAGAGGGGTGAAGTACTTCTGGGCATTAAAAAGGAGTGGGACTTGGGTTGGGATTGTATGTGATGATCTTAAGGTGGACACACAAGTACATTACATAACAGTTTTGATGGCATGACTCACCAAAGAAGCTCATGGCGAATTACGGAAAAACACAATTTCATAATTACACAAAATAAATTTACTAGCAACCCCCCCCCCCCCAAAAAAAAAAACATTATTAACCTAAAACCCCTTTAAACGTATCCTAAAAGAAGATAATGCCTCTGTATAAGTCTGTGATGAGACCTCATTTACAATGTTCTGTACAATTCTGGAGACTGCACCTTCAAAAAGATAAACAGGATGGAGTCGGTCCAGAGGGCAACTACTGAAATGGTCAGTGATCATCATCATAAAGTGTATGGGGACAGACTTAAAGATCTCAATTTGTATACTTTGGAAAAATGGCAGGAGAAGGGAGATATAATAGAGATGTTTAAATACCTCCATGGCATAAAAGCACAGGAGGTGAGTCAACTTAAATGAAGATCTAAGATGAAAGTGAAAGAGTAACCTAAGGAAATACTTCTTCACAGAAAGGGTGGTGAAAACTTGGAATGGCCTCCCGGTAGAGGTGGTGAAGATAAAGACTATCTGAGTTCAAGAAAGCTTAGGACAAGTACATAGGGTCTCAAAAGGGAAGGAATGGTAGCTGGCATGGATGGACAGACTGGATAGGCCATGTGGTCTTTATCTGCCTTCATTTTTCTATGTTGCTATGTTGTAATGGATACTTCCACATATTGTTTTAGAAATGGGTGGAAGGAAGGAAATTAACACAGATTTGTGTTTCCTTTTTGTCATCTGCATTCCAGGTGTTCCCGTGTGTTTGATCTGGCAGCATCCTTTTGGTCACCATACATCTGGTCCTACAAATTGCTCCATTCCAGCTTCTGGCAGCCTTTACATTTTAGCTTCAGTCACACAGTCCCAATATACACTCCTTCCTAATCTTAGCATCCAGATTTCTTTTCTTTTTCCTTTTCCTGACCGCCTGGCAATCTCAGCAAAATCCAGGTTCAGATCTTTAACTATGTGCAAAATAACTTACGAACTTCCCAATCAAGTTGTAAAATAGTAAAGTACAAGAAAGGAAACTTTATGTCACAATTAACTTAATTCTGTTAAATATAGGTAGGAATAAGTGGAATAAGCTTCAACCGTGGCAGACAGCTGTTCCAAGTCTTCTGCTGAAGAGAATAAAGACCCCTGTCTGATCCTGCTTCTTTTCTAATCCATTTACAAGAACTACCACTGACCAGGCCAATTCTCTTCAGGCTAACACAAGTGGAAATGCCTTAGATGTCCCATGTATATCCTTCCAAGACCAGGGACACTGCCCGATGACTCCTTTCAAACTGACACCACCAAATGACTGAGAAGACCTGGGAGATGATAGCAGTGAACTCACCACAGCAAGACAAGCAGATAACAGAAGGTTTCCCTCTGTCGCAAATGGAGGGGGGAGAGAGAGAGAGAGAGAGAGAGAGAGAGAGAGAGAGAGAGAGAGAACCACCCCTCACAAAAAGGAATTCTCCGCTGGGGGAGGGCCTTCCCTTTGCCAATCCCAATTTTTGCTTACACAAAAAGGGAAAAGAAAAAAGGTTCCTGGAGCTCCTGCTTGTGGTCCTCAGCCTCTCCAGATATCCTAGGACCCTAACATGAAGGAGGGCCCCCAAGTGCCCTCTGTCATTAGATCCTCCCGTTGCCACTCTTTACCCTGTTTGGGACTATCACACATGTTGTTACTTTTTTAAAACTAGGAAGGGCTCCATGTAGCTAACTAATCACAGCATCAACTGCTGGCCCAGGATGTCAGGTTGACCTCTTGTAGGACGCCTTGCTGTCACTGAAAGGCTGAGGCCTGCCCTATTCCAGTAGTCTGCTGCACCTCCATTATGTGCATTGCAGGAGACATTTATTTATTTATAAAGTTATGCACCATCTTCTTGGAAAAAATATACTAATCAAGATAGTGTACAGAAAACCACACTAAGTAGATAAAAACAAAAATCACACAAAACCATAAAAATAATGAAGGGAAAAGAAAACAAAATGTCAAGTCTGCTCTAAAACGAAGAAATTAGGTTTCTTCCAACAGATTGTTAGGCAATTTATTCCAGTCTACTTCAGCCCTCACTTAGAGCCTATCATATCTGCCATTCCTGCCAACATGCAGCCAGCCTCAATTGGAGCTACAGGATTAATACAGAACTGACCACCCACACTTCCTCAGAACAGCATAGTATCCCTTTAAAGCACTATATCCCTGCACAACCAGGAAACAAAGAATCAGCCACACTACCACTGTTGTGGCCTATGCCAACTTCAATGCTGTACAACTGGATAGGAAAAAAAAGGGCATTCCACTAAACCAGTCCAAGCTACAACTATCTGCTGGAAACAGAATACTGACAAGTTCCAGGACTGCACTGCTTCTTATTCAGGTCATGTCACTGAAAGTTCCATGTTCCCTGTCTCCATCTACTGGTTAAGCAGCACAACCCAAAAGTCTGGATTGATCTAGCAGGATAAGGCCGTTTTTTTGTTTTGTTTTCTAAAGAAAACTTGGGTGCCAATCAACATTCTTATACACAGGTATGGAGTGGGAATCATTTTTTTCCATTAATATATCATGGCCCTTCCTCATGGCCCAAGGCAGCCACTGCCCCTCCCCATCCCAATGGTCACTCCTCCTTTCAACCCTGATTCTTCAGTTCACCTCATAAGAACATAATAGACATACTGGGTCAGATAAATGGTCCACCTACCTCAGTATCCTGCTTCCAACAGTGGCAGAAACCTAATTAGTAGCAACATTCCATGATACCAATCCCAGGGCAAGCAGTGGGTTCCCCATGCCCATCTCAATAACAGACTATGGACTTGTCCTCCAGGAAATTGTCCAATCCTTTTTTTAAACCCAGATATGCTAACCCCCATTACCACATCCTCCGGTAACGAGTTCCAGTGCTTAACTATTCTTTGAGTGAAAAAAATATTTCCTCCTAAAAGTATTTCCATGTAATTTCATTGAGGGTCCACTGATATTTGTACTTTTTGACAGTGTGAAAAACCCAGTGGCCACCACTCCTTTCAATCCAAGCCCACAATTGCTACTTCCTAGCCCAAGTTTCTAATACTCCACCCCCCCACCACAGCAGCAGCTGTTCTTTCTGGGCCAGTTATTCCTTCCAGCCTGGGGAATACCAGGTCCTGCCCCTTGTACTTACAAATGAAAACAAAGCACCCACCTGAGCACCATCAGACAGTAAGGTTTAATATAACAGCAAAGGTTGAAGGGTGAGATAGTGGGTGAAGTGGAAGAACAATGGGTTAAACTAAAAGGAACTATAAAAAAAGGAGCAGATTTTGTTTTATCAGAAAAGTTGATAAAAATAACTGGGAAAAAATAAAAACCTGTATAGTTTTTCAACAAAGCAGTTAAAAGGGCAACAAGATCAGTATCAGTATTCAAACAATACAAAAGATCACAAAAACAAGAGCAAAGGAAAAAAGGTGTCCGAGAATATGCAGATGGGATTTGTACCAGTGACAGCTGGAAGATAAAGAAACCTTGCCATTTGTTATGAGCTCTGCTCCTTGTCCTAAGCTCCAGCTACAACTCCAAGTTGTTGTTTCATCTTTGCCAAAGCTCCAGTTCCAGATTTTATTCCAAATCCAGTTCCATCTATGGCGACTGGTTACAACCTATTTACTTCCAAGTCTGTCAAAATCCCAACCCTCCACTGCAGCTGCCAAGCTCCAGCTCCAGTTCCTATGCCAGCTCCTGCACAAAGTTTCAGTTCTAGCACCAAGTCACCTGGAACATAGAAATGGATTGGATAGAATCTATTTCCAACTTCAAGCATATAAGAAAAAGGAAAATAGGCAATAGGAGGAGTAAAAAAAAAGAATGTTTACTACTACTATTTAACATTTCTAGAGCGCTACAAAGTGTACGCAGCGCTGTACAAACACAGAAGAAAGACAGTCCCTGCTCAAAAAGCTTACAATCTAAATGTTTACAGAAAAAGAGGCATGCTATAACAGTGTGAGTAAATGCAAAGTAAGAAAGAAGAACATTTTGAGAAAGCAAGAAATGAAAAAAAGTCTACATATAAAAACAGAACAAGTTTATCCCATTAAATAAAAATGTTTGAACAAACAGGGACGTAACCAGACTTCGGGGGGAGAGGGGGTCCAGAGCCCGAGGTGCGGGGGCACATTTTAGCCCCCCTCCAGCGCAGCCGAACCCCCCCCCCCCCGGCCATTGCCGACACACACACACACACACACACCGCCGCTGCCAGCACCACCACCAACTTTGACCCCCTCCCCCTGACGATGACCCTCTCGACCCGCCCCCGCCCGCCGTTGCCTACCTTTGCTGGTGGGGGACCCCCAACCCCTGCCAGCCGAAGTCTTTGCCCTTCGTTTGGTTTCTGAGTCTGACGTCCTGCACATACAATGTGCAGGACGTCAGACTCACAGAAACAGAACGAAGCTTTGCGATCTGCAGCTACCTAATAAAATCCGCCCCCGTACCGCTTCATAACAGACCTCACATTCCACCTAAACTTCATGCTCCAAGAAGTCTCTTCCCTATGGAAAATGGTAACATCCTACTCACCCTTATACCAAAAAATACCAAGAAAAATACAAATGAACTCACCAATTACCGCCCTGTAGCATCCATCCCACTAGCAGTCAAATTGATGAAAAGTATGGTAACCAAACAACTTACTGATCACATAAACAAATTCTTAATATTACATGAATCACAATCCGGATTTTGCCCCCTCCACAGCACCGAAAAAGTACTAACTACCCTCCTGGCCAAATTCAAGCAAGAAATAGCAACAAGCAAAAGCATAGTTCTCCTCCAATTCGACATGCCTAGTGCATTCGACATGGTAAACCATAACATACTATTAAGACTCCTAGACTACTTCGGGATTGGTGGAAACACACTCAGTTGAATCAAGGGTTTCCTAACCAGCAGAACATACCAAGTGAAATCTAACTCAAACATATCACCACTGTGGAAAGCAGATTGCAGATTACCTCAAGTATCACCACTATCACCGATCCACTTCAACCTAATGATGACCCCACTAGCAAAGTCCTTATCCACCCAAAGTCTCAACCCATTCATCTATGCAGACGACGTTACAATATACATTCCTTTCAAACATGTGGGTACCAATGACGTAGGAAAATGTGGGAGAGAGGTTCTGGAAGACAAATTTAGGCTCTTAGGTAGAAAGCTCAAATACAGATCCTCTTGGGTAGCATTTTCTGAAATGCTACCTGTTCCACACGCAGGGCCCAAGAGATAGGCAGAGCTCCAGAGACTCAATGCGTGGATGAGACGATGATGCAGGGAGGAAGGTTTTAGATGTGTTAGGAACTGTGCAACATTCTGGGGAAGGGGGAGCCTATTCCGAAAGGATGGGCTCCACCTTAACCAGGGTGGGACCAGGCTGCTGGCGTCGGCATTTAAAAAAGAGATAGAGCAGCTTTTAAACTAGAAATGGGGGGAAGGCCGACAGTCGCTCAAAAGCGAATGGTTCGGGATAAGGTATCTTGCAAAGATACCTCACAAACAGGGAAGACGGGGGTTTCTGGATAGTGAGGTTGCACAACAGACCGTGGTAGGCCAGGTGCCCTTAAATACAACTAAAGATCAGACAAAAGATGGCAAATCAGTAGTGTCCAGTACTAAGCATCATGCAAATAGGAACAACAAACATACTTTGAAATGTCTATATGTAAATGCTAGGAGTCTAAGAAATAAGATAGGAGAGTTGGAATATATTGCACTAAATGAAAATTTGGATATAATAGGCATTACTGAGACCTGGTGGAAGGAGGATAACCAGTGGGACACTGTCATACCGGGGTACAAAGTATATCGTAGTGATAGGGTAGACCGGACTGGTGGAGGGGTAGCATTGTATATTAACGAGAGCCTTGACTCAGATAGATTACAAATTCAGCAGGACACAAATCACACCCTTGAATAATTGTGGGATGAAATTCCATGTATAAAAGGGAAAAGGATGGTGATAGGAGTGTACTACCGTCCAACTTGCCAGGATGAGCAGGTAGATGCAGAAATGATAAAGAAATCAGAGACGCAAACAAAATGGGCAATGTGATAATAATGGGTGACTTCAATTATCCAAATATAGACTGGGTAAATGTAACATTGGGACACGCTAGAGAGGTACAATTCCTTGATGAAATCAAAGACAACTTTATGGAGCAGCTGGTGCAGGAGCCGACGAGAGAAGGAAAAATTCTAGACTTGGTCCTTAGTGGAGCGCATGATCTGGTGAGGGACGTTATGGTACTGGGGCCCGCTTGATAACAGTGATCATAATATGATCAGTTTTGATATCAACCTTGAAGTAACCATACAAAGGAAGTCAAATATGTTAGCGTTTAACTTTAAAAAAAGGAGACTATGATAAAATGAGAAGAACGGAGGAAAAAAAAAAAAACTTAGGGGGACAACTGAGAGGGTAAAAACTGTACAACAGGCATGGACGCTGTTCAAAAATACCATCCTGGAGGCCCAGGTCAAACACATTCCACAAATTAGAAAAGAAAGACGGAACTCCAAAAAGACAGCCGGCATGGTTGAAAAGTGAGGTGAAGGAAGCTATTAGGGCTAAAAGAAATGCCTTCAAAAAATGGAAGAAGGAACCATCTGAAAATAACAAGAAGCAGCACAAGGAGTTTCAAAGCAAATGCAAGGCGCAGATAAAGAAGGCCAAGAGGGATTACGAAAAAAAGATAGCATTAGAGGCAAAAAAGCATAGTAAAAATTTTTTTCGGTATATTAAAAGCAGGAAGCCGGCAAAAGAATCGGTTGGACCGCTGGATGACCGAGGGGTAAAAGGGGCAATCAAGGAAGATAAAGATGTAGCGGAGAGAGTGAATGAATTCTTTGCTTCGGTCTTCACCGAGGAAGATTTGGGTAGGATACCGGTATCAGAAATGATATTTCAAGCGGACGAGTCGGAGAAACTTACTGACTTCACGGTAAACCTGGAGGACGTAATGGGGCAGTTCGGCAAACTGAAGAGTAGCAAATCTCCTGGACCGGATGGTATTGGAGGGTGGCCAATGCAACGCCCATTTTTGAAAAAAGGCTCCAGGGGAGATCCGGGAAATTATAGACCGGTGAGTCTGACGTCGGTGCCAGGGAAAATGGTAGAGGCTATTATTAAAACAAAATTACAGAGCACATCCGAGGACGTGGATTACTGAGACCAAGTCAGCATGTTTTTTGTGTGGGGAAATCTTGCCTGACCAATTTGCTTCAATTCTTTGAAGGAGTAAACAAACATGTGGACAAAGGGGAGCCGGTTGATATTGTGTATCTGGATTTTCAAAAGGCGTTTTGACATGTACCTCATGAAAGGCTACAGAGGAAATTGGAGAGTCATGGGATAGGAGGAAAAGTCCTATTGTGGATTAAAAACTGGTTGAAGGATAGGAAACAGAGTGGGGTTAAATGGGCAGTATTCACAATGGAGAAGGGTAGTTAGTTGGGTTCCTCAGGGGTCTGTGCTAGAACCGCTGCTTTTTAATATATTTATAAATGATTTAGAGATGGGAGTAACTAGTGAGGTAATTAAATTTGCTGATGACACAAAGTTATTCAAAGTCGTTAACTCGCGACAGGATTGTGAAAAATTACAGAAGGACCTTATGAGACTGGGAGACTGGGCGGCTAAATGGCAGATGATGTTTAATGTGAGCAAGTGCAAGGTGATGCATGTGGGAAAAAAGAACCTGAATTGTAGCTACGTCATGCAAGGTTCCACATTAGGAGTTACGGACCAAGAAAGGGATCTGGGTGTCGTCGTCGATAACACACTGAAACCTTCTGATCAGTGTGCTGCTGCGGTCGGAAAGCGAATAGAATGTTGGGTATTATTAGGAAAGGCATGGAAAACAGGTGTGAGGATGTTATAATGTCGTTATATCGCTCCATGGTTCGACCACACCTTGAGTATTGTGTTCAATTCTGGTCGCCGCATCTCAAGAAAGATATAGTGGAATTGGAAAAGGTGCAGCGAAGGGTGACTAAAATGATAGCGGGGATGGGACGACTTCCCTATAAAGAAAGACTAAGGAGGCTAGGGCTTTTCAGCTTGGAGAACAGACGGCTGAGGGGAGACATGATAGAGGTATATAAAATAATGAGTGTAGTGGAACAGGTGGATGTGAAGCGTCTGTTTACGCTTTCCAAAAATACTAGGACTAGGGGGAATGCGATGAAACTACAGTGTAGCAAATTTAAAACAAATCGGAGAAAATATTTCTTCATCCAACGCGTAATTAAACTCTGGAATTCGTTGCCAGAGAACGTGGTGAAGGCAGTTAGCTTGGCAGAGTTTAAAAAGGGGTTAGACGGTTTCCTAAAGGACAAGACCATAAACTGCTACTAAATGGACTTGGGAAAAATCCACAATTCCAGGAATAACATGTATAGAATGTTTGTACGTTTGGGAAGCTTGCCAGGTGCCCTTCGCCTGGATTGGCCGCTGTCATGGACGGGATGCTGGGCTCGATGGACCCTTGGTCTTTTCCCAGTGTGGCATTACTTATGTACTTATGTAACATGACCTGACAGAAATCACCAATGAAATCAAGCTCAGCTTGAATACCATGAACTCATGGGCAAATGCATTCCAACTAAAACTCAACACAGAAAAAACACATTGCCTCATCTTCTCATCCCAACACAACACGAACAAACCCACAAATTTAAATACCCCAGATTACACCCTCCCTATCTCAGATAGCCTGAAAATCCTTGGAGTTACAATCGATCGTAACCTTACACTCGAGAGCCAAGTGAACTCTACAACCAAGAAAATGTTCCACTCAATGTGGAAACTCAAACGCGTGAAACCATTCTTCCCGAGGGAAACATTCCGCAATCTGATACAATCAATGGTACTAAGCCATGCTGACTACTGCAATGGAATCTATGCGGGATGTAAAGAGCAGCTCATAAAGAAACTTCAGACCGCTCAAAACACAGCAGCCATACTTATATTTGGAAAAATGTGATTCGAAAGCGCCAAACCCCTCCGAGAAAAATTGCACTGGCTCCCAATCAAAGAACATATTGCTTTCAAAATCTGCACCCTGGTCCATAAAATTATTTATGGCGAAGCCCCAAGATACATGACCAACCTCACAGACCTACCAACCAGGAACACAGTCGTATCAACACGTACATACTTAGCGAATGCTACATACCTATAGAAGGTATTCTCCGAGGACAGCAGGCTGATTGTTCTCACTGATGGGTGACGTCCACGGCAGCCCCTCCAATCGGAAACTTCACTAGCAAAGGCCTTTGCTAGTCCTCGCGCGCCCATGCGCACCGCGCATGCGCGGCCGTCTTCCCGCCCGAACCGGCTCGTGTTCGTCAGTCCCATATGTAGCAAGACAAAGCAAGGGAAGACACAACTCCAAAGGGGAGGCGGGCGGGTTTGTGAGAACAATCAGCCTGCTGTCCTCGGAGAATACCTTCTACAGGTATGTAGCATTCGCTTTCTCCGAGGACAAGCAGGCTACTTGTTCTCACTGATGGGGTATCCCTAGCCCCCAGGCTCACTCAAAACAACAACCATGGTCAATTAGGCCTCGCAACGGCGAGGACATAACTGAGATTGACCTAAAAAATTTACCAACTAACTGAGAGTGCAGCCTAGAACAAAACAAACATGGGCCTAGGGGGGTGGAGTTGGATTCTAAACCCCGAACAGACTCTGAAGCACTGACTGCCCGAACCGACTGTCGCGTTGGGTATCCTGCTGCAGGCAGTAATGAGATGTGAATGTGTGGACAGATGACCACGTCGCAGCTTTGCAAATCTCTTCAATAGTGGCTGACTTCAAGTGGGCTACCGACGCTGCCATGGCTCTAACATTATGAGCCGTGACATGACCCTCAAGAGCCAGCCCAGCCTGGGCGTAAGTGAAGGAAATGCAATCTGCTAGCCAATTGGATGTGGTGCATTTTCCTACAGCCACTCCCCTCCTGTTGGGATCAAAAGAAACAAACAATTGGGCGGACTGTCCTGTTGGGCTGTGTCCGCTCCAGATAGAAGGCCAATGCTCTTTTGCAGTCCAATGTGTGCAGCTGACGTTCAGCAGGGCAGGAATGAGGACGGGGAAAGAATGTTGGCAAGACAATTGACTGGTTCAGATGGAACTCCGACACAACCTTTGGCAAGAACTTAGGGTGAGTGCGGAGGACTACTCTGTTATGATGAAATTTGGTGTAAGGAGCCTGGGCTACCAGGGCCTGAAGCTCACTGACTCTACGAGCTGAAGTAACTGCCACCAAGAAAATGACCTTCCAGGTCAAGTACTTCAGATGGCAGGAATTCAGTGGCTCAAAAGGAGGTTTCATCAGCTGGGTGAGAACGACATTGAGATCCCATGACACTGTAGGAGGCTTGACAGGGGGCTTTGACAAAAGCAAACCTCTCATGAAGCGAACAACTAAAGGCTGTCCTGAGATCGGCTTACCTTCCACACGGTAATGGTATGCACTGATTGCACTAAGGTGAACCTTTACAGAGTTGGTCTTGAGACCAGACTCAGACAAGTGCAGAAGGTATTCAAGCAGGGTCTGTGTAGGACAAGAGCGAGGATCTAGGGCCTTGCTGTCACACCAGACGGCAAACCTCCTCCATAGAAAGAAGTAACTCCTCTTAGTGGAATCTTTCCTGGAAGCAAGCAAGATGCGGGAGACACCCTCTGACAGACCCAAAGAGGCAAAGTCTACGCTCTCAACATCCAGGCCGTGAGAGCCAGGGACCGGAGGTTGGGATACAGAAGCGCCCCTTCGTCCTGTGTGATGAGGGTCGGAAAACACTCCAATCTCCACGGTTCTTCGGAGGACAACTCCAGAAGAAGAGGGAACCAGATCTGACGCGGCCAAAAAGGAGCAATCAGAATCATGGCGCCTCGGTCTTGCTTGAGTTTCAACAAAGTCTTCCCCACCAGAGGTATGGGAGGATAAGCATACAGCAGACCCTCCCCCCAGTCCAGGAGGAAGGCATCCGATGCCAGTCTGCCGTGGGCCTGAAGCCTGGAACAGAACTGAGGGACTTTGTGGTTGGCTCGAGATGCGAAGAGATCTACCAAGGGGGTGCCCCACACCTGGAAGATCTGTCGCACTACACGGGAATTGAGCGACCACTCGTGAGGTTGCATAATCCTGCTCAACCTGTCGGCCAGACTGTTGTTTACGCCTGCCAGATATGTGGCTTGGAGCACCATGCCGTGACGACGAGCCCAGAGCCACATGCTGACGGCTTCCTGACACAGGGGGCGAGATCCGGTGCCCCCCTGCTTGTTGACGTAGTACATGGCAACCTGGTTGTCCGTCTGAATTTGGATAATTTGGTGGGACAGCCGATCTCTGAAAGCCTTCAGAGCGTTCCAGATCGCTCGTAACTCCAGAAGATTGATCTGCAGATCGCGTTCCTGGAGGGACCAGCTTCCTTGGGTGTGAAGCCCATCGACATGAGCTCCCCATCCCAGGAGAGACGCATCCGTGGTCAGCACTTTTTGTGGCTGAGGAATTTGGAAAGGACGTCCCAGAGTCGAACTGGAACAAATCGTCCACCAATACAGGGATTTGAGAAAACTCGTGGACAGGTGGATCACGTCTTCTAGATCCCCAGCAGCCTGAAATCACTGGGAAGCTAGGGTCCATTGAGCAGATCTCATGTGAAGACGGGCCATGGGAGTCACATGAACTGTGGAGGCCATGTGGCCCAGTAATCTCAACATCTGCCGAGCTGTGATCTGCTGGGACGCTCGCACCCGCGAGACGAGGGACAACAAGTTGTTGGCTCTCGTCTCTGGGAGATAGGCGCGAGCCGTCCGAGAATCCAGCAGAGCTCCTATGAATTCGAGTTTCTGCACTGGGAGAAGATGGGACTTTGGATAATTTATCACAAACCCCAGTAGCTCCAGGAGGCGAATAGTCATCTGCATGGACTGCAGGGCTCCTGCCTCGGATGTGTTCTTCACCAGCCAATCGTCGAGATATGGGAACACGTGTACCCCCAATCTGCGAAGTGCCGCTGCTACTACAGCCAAGCACTTGGTGAACACTCTGGGCGCAGAGGCGAGCCCAAAGGGTAGCACACAGTACTGGAAGTGACGTGTGCCCAGCTGAAATCGCAGATACTGTCTGTGAGCTGGCAGTATCGGGATGTGCGTGTAGGCGTCCTTCAAGTCCAGAGAGCATAGCCAATCGTTTTCCTGAATCATGGGGAGAAGGGTGCCCAGGGAAAGCATCCTGAACTTTTCTTTGACCAGATATTTGTTCAGGGCCCTTAGGTCTAGGATGGGACGCATCCCCCCTGTTTTCTTTTCCACAAGAAAGTACCTGGAATAGAATCCCAGCCCTTCTTGCCCGGATGGCACGGGCTCGACCGCATTGGCGCTGAGAAGGGCGGAGAGTTCCTCTGCAAGTACCTGCTTGTGCTGGAAGCTGTAAGACTGAGCTCCCGGTGGACAATTTGGAGGTTTTGAGGCCAAATTGAGGGTGTATCCTTGCCGGACTATTTGGAGAACCCACTGATCGGAGGTTATGAGAGGCCACCTTTGGTGAAAAGCTTTCAACCTCCCTCCGACTGGCAGGTCGCCCGGCACTGACACTTGGATGTCGGCTATGCTCTGCTGGAGCCAGTCAAAAGCTCGTCCCTTGCTTTTGCTGGGGAGCCGAGGGGCCTTGCTGAGGCGCACGCTGCTGACGAGAGCGAGCGCGCTGGGGCTTAGCCTGGGCCG
Source organism: Microcaecilia unicolor (assembly GCF_901765095.1). Lineage (NCBI taxonomy): Eukaryota > Metazoa > Chordata > Amphibia > Gymnophiona > Siphonopidae > Microcaecilia > Microcaecilia unicolor. The sequence goes on along the minus strand of NC_044033.1, from coordinate 475,565,310 downwards.
CAGGCTGTCGAGAAGGAGGATTGTACCTACACTTGCCAGAAGAGTAGGGAACAGTCTTCCTTCCCCCCAAAAATCTTCTACCTGTAGAGGTAGAGGCTGAAGGCTGCCGGCAGGAGAACTTGTCGAATGCGGTGTCCCGCTGGTGGAGCTGCTCTACCACCTGTTCTACTTTCTCTCCAAAAATATTATCCGCACGGCAAGGCGAGTCCGCAATCCGCTGCTGGATTCTATTCTCCAGGTCGGAGGCACGCAGCCATGAGAGTCTGCGCATCACCACACCTTGAGCAGCGGCCCTGGACGCAACATCAAAGGTGTCATACACCCCTCTGGCCAGGAATTTCCTGCACGCCTTCAGCTGCCTGACCACCTCCTGAAAAGGCTTGGCTTGCTCAGGTGGGAGCTTATCCACCAAGCCCGCCAACTGCCGCACATTGTTCCGCATGTGTATGCTCGTGTAGAGCTGGTACGACTGAATTTTGGCCACGAGCATAGAAGAATGGTAGGCCTTCCTCCCAAAGGAGTCCAAGGTTCTAGAGTCCTTGCCCGGGGGCGCCGAAGCATGCTCCCTAGAACTCTTGGCCTTCTTTAGGGCCAAATCCACAACTCCAGAGTCGTGAGACAACTGAGTGCGCATCAGCTCTGGGTCCCCATGGATCCGGTACTGGGACTCGATCTTCTTGTGAATGTGGGGATTAGTTAATGGCTTGGTCCAGTTCGCCAGCAATGTCTTTTTTAGGACATGATGCATGGGTACTGTGGACGCTTCCTTAGGTGGAGAAGGATAGTCCAGGAGCTCAAACATTTCAGCCCTGGGCTCGTCCTCCACAACCACCGGGAAGGGGATGGCCGTAGACATCTCCCGGACAAAGGAAGCGAAAGACAGACTCTCGGGAGGAGAAAGCTGCCTTTCAGGAGAGGGAGTGGGATCAGAAGGAAGACCCTCAGACTCCTCGTCAGAGAAATATCTGATGTCTTCCTCTTCTTCCCACGAGGCCTCACCATCGGTGTCAGACACAAGTTCACAAACCTGTGTCTGCAACCGTGCCCGGCTCGACTCCGTGGAACCACGGCCACGGTGGGAGCATCGAGAGGTAGACTCCCTCGCCCGCACCGGCGAAGCTCCCTCCGCCGACGTAGTCGGGGAGCCTTCCTGGGAGGCGGCCGCAGTCGGTACCGCACGTGGTACCGATGCCGGAGACCTCACCCCGGGCAATGGGCCAGCCGGCGCCTCACTCAACAGTACCGGTGGCGCAAGCACCCCCGGTACCGGAGGGGTAGGGCGCAACAGCTCTCCCAGGATCTCTGGGAGAACGGCCCGGAGACTCTCGTTCAGAGTGGCTGCAGAAAAAGGCATGGAAGTCGATGCAGGCGTCGAAGTCAGAGTCTGTTCCGGGCGTGGAGGCTGTTCCGGGCTGTCCAGAGTGGAGCGCATCGACACCTCTTGGACAGAGGGTGAGCGGTCCTCTCGGTGCCGATGCCTGCTGGGTGCCGACTCCCTCGGCGACCCAGAGCTCTCGGTGCCGACACGGGAAGGGGACCGGTGTCGATGCTTCTTCGATTTTTTGGAGCGAAGCACGTCACCGGCGCTTCCCGGCACCGACAAGGAGGACGTAGAATCCAGCCGTCTCTTCCTCGGGGCCGAGACCGAAGAGGGTCGGTCTCGGGGGGGCTGTACCGCAGGAGCCCTCAGGGTAGGGGGAGACCCACCCGAAGGCTCACCGCCACCAGCAGAGGAATGGACAGCCCTCACCTGCACTCCAGACGAAGCACCACCGTCCGACGACATCAGCAGACGAGGAGGTCTCGACACCACCGACGCAGCCTTCCGATGTCGCCCCGATGCAGAGGGCCGATGTGCCCAGCCCCCAGACACTGAAGACACGACGCGTGCCTGTCAGTGAGCGAGATTACCCGGGCGCACTAGGTGCACTTCTTGAAGCCGCTGGGAGACTTCGATGTCATGGGCGGAAAAATCACGCCGGCGAGATCAAAACTCGAAATGGCGAAAATGGCACCACAAAAATAGGGAGAAGAAAATTTCGACCGAGGCCTAACTAGGGCCTACCCCGACGACGAAAGAAAACTTACCGGGGCGAAAAGCTCGAAATACGGGAAGGGAAAAAAACCAAAAGGTCTCCTCCCGAAACACTCTTCTCTTTATTATTTTCTTTTTAAAGAACGAGTCGAAAAACGACGCGCGAGGTCAACTTTCCGGAGCATGAACGGCGAAACACGACCGTACCGAGAGTGGACAAAAGAAGACTGACGAACACGAGCCAGTTCGGGCGGGAAGACGGCCACGCATGCTCGGTGCGCATGGGCGCGCAAGCACTAGCAAAGTTTCCGATTGGAGGGGCTGCCGTGGACGTCACCCATCAGTGAGAACAAGCAGCCTGATTGTCCTCGGAGAAAAATCTATACTACCCAAGCAGTAAAGGACTCAAATACAAATCAACTTATGCATCCAGCTTCTCCTATATAAGCACACAACTGTGGAATGCATTACCAAAAGCTGTGAAAACAACATACGACCATCTTAACTTCCGGAAATTACTAAAGACCGACCTGTTTGAAAAGGCATACCCTACCGACCCAACTTAAGTGCCTGAACCCTCAAACACAACGTAACTAAAGTTCGCAATGAACACTATATAATTTTTCTTCTCTACGATTCCCAATGTGTCTGTAACATAAGACCTTATTACTACTACTACTACTACTTAGCATTTCTATAGCGCTGCCAGGTTACGCAGCGCTGTACAAGTTTACTATAACATCACTTTGTATTGGTTTCTCTACCGGAGTTGGCGAACGCCTTCACGGTACTAAGCCACACTGAGCCTGCAAATGGGTGGGAAAATGTGGGATACAAATGCAACAAAGAAAAATAAAAAAATAAAAATAAAAATGCCCTGAAAGAGAATTATTTAGGAGATCAATAAAGAAAGATTTATTTTTAATATGTATATATTTTTTTACTTTATGTTTTAGCAGGAACTGCTGCTTTAAACATAGCTATAAACTGTAAGTACATAAGTATTGCCATACTGAGAAAGACCAAAGGTCCATCGAGCCCAGCATCCTGTTTCCAACAGTGGCCAATCCAGGTCACAAATACCCAGCAAGGTCCCAAAAATGTAGAAAACATTTTATACTGCTTATCCCAGAAATAGTGGATTTTCCCCAAGTCCATTTAATAACGGTCTATGGACTTTTCCTTTAGGAAGCCGCCCAAACCTTTTTTAAACTCCGTTAAGCTAACCGCCTTTACCACATTCTGAACTTTACCATCCTGCTTCTGAAAGTACTGTATGCTGAATACAAATTACATAAACTACTTGTGTGTTGTACAATACTATAGCAAGCTCAGAAAATTAGACTGAGATGGTTATTCAAGCATTATGCTAATACTATATTGGATTAAAATATATATTTAAGTTGTACATTGAAAAGACAGAAATCAGAAGAACATTTGACCTATGTCAGGTCCTTGTACCCCAAAATAGACAAGTAAAATGGTAATCTCAACAAAAAGTGTGCAACTATATTACCACACATGTTATTTACTTCAAGTCACATTTTATTCACCGTTACCTATTTACTAATAATATGTCTTAGCACATGCTAATGCAATAGCAACTTTAGTAAATCTAGCCCTGAATGTAATACCGTGTTTCCCCGAAAATAGGACATCCCCCGAAAATAAGACCTACCCAGGTTTTGGTGCCCTTAGTAAATATAAGGCCTCCCCCGAAAGTAAGGCCTAGCAAAGTCTTATTTTCAGGGGATGTCTTATTTCGGGAAAACACGGTTGGTCCGCCCACCCTCCCTCCGTCGCTCCTGCAACTAACCCCCCACCCGAGGTCGCCCCCCCACCCGAGATGGCCCCCCCCCCATCCGAGATCGCCGCCCGCCACCCCCCCTCCCCTCCATCGCTCCGAAACTAACCTGAAGCCTCCTTTCACTTGCCTTCCAGTTCGCATCGCAGCAGGGCAGGCCACTCCTTCCTTCCGTGTCCCGCCCTCGCCTGACGTAACGTAACGTCAGGCAAGGGCGGGGCATGAAGGAAGGAGAGGCCTGCCCTGCTGCTTGTTGCGACGCGAACTGGAAGGCAAGTGAAAGGAGGCTTCAGGTTATTTCCGGAGCGACGGAGGGGGGGGGGGGCCCGGCGACTTCGGGTGGGGGGCCATCTCGGGTGGGGGGGTTAGTTGCAGGAGTGATGGAGGGAGGGTGGGCGGGCCAACCGTGTTTCCCCGAAATAAGACATCCCCTGAAAATAAGACCTAGCGCCGTTTTGGGAGTAAAAATTAATATAAGACAGTGTCTTATATTCGGGGAAACACGGTAAGTACAAGCCTTTCAATCCATGTTCGTTCACTCAATGTACATCTTCCTTTACCTTTTAATTTATTGTACAACATGCAAAAACTCTCTGGAGAAAAATTTCCCATCATTTTGGGTTTCACAGGCTTGATCAAAATAATTTTCATGCAAGAGACTCCAAGGATTGGAGCCTCGGATTTCCACACTTCAAGCCTCAGGAGTTTCAGCAATTGTGTTTTTTGAAGGAGAAGCTTGAAAATTCACTGTGCTCCATAATTCTGAGATGTTTTAATTTTCCTCAAACAAGATTGCTTTCATCTCAGATTCTCTTGGATAAATATTTTAAGAAGGTCCTAAAAATTTCAACTTCAAGAAATATAAATTGCTCAGTGTTACTATATTTCTCAACGCTTCCATGTGGAAAACCCCTATTGAGGATGGCCTTGACTCCTTTGGCGGAGTTTTTAGATTAGACTAATTTCCTTGAAAGTTCTAACAATGATATTAAAACTAGGGCTACTCGCTTTGCCATGTTTTCCACAAAAAAGTATAAATTGATGGTTCTTAAAGCTTACAGAAATTAAAAGTTGCTTTGGGAGCAAATGTTTAGTTGGTTTGCATATGAAGCATTATGGCTTCTTTGATCCTACACAACTCAAACCTTTTCTGAATAGCAGCAGAAGCTCTTAGGGATTTTTTTTTTCTGTTGGGTGAGGTTAGGTTCTCTGATAATGCTCCTACAATAGTTTGGAATGGTCCTACTGTGGGGTGGAATTAATTCTATGTATGTTTTCTTTATGTAATTTTTCAAGGGTGATGACGCAGAGGAACCAAAAGATATCTCAGTGAACCCAGAAGACATACTGAGCCAAATCATCAAATTAAAGAGTTTTAAATCACCGGGACCAGATGGTATGCAGGCCATGGTACTGAAAAAACTCAAACATGAAACTGCTGATCTGCTGCTAGTGATCTATAACCTGTCATTAAAATCATCCATATAGTACCTGAAGATTGGAGGGTGGCCAATGTGACGCCAATTTTTAAAAAGGGTTCTAGGACTGATCCACAAAATTACAGACTGATAAGCCTGGCGTAAAGTTCAGGGAAAAATAGTGGAAACTATTATAGAGAATAAAATTACAGAACACACAAACGTGGTTTAATGGGACAGTGTCAGCATGGGTTCAGCCAAGGAGAGTCTTGTCTCACCAATTTGCTTTATTTCTTTGAAAGCATGAATAAACATGTGGATAAAGGTGAGTCGATTGATATAGTGTATCTAGATTTCGAGAAAGCTTTTGACAAAGTTCCTCATTACAGACTCCTGAGAAAATTAAAAAGTCATGAGATAGAAGGCAATGTCCTTTGGGGATTAGGAATTGATTATTGGACAGAAAACAAAGGGTAGGGTTAAATGGCCATGTTTCTCAAAGGAGGAGGGGTGAATAGTGGAGTGCCGCAGGGATCTGTACTAGGACTGGTGTTATTTAACATATTTATAAATGATCTTGAAATCAAAACAACAAGTGAGGTGATTAAATTTGCAAATGACATAAAACTGTCAAAACACACAGTGTGAAAAATTGCAGGAAGACCTTAGGAAACTGGAAGATAAAATTTAATATGGTCAAATGCAAAGTGATGCACATTGGGAAGAATAATCCAAATCATACTCCAACTTAGGTGTCAGCACCCAAAAGAAAGATCTAGGTATCGTTGTAGACAATACACTGAAATCTTCTGCCCAGTGTGAAGCGGAAGTCAAAATTAGCAAGCAGGATGCTAAGAAGTATTAAGAAAGGGATGGTAAATAAAACCAAAAAATGCTATAATGCAACACTCCATGGAGTGACCTCACCTTAAACATGAGGTTTCATCAGCAAGACAAGAACTTATAAGATTCTATTCTGGTCACCATATCTCAAAAAAGATATAGCGGAATTAGAAAAGGTTCAAAGAAGAGCAACCAAAATGATAAAAGGGAATGGAACTTCTCTCATATGAGGAAAAGCTAAAAAGGTTACAACTCTTCAACATGGAAAAGAGACAGCTGTAGGGAAGAGATATGATTGAGGTCTACAAAATCCTGAGTGGTATACAGCAGGTAAAAGTAAATGATTTTTCACTCTTTCAAAATGTACAAAGACCAGTGGACACTCAAAGAAACATGGAAATATTTTTAAAACAAATGGGAAGAAATATTTTTTCACTCAAAGAATAGTTAAGTTCTGGAACTCATTGCCAGAGGATGAGGTAACAGCAGTTAACATATCTGGGTTGTGGGAGGGGCCAGGATTCGTAGTGCACTAGTCCCCCCTGATATGCCAGGACACCAACCGGGCACCCTAGGGGGCACTTGTAACAATTAAAAAAACAAAGCACACTACCTCTGACGTCCATAGCTCCCTTCCCTTGGGTGCTGAGCCCCCCCCCCCCCAAAACCAAATTCCCACAACTTTACACCATTACCATAGCACTTATGGCTGAAGGGGGGCACCTAGATGTGGGTACAGTGGGTTTTGGGGGCAGTTTGGAGGGCTCCCATTTACCACCACAAGAGTAACAGGTGGGGGGATGGGCTTGGGTCCACCTGCCTGAAGTCCACTGCACCCACTAACAACTGCTCCAGGGACCTGCATACTGCTGTGATGGAGCTGGGTACGACATTTGAGGCTGGCATACAGGCTGGGAAAAAAAAAGTTTTTAAAGTTGTGTTTTTTGGGTGGGATGGGGTTACTAACCACTGGGGGAGTCAGGGGTGGTCATCCGGTCATTTAGGGCACTTTTTTGGGACTTGTTCGTGAAAAAAAAGGGTCCAAAAAAAGTGACCCAAATTTGCGCTAAAAATGCCTTTCTTTTTTTCGATTATCGGCCAAGGACGCCCATCTCTCCTCGGCCAATAAACACGCCCCAGTCCCACCTTCACCACGCCTCCGACACACCCCCGTCAACTTTGGCCGTTTCCGCGACAGACTGCAGTTGAAGATGCCCAAAATCGGCTTTCGATTATATCGATTTGGACGCCCACGGGAGAAAGACACCCAACTCCCGATTTGGGTCAAAATATGGGCATCTTTCTCTTTCGAAAATAAGCTGGATAGTCTGCTATTGACATAGACATGGGGGTAACCACTGCTTGCCCTGGGATTGGTAGCATGGAATGTTACTACTATTTAGGTTTTTACCAGGTACTTGTGACCTGGATTGGCCACTATTAGAAGCAGGATGCTGGGCTAGATGGACCATTGGTCTGGCCTAGTATGGTTGTTCTTAATGACAAAACATTCTGTCTGAAATTAGATAAGAAAATTTGTGGTAGTAGCTCTAAAGATTGTACTTTCAGGGATCTTTTCCCAGTATGGCTATTCTTATGTTCTTATGATTATTGGGTAAGTAGGCTCCTGTAACATGGGCTATTGCACCAATGCTTACAGTAGAGATATTTCTGTTATGTTTATCTTATATAATGGTGTGTTTTCTTTGCACATTATCATTATGTAAACTTTGAATTTTCCAATTAAAAAAAATTTTCAGGCACACCTGTGATTAAAATTGTTGTAGACCTATGATTGAAAGTGATCTTTCAGGTTAAAATGTTTAGCACAGAGGATATATCCAAATCATATATAGAATTTTTTTGAGTGCATATACGCAATCACTTTGGACTAAACTCTATAAATGGCACCTAAAAAAAAATCAGCACAAAACAGGCGCTAAGCATTATTCTATAAACAGTGCCTAACTTTGAGCGCCGTTTATAGAATAGCACTTAGAACCAGGAACTGCGAGTACTTTTAGGTGCAGCCATTTACACCAACAAAACCCTGGTGTAAATCCCTGTGCCTAAATTAGGCATGGACCCCCAAATTCTTTAACAATGCACATAAATGCCCCGATCCGTCCATGACCATCCCATAGCTGTGCCCCCTTTTGAACCCATGCATAAATTTAGACATGTAAATTTTAAAACCAATTAACACCAATATTTGCTTGCTAAAATTCCAATTATCTGCACTAATTGGCTCATTATTCAATTAAATTGTGCGCACGATTTAAACCATTTGTAGAATTCAGGGGTTTCTGCATAGTGGATTTGAGTGGGTTTCATTAATACACCTGCTTCCTCTAATTCGAGTATAATGTGCAAAAACTAATCCATAGGAAAATTAGGTTCTTACCTTGGTAATTTTCTTTCCTTTAGTCACAGCAGATGAATCCATTAACTGATGGGTTGTATCCGCCTACCAGCAGGTGGAGATAGAGAACACTGAAAAACCATAGTGCCTCTTGGATGGCTAGCCCCCAACTGCCTTCAGTATTTCTCTATCTCCCAGCAGGTGTGGACGTAGCTTGATCAGCTCCTGGATTTCAGACTGCCTGGGGTGGCTCCTGTGCTTTGTCAGTTGAGCAGGGGTGTTGTGGCTGGTGGTGCCCATTTTGAAGGCATATAGGTTTGCCCTTTCGCTGCCTTACCCATTCCCCCCGCCTCCCAGTGTCCCTCTGTTGCTGCCTGCCTCCAACTTTCCTCACAGCATTAAAAAAAAAAAAAGAGCGCGCTTTTACTGCGTGGCTGTTCTGAGGCTTTTTCCAGTGATTCTGGTTCTGTGCAGCTTGACCGGAGCTCGTTGACTCGGTCCTTTGAGGTGAGAGTGGTGCCCAGCTCCTCCGGGGAGGTCCCAAGGACGCCATTCCGATCGGGGTAAGTTTTGGCGCGAAGCCGCCATTTTATTGCTATATTCCCGTCTTGTCGGACGATGGCTGCTGAAGGAGTTAAGCACTGCTCCCATTGTGGTAAACGCAAATCAGCAGCAGGGCTGTGTAAAACGTGCTCCTTAGATGCTCAAGATAGTATGAGCATGTCGAGCAATGTTTCTTCCCACTCAATGGAGCTGGCAGCGGGCGCCATTTTGGAAGCACCGCATAGCTCAACCCTCGCAGTTGCAGAGAAATCTGAGTGCAGGGGGACGCCTCGTTTAGAGGCTGCCAGAGGAGCCGTGGAGAAAAAACATGAAATGTCCCTTAAAGTTCATCCCAGTAGAAAAATGTTAAATGAGAGTATGACTGGATGTCGAAATGACGGGTGACTCAAATTATTTTTTAATAAAAATAAAGCTTGTATGTGTTCTTCTTACAATTAGATTAAAACCTGGCAGCTACTGCATGAGATCATGCAAAGGATACCATGTCTGCAGGAAATGTGCTCACCACTACAGCAGGATGTGGAATTCTAGTAACTGTGCCTTATTCAATTACTATGACACGTGTACTTGTTATAATCAAAATGTTGCCAGGAGCAGCTTAGGAAGGGATACGATATTCCATTAACCTAATTCAACTGCTTTAAAAAGAAGAAAAGACACACACAATACATCTCTCCACCTACCACAAAACAGAAAGGAAACCAAAGTTTGTGTAATGTTTCAAGAGCAGAATAGCTACTGATTCGTTTAGTGGTTTGGAGTACAGATAACACCAATGAATAACCCATGCAAGAAGTGTGGTCTAGCATTTAGAGCAGCAAACTAGAAATCAGCAGCAGCTTTATCAGTGTGTAGATTCGGTCCTCCTACTATATGACCCTATCATCCTGGTCTTCTACTAATCAAATCATAACAAATTTCATTTTTCCCTCTGGAAGCAGGCACATCAGAGACTGAAACTGATAGCTAGACCTTTCACTCCAGTTCCAGCAGTATGTACATTATTTAAGTACTTTATTACAATTGATAAACTGAACTGTGATCCTACTTTCATGAAAAGTGCCACATGGACACAAATGCTTAGTTTAATAAACTGAGAGCACATATCGCAAAGTGAAAGCAAGGTACCATGGTGCAGCACAGATTTTTTTAAAAACCCACCTGCACGGGATCAAAGAGTACTATTTAACACATTATCATCACTGGGTAAAGAGAGATGTTAAGTATGTTTATATTAAACTTTCTGTATCATCCTTCACAGAGTTATCAAAGCAATTCACAATCTAATCAATAATTCAGAAAATAATTTGGAAACAATATAACAAGGAAGTTTAAAAATCACGAAAAGCTACCAAGGCAAAATGATACAACAGCAAAGGCAGGCAGCATCTATAAGCCTACCCCCCACCCCCACCATCCTAAAATCTACAGGTCCTTAACCAGTGGTGTGCTGGTAAATTTTTAACAACAGGCTCTCTCCCCAGTCCACCTCGGTGCCCTCGCCCCCCCCCCCCCCCGTCCACCTCGGCGCCCCCCCATCCACCTCTGCACCCCCCCCCCCCAGGGGGGGGGGGGGGGAGCTGCGGCCAACACATTACTCTCTCCAGGAAAAAAAAATTAAATGATCCCAGGTTCCAATCTAATTCATGTTTAATATGGGATAAAATGCCATAAATAAGTAAATAAATATAAACTTTTAACGTTCAGCACCTGATTCTCAAAGTGGACATATTCCAAACACTATAATGAAAATAAAATTATTTTTTTCTACCTTTGTTGTCTGGTGACTTTGTTTCTCTGATCATGCTGGTCCAGTATCTGATTCTGCTGCTCTCTATCTGTTCCCTTGACTCCGTTTCCAGGGCTTCCTTTCCATTTATTTCTTTTCTTTCCTCCTTTCTTCTTCATTTCTGATCCTCCGCATACTTGACTGTACAGTGGATCCAGCTTATGCCTATTTTCTCCATCCATGTGCAGTTTCTCTCCTCACTTCCTTTTCCCTCATCTAATCTCCTTCCACTATCTTCCCTCCATGTCCAGCATTTCTTCTCTCTCCCTTCCCTCCCCTTCATCCATGTCCAGAATTTCTATTGCTCTCCCCGCCATCCATGTCCTGAAACTCTCCTCTCTCCCCTGCCTCCCTCTGTCCATCCATGGCCAGCAATTCTCTCCCCTGCCCCCCTCTGCCCATCCATGCCCAGCAATTCTCTCCCCTGCCCATCCATGCCCAGCAAGTCTCTCCCCTGCCCCCCTCTACCCACCCATGCCCAGCAGTTTTCTCCCCTGCCCCCCTCTGCCCATCCATGCCCAGCAATTCTCTCCCCTGCCCCCCCTCTACCCATCCATGCCCAACAGGTCTCTCCCCTGCCCCCTCTACGCACCCATGCCCAGCAAGTCTCTCCCCTACCCCCCTCTACCCACCCATGCTCAGCAAGTATCTCCCCTGCCCCCCTCTACCCACCCATGCCCAGCAGGCCTCTCCCCTGCCCCCCTCTACCCACCCATGCCCAACAGGCCTCTCCCCTGCCCCCCTCTACGCACCCATGCCCAGCAGGTCTCTCCCCTGCCCCCCTCTACCCATCCAGCGATTCTCCTCCCTCCCCTGCCACTCTGAAGCATGTCCAAAGATGTCCTTCGCTCCCACCATCCCCTCCCACTCCCCTCCGTCTTTTTTTAATTACCTCCGTCGAAGCGCGCGCCATTTAAAGCCCTGCTGCATGCTGGCCGTCTCCAGGCTTCCCCTGCTTGCTTCGGATGATGTTCGTGCCTTAGTCCCGCCTTCGCGAAAAAAGGAAATGACGTCAGAATGAAGGCGGGACTAAGGCACGAACATCATCCGAAGCAAGCAGGGGAAGAATGGAGACAGCCAGCACGCAGCAGGGCTTTAAATGGCGCGCGCTTCGACGGAGGTAATTAAAAAAAGATGGGGAGCGAGAGGGGAGGGTGGGGGCGAAGGACATGGTTGTACATGCTTCGGAGCGGCAGGGGAGGTAAGCATGGCCTGTGATGGAGCCCTCCTGCCATGCTTACCTCCCGCAATGGAGCCGGCTCGCCCCCAACAACAACCGGCTCGCAAGAGCTGTCAAAATTTAACAAGCGGATCTTGCGAGCCGGTGCAAGCCGGCTCCAGCACACCACTGTCCTTAACAATGCTCAAAGAAATATATCTTCAAGACTGTTTTAAACTTTGTCAAAGAAGGTGACAAAAGAATGTGCTGAAGCATACTATTCTACAACAAAGGGACCAAACAATAAAATGCCAATTGTTGAATGCATTTCAGTTGAACTCAGGCTGGAACTGGAACCACACAGGCAGATTATCAGCTTAGGAATGGAGAAATCTAGCAGGATCACATTTCACAAGTAAAATGGCAGTGCTAAAAGGAAAGACATCTACCTTCTATGAAATACTCCAGTTCCATTTCTTTAGGCAGACTCTTTCAATTGCATCACAGTTTGCCCATGAAAACATAAAGGTGTGTGGTATTTATTTGGATTTTTCTAAAAATATTTTGTTTCATGCAGATCTCTTTTGTTTAAACATAACCAAATGGGACAAAAGCCTCTAAAGCAGTCCATTGGTTTTCTTATATTTTGTTCTTGTGATGAATTATACTGTGCCAAAACTGAAAACTCATCTCTTCTATCTGGTTGATAATAAAATAAGCTCATTGTGAACACTATCCACCCTAAAAGTTTGTTTTCTGGCTGTCCATGAGGAAAAAAAAAACAAATAGAAGAATCCAGATGCATACATGCTTTAACTAGAAAGTATCTAGTATCAGTGCTACAGTTTGATCGCCAATTATTTTCTCAGTTACAATTTAGACAGTTTAATTTTAAAAGATTTAAAATTCAGTTGCTGTTTATGCACTGGAAGAACCATTGAGATTATTTTCAAGAACAAAAAACCAATTTGATATTAAGCCTCTTCTAGAGTTAACCCTTACTGTGCTAAGGAAATGATGTAACATTACAATACTATCACTCAACTTTATCAGCCAGTGTATTAACACTTGTAGCAAGTCAAAACTAAGGGCCTGATGTGTTTAAAGTTGTAACTCTTTCCCCATTTTGTATCTACAGGAATAATGCTTAATAAATCTGAAACCGAGTCACATATACTATATAGCAGAGATGGCGAACCTATGGCACGCGTGCCAGAGAGGGCATGCAGAGTCCTCTCTGCTGGCATGCATGCCGTCGCCAGGGGCAGGCCTGGAGGGGCCGAGGCCCAGCCACTTTCCCTCCAGGCCCGCCCACCCAACATCCCCTCGCATGTCCTCCCCGCCGGCGCTGATTACCTCCGTCGAAGTGGCTGCATCTTTGAAAGCCCTGCCCGTCTCTAGCCTTCCCTTCGTGTTCGTTCCCTCAGAGTCAGTCCCGCCTTCTGACATCATTTCCGCGAGGGCAGGACTGACTCTGAGGGAACGAATTCACGAAGAGAAGGCTAGAGATGGGCAGGGCTTTCAAGGACGTGGCCACTTCGATGGAGGTAATAAAAAAGATTTACATGCAGGGCATGGATGGGAGCGGGAGGGGAGGGCAGGGAAGAAAAGAGAATCGCTGGGTATGGATGATTGGAGGGGAGGGCAATTATTGGACGGATGGAGGGGAGGGGAGGGGAAAGAAGGGAAGACAGGAAGGAGATGCACATGGATGGAGGGGAAGGGAGTTATCAGCATGCATGCAACAGCAAAAATCACATTAATTACTCAAAAGCATGCCAAATGCTTTTAAAGTTCTGTTATTTAGGTTAAATTGCCCTATTGGCACTTTGCGATAATTAGATTTTGGGTTGCTGTTTGGGCACTCGGTCTCTGAAAGGCTCACCATCACTGCTATATAGCATCAGCACTTCCACATATACTTTCCTTCCACAACATCCAAATATAGTTCCTTTCCAGAACAACAGTATACAACCAATGCATAAGAATGAAATGTAAAAATAAGCATTATACAGTCAGTTTATTTATTAATTGGTTTGCTGTGCTTGTTTCATCAGGGCAGTTAAATTTAAATTTTCAAAAAGGAAGGCGAGATTATTTCCTTAGATTTCTCTTATTTTCAGGGCCGTGCCGATGCGGTAAGCGAGGTAAGCGCCGCAGGGGGGCGCCCACCTCTGGAGGGCGCCACCGCGGTGCTTACGCTCGCCCCGCGCCGCCGAGGACTTTAAATTACCTCGGTCGCAGGCTGCACGCTGCAGCAGCGTCGGTGAAAGCGCTGCCGACGTCTCCCTTCCCTTGCACTCATTGGTTCCCTCATTGTCCCGCCTTCTTCTGACGTCAGAAGAAGGCGGACACTGAGGGAACCAAGAGCGCGGTGGGGGCGGTCCGCCCCGGGTGTCAGCGGGTGGGAGGTGCTCCGCTCCCGCTGCTCCCACCCTACCTTCTTTTAAAAAATAAATCAGTAAAGCGGCGTGGCAGGCAGCGCAGCTTCGCGTCTGCCCTGCTTGTAAAACAAGTAGATCTCCTCGTCGGGCCTTCGCTCACTGGGTCCCGCCCTCGAGGAAATAGGAAGTTACCTCAGAGGAGGGCGGGACCCAGTGAGCGAAGGCCCGACGAGGAGATCTACTTGTTTTACAAGCAGGGCAGACGCGAAGCTGCGCTGCCTGCCACGCCGCTTTACTGATTTATTTTTTAAAAGAAGGTAGGGTGGGAGCAGCGGGAGCGGAGCACCCCCCCCCCCCCCCACCCACTGTCATCTCGACAGAGCTGGTAGTCGGGTCGGATCAGGGGTGCCTAGATGGCAGAAGGGGATGGGGATGGGGAGGGGAGCCCAGATGACAGAAGCCCAGATGACAGAAGGGGATGGGAGCCCAGAAGGGGATGGGGAGGGGATGGGGAGGGGAGCGGTGTCCAGACGACAGAAGGGGATGGGGAGTGGTGCCCAGACGACAGAAGGGGATGGGGTGCCCAGATGACAGAAGGGGATGGGGAGGGGAGCCCAGATGGCAGAAGGGGATGGGGTGGGGAGCCCAGATGGCAGAAGGGGATGGGGTGGGGTGCCCAGACGACAGAAGGGGATGGGGTGCCCAGATGGCAGAAGGGGATGGGGTGCCCAGATGGCAGAAGGGGATGGGGTGGGGTGCCCAGATGGCAGAAGGGGATGGGGTGGGGAGCCCAGATGGCAGAAGGGGATGGGGTGGGGAGCCCAGATGGCAGAAGGGGATGGGGAGGGGAGCCCAGATGGGGTCTGGGGCTGAAAGGGGAGGCCCTAATGCAAGGCATGTGGATGAAGGGAGCTGGAACTGGGGGCTGAAAAGGAGGGTAGGTGGGATAAGGGGGCTAGTACTGGGACTGGGGGCTGAAAAGGGACAAGAGCTGAAACTGTGGGGACTGGGGGCTGAAAAGAAGACAGGGAAAAGTGGCTGGGGCTGAAGCTCGGGACTAGTGAGAGAAAAGGGCTGCGTTTGAAACTGGGGGCTGAAAAGGGGACAGGGAGAAGTGGCTGGGGGCCGAAGCTCAAGACTGGTGGGAGAAAAGGGCTGGAACTGGTGGCTGAAAAAAAGGGGCAGAGAGAGGGGACAGATCCTAGATGGAAGGGGGAGTGAGAGGGACCTTGATGGATGGGAGAGGGAGGGCAAATGGTGGATTGAGCGGACAGAGTGAAAGGGCAGACAGTGGATGGAAGCGATAGAACGGGCAGACAGTGAATGGAAGGGGGGGAGAGAGAGAGGGCAGACAGGGGCAGATGGTGGATGGAAGGGGCAGAGATAGAGGGCAGATGTAGATGGAAGGAGCAGGGAGAGAGGGCAGACATTGGATGAAGGGGACAGCAGAGAGGGCAGACACTGGATGGCAGAGAGAGAACAAAGACAGATGCTGGATGGAAGGAAGGAAGACAGTGAAAAGAAGATGAGGAAAGCAGAAACCAGAGACAACAAACTGTAAATAAAATATTTACTTTTATTTTTTTGCTTTAGGATACAGTAGTATTGTAGCTGTGTTAATAAATGTTTATAATAGGTAATCTTTTTATTGGACTAATTTTAATACATTTTGACTAACTTTCGGAGAACAAAACCCCCTTCCTCAGGTCAGGATAGGATACTGTAACAGCACTATACTGTATTGACCTGAGGAAGGATGTTTTGGCCTCTGAAAGCTAAATGTATTAGTCCAATAAAATGGTATTGTTTTATTTTCTATATTTGTTTTATTTCTATTTGTTAATTTGTAAAGTGGTGATTGGTTCTTGTTAGTTTTTTTCAAATTTACATCTGCAGTCTTTATATTTTGCACAGTACTAGGGGACATTTTCTGTTTCTGTGGTGTTGCATTGTATGCAGAGTCTGGCATCTTGGGGGTTCAGTTTAATTTTTGTCTAAATAGCGTTTGGAATATGTCCACTTTGAGAATTTACATCTGCTATCTTATTTTGCAATGTATAGCAATTTGTTTCTAAGAATATTGCTGACAATTCCTGTCAGTGTGGCAAGTGGTGAGCGATCATTTTCACCGGGGGGGGGGGGGGGGCCTGATCATTTTCACGGGGGGTAGGGGCGCCAACTGATAGTCTGCAGGGGGCGCCAGAGACCCTAGGCACGGCCCTGCTTATTTTTAACTCCTCAGAGGAAGTGACCTAGGATTTCTGCCTTTCCTAACACAACTCATTTAATAGGTCCTACAGCCAAGGAAATGCAGATGGACCTTTTTCTCTGCTATTTAGCCCCTTGAGGACCACTTAGACTAAACTTTGAAGGATCTTTATACCTGAATTATAAATTAGAGTTTCTGATCCTAAGCTACAGCTGTTTTTTTTGTTTGTTTTGGTTTTTTTAGAGGCTTCTAGAAAGCAATACAAAGAGGTGTTAATAAGTACTGGTGCTTTTGCATCACAAACTAAATTTTAGGGAATATTTCAGATTAATTCAATTCTCTTTCCAGTATCTCTCTTTCCCCTTTCCACTTGCTCCTTTGTGCCCTTTGAACCATCCACCCTCTCTTCCCAGGCTGCAATGACTCTTCCTGATCCGGGCTCATTACAGGCAGCAACTGTGGCAGTTTTCTTTCCACTTCTCACAGCTGCAAATCTCTGTTTAGTAATTTGAAACCACAGCCACTGCACCTGCAGACTAACATAAATGTTAAAGTGCAAGTGGTTCCGGGAGCAGCAAGTGAAGAAAACAGGCTGAAGTATCATTGCTGTTGGTTTTAACTTACTAGAGATTAGCAGCAAGGAGAAGGAAGAAGTGAGGCAGGAGGCAGCTCAAATGCTGCTGCTGCTGCTACCACCACCATCCTTCAATCAGTCCTGTTCCTCTAGAAGCATTTGTATGACCAAGGTAGCCACTGCATCTGTTTGACTAGCACAACAGCAGCAGCAGAAGGATGGCTTCAGAGCTTTGAGAGGCAGGCTGTTTTCTGGGCGTTTTCAGTTATAACCAAACAACAAAAGCCCTAAAAGCAGTGCTACAACTCATCTAAAGCATCCTTTGGAAGAGGAGGACTAAAAATCCCAAAACACTATATAAACAGCAGGTTTCACAAAATGCAGGAAGTAGTTTAGCATCCTCAGCGAGAATTATCAAGGAACAGTGTATGCCTTTTAGCCACAGAACTCACAAAATTGCAAGAGTTTCAGAAGAAATATGCAACAATGTTTTTGTAAATCAAAGATGGAATGATAACCTGTTTCATTTCATCATTGCCTATAATAGCTCTGAAATTTCTAGATTAGAAGTATAATAATATCTACATTCCTTTCCCTGGGGTTTAAAAACAATTCTGGAGATACAAAAGAGCGATGAGAATGAACGGCTGAATATCACAGATGGGAGAAGAAGTGGCCTAGTCCTTAGAAAAATGAGCTGAGAACTAACGAATGGTACAGGGACAAAGTTTGTCCCCACCCCATCCCCATGGGTTCTGTCTCCATCCCTGTCCCATCCCCGCAGGTTCTGACCTCATCTGCAGAAGCCTCAAACACATGATTTAATATTTAAATCTTTTCATTAAAGTATAAACAGGAACAATATGCTGTGCAACTGTTGTTTCTAAATCACAAACAGAAAGCAATAACAACTATAATAACCCCACCACCACCGAGGTCCTTTCATTTCTTCCACTAAAGCTGGCGCCGAAAGTTTCTTCTGAGTCTGACGTCGCTGCACGTTGTACGTGCAGGACGTCAGATTCTGTTTCTGAGTCTGACGTCCTGCACGTACAACGTGCAGCGACGTCAGACTCAGAAGAAACTTTCGGCGCCAGCTTTAGTGGAAGAAATGAAAGGACCTCGGCTTGGCTGGCGGGGGTTGGGGGTCCCCCACCAGCTGACGGAATTCTTTTACAGGCAGCCGGCAGCGGCAGGAGGACGCGGACCTCGGCTGGCGGGGGTTGGGGTCCCCCGCCAGCGAAGGTAGGCGACAGCAACGGCGGGGGGAGATTGGCAATGGCAGCGGCTGGGGGGAGGGGGATCGGCAATGGCGGCGGCGGCGGGGGGGGGCTATAATGTGCCCCCTCACTCTGGCCCTGGCCCCCCCTACCGCCGCAGTTCAGATACGCCCCTGCTTCAAACCCCAACAATAACTGACTTCTACTACACCAAGAAATCCTAATCCACCCTGTTAAAATTTCAAGGGGTACAAAATACAAATCGTTCCATATACCCTAGTGGGGGAGAAACATGCCCTATGAAGCACTGTTATGATTTTTTAATCTACGGTTGAATAAGTCATCAATAACCTCAGGATTCAGTCTAGCTGTCTTGTCTTCCATAGTCCTTCATGCAATAGAAGATATCTTCTTAGAAGATGTGCTGGTAGCAGAAATATACAGGATCCCCCCATGCAAATTTTGTTGTTGCCAGTATGTTTGCTTGTTTTTCCAAAAAATCAGAATATCCTACGCTGCATTACTCAAACATAAAAACATAAATAACAGTCCAGTTCATTAACAGGCTTCAAAGTAGAAAATGACATGGTGACTTACAGGCTCATTTTCGAAAGAGAAGGACGCCCATCTTTCGACACAAATCAGAAGATAGGCGTCCTCACAGGGTCGCCCAAATCGGCATAATCGAAAGCCGATTTTGGGCGTCCCCAACTGCTTTCCGTCGTGGGGACAACCAAAGTTCATGGGGGCGTGTTGGGGGCGGGACTGGGGCGTGCCTAACACATGGGCGTCCTCGACCCATAATGGAAAAAAAAAGGGCGTCCCTGACAAGCACTTGGAGGACTACTTTACCTAGTCCTGTTTTTCTTACGACCAAGCCACAAAAAGGTGCCCGAACTGACCAGATGACCACCAGAGAGAATCAGGGATGACCTCCCCTTACTCTCCCAGTGATCACTAAGCCCCTCCCACCCTCAAAAAACATCCTTAAAAATATTTTTTGCCAGCCTCTATGCCAGCCTCAAATGTCATACTCAGGTCCATCACAGCAGTATGCAGATCCCTGGAGCAGTTTTAGTGGGTGCAGTGCACTTCAGGCAGGCGGACCCAGGCCCATACCCCCCCTACCTGTTACACTTCTGGTGGTAAATGTGAGCCCTCCAAAACCCACCACAAACCCACTGTGCCCACATCTAGGTAACCCTCTTCACCCGTAAGAGCTATAGTAGTGGGGTACAGTTGTGGGTAGTGGGTTTTGGGGGACTCAGCACACAAGGTAAGGGAGCTACGTACCTGGGAGCAATTTATGAAGTCCACTGCAGTGCCCCCTAGGGTGCCCGGCTGGTGTCCTGGCATGTCAGAGGGACCAGTGCACTATAAATGCTGGCTCCTCCCACGACCAAAGGGCTTGCATTTGGTCATTTCTGAGATGGGCGTCCTTGGTTTCCATTATTACCAAAAATCAGTTATGACCAAGTCTAGGGACGACCATCTCGAAGGACGACCTAAATGTCAAGATTTGTGCATCCCCAACCGTATCATCAAAACGAAAGATGGACGTGCATCTTGTTTCGATTCCACCAGGACGTTTTGCGAGGACGTCCTCAGCAAAACTTGGGCATCCCTTTCGATTATGTCCCTCAAAGTTTGTCTCCTCAG
The DNA here is from genome assembly GCF_901765095.1 of Microcaecilia unicolor. Taxonomy (NCBI): domain Eukaryota; kingdom Metazoa; phylum Chordata; class Amphibia; order Gymnophiona; family Siphonopidae; genus Microcaecilia; species Microcaecilia unicolor. The sequence goes on along the minus strand of NC_044033.1, from coordinate 475,545,290 downwards.
GCTCTGTCTCCATCACCACCCTGTCCCCTCAGGCTCTGTCCCCAAGTTATTCTCTACTAAGAGGAATCAACTTGCACTGCTGCCACTAACATTCTTTGTGACCATGGGCAAGTCATTTTATCTCCCTCTGCCTCAGGTACCCTCTTAGGACGTAAGCTCTTTGGGGCAGGCATATTACATCTGAATATCTATTAACATTGTACAGTGTTCTGCATGTCAATGAGCACTATAAAAGTAAATATGATTACATTAGGAAGCATTTTAAAAATAAGGGTCCCCAAATCCACTCCTCAAGGAAGCAAACCAGTCCGAGTTTTAAAAATGTTCTTGATGAAAGATTTGCATACAATGAAGGCACTATATGCAAATATATCATACATATTCATTTGTGAAATCCCTGGATTCTACAGAAAAATCCAGCAAGTCACCTACAGTGCCTTGTAAAAGTTCTCACACCCTTTTCTACTTTCCATATTCTGCTGTCCAAAAAAATACAACTCACAATGCATTAACGTAAGAGCTCATTTCACTGATCTATATAACATACTCTACACTTCCAACATGAAAGAAAAATTACATTATTAGTCAAATGGTAGTAATGATTAAAAAACCAGAAAAACTTGATTGCATATGCCTTCACACTTCTTGCCCCAATAATTGCTGGAAGATCCTTTTGCAGCAATAATAACCATGACTTGTTTACAAGAAGTGTCCACCATATCACTCAGCAGAATGATGCACATTTTGCCATCTTTTTGGCAAAAAGATTCAAGCTCTCTGAAGCTGGCAGGGGAATAATCTATGGACAAAGGTGATCTAGGAGTTACTCAACTGAATTTTCATCTCAGAGAAAGGATAAAAATATTTTCTAGTCCTTTACAGTCATAGTCTACTGAACACTATGCAACAGCAATAACTATGCAATTGACAATAGTGTCCCTTAATTAAATTTCCTCTCTCCCATCACCTCCAGATAAAGTCAAGATTGAAGATTTTATAAGACAGAATTTCAACCTAGCAGGCCAGTGCTTTCTTACAAGCCTAAAACTAGGATCAAAAGGGAGGAAGAATGTGTAGGAAAGAAACATAATTACAATATTCATTAAGAAAAATGTCTGGATCACGGCAGATTCTACAGAGCTCCAATATGTGCATTTTGTTATAATTGTTACAATGTATTGTGTATTGCTGTATCTTGTAGTTTAGGTATAGTTTGTATTTGTTGGTGGTAATAAGAGTTAAACATAAGCCTAAAACTAGACTCTCTGATTTCAGTCTCTGAGGGCCCCATATTAGCTGGGTTTTCAGGATCTCTCTAATAAATATATTTTTGATATATTTGCATACAATAGGAGATTGGCAATGCAGATCTCTTATGTATATTCATCATGGACATCTTTAAACCTGACCAGTTTACGGCCCTTGAGCATGGGAGTTTGAGGCCTCTAGTGAAATCTATACACAATGTTATACTTGCCTTTAAGGAAAAATTATTTAATTTAATGGACATACAAGGAGAGTATCCCCACTTTTTTTATGCTCCATCAGTCAGTCTGTGTTCCTATTGTTTTTTCCAAACTAGCTAAGAGAACAGCTGAGTGTACAGCACACAAAAGAACTAAATATTTCAATGTCGTTCTTTCTTCAAAAATAATATATGGCATTACACATCTGAAGGAAATCTTTAACCACTTTCTGAGCAACTAAAATTAAATTAAACATTAATGTAGGAAACAGCTAAGAAAGAATCCCAAATTATGTATCACACCTTTAGAAATATATTCAATACATCACTAGTTAACTTTCAGATTCTTGTCATATCCTTAAACACTTGTTCACAAACCATGTCCTCAATTCCACGTAATCCCTGGCCCATACAAATCGTTAAAAATAGGGCAATATTGCAGTCAAAAACTGAAAAATGAAATTTGTCTTTATCCCATGGACATTAACTCTTCTGCATCAAGTCTGCACATCTCTAATTTTAGGAACTTAAAATCTGTACAAGTATTTCCAAATTATAAAAAACATTGAAGGATGATTATTTTCCTACTTTTTTCTTTCAAGTTGCACAATTTTCAAGACAAGATTGAAAAAATAATTTAAAAAAAATACAACTTAAGTTAGTCACCAGCCAAAGGTTTTTCAGATCCAATGAAATTTTTGTTTTCCCCTTCTTTTTATATTATTTCCAATTGTACTCTGCCTCAGAGTACTGATAAATTTGAAAAATAAACTTGAGAATTATTGTTAGTAATATGTAATTTATCTTTAAAATCATGAACGGTACTGGAAGATTGGAGAGTGGCCAATATCACACTGATTATTTTTTAAAGGTTCCAGAAGTGATCTGGAAAATTGTCTATAGACCAGCGAGCCTGACATTGGTGCCAAGCAAAATGGTAGAGACTATTATAAAGAACAAAATTACAGAGATTATTCAAAAGCATGGATTAATGAGAAAAAGCCAACATGGATTTAGAGAAGGGAAATTTTGCCTCACCAATCTATTACATTTCTTTGAAGGGGTAAAACAAACACGTGGATAAAGTTGAGGCAGTCAATATTGTGTATCTGGATTTTCAACAGGCATTTGACAAAGTACCTCAAGGAAGACTCCAAATGAAATTGGAGAGTCATGGGATAGGAGGAAGTGTTCTATTGTGGATTAAAAACTGGTTAAAAGATAGAAAACAGAGAATAAGGTTAAATGGTCAGTATGAAGGATAGATAGTGGAGTTCCCCAGGAGTCTGTACTGGGACCGCAGCTTTTTAACATATTTATAAATGATCTAGAGATGGGAGTAACTAGTGAGGTAATTAAATGTGCTGAAGACACAAAGTTATTCAAAGTTGTTAAATCTCAAGTGGATTGTGAAAAATTACAAGGGGACCTTATGAGACTGGGCATCCAAATGGCAGATGATGCTAATGTGAGCAAGTGCAAAGTGATGCATGTGAGAAAGAGGAACCCAAACTATAGCTACGTGATACAAGGTTCCAAATTAGGAGCCACCAACCAGGAAAGGGATCTAGGCGTCATCGTTGATGATATGTTGAAACCCTCTGCTCAGTGTGCAGCGGTGGCTAAGAAAGCAAATAGAATGTTAGGTATTATTAGGAAAGGAATGGAAAACAAAAATTAGAACGTTATGCCTTTATATCTCTCCATGGTGCGACTGCACCTTGAATACTGTATGCAATTCTGGTCACCACATTTCAAAAAATATAGTGGAATTCGAAAAGATACAGAGAAGAGTGACAAAAATGATAAAGGGGATGGGACGACTTCCCTATGAGGAAAGGCTAAAGCGGTTAGGGCTCTTCAGCTTGGAGAAAAGACGGCTAAGGGGAGATACAATAGAGGTCTACAAAATAATGATTGGAGTGGAATGGGTAGACGTGAATCAATTGTTTACTCTTTCGAAATATACTAGGACTAGGGGGAATGCAATGAAGCTACAAAGTAGTAAATTTAAAATGAATCGGAGAAAATATTTTTTCACTCAATATGTAATTAACCTCTGGAATTTGCTGCCAGAGAATATAGTAAAAGCAGTTAGTTCAGCAGGGTTTTATAAAGGTTTAGATAGCTTCCTAAAAGAAAAGTCCATTAGCCATTATTAAAATGGACTTGGGGAAAATCCACTGTTTATTTCTAGGATAAGCAGCATAAAATGTATTGTACTGTTTTGGGATCTTGCCAAGTACTTGTAACCTGGATTGGCCACTGTTGGAAACAGGATACTGGGATTGATGGACCTTCGGTCTGTTCCAGTATGGCAATACTTATGTTTAAACGGGTTTCACTTTTTTTTTTTTTTTTACTATTTCACTCTTCTTCTATTTTACTTTTTTCTGTTCATTTTCCCTCTCTCCAATCACTCTCCAGCTCCTCTTCTCCCCAGTTCTGTCCTGCACACTCCCTCACCTTCCCTCCTACTCAGTGTGTTTTTTCTAGTGAAAAAGGTGCTTGTACTCAAATGCCAGGCCACCCTTCAGGGGTGGGGTGATCACTGAAGGACCCACCCCACAACAGCCAGACCCCCTGCAACCAGTCACAGAATCTATGACAAGACAGAATTGGTGTGTACGGCCTGAGCTCTTTCATTAAAACTTCGGGATCATGGATCAATTTTAGCAGACAATGGAAAAAGGTGCCGGTACTCACTACCACCAAGTAGCCCCTCAAAAAAAAACCTACTCCTACTTCTCCCCTCTAAGTTAGCAGCTTTTCCCTGACACAGTAAATATCACCAGCAGCTTTTCTTAAACAAATTTCAGGTGCTGATGATTAACCACCCTGGCAACCTGCTGCCTGAGGTTTATCTAGATCTCTCTAAAGTATTTGAAACTAATCAAAATTTCTTTCAAATACATATATACTTTTAAATAATGTTTATCTTTCTGTAGGTGACGTGATAATTAAAAAAATGCATAAGTACAGTTTAATGAAATAATGAAATTTAACCTGCAAATAAAGGAGAGAAATAGCATTATAATCCAAGTCTTGAAAGCCATTTTGAGCAGCAAATACAACTGAAGCAAATAAATGGGAAAAAGCCTATGAACACAGATGGAAAAAAAATAACAAAAGAACTAAGAGAAGATACATGGCCCACACATGCTCAGGCACTCCAGGATGCTTCTTACAGCTTCCATGATCATAACAGTGATTCCAGAGACAAACAATGGCTCCTATCAAAATGTCTAAAACACAAGAGCTCAAGGGGATACTTTCAAATTTAGTCAACAAAACAAACCAATCTCCTACGTGTGTGGGTGTAATGTCTGGTGCGTGGTATTCCTCAAAAGTTAGAGAGAACCCTCAATTGGAGGAAAAAGCCTCAACAGCCTCCTTGAAAACGGATTAAAAATTCCGCTGATTTATGGAGTGCTCGCTGTCATCACAGCCCAGTGGTAGTTCCCGCCCCCACAGCGCATGCCATTTCTGGCACTACAAAAATATTTTCATTTTTGTAGCACCAGTGTGTACCCGGCAGTAATCAGGCAGTGTCACGCGCTGCCCGGTTACCGCCTGGGTAGCGCAAAAGCCCTTAGTGCTCCCACCGGAAATCGGTGCACGGCAAGTGCTTCACTTGCCACTCGTCCATTTCTTTTTTTTTTTTTTTAAACCTGCCTTTTACCCACTATGGTAAAAGGGTGCCTCAGGCACCCTTAGCAGCTTAAATTTTAACAAAAATGATGCCACAAAGAGCTGTGTTTTTAAAAGGTTTTTAGTAAAATACTGCCACACAAACGCAGCTGCCCAGAGAGTGCACTCCATAAAGATACCCCTGCCACAGAAAAAGCAGACTCTTTTCTCACCATAATGTGCTTTTACCACCAAATCTAAAGTTAGCCACATAGCATTTTTAGATCTTAAATATCCTTCCTAGATAGTAAACATTCAAAACTTGTTTAAAGTAAAAAGGTGCATTAGAGTAAAGGGTCTGGTGCACAAGCGGTAATACCTTAAACTGAATTCTTTGTATTACTAGCAACCAGTGTAACTGTTTAAGAATTGGCATCATGAGGTCAAATTTCGATATGCCCACAATTAACGTAGCAGCTGCATTCTGGACTGGTTTTAACGTGTTGACAGTCGAAGATGCTATTCTGAGGTACAACGCATTGCAATATCATGCTCTTAACAACAGATCTAAAAGAAAAAAAATACTGAAAACATAGGTTTCAATTTATACAAACTTGACTTTTCATAGTAAGTATTATCCAGTGTCACCCCTAACAACTTCATATTTTTTCTGACTGGAAGAGCCACATCACCCAAACAGTACCAGGCAATTCATCAGTTTCCCACAATTTAATTTTATATATTTATGCATTCTTGTATCCCACTGTTATCCAAAAACAGGTTGCAGTTCAAAGTGGCTTACAATTTACATTCTGATTGAGAATTACAATGATGGTGTACAGTTTATAATGATGGTTTGAGGTTTACATTTTGGTTGAAAATTACATGACGGTTGTCAATTGTGAAGCAGAAAGGACAACGATACAATCATTACCTCAGTCTTGGATAAATTTAACACAAGTCCATTTGTCTTCATCCATTGGCTCACGTTTTCCTTACAAGTACACATGCATCCTAGAAAGCAGGTGGAAACATGTTTATAGTAGTGGTCCCCAAATCCAGTCAGAGCTTCAGCCCAGTTGGGTTTTCAGGATTTCAACAATTAATATGTACGAGACATGTTTGTATATAATGAAGTCATCTTGTGCGTATTCATTGTACAAAGCCTGAAAAATCAAACTGAGTTGTGGCCCTCAATAAATTGAATTGGAGACCCCTGTTTTATAGGGAGAGAGAGAGAGTGAAAGGAGAGAAAGTTCAAAAACAAGAAGCATCTCAGCAAGTTCAAGATGCAACAAGGGGTGTGCAGCCACAGAAAGAAAACTGTAAAATGGACAGAAACTGGAGAAACTGCAGAAGTGTTAGAAGAAATGTTTGCCTCTCTGCAGTTGACGTAAGCATTACAAAAGATAAGACACCCTTGAGGGAGCAGACCGAACAACACATGATCTAAACAAGCTTAAGGAATGCTTGGCAGCTAAGATTCCATGCATCTAAGGTTCAGAAATCCAAGAAAACAGTATGAGATGGGCAGGTGAAATATCAGTGTGTACCAGCTAGAACAAAGACCTTAACTCACTATGGGGCTCATTTTTGAAAGAGAAAAGTGCCCCCCCCCCCAAAAAAAAAAAAGTGTCATAAAGCACCATTTGGACCAATTTGTTCTCAAAATGTCCAAACTGGCATTTTCGAAACCTGTTTTGCAGACGTTTATCTTTGCATTTCATCTGCGTGGACAAGGCTTATATCACACTGCACACTGTTTCATCTAGTCCACTACTGAGTTACTACTACTTACCATTTCTACAGCGCTACTAGATGTACGCAGCGCTGTAAACTTGAACATGAAGAGACAATCCCTGCTCAACAGAGGTTACAAGTCACAATTTGGACTTAGCCAGCTTTACTTTCTAGTGTGCTGTGACCAGTGGCGTACCTAGGGTAGTTGACACCCGGGGCCGGTCATTTTTTAACACCCCCCCCCCAAATCCAGTACTAGGCATACCGAGAATACAAAACACTCAGGACCTATAGAGCAATTCTACCATACCATAAGCAGTAATTTCTACGAGTCACACAAGGAAAAGGAAAGCATCTTAAACAATACAGTGAGCACTAGAACATCAGTTCACCTATTGTAAAATGAAACCAGACAGAATAGTACAGATCGTCGATCCTGCACAGTCAATGCCAACCGAAAGCCATGTCTTTTTCACAAACACAGATACACCCTAATCCACTATAGTATAAGTAATCATAAACTTTCTATTTAGACAAAAATTAAACTGAACCCCCGATGCCAGACTCTGCATACAATGCAACACCACAGAAACAGAAAATGTCCCCTAGTACTGTGCAAAATATAAAGACAGCAGATGTAAATTTGAAAAAAATAACAAACACCAATCACCACTTTACAAATTAACAAATAGAAATAAAACAAATACAGAAAATAAAATAATACCATTTTACTGGACTAATACATTTAGCTTCCAGAGGCCAAAATCTCCTTCCTCAGGTCAGTACAGTATAGTGCTGTTACAGTATCTTATCCTGACCTGAGGAAGGGGGTTCTGTTCTCTGAAAGTTAAGTCAAAATGTATTAAAATTAGTCCAATAAAAAGATTACCTTATTTACATGTTCTATTTATAAACAACACAGCAACAATACTATATCCTAAAGCAAAATAATAAAAATATATATTTACAGTTTGTTGTCTCTGGTTTCTGCTTTCCTCATCTTCTTTTCACTGTCTTCCTTCCATCCAGGATCTGTCTTTGCTCTCTCTCTGCCATCCAGTGTCTGCCCTCTCTAATGTCCCTTCCATCCACTGTCTGCCCTTTCTCTCCCTTCCATCCACCATTTGCCCCAGTCTGCCCTCTTTCTCTCTCCCCCTTCCACCCACCATCTGCCCTTTCTCTCTGCCCCTTCAATCCGTCTGCCCTCCCTCTCCCATCCATCTAGGGTCTGCCCTCCCTCACGCTCCCCACTTCCATCCAGGGTCTGTCCCCTCTCTCTCTGCCCCCCCTTTTCAGCCCCTAGTTCCACCTGCCCCTAGTTCCAGCCCCAGCCCACATCTCCCACCTGCCCCCCCTTTTCAGCACCACTATCCCACCAGTCCCCAGCCCTTTTCTCCCATCAGTCCTGAGCTTCAGCCCCCAGCCACTTCTCCCTGTCCCCTTTTCAGCCCCTAGTTTCAACCCCAGCCCTTTTCTCTCACCAATCCTGAGCTTCAGCCCCAGCCAGCTCTCCCTGTCCCCTTTAAAGCCCCCAGTTTCAGCCCCTGCCCCGTTTCAGCCCACAGTTCCAGCACTAGCCCCCTTATCCCAAATACCCTCCTTTTCAGCCCCCAGTTCCAGCCCCCTTCATCCACCACATGCTTTGCATCCCCCCTTTTCAGCCCCAGACCCATTCTCCCACCTGCCCCAGGCATGGACCCATTCTCCCTCCTGCCCCCTTGTCAGACCCCAGTTCCAGCTTCAGACCCCTTCTCCCCTCTGAGCACCCCCACCCCTCCCCAATTCCCTTCTCCCCTCTGAGCACCCCTCTCAGCTCCCCCACCCCTCCCCAGTTCCCTTCTCCCCTCTGAGAACCCCTCTGAGCTCCCCCACCCCTCCCCAGTTCCCTTCTCCCTTCTGCGAACCCCTCTGAGCTCCCCCCACCCCTCCCCAGTTCCCTTCTCCCCTCTGTGAACCCCTCTGAGCCCCCCCACCCCTCCCCAATTCCCTTCTCCCTTCTGCAAACCCCTCTGAGCTCCCCCCACCCCTCCCCAGTTCTCTTCTCCCTTCTGCGAACCCCTCTGAGCTCCCCCCCACCCCTCCCCAGTTCTCTTCTCCCTTCTGCGAACCCCTCTGAGCTCCCCCCACCCCTCCCCAGTTCTCTTCTCCCTTCTGCGAACACCTCTGAGCTCCCCCCCACCCCTCCCCAGTTCCCTTCTCCCCTCTGTGAACCCCTCTGAGCCCCCCCACCCCTCCCCAATTCCCTTCTCCCTTCTGCGAACCCCTCTGAGCTCCCCCCACCCCTCCCCAATTCCCTTCTCCCCTCTGTGAACCCCTCTGAGCCCCCCCACCCCTCCCCAATTCCCTTCTCCCTTCTGCGAACCCCTCTGAGCTCCCCCCACCCCTCCCCAGTTCCCTTCTCCCCTCTGCGAACCCCTCTGAGCTCCCCCACCTCCTTCTCCCATCTGAGCCCCCCCCCCCCCCCCCCGTGGAGAGCGACAGAGCCCTCTTCTCCTGCCACCACCCTGCGTTTTTGTTTTTTTTTTTAAATCCATGCAGCCGCGACGCAGGCAGCACCTCGTGTCTGCCCTGCTGTGTGCTGTGAAAAAGAAAATCGCTTCCCCCTGGCGTCGGGCCTTCTCTCGCTATGTCCCGCCCTCGAGGAAATAGGACGTTACCTCAAAAGTGGGCGGGACATAGCGAGAGAAGGCCCGACGCCAGGGGGAAGCGATTTTCTTTTTCACAGCACACAGCAGGGCAGACACGAGGTGCTGCCCGCGTCGCGGCTGCATGGATTTAAAAAAAAACGCAGGGTGGTGGCAGGAGACGACGGAGCACCCCCCCACCCGCCGACACCCGAGGCGGACCGCCCCCCCCCCCCCTTGGTACGCCACTGGCTGTGACTAGGACAATTTCCAGAACTTATCAATTAGGAGACAAAATAACTTGCCAGAATTAGAAGTCAGGATTACACTCCAAGAGCCTGCACTCTTAAGAAGTGCTATTCTCCATACATCTTCCATTATGTGTACCATTTACATACCCAAATCCTTCTCACAGCTCTTTAATTACTGTGTTATAGCAACATCAGCAACCGACAGAGGATTTGAGGTAAAAAAATAAACACAAATGCAAGTGGGCATAAGGAGGCCAAACTGATCTGAAGAGGTTTGTGGCTGAAAGGTTTAGGGCTCAAGAAGAATATGACTGTAGTTAGGAGAACACCATCAGGCAGACATTCAGCTGGTTGCTTAACTTTAAATGTGTAACTTGTACAATTCAAATAACATGTACTTTCAGTGGCAGTTACCCACCTATGTCTACCTACTTATAACTTTAAACAGCCACTTACATTTTTTTAAAAGTCATACCTCAAACAGCCTCTTTTCAGATTGGTAAATTTTTCCATGTCCCTTGCTTCTGAATATAAAACCTAGTTGTATTGTATTGTAACATTTATACCCCGCGCTTTCCCACTTATTAGCAGGTTCAATGCAGCTTACAAATATAACAGGTTTACAAGATAACACAAAATGGATAAAACAACTGAATTTAGTATATAAAGAGGTGGACAATAAAAGTGGGTAAGATGGATAAGGGAGGAAGGTGGTTTTACCTAAGACTGCAGAATAGCACCATTATACTAATCCTTGCATATTATACAAAACTATCCTGATAACCCTTGATATAGTCACCATCCTGCTTGTAGTAGTGATTTATTTTACAACACTTTGACTGGTGCATACTTACTCAGCATTTCCTATCCTATCCTTGTGGCCTTCCAAATGTACCAACCTATTTCCTATACAGCAATACCAAAGCTAAAACAACAGAATCCACCCTTATGACTAGGAGAGTCATCACAAAACTTGTGTTCCACATCACTGAAGTAATCACTCAAGCAAAGCAGTCTGTATAAGAAAACCATTGGCAAAGCAGGAGAGGAGTTGGTGCTCTATTTAAAAAAAAATATATATATATATATATCTATATATATATATATATATATCTATATATATATATATCTGACATGAACAGAATAGGAGAATACCAATTTCCCAGCTATTTAAAATATGCCTACCAGTGCTCAAGAAAATAAACATAGGCTGAAACTAAAGAAAGATGTGCCACCCGTACAAAAATTGGGAATTTTCTAAGTTTCTTGGTCCTCAAGTTTCAGCAGCATAACTTTGCCATTTCTGCTGTTCACTTATCTTCTGAGGACAAAAGTAGATGCTAAACAAGGATGAATCCAACACTGGGCATGTTATCCAACAGTCTTTAAATGATACAGATAAGAAGGGCTTTGTTTGTTTAGATATGAGCAGACCCTACATTGCTTGCCAGTGGCGGTCTACTTGCAACTGAGCTCCGAATAGCTTGACCCCTTTCACAACATTTCAATTCATGCAGAGTTGAATACCAATACTTTTGACTAGAGTTACTAATTTGACCCCTGAGGCGTTGATATACGCCAAAACACGGACCGTGTCAGGTCCCTTCATATCTGCATCAATTAAAGATGGATAACATCTCCAGTGCTGGATTCATCCTTGTTTAACCTCTACTTTTGTCTGCTGTAGTTTCCTGTCGTAGAGGTATCCCCTGTTTTGTTTGTTCACTTATCTTCTTACATACCTCCTGGTACTACTAATTCTCCTAATGCAAATCTAAATTATACACACTCAGTGTTAAAACAGTGACAAATATCTGTCAAATAGAATGTGCCAAAGCACTACACTGAAAACATCATTAAAAAAAAAAGCAACAGCAATGCTTGGTTCATGATCAATGCACTTTCTGTGTAGGGTGTGAAATAAATCAATTCCTAATGTTCTGGGTCATTATTACTGCTACACCTGAAATAAACATGAAACCTGATGTTTACAAACATTCTTATATGCTGTGTTTCATCACAAGTTCAACAGGATGAACAGGACACAGAATGCACAATAAAACTTTCCAGTTACAATGTTCAACTATATTTACATTTCCATCCATACAAGATGGAAATCAATCCCTCACAAAAGAAGCACCTTTAACCTATTTTTTACTGACATCATAAAACAATTGAACCTTTCATCTTTCTTCCCCTTCCCCCAAAGGTAAAATAATCTAAATATAGAAAAAAGGACAACCTGGGATTTCCAGTGTGCTGTTGCTCCTATATTTTATATATACATATCCAGTTACACTGATTACAGTAAAAAAAAAAAAAAAATACTTTGACATCTGCATTCAGCCATTCATTCTGGGGTTAAACACACCTTCTGTACCTATTCAGTTCTCATAGAGGATTATGTGCAAGCAGGACACACCTTCATGACAAACACTGAGAAAGGTTTTAGCACTATGATCTCCTGAAGGGGCCAGCTCACACCAATTACATGGGTGAACTGGATGAAGATGTCTGCTCCATGTCTTTCTGGAAAAAGAATAGACCTTCTTCCACAGCTTCACACTTACTTCCAAGCTAGATGCTGCTGAAACCACCCAAGTCGCCAGGACACCAAGAAACAGAGACTATGAGACAGAAGCAGAAATGGACACTAGGCTTTCATTATTAAATAAAGAAGATTCCTTTCCAAGGGCAAAGCATGGGAAAATTCCTACTTAGCCAAGGCTCATTATGTAGCCACAACAGAGATCAGCAACTCTTTGTGTGCAAGGGACCTGCAGCCTCAACAAACATACATACATGTATATTCACATATGCACAAGCATACCTACTAAACAACTGTTAAGTACACAGATATACAGAGAGCACATATTGTCACACATACACATATTCTTCTTTCCTTGCACATACACTCGTATAGAGAAACTCACACAGATATCCCCCCCCCCCCCCCAGCTAGACTTTTAACACACTGACATCTATACACAGATACCCTTTAGCTACAATCCTGAATAGCCAGGTTTTCAGAACAGCCCTAATGAATATGCATGTCATAAATTTGCATGCACTATCTTCACTGTATGCAAATATAGCTCATAAATATTCATTAAAGATATCCTGAAAACCATTGTGGTTTGCGGCCCCAAATGAATGCTGTTTGACACCCCTGCTTTAACACACAGCTCAGGACAGCTCACCTTTGGCTTCGCAGTCGGCACAGTACTTGTTGTCCTCTTCGCGCAGCATGCGGGACAGGATGGCCTGGTGCTGCTCATTCAGCTTCTGCGCCTTCTCTCGCTCTGAACGGGTCGTCATCCTACACACGGGGCGGACACACAACTCACTGGAAGGAGTTCGGAGAACGGGGTGTCTGTGCCGAATCCGCAGAAGAGAGCCGAGCTAGAGAGAAGAAACGGCAGCTTTCACACAGACACCCGCAGCTACGCCGACACTTCCGCAAAAGCCGGAACTACATTTCCCAGCCCCTCTTCCTGCGCGCGATGCACAGGAAACCGTCTGCAGAAAAAAAAAAAAAAAAAAGATCCCTACTGCGAGCTGCTACCTACCGACGCGTGCGCGATGAACGCAGAAATTATCGCTCCTTTCCTACGGCAGACTCAGAACTCCAGGACGTTATCTCCCCTCGGACTTTCGAAACAACAGTGCAAGAAGATAAACTTATTGTGTTCTTCCGCGGCCAGGTGAGGTGGTGGGCGCGGCATCCGTTAGGAAGTGACGCATGAACATACCTTTGTGACGTTCTGAGAGACAGAGGAATGTGACAGCGTGTTCCACAAGCTTGAAAACTGAGCCGGCGATTTTGCCGCTTCACGTTCTACTGACAGCCTTTAAAGGCTGCACGCTCCTTAAGATAGAACAATACCTCGTTTTCGCGTCTCAGATGGAATTTATTCGTAGGATTTGATTTATTTTATTTACCAATTTATTTCATGTGTTATATGCGTTTTTAAATGCTTAGGTACATAAGTACATAAGTAGTGCCATACTGGGAAAGACCAAAGGTCCATCTAGCCCAGCATCCTGTCACCGACAGTGGCCAATCCAGGTCAAGGGCACCTGGCACGCTCCCCAAACGTAAAAACATTCCAGACAAGTTATACCTAAAAATGCGGAATTTTTCCAAGTCCATTTAATAGCGGTCTATGGACTTGTCCTTTAGGAATCTATCTAACCCCTTTTTAAACTCCGTCAAGCTAACCGCCCGTACCACGTTCTCCGGCAACAAATTCCAGAGTCTAATTACACGTTGGGTGAAGAAATATTTTCTCCGATTTGTTTTAAATTTACCACACTGTAGCTTCAACTCATGCCCTCTAGTCCTAGTATTTTTGGATAGCGTGAACAGTCGCTTCACATCCACCCGATCCATTCCACTCATTATTTTATACACTTCTATCATATCTCCCCTCAGCCGTCTCTTCTCCAAGCTGAAAAGCCCTAGCCTTCTCAGCCTCTCTTCATAGGAAAGTCGTCCCATCCCCACTATCATTTTCGTCGCCCTTCGCTGTACCTTTTCCAATTCTACTATATCTTTTTTGAGATACGGAGACCAGTACTGAACACAATACTCCAGGTGCGGTCGCACCATGGAGCGATACAACGGCATTATAACATCCGCACACCTGGCCTCCATACCCTTCCTAATAACACCCAACATTCTATTCGCTTTCCTAGCCGCAGCAGCACACTGAGCAGAAGGTTTCAGCGTATCATCGACGACGACACCCAGATCCCTTTCTTGATCCGTAACTCCTAACGCGGAACCTTGCAAGACGTAGCTATAATTCGGGTTCCTCTTACCCACATGCATCACTTTGCACTTGTCAACATTGAACTTCATCTGCCACTTGCACGCCCATTCTCCCAGTCTCGCAAGGTCCTCCTGTAATCGTTCACATTCCTCCTGCGACTTGACGACCCTGAATAATTTTGTGTCATCGGCGAATTTAATTACCTCACTAGTTATTCCCATCTCTAGGTCATTTATAAATACATTAAAAAGCAACGGACCCAGCACAGACCCCTGCGGGACCCCACTAACTACCCTCCTCCACTGAGAATACTGGCCACGCAATCCTACTCTCTGCTTCCTATCTTTCAACCAGTTCTTAATCCATAATAATACCCTACCTCCGATTCCATGACTCTGCAATTTCTTCAGGAGTCTTTCGTGCGGCACTTTGTCAAACGCCTTCTGAAAATCCAGTTCCCTTCTTTATAGTATATACTGGCAGGGACAACAGAGCACCTTTTTGGTTGGAGAATTCAAACTAGGGGCTCAAAAGGGTGTGGTGCCTTGGATTTTTGTTTTTGTACCCCTGCCACAGTCTCACCTCCCACCTGCACCATTCCTTCCCCTCCTCCCACATGCCCCGCCCCCAGCCTTGGGGTCAAATACAATTTAATAATTTAAACATGTGTTTCTCAACCCAGTCACACCTTGACATTGTGGTTTTCAGGATATCCATCGTTAATGTACATGAGAGGTTTGCATATAACCATAGGAGCCAACTTTTCAAAATTACTGGGGATGCTAGGCCTAATGAAATTAACCCCTCCCTGGAAACATATAAGGAATTTTTTCAATATTGGGGGTGCTCAAGACCCACAGCACCAGCTCCTATGCATATAACAAAGGCAATGCATGCAAATTTCTCATTCACTGTGGATATCCAGAAAACTGGATAGGTCAGGATCCCAAGGCCAGTGACTCAGATGTTTGGGGAAACTAAAGATGACAGGGCAGGATTGGGCGGGGTGGGCCAAGTTAAAATCCTTGGGGTGGCAACACCTGTGTCAGCAGTAAAGGGACAGTGGCGGCACTTTTGAATTACACCAGTGAGCTGAACCACTGTGGGCAAGTGGAAAATGCTCTCTGGGCACTGGCAGCACAAAAGTAAAAATTTGGGGGCTCTGCTAGAATGGGCAAGGGGTGAGCCCTTGTGCTGGCCTCCAAGGAGAAGCGACAGTCGACAGGCCGAAACCTTCACCTATACGCAACCCTATTCCCCGAGGATTGAGCACTCAGGTTCAAGTGACCGGCAGGACTTACAAGTCGGAGGGGCTTGAAGAGAGAAGACAGCTGAAACGTTAGGCAAGAAATAGGAGATTCTGGGTCCTGTCAGGGTCTTGGCAGGCGGCTGGCAGGCAATGTCGAGGTCTGGTCCAGGTCTTGGCAGGCAATGTTGAGGTTCGGTCCGAGTCTTAGCAGGTGGCTGGCATGCAGTGTCAAGGTCCAATCCGAGTCTAGGCAAGCAGCTGGCAGGCAGAGAGACAGGCGGAGTCAGCACCAGGAAACCAGAGTCAAGATACAGAAAGGAAACGCACCGGGAGCGTTAGAAGATTTCAAGCTGAAGTGTCTTGCATATGGTGAGGCTGGAATTTCAAGGGGAGGTATGCATCTGACATCAGTGTCTCCCCAACGCACCAGTGATGTCACTTCCGCCCCTGTGTGATGAAGCTGGATAGTGAAGCCATTCCTCCTGCCAGTGCGCACACACTCCAAGGCGTGCCCCTTTAGACTGCTCGCCTGCTGTGTCTGGCACTGCTGCTCCTAGCACCGAAAGTTACCAGCCCGGCCCTGAGGACACGGAGGACACAAATGCGAAGTAAGCAGCCACGACATAAAGACAAAAATTGAACTGGGAAACCCAAGAAGTCAAACTAGATATGTACCACAACATAGGAGAAATAAAAACAGAAGTGCATTTTCTCTTGTACTGATAAAAAAATACAAAGACATCCATAATACATATTTTCCAGAACTAATATATTCCACCAAATAGATTCAAAATAAAACACTTTTTTCTACCTTTGTTGTCTGGGTACTGTATTTTTCCAAGCACGTTGGTCCCAGTTTCTTCTTTTCTGTTTTCCTCTCTCTTTCCTGTATGTGTGGTCCATTTGTCCTTTCTCCACGTTCCTCGTATCTTTTTCTATTCCCTCACTATATCTGTCTCTGATATATTTCCTCTTTCTCTCTTTTCTGTCTCTCCCCTCAAATTTCACCTTCTCAGTCCTCCACCTATATTTCACTTATCAGTACCTATCAACTTTCCATCTCCTCCTCTCACGCCTACATCTCCTGTCTCATTCCTTCCTTAGCCTCCTATTCCCTTCTCTTTCACCCACTCCCCATTAGTACAACTCTACCCTCTGTACTTACCATCCTCCTCTCACTCATCTCCTTGAAAACCCCCATGGTCTCTCCCACATGGTTCCACCATGTCAAATATCTCCCCTCCTTGTCCCTTCTTACACCCTTGTAACCCAGCATCTCCCTGTCCCCCCACCACCCCATCTCTCCTCCACCACTATGGTCCATCATTTCCCTGTCCTCTCTCCCTTCCCCTTCACCCCTATGGTCCAGCAGTTCCCTATCTCATCTTCCCCCCCCCCCTTCCTTCTTATGGTCCAGCAACTCCCTGTCCCCTCTATCCCTATGGTCCAGCAACTCCCTGTCCCCTCTCTCCCACTTCACCTTTATGGTTTAACAGCTCCTTGTTCCCTCTCTCCACCTTCACCTTTATGGTCCAGCAACTCCCTGTCTCATTGTTCTCCCTCCTTCCCCATTATGGTCCAACAATTCCTTTCCTCCTTTCCCTTCCTCTCCACCCCTATGCTGCAGTAACTCCCCTCTCTTCCTTTTCCCCTTATGATCCCACGGCTCCCTGTCCCCTCTCTCTCTCTTTCCTTCCCCTACCCCTCAGAAAAGTGCAGCTTCAGTGTTCAGCAGGGCAGCAGCTCAGAGAGGAGATCCTACTCAGGAAACCCAGCCTGGTGCCAAGAGACATGGCTACACATGTCCCAATGCCATGCACGTTCCCAGGCTGTGTAAGTGGCAAACTGCACACCAGAAGTGAAAGCCTGCTAAATGTGGTTTACCACCTACACAAATTGGGAAGGAGCACAGGATCTCTTGTGGGTCCAGCATCTCTCACCTTCTCTTACTCACTCTCTCCCTCCACCTATGGTCTGTCACTTCCCCTCCAATGGTCTGCTATCTTCCTCCTATCCCCCTACCCCTGTGATCCAGCACCTGTTCCCTTCCCTCCCTCTTCCCCCTCCCCCATGGGTTCAGCACATCTCCCTTCTCCCCCACGTCCAGGACCTTTCCCTCTTCTTCTCTAAGCCCCCCCGAGTCCAGAACATCTCCTTCCCTCAGCGCCCCCCTCATGAGTCCATCAACTCTTCCTCTTGTTCCCTCAGACCCCCTCTAAGAGTCTAACTCTTCCGCATGTTCCCTCAGTCCCCCCAGAAGTCCAACAACTCTCCCTCTTTATCCCTCAGCACCCCCTCCCCCTGTGAGTCCAGCACCACTTCCTCTTTATCCCTCAACCACCTCCTGAATCCAAAACCACTCCAGCTTCTTCCTTCAGCTCCTCCCCTGTGAATCCAACACCACTCCCTCTTTCTCCCAGCCCTCCCTTGAGTCCTGCACTGATCTCTCTTTTCCCCTCAGCCCTGTCATGAGTCCAGCACCTCCTTCTTCCCTCAGACCTCCCCCCACCTCTTCTCCCTTCTTCCCCTCTCGGTCCATCAAAACTGTTTTCGTTAGCATCCCCTGCAGCATTAACAGGCTGCATGAGCCAGTGCTGGATCCTGCCCTCTGCTGCATCCCATCCTCGCATACACAAATTTGTCAGAGGGGCAGAATGCGGCAGAGGGAAGGATCCGGTGCCGGCTCAGGCGGCCTGTTATTGCTGCAGGGGCTGCTAAAGAAAATAGGATTGATGGACCGAGAGGGGAAGAAGGAAGAAGAGGTGGGGGGAGGTCTGAGGGAAGAAGGAGGTGCTGGACTCATGACAGGGCTGAAGGGAAAAGATTTGGAGGGGCGAAGAGGGAGCAACACTGGTTCCACGGAGGGGGGTGCTGGTTCGACAGGGGGGAGTGGCACTGGCTCCACAGAGGGGAGGGGAGAAGACAAGAAGCCAACAAAGTTTAAAAAAAAATCTCCACTGCTATGTACTTAATCTATAGGGCCAGTGATGTCACTGCCTGGGCGTTCGGTGCCCTTTATCACTGATGCCCTGGACCAGAGCCTCACCTGGTCCATAGGTTAAGCCGGCCCTGATCCAAACAACACAATTTTTGGTTCCACCCCTAAGCTCTCTATTTGCTGGTGCTGTGTAGAGCCAGGCAAAATATTGGTTGAGCCATTACCCCAGTGGCCTGCTTCATAAGTACATAAGAACATAAGTGTTGCCATACTGGGACAATCCAAAGGTCCATCAAGCTCGGTATCCTGTTTCCAACAATGGCCAATCCAGGTCACAAGTACCTAGAAGACCTCAAAACAGTACAATAAATTTTATGCTGCTTATCCTAGAAATAAGCAGTGGATTTTCCCAAGTCCATTTTAATAATGGCTTATGGACTTTTCTTTTAGGAAGATATCCAAACCTTTTTAAACCCCGCTAAGCTAACTGCTTTTACTACATTCTTTGGCAATGAATTCCAGAGTTTAATTATATGTTGAGTGAAGAAATATTTTCTCTGATTCATTTTAAATTTACTACTTTTTAGCTTTGTTGTGTGCCCCCTAGTTCTAGTATTTTTTTGAAATAGTAAACAAGCGATTCATGTCTACCTATTCCACTCCACTCATTATTTTATAGACCTCTATCATATCTCCCCTCAGACGTCTTTTCTCCAAGCTGAAGAGCCCTAGCCATTTCAGCCTTTCCTAATAGGGAAGTCATCCCATACACTTTATTATTTTTGTCGCCCTGCTCTGTACCTTTTCTAATTCCACTATATCTTTTTTGAAACGCAGTTACCAGAATTGCACACAGTAGGAGGAAGTCATGGATAGAAGAAAATCATATAGGCCTGACCCTCATAACCAAGACCTCGCTACGTAGTAAAGTGGAGGAGTGGCATAGTGGTTAGGGTGGTGGACTTTGGGCCTGGGGAACTGAGGAACTGAGTTTGATTCCCCACAGGCAGCTTCTTGTGACTCTGGGCAAGTCACTTAACCCTCCATTGCCCCATGTAAGCCACATTGAGCCTGCCATGAGTGGGAAAAACGCGGGGTACAAATGTAACAAAAAAAAAAAGACGACCTAGCAATAATCGATCTATACTCACCTGGCTATAAAATGGTCCACTTGACACGAAATGCAAAAAAAGGTGGGGGAGTATCAATCATCTGTAGACAGATCTTTCTTAAAATTGAATCTAATCTCAGAATTCATAACACCATCCTTAGAAATCATTGCATACACCAGGGGCGTATCTGTGTGGGGCCACGGGGGCCTGGGCCCCCCCTAGATTTGGCCCTGGGCCCCTCTACCGCCAATGCCTTTGACCCCACTCCTGCCGCCGCTGGTACCTTTGCTGGTGCCGCCAGCCAAACGTCCTGTTCTCCGGCGCGGATCTGCAAGGGTGGGCTTCTGTTTCTGTGAGTCTGACATCCTGCATGTTGTATGGACTCGGCAGCGCGAACGGTGCAGCAATTGAGAGAGGCGGTAGGGGGGTCCAGGGCCGCGCGCTTCTGTTTCTGTGATGACATGACGTCCACACGATCCTTCCTGCTGAAGTCTGGCCTGATCTAGTCCGGTCCAGGTCAGCGGCCGTCTGACTCCACAATTCTTCCCACTGCCACCCTGTTGCTCACCGCTTCATCGTGCCTCACTGCCGCCCTGGCTGGCTGCTCACTGTGACCTGCCTCGTGCCTCACAACTTCGGGTTCACGAACTTTGCGCCAACCAGTTACCACTCACCAGAGGAGGAGGATTGGAGCACTGAAGAGCCCACCACCGACCAGAGCCACCATCAGCTGCCTAGCCTGCCTATCACTGCAGCAGCAGCACCAGTAGTCCTCCAGGCTCCACACTGCCCTGCCTGCTGTCCACTCCAGAGTCCAGACTGAGAATCCAGACTCTCCAGGTAAAAAAAAACCCCAAAACAAAAAACTTTGGGGACACTGGTGAAGTGATGCTGGGTTGGGCTGGTGTTGTGTGGGTTGTGGAACTGTGGGAACTGCAGAGTTAACTCGATGCTGGGTGATGTGGGGTTAGTGCCCCCCCCCCCTTTAACTGGCTCCCTCAAAATGTCAGGTCTAGATACGCCCCTGGCATACACTATCTAGGAAACATCAAACCAAGGCCATCTTTGCTGCATCCGGTTTTATCGACCACCAAGCAGATGGCAAGAGGCACATGAAGACTTTACAGAATTCATTTCCAATGTATGCACATCTCACATGAATGTAATCGTCATAGGTGACATCAACATCCACCTTGACAACCATGAAGAAAAAAACACCAAAGAAATCCAGGACCTTCTGGAATCATGGGAATTTAAACAACCCAAAACCAAATACTTACATAACAAGGGTCACCTACTGGACCTATTTGTCTACAGGATCTCGGATCAAAGAAATTTTGGCATATCAGATACCACCAGAAACTGACCTTCACCCTACACTGGAGAGAGAGAGGAGACAAGAGAGGACTACAGAAAAGAACCTCAGAAATACTTTCAAGGGGAAAGATAATAGCAGAAGACTTCTGGAGCATGGCAACAAATGGGGCATTAGATCCTCAATCAGAAGGCTTAATGGCATCTTGAGATACCAGTAGTAGACTAATCCTGGGCAAGATAGCACCTAAAAGATGCAAAAGGAAGACCAGCACTAGATCCTTGTCAGGTTCTCAGGTTCAGAGCCCGCGGGGCCGGGCTCTGGAGCAAACGTGAGCCCTTGGGCTGCTGCCGAGGAGCGACAGCAGCAGGCAAAACCCACCAACCAACACTGGGTAAGCACACCAGCAGGGACTGCAGGCACTGCCCAGCGAACCGGAACACCTGGACTGGAATCCCCCGGACTGGAGGACACAGGACTGGAACACTGGACTGCAATCCCTCGGACTGGAACACACACCGGACCGGAACACACTGGACTGGAGCACACCAGACTGGAACACACACCGGACCGGAACACACTGGACTGGTCCCCCGGACTGGAGGACACAGGACTGGAACATGGGACTGGAGCACACTGGACTGGTCCACACAGCTTCACCTGCACTTAGCTACTAAGCCCCCCAGAAGTTGAGCTCCTGGGTTCGAGTAGCCGACAGGACTTACTGGATACCGGATGACATAGGGACCAGGACTGGAAACAGAAGTGCTCCTAAACCTAAACTGATCTACTTGCTCCCAAGCCCTAAACCAGCAGGAGTGTTCCTAACAGTAAACTGACAAAAGGACTTCCTAAGCCCTATACTAAACAGGAGCTCCTAATCCCTGCTCAAGAAAGGAACTTCCTAAGCCCTAAACTAACAGAGCAGGGAACTAAACACAAAGCTAACACAGGTGCTACTAAGCACCAAGCTACAAGCAGAGCTTTACACTAATAAGCTGAACACAGAACTAACCAGCTACCTAAGCACTGCTCTAGCAAGCTAGATACAACTAACAAGGTGCTTCCCAAGCACTACTCTGGCAAGCAACCAGAAGAGCTCCTAGCACTAAAAGGGAAGACAGGGGAGCCACAAGGAAAAAGAAGGGAAGCTAACACATAAGCCAAAAGTGATTCTAAATCACCAACACCAACAGCAAAGACTGCAATGCTCCCAATAGCACAATCCCAGAAGTACTTCTAACAGCAAACTCTGCAGTGTTCCTAACAACACCAAACCCTGAAGTACTTCTATCAACAACAGAGCTTCCAAAGCCCTACACACAGCAATGCTTCCAAAACCAAGAGGGAAAAGCAGGGGGACCAAACACACAAACACCAGTGCACACTGCACTAACACTAACCTGGACCTTAGCAAAAGCAAGCAGGGAAACTAGACACAGAGTCAGAAGTGCACACTGCACCACCCTACCTAAAGCAAACACCACCGTTGCAAAGGCTCTGAAGGAAACAAGACCACTTCCTTATCAAGGCCCACCCTGATGATGTCACACTCCCTAGACCTAGGCAAAAGCACACTGACCCAGAGAGGCCCAACCCACACCAATGCAAAACTGTGAAACACTTGAAGCCAGTACACCCAAAGAGAGGTAGAGCAACTCAGGCAACATACCCACAGGTGCAGTGTAGTGAAACAATTAGAGCCATGCTGCTGGAAGCTGCCAGCACAGAGAGACAGAGCCAGCTCAGAAAGGACAGAGAAAAGAAACAGAAGCCAGCTAAGAAGCTGACCCCCAGGAAAGAGGTAAGTTTGAGAGGGGTTCAGACCCCAATCATAACAGCACCTCCCCCTCAAGGCTCCCGTGTCCCCACAGGAGCTCCAGGTCTCAAAAGACAATTTAGGTCTCCATGGGTAGCTGTGATGAAATCTCCCAATGGGTTTCACAACATAAATCTGGATGGCTGGGCAGGAAGTAACTAGTACATCTGGAACTTGGAAACCAGAGTGGCTTTGGCCGCCACGAGGCTCTTTAGTACGGCTGCTAGGCAGGATCAGAGTCTTGGATGCACCAAGTGGAGTCCTATTCAACAGGAACCATCTCTTGAAGGAATCCACAACTTCCTTGACTTCCTGGCACTCCACTGTAGCAGCCAGAACTGGGCTAGAGCCCACACCCATCCTGGAATCTAAAGCCGGACAGGAACTCGAACAGGACTTCAGACTGGACCTTGCCTCTTGGCTGGAGCTGGAACTCAGGAGGGGTTCAACGTCTTGGTTGAAGTGGGAACTCAGAGTAGACTCAGCATCTTGCCTGAGACTGCAATCTGATCCGGCCTCAGCCTCTTGGCCGGAACTGCCACTCAATTCGGACTCAGCCTCTTGGCTGGACTCGGTACTCAACGTAGACTCAGCATCTCGGCTGGCACTGGGACTTGCTCCGGACTCAGCATCTTGGCCGGAACTGCAACTTGACCCGGACTCAGCCTCTTGACCGGGACTGCAACTTGACCCAGACTCAGCATCTTGCCTGGGACTGGAACTCCAACTTGACCCAGACTCAGCATCTTGCCTGGGACTGGAAATCCAACTTGACCCGGACTCAGCATCTTGGCTGGGACCGCAACTCTCACCGGACTCAGCATCTTGGCCGGGACTGTAACTTGACCCGGACTCTGCATCTTGCCTGGAACTGGAACTCCAACTCTCACCGGACTCAACATCTTGGCCGGGACTGCAACTTGACCCAGACTCAGCATCTTGCCTGGGACTGGAACTCCAACTTAACCCGGACTCAGCATCTTGCCTGGGACTGTAACTCAATTCTGATTCGGCATCTCGGCTGAACTCTGCACTCGGTGCAGACTCAGCACTCATCGTGGACTCGTCATCTTGGCTGGGCTCTGCACTCGGTGTAGACTCAGCACTCATCGTGGACTCAGTATCTCGGCTGGCCTCTGCACTCGGTGCAGACTCAGCACTCATCATGGACTCATCACTCGGTGTAGACTCAGCATCCCGGCTGGGACTGCAACTCGATCCAGACTCAGCATCTTGACTGGAACTACAACTCACTCCAGACTCAGCATCTTGACTGGAACTACAACTCGATCCAGCCTCAGCCTCTTGACTGGAACTACAACTCGATCCAGACTCAGCATCTTGACTGCCAATGCTGCAACTCACTCCAGACTCAGCATCTTGACTGGAACTACAACTAGATCCAGACTCAGCATCTTGACTGGAACTGCAACTCGATCCAGACTCAGCATCTTGACTGCTAATGCTGCAACTCACTCCAGACTCAGCATCTTGACTGGAACTACAACCCGATCCAGCCTCAGCATCTTGACTGGAACTACAACTCAATCCAGACTCAGCACCTTGACTGGAACTGCAACTCGATCCAGCCTCAGCATCTTGACTGGAACTACAACTTGATCCAGCCTCAGCATCTTGACTGGAACTACAACTCGATCCAGACTCAGCATCCTGACTGCCAATGCTGCAACTCACCCCAGACTCAGTATCTTGACTGGAACTGCAACTCGATCCAGACTCAGCATCTTGGCTGCTCCTGCTGCAACTCGCTCTGGACTCAGCATCTTGGCTGTCACTGCTGCAACTCGCTCTGGACTCAGCATCTTGGCTGTCACTGCTGCAACTCGCTCCGGACTCAGCATCTGGGCTGGAACTCAAAACAGACTCAGGCACTGGGCTGGAACTCAGTGTGGACTCAGAAGCTTGGCAGACAAAGCCCTTCAGGCTGGACTCAGAAGTTTGTCGGGAAAAATCAGGAAGCCACCTTCTTTCAGCTTGGGCTTCAGGAGTATCCCGCAGGGTTGGCTCCGAGAGGAGTTGGAAGCGGTAAAAGAACAGCTTGGTAGAGGGATCAATAGCAGAAACTGGGTTTTCTTCGAACCCAAGCCAGGAGACACGCCTTCTTTCTGCTGCAGCTTCAGGAGTATTCTTCAGGGCTAGATCAGACAAAAGTGCAACCCGGTAATCCTGGAGTGTCAGAAACGGATCCAGATCAAAAATGGGGTTGGAA
This sequence comes from Microcaecilia unicolor, assembly GCF_901765095.1. Classification (NCBI taxonomy): domain Eukaryota; kingdom Metazoa; phylum Chordata; class Amphibia; order Gymnophiona; family Siphonopidae; genus Microcaecilia; species Microcaecilia unicolor. The sequence continues at coordinate 475,520,142 of NC_044033.1, read as the reverse complement.
CTGGGATCCAAACTGGTACTAGGAGACTCAGTAGACAGCGCCACTTGAACTGGATGCAGAGACTTGACTAGAAGCGCTGCTTGGACTGGACTCGGAGGCTCGGTCAGAAGCATCCCTCGGACTGGACTCGGAGGCTTGAGTGGAAGCGCCACTTGAACTGGCATCGGAGGCTCGGTCAGCAGCGTCCCTCGGACTGGACTCTGAAGCTTGGCTGAACGCGCTGCTCGGACTGGATTCAGAGGCTTGTCTGGGCGCACTGCTTGAACGGGACTGGACCCCTGCTGGGCCCAGAGCGTGGCATTCCCAAGACGTCTTCTCTCAGCGACAGCTTCCGGAGTATCCCACAAAGCTGGATTCAGGACAAGGCTGCGGCGATATTCAGCGAGCGTGATAAAAGGGTCCATATCTGAAACTGGGTTTTCAGCGATTCCAAGCCACCGGACACGTTTTCTCTCAGCTGCCGCTTCAGGGGTCTTCTTCAAAACAGGATGAGACAAAAGTTTCCCACGATACTGACGAAGAGTCATAGAAGGATCAAGAACAACGATGGAGCTGGACCCCAGCTGGGTCAGCTGGGCGGGGGTTCTTGCCGGGCTCATGGCCTTTGCAATCTGTCAGGTTCTCAGGTTCAGAGCCCGCGGGGCCGGGCTCTGGAGCAAACGTGAGCCCTTGGGCTGCTGCCGAGGAGCGACAGCAGCAGGCAAAACCCACCAACCAACACTGGGTAAGCACACCAGCAGGGACTGCAGGCACTGCCCAGCGAACCGGAACACCTGGACTGGAATCCCCCGGACTGGAGGACACAGGACTGGAACACTGGACTGCAATCCCTCGGACTGGAACACACACCGGACCGGAACACACTGGACTGGAGCACACCAGACTGGAACACACACCGGACCGGAACACACTGGACTGGTCCCCCGGACTGGAGGACACAGGACTGGAACATGGGACTGGAGCACACTGGACTGGTCCACACAGCTTCACCTGCACTTAGCTACTAAGCCCCCCAGAAGTTGAGCTCCTGGGTTCGAGTAGCCGACAGGACTTACTGGATACCGGATGACATAGGGACCAGGACTGGAAACAGAAGTGCTCCTAAACCTAAACTGATCTACTTGCTCCCAAGCCCTAAACCAGCAGGAGTGTTCCTAACAGTAAACTGACAAAAGGACTTCCTAAGCCCTATACTAAACAGGAGCTCCTAATCCCTGCTCAAGAAAGGAACTTCCTAAGCCCTAAACTAACAGAGCAGGGAACTAAACACAAAGCTAACACAGGTGCTACTAAGCACCAAGCTACAAGCAGAGCTTTACACTAATAAGCTGAACACAGAACTAACCAGCTACCTAAGCACTGCTCTAGCAAGCTAGATACAACTAACAAGGTGCTTCCCAAGCACTACTCTGGCAAGCAACCAGAAGAGCTCCTAGCACTAAAAGGGAAGACAGGGGAGCCACAAGGAAAAAGAAGGGAAGCTAACACATAAGCCAAAAGTGATTCTAAATCACCAACACCAACAGCAAAGACTGCAATAGCACAATCCCAGAAGTACTTCTAACAGCAAACTCTGCAGTGTTCCTAACAACACCAAACCCTGAAGTACTTCTATCAACAACAGAGCTTCCAAAGCCCTACACACAGCAATGCTTCCAAAACCAAGAGGGAAAAGCAGGGGGACCAAACACACAAACACCAGTGCACACTGCACTAACACTAACCTGGACCTTAGCAAAAGCAAGCAGGGAAACTAGACACAGAGTCAGAAGTGCACACTGCACCACCCTACCTAAAGCAAACACCACCGTTGCAAAGGCTCTGAAGGAAACAAGACCACTTCCTTATCAAGGCCCACCCTGATGATGTCACACTCCCTAGACCTAGGCAAAAGCACACTGACCCAGAGAGGCCCAACCCACACCAATGCAAAACTGTGAAACACTTGAAGCCAGTACACCCAAAGAGAGGTAGAGCAACTCAGGCAACATACCCACAGGTGCAGTGTAGTGAAACAATTAGAGCCATGCTGCTGGAAGCTGCCAGCACAGAGAGACAGAGCCAGCTCAGAAAGGACAGAGAAAAGAAACAGAAGCCAGCTAAGAAGCTGACCCCCAGGAAAGAGGTAAGTTTGAGAGGGGTTCAGACCCCAATCATAACAATCCTTCCCCTGGCTCAATCAAGATATTGCAATAGCCAAAACGTTATGTAGAAAACTAGAGAGGAGATGGAGCAAGGCTCACACAGAAAACAACAAGGTAATCTGGAGAAAGGCAGTTAGAGAGTACAATAATCTCATCCAATAAGCTAGAAAAAATCATTATGAGCATTACATCAGCTCAGGCCCACTAAACACCAAAAAAACTATTCAACTTAGTATCCAGATTTGACACACAAGACACAACATCACTAAATGAGGATCCCCCCCTCAGCAACTGCTCTAGCCACATACTTTGAATAAAAGGTAAGTAAAATCAGATCAGATCTTCCATCACCATAGATCCAGGTTGAACAATATATGGATACGCTAAATGGGGAACAGGAGCCCATTTGTGCAAACAGATTATGGTCTGCCTTCCCAACACCCACAACATAGGCACCCGGTATAAGAGGCTTGGAGAGGCTAAGCCTCCCCTGCTGTGCTCTGAGGGGTTTAGATTGTTGATTTACCTCCATCCTCACAGCAGGAGCTGCAGTAAAAGCCCTCTAGCCTTGTGTAACCAGTTGTAGAAATTGGTTTATGGTTTGTTTACCTTACTGCTGGGAGAGCAGGGGGGGTTGGCTGGAGGTGTCCTGGGTTGCCAGGGAGATGTTTAATGAGGATGACTTCCTGACCTGCACTGAGGACAGATAGCAGCAGAATCGGATACTGGGCCAGCATGATCAGAAAAAGTCACTAGACAACAAAGGTAGAAAAGATCATTTTATTTTTATTATAGTGTTTGGAATATGTCCACTTTGAGAATCAGGTGCTCAACATTAAAAGTTTATATTTATTTATTTACTTATTTATGGCATTTTATCCCACATTATACATGAATTAGGGTGTTTTGTGGCTCTACATGAGAATTGTGATGATATGATCCCTTGTTTCATATTGTTGACGGTCTGCATTTTCCGTATGGGCGGTATATTGGTGTATTAGGTTCTGCCCAGTGTAATATTTATGGTACAGTAAGGTTCTGAGTGTGTTTTTGCACAAAGTTGTGCATAGTGTTTTGCAGTTGAGCGATTGTGCTTAGAATATGCTTTGAGCAACCACTTTATTCTTTGACATATGATACATATCTAATATCTAAATTTAATAAAAGGTATTAATTGTGACTTTTATTTTTATTTATTTATTTTTTCTGTGTGTTATCAGACAATTATGGATTTAAGCTCCATCCGTGGCCCCACCCCTAACCCCGCCCCCTTTAGCCTCCCCAAACAGCTGGGCCACCGACCGCCTATGACCCACAACCAAAGAAATAAGTACTCTATTACATAAATATGCAAGATCTCACTGCATACTAGATGAATGCCCACACACCCTTATGAGAGACGCTCCCACATGGTTCATTGTCTCACTGACAGAACATTTAACCTACATGTTTAATAAGGGAAGTTCCCAGGTAATAAAGGAAACATCATACTCACCCCACTCCACAAGAACACTGCAAACAATAAAAATGTATCTGTCACAGTCTCAGGCTCTCGGACACTGGCACCACGTGAGCCCTTGGACCGCTGCCGACAAGCGGCAGCAGTAGGCAAGACCCTCAACCAGGACTGAGTAAACAAGCAAGGCAGGAGAAGCTGTAGACAGGCAAAGCAGGAACAACCAAACTGGGACCATAGGACTGGAACTACAGCAGTAGGCAGGCAGGGAATAAGCAGGACAGAGCAACCGGTCTTCACCTGCACTTGATCACCATTCCCCAGGGGTTGAGCCCCCAGGTGCAGGCAGCCGGCAGGACTTACTGGACCTAGCTTGCAGACAGACTAGACCAACAGGATACTAAACAAGCTTGACTAACACAGGGTTTGGGACTACTGAGGATACGGGATTCTCAGACAGGGAATAGGATACAGAACAAGCTTGACAGAAACAGGGTTAAAGTTCAAAACAGGAGTGCCCACAGGCACCCAGACAAGAACAAGGCATACAGGTAAAATACAAGACAAGGCAGAAGTGCTCCTACAGCACCAGAAGGGTAAAGCAGGGAAGCTTAAACAAGCAAGGCAGAAGTGCTTTAAACAGCACAGCAAGACAGAAGTGCTCCTATCAGCACCAAACACTAACCTGGACCTTTGGCGTTTGCAAAGGCAAAGCAGAAAGTTTCCAGGTGGCTAATAAGCCCATTAGCAGCTGAGGTATAGCTGCAGTAATCTCAAGGCAGCAAAGGGTGAGGCTAGCTGCCAAACTTCCAAGCAAGACTGGAGGGCTAAAATATCTGGACTGGACTGAAAAGAGTCTGGAAAGTCTATGGCAGCCACCGGTTCTGGCCACCAGAGGACGAGAGGAGTACAAACCAGGAAAAAAGTCACAAACATGACAGTATCCAACTACAGGTCGGTGGCCTCCTTACCCCTTCTGGTCAAAATCATAGAAGGAACAGTCTCACAGCAATTGATGGACTATCTGGCACCCCGACATAACAGCCCCGACAAAAAAGCCCTGACAAAACAGCCTGGTAACAAATAGCCCTTAACAAATCAGCCTCTAACAAAATAGCCCTTGACAAAATGTTCCCTCCTGCAAAATAACTCTTGACAAAATAGCCCCTAGACAAAATAGCCCCCTGGAAAAAATGCAGTGCTATATTCTGGGCAACCTCATTGGGCCCTTTTGTCAAGGGGCTAATTTGTCAAGGGCTATATTGTGGGCAGGCCGTTTTGACAGTGGCTGTTATGTCAGGGGCTGTTATGTCGGGAGCTTTTTTTGTTTGGAGCTATTTTGGCCGGAAAATCCTATCCACCATATATCCACCCTAGTTACATTGTTATTCATAGTTCCACGTAATGTTTGCACCTTGTTACACCCCAGTTACATTGTTATTTGTAGTTTTCAGTTTGTTACATCCTGGTTACATTGTTATTTCTAGTTCTATACAAATGTTTTCATCTTGTTACACCTCAGTTACATTGTTGTTCATAGTTTTCACCTTGTTACACCCTAGTTATATTGTTATGCATAGTTCTTTGTAATGTTTTTCACTTTGTACACTGTAAGCCACATTGACCCAAACCTTTTTTGGATAATGTGGGGTATAAGAACTAATAAATAAAAGTGAAATGAAAATAAATAATACAACTACGGAGCATATAGATAAACATGGTTTAAAGTGACAGAATCAACGCTATGATAAGATTATTAGATGATGGTACACATGTATGGATCAATAACTACACAGATGCTTTTGCTGGGATATAAGGGGTAAAAGGGTAGGGGGAGGTACTGATAGGGGAAAGAGGGGTAAGGAGTAGTGTTTACAGGGAAAGTTAATTTTTGAAAATATACCTTATAAAGTTCAAATGAACAGTGGTCAAGGGAAAGGTAATAGACCTATGTAGAGATTAGGGTAATATAATACTGATGTAATATATAAGTGTTCTCTTTGGTGCCATTCATAAAAATGTTGTCAAATATAATTGAGGGGGGGAGGATAAAATGTTAAAAGATTGATGAAGGAATGTAACAAACTGAGCTCACTGAACACTTCTTTGCATTTGGACTTCTGTACAATTTGATTGTTGATTGTGTCTTTTTGAAATTTCATCAATAAAAAATGTGAACCTTAAAAGTGGCAGAATCAGCATGGATTCATCCAAGGGAAGTCATGCTTCACCAATTTGCTTAATTTCTTTGAAGGCATGAATAAATATGTCAATAAAGGTGCACCAGTTGATGTGGTGTATCTAGATTTTCAGAAAGCTTTTGACAAAGTTCCTCATGAGAGACTCCTGAGAAAATGAAAGAGTCATGGGATAGGAGGCAATGTTCTGTTGTGGATTAGGAATTAGTTATTGGACAGAAAACAGAGGGTAGGGTTAATGGTGAATAGTGGATTGCCACAGGGATCTGTACTGGGAATGGTGCTATTTAACATATTTATAAATGATCTCGAAAATCAGAATGACAAGTGAGGTGATTACATTTGCAGATGACACAAAACTATTCAAGGTTGTTAAAGACCTTAGGAAATTGAAAGACTGGGCATTCAAATAGCAGATAAATATTTCCACCTTGGGAGTCAGCACCCAAGAAAAAGATCTAGATGCCATTGCAGGCAATATGCTTAAATATTCTGCCCGGTGTGAGGCAGTGGCCAAAAAAATAGGACGCTAGGAATTATTAGGAAAGGGATGGTAAATAAGATCAAGAATAATATAATGCCTTTGTATCGTTCCATGGTGCAACCTCATATTGAGTATTGCCTTCAATTCTGTCCACTATATGTCAAAAAAAGATATAACGGAATTAGAAAAGGTTCAAAGAAGAGCGACTAAAATTATAAAAGGGGTGGAACTACTCTTGTATAAGGAAAGGCTAAAGAGTTTAGGGCTTTTCTGCTTGGAAAAGAGACAGCTGAGGGGGAGATATGATTGAAGTCTACAAAATCCTGAGTAGTGTAGAATGAATGAGTAGAAGTGAATCAATATTTTACTATTTCAAAAAGTACAAAGACTAGGGGACACTCAATGAAGTTACATGGAAATACTTTTAAAACAAACAGGAGGAAATATTTTTTCACTCAGCAAATAGTTAAGCTCTGGAACTTGTTGCTAGAGGATGTGGTAACAACAGTTAGTGCATCTGGGTTTAAAAAAAGATTTGGACAATTTCCTGGAGGAAACGTCCATAGTCTGCTATTGAGACAGACATGGGGAAGCCACTGCTGGCCATGAGATCGGTAGCATGGAATGTAGCTACTATTTGGGTTTCTGCCAGGTACTTGTGACATGGATTGGTCACTGTGGGAAACAGGATACTGGGTTAGATGGACCATTGGTCTAACCCAGTATGACTATTCTTATGTTCCAGAGAGAGGGTTTTGTGGATGCAGAGAATGTTTATATTTAATTCCTAAGAACTGTATTGGATCAAAGGTCCGTGAAGGTCATGTATGCAGTGTGTCATGTATGTAAGCATCATCCGTCAGGTGTGTTGTGACTGAAAAAAGGTTGAGAACCACTGCCTCATTTGGAAGGCTGACCCCTTGTGGTAGTATTGTGAGACTACTACTACATCATTTTGACACCCAGAGCCAGACAGGGTGAGAGTGGAGGAGGACACCTCCCCTGTTCTCGCCTGTCCCTTTGGACAACCAGGGATTATTCTTGGGAGTTCTTTGGGAGGATCAAAGGGGAGAGGGTTGTGTTGGAGTGAGGAGGAGGGGCTTCAGGATTGGGGTTTCATCAGAGATTTGGAGGAAGACCCTCTGGGGGGGATCAGATCGAGTGGGGGGTTTAGGGGATCTTATTGGGTGGGGAGTCTTTCGGTGAAAGGATTAGGTAAGGACGACTTCTGGGGGTAATTAGGTCTGGTAAGGGGTCTTCAGGAGGATCAGATCAGGTGGGGAGGATTGGATAGGGTACATCAGTTTTCAGTGGGTTTCGAATTGGGGAGATGATGGAAGGTTGTGATTTGGGAGGGTCTTGTATTGGGGGAGTTCAGATGATGGAGTTGTGACTTGTGGGATCAGATTGAAGGGGAGGGTGCAGCACCACAGGAGTACTTTTTCGGGGGGTGGGGGGGCTGCACCACATTACATGCTGTGGTGAATAGCATGGGAGCACCTGTGCTATTTGCCACTGCATGTAACACAGTAACCATGCAGTATGTGTCTGTCCTGTGTGGTAAATGCAGGGCAAACACTAAGTACGCCCCCTGCATTTACTTCACAGGCTTTGTACTTATCATTTGCCAGTTTTTACACTTAATGCGTGATAAGTGCAAAACTCACCGCATTTTAGCAAAAGAGCCCCTTTGACTTCATGATTAATATAGCTAGGCTGAAACTGGACTCATCCTAGGTTACATGTGGACTTAATGAGGGGATTTTATGAAAAGGTTGTATAAAGGTCAAAATAGTGCCTTCTTGTAGCTTATTTTATACAGACACATAGATACCTATGAGTCTTTATAAAATATTAGCTCAAATCCTGCAGAAACAATACCTAGATAGCTGACATGTATGCCTGCTCTGGAGCAAGTATAAATGTTAGCATGTAAAGTATATGGTGATATGTGTATTGTATACAATACTAGTAAAAAAGGCCCGTTTCTGAGACCAATGAAACGGGCGCTAGCAAGGTTTTCAGCGGAGTGTGTATGTTTGAGAGAGTGTGTGTGAGAGTGACTGTGTGAGAGCGAGAGACGGAGTGAATGTGCGAGTGTGGGTGTGTGTGACGTAGTTTGAGGCTGTCTATGTGAGAGTGTGTGTGTGAGAAAGAATGAGAGTGTGCGGCAGGGCCCCCCCCCCCCCCCCCCCCCCCCGTCAAGGTGTTTTTGAAAAGAAGTAGGAGATCCCAAGGGGTCACATTGTGATGCGAGGGTGGGGCAGACACTCATGGAGAAAAAGCGATCTACACCATGACAATTTAGAATGTTGGGAAACTTGAGGCTTCATTAGAATGTTGGAGGTGTGTTTTATATAGAGAGATGTGCCTTATTTTTTTTGTTACATTTGTACCCTGTGCTATCCCACTCATGGCAGGCTCAATGTGGCTTACATGGGACAATGGAGGGTTAAGTGACTTGCCCAGAGTCACAAGGAGCTGCCTGTGCCGGGAATCAAACTCAGTTCCTCAGGACCAAAGTCCACCACCCTAACCACTAGGCCACTCCTTCATGACTCCACCTGCACTCCACCCTTCTCCTGAACATACCTACTCTAAAGTCACATACGAATGCATGCTTAACTGTAGTGCACGTACCTTTATGAGTGAAGTATTTTTATTTCATGCATGTACATTGGCATAAACAATCCCCCTATTTACTAAGCAGAGCAGCAATGCCGACACAGCCCATTCAACGTGAATGAGCTATGTTGGCATTAGTGCATGGCAGCTGCTAGTGTGGCTTCGTAAACAGGGGCAATATGTGCAATGAATCCGTGAAAAAAATTTACCTCCAAAATGTCCAAAAAGATCTCCCTATCCTATACGTCAGATTCTGCTCTTGACTGAAAAATAAAGAAATAACGAAATAAAATACAGCATTTAAAAAAAATGTATTTATTTGTTTAAGATTTTATCAACTTTCATTGAGTACTTTAGTTTCCTGAGCTTTGCACTTGTCAGTGGCAAATTTAGCAATAGGCAGAGGAAGAAAATGCTCTATCAGCCTTTTACTTCATTAGTGATAGTGCTACTCTGTCTTCTGCAAGTTCTCTTTTTAGCCTGGTAAACAAGCGTCAGCTATTACGTATCATCTCAAAGTCTTCAGGAAGCTGAAAATTATTAAACATCATTAAAATGAACCAAAGATAGAATCGGCACTATCTTTTTAGAAAAGTTTACTTTTCTATTCTACAAAGCCTAACAATGTCCCTTTAATAAAAGAAATACCACTGATACCAGCGTATGGTGCCAGAGGCTCATACACCCAGAGCAGCAGATCATATTAACAGCCATTGTATTTCACAGATGTAAATGGAAGAAACTGTTTGCTTTGACTTTGGTTAGGTAACTCTGATGGCGTATCCTCCTAGGAATATCTTTACTTGGCATGGGGCCAGGAATGCATTGACCTGGTTACACTGGGCGGTACTAGTATCACTTAGATCTGCATAGTCAGTTTCAGAGTTCAGATTTGTTGCAAAACTCTTCTAGAGAAGGTCCACTTTCTTAAGTTTAAATCAGGGCTCAAAGGCTGGCAGAACCTTTGCAAGCCTTCAGTGAGTAGCAAGGTATCACACACATCTCTGTTTATTCTTTTTTTTTTCATTATTGGGCCTGGTATGCACAAAAAAGGACGTTACACTGTACAGTGCTGTTCCAACAGAATTGAGGGAAAAACTGAATTATCTTTGGTCTTGATAGTTACTTCAAGTTTGAGGTTTTTTTTAAGCGTTTTGGACTTCCGGTGGAGCTGTGGTAGAAGATGGCCGTGGATCTCTGAGCTCCGTCTGGACTTCCCTGATATGAAGCTCTCCCCGACAGCCATCTAAGTTTTTTATGCCCCCCAGAGACAGTGTACCGCATATTATTATTATTTATTATTTCAAGTTCTTGTATTCCACCTGTACCTATTCAATTCAAGGACAGATCACAATTACTAAAGAGCTGGCCTAGTCATGACTAGGAGTTACAGTAGAATAGAGGGCTCGGAACTGAAAGATAATGAGAATGTCTATGTAGAGAGTGAGGAGGATAAAGTGAATATGCTAAACAATTACTTCTCTTCGGTGTTCACAGAGGAAAATCCTGGTGAAGTACCGTGGTTGGCTGCCGAGGGAATATCTGGGAACGGAGTGGATACTGCGCTGTTTATGGAAGAAAGAGTTTATAAACAGCTGGAGAATCTGAAGGTGGACAAAGCTATGGGATACATCCCAGGATACTGAGGGAGCACAGAGAGGTCTCAAGTGCTGGCCAAATCGAGGCCGGGATTTATAGAAGAATGTAGGCTGAGAATATAAATTTGTCACAAGAAGAAAGATTATAGGTTAAGCATGTGATAGACCTGCTTTGCAGAATAAGAAGGTTTTTAGCATTTTCCTGAATTGAAGATAATGAGGGCATGATCTTAGGGAGAGTGATAGCTGGTTCCATAGATTGGCTAGTTGGTATTCGATGGACATAGTAAGATGCTTGATTGACTTTAGGTTCTTTTGTATTGGGAATTTTAGCTGCAGGGAGTTGCGGGTGTTGTGCCGAGGAGGGATTTTTTAGTAGGATTATTAAGTTACACACGTATTGAGAAATGCCACCTGTGAGAATTTTGAAGGTAGTAATGCCTAGTTTGAATTGGACTCTGTCGCTGATTGGGAGCCAGTGGAGTTTGGAGTAGTAAGACTGAACTGGTTTGAACCACGATAATCCAAAGATTAGTCGAACCACTGAATTCTGTGCCAGTTGTAAGTAATGTATTACTGATGTAGAGCACACAGCCAGTACTAGGTTACAGTAGTCCAGTTTGGGTAGTATTAAAGATTGCACCAGGAGTCTGAAGGTTTCCAGAGTGAAGTAGTTTCTGAATATTCTCAGTTTTCTGAGTGTTATGAATGAGTGTTTAACAATTGCTTAGGTGTGGTTCTGCATGGACAGTAGATGGTCCACTACTACTGGATGGAAACTACTGTCCACTACTACTGGATGGAAACCAATTTAACCTAGACCTCCAATCAAGAATACTAGGAACAGAAATGTAATATTCTTGATTGGAGGTCTAGGTTAAATTGGTTTCCATCCAGTAGTAGTGATTTGGCATATCTTGGGTCTGATTTCGCACCTAGCCATAGGAACTTGGTTTTGTTCTTGTTCAGTTTGAGCCTGTGGAAAGCAGTCCAGTTTTCTATCGTGTGGATACAGGACGAAATGAGGGGTACCGTGCCAGACCATTGATGAATAACAGGGATGACTATGGTGATGTCATCTCAGATCGGTCCAGAGTGGCACCCAGGGTCTGCATTAATAGGTTCAAAAGGAAAGGGGAGAGTGGGGAACACTGAGGGGCCCCTACCTCCCTAATAAGAGGATCGTAGTTAACACAAAAAGTAATGGTGATAAGGGGCATCCCTGCCGAGTCCCCCACTTAATAGGGAAGGACTCACTGCAAACCCCATTTGCCACTATAAAGGCGATTGGAGACTGATAAAGGGTCTTAATTGAATCAAGGAACCTCCCTGAAAAGCTATAGCCCTAAAAAAAAAAAACTATAAATAAATTTACAAAACACTCTATTGAACGCCTTCTCCAAATCAAAACTCGCAAGCAAAGAAGGTGTCAAGCAGCGGCAAACTGCCTCCAGAGAGGCCAATATGGTTCCTGGAGACATGGCGGTTGTGGACAAACACCACCTGTGAATCAGCTACAAACACTCTAGCCAAGCAATTTGCTAACACTTTTGTTAATAGTTTGGTCTCTCAAAGAGGAGGGAAATGGGTCTATAGAATTCCGGAGCTGTCAGATCTTTCCACAGTTTGGGTAATACTATAATTTGGACTTGATTCAAAACACACTGGCTAATTTCTGTTGACTTATCAAAGCATTAAAGTGAAATGTTAGTGGATTCAGAATTTCTGCTCTTAACAATTTATAAAATTTGGCTTAGAAGCCATTGGATTCAGGGGCCTTTCCCAGTTTACTTTGCTGGATCACTACCAAGACCTCATCCCTCATTATAAGGGCATTTAGCATCTATATAGTAACATAGTAAATGACAGCAGATAAAGACCTGAACAGTCCATCCAGTCTGCCCAACAAAATAAACTCATTTTACATGATATGTGATACTTTATATGTATACCTGAGTTTGATTTGTCCTTGCCATTCTCAGGGCACAGATCATAGAACTCTGTCTAGCACTGTTCTTGTACTAAAAGTTCTGAAGCTAACATTGAAGCCCCTTAAAATTTATGCTCTATTCCATCCATATCTATTCAGTTATGATCAGGTCACAGACCGCAGAAGTATGCCCAGCACTGGTTTTGCTTCCCAATTACCGGCGTTACCACCCAATCTCTGCTAAGATTCCATAGATCCATTCCTTCTAAACAGGATTCCTTTGTGTTTATCCCATGCATGTTTGAATTCCATTACCATTTTCATCTCCACCACCTCATATCTACCACCCTTTACATTAAAAAATATTTCCTGAAATTATTCCTGAGTCTGCCCCCCTTCAACCTCAATTCATATCCTCTAGTTCTACCACCTTCCCGTCTCCAGAAAAAGGTTTGTTTGCGGATTAATACCTTTCAAATATTTGAGCATCTGTATCATGTCACCCCTGTTTCTCCGTTCCTCCAAGGTATACATGTTCAGGTCGGCAAGTCTCTCCTCATATGGTTTACAATGCAAATCCCAAACCAGTTTTGTAGCTTTTCTTTGCACCGCTTCCAGTCTTTTTCATCGTTATCAAGATTCGGCCTCCAAAACTAAACACAATACTCCAAGTGGGGCCTCACCAATGACTTGTAGAGGGGCATCAACACTTCCTTTCTTCTGCTGGGTATACCCCTCTCTATGCAGCCTAGCATCCTTCTGGCCATAGCTGTTGCCTTGTCTCATTGTTTCTTCACCTTTATATCCTCTGACACCAACACCCCAAGGTCTCTCTCCTGAGTCGAGCTTACTAATCTCTCCCCTCCTATTCGATATCTCTCTTTCGGGTTTCTGCACTCCAAGTGCATCATTACTCTGCATTTCTTGGCATTAAATTCTAACTAAATCCTATGTTAGGAAACCTTCTACGTTTCTATTTAAAACCATCTATTCCCAGTGTTCTTGTGCAAAACTGATTTTTTAATTTATTTTTAAATATGCTGTGCTCAGTGGAGGAGGTATCGTCCACATTACTCATGTGCAGTATTTACTGCTTAAGCCCCCTAATAAACATCATTGCACACCTCCTTCCTTCCTATCTCTTTGTTGTTAATAATTAATAATCTACTAAATAGTGCTACTTAGCTTGATTCCGGAGTCTGTGCTGCTCAATTGTATTGATGTTGCTGTCCTGTGGGGATCCCCATCCGGAGTGAAGTTCAAATTCAATCATATTTCCATGATTCCCTTGGAATGGGAATGATGTTCTCAGAGTTGATGTTCTTAATTCCCTGGGAACATTGACTCTAAGTCAAGCAGATAGCTCCTGGAGCAGACATTGCCAAAAATGTCACTTAGGGTCACCTTGTAGTTAAAAGATTACATAAAGCGTTCCCGCCCTTCAAGAGGCAGTTTAGGAAAATGGTGTGTTGAATCTTTGCATTCTGGTGCTTGGAATCAAGAAGTCAGCTTAGTGAAAGACAGATCTGAAGCTGAAATAAAACATGTTTTCATAAGACAAGATTTTGAAAATTATTTAATACAATTTTTTTGGTTATGATCATCCCATTATGGAACTCTCTCTCTCTCACACAATGCATTAGGATTGAGAGAAATTACCTTACATTTTGTAAGATGTTAAAAACTTACTTTTTTGAACGCTGTTATTAAAGTATTTCTGCTTTAGTTACTTATATCATGATGTTATCTTGAATGTCTTTCTAGCTGAACCCTTAGTGTAGGGAAATTGTGATTAGCACTTTGATAGTCTGCCATGACACTTGATAGAATCCCATAGTGTGGACAGCTGGCTAGAATCAGTTAGCATGTACAATGATGCCAAAGGCAGTGGAGAGATCAGTAGGGAGAGGAGGGGAGATAAATTAAATCACAGGCATGAGATAGGAGCAAAAAAAAAAAATATGCAATTGACCGGGTGCCAGTCTAATGTTTTAAAGCACCAATAAAATTCATGTTCTTGCTTGAAAATGAAAAGAGTAGATGGAAAGATAGCATGATTGGCACAGCACAAGGAAGATGAACAAGGCAACGTTTTTAACATTGTACTGTTACAAAATACAAGGCCGAGTACATCAAGGGCAAAAATATGAGACACGGTGTAAGTGTGAGTGTAGGAGAAATTGACATGGAACTGCAGAGGAGGTGAAAATGGGCATATCAGACCAAAATGTGCATTTGTAGGACAATAAAATCAAACCCTAACTGGGAGAGAAGCTGCTGCAGATGAAACTGAAGGAAGGACTCAGCAGAATTCCTAGAACCTGTATGGTAAAATATACATAACAAGCAGAAACAGTGTTAAAATCCTCATAACAGGTCTCGTTCGTGTTTCTTCAAGACAAGGAAGCTTTGCTTAGACTTTATTTGAGACAATCTACTTCAGTTACTTTTATGGGAGGAAAGATTCTGATTTTTCCTGACGTTTCCAGATGGACACAGGAGAGAAGGAAGAACTTTATGCGGCAGCAGGGGCTTAGCCAGACAGCAGATTTTGGGTGGGCCTAGGCAAGAAGTGGGTGGGCACCAAGTGTTCTCCACCCCACCAAAAAAAATATCTCAGCTGGTGGAAAAGCAGTCTGCAGCAGGCAGGCGCTGAAAACGGAGAATGTGCAGGTGCTGGTATCGTGGAGAGTAGCGTTTTCGTTACCATCAGGGGGAAGTCTTCAGCTGGCAGAGATTGGGATCCCCGCCAGCTACTGCTAAATGTGTATTACTGTTGGGTGGGCCTGAGCCCTATGTGGGTGGGCCCTGGCCCACCCCAGCCCACCTGTGGCTACGCCACTGTGCGGCAGGAAGCTTTGAATGTGGGAACTAGATTTCAGTTAAGGCTCCCATGTAAATGTGTATTACAGATTGATAATGTTAGTTTTCATTTCTTTGAGCCTTCACAATTTCGTTTATTTGGATGCAAGAACTCCTAAACAAGATTCTTAATGGCTACTGAACCCTTTAAGTGTTTAGGTGCAGTTAAATTGGAATTATTAATATTTTTTTTCCTTTATACCTCCTCTTGAGTTAAGGTATATTGGTCAGGCTCCTCTTTTTGTGGACTAATGCCTGTAATATTTGTTTTTAAAAAAGGGAATTTTCCCTAATTATTTTCTTTTGTAATTCTTAACATTTGAAATATAGCATGTTCATGTGATTTTACTAGTTATCTATCCAAATAATCTAATAATTTGATTTTTGTGGAGGAAGGAAAAGACCTGAGATGCTCGGCTTGTTGTCATTCATTTAACAACAAAAAATGCTGTGCGAACGTCCTCACTGGTCTTCAATAAAAAGAGAATAAAAGCTATAATTGTTGTGGAGCAGGAAAAGCTCTAGAGTGATACAAAATGTCTGCTATTGAAGGACACTAAGAAAGAAAATTTGTTGGTTTGTCTCCCAAAGAAGTATATTGTAAAACGAAGGCGCTCTGTTGAGCAAACCGAAAAAAACTGAAAGAAGTATTTTCCATAAACAGCTATTTTTCTTGTGGTATTTAATAAAATATTACTTTTTTTTTAAATGTAACCTCTCATTACTACAGAAACAGATGTGTCCTTTTTTCTCAGTTGATGCAATATGTGAAATAATGAAAATAAAAGCAAAGCATGTATTTACACTAAAAAATTTGAAAAAAAGAGGAGCTTTTTTAGACCAGTGAGGATGTTTGCAAGGCATTTTTTGTTATTAAATGAATGACAAGAAGCCGAGCATCTGAGGTCTTTTCCTTACTCCAAAAAATTATTAGATTATTTGGATAGACAACTAGTAAAATCACATGAACTTGCTATATTTCAAATGTCGTGTATTCTCATTAGCAAGACATAAGCCACTATAGCTTTCAATTGGCTTTGTAATTCTTAGCAGTTTGCTTGACAAAGTTATCTTTGGTATATTTTGTAATTTCCATAAACAATTTTTTAAAAATCCTCATCATGGACTAGTTAGAACTATAATGTGAACGGGCAGGAAAAATGCTGGCAATTGGCAAAGTACTGTATAATTTGTATAGAGGGGAAGGATGCTGACTCTGTGCGTAGCCAAAACAAAACAATGCCAGCATAAGAAAGTCCCTCTAGTCTCCTGTGAATCCGGAGCCATAGGGAGGGCTGCTCAATCCAACTCTTCCCCTGGAATTGGCTGGTTCCTATGGAATCATTGCAAGAAAAAGGTGTCTGAGCTGAGTCGGGGAACTGGTGGGTGTCCTTGGGGCATTCTTATACCCTCCCTGATACCCCACCTCCCATGCTAAATTGAGTGAAAAGAGAAGGAAGAGGAGAGCAGGAGCACATCAAGCTGTGGCTTTTTTCTCTGAACTGCACAGCTCAGAGCACCAGTCAGCCCCAGGTGGCCGAGGACGAGGAGGTGACCTCATGTGTGTGGCTGCTCTCCTTCTACTTCTCCTCTTAATGTCCAATTAGGGTGGGAAGTTAAACGGGGTAAAGGATCAGAAATTTGATATACTGCCTTTCTGTGGTACAAACAAAATGGTTTACATATATATTATATACAGGTGCTTTTTCTGTCTCTAGTGGGCTCAGAATCTAAGAGAAAGCAGAGGGAGAAGAACATTGGGAACCATAGGACACCAGGGGGCTTAAGAGTCCACACAGCAGCAGCAAACTGCTCCATTTCGCCACCTTGTGGTGGTTGTGCTTGTGAGGAAGATAACAGTGACAGTTCAGTGACTCAAGCTGTGTCTTTCTCCTCTACTGTTAGGTTGGAGTATTACATTATGACCCATGCAGCACACCACTGCCAAGTGCAGTTCAAAGAAGGAGGCTGCCCCAGGCAGCAGAGAGAGAAATAGCAGCCCAATGTGCTACTACTACTACTAATAATAATTTCTATAGTGCTAGTAGATGTTCCCAGCACTGTACACATTATATGTAGGTACTTTTTATGTCCCTAGAGGGCTCGCAATCTAATTTTTTTCTGGGGCAATGGAGGGTTAAGTAATTTACCCAAGGTCACAAGGAGCTGCAGTGGGAATTGAACCCACATTGCCAGGATCAAAGACTGCTGCACTAAGCATTAGGCCACTCCTCCCTCATGTGCTACACTACCACTGTCTGTCTTCTTCATATGTGGAATGGAACATGAACAAGGTGATTAGACATCAAGGGCCAAAATACTGAGTGAAAGGATTTAGAGAAAGAGGGAATTTGGAGTGTAATAGGAGCAGATTACAGGGCTACTGCCTCCTACTGGAGAACAATGAGAAACATGAAATTAAGCAATGGAATATTTTGGTTAGCATTCTGAATTTATTGTTTACTTACATTCCCCTATGAGCAGATAAGTTCTAGATTCTGAAATGATACTGACAAACAATGGAGATAAACCCAAAGTTAAAAAAAATAGAGCTAATTTTATTTACAAGCCAATATAGCAACTTTAATTGAACAGAGATACTCAGCATTTCAGTAACAAATGCACATGCAAGATAGCTCAGAGCAAAGCGATAAACACTTCATTTAATGTTAAGTTGTCAAAGATAAGTGAATAAGAGGAAAACCACATACCCTGGGCAAGAATACAGGCCTTCTGCCTATTACCTAGTAATTTGTAGTGCTTTTATGCCTGACAAAGGGAAGTCTCTCTTTCCTTGGATGAAGATGGGTCCGCAGGTGCTGGAGCAGGAAGGGCAGGCTCTGTGGTGTTCCAGATGTAGAAGAGATGCAGAGGTGTTTACGAACAGAAGATGAGATGAGACAGAGACAATTTCCAACCTAGATCTAATTGGGTTGTCAGAAAAAAGGAGCATCTTGGAGACCAGAAATTACCTTGATTTGTCAGGGGCCGTTGTCCCTGTGGTTGTGGTAAACAAACAGTTGTGAATCCAGTTGTTATGACTTGAAGAACCAGAAGACGGTCTCTTTTACAGCATTCTAGAGGGTTTTCGCCAAACTCCAAGTTCTGCCTATGCTAGGTCAACTTATTCAGGAGTCTTTTTTTTCAAAACCATAAGTACATGTTGCCACAAATGCCCAACTATTACATCACTCTAGTGAGGCAGGGGACAATCCTGCTGAGACGTATTAGTTTTACTAGACTGCTGCTTTTTACATTATGTTTCATGCCATATGATTTGTATTATTTTATTTTATTGTGTATATATTACTGTTCCCCACTTAGAATCCTAAGATAATGCGGGATAGACATAATTTTCTTATTATTATTATTGCAGACCTTGGCAAATACTGACAAAGTTCATGCTGAATTAAGGCATCACTGTCAAAACCTCACAATACTAAGAGGCCCTTTTACCAAGCTGCGGTGAAAGGGGGCCTGTGCTGGTGTCTGCGCATGTTTTTAATGTGTGCCGAGGCCCCCGTTTTACCGCAGCCAGGTAAAAGGTCAGTATTTCTTTTCTGCAGGAAATGGCCATGCGGCAAGTAAAGCACTTGCTGAACAGGCATTTCTGGGGGGAGCCCATTGAGGTGGTGGTAAGGGCTCCTGCACTAACCTGGCAGTAAATGGGAAGTGATTACCTCCAGGTACAGACCGGATATGACGGTGCGCTGGGGGTGGGAACTACTGCCGGGCTGCTATGGTAGCCCGTGGTACTTCCTTTTTAGCGAGCGGTAAGCCCCTGTTGGGCTTACCACCACTTTGTAAAAGGGGCCCTAAATAACTAAATCTCCAGGTCACAACAATCGTATTCCTCTTCTTTCAATGTCCATTATTATCACCATTGTCATAATAATAAATTGAAATGCATGTATCTGGAAGTAAAATGTGGATGTTGAAGAAGTGCTTTCAACTATGGCAAATTTTCCCATTAGGGTTTTTTTGTCTGTTTGTTTGGTTTTTTTTATTTGCATATCGCTGCTTCAGGGGATGACCATGGAACTGGTACTCCAAGCGTAGCTTCCAAAATGGCAGCTTTCCTATAGCAGCCTAGACACCTGTTAAACATGTTTTTTTCATTTTTCTGTATTTTCTGATTGGCTCCAGGAGTCACCACCTCCTGGGTGCAAAATATAATGTTTTTCATTAGTTGCTACTCCATTTTCAGTCATCTGCAAACACACTGTTAGGACTTTGCTTAGAACAGGTTGCTGAAACACCTTGTGCACAGACACTGGTGTCAAGGCCTATGCAAGACTTTGTGACTTCAGATCTGGTGTCTGATCTGTTTTGCTCCAGGCCCCAGGATATGGACAGAGCTGAGCCCTGTTTCTTTCTGTGCCTCCAGCTGAGTGTTATGATTATCTGTTTTGCTGTGATCATCATCTAATTGTACTGATCATCATCTGTTGAATAGCAGCTGTACAAGATCCTTGTGATTCCAGATTTACTACCTGCCAATAATAAAGAGCTAAATATAATTATGCCAATTTCTTGGGTATTTGATGTGAGTTTGCCTGCTTCTTACGAACAGCTGTGAGCTACGGCCCCAGCGTACCTGCACCTCAGTAAATAACCAACCCGTACAGTGTTTGCAAAAAGATACAAGATCTGTAATTTGATTTAAACTAAGCGGCAGAGAATTCCATAATTTCAGGCATGGGGTACACAAAGGATTCTTCAAATTCTGATATAGTGTGGCCACAGCAGATGTAAAACTGGCTTCCATTGCCACTCCATGAGTCTATAGATAATAATTATCCTCGAAGCAAAAATTGTTGGAAAAGAATTTGAAGAATCTTTTGTATACCTCACACTTTATTTACTAACATCGTTTTTTTTGGCATTGCTTCCTGGATGGCAATGTTCTTCTGGTCAGCTTCTTTATAAGAATTAAAGATCTTTTTGAAGTTCTTAATTTGGCAAATTCTAATATTAAGTTTACCATGCAATATATGACCGCCAGGTTACCAGTATGTTTCTTTGAAAACTGAGGTTTTGTGTTTTGCATTGTTTACTTCCATTCATTGTTTTTCTTTTTGCAGTGATTTCAAGAGAAAGCGCACCCTGAAGCAGAACCAGCGCTCAAAACATCATCGCGCTGGTGCTTCCTTTGTTTCATTAAGTTTGATTATTTAACTTTACACATTATTTAAGTTTAGCAGAGTTTTAATGAATGACCGATGATGATACAGAAGGCAAGCCATAAGATTTGTTATTTGGATGGATTGGCAAGAATGCCTCTGTGCCGAGTCATAATTTTTTTTGTACATAAAGTTACTTGTACCTGAGATTTGAGAAGGGTTTTTTTTTAACTACTTGTGTTTACATGTTCAACCTAAAAGAACAGAGTTATGTATGCTTTGATGCATTCTAGATAATTTTATTATTATTTTTACAAAGCAGAATGTGAAAAATGTTGCAAGGGTGTGAAGACTTTTACAAGATACTGTACTCTGATGTCCACCTATCAAGATGATCATGTTCCCTGCATGTACATCTTGTATTAAGATCCAGTACATAGAGAACAGATGTTAGCTCCTCTTGTAAATGCTACCAACACTTTTCCTCAGGGGTCTGTACTAGGACCACTGCTTTTTAATATATTTATAAATGATTTAGAGATGGGAGTAACTAGCGAGGTAATTAAATTTGCTGATGACACAAAGTTATTCAAAGTCGTTAACTCGCGACAGGATTGTGAAAAATTACAAGAGGACCTTACGAGACTGGGAGACTGGGCGGCTAAATGGCAGATGACGTTTAATGTGAGCAAGTGCAAGGTGATGCATGTGGGAAAAAAGAACCCGAATTATAGCTACGTCATGCAAGGTTCCACGTTAGGAGTTACGGACCAAGAAAGGGATCTGGGTGTCGTCGTCGATAATACACTGAAACCTTCTGCTCTTGTGCTGCTGCGGCTAGGAAAGCGAATAGAATGTTGGGTATTATTAAGAAAGTTATGGAAAACAGGTGTGAGGATGCTATAATGCCGTTGTATCGCTCCATGGTGCGACCACACCTTGAGTATTGTGTTCAATTCTGGTCGCCGCATTTCAAGAAAGATATAGTAGAATTGGAAAAGGTGTAGCGAAGGGCGACTAAAATGATAGCGGGGATGGGACGACTTCCCTATGAAGAAAGACTAAGGAGTGCAGTGCCATGCACCAATGCCACTGTAGCTCTACCGCAGCATTGTAAAAGGGGCCCTGTATTATTTGTTGCAGTAGTATCAACAAATCAGCCACAAAGATTCTAGATCAAAATTTTTTTATTTTTTTTTGCAGTAGTTTAGGTAACAAATTACACTGCTAACATGTCCTATCCCAGCTAACAAAGGCATCTTTATAGCAACAGCTGCAGATCAAAAGCTGGATGGAGGCGGATATAGGCAGAAATACTGGGAACTAGGGATGGCAGGTGCTGAAATGAGGCCCTTCTTGGGCTCAGACAGGACACTGCCTTCTAGAGATCCTTATAGGTTTATTACTTATATCCTGCCTTAGAAATGTCCCAACTCTTTAAATCTTTAAGAACTAAAATATCTGTCTTCCAGCCACTTTACAGCTTTCTTTCAGTTGTTGCATACTTAGAAGTTCCAGCATGTAGAAATGTTACATAAGTACATAAGTACATAAGTAGTGCCATACTGGGAAAGACCAAAGGTCCATCTAGCCCAGCATCCTGTCACCGACAGTGGCCAATCCAGGTCAAGGGCACCTGGCACGCTCCCCAAACGTAAAAACATTCCAGACAAGTTATACCTAAAAATGCGGAATTTTTCCAAGTCCATTTAATAGCGGTCTATGGACTTGTCCTTTAGGAATCTATCTAACCCGTTTTTAAACTCCGTCAAGCTAACCGCCCGTACCACGTTCTCCGGCAACGAATTCCAGAGTCTAATTACACGTTGGGTGAAGAAAAATTTTCTCCGATTCGTTTTAAATTTACCACACTGTAGCTTCAACTCATGCCCTCTAGTCCTAGTATTTTTGGATAGCGTGAACAGTCGCTTCACATCCACCCGATCCATTCCACTCATTATTTTATACACTTCTATCATATCTCCCCTCAGCCGTCTCTTCTCCAAGCTGAAAAGCCCTAGCCTTCTCAGCCTCTCTTCATAGGAAAGTCGTCCCATCCCCACTATCATTTTCGTCGCCCTTCGCTGTACCTTTTCCAATTCTACTATATCTTTTTTGAGATACGGAGACCAGTACTGAACACAATACTCCAGGTGCGGTCGCACCATGGAGCGATACAACGGCATTATAACATCCGCACACCTGGACTCCATACCCTTCCTAATAACACCCAACATTCTATTCGCTTTCCTAGCCGCAGCAGCACACTGAGCAGAAGGTTTCAGCGTATCATCGACGACGACACCCAGATCCCTTTCTTGATCCGTAACTCCTAACGTGGAACCTTGCAAGACGTAGCTATACAGTGGGGGAAATAAGTATTTGATCCCTTGCTGATTTTGTAAGTTTGCCCACTGACAAAGACATGAGCAGCCCATAATTGAAGGGTAGGTTATTGGTAACAGTGAGAGATAGCACATCACAAATTAAATCCGGAAAATCACATTGTGGAAAGTATATGAATTTATTTGCATTCTGCAGAGGGAAATAAGTATTTGATCCCCCACCAACCAGTAAGAGATCTGGCCCCTACAGACCAGGTAGATGCTCCAAATCAACTCGTTACCTGCATGACAGACAGCTGTCGGCAATGGTCACCTGTATGAAAGACACCTGTCCACAGACTCAGTGAATCAGTCAGACTCTAACCTCTACAAAATGGCCAAGAGCAAGGAGCTGTCTAAGGATGTCAGGGACAAGATCATACACCTGCACAAGGCTGGAATGGGCTACAAAACCATCAGTAAGACGCTGGGCGAGAAGGAGACAACTGTTGGTGCCATAGTAAGAAAATGGAAGAAGTACAAAATGACTGTCAATCGACAAAGATCTGGGGCTCCACGCAAAATCTCACCTCGTGGGGTATCCTTGATCATGAGGAAGGTTAGAAATCAGCCTACAACTACAAGGGGGGAACTTGTCAATGATCTCAAGGCAGCTGGGACCACTGTCACCACGAAAACCATTGGTAACACATTACGACATAACGGATTGCAATCCTGCAGTGCCCGCAAGGTCCCCCTGCTCCGGAAGGCACATGTGACGGCCCGTCTGAAGTTTGCCAGTGAACACCTGGATGATGCCGAGAGTGATTGGGAGAAGGTGCTGTGGTCAGATGAGACAAAAATTGAGCTCTTTGGCATGAACTCAACTCGCCGTGTTTGGAGGAAGAGAAATGCTGCCTATGACCCAAAGAACACCGTCCCCACTGTCAAGCATGGAGGTGGAAATGTTATGTTTTGGGGGTGTTTCTCTGCTAAGGGCACAGGACTACTTCACCGCATCAATGGGAGAATGGATGGGGCCATGTACCGTACAATTCTGAGTGACAACCTCCTTCCCTCCGCCAGGGCCTTAAAAATGGGTCGTGGCTGGGTCTTCCAGCACGACAATGACCCAAAACATACAGCCAAGGCAACAAAGGAGTGGCTCAGGAAGAAGCACATTAGGGTCATGGAGTGGCCTAGCCAGTCACCAGACCTTAATCCCATTGAAAACTTATGGAGGGAGCTGAAGCTGCGAGTTGCCAAGCGACAGCCCAGAACTCTTAATGATTTAGAGATGATCTGCAAAGAGGAGTGGACCAAAATTCCTCCTGACGTGTGCAAACCTCATCATCAACTACAGAAGACGTCTGACCGCTGTGCTTGCCAACAAGGGTTTTGCCACCAAGTATTAGGTCTTGTTTGCCAGAGGGATCAAATACTTATTTCCCTCTGCAGAATGCAAATAAATTCATATACTTTCCACAATGTGATTTTCCGGATTTAATTTGTGATGTGCTATCTCTCACTGTTACCAATAACCTACCCTTCAATTATGGGCTGCTCATGTCTTTGTCAGTGGGCAAACTTACAAAATCAGCAAGGGATCAAATACTTATTTCCCCCACTGTAATTCGGGTTCCTCTTACCCACATGCATCACTTTGCACTTGTCAACATTGAACTTCATCTGCCACTTGCACGCCCATTCTCCCAAGGTCCTCCTGTAATCGTTCACATTCCTCCTGCGACTTGACGACCCTGAATAATTTTGTGTCATCGGCTTATGCTAATTAGGATAATGTATTCGGCTCAGTTTAAAGCTTTTTGTTTCTCTTTTTTAAAAGTGTACACAGAAGACAAAATGTGATGCACTCAACATCAAACATATAAATGGCAAGTGACCGACTCACCTGCAAATGCGCAGTAGAGACTTCCCTCTCTGTCCCGCCCTCACGTCAAGACGTGATGACGTCAGAGGGCGGAACAGAGATGGAAATGGAGTCGGACTGTCGGATGCTGCCACTGGAGCCTGGAAACGAACATCGCGCGCACCAACCTCCACCCTCCCCCCATTTCTGCCGCCGCTCCCGCCCCCCTCCGTATCGGGCCCCCTTCACTGACCTGACAGCGCCTCTCACCTCCGTGTGGAAGCGCTGCAGGCAGCAGCAGAGCGATCTGCTGCTGCCTGCAGTGCTTTCACACGGAGGTGAGAGGCGCTGTCAGGTCAGTACAGGGGGCTTGGCACGTAGGGTGGAGGGAGTGGCGGCAAGGAGGGTAGCTGGAAATCTCGCCCTTTTTAACAGGCTTAACAGCTACTATATTTATAAAGGACTTACACACCATTTAGCACTAAAGTTAATTTCTATCCCATCTGGGTCTGAATTTTCTCCCTAATGACAACCCAGATGGCCAAAAAATGTTGGCAATTAACTGGCCCTATTTTAGCTTAGCACAAACAAGCTGTAGTGGACGGAGCCATTAGATGCTGTGGGTCAGTATGACTTCTGACAAGATGAGGTCCTATCCTATCATGAACATGTCATGCAAATTCTTCCCAAATCATTACCTTTTACATATTACGAAGGAGGTAGAGTAACGCTGGCAGCCTCCATGAATACCACTCATCTTGATCAGATAGAATAGCAATTTGGATGCACCAGACTGTCAAGTCTGACAGCCTAAAAGCAGAATTGTGCCAGAGGTGGTGGGAACATTAGAACACAAATTGTACATAAAAAGTTATGGGAAGCTGGGGGCTGTCTGAGCTTGAAGTTCAGAAATTAGCATTTTAAGAGCAATACTTAAAAAAAAAAAACATTGACAAAAATGTTCTGTACACCAACTCTATAGTTAATTAGGCTATCGAGCACTGGACATTTCATTGTAGTTAATAGAGGAACTAATTGACTAATTAAGAATCAGAAAATGAAACGTGTCCACAAGTCAAAAAATAGCTGGCCTGAAGGCTTATTAACAGTAAAGGCTCAGTGAATCTTACCACCAATGCCACTTTACCCAAATAGTTTTAAAATCCCATTTAATAGTAAATGATTTGAAATGTTGTTGTAATTCTACTGAGGGGATCAGATGGAGCTTTTGATTCGTCCCTTCAGGTGCTTACCATCTGTTGCATATTGAGCCAGCTGCAGTGGGCCAGTGTTAATCATTCTATCCTTTATTAAAATTAATAAATCACTCAACCAAGCAGAAATTTTATAAAAGGGAGAGATTAGGTATGTCTTCAAGTCCAAATAATCTGCAGATTGAGAAAAATAAAGAAAAGTCTTACATCCAGTTGTGTTCTGTCTTTCTGAATGGTTAGTCAAGAGAACCAGAAGAATAAATGTCAAGCAGGGGACTCTTCAAACATGTACCTGCATTCTGATGAATTGATATAGAGGGTTTCATATTTGATCAAGCACACTTTGTTCATACAGCTTAGTTTTGCTTTGATACAGCACTGTGGCTAAGTGTTTGAGCAGCCAAACTTTTCTGGGTAATGGAAGCAGATGTTTCCAGTTCATGATGCCCCACACTAGGTAAGTAATGCAGGAAGTTACAGAAAGAAAACTTGCTTTCTTTATCCCAAAGAAAACACCAGATGCTTCTATTGCTAAATATTTCACAACATACACCAAACACAAAAACATTTTAACTCCCCAATTGCGAGTGTTTGAACAAATAATTTTATTACTCTTCATTTTGCTCTTCGTGGGCTGCTTTAATAAGTCACAAAGATGATTGCAGACATTGCAAAACACCTTAGCTAGGCTAATATGTCAAGACATAGAGCATCCCCTTTATTAAGGCAATTACATTGGCTGCCAATTGAGCCTCAGATTTTATTCAAACTTGTATGCTAATATTTAATATTTATTTGTCTGGCTCCTTTCCCATAATGTCAATTTTGACTTTTCCATTGTCAGGCCGAAATTCTCTGTCTGTCAATAAACCTCTGCTTCCCGTGAGCTGCTCATATTAGATATAAGCATTTTCACTCGCTCTTGATTTATTTATTCCCAAACAGTGAAGATATGAAATTCCTTGCTATCTGGTATCACAATAGAAGCAAATGATATGAGTTTTTTTTTAATGAACTGAAAATGTATAGCCAATTTTCAGGAGATTTAAAATTTTAAAGTAAAAGTTTAAATAGGCCCACTGTTTGCTGCTGGTTACTTCTTATTGCAGTGTTTCTCAAATCTGGTCCTGCAGGCACCCCAGCCAGTCAGGTTTGCAGGATATTCACAATGAATGTTCATGAGAGATTTGCATGCAGTGAAGGCAGTGCATGCAAATCTGTCTCCTAAATATTCATTGTGGATATCCTGAAAACCTGACTGGCTGGGGTGCCTCCAGGACCAAGTTTGGGAACCACTGTCTTATTGTTATTTAGTTTATTTATTTTAAATCTATAGCCTACCTAAAACCTACATGGATTATATTTAATAATATTAACTTACATAAGTACATAAGTATTGCCATATTGGGAAAGACCAAAGGTCCATCAAGTCCAGCATCCTGCTTCCAACAGTGGCCAATCCAGGTCACAAATACCTGGCAAGATCCTAAGAAAGTACAAAACATTTTATACTGCTTATCCCAGAAATAGTGGATTTTCCCCCAAGTCCATTTAATAACGGTCTATGGACTTTTCCTTTAGGAAGCCATCCAAACCTTTTTTAAACTCCGCTAAGCTAACCGCCTTTACCACATTCTCTGGCAACGAATTCCAGAGTTTAATTACACGTTGAGTGAAGAAACATTTTCTCAGATTCGTTTTAAATTTACTACATTGTAGCTTCATCACATGCCCCCTAGTCCTAGTATTTTTGGAAAGGGTAAACAGAAGCACTATGGTTTCAATGTATCATCAATGACGACACCTAGATCCCTTTCTTGGTCCATGACTCCTAACGTGGAACCTTGCATGACATAGCTATAATTCGGGTTCCTCTTTCCTACATGCATCACTTTGTACTTGCTCACATTAAACATCATCTGCCATTTAGACACCCTGTCTCCCAGTCTTGTAAGGTCCTCTTGTAATTTTACCACAATCCTCCCGCGATTTAACGACTTTGAATAACTTTGTGGCATCAGCAAATTTAACAACCTCACTAGTTACTCCCATCTCTAGGTCATTTATAAATATGTTAAAAAGCAGTGGTCCTCCTAGCACAGAGCCCTGGGGAACCCCACTAACTATCCTTCTCCAATGAGAATACTGACCATATAACCCTACTCTCTGTTTTCTATCTTTTAACTAGTTTTTAATCCACAATAGAACACTATCTGCTCTCCCATGACTCTCCAATTTCCTCTGGAGTCTTTCATGAGGTACTTTGTAAAACGCCTTCCGAAAATCCAGATACACAATATCAACCGGCTCACCTTTATCCACGTTTGTTCACCCCTTCAAAGAAATGTAGTAGATTGGTGAGGCAAGATTTTCTTTTACTAAATCCGTGTTGACTTTGTCTCATTAATCCATGCTTTTGAATATGCTCTGTAATTTTGTTCTTAATAATAGTCTCTACCATTTTGCCCGGCACTGACGTCAGACTCACTGGTCTATAATTTCCCAGATCTCCTCTGGGACCTTTTTTAAAAATCGATGTTACACTGGCCACCCTCCAATCTTCAGGTATCACACTTGATTTTAAGGATAAATTACATATTACTAACAATAGCTCCGCATGCTCATTTTTCAGTTCTATCAGTACTCTGGGATGAATTCATTTATTCTCTCCACTACGTCTTTGTCTTCCCTGATTGCCCCTTTTACTCGGTCATCCAGCGGTCCAACCGATTCTTTTGCCGGCTTCCTGCTTTTAAAATACCTAAAAAAAATTACTATATGTTTCTGCCTCCAACGCAATCTTTTTTTCAAAGTCCCTCTTAGCCTTCCTTATCAGCGCTTTGAATTTGACTTGACATTCCTTATGCTGTTTCTTATTATTTTCAGTCGGTTCCTTCTTCCATTTTCTAAAGGATTTTCTTTTAGCTCTAATAGCTTCCTTCATCTCACTTTTTAACCACATCGGCTGTCATTTGGTCTTCCGTCCTACTTTTTTAATACGCGGAATATATTTGGCATGGGCTTCCAGGATGGTGTTTTTGAACAGCATCCACGCCTGATGTAAATTTTTGACCCTCACAGTCGCTCCTGTTTTTTTTTCACTGTTCTTCTCATTTTATCATAGTCTCCTTTTTTAAAGTTAAACGCTAACTTTATTTGATTTCCTATGTATACTTACTTCAAAGCTGATATCAAATCCGATCATATTATGATCACTGTTATCAAGTGGCCCCAGCACCATTACTTCCCGCACCAGATCATGCACTCCACTAAGGACTAGAACTTTTCCTTCTCTTGTCGGCTTCTGTACCAGTTGCTCCATAGAGCTGTCCTTGATTTCATCAAGGAATTTTACCTCCCTAGCGTGCCTCGATGTTACATTTACCCAGTCAATATCGGGGTAATTGAAATCACCCATTATTATTGTGTTGCCCAGTTTGTTTGCATTCCCAATTTCCTTTAACATTTCTGCATCCATCTGTTCATCTTGGCCAGGCGGACGGTAGTACACTCCTATCACTATCCTTTTCCCCGTTACACATGGAATTTCAATCCACAGTGATTCCAAGAAGTGTTTTGCTTCCTGCAGAATTTTCAATCTATTTGATTCAAGGCTTTCGTTAATATATAATGCTACCCCTCCACCAATTCGATCCACCCTATCACTACGATATAATTTGTATCCCAGTATGACAGTGTCCCACTGGTTATCCTCCTTCCACCAGGTCTCAGAGATCTCTCCCATCTTATTTCTTAGGCTCCTGACATTCACATATAGACATTTCAAAGTATCTATGTTGTTCCTATTTACATGATGCTTAGTACTTGACAGTATTAATTTGCAATCTTTTGTCTGATTTTTATTTAAGGACACCTGATCTACTATGGTCTCTTTTGCAACCTATCAGGATACCCTGGTATCGTCCCCTGTTTTGGTGATATCTTTGAAAGATATCTTATCCTGAACCATGTCCTTTTGAGTGACTGTTGGCCTTCCCCGTTTCTGGTTTAAAAGCTGCTCTATCTCCTTTTTCAATGCTGATGCCAGCAGCCTGGTCCCACCCTGTTTAAGGTAGAGCCCATCCTTTCAAAATAGGTTCCCCCTTCCCCAGAATGTTGCCCCGCTCCTAACAAATCTAAAACCCTCCTCCCTGCACCATCGTCTCATGCACGCATTGAGACTCCGGAGCTCTGCCTGTCTCTTGGGCCCCGCGCGTGGAACGGGTAGCATGTCAGAAAATGATACCCCAGAGGATCTGGATTTGAGCTTTCTACCTAAGAGCCGAAATTTGGCTTCCATAACCTCTCCCCCACATTTTCCTATGTCATTGGTACCCACATGTACCAAGACAGCCGGCTCTTCCCCAGCACTGTCTAAAATCCTATCTAGGTGACGCATGAGGTCCGCCACCTTCGCACCAGGCAGGCAAGTCACCAGGCGATCCTCACGTCCACCAGCCACCCCAGCTATCTATACGCCTAATGATCGAATCACCAACTACAACATCTGTCCTAACCTTTCC
Organism: Microcaecilia unicolor; assembly: GCF_901765095.1. Taxonomy (NCBI): domain Eukaryota; kingdom Metazoa; phylum Chordata; class Amphibia; order Gymnophiona; family Siphonopidae; genus Microcaecilia; species Microcaecilia unicolor. The sequence goes on along the minus strand of NC_044033.1, from coordinate 475,489,791 downwards.
TGGTCAGCACTTGGAGACATATCCTCGGTACGAGAGTGTCACGGTTGTGCCCAGGTCCCTGGCTCGCAGTCACCTCGGTCCCCAGGGTTTAGACCTGGGGAATGCTGTGAATTGATGGTTTACCAGTTCCCATGTTCCAGAAGATATGCTGGTCCGGATCTTCCAGCTCTCCAGATTGTTTTGGGAGTTTTTGGAACCAAGCAGCACCCATACCTGGTGAACTCCCTTGTGACCTGCCTTTATTAACCACCTGGTAAGGTTCCTAGTTGCCTTGCAACAGTGTTCTTCAGAGGTGTTCCTTTGGTGTGAGTTGTTGCAGTGCCTTTGTGCTTTTACTCTTTGGTGATTTTGTCTCTGCTTGGCTACTGGACTTTTCTTCTGCTTGCCGCCTGCCTAAACCCGGATTGTTACTGGTCTATTCTTCTGCTTGCCGCCTCCCTAGACCCGGATTCTTCTGCTTGCCGCCTGCCTAGACCCGGATTCTTCTGCTTGCCGCCTGCCTAGACCCAGATTGTACTGGACTATTCTTCTGCTTGCCACCTGCCTGACCTGGCTTGTTTCTGGACTATTCGTTTGCCTGCTATGTCCCTGGAACCCAGCGTGTTTCTAGTGTTTCCTGCTGTCTGTCTGCTGCTGTGTCCTGCAGTCCGGCCTTCCTGTCCTGTCCAGTAAGTCCTGCCGGCTGTCTGCAGCCCGGAGCTTAACTCTGGGTGAAGGGTAGCTAAGTGTAGGTGAAGCCTCGCCCCAATCCTCTGTGTTCCAGTTCTGGTCTGCCTTGTCTTGTGTTTGGGTGATTCTCCTGCCGCTGCCGCTCCTCGGCAGTGGTCCAAGGTCTCACAAACCTAGTTACCTGTTGTGTATACGTGACAGAGAGGATAGTACATCTCCTGCAGTGCCTGCTAGATTCTGTTAATGCTGTGGTACAAAGTTTTTAAAAATAAGTGGAAAAGACTATGGAGATTAGTTGATAAAATTTGCTTTTTATATTTTTATTTTGCCTAACACTAACCTATAATTCCTCCTTTAAACCCCAATCTAAGTTCCCAAAGCACAAAGGAAAATAGTGTTCACTTACCAGAGAAATGTCCTCTTCTCTCGGAACTTCTCATACACAATGTTGCACAACAAACTATTGCTGTATCCTACTACACAAAATCATCTCCTGAATAGCATCAACCTTTGAGCCTTTATAAAGTAATTGCAGAATATAAGTGCATTCTTGTATTTTCTGGTCCACACAAACATTCTGGCATCCATCTCTCGAAATGGAAGCCTGAATCCTAATGGTAATACTGTGATTTTAGCGCGAGAGGTCTCGGCTGCCATTTTCAGACACGATTGTTGAGATAGGCACAAGTAGACAAAGGCTTCTCTCCCACTCCATTACACACCAGGGATCCCCCTGGTAAACATGAGAAGGGGTTCAAGGAGGTGCCTACCAGGAGGAAGTTCTAGTCTCTTCTACTTTCAAGGTAGGGGTAGCCACTGCTATACCACCAGGGCTAGCCTTCGAGGGGGGGGAGGTCAGGGTCCTGGCTATGGGTCCCAATGGACCACTAGGGTTTATTTTCGGAGGGGGGGGATTACATGTTTGGGGAACTGGGGGTTCACCGGATCATCAAGGCTGTGACGGTCGATCTCCCCTATTCCTCTCCTGCTTGGCACAACCCTAACGCCAGCTCTGGGCTGGCATAGGTTTTGCCACAAGAGTGCCCTGTTTTGATGCACTGCCCGCTGAGCATTGGGAAGGAATGCAGAAGACCCTCTTTTGTATGCATTTGCATGCTCACCAGCACTAAACATTCAGTGGTAGCAAATGTGGGCGCTAGTCCGGTGCTAATGGCCTCTAGCGCCCGAATTTGCTTCAGAGCATCGGGGCTTGAGACAAGAGGTCTGCACATGTGCTATTTCATCAGGTTCCTTTGCCAACCGGAGTTCTAGTTTACATCAGTTTCCATGCACCCAACACCTGCTCCAACAGCTCTAACAGCCTTTTCTCATTCACCTCATATTTAAAATATATTATGGAAAGATTTTCTCTTTTAAATTATTAACCCGCTTTTTGTTCCAAAATTCATTTACAGAAAGATTATCCAACCAGGAGCCAGCTGTAGAAACAATTATTTGCAATTCTTCACATGTAGAAGGACTTGACTCAAGCTGCTTACTGTTCCCTCCCCTCACCACAGCCTTCAGTTAAGTTTTGCTACACTCTTCATGAACAGAACAAACTTTTTTTAAAAACATTTTTATTGAAAATAAAACAAGTGAATATCAGTGTGATGTGCTAATAAATCTTCTAGACCTTATACAGTTTCATCGTTTCATTGAGTCATCCTCGCTGTCTCCTCTGTAAAAGTTTTTTTCTCCCATATATAGTTAATTACCAAATTTCTCCCCTCCCTCAACCACCCCCAATGAACAAACATCATGAATACAGAAAATACACCTTCCAAACACCCCTCCCCCCTAGTCCAACATAATGAGACAACTGGAACTACAGAGGACCTGTGGTCTGATGGCCCTCTAAGCAACAATCAGAAAATGAGGGGAAGACCCCAATTGGTAGAGGAAACATTTTATAAGGAAATGTCACTCCACTTTCTGTTTTGTTTAGGATGTTACCTCTGGCAGATCAAAACGCCAAAAAAGAAGCAAACCACCACCAGAGGGGTTGTCAACACAAAGCTAGTGTTGGAAAGAAAGCTCAGAACAGCTTTGAAAACTAAAGAATAAAAGAAAAGAAAAATGCAACTCGTTAATGAAGATCATGACTGAACAATGAAAGTGACCTAAAATAAACGACCTGCCTGGTGGGCAGACAAGGGACTTGTATATTTTAAGAAAAAGATTATAATGTACATTTTTTCTTCTATTGATAATTATGGGGCCTTTTACTAAGGGTGCACCGTAAAATGACCTACACTAGTGTAGGCACATGTTTTGGATGCAAGCAGGTCTATTTTTCAGCACACCTATAAAAAAAAGGCCTTGGTGGGGGGGGGGGGGGAGCAAAAATGGACGTGCAGCAAAATAAAAATGGGCACATGTCCATTTTGGGGCTGAGATCTTACCGACACCCGTTCACTTAGTGGTATGGTCTCACGCATTAACCGGGCGGTAATTGTCAGCGCACATACAATGCCAATTACTGCCCAGTTAGCCCTGCGGCTTAGTAAAAGGACCTCTATAAGCCTTAAGAACAAACTGACTAAATGAATGTATAAGTGGATCCCTATAACATTGACTTGGTGATAGTAACGGAGTGGAGGAGTGGCCTAGTGGTTAGAGTGGTGGACTTTGGTCCTGGGGAACTGGGTTCGATTCCCACTGCAGGCACAAGCAGCTCCTTGTGACTCTGGGCAAGTCACTTAACCCTCCATTACCCCAGGTACAAATAAGTACCTGTATATAATACGTAAGCCGCATTGAGCCTGCCATGAGTGGGAAAGCGCGGGGTACAAATGTAATATAAATAAATAAAAATAATCACCCCTTTAATTCTTCCTTAAGTCTACTTGTGAGCTGTTTTTGAATAAGTGTGATGTCTACATATGATTCTGAGAAGGATCAGCACATCAGTGTCTCAACTGGTGATTCAAGATAAAGGCAGAACATTACAAATATGAACACTTTCATGCAGAGATAAAATAAGACAACAAAAAATGGGAGATGCTTTCATTTTTTATTTACATTATTTAAAAAAATGTAATACTGAGAAAGTTTGCTAATATCACAGTTGAACTTTTAAATTAAAATTTTAATGACTCTTCTATATAGTGAAATTGCAACTTGAGCTGTTTTCTGAAAAGGTAGTACATAAATAATTACAACTAAATTAAAAACTTACAAGGCTTTCTGGTTAAACTACTATATGGATGTGCATTAAAAATCTATGCAACGACCTTTTCTCTCCCAGTCTCCATAGCGAGTAGGCTCAGGACCTCTGGGCCCATCTCTCTCCTTTGTTACAGGATTGATGTTATCTGGGAACCCTGCACAAGAAACAAAAGGACATTCAGGAATCACTCTGCATAGATTAAATACTGAAAATAACATTTAAAGGACTGTAATGATACAGAATGGAACATATGTTCTGTCTCCATTGTATGCAGAAACAAACACTGGAGGCTCATCTCAAATACAGTTTCCAAATATGTTTGGTGCTATAATTTGGATACACTATACTTTCTGAATTTGGGAAGGTGACTACTGAAATGGATAAAATTCTGCAGGAAGTGAAGTCCACTACCCAGTTGATCTTTGACCCCTATCGTTAGTTAAGGATGTTGGCTACAATATATCACTACAGGAAGGTGTTTATTTACCTGTTAAGGTGAAAACAGATCAGTATGCCCCATTTTAAAAGATCACACATTAAAGTGTAGTGAGATATACTGTCCATACTTGTTTGTATGCATAAGGCCTGCACTGCTGAATTAAGGCCTATGAACATTGGCCTCTGACTAGGCCAGGAACCATCTATTTAGAGCAATACTGTCATGGATGTTCCAAGACTTCCTGCAGTACTGGACACTGACATTCCAAGGAACATCTGTGTTTCCTCTCTCTGGTGAAATTTACACCAACACAAGTATGTGGTAATGCAAGGCACCAGCAGTATCAGCGCTGATATGAGGCACCTGGCCTTGCAGATGGCCCTCCTTATCAACAAAAGCCAAGCTAATGACAATTACCATCTGGTTAGCTCAGTAATCCTTGCACACCAAAGTTTCACCATCCTGTCCATGTGCACATCTCAACCAAGAAAGTATTTGTGTGCCCAGCTCATCCAAACAGAGAACCATTCTACGTGTTTTACGATGTCATCTAAATCATGCACTCTTGATGGATAGGGTTAGTCTACACGACGACACACAAGAGCTACAAAGGCAGTTAGCCTGTTAGAGACAGACACCTTTCTCTGATAGGTGTTATTTCACTAGCCAACGTACAGACCCTCTGAGCATCACTGAGGGGGCTAAAAACCCTCAGTGATCATAAAGGAACTGAAATAAGAATAGGTGTTGTACTGAGTAAGAACCAGTACTGGGTTGCAAAGCTAAGACTGTTCTAGAGAAGAGCTCTGTGTATTCCAGCTTCATCCCTGATAGCCTTCCACAATAAACAAAGACTGAAGACAGTGAAGCAGGAAGCCTATCTACAAGAGTGAGAGAGAGAGTGTGTGAGAGAGAGTGAGTGAGACAGAGTGAGAGAGAGAGATATGTATATTAACAATCAATTGTAATAAATAAGAACATAAGAATAGCCACACTGGGTCAGACCAAAGGTCCATCTAGCCCAATACCCTACTTCCAACAATGGCCAATCCAGGTGACAAGTACCTGACAGAAACCCAATCAGCAGCAACATTCCATGCTACCAATCCCGGGACAAGCAGTGGTTTCCCCCATATCCATCTCAATAACAGACTATGGACTTTTCCTCCAGCAACTTGTCTAAACCTTTTTTTTAAACCCAGATAAGCTAACTGCCATTATCACATCCTCAGGTAGTGAGTTCCAGAGCTTAACTATTCTTTAAGTGAAAAAATATTCCCTATTTGTTTTAAAAGTATTCCCATGTGATTTTATTGACTTTACCTTTTGAAAGACTGAAAAATCGATTCACTTCTACCCATTCTACAGCACTCAGGATTTTATAGATCTCAATAATATAATCATAGAGGTATAAAAAATAATGAGTAGAACAGGTAGATGTTAATCGCTTGTTTTACTCTTTCCAAAAATACTAAATATTTCTTCACTGTAATTAAAAACTCTGGAATTTGTTGAAAGATAATATGGTAAAAGCAGTTAGCTTAGAAGGGTTTAAAAAAGGTTTGGATATCTTCCTAAAAGAAAAGTCCATAAGCCATTATTAAGATGGACTTTGGAAAATCCACTGCTTATTTCTAGGGTAGGGTAGGGTAGGGGTTAGGGCGGCAGCATGCAGGCTCGGCGCTTAGTTCAGTTTTCCTTTCTCTCTCTCAGCTCTGGTCCCGCCCTTGCAGAAACAGGAAATGAGGGTGGGACCAGAGCTGAGAGAGAGAGGGGAAAACTGAAATAAGCACCAAGCCTGCATGCTTTTTACCGCTGCTGTTGCCGCCCTAACCCCGACGAGGTAAGATAGATGACTTTAAAAATTTGGAGGGAGGGGGCCTGGAACTCGAAGGGAGGGAGGTTAAATTGCCCTGTTAGCACTTTGCGATAAATAATTAGATTTTGGGTTGCTATTTGGGCACTCAGTCTCTGAAGGGTTCGCCATCACTGCTGTAGACAGTCAAGGAACTAGGTGCCATGGGCCAGTGTGTACTTCTAACAAAACATGAGGTCCTATTCTAAAATCAATGTTCCATGCAAATTCTCCCCAATACACTATTGTTGGTGACCTGCATATATATCACTTTTCCTGATTAGATACAACAACATATTTGGGTGCACCAAACTGTGAAGTCTTCCAGTAGTCTGATGGCCCAACAGCAGCATCATGCTTTGCCAAGCAAAAGACCTAATTTTGATGCCCGGAAGGAATATTTTTGAGGCAACATTCCCAGGCCTTGGTAGAATGCCCTATCCATCAAAAACTTGCAACACCTTCCATACTCCATAGGGAGCCCCGATTTGCGCCAGTCAGTCAAGGACTGTCATTCTGATAGCCAGGTTGGTTTTGGAATGGATTTAAAGCATTCTAGTGATTAGCATATTGCTTCCTACCCATTCTACAATGATATTACTGGCAAGGACAAGATGAACACTCAGGAGATCTCCTTTGTTTCAGGATAACTGAATGATCTCTTGATTAATCTGAACATATTATACTAAAGATATCAGTATAAGGCAGATTAATATTAGCCTTTTCATTTTGAAGTGTTACATGCAGTAATTATTCCTAGCGATCAGGGTAACAGGCACAGACAAGTTACAATAGAAACTCAGGGTCTCCGAGTTGCCACTCCACCCTGGAGATCAGTTAGCAGTAAGAGTTAGCAAGTTTAACATGCTTTCCTCCAATTACAAAGGAAAATGACATGGCAAATGCAATGCACTGAAAATTCGTTCAAAGTCAATAAAATGTTACAAATGTGAACTGACAGGCTGAAATTAGAAAAGTGAAAGAAACATTATGCATAGAAAATTCAATGTACAAGATTCCTCTAGCCAGGCTCCTTCTTTAAAGTAAACAGCCAAAAGTCTGGAATAAGTAAAGTCAAAAGCACATAAAGAAAGAAATGGTCAGTTAACCTTACACAGTTCTTTCACTACAACTGTCAGAACAGGCATCATTAAACCAGACCTAAAGGGGGACAAGTTAGATTTGCACTTACCATGTTTATTCAAGATTTCTCAACATATCCCTAACACAGATCTGGAGCACCTAACCGATCTGCTTTTGAAGATATTCATGAAACATCTGCATACAAGGGAAGCACGTGCCAATGTCTCTTACCCAGAATACTAAAAAAACAAAACAAAAACAAAGACCCCAAACAAAAAAAAAAACCCTCCCCCTCCCCCAAAACCCCCCACACACAGACCAACTAGGGGCTCCTTTAGATCCAGCTTGGGGGGGGGGTCTTTATGCTGATCACAGTACCAACCAGCAGTAACTCACTAGAAAGTATAATCCAGCACTCTAATAAACACTAAATGATTTGGGCTCATCTTCTTTGAAGTACCCCTATCACATAAGAAATATGATACTAGGTCAGGAGTAGGGGAGGGGTTCAGTTAAGGCCAGCATTCTGGCTTCACCAGTAGCTGGTCCAGGTTACAAATGCCTGGCAGAATTTCCAAAGATAAGGTTCAAACCTGTTTGGTCATATGTAGGGAAAACAGTGGTTTTCCCAAATCCACCTGGTTAATAAACATTTATGGAATTTTCCTGCAGAATATATTTAAATCCTTTCTACACCCAGCTCTACTAGCTGCTTTCATCACATCCTTTCAAATAGAATCACAAAACCCACACAAAGCATAAATCATGTATCACGCTCAAATAAAATGCCAAAGTATGTATAAATATTTTTTTAAAGACATGTGCTCAAAACCTTTCACAGGGATAATCCTAGGCACTGTGGTCTTAAACACTATCCCAGGCAACTGATCATTGCACATTACTTTTATTTTTCCTTTTTTGTGCTAAAACGTTCTGGACTGAAAACAAGTATTTAAGATCACTTATCTTTTTAAACTCAAATTGGCTGGGTCCCGACACGGTCCATGTTTCACACAGTTGCTGTTTCAAGGCACCCAACTATTGAGTTTCAAAGCGACTGCAACATCCTCTTGTGTTACTTAGATTAACTGTCAACTGAACACAAGCACGTTTTGGCACAAAAAAGGAAAAATAAAAGTACCTGGGATAGTCTTTAAGACCGAAGTGTCTATGATTATCCCTGTGAAAATGTATGCACACATTTCGTTAAAAAATATATTTATAAATACTTTGTCATTTTATTTGAGAGTGATACATTATTTGTTATGCTTTGTTTGGGTTTTGTGATTCTACTTGAATATTGATTTTCCTACACTAGTAAGAATTTTGTTCCTGTGGTTAATTGTGTTTCTTCACATCTTTTGCCTATTAGCTTCATGGAATGTCCCTAAGTCCTGGTACTATGTATAAAGGTAAATAACTGTTCCCTGTTTACCTATTCAACCCCTCATGTGACTTTATATGCTTTTATCAAATGGGATCTCTTCTTGGCCATCTTTTCTTTTTTACAAAGTAGTTCCTCAACTGCCTATCCCCTTCCAATGATTCCATCCCTCCCCCATTTGGTCCAATACCCCTACCACTGGGGTAAATTCCCATCTTTCCCTGCCTTTTACTACCTTCTCTCTTTATTTTATTTATTTGTTACTTGTATCCCACATTATCCAAATACAATTATTCAGCTCTATGTGGCTTACACAAGTAATAAAAAGTACAACTTAAGAGTTAAAGGAACATTCTTGAAAAAGTAGCGGTGAGGAGAAAGGGAGAAAGATCTTGGCTATAACAGATTTAAACATCTAGTGAAGGAATTTATTGAAAAGAAAAGCCTTCAAGAATTTGTGAAAGGTCAGATAGTTATTGAGTTCTTTTATTTCCCTTGGGATAGAATTCCACCATTTAGTGCCTAAATGAGAGAAATCTCTAGTTAGAGTGGATTTGTATTTGATATTTTTGTGATTAGGAAGTGTAGAATGAGTTAATCCTTTGCAGTTAAAGTTGGGTTTCGAGTTGGGAGATTTATCATAGTCAAAAACAGCGAAGATGACACAAAAAACGGAAAAAAGGAAAAGAGAAAAACCAAAGGTAAACCAAAGAACAGTGCATTTTGTATTTTTCACTTTTTATAATTTTCTTTTTTCTACTGTTCTTTGGTTTACCTTTGGTTTTTCTCTTTTCCTTTTTTCCGTTTTTTGTGTCATCTTCGCTGTTTTTGACTATTGTTGTTTTTTGCGAAGACAGGTTTCTTCTGTATTTTTGATATGGGAGATTTATCATGCCACATATATAGTCTGGAGCCATCCCATAAATGATTTTGATTTTGTAAATAAAACTACATGTTTTGAAAATAATTCTAGCTTTAATATGTAACCAATGTAGTCTAATGAAGAGTGGTGACACCCTTTCAAATTTAGTGACTTTTTGCAAACTGAGCAGGTGTTTTGTGTTGTTTGTAACGTCCTCATTAGTAATTGCTTATTCCCTATGTAGATGGCACTACAGTAGTCTAATTGTGATAACACTAATGTTTGAATACGTGTTTGGAATGTATTAGTTGCAAAGAATGGTCTTAGTCTTTTCAGTCTCCTGAGATATTAAATGCCTTAGTGACCACAGAGTTAACCTGGTCTGCGCAATTCAGGTGTTGGTCCATGATGATTCCTAATATTTTTAATTTAGTTTCTATGGGATAAGCTGTCTGGGCAATGGTGAAACTGTTTTGCTTGAGGGTATTATGAGGGTTTGGAGAAGACTAGGAATTTTGTTTTTCCTCTGTTCAGTTTGAGCTGAAAAGTAGTAGTCCAATTTTCCATCAGGTCCAGGTTCGCTCACGTACTCCTAAAATACATCCTAGACTTGAGTTAAAGATAATTCAGCATGCTTATTCCAACTTCCAGCCTACTTTTTCAGAAAAGGCTTGCCCAAATAGCGACCACCCCTTCACAATCTACCTCTCAATTCCTCAGATAAGGAATTTCATAGCTGAAGGCCATTGTAAGAGAATGCAGTATGTCTTCTTTCTGAAAGTGTGATTTCATGTGGTCTTGGTACAACTAAAAGTCTCCATTTTAAGGAGCAAAACTCTATTAGGGACATAATAAAGTAATAAATCCACCCCCCAAAAAAGACCCAATCAGATGAAATTATTTGATATTGGCCTTCTGACAACCACCTAATCTGAAGCAAAAAAGTCAATGAAAAGCAAAGTTCCAACAGAAGCTCAAAAGAACAGAATGACACATGTCTCTGCAATCTACAAAGCTGTAAACTGTTCACAGTTCAAATTTATTTAATATATTGAAAATAAAATAATTATTATGTAAGCAGTGTACAATTAAAAAATTAAGCTAGAAAAGAGGGAAGGGAAGAAACAGGATACCTAGATCACAATGGAGCATTATAAAAGTATAGAGTACCACAGGCAACTTAAATGTTAAAGTACATGACATAAATGGAGGGGAGAAATTGTGAAAAACAGTGACGAGCCAGTGAATGAGACCATCATGCTGCAATGGGACAGCAAAGGGCAAGGTGGGACTCATCCAGACTCAGGAGGGAATAATTTGGAGAAGAAATAAGCTTTGAGAATGGCCTTGAACCTTAAGAATGACAATTCTATCAGTATGTTAAGAGTGATGGTATTCCAAAGAGTGAAGGGGGGGGGGGGGGGGGGGGGAGATGGGGCAACAACTGAGAAGGAGGATGTTCTGGCAGTGTGAATGAACTTGAAAGATAAGTGGGCACTATCAAAAGGTGCTGCTGGGAAGAATGCAGGGAGCAAACACTGGAACATGTGGAATAAGCTATTTGAACAGAAGCATTGCTATACCAGAATGAAGAATTTGGAAGGTTAGGTAAGGATTTTAAAGCTAACCCAATATTGAATAGGCAACCAGTACTCGGACTGGAGTAGGGGTGTGACACCATCAAAATTTTTCTTGCTCCATATATTAATTTAATGTCAGTGTTTTGAATAAGTTGCAAGCAGCGGAGCCGATAGTGGGGTAAGTCATGGAGAATAGAGTTATAGTAGTCTAGATGAGAAATTACAAGGGAATGCACAAGGAGACAAAATGGAGGTCTATCAAAGAAAGCTCAAACAAGGTGAATTCGTCTTAGAAGAAAAAAAGAACTTTTTAACTATAGCAGAGATAATCAATCAACATTTAAAAATTGTACCAACAATGATACCAAGGATCTTTATTTCATTCCTAAAAGAAATGAGTTTATCAGAGATTGAGGGACCAAGGGACAAGTCAGGAGAGCCAGCTAGAGGAAAGAGTACAGCTACGGTTTTAGAGGGATTGAATTTTAACTGACGTAGAGAGATCCAGTCAACAATCTGTGTTAGTTTATGGGAAATATCTGCAATCAAGAGTGTGTTTGGTTTCCAGTGGAAAAAAGAAGTTGTATGTCATCAGTGTATATGAAAAATACCATGTTAAGTGTCAGAAGGAAAAATGCAAGACGTAAGAGAAAGACGTTGAAGAGTTCCTAAGACGGAACCCTGAGGTACACCACATATGAGATTATAGATAGATGAGTAGGCATTGGACCACAGCACCTTGAATGTTCTACCATGGAGACAGGATCTGAACTAGAGGAGAAGCATGCCGACTATTCCAATTTCTTCAAGGAGATGGAGAAGAATGTTGTGATCTATAAGATCAAACACGGCACTATGATTAAAAGCAATAAGAGGTACCTCTCTACCACCATCAAGGGTATGGTGAACATAGTCAGTAAGAGCTATCAGTGTGTTCAGTGGAAAAGTGGTCTCTAAAGTATGTCTGACATGGATAAAGGTAATTTGTTTTGTTAAGGAAAGACAACAGTTGCAAAGCTACAAGTTTTTCTGCAAGTTTTGAAACAAATGGGAGTTGTGAGATGGAGCAACAGTTCATAGGATTGGATGCATCAGCATTAGTATCCTGTAGATGAGGATAAACAATGGTAAGTTTCCAAGCCAGTGCAAATGAACCAGTTGAAAGATTTGTGACAATCAATGAGTGGAGATATGAGATATATATATGAGCTAGAGAGTTGCTCCATGAGATCATTAGGAATAGGGTTTGAGGGTGCAGAAGAGGTGGTCATGGAAGAAATAACTTTGGAAAAATTGGATTGAGATGTAGAAAGCTAAGAGAGTGTACTGCATGAGGGATTAATAGTAGTCATAGATAAAGATAATGTGGGGGCGGGGGTGCAATATAACGAAGGCTTGAAGGTCCTTTAATGCTAAGCCATCTGCTATGAGAGAGGAAATAGAGAGTTTTGACATAAATTTATAACCTGTTTAAGAATTTTGAACACATGAGAACGGTTTAGGTCCTTTCAAAGAAGAATAGAGAAATAATCCTTCTCAGCTTGGATAACTGACTTCTAATGAGAGGCAGCATTTTTAAATAAATGTAATGGAAGAAGGGTCTTTTGCCACTGATGCTCAAGATGGCGCAATTAATGAAGGAGAAGTCAAATGTAACAGGAATGAGTTTAACGACAGTGGAGTTTAACAGAATGGAGAGAAAAGTGCTGAGGCAGAGGCCCAATAATCCTTCTATGAATTTTCAGCAGGTTGCTGCTAGTAAAATAAGGCTAACTTTGTTTAAATACATTGTTGGACAGGTGTTTTCTGGGAGTTAAAAAGAAACAAAGGTAATATGGTACTCCTTTCTTGAGATTAGAAGGACATGTTCTATCTGACAAATGATTACCGGTGCAATCTGCATTCTTACTAAATTTGTGCACTCTAAGGGCTCCTTTTACAAAACCGTGGTAGTGATTCCCAGTGCGGTAAATGCGACAAAGCCCATTCAATTCCTATGGGCTTTGTCGCATTTGCCACGTGGGAATCACTGCCAAGGCTCAGTAAAAGGAGCCCTAAGTTTATTAATTAGAAAACCTGTCTTTCATTAGGAGACATCATGGCAGTGCACAATAATAAAATAAAATCACTCTAATATCCGCCTTTCATTTGGCTGATCCTAGCTCAACTAGTTGATATGCAACTAAAGAGGTCACTTCTGATTAAAGTTTCACATTCTCGATGTTTCTTAGATGTTGCTCCAACGTATTTGGTATCAAAGACCACTGACACTTTTATTCAGTGGGCCACTTTGGGGGTTAATAGGTTACTTCAGAACCTGTTGAAATTAAAAATTCTAACAAAAACAAGGTTTTGTTGCTCCTAAAGAGCTTCTTATCATGCATTAGAACTCTCTGCTGGTAGAAACTAAAGCAAAAGTGCTTGGAGTAATTTTAGATTCATCTCTGACCTTTGAAACACAAATTAGACAACTCTGGAAGAACACGTTTTACAAACTAAGGCAATTAAAATGAATAAGGTCTTACTTTAATCATTGTGTATTATGGTGCTAGTTCAAATGCTAGTTCTTTGGCACTTAGATTACTGTAACGTGTTTTACTTGAACTCACCTGTTAAGTTACTGCAACAGATTAAAAACAAAGCTATTAGGCTGATTTTTAATTTCAAGAAGTTTGATAGAGTTTTATCCTACCAAATTCCGTTACATTGGCTCCTGGTACAACAGAGAAATTTTTTTATAAATCACTGCCTACTTTTTCAAGCTATTTATGGTCTCTCCTCTTCTCTACTTACTGATTTGTGTTCTTCTATGCAGATTTTCTGACAGACTACATATCTTGCTAATATTACATCCAGTTACTTTGAAGGAAGTCCAATTTTATTAAGATAGTTAAGTCCATTTTTGGGACCTTATTGAAATGCCCTTCCTATAAATATTAGATGTTAATTATCCTTCCTTTCAGAAGAAATTCAAGACATTTGTTTTGCTGATTCTTTTTAGTATGTTTATATGACTGATGTATTTTAAAGTTAAGTACATAAATATTGCCACACTGGGACAGACCAAAGGTCCATCATGCCCAGCATCCTGTTTCTAGCTGTGGCCAATCCAGGTCATAAATACCTGGCAAGATCCCAAAAAAGCTCAATAAATTTTATGCTGCTTATCCCGGAAACAAACAATGTATTTTCAGCAAGTCAATTTAATAATGGTCCATTTTCTGAAGGATTTTCTTTTAGCTCTCATAGCTTCCTTCACCTCACTTATTAACCATGCCGGCTGTCATTTGGTCTTCTTTCCTCCTTGAGGCAAATCAAACAAGGAATATATTTGGCCTGGGCTTCCAGGATGGTATTTTTGAACAGCATCCTCGCCTGATGTAAAGTTTTGACCCTCGCAGCTGCTCCTCTAAGTTTTTTTTCCACCATTCTTCTCATTTTATCATAGTCTCCTTTTTTATCTAACCTGCTAGAGGAGGGGCATAACCCACAAGTCTCTGGATTGATCTGAGAGGACGCTATGGAAGCTAATATCAAATCTGATCATATTATGATCATTATTATCAAATGGCCCCAGCACCATTACCTCCTGCACCAGATCATGCGCTCTACTAGGGACTAGGTCTAGAATTTTTCCTTCTCTTGTCAGCTCCGGTACCAGCTGCTCCATAAAGCAATCCTTGATTTCGTCAAGGAATTTTAACTCCCTAGCATGCCCTGATGTTACATTTACCCAGTCAATATCGGGGTACTTGAAATCACCCATTATTATCGTGTTGCCCAGTTTGTTAGCCTCCTTAATTTTCGATAATATTTCTACATCTGTCTGTTCTTCCTGGCCAGGCAGACGGTAGTATACTCCTATCACTATCCTTTTCCCCGTTACACATGAAATTTCAATCCACAGGGATTCCAAATGTGTTTCTTTTTCCTGCAGAATTTCAATCTATTTGATTCAAGGCCCTCCTTAACATACAATGCTACCCCCTCCACCAATTCAATCCACCCTATCACTACGATATAATTTGTACCCTGGTATGACAGTGTCCCACTGGTTATCCTCCTTCCACCAGGTCTCAGAGATAGCTATTATATCTAATTTTTCATTTAATGCAATATATTCTAACTCTCCCATCTTATTTCTTAGGCTTCTGGCATTCAGATATAGATATTTCAAACTATGTTTGTTGTTCCTTTTTATATCATACTCAGTACTAGACAGTATTAAATTGCAATCTTTTGTCTGATTTTTATTTAAGGACACCTGCGGCCTTATTTTAGAAAGTGATGGGCGCCCATATTTCGACCCAAATCGGGAGATGGGCGCCCACTCGCAAAGGCGCCCAAATCGGTATAATCGAAAGCCGATTTTGGGCGTCTTCAACTCCACTCCGTCGCGGGAATGAACAAAGTTGATGGGGGCGTGTCGGACGCGTGGTGAAGGCAGGACTGGGGCGTGTTTATTGGCATAGGAGAGATGGGTGCCTTCGGCCGATAATTGAAAACAAAAGGGCGGCAGAAGCGAGAATTTGGGTCGCTTTTGCTGGACCCTTTTTTTTCACAACCCAAGTCCCAAAAAAGTGCCCAACTGGCCAGATGACATCCGGAGGGAATCGGGGATGACCTCCCCTGACTCTCCCAGTGGTCACTGACCCCCTCCCACCACAAAAAAAGAACTTTAAAAACTTTTTTTGACAGCCTGTATGCGAGCCTCAGATGTCATACCCAGCTCCCTGACAGCAGTATGCTGGTCCCTTGGAGCAGTTGTTAGTGGGTGCAGTGGACGTCAGGCAGGCGGACCCAGGCCCATCCCCCCCCTACCTGTTCCTCTTGTGCTGGTTAATGTTGAGCCCTCCAATAACCCCCAAAACCCACTGTACTCACAAGTAGGTGCCCCTGCACCCCTTATGGCTATGGTAATGGTGTAGACTTGTGGGCAGTGGGTTTTGGGGGGGATTTGGGGGGCTCAGCACACAAGGGAAGGGTGCTCTGCACATGGGAGCAATTTAAAAATTTTGTTTTAATTTGTAAAAGTGCCCCCCTAAGGTGCCCAGTTGGTGTCCTGGCATGTGAGGGGGACTAGTGCACTGCGAATCCTGGCCCCTCCCACGACCCAATGCCTTGGATTTGTTCGTTTTTGAGCTGGGCGCCTTCGGTTTCCATTATCGCTGAAAACCGATAGCGCCCAGCTCAAAAACGCCCAAATCCTAGGCATTTGCCCCGCACAACCCGTATTATCCAACAAAGATGGGCGCCCATCTTTTTTCAAAAAACGGTTTGTCCCACCCCTTCGCATGGCCGCCCACGGAGATGGGCACCCACTTTCGATTATGCCCCTCCTGATCTACTACGATCTCTTTTGCAACCTCACTATCAGGACACCCTATCTTCCCTGTTTTGGTGATATCTTTAAAAGATACCTTATTCCGAACCATGCACATTTGAGCGACTGTCGACCTTCCCCCAGTTATGTAGTTTCTTGTTTTTAATATGTACTCAGATATGTAAACCGCACAGGACCTGACTGGGGAAGGCGGTAATATATAAATGTGTGTCGATATTGATGCAGCCATGAAATCTTCACAATGTACCTAACATTTGGCTATCATTTAATGTTAAGCTGCAACTCCATGAAAAACGCCAGGAAACCAAAAAACTCCCATCAACAGGGCCTCAGTGATGCTCTTCACTTTCATGCAAGCCCTTCATCATCAAAAATTTTATTTTACACCTGATGAAGCATAGAAAACCAATGGAATTCAAAAGAAATTCCAAATATCTTGAGTTAGATGTCCCACAAAATTCCTGGCTTTGCTTTTTCTGCATTGCTTGCAGGCAAAGCAAACTCATATCCACCCTCATGTGGGATATGTGGGCACCCAGAGTATCTTTGATTTTATTTATCAGATATGTGATTGTGGCCACCTAGAACAAACCATGGAGCATATATCTCTTCCTAATCATTAAATGTGAGGCAACAGTACAACGACATACTTTGCAAATTATGATTGTACTGACTAGTACAACCATCTGAAAAACAGAGAGGCAACATGATTTTTTTTTTTTTAGGTCAGTTTAAACATAAAGGTCACCACAGAAGTTCTTAAACATGTTTGTTCTGAGATCATAAATGACAGTTACAGTAACACTTAACATTCCTCGTAAAAACATTGCTTACTCTCCAAAGGGTCCTTCTCTGCACTAGACTCTTCCGTTTCATCAAAACGGCCTTGAGGTGTCTTAGGTTTCTTAAGAGGTTTCTTGTCCAGTTTCAGTTTTTCTTCTGAACCAGAGCTAGCCTCTCTCCAAGGGTTATATAGTCCAGTACCCACTATAAAAATAGGTAACATGTTAAAATGTTGATCAAGAATACAATGGGGCTCATTTTTGAAACAGAAAACGTCCAAAAAGTGGCACAAACCAGCAGATAAACTTTTGCCACGTCCACATCGCCATTTTTGAAACCCAGTTTAAAGATGGTTTTCTACGCAGTTTGTATGCAGTGCATCCAAATCACAAGGGGGTGTGTTAAGGGCGGGATCTAGACATTCCCAAAACTTGGACATTTTTCTGCCATAATGGAGCAGAACAAAACAAAAATGTCCAGGGCAGTAGTTCCCAAACCTAGTCCTGGAGGCACCCCAGCCAGTCATGTTTTTAGGATATCCACAATAAATATTCATGAGAAAAATTTGCATGCAGCGGAGGCAATGCATGCAAGTCTCTCATGAATATTCATTGTCCAAACTAACAATAACTATGATTTATTTATCATGAACCATGTATATTATTAATACAAATAGACTTATTGCTTACAAATCTTCCATAAAACACTACATGCATATAGCTACTGCCCATATGTCTTAAACATACCATTCTTCAACCCAACTTTCAATCTTCTACTCATTCAACATTCCAAACCAATGTCACTTTAAAATAATTCTTCCTCCATATTATAACATCAGAGAGCAATAACTTAGATCTTAATGTATGACCACATTTATCCTCAATTCCTGCACCCAATTCTTATTTATTTATTACATTTGTATCCCACATTTTCCCACCTCTTTGCAGGCTCAATGTGGCTTACAATAAATCGTGGCTAGTGGAAATGAACAGAGAGTTGACATCTAGTATTACAGAGTGTTTTGGGTTGAATGGTAATAGAAAACATGATGATGATGTAATGTATTATCTTGACATATATCACAAATCAATACAAAGGGAAATCATCTTAGCTTCTATTGAAGGATATAGTGCTCTAAAGTTTTGGGGTAAAAGTATAGGAACCTTTACAAGAATTTGACGGAAATCATCAAAAAGTCAGCTGATCTCAACGAATCATACTGTCTGTCTTCTGTGATAATAGGTGTTGTCACTTAAATACAAAGAAGTCTTCACTTGTAATGTAAATTCTTTCAAACTGACCACAGTGCTTTTCTCCTTCACATTTCAAATACTCTAAACTCCTGGATTCTGACACAGCTCTGTGTGTCACTAATTGCATCAGCAGGAGCCTGACTCAAATCATCTTGGAATTCTTTCACGGACGCTATTCCGAACTGGATGAATCAGACAGGACACCCACATAATGGCGCCTGCCTCCAGGACCAGGTTTGGGAACCACTGGTTCAGGGCTAAAAGTGTGGTCTAGACCTGTTTTACATCATGACTAAGTCACAAAAAGGTGCTCTAAATGACCAGATGACTATGGGAGGGATTAATGGCATAACCTCCCCTTATTCCTCCAGTGGTCACTAATCCCCTTCCACCCCCCAAAGATGTGAAAGAAACAGTACATACTAGCCTCTATAACAGCTTCATGTTATGGCCAGTCCTTATTAAAGCAGCAAGCAGGTCCCTGGAGTAGCCTAGTGGCCGGTGCACGTGGACTGTTGAGAAGGGGACCTAGGCCCATATCCCACTCTGTTACACTTGTGGTGGAAAGTGTGAGCCCTCCAAAGCCCACCAAAAACCTAATGTACCCACATATAGGTGGAGTGGAGGAGTAGCCTAGTGGTTAGAGCACCAGCTTCGACATCCAGAGGTGCCCGGTTCAAATCCCATTGCTGCCCTTGTGATATTGGGCTAGTCACTTAACCCTCTATTGCCTTAAGTACAAAATTAGATTGTGAGACTGACATGGAAATAACCAGTGTACCTGAATGTAATTCACCCTGAGCTACTACTGAAAAAGGTGTGAGCAAACTTCAAATAAATACAGGTGTTACCTGTAGACTTAAGGGCTATTGTAGTTGGGTACAGTGCGTTTGGGGGGGGGGGGGGGTTATGGTGAGACGTATACGTGGGGCCTTTTCTGTGAAGTCCACTGCAGTGCTCCCTAGGGTGCTCTAATGGGATGTCTGTGGAGAATGGTCAAAAAACAGAGGTATATGTCCAGATAATCCGCAAAAAGCGGAGAACTCGAATGCCCCACGAGAGAATACAGATATGGGAGAAAGTGGTCAAACATCCCACTTTCTCCCATATAAAAAAAAAAACAGAGAAGCAGCTGCAAAGATCAAACATTTACATCAGGTTAGATGCTATTCAAAAATACTATCCTAAAAGCCCAGACCAGATATATTCCATGTATTAAAAAAGGAGGAAGGAAGGCCAAATGATGGCTGGCATGGTTAAAAACTGAGATGAAGGAAGCTATTAGAGCTAAAAGAAAATTCTTCAGAAAATAGAAGGATCCAACTGAAAACAATAGAAAACAGCATAAGGAATGGCAAGTCAAATAAAAAGTGCTGATAAGGCAAAGGGAGACTCTGAAAAGAAGACACCACTCATTGTCTCAATAAGATTTGTGACTTACATGTAATACCAAAACGGCAAAAGTAGAGGCTGACAAATGCGCAAACCAATAGGGAGATAATATCAAAAAACAGTTTATTCAGAATATTCATATCAAGGACCCGACATGGTCCATGTTTTGGCGCCAAAGCGCCTGCCTCAGGGGTCACAAATAACTTTCTCTGAGAAGAAGCTGATTGGCTTGAATAATTCCTTTATGTATGCACGTGGTTATAAAAACAAGTTAATCCACAGATCGGTTGGCTGGTCTTTTGTTCTCTCTGTGGATTAACTTGTTTTTATAACCACGTGCATACATTAAGGAATTATTCAAGCCAATCAGCTTCTTCTCAGAAAAAGTTGTTTATGAACCCTGAGGCAGGTGCTTTGGCGCCGGAACACGGACCGTGTTGGGTCCTTGATATGAATATTCTGAATAAACTGGTTTTTTTATATTATCTCCCTATTGGTTTGCGCATTTGTCAGTCTCTACTTTTGCTGTTTTGCTTTGACTCTCCGTGGAGACTCCTCCTTGGATTTACATGTAATACCTCCATCTGCTTTGTTGGTTACTTTAGATGTTCAATCTTTGTATACAGTTATTCCACAAGATGAAGCCATTAAAGTATTGGAAAAGCTTCTAGACTTGCGTATTAGACCTGTACCAATTAGACCTGTACCAGTATCTACTTCTTTTCTTCTCCAATTGGCTGAACTGGTTTTGAAGAACAATTATTTTTTATTTAATGGAGGCTTATATTTGCAACTATCTGGCATTGCGATGGGAGCCTCATGTGCCCCCTCTGTGGCTAATTTATTTATGGCTAGTTTAGAAGATCAAATTATTTACAAGCTACCTCTTTTTGAACATGTGCTATGTTGGTGGCGCTTTATTGATGGCATTTTTGTCATATGGTCAGATACCAGAGAAATCTTGGAAGACTTTGTGATATCTTTAAATAGCTGTCATCCTTCTATAAAATTCAACATGAGGTTCATCAATCGGAAATTTGGTTTTTAGATGTTGAAGTCAGTAACTGTAATGGTGTGTTGGGGACTGACATCTACACAAAGAGCTGACTGTAATACTTTGTTGGCATACGACAGTATGCATCCTTATCATACTAAAAACAGTCTTCTTTTTGTTCAATTTTTGCACTATAGAAGGATATGTTATTCTTCTATGAAATATAAAGCAACTTCTAAGCGACAAGCTGCAGGTGCGGGGATATCCAAAGAAAGTGATAAAGCATGCATATAAACGTGCGATTTTAAATCATCGTGAGGTTTTGTTAGAAGATAAAGATCGGGAACTTTCAACTTTAGACATTTCCTGCAACTTACTGTATGCTTCCTTATCTCCAAAGATAGCTAGAATCATCCAGAAAAATTGGAGTATTTTATCAACTCATGAGATTTTTTTTCTCAAGGAGAGCCAATTTTGATGATTTGTTTTGTTAATCTGATATTTGGACTGATAGATCTGTTCATAATCTGGGCCATTCTAAATGTGGTCATTGTGTTATTTAAGTTACTGAAGAAACATCTAAATTCTGGGATATGGACAAAAAGAGATGGATCTCCATTAGATGTACCACTAATCGCATTCCTAAAGCAGTGGTATATCTTATTAAATGTCCTTGTGGCTTGCAGTACATAGGTCAAACTAAGCACATGCTAAAGAAGAGACTGACTGAACATAAATATAGTATTAATGCAGGAAAAGCTTATATGCCTTTGGTAAAGCAATGCATGTTGCTGCATCATTCATTTGAACAATTGCGGTGCATGGCTATTGAACAAATAGTGGACAACGGGCAGAGAGGAGATGTTTCCCGTTGTCTACATCAAAAGGAGCAGAAATGGATATACAATTTACAAACAATGGCACCAAATGGATTAAATGGTCCACTGGAGTGGGAAGCGTTTTATTGATTCTGTGATGGTAATTTTTTAGCCGGTCTTTAATTGAGCAGTACATCATATTGGTCCTCCCCTCTAACATCAGGATGGGGGTAAATCTTTCTGAGAGCGTTTATTCTATTTTGTATCTGGACTTTGTGACTGAAAAAAATTTTGTCCTGTTTGTTTCCCCCTGAGCCAGGCCTGGTTGAAGATTAAAAGCCGACATTATTGAGCTGCAGTAACCACCCGGGTGGAGAAGCTAAGTAGAAATATTTCCTGTGCACTTGTGGCATTTTTTGACATTTTCACTAGGTTGTTGAGTTTTTCTGACACTAACCCTAGAGATGTTTTGTAGTTAGCTTTCCTCTGTTTTTTGGCTACAGCATTTTTTTCTCCCTTTTGGGAGTTGTTTTCTGCTGTGGTTTTTCAGAGGCTTTACTAAAACAGGTAATAAGTGCCCTTTATGGGGGTAGACCATCTATGTAGGCACCTCGGCTATTGAAGTTTCCTTTTTTTAATATATAATTAATCTACAATTGTTTGGTGTTATAGTATACTACTTACAATGTCAACATAATATGTAATAGAACATTTTAACTGACAGTGAAAGGTATAAGCAGAGATTGAACACATAGATAAGAGAGTACGAGGCATTAGAAAATAAGGTGACTAATTTAAAGAAAGTTGCATATAAGGTCAGAGACATGGTTAACATATAGATAGGTAAGAGAGTAACAGGAGTTAGAAAGTAAGGTGACTAATTTAAAGAAAGTTGCACACGAGGTCAGAGAAATTGTTATACATTATCTCAGCTAGGGTAGGAGTTGGTAAACATGTCCTGCTGCAATATGTGCAGCCCGTGTCACTACTTGTGTGTGTGCGTGACACTACCAAGTTAGTTACTTCTTCCACTAAAGGCCTGGTTGAAGAGCCAAGTTTTCACCTGAAGCAGCCATGGGCATAATCATATATAAGAAATCATATGAAGGGTTAATTTTGTTTAAAGGTGCTCAGATATTATTTTAAATTCTCAGTTCTGCTAGCAAGTGAAGGAATGTCATCTGGTTTAGGTTATTTACGTTTGCCGAGCTAAGGTTAGGAAAGGTCAGTGAGAAATGAAACTCTGTCCCTTGTGAATTGCCAATGCTAGCTGGCACAGCTGTAAACTATTATGAATGAACAAAGCATGAGCCAGACATGCCGTAGTTTTAAAAGAATTAGTTTAATGCTAGTTAGATTCTAAATAATTCTAGATATCCCTGATGTTTAGAATATGTCTTATAAGAATGCTTATTTTAGAATATGTGTATTCTGTGTAGTTAATATGTAGAATGTCTGTTAAATTCTGTATTACTCTTTGTCTGCTGTTTAAGACTGCAGTTAAGGAGATCAACATGTGGTTTGACTTAGCCATAGTTCTGGCTGGTTCAATGTATAAGCTGATAGGTGAAGAAGGTCAGGAAAAGTCTTGATTAATTATAGCTAAGTGTAGGACTGGCCTCCTGGAAGTAATAACCTGATATGTATGCTATTAAGTAAGATTGGCTTTTGACCCCTTTAATGAATGCCAGAGTTTAGTTAGCAGTTAGTATGAACCAGACTAGGAATATGAGAATAACCAATCTCACTAGGGCCTCTTGGTCTCTAAGGGAACCCAGTTAAGCTATAGATGAGAAATCAATCATAATGAGAAATATAAGAGTTCTGGAGACCAAATGTCTGGCTTAAGGGGCCCCAGGTCAGAGGTCAGTTTAGGATGTCTGGAACCTATGTAACTGATATTTTTAAAGTAATGATTGGTTGAGGCAAAGTGACCAATCTATTCCTTAACCAATTGGAGAGTAAGGGGGCTGGGCTAGGCTAGGCTAGGAGGAGGGCTTAGGACCCTATTTAAGTGGGAGCAGAAGCAGTTTACGTCAGAAGGAGCTCAGAAGAAAGAGAAGGACAGAAGGAACAGATAGAAGAAGGAGAAGACACAGAGAGCTGAGACAGAAGCCACATGACACAAAAAGAGCTGAGAGAAAGAGAAGAGAGCTAGAACTGATGTCTTGCTTTGTTTGCTGGCAAATAAAGAAGATTTTTCTCTCATACTGGTGTGTGCTGTCTGACTCCTGAAGCATCACAAATTCCTATCTCAATTCCTGCAACAATTCTTGGTGGCAGCGGTGGGATGAATCCTGCATTAATCCCAGCACCCAACTGACTGGAGAACATTCGCCGGGTATGTATTCTGTATTTTGTATTGTAATTCTAGCTAGAAAATTGTAAATCAGCCCCTCAAGAAGGAGGGAAGGAGAATCTGATCAATTCTCAGCGAAGGCCCTAGTACCTTCTAGTCGCGGGGACTAGAAGCGAAAACGCTTGAGCTTATCTGTATCTGAGAAATCTGAAATTGTTGGGTGGGATTTTCTGTACTGAATGAATGTGTGATGCCTGAATGTTAATGAGTGCGGACTTCTTATAGCTGCATTTCCAATTAACGCGAGTTCAATTGGTCAGCAACGGAAGGAAGCGATTGTTGTCTGTCTACCTAGTGTCTCGAGAGTGCAGACCCCTTACTGCATTCTCAAAAATTCCCCCCCTCTTTGTGTGTTGTAACTGTAAGCATTATGGGTGGGAAATCATCTAGACAAATTGCTACCCCCCTAGATTGTATGCTTAAAAACTTTAAAAAAGGATTTTTAATTAATGACTATGGACAGACTTTAAGCTCAAGTACTTTAAGAACCTTGTGTGAAGTTGGGTGGCCATCTATGGGAGTGGGGTGGCCCCCTAGTGGCAGCTTAGATATTGAAGTAATCCGGAAGGTCTACAGCATAGTTGTAAGAGAACCAGAATATTTTGAACAACTCCCTTATATAGATTCCTGGGACAGCCTTGTGACTGACCCTCCCTCCTGGTTGAAAATTTATATGGGATCCCCAGTAAAATTTATGTTAGGCCGTGTTCAAAGAAAGATTAGAAAATCTAAACTAGAAGAGGGAAAGAGCCCTAGGAAGCTTACCACCCAATCGGTGGCTTCCGCCCCTACCCTGTCTGAGAAACCCATACTCTCTGATGACCCCTCAGACCTTGAGCCACCACCTTATGGCCCATTGTTGGGGTTCCGTGCTACCCCCAGAGATCCACGCCGCCCAGCCCAAGCTTCTCCAGCACAGGCTTCTCCGGATAGTTCTTCCCCTCCTGTGCCAAACCTGCCACACCCTAGGTTGGACTTTTCACCTGGCCTCTACCCTTCTGTGCCAAATCCTCTCCTGTTAACCTCTGAAGACCCGTTTTGGGTTCCACTCCCTGACTCCTCAACTCCTGACAGCCCAGCCTCTCCCTCTAATACCCCTACCCACTCATCAGGGGCCCGGCATCCCTTTCAATGGACTGAATCACCTGTGACCACCTCTCAGTCTATGAGTACCCCTCCCCATCCCTCAGGGGTTCAACATACCTCCACTGAATGGGTTAGACCTGCTGCAATCACCTTTGAGCATGATAGGAGGGTAGCTCCTAGCTCTACCTCAGGTTCTATTCCCACCTCCTCGAGAGTTCTGCCACTTCGTCAGGTAACTACCACTCGACCGGATCCTAATAATCAGGGTCAGGTTATACAGGCACAGGCCTATCAGTATGTACCCTTCACAACCACTGATCTCCTGAATTGGAAGACGCATTATCCTTCTTATACTGAAAAGCCTCAGGCAGTGGTGGACCTAGTGGCTAGCATTATGGCCACCCATAACCCAACCTGGACTGATTGTCAACAACTTCTCCTGACCCTCTTCACAACTGAGGAGAGGCGGAAGATTTTGCAAAATGCTGAGGCCATCACGCGAGAGCGTGTCCCCGGGGGGACACAGGACCCAGAGGGATGGGTTAGAGCTCGGTTTCCTCGCGCAGCTCCAGATTGGGATCCAAATGATGGGCAGCACTATGAACTGTTGTCTGGCTATTGCCGGGACTTACTGGAAGGTATGAGGAAAGGCATAAAGAGGCCCATTAATCTGGCAAAGGTCTCTGAAATTCTCCAAGGGGCAACTGAATCCCCTGGGGCCTTTCTAGAGCGACTAATTGAAGCCTACAGAACATACACCCCATTTGACCCTGAAGCCCAAGAAAATCAGAGAATGGTGAATAGTGCATTGGTGGCCCAGAGTATGCCAGATATCCGGAAGAAGTTGCAGCGTCAGGAGGGATTCGCAGGGATGAATACCACCCAGCTAATTGAGATCGCAACCAAGGTTTTCATTAATAGAGATCAGGAGGTGCGCCGAGAGGCTGACCGGAAGATGCAGAAGAAGGCCGACCTTTTAGCGGCAGCCATTACTAATTCCACCCTTAACCGAGGTCGACCTCTAGCTAATGGGAAGCCAAAGTGGGACCCTGGACCACCAGTCAGGCCCCGAGATTCCTTCAATCAATCCCGGCCAAGGGGGGAGAATCCCAGACCAAGATTGGAGAGGGACCAGTGTGCCTATTGTAAGGAAAGAGGGCACTGGAAAGATGAATGCCCCCAGAGGCGCCAGGGACTGAGAAGGGGACCAGGAGATCGAGGAAGCCGAGGCCGAGTTCGAGAGGGAAGATATGAGCCTCCTGAATCTGACATCATCGGGATAGCCGAGATGGCAGAATGGGACGAATAGGACAGACCGGGTTCCTACAAACTGGGCTCCCAGGAACCTATGGTCAAGCTAACTATAGGGAGCCGCTCAATTCCATTCATGATTGATACAGGAGCTGAACATTCTGTTGTAACGGAGCGATTAGCGCCTGTGTCTGGAAAAACTGTCCGAGTGGTGGGTGCCACGGGGGTGCAGAACCGGAGGCCTTTCCTGACAACCCGTAGATGCCAATTAGGCTCACACATAGTCACTCATGAATTCCTGTATATGCCAGACTGTCCAATCCCTTTGTTAGGCCGAGACCTGCTGTCCAAGCTTAGGGCCCAAATTTCCTTTGACTCTGATGGCCAGACTTCAGTCTCCTTTCGGCCCCCAACATCCAGCCCTAAGGGTATATTGAGTTTCTGCTGCCCTCTTGAAGAAGAATGGCGGCTGCATCAGTCACATGGCCAAGTTGACCTACCCCTGGTAGATAGCTTTCAGGTCAGAGGGGTATGGGCAGAAGATAATCCCCCAGGGTTGGCCCGAAATATTCCTCCTGTACATGTAGATTTACTTCCAAGTGCCCGGCCAATCCATCTTCGCCAATACCCAATTCCCAGAAAGGCTCTGGAAGGGATTCAAGCACATTTGAATCGTCTGTTATCCCATGGAATTATTCGTCCTTGCCAGTCTCCATGGAATACGCCACTATTGCCAGTTCAGAAGCCAGGGACTGAGGACTACCGGCCAGTCCAAGACTTACGAGTGGTTAACAAATCCACTATCTCATTACACCCTGTAGTGCCTAATCCATATGTCCTGTTAGGATTGATACCTTCTGGGGCTACCCATTTCACAACACTAGACCTAAAAGATGCCTTCTTTTGTATTCGGGTGGCCCCAGCCAGTCAATTGCTTTTTGCCTTTCAATGGGAAAACCCAGTAACAGGAAGGAAGCTTCAGTATACATGGACCCGCCTGCCACAGGGGTTCAAGAATTCCCCCACCATTTTTGGGACAGCCCTAGGGCAAGACCTTAAGACTTTTAAATCTGAGCCTTCCAGGCGAGTTTTACTCCAGTATGTAGATGACCTCCTGATTGCAGCAGTGACCCAGGAAGAGTGTTTTGAGGCTACTAGAGAATTGCTGGAGCTACTCTTGGATGCAGGCTATAAGGTCTCACGCTCAAAGGCCCAACTTTGTCAGTCAGAAGTGAAGTATCTGGGCTTTTGCATTTCCCAGGGAAGTCGGAGACTGGATGCTAGTAGGAAGCAAGCGGTAGCTGCAATTCCCCAACCCAAGTCCAGAAGGGAAGTTAGGGAATTTCTGGGAGCAGCTGGATTTTGCAGAATTTGGATTCCAAATTTTGCATTGATGGCGAAACCCCTTTACCAGGCCACAAAGGGGGGTGAAAAGGAACCATTTGAATGGGGACCTACTGCTCAACAATCCTTCATTGCCATAAAGAAAGCCCTACTCCAAGCCCCTGCGTTAGGCCTTCCTGATGTGGAGAAACCTTTCTCATTGTATGTCCACGAGCGACAGGGGGTTGCTCTGGGTGTGCTGACCCAGATGATGGGATCCTGGCAGAGGCCTGTTGCATACCTGTCTAAACAGCTGGATGGAGTGGCTAAAGGATGGCCAGCCTGCATGAGGGCCATTGCAGCAACAGCCTTACTGGTCCAGGAAGCTGATAAGTTGACCTTGGGGCAAGAACTGGTTGTTAAAGTCCCCCACGCAGTTCTCACCCTCATGGAGTATAAGGGCAATCACTGGTTTACAAATAACCGTATGGTTAAGTACCAAGCCAGCTTGTGTGAGAATCCACGGATACACCTGGAAACAGTGGCTACATTCAATCCTGCTACTCTTTTGCCAGCATCTGAGGGACCACCGGATCATGACTGTATCCAAACTATGGATGAAGTGTACTCCAGTCGACCAGATCTTAAAGATGTTCCATGGAGGGACCCAGATGTAATTTATTTTACAGATGGAAGCAGTTATGTGGAGAACTCCAAGCGACTGGCAGGCTATGCTGTGGTGACAGAAGACAAGGTGATAGAAGCAAGAGCCCTGCCCCAAGGAACTTCAGCCCAGAAAGCAGAACTTGTGGCCCTCATACGAGCTCTGGAGTTAGCAGCAGGACTGGTAACCAACATTTATACTGATTCCAAATATGCCTTCACAACCCTACATGCTCATGGAGCTTTGTATAAGGAAAAGGGACTCATAAATGCTGCAGGCCAACCTGTTAAGTATGGACCTGAAATACTTCAGCTGCTAGAGGCTGTGTGGGCCCCTAAGAAGGTAGCTGTCATTCACTGCAGGGGACACCAAAGAATAGATACTCCAGTGGCCCGAGGGAACCGCCATGCTGATCGGGTGGCCAAGGAAGCTGCTCGAGGACCCCCAGCAAGTACTGTGACCCCCCTGTTCCAAATCCGACTGCAAGAATGGACACCTATATATACCCAAGTGGAAGAGAAATGGGCTCAAGAGGAAGGTGCAGTAAGGAGACCTGATGGCTGGTTACATCTCCCTGATACCAGAGTTCTGGTGCCACGCCACCTAGCTTGGCCTGTAGTGTCTCAAGCTCATGACCTATCACACTTAGGGAAAACAGCACTAGCCCGCCTACTCAATCGAGTAGTGGTGCTGGAAGGATTGGATAGTCTGGTTGCCACTGCCTCTGCCCGATGTACTCTCTGTGCCCAGAATAATGCTCGTCAGGGACCCCGTATTCCACCAGGAGTTCAGTCTAGAGGACTAACACCCTTTGAGTCCCTAGTTATAGACTTCACAGAAATGCCCAGGAGCGGTAGGCTCCGATATCTCTTAGTTATGGTCTGTACCTTTTCTGGGTGGGTGGAAGCATATCCTACAGTCACTGAGAAAGCCACAGAAGTAGCTCGAGCTCTCCTTAGGGATGTCATCCCCAGGTATGGACTGCCCCTTGCCATAGGTTCAGATAATGGTCCCGCCTTTGTTGAAGCCACACTTCAGGCCCTGTCCCGCGCATTGCGCATTACCTGGAAATTGCATTGTGCCTATCGTCCCCAGAGTTCAGGGCAGGTTGAGCGGGCAAACAGAACCTTGAAAAATAGCCTAGCAAAGATTTGTCAGGAAACCCAATTGAAATGGCCACAGGCATTGCCACTAGCCCTCTTCCGCCTCCGATGCACCCCAACTAAAGGAACAGCCCTCTCTCCCTTTGAAATTGTGTATGGGAAGCCCCCAGCCATTTTACAGGGAATTAAGGGAGACATAGGGATTTTAGGGTCTGCCCAGGTGCAGGAGCAGGTAGCCCTCTTGGGAAAGATAATTTCTGAGCTTCAGTCTTATGTGAGAGAAATAAACCCTGTCCCCTTCCAGGCTCAGGTACATTCCTTCCTGCCAGGGGATAGAGTTTGGGTGAAAGACTGGAGGCTCCAGCCTTTGGGGCCCCGATGGAAAGGACCTTTTACTGTTTTGCTTTCTACCCCTGCAGCTGTGAAGGTCGCAGGGATAACTCCATGGGTCCATTGGTCTCGAATTAAGTCTGCTGACCAGACTGAGCCCAGCACGGATCAGACGGAGCCTAAACAGTGGAGAGCAGAAAGAGATCCAGCGGAGCCATTGAAGTTGCGCCTGACCCGAACCAAAGAATCTACTAGCTGAAAAGAAGGGTCAACTGTATACTGCAGGAGCGGCTGAACTTCGGCTTCACACTGAGACTCTTTCTTGCCCAGATTCTGGCTTTCTTGGAATTTGAGAGCTTGATCCTTGTCAGTTGAGGGTCTATCCCAACTGGTATAAGAACTCAAAGACTGAGAACACTATATGAGAGTAATCTGTGATTAGCACAGACTGTTGAAATATTACTGCTTAATTAGTTTGCTGTATTTGTTTTAGATTAGGAAGAAGAAAATGTTAGTAGTTTGGATGCTTTTGTTGTTTTCTACTCCTTGCCTCCTTGTTCCTAATACCCCAACTCGCTCTAACCTTTGGTTACACTCTGTCCAGGAATTAATTAGCCAGGCAAAGATTACTTCCCCTTGTATTGTGTGTTCCCGATTTTCTCCTTATACCACAGATGTCCCAGCTGTACCTGTCCCTGTGCAACTCCCAGCTCTTATACCTCCCTACTTTTCGAGTTCAGGCCCTTGGAGCCAGGATTATACTTGGTGGTCCTTTTATAATGCTACTTCCCCCTCTGACTCTTCTCTAAGGCCAGTCTTTACGTCTCCCTATCCAGCTTCTGGAGTGTTTTGTTTAACAAGAGACATCTCAACTGTTCTTCCCATTCCCTGTAACTATACTAATGTTCTCCCAGAGAAGGAGGAACCTGTGTGGGTAGTTTCTCCAGGTACTCCTATGTGCCCTATTACCATACCTGTAGATTATGACCAGGGTGATTACCTGGCTCCTAACTATACTACTGAGAAAACTATAGTGTCCCATCCCATTTTCTACTTTCATAAGTCCCCAGGGTATGAAGGGGTTGCATCATATGAGCGGTCTGTTACAATTGGGGATTGGCACCTATGGTGTACAAAGTCTCCATTTCTTCTTCGTTCCCCCTGGGATAGGGGCTCGCATTATGGGCATCCTAATCTTCATCCTGTGCCTACATTTATTGGGAACTTTCGTCGCCCTCTCCTTGGTCATTACTGGCTCTGTGATAATGTCCTCCACATGATTCTTCCCGCCACATATGATTTTTGTGTATTGGTAACCTTGAATTATTTTCCTAAAGTTATTCCTCTTAAGCCACTATCCCCGCACCGCTCTAAGCGAGAGGCTTTGTCCTTACCCTCCTCCGTTGCTACAGAGGATGAGGCGATTGAATTAGCCCTCCAGTATATTAATTCTACTTATCCTCTGACTAAAAAGAGACTTGTAGCCCTTTCTGCCACGGCCTGGATTCCAATTGGAGGCCCGGTAGCGGGTATTACTGAACTAGGTATGGCTACTCGGAGACTTCAGTCCCTACTCCATGTTTTAGTTCATGAGCTGAACGTGGTAGTCAATGCATTGCAGGATCAAATTAATGAATTAAGTATAGTTTCTAGATATAACCGTATGGGTCTTGATTATCTCTTTGCAGCCCAGGGTGGCCTCTGCACAGTGCTAAATTCTTCAGAGTGCTGTACTATTGTCATAAATAGGACGCATGTAGTTAGGCATGCTATGGATAAAGTCCTACAGTTGGCCAGCCTTAATGTGGAGGATTACCGAGGAGGATTAGATCTTACCTCCTGGTGGTGGTCATTGACCTCCTGGATACGTCCCTTGTTCATTTCCTTAATAGTCTTAGTTTTAGCAGGGTTTTTGTTTTGTTTCCTGGCCTCATGTGCTTCGGCAGTATGCCGTCGGACCTTAACAAGTAGGGTAATGGTGATTCATAAGTCTATTCCTAATTAGGATCACTATAATCTCCAGAGTTTGAGTTGTGAGACTTATCTCTGCATAAGCTGATTTTAGTCTCAAAGGGGGGAATGAAGCAGCCATGGGCATAATCATATATAAGAAATCATATGAAGGGTTAATTTTGTTTAAAGGTGCTCAGATATTATTTTAAATTCTCAGTTCTGCTAGCAAGTGAAGGAATGTCATCTGGTTTAGGTTATTTACGTTTGCCGAGCTAAGGTTAGGAAAGGTCAGTGAGAAATGAAACTCTGTCCCTTGTGAATTGCCAATGCTAGCTGGCACAGCTGTAAACTATTATGAATGAACAAAGCATGAGCCAGACATGCCGTAGTTTTAAAAGAATTAGTTTAATGCTAGTTAGATTCTAAATAATTCTAGATATCCCTGATGTTTAGAATATGTCTTATAAGAATGCTTATTTTAGAATATGTGTATTCTGTGTAGTTAATATGTAGAATGTCTGTTAAATTCTGTATTACTCTTTGTCTGCTGTTTAAGACTGCAGTTAAGGAGATCAACATGTGGTTTGACTTAGCCATAGTTCTGGCTGGTTCAATGTATAAGCTGATAGGTGAAGAAGGTCAGGAAAAGTCTTGATTAATTATAGCTAAGTGTAGGACTGGCCTCCTGGAAGTAATAACCTGATATGTATGCTATTAAGTAAGATTGGCTTTTGACCCCTTTAATGAATGCCAGAGTTTAGTTAGCAGTTAGTATGAACCAGACTAGGAATATGAGAATAACCAATCTCACTAGGGCCTCTTGGTCTCTAAGGGAACCCAGTTAAGCTATAGATGAGAAATCAATCATAATGAGAAATATAAGAGTTCTGGAGACCAAATGTCTGGCTTAAGGGGCCCCAGGTCAGAGGTCAGTTTAGGATGTCTGGAACCTATGTAACTGATATTTTTAAAGTAATGATTGGTTGAGGCAAAGTGACCAATCTATTCCTTAACCAATTGGAGAGTAAGGGGGCTGGGCTAGGCTAGGCTAGGAGGAGGGCTTAGGACCCTATTTAAGTGGGAGCAGAAGCAGTTTACGTCAGAAGGAGCTCAGAAGAAAGAGAAGGACAGAAGGAACAGATAGAAGAAGGAGAAGACACAGAGAGCTGAGACAGAAGCCACATGACACAAAAAGAGCTGAGAGAAAGAGAAGAGAGCTAGAACTGATGTCTTGCTTTGTTTGCTGGCAAATAAAGAAGATTTTTCTCTCATACTGGTGTGTGCTGTCTGACTCCTGAAGCATCACAAATTCCTATCTCAATTCCTGCAACACACCTGCTCCCTGAAGTAGAGATAGTCTTGTGATAAGTGGCGTAGCCTTTCAGAGAGTGCATTCCAGAGTGTAGGGCTATTCTGGAGAAGGCTCGCTTGCAGGTGTCACATCATGTAATGTCTTTTGGAGAGGGTGTGGTTAGTGATAGTCTTTGAGAGGACCTTTGTGTCCTTGGTGTGTAGAGGATCATCCTATTCTTCAGGTACTCAGGGCCATTTCCTTTAAGGGCCTTGAAGATTAGACAAGAGTTTTAATTTTAGCCCTGTATTGTACTGGTAGCCAGTGAATGTTTTGCAAAAATGATGTGATGTGGTCACGTCTCTCGCAACCTTCTCTGAGTCTTGTTGCAACATTCTGAATCAACTGGATCTGGTGCAAACCCTTTGTAATCACAAATACTGCCTCATACGTGGACCAGCTGCCGCTTCCTGGAACTGGAGCCAGAGTTGGCATCGCTCCCTGCTTCCAAAAGTTTGTAAGCTTGTGCTTTATTTCTTTCTTTTCTTCACTTGAGGGTTAACTAGAGAATTCTTCCTTTAGCACTGGAAGTGCAAGGCAGACTTTGTAATACACCGATTTAGGTTTTGTTAGGGAAACTTATATTAGTATGTACAAAACAGGATTTTAAAGAATACCTGTGTTATGATTCTGCCGGTTTGGCTGAGGGGGAGGGGGGGACGTCTGTTCTGATTGGCTGCCAGGGGTTGTGCTGACGTCAGGGGATAGTACTTTAGCCTGCAGCTGAAGAGTTGCTCTGCTTTTGCGTTACTTATCTGGTGGTAACAGGAAAGCCTGATAGGTTTCTCTCAGAACGTGCTCTAGGTTCTGACAGGGATCTGTGTTGATTTAGAGTATTCTTTCCCTTCCCTCTGGGTTAGCTGCTGCTGCTGTGTGTGTGTGTGTGTGCCTAGCTCTGCAATCAGGGTCAGCTGCTCCTTTGTTTAGTGGGGGCTGGGCATTGCTCAGCCTCCAGGGCTCTGGGCTGAGTGAGAGCGTTCTCCTTTGTTTGTTTGTTTTAAGGATTTCTCTTCCCAGTGTCCCGGCTTGCTGGCTCAGTGAGTTTAACCCTTTGTGTACTGTGTGTATTGTATTCCTGCTTCTGCCCGGGTGTTTGTTGAATGGGCCCCACTCCCTCTCGGGAGGGGAACAGTTCTCTCTGATTGTTTGTTGATTTTTGGCAATCTCTCTCTGCTGGCTCTACAAGCTTAACCCTTTGTGTTCTGGGTGCCTCTGTCTACAGTGGGGTTGAGGCAAAGGCTTTCTGCCTTCCTTTTGTGTTTGGTTCCTCTGGCTTCTGCCTGGGGCTCCTACCCTGGTGGGGGGGGGGGGGGTGCTGTGTTAGTTTCCCTGTCCTGCGCTAGTCCCCTGCGTGGGCGTGGCCCGCTCTGGTCCTTTGTTTCCCCCTCTGCCCTATTGCTGGTGTTCAGCGCGTGTCTGGCCTCTTGGGGCCCTCTGGGTTCTTTCACCCCTCCCTGTGTGTGATTGGGTTCCAGTTCAGCCGTGAGGCTCGCACGAGTGGCTCTGTCTGCGTGGGTTCCGGTTCGGCCGCGAGGCCCGCCTGTATGCCTATTTCCCTTCTTCTTGAGGGACTATGGGGAGGGGTAGCTTAGGGGGTATTGTGTAGCTGGGGTGTGCGGTGGTGGGTTGGTCTCCCCTTGGCCTGGGTCGGCGCTCTGCTGGCCTCGGCCAGGGCCCAAGGGCTCACGACCAACCCAACGGATTACAACCTGTCTTGCACATTCTTATGTTTATCGCTTTTGCTATTCCACAATAAAACATTATGTGCACAGAACTTCTTATTAAGAGCCCAAAACAGAGGTAGATGTAAATAATCCCCTAGGCAAGCTACACCTCCCTAAAGAAAGTAGGCTTCATTAGTTCAGAAACATTAAGAGAACCAAGAAGTTCACAGATACAATAACCAACTAAACAGGTTGCAAAACAGTCTGTGTTTAAGTGCTCAGAAATCAGACTAGAAAGATAATTAACTTTAAACCAAATTGAATTTAAATGAGAACCCAAGGACTGATGTAAACTGGAACTCGGAAACCAGCCCTCACATTTGTTCTGTCTAGTCTATATTACAGGGTGGCATCTGGACATCCAACGGGTCCCAGATCCTTAGTTTCAGTTAGAATGCATCTTTTCTTAACTGGAAAACGTGGCCCAGGCATTCAGCTAGGCTCCCAGTCTCTAAGGCTGATGCTCAAAGCTGGGCACAAAAGCTCATAACACAACAGCAATGTAAAAAAATAGCAAAGCGATGTTCCAAAAGAAATCATATGCAAATGGTATGTGCAGTTAATTTGCAATAAAAAACAGAAAGGGCAGTAATGTGCCTGGCACACGTGCACAAATGTTATGTGATAAGCTGGCTCTTGTGAGCATGCCCAGACCAAACCAGGAGTGCAAGTGTACTTTTAAACATGAGTATTTCAAACATTCTTTGCACTTTACATTTTTGAAAGGCTCAAATTTAAGCACACACACACAAAAAACCCAGGTGCAAATGCGTGCTTTCACTTTTGGTTTTGTTCGAATTTCCACACGTTTGTTTCTCACTATCAGCGCTTAAAATTTGCATAGGCTTCCGACAAAACCCACAGCTCAATGTGAAAATCTGACCAGAAATCTTCTCCTGAAAATCTTCAACGCTGCCCCTCACCTGGTGAAAACGTTTTGGCATTATAGGCCATTGATTCCTTCGCAATGTTCAGACAGAAGCGCTGCAGTGTGCAGAAGGAATGCTTACTGACCCCATTAACATCTGTTTAAATACATTTCAATACAATCTGTGGTCATCTTTAGTGCACACGTTAACACCCACACTTGAATCCTTTGAGCATTCAGCGCACAATAATGTGCGAGCAAATCCGGCGCTAACCACTTTTAACGCTGGCGTTAGTTTTGAGTATTGGATCCTCTGTTCCATATCATAGTCCAACTCTCCAGTTTTAAGTCAGTTTTGTTTTTCTTTTTTAATGATTCTTGCTTCTGGTTTGCAGGGGGAAGGGAATGGAAAACAAAAATGAGAATGTTATAATACCTTTCTATTGCTCCATGGTGCAACTGCACCTCGAAAACTGTGTGCAATTCTGGTCACATGTCAAGAGAGATAGTGGCATTATAAAAGGTACAGAGAAGAGTGACAAAAATGATAAAGGGAATGGGATGACTTCCCTATGAGGAAAGGCTAAAGTGGCTAGAGCTCTTCAGCTTGGAGAAGAGATGGCTGAGTGGAGATATGATAAAGGTCTATAAAATACATAGTGGAGTGGAACAGTTCAACGTGAATAGCTTGTTTACTTTTTCCAAAAATATTAGGACTAGAAGGCACACAATGAAGCTACTAAGCAGTAAATTTAAAACAAACCAGAGAAAATATTTCTTCACTCAACATGTAATTCAAGTCTAGAATTAGTTGCCAGAGAATGTGGTAAAAACAGTTAGCTTTTACCCAGCGTTTATTTGTAACACCAAAGCAGAGTGTGTCACAACACTGGAGATTTTTTGGCACTTTGTATCTCTGTACCTGTGCCATTTGTGGCATCCTTTCTGTGTATCAAGATTTTACATTGATTGTTTGACCATCTTGGAATTTGTGACCTTTGCAAGACCCCTGACGCAGGCGGTTTTGCTGAAACATGGACCATGTTGGGTCTCAATCAATAAAATACTGAGTTGACACCTCCATTCTAGAAGGCTCTTTGTGCTTTTGATTGTTGCTGCTTTGGGTACACTTTGGATTCCCTCTCTCGTGCCTTTTTTTTTTTAAGCAGTTAGCTTAGCAGGGTTTAAAAAAGGTTTTGTATAATATCCTAAAAGAAAAGGCCATAAGCCATTATTAACCAGTGGATTTTTCTCAAGTCCATCTTATTTCTATGATGAGCAGCAAGGAGGTTTCGATCTGAGCCAGCAATGAAGCTCTGGATTGAGAATTTGACTTTCAAGGCCCTTAATGGCCCAGAGCATGTGAAGGAACAGGATCGCCCTTTACACACCTCCAAGTAGAGAATGACATGAGGACGGGGACCCGCAGTAACCGCGGGGATGGGGACAGGGACAGATTCCACGGGGACGGGGACAGACTTTGTCCTCATGTCACTTTCTACTTTGAAGCCTGTTAATGAACAATTGTTATTTATGTTTGATTGATGCAGATGACAATATTTTTATTTTTTGTTCAAACAAGCAAAAATGCTGGCCACAACTAGCAAAATTTGCATGGTGGATCCTGTACATCCTGCTACCAGCACATCTTCTAAGAAGACATCTTCTATTGAAGGAGGGACTGCGTAAGACAGCAGACCAAGACTGAATCCTGAGATTGTTGATGATTTTTTATTCATCCACAGATTAAAAAATTATAACAGTGCTTTATAGGGCTTATATCTCCCCTCTGGGGCATACAGAACGGGTTGAATTTTGTACCCCTGGACATTTTAACAGGGTGGATTAAGATTCCTGTCAGGCTGGTCGTGAGCCCTTGAGCCTAGGCCGAGGCCTAGTATAGCTTTTAGGCCAAGGCCTAGGATGGACCGAACAGGTACTATACGCTACCCCAGCTACCAAGCCCTGCACACACACACACGCAACCAACTTGCACTTCCAGAAAGGGGGAGATAAGGCATTCAGGCGGGCCTCACGGCCTATCAGGAACCCACTTGCTCAGAATACAGTCATAAGGGCCTCACGGCCTAACCGGAACCGATTCAAACCCAGGGAAGGGAGAAGAAAAAATGAGGGGTCCCCACAGGGACTAGAGCACCAAGTGCTCGCAAAGGACACAAGGGAAAAATTAACTAAGAGAGGTAACTATAGGAAACACGTCAGGCTGTACCCCACAGAACACAAAGGAAATGAGGGACTGAGAAATATGGATACAGAGAGCAGAGACCCCCAACAGACAGGAGAGGGAAAAGTCAGCAAAAAATAGAGAGTCGGGCCCGAGACACACCCCGCTCAGAAAGAGCAGTACACAGTAATAGCGAGGGTAGTGACAGCAAAAAAAGAATTAAAACAGTCACAAGGGAAAGACTGCTCCAAACACTCAGCTGCCAGCAGCAGGCAAAATACTGCAGTCAAAAGGTTAACCAGGCTCTGAACACACAGCTGTCAGAGGCAGGGACACTGCAGACAAGAGTTAACGTAAACACAGGGAAGAACAAACAATCCCCACAGAAAGAAACAAAGGTCCCGAGTCTGCCACAAAGACAAGAAGCACCACAAAATACAAACACAGCACAAAGGGTAACTCCAAGGGAAACAAAACAAACAACCTGGAACAGAATGATAAAGGAGCTTACCACAAAGCACCACAGTCAAACGGAGGAAATCACAGGTGAGGGAAGAGGGGTAATCAGACACACGCTGGAAGCAGCAAGCACACTGAGACAGAACAACAGAGGGCTACAGCAAGGAAGGAGAAAACAACTCCACAACACACAGAGCAAAAGCTCAAACAGCGCAAGGTAAGGCTTCAGCAAAAAAACAAAGGGCAACGCCAAAGCAAGGGTTGTAGGGAAGGGTAAGCTTAAGTAGATCAGACTGACATCAGCTCAGCCCAGATGGGCCAATCAGGAATAGTTCCAGGCATTCCCCTGTCTGACTAGCAGTGTTAAACAGAATCATAACAATTCCTTGGGGTAGTAGAAGTCAGCTATTATTGGGGTTGGAAGGGTAAAGGGTGGTGGTGGTGGTAGGGTTTATTATAGCTGCTCATTGTTATTATTGTTTTCTATTTGTAATTTATATACAACAGTTGTACAGCATATTGTTCCTTTTTATACTTTAATAAAAAGATTTAAAGTCATAAGTGTTTGAGGCTTCTGCAGACGAGGACAGAGCCGACGGGGTGGGGACAGAGACAAAACCCACATGGCAGGGATGGGGATGGAGACAGAACCCACATGGCGGGGAAGGGGACAGATTTTATCCTCGTGTAATTCTCTACCTCCAGGTCACTAAGGTCCTCCCAAGGAGTATCCCTAACCACACCTTCTCTAAAGGGATACCCACAAACAAGCCTTCTCCAGGGTAACCCCCACAATCTGGAATGCACTCCCTGAAAGGCTTCGTTTAACACAAGACTCCTGAAAGGCTTCGCTTAACACAAGTTTATCTATATTTCAGGAAGCAGATGAAAGTGTCAACCAGACCTTTAATGGAAGAACTAAATTAAATGACACTGGCTGCACATTCTATAGCAGAACATATTTACCCACTCCTACCCTAGCAAAGATAACATTCAAGCACCTTTCTGACCTCATTTGCAACTTTCTGTAAATTAAATGCCGTTATTTTCTTACTCCTGTTACTTCTATATGTTCCATCTTTGCTTATACCTAGGATACGAAAATATTTGATTACATATTGTGTTGACATTATAACGTAGCATATTGTAATTGTCTATTGCTTATATTTGACTAATTCTTGCTGTACACCGCCTTGAGTGAATTCCTTCAAAACAGCAGCAAATAAATCTTAAAATAAAGACTAAGATGTGCAGAAATAAGTGCTGCAGTCTCATCCATTGCAGGGCTTCTGCTATGGAATGGTTTGCCAGGATATTTGTGACCTACATGGGAGTGCTGCACAAAAAGTATGTATTAAAATATTTTCTAAACTGTGCAAGTGTTTAATTGAGAATGCTGCCATTGTGGGATTTATATAATGATGTGTGTGCTTTTTTTAAATTGTTTTTATTATGAATGTCATTTATACTTCACTGAGTAGTAGGCAGATTAGAAATTTTTAATGTAAATAATACTGCTCTGGGATCTTTCCAGGACTTGTGACCTAGACTGGCCACTGTTTGAAACATGGACCTTCAGTCTGTTCCTGTATGGCAACACTCCATGTTTTTATATAACGCTTTTATATTTTAAGGAAGGTCTGATGAGGAAAAGCGGGAATCGTTTCCAACTCCATACAAAATAAGAAAATATTTTAAGCTAAATAACGTTTCCCTTATAGTTTTCGCCTAGAGGACAGTCATCGCTCTGATTAAGGAACCTCTATTAGCACAGCTTTTAAGAATCCACAAGACACCAGGGGCAAAAATAAATGAAACGAGTTTGTGATAAAATGTCCCTAAAACACCACACTGTCACCTTTTTTTTTAATGCGTACGGGGCTCCCTTAGGCACCCGAGATTATTATCACGTTTCTTACCGAAAGTGAAACCGTGTAACCCAACCCGGTGCAGTGAAAGGTTAAGCGCTAACCTAAGCGCTAACACCAACAGCCCACATCTCACGAGATCTCTCTCAGATTATCGTTCGACTTCATTCTTAGCCCTAACCCTGTGCTTTTCCCATTACTCACCCAGAGCCGGCTGCACAGAGCGAGCCACATACACGCCATACCACAGGCCTCGCACAGCCATGACTGCACTGACTTAGCCCCGCCTCTCTCGCCTCCCGAACGTGAAACCCAACAGCAAGGAGGTTAGATTGAGCACGAGAGACGGTACGACCAGGCTATCTAGACTACACCATTATATAAATACGGGTTGAAGCCAGTAGGCGGTGTCACAAGTACACCCAAAACACTAGCAAACGCTATTGAAAGCAATAGTAATCAATAGAAATAAAACATGGAAAAAAAAAAGAAGATGAGACCTTTGTTTTTGGACATAACTTAGTATATTTCTTGATTAGCTTGCGAAGGTTGCCCTTCTTCGTCAGATCGGAAATAAGCAAATGTTGGTAGATGACAGTATATTCAGGGGTGTATCTGGACTTCAGCGGTAAGGGGGGGAGGAAGAGCCGAGGTGAGGGGGCACATTTTAGCCCCCAGCACCATTGCCAACACCCCCTGCCACCGCCAGCACCACCTCCAACAAGTTTGATCCCCCCTCTCGACCCGCCCACCATCCGTACTTTTGCTGGCGGGGGACCCAACCCCCGCCAGCCAAAGTCTTCTTCCTGCGTTTGGTTTCTTCTGAGTCTGACGTCCTGCTGCACGTACAACGTGCAGGACATCAGACTCACAGAAACAGAACAAAGCCTTGCGATCTGCAGGGCTTCGTTCTGTTTCTGTGAGTCTGACGTCCTGCACGTTGTACGTGCAGCAGGACGTCAGACTCAGAAGAAACCAAATGCAGGAAGACTTCGGCTGGCGGGGGTTGGGGTCCCCCGCCAGGAAAGGCACAGATGACGACTGCGAGTTGGCGGGGGGGGGGGGGCGGTTGAGAGGGGCGTCAGCAGGGGGTCCAGGGTAGGGTTACCATACGTCCGGATTTCCCCGGACATGTCCTCTTTTTGAGGACATGTCCGGGGCGTCCGGCGGATTTTGCCCGCGCCCACGTTTGTCCAGATTTCTGGACAAACGTGAGCGCGGGTGCGGGGAGGCGCGCGTGCGTGCGGTGGGCGGGCGATCGGCGCCGTGGGTCACCTGGTCTCCCGTCCTCTCCCCTTCCTTACCATGTTCCCTGGTGGTCAAGTGACGTCTTCGGGGCAGGAAAGAGCCCCCTCTTTCCTGCCCGGAGCGCTGCCTCCCCTGTCTATCATCCTTCTCGGTCTGGCTGGGGATTCAAAATGGCCGCCGAGAGTTGAACTCTCGCGAGGCCGCTTCAACTCTCGGTGGCCATTTTGAATCCCCAGCCAGACCGAGGAGGATGCAGCAGGCAAGGGCAGGCAGCGCTCCGGGCAGGAAAGAGGGGGCTCTTTCCTGCCCCGAAGAGAAGACACTACTAGACCACCAGGGCTAGATCGTAAGTGAGGGGGGGGGGGGTATGTGATGGTTGGAGGGGACTATGCGACGGGGGGGGGGGGGAGTAGGGGCGGAACCCGACCTGAAGGGGCGTGGCGGGGGGGCGTGGTGAGGGGCGTGGCATGATGCGTGGTGGGGGCGGGGTAGGGGCGTGACGTGTCCTCTTTTTCAGAGGACACAAAATGGTAACCCTAGTCCAGGGCCAAATTTACGGGGGCCCAGGCCCCCGTGGCCCCATAGCAGCTACACCCCTGGTATATATAAGTGAAACATCAAAGCATTTCAGTGACAGTCTAACAGGATGGGGGTGGATAGGTGAGAGACAGGAAGAGGGACAGGCAGATATGTTTTGATGTTTCGCTTATATATACTGTCATCTACCAACATTTGCTTATTTCCGATCTGACGAAGAAGGGCAACCTTCCAAAGCTAATCAAGAAATGTATTAAGTTATGTCCAATAAAAAAGGTATCATTTTATTTTCCATGTTTTATTTTGTTTTATTTCTATTGATTACCTTTAAAAGTGGACTAACACGGCTATCATACCTCTCTACTCAAGAAAGCAATAATAAAAGATTAGAAATAATGGACTTCCAATGCATGGTCCATCTGTAGAAAGTGGATAGGCAGTTGTAGTTGGATAGGAAGTGCCTTAAAAGTGGAGGACAACATGTGTTTGTTTTTCACTTATTTGACTATTTTTTAATTTATTTGAAAGCGTTCCAGTATCTACTTATA
This sequence comes from Microcaecilia unicolor, assembly GCF_901765095.1. Classification (NCBI taxonomy): domain Eukaryota; kingdom Metazoa; phylum Chordata; class Amphibia; order Gymnophiona; family Siphonopidae; genus Microcaecilia; species Microcaecilia unicolor. The sequence goes on along the minus strand of NC_044033.1, from coordinate 475,447,306 downwards.
ATAAAACTCACCCTCAACGTTCTGAAGACAACGTTCTGAAGTCAGTCACTCCCTGAAGGGTTCATGGATTCATGGTGGTGAAGCCACAACACTGACCATGTCTCTCTGCCCCGCCCTCGCATGACGGACCATTCAGAAAAAACACCCTCAACATTCTGAAACACAAAGGACCATCACAACACCGTTCCCAGGCAACACTAGGCAACGTAAGACGGACCAATCAGAGGAAACTACGTGACAATAAGGGAGGAGCATTCCCCAGCAGAATGGCTCATTATCTGTGCAGCACGGAGAGCACAGAACCAGCGCTGGAACGAGAGAAGAATATTTCTGCTGTGGGTATGTGCAAAAATAGACCGGGGGGGGGGAGAAATTTTTAAATGCCTAATGCCAGTACTGAAGAGTGCCAGAGGGCCCATAGCAAAGACTATATTTGGGATCGCTTGACATGGAGTCAGAGGAGCCGGAAAACAACGTGCCCGTCACCATCTGGGACGTGGGCGAACAGGACAAGCTGCGGCCCAGCTGGAAGGATTAACTGCGACCCAGCCAGCAGCCAACAGCGACCAAGGAAGGGGGAGGAGTAGGGAAACACACGGAGAGTGTTTCCCTACTCCTTCCCTGCCTAGGAATCACTGGAGACTGGCTGCCAAACTAACGAAACAACCGCACACCGACGCACCACCTCCATCATTCAAAAGGCATCCACTCTTTCTTCAACAGAAATGCAAACTAATAATACAAAACAAAGAATACCCGTTTTCTCACGCAGCTACAGGTAACTCCCCACCCCCTTCCTCTTCCCCTTCCCCTTTTGCCAAAGCGGCCGTGCCCAACCATCCCCAGCCTCAGGCAAGCCGTCTCCCACCTCGGGGATTCCCCGAGCACCCGGAAAAAGATGGCGCAGCTTCCCACAGCGCATATTCCAGCATTCCCCTGCAGCCGGCCTGAAATGGACCGAACATACCGGATCACCACCCGATGGCCCGAGACCGTGCTCCTCTCCCTTCCGCCAACTTAAAACAACCATCCCCGTCCTCAGGCAAGCCGTCTCCCACCTCCAGGATGCCCAGAACACCAGCCCAATGGAAAAAGACGGCGCTGCTTCCCACAGCACATTTCTCTTCCAGTGTTCCCCTACAGCAGCCCTGAAACGGCCAAAAAATACCGACAGACCAAGAACGTGCTCCTCTACCTTCCGCCCATCTAAAACAACACTGCTGCCTCAGCACAACACCAAAAAAGAAAACGGAAAAAACAATCCACCACTCAACAAAGGCTGACCCCCCTACAACCACATTTACATTTCACCAACAGAAAGACCCCCCTCCACAAACCTCCTTGACAGACAAAACCACACACACACAATACAACAGACACACACCCTCAAAGCCACACACCAATCCATCCCACTTTGCCAGCATAGCACAGCACATCCCCCAACCCCCCAAGCAAAAAAAAAAAAAAAAAAAAAAAAAGACACACAACAACAACCTGCACACACACCCCACCCTCACACACTCACACAAAATAACTCTGTGACACACACACACACACACACACACACACACACACACACACACACACACACACACAAAACCACATGCTAGCGCCCGTTTCATTGGTTTCGGAAACGGGCCTTTTTTACTAGTGTAGATATAAAGATCATAAAATCAAAAGTGAATATCACATCTTTAGAAATTATTGTTAAGTAGTGGAACCAGCACTAATAAAGGCTTTATTTTGTGCTAATTTTCCACACTATTCTATACAATACAGTAATATGTGGCCAAATTTCAGTGAGGATATCCTGTTTACTGATGGGTTCATCTTAACTGTTGTTGTAATCTGCCTTGGGAAGCCTGGTGTTATTGGAAGTAAAATTAAACTTTCCTTACATTGGAGCACATGGAATCGCACATCAACTCATCTCTTTGGTACAAATGGATTATTCTGTTTGTGCATGTTTCAAGGACAAGTGGTTTTCATAAGTCAAAATAATAAAAATATTTTCTTTTTCATGCAGATCTCTCATTTGTTTAACTAAATGGGCTATAAGCCTCTACTGCAGTCCATTGGTTTTCTTATATTTTGTCCTTGTGATGACAAACTGAGCCAAAACTGGAAATACAGCAAGGCAGAATAATAGAATTCAGTAACACCCACACCTTATTAAAATTTTAAGTGTGTTTGCATTTGGGTAATAACTGAGAAAATGCTGTTGAAAAACTGATTTGAAGAAGAAATAAATATAGAACTGGAAAATGTTGGCACATTTAGACCGACTCTGGACTTCTGTATGAAGGTAGCTCTACCCTCATTATTTAATATCTTTCTTTTAAATAGTAGTAATGAAAAAGATTAAGTGCATTTTTATAATATACCACTGCATTCCACAAAAGAAAAGGAGCAGATTCCCACAAACCATCTCTCTCTCTTGATCTATTCATAGGGGAAAAAAAGATGTTAACTCCTCCCACGTTTCAACATATTTCATGTTTAATGTGGGATATAACTGCCATAAATAAGTAAATAAATAGATAGATAGAAACTCTGAATATTGAGCACCTGATTCTCATAACATATGTTTTAGTGGCCCTCTTCCTGGAGAAAAAAAACCTCTGCACAAATATAACACATGCTACGGTGTCCCTGTAACCAGCCCCTCTAAAATGATACACTGATTACGATTTAACAGTTATATAAGATTGAGAACGCTGTGGATCGAGCTCATGCTTGGATCATCAACTGTTTTTCACTCAGATACATTAGAGTGACTATTTGATTTGCAACGCCGCTGAGAAAAGTTATGTTTGGAGTATCAACTGATTGTCAAATGGATACATCAGAGTGACTATGGGATTATACAAGTTGAACATGCTGGAGTGTTGCCGTTATTTGGACATTTATTAACAGATATATGGATGTGGTTTAAGCCACCGGGTTTAGACTTTTAAGATTATTGAGGACAACACAGAGAATGGGACACTGTTACAGTTGTTCAGTTGATTTATTTATTTAATTACATTTGTATCCCACATTTTCCCACCTATTTGCGGGCTCAGTGTGGCTTACAATACATTGTAAATGATGGGAGTACAAATTGTTACAATTCGGTTATGGATTACATTGTGATAAGTTATGCTAAGACAAAATATCATTAAGGGAACAATTTAAGCAAAAAGAGTTTTCAATGGTGACTCCTCAAAGTATGAATGGCAAGATTTGATAGCTACTAAATGCAATAACAATGGGGGTATCCCTGACCTGTTTACAGTCCTAGAAGACCAAACAGCCAGCCTGTTCTATTAATTATCCTAAGGTTGGAAAGTATGTCAAGATGTTTTTCTTTAATAGATCTGCTTAACACCTAGTTGTGGGCTGAAAGGTGCTCTCTTAGGGGTATGTTTACTTAGGTGCATTAGCGTTTCTAACACACCTTTAAATTTAAGGCGCGTTAAACACTAATGTGCCTATACATTTCTATGAGCACATTAGTGTTTAATGCAGGTAAACCATTTACGTGCATTTAAAATGCTAACATGCCCATAGCATGCCTAGTAAACACAGGCATTAGGCACCAAAAACAATACATGGAATAACCGCCTTTTTCTGTGGGTGGGCTTGGTATTATGGTCCCTACTGGAGCAGAGGTCCAATATAGCTCTGACCACCTCCTCCCTTACTGGAAATTAAGAGCATGATGGTACAAAGGGATATGGAATAGGGCATAGCCTCCTCAGATTTTCTCTAGTGGCTTTTAGTCTGAGGTAATGGGGGCCCAAGCCTAGTAGAACCATCAAAGGTGATCCTCTACCAGCTCCTGCTGGGGTTGAACAGCAAGAGCAGACCTTCCCAAACTGTGGATCAGGACCTCAAATGGGGTCAAGAAAAACAAATTTGGGGTTACAACCTGGGTAAATTTTCCATAGGTGCATCATTATTCTGCACTTTTTTTTTTTAGGGTGAGGGGTTCATCTCAGGATTTTGTCTGTGATCATGGGATCACAGCCTCAAAAAGATTGATAATCTTTGGAGCATTATGGCCCTCTGCTGTGCTTCCAATAGCTGTTCCTACTGGCTGCCCTGCTATGAAAGGAATGGCTACATGTCTGGGAGAACAGTTTGCCTGGCAGCAATTTTTTCATCACTTGATAGCAGCTTCCCTCGCTCTGTCCTCATGCTAAGACTTGAAGCCTATCTTGAGGGACTTGCTTGGATTTCTGCTTTCCCAGGTCCTTTAGTATATCTATAGCCATTGCAAAGAGCACACAGACCCTAAAGAGCAACTTGCTGATAGAAGCATTTGCTTCCTAGTAGTGGAGCCCAAACAACTGCAACTGTAGTAGCCATGAGCACTGATGGAAAGATTAGGTGATTAAGTGCAGCTACAAAACATACCCATTATAAAACTTACCCATGGGTAGCCTTTTCTCTCACAAAAGTATCTGGGTGCTGCTGGCTTCAACAGAGAAGAGACCACACTGCATACTAGCAGCTGCCACCATCTAGAAGGAAAGGCTAGAATCCTTAAGGGTCTGCTTGAGAGAATCCTCAGTTCTATCATGCGAGTCCTTCAGGGCTAAACTGCTTTCATCTGAACTGTAGTTTTCCCAGGTGCAGTGCATCCATCCAAAGCACCTTCAATCTATTTTTCACATGGAAATGGGTACAGTTTCTCCACTGCATTAACCACTTAGTCGTTCCAGAATGGGTGTGTCAAATATGAAACTCAATTTCCTTCATTATCTGATACATGGGAAAGGCTCAGGCCACCCTACAGGCTTCAGCAAGGGATCCTCTAGAGGCTCTAGTGCTTTGACGGTTTCTTGGAGATCCTCTGGACCTTTACAATCTGGGAAATAAGGTTCTAAAGCTCTCCCTTCCTAAATAACTGAGAATAAATGCTTTCTATCATGCCCCATAGAAAGGCTGCCCTCTTTTTGGTCTCCACATAGGTTAGTTTTGTACATACCATGACACTAATGAACCTCACTCCTAAGGCATGGTATGTAAAGTATGATAGCAGTAAATTTGAGAGACAGAGACCAATCACTACAGAGCTTCCTTCTGGAGCTCATAGGATGTAATGTGTATAGGCAACCTCTTGTGATGTGCTTGGAAATTGCTTTTAATCAAGCCTGTGGTACAGCGCAGAACAGGACATTTTTTCTGAATCTTTCTGAAATATTTTCTTTGTCTTTGACTGCATTTCTTAGTACTTAGGAAAGAAACAGAACTGTAGGAGCAAAGACAAGCCAGCTAGACTTACTCAGACAGAGAAAAAGCAACTTATTCATGCCCAAAACCTTAAGGAGATGAATAAAAAAAAAAAAAAAAAAAAAACCTGTATCCAGGTAGATGAGTAACCTTTTGTAGACAAGACCAGAGAGGAGACTGATAATGGAGAACATAGGGAGGTTCTGCCTCCACTATGCTCTATTATTTTTTTGGGTACTTTCGAAGTGTTTCACAATAAAGCAAACAGCAGTTGAACATTGTCTTTTATTGCCAGTAGATAGTTGGAAACCTGATATTTGACATTGTTAGTCTAATGGCAGCCCCTATCCAAGTCCTACCTGATGAATATACTATTCAAATTAAAAGAGCAACTTCAAAAATGTACACCTCTTTATTGTTTTGTATCAAAGAGTCAAAAATGATCCACCCTTGGAAAGTCCACATGTGAGAACGTGTCATGAATTCAGCTCTATAGTATAGTGTTGGTTGCTTTTAGTACACTTTGATATGTAGCTATAAAGGGCAGCAAAATGAGCTGTAGGCAATACCTATTTATTGGACTAATTTAGTAGCTCTTATGAGCTTGTCAAAATTGTATTAACTTAGTCTAGTAAAAAGATATTGCCTTTAACCTATTTGGTGGCCTTTATTGCTGTGTGTTCTGAAGCGTACAGTCACCTAAAAATGCTATGTCTTGTTTTTCTAGCATCAAAATAGTACCAACAAAAGAGCAATAGAAAAGGTATTGGACCCCTCTAAACATTTGGGTAGAATGGCCTTTAACTTGTTACTGATTTGACCTAAACAAGTACTATCTTTATTCAGTTAACAAACAGCCATGTACATCAAACAATCTATATTAACAGTTTAATGCTCAGAAAACATCTGTGGTCAGAAAGTGGTTTATATTTTCCATTTGGGATCCTTTCTTTCCTAGAAACACCACATCTTGAAAGTTAACATTCTATGGCATTTAAATCTAATTTGGGAAGCTGACCGATATAGCTATCAGATACAATAATTTGTAAAATTGTCACCAGGGATAATTCATTAACTGTGCCCTCCCTGCTCACAGTGTGGAATACTACTACTCAAGGGCTAAAACAAATGTATATAAAACATTTCTAAACCATCTTCCCATTCTTTATAAGAAACAAAACAAAAATATTTAAGTTAGTATACGATTTATAATCACAGAAGAAACATCTCTTTCTATGACATCACAGTTTCCATTAGCAGAAAATGAATACTCAAGAACAGATTTTGTATACCTAAAAAGGGAATGCTTATACTTATGGTATTACATATAAGCTTAAGGTGCGAATGTGTCTAGGAAATTCAATTAACAGCAGAGTGGTCTTGTGGGAAGCAGATTTTTTTTTTTTGTATATACTCTAATCCAGTTCTTATTTTGTAGGCATTAATCTTGTGATACTTAAGGTTTCAACTTTCAAATATTTTATTGACATCATATCTGATGATTAAATTATAACCCAGTGCTAACCATAGATATCTTAATATGAGTATTGGATGTATTAAATCAATATTCACCCTAGACCTTGGCAGCAACTCTTTTCACATAAGAGAACAAGCATTTGCCATACTGGGACAGACTGAAGGTCCATCAAGCCCAGTATCCTGTTTCCAGCAGTGGCCAAACCAGGTCACAAGTATCTGGCAAGATCCCAAAACAGTACAATACATTTTATGGTGCTTATCCTTGAAATAAGCAGAGGATTTTCCCCAAGGCCATGTTAATAATGGCTTATGGACTTTTCTTTTAGGAAGTTATCCAAACCTTTTATAAACCCTGCTAAGCTAACTACTTTTACAACTTTCTCTGGCAACAAATTCCAGAGTTTAGTTACACATTGAGTGAAGAAACATTTTCTCTGATTTGTTTTAAAATTACTACTTTGTAGCTTCATTGCATGCCCCCTAGTCTTAGTATTTTTGAAAGAGTAAACAGGTGATTCACGTCCACCCATTCCACTCCATTCATTATTTTATAGACCTCTATCATATCTTCCCCTCAGCCATCTTTTCTCCAAGCTGAACAGCCCTAGCTGCTTTAGCCTTTCCTCATAGGGAAGTTTTCCCATCCCCTTTATCATTTTTGTCGCCCTTCTCTGTACCTTTTCTAATTCCACATTGCCCTATGACTCACCGATATCATCACTGGTCCTTTTTTGTTTTCACATTTTCTAAAACCGCATTTGGCATATTTATTAATAATTCAATAGGAAGTTTTAGAACATATTTACTTAACTCACTTCCACGTTCACTCAGAAAATTGCTGAACCATTCAAGGACCCTCACCAACAAGGGCCATGTTTCGCTAATGCTGCGTCAGGACTCGGTCCTCGCATTTTCCTTAGCTAAGTTAGTGATTATTATCATATATCAGCAGTTAAAATAAAGTGCACCCATAGTTGGTGACGACATTTAATAAGTTAGATTCTCCTGACACAGTATACAGTTAAAATTATATTCCAAGAGTTCTAGTATCAGTCATTTTCACAATATACAAAAGGCAAAGATTTTCATTCTGGTTTATAAAAATACCTGCAAACACATCTGAAACCACCACATGGGGTTCAGCGGGAGAGAAGCCAACAGTGAGAATAAGCACAGACACTATATGTGTGTGAACTGCTCACACCTGACATTCCAGAAATACAATTTATGTTGTTCTTTACTACAAGTTATTTAGGATCTTCCAAACAAAGTATTAATACTGTTATCCTCAATACATTTTATGAGAAGGGAAAGAAGACTAAGTGACGGTTTCCTATCCCTCAAACAATGAAACCACTGCAAAGTGAGTGAAATTAAAAACATTGTGCAAACTTTCAGAGAGGTGAATGACTTCAGGCTCATTAAATGTTATTATGAAAGTCATTTGTTCATTTATTAACACCAGATGCAATGAACATGCATTTAATTATATAACATTCATATTTTGCAAAACTTCATTCATTGCAATTTGCAAAAGCACGGTTTCCTTCTTTAGAGTCATATTGGATGAGACAACTGGAGAGAAAATATTTGACTGTATCACCATTCAGCACCAAGAAAAGTCAGACTAACATTCCTAGGTATCAAAAAACTATATCTGTATCACCAAACATGTAGTTAATAATTTTGTTCCATTTCAAGATACATTACTCTTTATTTACAATACCTTGTAGTCAGTAAAACCTTCCTACAATATTTAAAAATTATCTAAATTCATAAAAGTATTGCAGAAATTTATTACATTACTCAATGTACATACATACAAGTTAATTCACACACAAGATTCAACTGAAGAAACCTTATAATAGAGGAATTAAGAATGACATTAGTTAAGTTTCCTAGACTCAAATTAGATGAAGGCAGTTGTCACTTAAATATTAAAAACAATTTTCAATTGTTGCTTACTTCTAAAAATTGAAGTTCCAGTAATAAAAGTGAGCATGTAGAGCAACACATTTTCAAGATCATCATATAAAATTTATTTTCAGAGGTGTTACAAGTTCAACGTCAATAATGATTCTGTATAAAACCGGGATGTAGTGTTAGGGTTTAAAGTTATGTTCTGTCCAGTCCAACAGATATTGTACAGCAGCTCTCAAAAAAAAAAAAAAAAAAGTAGTCTTAGCAGCCATAATTATGTTTCCAGTTACACTTTCTAAAAGGCTGAGTAAAACAAAGCATCCAAAGACCTTCTTAAAACTATTAGTTTTGCTTTAAATTATCATTTGCTTTGGCAGTCAGAACTTCTAATAAATATAATTACACAGCAAGGACTTTTGCAGACTTCAGAATCACAAAACCAGCCAAATTTATATACTGTCCTTACATGTCCACTGTAAAATAATTAGGTACCAAAAAAAAATTGAAAAATATAGAAAAGTAAAAAGAATGAAATTAAAACAAAATATTGCACAACCACATAATCCAGAAAGAAAACCTGTAAAACATGGATAACTTAGCTTCCCTACAAAAAGTATAAATATTTATTAAAATTCAATGGCAGCTAACACTTATTTTTAACCACTCTTTGTGATTCATTTCATAATGAGGTAATAGCCAAGGTCTCTTGCAGTGCCTTTCTCCTATTGGAAATATTTTAGCCCAGCAACTAGAAAGAATTTCTCCAAAAATATTTCAGAATCAAGAACAGCAATATGTGCAGCTCTCCCTATGAGAGAATTAGCTGTGTTGGGTAAAGCATGAATCACATCATAACGAACCAAGTTACAGTCCTTATTTTGTAGAACTGGCAGAAGCAGGTTCTGGATCATCTCAGCATAAACTGGACCTGAAAAACAAGAAAACTAATTGCAGGTGAGCCATATTTGGCAGCAAAGAAGTGTGTCGGGCTTACCATTCATAATATAAATACACTAATATAAATTCCACTAACAAGACTCTGCACAGTTCTGATTGTAGAGGAAAAATGGTAGAGGGTGACACTGCAGACTAGGGAACAATGGATGAGGGTGGAGAGAAAGATCTCTATGGAGAGTGGTGGATTTGGTCCCTTCACCCCCTAACTTTTTCTGTCAGTTGCTGACCTACCAGGATAGAAATCTGTCTTGGGAGTTATAAAATTAGCAATTATGAGAGGGTCTTCCAAAACATTTGAGCCCTAGTCATGTGCTTAGTTTGCCTGTGCCTTAAGTCCTGCCTTGTATTTAACACCTACTCATTGAACAGTAGAAGCAAGCAAGGCCTCTTGTTCAAAATTTGCAATGGCAGGTCCTACATTGGTTATAAATAGCCTCAGATCAGACAAATTGAAGTTGCTTCTCTTTTTCCCAATCTGGCACTCTGTCTCTCTAGCAATCTTCTCTATATGGATCTCTACTTGGCCCAACTCCCCACTAAATCAATACCTCTTTGGCTCCCTATAGTGCTCCCAGTAACATGTGAAAACAACTGCTCACCACCTTTTACCCACCACTCCTGCCATTTGATAAGAGTAGCCATACTCGGTTAGACCAATGGTCCATCTAGCCCAGTATCCTGTTTTCCAAACAGTGGCCAAGCCAGGTCACTGGTACCTGGCAGAAATCCAAATTGTGGCAACACTCCATACTACAAATCTCAGGACAAGCAGTTGCTTCCCATGTCTGTCTCAGTTCCTGGAGGAAATGTCCATAGCCTGTTATTGAGATGGACATGGGGAAGCCACATTTGCCCTGGGATTGGTAGCATGGAATATTGCTAATTGGTTTTCTGCCAGGTACTTTTGACCTGGATTGGCCACTGTTGGAAGCAGGATACTGGGCTAGATGGACCATTGGTCTGACCCAGTATGGCTATTTTTATGTTCTTAAGGTGTGGGCATCAATTTGGAAGAGACCATTAATGAATGAGAATCTCTACGGGTATCTCACCAGGGAGCCAGGGGATTGATTTCATCAGTTTATGCTCTTTTGATATCTAAAGGTTTTTATAAACTGACTTATATGATAGAGTGGGAAAATGATAGGTACAGATTACTCTGAAGCACAATGGAGGGATATTTTACTCAATGCCCATAAATATTCTGTAGCTGCCTTTATTAAGGAAGCTAATATAAAGGTTTTAATGAACCAGCATTACTCCCTGGCCATGAATAATGCAGTTTCTTAACTACTCTGGAGGGATATGAGGCTGTCCGCACCATCTCCGGTAGACCTGCCCAATAACGCAAGCAGTTTGGGGATAAGGTGGGTAAAGAGATGACATTTTTGGACAGGTGTTTGATATCTCCTGAATATTGTCTATTGGGAGCTGGGAGGGAGAACTCTCCTTTAGGAATGCAGATTCACATGTGCTATTTATCACCTCATAGAGTTCTAGCTAAGCACTGGAAATCTAGAATGCTCCATCATTAGATCTCTGGAAGGGATGTATGTGGAAAATGGTGCTCACAGAACATCTCATTGTGATATGCAGGGATCAGGTGGACACCTAACTTTAACAGATGAGTGGTGGGGTTGGTGCTTATATTAATACTACTTCTTGTGCTACTACTTTTGATAATATGACCATAGCTTTGCTACTCAATAGTTAGCTCTGTTTTCTGAGTGCAGACACATTAGGTTAACTCAAGCCTAAGGAATACATAAAACCAACACCACCAATGTAGCTCAGTTTAACAACACAAGTGCCGATGATCAGTTTCCTCAGGCTGTCCCAAACAGCACAGTAAAATTACCACCAGAGCAGTGCGGGGAAAGAATGCCCTTATGATCAATGCTAACAACATGCAAATTTATGCACATTATTAGCATTGATCGTACAGACACTTCTGCGGGAGCATTGTGCCTGGGCATGTGCTCAAGGCACAATCCTCCTGCAGAAGAGGATTGATAGGTCCATGATTTTGTCCCAGGCCTGTAAAACCTGGACCTCCAGGCCCCCCCCCCCCCCCATCCCACCAAACAAACACAAGGGCCTGAAGGTCCAGTGGACCCCTAGGCCCCTCACCCCCCAAGGACATAACCCCCCTACCAACCCGAACCACCCCACCAAGCACAGATGGGCCTGGAGGTCCAGTGGACCCCCTCCCTAAAGCACATACCACCCCCACACACACCTTTTTGAGGTTATGCAACTCTCTATGCAGCCAAGTTAAAAACAAAAAAACAAAAACAATTCTAGCCCTGAAGACAACAGACACCATTCTGTCAACTGCAAGGAAACAAACAAGGGAGTACAGGAAGAGGCTGAAAAGGGACAAACAAGAATAATCTAAGGAAATGTTTATTTATGGAAAGAGTGGTGAACGTGTAGAATGATGCCCAACTGCTGATGATGGAAACAGACTATATCTGAATTCAAGAGAGCATGGGACAAGCAAAGAGAAGCTCTAAAGCAGAGGAAGGGATTATAGAGCTTAGTAGCTGGTATGGATGAACACAGCCTGTATCTAAATTGTATCTAAATTGTCATTTTCTCTAGTTCTATGTTATGTTTCCACCACAAGGTTGAAGCTGACCTGATTCAAGTGGTGCCAAGTAGATAAAAAATGAGGTAGCAATCCCCTGTATAAGTCAGCAAGAACACTGCTCCTCTAATCTTATCAAAAATCAGTGTGTTTTTTTTCTAACAGAAAGGTGCTGGCACTCAAATACATGGCTATCCTTAAGGGGTGGAGTGATTGGGGACCTGCTCCACCATAGCCAAGTCCCCTGCAACCAGCCACAAAATCTATAAAAAGGCAGCACTGGCTGTGCGTGCTCTTTAATTTACAGTTGGGGACCATGGGTCAGTTATACCAGGCAAAAAAAAAATGTTGCTACTTAGGACCTTCTGAAAAAAAAAAAGCTCTGCCCACAATCATCCTCTTCCTAGTTTTTTTCTCTGCTCAATCTCCCAATAAATCAAGCTATCGCTTATCCCCCCTTCAGTTCCACTTCAGTGGTAGTGCGATTTCTTTTATTTCTTTGGTTAGTAATGTTACTGCTGCCATGACCTATTTTGCCCAACAGGTTCCTCCCACTCTTTTAGGATTTCAGCTCAATCAGAATCAACATTGACTGTGTTACAGTGCCATGAACTTTCATTTTTTATCTATACTAGGTTTCCTCTCCTATTATTTTAAATATATTCTTGTCAACTTAGTCACTGAAGCAACAGAAGCCACAAACCACACTACCTTCTGGAATCTGCCTTACATGAACCCTAAATCTGGGAACCACGTGCCATCACTGAGCAATGGTGGAGATTCCCTCTTTGCAGAAGTTGTAAATGGTACTTCTGTAGCTTCAGCAAGAACAAGGAACAGCAAACTTAAACCAGGAATGAAACTCAGGTCCTCTGTATGACAGCACACAGTACTACTTCAAGGCTGGCCTTATTACAGCCATTCTTCTGTCGTACATTCTATGCTATTCCAGGCCAGAAGTGAAGGCAGCTTAGAACTTTCCCAAAGAAGCTGTAAGATACTTGGACCATCTTCTTTTACTCTTAGCAGCACAATTTCATTTCACTATAGGCATGAGATACTGTTGCTTTAAAGCACAGATCATGAGGTGTGTATTGCTGGGTCCTTTTGTCATTTCTTTTTTCATAAAATAGTCATAACAGACACTAAATCCATATAAGAACATTTTTTTCTTACCTGACTGTTTATCTTTTAGAGCTGTTTTACACATCTCAATTCGGGCAGAATGATATGGAACATAACGATCCTGCAGAGAGCCAACTAATACTATGTTTTTGAAGAACTGAAGACCTAAGATAGGAAAATAAGAAGGAAAAATTAGTTAATTACCTGATAATTTTCTTTCCTTTAGTCCCAAAGGATCAGTCCAGACAAATGAGTTGTTATCATCCACCAGTAGATGGAGATAGAGAACTCTGAGTTGTGCCTCAAAAGCTCCTGCGCTTAGCAACCAAACCAGTATTTGATAAAGCAGTGAATGAGCGACTTCCAGAGAAAAAAAACTCCAGCCTCTAGACAGAAAAGGAACTATGAAATAAAAAGCAAAAACCTCATGACTTAGAAATAACAGAACCAGAAAAATACAAGTACCTGAAATTACACAGAACCCGGAAAAACCGAAACCATCACAGAAGGGCAGGCTCTGGACAGATCCTTTGGGACTAAAAGAAAGAAAATGATCAGGTAATTAACTAATTTTTCCTTCCATTATGTCCCAAAGATCAATCAAGACAAACGGGAAGTACAAAAGCAATCCCTAAGAGGGGAGGGTCTGTGCTATCCCTGCAGCGAGAACCATGGCCCCCAAGGAAGCATCTGTTTGAGCAGATACATCCAAATGGTAATGCTTAAAGGAATGAGAAGACCACCATGTCGCGGACCGACAGATCTCTGCCAACCAAATTGCCGTAGACTTTGCCAAAGAAATTGCCAAAGACCTGGTAGAATGAGCCTTGACGTGCAAGGAAGCAGATCTACCCCTCAGAATGTAAGCCAAAGAAATAGCCTTCTTAAGCCATCGAGTCACTGTCACTTTGGAGGCCGCCAAACACTTCTGGGGTCCCGCAAAGAAGACAAAAAGATAATCAGTCCACCTGAAATCATTGGTACTGGTAAAATAGTGCAAAAGGATGCACTTCACATCCAATAATCGCAGGGAAGCATATTCTGCAGAACAGACCTCCCTGGAAGAAGAAGGAAGAAACAGTCTGAATGATATGAAAAGGAAATACAATCTGCAGTAAAAAGGATGGAACAGTCTGTACGGAAATTCCAGAGTCAGAAAAGTGGAAAAAGAAATCCCTGCAAGAGAGAGTTTGAAGCTCTGAAATTCTCCAAGCCAACGAAATGGCAACTAGAAATACTGCCTTTAAAGTAAGATCTTTGATCATTGCTGAACAAAGGGGCTCAAAGGGGGCTGAAGAGCCTGAAGAACCTCTTCAAGACTCCTCTGAGGACAAATATTGCGGAGAGGGGGATGCAGATGAGCGACTCCCTTGAGAAATCACACTATATCAGGGTGAGCAGCCAATGAGGCAATCTGTATCTTCCTAGTCTTTCAATGTTTTAGTTGGGTTAGTGGTAACAGAGAAAATTCCTCACCATAAATTTGTCAGTGTTTTGTTGTAAACGAGAAACATTCCAAACCACTGCAGGTCCATTGGGGGGGTTAGTTGTAAAAGAGAAGATTCTTAATCTGCGGAAACCCATTGGACCGCTGCTCTTCGACTCATGAGACCTTATTCGCTGGTTTTTTTAGTTCTTTTTGGGAGTGTTTGCAATGTTGTCCCTTTTTAGGGGCTCTATCATGGGCTGGAGCTCATGGCTAAGTATCAGAGACAGTTCTTGGCAGGCAGGGAAACGGGGTTTCTTTATGCCTTTAGAAGCACACTCTGGAGAGTAGTTTTCCTTAATTAGGGGTAGAGTAGTATAAATATATAATGGTTGACACTACGTGTTTATTGTTTATTTACTTTTGTACTGACTCTCTAGGCATATTTCTGTTTGCAGTTTTTTGTCTTGCTTTCTCCTAATGTCACTTGCGGTGAAAGCGTAGAGCTTTCCGCCAATTAGTAATTTTTATTTCGGGTCCCTATGTTGGAGTACATTAATAGATGCGTGAGTATGATTGTGTTATGTCTCTGCATGTTTTACTATCAGAATAATCATTGCATGTTTTTGTAAACTGTTAGCACATTATCATTTCTAGGTCTCCTTGTTATCCCTGAAGCTGCCTTTTGAACCACTAACCTTGTACCAGGTTTTACATCTGGTCAATATATATTATACATATACATACGCTGCCACCTGAACATTGAATGAATTGAGAGCCAAGACTTTTTTGAATCCCTCCTGAAGGAAGGATAAATTTGAGACAAGGAAGCACGAGATGTAGAAACACCATTCTGTACAGACCAGCTCTCAAAAGTTCTCTACACTCTAGCATAAGTATTAGTGGACCGCTTTCAGGCTTGGAAAAAGGTAGTAATAACATCATCTGCATAACACTTCTTCCTCAATTGTATCCTCTCAAGAGCCAGACCTTAAGACCAAAGCGAGAGGGATCCTCCATAAGTACTGGACCTTGGTGAAATAAGCCCACCTGTGGAGGAAGAGTCAACTGAAGAGCGATTTGAAGACGGATGAGGTCCACATACTAAGGACCTCTAGGCCAGTTCGGAGCTACAAGAACAAATTTCCCAGGATGAAACGCAATCCTGTGCCAAGTGTTTCCCATGAGAGGCCAAGGAGAAGACACGTAAAGGAGGCCATCTGACGACCAAGGCTGTATGAGTGCATCCATTCCTAGGGAGTCTTTCTCCCTTAAACGGCTATAGAATCTGTGTACTCGTGCATTGAGTCTGGATGCCATGAGGTCCAGAACCGGAAGGCTCCCACTGTGTTGAAATGAGGCAAAATGCAGTCTCGACAGTTGCCATTCCCCAAGGACCACAGACACTCTGCTGAGAAAATCTGCTTGCAAGTTCTGTGAAACCCTATGTGAGATACTGAAATCATAAGAATGTTCAATTCCGCCCACTGAAAAAGATGACGCGCCTCTTGAGCTAGAGATACACTCTTTGTTCTTTCTTCTCTGTTGATGTACGACAAGGCTGTGACATTGAGAGCACACACACCGGCTTCCCACAAAGAAGAGGCACAAAGGCTAGCAGAGTTTTTCAGACAGCTTGAAAGTCCAATCTGTTGATGGACCATGAAATCTCCACTCTTAACCAGCGGCCCTATGCAGAGTGGTGGAGATAATGGGCTCCTGAAGAGGCTGGCATCAGAGGTGAGAACACACTAACTGGAAGTCTGTAAGGGCAACCCCACCTGAATGTGTGCAGGGAGAAGCCACGAAGTCAAGACTCTGTCTGGCTTGAGGCGTCCACAGCACCAGCTGGTCATAAGTCCCCAAGATTGGAGACTACCAGCTCAACAGGGATGACTGTAGGGGACGCATGTGGAACTTTGCCCAAGGTAGAACATCCAAAGTTGCTGCCATAGAACCAAGAACCCGAAAATAATCCCACGCCCGCAGGCAGGGAAGAGAGGCAGAAGCCTGAAAATTTGCTGTTTGAGCTTGAGCCGACGATGCTGTGCCAGGAAAATCTTCCCTGCCTGGGTATTGAAGCACACTCCCAGAGAGAAACTCCAGGGTCTGGGTGGGAGTGAGATGACTTGTTGTAATTCTCCGCCCAACCCAGTACAGAAAGAAGAGACAAGACTGTGTGTACTGAGAAGGCTCTCTTGATAAGAAGGCGTCCGGATTAGCCAATCATCCAGGTAAGGATGTACTTGGATCCTTTGCCAGTGAAAAAAGCTGCTACTATCACCATACCTTTAGAAAATGTGTGAGGTGAAGTGGCGAGGCCAAAAGGCATGAAAATGATCTCCCAGGATCGCAAACTGGAGAAATTTCCTGTGAGGAGGTCCAAACTGGGATATGAAAATAAGCCTCCTTGAGGTCCAATGAGGGGAGAAACTTGCCTGGCTTAACTGAGGCTATGACAGAACGAAGAGTCTCCATGTAGAAGTGCAGAACTCTGAGAGACTTGTTCACCCCACTGAGATCCACAACCAGGCAGAGAGTCTTCTTTCTTTGGGATGACAAAATAGATGGAATATCGACCCATGCCCCTCTCTGCCAGAGGAATGGGCTGATTGGCCCCCAGTTGCCTTAAAGAGGCTAAGGCAGCACTGCCTGACTCTACGCAGAGCTGCTGCAAGGGGACAGCATGAAAAGATCTGTGAGTGGCTTTGAAAATTTTAGCTTGTAGCCATAGAGAGTGATAGAGGACCCATTTGTCTGCAGTAATGGTGGTCCACTCCTTGGGAAAGTGGGAAAGACTCATCTATTTCTACATACAAGGAGTGAACCTCGACCCCCGTCATTGCGAGGGTTGCAAAGAGGAAGAGGTCCTTGAGGATGCGGAAAAGGGCTTCTTGCCTCCTCGATATGAAGACCGAGTCTGAGGAATGAGGTTCTTGAGCAGAACTACTAGCCTTCCCTTGGTCTATACCTCTGCGCATCTCGAAAATGAGACTTAGCTGCCTGGAGGTAAGGCTTAGGGATTGTCCTCAGGTAGCCGCTGGACCTTGGAATCTCCCAGGTCTTTAACAATCTTCTCCAAATCTGCACCAAAGAGTAGTTTCCCCCAAAAGGGCAACTTCGCCAGACAAGATTTGGATGCCACATCAGCGGCCCAATGCCTCAACCATAGCCAGCGTCACGCCAAAACGGTCATGGCCATACCCTTACCTGACACTCTGAGAACATCATAAAGAGCGTCTGACAAATAGGACAACCCCACCTCTGGGGTAGGGAGAAAGTCCGGAGGTGAGTCCAACATGGACAATTGTTGAATCTACGATAAAGAAGCCCTGGCTATAAAAGAAGAAATTGCTGCCTGAGAATTTAACGCATCTAATTGAAAGGCAAGCTTCAGGGAAACCTCAAGCTTGTGGTCATACATATCCTTTAATGCAGTGCAGCCTTCAACAGGGATAGTGGTACTTTTAGTAACTGCCATAAAGGCATCCACCTTAGGCAGAACAACCTGCTCTAAATCAGACGGCAGAAGAGGATATAATTTGGACACAGTGCAAGCCACCTGGAGGTTAGAATCAGGGTTCTCCCACTGAGCCGCAATAAGCTCTTGCATAGAATAATGAATATGGAAAGATACAGGAGATCTCTTAGTACCTGACATAATAGAGCAGGACCACATGACTGAAAAGCAGGGGAAGAAATGTTTAAAGCCTGCATACATTTTGTGATCAACAGAGGTAACTCCATTATCAAAAACAGCCTAGCTACAGTAGGATCATCAACCCTGTCTGCCTCTGAAATGTTCAAGTCAGGGCCATCAGCAGAGCTAGGACAGTCAGAATATACAGATAAAACCTTCTCTGACTCCCCAGGGGGAACATTCTCCAAATCTTGCGAAACAAAAAGTTTTTGTTTCTTAGGAAGCTGCTCCTCAAAAGCAACGTGAGGGGAAGAAGGAGAGGCAGCTTTAGCCAACTTTAATAAAAAGGTCTGATGTAATAAAAGAACAAATTCAAGTGAAAACAGTTGGGCAGAGACTTCTACCCTCACAACCCTGCAAAACCAACATCCCAGAACACGGTAGCGGGCGAGAAACCTGCTGAAAAAATGGCCACCGAAACCTGCGCAGTTGGCGCTGAGCCTGTACCAAAACCGCCATCAGAGCAGCACCGGATTGAACTCCTGGAGACGGAGTACTGACGGCCAAAGCGGCATGTCCACAGAAGTAAGCAAAGTGCGCAGGAACCAGTAGCCAAAAGCTTACCCCCAACAGTGTGCATGAAACTTAATAGACTCAGACATACAGAATAATAAATCTACTCACAGAAAACAGCCAGTCTCATGACCTCCAAGGCACTGAAGCCGCACAACCTTGTGCCCTCAAAAAGAACCGCAGTAACTGTTTTTAAAAAAAAATATATATAGATAGAGGTAGGAGAATAAGAGAAGGGAAGACTGAGATAAAGTGGCAATGGGGGAGAAGGGAGGGACCTAGACCACTAGGTTTAGATCTGAGACACAGGATATTCTCAACCCCAAACTCAACTGAACCTGCAAGCAGGACAGGAGGCCACACAGAAGTCACCACAGCGCACAGGAGCTGCTATCCCGCCTGCTGGAGATAGAGAATACTGGCTTGGTTGCTAAGTGCAGGAACTTATGAAGCACAGTTCATTAGCGTTCTCTATCTGCATATTTTCCTCCTATCTAAGAAGTGCTTAAACTGTGGATCAGAGGTCAGCAAACTCCTTATTCAATCAGGATCCTTTACGGATAATGGCTCATTCTTTAGTTCTTAGTCATCTGGATTACTGTAATTCCTTATTTCAGGGCATTTGAGTCAATGACCGCCAAGGACTCCAATTATTCAAAATACTGAAGTGAAACTCATTACAAACATCAGGAAAGTTCATATCACTCCATTAATAAAACATTAACAATGGTTACCTGTCTTCCACAGGATCACTTTCAATATTCTTACTCTAGTTCATAAAATTCATTATTTAGGTTGCCCCTTTTCTTTTCTCGGCTGTTAATAACCCATTCCTCAACTAGATCCACTGAACAGAATTGCTTTGTGGTTTCCTCCTACTGTCTAATTAGAATCAATAATATCCGTAGCTCTGTTTTTAATGTTATCAACCCCACATTTTGGAAAAATTTGCCTATTTAAGATTGGAAATGTCCTTCCAATTGTTTAAGAAGGGGCTTAAAACTTATTTTATTTGCTGATTGACTATTTGAGCTAAAATGAGCTCCTCATTGAGCACCCCTGTCCACCACAGGGCAGGGTTGGCTTGGACTTGGGATGTAGAACTGCTAGACTTTCACTTTCTCTGATAGATTTTGAAATTTTATGCTTTTTCCTGCTATGACTATTTATTTGATTTTATTGTAAACTGCTAAGAGAGTAAGTCTATTTGGTGATATATCAATTAATAAACTTGGTCCACTAGTGGCCACTGTATAATGTGGGACAGGAATCACATTGCATTAGCGCTGCAGGGCAGGCAGTCACAGTTCTACTTATACTACACAGGGACTAGTGAAAAATGCTGCCATATACAAATGGATTTTAACACAGGAAACCAGGATATTTTCCACATATAGATTCCGCTATGTATGTATCCATGTGTATACTGGTCTTCCAATGGTCTGTATATGTTATTATCCCATTAGGCATGGTTACTTTGTACATAGATATGCTGACCATTTCAAGATATCTGCATGTGGATTTTGTCACCCCAAAATTTTTTTCCCACATTTTTGTTAGGAGTTGGAGATACTCATATTGTAGACTGGCCTTCATACTCAATAGCTTTTGTGAAATACTGCTCTAGCCTCCAAATACAGACATCACACACATGTTCTATGTAAAATGGGGCTCAATGTGTATCTAAGCTGCAAAAGATTAAGAGTTTTGCATTATAGTGATTAGCTAAGAGTTCAGCATAACCGTAATGAAATATTGAGCATCAACAAAGAATGCAGTAATATATAAATGTACATATTTGCACAATAAAGCAAAAAAGATGAAATTTACCTGTTTTTTTGCTGAGTTTGTACAAGAAGGTTTGTCGAGGGTCAGAGTGATCTCGGCATGTTAACTGTAATAAAGAACCTGACTTTTTCCACTTCTGCATAAACCACAAACCTGTATTGGTAAGATACAAAAGAAATCATTTATTAAAATTGCATCAATACATTAAAAAAATTATACAAGGTCACCTTGGTAGAAAAATATACCCACAGTATTAGAAAATAAAGGAATATATTACATCCAACCTCCTTATAGGATCAACACTATGGGGAAGACCAGCAGAGAAAGGTGACAATTCTAACTTACAAAATAAATAAAATAAAAGCAAATTCATAAGTACATAAGTACATAAGTAGTGCCATACTGGGAAAGACCAAAGGTCCATCTAGCCCAGCATCCTGTCACCGACAGTGGCCAATCCAGGTCAAGGGCACCTGGCACGCTCCCCAAACGTAAAAACATTCCAGACAAGTTATACCTAAAAATGCGGAATTTTTCCAAGTCCATTTAATAGCGGTCTATGGACTTGTCCTTTAGGAATCTATCTAACCCCTTTTTAAACTCCGTCAAGCTAACCGCCCGTACCACGTTCTCCGGCAACGAATTCCAGAGTCTAATTACACGTTGGGTGAAGAAAAATTTTCTCCGATTCGTTTTAAATTTACCACACTGTAGCTTCAACTCATGCCCTCTAGTCCTAGTATTTTTGGATAGCGTGAACAGTCGCTTCACATCCACCCGATCCATTCCACTCATTATTTTATACACTTCTATCATATCTCCCCTCAGCCGTCTCTTCTCCAAGCTGAAAAGCCCTAGCCTTCTCAGCCTCTCTTCGTAGGAAAGTCGTCCCATCCCCACTATCATTTTCGTCGCCCTTCGCTGTACGTTTTCCAATTCTACTATATCTTTTTTGAGATACGGAGACCAGTACTGAACACAATACTCCAGGTGCGGTCGCACCATGGAGCGATACAACGGCATTATAACATCCGCACACCTGGACTCCATACCCTTCCTAATAACACCCAACATTCTATTCGCTTTCCTAGCCGCAGCAGCACACTGAGCAGAAGGTTTCAGCGTATCATCGACGACACCCAGATCCCTTTCTTGATCCGTAACTCCTAACGCGGAACCTTGCAAGACGTAGCTATAATTCGGGTTCCTCTTACCCACATGCATCACTTTGCACTTGTCAACATTGAACTTCATCTGCCACTTGCACGCCCATTCTCCCAGTCTCGCAAGGTCCTCCTGTAATCGTTCACATTCCTCCTGCGACTTGACGACCCTGAATAATTTTGTGTCATCGGCGAATTTAATTACCTCACTAGTTATTCCCATCTCTAGGTCATTTATAAATACATTAAAAAGCAACGGACCCAGCACAGACCCCTGCGGGACCCCACTAACTACCCTCCTCCACTGAGAATACTGGCCACGCAATCCTACTCTCTGCTTCCTATCTTTCAACCAGTTCTTAATCCATAATAATACCCTACCTCCGATTCCATGACTCTGCAATTTCTTCAGGAGTCTTTCGTGCGGCACTTTGTCAAACGCCTTCTGAAAATCCAGATATACAATATCAACCGGCTCCCCATTGTCCACATGTTTGCTTACCCCCCTCAAAAAAATGCATTAGATTGGTGAGGCAAGACTTCCCTTCACTAAATCCGTGCTGACTTTGTCTCATCAGTCCATGTTTTTGTATATGCTCTGCAATTTTATTCTTAATAATAGCCTCCACCATCTTGCCCGGCACCGACGTCAGACTCACCGGTCTATAATTTCCCGGATCTCCTCTGGAACCCTTCTTAAAAATCGGAGTAACATTGGCTACCCTCCAGTCTTCCGGTACTACACTCGATTTTAGGGACAGATTGCATATTTCTAACAGTAGCTCCGCAAGTTCATTTTTTAGTTCTATTAATACTCTGGGATGAATACCATCAGGTCCCGGTGATTTACTACTCTTCAGCAAGCTGAACTGACCCATTACATCCTCCAAGGTTACAGAGAATTTGTTTAGTTTGTCCGACTCCCCCGCTTCAAATATTCTTTCCGGCACCGGTGTCCCCCCCAAATCCTCCTCGGTGAAGACCGAAGCAAAGAATTCATTTAATTTCTCCGCTACGGCTTTGTCCTCCTTGATCGCCCCTAGACAGCAACAGGCATCCCTATAAACTTAGTATATCGTAATTCAGGTATGAGCTACAAGGACTATATCAAGTATATTAAGCTAAGCCACAACAGACTACCTTCAGCTCCAATAACCTCTTGACTCAAACTGGAACACAAAAGTCACTAAAAGATTTGCAGGTCTAACTTCCTCACTGGTAGATCTCTTTAACATGCCAGTAACTTGTAACTCTTTTTCCTGCAGAAGACAGTAGATGCTGTTCACCAGTGAAAACAGCTTCTGGCAAGATCAGTAAGGTATCACTAAACATGTTCCAACTGAAACTGCTGGTAAAGATGGAAAGTTCATAAACTTCAAGTTCAATCTCTTGGTTTGGTTTTTCTAAATTTTCTAATTTCCTATGAACAGCTTCTTTATACCAAACCAGGGAAGCAGTAGTTACCTGCAAGGTCTCCAGCTCATGTACCAAAATGTATGATTTACTTTCACACCAGGGGCGTAGCCAGACTTTGGTGGGGGGGGGGGGGTCCAGAGCCTGAGGTGAGGGGGCACATTTTATCCCCCCCCCGGCGCCGCTGACCCCCCAGCCACTTTTGACCCCCCCCCCCCCGGCGACGCTGCCCCTCCCCCATCCTTTTTGACCTCCCCTCCTGCCACCGCCAGGTACCTTTGTTGGCGGGGGTCCCCAACCCCAGCCAGCCTCCGAGTCCAGCGCGTTCGCTGATCTGGATTCTTTTTCTGAAAACAGAATCCAGATCAGCAACGCGCCAGAGACGGGCGTTGAAGAGGCGGGGGAGGGTTGGCGGTGGCAGGGGGGGGTGAAAGCAGGGGGGCCAGGACAAAATCTGTGGGGCCCGCATTGAGGAGCTAAAGCGAAATCAGCTGCTGAGAATTTGTAATACAGTGCCGATGTTTATATTTTTCGGTGCCCGTGCAATTTGTTGTATGTAGGGCACATTACTCGTCAATTTAAAACTCGGGTCATTGAACATCAGCACTGTATTACAAATTCTAAGTTGGAAGCACCTATGACTCGCCATTGTGTGCAGGCTCAACATCATTTCAATCAGTTACAATGTATGGTCATTGACCAAGTTCTAATGTGTAAGAGAGGGGGAGATGTTAAATCAATTTTATGGTGTAAGGAACAACATTGGATCTATCTATTAAAATCGGTTATACCCACAGGACTAAATAGAAACATTGAATGGAATGCTTACTACTGATGGTTTGTAAAAGCAGTTTCCCTTGTTTCTTAAGTTCTGATTAGATACGTAATTATGTAATGACACAGTGACGTCATCCTAAGAGTATAAGTAGATCTATACCTAATTTCCTGTTTCTGCTCCATCTTTGTTATGTTTCGACGACACAGATTCAGCTTTCATTGTAGCGGTGTTGAACTTTAGATGGATCTTTTGAAGAGCCCTTCCTGAAGCAGCCATAAATTTGGCGAAACAAGGCGCTCTTGTTGAAGGGCTGACATCCTTTTCGCTTGGTGGAAGAATCGAAGGGCTGACGTCTTTCTTTTTTGTTTGAAAAAAATACTTGCAGGGCTCCGGAGCCCCTTAGGAGGAGTGTCGGCTTTCAGCATTTACAGCAGCTCACAGGAACTCATAGCCTGCTGCAGCCCACAGCTGTTTATAGCAATTTACAGCAGCATTAGATACCATCAGGATTTGTGGACTAGAGACTGTCTGCTTAATTAAAGCTAAGTACCAACTTTAGAGGGGATAGTTTGCTGATTGACAGTAAAAGCCAGCATGAGGAAGTTTTAATTCAATGCCTGTTTAATGAACTGCTAAGATTGCCGTGTCCTCCGATTGGGGTGGTTTTCCGTAGGTAGCCTTTATTGCAAGTTTTGGGCTGGGATTGGTCTGTTATTGTTTAGTTTGGGTGAGTGCCCCTTTATTAGTTAGTATATAAGAAGGTAAGAGAGTTTTTCACCTCATTTGCTTTTTCTCACCAATTGTGAGTTTTTTTGCTTCTGGGGTTTTTTTCTCTTTGTCCTTCTCAGGAAACCAGTGATATTAACCTACTCCTGATACAACAAGGATAGTATAAATACTTTTGTATTTTTCCTGTTTGGAGATTTGAGGTTTCAATTGTTTGTAATATATTTTAAGTGGAGCTTTTTCCACAATTAAAGGGACACTCACAAACTAATTATATATAGCAAACTCCTTGTAGAGAGTTAGAGTATTTCAGTAGAGTTTGTTTTTCTCCTATTTAGCATACAAGTTTTTATTGAGCCATGTTGGATGGTTCAGTGGTTTTTCTTGCTCTGGAATGTGCTTTGTTGTTTGCAGGATTTAGTTACTGGAGCTCTCTTTCTGTTATGTAAATTTTGTGAAGTAATCATAGAACATACATACATGTGGCTGTTTTCTCTTTTGAGATGGCAACCCTAGTGCAGGCAGCTGGTTATAGAGGGGCGGGGCAATGAAGGTACAACAGCAGTTATTACAAGGGACTTGTGTCCACTTGCACGCATATATGCTAATATGCTAACTGCTATTCGGCAAATACCCGCCTAACGTACATATCACATCTTTGCAGAATAAATTTAAACACTGTGGCTGAAGACACTCTGGCCAACATCAGTGCTATTTAACCGACCAGGAACGATCTGAATATCAGACCGACATGTTTTTAACATTTCATGGGTATCTAGGTAATTTATTTGTGGGTTTTATTTTGGGGTAGAACGTGATCATGCATTTTGCTTACTACAGTAGATAATGCATTTTTATTTCTTCTGTGCTGTGCTGCTTAGAGAATGCGATTTCTTAGTGTTTCCTTTTCTAATTTTTGGTCCTTTATTCTGTAATTGGTGAGGATTGGTCTGTGTTTCATGAGTGACTGAAGTAAGATTTAAAAATGTTCAGTGTTTCCAAAGTTTCCATAAGTGTGAGTGTGGCTTATATTGAAGCAGAACTGTTTATTTAGAAATCCATCATAAAGTTTACTCTAAGGCATTATTTGGTATACTCCCAAACGCTACTCACACCTATATGCCTAGTGCCCCCCTCCATGTTAACTCTGTGCCGCCCCCCCCCCCCCCAAAGAAAAATGGCACATCAGGCTACGCCCCTGCTTTTCACTCTCCATCTATACCATAAAAATGTTATTAATACACCAATAATATTTAAAGGAATTAATCATTTTTATTCACAAATGTCTCTAGTTCTACCACAAAAAGACTGGCATATTGTGGTGCCACCCTGTGTCCATGATTTGTAGACAGAGCTCTGTACTGAAGCTGAAATAGTTGTTGGTTAGAATGAATTTGACTAGTTCTGTAATGTTTATGTATTTTGTTCTGTTATTTTTGATGGGTCCTTACATAAGATTTTTCTATAGTATTAAATACAGTCGATGAAACCTGAAGTTAGACTCTTTTTTTTAAAATTAAAGATATAACAATTTTGGATTGTGCCCCATCCTTCTACCCCCCCCCCCCCCCCCCAGTCATCCCAACTCTTAACAACCACTGTTTAGAATTCAGTTCTGAATGGGGATTGGTCCATTTTTTTTTTTTTTTTAATCTCTTGCAAGCAGTGGTCCTGACACATCTGAATTATTGTAATCGTATTTACTTGGGTCTTCCCAAGAAACAGAAATCTAGACTTCAACTGATATAGAATATAGCCACCAAGATTGTAACTGGGCATAAAAGATATACACAACTTCATTCTTATCAAGATATTCTCAGTGGAAAACAGAAAATTATATGGCCTTCAGAAAAAAATATGAAAACAAGGATGTTTGAAAAACCTTTTCGGTAGATGATGTAATTCTGTTTATGAAGTTACGGCTTGCTGTTGTACTTATTTTTTTTAGTTTTTATTGTTTTAATGTAAATGTTTTGCTGTTTGAATATTCTCTTCTTGCATACCCCTTACGAGACTGATTGACCCATATGAACTACTTTCCCTAGTACCTCATGAAGCATGTAAACACTCTTGCTAATATTTTTAAGTCACATGCAAGTCACAATTTCACTAGCAGAAAATACTTTAGTTTTATAGCATTTTGCTTTAAAGCCATTAATTGTGGTGATTTACTTAGATTTAGAGAGTTTATAATTTCCAAGATGTAATCTAAACTCAAGGGGGATAATTCTTAGCAAGTTATGGCCATAATGCATGTATTTGCCACTTAACATGCATTAGAGAGAAAGTTATCAACATAGGCTACTGTTAAGACAGGTTATTTTAGCACAAGTCATGCTATTTTAGCACAGGGTCTCAATGCATAAAACGGGATGCTGTGCTAAAATAGCAAGACTTGTGTAAAATAACTTACCATAATGGTAGCTCATGTTGATAACTTCTCCCCTAAATGGCAATAACGCATGCCAATTACCATAACACATTAACATAAATTACCAAGGGATATACAGTAATGAGATGAAAAGCTTGAGAATGCATTCAAAACATATTATTACTAGGTAATCAGAAAACGCAGCTTATGATGAACCCCACAAGCTATTTTATTCCTGGAATAAAACACCAGCTAAAAGCTGGCTTTATTTTTCCTACTCAAGAGCACTGGGCCACTAATACATGGCCTGATACTTTCAGGTGATAATTTAAAGGGGCCAGAGCAAAAGGTGCTTCCCCCCTCCTCCTCCCTGTGGAGCCCTCCCTCCTCCTCCTTACCCCCCTGTAGAATCTCCTCAGACTTACCTTCTAACTCCTTGGTGGCCCAGTATAGGGCAGACAGGAGTGATCCCCAGTTGTTCTAGCTCGTGATGGCTCCAGGTTCAAAATGGAAGCCTCAACCTCTAGTGATAGACTTATGGTACTATTGCTAGGGTTTATATTGCCATATTAGGTTTTTTTGCCCTTATATGGCAGCCTGATCCTTTGCAGTAGTACTATGAGAGTCATAATCACCATTTTGAACTTAGAGCCTACACAGGTAGGAGGCAACTGGGGATCACTCCTGCCTGCCCTACATAACAGCAGGGAGATAATAAGGCAGGCCTGGGAGGGAGGGTAGGCTCCACAGGGAGGACCTCTGGAGGGGGGGAATCTTGGAGGGGGGAATATTAGGTGGGGGAGTAGAGGGAATCTTATGTTACAGCTCTGTTTTGAAACACTTCCCAGCAGTATCAGGCTGCATGTTAAGAGCCCAATGCTCCTGGGAAGCAGAATAATGCAACTTGAACTGCAAGTTGCATTATTCTTTTACTGTGGGAGTCAATAATGTATGGACTTGTGTTACCAAAGGTTAGTGACTTCTGCAGTAAACTAGGGTGTGGTAAAAAGGCCAACTTGTACTGCACTATCCCCCCAGAATTTTATTTTTTACCACACTTTGATATACCATAGCATTCAGCAACTTGTGGTCTCTCAAGCTCACAAGATGCTGAATCCCATGGTAATAGAACGCAGCGTGTGGGCCATCTTGCAAAGCTGTAGCCCGATACTGCTGGGCTACATGTTAAAGAACTGTGGGGCTGCCTGAAACCCCCCTTCCAGATTGCAGCCCTCTGGACTCACCCCCTTCAAGCATAGCATCCCCCCTTCTGATTCCAGCACCCCTCAAGGCATCCTTGATCAGACCATCCCACTGAAGGCATCCTTGAATGGAACATCTCCCCCCCCCCCCCACCCACAGATCTAAGTTCCTCTTTACCCCCAAGGCCTCTGCCCCCCCTCCAAACAAGGGCCTCAAGGCCCTTACCTGGTGGTCCCGTGTTAGTTGTACAGTACCGATTCCGCTTTGCTGATGCCTGGCCACTGCCATATCCAAATTGGTGTCCCAGATAGTAGTGCAAGAATACCACTAAGGGTGCCATTTTGGATGTCGTACTGGCTGGGCAGGAGTGAAGGGGAAATCTCCTGTCTAGCAACACTTGACTACCAGGTAAGAGCCCTGAAGCCCTTCCTTTTTTTATTGGGGGGGGGGGGGGGGGGGAAAGCCTAAAGCCTAGATCCATGGAGGGGTGTGTGTGTGTGTGAGTCTAGGATGCTATGATCAGAGGGGGAGGGGGCTTGGAGTCCAGGGTGCTGCGATCAGAAGGCAAGGGGAGGGGGGTTCAAGCAGTCCCATGTTCTCTTTCACATCAGGTCACATCTGTGGCCCAATGCTCCCAAGGTAGTATTTTACTGTGATTTCTGGACTATAACTCAACTTGCGGTGTATCACAGCAAATCATTTTATGGTATTTACATAGTAATGAGATGCATTTGAATGTTTTCCATCTAATTACTATGTAACCCACGGTAATTTAAATATTACCACAGAAAAGTCAAGCTGCGTTAGGACCCTTTAAGTTGTGTTAAGGGACAAATAACACAACTTAAAGTCCTAATGCAGCTTGATAACTTCCCCTATTTTCTTCCTCTGATGACAATGACATTTGGATCAGATCCAAATATACTTGTACCTCATGTAGGATGAGTTCAGTAATATTCTTTATAAAAGTCAGCAAACCTATTTATAATTAACTCTTTCAAATCTGTTTTCTTGCTTTCTGTACTTTGCAAGCAACTTTTTCAGCAAGTAGTTTATCAGAATCATAGTTTTCCTAATATTCCCCTTTGTTTTGGGGTTCAGTTGTGCTATTTGAAATAGAAAATATACAAACTTACCTTCTTTAAAATTTCCTACATGCCTATTAATCCATTACTAACTACTAACAACTATCTTTATGTAGTTCAATATTATATTCGTTGTGATTGCTCCTTCTCCTTTTCAAAATAGCAGAAGTGGCTTGCCTACATTTTTCTTTACTTTTCTCATCCTTAAATAGTCTTTAAATATGCAAAATTGTTTTGGAAGTATTGAAGATCATTTTGGTCTTCAGCCAGCAGGGGCTTCATCTTACCAAATTACAGTACCAGTGTCAGCTTGAATTACATCTTTCACCGATACACTATTGACAAATCAGTAGTTGATTCAAGAATCGAATTACATGGGTAACAGTAAACGGTATAAACCTTTCTGCTTTGGATGTAAATTCTCCCCGTATCTACTACCCTCACATTATTAAGCACCAAATCTTCACAATTTCAATCTTTGATTCCTTCCCATGAACTGTACAATTTTAGGGCCACAGCTACATAATTTCCTCCTATAATTAGTTTCAGTCAGAAATGCCATCTATTTATTTATGAAAATCTACAGTTCACCACTCCAAGAGATGTCTCCTTCTGGCAAAGTTCATCAATGTTTAAAAAGCATCACAAAAGATATTAGCTTTTTAGAATGTGCTCTGATCTGAGTTTGGCCCATAGATATTCACAACTATTATATAAAGATACTTCAGGTAAATACATTTACCTTCTTTGTCTGTTTTTTTTTAAATTTTTGATATGAACAGGACCATGTCAAGCTATAGTTGCACTGGTTATGAACATTCCGACTACCATTGCTCCTCCATCTGTATTTCCTGAAGCCCAAAATATCTGAATGTTGCTTGTCCTAAAGAAGTTTCCCCTTATGTTTTCTAAAATGGATTTTCTGTGCCAACATAATATCTGAACCTAATCACAAGGGGGGCCAATTAAAAAAATGCCTAGTGGCCATTTTCAGTATAACCTAGCAATTCCCAAAACAGGACTAGTAGCCAAGTCTTATTTCACTTCCAAATACAAAGTGGGGTCAGCACTCCCTCCCATCCTCTCCACTAATCAATAAAATAAACGGGACAGAGGTCCCTCTAATCCTCCTCAGTCTCGGTTAAAAAGCAGAAAAAGTTCCCTCCCCCTGACAAAGTACTACTGCTACTACTAATCATTTCTATAGTGCTACTAGATGTACGCAGCGCTTTAAATAAAACACATATGAGACAGTCCCTGCTCAACAGAGCTTACAATCTATTCAAGACAGTCAAACAGTGCAAACAAGGGAATAGGAGTTATCAAGGGAATGATTAAAATAGGTATGGGTATTGCAAAAGTTGGACTTTAGACTAGATTTGAATATGGCCAGAAACAGAACTTGACATACTGACTCAGGAAGCCTATTCCAGAGATAAGGTGCAGCATAATATAAGGAAAGGAGTCTAAAGCTGGCAGTAAACGAGAAGGGTACAGTTAGGAAAGACTTACCTGATAAATGGAGTTCCTGGAGAGGGGTGTTGGGAGAGATCAAAATGGAGAGATACTAGGGAACTGCAGAATGAATGCTCTTGTAAGTCAGTAAGAGGAGTTTGAACTGTATACAGAAGACGATAGGGAGCCAATGAAGTAACTTGAAGAGAGGGGTTATGTGAGTGTAGCGACATTGGTGAAAAGTAAGTCATGGAGCACAATTTTGAACAGATTGAAGGAGAGAGAGATGGAGTAGTGGAAGACATGTGAGACACAATTTGCAGTAATCTAAGCACGAGAGTGTGAATAAGTGTTTTTGTAGTATGTTCAGAAAGAAAGGGATGAATTTTGGAGATGTTATGGAGAAAGAAGTGACAGGTTTTAGCAGTCTGTTGGACATGTGAGGAGACAGAGAGGCGTCAAAGATGACCCCAAAGTTTCAAGCTGAGGAGACAGGGAGGATGAGTATGTTATCTACAGAAATAGAAAATGAAGGAAGAGGAGAGGTGGTTTGGGGTGGGGGTGGGGGGGGATAAGTAGTTCACATTTGGCAGTGAAACATCCAGGCAAAAGGCTGAGACTTGGGCCTGGATTCCTGCTGAAATTTCTGGTGCAAATAGGTAGATCAGGGAGCCATCAGCATAAAGATGAAAACCATGGGAGAAGATCAGAGCACTGAGGAAATAAGTATAC
Organism: Microcaecilia unicolor; assembly: GCF_901765095.1. NCBI lineage: Eukaryota > Metazoa > Chordata > Amphibia > Gymnophiona > Siphonopidae > Microcaecilia > Microcaecilia unicolor. The sequence continues at coordinate 475,415,662 of NC_044033.1, read as the reverse complement.
AGAAATAAAAGAAGTGGTCCCAAGACAAGACCTGATGTACGCCGATTGATAATGAGACAGTAGTGGAGAAGGAACCACCAGATCATACACAAAGTGCAATGGGAGAGATAAGAAGAAAACCAAGCTAGAACAGAGCCCCGAAGTGAGGACTGAGGCATATTTTCAAAGCACTTAGCCTTCCAAAGTGCCATAGAAACGTATGGAACTTTGGAAGGCTAAGTGCTTTGAAAATATGCCTCAGTGTATTACAAAGTAACAAAGTAGATGAAGGCAGAGAAATACCTGTACGGTTCATTCAGTCTGCCCAACAAGATAAACTCATATGCGCTACTTTCTATGTATACCTGACCTTGATTTGTCCCTGCCATTTTCAGGGCACAGACCATAGAAGTCTGCCCAGCACTAGCCCCACCTCCCAACCACCGGTGCTGCCACCCAGTATCTGCTAAGCTTCTAAGGATCCATTCCTTCTGAACAAGATTTGTTTATGCCATGCATTTTTGAATTCCGTTACCGTTTTCATCTCCACTATGTCCTGCTGGAGGGCATTCCCAGTATCCTGAGTCTACCCCCCTTCAACCTCATTTCATGTCCTCTAGTTCTACCACCTTCCCGTCTCCAGAAAAGGTTTGTTTGCAGATTAATACCTTTCAAATATCTGAACGTCTCTATCACATCACCCGTTTCTCCTTTCCTCCAGGGTATACATGTTCAGGTCAGCAAGTCTCTCCTCATACTTCTTGTAACGCAAATCCCATACTATTTTTGCAGCTTTTATTTGCACTGCTTCAATTCTTTTTACATCCTTAGCAAGATATGGCCTCCAAAACTAAACACAATTCTCCAGGTGGGGCCTCACCAACAATTTGTACAGGGGCATCAACACCACCTTTCTTCTGCTGGTCACACCTCTTTCTATACAGCCTAGTATCCTTCTGGCTATGGCCACCACCTCGTCACACTGTTTTGTCGCCTTCAGATCCTCAGATACTATCACCCCAAGATCCCTCTCCCTGTCTGTACATATCAGACTCTCACCGCGTAACACATATATCTCCCGTGGATTTCTAAACCCTAAGTGCATCACTTTGCATTTCTTTGCATTGAATTTTATGTTAAATCTTTTTTATTGCAAGGTAAAGTAAAACACATTGTTACAGAAACGCAATAATCAGAACTTGTTTTATATATACTTCCCCTCCAACTAACCCCTTTCCCTCCCCCCTCTCCCCCCTACTCCCCTTCCCCCCTTCCCCATCCCCTTATTACTAGTCTACAGAGTACCATTAGTAGTTCAATAGTCTACTCCTAGCTGTCGGAGTTAGTGTGTGAAGAAATGTGTTCCATACAACTTGAAACTGTGATCCAGCTTTGGAATTAAAGTCCGCTATCCCCATTCTCTCCAATCTCAATAGTGCTATCATGCGCGTCCTCCACTGAGTCCGCGTGGGACATTGTCGAGACAGCCAGCCAGCCATGATCACTTGTTTGGCAACTATAATTGCTTTCTGAACAAAAATTGTAAATCCTGCTGGGATTGGATAGATGAATTTTGGGTGTCCCAGCAATAACCCAGAGTCATATTTCCATTGTGCGGACCACAGGCCAGAGACATATTGGATCAGAAGTGTCCAGAATCGCGCTACACCCCTGCAACTCCAGAGCATATGTCCCAGTGTGGCTCCGACTTCTCCGCATTTGGGGCACTCTCCCCACGAGGAGAGCCCCATGTGGAAAGCTCTTCTCGGGGATATGTAGAGGCGGAGCGCTATTTTAAATTGCAGTTCCCAATGCATAGTCATGCTGGTTTGTTTCCGTATCTTTAACAGGTGCTCTTTAAGTTGAGATGCCGTCAAATCTAATTGTATGTCATTTTTCCACATGGCCAGTAGCTTATTATAATCCAATTCTTCTGCTGTATCTTTAATATGTCTGTGATGGAATTTGAGTGGAATCTTTTGTTGCGCTGTGAGAGAAAAGGCTGAAGTTAGTTCCTCTTGAACGTCCTCTGCTAAGTCTTCCCACGGCAAAGATTGCACATAGTGCCTCAGTTGGAGGTAATGGAATTTGTCCGAGGGACGTAAAGAGTATTCTTTCTGTAGTTCCGGAAAGGATTTAAGTTTTCCCTCCGGGGTAACAACATGTAATAAATATCGCATCCCACTGCGTCCCCATCTCTGAAAAGCTGGATATAGTAAGCCAGCCTCAAAGGCCGGATTTCCACATATGGGTAGGTATGGAGTGGTCCTCGCTGAAAAGTTGTGAAGTTTACAAATCCATTTCCACACCATTCTTGCTGTCTTCATTATTCCAGAAACTCTCAAAATGTAAGGTATCTGGGGCCCCCTTACATGTAAGTAGGTACTAAAATGTATTTCAGGGTGCTGCTGTAGTTCAAGTGCTGTGTTTGTGAAATCTTGAGTTCCTCTGAACCAGTCATTTATATGGCGCATGCCACTGGCCACTGTCATAAATTTGATGTTCAGGAGTCCCAAGCCACCATATTCTGTCGGGATACATAGCACTGAGTATGGGAGGCGTGGTTTTTTCCCCCTCCATACGAAGACCTGCACTGTTTTTATCAGTTGTTGCTCATCAGTCCTCTTTAAAAAGAGCGGGAGGGTCTGAAATGTATACAGCCATCTAGGAACTATGACCATATTGACCAGGGCAATTCGTCCCATTAGAGAAAGTGGCAGCGCCCTCCAGGCCAACAACTGTTTTTTTGTGTCCCGCAAAAGCCGCTGTACATTGAGTTCATAAAGTTTGGACAAATCCATGGGGATGTGGACTCCCAGATAGGTCAGCGAGATCCGCGCCCATTGTAGGGGAAAAGTTCCAGGCCAGGTTGTTTGTATCTCCGGGAGCACTGGAAGTGCTGTGGATTTGTGTAGGTTTAATTGGAAGCCAGAGAGACTCCCATATTGTTCAATGATCTTTAGTAATCGTTCTAGGGTTCTGGAGGGCTCCCTCAGTACCACCAATAAGTCATCTGCGTAGGCCAGAATTTTTATTGTATGACCCACTAATGTAACCCCTTGTAGGTCTGGGGCTGCGAGGACCGTTCGTATCAGGGGCTCCAGAGACAATAGAAACAGCAGGGGAGACAGGGGGCAGCCCTGCCTGGTACCTCTGTAAATCTGAAACTCTGTCTCCCTGATACCATTCACCAATACACTCGCTCTGGGTTGACTGTATAGAGTTTCTACCGCTTGTGTAAACCACCCCCTTATACCCATCTTTTCCAATGTTTGAAACATGAAGTCCCACCCAACCCGGTCAAAGGCTTTCTCAGCATCAAGACTCAGAATCAGGGTGGGTACCTCGTTTTGTCTACTTGCTGCTATTGTCAAAAGGAGCTTCCTGACATTATGTACCGCCTGTCGGCCTCTCACGAATCCCACCTGCTCTGTACCTATCAGTGAGGGCAAGCATTGTGCCAGCCTATCTGCCATTATTTTCGCCAATACTTTTGTGTCTACATTTAATAGCGATATCGGTCTATATGATTCCACTTTGTCTAAGGGTTTCCCTGGTTTAGGTATGAGCGTTATCAACGCTGTGTTCGCATATCGTGGAAAGCTCCCTTCCTCAATGACCTCTTGGAAATATTCCAGGAGTGCTGCTAAGGCTTTACCAGGCAGGATTTTATAGTATTCCCCAGAAAAACCGTCTGGGCCCGGTGCAGACCGCAATTTTAACGCTTTGACCCCCCTCTGCAGCTCGGACATTGTCAATGGCTGGTTTAAAGTTTCCAGCTGTTCCTCCGTTAATTTGGGGAGGTCTATGTGCTGCAAATAATCTCGTATTGCATGTGCGTTTGGAGGTGATTGCTTTTGATATAAAGTAGTAAAATATTCTGTAAATGTCTGTCCTATCTTTCTATTGTCAGTTATGAGTTCTCCCTTATGGCTTTTTAGGGAGGTCACCGTCCGTGGACCGCCTACCGTTTTAATTAATCGCCCCATCATTCTGCCTACCTTGTTCCCAAACCTCTCTAATTTGTATTTATAAAACAAAGAAGACTTCACCTCTTTCTCATGCAGCAGACTATTTAATGCTACCCGAGTGGCTTTTAAATTTTCCAGGGTAACCAAAGAGGGATGATGTAAGTGTATCCTTTTAGCCCTCTGTAGCTGTCGTTCTAAGAGTAATATGCTAGCTGCTTTTCGTTTATTCTTAGCGCTACAGTAAGCTATGATAGCCCCCCGCAGAACTGCCTTTGAAGCTGACCAGAACAGCTCAGGTTGGAGATCTGCATGCATACCATTATGCTCTATGTATTGCTCCCAGCTCTTTTGTACATGCGCCCGCAGGTGCGGGTCGGTATGTAGATGAGCCGGATACCTCCATCCTGTCCCCCCCTTGAACTCTGACCTAAGCTTGAGGTCTACCCATACCAGGGCGTGGTCGGATATTTCTTCGGGACCTATGGTTGCTGCCTCCACCAGATGAAACAAGGGACGGGCCAACATAATATAGTCTATCCTGGCATGAGAGCCATGTGCCCTTGACCTATGTGTATAATCGCTCTCCCCAGGGTGGAGCACCCTCCACGTGTCCACTAAATCTAACGTTTTATTAAACATTTGGAACTCTCGCGCCCTCGTCCCACGGTAGTCGGAGGCCAGGATATTAGTGCAATCTTGACGAGGGTCTATAACCGCATTAAAATCCCCTGCTACTATCAAATCTCCTCCCCCACTCTGCAAACATCTCCCGGCCAGATCTTTAAAGAATGCAGCATCAAAATTATTGGGCCCATATAATACCAGCAGCAACAAGTTCCTCCCTTCTAGCCACACTTTTAGCAAAATAAAATCCCCTCTATCCCCCCTTTCCAAGATTGTAGCTTTATAGGGGAGTCCTTTTCGAAATAGTACAGCAACTCCCCCCTTCCTACCGCGAGATGGGGAGGCAAATACTTCGCTAACCCATGATTTTTGCAGCTTTAAATGTTCTTTCTCCGTGAGGCGGGTTTCTTGCAAGCATGCCACATCAGCTTTATGTCTTTTCAATGCTGATAAGATCTTAGATCTTTTAATCGGGGAGCTTATTCCTCCTACATTCCAGGTTACAATTCTAGTGGACATGCTTACTAAACTCACCATTTTTAGTGATCCTGCCCCCCAACTTTACGGTCTCTCGCTGTTCTTTAACTGTAAGAATCCCCCAGCTCTCCGACCACTCACCCCAACTACCCAAGTTGCCTAAGTGTTTCATATTACCCCATTGATCTCTAACATACAGTGATTTTAAACTTCTGGTACTCTTTGATTTTGAACTGAATAACATCCCAAATCCCAATCCCCCCCTTACCCCCCACCCTTTCTTCCATCCCTCTGCCATCATCCAGACCCAGACCTGCGCCTGGGTACGGCTAGAGTCCACCTGAGTAGCGAGGGGCCCTCCTCCCCGTATGATTTAAATTTCCTGTACTTACTGCTGCTGCTATATATATTATTCTCCGACTCACAGCAAGCGTTTTAGGACTTTCAATCACCCTCAGAGATGCCCTTCTCCTGTAATCCAGTCTTGGCTTCCTCTGATGTTTGGAAAGTGTGCCACTGTCCTTGTATCAGAACTTTTAGCGTAGCCGGGTATTGGAGCCTAAAGCGAATTTGTTTCTGTGCTAGCATTGAGCATATCTGATGGAATTTTTTCCGTTGCTCTTGTACGCCAAAGGAGTAGTCCTGAAACATCAAAACTGGGCGCCCCTCGTGTGTTAAGTCTCCCCTCCTAATCTTAAATCCATTCAGTATTTCCATTTTAGAGCGGTAGTTGAGCACTCGCGCCACTATGACACGAGGTCTCTTTTGACTATCAGTTTTGCGTCCCACGCGGTGTGCGCGCTCAAGTACTAAAGGCCCAAGGGAGTCTGATAAGGCCAATTCTTTAGATAGCCAGTCTGTGAGCCAAGGCACTAAATTTCTGTCCGGTATGTTTTCCGAGATGCCTACAATGCGCACATTGTTCCTCCTGGAGCGGTTTTCTAAGTCCTCCAGTTTATCGTAATGCTCCTGGAGCTGTTGTTTAATTTCGCGGATGTCCACGCTATAGGCCTGTGAGTCATCTTCTAAAGCCGAAACCCGCACAGAGAGATCTTCCGCGCGGGTCTCCAGTCCCTCCAACTTAGCGTGGAAAGTGTCTATTTTTTGTTCAACAGTGTCCCACCGAGGCTGCCAGGCCTTCGCCACCGCGGCTGTTAGTTGCTCCAGTTGCGACGTCGAAAATGCTTGTTCACATTGTTGTGGTTCGCCCGCCATTTTAGACTCGGAGGCAGGCAACTTAACCTTTTCTTTCTCTTTTTTCCCGGTCCGAAGCGCCATTCCAATCGGGGTTTTGTTCAGGTATTTGTCCATGCAGTTATGCTGTAGCCGGCGGCTATTTTATTAATGTTTTTTGAGCAGTATTTTTAAGAATACGGGGTTGCGGCCCACGAGCTGCAGCACTGCACGTCTGCTCAGCTCATCGCATCACGTGGACTCCTGCATTGAATTTTAATTGCCAAACATTAGACCGTTCTTCTAACTTCTGCAGATCCTTTTTCATGTTTTCCACTCCCACCAGGGTGCCCACTGTTATAAATCTTGGTATCATCCGCAAAAAGGCAAACTTTACCTTCTAACCCTTCGGCAATGTCACGCACAAATATACTGAACAGAATCAGCCCCAGCACCGATCCCTGAGGCACTCCACTACTTACCTTTCCCTCATCCGAGTGAATTCCATTAACCACCACCCTCTAATCCAGTTCACCATGTTGGGTCCTATCTTCAGCCTGTCAGGTTTATTCAAGAGCCTCCTGTGGGGAACCATGTCAAAGGCTTTGCTGAAATCTAAGTATGTCATATCTATAGCATGTCCTTGATTCAATTCTCTGGTCACCCAGTCAAAGAATTCAATGAGATTCATTTGGCATGATTTACCTTTGCTAAAACCACGTTGTCTCGGATCTTGCAACTTATTGGATTCCAGGAAATTCACTATCCTTTCCTTCAGCATTGCTTCCATTACTTTTCCAATAACCGAAGTGAGGCTTACCGGCCTGTAGTTTCCAGCTTCTTCCCTATCATCACTTTTGTGAAGAGGGACCAAGGTGGTGATCAACAGGGTCAAAAGCAGCAAATAAATCAAGAAGGATAAGGATATGGCCAGGAACAGATGACTGAAGACTTTAGCAAGGACTGTTTGTCGAATGAAGAGGGCAAAAAGCCAGATTGTAGTGGATTAAGAACAGCTTAAAATGAAAGAAAGTCAAGGCAACAGTGGTGAACAGAACTTTCAAGTATCTTGGATAAAAAAGAGAGAAGGGAAATGGGGTAATAGTTGGAAGAGCAGGAAGGATCCAGAGAAAGCTTTTTAAATAGTAACTACAGTACAGGCATAACCACCGGTGGGCATGGGTGCCCATCCAGCAGTGGTACAGCTGTGGTGTGGCTAGTGGGGATACCCAAGCCTTGCTAGCTAACGATTCCTGGCATCTCTCTCCTCTCCCCTTCAGGCATTCCAGAGTACCAACTCCACCCTTCTGTAATAATATTTTATTTTTCTATTCCACATGTGCCAGAGCTGGTTCAATGCGGATCACATTACAGAAGAGCCGGTACAATCCAGGAATACACAGAATGATTTAACATAGTAGATATCCAATTATAATTTCATAATACAAGAAAATTCAAGAAATCATGATCACTGTTGTACAACAAATTTATTAAATAAAAATGTCTTTAAAAACTTTGTAAAAGTCCTTTAATCACTAATCGACCATATCTCAATTGAGATAACATTTCACTGCTTGAAAAGAAAATGAAGATAAGCAACCAGAACACTTTTGTCCCCTTTGAACTAGGAAAAGCAAAGGGATTGAGCTGTCTCAATGATAGTTCTTACTGAAGATACAATTACCACCAAAGAATACATATACATTGGTGTTAGGCCATATAATATCTTATACAAAATAAAGCAGAACTTAGAAAGCACTCTAGCCTCCACTGGAAGCCAGTGGAGATGTACAAATGACAGAAATATGATCAGATTCGGATAGTGAAAAGAAAGTTACTGCTGTATTTTGTATTGTTTTGCAATTTTTTTTTCTGTAGTACCACCTTTGGAACAGTTCAGATAAATTACAATAATCAGTATGTGCCAAAAGAAGAGATTGAACCAGTAGTTTGAAATACATTGTATCAAAATATTTAAAAATTCTGTGCAGTTTTCTCATTAACATGAAAGATTTTTTTGACCGAATGATTAATTTGATCATCTAAGGATAATGTTTGGTCAATCATGATACCCAAAATTCTTATTGGTGGAAAACATAATTCACATTATTTAACTGAAAAAAGAAGTGTTACAAGATGCAATAGTATATCTACTTACTAAGAAACTTTGTTTTGTCATTGTTCAATTTCAAGCAATGTCTTTACCAGCAGTGGCTCAAACCCACTGCTTGTGCCGACCCTCTGATGCAACTTCCTGTTTCCACATAGGTGAGGCCAGGTCAGAGGGAAGGCTCAGGCCTGCACCAGAAGGGGATACAAGTCACTGCTCACTGGTGGTGAAGAAATGAAGGTTTTAAAAGGTACCGGGGGAGAGGGGGGTGTCGAGTTGAGAGACACCCAATTGCCTTGGGAGGGGGGGGGGAGGGAGAGGGGGCAGGGTTGTCATATCTACTCACTTTGGGCTCAGGCCCACCCAAAATTGGGTGTCTGGCTATGTCCCTGAATCACAGTATGTTTAAATGCATCAGGAGCAGTTGGCAATGGAAAGTGAAAGATTGATGATATGACAGATAGAAGGGATGACAGTACGAGATATACTGCTGAGTAGATGGGTGAGAGAATGGGATGAGAGGAATAGGTAGCGAGTTTGGGAAAGGGAAGATATGCAGTTTCCTCTTCAGTGATTTTAGAAAAGGAAGAAAATATGATATGGGTTGAAGGAAGGTCAAGAGATGGAGGTGGAGAATTCAAGATTAACTTTGCGAACCTTGTCATGGAACTACTCAGCCATAGTCTGGGGAGAAAGTGAAAGGGAGGTTGGAGGTAGAGGCACTTTGAGGATAAAGTTCAGTGTGGCAAAGAGACTGTGAGTGTTGGAGCCAAGAGTTTGTCAAATGGATGTAGCAGTCTGGTTTGGCAAATGAAAGAGTAGACTGGAGGGAGGTCATACATTTCAAGTTCTTGCTGAAGTCAGACAGGCACGGGATTTTAGCCAAAGACACTCATCAGAGCTGGCACAGGAATGTAGGTAGTGGATTCTGGATGTCAGCCAAGGCTGGGGTTTAGTATACCTTACAGAATGGGGACTGGGAGGAATGAGTGTGTCCAGAACAGAGGAGAGAATAGTATTATAGGAAGAAACAGACTCATTTGACAGAGTTGGGTAACACTAAGTTAGGGTCCCCCTGATTATCTATCCTCTTTCACAATTCCATATCACCCCTCAGCGTTCCCTAAACATGCACATCTGTAGTCAACTAGGCACTGTACTGCCTTCTTTCACCTCACATCTGGGATAACCTTCCCCTTTCTATCTGCAGTAATTCTCTGTTTAAAAACTTAAGTTTTTAAACAGGATTATCAAGGAACTGACTAATCGGGATTGGCAGAAAAAGGTCTATGTTCTTGTTCTATTACCTTCCCTAACCCCCCTTTATCTCTCTAAATGCCTTCAGTGCTGTCCTATTTTAATTGTAGTTCCTTTTGTTTTCCACTGAACCTATTGTAGATTGTACACTGCTCTGCCGAGTTCAGTTACAGCGATCTAGCAAATATTAATAAACTAAACTATAGTTGATGAGAAGAGAGATGAAGCAGTGGTTGAGAGAATCAAAGGGTCAATAGCTGAAGATTCCTAAATGTGTTTGTGGAGATTGGATGAGATTGAGGTGGGTGGGGGTGGGGGGTGTTTATGTGTGAAAGTAATCAGATAATGGTCAGAGAGGGGAAGAACTGTGGTGGAGAAATTAGAGAGAGCAATCGGAGAAGACAAAATCAAGGCAGAGGCAACTCAAAATTTTCCTCAGGTAAGCCTAACAAAAAACAAAAAAAAAAAAGGAAGGAAGAAAAAAAAAAAAAAAAAAAAAAAGAGAGAAGCAAGGAAAGCCAGTTGTGATACTACAAAAAAGAGCAGAGATTCAGCAGGATGTTCCTCATCATGTAACTGACAAAATTAAAAGTGAATGTCAGCTGGTTCACTGTCAATCAGATTCCTTCCCATGCATGCAAAGTAGTTCTTCCTAGAATGATCACTAGATATTTCAATGAGAAATACCTCCACTGAAGATGTTTGTCAAAGATTTTGTTCTGCATATAAATTGATCTTTAATTCATGCTGAGATGAGAAAATCTGTGTAGTAATTTGTAAGGTGTCATAATATTTGTGATTAAATTCAGAGATATCTGCCCTCCTCAGTTTGCTAAGAAATAAACAGCAAACCTTTTGTACAGCACCTCTCTCCTCGAGCAAGCAGCCTACTCTTTTTGCCATGGAGATTCACCTATTTTTCCCTTTTCTCCAATTACGCTTAACTTACTTAGATCATCTTCAGGAGGGAAGGGGGGAATACATGGATTTTGGGAAGGATTAGAGTTGATTCTGTTGAGGGGGGGGGGGGCTGTTGAAGGGACTCCTTCCTTTTCTTTTTTTGTTCGTGAGAAGGGGAGAGTCAGAAGAGACAGAGCTCTCTCATTCTTGGTATTATTACTTTGCTTCAATTGATGGATGTTCTCTGGGGGATTAGGGTTGTTATCAACTATGTTGTATTGGGACTGTGGGGAGGCGGGAGGGGATAACATTGATAAAACTTGATGGGTTGTATGGTATTAACATTGTCCTTATTGACTTGTTGTTATTGGCTTTATCAATAAAACTTGTTAAGATAAACAGCAATAACAAAAAAGGAGAGGATGGTGCTGTGACATGCCAATGGAATACAGTAACACAGTAAATGATGGCAAAGACACACATGATCCATCCAGTCTGCCCAACAAGGTGACCAAAGCCGCAGCTGCCACTGTGTGTGTGCTCCTGTCACCCATGCTTAAATGTTGGTTGTCAAGTCTCCACCATGCCAACAATATAGGCAACCAAACAAGATGGAGTCTTGGTTATAACTACATATAGTATTTAACTTACCAATCAACATGTCTTTCCCTCCCTCCTGGGCTGCACAACACCCTCACTCGCAGCATAAAGTGATCTACAACATAGTAACATAGTAGATGACGGCAGAAAAAGACCTGCACGGTCCATCCAGTCTGCCCAACAAGACAACTCATGTGTGCTACTTTTGTGTATACCCTACTTTGATTTGTACCTGTGCTCTTCAGGGCACAGACCGTATAAGTCTGCCCAGCACTAGCCCCGCCTCCCAACCACCGGCTCTGGCATAGACCGTATAAGTCTGCCCAGCAGTATCCCCGCCTCCCACCACCGGCTCTGGCACAGACCGTATAAGTCTGCCCAGCGCTATCCCTGCCTCCAAACCTCCAGTCCCGCCTCCCACCACTGGCTCTGGCACAGACCGTATAAGTCTGCCCCGCACTATCCCCGCCTCCCAACCTCCAGCCCCGCCTCCCACTAACGGCTCTGCTATCCAATCTCGGTTAAGCTCCTGGGGTTGTTGAAGCTTCACCTGTTTTTTTTCCCCATTTGTGAGATCTGCACGGGAATGGAGATTGCAGAAATCCTGTAGAACTCGTGGATAAGGAAGAAGTTGCCACACAATTCTACAGGGATGGAAGATCGAAGGGGAGAGAGATAGCTTAGTGGGAGACCTGTAAGAAGCAAGTTGCAGTAGTCTAAGCAAGAGGTGATAAGAGTGTGGATAAAGGTTTTGGTTGTCTGCTCACAAAAGGGACAAATTTTGGTATTGTTATAGAGAAAGAAACAGGTTTTAGCAGTCTGTTGGATACGTGCAGAGAAAGAGAGAGGAGTCAAAGATGACCACACGGTTACAAGCTGATGAGACGGGGGGGATGAGAATGTTATTCACAGAGATAGACAATGGGGGAAGAGGACAGGTGTCAGTGTCAGAAGTTCCTGCAGCACATGATGTGAATTTCGAGTCTCGCTATGCAAAAGAAAACCTGTTTGGTGGTGATGATGTAGGAACAAAAGACTGCACACAAGGGCACAAAATTCCAGGAGCAAGGGTATAATTTTTTGGCGCCATGGTGCCTGGGATTTGTTGAGTCCCGGTCTATCATATTTTCTCTCTCCCGCCTTTCTTCCAGAGTATATATATTGAGGTCTAAAAGTCTGTCCCGATACATTTTATGACAGAGATCACTGACCAATTTTGTAGATGCCCTCTGGGCCGATTCCATCCTGTTTTTATCTTTTTGAAGGTGAGACAAAATTGCAAGACTTATGGGATAAGGAGGACATACTGTGGGTTAATCTAATGACCGTGAATAATGTGGCTTCAACTATCTTACTCTGATGGAGGAAAAAGCCTCTGTATCACCGATCCAGAAATCATTATATTCTGATTTTACGGGGTAGGATTTTCATCGGCTGAAAAAACCTCCTTTATACAACCTACGGTGTAAATTTTCGATATTCTGTATGTTTGTATATCTTAAAGTGTCTAGCACTTATCTTAGTATTGCAGTGTTGCTCTGACGGGGTCCCGTTTCGCCATGTTTGGCTTTTTCAAGGAAAATGACCTCATACTGCATGCGCTGGTATTTCTCTCCCAGCATAACTTCTCTTTGTTCAGAATATAATGATTTCTGGATCGGGGATAGAGGCTTTTTCCTCCATCAGAGTAAGATAGTTGAAGCCAAGTTATTCACAGCTACTCTTTTCAATTTAAGCAACATTAATATTAAATATTGTGGTCAAGTCCTATTGATTAATAAAAGGTTAATCTAATGAAACATCTATTTACATTGATGTGATATGCAGGACTCCTTCACAGGCACAGATGTGGACAGAGAAGCCATGCACTATAAAGCATGAAAGAAGAAGTACTGCTAATAAGTGATTTCAATAAGCTAGAGGTTGATTGGGACATTCATGTTGTGGTGTTGCCTAGAAATAGGAAGGACCTGGATTTTCTAAAGGGAGAACTATTCCAGCAATTGGTAACGGAACCCACAGGTACGGGACCTATTGCTCTGGATGGGGAGTGTGTTCCTGATGTTTATAGTGGGTGATCATCTAGTGATCATCAGATACTGTAGTTCATATAGTAAGACATATATAGAAAGACTTCATTCAAATTTGAAGGTTCTAGACTTTCAGAAAACACAAAGTGATGGGGCCATGTGAGATACATCTCAGAATACTGAAAGAACTTAGGGAAGTTCTTTAGAATCAGGAGTGGTTCTGGAGGACTGGGGAAGGGAAAATGTGGCTCCTCTCCACAAAAGCAGAAGTAAGGAGGATACTGGGAACTATAGGCTGGTTAATCTGACTCTATGGTGAGTAAATTAATAGAAAAGCATTCTGCTTCCCAAATTGCTGTACTTATTTATGGCACTTCCTATCACCCTGCCAAATATTTTCCGTGTTTGGGGCATAGAGTTTTTGCCTTTATCTGGAGAAGAAGGCCGCCACAGGTCCGATGTGAGGTGCTGTACCAGTTACGAGCCCAGGGTGGAATGGGGATCCCCTCCTTTAATCATTACTATCAGGCTGCACACCTTAAAATATTAGCTGAATGGCTGGCAAAGTGTGGAAAACTCTTGAGCAAAATTGGCTGGCTTAATTCCCTTTGTGGGCGATACCATGGCTCTCGTATTGGCTCCTTTTGGAGGTTGCCCAGGGTGCCCCTCCCTTGCTTCGATGGCCTCTTCTCCATGTGGAGCAAGGTTCGAGCACTGTTCTATCCAGAGAGAAATTTCTTTTTGCATATGGCCATCTGTTCCATCCCATACTTTGTGTCAGGAATTATTAATCCTTGCTATTGATATTGGGAGGGCTTGGGTCTTCAGGAGCTTAGGCAAATTTAAGAGGAGGGAGAAATGTCATGGGAGGACCTTCAGGAAGAATACGGTCTCCCAGCCTCCCATGCCTTTCAATATCTTCAGATGTGAGATTATATTCTTCGAAGAGCAAAAGGGGAATTAGGCCTAGCTGAGACCCTACTGGAGCGGGCAATGGGTTGTGGGGGTAGGAATCTCCTGGATATATAGGGCTCCCTTTCTTTTTGTAAACCTATTATGCACTATTTACTGAGAAGGGAGAAGGATCTGGGTACCTTTTATGACTTTCCTCAGTGGGGACGGGCATTTAAATCTATTTTTAAGGTATCCATAGCCAGCAGCTTGGTGGAAAGTGGCTATAAAATTCATTACCATTGGTATTACATACCTCAGCGTCTTCTTAAAATGTTTAGACATGGGGGATATGGCCCATATCTGGTGGACTTGTCTAGAAGCTCAAAAATACTGGACAATGGTGTTAAAATTTGTCTTTAGCCTCATTCAAATTTTTAATGAAGATGGGCGACTGCCTCCTCCAATTTAAACCTTATGGTGTAAAGCCGACCACTCACAAATTTGGTGGTAACTCAAGTTTTTGTGGCTAGCAAGTTGGTACTGGCGGAGACATGGAAGCAATCCACACTGCTAGGTCTCCAGATAATTCTGCATAAATTGGATTATATCCACTTGATGTCCAAATTGACTGCTCTGCCAACTGGCAAGATGTTGCCTTATCATAAAATATGGGATCCCTAAGAAACCTGGACCTGGCACCCAGATTCTCCTTTGCTATTCACCTAGGCGTACATGTCTCTCATCACAATCTATGGTGATGGGGGTGGGGGGGGGGAGAGGGTTATTCTTGCTTTATGTTTCCCTCTTTTAATGTGGGATTCTGTTCAGGATTGGAGGGCATCATTTGTAGGTTGGGGAGTGATCTTGAAACTAGCATGTTTTTTTGGCTGTTGCTTAATTGCTGTTATTATACTGTTTCTTTTGTTCTGTTATACTACTATGGAAAACAAATTAATGGAAATGCTTCTATAATAGAGGATAGTGCAGTTTTTAGAATCCAGTGGATTGCAGGATCCAAGGCAGCATGGGCTTACTTAAGATTGTTAGAGGAATCTGATTAAATTCTTTAACTGGGTGACTAGAGATTAAGGGAGAGTGTTAGATGTGGTGTAGCAAGATTACAGCATTTAACATGGTTCCACAAAGGCAAAGCGCTCGCATCCTGGAGATGAATATGTGGTTGCTTAGATGGTGTCATCAAGAGCATTTTGGCTTCCTGGACCATGGGATGCTCTTCCAAGGGCTGCTGAGAACAGATGGTGTCCATCTATCAAAGAAGGGAAGAAGTGTCTTCAGCAGCAGACTAGCTAACCCACTGAAGAGGGCTTTAAACTAGAATCGTTGGGGAAGAGTGGTCAAAGCCCCCAGGTAACTACAAGCACTTAGGTAAGTGAAGCATTAAATACCTCTACATAAATGGAAAAAAGAGACATCTGGAAAGCAGTATACCAATGCTCAAAGTATGGGAAATAAGGTAAAGGCCAAATGAGGGAAGCTCGCATCCTGGAGCTAAATGTGTGGCTGCATGGATGGTGCCAACACTAGCACTTCGGTTTCCTGCACCATGGGATGATTTTCCAAGAACTGATTGTGTCCATCTTTCAAGGATGGGATGAAGTGTCTTCAGTAACAGACTGGCTAAAGTACTAAAGAGGGCTTTAAACTAAGTTTGCTGGGGATGGGTGAGAAAAGCCCCAAAGTCATAAATAACCCTCAGGAAGGTAAAACATCAAATACCCTTATAGAAAAAGGAAAAAAAGAAAGAGTCACATCTGGAGAGCCCCATATACCAATGCCCGTAGTATGGAAAACAATTTTCTAGATCTAGAGGCTGCAATGATAGAAGCCAACTTGGACTTAGTAGCGGTCACGGAGATGTGGTTCACAGAAGGTTGAAAATTATAGACCTGTCAGTCTGACCTCGGTGGTGAGCAAACTTATGGAAACACTTCTAAAGCAGAGGATTGTGAGGTTTCTCGAATCGAAAGGACTGCAGGAACCAAGGAAGCATGGCTTCCCTACAGGCAGGTCATTTCAGACGAATCTAATTTATTTCTTTTACTGGGTGACCAGACAGTTGGACTTGGGAGGAAAGCTAGATGTGGTGTACTTGGATTTTAGCGAAGCCTTTGACATAGTTCCACACAGGCGACTGATAAACTGAGCGCTCTTGGCATGGGACCTAAAATGACTGACTGGGTTAAAAATTGGTTAAATGGAAGGAGACAGGGGGTAGTGGTAAATGGAGTTTGCTCTGAGGAAAGCGATGTCAGTGGTGTACTGCAGGGGTCGGGTCCTCGCACCGGCTCTCTAACATCTTTGTGAGTGACATTGCGGAAGGGCTGTCTCTTTGTGGATGATACCAAACTCTAATAGGGTGGATAGCACGAGGAAGGATCTAGCGAAGCTTCAAGAATGGTCCGATAATTGGCAACTAAGATTTAATGCTAAGAAGTGCAGGGTCATGCACTTGGGTTATAAGAATCCAGCGGAACGGTATAATATGGGAGATGAAGCGCTTCTTTGTATGAAAGAAGAGCGGGACTTGGGGGAGAATGTGTCTGATGACCTTAAGGTCTCCAAACAGGTAGAAAAAGTGACAATCAAAGTCAGAAGGATGCTTGGCTGCATAAGGAGAGGGATGACCAGCAGGAAAAAAAAAAAAAGAGGTGATAGAGCCCATGTATAAGTTTCTGGTGAGGCCCCATTTAGAGTATTGTGTGCAATTCTGGAGGCTGCACCTACAGAAGGATATAAACAGGATGGAGTCAGTTCAGAGGGTGGCTACGAAATTGGTAAGTGGTCTTGGTCATAAAACATATAGGGACAGGCTTAGGGGCCTCAAAATGTGTACACTGGAAGACAGGGAATATGATAGAGATGTTTAAATACCTCAGTGGCATTAATGTACAAGAGGTGAGCCTTTTTCAAGTGAAGGAAAACTCTGTAATGAAGAGGCATACGATTAAGTTAAGAGGAAATAGGCTTAGGAGGAATCTAAGAAAATACTCTTTCACGGAAAGGGTGGTGGATGCGTGGAATGGCCTCCCGGAGGAGGTCATGGAGACGGGGACTGTGTCAAAGTTTAAGAAAGCATGGGATGGGCATGTGGGATCCCTTTGGAAAGAAAGAGTTAGTGGTTACTGAGGATGGGCAGACTGGATGGGCCTTTTGACTCTTATCTGCCATCATGTTTCTATATTTCTATCTTGAGACTGTGATGGAAGACAATGATTGGATTTAGTGGCAATCCAGAGAACCATACTGGGCTGTAATCTGTTCGTGAAACACAGGGAAGAAAAGGAGGGGGTGCCATTATATGTTAAAGATAATATTAAAGCCACACAATTGCAGGACCTACAGGGTAAGGAAGAGGCACTGGAATCTGGAAAGAGGCAATGGCAAATATATTTACATTGGTGTGATATATAGGCCTCCTTCACAGACAAAAGAAATGGATGGAGATTTAATGAAGGCATTCAAAATATTTATTTTATTTATTCCACCGACTTCATATATCACAGAGGGCCTGACATAGGATTTAAAGCGGTTTACAAAACGCATGAAAAAAGGCAGATTAGTAGACGCAGAGAATAATAGGGGAAATGATGGGAGGTCAGAAAAGGAAGATAGCAGGTACACAGGGAGACTAGGGTGTAGTCGAGTAGGAGGCAGTGAAGAGATGGGTTTTAAAGGCCTGCTCAAAGGAGGAGATGGTGGGTTGATCAGGGATATGGGAAGGGAGGTCACTCCAAAGCTTTGGACCTAAGTAACTGAAGGCAGTGTCACGGATGTTGTTGAGGCGGATGAGAGATGGTGGAGGTAATGCAAGGAGATGCCAGCAGATCTAAGGCAACAGAGGGGAGAGTAAGGGGTAAGTAGTTTGTGTTAAGATAGGGTGAAGGAAAATCTAGATTTAAAAATCAGTAAGAGTATTTTGAATTTAATGTGGGCAGAAATCGGGAGCCAATGTTTGGATTATAGGGGGGGTGGAACGTGATCAAAGCGATGGACGTAGTGGAGAAGTTTAACCGCAGTGGATTGGACTAGCTAAAATCGTTTGATGCTTTGGAGGAGAAGGCCGGCAAAAAGGCAGTTGCAATATAACAAGGGCGTAATATAACAAGGGCATGGAGGAAAGGATGTAGTAAGAGGCTGGGAGGAGGAAGCGGACGGAATGGATTTGATGGTGGGTAAACAAGGATGAGTGAAGTAAAGAGTCAATGTCAGGTTCAAAGGTCAAAGAGGTGTGATGTGAAGAAGGAAAAACGATAGTTTCACATTTGGAGGTGTTGAGAAACAGAGGTCGGTTGGACTTAAGCCATGTGGAAACCTTAGAAAGGCAGTTCTTAGAGTGGTGACTGAAGAAGAATTGGCGCAGGTGTGGTTTTTAATAACAGTGAGGAGGGAGGCCAGGAAAATGTTAAACATATCAGGCGCAAGTATGGAACCCTGAGGGACTTCAGACTGTAGAGGAAGAGATGAACAATTGAACGAGAGATGATAGAAGTGGTTGGAGAGATAAACTGTGAACAAAGAAAGGACAGTAATGAGATACCAATGCAGCGAAGACATTAAAGCAGAAGCATGTGATCAACAAGGTCGAAAGCAAAAGAGAAATATGGATGAGATCAGAGGGAAAGAAGTAAGGTTTTGATGTTATGGTTTGGGCGAAAGTCCACCTGTAAGGGGTGAAAGATTTTACTGGACTCAATGTGCTGGGTTGTCAGTGAATAAGTTTTTCTAGAACGTTGGAGAAAAAGGATAGGTTGGAGATGGCCAAACTTTTGCGGGAGTTGTGAAGTCTAAGTGGGGCTTTTTGAGAAGCAGGAGGACAGACGCATGTTCCAGGTGGAAGACACCATGCCCTCTGAGAGTAGATGATGGAGCAACCTAGATGCTTAACATGGTATGTGCCCTGAAGAGGACAGGTACAAATCAAAGCAGGCCAGAGATCAGCAGGGAAAGAGGAAGGATTAAGGGAGCTCAGAGCTCGAGTAAAAATGGTGACATTGGGCAAATAGCTGTGAAAGGGGAAGTACTACTAATAGGCAATTTTAATATGCCAGATGTTGATTGGAGTACCCCTATCTGCTTCTGGATTATCTACAGGGGGAATTATTCCAGCAGGTGATAATGGAACCCACGTGGGACGGGGCCATACTGGACTTACTGTTTATTAATGGGGAAAGTGTTTCTGATGTTATAGTAGGTGACCATCTGGCATTCAGTGATCACCAGATGGTGTGGTTTAATATTAAGATAGGTGTGGAGAGGGTTCATTCAAAAGCGAAGGCTCAAGAATTAAAAAAACAAAACAAAAAAAAAACCCAACTTTGTTCAGATGGAGGATTACATCAAGGAAATGTTGTCTGGATGGGAACATCTGGAAGAAGTTGGAAAGCAGTGGGCAAAACTGAAAGGATCTATAGGAAGGGCAACAAAACCTTTTTGTAAGGAAAGTAAATAAAAGTAAGAGGAAAAGGAGGTCACTTTGATTTTCAAAAGTAGCAGCTGAAAAGTTAAGGCAAAAGAGGTTAACATTTATAAATTACAAGAGATCATGGAAAGAGGAAGACAGGTGACAACATCTGGAAAAGATAAGAAGCTAGCAGAGTAGTCAGGAAAGTAAATACAATAACATGGGGGAGGGGAGAAAACTTTTTTTTTAAGATATGTTAGTGATAGGAGGAAGTGCAAAAATGGCACTGTGAGGCTCAAAGGTGAAGGGGGGAAATTGTAGAAGGTGATAAAGATAAGGTGGAATTGCTTAACAAATATTTCTGTTCTGTGGTTCACATGGATTTGAAAAACCGCTTACAGCAGATATTTTTAAAAGAGAGGCATAACAATTGATCCCAAAATCTGAGAGAACAGCAGCAGGGAGGATGAGAAAATAAATGAATCATAGGAAGAGAGGAGGGAGAGAGGAGACATGATAGAAACGTTTAAATATCTCAAGGGCATTTATGTACAGGAAGACAGCCTTTATCAAATGAAGGAGAACTCTGGAATGAGGGGGCATATGACAAAGTTAAGAGGGAATAGGCTTAGGAGTAACATAAGGAAGTATTATTTCACAGAAGGGATGGTGGAGGCATGGAATGGCCTCCCAGTGGAGGTGGTGGAGTCCTGTTGCAGAATTTAAAAAGGCATGGGATAAGCATGTGGGATCGCTTAGGAACAGGAAGAATTAGGGGTTACAGAGGATGGGCAGACTGGATGGGTCAAATGGCCTTCAGACTCAAGAAAAATGTCAGGAAGTATTTTTTCATGGAGAGAGTAGTGGATGCTTGGAATGCCCTCCCATGGGAGGTGGTGGAAATGAAAACGGTAACAGAATTCAAACACGCGTGGGATAAACATAAAGGAATCCTGTTCAGAAGGAATGGATCCTAAGGAGCTTAGCCGAGATTGGGTGGCAGAGCAGACTTATACGGTCTGTGCCAGGGCTGGTGGCTGGAAGGCGGGGATAGTGCTGGGCAGACTTATACGGTATGTGCCCTGAAGAGGACAGGTACAAATCAAAGTAGGGTATACACAAAAAGTAGCACATATGAGTTTATCTTGTTGGGCAGACTGGATGGACCATGCAGGTCTTTTTCTTCCGTCATTTACTATGTTTCAATATGTATACTTTGGAAGAAAGGCGGGAGATATGATAGAGACATTTAAATACCTATGCAGCATAAATGCACAGGAGGTGAGTCTCTTTCAATTGAAAGGAAACTCTGGAACGAGGGGGCATAGGATGAAGATGAAAGGAGATAGAAGTAACCTGAGGAAATACTTCTTCATCGAAAGTGTGGTGAATTCTTAGAATGACCTTCCGGTTGAAGGGGTGAAGATGAAAACAGTATCTGAACCCTGCCAGCCATATCACAGCCGTGCTGCTGCTGGGTGGGCCTGTGCACACTCAGGCCCACCATGGGAATGCCGCTGATCAGTGGACAAAAAAAAAAAAACACCGCATGCATAAAAGTCCCTTCTGCAATAGAGCAGTGCCAACAGAGCTTGGACTCAGTGGCCCTTATCTGCCACACTTTTGGGGGTCCACTGGGTCTGATGAGCCATAAATGGCTGCATCAGACTAGCTGACAAGGTAGACCTCACAGTCTTGGAACAAAAATGTTTCCAGTCCACAGAGTTAGAATCAGTAATAGCCATCTAGCATCCCAACACTTCCAAGCTCCATACACATAACATACCATTTCTCTCTGAATATTTTATCAAACATTAAGCCATATTACTCATCTGTCTCCCCTTACAGAACAGTTTCACAATCCCTAATCTCACACACCTTAATACCCTCTCCCCCCAGCCCACTCTTTTTCAATGAACCAGCTGTAACAACCTAAAGGACTAGGAAGCGGGCATCACCTGAGCTTCTGGAAATAAAACAATACATTTTTTTAAAAAATCACTCATCCTCCATTAAATGCCCCAGTTCCCATATGTCAAGTGTCTGCCAATTTATCACATTATGACCTACAGTATTTTAAAGTATTTATTGTCCCAGATAGGGATTCTTAAACTGCTACACCAAGGACCATCTACTATTTGATCCATAGTCAGTACTGCTGCTGTTTAGCAGATTGAAGGCTCAAGACTGGGTGCCTTCATAACAAACTATGGGGAAACAATGGCTCAAATTTCCACTCATGTGAAATCCTAATCTCTCAATTATATTAATTATTATTGTTTCCCCACACAATGGGCCAATCTCAAAGCTTTGTTAGAGGTGTGCATCTTCCAGTTTCTCTCTTTCACACTTGCTCGTCCCTCCTTTCATGCCTCTTTCTAGCTGCTGCATTATATCTATTTTAATTCTTCTATTTTCAGCACTCTCCCCAGATATACTTAGCTCATTCTAACAAAAAAAGAAGCTGTACTTAAGAACTTCTGCAGTATTCCATGAATAATTAAGCTTTACAATAAAAGCATATTTTGGAGTATTTTTTTTTTTATATACAAACATTTGAAGACAGACCACAAAATGATTTTTTTTTAAATTTGCCCATCCCTTATATTTAATGTAAATACAACAACAAAAGACTGGAGTTGAGACCATCATGTATTTTAATTCAGAAGGAATAGGGATGCAGGAAGCAGAATCTGCAGGCACGTTGCATGTGCAAAGTTGACAACTAAATAGCAAGGTGAAGGTCTTAGAATAACCTCTGCTTCGAGGGGGAACGGAGAAGAAAATAGGGGAAAAACAACAAAAAAATCTCTTTCATTATGACAATGTTTATAAAAGTACACATAACAATAACCTGTTTCCTTATTCACATTCCTTTTTATCAAGAAAGCTGAATAGCTATCATTCTTACCTGTATTAACAAGAGCACTGCTGTTGTAGAGTGTACCCAGATGCGGGCCAGATAGAGAAAGGAAGGTGTGAAGTTTGTTGAGGTAACACCTAAACCTAGGTCTTGTGAGGACTGATCGGACGATTAGGTTCCCCAATGAATGCCCTATAAAGCTATTAAAAAAGTGATGATGAATAATTTAGAAAGATTTTTACAGTAGTTTTAAAAATGATTGTAATTACAAACTAGATAATTATTAGGTAGTAGGTTTCTAAACATAAGCAGAACAGTGATGAAAATTGTTTAGGTGCAACAAAAAATTGTGCAAAAATTAATAACATTTCCTACTAAGATTTATTAAACTTGCAACTGATCTACTGAACGAAAACACTTAGCCCAAGAAACAGCAGGATCCATCTTCAGCCTACCCATAATTTAATCACCTCCCTGTTTTTCTCTCTGCTACTAGGGAGAGATTCAAGATTTAGATGAGTGCTTTGCAACCCTTCTTATGCATATTTGTCATGGATATTTTGAACATCAACTGGCAGGGGGTTCTCCAGGACGAATTTGGGAACCAGTGCTCTCTGTCATACAGAGAGGCATTTTCGATAAAACGTCCAAGTCCGATTTTGGATGTTTTGCTAGAAACGTCCAAAAATTGAGTGGTGAACATAGCCAGTTTGGAACCTGAAAAAGGTTCTTTTTGGTTCAACAATCACCTTTTTCCTAGATATTTTGTGATCGGTGTGTCCAAGGGGAAAAAAAAGTTGAAAAACATCCACTAGGATGTCTGGGGTGGCATCATTCTTAGTAAACTGGCAACACAGACATCCATGCAGAGTAGTGGGGCAGCTTAGGGGCAATGCAGTGGACTTCACATAAAAGGTCCCAGGTACACATCTAACCATAACTCTTATACTGTATAGTGAGCCCCCTAGGAGCAAAAAATACCTATTGTAGCTCACTGTGCATCACAATAGCAGCTCTCAAACTTGCAGGTGTCACCTATATGTAGGTACAGTACATATTTAGTGTATTTTGGAGCACTCACACTCTCCACAAGTGTACCAGTTAGAGTAGGATATAGGCCTGGGTCCTCTTCTCTACAGTCCACTGCACTGACCACTAGGCTACTCCTGGGATTGGTCATATGAAACTGTCATAGTTCACTCTCAGATCTTATGGGGCTCGGACATCCTGAACAGTTATACATATGAAAATTAGTAAGTTTACAACTGCAAATGTATGAGCAAGTTTCAATGTTGTAAAGAAAATAAATTATTTTAGTTTAAAAAAAAGTAAAACTAGCACTCTGAACCAACATAGGAGAAAGGAAACAGCTCCTGGAGCACCATCATGATAAATTTGAATGAAGGTAATACTAAGCTTCTACTGAATACCTCAGTCCTTGCAAATCTTATCATGAGAAACCACAGGCTTGCCACTAATATTGCCATTACTCTAAGAACACAGGCTTAAGCCAAACCAAATATTCACACAAACTGTGAAACCTAATCTGCCAACTGATTAGACACTATTGCTGCTAACCAGATACTGGTGATGTTTAGCTACTAGTTAGGGGACAGCATTTTTTTTCACCAAACTTTATCCACACAACTTCTTCCTCCACCCATGGTCTGCTCTGTACCAGCTCAGCATTAAGGGCTAGACTCTATATATGATGACTTAAATCTAGGTGTCTCTGATTTACACGCCTAGCAGTATTCTATACGCCGTGTCTACATTCAGACACGGTTTATTGAATAGTGCATAGGCTAGGTGAACATGCCTAGATTTAGGTGCACTCATTTACGCCTGTGAAAAGCTAGTGTAAATGCCTGCACCTAAATCTAGGTGCGCTCCCCTAACACCATGCGTGTAGATTTGATTGATGGCCCTAACACATCCACACTCCTCCCATTGCCACGCCCCCTTTCTGGTCATGTGCACTGGAATTTGCATGCACCTCTTTAGAATACACTTAAAAAGATGCATGCATGTAAACTCCAATTATTACCAATTAGTGTTAATTGGTTATCAGCCAAGCAACGCTAATTGGCTCGTTAACTGAGCAGCATGTGTCGATTGGCCATGCACGCCATATATAAAATATGGGAGTATCTGTGTAATACTGAGGCAATCTGGAAGGATAGTCAGCAGTATTCATCTGTGTAGTGCTACTGAATATCCACTATTAGCTCTGGTCAGCATAAATATCTGGATAATAGAAGCTGTTATCTGGATATTTGCTTTTGAATATCTGGCCTTATCTGTTTACTTATGAAGAGAACAGGCATACTGGCCTCAAAAGAAATTAAATGTATAAACTCTCTGCAGGTTTTCAGCTCGACTTCTGCAGCCAAAATTACAGAGGTCTGTCTTCTCTGCTTCAACAATAATCCCTTCCCCTAAGAAAGACGTACAGAAGGAAAAGAGAAAAGGCTTGTGTATTAATATATTAACTTAAAGTCAGATCCATGGAACATTTTGTTTTATTCACTTTATTGTTTGCTTGTAAGCCACATTGAACTTGAGTCTATTTTGGGCTAATTTGGGGTATAAATGTCATAAATGAATGAATAAATAAATATATCAATTTTCTTTGTGTAGCAGAAATGGGAATGGAAGCACAAAACAAACAGGAAGAAATATTTTTCACTCAACAAATAGTTAATATCTAGAACTCATTGCTGGAGCAAGTAGTGGAGGAGTGGCCTAGTGGTTAGGGTGGTGGACTTTGGTCCTGGGGAACTGAGGAACTGAGTTCGATTCCCGGCACAGGCAGCTCCTTGTGACTCTGGGCAAGTCACTTAACCCTCCATTGCCCCATGTAAGCCACATTGAGCCTGCCATGAGTGGGAAAGTGCAGGGTACAAATGTAATAAAATAAAATAGTGTAACTAGTTTAAAAAAAAAAAAGATTTGGACAAATTCCTTGAGGGAAAGTCCATAGACTGATATTAAAATAGACTTGAGATTAAGTAGCATGGAATCTTGCCACTTTTTGGGACTCTGCCCGGTAGTTTTAAACTGGACTGGCCACTATTAGAAACAGGATACTGAGCTAGATGGACCCTTGGTCTGACCCAGTAAGGCAACTCTTATTTTTGTTTTTATGTTAGATAATTGATCTCATTAGCCATTTTTCACCCTCTAGCATGCGGGAGTTCCAAAACATTCTAGTGCTTGGGACAAAATCCTGTGAACAGGAAAATGATAGATCATTTTGTTCATGTCCATGTTTAAGTGTGCTCCCTACCAAGGCTGCCTCTAACATTCTGTGCAGCCTGTCACAGAGCCATGAACAGTTGCAGGAGCTCCCTGATTGACCTGGCGAAGTTTAGAGGCCAAGAAGGTACACAGTACCTGTGGGGGGGGGGGGGGGGGGGGGGGGGAGGAGAGTCATAAAAAGCAAGAAAAATATTTTTGTGAAGTAATTTCTCTCTGCCTCAAACGCTTCTCTCATTTTGAAGACCCCTCCCCTGCACCACAGATGGTATACTTGGGTAGGTAAGGTATCCCAGACAGCCTAAAAATCTGGAGAGAAGTCTCTTGGAACACTCATTTAGCACATTGCTCTGTGGCCAATAGGGGACACCACAATGGTGGAAGCTGTATTCCACTGGGCTCTCAAATCCACTGGGCCAAAATGCACTGCAAGAGCTCCGGGGCCAACTTCTATTTTTCCTTTTAAAGTCATAGCATGTTGGTATCTTCAAGAAATATTTCAGCCTCATTAATTTTTTTTGATTAGGATGAAGTGTAGTCCTCAAATCCAGTCCTGGAGGTCCATAACCCAGGCTGGTTTTCAGAATTTCCACAATGAATATGTACAAGATCTATTTGCATTCACTGCATGCAAATAGATCTGATACATATTCATTGTGGAAATCTTGGTTGTGGACCTCAAGGACTAGGTTTGAGGGCCCCTGCCCTACGGTCTGAAAAGATGTTGGTCTTTTAAAGAGTATCAAGAACTATTAAGCCACCCAATTAAGACAAAGTGATATGACTTCAGCAATATTTCTCCTAAGATGTGCTCTTCTAGTAGCTGCATGTCAACTTGAAAAACATGGCAAAAATACTGCTAAAGCTCTCTGGTTGTCCTCAACAAGGGAGACACTGCCAAACGGCATTAGGTCTTTGTCATTTTAAAAATGAGAGTTAATACAGGATGCTCATAACCTGTACATTTTAAGGGATGCATTACGGTCTACAGCAAGTGCAGGGGGTTACTTGTTACCTGATTTTTGAAACTGATAGATTGTAGATTTGAATGTATTGTATTATCTCATCCAAAAGGCGATCAGTCATAGAATCAAAATCAGCAAAGGTATCATTCTGCAAGAAAAGAGAAGAGATTAACCATAAACAGATACTGTTTTCAAATGAATTGTTTCCCCAAAATTCAAAAATAAGTTTAAGAAAAAGCATTAATTTTCAAGCCCAATAAAATTATAAAGAAATAATCTGCAATACATAGTAACCACTGGGTATTACTACTTTAAGCCACGTTTTCATTTTAAGCATTTGGTTTACTGTTAGCAAGAAGCAGCATTTTAAACCAGCTAGAGGGAATGGTAGCAATAGAGTCTGTACTTAAGGAATTCATAAGAACGTATGAAAAGCCATGCTGAGGCAGACCAAAGTCCAGCATCCTGTCTCCCACAGTGGCCAGTCTGGGTCACAAGCAGTGGCGTAGCTAGGCAACCAATTTTGGGTGGGCCTGAACCCAAAGTGGGTGGGCACAAAATTTTCTCTCTAACCCCCTCCCCCAGCATTTCCCAACTCAAAAGATAAATACTTTAGCTGATGAAGATCCCCAAGCTCTGTCACCTGAAAACTTCCACCAAAGATGGCCAGAATTTACTTTTACCAAGCTTGGTCGGAAGCAACAACTCCTTGAGCCAACGATAGCAGTACCCCATGCATGCTTAGTTGTCAGTGGCTCAAGGATGCTTCCCCCTTCTGCCAAGCTCAGCAGAAGGGATTTCTGGCCACCTTCAGTGGAGGTCCTCAGCTAACAGGGCTTGGGGATCCCCACCAGCTACAGCAAGGGTCAGGGCTGCTGTTAGCCATGCTGGGGACCAGGGCAGAAAATAAAGAAGCCCTCTCCTCTTTAATCTCCCCATCTGCCCTTACAGTCTCACACTGACAGACCATCACCAAATACAGAACAAGGGATTACAAATTAGAAATAAAAATATTAGACAAAAATTGAACTGAGAACTTCAACATTTAGTGCAACACTGGAGAAATAAAAACAAAAATGCATTTCCTTTTCTACTGAACACAATAAAACTGAACATATTCCATTTAAAACATTCAAAATACAATTATTTTTCTACCTTTTGTTGTCTGGACATTTTATTTTTCTATCATGTTGGTTTCAGTTTCTCCTTCCCACTTTCCCGTCGTCTTCTGCTAATTCTTCTGCTAATTCTTCAAGCAACTGTTGTTCATTTGTCTTTTCTCGTTCCATTTCCTCACTACAACTGCTTCTGAAATATTGATCTTTCCATTTTAGCTCTTTCCTTTCTGTATTTTGTTCTTTTCTGCCTCTGTCCACTCAAATTTAACCCTCTTTCTAAACTTTTTCCTCCTTTTTACTTTTCAGATATCTATCAAATTTCCATCTCCTTTCACCCACTAGCTCACCCATATCCAAACTCACTCCTTCCCAGCCTTCCATTCCCTTCCATCTTCAATCTACGCACCATTACCATATTTCTACCACCTGTAATCACTATCCTCTCATTCATTTCATTACCATCTCCCCTCTCTCTTTATCCTCTCTCATAGCCTGACATCTCCCTTTTACCCCCTCCCCCACCAGCATATGCCTGTCCCCTCCCTCCATTGTCCTGCATTTCTCTCTCTTACCCATTGTCCAGCATATCTCCCTTCTGCCCCTGGATCCCTCTTCCCCCTCTCTTGTCAGCATCTCTCCTTCCCTTTGCTCCACCTCTATGTCCAACATATCTCCCATATTGTCCACTATCTCTCTCTCTCTCTCTCTCCCTGCCTTGAGTCCCTGGTCTAACATCTTTTTCTCTCCCCTCCAGCCATGTTCAATATTTCCCTCTATCATCTCTCACTCCCTTCCCTCCACTGTCATGTCCAACACTTTTTTCCTCTATCGTCCTTTGCCACTCCCCTGCAGCCTTTCCCTTCCTCTCCCCACCACACCCATATCAAACAATTCTCACTCTCTTTTCCTCCTGCATCTCTCCCTCCCCCATGTCAAACAATTATTTCTCCACCCCACAGTCTCACTCACTCACTCTCTCCACCCCAACCCCTCTCATGGGGCAGGGCCAAGGCAAGGACACTGATGCCCAACCACTAGTTTCTCCTCCTGGCCACTGCTGTAGTGTCTGAAGCCCAAGAAGTGTTATTAGTGAACAGGGGTAGGGCACCGGGGGGAGGGGGGGCAGTTTTATGTTCTGAAAACTTGAGTTTATAGGTAGCCTGTGACAAAAGAACACCTGTTTCTAATAAATACATTGAACTCTGTTACTTATCCCCTTTAACAATGTACCATGCTCAGTTGGTGAGAATGGAGGTTTCTGTTTAGTCTGTGCAGAAAATTACAAAACACAGGTCTGTGAAGCTCAAGAATGAATCAGATCATAGTCATTTCTGATGTGGAAAAGCACACGATTTGAAAAGCAAAAGCTGCTTGCCCCTTGAGATCTCTCCTACCTAGCACAAGACCATATCTTACCTGTACATTCTGGAGCAACCCTGGAGACCTACTAACTTTATTCTTTAGAAAAAGGTGTGATAGCAAGGAACTTGACTTTATTTACGAGGCTGGTGGTATCCTTGGAGAAAATCGTGAGCTTGCTTTTGAGTGCTGGTGCTTTTAAGATTAGCAGGCTTGGCGGCCTTGAGGAATTGCTGCAAGGCAACTTTCATGCCCTTCCCTGCCTCTCTCTCCACCCTTGCGTCCCACCGCGCCTGCAACGATAATGCTTGTCCTCCCCTCTGGCGCTGCCTCGGTCCCTGCATTCTTTTCTTCGGTCGTCGCGTCGCCGGCAGCGCTGCCATTCACACAGGCAGCTCCGCTCCTCTGCCGCGTCCATCCGGCCCTTTCTGACGCACTTCCTGTTTATGTAGGGCCAGACGGACGCGGCAGAGGGGAGCGGAGCTGCCTGTGTGAATGGCAGCACTGCCGGCGACGCGACGACTGAAGAAAAGAATGCAGGGACCGAGGCAGCGCCGGCGGGGAGGACAAGCATTATCGTTGCAGGCAAAGCTCTTGACGGCCGGAGAAAAGGCAGCGAGCGACATGCGAGGGATGTTGGGTGGGCCTGGAAGGAAAGTGGGTGGGCCTGGGCCCATCCAGGCCCACCCGTAGCTACGCCCCTGGTCACAAGTACCTCCAGCCAAAAAGAAAATCTATTTCCTATAGTTCATTTCCAGGGATGAACAACAACTCTTCCAAGTCTACCTGGCTAATATGAACAAAGCCAGTATTGGGCAGACTTCTACATTCTGTGCCCTGATCGTAGCTGGACAGATTCAGCTTCAGAAGAATAAGGCCAGGGCCGCCGAGAGACTGAGCCGGGCCCCCCTCCCCCCACGTGGCCCGTCCGGCGCCGCAGTCCCCGGTCTCACCTATCCTCGGCTCCGTCGACCGTCCTCCGATTGCTGCATACATCCAATGAAGGCCTACCCTAAGCACTGTTTTTATTTCTGGGGCATGTACTTTTATAAGGACATACAGAAGATGGAAGGTTTGTAATGATCTAGGGCCTGCAACACAAACCCTTTAAAGACTTCAGACATTCAAAATGTACTTTCTGGAGGGAAGATGCGAAAGGAGAGCTAACATTCAAATAAATCAGAGAAACGGGAATTTTTCATAGCAAAGGAATTTTAGTCACAAGGGGCTGGAGGCAGGATGATCTAAAAGGTCTTGATAAAATACTTCTTTGAGAGGAGGGTAGGTGCTTGGAAAAACCTACTGAGGAGATAGAAATCAGTAGTGCAAATAGAATTAGAATATGCTTGGAAATGATATAGAGGATAATAGTGCTAGAAACAGCTTGGGAGTTTTCAGTATTGCAAACAACCAAACCTTCACTCACTGAAGGCAGAGGCTAATAGAAAGATCACAGAGTGAAAGCAAAGGACCAAAAAACAAAGATAACCCTTGCAGGCTGTGGTACAACCGGATGTGAACCAGTAATGATTACCAAGCTCTACCAGAAACTATGTGGGTTGGTGTTGACAGGCTGATGTTGACAGTATTGTCCAGCAAGGTAATGAAACAAGAAGCAGATAAAGGAAGCATGAACTGACACTACCAGATGCCACAGGTAGTCTGATTGATACCAGTAGGCTACAACTCACCAGAATTCAAGCATATTCATATTGTCCACTTGGTGGTAGTTATGTATCATCCAGTAAAATCACAAGGACCAAGAAGGATTACTATTCAGTTAACAATTTCATTTTATTTAGAAGTATTGTAGATGATTACAAAGTACAGCACGAGGCGAGTGTGCTGGGTGTGGATTAACTATGGGATCTTGTAACCTCATCTATTCTGAATGGTAGCAAATTAATGACGACAATAAAAACTTACTTGGATAAGCAGCAATATTCTAGACATGCATATATTTTTAGCAATATGGGCAAAGATAACAGGGCAGATTGGCCAAAGCAATGGCATTTTTCTGTCGTCATCTATTCTCATAAAATTGGATTAGTGTAATATGGTATATGCAGGTCTCCCTCAATATGTTATTTAAAAAGATGCAAACCATTCAAAACACAGCAGTATGTATCTTATCCTGTGTTTATTGCTCAGAACATGTCACTCCTAATATGCTATCATTGGTTCTCAGTTGCATTTCTGATTCAATATAAAATTTTAGCCCTAGCTTTCAAGGTTTCTGCTCACCTTGGCTCTTTCATATTTAATTCCACTTCCCACACCTCCTCCTCCTCAACTACTGTGGAATATTCCTGATTTCTATTTGTCTATTCCCTCTGCAGTAAGGCCTCACCTTGAATCCAGTCGTCAAAGTGCTTTTTTCACATACACTGAATCTGCTTTCTAGAATTTGCTTCCATTAACACTATGTTTCGAATGATCACGGACAAAATTTAAGGTTGCCCTTAAAATATCTCTCTTCACCCTGGCTTTTGCTGGCCAGAGTAACTGTGGCTGACATGGAATCCCCTGCTCGCGGATTTACACCTCCCCTTCATTCCTTACCCCAACACTATCTTTTCCTTGTTTTCTTTCTATCCTATTATATTATGAAGTTCTTTTCTATTTCTGATTTTATTATTATTGTTAACCGTCTTGTCAGCCCGTCTAGAAAGGCAGTATATCAAATCAATAAACAAACATATCAAATCTTAAGGTATTTTGATGTAACCAAAAGTAAACTATGTCAAAATAATCTTTCATCAATGTGAAGTACATATCTAAAAAATAGATGTGAATTTACATAGGACAAAATTTTAAGTCTATTAATTGTGGCTGAATTATAACAGCACAGCTATTTTCTGACCCTATGCTGGGGCCAATCAGACAGTTACCTATAAATCTGTGCTTTCTGCGTGACTATCTGACTGACCCCAACACAAGGTCAGAAAACAGACCTAATTTTGGAAAGTTATCATTGTTCAAGCCAAACTTCTTATTATGAAAAGAAAGGACCTTATTACAATATAGAGGCTGACTGAATTTCAGTTTTGGCGCCGAAGCTGGCCTGAAATTTATATTCAGACTTGTTTCAGCTTCAGCCAAAAAAGTTAGGGTGTTTTCCGCTGAAATCAAAATAGTGCTGCGTTTCATAGCTCTCTTGCCCCCTCCATCAAACAGAAGCAGCCTTTGCTCCCCCCCCCCCCCAAACAGCTCTGACCAACCGTACAATCGCTGATGGTCTAGTGGTGTAGTTTTGGCAGGGGCGATCCACAGTCACTCCTGCCCAAGCTGGCTCTGCTGTCAAAATAGCTGCCATGAGACTGACAATAAAGGTCATGACAGCAATAATAAGATTAGAGCAGACATGAACAAGAGTGACTGGGGTTCGCTCCTGCCCAAACCATCCCACTACACCCACCAGCAATTGTATAGGTCCGGAGGGACATAAGGATTGGTGGGAGGGAGGCTTTGATGGTGGGGGGTCCTGAAGGAGGGCAATAGCGCTGATTAAGGTTTCAGTTATGCCTAGGGACCCAGGGATGAATTTTGGTCAGATATTTGATTTTAGAATAAATGAAAAAAGCTGTTTCAGTCACCCTCTATTACAATATTTAAACTTTCTAATATAGAATCAAATGGGTTAATTCAATAAATCACTATTTAAAAATCAGTAAATGCACAACAACTATCATATGTGCCAGTGTATCATCTGAGTTGCAAAGTAATACTTTGTTAAGAAATTAAAATCTTCTATTCCCATTGAATACCTGGTTTCTCTCGGACATCAGGAAGTCTATTTGTCCTCCAGGTATTCCAAGCTCAATATAGGTCTTTACTAGCCGAAGATCTGCACTGTTTCCTTGAAAAGATGAGAAAAAACAAAGTTCTTACTGTGCAGAAAAAGAAAATAAGCTAATGCAATCACAACTATTTCCCAGATTGGCCAAAAATGCCAATTATAAGAACCATTAAATGGAAATCCATCTGCTTTGACCAAAACAGAATATATAATTTGTCCACCTGTCAAGGAATGTTTCCAGTAAGGTGGTTCACTTTTTGTTTCATGCAAAAACAAAACAAAAAAAAACCCTCCTCAATCTTAAAACAGTTCTAGACTTACACTTTGTATAGCATACCAAGCAGTCACTTCATGATCATTCTGCATCCTCAGAGGCTCAGTACAGCTCTGGATTTGACAACAAGCATACTAAGATTGTACCTAGAATGGCAAGCCAGCTGAAGGCTTGCTGCCTACTAGCAAAGCTGCCACTGTCATCCCTCCTCTACCTTCTTCCAGTGTAGACTGTAGAGACCAAAGACTATAGCCCACAGAGCATCTGTTTGATTCCTTAATTCTCCTTGTGATACATGTCATGGATGCTGATCTGGGCTGGCAGGAGGAAAGTACCAACGATGACACAGGATTTGTCCTCCTCTTCCGCTACCTGGCCTCGTCTGATGCTTTAAACTGCACAGAGCAGCATATGATTCAAAACAGTTGGATCTCTGCTTTGCTTTTTTTTTCCTCCTTTCTCAATTCCAGACCTCCTTGTCTATCTTTTTCCTCTCCTTCCATCCCAGATTCATGAGCTTTCAATTTTTTAAAACTTTTTCCATCCTCTTCATCCCCTTGACTTCTTTTTACCCCTATCTTAGTCCTCTTCCGTTTTCTACCCATCTCTTGCTCTCTCATCTCCTTTCTCTTCCCATCCCTAAGATCTCTACCTTGTCCTAAAATCTGAGGGTCCCTTTTCCAAACCCAGAAAAAACTATACTGATACAAGAAGGGTTGCAAAACTACTTCTGAGACATAAGTGAATGTTTAACTTGCTTATACAAATATTTTCAAAACTTTTAATGAGAGCATTGGGCTGTTTAAATTGCCGAACAGCCAGACATTATCCATTTAGCTGCAATATGGAGCCAAATTGCAGGCCTAAACTAAATGGATAGTGCACTTTTCTCTCTCTCTCTGCAATGACTAAACCAATCATTTTTGTGATGTAAAGATGTTTTCTAAGGAGAAATTATGTCTTACCTGAATTTTCTTTCCCTTAGTCCAACCAGACCAGTCTAGAACCTGTGCGTTATATCTGTTGACCAGCAGATGAATGCAGAGACACAAAGTAGTTCTGTGTGATTTGCCCCTTAAGGACACCGTGCATTCTTAGAAGGCTCAGTATTTTGAATTAATGTCAGTACAATATACTCAACAACTATTGCATTTATTTTTATCTTTATTACATCAATTAATCTCATAAACCTAACAATTATTGTCTAAAATCCCCATATATCTATCATTCATTCAATCATCCATTCACTCTAATTCACATTTATAAAACTAATATCAAAATATCAAACTCTTTAACAATATAACAATAGAACACCCGGAATAATAGAATCACTTATGATCTTATAACAAAAATGTTGCTTTCAATAGCAATATTGGTGTAAAACTTGTAAATTATACTGACATTCAAAAACATTTCTTCTTCATTACGATCCTCTCTTAATCTATTGGTAACCTGCTGTAAACTTTCTGTTGCCCTGTGGCAATTAGTCCATTGATTAAGTCAATTGTCCATCACAGCAGGTTAAAACAAAAGGTTACATTCCATCGTAACCCACAACTGATAACTCTGTGCTGTGGTATTGAATGACAGTAGTTCCATTCACCGTGACTCATTTGTGTGCTAAAACAGTTGTACAACTGTTTTAGCACACAAATGAGAGGACTGCTGCAGTGAAGCAGTTTGAAATTCAAGGAAAAGTCCCGTGAAGTATGCAGTCACGGTGAATGGAACTACTGTCATTCAATACCACAGCACAGAGTTATCAGTTGTGGGTTTCTTAGTGTCCATACCAAACCAGTACAGTACCTGTGGGATGTAGCAAAGCAGTTCCTAAATAGGGCAGAACTCCTAGATTTGAGAAGCTTTGTCCAAAGCAGCATCTTCCAAGTTGAAGAAAAAAATAATCGGTCCCCTAAAAATGAGAAGGTCACTCATCTCTTTGAATGCTGTAAGAGTGAGTATTGATGAAATATCTCCCTGAAGGTAGAAGATTATGGAAGAGTGAATACAGTCCTGAAACAAGCAAGCAAGGAAGAATTGCCCAGGAGTCCTTAATTGGTACATCCAAGTGGACTACCCTGGTAAACAGAGTTCCCTACATTCTCTTAAAATTAATAGTCAAAAGACCAACTATTTCAGATCTGTCCAAGACTTCACCGAACTATGAAAGGGCCAGACAAAATGCCATTCAGGGCAAAGGTTGCTTAAAGTGCCTCTTTCCCAGATGGACTTAAAACAAGATGCTGAGGGCATGTAAATATAGTGTGCGTTTACTGCAGAAGGCCAAAGAAGGGATAAAAAAGATTTAATAGGGTCCTTTTGGCAGCTTGTTCTTGGCACATAGCCTGCAGAGGGAAGGTGTGAAGGAACAATATTTATTGTATTTTATCTTATTGCCAGACTGGACCAATTTCCATGCTAGGCCAATAACCATAGAGATGACCATATGGGCAGAGGTACTAACAGGATGGATCAAGCTGATGACACTGCAAGAACCAATCAAAGATTGCATGCTCCATATTGTTCTGTTAGGGGCAGTGCAAGATAGAGTTGCAGCCATGCTTCTTGGGCAGTGGCTCTAAGAGACAGACATGAGAATCTCAAAGAAGTTACATGCTCTGATAGAGGCAAATATGATTAAGGTAAACCCAATAAGCTGACCTCTGCAAGTAGCTTTGTTAAGAAAAGGGTTGTAGAGTATCAGGCTTATTTTCAAAAGAGAAGGACGCCCATCTTTCGACACAAATTGCAAGATGGGCGTCCTTCTCATAGGGTCCCTAAAGTGACTGACTGTTAAAAATGGTTGAGTGGGAGACAACAAAGGGCAGTGGTAAATGGGCTCCCTCTGGGAGTTACCAGTGGTGTTGTAAATGGATTAGTCCTTGGTCTCAGGATTTCTGTTTGTTAAAGTGGCAGAGATTATTGAATACTGTATATACTGGAATATAAGCTAAGATTTTGGGGCTTTAAAAACAAAAAAGCCCCAAAATTGGGATCTTGGCTTATATTTGAGTCAGCACACAAGTTCTGCTCTTCCTCCATCCCTCTGCAGTGGCCAGCAAATCTTTCTCCCCCCCCCCCCCCAGTGATCGTGTTTCTCTCCACTATTCTCCTCGCGATGAACAGCATGGCATGTCTTTCTCTAACCACCTGCTGCTGAGACCACGATTCTTGCCTGCCTGCCTCCTGAAGCTACCGCTGACACACAAGTATGGTAACTACATGCTGAGCCTTGAGCATGTGCAGATGCTCAAGGTCCCGCACTGGCCCAGTGTGCAGTTACTGTTCTTGTGTATCAGTGGTAGCTTCAAGAGGCAGAAATACCAGTAAGAATTGTGGTCACTGCAGTGGGGGTAGGGTTAGAGAAAGACATACTAGTCATCGTGGGGGGGGGGGGGGGGGGGGGGGGGGAAGGAGAGAAACTGGCAATTTCCATGTCACAGCTGCAATAGCAACCTGATATGGTAAAATTATGTATAATCATACCTGATAATTTTCTTTCCATTAATCATAGCTGATCAATCCATAGACTGGTGGGTTGTGTCCATCTACCAGCAGGTGGAGATAGAGAGCAAACTTTTGCCTCCCTATATGTGGTCATGTGCTGCCGGAAACTCCTCAGTATGTCGATATCAAAGCTCCATCCGCAGGACTCAGCACTTAGAGAATTACACCCACGAAGGGACACTCTGCCCAGCTCACCACCGCCGAAACGGGGGAGGGGAATTAACCCAGCTCATCCCCACACAAGTGGGGGAGGGGAATCCGTCCAGCTCATCCCCGCGGAGCGGGGGAGGGACACCACACCCGCCGATGCGGGGGGATCTGGCTTATCCTGCAACCGCAACCGCGGGAGGAGCTGACTGACCCTAACACCGCCGAAGCGGGAGGGGTACAAAGCTGCCCTACAGCCGCACGAAGCGGGAGGGAGTGCCGGCAGAATTTATGTCTCAATCCAGCCCCGTAAAACGGAGGGGAGAGGAATGCAGCAGCTCACTGTAACACAAACTCGTCTCAACTCTTGAAGAATCCAAGTGAAAGAACTTGAACACGAAGTCTTTCTGAAATAACTGAAGACTAAACTTGAACCTGAAATGCAACCAGAATAAAAACAGAACAGATATCTGGGAGGGGCTATGGATTGATCAGCTATGATTAATGGAAAGAAAATTATCAGGTATGATTATACATAATTTTACCTTCCATATCATCAAGCTGATCAATCCATAGACTGGTGGGATGTACCGAAGCAGTACTCACCCAGGGCGGGACATTGAAATCCCTGACCTCAACACTGAAGCTCCAAACCGGGCCTCCGCCCGTGCAGCCACAGTCAAACGGTAATGCTTGGAGAATGTATGAGCCGAAGCCCAAGTTGCCGCCTTGCATATCTCTTCCAAGGAGACGGATCCGGCCTCTGCCATCGAGGCCGCCTGAGCTCTCGTGGAGTGAGCCTTCAGCTGGATAGGCGGCACCTTCCCCGCGGCCACATAAGCCGCTGCAATGGCTTCCTTGACCCATCTTGCCACTGTAGGCTTAGCAGCCTGCAGACCCTTACGAGGACCTGCAAACAGGACAAACAGATGATCCGATTTCCGGAAATCATTGGTCACTTCCAAGTATCTGAAGATGACTCGTCTCACATCCAGATATTCAAGAGCGGAGTACTCCTCTGGGTAGTCCTCCCTACGAAAGGAAGGG
Source organism: Microcaecilia unicolor (assembly GCF_901765095.1). Lineage (NCBI taxonomy): Eukaryota > Metazoa > Chordata > Amphibia > Gymnophiona > Siphonopidae > Microcaecilia > Microcaecilia unicolor. Next base: position 475,377,888 of record NC_044033.1, on the reverse strand, counting down.
AGACAGAGCTGCTGATTCACATGGAAGCGAGAAACAATCTTGGGCAGGAAGGAAGGCACTGTGCGAATAGTCACTCCTGCCTCAGTGAACTGCAGAAAAGGCTCTCGACATGAGAGCGCCTGGAGCTCGGAAACTCTTCTGGCTGAAGTGATAGCCACCAAAAAGACTGCTTTCAACGTCAGGTCTTTCAGAGATGCCCTCGACAAGGGTTCAAAAGGCGGCTTCTGCAATGCTCTTAGCACCAGGTTGAGATTCCACGCAGGCACCACTGAGTGCAGAGGAGGGCGCAGGTGATTAACTCCCTTGAGAAAGCGCACCACATCTGGCTGCGAAGCCAGGGAAGCACCCTTCAGGCGGCCCCTGAAGCAAGCCAGAGCCGCTACCTGGACTTTAAGGGAACTGAGCGACAGGCCTTTCTCCAGACCTTCTTGCAGGAACGCCAACACTGAAGAAATTGGAGCAGTGAAGGGAGAAAGTGAGCCTGCTTCACACCATGCTGCAAAGATACGCCAAACCCTGGCGTAAGCAGTAGAAGTAGAGCGTTTCCTCGCTCTCAGCATAGTGGCGATGACCTTGTCTGAGAAGCCCTTCTTCCTCAGACGCTGCCGCTCAATAGCCAGGCCGTAAGACCAAAGGGAGAGGGATCCTCCATCACCACGGGACCCTGATGTAACCGGCCCTGCTCCACTGACAGCCGCAGAGGATCGTCGACTGAGAGCCTGATCAAGTCCGCATACCAGGGACGTCTGGGCCAATCCGGACCCACCAGGATTACCCTGCCGGGATGCTTTGCCACCCGGTCTAGCACCCTGCCCAACATGGGCCAGGGCGGGAACACATAGAGGAGCTCTTGTGTCGGCCACTGTTGGAGAAGAGCATCTACTCCCAGGGATCGAGGGTCCCGTCCTCTGCTGAAAAAGCGCGGCACTTGGCAATTGGCCGATGACGCCATCAGATCTAGGCTCGGCTGGCCCCAGCGCTTCGTGATGTCCAAGAACGCCTGAGCAGATAGTTGCCACTCTCCGGGCTCCAAGGTATGGCGACTGAGAAAGTCCGCCTTGACATTCATGACTCCGGCAATGTGGGCCGCTGAAAGCTGCTCCAGGTTCGCTTCCGCCCACTGGCAAAGACTCATAGCCTCCTTGGCTAGAGGGGCGCTCTTGGTACCTCCCTGGCGGTTGATATAGGCCACAGCCGTGGCATTGTCCGACAGGACCCGTACAGGCTACAACACCAGTACCGGGATGAACTCCAATAACACCAACCGAATGGCTCTGAGTTCCAGGAGGTTGATAGACCACTTGCCTCTGCAGGAGACTAGAGCCCCTGCGCTGTCCTTCCCAAGCAGTGGGCTCCCCAGCCCAACAAAGAGGCGTCTGTCGTGACGACAATCCACTCCGGGGTCACCAGAGGCAATCCTGCAGACAACTTGTCTGTCTGCGTCCACCAGCTCAGCGCCTTGCGCACTGCTGGGTCCACGGGAAGGCGCACAGCATAATCCTCCGACATCGGAGTCCAGCGCAGCAGCAGAGATAGCTGTAGTGGTCTCATATGAGCCCTGGCCCAGGGCACTACTTCCATCGTGGCCGTCATAGAGCCCAACAGCTGCACGTAGTCCCAAGCCCGAATAGGAGAGGCTACTAGGAACTAGTCCACCTGAGCCTGAAGCTTGACAATCCGATTGTCTGGCAGGAACACTCTGCCCACTTGGGTGTCGAATCGAACTCCCAGATACTCCAGGGACTGAGTCGGGCGCAGCTGGCTCTTCTTCCAGTTGATGATCCATCCCAGGGAGCTCACAAGAGCAACTACCCGGTCCATAGCTTTGCCGCACTCTGCATAAGAGGGGGCTCGGATCAACCAGTCGTCCAGATAAGGATGGACTTGTACTCCTTCCTTTAGCAGGAAGGCCGCTATGACCCCCATTACTTTGGAAAAGGTCCGCGGAGCAGTAGCCAACCCGAAAGGGAGGGCTCTGAACTGGAAGTGTCGTCTCAGGACTGTAAAACGCAGAAAGCGTTGGAGAGGAGGCCAGATGGGAATATGCAGGTACGCTTCCTTGATGTCCAAGGAAGCCAAGAACTCTCCTGCCTTCACTGCCGCTATAACAGAGCGGAGAGTCTCCATGCGAAAGTGCCTCACTTTCCAGGCCCGATTGACCCCTTTGAGGTCGAGGATAGGCCGGACAGAACCTCCTTTCTTTGGAACCACAAAGTAAATGGAGTAACGTCCCTTGCCAATCTGATTTTTTGGCACCGGAACGACCGCACCCAGGCGGATCAGGTTGTCCAAGGTCTGCTGCACTGCCACAGCTTGACCGGAGACTTGCAGGGAGAGAGTACAAACCCGTCTCTTAAGGGTTGGCAGAACTCTAGCTTGTAGCCGTCTCTGATGACTTCCAGCACCCACGCGTCTGAAGTTATAGTGGTCCCCTCGCCCAGAAACGAGGACAGCCGTCCTCCAATCTGCACTGGGGCGTGGACCAAGGCCCCGTCATTGGGTACGAGACCCTGGGGGAGGACCGGAGGGAGCACCTCCGGGACGGCGGTCTCTGCGAAAGGAATGCTGCTTGGGGGAGAAATTCCTCTTGAAGGAAGAGGGGGCAGAGGAACCCGACTTGCCCGGGCGGTACCGACGGGCTTCCAGCAACCGTCCTCTGGAGGTACCGGGACGAGTACTAGCCCGAGCCCTGACCTCTGGTAATTTCTTGCCCTTAGACGTGCCGAGATCGGTCACGATTTTGTCCAGCTCGACCCCAAAGAGCAGTTTGCCTTTAAAAGGCAATCTAGCCAGGCGGGATTTAGAGGCGTGGTCAGCAGACCAATGTTTCAGCCAAAGCCACCGCCGCGCAGAGACTGTCTGAGCCATGCCTTTAGCTGAGGCTCTCAAGACATCATACAGCAAGTCTGCCAAATAGGCTAAGCCCGATTCCAGGGCCGGCCAATCAGCCCTCAAGGAAAGATCCGAGGGGGAAGCCCGCTGCACCATAGTCAGGCACGCCCTGGCCACATAGGAGCCGCAAACTGAGGCCTGCAAACTTAAAGCAGCTGCCTCAAAGGACGACCTTAAGGCCGCCTCCAATCTTCTGTCTTGGGCGTCCTTTAGGGCCGTGCCACCTTCCACCGGCAACGCCGTTTTCTTAGTCACCGCAGTGATTAAAGAATCCACGGTAGGCCACAGATAGGCCTCACGTTCACTCACAGCCAAAGGATAGAGGCGGGACATAGCCCTAGCCACTTTAAGGCTCGATTCCGGGACATCCCATTGAGCCGCAATTAAGGTGTGCATGGCATCATGCACGTGGAAGGATCTAGGCGGGCGCTTCGTCCCCAGCATAATGGCAGAGCCAACAGGGGCTGAGGGAGAGACGTCCTCCGGAGAGGAAATCTTCAAAGTGTCCATGGCCTGTAAAAACAGGTTGGGCAAATCCTCTGGGCTAAAAAGCCGCGCTGCAGAGGGGTCATCCGCTCCATCCGAGCGGGGATCTATCTCCTCCAAGGAATCCGCAAAGGACCGTTGGGAGACCTCAGACACGCTGCCCTCATCTACATCGGAGGAGACAAAGTCCTCCAAGGCCTGGAAATCAACCCGAGGGCGTTTACCTCTGGGAACCTCAACCTCTTTATCAGAAGAGGGAGCAGGGGCAGCGTTTTGCATGAGGAAAGCCTGATGCAGCAGCAAAACAAACTCGGGGGAGAAAACCCCCCAGACTGTGCACTTCCGCAGCCTGGGCAACAGCCCTAGACGCACTCTCAACCGGCGCTCGCAATAGCGGGGGAGAGACATGCTGCGCATCCAAAATGGCGTCCGGCGCGAAACTCCGCGAAGGAGCCGCGCGGGAAGAACGGCGCTTAACTTTAGCCGCTTGTGCCGTCGCCCAAATTAAGGGCGTTCATGGCATTAATGTCTCCAACCTCAAGGGCGGCCCACGAAGAAGCCGTCCGAGCCGCGTGGCCGGCCAAGATGGCGGAGGCGAGGAGCGGGGGATGGGCGTTTATGGCGGGAAAAAACCGCCACGCCGGAGGAACGACCGGGACATTCATCGGTCACTAAACTGTCACCCATCAAGGGCGAATCAGGTTGTAAAACCCCCGCATCCCCTCTAGAAGCGCTCCAGCGATCCGGGGAGCGACCCTTTGCGCCCTCGCCCTCCGACGCCATATGCCACGAGGAGAAGAATCGGGGAACCCCCTGCCCGCTATAAAAAGGTAAAATTACCTGCTTGCCGCTCCGAGCTGTAACGAACTGGTGTCCCAGTGAGTAGCTGCAATGAACGTTTAAAGAAACGTCGAATTAAACGCCTTTAAAGACGTTTAAAATTTTTTTTTTTTTTTTTTTAAACGGAGCCAGCGGGAGGGGGGAGAAAAGGAGGGACCTGGCACCACCAGGTTTGCACTTGCTCAAAAGAGCCCTCAACCCCAGGCCTCAACAAAACCTAAGGATTAGGCTTGGAGGCCTAGCCAGAGCTGCTGCTGTGTGTGACCACCACCTGCTGAGATAGAGAACATACTGAGGAGTTTCCGGCAGCACATGACCACATATAGGGAGGCAAAAGTTTGCTCTCTATCTCCACCTGCTGGTAGATGGACACAACCCACCAGTCTATGGATTGATCAGCTTGATGATATGGAAATTGCTATTCATACAGTGGCCTACTTATCAGAGTTGCAAGAGCACCCTGCATTTTGTGATTGCAATGGCTCACTGAAAATTACAGCTGCTCTGACAGCCTTAGTTTCTCAAGTGCTCCAGTGTCCAGCATATCACAACTAGCACAGCAGTATGCATATCTCCAATACTGCATCAGTGAGTGTATTGCAACTGCATGAGTAGCTTGAATTTTCTGCAGCTTGTCTTCCACAATTTTGATGGTAGCTGGCTTACAGTATTTCAACTACAGCATCACACTGTGTATCAAGCTGCAATATGCTTTTCACAGCTGCACCTTCAGTGTGCTTGTCACAGCTACAGCAGTGATCTAATTATCACAACTGCAGCACAAGCCTGCTTTTTGTAAATAGAGTGATGGCTGATTTTTCATTTCTTCATGGCTGCAGCAGCAATCTCCTCATCTCAGCTGCTGTTGTGATTGACATATCTTAGTTGCATCTGTGGTGATAATTCAGAGGCGTTTTCAACTGGCATAATTAGTTGCAACAACTGGCAAACTACAGCTGCAATGGCAGCTGTCACAGCACATCAGCAACATTTGAATGACTAGTGTGCTAAATCCCAAAAGAAATGACCTCTCCCTGGATATAGTCATGAAATCAGCTCCATAGTGGGGGTGCTCAAACTTCAGCACTCACAGGACTACCTCCTATATGCTGGTAGCATTACTGATTGGCATATATCAGCTGTAACAGCAGTACCTAGCATTCCTCAATTCCACTGTAATGTTCTTACATTCTAAAATGCAAAATAAAAATAAAAAATTATGGCAAGAATGCGTAGTCTTGGTAGACTTTGTAGACTGGTCCATCACAATCACCCAAATTTCTATCCTCGGCTTATATCTGAGTCAACCCCCCCTCCCCCAAGCTTATATTAGGATGGGCTTATATTCGAGTATATAAGGTATTTATTTATACCGTCAATAAGATGCAGGTTTACATACCATCCAGGCCATGGACACAAACGATAAGATGGATTCCTTCTTCTGAACTTTCTTCCTCCATGCTGAAATAAGGTATTGTAGAAGCTAGCCGAGGAACATCACTATATAGAAATCCAGGGAGCTTCAGCTGCTTCAGTTCCTCTTTAGCCTGGAGGAAACTGAAAGAAAATAAAAACTAAACATGACATCTAAATCTGTTATGTTTGATTCCATTTTATTTCATTTATTACACCTGGATCACAGGACTAGCATAGCCAGGAAAAACAATGAATAATTTTTATTTTAACTGTTGATCTCTGAAAGAACAATCATCTACTGATCTTGTAATCTACATGCTGGGTGTCCATAGGAGAAGCATTTATAGCAGAAGTCTTCTTTTTTGCTGCTAGACCTGCTGCTCTTCAGGTTACTGCACAGCTTAGCATATTAACCAACTATACCAACAATTCCCATATGAGGTGGTGGGTAGAGTGCATGGATCATTTTTTTGCTGTAAAACAAAATTAAAATAGAATGAAAAAAACGAAAACAAAACAAAAACCTAGATGGACAGGGGAGCGAGATCACAGAAAACAAATAGGAATCAAGTGGAACAATTTTCTGAAGACTGTTTGAAAGGAGCTAACTAAACTAAAAGTAGACACCGGGCCCAGATGGGATACATGAGAGGGACTGAAGGAACTTGGCAAAGTTCTGGTGGCTCAGCTGTCTGACTGGCAGAAGGTGGATGTGTTCCCTCTCCACAAAAGCCAAATCTAAGGAAGTGGTTGATAAATAGAGGCTGGTTAGTCTGACTTCTGTGGCAAATTTAAAGAATGGAAACACTGCTGAAAAAGAGGATAGCAGAGTTTCTGGAATCCTATAGACTGCAGATGCCAAGGCAGCATGGTTTTACTAAACTTAGACCCAATACAAAACAATTCCCATGTTGGACAAAAACACTCACAAAGCAAGAGACTAGCGTTTAAACTTAACCCTTCAATCATCAAAATAGTGCATGAAATAATAAATTATATGAGAAAATGGGAGAGGCCCTCAAATTGATATGTCATCCAAAGACCGTGTCCCTATCAAGGGCTATTTATTTCATCAATGAAAGAGAAGTTCCAACAATTACCCTGTACATAAGTAGCCCTTTGTGGGTACACTGCCTTTGGGTGACATATCAATCTGAGGGCCTGTCCAATTTTCACATATAATGTATTGTTTTGATGATTGAGGGGTTGGCTTTAAAACACTGTTCTCTTTATACTTTGTGAGTGTTTTTACTAGAGTTAGGTCATATCAGACAAAAGCTGCCTAATTTCTTTGACTGAGGGATCAGAGAATTCAATTGAGGGAATGTGCTAGATGTGGTATACTTAGATTTCTGTAAAGCCTTTGACACTTCCTTATAAGTGACTTATAAATAAATTGAGCACCCTTATGGTGGGCCCTAAAGTGACTGACTGTTAAAAATGGTTGAGTGGGAGACAACAAAGGGCAGTGGTAAATGGGCTCCCTCTGGGAGTTACCAGTGGTGTTGTAAATGGATTAGTCCTTGGTCTCAGGATTTTTTTTTTTTTTTGTAACTGATATTGCAAAAGGGCAGTTGGGCAAGGTTTGCCTCTTTGTGCATGATACTAAAATCTATAATATAGTAGACACTCCGGAAAGTGTGGCTAATAGGAAGGATCTAGCAAAGCTTGACGAATGGTCTAGGATTTGGCAGCTACGATTGAATGCTAAAAAAATGTGGGGCTCTGCATTTGGGCTGCAAAAACCCAAGGGGTTAGGCCTAGAATAGGGAGTGAATTTGCCCTTTCCTTTCTGAACACGCTATCAGAACTCTCATCCACACTCTCATCACCTCTCGCTTAGACTACTGCAACTTGCTTCTCACAGGTCTTCCGCTCAGCCATCTCTCTCCTCTTCAATCTGTTCAAAACTCTGCCGCACGACTAATATTTTGCCAAAGTCGTTATGCCCATATCAGCCCTCTCCTGAAATCGCTTCACTGGCTCCCTATCCGTTTCCATACACAATTCAAGCTCCTCTTATTGACCTATAAGTGCATTCACTCTGCAGCCCCTCACTACCTCTCCACCCTCATCTCTCCTTACACTCCTTCCCTAGAACTCCGTTCACGAGGCAAATCTCTCCTAGTTGCACCCTTCTCCTCCATCGCTAACTCCAGACTCCGCTCCTTCTATCTCGCCGCACCTTATGCCTGGAATAGGCTTCCTGAGCCATTACGTCTAGCTCCATCCCTGGCTGCCTTCAAATCTGGGCTAAAGGCCTACCTGTTTGATGCTGCTTTCGACTCCAGACTTGTCACTTTTATCTTATCCTTGTGTCCTTCTGTCTGTCCTTCCCTTATCCTTATTGATCCTGTGTTTGTCCTGATTTAGATTGTAAGCTCTTTTGAGCAGGGACTGTCTTTCTTCATGTTCAATTGTAAAGCGCTGCGTACAACTGGTAGCGCTATAGAAGTGATTTATAGTAGTAGTAGTAGTAGAAGTACTTCTGTGCATGAAAGCAGGATCATGTGGTATAAGTCTTTAGTCAGACTTCATTTGAAGTATTTTGTACAATTCTGGAGACCACTCTTTTAAAACATAAATTAAAAAGAATATATAAATAGGGATGGAATCAGTCCAGAGAGCTGCTACTAATATGGTCAATGGTCTTCATTATAAGACATAAGGGGCCAGACAAAGATCTCAATATATATATGTTGAAAGAGAGGCAGGTGAGGGAAGAGACATTTAAATACATCTGTAGCATAAATACACAGGAAGTTGGCCCCTTTCAATTGAAAGGAAGTTCTGGAACAAAGGAGTATAGGATGAAGGTAAAAGGGGATAGATTCAGAAGTAACCTAAGGAAATTCTTCTTTGTGGCAAGGGTGGTTAATACATAGAATGACCTCCTGGTGGCGGAGACAAGAACTGTATCTGAATTCAAGGTAGCATGAGACAAGCAGAGATGACCTCTAAGGAAAATGAAACGTTTGTAGAGCTTACTAGTTGGTATGGATGGGTAGAATGATTAGGCTGTATGATCTTTATCTGCCATCATTTTCTCTGTTTCTATGTAATATTACTCTTAGGGAAGTAATGCACTTTAATTTACACCTATTCTTTTAACGCAGACTTTCCCAACATATGGTACCTATACCCCAAGTGGTGTGTGAGACATTCACACAGGGAATGTGCACAGTACACGACTCCTGGCAACAAAGGAAAAAAAATCTCTTGCTCCCCTTTGCACAGTCCTTCAGCCATAGTTTAAGTTGAAGCAATCACAAAAGCTATAAGGGGCACACACAGAGGAGCTCTCTTGGTCAGTGTGCTCTGAGCAACATGCCTCTTAGTTTCAGCGAAATGTGCCCCAAGTTGTGATGTAAGGAGCTCTGCTCTGGATACCCCACCGTCAGATTCTCCTCTGGCTTCCTCAACCCCAGGCCATGCAGTCAGGCCTATCACTCTCAGAGTTGAAGAGCTCCATGCTGAACACTCCCCATCCCCAACAGGAAAACAGTTACCTTCCTCTGGCCTCCACCAACTCCCCAACCAAGTAGAGTTCTGTGCTGACAACCCCTCCCCCCCAGTAGGAGGCTGCAGCTGCTTCTGGGCTATGCAATCAGACCTGCCACTGCCCAAAGAGCCATCACCAGAAAGCAGCACCTCTTCCTGGCCTCCTCCAAACCTGGGCTATACAATCGGGTAATATCCAATCCCATCTGCGCAGCAGCCTTGGTCTGGTTCTTCAGATTTTCCCAATTCAGTGTTGGGCCAAAAGAGTAGCCCACTTTTCCAACACTGGAATTTTTAAATAGTCCTAGACCTCCAAAATGTTTATTTTTAACTTTAATTAAAAAGCTGGTCTCTGTACCAGTCTCCTTTTATGCACTGCTCATACGCAAAAATGTGTGCCAGTTTTGGGCTTAGAAGACTTCTCTCCATGCTTAGGGACTTATTTTTGCTCTTTCGCAAATACGTGATTGTATAGGTGTATAATTCACATCACCACCATGGCCCGTTTACAGCCACCATTAACGGTCACTTGTGGGTCCCACCAGCCACTTTAAAACATTTAAATCGCCAGCTCCAGGGCTTTTATTTAACTCTGGAGCCTTCCTAGACCCTAAAACCTGTCTCCCCCCTGCCTGTCACACATGCCTGCATGACATCATTGTTGATGTGAACACACATCTGTGCCACTGAACATGCACGCATATAACATCAGCAACTAACTGAAGGCCTCAGCATGGCAGGGGCTTCTCCTGCCCTACTCTACCAGCTTCCTTTTACTCTCAGGCGGTACAGGAAACTAGCACACGACCACTTAAAACCACATCCCAGGCCTCCCTATAGCCGTTGGTACACTCAAGCCAACCTCCCAGGTAACCAAAAAATATTTAACCATAGGTTACATAAAGACAATTCACACTAAGTGGCTGTGATTGCATTCCTTGTATGTTCTGAAGATGATTTCTACTTCTGTGTCATTACTATAATTTTCCTTTTGTCTGTGAAGAAGTTGCCTATAGTGATTTTTTAAAATGTGCTTATTTAAACATTAAAGATGTCATTGCCTCTTTAGGGGAGATGCTGGGAACAGGGAAAGCCAGAGAGACAGAGATGAGAAATGGATGATGGGCACGGAGAGAGACGAAATGTCAAATGGACAGGAGACGCTGGCAAAAGAATGAAAAGAAGACAGAGGAAAGCAAAAACCAGAGACTGGAACCAACACGATTAGAAAAATGAGAAGTCAATAAAGGTAGAATAAGCAATTTTATTTTCTGTCATGATTAGAATGTGTCAGTTTTTGGAATGTACATCTGCCAAAGTTAGTGTCTACATGAGCATGATATATAACAAATCATGTTAACTGTGCTAATTTTCTAAGCACAGAATGCAAAAAGAGGTAATGGGCCACAATCTTGAGTTTAAGAGGCTGTGGTTACATTCCTTGTATATTCTGAAGACAGTTTTCACTTCTGTGTCATTACTATACGCTACTTATTTTTGGTTTTCATTTGGTATGTGCACAGAAAGGTGCCCTGGTTCACTGGGGACTATTTATTACAAAAAAATAAAAATAAAAAACAAAACCAACAACAAAAGTTCTTCACAAAAGTGGAGAAGTTGTCCATAGTGACCAATCGAGCTTCATATTTTATTCTCTTGGGGTGGGGGGGGGGGGGGGGGAAATAAGGAATCTGACTGGTCACTATGGAGAAGTTCTTCACTTTCGTGGAGAAATTTCTCCTGTTTTTATAAATAGGCCCCACCTCTAAGTCTAACTGCTCATTTTTACTCAGTTTGTAAAAACAACACACCACTAATCAAGGGGTCAGACAGTTTATATGCGAATGAAATATAAGAGTTCATATGAACCGTGTCTTGTTCTGTAATTCATTTCCAATTACTTGTATGTGTTATTTGTCAAGTTAGTTAACTGTTTAATAATAAAATGTCCATTTCAAAATCTCTGCTGATCGGAGATTGGGAATAGTAGGTTGAAATTTGTTCAAGTTAAGGGGTACTTGGCTTGAAGAAGCTGGAAAACACTGATTAGTGTGCACCACGACACACTCAAAGAAAACAGGAAAATATAGCTGGTGCCAAAGGAAGAACATGAAGAAAACTGACACACACAACTGATCCTTGTGATAATTTTACTTAAAAGAAAAGGTACTGGGTTCAGGGCCTGCTGTGACCATTTTACACTCCAGGTACGAGGAAAAGAAAGTTCAAAACGTTTCCTGGTTTACTAGCTGATATAACCTGAAAAAAAAAAAAGATCATCGCTGCCATATGTAGGATGGATTATGAGAGACATATAGAAGAAAATATTAATGGAGTGGATTTTTTTATCTTTATTCAAACTTTTTTATATAATCTCAAAATTATTGAGACATTGAAATCCACATTAAATTTACATAAGGTCAATAATAAATCCAAAAGAAGATGAAACAAATTTAACAATTTTCGTCCACCAGATAAGAAATATGATTCCAAGAGTTAGAAAACCAAACAAGGAAAAAAAAAAAAGAAAACATACAGTTCCCCCTCTTTAGTCAACCTCCGGCCTGTTATTCAGGGAGGGCATACAACATTTACTTCCATTCTTGCATCAAGAAAATCAATAAACTGTTTAGAGTCCATGAATTGATATTATTTACCCTCAAGCACTATATTACAAATACAAGGGAAACGCAATACGAAATTAGCTCCTGCGGCCTCAGCTCTGGGGCGCAGGGCTAAAAAAGCCCTGCGTCTCATCTGCGTTGGCCTAGAGAGGTCAGGAAAAACTCTAACCTTTGAGCCCATAAACAGTTTATCTATGTGTCTTAAAGAAAGTCTTAAAACAGCATTCCAGTCTGGCTCCAAGACAAAGGTGAACAACATAGTTGTCCTATGAGTAATAAGTTCCAATGAGTTTTCCAGGAAAGAAGTAAGGTTCATAGCTTCTCCCACTACTGGTAAGGGGGGGGGGGGGGGGGGCTTTCCATCCTTCCCCTTAGGGCTCCAGATGTATTGAGCACGTGTAATAGGAGGTAATGAATCCTTATCCATCCCTAGAATCTCAGTCATATACTTTTTCACCATCTCCAAAGAGGGAATAAGTGGAGACTTGGGGAAATTAAGAAACCTTAGGTTAAGTCTTCTAACCTGATTTTCCAGGTATGCCAAACGTTTATGACGAAAATTGTTATCTTTAACCAAAGCTGCTTCCAAAGTCCCCATTTCTTGTATCTTAGAGTCCATATTTTCCAACTTAGAGGACTGCTGTGCAGTCTCCTGTGCTTGTATCAGAACAGCTTGTGAAATAACATTAATATCGTTAGTATTCTCTTTAATCATAGCCTGCATGGAAGAATGTGTGCTGTATACCATATCCCACAGTGACTCAAGCATCACAACGGCAGGTTTAATTATACCACTTGCTGGTAAAGGGGAATGAGACAAGGTCTCCCGGCGGGATAACTTGGAGGCAATATCCTGAGGTAATACCTTTAAGGCCTGCAAAGCCGGAAAGACTTGTTCCTGAGTCCTGTTCCCTTTCGCTATAGTCCTCCCCTCAAGCAGCGCTGGTTTCACTACTCCGGTGACCGTTACTGCTTGGGCTACTGCGAAAATCTCACTCCCCGGCTGGCATGGTGCCATGCGTTCCACGGGGCTCAAAGAAGCCCCGTCTCCGCTCTCTATCAACGTCAACGCGTCGAGAGCTGCAGACGGAGATTAAGTACTTAGAGGGCCCGGTTGCTTCTTCGGGAACTGCAAAGTTGTTTGCTTCATTGTCGAAAAGGTTCCAGGAGTTGAGGGGATATCCTTCACCTTTCCCCTCTGTTTCCCCATCGTATTCGACGGGTCTGAGGCCATGAATGAGACAAAAATTCGCACTTTCCTCAGGAGCAAACTTGGGTGCGTCTGATCAAAGCGCCATCTTGGAAAGAATCCGCCAATGGAGTGGATTTTCATTACATTCCATATAGCTGAGAAGACTCAACAGGGGCGTTTTTCATACCAACACTGATCCTAGAGAACCAGTTGCAGGAATGAAGGCAGGCTGCAGATAAGGGTAAGAGTTATAGGGTAAGTGCTGGTTCTGGATTCCATTCTTTGTTCAGCAGGCAGTGAATACTAACTTACACTCCCTGCATATATATTTTTTTAATATTTCAACATCTTTATTGCATGAACAAAAATCCACAGAGCACATTAAAACTGAATGGCACCCCAACCAAACTGTAACTATCACTAAATCTATCAAAGACCTTCACCACACAAAAGGAACTCCCTCCCCTCTCCCAAATACACTTTAACAAAATCAGATTAGGTAGTCTGGTTCATGGTCCAAGGCGGTTAAGAGCCAATATCATTAAGCACTTGACTCTGGAATCTCCCACAATCTCCCCTCCCCCCACAATTAGCATTATTTAAAGCATGACAACTCAGAAGTGTGTTAGTATTCCTATACAGCCAATAAGATTTTCAGGATATTGATAAAATGTACATTTGCACATGCTGGATTTTGACTGCATGCAACTCTCTCATTTATAATTTATTTTATTTTTATAATCTTGATATACTGCCAGTCACGCAGTGGTACATTAAGGCAGTTTACAACAATATTAACTAGGAGGAGGGAGAATGAGGAGACCAAAGGTGTAGGAGTTAAGGGGAGAGTGCAGCAGTAGTGGATTACATGCTCATATGAAATACAGTGAACACAGGTTGAGTGAAAGAGAAGCAAAGAGGAAGATTTAGAATAGCCAGGTTTTGACAGCCTTTTAAAAAGGTTTTGGAGTTAAGACTCAAGATGTATATTGTGTGGAAAAGAATTCCACAGCTGTGGTCCAATATAGTTAAAGGCGGAATGAATCTACAGTAATATGTACCCAAATGTGAAGGCGGTGGGAGGGTAAACAGAGCTGCTTGAGAGATCAAAGAGAAGGCGGGAAGGTAAGGAACTAGATGATCAGCAAGATAAGATATGACTAGATACCCTTTATGAGCTAACAAGGGTTTGAATTTGATAGAGAAACAGCATTCAGCCTGCAACAAGGGAGAGACATGATCATACCACTGGGCATTGTGTATATCATTATGGAGATACCAAAAATCTGACTGGCTGTCAAAATCCCCAAATGAAATGCTGCATGGAAGCCAGAGAACCTCCATCACTTCTTGAACCAATTTATCCTCTTCTGTTCCAGGACCCAGTATAAATGGAGGGAAAGGGAAATGGGACTTGATATACCACCTTTCTGAGGTTTTTGCAACTACATTCAAAGCGGTTTACATATATTCAGGTACTTATTTTGAACCAGGGGCAATGGAGGGTTAAGTGACTTGCCCAGAGTCACAAGGAGCTGCAGTAGGAATTGAACTCAGTTCCCCAGGATCAAAGTCCACTGCACTAACCAAATCAGTATGTTTATTAGAGTGGGTGGTGCAGGGGCTCTGAGGAGGCTTTAAATGCTTTTGTCTTTGATTTTGTAGGGAGCTCCCTACTGTGACTGCAGAAAAATGCCTGGGGGGAAAGGGTCAGAGCTATTCTGCTACAAGGAAATCAGCACATGAAAAGAAAACCAGGCAGCAGTTTAGTGCTGAAACAAAACTTAACATTTTTTTCTGTGAAGGACATCCAAGTGTTAGAAACTCGGAGGGGGGGGGGGGGGGGGGGTGCTTTTGGGATGGGTGTCCTCTGCATGAGTCCTGCTCAGCAGCCCCAATGAGAGGTGCAGACCTCCTGTTAGGTATTCCATGGTAAGGGGATAGGAAAACGGTAGTGCATCGCATCGCATACACATTATAATACTAATTTGCTCATCTGCATTCCGTTTTCCTTAGCTGCTACCATGACAGGACAATGCCCTTTTGTGCATGTCCCGGTTTACTACTTGCACATTAAACTGACTAGAAACAGTTTAAAACCCAGGTTGCTGGCTCGTTAAGTTTAGTGCATCTAGTCCTGAATGTATTTCTTTTTCAAAAAATTGTTTTCCTTTTTTTTTCCTACTCATTAACAGCCCAAATGTTAAGCTGCTTACAATCTTAAGCAAATGTATAATACAATAACAAAATCCTTTTAGAAGACAATAAGGCATTTGAATATTTTAAAATACAGTGCTATGATTAGCAGACTCCTTGTGCATTTCTGTCTGGCAAGCTAAGCAGGAAGCTTATTAAACTAGCAGTTGGGTGTGTCTGGCAGGCTGCAGGTACAAGTCTTAGTAAAAACAGGGGTGCTTAGGTCTGTCTGGCAGGCTACACATGGGACCTAGCAAATCAGATGTTCAGGAAATAAATGCACTAGTATTTACATTACCACAGAGATTTATGGATACCCATGAAAAAGGAGAACTGCTGGTTAAGAATTTAATGGGGGATCTCGTGTACTCATATGGATACTGTATATAGTCAAGCTCGATACAGTGGTTGGCAGCTGGGATATATCCCTCACAGTGCAGGTAGGAAAAACTGGGCTGAATGGTCTTTTACATACTATGTTACTATACCAAATTTACTGAAATATAAATTCATGTCATTTATTGCATGTAAACTCCAGAATGTGTTACATTTTGAATTGTATTTCCTAATGAAGTATATTAGACCCATTAAGATAAAGCATTTGAATTTGCTTATGGATGCAACATAAATGATCATGCACCTTTTAATTCTAATCTGAAATCTATTTTTTGTGAGCACATCAATGTAAGGTTTACATCCCAGAGCCAGGTGAAAGACTGCCAGCTGCTCCAATCCTGGCAGCATCACAACTACTCTGAAGCAGATGCAAGAAGGAATGGATATTCAGATCAGATACCAGGCTGCTCACATTACCCATAACACTGTAAAAAATCAAAGATTGAAATTAATAGTCTAGCATCTGTTTCTCTATGCTCCTAAAAATACATTTAGATTGGACTGATCCGCCAGTATTTAGCCAGTTTTTGCATTTAAATGGATACAGGGTTCTACTTTATAAATAACAAATAGATGATGAAGTAGAATAGCTGAAATAAATGAATTTTTTTAAAGTTGTGTTTTCTTGCTCCATTCCAGTATTTTCACAGCAAAATAAACTACCAAGTTATTTTGAACAGGTTATAAAATGTCACGTCTAGCTGCATGAGACAACCCCCCCCCCCCCCCCCCCCCCCCCGTACACTTGTCTGACTGAAATTAGGGTAGTGGGGGTGGGGTGAGAAGAACCTTCAGTCAGCATATTCTGAAATATATGACAGTACCAAAAGTTACCATCTAGGTACCTATGTGTCTGAATACAGGAAGGTGGCACTTACGCAAAAGACATACTGGCACAAATATAGAAATTTATAACATCCATATGCCTCAGAAGATGCAGAAAAACAAAACAAAAACTGCTCCTCTTTCTAAAATACCTCCCACCACTAACTTTCTCTGTCTCTATGTTCTTCTTCCTCCCTATTCTGTGCTGAATTTCAACATTTTTCCCATCCTGATGGTCCAGTTCTTCCTTTCTGCTCACTCTTTTTACTTCACCCCTTCACTCTGGTTGATGTAAAGGGGAAATGAGATAGGATTTGATATATTGCTTTTCTGTGGTTACAATCAAAGTGGTTTACATATTATACATAGGTATTTATTTTTGTCCCTGGGGACATGGGAGGGTTATGTGACTTGCCCACCAGAGTCACAACGAGCTGGCAGCGGGAATCAAACCCAGTTCCCCTGGTTCTTAGGCCACTGCACAAACCATTAGGCTATTCCTCCACTCTCTGCTTCACTTCGGCATGCTTTCTTTCCCTTCTGTTCTGTGCTAGCAATACAGAATAGCAGGTTGTAGTGGAAGGCAGAAAGTACTTCTCTGATGTGTTGCAGCTTCAGCATCATCTTGTAGCATGTTGGTTAAGCGCACTCTGCTGAAGAGATGCGGACAGTAGCATCTCAAAGGAGTACTTACTCTTTGCCACCATTGCCTTATCACATATAAGTGCTAGTACAGCACAATGAGTTACTCTACAATTGGCAAGCTAGTGACTTGAAATCTGGCTCCCTGAAAAATGATGGAAAAGAAAAAAGATCCATATATCACACCTTTCTTTAGAATGAAAAGGAAATTGAAATGTAAGACGTTAAGCCACCTAAAGGGCAATTAAGGTGTTTACAATTAGGCACCCAGAGGGCACCTGGTAGGGGCCTTTCCTTTAAAGGCATACTAGCCTAACCGGGTATATATGTGCCTAACATTTTGATGTGAGCACTTACACCAGCCATAGAGTTGGTGCAACTGTTAGTGCCTAAGTGCTGCAGATACCCATGTAACTTACAGTATTTGATGTTACGCGTTTCAGTTTGAGCCCTGTCCAAACTCCACCCATGTGTACACACCCATGGCACATATGTGCTCTGTAAGTTACACAGGTGATTACAGAATACTGCTTAAGTAGAATTTTGGCTGATATAAGCATATGTGCACGAATACACATTTAAATACCATTAGGCTAAACATTAATGTGCATAAGGCATGCATACATCGGATAGATTTGAAAATGAACTTGCGGAACTATTGTTAGTAATATGTAATTTATCTTTAAAATCAAGCATGCTTCTGGAAGATTGGAGGGTGGACAACGTAACGCCAATTTTTAAAAAATGTTTCAGAGGAGATTTGGGAAATTATAGATTGGTGAGCCCGACGTCAGTGCCGGGCAAAATTACCGAGCATATTCAAAAGCATGGATTAATGAGACAAAGAGGGGCATAATCGAACGTCGCCGGCCAAATAGATCGCTGGCGGCGCTACAGCTGGCCGGAACCGTATTACCGAAAAAATGGCCGGCCATCTTTTTTTTTCGATAATACGGTTTAGCCTGGCCAAATGCCGTGGAGTTCACCGGGTTTGAGATGGCCGGGTTTGTTTTTCAGCGATAATGGAAAGTTATGTCGGCCATCTCAAACCCCAGCCAAATTCAAGGCATTTGGCCATGGGAGGAGCCAGCAATTTTAGTGCACTGGCCCCCCTGACATGCCAGGACACCAACCAGCCACCCTAGGGGTCACTGCGGTGGACTTCAGAAAAGCTCCCACGTGCATAGCTCCCTTACTTTGGGAGCTGAGCCCCCCAACCCCCCCCCCCCCCAAACCCACTACCCACAAATGTACTGCACCCACTAAAATTGCTCCAGGGACCTGCATACAGCCTCTAGGACTTATTGCTGCTGTATAACTTTGGCACACCAGTTCACACCTGAAGACTAAAAAAAAGTCCTTTCTTGAAATAACCACGTTTACTCACAGTTAACTGCAGATCAGAGTCCCCTGGTACTAAGATTAGCAGTAGGTCAGAGCTGGCACAATGGTGTACAATGCCCTCTTTCAGCACCATTCAAGGTAAGAACTACGTTCTCTAACGTGGGTAACACAGGAAAGGGAACAAACTGGCTTACAAAAATGGCCACTACCGCATGGACTACAACAGGAAACAAAACAGGGCACACTCTGACCCAGTTAGCAGGGGGGAAAGCACCATGGGAGTAGAGCCCAGTACCCTACACTCACCACAATGCATTGCTAATGTGACTCTGCAGGGCACCTAACAGAAAAGGTGTCACACTCACCCGAGAGCCACATCGCAACCAGGGAAAGGCTGTCGGAGGATACAACACATTCTGCTCTCATGGAGGTGGGTACGGCATTTGAGGCTGGCATACAGGCTGGCAAAAAAGGTTTTTAGTTTGGAAGGGGATTGGTGACCACTGGGGGAGTATGGGGAGGTCATACCCCATTCCCTCCAGTGGTCATCTGGTCAGTTGGGGCACCTTTTTGAGGCTTGGTCGTGAAAATAAAAGGACCAAGTAAAGCCGGCGAAATATTGCTTAATGCCGCTTTTTTTTCCATTATCGGCAAAAGCCGGCCATCTGGTAGCCACGCCCATGCCCGCCCATGGCCCGCCTTCGCTAATCTACCGACACGCCCCCTTGAACTTTGCCGGCGAAGCGACGGGGAAAGCGGCAATGCTGTAAAAAATGCCGCTTTTGATTATACCGATTTCGCCGCTTTTAAGAAATCGCCGGCCATCTCTCGATTTGTGTCGGAAGATGGCCAGCGATCACTTTCGATTATAAGCTGGAAAGTCAACATAGATTTAGTGAAGGGAAATCTTGCCTTACCAATCTACTACATTTCTTTGAAGGGTTGAACAAACGTGGATAAAGGTGAGCCAGTTGATATTGTGTATCTGGATTTTCAAAAGGCATTTGACTAAGTACCTCATGAAAGACTCCAGAGGAAATTGGAAAGTCATGGGATAGGAGGTAGTGTTCTATTGTGGATTAAAAACTGGTTAAAAGATGGAAAACAGAGAGTAGGGTTAAATGGTCAGTATTCTCAATGGAGAAGGGTAGTTAGTGGGGTTCCCCAGGGCTCTATGCTGGGACCGCTGCTTTTTTAACATATTTATAAATGATCTAGAGATGGGAGTAACTAGTGAGGTAATTAAATTTGCTGATGACACAAAGTTATTCAAAGTCGTTAAATCACGGGAGGATTGTGAAAAATTACAAGAGGACCTTACAAGACTGGGAGACTGGTTGTCTAAATGGCAGATGACGTTTAATGTGAGCAAGTGTAAAGTGATGTATATGGGAAAGAAGAACCGAAATTATAGCTACATCATGCAAGGTTCCACTTTAGGAGTCACAACCAAGAAAGGAATCTAGGCGTCGTCGTTGATGATACGTTGAAACCTTCTGCTCAGTGTGCTGTTGTGGCTAAGAAAGCAAATAGAATGTTAGGTATTATTAGGAAAGGAATGGAAAACAAAAACGAGGATGTTATAATGCCTTTGTATCGCTCCATGGTGCGACTGCACCTCGAATATTGTGTTCAATTCTGGTCGCCGCATCTCAAAATAGATAATGGAATTAGAAAAGGTGCAGAGAAGGGCAAAGAGGATGGGACAACTTCCCTATGAGGAAAGGCTAAAGCGGCTAGGGCTCTTCAGCTTGGAGAAAAGGCGGCTGAGGGGAGATATGAAAGAGGTCTATAAAATCATGAGGAGTGCAGTGAGTAGACATGAATCGCTTGGTTACTCTCTCCAAAAATACTAGGACTAGGAGGCACGTAATGAAGCTACAAAGTAGTAAATTTAAGACAAATTGGAGAAAATATTTTGTCACTCAATGGGTAATTAAACGCTGGAATTCACTGCCAGAGAATGTAGTAAAAGCGGTTAGATTAGTGGGGTTTAAAAAAGTTTTGGATGACTTCCTAAAGGAAAAGTCTGTAGACCATTATTAAAATGGAGTTGGGGAAAATCCACTGCTTATTTCTAGAATAAGCATCATAAAATGAATTGTACTGGTTTGGGATCTTGCCAGGTACTTGCAATCTTGATTGGCCACTTTTGGAAACAGGATGTTGGGCTTGATGGACCTTTGGTCTGTCCCAGTATGGCAATACTTATGTACTTATAAATCTTAGGGGATCTTTTACTAAGATGTACTAACATTTTTAGCTCAAGCTAAAAATTAGCTGGTGCTAAACGCCAAGACATCTATTATATTGCTATGGGTGTCTCAGCATTTAATACCAGCTGATTTTTAGCAAGAGGTAAACATGCTATTGCACCTTAGTAAAAGACCACCTTAGTGCCTATGTTATTGAATTGACCTCCTAGAGGTTAGAGCTGTGGATTAGGAACCAAGATTGCCAGGATTCAAATTCCATTTCTTCCACTGGTGCTCTTTGTAAATTTGGGCAAGTTATTCTACCTTCCATCACCTTAGATAAACAAATCTAGAGACTGACATACACTGCAGGCTACAACATGAGAAAGTCCAGAAATTGAGTTTTTTTGCAGCAAACCCCCCTTTGTAAAGTTTCAGTTTTTTGTGAGATGTAGTGCAGTTTCATGTGAAATTCTAATTATGCTCATTATTGAGCTGCTGTGATACAAGATTATGCAAAGCAACTCAGTGATGAATTCTATGAAAGCTGATGTATGAAAATATTTTCAAATGTTGGTTATAGCAAAAATGATAGCTATCACTCAATGAGAAGTAGCTATCTTTGTTTGGCCATCCTGAGAGCTAAATTTTGCATTACATTTTTCTACCCAACTCAATAGCACAGGTAGCAACGTGTGTATGAAGACGACTGCTAACCTGCAGGTAATACAGCAGATTCATGGATTTTAAGCTCGATGGAGCAGGGAAATACCTACCATACCTGAATTGTAACCCACCTTGAGTTTGGGTTTGGAAAGGCAAATTAAATCAAATCCAAATCAGAGTGGGCTGTGATTCATTTTCTTGTATACGATTATGAAAACACTACTTTCTTTGACTGTTAATGAACAGGTTACAGGGAGTCAGTCACCATTCAGGTAGAAACTAGTGCTAAAGCAATCACTACGCTAAACAAAATATTTCAACAAAATATTTCTTTAAGCAACCAAAATGATTCATGAGGATTATAAGAATCAACTTCAACAAAGTAAATTCTGAAGTCTCTAAGCGTCCTACAGCTACTTCAAGAGGTTCTTTTCAACAAAATACATAGGCATGTGTACGTCGTCGTAAGAAGAGAAACTGAAAAACATGTTATCACGCACAAACATGAATCAGTGAGGTACAAACCAAATAGTTCTGAAAACAAATGAGTATTACCACCATATAAATGTGCTTTTTCTGAACATTTTATAAGGATCTTATTTATATAAAATATCGTATTACTTACGCTATCATTTGAGGTTTGGGAGAACTTTCGTACCAGAAAATTGATGAAGTCGAGCTAAAGGTTGTGCTACTTGGTTGTTTTGTAATAGTATCAAGTTTGCTTCTAGAAGCATATGCAATATTGCAAGGAGAGTCCCTTAGTGCAGAAGAAAAAGACAGACATCCAGGTGCACAGACACCAGGCATGTTCATTCCATCCCGTAAGTGCCCACTGTTAATTCTTTCTGATCTCATGATTTTCTCACATTCATCACCAGTTGCTCCATCCAAAGTGTCACAATTATCTGTTTCTTCATAGTAACCATTTTCAATCATTTCATGATCCTGTTCCTCCTCTTCCTCTTCAGGGGGAGGATTAATAATTTGTTTCCCTAAAGATATTTCCTGGGAACTAACAGTGTGACCAGTATCAGCAGGGATTATATCGGAAATACCTGTGCTGTGTAATGAACCAAAATAGTTTTCTACAAATCCTTGTTTAACCATATCAGTACTGCTTGTTGAAGAAATGTTAGCTAAACCTGTTTGAGCTTCCCTTTCAGTATCAGGAAGTTCTTCAGTTGTTGGTTTTAGTTTTGAAGGTTCATGGTCCTTTTTTTCACTGTTCTCCACAGTACCTTCAGCATCACTAGCAACAGAACCTGAAATAATACAGGGTTCCCTAAGATAAATAACCTCAGAGTTCATTTTATTCCCAATTGGTGTACAGTTGTGACATCTGTCTAGACTCTGGGGATCCTTACAAACAGTGCTTGTGTTCATAGATGTGGAGTGCATGCTTGTCATGTTGCTTGATGTATCTTCATCAGAACCCATGACTTGAAACTGATACCTAATGCTAGGAAGGGAGGAATGTACAGATACTGGCTCTTCAGTCTCCCCTGAAAATACAACACTTTGTTGCTGCAAAACTACACTGGATTTCTGGTTGAATTTTGGCAAATCGATACTGCCCAGATCCAGCACAGTTTTGCTATCACTTAAATGACATTCGGGCATCACAGATGACTTGGAATTTTCATCAGGTGATAGCTCATCATCATCAGAAGGTAGCGAATTGATAGATGTCAAGGATGACTGTATTTCACTTACAGCACTGGTGCTCTCAGTGCAATGACTTTCTATTGTGTTCTTGAAGCTCGAATCTGGTTTGAGCAAAAGCTGAGGAAATAGTTTTTCACTGTTGGAAGCACCATGTTCAAGAACAGTTTCAAAAACTGCCTCTGGATTGGGAAGCATTGCAAAAGAACTGGGTTCACTTTCTATGCCTGAATCGGAAAACCTAGAAGAGGCAGAGGGGACACCAACGTCTGGTAGCTTAATTGTATCTCCACTTACAATAATATGAACTTCTTTTGGGCAAAAAGATGCTTGGTTTTTTAGTCTTGCCAATGCATCTCCAGTACCTACTAGTCTTAAATTTGTTTCCAGCCCTACCTCCTTTTCAAACATGGAATCCTGCTCTAGCGAGTTCACCCCTCCACTTTCTGTAGGCTGAAAGTCATTTATTTGCAAATCATCAGTAAACACCACATCTTGCAAATTCTCTTTCTGTGAACCAATAATAACAGTTACTTTCTCACCCTCATAAGGGTTCTTGTTACTTGGCTTGACCTCAATTGTTCTCGGTCCTGATGGTATAGTTCTTTGATGGTCAATGTAATCTTCAGTTGTACCACTAGGTGGAAAGATATTAGCTACATGTGTCACTCCAGTGCCCGCCTGGAACACATCAGCCATACCTGAAATTTTTAACTCTGGAAAAGTATTCAGATTACCAGTACTGCACATGCTAAACTGACTGTGTTGGCCACTGCCACCTTTTATGGATTCAGTTCTATCTGTATCAAATGGTAAAGATGGCAGTTCTTTATGACCTGTTTGTCTGACATAGGTCTTATGACTGATTGAAATTTCCTCTATTGTTGGATCCAGCTCTTCATTTTGACCAATAGGAGGCCTGCTGTCAAAGGATTTAGAAATGTCCTCCGTGGTTGTATTCTTTAAGCATTTATATCCCACCAAAATCACAGAATCCTTGGAGTTTTGTTTAACTATTTTTTTTGTGTTTTCAGTTTTCATTGTTTTCATGAGTTTATTAGCCTTTGTTTTAGATTTATTTATATCGTCATTTTTTCCTTTAGGAGGCTTTGCCGCATTCTTTTCATACTCTGTATACCAAATGCTATTTGATCCTGCAGATCTAATTTTGAACTCGGGGCTAGAAAATCCAGCTACGAGGCCCTCTTCAGTTTCCAGCCTTTCTGATTTATTAGAATCAGATCTCTCCAGATTCTGTATGCCAAACCAAGGGACATCCAAGTCTATTATAAAAAGAAAAAAATATACATAATGTAAAAAGCAGTCTTAAAATTATCAAAAATTAAAATAAAGCTTTAAAGCTTTTTCTATAATTTTCCTAAGTCCCTCAAAAAAGAAAAGAAAAACAAAATCCTATGATTTCCTTCTCAAATATAGGAATTAAATTTTTATATGCCTTTCAGTTCATATACACCAAGATATATATATTAGTAGAAAGGAAACACTTCATTCACTCAAATCATTTGTATCTGACTACTATGACATCATACAAATTAAGCATTATCATTTGTATACTGTACATGAGATGTAGGTAGAACTGTAGAAACACAACCCTTATTCCTTGGAGTTCATGGTCAACTCATGAAAGACAGACAAGACTCAAGAAACCAAGTGTGTAATTTATAGTTTTAGGACACCTGTTCATCTGATTTTCTCACCGATTACAGCAAGACAATTTACCACAATTATGGAGCTGCAGCACTTGCCATGGGAACATGCTTCACATAATGATCAATGCTGCCCATTTCCCACAGCTGCTCTGACCCTCTGCAAACTCTCTCTGGGCCAGTCTGACCTGCTAATGCAATCTCTTTCTTGCAGGTCTGCTTCATGCTGATGTAGTATTTCTTCAAGGTTGTTCCTACAACTCTATTGTCTGCTTCTGGATACTGCAGCAGGAAGAAGGTAGCTCTAACAGTAAAAAGCCAGAGTTGAAAAGGAGACAAACTGAATGAGGAAGATGAAGACAAGAGAGCAGGGTGGACAGATGGGGAATGGAGGGAGAGAGATGAGCAGGAACTAAAGGAATTGGTACTGGTAGTAGTAATGCTTAAAATAAGATAGGTGGGAGAAATAAGCAGCTGGTAGTGAAGACTGAACAGGAAGACAGACAGAAGATGGAAAAAAGCTGCGAGACAACATTCTAACTTGGATTTTGGGGCCCTCCCCGAGTCTTTTCTTGGCTCTCTTCTTAACTTTCCTACCACACTTTTAGTGTATCCATCTCTCGCTATTCCACTACCAGCTGGTGTTCTTCTTGGCTCAGTCCTGGGGCTCTCTCTTCTCTTTCCACTGCTGTTTCCCTGGCGCTCTGGACATTTCTTATAGCTTTCAGTACAATCTTTAGGCTGAAGATGCTCCACTATATCCCTCTGCATCATCACACAGAATCCAGTCTCAAATTTCAGCCTGCTCATCTAGATGTCCCTCCATCACTTTAAACTCAACATTGCCAATACATAGCTTCATTTCTTTTCTTAAGGAACCATGCCCTATTTTTCTAGCTCTGTGAAAACACTGTTATCCTCCCAGTCTCTTCAATCTTGAGGTCATCTTCAATTCCTCATTCACAAATGCTGTAATACAATCAAAATCCATCCCTTTCTTTCCAAAATGACTACCAGCATCCCTATACAGTGTTATCACTGCTTTACACTTAGTCCAGGAAGCTGCTCCTCACATCTTCCAGTAAATTATCTATCAAAATGTCAGTCTATTCAGTAGTCATTTGCAAGATTTATCTTCCTCCAGTGTTCTTATGGCCTATATATCCTTTCTTGTAAAGTTACTACACTAACACCCCATCCATTTCAACATACAGTTCAAGCTTCTACTCATCTATCAGCTCATTCATTTTGAAGCTTCTTATTTTCTCCCCCTGCATTATCTCATTAACGCCAAACTAATTTTATCTGTGTCCTTCTCCAATGTCAACTCATCTCTGTTCTTCCTGAGTTGATGCCATCATGCTTTTTCTTTGGTCATATTCAAGTATCACCTAAAATCCTTCCTTATTTGAAATAGTATGTTTTGCATGGTCATGTTGACAGCATGACAAAATAACAGGATAGAACTTCTCCATTATTACCAGGACCATCTTTGTGACTTCCTCTCTTTGGTGACGGTATACCTCACAACCTGAGTCATGAGAGTTTTTTCTCTATCTTACTCAGTGCATTTTTTCTAGCAAAAAAAGTGCCGGTACTCAAATGCCAGGCAACCCTTCAGGGGTTGGGTAATCACTGAGGAACCCACCCCACAATAGCCAGACCCCCTGCAATCAGTCACAGAATCTAAGAAAAGGCAGAATTGGTGTGTAGAGCCTGAGCTCTTTCATTAAACCTTGGGGACCATGGGTCAATTTTAGCAGACAATGGAAAAGGTGCCGCTACTCAGTACCCCCTCAAAAAAATCCCTGATCTTACTTGGCTCAAACTACTGCCTCAGGTGACTACCTCCTACCTGCACAGAGGCCAAAAAGGTTTGGTTGCAGAGAAGCATTATACAGAGTGTACTCCTGCTTGCTGAATTTGCAGGTTCTAAATTCATTTGAAGTTTCCCTTGCAAAAGGTAGCACAAGACTTCAACAAATGGCTGTGTCTGTGCACTCAGTACCATCATTCTCTGTGCAGTGGCCAACTGCATGGCCAGTAGAGCCTTCCAGGATGTGCCTACTGCCATGACTGCACAAATTTCCACAATGACGCCATACAAGCTTCCACTGTGTAGTCACTACAATCTTCCTCTGTGCAGCTAATAGACAAATCCCATTTCTTCCTAACCTGAGCATCACCAACATGTTCATCATACCGGTTCTGTAGAGATGGTTTCGGTTTCTCTTTTCTTGGAGGACATGCTAAAAGCACTATGAAGTCAATTTCTTTAAAGGGGGAAATCTTTTCCAATTGTGAAATGGATCACTACTACTTAGAAAATGCAAGTTCTTTTCTGAAGCTTATGGGCCGATGATCAGAAGCAAATGCAGGCGCTAAAGGCTATTAGCATCATACTAGCGCCTGTGTTTGTTAGCGCCCCATGATCAGAGCCCCCGAGCGCATGAAACACTGCGCTCACGGGCACTGAATGCCGCTAGCATGCAAATGCATGCATAACAAGGCTTTTAGAATAAGTAGCATGCAAATGCATGCTAAACGTATTCCTTTCAAATGATCAGCGAGCCAACATTGCTGTGCTGTCTGTGGCAAACCCTACACCAGCTTGGAACTGTCGTTAGGGTTTGCAAACCATTGGGGAGGAATGGTGAACCCTGTCCAGCATGCATTTGCATGATAACAGGCCCCTCATTCCCCCCAGTGCAGATCCCCCTCCCCGAAGGAGCAGGAACCCCCGACCACTCCATCACGATCCAGCGACACAGGGACTGGAGGTCTTGCGGGCCTCCAGTCCCCCCGACCCAAGATTTTGGAGGGGGGGAGGCTGGAGAACTGGTGCGTGGTGGGTCTCCAGCCCTAACACTCCTAGCATCCCCACTCCCAAAAGCCCTGGTGGCCTAGTGGGCTGCAAATCAAGCTCCCCCGACCTGGTGGTCTAGCAGCCCTCTTCCCCACCCCCCCATATCTTTGTTGGAGGAGGGAGGTAGACTCCCTCCTTATCCAGCAGCGCTGCCTTGAAAATGGCGGTGCCCCACCCTGCCCAGTGCATCCTGGGATGCGCTGGGCAGTTTCACACCATATAAGGGAGAAATATTTTCGAGGCAGCACTGCTGGAAGAGGAGGGAGCCTACCTCCCTCCTCCAACAAAGGTATGGGGCGGGGAAGAGGGCTGCTAGATTTGATTTATGGTCCACTAAGTCAGCAGGTCTTTTCTTGGGGGAATGCTAGGGAGGATTGGGGGGGTTGGAGACCCACTGATCTCCAACCCCCCCCCCCCCCCCCCCGAAATTGTGTAGGGGGGGGCCAGGGGACTCCAGTCCTCTGTCGCTGGCATGGGGTGGGGGTTCGGTTGGCGCACTAGGCCACCAGGTCCATGCTGTTTGGGGTCTAGTGTCCCCTGGACCTTAAGGTGGCCTAATCCGGTAGAAAAGGCAACAGTCAAAGCCAGAAAGATGCTTGGGTGCATAAGGAGAGGGATGACCAGCAGGAAAAAAAAGAGATGATAGTGTTCTTGTATATGTCTCTGGTGAGACCAGTATAACCCGATACCCAATAAGCAAGCTTGTTTGTCATTAGACCTATCATTCATCATCCATAATTTCATATTATCCCACACCACTTGCCAATATTTCTGCACTACCATGCAATCCCACCATAAATGTTCCAAAGAGCCTTTTAGGCTGCATAGTCTCCAACAAAGGTCAGAGTTCTCTGTGCCTACTCTTTCACTCTGAACAGGAGTCCAACAGGCTCTGTGTAATATCTGATACTGAAGCTGAATATAATGTGTGATTAAGAGTATACCTGTGAGCGTACTGGTATACAGTGTTCCAGCTATCCACTCCCAAAGATATTCCCAACCAATTCTACTATTTCCTTTCAGAGGCAACCCTCCATTATGGGGCCATTAGAGTTAACTGAGAACAGATCTTGGAAAGAAGTTTTTTTTTTTTTTTTAGATCGATCCAGATTTGAACACCACTATATCAATCCTGGCAGTATCTCTATGAAGGTTTTCCTTCGCATCTAGTCCCTCCCCCCCCCCCAAAAAAAAAACCTGCCCTTGACAATATTGATAGAAAGGGATTGTACAATTCAGGAAGTCTTGCAGTTGCCCATGTGCTATTACTGTACCCTGAATAAATGCATCTCTACAAATGCTAGAAGCCTGAAAAATAAGATGGGATAGTTAGAATATATAGTACTAAATGATGATAGATATAATAGGCATTTCAGAGACTTTGTGGAAAGAGGACAATCAATGGGATACTGTGTTAATAGGTTGTATCACAATGATAGAGAGCAGGGGCATAGCCACGGGTGGGCCTGGGGCAACCCAATTCAGGCTCAGGCCCACCCAAAATTTCTTCTCCCTTAATATGGCTGGCAGGATCCCCAAGCCCTGCTAGCTGAAGACCTCCTCCCTGCTGAACAAACTTCTTCCCACCGGCTGCCGGCGCCCACCCCTTTGCTCACTTCTTTTCTTACCTGGATGCCTGTCTGACTTGCTACCTCCCTAAGGCTCCTTCCCCAGAGGTTCTGAGCACTCGGGGGAGGGGAAAAAAAAAAAAAGAGCTGCCATTATACAGCCGCATGCTGCAACACTGACTCACATGATCATAGCCAGGCTCTAGTCTGCCAGAACCTTCCCCTGTGACACACTTCCTACTGCCGTTCCGGCAGAGCCTGGCCGTGACTGTGAGACTATAAGTGAGTGTTGTATAGAGTCAGACCTTCTGCAAGTGAACAGACAAGTTTAATTTTTTTTTTTTTAGTAGGATAGAATAGAAGGAAGGTAAAGTCAGCAGTTTATCAGGTAGATATTAAGAGCAGGACACAGGTAACATCAGTTTACAATCAAACCAAGTCTGAAAATGCCCAGCTTAGTTTAGACAGCGCTCAAGGTAAACCAAGTGTTATATTTTCTCTTTTTCCACATTGCTGTATACAATTGCCCCTCCTCCAGAGTCACCAGATGCTATGTAACCAAATTGATTGGATTAAGTCTCTCGCACAGAAGGTTCAAAACACAATTCTAATAAATGCACCTTTAAAACACTAGATTCACCAGTCATCAGATTCTATGTAACCAAATTGATTGGATTAAGTCACTGGCACAGAAGGTTCAAAACGCAGTTCTAATGAAAGCACCTTTAAGACAAACTGCTGCATTCTACCACTGAACCTTAAAGGTCCAGGTAATTTGTTCCAAAGAACAGAACCTACCTCCTACAGAGGCCTCCAACATCAGCTATCATTCTCAGAGCTTTGGTCAAAATGCTATATTAAATATGCAAACATGGACCACCCCAAGCTTGGCTCCATGTATACGTTTCTAGTATGTCCAAGCAGCAGTTACTCTCAGCTCCAAGGCTAGGCCTTACTTCCCGATTTGCACAGGAATCCTGCCTGCCTTGCCGAGTTGTTTCTTTCCTTCTATAGCTAGAAAACAGAGGTGCTGAGGAGACCTTGTGGGCTGCTGTTCTGAGCTCTGAGAGAACTCTTATGTCTTCATGATATCACTCACGTGGGCCTTATCAATCCTACTGTCTATGGAAAAATCTGTTACAGGTAAGTAGCACTGCTTAACTGCCAAGTCCTTTCTATTGATCAACCACTAATAGACAAGACTTTTCCTATACCTAAATAAAATTTTTCTACAAAACTAAGTCTCACTGCACAATTTCTATACCATGGGCTTAAACTACTAAATTTAGAAAACTGAATATTTAACTACTGTGCAGTAATTCCGAAATTAATTGTTGTTTCTTTTGTTATTTTCTTAAATCATTTTCAGATAAACTTGTGAATTGAACAGCATATTTTGCTCTAATCAGAAGCAAAAATCCTTCATTTCTGAGGATGGTTTTAATCCCTACCATTTTTTGGTCATAGCCTTGCTGGATTTTAACAATGTTGATTATGAGAAATACATTTTATGAATCCTGTTACTTTTCTGTATTGCGTCTCTTACCAAATTTGAAGTGCCATGGAATGGGGAGCATCTCTAACGTGCATCTGTATACTACTGTATGTTCTTAATAATAGTACAGAAGAACATATCACTGATATACCATCTTAAAATATTTAAGAACTATTAATAAACAAACTCTGCATTATTTGTTTAAACACCCCCCCCCCCAATTGCCTAAGGTACAAAAATAAATATTCCCAATTAAACGTTGCTCAATATGAAATATATTAACAACAACAATATACAAGCTGGAGTATAAAATAAAGCAAATGTCATCCGGAAAAAAAATCATCCTCAATTAACTGCCACAGACTCACCTGTCATTTCATTCTTAACTACCCATCTATCCAATCAAAGAGACACTAACCTCAGCTATCTGGGAATGGAACCATATAGCCTAATATCCAGCAGAAGGCAGTCCTAAAATTTCAGGCCCACTGCTGAAAAAAAAATATACTTCTGTACTCAACCAGGCAAAATATCTTCCATCAACAGAACTTCCAAAATGGAATACTGGCTAAATCTCAATTTCTGCTTGGGCACACATTAGCAGACTTTCTTAAATAAGTACTTTGGATCATTGGTATTCTAAATTTCCAAAAAATTTAACAATTTATCTTTGCCCCAAAACACAAAAGAAACCATTGTCATCTTCTTGGCCTACATTCACTGATATATTCCATATTTGCTGATGCTTGCAAGTAAGTCAAAGGATGTCCCATACTGCAGCCACCACACAGTATAGTCAAAAGGTGCAGTCAACAAATGATAATTCACTGATTTATAGACTGCTAGCTCCAGGAAAGGTCAAAAATTCTTCACCATTCCTAACTTCAGCAATGCAAAACATAGGTCTAACTTCAATGTATTGCTTCAGGGTCCAGGTGGTATGTGAACTCAAAAGCCACAAATCTGACTCATTCAAGAAATTATCATACCCTCACTAAAGGTGCCAGTGACAATCAGTACTACCCACTCACAGGATCTCTGTATTACCACTCTAACATTATTATCCAAAAGCCATGTAACTTATTTATACCCTTTCTCAAATCCATGCTTGAATCTTCCAGATCTTTGCTCACAAGCAGCATGAACTGGACATTATCTACATATAAAACTCAAATCAATAGCGCCAATGGCATCTACTACTACTACTACTACTACTTAACATTTCTAGAGCGCTACTAGGGTTACGCAGCGCTGTACAATTTAACAAAGAGAGACAGTCCCTGCTCAAAGAGCTTACAATCTAAAGGACAAGTGAACAGTCGGTCCGATCGGGGCAGTCAAATTGGGGCAGTCTGGATTTACTGAACGGTAAGAGTTAGGTGCCGAACGCAGCATTGAAGAGGTGGGCTTTAAGCAAAGACTTGAAGATGGGCAGGGAGGGGGCTTGGCGTAAGGGTTCAGGAAGGTTGTTCCAAGCATAGGGTGAGGCGAGGCAGAATGAGCGGAGCCTGGAGTTGGCGGTGGTGGAGAAGGGTACTGAGAGGAGGGATTTATCCTGTGAACGGAGGTTACGGGCGGGAACGTAAGGGGAGATGAGGGTAGAGAGGTAGTGAGGGGCAGCAGACTGAGTGCATTTGTAGGTAAGAAGGAGAAGCTTGAATTGAATGCGGTATCTGATCGGAAGCCAGTGAAGTGACCTGAGGAGAGGGGTGATATGAGTATATCGGTTCTGGCGGAATATGAGACGTGCAGCAGAGTTCTGAACAGACTGAAGGGGGGATAGATGGCTAAGTGGGAGGCCGGTGAGGAGTAAGTTGCAGTAGTCCAGGCGAGAGGTAATGAGAGCATGGACGAGAGTTCGGGTGGTGTGTTCAGAGAGGAAAGGGCGAATTTTGCTGATGTTAAAGAGGAAGAAGCGACAGGTCTTGGCTATCTGCTGGATATGCGCAGAGAAGGAAAGAGAGGAGTCAAAGATGACTCCGAGGTTGCGGGCAGATGAGACGGGGAGGATGAGGGTGTTATCAACTGAGATAGAAAGTGGAGGAAGAGGAGAAGTGGGTTTTGGTGGAAAGACGATAAGCTCGGTCTTGGATATGTTCAGTTTCAGGTGGCGGTTGGACATCCAGGCAGCAATGTCGGATAAGCAGGCCGATACCTTTGCCTGGGTCTCCGCGGTGATGTCTGGTGTGGAGAGATACAGTTGGGTGTCATCAGCATAGAGATGATACTGGAAACCATGAGATGAGATCAGGGAGCCCAGGGAAGAGGTGTAGATTGAGAAGAGAAGGGGTCCAAGGACCGATCCCTGGGGAACACCAACAGATAAGGGGATGGGGGTGGAGGAAGATCCATGAGAGTGAACTTTGAAGGTGCGGTGGGAGAGATAGGAGGAGAACCAGGAGAGGACAGAGCCCTGGAACCCAAATGAGGACAGTGTGGCAAGAAGTAAGTCATGATTGACAGTGTCAAAAGCAGCGGATAGATCCAGGAGGATGAGGATGGAGTAGTGGCCTCTGGATTTGGCAAGGAACAGGTCATTACAGACTTTAGAAAGTGCTGTTTCTGTCGAGTGAAGAGGGCGAAAACCGGATTGAAGCGGATCAAGGATGGCATGAGAGGAGAGAAAATCAAGGCAGCGGCTGTGGACTGCGCGCTCAAGTGTCTTGGAGAGGAAGGGTAGGAGGGAGATGGGGCGGTAGTTGGAGGGACAGGTAGGGTCTAGTGATGGTTTTTTGAGGAGTGGCGTGACTACAGCATGCTTGAAGGTGTCGGGGACAGTTGCAGTGGAGAGAGAGAGGTTGAGGATATGACAGATGGAGGGGGTGATAGTAGGAGAGATGGTGTTAAGTAAGTTGGTGGGGATGGGATCAGAGGAACAAGTGGTGCATTTTGAGGAGGAAAGAAGGCGGGCGGTTTCCTCCTCGGAGATATCAGGAAAGGAGGAGAAAGAGGTCTGGGTTGGTTGGTTGAGGGAGAGGGTTGAAGGGTGAAGAGGAGGAGGTGGCTTGGTAGTGAACTCAAGGTTGATCTTTTGCACCTTGTCGCGGAAGTAGTCAGCCAGTGATTGAGGAGAGAGTGACGGGGGGGTGGGAGCGGAGGGCACTTTGAGGAGGGAGTTAAGGGTGGCGAAGAGACGACGAGGGTTAGAGCTGAGAGAATTAGTCAATTGGGTGTAATAGTCCTGTTTGGCAAGGAATAGTGAGGACTGGAAGGAGGATAGCATGAATTTGTAGTGAAGGAAATCTGAATGGGTGCGAGATTTCCTCCAGAGGCGTTCAGCAGATCGGGCGCAGGAGCGAAGGTAACGGATGCAAGGGGTCAGCCAGGGCTGGGGATTAGTACGCCTTGTGGGACGGGAGGTGGATGGTGCAAGGGTGTCCAGAGCAGAGGAGAGAGTGGCATTGTAAGCGGAGACAGCCTCGTCAACAGACTCGGAGGACATGATGGAGGGGAGGAGATTAGAAATACTAGATGATAAGGTGGGAGGGTCAATAATCTGGAGATTCCTGGAAGTAGTGGTTAATGTTGGGCGGGGCTGAGGGGGAGGGTGAAGAAGTGTGAAGGTGATCAGGTGATGATCAGAGACAGGAAGAGCTGAGGTGTGGAAATTGGAGGGTGAGCCGGAAGAGGAGAGGACGAGGTCAAGGCAATGGCCATCACGGTGAGTAGGGGTGGTGGAACAAAGCTGGAGGTTGAAGGATGATGTTAGAGTGAGGAACTGAGAAGCGTGAGAGTTGGACAGGTCATCAACATGTATGTTGAAGTCTCCGAGAATGAGGGATGGAGATGAGGGTTCAAGAAAAACAGAAAGCCAGGCATCGAAGTCGGTGAGGAAGGAAGGGAGGGATTTATCAGGGGGGCGGTAAATGACTGCCACTCTGAGTGGCAACGGGTAGAATAGACGGATGGAGTGGACTTCAAAGGATGAGAAGCAGTGAGACTGTGGTAGGAGGAGGGGTTGGAAGCTACAGGAGGGCGAGAGTAGTAACCCGACGCCTCCTCCACGGCCAACTAGGCGGGGAGTATGGGAGAAGAGATAGCCTCCATGGCATAGAGCCGCAACTGAGGCAGAGTCGTCAGGGGAGAGCCAGGTTTCAGTTAGGGCAAGCAGGTGAAGGGAATGAGAGATGAAGAGATCGTGGGTGAAGGGAAGTTTGTTGCAGACCGAGTGGGCATTCCACAGTGCACATGAGAAGGGGAGGGAAGAGGGGGGGAGGAGGGGAATAGATATGAGATTGGAGACATCCCGGAAACGTTTGCATGGATAGGACGAAGACAGGTGTGGGGGACCTGGATTGGGATTGATGTCTCCTGCGGATAGCAGGAGGAGGAGCAAGAGAGTGCGGAGGAGGGTGGGGGAGGTAGGGCGACGAAGGCGACGAAGACGGGATGCGCTTAGGAGGAATGGGGATGGGTTAATGGCAGGAAGGAAGTGTTGAAGGTTGAGAGCTAGGAAGGAGGAGGGGGACAGGAGAGATGGTGAGGTGGTGAGGGACGGGGGTGAGTAGGGTATTGCAGTAGTGAGCAAGATGGGAGAGGACATGGGTGGGCAGTGAGTTCCAGTGGTAGACAGTGGTAGGGGGAGGGGAAAAAGATTAGGAAGGGACAGGGCAAGGAAGAGAATGTGTAAAGGGGCCATAAGTAGTAACTGAGGTGTTACGGGTATATATGTAGTGACTGAGGTGTTAAGCGATAGATAGAACGGCAGAGCTGGATTAGAGGCTTAAAACTGGAATGGTAGGCAGCAGGCAGGTAGGCACTGCCCAGTAAGAACAAGTCACACCCACTATGTTTGAAAAATGTGGGAGGAAAGGAGGTGAAGAGCCTGAACACAGAGACAGAGCAGTTATCTGCAGGCAGATTAGGTTGCTTGGGAGGGTATATAAGAACTATCACCCTAGGGGTGGGTGGGTAGAGGGGTGGGTGGGAGGGATCTAAGTCTAAAATGTACAGACAGAGCTGCAGCACAGCCAGTTAATCTGTAAAAAAGATGGATTTCTCAAGAAAAACTGGTATAGAAGGCTGCCCCTCTAACAGAGAATCAGGTCACACCCACTAAGTTTGAATTTGTGGGGGAGATTCAGAGACAGAGCTGCTAAGTCTAAAATGTACAGACAGAGCTGCAGCACAGCCAGTTAATCTGTAAAAAAGATGGATTTCTCAAGAAAAACTGGTATAGAAGGCTGCCCCTCTAACAGAGAATCAGGTCACACCCACTAAGTTTGAATTTGTGGGGGAGATTCAGAGACAGAGCTGCTAAGTCTAAAATGTACAGACAGAGCTGCAGCACAGCCAGTTAATCTGTAAAAAAGATGGATTTCTCAAGAAAAACTGGTATAGAAGGCTGCCCCTCTAACAGAGAATCAGGTCACACCCACTAAGTTTGAATTTGTGGGGGAGATTCAGAGACAGAGCTGCTAAGTCTAAAATGTACAGACAGAGCTGCAGCACAGCCAGTTAATCTGTAAAAAAGATGGATTTCTCAAGAAAAACTGGTATAGAAGGCTGCCCCTCTAACAGAGAATCAGGTCACACCCACTAAGTTTGAATTTGTGGGGGAGATTCAGAGACAGAGCTGCTAAGTCTAAAATGTACAGACAGAGCTGCAGCACAGCCAGTTAATCTGTAAAAAAGATGGATTTCTCAAGAAAAACTGGTATAGAAGGCTGCCCCTCTAACAGAGAATCAGGTCACACCCACTAAGTTTGAATTTGTGGGGGAGATTCAGAGACAGAGCTGCTAAGTCTAAAATGTACAGACAGAGCTGCAGCACAGCCAGTTAATCTGTAAAAAAAGATATTAAGAAAGAAAGTGATTATTTCCAGGAAACCCCTCAGCAGATTTCACCACAGTAGGACAGGATCCCACAAGGCAACCACTTGGGTATGATCTAATAAGAGGACAG
The DNA here is from genome assembly GCF_901765095.1 of Microcaecilia unicolor. Classification (NCBI taxonomy): domain Eukaryota; kingdom Metazoa; phylum Chordata; class Amphibia; order Gymnophiona; family Siphonopidae; genus Microcaecilia; species Microcaecilia unicolor. The sequence continues at coordinate 475,341,507 of NC_044033.1, read as the reverse complement.
CAATTCAAGTGCCCTCTCCCCAAATCCCAAATATAAGCCAGAAGGACAGAGCCAGTCAAAGACTGAATATACTAGAGAGATCCAGCTAAACCACCACAGCTGATATTCACCCCAACCCATCAATGACAAGAAAGACCTTATCTTACATCAGAGGTTCTCAACCCAGTCCTCAGGCATACCTAGCTAGTCAGGTTTTCAGGATATCCACAACGAACATACATCAAATCACTTCTAAATATAGGATCACTACCTATTGACAATGATTAATCTCTACACTATTTTCTCTTAAATCACTGTACATCAACTTTAAACTATTCACAAAAATACCTTTATCTACTTTTAATAGAAAATCTGCAAAAGACACACATTTAAAAGAGACATAGTCAGGCTAAGTCACTGGTACTCCTAAAGGATTGTAGCTTAACTGGACAACCAAATGAAGATAAGGATATTATAGTTGGATATTCATGGAGGTCAGGGTAGATTTAAGTGGTAATACATGATACTGGGCAAATTTGAACTCAGCTCAGGTATCTGGTGGGCTTGTTTTTAAGTGTATATCTTTTGTAGATTTTCTATTAAAGTGAATAAAGGTATTTTTGTGAATAAAGTTGATGTACAATAGATTTAAGAGAAAACAATGAATATGCATGAGATAAATTTGCATACAATACAGACAGGGCATGCAAATTTATCTCATGCATATTCGTTGTGGCATATCCTGAAAACCTTACTGGCTAAGGTTGAGAACCTCTGTCTTATAGTTACCAGTACAGATTCTGTACTATAACCTGCACAGAATCCCTTGACAGATCCCAGCCTTCCAATCTGGTCCAAATAGATAAAATGGTGTAACATATTTCTCAATAAACCTTGCTAAAAAGAAGCCCTTTTCAAAACTTAGGGCAACAATCTTTCACTTAGTGATGCATTCATTAATCCACCCAGTCAACATACCATGATTCAGAGCGCCCTTAACTTTCACAGTCTAAGAATTAAGGAAAGACGTCTTCAGGTATGCAGCTGGCCGCATATCCTCTTAGAGCCAATAACTCAGAGTGAGGTGAAATCCAGAAACCAGGACACAATCCCTTGCATTCCTACTGCAGAAGGTTGAACAACAACTCCCTCAGCTTTTTTTTTTTAAGAAGTCCTGAGACAACTTAAAACTTGATCCACAAAAAAATGAAAGCAAATTAGGACCTTAGCATTAGCCTCAATACTATCTACCTTGAAGTCAAGTTTGTTACTAAGAAAAACAAAAACAAAAAACAACCCCCCCCCCCCCCCCCCACCAAAACTTTGGGAGTTTTCAGCAGAAGCAAGCAATCCAGAATAAAACCCTGTTAAGCTTCACTACCCTTCTGGTATTTATTTTTCCCAGACTACTTTAACCCTCAATACTGCAGATTTCTTTTAGTTTCTACAGATGCCCTACTACCTTATAATTATCAAACAATTCACCTGAAAACAATGGTGTCATCCTATTCTCCCTTACAAATTTGCTCTTCAATGGAGACGTTTCCTCTATCACTACCTTTGTCCACTGGTAACACCAAAACACCATACTCTCCAAAGTGCTCAGTGGAGGCTCCAAAGCATTTCCTGACAACTTTTCAAAAACAGTTCTATATCAATTTTATCTTTGATCTGTCTTTTTGAGAAAGGCAAGTGTAAGTACTGCATGGAACAATCCACAAATATAGCTAATGCAACGTTCCCAATAATTTGGCCTCCTAGAAGCCAATAATTAAATTCAAATGTGCTCATTAACGTGTAGAACCTCCTTTCAAAACCTGAAATCCCAAAATATCTAAATCAGAAGAAAAAATACTGAGTCAAAAGGTCAAGACAGATCTTTACTATAAGGATTCAAAAAAATCACCCACAACTATCAGGGAATTACACAGAAAGCTTAGCTAAACCCTCTAGTCAAACCCAACCTGTCAACAATACCCTGAACTTTGCTCAACATTCTAGTAAATCAAGTAGAGGATGATCACTGAGTTTATATTGATTAGACTTCATATATTAAATGTTACATTACAAATTCTATAGAAATATATTGATACTATTATAGCTTTCACAATTGTAGATGCACTCCACCACACAAATATGCTAATTTTAGAACAAACCAAAGATTCATATTAGATTACTCCTCTTACATGCAAGAACCTTACCGCTTGTGCTTACCTTCAGTAACAGAGTCTAAATATCTATCTTCAAAAATAATAGGCAGCGAGGTGAAATCTCCATCTAGTTCACTGCATTCAATAGGCAGAGGTGGGAGAGAACTAAAATAAGTAGAATTTTTGATAGCTGTAGACATCTGTAGATGACTTTGAGCACTGTGAGGGAAAATAAACAACTTATTCTCAGCAAAATATATTGGAATAAAATAAACTCACTTTGGATTATTGTCTCAGGAGCTGTCTGGCTCCTTTATGAGGAGGGAAGATCATCACCTGGAAGGCACTTGGGCACCTGAACAAGCCCAATTTGGAATCAGCCAGTCACCCCAAACCCTCACCCATATTAGCTTGCCAGATGACAGTAGGGGAAGGTGGTTGGGTTGTGGCTATTTCTGGGCAGAGGCCTAAGCTGGTACCCAACCTAGGGACAAAAGTTTCTCTGCACCGTTCCATGTCTGATGAACCAGCTCCAGAAGGGGTGGAGGACAACAGCCAGACAATCTACTTTGCTTTCTGGCAAACCCTTGCTTCTCCATTCTCACTGGATTTTTTCATACAGGGCAGTACCTTTGTAGCACCATCAGGTTGTACAAGCTAAGCAGACATGACTCTTTGTGGTTGCAACAGAAAACAAAAAGAAAACTGCTTTTGTAATATGAAATACGTTACAGATAATGAAACACATCCATCTGTCCCCATTACCACTTATCTAAACTGCACCTTAGCAGCTTTCCATCAAACCACACAATGAGATTAAAGTTTCCAAGTTAAAAATGTCATGCATTTTACTGTTATCCACTTTAAGTTACTCACTGAAGCTCTTGATAAGCCAAGGCTGCCTGCCTGGGGTGCTCCAGGCAAAAAAAAGCTTCTGAAAATCTGCGTACCTGAAAGATACAAAGTATTATATATTTACTCTCCAAGTAATTTTAAACCTCTACAATACTGCTATACCATACTACATTACTAAGGCTTTATTTTTTTTTTTACTTGGACACTTGGAGGGGCATTTTCGATATGACGTCTAAGTCGGACTTTGGACGTTTTGCACTAAACGTCCCAAATCCAAACACAAAGCAAGACCATTTTCAAAACCACAAAACATCCCCCCCCCCCCCCCCCCCGAAAATAGCACTTGAAACAAAGTTTTGTGCTCTGTACATTTATCTTTTCAGGCCATTAAAAAAAAAAAAAATGACAAGTGAAAAACATAGAACATCAAGCCATTGGGATGTAGGATGGGGCCAGCAGTTTTAGCAGACTGACCCCCCAGACATCCCAGGAGAGCAATAAGGTACCCTAGGGGGCACTGCTGTGGACTTCATATAAATGCTCCCAGGTACACATCTCACCATTGCTCCCTTATCTTGTCTGCTGAGCTCTCCAAAACCCACTACCCCAACTGTACACCAATACAATAGCCCTTTATAAGTGAAGGGGGCATCTATATGTGGATACAGTGGATTTTTAGTGAGTTTTGGACAGTTTCCACAACAAGTGTAACAGTTAGGGGGAATTTGGGGCCTGGGTCCACCTGTCTACAGTGCACTGCACCCACCACTACACTACTCTGGGGACCTGCATGCTGCTCTAATAGACCTGGCTATAACACAGAGGCTGGTGAGTACTATTTTTAATCATATTTTCTGGGGGTGGGAAAGGGTCAGTGACCACTGGGGAAGAGAGGCGGACATCCCTGATTCTCTCCAGTGGTCCATCTGGTCATTTAGGGCAAGTTTTATTTTTTGCCTTATTCATTCTGAAAACAGGTCTAGACCAAAACGTTGGAAGTTTTCACCCTAGACGTTTTGGTTTTGTTCCATGATGGCTGTAAAATGCTCTAAGCCAGCCTTCGAAACACCCTCCAACAGGTCCTCTTGTGATTTGGACACAATGCAGACAAAATGAATAGACAGACGTCTGCAAAACAAGTTTCAAACACACTGGATATTTTGAGAAAAAATTTGTACAAATGGTGCTTTATGACACTTTTTGGACGTTTTTCTCTTTTGAAAATGAGCCTCCAAAGTACCATGAGTTTCAAAATGAACATAAGAATTTCCATTCTGGGCCAGACCAATAGGTTCATCTAGGCCAGTATATTTTTTCTAATAGTGGCCAATCCAGGTCACAAGTACTTGTAAGAATCCCAAAACATTTCTAAAGAAAAATATATACCTGAGATTTCATTTGATGACCTTCAAAAATTGGCTTACATATTTATTTTGTCACATATTGCTTACTGTAATGTTTTATATTTGGATCTTTCCATACTGGGACAGACCAAAGGTCCATCAAGCCCAGTATCCTGTTTCCAACAGTGGCCAATCCAGGTCACAAGAAACTGGCACTATCCCAAAACAGTACAATACATTTTGCGCTGCTTATTTTAGAAATAAGCAGTGGATTTTCCCCAAGTCCATTTTAATAATGGTCTATGGACGTTTCCTTCAGGAAGCCAGCCAAACCTTTTTTGAACCCCAATAAGCTAACTGCTTTTACCACATTCTCTGGTAACGAATTCCAGAGTTTAATTACATGTTGAGTGAAGAAATATTTTCTCTGATTCGTTTCTGATTTACTACTTCTTTAGCTTCAATGCGTGCCCCCTAGTCCTAGTATATTTGGAAAGAGTAAACAAGCAATTCACGTCTACCCATTCCACTCCACTCATTATTTTATAGACCTCCATCATATCTCCCCTCAGCCATCTTTTCTACAAGCTGAAGAATCCAAGCCTTTTCAGCCTTTCCTCATAGGGAAGTAGTCCCATTCCATTTATCATTTTCGTCGTCCTTCTCTGTACCTTTTCTAATTCCACTATATCTTTTTTGAGATGCGGTGACCAGAATTGAACACAGCATTCGAGGTGCCCCCAAGGATGCTCTATTGCTTTCATGGGATGTCACTTTTCCACTATTCTACCTGATGCCAAGCTTTCTATTTTTTTTTTAATAATATCTGAGCCTTGTTTCTATTGTTTATCATTAGATTTGGGCTTTGAATTTAGATCTATAGATGAAAAGGAGGTCTCATTACATATATCTAAATACCAGAGTGCTATTTTTCCATACTTCATAGCAAGAGTGTACATTCCCTAATTACCTGTCCCAATGCAACTGAAGCTTTTACCTCCTCAGTACATGTAAATGGTTTCAACCCTGTGTGGAATCTCTGATGCCATGTGAGGTTTTCTTTCCAACCAAAGCTTATACCACACTCAGGACATGTAAATGGTTTCACTCCTGTGTGTATTCTCTGGTACATTGTGAGGTTTACCTTCTGACCAAAGCTTTTACCAGACTCTATACATGCAAATGGTTTCTCTCCCATGTGGACTTTCTGATGCACTTTGAGATTTACATTACAACCAAAGCTTTTACCACACTTAGAACATGTGAATCGTTTCACTTTATTGTGGATTTTCTTGTGTATTTTGTATGTTTTGAATTTGGATGTATTTGTTTGAAAATGGACCAAAAAATAAAACATCCAAATCACAAAACATTTTTCCAAACAGCATTTTCAAAAGGAAAAGAGACTTTTTTTGTAGAAAATGACCTTTCCTGTTCTGATTTTGGACGTTTTACAAAAAACGTCCAAATTCAGACTTAGACATCATATCCAAAAATGCCCCTTGTGCTTTTGACTTGCCCAGTCACAAGGAGCAGCAGTGGCAACATGAACCCATGTTGCCAGGATCAAAGCCCGCTGAACTAACCATTAAGCCACTCCTCCTGTTTTGGATGTCTTGCATTTGGATGTCTTTTGTTCAAAAATGGACCAAAAAAAAAAGGACGTCTAAATTACAGGACGTCCAGAGTATTTTCGAACACAAGAGACAGATGTCCATCTTTTTCGAAAACGACCCTCTTTCCTGTTCGGAATATGGACATCTTTGTAAAACGTCCAAATTCTGATTCAGACTTTTCTTTCGAAAATGCCCCTCCAGGTATTTTTAAATAAAAAGCAGACAAAAGATTGCAAATTATCACTGTCAACTGCCGAGCAAGATGTAAATAGGAACAACAAACATAGTTTGAAATGTTTATATGTGAATGCCAGAAGCCTAAGAAATAAGATGGATGAGTTAGAATATATTGCACTAAATGAAAAATTAGATATAATAGGTATCTCCGAGACCTGCTGGAAGGAAGATAACCAGTGAAAATTCTGCAGGACACAAAACACATCTTGGAATCCCTAAGGATTGAAATTTCATGTGTAAAGGGAAAAAGGCCAGTAATAGGAGTGTACTACTGTCCACCTGGCCAGGAAACATTATCAGAAATTATGGAGGCTAACAAACTGGAGAACACAATAATAATGGGTGATTTCAATTACACCGATATTGACTGGGTAAATGTAACATCAGGGCATGCTAGGGAGGTAAAATTCCTTGAGGAAATCAAGGACTGATTTATGGAGCAGCTGGTATAGGAGCCAAGAGGAGGAAAAATTCTAGACCTAGTCCTTAGTGAAGGGCACGATCAGGTGCAAGAGGTAATGGTACTGGGGCCGCTTGATAACAGCTATTATAATATGATCGGATTTGACATTGGCTTTGGAGTAAGAACACACAGGAAATCCAATATGTTTAACTTTCAAAAAGGAGACTATGATATAATGAGAACGGTGGGGGGAATAAAAAGAAAAAAACCATAGAAGAGCAACTGCAAAGATCAAAAATTTACATCAGGTGTGGATGCTGTTAAAAATACCATCCTGGAAGCCCAGGTCAGTTATATTCCATGTATTAAAAAAGAAGGAAGGAAGACCAAGCGACATCCAGTATGGTTAAAAAGCGAGGTGAAGGAAGCTATTAGAGCTTAAAGAAAATCCTTCAGACATGCCTGCTTACAGTTTTCAGCCAATCAGAAGCAAAGACACACCCAAGTCATGCACACTCCCTACCCCTAGGGATGATGCCACCAAATATGACGTCTTGACTCCGCCCAAGCCCTACCCCTTTTGCATAACAATACCCCTTGCCCCACCCTATTCACATAGTCCTTCCCCCAAACCCCACCCCTTTCAGTGCTGTCACAGGAAGTGATGTCATAGCCACACCCCTTTTCAAGATGCCAGCCACCACCATATGCATCATCTCCTGTTTCCACTACTAGCCACCATCTTGGATGGGGTCATGTGATAGAAAGTGACATCAAAAAAATCCCAACACTACCCCCTACAGCCTCGGCAGAATTTAGTCACACATGCACACCTTAACCTTTTTTTCTCACAGGAAAGAAAAGACATTTTTATTTTCTTTTTCTTACAATTTGTTTCTTTCAAAAAAAGGATACCTTGCTTGTGCTTATTTTAAAAAAAAACTGTTTTCACTGAATGACAGCTTTAGGTTTTAAAACAAAAAGAATAGACCGACCGTCCTCCTCCTCCTTTGCTTTTAGCCTACATAAGAATGCAAAAGCTGGCCCATCTCTTGTTTTCAAGAGAGATCATGCCCTAAAAGTCTGAACTGATACAGAAAACAATGACAGGGGGTTTGCTTTTGTAAGAGCCAAGCTAGTTTTATCTGCAGATCCTTCAAAAGGCAGAAGGGTGCTGCTTTGTGCCTCCCCCTTCCTCCTAGCTAGCAACAAACCTTACAGGGAGAATCACAGCTCAGGCTTAAGACAGATGAACTTAAAAATTTACAGACAAGCCAAGATGGAATGGCAGAATAAATACTTTTCTGTTTTGCCTCCCTTTCTCGGCAGTACGAAAAAAAAATCTAGTTTTTGCTTTTTTTTTTTCACACTGACTCTGTGAGCTCTACCCCAAGCTAAAACACAGAAAATCACACCTGTGTTTCAAAAAGGCCAGCCCCCTTCTTCTCGCTAGCCATCCCCGCAAGCATCCCCTCCTCTCTACTCATACCTCCACACACTCACTCCCTCTAGTCATCCACCACAGAAATAGGCATTTGTTTATTTCAAAAGGATACAATCTGAATGCTTTATTTTGCTTTTAGCACTGTGTTCACCTTCACCTGTGAAACATTCAAGTTACAGATAAGCAAATCTCTCACTCGCTGCATCTCCCACTTTTTTCTCATTTATCACACAGTCACAAGTATAAAAACATAACACATTGCAAAGCTAGGCAAGGTCAAGTAAAAATATAATCAATACCTGTAATGCAAAATGTCAAAATTTTGAATCAAAACCTGTTTATATACATGACCCTTTGAATTTTTTTTTGAAGTACACAATATTCAATCTGTCACTGGGCCTTGTTTCTGGCTATTGCTTTTTACTGAATGGATATCTTAGTTTGTTCATTCAGTGGCACCCATGGATTTTAATCCAGAATTAGCTCCTTTAGACCGCAAAAATTTATTTTCTCGCTGTTTAATGTGATACCTTTCATCCTTCAGATGGATCTCACCGCTGAATTGCTTGTACCTGTATGTTTTAGGACTGGCCGATACAAAGTCTGTGATATGCTCACCCTTAGGGATCTCGCTCGTTAATTTGCCTAGTCACCCAAAGAAGGGTCCCACTCACCCTCCTTAAAAAACATAACATATCACAGAGTCTGTATCGTGAAAAAGGCAACGCTCTTGTAAAACGTCAAGAACCCTATACAGCTCTAGCCGGGCATTTGCAGTTGTGAAAAAGGCTATGAAGATGTTTGTATTACCTGGTGGTGCACAAAGTTTCTTCGTACACTTCCAGGTGACGCACGCTGTATCATCGTCTATAAGATCGCAAGACGAACAGTGTATTCGTGGGAAAACAGGTACATATACAGCTCATTGAGGTCTCTTACAATGATAGTGGTAGGTATTTCTTCTTTGACCAAACTTTCCCCATACAAAGAGTTTAAGAACAGCTTTGCAATTTGTCATTTTGCAAGGTAACATCTGATAGGCACGTAAAAGCACACCTTCTTTCTTGTAGCAATCAGCTATCTACCTGTTTTGTTGTTCAGCATTGATACACCAATCAGGAAACCCCAATGCTTCGGTGCTTTTATTGTAGATGCATGTTTATGTATTCTGCAAAAATAGTTTTGTAGATGTCTTATTTCCCCCACTCTGTATCCTTTAGAGATAGCCATTTCCAAATCTACGGCTCACCATGTCTCCATCAGGGCTCTCTTGCTGTCATTGTGGACGAATTTCTCCCACTGACTTGTTATGGCGCAGGTGCGACACAACAGGAACATGATTTTACCGAGCACCCTAAAGGAAAAACAGTCTATGGGGGGGAGGTAGAGAAACCTCGACTTTCAGAAGCCCAAAATAATTAGAGGGGGCCGAAATTGTCATAGATGATTTTGGGGCGTCCGATCTGATATTCTTTAGTTTTATTGACAAAAGGGTACATGCTGGTAAAATCATAATAGTGTATTTTCTCACCCTGTTTAACCTGATAGTACAGACACACAGCATTCGTTCTACCTTCAAAAAAGGCATCTCGTGGAACTAAAGGTTTGGGTAACGCAGCTCTGCTTAGAAAGGCTGCACATTCCCTATCCGTTTTAATCAAACCGTCCCACTCATGTTCCCAAAATACTGACGACCTTAAATCCTCTATGTTTTGTAGTTGAGAAGCCCGAAGGTGGTACTTGTCAAAGGGTTCAGTTTTCTAGAATCGTAGCAGATCATACAACCATGGTAAATGCATCCATTAAATTCAAAGGCAGGGTGCTCACCGATATCAACGGCATATCCGTTGAGAAAGTCACCCACCTACATTTTGCCCCCCCACCCCTCCACCCTTAGAGAACACCTGATTTGTATATGTTCTATGTCCTCTGTGTACATCAGCCAACGGATATTGGTGGTTAAAAATCTTTTGGTCTGCTGATGATAATTTGTTATATTTGTATCCCACCTTTTCCTACTTATTAGTAGGCTCAAAGAAATCACTGACCTCTGGCAGAGCTATGGTTTTCAGTTTTAAAGACAAGAACATGAACGTGGTTATACACACGGAAGTGAGTGTGATTAACTAGAATAGGTCTATACAATTCTTTAGGGTTGCTGCCCCACTCCCCGGTATTTCTTCTAGGTCTACCTCCACAGCCCTCTCTATCATTTTCATAATTTCCTCTCTGTACAGGACACATGCTTTTTGTAAAATACAGACATCTTACTTACAATAGAAAGCTAATTCTTTTTGTAAATCAAACGTCTTATGCTTGTTCTCGCCATGCCAGCATGTGAAAGCCTCTTTCTCATCAGGCATTATGCTCTCAACGTCGTAGTAGTTTTCCTCTGGGATTTTCTCCACACAGTTTTGGTTTTCCATGGTGTTCAAAAAGTGAGGAAAGTACCCTTTGCTCCCTTCAAAGCCCATGGCTTGCAGGAGCTTGCTAAGCTTCATGAGCAGAAAATTTAGAGAGTCTATAAAGCGAATGCCCAGCATATTAACAGTGATTTGTAAAAGCTTATCACCCTGTGCTAACAAACTCATATCCATTATTTCCCGCAACAGCTGACTGATGACAAAATAACCATCCCAACCATTCGAACTGTGCGCTATGAAAGTATAGTCCTTAAACCCCCTGTCAATAAAACAACCTATGAACTTGGAGAGACAATTCACCCCCTTGCATTCCCATTTGTGCTCACAGTAAAGGTTCGTTGCAAAGATGTAGCTGGATATGTGCACCCCTGTTTCCTATTTACACTCACAATCATAAATGATATACCTTTTGGATGTTTTAGGCCTAGCCAACCTCGTTATATAGCATAAATGATTACCCTCTTTCAGTAAAGGATCACCGCACTGCAAACATTTTGACATTGCATTTGTGCTTTTTTTTCTGTGTGAGAGTCACACTTATCGCAAAATATTTTAGACAAGCATTCTCTCTCTTTTTTGGACGCCAGGTTTGTATGCCATTTCAATAATGACTAAGTTCCAAAAAGATGCCCAAACTGACCAGATGATCTCTGGAGGGATAAAGATATGACCCTCCCCCTTTAATCCCCCAGTGGTCACTGACCCCCCTCCTACACCCCCCCCCCCCCCCAAGAGGTGAAAGTGACTGTACATATAGGCCTCTATGACAGCTGCAGATATAATGGCCATTCTTCTTACAGCAGCAAGCAGGTCCATGGAGTAGCCTAGCGGTCGGTTCAGTGGACTATAGAAAAGGGGACCCAGGCCCTTATCCCTAACTGGTACACTTGTGGTGGAAAGTATGAGTGCCTCCAAACCACAAAATACCTACTGAACCCACATAGAGGTGACACCTGCAGGCATAAGGGCTATTGTAGTGGTATACAGTTAGGCACAGTACATTTTTTGCTATTCCTGGAGGGCTCACCATACAATATAAGGGGCAGGGCTGCCGAGAAGGGGGGTCAGGGGGGACAAAATTCCCCAGGTCCGGGCCTCCAAGGGGGGCCCGGCGCCGCAGTCCCTTCCACCCCCCCCCTCCCGTCCACCACCAGGCCGGGCCCCCCTGAATTCTAATCATAGTGCCTCACCTTGACCTCGCTCCATGTGAAAGAAGCGCAGCAGCGGCAGTCTGCAGATCGTCTCCCTTTGGGCCTTCCTTCCCTCCCTGTGTCCTGCCCTCGTCTGACGTAACTTGTGCAAGGGTGGGACACAGGGAGGGAAGGCCCGAAGGGAGGTGATCTCCAGACTGCCGCTGTTGGGCTTTTCACACGGAGCGAGGTCGAGGTGAAGCGCTATGATTTGAATTCAGGGGGGCCCGGCCTGGTGGTGGACAGAAGGGGGCGGGTGGAGGGGGGCGGCGACGATGACAACCTCGGGGGGGGGGGGGGGGGGGGGGGGCGGCCTTGCCCCGGGCCCGGCCCAGTCTCTCGGTGGCATGATGCGATGTGTACTTGGGACCTTTTAATATAAAGATCACTTCAGTGTCCCCTAGGCTGCACCACAGCTCTGCTGGGTTGTCTGTGTGGCCCACTCTAGTAAGACTGCTAGCTCCAGACATCCCAATGCCTTGTTTTTGTGCGTTTTCCCCTTGGACATTTTTTGTTTGAGCATGGCCCTTAAAGAAAGACGCACTGAGCACAAAAATGTCTAAAATAGGGTGATAGTCGAATCAAAAGAATAGACCTTTTCTGGTTCGAAAATAACTGTTTGGAACTGGATTTTTGGACTTTTTTTGCAAAACCTCAAATTGGATTTTGATATATCAAAAATGCCCTTCATTGTAAAATGGTTAAATTTTAAATGTAACCTGATGCTTTTAATTTAAGACTACTTTAGCTTTTGAGGTACGAAGAATACATTTTTCTTAACTAAGAGTGTCCTGAAGCAAAATAATTGACATTCATGAAGAAGGAATACAATCAAGGTCTTATAGGTGCAATAGCCAACAGTGATCAACAGTAAGTATTAAAATACTGGGGGGGGGGGGGGGGGGGGGGGGGGGGGGGGGAAGCTAATGAGAATAAATTTGCTCAAATTACAGCCTATTCAATACTTACTCTCAGTGTATGATGTTCTCGTGCTACTAACAAGGAGATCTCCTCTTGTAAAGCAACAACTTCCAGAAACTGTCCCCAGAGAGCCATTAGAAGAGAGCAAAGTTGTGCAAGATTCATGTTTATAAGTTCTGCCAGTTCATCAGGATTTTCTAATTTCTAAGGTTAAAAAAACAATTTTATTTCATATCCCAATGACACACTGATACAGTACATATTTTATGAAATCTGCAGTCAAAAAGGAAAAGTAAAATTGCTTATCCAAAATAGGTGTTCTCTGATGACAGCAGTTCAGTCATAAGCAGGTAACATGGCCTTGGCCTGGTGCCAAGTGGACATCTGTTCCACAGTTCTGTGGAAAGTCCTTCACTAAGAATGCATGAAAGTTCTTATGTTGCCACAGTCTCACTGTTCCCCTGAATTCCGATAACATAGCTTTTATGGATAAACTCCTCCAAAAGTGAAGGTAGGAAGAATTGTGTGACTAGTAAACCACTGTCTTCAGAGAATACACGTTATATGCAAGCCATGTTCTCCCAGATTCTATAAATGGGGCCCAAATATCCATGTGCAAAATTGCGCATGCAACTAAATTGGCTAACGTTTCAATTAGTGCCAAAAATTGGGTGCTAACAATTATTGGTCTTATTTGGCAACAATTTGGCTTTGCGTGCGCATCTTGCTAGGTGCTATTCTATAAAGACATGCGCGCAAATATTATAGTGTGCAATTCAAAGGGGGGAGTGGCCATAGGCATAGGCGAGTCAGGGACGTTCACTAAAGATGCATGCAGTATTATTGAATACCAGGGATCCACACCTAAATTACGTACCAGGATTTACAACAGGTTTTGCTGGAGTAAATCGCCACACCCGAAGACTGGTGTGGAAATTGGATCTACGTACTATTCTATACATGGTACCCAACTTGGAGTGCCATTTATAGAACAGCGCTCCACATAGATTTCTTTTGTGCCTTTTTTGTGCGCCATTTACTGAATCTAGTCCTTTATGTTCTCAGAAGACAAACAGTTCACTATGGTCACACAAGTAGGACTCCTTAGCAAAGCATTGTCTTCATGTTTTTTCTCCTATTTTTTGTTGAACTTAACTCCAAAACATGCTTATGTTAGGTAAAAATATATTTAAAAAAAAAATTTTTAAACGAGGACAACTCAATCATAAAACAAGTCTCAAGGGAGATAGAGTTATGCTATATCCCTTAAAGAAACCATAAAATAAATAGATAGTCAAACTGTCAATCATGCTGAAACCCTGTATCAAAACAGCCTTGCAAACCTTCTCAATTGAGGTGTAGTGACTACAGCATCTTAATGGGTGCTTTGCACTGATACATCCGTACTTGTCTGCTATGTACTCTTGTTCAGTCATCCATCCAAGAAAGGAAAGGCATGGATCCCCAAGTCTCTATAAGAATGTCACAAGGACATCTAGACTTTTTGAAGAGATCAGTATCCAATATTCAGAGTTGTAATTTTCTACTACAAATCTGAAATATTTCTTGGAAATTGAAAGTAACCACTGTACGTACATGTGCCTCCTAAATCCAGAAACCACAGCTAGGGTTTTTGTTTGTTTTTTTTTTGGTGGGGAGGGAACTTAAGATGTCTAGGGAAATCTTCATATTTTACTTTTCAGGAAGATGTTGAAGGACTTGAAGTCAGACAGGCTTAATTGCTATGGTCTCTAAGGAGAACAGGATTCTTGTCTAAGCAGGTTATGGAACAGATTGAGCACCAAAGTCCTTCTGGGAAAACGATTTGGAGAGATCTGCAAGAGTTGTATTCTCTATCTGTACTTTATTAACCACAGACAGATGGGCCCTTTACATGACCTCATTGTTTTTGTAAACACTCATCCTCTAGAACCAAAGCTAGCCAAAATTACATACGGAAAAATAGCTAACTACCTGATAATTTTCTCTCTTTTAGTCACAAAGGATCAGTCCAGACAAATGGGTTGTGACCTTCTGCCAGCAGGTGGAGATCAAGAACTCCAATGAGTTGTGCCTCATAAGCTTCTTTGCTTAGCAACCAAGCCAGTATTCGATAACAAAGCAGTGAAAGAGGGACTTCCAGAGACAAATTAGCCTTTAGATAGAAAAAGAACTATGAAAAAGTGCAAAACTCATGCCTTAGAAATAACAGAACCAGAACAATACAAACACCCAAAATTACAAAGAACCTGGAAAAATCAAAACCATCACAGAAGGGTGGACTCCGGACTGATCCTTTGGGACTAAAGGAAAGAAAATTATCAGGTAATTAACTAATTTTTCCTTCCATTACGTCCCAAGGATCAATCCAGACAAATGGGATGTCCAAAAGCAATTCTTAAGAGGGGCGGGGACTGTGATATCCCTGCAGCAGGAACCATGGCCATGAAGGAAGCATCTGCTTGAGCAGACACATCCAAATGATAATGCTTAACAAAGGAATGACAAGACCACATCACTGACCGACAAATCTTTCCCAACAAAACACCTTAGACTGCCAAAGAAGTCACCAAAGACCTGGTAAAATGAGCTTTGACGTGCATCGGAGCAGATCTACCGCTCTGAATGTAAAAAGAAGAAACAGCCTGTTTAAGCCACCAAGCCACTGTCACTTTGGAGGCTGGCAAACCCTTCCAGGGTCCCACAGAGAGGACAAAAAGATGATCAGACTGCAGGAAATTGTTGGTAGTGGTAAGATAGCACATAAGGGCACAGTTCACATCCAGTCGCAGGGAAGTGTATTATTTATTTATTTTATTGCATTTGTATCCCACATTTATTTATTTATTATATTAGGTAACACAGAATTTTGTTATGTAAAGTAGGAAATTAAGTATAACATAATAGAAGGATGGATGGGTAGGTAGGTAGAGACAGGTGATAGAGAGAGGAGGGTAAGGTGGGAGATAGATTCTGGGTCAATGTCGTTTTCTCTTCAGTATATGTAAGGTAGATGGGTCCATGAGATTAATCTGGGTCTTTTGGGTAGGCTTGTTTGAATAGATGGGGTTTTAGTGCTTTTCTGAATGGTAGGTTGTCATGGATTGCTTGGATAGGTCTAGGGAGAGCGTTCCATAGACGGTTGCCCAGGAAGGCGAAATTGGATCCATAATAAGTTTTGTACTTGAGACCTTTACAGCTGGAGTAGTGCAGGTTGAGGTACTTTCGTGAGGATACAGACATGTTTCTCGCTGGAAGGTCAACCAGATTTATCATATAGTTTAGCGATTCTCTTTGTATTACCTTGAGGTTTAAAGTCTGGGCTTTGAAATTGATACATTCTTTGATTGGGAGCCAGTGCAGTCTTGCACGGAGAGGAGTTGCCATGTTCAGTGGGGAATGAACCTTGCTGTAGCAGAAGGTTTAGGTGGGAGGTGAGATCTATTATAAAGCATTCTGGGCCATTTTTCATTAAGTAGTTGGGGCATGGGTCGAGATGGCAGTGAGATTTGGAAAGTTTGGTGAGTGCCACAGAGACTTCTTTCGTGGTAAGGAGGGTGAAGTTTGTCCATGAACGGTCGGCTGGAATTTCATCTCCATAGGGGTCCAATTCGTCGAGAAAGGAATCAATGTTAGTACAGTCTTGTGGAATTGTGCTGCAAAGATTGGTGATTTTGTTATTGAAGTAATTTACCAGCTGGTCAGCCGACGGGCAGCAGAATAGACATCCCTGGAAAAAGGAGGAAGAAGCTTGAAAGGAGATACAATCTTGAGCACTGTCCAAATAGAAACTTGAGTCAGAAAAGCGGAGAAACGGATCCCAGCAAGAGAGCTCGAAGCTCAACTCTCCATGCCCATGAAATGACTAGAAATACTACCTTTAAAGTAAGATCTTTGATCGTTGCCGAATGAAGGGACTCAAAGGGGGCTGGCTGAAGAGCCTTAAGAACCACTTGAAGACTCCACTGAGGACAAATATTGCAGAGAGGGGGACACAGATGAGTGACTCCCTTGAAGGACTGCACTATATCAGGATGAGCAGCCAATGAGGCATTCTGTATTTTGCCTCTATGACACTCCAGCACTACCACCTGAACCAAGACCGAATTGAGGACCAAGTCTTTTTTGAATCCCCCCTAAAGGAAGGATACATTTAAGACAAGGAAGAACAAAAATGGAGAAACACCATTCTGTACAGACCAGCTCTCAAAAGTTCTCCACACTCTAGCATAAGAAGTAGACCACTTTTGGGCTTGCAGTAAGGTAGTAAAATCCGCATAACCCTTCTCCTTCAAGTGCACCCTCTCAAGAGCCAGGCCTCAAGTCCAAAGTGGGAGGGAACCTCCATAAATACTAGACCTTGGTGCAATAAGCCCATATGTGGGGAAGTGTCAACCAAGGAGCAATTTGAGGACGGATGAGGTTTGTATACCAAGGACATCTGGACCAGTCCACATGGGATGACGCACAATCCTTGTGCAATGTCCTTCCCACGAGAGGCTAAAGAGGAAACACAAAGGAAGCTATCTGATAGCTAAGGTTGTACCAGTGCATCCATTCCTAGGGAGTTCTCCCTGAAGCGGCTACAGAATCTGTTTACTTGCACACTGAGTCTAGATGTCATGAGGTCCAGAACCATAAGGACCCACTGTGTGTGGCAGTTGCAATTCCCCTGGGTCCAAAGACACGCAAGCAGATTTCCTCAGCAGAAAGCGCTGTGGACCCTCTATGTGAGACGCTGAAATCATCAGAATGTTCAATTCTGCCCACTAAAACTAAATAAATAAGATGCACCTCCTGGGCTAGAAATACACTCTTTGTTCCTCCTTGTTTGTTGATGTAAGACACAACTGTAACATTGTCCGAGAGAATGTGCACAGGCCTCATGTGAAGAAGAGGCACAAAGGCTAGTAGAGCTTACCGACAGCTCGCAGTTCCAATCTGTTGATGGACCAGGAAGCTTCCACTCTTGACCAGTGGTCCTGTGCAGAATGGTGGAGATAATGGGCTCCCAATCCGAAAAGGCTGGCTTCGGAGGCGAGAAAACACCAACTGGGGAGTCTGTAAGGGCAACCCCGCTTGAGTATGCACAGGGAGAAGCCATCAAGTCAGTCTCCTTCTGGCTTCTGGTTTGAGGTGTCCATAGCACCAGCTGGTCGTAAGTCCCAGAGACCGGAGACCACCAGCTCAACAGGGATGACTGTAGGGGCTGCATGTGGAGCGTTGCCCAAGGCAGAACATCTAAAGTTGTCCCCACAGAACCGAGAACCTAAGCATAATCCCATGCCTGCAGGCAGGGAAGAGAGAGAATTTGCTGTTTGAGCTTGAGCTGACTATGCTAAGGTAGGAAACCCTTCTCTGCCTAGGTGCTGAAGCTCACTCCCAGAAATTCCAGGGTCTGGGTGGAGGCGAGATGACTCTTGCTGTAATTCACCACCCAACCCAGTGCAGAAAGAAGAGACAGGACTGTCTGTGTACTGCGAAGGCTCTCTTGATAAGGCGCCAAATTAGCCAATTGTCCAGGTAAGGATGCATCTGGATTCCTTGCCAGCGAAGAAAGGCTGCCACCATCACCATAACTTCTGAAAATGTGCAGTGGCGAGGCCTAAACATAGCCTTGAATTGAACATGGTCTCCAGGGATTGCAAACCGGAGAAATTTCCGGTGAGGAGCCCCAAATTAGGATATGAGGTGAGAAACTCGCCTGGCTGGACCAAGGCTATGACAGAACAAAGAGTCTCCATGCAGAAGTGCAGAACTCTGATAGAATTGCTCACCTCTTTGAGATCCAGAACTGGAGGGAGAAAGTCTTCTTTCTTTGGGACGACAAAATAGATGAAATATCAACGCGTACCCCTCTCTGCCAGAGAAACAGGCTGAATGGCCCCCAGTCGCCATAAAGAGACTAAGGTAGTTAGAACTGCCTGACTCTTTACAGAGCTGCCGCAAGGGGACAGCATGAAAATATCAGAGTGGCTTTGAAAATTCTAGCTTGTAGCCAAGGACAATGATATCAAGGACCCATTGGTCTGCAGCAATGGTGGTCCACTCTGTGTGAAAGTGGGAAAGACGCCCATCTATATCTACGTACAAGGAGTGAATCTCGACCCTGTCATTGCAAGGGCTGCGAAGGAGAGGTTCTTGAGCAAGCAGAAAAAGGGTTTCTTGCCTCTTCAAAAGGAAGACTGAGTGAGGAAAGCAAAGTTTTTGAGCGGAAGCAATGGCATTCCCTGGTCTATACCTTCACGCTTCTTAAAAAAGAGAGACTTAGCCACACGGCGATGAGGCTTAGCTTGTCCTCAGGTAGCCACTGGACCTTGGAATCTCCCAGGTCTTTAACAATCTTGTCCAAATCCGCAACAAAGAGCAGTTTCCTCCTGAAAAGGCAACTTCACCAGACAAGATTTGGATGCCACATCAGCAGCCCAATACTTCAACCATAGCTAGTGTTGTGCCGATACGACCAAGGCCATACACTTAGCTGACCTCTGAGAATATCATAAAGAGCACCTGACAAATAGAACAACCCCACCTATAGGGTAGGGAGAAGTCTGGAGGCGAGTCTAAAGTGGACAATTGTTGAATCCACACTATAGAAGTCCCGACTACAAAAGAAGATGAAATTGCTGCCTGAAAATTTAACAAAACTAGTTGAAAGGCAAGCGTCAAGAAAGCCTCAAGCTTGCAGTCATGGATATCCTTTAATGCAGTGCTGCCTTCAACAGGTATAGCGGTATGTTTAGTAACTGTCATAAGGGCATCCACCTTAGGTAGAGCAAACTGCTCTAACTCAGATGGCAGAAGGTGATATAATTTGGACGTGAGCCACCCGGAGGTTAGAATCAGGTGTCTTCCACTGAGCTGCAATAAGCTCCTGCATAGCTTCATGAATATGGAAAGATACAGGAGGCCTCTTAGTACCTGACATAATAGATGGAACAGGAGCAGAGGACCGAAGCAGGGGAAGAAATGTTTAAAAGCCTCCATAGATTTTATGATCAACAGAGGCAATTCTGCTCTCAAAAGCAGCTCAGCCACAGTAGGATCATCACCCCAGTCTGCCTCTAAATGTCGAAGTCCTGGCCATCAACAGAACTTGGGCAGTCCAAATACACAGATAAAACCTCCTCTGAGTCCCAAAGAGGAACATTCTCCAAATCCTGCAAAACAGAAAAAAGCTGCTCCTCAAAAGTAACATGAGAGGAAGGAGGAGAGGCAGCTTCAGCAGACTAATAAAAAGGCCTGATATAATAGAAGAACAAATTCAGGCAAAAACAGCAGTGCGGAGCAGAGGCATAGCCAGACTCAGTACAACACCATACACAAATATCTTTCCAGAGATGTTTTTAAGAACACAGATTTTTCACCTACCCCAAATCTCCCTCCCCTCCGCAGTATCCTGGCATCTGCACTCCTGTCTTTGAACCCCGTCCCTCTCCGGACAGTGTCAGTACAGGGGTCCTCAGCACCTGCAGCGGATTAATTCTTGTTGCTTGCGCCGGCCACACAGGCTTCCCTCTGCCACGTCACACCTTCGCTGACGTTATTGTCTGTTTTCTGTCTAGTGGAACGTGACAGTGGGAAGCCTGCAGGGCCGGTGCAAGCAGCGTGAATGAATTAGCTGCAGGCACCGAGGACACCTGTACTGACACCGGGGACAGAAGGTGTTCAGAGACAGAAGTGCAGATGCAGACACGCTGCAGAGGAAAGGGGGGAAGAGAGCAGTGTGTCCCTGCAGCTGGGTGGGCCTGAGCTAAGAATTAGATTGTAAGCTCTGTCAAACAGGGACTGTCTCTTCATGTTCAAGTGTACAGCGCTGCATACATCTAGTAGCACTATAGAAATGATAAGTAGTAGTAGTAGTAGGGTGGGCCTGTGCCAACACAGACCCACCTGTAGCTATGCCACTGGGGCAGAGACTTCTACCCCTGCAAAACCAACATCTTGGGACACAGTAGAAGGCGAGGAACCCGCTGACAAAATGGCTGCCGAAGCCTCACGGCGTGCAGGAGCCATTGGTGCTGAGCCCGCCAAAACTGCCATTGGAGCGAGGCCGGATTGAACTCGAGACAAGTATGGCGGCAAAAGCGGCATGTCCACAGAAGTAAAGATAAGTGTGCAGGAACCGCTAGCCGAGAGCTTACCCCCCAGTATGCAGAAGACTTAATAGGCTCAGACAGAGAATAACAGACATACTCACAGAAAATAGCCAGTCTTGTAACCTCCAAAGCACTGAAGCCCCACAATCTTCACACAGCACAAGCGCTCTCAAAACCATAGTGGCTGCTTTTTTCTTTTTTAGAGGCAGGAGAAAAAGAAGAGAAGACTGAGATAAAGAGGTAGAAAGTGGCAACGGGGGAGCAGGGAGGGACCTAAACCACTAGGTTTGCACCAGAGGCACAGGATATTCTCAACCCCCAAATCAACTGAACCTGCAAGCAGGACAGGCCACTCAGAAGTCGTCACAGCACACAGGAGATGCAATCCCGCCTGCTGGAGATAAAGAATGCTGGCTTGGTTGCTAAGCGCAGGAGCTTATGAGGTACAACTCAGAGTTCTCTATCTCCATCTGCTGGCGGATAGTCACAACCCATTTGTCTGGACTGATCCTTTGGCGGATGGTCACAACCCATTTGTCTGGACTGATCATTGGGACGTAATAGAATCTTCTTTCCAAACCTGAGCTCAAGGCAAGTTACATTCACACTCAGTAGGAATTTCCCTGCCCTAAAGGGCTTATGTGAGGACTAGATATATTGAAGTGCACTACTATGTTAGCATGTGCTGAAGTTGTTAAAGTGTATAGGTCCCACTAAATTAAATGGGACCAGTGGTAAACGTGTGATAATGCATGTTGGAATGTGCTAGTATGGTAACACACTTTAGTAAATCTAGCCTAAAAGTTTGAACTCGAGGCAATGGAGATTGAAGTGACTTGCCAATGGTCACAAAAAAACCATCAGTGAGATAAGAGGGACTTCAGCCCTGATTCCTCTGGCTCTTAGCCCGCTGTGATTCCTCTAGTTCTTAGC
Organism: Microcaecilia unicolor; assembly: GCF_901765095.1. Taxonomy (NCBI): domain Eukaryota; kingdom Metazoa; phylum Chordata; class Amphibia; order Gymnophiona; family Siphonopidae; genus Microcaecilia; species Microcaecilia unicolor. The sequence continues at coordinate 475,319,914 of NC_044033.1, read as the reverse complement.
CCACTGCTCTAATCACTAGGCTACTTTCCCACTCCAGGCATTTCAGGAAATAAAGAAAAGGTGGCTTGGACTCACCCTCAAACTGCAATTTAAAAGGGGTGGTTTTAGTAATTATCTGAACATAAGTATGGGGAGGATAAATCTTCAAGGGAAGATATATTTTTTGCTTGTGGCTAAAATTACATACATAAAAGATCACAAGAGTATTCTTCTTCAAAATAATAATTAAAAAAAGCTTCATACATGGAAACAGGACCACAACATTCTTCATACAGATTCAGAAAGGATTTACCAAATAGAAGTTTCAAGCTCCTGAATCTGAAGCCTTTTTGAAGGGACTGAATTTGAGGCTTGTTCCCTTGTGCAATGGGGTCAACTGGTACTGAGGGACAGGAGAGATTTCTGCTTCAAGCTTCATAGTTTTAACTTGGAGCAGACAGAACCGTGCCTGGATCTAAATCCTCCATGCTTCAACAGTCAGCACTGAGGGAGAGACTTTGAGGAACAGATCATTCAAAATATCAAAAGATACTGAAATTCTTAATGTTCCAACCTCTGTTCTTTGGATGATGCAGATTTCCCTGCATCTCCATGCTATTAAAGACATTCACCAAAGAACAGCAGTGATGCTACAAAGTTTGTACTAGACACTTAATGACTCTTCTTTCTGGTGCCATGCTCAAGTTCACACCGACTTTTCTCAGATTTTGTGGGGGGCAAGGGAATGGGGGTCAGACTTCTCTCAACTCCTGGATCTATACCCAGAGTAAAGACCAGAGAATTTGATGGTCCCTTCTGCAAGTCTTGGCATCAATACTCAGTGTGATTCCATGGTTCATCATTGAGTCTTTGGTACTAGGTTCATGAAGCTGAAATTTTTTCTCTCAGAAAGGTACTGGAGGAATCTAATATTCCAGACCAAAGTCACTTGGATTTATATCATTGAGGCATCAAGGTCTTGACCTAAATTTTGTAGCAAATCCCATGATGCTCAATGATAGATGTTTTGTATGGAGTTGGGGCAGAACTTGACATCAGTAGTCATTCTCTGATAGGATGAGAAACACAGACAAATCAAACAAAAAGAAAATCTTGAAGAAATAGACTAGACTAGACACCTTGGAAAATTACAGCCAAAAGGGAGTAAATGCAGCTGACAAAAAAAAGTAATCCAGTGCCAATTAGCAAAACAATGAAAATATAATGAAGTCTTAAATTAACACCAAATACTGGCTAAGGGCTAAGAAAATAGGCAGTTTTTCATCTTTTTGAGAAAGATAGAAAACTGCTTCCCCCCCCCCCCAAAAAAAAAAAAAAAAACAGGCCTGTTTGTGCTGGTACATCTCATCTTCAACGGGTAAACAGCAGGGCCACTAAAAACATGAGAAATCCCATGCATATGTGGTATAAGCCTTTCCAGAATGCTCTGCCATCAAATATAATCATGTGACCCACTTGTGTGATTAGGGTGAACTGCTCATCTTCAGACAATACTTGCTTATCAAAAATATACATGTAACCTTTTGGAAATTTTACATAGCTTCACATAAGGAAAGACTAAAAATGCATACATCAAAGGTTTATCAAGAAGGATTACCATGAATGAACTTGAAGAACATAAAACATCAGGCATGATTCAATACGTGACAGATCTATCTTTCTGAAGTCTCTACCCAAATTTATTTCCTCCTGTGGAGAGCAGAGATGTGTCCAGGCAGTCTCACTTTCACCATGTAATGCCCATTATTTGCAATAAAAGAGTATAAATGTGTTTTTTTTTTTTTATTCTTATGAGAAGTCTTAAGAGCTGGCCAGGGTTACCTTCTTAACCATTGGAGATAGGACTGCCTTACCTGTGACTCCCATATTCCACCCCCCTTGCCCGCTAACTATCATCCTTTCAAACACTCTTATTTTATCACCACCCACCCCTTCATAAATACCTAACACTCAAAATCCTGATTGCAAATAAGTTTAACACACCAGGAGGAAGTCAACAACAAGCTGCAGATTTATTAACAATTCTATAAAATGTTAACCAGAAACTCTGAATAGTAACACCCCAAGCTACACTTAAACGTTATGACCGAGCCTCCCCTCTTCAACTACTCGCCTTGTCAGCACCACCGCTCCATCTCTGATGATACCTACTCCCCCAGCCCAGTCTTGACAGGGGCTTGAAGCAAACAGGGGCCTCCCTGCCCTTTCATCTGGTCTTGTGACCTACCATGATAATCAAATCTTTACTCTTGCTTATGATTCATCCCCTATGAGCCATAACTCCTATAGCTCTGATGTCTGCAACAGGGGCCAATGACCTAAGTCAATGGCCCCAAGGGCCACTGTTGGAAGCAAGAAACTGGGTTAGATGGACCATTGTTCTGACCTAGTAATGGCTATTCTTATCTCCTTAGGGTCTCAAAGCTGCGACCTACTGCACCGTAACATTGAAAAAAATGTTCAATAATTTCCTGTATATCATTGAGAAAAAGGCCTGCTCCTAAATTAGACAAATTAATTTTATCCCTTCCAAACAGCCTGGCACACTATCAGGCTTATTTTTGAAAGAGAAGGGCGCCCAGCTTTCGACACAAATTGGGAGATGGGCGTCCTTCTCTCAGGGTCGCCCAAATAGTCATAATTGTAGGTCGATTTTGGGCGCTCCCAATTGCTTCCCGTCGCGGGGATGACCAAAGTTCACGGGGGCATGTCAGAGGCGTAGCGAAGGCAGGACTGGGGCGTGCCTAACAGATGGGTGTCCTCGAGCAATAATGACGAGAACTTGGCCGACTTTACTTGGTCCATGTTTTCTTACGACCAAGCCTCAAAAAGGTGCACGAACTGACCAGATGACCAAAGGTGCGCGAACTGACCAGATGACCTTCCCTGACTCCCCCAGTGGTGACTACCCCTTCCCACCCTGAAAAAAACAACTTTAAAACCTTTTTTGGCCAGCCTGAAATATCATACTGAGGTCCATCGCAGCAGTATGCAGGTCCCTGGGAGGGGAGGTATGTGTGTGTCAGCGGAGGCATAACGAAGGCGTGGACGTCCTTCTTTCAAACATTTTGGACGTCCTGAACTGCCCCCCCCCCCCCCACAGAGACAGCCAAATTTCAAGGGCATGGAGTGGAGGAATGGCCTAGTGGTTAGAGCACTGGTCTTGCAATCCAGAGGTGGCCGGTTCAAATCCCACTGCTGCTACTTGTGATCCAAATAAAGGGGGTGTCGGAGGCATAGCAGGCATGGACGTCCTTCTCACAGAAACATCCACGCATGGACGTCCTTCTCACAGAAACATCCACATTTTGGATGTCCTCAACTGCCATCGCAGGGACGGAGGCATGGCGAAGGACATCCTTCACCCATACTCTAAAAAAAAAAATAAAAAAAAAAAAAGAAGACGACGTCCCTGATGAACACTTGGACGTTTTCACCTGGACTTGTATTTTTCTAAGGTTGCAGATGGCAATTTATTTAAGGTTGTAGACGGCTATGATACATGCAGCTTGTCTGCATGAATGAAGCTGTCTTTGGCATGCGCAGAGCAGCCATGCAAAATGCTTGGCTGCTCTGCACTGGCTTCCCCTCCTTAGGAAGGAAATTGTGTGCAAATTAGCTAACAGTGAGCAGCTCATTTGCATGCGATTTCCTTCATGCACGCCCGTTCCTTTCCGAATCACTAAGGGAAGAGCTTTTTCTGTTCAGTTAGTGCATCAGTTAGTCCACTGCAGTGCCCCCTAGGGTGCCCGGTTGGTGTCCTGGCATGTCAGGGAGACCAGTGCACTACAAATGCTGGCTCCTTCCACAACCAAATGAGTTGGATTTGGTCGTTTTTGAGATGGGCGTCCTCGGTTTCCATTATCGCTGAAAGCCGGGGTCGACCATCTCTAAGGTCGACCTAAATGTTAAGATTTGGGTGTCCCCGACCGTATTATCGAAATGAAAGATGGACGCCCATCATTTCGATAATATGGGTTTCCCTTCGCGGGGACGCCCTCAGAAAAACCTGGGTGCCCCTTTCGTTTATGCCTCTCCACATGTCCACCAATCATATCTAAGTTCGTAGCCCCCTTGTGCTGCGAACCAGGCCACCACCTGCCTGCTGATTATAACCGCACTCCACTTCCTCACTGCCAGACAAATGGGCCTGGGAATGATATTGGACCAAACCATCCAGAAAGAAGAGTACCAAGACACTATGACTTAAACCATCCTTCTGTGTCTATAAAACATTTTCTAGTCCAGTTGTTCACATTTTCTCCCAGGTGGATGAGCATTGAGTGTGGATGTCCAGGCTTGGACCGTAGAAGCTGTGAGGAGGCAGGAAACTACAAAGTCCAGAATGCACTGCAGCAGGAAGGGAAGCAGAGTCAGGGGAAGGACTCTAGGCAGGAGAGTGAGAAGCCAGGAGTTGACTGGGAAATTGAACCAGGTGTGAGAGGTTTTCAAGCAGCTTTATTAAGACAATGGTGGAAAGCTGGAAGGTGGAGATGGAAGCACTGGGGAAGATCTCTGCTGAAAAGGTGACTGCTGCACTACCCTCTGAGAAGGAAAAGTAAATGCTTTTGTTTGGCTGTTTAAACTGTGAAAGTTTGAGGAACTGCTTTAAGTCTGAAAAGGGTTTAATTAGAAGACTCTGAGTAAATGCCTTTTGTTATGTTTGAGTTGAAGAAGAAATGTTTGAGTTAAAGAAGAAATAAGCCATGAAGCTTATGTTAAATGGCAACTAATAAAGCCTTTGGTTATAAGAAGCCTGGTGTTGATGAATATTTGTGAAAGGAGAACAGGAAGCAGAGTCCTGGTGAATCACCGAGAAGTGTAGAGCCCAGCAGTGACTGTGTGTGAAGGAAGCTAAGCAGGGTCAGCCCTGGCCGGGTCCTGGAAGGGTGACCAGCTCACAAAGTGGAAGCAGCTGACTCCACTGCATGCCTTGCTCCCCAAGACAGGAGATCTGTATCCCACTTGTGCACCATGCCCAAATGGATACTGTCTGGTCAATGTGCAGCTCTGTAGCCAGCAAAATGAATATATGAATGCCCAATAATCCAGAGTGCACCTGGCCAGCTGTGCCTGGAAGAGACAATTCAGTCAAGGGCACCTAGGCAAGGAATAGTGAAAGTACCCCAGCCACTAACCCAAGGAAAAGATGAGCAACAGGCTTGTGAAGAAAGGAGGAAAGGCCAAAAAAAAAAATGCCCATAGTTCAGAAGAACCGACATATACTTGAATTGCAAACAGGACCCCCACCCCCACCCCGTGCAACAGCAAAACTCAGGACTGGGGGGGGATATATATAACCCTGAAAGGATCTGGATGACCAGCAGCCTATACTCTTAAAAGCTTCCTCACCCAGCCCTGCTACACTAGCGCTCATCACGTCAGTGAGGAAGGAATGCATGCCAAATCTTTATGGTTTTTCACCAACCGCTTTAAGACACTTCTGCAATACCGCTGAAAACTGGTATCTGGTCAAGACTAACCATTCAGCATGCACAAAGAAGGGCAGAGTTCCCAGTGGGCAGGCCCGCTAAATAAACCAACATCTGATCCACTGGGCAGGTGTCAACCTCCTGGACCCTCTTTATTTTATTCTATTTGTTACATCTGTACCCCACATTTTCCCACCTATTTGCAGGCTCAATGTGGCTTGCATAGTACCGTAATGGCGTTCGCCATGTCGGTTGATAACAAATACAAGGTTATATTGTGGTCTGATGAGGTAGGTGTATGTCAGACACCATGAGGGTCGAAGGGAATGTAAATTGTTTATTGTTCCGTACGATCATTGGTTATGCTGGGAATGGTGATTTACGGTGGATCGGTGGGGTAAACCTTTTTGAAGAGGTTGGTTTTTAGTGATTTCCTGAAGTTTAGATGGTCATGGATAGTTGTGCACTTATGTAGGAGAAGCTGGATGCGTAAGTTGTTCTGTATTTAAGTCCTTTGCAATTTGGGTAATGTAGGTTTAGATATGATCGTGATAATCCGATTCTGTTTCTGGTTGGTAGATCTATGAGGTCTGTCATGCATGCTGGGACTACGCCGTAGATAATTTTGTGGACCAGGGTGCAGATTTTGAAGATGATCCTTTCTTTGATTGGGAGCCAGCACAGTTTTTCTTGGAGGGGTTTGGCACTTTCGAATCGTGTTTTACCAAATATTAGCCTGCCTGCTGTGTTTTGGGCAGTTTGGAGGGTTTTTTTTGTGAGTTGATCTTTGCATCCTGCGTAGATTCCGTTGCAGTAATCTGCATGGCTTAGGACCATTGATTGTATTAGGTTTCGAAAAATTTCTCTCGGGAAGAAAGGCTTTAATCGTTTGTTTATTTATTTATTTATTGCATTTGTATCCCACATTTTCCCACCTATTTGCAGGCTCAATGTGGCTTTCATAGTTTTGTTAACATTGTCATTACAGGATAACAGATACATTTAGTATTGTGCAGAGATTAAGTAAGGGAAGAAAGAAGAAGGAAGGAAGTGAGTTTCCACATTGAGTACAACATTTTCTTTATTACGGAGTTTACTTGGCTCTCAAGGGTAAGGTTGCGGTTGATTGTGACTCCGAGTATTTTTAGGCTGTCTGAGATAGGGAGGGTGTGTCCTGGGGTGTTTATGGTTGTTGGTTTGTACTTGTTATGCTGGGATGAGAGGATGAGGCAGTGTGTTTTTTCAGTGTTCAGTTTCATTTGGAATGAATTTGCCCAAGAGTCCATGATGTTCAGGCCGTCATTGATCTCATTGGTCATTTCTGTTAAGTCATGTCTGAAGGGAATGTAGATTGTTACGTCATCTGCATAGATGTACGGGTTAAGGCCTCAATTGGATAGGGACTTTGCCAGTGGGATCATCATTATGTTGAAGAGTATTGGTGATAGTGGTGATCCTTGGGGTACTCCGCAGGCTGCATTCCACGGTGGTGATATGTTTGAATTTGATTTTACTTATGTTCTGGTGGTTAGAAAACCCTTGATCCAGTTAAGTACGTTTCCATCGATCCTAAAGCGGCCAAGGAGTCTTAGTAGTATACTGTGGTTTACCATGTCGAATTGGAGGAGAAGGATGCTTTTACCTGCGGCTATTTCCTGTTTACATTTCGCCAGCAGAGTGACTAGGACAGTTTCAGTACTGTGGTGGGGCGGAATCCTGACTGTCACGTTTTCAAGGCAGAAACTAGGTTTGTGAGCCCTTGGGCCACTGCCGTGGAGCAGCAGTGGCAGGCAAAACCACCCCACACCAGAGACAAGGCAGAACTCTGACAGGGACAGCTAGACTTCACCTGCACTTGACCACCGTTCCTCAGGAGTTGAGCCCCTGGGTGCAGGCGGCTGGCAGGACTTACCAGACAGGACAGGAACTGAATACCAACTAGGCTGGACAGGGACTGAGGGTCAGAGGGAAAAGGAATAAACATGGGCAGCAAGGCAGGAAACTGGGCTAGGACTCACAGACAGACAATACTACACAAAGCAGGAAATGGACAAGAAAAAGGACAGGAACTGAAAGCTGACAAGCAGCCACTGAAACAGGGTACAAACACTGACAGAAAAGAGACAGGACTGAAAGCTGCAGAGCAGCCACTAAGCAAGAGACACAAACAGAAACTAGACCAAGAATACAAACCAGAAACCAGACTAAGAAATAAGCAATAAACCAAGCTAAACTACACAAAGACTAACTAGAACTGGACAAGAAACTCAAACAAGAAACCAGACTAGGCAGAAGTGCAACAAAGTACCACACCAGGGACCTTAGACGATGCAAAGGCCAACACAGACGTTTCCAGCAGGTTAATAAAGCCCATCAGCTGCTGAAGTTCAGCTGCAGGAATCACAAGGCAGCTACGGGTGCTGTTCAGGCACAAACAAGAGAAGCAAGTCTGGCAGCCTGGAAGATCCGGACCGGACTGGGCTGAAGTCTGGAACGTGTGACAGTCCATAGCAGCCACCGGTTCTGGCCACCAGAGGGCGAGGTGAGCACAGACAAGGAAACATTCACATATGTGAGTCGTGTAGTATTGAGAACTTGTCCATGTATTCCGTAAGCTGTTTGGTCACCAAGCTTTCCATCAGTTTGACTACTAGTGGGATAGACGCCACTGGGCAGTAATTAGTGAGGTCATTTGTGTTTTTCTTAGTGTCTTTTGGTATTGGGGTGAGTAGGATGTTACCATATTCCTCGGGGAAGAGACCTTGTTGTAGCATGAAGTTGAGGTGGGATGTGAGGTCTGCTATGAAGCGGCCGGGAGCGGATTTAAGTAGATGACTGGGACATATGTCCAGTCGCTTGTGTAACTGATTCAATGGTGAGGAAGGTAAATGTTGTCCAGATACGGTCAGCTGGGTATCCACCAGGGATTAGATCCAGGTCGTTGATGAAGTTTTCGATGTCGGTGTTGTGCTGAGGAAGTGTGCTGCATAATTTTATTATTTTTTCATTAAAGTAGCTAGCAAGTTTGTCTGCGGGTAGGATTGTCTGTATTGGTTGTGGTGATAGGGGTGGTGTCTAGTAATTTGTTTACAATTTGGAATAGTTTCTTCAGATCTTTGTAATCCGGTCCTATTTTAGTTTTGTAGTATGACCTTTTGGTTTGTCTTATTGCTTATTTGTATTTTCCATGCATTGAGTGTATGTTCATCTTTTGTTTTTTTCCATGCTCGTTCAAGTTTCCTGGTTTGTGTTGTGAGTTTTTTTTTCGTCATTGAACCATGGTATCGTGTTTTGTCTTCTTGAGATTCTTGTCTTCAAAGGTGCTATTTCGTTTAGTACGCTTCTGCATCTATCCTCCCAGTGATTTAGATAATGTATGGAATCTGTTCGTGTTGTCCAGTCGTTGTCATATATCAGTTGACAGACTATTTTTGGGTCTATTTGCCCTCTCGTAGTGTAAGTTGTATGTTCTGGTGTGCAGTTTAATCCCTTCTTCCGCCAACAGACCACCCCTTCCCCACCCGGGCAGTCTTAGAATGGACCAGACAGATCTGAGAATGTCACCCTGCACCACAACGTGCTCACCAAGCAAAGTCCATAGTCCTCTATTGACATAGACATAGGGAACGCCACTTCTTGTCCCTGGGATCAGTGGCATGAATCTTGTTACTATTTGGGATTCAGAACCTGGATCGGCCACTGTTGGAAGCAGGATACTGGGCTAGATGGATCATTAGTCTGATCCTGTATGGCTATTCTTATGTTCAAAAAGGCAAACATGAGTGTCACATTCTTTGCTATCTGCCATAGCAGCCTTTAGCTTAGACCACTGTTTTTCCACTTCTCTTACGTCTTCCCATGCCAACAGCTCCTTCTTCAGGTACTCCTCCATTTTATCAAAATCAGTACGTCTGAAATCCAGTACTTTGAGTTTTGTGCGTCCGCACTCCGCCTTTGCCCTTATATTAAACCATATGGTGATGATCACTATTACACAGGTGGGCACCCACCCGGATATCGGAAACACTACCTCCATTAGTGAGCACTAGATCCAGCATCAACCCTTCCCTCGTGGGTTCCGTCACCCTTTGTCTGAGCAAGGCACTTTGACAGGCATCCACAATCTCCCTACTTCTTTCCAATTCCGCAAAAGGGACGTTCCAATCCATGCCAGACAAATTGAAATCTCCCAACAGTAGCACCTCCCCTTTCATACCAATCTTTTGAACACCTTCTATCAGATCCTTGTCTAACTTCTCTGTTTGCGCAGGAGGCCTGTAGATAACTCCCATGTGGATACAGGTTCCGTCTTCTCTTTCCAGGACGATTCATAAAGCTTCTTCTTTTCCCCAGATACCCTGCATTTCAGTCGCTCTGATATTATCTCACATACAGAGCCACTCTTCCACCTCTTCAGCCCTCTCTATCCTTCCTAAAAAGATTATAGCCCAGTACGGTCACATCCCATTCATGAGAATCGTTGAACTATGTCTCCGTAATAGTAACAATATCCAAGTTTTTTTTCCAAACATTAGGGCTTGCAGGTCTTGAACCTTTTTCTTAGATTACAAGCATTTGTGCATATAGCTTTCCATGTGCTTAGTGAGTTTGGGTGTATTTTTATATTTACATGACCTTTCCCTCTCCCATCATGTTTATTCTGGGGGTGACTTTACAAAATCCCCCGTTTCCTTTTGTCACCCCCACCCTCTAGTTTAAATGTCTAGAAACATACTGTCTGAATTTCTCCCCAAGGATCCTTTTTCCCATCACAGAAAAATGTAGCCCATCATTACAGTACAGCCTGTTATTTTTCCATGTATTACCCCATTCTCCTAGGGATATATTAATGGGTCATATAGGGAGGAGGAACAACCTTAGACGAACAGAAAGAATCCTGATATACTACTACTACTACTACTTATTTCTATAGCGCTACTAGACGTACGCAGCGCTGTACACTTGAACATGGACAGTCCCTGCTTGACAGAGATTAAAATCTAATTAGGACAAACAGGACAAACAAGAGATAAGGGAATATTAAAGTGAGGATGATAAAATAAGGGGTCTGAACAAGTGAATAAGGGTTAGGAGTTAAAAGGTGGGCTTTTAGCTTAGATTTGAAGACGGCCAGAGATGGAGCTTGACGTACTGATTCAGGAAGTCTATTCCAGGCATATGGTGCAGCAAGATATACAAAGCTAGTGTGGTAGCAAAACAATATATACTGCAATATTGGACCAGAACACAGTGCCTTCATACTGGTATTGGAGAAATGCCCTACATTCGCTTATAATGATGGAGGCCCATGATGCTTGTCGCACGGCAAAACGTAAAAGTCTCTTTTGGGGGGAGGGAGGGGGGATCATATATTCAATCGCTAACTGGACGAGCCAGAAGCTTAATTCTGAATCAGATGACCTTGTAAATTCAATACAGAACAGAATTTAGTTTAGAAATTGATACTGGGCAGAGGGGGGAAGCTGAGGGTCTGTTGGAACGGGATTCAGCGGTTATAAAGTGGGGAACCTAAGAACTCTGGTACCTCACTTTAATTCGGGAAGACATATATAAGGGAATTAGCAGTTATAGTTATGATTGCTTTGGGGGTGGGGATGGGAAGGGAAGAATGGAAAGAGGAAGAGCTGATATTGTCAATCGGGATGACGACTTCTGTATATACTTTATAGGTACTAATGAAAAACGTGAAACTCATGACATTTCCTGTAAGTAAACTGCGTATGCTTTATTGATGTTGTACTGGTGTTTGTCATTAATAAAAATATGTTATATAAAAAACACCCAAAACTGACCACTGATCAATCGATAATTACTGACCTATCTCCCTTTTATTTTAAAAGTCCTTTTATAAAGTTTGCTGTAGTACAACTAATAGAATTTCTCAAAAAGACAAATGCTCTACATCCATGACAAACTTCGCTCAACATTCAACTGAAAAAACTCTCAGTAGAAGTGTGGCAAGTGTATGGCCTTGAGCCCCAACAAACAATCACTCTCAGTGGTGAAAGTAAAACAAAAACACTTTATTATTCAAAGCCTGTTTCCTTCACAAACTGGATAAACAAAAAAGTCTCTTTAAGATCATGTTGCAATCTTACTGCTGCTGGTTACTGACAGGGCCCCCCAGTCTCAGTATGCACTAATCTTGTCTTAAAGGTTAATTAAAACTAGGCCTGGCTCTGGCCTTGCCTTAAGGATCAGCAGTTCACAAGGTTCTAAGGTAAAGTTTGGCCTGCCTCAATTAACCTTCTGCTGCTTATAGATATGTGGTGAAGACATTTGCAGAAGAGCTGTCTTGTCCTCCCTGGGCCTTTCTGGCTTAGTTGTGCTTAGTTTTATCCTGCTTGGACCACACCCTTCCTCCTCTGTCCTCACTGAGCCACGCCCTCTCAGCTCTGTATTGGTTTAAGTGGCTCTGAGAGGGAGTGATATTAAGGGGGATTTGTAACTTCCTATACACTCTCACATCCTCCTTGGTCTTTAACTATATTTGAGCAATCTTGGATGGCTGGAAGGATGTTTTTCTTGTACCCCTTGAACTCTCTGTAGCTTTTGACCTCATCTGTTATTTCATACTTCTCCAAAGATTTACTGAACTTCATATTTCTGACATAGCACTTTCACGGTTTCAGTCATTTCTCCAATTGTTCCTTTGCAATATGCTTCTCACACAATCTTTCTACGCCCTTGCCACTCTCCAACCTGGTGGTCCTACAGGGCTCAATCTCTTCCCTGCTTGGCTGATCCAATCTCTTGATCTCATCTTCTTCATGTATATGTTGACAATATCCAGATTCTTACTCCAACTGATTCACACTCCCCCCACATTTGTTCCCACTATTTCAGGAAAATTGGGTAAGGAAAATTGAGAATGAACTAAAGTTGAATACTACCAAAAGTGATGTCAGTGATTTTCATAATCATACCTTCCACGCCACCCCACTTCCTTCATCTGTTAAAGGCAGTTACAATTTAATGACGCTATAAAAATAACGAGCCTCATGTTAAATCAGCTCACCTTTCACTTCCACAATTCTCACATGATATTCAGATTTGCTCCATTACTTCCATATTTGAGCCCTCAGCAGTTCAAACCTTCAATCTGGCTCGTGTGACTTCAAAATTAAATAACTAACTCTTTACTCAATTGTGACTCACAACTGTCCAAGTCTGTAGGCTTCGACTTACACAGAACACAGCCATTAAGCTCTTTTATGGTTATAGGTAGTATGATCAAGGCTCCCATCTTTCTTACTGACCACTAACTCCCTGTAGTTTAAAGAAATCTCTTTTAAGCTTCTTATACTGACTCACCAAATCTAGGACTCAAGATCTCCCTCATTTCTCTTGTCTTCTAATTCCATATACCCCTTGCAGAATATCAAGCTCAATAAACCATAAGTCCTCATCACCACCACAGTGAATAATGGAAGTGGAGAAGTAGTCTAATGGTTAGTGCAGTGGGCTGAGATTCTGGGGAACCAGGTTCAATTCCCACTGCAGCTGCTTGTTACCCTGAGCAAGTCACTTAACACTCCATTGCCCCAGGTACAAAACTTACGATTATGCGCCCACTTGGGACAAAGAAAGTACCTGCATATAATGTGCACAGTGCTGCATATGTCTAGTAGTGCTATAGAAATGATAAGTAGTAGTAGAAGCTGCAGCTTCCCTTACCTTGGGGCAAAAGAGATCAGAGGTCTGGAATGGGTGGTCTGATGCAAATGATCCATACATAAGGGTACTAACAGAGCTAAGATGTGGCGAACTGCTCTTGAAGGGCATACGAGGAGTCTGAAGAGAGAACTGATTGGTGTATGGGTGATTTAACATTATAAGGATGAGAGGGGGGAGGGAAAAAGGTTGCTTCTTTTTTATATTGTTTTTCCATTTTCATTTTCTTTCTCTCCTTTTCTTTGGTGATGAGGAGGGAATAAGCCAAAAGTTGACATCTCTTGGGAGAGGGATCTTAAAAAAAAGAGAGCAATGGAGTAGAAGGGGAAGACTGCAGTCTGATGAGGCTTAAGAAAGTGGTGTACCCTTCACAATGTACTGCACAAGAGGAAAAAAAATCCCATGGGGTTAGAGGTGCAAAAACTCCCTATGAGAATACTCATCTTACCCATGCTTGAGGGTGGAAGGCATAGTACTACAAGGAACATAACACATATTTGTGTTTTCCCTACATTATAAAGTGGCCTCATTGAATGGGGGAGGGGGGCATAATAATCCAATTAAGAGGAAAATTATTTTGAAATACTTTAGATGTGAAAAGATAGCTATTGCACTCTTGCAGGAAACAAAACTCAAGAATTTGAAAAATCAAAGTGTTCAGTGTGCTACTCCTCTGATGGGTCTAAAAGAAAAGGGGTGGTGATTCTCATCCACAAGAAACTTCCTTTTGTCACATGTGCCACAGGAACACATGCTGAGATTAGAATAGATGTCATAGTCACCAGTTCATATGTGCTCCTATATAGGGCCTAAGGGTGAATTTTTTGATGAGCCTTTCTGAACCTCTCTCCCAAGGGATAATGAGACTATCGTCGTAGCAGGTGATATGAACTGTGGCGTGACACCTCTAGAAAGGACAAAAGTAGCAACAAACCACAAGAAGGAAGACTGCTAGCAGCAGTGTCGGAGAACTAGAGTTTGGTTGATCTTTGGAAGGCACAGAATCCTGGATGTACAGATTATACATACTCCCTCATCCCCCGTAGCCCCCCTTCCTCTCCCATCTCCATCCTCCCCTCATCCCCCGTGGCCCTCCCTTCCTCTTCACTCTCCACCCCTCCCTCATCCCCCACTGCCCTCCCTTCCTCTCTCCTCTCCACCACCCCTCCCTCATCCCCTGATGCCCCTCCTTCCTCTCTCCTCTCCACCACCCCTCCCTCATCCCCCGCTGCCCCTCTTTCCTCAGATTTTGTCTCTACTTTGCAGTCTTCAGTTACACAAGCAGAACTCAAACAATGGAAACTTGCAGGCTGCTTTCTGAATCCTGATAGTGTCTGGATACAACCTAATGGTCAGATATGTGCATCACAGTACATTGTCTCTTTACTCCTACATTCACTTCATTATCCACTGCATCTCAATGCTTCTACATTGTATGATCAACTCTCTACTAAGTTGTGGACTTCACAGCTGCTCGCCTTGTGTAAGACAGTTGTTCAGCATTGTAACAAATGTTTTCTGTATACACCGAAGCGGGGACCCGCTATTCCTCCTGCTCATTTGCCCGTGGTGCAAGGTCCAGGCCTCCACTGGTATGTTGACTTCACAGATATGCAGATTCCTGTCCGAGGTAAACGGTATCTGCTTGTCTGCGTGGATGCCTTTCCACACTGGATAGAAGCATTTCCCTGCACTAGAGAAACTGCACAGGTTATGGCACTTTCTCTTTGTCAGGAAATCAATCCCAGATTTGGGATTCCCTGTCGCATCACCACAGACAATGGTTCTCATTTTGTTAATGAGTTCCTCAAGTCTTTGCTTCCTGCCTTGGGTATTACCCACCGTACTATTTCTGTTTACAGACCTACCAGCAATGGCTTAGTTGAGCGCTATAATGGCCTTCTGAAAACGAAATTGAGACAACTCATGGCAAATGGCATTAAAACATGGCTCGATGCTTTACCTCTGGCCTTGCTGGCCCTGCGAGCCTCCCCCTCCGCCTCTTTAAAGTTGTCTCCTTTTCAGCTTTGTACTGGCCGCCATATGCACCTTCTTAAAGGCAATCCTGACAACACCTTGCCTGATTCCTATTCTGTTTACTGGGATGTCTTACAACATATCATTACTTGTCTGTCTTCGCTTCCCCAGGCAATCTCAGACAGAAAAGGGGAGGGTAATGATAGCCCTGCCCCTGGTTCCCCAACACATCTCAAAGTTGGATCTTGGGTTTATCGGAAATATTACACCCACAAAACGTGGAAGGATCCTATCTATGTAGGCCCTTTCCAAGTTGAGGCCCTGTCAGCCACTGCAGTCAAGCTGCGAGACCACGCTTCTTGGGTTCACCTGAAAGATATCCGTATCTACAAGGCTCCTCATTCTGATTTTTTCAAGCCACTTGATGATCTCAGATCACCCACCACAAGTCAACCAGCCACCTCCACCAGCTCCAGAGGTGCCACCTCTGCCGCCTCCACCACTCCTGATTCACCTGGTTCCTGTACCTGAAGAGCGTATCCCCTACTTACAAGGCAGGATTGTGCATCTACTTGAGTTGGTTGAGGATTTGATCACTCCTGAGGCCCCTGACGTTGAATGTCTTCATCATCTTTACCACAAACTTTGTAATTTACACAGTCTTTGCTACCCCCGTTTCAGGCTGACGGACTAAAACATCTTGTCCTATGACCGAGTATCTGGCCTCCACAGACAATACCTGCCAGGAAGCACCACCTGTACCTGCACGGAACATTGCCCGTCCACAGGAGTCCACACTTGTTGATTTGACACCTGTCGAACCTGTTGCTGAGCCTGCATCCGCTGTTCTTCCACCGGAACAGTGTGACATAAGTCCACCCTGTTACTCTGAAGCTCACAGCAATGCATCAGAGGATATTGAATTTTGCACGCCAAAATTTGCATTAGAAATTGTTGTTTTGGTAGTTCTCATAGTCTTGGTAGCTGGACTGATTGTTTATGTGTTTGAAAAACTTCATGAGTTTCTCCTAAATAGACATTAAGGTTGCTATCATCTGTACCTAGATTGTGTGTGTGTGTGTGGGGGGGGGGGGGGGGTTGCTCTTGACCTAATTGCTGTCCCTCATCCTCCTGCTTTAAGGAGGTACTTCCCACTGCATGACCTAGGCCACTACCACACGACCCCTCCCTTGGGCCTTCCCCTGGGACCCCGCCCCAGAGGATGACCCTACCTGGGATCCCCTAACCAGGTATCAGATACTGTGTTCCACACTATTTGACACCTGGACCGTAGGTCCTGATAGACAGGTAGTAAACGTTTTTGACATATTTGAAGGGTGTGGCGTTGTAAGAGTTGAACGACCAGAAGCTCTATTAACCATACCTGACACAGCAGAACTGTTTGGCTTTTGGCTTGTCTCATATAACATTGTCAACAGTGGTTGGCAACCTTGGTTCTACATTAGGACAAGAGGGAATCAAGATCTTCAGATTTATTCCCTTTGCCCTGTTGGAGAACATCAACTTGGAGCAACAAGGATCTATCCCTGAGATTCCTTCCCTTTCAGCAGAAACCCCAGGGTTATCCTCTATACTCTGTTCTCTTGTCTCAGCCCTCTAAACCAAGACAATCTTGACTGGTATTTTCTTCCTAACATGCTTCCTGTTCACCTTTCCCATACCCGTTTTTCCTCAGGTAGTGTTAGGACCTGACCATCCTATCCTCTTATCTCCCACAAATGACACACTAGTGGTTACTCTTGATGTGTGTACTTATGTTAATTGTGGAGATTTAAGTTGGCAACGGTATTATTCTGCATATGACATGTACATGTGTCCAGGTTCCAACTGCAACAGTTGGTCTAAAGTCTGGTGGAAATCAGGCCAAGGTCAATACCAAGGTAATGACAATCCCCTAAGAAAGAGTATTAGCATTCTTAAGTTAAAAGCAGATGTACAGCACTGCCAGATAGGCCATTGTAACCCTGTTGCCATCACCTTTACAGGTGTAACAACAAGCACTTACCAGACCTATTCTCTAGGAATAGATGCTGCAGGCAGAGACCCAATTGCTACCATCTGCATTTTTCCTCCTGCCAGTTCTTTATTCGGAATTGACACTCCCACTAATGCCAACCTTAGCTCCTACAGTAAAGATTCCATATCAAGTTCGCAGAATTGAGAATGCTAAAGATTGGGTCGTTCTAGAAACTGGATTTGGTGAACGAAATCTTTGGCTAGAATGGGCCCACTTTACCACAGCCAGTTTGAATGTCTCCATCTGCTATTTCTGTGCTCATGCTTGTGCAGATCCCTTAGCAGTCCCCTTTCCTTTTGACCTTTCCAACCATCCAGAAGGTCTCCTGTCTATGTTACATTTACTTCAGGCCTTGGAGCCTATTAATCAGTCTTGTCAGCCCCTAGCAGAGAGTTATCCTGCATTGCCCCTACGACAGAGTTCCCCCTACCCCCTTCTTAAGACCTGATCCCACTACAATGTTCCAGACTTGTCTGGCCAGGTACCCAACCCGAAACTCCAGGTTTGTAGGTAATCTGACTTCCTGCAAAACTACTCTTTACAATATAGGTTATCTGACTTCCTGCAAAACTACTCTTTACAGTATTGAACAGATAAATTTTACTGCCTTTTCTCAAGCCCGAACTGATGTATGGTGGTATTGTGGAACCAATGCTCTGTATCACACCCTACACAGAAGTTGGAAAGGAACTTGTGCCCTTGTTAAATTGGTAATTCCACTAACAATTGCCTCCCTGAGTTCACCCCATTCACCCTCCACACACCGATTTAAAAGACAGGCCTCTGTACCAGGCTCATTCGATGATCATGTCTACATAGACTCAATTGGAGTTCCTAGAGGGGTACCTGACGAGTTCAAGGCCCGCAATCAAATTGCTTCAGGTTTTGAATCATTTTTCTTTCCTTGGGCTACAATTAACAAAAATGTAGATTGGATTAATTACATCTATTACAATCAGCAAAGATTTGTTAATTATAGCAGAGATGCCATCCAAGGAGTAGCTGCCCAATTAGATACCACCAGTAGAATGACAATAGAGAATCGAATGATTCTTGATATTATGACAGCATCAGATGGTGGAGTGTGTGTCAAATTGGGTACTCAATGCTGTACTTTTATCCCCAATAACACTGTTCCAGACGGGTCAATTTCCAGAGCTCTGAAAGGCCTCACCTCACTTTCAGAGGAACTGGCTCGCAACTCTGGTATTGACAACTCCTAGACAGAACGGCTGGATAAAACCTTTGGAAAATGGAAAAATCTTTTTGTTTCAGCTGCAATTGCTATTGTAGTTTGCATTGCTATTTTCATAGTTGTAGGATGCTGTATCATCCCATGTATTAGGGAGCTAGTGGTACGCGTAGTTGCTACCGCTATAAGCAAGAAAGAACCTGTAGGTCATTATGTTCTGTATGAACGCCTTATGGCTGATATCGAGCTTGTTGCTGGAACAGAAGAAGGATCATATGCTTCTATGTATTTTTCAAGCCATTAGAAGTTAGCCTGGCCTTCCTATATGTTTTAGGCCTGTTAAAGTTAAGTCACTGTAATACTCACAATTATAATACTTTTGAAGTTGCAGTACTTATTCATGTTAGTAGATTTTCATGTACCACTCTTAGATTTTTTAGTGATGTTAAATGAAACATGACTGCTTTATTAATAACAATTTAAGCAATATTTACATAATCCAAGTTTGACTAATGATAAGGTTTGTAGCAATGATATATTAGTTTGCTTCAATTGTAAGATACACTCAAATTTATTAATTCCATTATATGGTGCCTAGACTTGATTGACTTCACATATTCCCAAGCCTCACACTACTCCAGAGGGGTAGTCGTAGGATACATAGTTAAGTTTTTTTTGGGTGGGAACATAGAATGAAGAATTTCATGTAGTATATATCTACATGCTTAAAGATTGATTCTCACTGAGGCCTAAGTCCCACATCATAACAGAGTGCCCCTGTTCCCTTGAAGGTATTCTTCCCCCCCCCCCCCCCCCCCACAGGACTCTAAGAGCCCTCTGGAAAAGACGACCTCGCCCACTAGTAGTCATGTGTGCCAGCCCCCCCTAAGGGGCCTGGCAAGAGGGGAATGAAGAAATATGGTAGCCCTTGCTCTCAATAAAATACAGGCCAATGGCTCAGGCTAAGAGCTAGGCCTCTTTAAAAAGTAAAAATCATGTCTGATACAAAATGTATTTCTCACTGCAGCTGAGGCTGAAGTGAGTTCCCAGAGAGCTGACAGGCAAGGGAGGAAGCATCTGCTCTGGTAAACAACCCATGGGACTAGACCTGTGAAAAGTCATGAGAAACTTGTTTTGGCTAATTTAAGTTGATAAAGGGCTAGATGTACGTGGGATGAGCATACCCAAAGGGAGGGGAGAGAGCTGAGCAGTGCTGAAGAGAGCAAAATGACCTGTGAAGTCATCTCACAAGATGTGCTCTGGGGCTATTTTGTTCATAGTTAGAGCTGGAGAATAAGTGAAGTCATTCCTTATCAACTGATAAGGGGCAAGAGCCCTGGTGAGAACGCTAGGGGCCATTGGAATCAATTGTGCCAGAATGGTATAAGAGATGCAGTCAGAGAGGTATCAGGGCAGAAGAGAAAGATCAGAGAAGAAGCCAGAAGCTAGGAGAGAAAAGGATACAGACAGACGTGGCGTGAGATGCTGTTCTACCATATGACTGCCTGAACTGCTTGTACTATCTTTGGTAAGATATCAATGTTAATAAACTATATTTCTTTACCTACTAAATACTGGGTTCCTTTATAACTGCATAGGTTTATACTGCCTTGACTGCTAACACTGTCATGTGCAGATACAAGGTTGGGATAATTAAGTACCTAGAGGGGATAGACATTTCTGTCAGGAGTAATAGAAGGGCCATGGCTCCACTGCGCAACAGAGATGGAAAATCCTAATAAAATTAATAGGGAGGTGGAAGGCCTTCCAAATTTGGTATCAGATCATGCAATCATTTTTGGTATATGGACCCCTCAAGGGTGGAAATCTCAAGGGAGGCACTGGAGAGCTAATTTGTCCCTATTGAAACATAGCGCTATACAATGATGGTTCCAAAAGAAATGGGAGAATTGCACTACACATAGTTTGGGATGCAGGAAAGTCTTATGTTTGAGGGATCCGAACACAAAAGCACCGGAAAAAACGAGGGAAGAGCAAAAGGTTGAACTACTTGAAGCAAGAAAGACCCTCCAAGCCCAACATAAACAAGATAGCCCAAAGACATTGACATTTCTCCATGAAAAACAGAGAGATCTTGCTCTACTAGATATGTAGCACAGAGTTTCTACTGGCTTATAAAAAAAAAAAACTATATGGAAAATGGCAATAAAGCACAAGTAAGTTGCTAACACAGCAGTTACAGAAGCAGCAGGGGGGGTCTAAATGGTTCAAATCCTTAGTTACAAAGCAAATCACACCATTGGGTAATAAAACACTTATAGTTGTAAATTGTAACACATTTAAATCACATAACTAGCACTAAAATAAACTTTATTATATAACAAACTTCTAAAATCACTCTAGATTCATCTAAAATCTAGAGTGATTTTAGATGTTTGTTATATAATAAAGTTTATTTTAGTGCTAGTTGTTGTACGATTTATCCCCGACTCCTCCAATTTGAAATGGAAGAGAGGAGCATAACCAGTCAGTTAGATACCTTTAATTAAAAAAAAAAAATCTTTACCAGACCCTTCGTATGTGATTGAAAAGAAAGTAGAATCCATAATCATACCAGAAAAAAAAAAAAAAACAAGGTTAAGATGCCTGCATTAAAATTTAACTGCCAAGAAGCTAACCAGACCTCTTTCTGCATATTCCCTCTGGGGTGTCCACCCTGTTGCAGATCTTTATGTCATCCCTTCTAACCCTTCAGAGATATCACTCAGAAAGTACTAACAGGATTAGCACCAGGACAGATCCTTTGGGGCACTCCATTGCTCACCCTACTCATTTTTCTTTCTTTGAAATGTAAGCCATTTACCACTACCCTCAGTCTGCTGTCAGTCAACCAAATTTTTTATCTAGTTGACCACCCTGTGATCCATCCCCAGACTGCTCATTTTGTTGATAAACCTCCTGTAAGGAACATTATCAAAGGTTCTGGTTATTGGTCCACCAAATCCAATGCATACCCTTTATCTAGTTCCATGGTCACTCAGACAAAGAAGCCAATCAGATTCATCTGGCATGATCTGCCTCTGGTAAAACCACATTGCTTCAGATATTGCAATCCACTGGACTGTAAAATAAAATTAAGTACTCTCTTTTCTTCTGCAGTATCTCCGTTACTTTTCCTACCAATGTGGCGAAGCTTACTGTCTTGTTTACCACCTCCTCTTTATTACCACTTTTGTGAAAGGGGACAACATTCACCTTTTTCCAGTCATGCAGAATCTGTCCAAACTCCAGGGATCTGTTAAACATATCCTTCAGGGTACCTGCCAGAATGTCCTTTGTATCCTGGGATATATTCCATCTGGTCCCATGGCTTTATCCACTTTCAGCCTTGCAAGTTCTTCACAAACATCCTCTTCCATGAAGATGTCATATTTACTTCATGTTGATAATTATTTTTGATAGTTATCTATGGCTCCTCTCCAGATCTTTTCTTCAGTGAATACTGAACAGAAACATTTATTTGGCATTTTTGCTTTTTCTTCTTCATTTTCCACAGTGCTGGCTCAAAGCATGGCCCAGGTGAGCACTGACTCAAGGCTCCAAAAGCCTGCATTATTGGCTCCCCTGCAGCAGCCAACTACCTGCTCTAGGCAGTGTCTCCCACACTTCACATATCCAGCATCTCTCCTTCCCTCCTTTCCCACCATCCCGGTTTGGGTACCTTCCTACCTCTTTCAACTCCCTTCTCAGTCTGACAAGTCCTCCTCTTTCAACCCTTCATCTCCTCCAGTCCACCTTTAAATGCATCTTTACCCACTAGAGGTGGCCAGCAGCATTGGTTAGCCACATACTCATACTCTACCAGTAGCTGGCCCCAGCCTTCTCTACAGCATCCTGTCCACTTTCTAATGTACCTTCCTGTTTGCACAGGTCCTGAATGCTGTAGAGAAAAGACCCTGGGACAAGCCACTGGTAGGGAAAAACTCAATTAAATGTAGACTAAGGGAACTTTCAGACCATGAGGAGGGGTGAGAGAGGAGGAAATACACCACCTAGGGAGGGAGAGACATGCTGGACAATGGGAGGGTGGGAAAAGATAGGGAGACACATTGAACAGAAGGGAGAGAGAGGGACAGATGTTGGACATAGAGGAAAAACAGGAAGACCGAAGGCAGATACTGGACATGAAAGGGGACTCAGATAGATGCTGGATTGAGGGGGAGAGATTGTACAGTATAGGAAAATGCTGGACAAATGAAGACATAAGAAGATGGAGAGAACATTTTGGTCATGGAGAAGGAAATGGGGACATAGGAGAATGAAAATACTGACAGGGAGAGGAGGGAGAGATATTCTGGACAGAGGAGATGGAGCAAGAGGGAGATACAACAAACAGGGAAAGGACAGAGAGAGATGGAGAACCCTGGACAGAGGGAGAGAGAACAAGAGAGGGAAGACACTAGATAGATTATAGTAAGGGGGTCGATTTTGGACAGAGGAAGAGAGATGCTAATATGGGGGAGGGGGAAGTTACTGAAAGGCTGGGGATAGAGGGAGAAGGGAAATGGTGGCTAGGAAGAGGGAAAGAGATGAAAAGCTGTAGATAGATGCAGTAAATGCAGACAGAGTGGCAAGTAAGGAGGAGTTAAGTCTTAGTGGATAGAAACAGAAAATTAAAAGGAAGCAAGCTAAGAGGTAAAGATCAATTTCCAAGAGGAGAAAAATGATGGATGAAGGAAGTTCAAAACAGCAGGCTGTCACAGTGGCAGTGTAAGTACGTTTGACGTTTCTAAAACTTGAAAAAGATTCTCCCTTCAACGAGTTGAACTTAGCTGATCAGTGTGACTTTTCAGGATGCTAATCTGAGTGGGAAAAAACCTCTTAAAATAGTACCAATTTCAATTTCATCAGAGCACAAGAAATGTTAATTTCTACCTCTAGAAAAATCAGTTTAGCAAATAATTCCACCTTCTTTATAAAGGCCAAAATGATTATGATAGTATGCTATATGCAAAAGCTAATGTACCTTAACTTCTTCACATAATTCTGCAAGACGAGCATCCACATCTATTTTCTCTGGAATCACACAAATGCAGATATGAAAAACATTAATGAATGTTAGATTTTTCTTTAAGTTACAAAGCATGAATTCTTATTAGTTCAGAATCTATACAAGAAAAGTTTATTTAAAAAAAAATCCTCAATCTTGTTCCAAGTTATAATATTGTACGTAACAGGATTTTTTTCAAGTTATAAAGGACAGAAGTTCTTTATATAAAAATAATATTCAATTTATACATTAAATGTTATGCTATTTTCCCCCAAACACACATACTACTAATTTTCTGAATATTTATCTGTTTTTCCCATTTTTATAAATGTAAGCAAGACTCATGAGCATTATTACACACACACACACAAAATGAAAAACAGGAAACATAAAAGCAAATATACCATTTACATCTCAGAGCCAATCACTAATTCAAACCCATTAACAATTTTCATATTATGATTTTTGGTGAAAGGCCAACCCTATGATTCAGATCATAGCAATGTGCACTGTTGCGTGGGGGATCCAGGTTCAGATATCCGATCTGGAGCCAGTTTGGACTGGGGTATCATACAGGTGGCGAGCTTTCAGCATTAAATTAAGGATTGGAGATGCAACACTCCAGTCCTTCTTGATATCCAGTAACCATTGGCACTTATCACCAGTACAATACCATGAAGCAAAAATCTTGAATGAATGGTTTCTTTCAACCTTTTTTCCACAACAAATGACATGTAGGACAACTTCTGAAGAAAACTGAAGAGTAAACCACTTTGATGCTCACCCGAAAGGTGGTATATTTACATGCCAATAAATTAAACTACCTTTTCTCCATCCCTTTCCCTCAAAATTCTATAGATGAATAAATGAAGGCTAGAAAGAAAAAGTGCTTATGAAGATCTGACCATGACTTAAAGACAGTGAATTTTATTAACCTCAGGTTTTCTAGTGTTTGCAGGTCTGCACGCTAACTACATCACACCTTTTTATTTATTTTTTTTAAATGAGACTGATAAAATTCTGTCTATATTTATTTTACCACAAACGTACAAAGCAGTTAAAATCCAACAGCTGATGCGTTCTAAGTTAAATCTGGCGAGTCATTTTTTTATGAGTTAGTTTGACTACTGTAAGTGGATGAATGACAGTTCATTATTGTTTCTGAATAACTTTGGCAAGAATTTCTTAGAAATTTTGATGAACATATGAATAACCAACTTAAATAAAATGAAAAAAAAAAGCAGCAAGAGAAAATTTACATTTCTTAGTTTATTTATTATTAGGATTTATTTAACGCCTTTTTGAAGGAATTCACAAGGCAGTGTATTGTAATATTCTTGCTCAGATGTGAAAGCAGATCAATGGAGTAAGACAGGTGGGTCTCAGGCATTAAACAAACAATCATCTGGAGCTTTTGGGAAAGATTTCCTATATGTAAGAATATCAGATCAAATGCTACTCCCACTGAAAAAAAGGGGAGGAGACAGGACTATATGGATCTCTTGAGCTGCAGTCATAAGAGAATGGATATTATAGATGACTAATTTTACTTTCTCTGAGACCAAGCAATCGCAATAGAAGCATACATACAAGACTGGTACACGGTTGTCTTTAACCGAATAAAGCAAAATTGCTTACTTTCAAAATGTGTTTTCAGTAGACAGCAGGATACTAGTGCTCACAAAATGGAGCAATTTCATGAGGAGCTTATACTTTTAAGCTTGTAGAACTTTCTAGCATGTTCTATTGAGCATGTGTGAACTTTCTACACCCTTGTGGTCATGTGAAACTCCTCACAATTCCACATATAGCTATTGGCAAAAAGAAAGCCAAGACCTATTAAAGATAAGCAAGTTTGCTTTCTCTGAGGCAAGCAAGATAGAATTCCTCACAGAACGTGAATACCTAGCTATAGATACCTTGAACAAAAAAAAAGGAAAAATATCTAACAATGCCAATAGGCAATCTGTTTTTGTTTCCAACAAGCCATTTAGCAACAGTATATATTTTAAGAGAACCTGAAAATAATAAAATTGGCCCCTAAAAGTGGATGGATTTGGATTGAAAACCTCAAAAGGATATTGCAAGTAAGATTAACCAAACCTAAATGTGCCAGAAGTTTTTATCTAAACAGTAATGAGATGTAAACACGTGGGTACAACTCCACATTACTGACTTGGAAATCCCCTTTGTGTACGCCATCCTTGGATGGGGCACCAACGCTTCTATGGCCCTTGCATGTCCTCTTATACCTTTGTCTGGGCGTAACAAAAGGAGCTAAAATCTGCTAGCCAAATAACATAAGGTAAGTAAAACTGGGTCAAACCAAAGTCCATACTGTGACAGTGGCCAGTCTTTCGTCATAAGAGTCTGGCAATTAAAAGAATGAGCATTGCAATGAAGTAACAGGGTGACTGGTAGGGGATAAAACTGGAAAGATCTCGCCTGACTAGATTTGAGTCAGCCATCAGGGTAGTATGTCTGATCTGTTGAGTGATTTGGATGAAGGACTCGTAGATCTTCAGTAGTCTGCGATTACAGAAATCTTAGAATCAACTGGGTTTGTTTCAGAAGGAAACATGTATTGTTAAAGCCATAGACCCAACATCCTCAATAAGCTTCATGTCAACTTCTTTATTTCGTCTAGTGCAGCCAAGGTTTTGCTGAAGCTTGCTTACTAGCACATTTCCTACAAATTTCAATTGAGATGGGTTCTAATGGTATTTTGAGTAGTTTATTATGAACCCTAGCAACCTCAGCACTTAAGTGATTTCACTCAGTGATTCCACAGAAATGCCCTTGACCTACCCAATCATCCAGATAGGGAAATGTGCAAACCCAACTTGCAAAGATATACTGACACCACTGTCAGACATTTTCCAAATATTCGTGATGAGGATACCTGGCTAAAAGCAGCAAGCAGTATCTGAGATATCCTTTAAATTCAGAAAGCATAGCCAGTTCCATTTTCTTAGAAAAAGGATGATGGCACAGAAGGAAATCACCTCTTAATTTTCCTTCACCAGAAATTTGCTCAAAAGTCCTTAGCTGTAAGATGGGACAGAATCCTGCTGTACTTTTTGGGATCAAAAGATAAAAGGAATAAAATTCCCACTTTCTTTCCCATGGTTGAACCAGTTCAACAGCTGTAGTCTCTAAGAAGGAATAGAATTCCTTGACAGCAGTTCCTAATGCTGAGAGGAAAACAAAAGACTTTTGTAGGACAATTTGAAGCGGTTTCCAATAGATGAAATCAGAAACTATTCCTGATTATACTGAGAACTGAATTGTCTGAGGTTAAGCTGACTTTGCTTGAATAAAATTTTAACATTCTCCCCACAGGTTCTCCAGAATGGATGTGGATTATGTTTTCTTGAATCCAGTCAAACCTCATTCCTTGGTTTTGCCTGGGGTTGTGTGCATGACTTTTAGCCCTTTTCTCTCTGGGTTGAGAACAAGATCCCTGCTGTTGATGGGGTCATGAAGTAGAAGGTACCTCCTTAGCATCTTATTCAATGATCTCTTGACCCACTCTCCACATCAGTAAGAAGTGGCAGCAGAGTCTCTGAAGCACACAATTGTAGGATAAATCTGTGAGTTTTTTTCTTCACATGCTACCCAAACTCAGCGGTCCACAGCTATGAGCACCTGCAGGCAACAATTCTATTGGCATAGGCTCTCAAAGTGATTTTAAGAGAGGACCATGGCAACATTAGGAGCTTAAAGAACTGCCCTGGGTTCGGCCTGTTTCTCTACTAAAATGGTATGACTAAAGTTTAGGCAGAAAAGAAAACAAAGTGTGTGAACATTTTTAATGAAAACAGGTCAAGCAAAAAAAATAACAGCTAAGGTTTGGGTTTTATAAGCCCCTTCTGACAGACAAAATTAGGGCTAAGTTGCAGCTGGTCTGGTGGTCACACAGGCTCATGGTAATGCATATGTAAACCTTTCCTGAAAGCTCTACATGATTCTCTGATGTACAAAAGCCATCTGACCCACTGGAATTATCAAGAAATATTTCTGTTATTTACCAGTGTCAGTTTCATTTTGCTGCATTCTTTCTTCCGGTATCAACTGAAAGTGTAAAATGAAAACTATACTTCTTACTCTTTTAATCTATATACGAAAATAAACAAAGCTATTTATATTTTGGATCACCTAGGTCTTTTTGATATGCTCAGCAAATTCAGATCTCATCTCAAAACCAGCTACTTAAAATACAGCCATAACATTTAACATACAGTAGTGCAATTGCCAATCTTTATAAAAGGAGAACTAGAGATGAATAAATCTATCATATAGATGGTCTGCTATAAGCAGATTTTGATTCTCATAACAAATTTTGTACAAGGCTGAAGTGACACAACATCAATTTGCCATATCCAAGGTTTGGTGAAAAGACCCTCTATAACAGAGGTATATTAAGGGCCCTGTTCAGCAGAAATGATCCAAGAGCCCTTGTCTATATACGAAATGTAATAAAAACAGCAGAATACTTGATTCAGTCAAGAAGGGACAGGCCTGCAGAAAGAGGAAGGAGGTGATTTACAGAGAGGAGTAAAGGAAGAAGCTAAGCAAAACACAAATTGTAAAGGCTAGAGATGGTTTCATGTCTGCCTCCAAGCGGCAGATCTAAGAGTGGCAAAACATGATATTTTTGCTGAACAGAGTCCTATATGTGTAATAAGAAAATTTGCATTAAAAAGATCTGATGGTTTGTACGGCTTGCTTTGAACACATACCTAGACTGTCGACTCTCTGGAATCGTGGATATTTTCTTCTGAGAAGGCGATCATAAAGGACCTGCATGCTGGATTTGGCTAGTTATAGGAATTGCACACACATGTACTAGTTACTACATTCTTTTTATATCTATGCTGTATTTGCCTTATAGTTAGTACAAAAGTTTAATAGGGTCCTAGCAATGTGATTAGAAGTTTAGGAAAGCTGACATTAGGTGCTTGCTTATGATGTACATTAAATGCTGTTGCTGAAATGTTTGCACATTTACACACTTGAGAATTCAGTGGAAGCTACAATTCTATATTTACATTATGTTAAAATTAGGATCATAATATCTAGTTATTTTGTGTAAATTATTTCACATGTATTTTAATATGCCAGTATATTATTATTAGACTGAGTTCATATATGTTTAAAAAAAAACGTACATCATAAAAATAAGCAAAGTGAAAAGAAAAGATAAGGGACTTTTGTTAAAATGAAGAGATAAACCTTTGGCCCACCCATTACACAAATATGAACACCACAATAAAGAAAGTGCAAGATGAGGGTTAAAGGATGATGACTAGTGAATAGGCAAATCCAGTGTACAGTAATGAGCTGGATTTCATGAGAGCTATTGCAGGACAGTACTGTGTTAGCATAGACTATCTCCAGATCATGAACAGAAAGTGAAGGATGTTAGTAATGTTAGAGTCTAAGTCACTTTTACTCTAAGAAACATTATAGTTACATTGTTATTCTTATGGTTAGTTTATTAAAGAAAAAATTAAAATCATGGGAAACAGCAACAAAAATTCACAAAGTTCATAACAAAACATATATGGCAAACTGAATAAAAACAAACAAAAAAATGCAATGGAATTCACCTAATTAAGCCAGCATTTTTTGATTGCTGTACCAGAGAAAACCTAGCTCTCTTTAAGAACATTCATGTTGTCAGGAAAATCATTCTATCCTATAACTATTGACAACACTAGTGTTGCATGATCTTTAGTTTAGGTCTTGAAGAAAACTATAAAACATGGCATGTGAATTCCAAAATATATTTATGAAATACAACTTTAACAACTTGGAAGTTAAGAATTGCAAAAAAGTGATGTGGTATAAGTTCTGCACTGATTTTAAAAATTAATCTACATATCAATAATGGGACTTTAGTTTCTGATAGTACTGCTTAGATGTACTTCTCACAGTGACATTACAGCAGCTACATATGCAAGCTGACATTTCGACAGCGAGATCAAATGCTATAATATTTATTAGTTTAGACTAATTTTAGATTTTCTTAATTTTATGATATCAAGTTATATTAGTGATCCTGGCAGATAAAAAAAAGGTGGCCCCGTTTCTGTACCTGAAACTGAAGTGCCCTATTAAATCAATTTTCAAAAAATGAGATAAATCGAGGGTGTCTTTTACTAAGGTGCATTCACGTCTCTAGCATGCACTAAAATTGTGGGCACGCTAAACGTTAGATATGCCCATAGGAATGCATTGGTCTCTCTAACGTTTAGCAAGTGCCAAAAAAGTGAGCGCGCCTTAGTAAAAGACCCTCCAAGTTATCATAATTAAAAAAAGTTTGTTATAAGGTTAATTTAAACCTAATGCGGAACTACAAACATCTTTATTTATAAATTGAATCTTAAGATTTTATTATGGCAGAATTTCTTGGAGGCTTGGGTTATGGGTGATTAAACAATTTCAGTTCTTTGCTTTACTTGGCACAAACATGACCAAAGAAGATACTAATTACTAATTATTATTACCTAATGATAAACTCCCCATTTGTTTTCGTTTTTCTTAAGTTGGTAAATTGCACTATGTTCCTTGGTTTGTAAATCAAGATTAAAAAATGCAGGAAATATGCATCCAAAAAGGTAGAGGTACAAGAGCTAACTCAACGTATAATCTATTTAACAGTGACTTTCAAATCCAAATATATAAAGGACAAATAGAAAAAGGAGGAAAAAAGAAACAAGGAAAAAAAATGAACAAGTATAGAGTGAGAAATGATTTAGAAGACCAATATGGTCATCTTTTGACATAAAAATGCCTCTCTCAAGGGGAATAGATTATTAACATGGAAACAATTGAGTTAAAGGTCATAAGGTTTATTTTCAAAAAATGCCTGCATTTATTAACTGGCCAAATTTTGAAAGGCTAAAATGAAAGTGTAAAACTTACTAAATCTTGTCAGCTTAAAGTTAGAAGTAGAGCACCCAGCTCATATTCCTAAACTTAGCCAGCTAAAACTAAAATTATGCACCAGCTACCTAATGTCCATATGTCAACCTAGTTCTGACACCGGAATGACCCAGAGTTTGATTAGCTAAAGAAAACCACCTAGTGAAATTTAGGGGGCAAACTTTAGCAGTTTATCCCAATGTACTTTCAAAGGCTCTTATACCAGCTAAGTCCTTACCTAGCCAGCTAGATCCCTCTGAAAGCTGAGCCCTATGTGAAAAAACTAGAAAGAGGAAAGAACAACATGCTATTAGAAGGGTAACAGAAGTGATATTCTAATGGATAGGCCAATTTTCAAAGTCTTTTATGCTAAAGGCCGATTGCTAATTTGCCATTTTTAGCAAACATTTTAGAGAGGATGGTGAATGAGCAGCTAGAAACTTTTACTGAGCAGCACAATTTAAAAGATGCAAGCCAGGTAGGGTTTCATCCTGTTTCTTAAAACAGGATGAATGTTACAACAACAGCACTGGACCAGGTATATTGTGGTAGATTCAAAATTCAGCAGTGTAGATTATTCTGCTTGATTTGCCCAATGCCTTTAATTTGGTTGATTAAAGTCTTATTGTCAAGGCATGGGACGGACCTGTCAGGAGCTGCTACATCCATTGATTTAGTCTTTTCTTTTTAGGTGAACATGGTAAGTAACGATAGATAAGATATCTGGGTCTCAGGAGCACCTCATGAAGTCCCTTGATGTAATCTCTCATCTTTATTTAGGGCCTTGTTTACAAAGGCACACCAGCATTTTTAGCGCACGGTAACTTTGTAGATGCCCATATTCCTATGGGCGTCTACACTGTTAGTGAACACTAAAAACGCTAGCACGCTTTTGTAAACAGGGCCCTTAATGTTTTGTGCCCTTTGCTACAGATTTGGTGGTTTGGTTTCTTTTCTTGTATGAGAATGATTGCTAGATGATGATTCCACTGGGAAAGGATGTGATGCAGATGATGGCAAATTTAAACCTCTGTCTGGATACCATTTTAAGATAGATGCAGAAAAGTTGTTTAGTGGTAAATGAGCAAAACGAATGTTTGTCATCGGTCTTCACTCCTAGTCCCTGAGGGCCACCAACAAATCAGGTTTTTAAGATACCCATTGCATGCTAATCTTTCTCATACGTATCTTTTATATCTTTTACATCACATATAGGTGGTCATGAAGTAGATTTTTTTGGACATACATGTTCAATATATGCAAGGAACATTCACCGCTCGTATACCAAAAAGCACCAGATAGGAATACATCATTACAATATTGTAGTTTTCATCCGAAAAAGTTAAGCGACACCATTCCTATAGGGTAATTTTAAACAATGAGATTACCCTGTTAAAGAAATACTTAAAGCTTTCAAGGCAGGAAACGTCCATAGGAGCTGGTTGCTGAACAGTTCCAGAACATTCCAGACCATTGGATGGTCACAGGTGAACCAGATTTATATATTTATTTATAGACAAGTGATCTGTAAATATTGGCCCATTTTGTCATTGCATCTGGGGTTTTAAAAGTATACCGCATTTTGCACGCACTAGGAATCAAAATTTGGGGGATTTATAGCAAGATCAATGAGACCATTTTTGTTGTGGGCAATGTGTATACTGTTAATTTGCAATAACAAATTCAATCATTAATCCCAAGTAGTATATGGGATTCGGTGACCCTATCAAAAGTGGTATATAGGCCAAACTAAACGGAAGATGAAACAGTGGATAGTTCAACATTTAAGTAATTTGAGAATCAATAGATTGGACACCCCATTAGTTGAACACTCGAATCAGGCTAATCATGAAGCAAATAGCTTGCGCTTTGTGGTTCTGCTGCAAATCCATTTCAAATTGGGGGGGGGGGGGGGGGGGGGGATGATGTATCTACCATACTGGTACAAAAGGAACAAACATTTATTTACATGTGGGATACTGTGATGTTGAGGGGCTTGAATAAAGAAACTGAATGGCTCCACGTGTGAAACAGAATTTTAATTTATATGATGTCATGTCCACCAGTATAGCCAGCCTCCTGATAATATGTATGCACTGGCGTTTTTTGAGCCTCTTACTGGGAAGACAACACCCAGAGTAGGAAATTTCAAAGATTTGGATTTTGGTAATGATTAATATAAGTACATTAGGAATGGTTTAAGAGTGCAACTATGTGTTATTAAGCTTTCTTTTCTACAGTCTTGTCTCCTGAAGAAGCTGAAGGTGAAACATGGACCCATGTAGAGTACAGGACTTAATGCACAATTGGATTTTGAGCATAGGGGATTGTGTTTGGTGTGACCAAATATTAGTCATGGACATTTTGGAGTTCAAGATGGACCATAGAACATCAGAGTATATTTGGAGTCCACTGGAAGATTGGGCTCCATCAGCCATTTAAAGTTAACGTAATTTACAGCATGCGGTATTGAACATCACCTGCCACCACAAATATCTGACCTGTGGTGGTTTCAATATGTTAAGGTAAAACACTGAGCTCTGTTCACTATATTTAAGTAAATTTGAATTGTATATTTTTTGGTATTTATTAATTAGTAGTCTTTAGTTACTTGAATGCATATTTGTTAGCGATATCCTCAAACCATGACTTGTTGGTGACCCTCGAGGACTGGGAGTGAAGACCAAGGTGTTATGTACTGGAAAGGTAGACTGGCAAAAGTGGGAGGGGGAGGTGACCTTGCCTGGTGAAGAAATTCCATTATGTAGGGAGGAAGTACTTGATTTAAGGGTGTTGAGTGTACCTAATACTCTCCCTGAAGGATAATATGCAATAAACTACAACAATCTACTATGCATGTCTTATTTAGATTATAGGCATGCTTTATATATTGGTCCTTCCAGAATTGTTTAAGACACTCCAGGTAGTGCAGAAGACTGTAGCATGGCTGGCAACTGGAAATGAGAAGATGGTGAATGCCACTCCTTCATTAAAATCCTCCATTGGTTAAGCTATTAGTCTTAGCATTCTGAGCTTCACTGATACTGTCATATTTGTTGGGTTGCCTGAAATAGAATCTGCTGGGAAGAGACATGTTCCAGTCTATTTCTACTTTGCTTGTAGAAATAAACTGCCTAGCTTTTTTGGAGAAATGAAATATTTTCAAAATGTTTAAGTGATTGTAACAATTTTTATGATAAAGAGATCTGCACTTATGATCTGTCTAGTTGTTTTTATAAGATTTTATATATTTTTTAATTGCTACCCACTTTAGATTAAGGCGGAATACATATACGAAAAATAAATAATTTAATGTGAAATATGACATGGGGTCCACCAGATGGCCTGTCTCTGTGGTAGTTCCTCTATATGGAATGAATTACCATCTGAACATTGGTCAGAGAATAATCTATTTAGATAAAAAGTTTGATTTTTTTGCTCCCTATTGACTGAACTGCCAAATTAGATCTATCTGAAATAGCTAGACCACTTCATTATATGAAACTGA
Source organism: Microcaecilia unicolor (assembly GCF_901765095.1). Lineage (NCBI taxonomy): Eukaryota > Metazoa > Chordata > Amphibia > Gymnophiona > Siphonopidae > Microcaecilia > Microcaecilia unicolor. The sequence continues at coordinate 475,286,131 of NC_044033.1, read as the reverse complement.
TGGAAACCAAGGATGGCAGTATGGGGTGTGGTTGGAACAAGATCATCAGTGCTAGTGTGTGCTACCTGATGTTCTTGATTAATTTCGGCCTCTAGAAAACAGCATTTTGATTTTGGCACAGAAATCGATCCGAAATCAGGATTTGGACGAAAATGCTTGTGCATTTTCGGCCGAAATCAAAACTCTCTTTCCCCCCCCCCCCCACCCCACCCCAGAAGAGGGTGGGTCCACCCAGGCCGGCCATCTGACCCCAACACCTCTGCCCTCCCACACCTCCCTTTAAACAGCCTGGTGGTCTAGTGGCATCTTCTAGGCTACAGCGATGTCCAATCGCTCTTGCCCCCACAGGTTCCTTAGCCAAAATGACTGCCGAAGGAGGTCCAGGAGCGACTGGAGATTGCTCCTGCTTAAACAGCTTCTGATCCCAAGACAGCCACCAGGACCTCCTGCAGCTGTCTTGCAAGGGTATTGCAGAAAGTCCTGGTAGCAATTCTGGCAGAGGAACCTACAAGGGCAAGAGTGATTGGGGATTGCTCTTGACCATAAACAGACATTAGACCACCAGGCCACTTAAAAAGAGGTGAGAGGGAGGAACGGTTTTGGTGGCTAGCTGGTTGGCCGGCCCGGGAGGACCATGAGGTGCCATTTGTGGTTCCAGTTCAAGTCAAAAATGAGTGGCAAATTTCAGCCATGGATTCAGTTTCAGTCAGTCTCTGCTTTCCTCATAATGGTTAAGAGCTGAGCGTTTCCCTTGGATAAACAACAGGGCCTTCCCCCTTTAGCTCCATGACTTCCTTCATTCAGCAAGTAGTGGGAACTACTGAAGTCTCCAGTGGAGCACCACTAGGAGCAATGCTGGGGCAAGGATAGCTGACATCTCCCCCAGCAGAACAACTATCCTTGAGCCAAAAGGGATGGCAGCAACTACAAAGCCCCGCCATGGCAGTCCAGGCAGTGCGTCAGGGAGGGGATCAGGGATGGAAGTTGCTTGCCTGGAATGAACAGTTGCTGCAGAAGAGTTGGGATTTCCTTCTAAAGATGTTGGCCTTCATGGTCTGTAGCCCGGAGAAGCAACACAGAAAAGAAGTGGAGAAGTTAATACCGTTCCAGAGTTTAAGCTACCATAGACTGAGATGACATCTTCAAACTCAATATGGTTAGCTATCACATGCCTAGATAAATGTCTTTTTCGGTCGATTTCCCAGGTGAATTTTCAGACACAGTATCTCTCTAGTAGACTGAAATTCCAGATGCCATTCAGTTCAGGTGGTACATGCGATTATGTTGGTTTAGTGCCCTGAAGACACCATTACGGCGAAACATGAGATCATGTCGGGACTAAAATATTGAGACCAAGAGGAGAACAAGAGACATAAGTTCCAGAAGGGGTATCTCTCTGAATCTGTATCAGCTGCTGCAGAAATACTGATGCTCAATAGACAGGATTGCAGTATTTCTCAGAAGTAGACGAGTTGCAAACAGCACTGATGATCACATCAAATGACAGTTCTTATGATATCTTGTTGATATGAACTGTTGCTTTAAGAGAGTGTTTGTATGATTTTTTGCATATGGGGCAATTTTGAAATAATAGTGGGTACTGTTGTAAGCAGTTTGAGTATTGGGGGAATTTATGAATTAGTACCAGCAGTTAGTCAGCGAGGTAGTTTTAATAGATGTATTTTTATTAATAAAGATTGTGAATTTGTGTATAATATTTATCAAGGTTTCATGCCAAAGAAAGATGAGAAATCTAGAGGGGTGAATATAGATTTGACTTATAGTTCTTCTGAAGCTTTCCACGGAAGAACAAATGGTCACAGCTAAAATGATGGTGTCACTTGTTGTGGAACCAGATAAGACACTGGATTTTGAGACTGCTATTCAGATGTAAGGGAAAATTACTTTTTGGATTAAGGATTTGCGTCTTCCCAGATGTTTCAAGAGCAACACAAAACAGGAGAAAGCAAATTTCTACTGTTACGATCTTGGAGATTTGTAAATTGGAATAATGTTTTTCCTTAAGTATCCTTCGAAGTGTATTGGGCACATAGCTTCAAATGTATTGTGAAATATAGGAATTTGAAACCTGTATATTTTTATTCTTCTCAATTGTCCTTTCCCTTTGACATAAATTGCTTGTAATTTTTTTCTGTTCCTTCTCCTCTGTTGTCTCCAATACCATAGGGTGTTTATGTAGCTCCTGAAATCAACCATGGTTTCTTTTCCCCTATATGTGTGACATCAATTAAATATTTCTTTGTGATTTTTCTGCCTTGTACTCTAAATGCAGGGCAGATGCTGGACATTCCTCCTGCATTTATCATACAGGCTTTGTTTACTGCATCTTAACTTTTGTAGTTAAAGTGCAGTTAAGTGCAAAACCTTACTGAACTTTAGTAAAAGAGCTCTAAGTTAATAGTATCCAGGAAAATAGTAACCAGGAAGACAGCCCTTATCTATTTTACCCAATAGTTTGAATTTCTTCTTTCTAGAGCTAAATATAAAGTAGAGCACTCATTTTGAAAAAAAAAAAAGATCAAAGGGGGTCTTCTACTAAGATTAACGTTTTTAGCTGGAGCTAAATGCTGAGACACTTATTATATTCCTATGGGCGTCTCAGCATTTAGTGTCAGCTGATTCTTAGAATGCATTATAAAAACACTAGCACACCTTAGTAAAAGACCCCCCCGCCAAAAAAAAAATAAAGTCTTGATCATTCTCTCAAATTTTCAACTAAGCCGAACTGGCATTAAAAGATCTGTGGAGTTTCATTTAGTAATGCTTTCTGTTAAGAGTACTGTATGTAATGTTGTATACATAATTGTATTTAGTGCTATCAGCTATAATTTTACACCAAGCTTATCTGGATATTAATTATGAATAGTAATCCTTGAGAAAGACATTTTCTATGCCAAAATGTAGCCATATTGGGTCTTTTTCTAATTTTCTAATGTATATTCCTTTTTCTGTTTGGCTCCTCCTTCCATCCTTCATGTTCTCTGGCTTTGACTCCTGCTAAAAGACAAATTATAAGTTTGTCTACTCTTGGTTTAACTTTTGTCTCCTCTTCTTCCCTACTTTTTGGAATGTGCAATTTTTCCTGCAATTTTTTTTCTTCATCTCTCCCTTTGTGGTAGATAATCTCTTGTTATTCCCTTTGTTTGCAAAGGCACTGAAATAAATTTATAGCTGGGACTAAAATTACTAAACAAATTTGACAGTCAGAAGTCCACATACCTAAAACAAAATAAAGCCTCCATGTGACTCACCACAATTACATGTTGATCAAACAGATATCGCTCCGTTATTGGAGGCATGCTCTTTATATCCACATATGAGCACGTAAGTTGAAAATGACTACCAAAAGTTAAAAGGATTATCAAAAGGATCATCAAAGATGAATCTATCTTTTTAGATTCCTTGGTGCTCCACTGCATGAGTTCTTACATCCACTACACTTAACAAAACCCACAACAAACTGAACGTAGCTTTCACAGCTGTGTGTACCACTCTTCCAAAAGGGCCCAGTTAGAAAATAAGCTTCAGTTTGGATGACTACTGTGAACTACACATTAACTGCCGAATTCTATATAGCGAGCCTAGAGATATGTGCTGAAATCCAGGTGTATGCTATAATAATGCGCCACATCATATTTTTATTGGTGTAGTTATAGAACATGGCCTAGTGGCCGCAAACCTACAGGAAAGGATTTATGCCACATTTTCGTTGGTATAAATGAAAAGTGCATAGTTTTATGCATTGGGATGTCAACTAAGCGTATTCTACATACCGCGTCTAAATCTAGGCACCGCTTATAGAATATGCTTAAGCGGAAACATTTACAGGGCGGATTTTTAGGCGCCTTTTATAGAATCTGACCCTAAGGGGGCAATTCTATAAAGGACCCAAAAGTTAGACTCCAAGATGCAGAGCAGTAAGCGCTAATTCTGTAACCGCATCTGGGTACCTACATTCCATTAGAAAATACTACCATAAGTAAGCATTTATTCACCCTCATGAGTGGAGGAGTGGCCTAGTGGTTAGGGTGGTGGACTTTGGTCCTGGGGAACTGAGGAACTGAGTTTGATTCCCACTTCAGGCACAGGTAGCTCCTTGTGACTCTGGGCAAGTCACTTAACCCTCCACTGCCCCACGTAAGCCGCATTGAGCCTGCCATGAGTGGGAAAGCGCAGGGTACAAATGTAACAAAAAAAAACCCCAAAAGTACAATGAGGTTAAAAAAAAAAAAAAAGAAAAAAGGAGTCCAATAGATGTAAGATATAGCAATTTATTCATCAGTACGGGTAGGATGAAAATTAGTCCATGCATCCAACAGAATAAATAAAGTAGAGAAATGAGATTCAAAAATGTGGCACAATAGCATATAATTTGTATTATTTTTGTATACTACCCACAGAAATGTGAGACCCCCCTCCCCCATGCAACTCCCTTTGCAGTTGCATGCTAAAGTTATAGAATACCCCTTAGAGCCCAACTAGCACTTATGCGCATAGTTGCAACAATCTCATGCATAAGTGATAGTATTCTATAATAAATAAATGATTACAGTTCCCTAGAGCTGTAAAAATTTAATAATATTTGATGAGTTGTATAATGAATTTGTGATAAATTAACATTTTATTTAGTTTTATAATAGCTATACTGTTATTTTATGTCTACTCATTATGTAACTAACTCTGAAACCCATTTGGGGTGTTATCGGGAGAACAAACTAAATTATGGAATAAATACATAAATTTTAGTGTGTAAATGGCAACTTGCATTTAGGCACTAAGTTTATAGAATTAGGAATTAAGTGGGTAATTTTATAAAACATTATCCTTATCTAAAGCATCTTTAATACAGAGAAAATAGCTAGATGAAATCTTGCAGTTACCCTTTAACCCTAGCTGCACATTGACATTCCTGGGGACATATTTTGGCAGAGTTCTAATGTACATTCACATATTTTTATACCAATTACCAAGTGTAAATTTGTGCAAGGGAATATGTGTGTAATGTGTATATGTGTTTTATAAGTACACACAGATACTTATGTTGCCTCTATAAAGCAGGAACCATATTAAAACACTGTTATTAAATCACTTTCCACAAATATATTCATTTTACTTAAGCACTTGCCTCACTTAAAAACTACAATCCTCCATTCACATCATTACCATTCTATTCCTGCCCTCATTCACTACCTTTGAGAGACCAATCTGCATTCTGTGCTTGCCACTTACTAACTCAGAACCTCCTTAAGCATTCCGATCCCTCCTTTTATAGTTTGCAGTTTAACAAACCTACCAGTGTTGGTTAGCATCAATACAATTTAACTAAACTAGAATAAAGATGCTGGAAAGAGCTCAACTAGTGAACCACTAAAATCTGTTAACTGTCATTTAAAGTGTGCAACAGTAAAATTATTAGAACACAAAATCAAAATTTTTTTTTGTTACATTTGTACCTCGAGCTTTCCCACTCATGGCAGGCTCAATGCGGCTTACATGGGGCAATGGAGGGTTAAGTGACTTGCCCAGAGTCACAAGGAGTTGCCTGTGCCTGAAGTGGGAATCGAACTCAGTTCCTCAGTTCCCCAGAACCAAAGTCCACCACCCTAACCACTAGGCCACTCCTCCACTCCATCATTTACATATTCTGTGACTGCTTTTCCTAATTCTAAATGCTTAACATTAGCTAACGATAATTATATTAAAAAGTTATATTTTAAATCTTTATAAAGCTGAAATTCTTCAGATCTCAATAAAAATATTAACATAAATCTAGGCGTGAAGTAAAAGTTATTGGGGGAAATCTTATCTATAGAACTTCCCCACTGACTTCCATAGAGATATACCTATAAAGAGTTCGATTTCAAAATGTGTATAAGACCTTGAATTATATCACTCCTGCCCAATCCCACCAGTGACCAGAGATTTTGAAAGGTAGGCACAGGGGGAAGGAGGGGCCTTGAGACGGGGGGGGGGGGGGGGGGGAGCATTAGATTTGGGAGATCCTTTAGAATGGGGAGGCCTCAGGAGAGGGGTTTGTGCTGGGGGAGGGGGCACATATAAGTAACTGTGCTTAGCTCCTTTAAGATACAGTCCAGGATCATCAGACCATGGCTTTGCAGCCCAATGCTTCTGGGATTGTGAAATAATGTTGCTTTTGTGGCGGCTCACAATAAACGTTATTTCATACAGAAGTCAGGAACCTCCAGTACTGAAATACCACAGGTTAGTGACTCCTGTGTCAAATCAAGGTGCAGTAAAAAAAAAAAAAAAAAAAAAAAAAAGATATAAAAGAAAGCAAACTGCTTCCCTTTTTTTCACCTCCCCATCATCCCCTTAAGTTGGTGCCATGCTTTTGTACTCATCCAGTAAAACCTATACAGAACAGAAGATATATCCTGACTGATATCCATTTAACTTTTGGTATTTAATATTAAAGTTCATATTGGAATCATTCTCATTGCTCTTTGAGGATATGTAAATACATCAGAGTGCATTCACAACAACTAAACAATATCTATCAGTCTGATGAACGGTGAATCGGAGAACCAAATTTAGAAACAGTTGTCTGAGATCATTTTTGGAAAACCTATAAGCCATTCTCTCGGGAAGGGAGCTTATGAAGCCTTGAAAGTTAGTGACATATGGATATGCCATGCTATTGCTTCTTATTTTTTCCCAGAATCAATAGCACAACAAACATCTTGACCCACTAATCCTGACTAAAGTTTAGCTCTCTTATACTGATTTGGCAAATATGCCATTGAAAGGTGTTCCCAAGAAGGCTGGCATTGCAAATTCGGTCATGCTGAACATACCCAGCTCCATTCTGCGCGATGAGGGAAGTTCCTTTGTGATCATGATGAAATAGCCATAAAGGCCCTTGAATGCTAGCAGCAAAGTGGCACAAAGGGTATAATGAAGATTGTAGGCATGTTGCAAGAAGCATTCTGCAATTATGAAACTGTTGCCCTGAAATGTAAGAAAAAAAAGAAAAGAATAAAAAAGCAGAGTTCACAGGTCAACATGATTAACTAAGTTGAAATAGATAGAAAAGTAACAGCACATCTTAACTGGAAAAGAAAGCCATCCTCCTACTGGTTAGTACTTTCTATTGATAAGGTGATGCGATAGCCATGTTAGTCCACTTTTACGATTTAACAGTTTTTATTAGGATCAAACAAATCCAACATCTAAAAACTAAACAAGTCTATATATAAGCATCAAGCAATGACATGACTGTATATAAGCATATCAGAATAATAAGCAAAAACATCTGTACAACAAACCTAGAGAACAAATGATCCCTTTTGTTGTTTTTTTTTAATGGATATGAAAACACTCACACCCTCCCCTCCTCAGTACCTCGTTTCTTATCAATGTTAACTTTGGTTTACAAAATTACCCCCTTCCCCCCAACCCCACTTTAACCCAGTACTTAACCATACTTTAAGATGGCCCGGTGTCTGTATTCTTATGGCTCCAGGACATCTTTTTAGAAATAATGTTCAGAAATCCCAATCCATCCACCCCTACCATGCAGAGAATCCCAAGACACCCCTTAATATAGCAGTGCCGGCTTAACACTTTGAAACCTGTTCAATACTGCATTTCTGGCTTTATGGGAAATATTTTGTAAGTAACAATTCCAGATGGACATGAAAGCCCTCTTTCTTTCTGGGGAATTCCCAATAGCCCTCGCCTCCCATAAAATAAAAGCACGCAATCTATTTCTCCAATACCAAAATGAGGGATGTTCCTCCTGCACCATGTTAATCCACTTTTAAAGATAATAAATATAAATAAAGCAAAACATAGAAAAGAAGATGAAACCTTTTTTATTGGACTAACTTTGTACATTTTTTTGATTAGTTTTCAAATGTAAATCTTCTTCAGATCATAGAAAGCAAATGTTGACAAATATCAGAATATACAAGTGAAACATAAGTATTCCAATGACAGTCTCGCAGGAAGAGGGTGGAGTGGTTTAGTTGAGAAGTAGGGAGAGCTGGGTGGATGAAAGACAGGGAGAGATGGATGGCTGATAAAAGGGTGTCAAAGCAGTAGAATTTTATGGTTTATAATGAACTAGAAAACCCAGATCTTAAGTCCTGTCTGGTGGGCGTCAAAATATTTAATCATTTAAACTTCAAAGGTTTTACGTTCCTGGATTGTCATAACCACACTCAGATCCTCGTTTTAACTTATTCTCTAAACTGAATAGTTCAGATGAATATAACAAGTGGTTATCAAAGTAAAAACATCTTGTATTTGATGGCGTTTTCCTTCCTTGGGGTTTTTTTTTTGGGGGGGGGGAGGGGGAATGGGGGTAGGGATTATATACTGAAGCTTTGTTGGATTACCAAAATTCATACTGATTTTGATTTATTTACTTTAAATACCACCTTATACCAAAGAGGCACCAAAGTAGTTTACACAGTTACATTTTAAAAAAAAATAGCGAGAAATTACAATTTTACAAACCATTAAAAAAAATAAAGAAAAGAAAAATGCAATACATAATTGTAAATCAATAATTTTTGCAAAAATTTGTGGAAGACATAAGACATAAATTTGATTATGTTACTCTTCACTGGCTTCCTACTGAAGCATGATGTAAATTTAAGCTTTGTTTTCTTATTCACAAATTTTATGGTTTTGTTCCAGATTAACTCTGCCAAAAACAAAGCGACTTAACCAACTTTCGGAAATTACTGAAAACCTGCCTCTTTAACAAGGCATACCGCAATGATCCTTCATATGAACTTTAATGCATTACCTCTTTACCTATTATCCTGAATGTGTTCTCTTTATACCTGTTTGCTCAACTTTATTTTGTCATTCATGTTCTCTATGTAATATCACTTGTATCTCTCATTCTGGAATGGAAATTGCCATGACGGAACAATGTAAGCCACACTGAGCCTGCAAATAGTGGGAAAATGTGGGATACAAATGCAACAAATAAATAAATAATCTGGAACAAAACCATAACTAGTTCGTTCTTAGACCTCGGGACCATTGTTTGCTGCAGTTTCCTTCTATAAAGCATGTTGAAGTGCAAGTCTTATCACAGTTCTGATTTTGTTTATTGTTCAGTGCAATGTTGGAAATCCCTTCCTTGGAGTTGAGATAACAATCGTTTTAACGATTTCAAAACTGTTAAAGGCCTTTTATTTAATGTAATTTTGTTTTTATTTAATGTACTGAGAAAGTTTGATGTATTCTTTGTATTTTTTCCTAGTGATTTATTTTTATTTATTTATTGCATTTGTATCTCACATTATCCCACCTCTTTGCAGGCTCAATGTGGCTTACAATTCATCATGAATATTGGAAATAGAAAAGAATATATATTTGGTTTACAGAGAGTTTGGGTTACATGGTGGTAAGTACATGGTTGTATTACAGCAAAAGACGTTATAAGACATTCTTATCTATATTAAAGATTGTGCAGTTACACGTGTTGATCTTTGTGATATATCTTCTCGAAGAGATACGTTTTTTAGTGATGGCCTAGTTTGTATTTAAATTGTAATCCACATTGATCCTTAGTTGGTATATAGCGGAGTATGGAAGAAAGTGGGATGTTTGACCACAGAAATACAAAACCTGGAGAGATGGATCTTAAAAATACTTGTTTATTGATGAATAAAAGACTCGACACAACCGTTGTATTTCAGCCGTTAGGCCTGCATCAGGAGTCTCGCTCGACATATAGTAGGTCTCATACGTCGGAAATCAGCTGATGCGTGCGTTGGGAGACACTTGATGTGATAATCAATGAAGTGGGTCTTTAAAAAGACCTTTTTACGAAAGAACTTGCGCGTAAACAAACGAAATGTCCGCATTAAGTTTTTATCCTCTGAAATGATGGTCTATATAATAGGGGATTAGATTTATGTGAAATCCACATAGCAACCATTTTACTCATGTTTAGAACTCGCTCGTTATTATGAAGCAATTCACTAAGCAATTGTAGCTGTTTATTCAGTAATATAATAGCTACCCTCCTGATCACCCTGCACTGCAACTATCAACTGAATATCACTTGCAAAAAGATGGAAATTCAAATCCAATTCCTTGAATTTCTTATCCAGAGGAGCCAATTACAGATAGAATAAAAGAGGTGAAAGGAGGCCCCTTTGGTACTCCTCTCAGTAATTACTTTGGTGAGATTTCCTGATTTGAGTTTACAATTTGTGATCATCTGACAAATAAAAATGAAACCATTTTAACACTGTAGTGTCCATTCCTATATTCTTCAACAGCCTAAGTAATTGCACATAAGAGACTGTGTCAAAAGCTGCACTTAGGTCAAGCTGGATCCACACAATACATCAAACCCATGTTCACTTTTAGTCAGAATATCACTGACAATGGATACAAGCAGAGAGTCAGTGTTAGAATTACATCTATAGCCTGATTGATGCACATGGAGCACATTTTTACCATTCACAACTCAACTAAAAGACCTGTTTACTAAGGTGTGTTAGTATTTTTAGCGCATGCACAAAATTAGCATGTGCTGTGCAGGCACCCGTAGGAATGTTGTGGGCACCTACACAGAGAATGCTAATGCTTGGCGCATGCTAAAAATGCCAACGTACCTCTAGCGCAGCTTAGTAATCAGGGCCTTAATTGTTCCAATACATTTTTCTCTAATAATTTACTCATAAAAGAAATTTGGCACAGGGTGAAAGCTGCAATAACCATCCTCTGGGGTTTTTTTTCCCCTTTCTTCAAACTTGGAGTCACTACAGCTTGTGTTAACTGATCAGCGACTATCCCCTTGCTCAATAAAGAATTTAGTCAGAAATGGCACAAATGATTTATTCATCTGTTTTAAAATTCTGAAGGGAATTTTGTCCAAAATAACTGCAGAGAAATTAATTCCCTGATTAAATTTTGATAGTTTTCTCAGTTACTAAGGAAAAACTATTCCAGATGGCCTCAACATTATCACTTGCCAACTAATTTAACATATCTGCCTGTTGTGCATACTCGCTGACTGGAAGTAGATCCACAATTTTTTGCTTAGGAAAAAAAAAATATCTGAAAACCCCGTACTAGTAAGGGTCATTAAATTCCTCAACATCAGTAGATGAAGTTAATTTACACACTATTTTAAAAAACTTGTGGGGGTTGTTACCAACCACCTCTAAAAACTTTTAATAGATTCTCTCTTACTTTTTAAAATTTCAAGATGAACTCTTAACATCTGATTTTCAATTCTGGAGATGGATTTTCCCCCCCTATTAATGTTCTAATTGCCTAACCTGTCGCTTTAATAGAGCTAACCCCTGATGATACCAGGGTGAAGCTAGTCTAGAGGGTCCACAAATTACTTCAAGGATTTTGTTGGACAAATTTGCTAAGGTTTCCTCCAAAAAATCCACTCCCTCTTTTGGTTTGACATCAGATGTTGAGAGCAGATAGGGAGCTATGATATTTTCCATATCTTCCCCTACAAATTCTGGTTTCAGACTTATTTTTGTTAATTTCTTTCCTGCTGAAGAAATCATACAACAATCCCTAAATTTAAAGCTACAATCAAGGAAATGGTGATCAGGCCAAGACACTGGAAAATTTTCAACAGACTATCTGAAATAACAAACAGCAAATATCAGATTGAGTATATTTCTTTGCTTATGAGTAGGATATTGAATCGAGACAGCCCTAACCCGGTCATAGAATCCATAAACAGCCTGTATTTACTGCTCCCACTCACCTTGCAGATTAAAATCAACTAAAATTAGCAAATTGTTAGAATTTATTTCTGACCTGGCAGTGAAATATAACAAAACATTGTTAACAGGAACACCAGGAGGATTGTAAACCAGTAAAACAGTGCAATCTAAATTCTTGACCGACTTATCTAAGACATTCAATCTGAAGGATTTCTTTCTTAATAATCAAAGTAAAACCAAACTAAGGGATCCTTTTACCAAGCTGCAGGAAAAAAGGCCCTGTGCCACAGCGGGTAAAAAGACCCCAGGCACACATGGCCATGCGATGGGGAGCCCTTACCACCACCCACTGATCTGGCGATAAGGGCTCCTGCGCTAACCCGGCGGTAACCAGACAGTGTGCGGCGATGCCCGATTACTGCCGAGTTACCGCCGCACAAACCATTTCCGGGGGTTTTCTTTTTCCCACGGAAACGGCGCATGCTAGGGGCAGGACTACCGCCGGCAGCCGCGTTGGGCCGGCGGTAGTCCCAGAAGAGTGAGCAGTAAACCCGTATTGGGCTTACTGCCGCTCTGTAAAAGGCCCCTTAGAGTGAAACACCACAGCAAGACCCCAACCCTTACTAAAACTTCTACTTAAAGTAATATATTTATAACCAGTAGGACATAATTGATCTATCTCCTTCCCCTAACCACATTTCCGTGATCTAAACAGTGCCGACTGACCCAATCCCTAATTTAAAATTTCTTCTTACTCACAGCTCTAGCATTTATTAAACCCAATTTAAAAACCAGACTATCCACAAATGAACTAAGAGGGATAGGTACTAAAACATGAGACCTCAATTTAAACTCTCCTTACTACCATAAATCCTTGCATAATTGATTACAGGAATATTGCAAACTTCACTAGCACAGAAAAACACATTTTAATAAGTTTGAAAACACCACTAAAACCAATAGGTATAATAGGTAGTACACAATTTGTTAGACTTAAAGGTAGAAGTTTTATGTGGGTATAAATGAGAGATTTAATGAATGAAGATAAAGGGGGGGGGGGGGGATTTGTGTAGGGAATGTTTATATGCTGGACTGTATTTTTATATGTTCAATAAAAATGTTTAAACTTAAATTATTCTCTATCATCCAGAAGTCAGATGCCTTTCTTTTTAATAGAAAATTTCCCTTACAGTTATACACCGGCTGGTAAATTACAGCCTGTGCAGCTATGAGGGGAAACAGATGGTTGCCATTTATTTTGTTCCGATCTGTAATTAAATATTCGATAACACATCATCATGTGCTATCAGTCAACATATCCTACAACTCCTCTGGAAGTTCAAGTAAAAGGAAAATCTAACAAAGAAAAGGTAACAGATTATGTGCAACTGGCTAATTACTCATGTGAAAACATCAGGCTCCATTGCTTAAATCCTGTATTGTTTTGTTATTATTAAAGTAATGATTGCTCTGAGAATTTCCTCATAAGCCAGATAAATGTAGAGTGTGGGGGGGGGGGGGGGGGGGGGGGGGGGGGGGGAAATACTGAGGGCAAAGTATCGCTTTAACAGGAGAGAATTACCAATGAGCATCATGCTCACTTACATCTGCTGATAACTGCTTTGTATAAGCACTGCCGAAGACAACACTTTCAAGTGTAGGAATCAGAGAGTCCTTATTCTGGGCTGGGGCATTCCTGTTCAGCCAGGTATTCTTCATCGGACGAGGAAAACTAGTACAATCCAACAAAATAAGAAAATGTTCACAATTACTACAATAAAACATGAATTCAACAGTACAGTTGTCACTTATCTGCACATGCAATGAAACAGGGTGAACTGTTTTAAATTACAGCACTTAGAAGAAGTCAGTGATATCAATGAGACAAAATGAATCAATTTTTGTGAACTTTTTCATTTGTACTTCAGTTATTTGCTAAGTCAGGCATTTTCAATGACTGACAAAAACAATCTCCTGATTTAGAAAACAATATAGCTTACTTTCCTATCCAAGACTGCTGCACTTTAGACGGATAAAAAATTTGTCATCTCTGCTCTACAAAATAGTCTCCTATGGGCTTCTTTTACAAAGCCACGCTAGTGACACCCTTGCGGTACATGAGAAGAAGCCCATAGGAATTGAATGGGCTTCCTCTCATTTGATGCACAGGAATTGCTAGAACGGCTTTGTAAAAGAAGCCCTAAATTACTTATGCTAACCCTCAGACTTAAAGTCTTGCCCCCACTTTACTAGAAGAGAAAGGAAAGTTCTCTTTTGTTCCCTTTTTCATGTTGATGATTTTTTTGAGGAGCATTAGCATATTTATTATATTTCATGATTGTTTCCCCCTTTTTTTATTGATAGAGAATGTGGTAAAAGCAGTTTAGCAGAGTTTTAAAAAGGTTTAGATAATTTCCTAAAAGTCCATAAGCCATTATTAAGATGGACTTGGGAAAATCCACTGTTTAATTTTAGGACAAGCAGCATAAAATCTGTTTTTCTCTTTTGGGATCTTGCCAGGTACTTGTGAGCTGGATAGGCCACTATTGGAAACAGGATACTGAGCTTGATGGATCTCCAAATATGGCAATGCTTATGTTCACAATGCCATAGGGTATCTTCAGTATCACTTGGAAAAGCAGGCTAAAAATCCAGAAATTATTAATTTTCTGATATCACACTTTTTATCAACAGAGAACACAATAGCAGACAACTTAGTATTTCTGCAGATTTCAGTCTTTAGCGATTTACCTTATTAGTGGCTGGTGCAGAGCAACCAGGGAACCATGGACTGTAACAGATATCACGGAAAGGTGGAAGTAATCAAACATAACATTAACATGGTGATGAAGGCCTCGATGAAGGCTGAAGTGCAGTTTTAAGGTCCGGCTACTAATTAGTTTGCAAGCCACTCAGGTCTTCTGGTCTGGAAAAAAAAAAGTTTATATATGAGCCATTACAGCAAAAACCTCCAGATGCATGTTATCAACTGATCCCACTCAAATCACTGCCAATATTCTATGTAACACTGCCATTACAGAAATGTTGTTCAATAAAATCCTCTCACTGGGAAACAACCATACAGAACTAGAGTCTGTTCAAGAATGTCAAGATAAAATGCTAACCCTTCCCCTTTTCTGTTTGCATCACCATCATAATAAAGCCACTAAAATGCAAGGGCTATGAGGAAAAGGGGCATCATTGTGGATTTTCTTGAAAAGGGGAAAAGTACAAGTAGAAGAATTTGATAGAGAAATAATTCAAGACATATATGGGATTGTAACAACAGAGGTGTTGCTGGTGGAAGATTTTCAGTTGGTCAGTGTGAACTGAAGCATAGCTATTGCAGAATCAGAAACAAACCTAGACTCCCTGTCAAGAAACCCTCTTCAGATCACTGGCAATGGAACCTGAAAGAGAGGAGGAGATACCAGCTGGTTACTCAAAAACCAGGAAAAGTGTTTTCTAAATTATTAGGTGGTTGGTAACCTGACCTTAGGTAATCAGACAGTACCGCATGATTAATGTAAAGGCAAAGGCACAGAGAAGATTCACAGAAGCAGCAGCCTGAAAGTTTCAAGTGCTGACTTAAAAACAGAAGAGTACCTAATCAAGGAACTGGCAGGATTGGACTATATTGAGAACAGTAAGCTAAACAATAAAAAAGCCAGGAAAATAAATTTAAGTAAGAGGAAATAGACCAGTATGAATCTCCAAAAAGAGATGAGTGAAAAATTTTTGAACATTTAAACAAAACAAGAGATCTTAGTAAAGAGTAATGAATATTTAGAAATGTTATAGGAAATCAGGAAAGACAGTCAACATGTTTAAAACTTTGATCAGAAGAAAAGTTAGTTAAATACAGAAACAGACAGCAAATAAAGACCATATGGCCTATCAAGTTTGACCATCATAGACAAAGTTACTCACTTGTAGCAGATGTTCTCCGAGGACAGCAGGTCAAGTATTCTCACAGCTGGGTGATACCAGTCTGACAGAGCCTGGTGCGGTGGCTGACTACCAAGATAATAAGTGTCTCACTACACATACGATGGTGACTTCCTGCCTGACGCATGAGCATGGGTCCCTCAGTCATACAGATAGCTAAAGAATACAACTACAAGGGGAGCTAGGAGGGTATGTGAGAACAATTGGCCTGCTGTCCTCGGAGAACCTGCTACAGGTGAGTAACTTTGCTTTCTCTGAGGACAAGCAGGCCAGCTGTATTCTCACAACTAAGAATCTCTAGCAACCAGGCTCACCTAAAACAACAATACTAGGACAATAGGGACTCAAAAACGTTGAGGCCTGAAAGTCAATTAACCTGAAACTATTTACAAACTAGTTGTGAAGGTGCAGCCTGGAAGTAAAGAGAACTGGGCCTAGGGGAGTGGAGCTGGATTTTACACATCAAACAAATTCTTCAGGACTGTATGCCCAACCAGGCTGTCACATCAGGTATCCTGCTCAAGGCAGTAATAAGATGTGAATGTGTGGACAGATGACCATGCTGCAGTTTTGCAAATCTTCTCTATGGAGGCTGACCTCACAAGTGAGCTATTGAAGTAGCCATGGCTCTGACATTAAGAGCCTTGATATGACCCTCTAGAGTCATCCCAGCCCAACCATAAAGAGAGATGCAATCTGCTAGCCAATTAGAAAGTGTGTGATTGCCAATGGCTACCACCATCTGATTTGGTTCAGATAGAAGGCTAAGGCTCACTTACAATCTAAGGTATACAGTTCACTCTTGCCAGAATGGGCATGTAGTTTTGGGAAAAATGTTGGCAGCACAAAAAGATGGAATAGTACCTTAGGAAGGAACTTAGTGTGTATGTGCAGAGAACTATCCTATTGTGGTGATACTTAGTGTAAAGGTGGATTAGATACTAGGGCCTGAAGCTCACTGACCCTGTGAGCTGAAATGATGCCACCAGAAACACAACTTTACAGGTCAAATGACAGAAATTAAAGTGGCTCAAAGGGAGGTTTCATCAGCTGGGTGAGGACAACATTGAGATCCCATGACAAAGTTGGAGGTTTGATTGTGGGCTTTGTCAACAGAAAACCTCTCATGAGGCGAACAACTAGAGGCTTACAGAGATGGCCTTACCTCCTACACAGTGATAACCACTAATTGCACTGAAATGAACCCTTACAGAGTTGGTTTTCAAACCAGACTCGGAGGTGCAGGAGGTATTCAAGTAGTTTTTGTGCAGGGCCAAGTGAGGGGACCTAAGGTCTTGTCCTCATACCAGACGGCAAAACTCCTCCACTTAAATGAGTACCACCTCTTAAAGGAATCTTTCCAAGAAGCCAGCAAGGTACAAGACACCCTCCAGCAAATTTAAGGATTTGAATTCTACACTCTCAACATCCAAGACGTGAGCCAGGATTGGAGGCTGGGATGCAGAAGGGATCTTTCATTCTGCGTGATGAGGATTCTATTCTGTTCATAACTTATATTTCAAGGTATCTACAAATTGATTCACTGCAGATCACAAGATAAGACATCAGTCAGAATTACAAACTTTATATCATAAGTTGAGTCACACCATATTTTCTCCAAAAATAATAATGTTTTCACCTGCTTTCTGAAAGTTTTTTTTTTTTTGTAAATATCCAAACCAATAGTACTCCACGATGGAAACGAACAAAGTCAAATCATACAACAAATAAGAGTAAGAACACCGTCCTGATCAATTTTTAATTACCCAACAGACAAACTTCCCACTCCCACCCCCTCTCCCCTCCCCTTCCTGGGATCCCCGTAACTCCTGAGAAAAACCCCTCATAGATTTGCCAGAGAGACCTATACGCCTGACCTGACATACTACGGGAAGACTTGAGCCGCTCCCTCTCCCAATAGCCCATCTGAAGCATCTTTGCATGCCAATGCTGTAGAACCGGAGGGTTTTCCACAACCCAATGGGCTAATATGAGCTTTCTGGCCAGGATTAATGCCACACAAAGAAACCGACCTTGGGAGGCAGAGATCCCCAGGCTACTCATCAAGGACTCATCCCCCAGAAGCACCACCCTGTAAGCCCACTCAATAGTCCTGTCAAGCACACGTTCCACAGAGCCAAGCAATCCAGTCTAGAATTCACTCAGCCTCGTGCATTCCAAGAAGTGGTGTACTAACATACCCACTGCGCAATGGCATCGTGTGCAAGTATCATCCTGCCAGAGACCCATCTGTTTGCCCCGGACTCTAATATGCTCCTGCAAATTAGCATTGGGAGTAGCCTTAAAAGCTCAAAGGCAGACGGTCTGCAAACTCTTTTTTGTTTTCCACCATGGTAGCCTTAAAAGCTGACATGAAACAGGCGCCCAACTCCGCCACTGACAAGTCTTCCCCCAATTGCTCTCCCCACTGTCAGGCCAAGCAAGCAAATGAAGGGGCAGGGTGCTGCTCCCTGCCCAGGGCATACCAAGCTGACAATTTATTGGCCTGAGCGGGCAGCTGACAAAAAAAATGTATCCAGGAGGGTAAAAGACAGGCCATCGACCACCAGAGGGAACCAAGGATGCACAGTAGTGCCGCAGTTGCAGGAAATGCTAAAAAGTCCGGAGCTATGGACCGCCACCATCTTCAATCGAAGGGAAGATGTCCCCCCCCCCAACCCCCCTCTACCCATACCCTGGATCGAGTTGTGCCCTATCCCGCGGAAAGCTAGGGTTGTCACTACCATCAAGAAGGGCGACACACCGAAGCGTACCCCCCCCCCCACATCCAGGCCTGGCGACCGTGGCCGAGCAGAAGGTGCAGCCCCCCCCCCCAGAGCTGCAGAGTGTTGAAAGCCAAATAGGGGTGGGAGCAATCCTCCCACACATAGCGTGGCGCAAATTTGTAGATTCCCATGTGGAGCTCATGTATCCACCTGAGTAGTGCAGCCACATTATACAAACACAAGTCGGGTAAATTAAGTCCCCTTTGAGTGAGAACGGGTCAGTTTAAATTATAACCAATTCGAGCTCTATGCCCTGCCCATATAAGGATCCTATAATCCCATGTATAGCTCCTCCTCTCGCCTATCGATCCACAGAGCAGCATATACAGAGAGTATAATATTTTAGGAAGCATGACCATTTTGACTAAAACCACCCTACCCAGCAGGGAGAGCGCAGGTCTCGCATCTAGGGCACAAGGATTTGATAGCGTCCAACTTGTCACGAATAATTATTCCGGTACAACACTACCCCCAGGTCCTTATGAGATAAACCCCTAGATATTTCCAGAGTACCCGAAGACCAGGCGAGAGGAAAGGTAGACATCTGCTGGCATCCACAAGGCGAGGCCAAGGCCTCAGATTTTTCAAAATTAAATTTTTAAGCCCAAGACAGTTCAAATTGTAAAATAAGTGACATCAATTTAAGAACGTACTCAGTAGCCTGATCCAAATATAAAGCATGTCATCGGCAAAACAATTAATTCTGTACTCTGAGACCCAACCCGAAGGCCCTTAGCTCAGCAGAGTTTCTGATTTTTATGGCCAGAGGCTCAGCGACAATACAAACAGCATAGTGGATAAGGGGCAGCCCTGTCTTGTGCCCCGCTCCAAAAGAAATTCAGGGGATAAAGCACCATTGACAGGATCTGTGCCGTAGGATGACTGTATAAAGACCAAATGCCCCCAAAAAACTCTCCCATCTACCAAATGGAGACAGTACCCAAAACAGATATCCCACAAAATTTTATCAAATGCCTTCTCCCATCAAGGCTAGCTATCATAGAGTCTCCCGGCCTACCTCCCAACCTTTGTAAAGTCGACAGTGCAACGCAATATATTATAAGAAGCGTACCTGCCCGGCACAAAGCCAGCCTGGTCTGCATGTATCAGCTCAGGCAACACCTTACCCAACCATCAAGCCAGAATATTGGCAAAGATATCTTGATCGAGGAGCCAGAAAGCACCGCATCTCTCCCCCGGCTTGGGTAACACTACAATGTGAGCATGGGGCCTTCTTCCCCCAGCCTCTCCCGATGTACATAAATGATGACAAAGCTCTTGAAAAGGAGGCCCAATTTTCCCTCCTAGAATTTTATAAAACTCAGGGCCTAACCCATCAGGACAGGCGCTTTCACTGATTTGAGGCACCATACGGCCTGACAGATCTCTTTCAGTTCGACCAGGGCATTCAGCGTCTCTTTGAGCATGTGAGAATTGGGGCAAATTTAGGCCCTGGAAAATAACTCCCGCTGTCCTCGGTCACTCTCCTCTTGTCATAGAGATCCTTATAAAACTGCACAAAAGCATTTTGGATATCTTCCACCACCTGCACTATTCTCCCCTCTCGCATACGTATTTTAGTTATCATCTGCTTCAACCCTTATATGTTTTACTAATCTGAACAGTAACCTTCCTGCCTTATTTATTACATTTGTATCTCACATTTTCCCGCATAGCAGTAGGCTCAATGTGGCTTACAGGTTCCAGAGAGGAAAGTACCAACTCCGGGAATATATACAGAGTGGAAAATAGAGTAACAGTAGGTGCAAGGAAGCTGATAAGGTTCCAGAAAAGAGAATACAACTCTGGGACGAATATAAGTAGCATATGAAGCTGATAAGTCCTCTGGGGATGGGACTACAGCTTCTAGTGAGCAATACAGAGTAGGATAAGGGTAGAAGTACACTTAATTATAACTGGAATGATAAAATTCGTACAGTTTGAGGTAATAGGATTATGTGGAAGGGGTATTGTTCATTTCTTAGTTCGATAGATGTGATGCATTGTTCATGAATTAGTTCGAGTCTGCTGGTAGCTTTCCGGAAGAGGCGAGTCTTGAGGTCTTTCGGAATTTTAGATGGGGGTTCACAGTTCTAATGTTTCTAGGTAAGCGTTCCAGAGTTGGGTGCAATGTATGAAAAGCTGAATGCATATGCTGATTTGTATTTTAGTCCTTGACAGTTTGGGTAATGCAGGTTTAGAAACGTTCTTGATGATTCGATGATGTTTCTAGTTGGTAAGTCAATACGTTCGGTCATTAGGTTGAGGCCAGACCATGGATTATTTTGTGGACCAGAGTGCAAATTTTGAAGGCTATTCGTTCTTGATTGGTAGCCAGTGCAGTATTTCGTATAGATGTTTATAATTTTTGAATCTTGTCTTTCCGAAAATGAGTCTAGCTGCCCGTGTTCTGTGCAGCCTGGAGTTTCCTTAAGATCTGTTCTTGCATCCTGCAAATACGGCGTTACAGTAGTCAACATGTGATAGTACCATTGTTTGAATTATTTACGGAAGTTTCCCTAGGGAAGAACTGTTTAAATCCTTTTGAGTTTCCACATTGCATGGAACATTTTCTTGTGGTGGCAGAGGCTTGGCTCTCCAGGGTTAGGTCAATAATAATTCTAAGGATCTTCAGTTTGTCTGATATTGGGAGACTATGTTCCAGAGTTTTCATGGATGAAGGGAGGTTGTTTTGTAGTGAGAATAGGGCAGTGAGTTTTTTCCGTGTTGAGTTCGAGTTTGAATGCCGATGCCCAGGCATCTATTAAGCTTAAACTAGTCTTAAACAGTGATTTCTGTCGGATTAGAGTTGAATGGTAGGTAAATGATGACATCATCCGCATACAGAAAAAGATTAAGATTTTGCTTGTATAGGGCATGAGAAAACGGGATCATCATCAGATTAATATTGGGTGAGAGAGGTGAACCCTGGGGTACTCACCAGTCGGTACTGCCCTGATGGATGATGTTTGAGTTGCTTTTTACTGATAGGATCTTGTGGTTAGGAAACCCTTGATCCAGTTGAGTATATTCCCTCCTATGACTACCTTGTCAAGTATTCTTAATAATATATAGTGGTTAACCATATCGAAATGCGCTTGACAAGTCAAATTGCAAGAGGAATATGTTTTTACCTAATGTGATTTCCTTTTTAACTTAGACAGGAGAGTTACCAGGATGGTTTCCGTACTGTGGAAAGATCTGAAGCCCGAGATTCATGAAGGATTGAGAAATTGTCGATGTATTCTTTAAGTTGTTTAGCTACAATGCTTTCCATCAGTTTGGTTTGTAAGTGGGATGGATGCCACAGGTCGGTAGTTGGTGATACGTTAGTTTTCTTTTTGGTGTCTTTTGGTAATGATGTGAGTAGTATATTACCTTTGTCCTTTGGGGAATATGCCATGCTGGAACAAGAAGTTGAGGTGGGAGGTAAGTTCAGTGATGAATCGAGCGGGGGAGGGGGGTCATTAGGATAATTGGGGCAGGTGTCCATTGACAGTAGACTGTAGAGAGCTTATTGGTTGCTAGTGCTATTGTTTCTTGTGTGATCTGGGCGAAATTTGTCCAAGTTCGGTCAGCTGGGTATTCTTCTGAGCGTGGTCTGCTCATTAAGGAAGGTATCAAGGTGGTGTAGTCCTGTGACATAGTTTTGCGTAGATCGATAAATTTTGTCTGAAGTAGTTAGCAAGTTCGTCTGCTGTTGGGATTCCTGATTTTGTTGAGGACACTGGTTTGTGTCTAGTAATTTATCCAGTAGCTTGTATAACTTTTTCATGTCTTTGTAGTCAGAATCTAGTTGTTCATTATAGTAGCTCCGTTTGGATTTTTTATTTCATATTTGTAATTCTATGTGATTCTTTCCAAGCGTTTAGATTTTGATCGTTTTTAGTTTTTCTTCCAGGTTCGTTCAAGTTGTCTGGTTCTAGATTTCAATTGTTTCATATTTTCATTGAACCATGGGTTCCTGTTTCGTTTGTGAGTGGTTTTTGTTTGTAAAGGAGCTAATTCATTTAGACAGTGATACACCTCAATTCCCATCTGCAAGATAGTTAATGGAATCAGATGGAATAGACCAATTGTTGTCGTAAATTGATTGCCAAAATGCAGTTGTGTCCACTTTAACCTCTGGTTTGGTAAGATTTGTTTTCATCAGCTTTGAGATGCCCATTCTTCAGCCAATGTAGGTCAGATTTAATTTGAAGTGATCTGACCATGGAATTTCAGTCCATTTGTGGTCAAGGACTTTAATGATTTGGTCTGATACGAATTTATGGGTTAGCAGGTCAAGTGTGTGGCCTTTTCTGTGGGTGGCATTTGGATGTGGCCATTCGCAATCCCATAGTTGGAAGAATTCCTTACAATCTTGGACAATATTTGAGTTTGGGTCTTCTAAATAAAGGTTTATGTCCCCAATGACTAGTATGTTTGAGTCAGATGTACAAGTGGCCGATATGAAATCCATTAGGGTTATATATGCTTCACTCCAAATGCCTGGCGGTCTGTAGAATAGGACGAAATTTAGATTGCCGGCTACACTTTTATGTTGCAATCTGATTGAGGCAATTTCTAGTTGAGGTGTGATTGATTCAGCAGTAGTTTCTAAAGTGAGATGGGATCTGTAGATTATGGCAATGCCTCCGCCTCTTTTACCTATTCTGGTGCAGTGTGTAAAGTTGTATCCCGGAGATCAAAGGTCCAGTATTATGGGATCTTTTTGATCATGGATCCAGGTTTCACTGATGAAGAGTATATCTAAGGTTTCCGATGTGATCCAATCTTTTATCATTTCTGCTTTGTTTACTGTTGATTTCCCCAATGGTGCAGGTTATATTTATACATGTGGATATCCTGTACACCCTCTCACTCAGAAGTTAATTAATTCAGTTTCTCTGCTATGGTCTTGCCCCCCCCTAAGTGCCTCTTTTGCTCCTTCACAATCGAAATGGTCGATTTATCTTTTATCCTCTCTCATTAAGCACACCTGGCTTATTTTCAGCATTGTTGAAACCTCTCTACTGGGATTCCCTATCTTTGATACATCACACCTAACCATGCACTCCTGAGCAAATGTTAACTCCCCCCCCCCCCCCACCCCAAATTCTGGTTTAAAAACTGCTCTCCTTTTTAAAAGTTAGCGCCAGCAGCCTGTTTCCATCCCAATTAAGGTGAAGTCCATCCTTTCAGAAGTCTCCCCCTTTCCCAGAATGTTGCCCAGTTCCTAACAAATCTAAATCCCTCATCCCTGCACCATCGTCTCAACCACACATTGAGACTTTGGAGCTCTGCCTGCCTTCTGGGTCCTGCTCATGAAATGGGAACCATTCTGAAAATGTAACCTGGAGGAGTTGGACTTCAGCTTTCTACCTAAGTGCCTAAATTAGGCTTCCAGAAAATCCCTCCCACATTTTCCTGTGTCATTGGTACCCACATGTACCAAGACAGCCAGCTCCTCCCCAGCACCATCTAAGACCCTGGCTAGGTGATGCGCAAAGTCTGCCACCTTCACACCAGGCAGGCAAGTAACCAGGTGATCCTCATGTCCACCAGCCACCCAACTATCTACATGCCTAATGATCGAATCACCAACTACAACAGCTGTCCTAACCTTTCCCCCGTCTGGGCAGAAGTTCTTGGAGACACACTATCCTTGGTGCAAGAGGATAGAGTATCCCCTTGGTGGGCAGGCCTTCTATGTACCTCTGTTTCCCTCTGCTCCTCCAAGTCTGCTACTTTAGCCTCAAGAGAATTGTCCCATTCTCTGAGAGGTAAGAGCTCTTTGCATCGGGCACACACATATAACCTCTCACCATATATTGGTATCTTTAAGTCTGTTCCCATACACTTCATGATGAAGACTGACCATTTTAGTAGCCACTCTCTGAACCGACTCCATCCTTTTTATGTCTTTTTGAAAATGTAGTATCCAGAATTGAACGGAGTACTCTAAATGAGGTCTCATGACAGAGGTACTCTCACTTTTTCATGCAGGCTATTCCTCTCCCTACATACTCAAGCATCCTTCTGGTGTTACCTTTTATACCTGTTTGGCCATCTTAAGATTATCAGATTCAATCACCCCCAAGTCCCGCTCTTCTTTCATGCGCAGAAGTACTTTACCCCCTATACCAGGGTTTCTCAACCTAATCCTCAGGAACCCCAAGCTAGTCTAATTTTCCAAGATATCCACAATGATTATACATGAAATATATCTGCACACAATAAAGGCAGGGCAAATATATCTCATTAATATTCATTGTGAACACCTCAAGAGCCAGAATGGCTTGGGGTTCCTGAGGACTGGGTTGAAAAATGCTGCTCTATTCAACTCCCTTGGGTTTTTGCAGCCCAAATGCATAACCCTGTATTTTTTTAGCATTAAACTTAGCTGCCAAATTCCATAACAGTTTTCAAGCATCACTAGATCTCGCCTCGTGTTACTCATAACATCCAGGGTGTCCACTCTATTGCAGATTTTGTTCTCATCAGCAAAGAGGCACACCTACCATACATACCAAAAACAACTGGACCTAGAACTGATTTCTGTGGCACACCACTGTTAACATCCTTTATCTCTGAGTGTATTTAATTTATCACTACCTTTGTCCCCTGCCACTCAACCAATTTCTAACCCAGTCACTTACTTCACAGCACCTATTGAGAGTACTCCATTTATTTATAAGTTGCCTATGCAGAACCATGTTAAAGAATTTGCTGACATCTAAGTACTCCATGTCTGGTGTTCTCCCTCAATCCAAATCTCTGATCCCTCAAAGAAGTTAGATTAATCTGACAAGAGTTACCTCTAGCAAAATTATGTTTCCTCAGCTCCTTCAATACATTGGATTCCAAGAAACCACATTATTCTGTTTTAGGAATGTTTCCATTAATTTATCACAAAGGTTAGACTAGTAGGTTCATAATGACCAACCCCCTCCTTACTTCTACTTTTAAAAATTCAGGAAGGCTACATAACTTTTTTTTTAGGTACATTAACCCATTAGTGCCCAGTGTTCCCATAATAAGCCATATGGGAACAAATTGATTTGTTCCCAGATGGGAACAGTGAGCACTAATGGGTTAAAGAAAAGAGGAAAGGGAGAGGTGGATTGTAAGTGAAGCCAAAAAGAAGACTGAATGGTAAATAAAAAGTGGAAATGCTAAACATTATTCACTATTCACTGAAGAAGGGATAGCATAAGGAACATTCATAGCTAGTAGAAGTACATATGGCAGTGGAAAAGATGCCATACCATTTACAGAAAAGAGTGTGATGAACTAAAACAAAATGGCTAGAGCTTTAGGATCAGATAAAATACATCCAATGAGATTCATGGAGCTCAGCGACTCCAGCAGGCCCACTGATAAATCTATCCAATTGACCTCTGGAGATGGGAGTGTTCCTACAGTACTGGAGAAGGGTAGATGCTCTCCCTCTTTGTAAAAGTGTCGATATGAAAAATTTTGATAACTACAGGTTACTTTGACCTTGATTGTGGGCAAAGTAATGGAGATACTAGTGAAAGAAATGAGACCTGTATGAAAATTCAAGGAGTTGTCAAGTGCTTAAGATTCATGCAAAACAAACAAAAGAAAATTGGAGAATCATGCATCCTGAGTAAATCAGGCTCCATTCAGTCCTCAGGACACACCTAGCCAGTCAAGTTTTCAGGATACTCACAATAAATATGCATGAGATACCTATATGCAGAAAAACAGAAATGCATGCAAATGTGTTTCATACAAATTGTGAGTATCCTGAAAACCTAATTTATTTATTTGGATTTTGCTCACACCTTTTTCAGTAGTAGCTCAAGATGAGTTACACATTCAGGAACACTGGGCATTTCTGTGTCCCTGGAGGGCTCACAATCTAATTTTGTACATCAGGCAATGGAGGGTTAAGTGAGTTGCCCAAGATTACAAGGGGTAGCAGTGGGATTTGAACCAGCCATCTCTGGATATCAAGACTGGTGCTCTAACCACTAGGCCACTCGAATTGTCTAGGTGTCTCAAGGACTGGGTTGAGAACCACTGGAGTAATTCTAATAAGGGGTTGTTGTTTAGATTTAGGCACCAAAAAGAAGAAAAGTAAGCTGACAAATGTGCACCTAGACTGCAAAAGAACACAGTCCATCCAAACTCCAACCATGAGAATGCCCACTTGCAAAGTACATGCCATTGCATCTTGGTGTGAACTTACAGAACACCACTTAGCTGGAAAATCATTACACACGTGTTAATATGTGCACATAATGAATGACTAGAATACTGTCATTTTACAAGCATTCTTCCTGCTTGTAAAATGACAGTATTATAGAATTACAGTTTATTTACAGTTACCAGATTGCTTTAGCTGCCAAGGCAGAGACAAAACTGCAATCTTGAGAAATCAAGAAAGGAAGAGTTCATTATTATTATTAACAATTCATACAAGAGTAGGGGGAAAGGGTGCAAAAAATCCAAAGGCGCAGCATATCATAAGCATGGGGATCAAATACTGATGTATAGCAATCAGGAGACCTTGAGGCAATTAATTCTGATGTCTCAAAGTGCAACAAGTTGGTAGCCATAGCAAGAATACTAGAAAGCAAAGGAAGATATGATATAGGCATTTAAGATCCTCAAAAGTATCAATAATGTAGAAACAAACATATCAATATTCAGCTGCCGTTGTCAGTTCCCCCCCCCCCCCCCCCCCCCCCCCCCCACTAAAGAGGCAGCAGTGGTTAAAAAAAACCCAACAACAGATAATCAGTGCCATTATCCAGATAGTAGACAAGGCAGAATATCTGGATAATTAGGTCCACACCAGAACCTATTAGCAGCAATGTTGAGTCCAAATAGTGGACTGAAGACTGAATATTGCATTTTTAAGTTCTGGGATCATTCTGGCACTTATCTGTTCCCTGCTCTGGCATTATCCACACAGTGCGATACCTAGCAGAGCCATCTAGATGGTGCCTCTTAACAAACTGGTCAGCAACACTTCTGCCTATCTGGATATGTGTTTTTGAATAATGACCCAAAATGTTTTTTGATGGAAAGAATATTCTTCTAACAAGATGTCATAATGAAGGGAGTTAGAATACATCAGTGATTAAAAAAAAAAAAAAAAAAAAAGCCTACTTGTACCACTTATTTGTACTACCATATATTCAATGACTGTATTAAAAATGGAAATTTTCTCCAAAAGATAATTTAAAAAGGGTGGTGTTTTTCAAAATAGCAGTTTTGATGTTCACAGTTATTTCAGTGATTCAGTGACCTGGTAAA
The DNA here is from genome assembly GCF_901765095.1 of Microcaecilia unicolor. NCBI lineage: Eukaryota > Metazoa > Chordata > Amphibia > Gymnophiona > Siphonopidae > Microcaecilia > Microcaecilia unicolor. The sequence continues at coordinate 475,258,416 of NC_044033.1, read as the reverse complement.
ATATTCTTGTGATTACTTACGAATAATCTGTGTCTGTGAAGTGCAGGTCTAAAGAGAGATGAAAATTCATTTCATTAAGGGACTCCTCAATCTAGAAACAAAATGGTAGAGGATGCTGATGACTGTGAATACAGTTTTACAACTAAAGCAGAGTCCTATTGTTTGGAAACTATGATTTACAATTAAATGGTCGTCAGGTGGAAGCAGGGATTACCTTCTTTTCATCAAGCAGCATTTTCACTTTGAAGATCATTACATCATTAATGGCAATCTCTTCATTTTTGTACAGAATTTGAAAAACTTTACTGCATATTACGTTATCTTGGACAGAAGCTGGAAAAGCCAGATCAAAACCTGAAGACAAAAACGAAAGTGAAACAGATTAATTACAAGCATTACCAGACAGAATTACAAGGCTGCTTGCTTTCACCTTTTTTTAAAGGCCATGATGGCTTTCGTATTTTTTTTTCTTTTTAAAGACCACTTTAAATCAACATTTCACGATGTGAGAGGCCACATCTGTTTCACATCATTCCTTTGTAGGTTTGCTTTGCTAGTATATAAGCCCTAATCATGTCTTCATGCTACAACTCGGTGACTACAACACAGATCTGGATGCAATTTGGCATTGTGGCAGGATACTAAAAGTTGATGGGGAATAATGACTAGGTCGAATCAGTAAACCTTTGTCTGACAACTTTTTATATCATTCCCCAGTTCCAATTTTCACTTGCTTGGAGGAAAGGAAACATCTATGGAATGGAGGAGTAGCCTACTGGAGACAGTAGCAGGTGGCAAACCATGGAAGGAAGCTCAGTTCAAATTCCACTGTGGAACCTTGTGATCTAGGGCAAGTCATTTAATCCTCCACTGCCTCACGTACAAACTAAGGGGCCCTTTTACTAAGCAGTGGTAAAAAGTGGCCTGTGGTAGTGCAGGAGTGTGTACTGGGTGCGTGCCAGGACAATTTTTACCGCATCTACAAAAAAGGGCTTTTTTTTTTTTTTTTTTTAAATGGGACAGGAACAGGGCCTGCAGTAAAAAAATGAAACCAGCGCCCTTAACGCCACCCACTGATCTAGCGGTAAAGGCTCACGCGCAACATGAAAGGTGACCAGTCGGCGCGCGCCAAGTGCTGATTACCACCAGAACTGGCGCACATCTGAGGAAATAAATAAAATAATTCGTCCATGCGTTATGGGTGCGCGCCAAACCTGAAATTATCACCAGGGGGGCACACTGGCCTGATGGTAGTCTCATTTGGGAGTGAACTGCATGCACGCAGAGCCTACCGTCGCTTAGTAAAAGGACCCCTTAGACTGTAAGCTCTCTGGGGACAAGAAAATGCCTACTGTACATGAATGAAACTCACCATTAGCTATAACTGAAACAGGTGTAAGCTAAATCCAAAATTCTTTCCCCCTTCCAACCATGAATCCTATTTCTAACATGAACTTTTCAACTTGTTCTAATACCATGTTTCTCTATAACACATAGGTGTTTCACTGGGCATCAGAGGCTACATTCTCACTATCGGAGGGCCAAAGTAGACAATTTATAAAAAGGGAGAGAAATCCAAAATCACAATCTCCTGTAGCAGCAATCTTAAAAAATATTCAATGGCAATCCTTTACAGGATAAGAACAATGTTTAGTAGAATTTCATTGCTAAACTGACATGATGTTACACAATTAGTTTTCTTCTTCCTTTGAATTACTCAGCCAAAAAAATAGAACTAAAACAACCTCAAATCCAAGTATCAAAAAAGATGGTTGCTTAAAGCTTAGATTGTGGATTCACTAACCACATAGCTCAAATGTGCTCCTAACTAGAGTATAGTGGAGAAAAAAAAAAGAACTCAGCCCTTGCTTAGACCAATACTGATCAATAGGGCACCAATATCATCATTGGTAAAAAAAAAAAAAAACCTCCACTTGTAATACAATTTAAACATCTCTTGTGAAAATGGTATTTGAAGCAAAAGAACAGTGGTATCCACAACCACCAGCTAGATACTGGTATGAAGGAAGCCCCATGCTAACAAAGTTCAGTAAACAGCACAAAGTCTGTATTTCATAATAGTTTATCTTGTATCCGCAAAACCTTCACTCCAAAGGGTACTTGCTGGCTTCCTTTGAATTACCCCATACACAGCATACATTATACCTTTTAGGACCTAAAAAAAAGGTCCTAAGAACACTAAATTATCTTTTTCTAACAATATGAATTTACTTCAGCTACATAAGCATTTGATTGCTCAATGAAATGGTTTAATTTTAGTAAAATAGCTTTATTTGATTAGGACTTCATTCACTCCAAACCTCTTTAGCCTCTGGAGTGCAAACAGTTGGGGGAAAAAAGGCAAACAGCAACTGTCTCAGAAAAATATCTATTATAGTATTCAGATCCAAATTTACTCCTTCTCAGGCCAGATCAAAGCACTGCCATGCATTCATAGATTTCATTACTTCTAGAGTCTGTAGGGTTGATATTCAATGTGATTTTACTGGACATTTTCAGTAACACTTAACCAGTTAGTAATTAACTGAAAAACAGCTATTTTGGGGGCGTTCCAGGGGCAGAGTTGGCACTTGGCCAGTTAATTGCCAGTATTCAGCACTTAAATGGCTACGTTAACCAAAAACTGAGATTGCATAAAATGCTGTCCTATCTTTATGTAGCAACCAATAGCTAGTTAAGGCCCTCATGATCAAAAGCAAACTCCGGCGCTAGAGGCTGTTAACGCCATACTAGCGCCGGAGTTTGCAGCCGACCCATGATCAGAGCCCTCGAGCGCCTGAAACAACGCACTCGAGGGCTCTTCGCGCAAGTAGCATGCAAATGCATGCTAAACAGGGCTCTTAGCACAATTAGCTTGCAAATGCACGCTAATCAGCGCTTAACGCATTCATCCCCAATGATCAGCATCCAGCGTGCCAAAGATTGGGTCGCTGGCCGCAGCTAAATCAACGCCAGCTCCGAGCTGGCGTTAGACTTTGCGGATCATTGGGGAGGAATGGTGAGCCCTGTCCAGCATGCAGTTGCATGCTGGCAGGCCCCCGTTCCCCCCCCCCAAAAGCGAACGCGAACAGGGGGCTGGAGGTCCGGTGGGTCTCCAGCCCCCCTCCCCCAAAAAATGTTGTTGCCGTCGCCGGCTAAACGCTCTCCCACCCTCCCACCCAGCGACAGGGGGGGGGGGGCTGGATGTCCGGAGGACCTCCGGTCCCCCCCCCCCCGACGATCCCACCCCTTCCATGTTCAAGGAGGGCTGGAGATCCGGAGGGTCAATAGCCCCCCCTCCCCCCAAAATGTCGTGGCTGCCGGCCAAACCAAACCCTCTCCCACTCTCCCACCCAGCGACGGGGGGGGGGGGGGGGGTGCAGGAGGCCCACCCTAACTCCTGCCCCCCAGTGTTCTTTCAATCCCTGGTGGTCTGTGGTGGGTGACAACCCCCCTCCCGGCCCCCTACCTTTCGTTGGAGGAGGGACACAGCATGCCTGCCTCCCTCCTCTTCCAGTCGATGTCGCTTCAAAATGGCGGCGCCCAGCCCCGCCCATTGCATCCTGGGATGCACTGGGCGGGGCTACAGACCATATAAGGGAGCGGGGCTTTTGATCATCTGGGCCTAAGTGCTTAAAATCGAACGTAACTGACTATGCATTAGCTGACTCCACAAGATCGGATATTCAGTGCAGAAGGTTGAACAGGGCCTAGAACTGAATACCCGGAATAATGCCAGTAGCGGTCAGCAAAACGCCGAGCGCTGCCGACTGAGCACTGACCCTTGTGTGTTTTCAAGGAAACCTCAACCTAAAAAAATAAAAAATAAAAATAATAATAATTCTGGTCATGTTAAGAGTTAATTATCTACCTTCTTTAATTTGCACATGTTGGCTAATTCTTTTCATGCAAAAGTATCACTATCAAATTTTCACACCAAGCAGAGATGGTTGTATTCACATTCTGAAATTCACTCTGGCTTAAGCAAAAATCTAAACCTCATCCAAATCACACTACTTTTGAAAACAATACCATCTTTTATTCTAAACAGAGCATATTTTCTTAAAAAGTCCACCTTTATTCCCATTCTTACTCAGTTTAACAGCTCACATGCTAAGTACAATTGCATCCCATGGTTACAAACCCTTTTCCACATATTTGCATCAATTTGTACCACACTGTCATTGAGGAGTCATTAGAAAACATGCTGTTGGCTAACAGGTTAGTTATGTTCTGTGAGGCATGTTTGTACAAGGGCTTATACCTTCCATGTACAATTCGCTTGCTCTGTGAAAAAGAAGTATAATGGTTTGTTCAGACCTGTCACATGCTGGCAATGTTACTGCTTTTGTAATGCTGCTCTAATGCAGTAGTTTTGCTCTTAAGAAATAATTTTTTTTTAACCCAGTAAACGCCACAAGTAAATTTGTGCTCTTTCCCAAGTACTTATCAGAGGAGAATATCACCACAAGTAATTGGTAAATTAGAGCAAACTGAATGATTTTTTTATTGTAAAGAGCTGAAGTATTTATTAAAGATAACTAATGAGACAATCATGGTACAACTAAAGAAATTCAGAGGTTCTTTACAATTGAATGTGCGTTCATGTGCAAGAAATGGAGACAGAAAAAAAGTGACTGGCAGAGTTGGCAAAAAAGGTAGGGAGTAAGAAAGGAGATCAAGGGATGTGCATGTGGTGTGATCATGGGTTGTGTACATAAGAAGCAACTGGGGGGGAGGGGGCAAGGGGCAGCATGTGAGAACAAAAATGAAAAATCAACCCACTATAATAAAACGTTAGTGGTTTGTACTCTTCTTGGTTTGTTTCTGCCCCTCCAGTGCAGTGTACATGTGAGGTCTGAATGTAGCACCCAACCAACAAAAAGCAGCAGCACAGAAGACATTGAGCCACAAATCAGGTTGGAACCCTGGGCACCTCCTCTCACAGTGGAGACAAAGCCTGAGAATCTATGTGGCACGACTTATGGGGAGGCCAGGTGCTGTGAGCTGCACCAGAATTAGTCAGGGGTATGGAGGGGCAGAGTCTAAAACCTGCCTGACAAAGCAACAATGGAGGGCATGTGAGGCAGGAGGGCATGTGAGGCAAAACATGTGGGGAGGCTACGCTAAGTCCTGCAGGCGAAACAGGAGGTGGTGCAGCAAACACTGAACTCTGCAGCAGATAGGGAGCAGAGTAACAGTTAATACTTCAATAAGGAAGGTGTGTGGACTACAAAAGGACAAATAAGGTGGGGAAGGGTTGGATGAGGGAATAGTGTGGTGGAAGAATGGGGGCTAGAAACTGCAAGAATTTTGATAGTGGAAGGGGAAAAGGTTAGGACTACTCACATCCCTACTAACAGAACCTACACCCATTGACTGCTCATACCCTGTCCCTCCCCACACCCATACAAGATGGAAGGAGAGCACAGACCTACTCTCTCCCACATACACACACAGACAACCCATACATACATTCACTGGCAGAGTCACTAGGAACACTCCCCCCCACCCAAGCAGATAGTAACATTTATTAATTCATTCATACTTGCAACCGACAATTATCCAAAAATGAGTTTTGGTTCAACATGGCTTACATTTAACAGTTGCTAGAGATTACATTGATTCAATTACATTTACAAGGTTATATGATGCTTTGCTGTACAGTGGTTGTCAAGATAACTATTAGTGCGTATGGAATACTCATTGGGTTACTTAAGAAGGTATGTCTTAATTCTTTTATGAAAAGATGTGTTACAGTTAGAGGTTGTGTTGTGTATTTTTGTTACAGAATGATTAGTGCATATTTTACTCACAGAATTTCCTGATGAGGTAGGTCTTTAGGTCTTTTCTGAACTGGAGGCAGTTCGTGGTGCTTCTTATGACTATGGGAATTAAGTTCCACCATATTGAGCCCAGGAAGCTAAATCTCGCCACATAGGTGCAATTGTATAGTATGCTTTTGCAGTTCGGCAGGTGAAGTAGTAGGTAACCTCTGGTTCCTGGGTTTGCAATAATATACACCTCCTCTACAGCATAAACCCAGATGTCTAAAGATCAGGAGTTGAGAGTCCTATAGGATCCTTTTTGTGAAAGGGACTGGGGTGGGGGAGAGATATAGATGGATAATAGGCGACAGATGCTCATTGCTGGTACACCAATAGGTGGATTGATTTCTTGGGTATTGGGTGGAGGGAGGGCCTTTAGTTTTGACTTAATTTTGTCAAACTTTCTATAATGCTGTATACTACTTTGGAAAACTGTTGGAAAATGGGAAAATCAAGATCCAAAAGTTTTAAATGCATACATATACTGGGAGCATTCTAGGGGCTAAGCTATGGGATCCCCTTAGGAGTTAAGATTCTTAAGTAGAGGAGAAGATTTTCTGGGTTGTGCGATGATACAGGTAGTGGAGGACGGGGCCAAGAGACAAAGATACTTGTATCTACCATGTTTTACCCCATCATGTTCGAAAGGCTTTTAATAGGAGCCTATGTAACAGGGTTTATTTTCAACTCCTATGTGTACAAATCTTTTGGTAAATCCCTCCTTTATAGCCACTCCATTCCTATCAGGAAGAATATAATGAGAACTAAGTGAACTAGAATGCTATGCCTGGTTTTCATTCTTGAGTCAGACCAGCAAAGGCTAGAAATGCTGCCAAAGCTACATTTAAAGACTCTGAGAGAGGAAAAGCCTCAACCATCATTTAAAAGACAATATATCTAGTGGCCAGACTCAAGATCCGTATTAACTGAGTTCCAGAGGGAGCCATTTCTGGACTCCCAGCTGAAGAGAGTCACTCCTGGGCTAATTTGGAAGAGGATTATAAAAATAGAGTTAAACAAAAACATGGTACCTTAGCCCAACAGAAGACAATTCTGATTGAGAGTTAAAACTGCTGAATCCAAATAAGGTACCAAAAATCTAAACAGACTTCTAAATGTAAGAAATAAAATATAGCATAACAAAAATAAGAGAACAAAACCTATATTTATTTTATGTTTTCAGAATTTGATATACTGCTGCATCACAAGCACTTCAAAGCTGTTTACAATCTCAGAGTGGGGATAGAACCAAAGGGACAAAATCTGACACAAGAGGGAGAGAAAATAGCATAACAATATTTACCTTACACTGCCTAACAAAGGCTACAGAAAGGGTTAAAAAAGAGCCAGGTTTTAAGGTTGACAAATTTTAGCTCAGAAGGTTCAGAGTGAAGGGCTGCTGGAAATCAATTCCACAAAGTAGGCACAATACATGAAAAACCTGTGGCATGAGAACTATCCAACCAAATGTTAGTAAAAGAGGGAACCACCAGAAGGTTGATATCTCAGTGAGCAAGTGGGGGTGGGGTGTACAGAATAGTTAGTGAAAACAGATAAGGAAAACCTGAGTAACAGCCCAATGTTCAGAACACTTTAATCATGTTATTATTATTATTGAACGTTATACCTTGTCCTGGATCTCATATACCTGATATGAATTACTTATTTACTTCTAATTTGCCTGATATTTTTATGTACCTTAATTGTAACAATACTCTGAACTTCTCATTCCGTTAATGGTGATCGCCATTGCGGCATAATGTAAGCCACATTGATCCTGCAAATAGGTGGGAAAATGTGGGATACAAATGCAGCAAATAAATAAATAAGTTTGAATTGAATTCCATACCTGACTGGTAGCCAGTGCTGGTCTGCTAGGAGTGGAGTAACATCATTTGATCCTTTTCCTGTACAGATTGGCTTCACTGTTGTGTTTTGTACAAGCTGAAAGTTTTTGCATGAGTAAAGTGGTAAAACCAGCAAGGAGGGAACTGCAATAGCCCAACCGATTCTACATTTAATGTGTGTAACAGTAATTTCAGAGTTTTTATCATCTAAAAGGGGTCTAAGTGGTCTATCTAATCTGTAGAGCAGTGATTCTCAAACTTTTTAAGAGAGCGGCACACTCAAATGTCTGTCATGGCACATCTATATTATTAATGCTTCGCTCATGTAATTAACTGTAAATAAAGCATTTTATAATTTACATTACATACAACTATACTCAAATTTTATTACAATATAATTATATTTTTATAGTAAGACAAGACAAATGAAAATATTCTAGAGAAGTTCTAAATGTTATTTTCAAAGTGCATTGTTTTCAATATGAAATATGATCCTGCTTGAAGAGACTGATCTTCTTTATTCAGGGAGGAATATTGAACAAACACACTCTTAAATCATGTTCTACTGATAGTTCAGATCTGAATTTGGTCTTAATTCGAATGAGGCTAGAAAAGTCTGTCTCGCATAAGTAAGTGGTAGCAAATGGCAACAGAATTGAAACAGCATGTCTAGCAATGTCCAGATATTCTTTGCTAATTGTAAGCCAAAATTTGTCCAAGTCTAGTTCGTTGAATTTGAGCAACAATGTGCGATCCATATTTAGCTCAGTCAAATTATCTTGGGCAATTAGGTCCAGCTCAGTGGAACCTGCTACAGTGGACTGGCTGAACGGGTTCCTTTCCCAATCATGTCAGGAAAGTAAGCAGCAAACCTTCCATGAATAATCTCCAGATGTTGACCAATTTTCATGATCAAATTCTTGCCTGCCTGATCAGTCACTGCAGCGGGAACATTTCTAATGTTCCCTGTGCAACCTTTTCTCACCACAGCAGGAAGCCACAAAGCTCATCTGTAATAGCAAAGATTCATTTCTACCCTGCAACTTTATATTTAAATCATTAAGAAGTTGGAAAATGTCTACCAGATATGCAAGTTTTGCCCACCACATATCATTGCTGATAAAATGTTAAAAACCACAGCCCTCGGAAGCCAAAAATAACTTCACTAGTTCTCCGAGTTCATACACATGTAACAAAAAAAAAACTTTGCTGCGACTCAACGAACATATTTCTGTATGCAGCAGAAGCAGATTTGTATGAGTAGTTCCCATTTCTGCACACAATGCTTCAAATAGAAGTGACTTCAGTTGACAATTTTTACAGCCAAATGAAGCACTTTGAGTTCTAGTGGTAAAGTTTTAGCAAAAAGGGCCTCCCGATGCAGAAAACAATTATTCATTTTTATATCAGGATTTTGCTGTTTCACTTTGGCCAGAAATCCCTTCACTTTACCAGTTATGGCAGCTGCTCCATCTGTGCAAAATACTAATCCAGGTATTCCATTGCAGACCTTCTTCCTCAAAAATTTTTGCAGTCAGTTTAAATACCTCTTCCCCTGTTGTATGACTAGGGATTTCTCTGCAAACAGAAAATTCTCAGTAATGCAACTGTTGTCGACAAATCCGACATATATACCAAAAGTTGAACCTTCCCTCTTACATCTGTAGATTCGAGTTGTAAAGCAAAGTATGCACTTGCTAACAATTTTACCCGAAGTTGGGCCAAGGTATCACCTGACATAACTTCAATTCGACAACTGATTGTACTGTCAAAAGGCACTTTTGCCATTTTTTTAAGCAGCTATTTCTTGACAGCCCAGCATTATCACACTTTCAGCTATCGTGTGGGGTTGTTTGGTCTTTGTAACAAGCTCAGCAAATAGCTTCCAGTGCTTTCTCAGAAACTTTAGTTAGACTAGACAAACTACGCTTGCTTTATGTTCTGGTCTTGCAAATGTATGAAAAACTGTACATCTTTGTGTGACGACGATGAATTTTACTGTTGAGATGTCCTTAACTTACTTGGTACCATGAACCCATTCAAAAGTGTCTCTCTACATACAAGGCATAACTGCACTGGGCATGAAGAATCGCCTGTCCACGAGAATCCGAAATGCAGATAATTGTCGCTATACTGTCTGTTGATTATCTTAGCCTTCTTTGCATCGGGTTTCTTCATGCTTGTATCAGAGGATGAAAACTTTTCTTTGGTAACCAGATACTTATCAATTGTGAAAAAGCAAACAGTAATATTAATAAAAACTCAAGCCAAATTACTGAAGATGGAATAGCGAAACTTAACAGTGCAGCTGTACTAGTGTCATGGCGTGTGTTAGCTGACTGACCCCGGATCTCCTGAGCCACGTTTATAATCTGTTGGTGCTTAATCCTGGCCTGCAGCTGAGCATGCCCAGCTCCATGGTGCCGTGCAAATTGAGGAAACCTGGCGTACATGTAGCAGGATCGTATGACCAGGCTGAAACACAGATGACTCGCTTGCAGACGTCAAGGGTTGTTCCATGAGTCTTGACCCTCTTGGTAGGAGGGGTGTTGGCCGGCTAGATGATGAACTCGGGCAATGGGGCAGGGTGAATTTTGCATGGCTGAATATTTCTCATTTCAGCCGTCTGTTAAAGTTTTTTAAAAAACTTTGTCGGTACAGCTCTGGCTCTCTTGTGGTACACCGTTTGAGAAACCCTGCTGTAGAGCAGAGAGAATAAAAACAGACCGAGAAGATGTAATAGTATCTAGGACAAAAGGTATTTTGAAGACAAAAAAAACAAACATTTAAGAGTAGCAAAGTTCTGACAGCAATTTCCCAAATACCTGCTGCTGCCTACGTTTTATCATCTTTCTGCTGTTATCTCCTACACGCTCACCCTTTTCTCTTTTGTCCTACCCAGCTTTGGAACACACTGCCGCTCAACTTAAGAGCGATCCATGAACAAGCATCCTTCCGCAGATTACTGAAGACCCATCTATTTGAAACAATTTACGGAAAGAACCAAAACACATAGAGTCCACACTCACTGTTCATCAATGCATCATACATCCACTTATGATCTCCCATCCCCCATAATTCAACACTACTCATACATTTACTCACAGAAATATGTACACCATATGCCTATGTGTCTTAACACTGCCCTTAAGCTTCATGTTGATGTCCCATTGTGATATTCCTAATGATAATTCGATTATCTCGCATAACTTGTACAATATAACCCATAACCAAGTTGTAACAAATGTATTTTCATTATTCTTATCTTATTGTAAGCCACACTGAGCCCACAAAGAGGTGGGAAAATGTGGGATACAAATGCAAACAATAAATAAATAAATAATCACTGGAAGCAAAGGCATTTTGGGTGTGTGTGTGTTTTTAAATCAGAAAAGAATGTAGTATACTAAATAGAATCCTATTCCGGTAACGGAATTCAAACATGCGTGGGATAAGCATAAAGGAATCCTGTGCCGAAGGAATGGATCCTCAGGAGCTTAGTCAAGATCGGGAGGCGGGGCTGGTGGTTGGGAGGCAGGGATAGTGCTGGACAGACTTGTATGGTCTGTGCCAGAGCCGGTGGTTGGGAGGTGAAGATAGTGCTGGGCAGACTTATACGGTCTGTGCCAGAGCCAGTGGATGGGAGGAGGGGCTGGTGGTTGGGAGGCGGGGATAGTGCTGGGCAGACTTATACGGTCTGTGCCCTGAAGAGCACAGGTACAAATCAAAGTAGGGTATACACAAAAAGCAGCAAATATGAGTTATCTTGTTGGGCAGACTGGATGGACCGTGCAGGTCTTTTTCTGCCGTCATCTACTATGTTACTATGTACTACATCCTTTACCGATTAAAAAAGGAAACAAAAAACCTGTATTACTTGCTGGGATCCCTCCCTTTACAACCTAAGCCTATGCCCTTCCCTCCAACCTAAAACCCATCATCCTCCAACTAGGGCAGCAGCCACGTTATACAACCAATGCCCATTAATCAGCTAGCTTGACAGGAACCTAATTGTAGCAGCATGCCATTGTTACATCACATTACACTCTGTTCTTGTATTCTGCTAATATTCAATGAGTTCGAAGTGGATCACAAACAAGAAAAACTAGATAAGACACCTAGGACCATATAAAAAAAATTTAAAAAAACAAAAACTTCTGCAAATAAAATCCAATTACATCAGTTTAGAAATGACATTCATGAAGAGAAAGTAGTTATTTTCCTGCAAAAAATCTGCCAGCAATGGGCCATTACTGCTCCCTGTTCTTAGTCAACATCTAAACCACTTTTTCAGAATGGGGGAGGGGGGTAAAGAGTCTCCTTCCCACTGGTAAGCTCCCAATATTAGACTTAAAGAAATAAATACTACAGGATCTATGGAAGGGAGCGCTACTCACTGTTATTTTTCTTAGACATGAAACCCATGCACTGAACCTTTTCTAAATTATAGCCTCTTTCATAAGGAAGCACAACCATCTTATTGATTCATGAATGTGGTTACAACACCGCACAGGAGCTTGTTTTTACAGATGGAGACAGACTTTAACAAGCTTGAGATGCAGAAAACTACTTGACTGTGGTACTTGAAATCATAGAAGGAAAATTCACTTGCAAGTGATATATGTGACAATGTCTGTGAGACCGACTAAGAGGCTGGGAAGTCAAACAGAACATTTTCTTTTCTTTGCAAAAATATACATGCTAGACTAAACTATATTATTGGTCTAGAGAGGCCAATAAATAGTTCATGTTTTTTACATGCTGTGAAATTTTCAGTAGCATCTACCTCATGGCAGGCAATATGACAGATCTCAGAAATACACAGTGAAATATCACAACTAGCAGGATGGCATTTTGCCAAACCCCGGAAATTCCAAATACAGCTTTTCAGCATTCTCTAAAAGGCTAAAAACAGATCTAGTGAAACTGTCTGCTGTGTTTACCCTCCTCCACAAATGCAAAATTTGGTAACGAGCATGAGGAGCTGTTGCTCCAAAATCTGCAACATAAAAAAATCACTTGAATAGGAAACCTGTCTTATTATGATTTTTAATCAGGGTCAATGCTACCTTTTTTGCTGCTGTATGCAAATAACAGCGCACTGCTGCCCGCCTCTCCCCCACCCCAAGCAATTTACCACCATAGGTTCTGATGGAGTCTTTCAAGAGTTTCTTTTTTTGTCTGAACCTGGGTTTTTTCTTAGGCAGTACACTGGAAGAGCAAATGCTTGCAGACAGATAGCAGCAGGCCAGCAAGGGCAAGAAGCGCTATCTCACCAGTTTCAGTGGAAACAGAAAAGTCAGTTGGGGCAGCTTGAATTAATGAAGACAGAGCCATTTCTCAAAAAACATGGAGCCCCGATTTGGGCCATGCTGCTGCACTGTTCAACATATCCATAGAAGCATCATGGGAAGAAGAGAAATACAAAGGGACAACAGAAGGTCAGAGGTGGGACCATCAAGGGAAAAGAAGACAAGGAAACAATGCAAGGGGTCAATAGGGGGAAAAGAAGGGAACAATGGAAGAACATACATCAGGGAAGAAAGAGAGAGATCAGGGAACAACTGCAGGTGGTGAAGGACAAAGAATTAAAGAGAAAAAGGGTTTAAGGAGAAAAAAAAGAAAATTAAGGAGAAAGGGATAAACTAAGCAAAGGAGAGCAGTTAAAAGGAACAGAGGGAAGAAATGGACACATAAGTGCTAGAAATAAGGAAAAAAAACCAGAAGGAAAGAACTGAAGTAACAAGTGGAACTGGAAGACAGATGAGAGATGGAGAAAATGATAAATGAAGGACTGGACGAGCAATGTGAGTGTGGAAGGGAATAAGCTGTGTATAAGAGTTCAGAGGGTTCAATGTTAGCAAGAGTGGAATGAGAGTATGGGAAGGGGGAACTATGCATGTAGTAAGAAGTATGGAGCATAGTAAAGAAAAAAATAGCAATAGAAATAGAAAATAAATGGTATAAAAATGGGACTTGAGAATGTATTCAGCAAAAGAAGAAAGGGGAGCAGGAAGGCAATATTAAAAGAAAATCCAAGAGTAGGAGAACATACAGAAATCAGAGGAAAAGGAAATATAGCAAAGTAGATAATGAATACAGAAAAGAAAAATTAAAATACGAAGTATAAATAAAAGAATAAAGAAAGTTTACAAAAGAAATGGGAGCAGGAGCAAGGAACAAGAAATTTAAAAAAAGAAAAAGAAAAGGTAAAGAAAAATAAACGTTTAAAAATATTTCATTGAAAAATAAGTTACACTGGCTTACTGACTGGAATGTGTTCCATCTCTGATCCTATATAATAATTCTCACCTCCAACGTTCTATGCTTGGGACCGTGGATCCCTGGCTGCAAGTGGTCTGCGAGGCAGACATGCACAGACGTCACTGACGTTAACACAGCTGATTCCAAGGCAAGGGGAGGAGTAGGGAAACACATGCAGCGTGTTTCCCTACTCTTCCTACTGCCTCGGAATCAGCTGTCACCCCCCCCCCCCCCCGCGCTATGGCCCCCTCGAAACCCACCCCCTCCCGCGAACCTGTCGATCCCCCCCCCGGAACGCCGAAAACTGCCGCCGCCACCGCCGCCGCCGTTGTTGTGCTACCTTCCCTTCCCGTAGGTTCTTTAATCATCTTCTTAGAAAGTTTAACTCCTGACGTCAGACGCACGGAGTTAAACTTTCTAAGAAGATGATTGAAGAACCTACGGGAAGGGAAGGTAGCACAACAACGGCGGCGGTGGCGGCAGTTTTCGCTGGCACGGGGGGGGGGGGAACGACAGGTTCGCGGAAGGGGGGGTTCGAGGGGGCCATAGCACGGGGGGGGGGGGGAATTGCCTGCCTAAGGCCCGTTTCCTTGCCTACAGAAACGGGCCTTTTTTACTAGTATCTTTATATTTTGCATAGTACACGAGAGATGCATATGTGCATAGTCTGGGAGCAATATCTCCAAACAGCTTTGTTTTATGCAAATCATAGCAGTAATGAACCCCACACTCCCAAGCCCAAGTATGTGAAGTATGATTTCAGTCATATAGGTAGCTTATCTAGGTGTGCCTGAAAATTCATTTAAGTGTGGGAGTAACCAATATGACAAGGAATACTTTCTCCCATATATTCTTGGTCTCTGGTCATATTGCTTGGTATTTGAAGACCTTCTTTTTCTCCACTAGATGCACAGAATAATCACTTGACACAGAGTCCTTTATTATCAACTAGTAAAAAAGGCCCGTTTCTGGAGCAAATGAAACGGGCGCTAGCAAGGTTTTCCTCCCCAACCCCCCCCCCCCCCCCAACCCTTCATCGTTGTGAACCCACTGACGCCATTGCTCCGCACCTCGTCAACACACCTTCATCACCTTCTTCGTTCTGAAGCCACTGACGCCATTGCTCTGCCCTCGATGTGTGATGCCATTGGACGTCATCACGTTTGACGCAAGGCCGGGGCCCAGAGACTTGGTGATTTCGGTGGCTTCACCACCACGAACCCTTCATGAAGGAAGTGACGACAGTGTCTTCAGAACGTTGAGGGTGAGTTTTATTATATAGATTCTATCCTCATGGGGTTTTTTTTTTCTTTTAGCATCCTGTCCAGTTTTCTTGCATCAAGTTGTTATCAGTTGGAACTGAAACATCCCAGGTGATCACAACATCTTCATTTTTCATAATTCTATTAGGGGTGTGATCCCAATGCTTTTCTGGTACAGTGATACTGCAATTAACTACAACATTTGGCTTTTTTGGAATTTCCAGTCCAGTTTTGTCTGCACATTTCTATTTCAAACTGATGGTTCCTTATTATGTATTTGCTGATGTCTGTTCATAATCTGTTTGTGACTTAGGTAAGGAACTTGGATATAGTTTCTATGTAGGGATCTACATACTCCTGATTGTTCTGTTCTCCCAATAAGAATAATGTGTTGGTGCTCTAAGGACTGTTGTAATGCTGCCTTTTCCTAAGCTCTGTGGCCAGTTGCAATGGCCAAAGAGACAAGGTAACAATGCAAGAAGGGGACAATTCTATGTTACTCCAATTTATTACTACTCCATCCCCTTTTCCAGTCCATGACAGAAGGCTACACGGAGTAACTTATAGGACATAACTCTGTCAGTGAAACTCTATTCCTTAACCAAGAAATTTGGTTACACAAAAAAAACAGTGAAGTTCTGTTCAATAATATTATGAAGTACAGCTACTTTATAATCTTAATCTTAAACTCGTTCAGCCCTATTTCTCTGTGGATCATTTTGCTCTTTTAGTGCAATATTTAATAAAGTCAGGAATAGATTATTGCAACTTATGTCAGCATCCAGACCAGATTAATGAGAAAATTCAACTCATACATTTGCTAAACTGATTTTATGGTTCAAGGAAATTTGACAGCTATTTCATTACTGATAAAACTACACTGGCTTACTTTTGAAGCAAGAGTAATGTTTAAGGTGGCATGCTTTGCACATAAAATATCCAATAAATGAAAACAAAGCTGTGGTCTCTACAATATCATCATCAAAGGTTCCTTAGAACTATAATTTAAATGTTTTTGCAGATAATCAGAAAATGGGTGAACCAAACTTTCCAACTGTAAAACAAAACACTTGCACACCACACTCAAATTCCTCATCGGTCCACTTCTATATACACATATAAATACATATATACATATAAATACATATATATACATACTTTACTGTGAATTTTCATTTATTTATTTATTCATTCATTCATACTTGTATTCCACAATTATCCAAAAACGAGTTTTGGTTCAATGTGCTAACATTTAATAGTTGCTAGAGATTACATTGATTTAATTACATTTACAACGTTACATGATGCTTTGTTTTACAGTGTTGTCAAGATAACTATTAGTGCATATACTCATTCGGTTTCTTGAAAAGATACGTCTTAGTTCTTTTCTTAAATGAAAGATGCTTTACAGTTACAGGTTGTGTTGTGTATTGTTGTTCCACAATAAGTGCATATTTTACTCATAAAGGTAGGGTCTTTAGGTCTTTTCTGAACTGGAGCTAGTTTGTGATGCTTCTTATGACAAAGGGAATTGAGTTCCAGCATTTTGAGCCCAGGTAACTAAATCCCGCCATGTAGGTGGACTTATATTGTATGTTTTTGCAGTTGGACAGGTGAGTACAAGATCCCAAAACAGTACAATACATTTGATGCTGCTCATCCTAGAAATAAGCAGTGGATTTTCCCTGTCCATTTTAATAATGCAACAATATCAGTGTCTGTACTATAAAATAGAATGATTGTCTAGGAAAATAGTCTTTGATTCTTCTCAGTTTCCATACTGTTTTGAAGCTTTTTGACGTGATTGCAGCAACTTCTTCATGAGTCAGATGTTTGTCGAGAACGATTCCTATTATTTTTATTTGTGTTTCAATTGTATAAGATTGTTGATCTATTATTAGGTTTTGGTAAGTGGTGGGATTGTACTGGCTGGATAGAACCAGGAGTTTGGTTTTGTCTCATTTAAGTTTGACAGTTTGGGCCCAATTTTTCCAAGAGGTCAAGTCCTTTTTTTGCCTTATCCAGTATCTCTGTGATGCTGTTGTTGAAAGGTAAGTAGATGGTGACATCGTCTGCATATATGAATGGGTTTAAACCCATTATTTCCAGTTTCTTCACAAGTGGACCCAGATCAAAGTCCGCTGCACTAACCACTAGGCTACTGCTCCACTCCAAAGTAGGGTGTGTTTATTTTTAACACATGCTAAAAATGCTAGCGTGCCTTTGTAAAAGGACCCCTAAGGTTCTTTTTGAATATGTAGACTATGGGGGATGTATCATTTCTTAATATATTGAACGAACGTGCTCCCTTTTAACTGCACTCGAATCATCTCCCATTAGTAAGGTGTACTCTCTCTCCTCACAGGGCAAGATGATTGGGGGGGGGGGGGGGGGGCACAGTCATTAGTATTTGGACAGCATGGATCTTTCTACATTTCTGGAAAGATCTATACAAAAAAATGCATAGATAAAAAGTTACCCCAAACTAGGTATTATTTCAAGTAGAAAAAAAGGCTGTCAGCAGAATCATTGGCACTATACCTCACTGGTTTACATACAAAATAGCAACCTAGGTGGCTAGACTTCTTCTCAAACTGTTTAAGATGGTTAAAAATTATATTGAACAAAACATTTTAAAATATATTTAGCATGAAATCTCTTTGGTGGGCTTTAATATTCAGGAGGATTTCTTTGGTAACCTTAGTTTTTATTTCCTATATTGTTGTGTAATTATTTCCTGGATGATTTCATAACTACAAAGCATTATTTCTATGCAACTGATTTGAAATGACCATACATAAATATTTTAAAGCAACCCCTCCACCCCCCTCCCCCCCCCCAAAAAAAAGGTTCGTCTAAGGTATCACCTGCCTCTATCAATTTTATTAGTTGGCCTAGTTGTTTGACCAGCTAGCAAGCTATTACCAGAGTGCAAGTGATACAGGAATTAACTAAATATCAAAAGCAAAGCTGCTTGCCTGTAACAGATGTTTTCCCGTTGACAGCAGGATTAAATCAGGCACACAACTGAGTGACATATTTGCATGACACCAGGACAAAACAGCTCTCCCAGAACTCAGAGCTAATGTAACGTTCTAAGCATGTGCAGCTCTTCTTCCTATGTGCGCCAGTCTCCTTAGACCCCTCAGTTAGCTCCATAGCAGAAATACAACTCTCAGAAAGTTGGAAGGGAATGTGTGCCTGATAAATCCTGTCCAAAGAGTAGTTATTAAAATGGTTAGCAGTTTTCATCAAAGTATATGGGGACAGACAAAAGATCTCAAAATGTATATTTTGAAAGAAAACAAGGCAAGCGATCTGCAAACTCCAATGTGGAAAATAACACAGCAGATCAATTTAATAAATTGAAACTTTATTGATAATACCAAAATGTTGCCCGACACAGGCAGTGTTTCACCCAAAAGATTAACATACTGATGTTTACTCTCAATACATAGTTTTTTTTATATAAACCTATTTTTTATGAATACGTTTATGTATATTGATAATCCAGCATAAGAACGGCTTGTTCCAAGCTTTCTTAAATTCAGATACACTTTTTGTGTCCACCACCTCCACAGAGAGGCCATTCCATGAATTCACCACCCTTTCTGTGAAGAAGAATTTCCTTAGGTTACTTCTGAGTCTGTCCCCTTTCACCTTATGCTCCCTCATTCCAGAGCTTCCTTTCAATTGAAAGGCTCACCTCCTGTGCATTTATGCCATATAAGTATTTAAATATCTATCATATCTCCCCTCTCCCGCCTTTCTTCCAAAGTATACATTTTGAGATCTTTAAGATTATCTGAATTCAAGAGAAGAATAGGACAGGAACACAGGAACTCTACCGGACAGGAAGGGATAATAGATGGCATGGAGTGGAAGAGTGGCCTAATAGTTGGTGCAGCAGGCTTTGATCCCAGCATCCTGGGATTGATTCCCACTGTAGCTCCTTTTCATCCTGGGCAAGTCCTTAACCCTCCAATGCCTCAGGTATAAAAACCAAGATTGTGAGCCCTCTAGGGACAGAGATAGTACCTGCTTATAATGTGAGACTGCTCTCTGCTTTGAACTCAATGGTTAAGCAGATTATAAATGCATGAATTAAATTAAAATAGCTAAGCAGTTAGAACATATGGCCTTTAACTGTCATCATTTTCTATGCTTCAAGGCCATGTGAGCCAGGGCCTTGGCTGGAATTTAGAAGGGTAGCCCGATTCTGCATTAAAAAACTACATTAGAAGTCCAAAAATCCAGACTGCTGAGGGATCGGGTCAGTCCAGATTTTTATTTTCTGGATTCTCAGGCAGTACTTTTAAAATTCAAATTTAAGGAAGCACAAAGAGCTGAACAAGCACACTTTGTTCATCTTATTGATTTATTCAACAAATACACAAAACAGGAAAAACATACTGTAAAATCTCAAATAAAAATAATGGATAATTTGGCTGGTAGTATTGTATATAGTTGTGGCTAAAAAGGTACATATAGTCCCATCTTCTTGGTACCTGAGATCTTCTCTTTTTCCCTCCTCCCTCCCCCCCCCCCCCCAAATAGGCTATACAACATAGTTGCTCGATACCAACACTACCTTTTTGTATGAGTAAATATTTCCATTTATTGTCGACTGTTTGGGGCTTTCCTTGCAACTATTCTGGTTATCCAACATACTATGTCCCAGCTGGTGAAAACCGGAGATACTAAAGAGTCGCTGGGCAATTTCAGCAGACAAGTTGAGACAAGATCTTGCAGCCCCCACCCTGAGGAACAGATCCTGCATCGTCGGAAGCCTCAGTGGACGAGGGTGAACTTAGATTATTCTCATTGGGCTTAACAAGGATTTTAAGAACTGCTTTTCTGTCCTTAGCACCAACATAGGGGATGTTGAGATTCAGGGTGTTAAGACTCCACAACAATAGGAGATATATTTGCAAGGATAGTGGCAAAAATTGCCAAACACAGCAACAGATAGATCTGTATCACTAAAAAGGATAAAAGAAAAAATAATGTAGACACAATAAGCAAATGGATTGTGTGCAGATACATGGAGGTAGGGGGGTATGTCAATGATTACAAATCATCACATAAAGGGTCTCACCAGAGAGTGAGCAAAAGAGTACCCTGTGACTGCATATGAGACTTCCCCTCATAAAAACAAGAATAAAAAATCCAAATACAGTAATTAATGAGTGAACATAAAAGCTGGACTCCAGATTGTTTCATCTACCTTTGAGTTATACACACTAACAGTGATAAGTAGATTTAAGTCGAACGGATTTGACGGTTTAGCCAAAAGGTGGCAGGATCAACTCTGTCGCTGGTTTTTTCA
This sequence comes from Microcaecilia unicolor, assembly GCF_901765095.1. Classification (NCBI taxonomy): domain Eukaryota; kingdom Metazoa; phylum Chordata; class Amphibia; order Gymnophiona; family Siphonopidae; genus Microcaecilia; species Microcaecilia unicolor. The sequence goes on along the minus strand of NC_044033.1, from coordinate 475,237,886 downwards.
GACATTCTCCCGCTGGGTTCTCACCCAAAGGTGCTGCCTGAGATGATACTAACTCAGGAGAAGCTTCAGCCTTTGACCCACTTACTGCTGACGCTAACGGAGACCCCGCTGCTGACCCAGAAGCATCTGGCTCTGCTTCCATCCTGGGGGAAGGGGGGGGGGGGGGGGAGTAGTAGGACCTAAAAGGCTGAGCGAAACATCACTCCCAAAGCTTGTGCCCCTTTACAAAGTGAAAGCAGATGGTTCACACGAAAGTGCACTGGTGTACGCAATGATCTCTGCCTGACGAAGAGTAGGAAACACCACCCACCGAGCGGGTTGGGCGGAAGGCTTCCCATGGCAAGTTCAAGAAACTGAGAAGACCTCACTCGTGGATTCACATCAAGGCAGCAATCTTAGACCAGTTCTACGTGCTTGGAGTCACTTTGTCTGTTGCCTATGCAGCTATCTCCTCTGTTAAGAGTGCACATTTTGAATATCAATGACCTTAAGTCACCTGGTAAGAGATACTCACTTTATAGGGAGCTGACTCGTCTGAATGTACAAACTGTATGTATGCAAGAAAACCATCTTTGTAAAACTCATGAATATATGCTTCATCATAGAACATATCCTTAAATCCTTTTTGCTTCTGACCACCTTTAGATTGTAAGCTCTTTTGAGCAGGGTCTGTCCTTCTTTGTTAAACTGTACAGCGCTGTGTAACCCTAGTACTGCTCTAGAAATGTTAAGTAGTAGTAGTAGTAGCAGAATACTAAGAAGCGTGGGGTGGCGTTATTTTCCACAGAGACTTGAGACTACAGATTCAAAAAGTTAAGCGAGAACCTGAGAGCAGATACCTCATAGCATAGGTTGATTGATCAAGTTGAATTGACAATTAGAACATAAGTAATGCCACACTGGGAAAAGACCAAGGGTCCATCGAGCCCAGCATCCTATCCACAACAGCAGCCAATCCAGGCCAAGGGCACCTGGCAAGCTTCCCAAACGTACAAACATTCTATACATGTTATTCCTGGAATTGTGGATTTTTCCCAAGTCCATTTAGTAGCGGTTTATGGACTTTTCCTTTAGGAAACCGTCTAACCTCTTTTTAAACTCTGCCAAGCTAACTGCCTTTACCACGTTCTCCGGCAACGAATTCCAGAGTTTAATTACACGTTGGGTGAAGAAAAATTTTCTCTGATTTGTTTTAAATTTACTACACTGTAGTTTCATCGCATGCCCCCTAGTCCTAGTATTTTTGGAAAGCTTCACATCCACCTGTTCCACTCCACTCATTATTTTATATACCTCTATCATATCTCCTCTCAGCAGTCTCTTCTCCAAGCTGAAAAGCCCTAGCCTCCTTAGTCTTTCTAACTTTGATGCCCCCAATGTAGATCAAAATGCATTTTTTCATAAAATGTAGATATTGTTGGGTGGCATTTACGAGGACCTTTGGTGATAGGAGGTGACTGTAATCACATTCTTAACCCTACCTTAGACTCTTCTTCTGTATGACCTGGTGGAGACAAGCTAGCCTTGCTTTGAAAAGTGTTTTGCAAGACTTGGGCCTAGTAAATGTTTGGAGATATGTAATGAGCTCCAGAGAGATTACACCTTTTACTCTTCACCCCATGACATGTTTACTTATAAAATTCTCTTTGGGGCTCAGTGGTGAGGATGGAGATTGGGACTCTGTCTCAGACCACGCTACCTGTTGGGTTGACCTTGCTGACATCGGGATGAGTGTTTGGACCCTTAACACTAGCTTACTTAAGGATGATGAGGTAGTTAAAGAATACAGAAAAACCCTTCTTGATTACCTGAAGCATAATGTGAATTCTGGTCCCTTTTTCTCTGTTGTCTGGGATATATTGAAGCAGTTACTAAAGGCTTCTTTTTAAGACATGCATCCAGGAAGCATAGGGCCAGAGATCTGCTGAGGCAGCAGTACCTCACCCAGCTGGCTCATCTTGGGTTGCAAAATAAATGAACAGGCAGCAAGCAGGTTCCGAGTTCTCTTAGACAGACTCGTTTATTGCTAGAAGAACTCAATCAGGAAGACTTGCAGTTTGCATTAGACAAGTTTCATCAGAAACATTATCAATATACGGGGAAGGCAAGCTCCCTGTTGGGTTTTAAACTCTGTAAAGCTCGATCTGAATGGATTTGTGCATAAGATCAAGGACCACACAGGTCAACTTTTGTATAAATCAGCGTAGGTCAAAGGGTGTTTTAGGGAATTCTTAGCCAGCATACACAGGGACCTAAGATTCTTCCTAATGATCTCAATGATTACTTGGGTGCTCTGGAACCGCTCTCCTTGTACGATACACGGAGTTCTTTGAACGCTCTGGTGACACCCAGAGGTTTTGGGTTCTATTTGGGCTTTGACGTCTGGTAAGATACAGAGGTTGGATAGACTCCTGGTTGAATTCTACAAAAACCTTAGCGCCCAAGCTATCCTCTTTGTTGGCTCGCCTTATGAATGGGATCCAAGATGGGGGCGAGTCTATTGCTCCCACTTGTTGGAGGCCTGGATCTCTGTTATCCTTAAAGAGGGAAAAGATGTGACAGATTGTCTAGGAAAACTTCGCAACAGGCATTCCTCTTGGCAACCAATGCTAGAAAGACTTTTGACAGAGGTGCATAAAACTCTTCGTAGGGTGATCTTGGGGGGAGGCTTCTTGTGGGTGGGTGCAGGCATTGTATTCTGCCACCTGAGCTTCTATGCGAGTTAATGGGGGGTAATTCAGTCATGTTTTCACTGACTCGAGGAACCAGGTAGGGGTGCCCACTGTCCCTGTTGCTCTTTGCTCTTGTTATGGAGCCCTTAGCTACAGCTATACACTCTAACTCTTTTATTCATGGCATCCAGGTTAGGGGAAGGGAATACAAGACTAGCTTGTTTGCTGATGATGTTTTGCTATCTTTGACATCCACTCTGATTATGCTGCCAATGAAGGAGCTTGCTACATTCTCCCGGGTCTTGAGGTTTAAAAGTAATATCGGGAAGACTGAGGGGTTTAACCTTACTCTGCCAGAGAGTGTCCTTCAATCTTTGCAAGTTTCTTTTTCATTCCGTTGGGTTACTAAGGGCCTGAAGTACTTGGGTGTTTGGTTGCTTCTACTCTCAACTGTATGAGGCCAATCACACTAAGTTGATCTCCACCAAGAGCTGACCTAGCCCGGTGGAAAGATTTTTCACTTACTTGATTTAGTAGAATATCAGGAACAATGTGGTGGCTGAACACAGGAATCCCACAGGGAAGACAGCAGCAAACCAAAAAGCAGGAAACAGAAGGCGGCTCAACAGACAATGGGACCAAAAGTATAAAGCTATAAGTATATGAATAAAAGTATTGTTTTATATTTTTAGTCCCATTATCTGCTGAGCCTTCTTCTGTTTCCTGCTTTTTAGTTTGCTTTGGAAGGTTAAGTGAATTGCCCGGGGTCTCAAGGAGCTGCAGTGGGAATCAAACCTAGTTCCCCAGGATCTGTCCGCTGCACTAACCATTAGGCTACTCCTCTTACCCTTAGCAAATGAATAGCCTAATGGTTAGTGCAGTGGACTGAACCTGGAGATCGGGGCTCAATTCACACTGCAGCTCTTGAGCAAGTCGCTTAACCCTCCCATTGCCCCAAGTACAAAAATATAAGACTGAGTCCACTAGGGACAGAAAGTACCTGCATATCCTATATAATAAAACGCACCTCCAACATTCTGAAGCTGACTGCATGGCTGAGGCATTCCTGCTCTCTGTATCCATCTCCTGAATTGACATCACATACTTCCGGGTTCCTCACAAGCAGAAGTGACCAACCACACAAGGTTTCTCGGCTTCAGAATGTTGGAGGTGCATTCTATTAAATAGGATTGGTCAGTTCATTGAAGCACAGCCAGAGCTCAGCGACCTGCACAGTAACGCTCAGACACCAGAGAGAGAGGGGGGGGAGGGCCTGACACCACAGAGGTGGGGAGGTATCTCTGTCACACACACACTCTCTCTCTCACAGTCAATGTCTTTCTTTCTTTCTCTCACACACTGTCTCTCACACACTCTATGTGTCACGCAGTCACTCACACACTCTCTTGGTGTCATACACTCAGTCTCACAGAGAGTCTGTGTCTCACACACACTCTCTCTCTCTCTCGCACACACTATATCTGTGTGAAACACACACTCTCTCTCTCACACTGTGTCTCATATACACACTTGCACACACTCTCATTCTCACAGACACACTCGCACCCAGACTCACACGCACACATTCACTCTCTCACACACAGTCACTCTCACATACTCTCTCTCAAACATACACACTCCAAGGAAAACCTTGCTAGCGCCCGTTTCATTTGTGTCAGAAACGGGCCTTTTTTACTAGTGATAAATATAAAACCCTACCACAGAAAGGCAGTATATCAAATCCATGAACCTTCAGCACTCTGGAGAAAAGGAAATACCTACTGTAGCTGAATGTAAGTTGCCTTGAACTAAAAATAAAAAGGCACAAACCGATTCAGAGTATACGTAAGTAAATTACAGCTGTGCACACGGCAATCTATTGTTTGCTTTATAAATGACAAGACCAGCAAAAGAATTAGTTATAAAGTGTTTAAAATGATTTTCAAAACAGAAAATAATCTAATGTTATATATCCAACCTAAGTTTCTGTAAAGCTTTATTTCTATACATTTTCATATCTATACTAAAATAGATTTTCAACTCTTGCTTACCTGTCGGACGTAACAAACTAGCTTCAATTTTGTGTGGAACTCTGGGTGGAATTTTCATAGATGCCCGGATCTGGTAAAAACTGTAGTGACAAGATAAAAGTCATTTGTGAAGTACAGAAAGTCATGCACATAGCATACTAACATAATAGACAGCAGAAAAAGACCATCTGACCCATCCAATCTGCCCAGTTATTCTGTCTCCATTACAAAGGTCACATTCTGGTTGTCAGTCACAGATTATAACCATTTGCAAGATTTTATTTCCCTTCTTTGTACTCTACCATCCATGCTACAGGAGCATACCAAATCACCAGTTAGTCCCTTCCAGAACCAACTTTTCCATGCCTAGCCACAAGACTCTATATTAACTTGAGTAGCCAACAGTACTCGTGGTCATTAGCAAACATCCTGTACAGGGGCCTCAAAGAAGTTCAACACTTCTAGTGACTGAGAAATATTTGAGAGCTCTTAGAGACCACTCTGAGGTAGTTGCCATCTCCCAATGAAAGCTCTCTTTTCCAGACATCTGAGCACCAAAGCCCCCATGGACACTATAATAATACTGCCTGCTTAGATGTACCAGCTAACGTGACCGACTGGGAGTCTCTAGCTTATCCAGTCGAGATCTTTTAGGCTATCTGGGCTCCTCCAGACCCTTAGTCTCAGACTGTGGCTCCTGGCCATGCTGATCTCCTTCAGCTTCAATAAAACGTCCCTGTGCAAAAGCAGAACAAATTCTGGAGAACAGGCATCTTTTGCACTCATGGACCCAGAACTCCCCTGCTGAATCTCCCAAGTCTCCCCTCGTGAGACAAGATGGGTTCTTGCAAGACCTCCCCTACCACAGCTTCAGATGAAAATGCTCAGAGACCACCAAAAGAGGCAGAGAAGAAAATAGCCACTGTTCCTGCAGTTTCTGTGAGAGGTACATGGCTGTGACTCAATTATGTGCCAGATGCTCCCCCCGGAGCCATGGCCATCTTCTCTCCTTCCAAATAGTCCCAAGCGGGGCTTCCCCCAAGTTCCAGCTGCCCTGTTGTCCTGCCACAGCACAAATAGAATCGCCTGGAAGTGTCCCTTAATATGAACAGTACATCCTCCTCCGACAGCGCTTCCATTAGAACAGTGGTGGCTGAGTAGGTTGTGGCTGTAACAGTCTTGTCCGGTGCTTGTCTATCTTTTTGTGGCTTTGAACCCATAAGAACGGCCAAACAGAACTTTGTGAACTCCATAATAATGATGTAACTAGGAAGAGCCCACCCAAGTCGTACCCCTTCTGGGGTCCCGACTCACAGTTTGGGAAGCTCTAGTCTTGGCAAATCTCTTCAATGTTGCTCCCAGCGCAAAATTGACCCCAGATCTTCACCGTCCAACCTCTCCAAGGCTTAGGCTGCTAGTGGTAGGAAAACCACCACCCCTATGTTATAAGCTGCTCCAAGACTGGCCCTCCTCCACTGAGACTTTTTCTTTTTTTAAATTTTACTACAAAGATCCCTTGGAGCGAGGGGGCAGGAAAGAAGGAAAATCCAAACCACAGCTCGCCAGTCCAACTGCTAGATAAAAAAAGGGGGGAGGGAACCAGAATCCTCAGAGTATCCCCTCACTAACGGCCTTTACTCTACTGTCCCTGCCCTTCAAGCTTTATTGGTCAATCAGCTCTCCAACTGGCCCAGGAGCAACACCAGTCCAGAACTACTGCATAATATGCCTGTCAATCTTCTGCTGGAGACAGAGAAATACTGCTGCATAGTACTCTTTATAAGGAAAAGCTCACAAGTGATTGATCTTTGTTTCCCATCTGCAAGTTGGTGGGTATAACCAAATGCTTCTGGACCTGTCTGGCTGAAATGACGTGCTCTTCACCAGCCAATCGTTGAGGTAATGGAACACATGCACCCCCAAGCATGCATAGCCAATCATGTTCCTGAATAGTCGGAAGAAGGGTGCCCAGGGAAACCATCCTTAACTTTTTTGACCAGGAATATGTTCAGGGCCCTTAGGTGTAAGATGGGATGCATAACCTGTTTTCTTTTGCACGAGGAAGTACCTGGAATAGAATCCCAGCTCTTCCTCCCCTGGTGGAACGGGCTTGACCACGTGGGCCTTCAGAAGGGCTGAAAGTTCCTCTGCAAGTACCTGCTCATGCTGAGAGCTGAAGTAAATGAGCTTGGTGCAATCTGGAGGTTTTTGAAGCTAATTGAGGGTGTATCTGAGTCAGGCTACCTGGAGAACCCACCAGTCAGAGGTTATAAGGGGCCACTTTTCGTAGAAAAACTTCAGCCTCCCTCCAACCGGCAGAACATCCAGTACGAACGCTGACAGCAGCTATGCTCTGCTGGAGACAGTCAAAAGCTCCCCCCATTTTCTATTTCTGTTGATGGCTCTCTCATTCTCCCTGTCTCCTCAGCTCGAAACTTTGGGGTCATCTTTGACTCTTCTCTCTCCTTCTCTGCTCATATCCAGCAGATTGCCAAGACCTGTCGTTTCTTTCTTTACAACATCCGTAAAATCCGCCCCTTTCTTTCCGAGCACTCTACCAAAACCCTCATCCACACCCTTGTCACCTCTCGTTTAGACTACTGCAATCTGCTTCTTGCTGGCCTCCCACTTAGTCACCTCTCCCTTCTCCAGTCACTTCAAAACTCTGCTGCCCGTCTCGTCTTCCACCAGGGTCGCTTTACTCATACTACCCCTCTTCTCAAGTCGCTTCACTGGCTCCCTATCCATTTTTGCATCCTGTTCAAACTTCTTCTACTAACCTATAAATGTACTCACTCTGCTGCTCCCCAGTATCTCTCCACACTCGTCCTTCCCTACACTCCTTCCCGTGCACTCCGCTCCATGGATAAATCCTTATCTGTTCCCTTCTCCACTACTGCCAACTCCAGACTTCGCGCCTTCTGTCTCGCTGCACCCTACACCTGGAATAAACTTCCTGAGCCCCTACGTCTTGCCCCATCCTTGGCCACCTTTAAATCTAGACTGAAAGCCCACCTCTTTAACATTGCTTTTGACTCGTAACCACTCGCCTCCACCTACCCTCCTCTCTTCCTTCACGTACACATTAATTGATTTGATTACTTTATTTTTTGTCTATTAGATTGTAAGCTCTTTGAGCAGGTGCTGTCTTTCTTCTATGTTTGTGCAGTGCTGCGTACGCCTTGTAGCGCTATAGAAATGCTAAATAGTAGTAGTACTTATGCTCACGCTGTTGACAAGCAAGCTAGGGGTGAGCCTGAACAGGATAGTGAGAGGAGGTGGTGTACCTACACCTCAGAGTAGTATGCACCCCTCCTCGATTTGCCAAAAGACCAAGCTGAGGAGGCTGATGCAGAAGGCACCCGGCGTGAGAGAGAAGCGATGCTATCAGTGTGTTTCTGGATTTAGTCAGCAACCTCCTGAAACTCCTCTCCAAAGAGGTTATCCCTCTGGAATGGGGCATCTGCCAACCTCTACTGAACAGACTGTTACAAGTCAGAAACACGCAGCCATGAGAGTCTGCACATTGCTATACTCTGAGCAGAGATCCTGGATGCCACATCAAAGGTATTGTAGGTGCCCCTGTACAAGAATTTATGACACACCTTCTGCTACTTGGCCAACTGGCCCACAGACTCAGACTGCTCCAGTGGGAGAGATTCCACCAAGTCCACCAACTTGCACACCCTCAAGTACACAATTGTGAAGAGATTGAATACTGGACACGAACATTGAGGCCTGAAACATCTTCCTCCTAAAAAGAGTCCAAGGTCCCAGCTTCCCTGCCTGGAGGTGCCATGGCAGAATCTGTAGAACTCCTGGCTCTTTTGAAGGAAGACTGCACCACCACAGAATTGTGAGGCAACTGAGGCCTATCAAAACCATATGTGCTGTGGTTCTGATACATTGTGTCAATCTTCTTGGGCAAGACAGGTACTGACAGAGGGGACTCCCAATTCTGATTGAGGACTTCCTCAAATATCTCAAGGAGGAAGACAGCCTCAGCCTCCCTAGGAGGGGATTCATAGTCCAAGACCTCAAGCATCTTAGCCCTGGGCTCATCCTCCACTTCCAAATGAAACGGAATAACATCAGCCATTTCCTTCACAAAAGATGAGAATGAAAGGATCCCCAGTGAACACCTTCTCCTTTCCAGCAGAGGGGAGGGTTCAGAGGATATGCCATAGGACTCATCCTCTGAAAAGTAACTTAGATCCTCCTCTGACTCCCATGAACGATCCTCATTGATGTCCTGAGTAGGCTGAGACAGAGCCTGCCTCAACCTTCAGGAGCCATGTCCTCGAAAGGGGTGTCGAGGAGTTGGCTCACGCCTTGACTCTGGCAAAGCTTCCTTCACCAATGCCGAGGGAGTACCAGCTTGGGTGGCTCTGGACACCGGTGCCGCATGTGACACCGATGTCGGAGGCCTCACCACAGGCTGAGGGCCAAGTGGGGCCATAACGGGGAACAGGGGCCTCAACGAGGGGCAGGGTAGGCGCAATCACCCCTGATGCCAATGCACACTGATGTTAAAGGCCAACCAGCAGCTCAGGAAGCAAGGCCCGGATACGTTTGAGGGCTGACACCGGGAAAGACTGGGGCGCCAGTTCCGAGACAGGTTGCGGCTCCTGGCTGCTAGGGGACCGATGCTTCAGCACCTCCTGGATAGAGGGTGAGCAGTCCTCTAGGCGCTGACACCTCTAGGGTGTTGAATCCCTTGGCCTCCCGGAACTCCCGGCACCATGTGTCAAGGAAGACCAATGCCTCTTGGCCATCAACCAATGCTCAGCTTCGAGACTCCTCTGTGCCGATCAGGACGACATCGAATCTCATGCTGAACAGCCCTAGGGGCCCTGCATGCCTATGTCAAATCCTCATGTAGCCTCAGGGTCTGGTCCGATGCTGGCCAGTCCCAGGGGCCCTGCACGGCAGTCTGCATCGAGACAAGTGGAGACCCACTCGATGCATTATTGCTCCCAGTGTCACAAAGTCCAGTAGCAGCAATGTGGACCATGCTCCTCATGCAGACCTCAACAATGATGACGAAATCGCCAACCTCGATGCCAAAGTCGAGGAAATCGGACTTGGCTCCAAATACCTTTGTGCATTGAGCCTGTCAACCTGGGTCCGCTCTTCATCCGAAGACAGAAAACACAGCAGGACTATGGCCGGGCCCTAAACACTGAAGACACCAATAAGTGTCCTTACCAGAGATTGTCCGATTGCACCAGGTACAGCGCTTGAAGCCACTGGGAACTTGAGTGGACATGGACGGAAAACTTCAGCAGCCAAATCAAATGGCATAATGGTGCCGAAAAAAGGGGCAAGGCACTAGAAAAAAGAAAGGGGAAAAACCCGGCCGAAGTCAAGGCCTAAACACGGCCTAGTGATGAGGAAAACAAAGGAAACTTAAAAAATGGAGAAAAAAAAAAATCTAAAAATATAACGGAACAGGAAAAAGAGGACCCAAACACGGGCACACGAAAAATGCACTTAAAAAAAGAATGCCAAAAAGCAGGGGGGAGACCTGAGAGGAAATGTGTAGCTTAGGGTCGCCATGACCTGAGAAAGTTTGGGAATGACTAGTATAAGGGGTGAAGTACTCCTGTGTACAAAAGAGAAGGATCTGGGGGTGATCATATTTGATTATATTAAAGCAACAAAAACAGGTAGAAAAGGCAATAGCAAAAGACAGAAGGATGCTTGGGTACATAGGGAGACAATGACCTACAGCAAAAAAACAAAGTGATAGTGACTCTGTATAAGTCTCTCATTTGAAGTACTGCATCAAAGTCTGAAGACAGCACATTCACAGGAACATAAATAGGATAGTAAACATAGAAATGGGAGGAGTCCAAGATGGCGGCAGGCTGTCGCTGCAGTGAGCACTGAATTGCTAGCCAGTGCCTTTATTCTGGATTCCTTTTTTTCTAATTTCCTTTATTATGCCTCATACTAAGAGGAAGGGGGTCGTTAAGGTTGTCCTCACCAGCCTTTGTGGTTCCCCCTAGCCAGCTTTGCAGCCGAGCCCTCAAAGGTACTTTCTAGGAGCGGAGGCTCTACGTTGAAAAAAGGCAGAGGAGCAACCCCTTCACTGGAGTATGAAATATATCTCCCTCAGCAAATGTACCACCGTGTACGGCAGTCAGACTGGAGACTCCTGAAAGTGCCACTCTCGTTGCAGAATCGGCGATAGCAGCGCCTTTATAGAATGGGGCCCCAGGAATTAGACCTCCGGGTGAGACCACAAGAGCCGAGTATATGGCTGCACGGTGGTTTCTTTGGACCTTATTTGGAAAGCCATTCAAGATTTTAGTGTAATTTTGAATAATTAGATATGATGAATAAAAATTTGGAAAAAATGAAAGTGGATTTTTCTGGACAAATTAATCAAGTTCAGACTGAAGTTAAAAGCGTACAAGAATTTAAAGCTGCTGTGGTGGTGAACAGATTGATGGTTCAACGTAAACTAGAACAATTAGAAGACCAGAATAGGATGTTTAATCTCCGAATTCTTTGACTGTGACACCTTTGGATTTATTTAAGAAATATTTAATTGATGTTTTGAAAATTTTCCTCTGATGTTTTTCCTCCCATAAACAAGATATTCTATTTGCCACTTTCCTCTAAAAATAGCCAAGGTGAAGTGGGAGCTGATTTAATTCCCGAATATGGACTTGAACAATATTTCAGCTATCCTTGAAGAATCTGTTCATGGAACATCTCAGAGAGCGACTTCATTGATGTCTTTAGTATTTGAGCTGGATGTAACCGATTACGAAGCACTATTTTATTTTATTTTTTTATTACATTTGTACCCCGCGCTTTCCCACTCGTGGCAGGCTCAATGCGGCAGGCAATGGAGGGTTAAGTGACTTGCCCAGAGTCACAAGGAGCTGCCTGTGCCGGGAATCGAACTCAGTTCCTCAGGACCAAAGTCCACCACCCTAACCACTAGGCCACTCCTCCACTCCATTTAAGCATTCTTAGGATTTATTTTTCAGACAAAAATTATGGATATATCCTGATGTGGCTAAAGTAACTCAGGAGTGCAGAAAAGCTTTTCTTGCCATGAAGCAAGGAGTGAAAAATCTAGGACCACTTTTCTATGAGCTTTTCCCTGTAATTGTAGGATTAGAGATGGGCAAACCAAGTATGTCTTTTTTATTACTGAACAGTTAAGGGCATTCCTGGATCTGAAGAAAGTAGTACAATCTTAGGGCCCATGGGCATCTCTAGCGTTAGCATGCACTAAACACTAGCAATCCTATAGCACGGCTTAGTAAACAGAGCCCTTAACAGGCTATCCCTCGTAGCTTCAATAAAAGAAAAAGCCAACTACGGGCCCTGTTTACTAAAGCTGCGTTATAGGCATGTTAGCGTTTTAAACACACATTCACTGTGTACGCTCCTACAACATCACTATAGGCGCCTACATGATTAGCATGCGTGCTAATTGTAGGTGCATTAAAAATGCTAATGCATCTTAGTAAACAGGGCTCTAAGTGTTTTACTTTGTATTTTTTCCTTTTGCGAGATGTATCATTTCTGGAATCTCCTCCCTCTTTAGGTATGCAGTCTAAGGAAGAATTAAAATTTACTTCCTTGGTTTAGTTGATTTCTGTTATTTTTTGTATGGATGCACAGATGGTGAGCCTCTCATTTGAAAAGAAGCAATTGAATGAGGGATGATAGGATGAAGGTGAACAGGGAGACACTCAAAAGTAATGTAAGTAAATATTTATGGAAAGGGTGGTCGAGGCCAGGACTACATTTGGGATTGTAGAGTTTAATAGTTGGTATGGATTGGCAGACTGGATAGGTCATATGGCCTTTATCTGAAATTATTTTCTATGTTTGAAGACAGAAATGATCCAGAGGATAACAGCATGGTGGATGTTCTACCTCTATAAAATTGTAAACAGACATTTGGAAAGGGCTGGCTGGTTAGTCTGATCTCAATAATGGGAAAATTAATGGAACACTCTAAAGAAGAAGCGTGAAATATCTGAAATTCGAACATTGTAGGATCCAAAGCACCACGGTTTTAATAGAAGGAAACAGACCATTCAAATGCCTTGATAGTTTGAGACCGTTCTTTCAACACACACCTTCTACTGAATACTTCTTATACTATATGAGGTACACAATATGATTGGGCATGCATTTGATGTATCTATGTACTTTTTTTTTTCTTACTTAATATTTTATATTTTTCTTACTTAATAAGGCTAATACATAAGTCTTATACACAGGAAACAGGTGAACAGACTCCAGTTTTAGATGGCAATAAAAAAGTAGTATCATACAAGTCTCCTCCTAGGATCAAGAAGCTAAGAGAAGAGAAATTATTAAAGAGAAGACCAAAAAAACAATTAACTACAAAAAGGTAAGAGATAAATATCCACAATCTAGTCCTAAAATAAACATAATTGCTTATATTTCAAAGAGCTGGAAAAACAACTACATACCTTATTAAGGGGTGAGGGGCATTTATTACACTAGCTTCCTGACTAACTATCATCTCCTTTAATTGGGCAAGGTCAAATCAAACATTCTTTCCCAACATTTTTAATCAAACACTTCCTGGGAAAAGAAAAGGAAAAGGCATACCCAAGGCAAGCGCTCTTGACCAGAGTTGCAAGAACTCTCTATGAAAAGCTTGAGCCTTAGGTGACAAATTTGGAGATATATATTTATATCGTACCCATGGAAAGACATCATATGCATTTTAAAGAAAGCAGATAATACCTTATCTCTATCTAAGAGATTGTGAAAAGTTGCCACCATCACACCTCTTGTAGTAGATTCTTGCATAGAAGATTAAAAAAAAAAAAATCAGTCAAATAAGATTAAATTGAAATATCCTGAACTTCCCACTCCCCTTTCTGGACCAGGAACACAAAACACCCTAGGTTGGGAGGCAGGATCAAAATTAAAAATTTTAAGGAAATATTGCTTTAACATCTCTACATACTAAACATTTTAAAATCACCAATTGTTAGCACTCAATGCATTCTCAGCCTTTTCCAATTTAGTTTCTAATAAATTGCCCTTAAACAAACTACATTTAGTACTTTCTAAAACATTCAACCTCTTACAAACATCGGATAGATCTTTTTTACAACCCGTAACTTCAGAATCTAAACCACATATTTCCTCCACTGTTGTTTCACCAGAAAATCTACGTAGCTGAGATAGACTACCAGACAGAGATGCCATCCATCCTAATCATAGAAACCTATGGAACTTTGGAAGGCTAAGTGCTTTGAAAATATGCCTCATAGGCATATTACCATCATAAGAACATACTGAAAACACAACTGGCTTCAAAATTAAAGAATAAGCCACACTGTTCTCACTTAATGCCCTGTATCAAAACTGTTTTACTACTCTGACCACCAGCTACTATAGTAAAATTAGGAATCCCATCTCTACCATCAGAAGTACCAAAGCCTCCCTTAGATGTTAATTGTTGCCATCCTAACCCATTTCCCATTTTTGGACTAGGTCATTCTGAAAGGCCAGAAGACTTCTCAACTAGCTGTTTAGGCAGTTAGGGGCCGTCTGGACCAACTGAGTTTTAAGAAAGGAGTTAAAACAGGGTTATTCAAACGAGAGACTTTCAACATGGATGAAGGACACTAGGGCTTTAGTTCTTTTATATTGTTTTAATAGTCTGATTTTCCTTACGTATACTGCCAATTACAGTCAATTGGATTACCTTTCCTAACTGTTTCACATTATGGCTACATTTTATCTTTTTTTTTGTCTGTCTTTTTGTTTTGTTTCAGTTTTCAATACCACTTTTTGTAAACTCCTTTGACATTTATTGAAAGGCAGTGTACCAAATAAATGACACATCCTCTTCTATACACTTCACTAGAAGGAACCTCACTTGGAAGAGGTAAATAGAGACTAAAGAAAAAGAAAAATCAATCCCAGAACTACAAATGTAGAGCTCCTAGTACTTATAGAATTAATTATAAGGTGTTTCAGGAGAATTCAGTATAGGCTGCACCTGCAGCAGAGCTTAGTTATCAATGAACCTTGCCAGAAACCGGCTCACATGACAGCTCTATACATCACAATTCTCCTTGAGAATTACACCAATTACTATGTGAATTTTTATCCCTTTTTTATAAAATACAAAACGTGAACTTAAGCAAACAGTACTAGAGAGTCTCTACCAAAATGGTAAAATTATGTATCATACCTGATAATTTTCTTTCCATTAATCATAGCTGATCAATCCATAGACTGGTGGGTTGTGTCCATCTACCAGCAGGTGGAGATAGAGAGCAAACTTTTTGCCTCCCTATATGTGGTCATGTGCTGCCGGAAACTCCTCAGTATGTCGATATCAAAGCTCCATCCGCAGGACTCAGCACTTAGAGAATTACACCCACAAAGGGACACTCTGCCCAGCTCACCACCGCCGAAACGGGGGAGGGGAAGTAACCCAGCTCATCCCCACACAAGTGGGGGAGGGGAATCCGTCCAGCTCATCCCTGCGGAGCGGGGGAGGGACACCACCCCGCCGATGCGGGGGGATCTGGCTTATCCTGCAACCGCAACCGCGGGAGGAGCTGACTGACCCTAACACCGCCGAAGCGGGAGGGGTACAAAGCTGCCCTACAGCCGCACGAAGCGGGAGGGAGTGCCGGCAGAATTTAAGTCTCAATCCAGCCCCGTAAAACGGAGGGGAGAGGAATGCAGCAGCTCACTGTAACACAAACTCGTCTCAACTCTTGAAGAATCCAAGTGAAAAAACTTGAACACGAAGTCCTCCTGAAGTAACTGAAGACTAAACTTGAACCTAAAATTCAACCAGAATATAAACAGTACAGATATCTGGGAGGGGCTATGGATTGATCAGCTATGATTAATGGAAAGAAAATTATCAGGTATGATACATAATTTTACCTTCCATATCATCAAGCTGATCAATCCATAGACTGGTGGGATGTACCGAAGCAGTACTCACCCAGGGTGGGACATAGAAATCCCTGACCGCAACACTGAAGCTCCAAACCGGGCCTCCGCCCGAGCAGCCACAGTCAAGCGGTAATGCTTGGAGAATGTATGGGCCGATGCCCAAGTTGCCGCCTTGCATATCTCTTCCAAGGAGACGGACCCGGCCTCTGCCATCGAGGCCGCCTGAGCTCTAGTGGAGTGAGCCTTCAGCTGGATAGGCGGCACCTTCCCTGCGGCCACATAAGCCGCTGCAATGGCTTCCTTGACCCATCTTGCCACTGTAGGCTTAGCAGCCTGCAGACCCTTACGAGGACCTGCAAACAGGACAAACAGATGATCCGATTTCCGGAAATCATTGGTCACTTCCAAGTATCTGATGATGACTCGTCTCACATCCAGATATTTAAGAGCAGAGTATTCCTCTGGGTAGTCCTCCCTACGAAAGGAAGGGAGACAGAGCTGCTGATTCACATGGAAGCGAGAAACAATCTTGGGCAGGAAGGAAGGCACTGTGCGAATAGTCACTCCTGCCTCAGTGAACTGCAGAAAAGGCTCTCGACATGAGAGCGCCTGGAGCTCGGAAACTCTTCTGGCTGAAGTGATAGCCACCAAAAAGACTGCTTTCAACGTCAGGTCTTTCAGAGATGCCCTCGACAAGGGTTCAAAAGGCGGCTTCTGTAATGCTCTTAGCACCAGATTGAGATTCCACGCAGGCACCACCGAGTGCAGAGGAGGGCGCAGGTGATTAACTCCCTTGAGAAAACGCACCACATCTGGCTGCGAAGCCAGGGAAGCACCCTTCAGGCGGCCCCTGAAGCAAGCCAGGGCCGCTACCTGGACTTTAAGGGAACTGAGCGACAGGCCTTTCTCCAGACCTTCTTGCAGGAATGCCAACACTGAAGAAATTGGAGCAGTGAATGGAGAAAATGAGCCTGCTTCACACCACGCTGCAAAGGTACGCCAAACCCTGGCGTAAGCAGTAGAAGTAGAGCGCTTCCTCGCTCTCAGCATAGTGGCGATGACCTTGTCTGAGAAGCCCTTCTTCCTCAGACGCTGCCGCTCAATAGCCAGGCCGTAAGACCAAAGGGGGAGGGATCCTCCATCACCACGGGACCCTGATGCAACAGGCCCTGCTCCACTGGCAGCCGCAGAGGATCGTCGACTGAGAGCCTGATCAAGTCCGCATACCAGGGACGTCTGGGCCAATCCGGACCCACCAGGATTATCCGGCCTGGATGCTTTGCCACCCGGTCTAGCACCCTGCCCAGCATGGGCCAGGGCGGGAACACATAGAGAAGCTCTTGTGTCGGCCACTGTTGGAGAAGAGCATCTACTCCCAGGGATCGAGGGTCCCGTCCTCTGCTGAAAAAGCGCGGCACTTGGCAATTGGCCGATGACGCCATCAGATCTAGGCTCGGCTGGCCCCAGCGCTTCGTGATGTCCAAGAACGCCTGAGCAGATAGCTGCCACTCTCCGGGCTCCAAGGTATGGCGACTGAGAAAGTCCGCCTTGACATTCATGACTCCGGCAATGTGGGCCGCTGACAGCTGTTCCAGGTTCGCTTCCGCCCACTGGCATAGACTCAGCCTCCTTGGCTAGAGGGGCGCTCTTGGTACCTCCCTGGCGGTTGACATAGGCCACAGCCGTGGCATTGTCCGACAGGACCCGTACTGGCTTCAACGCCAGTACCGGGATGAACTCCAAAAGCGCCAACCGAATGGCTCCGAGTTCCAGGAGGTTGATAGACCACTTTGCCTCTGCAGGAGACCAGAGCCCCTGCGCTGTCCTTCCCAAGCAGTGGGCTCCCCAGCCCGACAAAGAGGCGTCCGTCGTGACAACAATCCACTCCGGGGTCACCAGAGGCATTCCCGCAGACAACTTGTCTGTCTGCATCCACCAGCTCAGCGCCTTGCGCACTGCTGGGTCCAAGGGAAGGCGCACAGCATAATCCTCCGACATCGGAGTCCAGCGCTGCAGCAGAGAGTGTTGTAGTGGTCTCATATGAGCCCTGGCCCAGGGCACTACTTCCATCGTGGCCGTCATAGAGCCCAACAGCTGCACATAGTCCCAAGCCCGAAGAGGAGAGGCTACTAGGAACTGGTCCTCCTGAGCCTGAAGTTTGACAATCCGATTGTCTGGCAGGAACACTCTGCCCACTTGGGTGTCGAATCGAACTCCCAGATACTCCAGGGACTGAGTCGGGCGCAGCTGGCTTTTCTCCCAGTTGATGATCCATCCCAGGGAGCTCAAAAGAGCAACCACCCGGTTCACAGCTTTGCCGCACTCTGCATAAGAGGGGGCTCGGATCAACCAGTCGTCCAGATAAGGATGGACTTGTACTCCTTCCTTCCTCAGGAAGGCCGCGATGACCACCATTACTTTGGAGAAGGTCCGCGGAGCAGTAGCCAACCCGAACGGGAGGGCTCTGAACTGGAAGTGTCGGCCCAGGACTGCAAAACGCAGAAAGCTTTGATGGGGAGGCCAGATGGGAATATGCAAGTAAGCTTCCTTGATGTCCAAGGATGCCAGGTACTCCCCTGCCTTCACTGCCGCTATAACAGAGCGGAGAGTCTCCATGCGAAAGTGCCGAACTTTCAAGGCCCGATTGACCCCTTTGAGGTCGAGGATAGGCCGTACAGAACCTCCTTTCTTTGGTACCACAAAGTAAATGGAGTAACGTCCCTTGCCAAGCTGATTTTCTGGCACCAGAACGACCGCACCCAGGCGGATCAGATTGTCCAAGGTCTGCTGCACTGCCACAGCTTTGACCGGAGACTTGCAGGGAGAGAGTACAAACCCGTCTCTTAAGGGTCGGCAGAACTCTAGCTTGTAGCCGTCTTTGATGACTTCCAGCACCCAAGCGTCTGAAGTTATTGTGGTCCACTCGCCCAGAAACGAGGACAGCCGTCCTCCAATCTGCACTGGGGTGTGGACCAAGGCCCCGTCATTGGGTACGAGACCCTGGGGGAGGACCGGAGGGAGCACCTCCGGGACGGCGGTCTCTGCGAAAGGAATGCTGCTTGGGGGAGAAGTTCCTCTTGAAGGAAGAGGAGGCAGAAGAGCCCGACCTGCCCGGGCGGAACCGACGGGCTTCCTGAAACCGTCCTCTGGAGGTACCGGGACGAGTACTAGCCCGAGCCCTGACCTCTGGTAACTTCTTGGCCTTAGACGTGCCGAGATCGGTCACGATTTTGTCCAGCTCGACCCCAAAGAGCAGCTTGCCTTTAAAAGGCAATTTCGCTAGGCGGGATTTAGAGGCGTGGTCAGCAGACCAATGCTTCAGCCAAAGCCACCGCCGCGCAGAGATTGTCTGAGCCATGCCTTTAGCTGAGGCCCTCAAGACATCATACAGCAAGTCTGCCAAATAGGCCAAGCCCGATTCCAGGGCCGGCAAATCAGCCCTCAAGGAATGATCCGAGGGGGAAGCCCGCTGCACCAAAGTCAGGCACGCCCTGGCCACATAGGAGCCGCAAACTGAGGCCTGCAAACTTAACGCAGCCGCCTCAAAGGACGACCTTAAGGCCGCCTCCAATCTTCTGTCTTGGGTGTCCTTTAGGGCCGTGCCACCTTCCACCGGCAACGCCGTTTTCTTAGTCACCGCAGTGATTAAAGAATCCACGGTAGGCCACAGATAGGCCTCACGTTCACTTTCAGGCAAAGGATAGAGGCGGAACATAGCCCTAGCCACTTTAAGGCTCGCTTCCGGGACATCCCATTGAGCCGAAATTAAGGTGTGCATGGCATCATGCACGTGGAAGGTTCTAGGCGGGCGCTTCGTCCCCAGCATAATGGCAGAGCCAACAGGGGCTGAGGGAGAGACGTCCTCCGGAGAGGAGATCTTCAAAATGCCCATGGCCTGCACTAACAGGTTGGGCAAATCCTCTGAGCTAAAGAGCCGCGCTGCAGAGGGGTCATCCGCTCCATCCGAGCGGGGATCCGTCTCCTCCAAGGAATCCGCAAAGGACCGTTGGGAGAACTCAGATACGCTGCCCTCATCTACATCGGAGGAGACAAAGTCCTCCAAGGCCTGGGAATCAACCCGAGGGCGTTTACCTCCGGGGGCCTCAACCTCTTTACCAGATGAGGGAGCAGGGGCAGCGTTTTGCATAAGGAAGGCCTGATGCAGCAGCAAAACAAACTCGGGGGAGAAACCCCCCAGACTGTGCACTTCCGCAGCCTGGGCTACAGCCCTAGACGCACCCTCAACCGGCGCTCGCAAGAGCGGGGGAGAGACATGCTGCGCATCCAAGATGGCGTCCGGCGCGACACTCCGCGAAGGAGCCGCACGGGAAGAACGGCGCTTAACTTTAGCCGCTTCTGTGCCGTCGCCCAAATTAAGGGCGTTCATGGCATCAATGTCTCCCACCTCAAGGGCGGCCCAAGAAGAAGCCGTCCGAGCCGCGTGGCTGACCAATATGGCGGAGGCGAGCCGCGGGGGATGGGCGTTTATGGCGGGAAAAACCGCCACACCGGAGGAAGGACCGGGACACTCATCGGTCACGAAACTGTCACCCAACAAGGGCGAATCAGACTTTAAGACCCCCGCATCCCCTCTGGAAGCGCACACGCGATCCGGGGAGCGACTCTTTGCGCCCTCGCCCTCCGACGCCATGGGCCACGTGGAGACCAATCGGGGAACCCCCTGCCCGCTATAAAAGGTAAAAATTACCTGCTGTCCGCTCCGAGCTGTAACGACCTGGTGTCCCAGTGAGTAGCTGCAATAAACGTTTAAATAAACGTCGAAATAAACGCCTTTAAGGACGTTCAAAATTTTTTTTTTTTTTTTTTTTTTTTTTTTAAACGGAGCCAGCGGGAGGGGGGAGAAAAGGAGGGACCTGGCGCCACCAGGTTTGCACTTGCTCAAGAAGAGCCCTCAACCCCAGGCACTCAACAAAACCTAAAAATTAGGCTTGGAGGCCTAGCCAGAGCTGCTGCTGTGTGTGACCACCACCTGCTGAGATAGAGAACATACTGGGGAGTTTCCGGCAGCACATGACCACATATAGGGAGGCAAAAGTTTGCTCTCTATCTCCACCTGCTGGTAGATGGACACAACCCACCAGTCTATGGATTGATCAGCTTGATGATATGGAAGTTTTTGTTTAAAGACCCTTTCAAATTATGTATCATCAATGCAGTGGAAAAATATATATGTATGAGGTCTTTGCACAGCACCTCTGCACTGATACGAACAGCAAACCACTTATCTGGGTTCAGTGCTGCAGCATCAACGCCCAACAGAGATTGGATTGCAGCTGAAAGATACTTGGCATACAGCTTACAGTTTTGATTACTTCTAGCACCCCACATCCCTGGAGTTTCCACAACAGGGATCTCTGTTGGGCGTTGATAGTGCAGCGCTGAACCCAGATAAGTGGATGCAGCGCTGAAAAGCGGAAGAGCAGATTAATAATTAAAAAAAAAAAAAAAAAGCAGCTTTAAACTTAATACATCTCCACAGCAACAAATTACAGATCAAAATAAAAAAAGGGAGGAGGTAGCATTACTGACAGAGGGCCAGCAAGGAAAAAAAAAAAAAAAAGAAAAAAAGATTTTGCACATCCTCTGAATTTCTGATATTACATTTTGTGTGGAGGAGTGGCCTAGTGGCTAGAGCACCGGTTTTGCAATCCAGAGGCGGCCAGTTCAAATCCCACTGCTGCTCCTTGTGATCTTGGGCAAGTCACTTAGCTCTCCATTGCCTCAGGTACAAACTTAGATTGTGAGCCCTCCTGGGACAGAGAAATATCCAGTGTACTTGAATGTAACTCACCTTGATATACTACTGAAAAAGGTATGAGCAAAATGGAAATAAAAAATACATATATTTACAAACAACCAATTCAATAAACAACAATGCCTCAGGAATACCCACCCTCTTTGAAATAAATCCACATTGTAGAACTTGTGGAGCTCCACAGAGAATTCCACTGTAGCCTGAATTTCACTCATTGTTTTGATGCAGGTGTCAAAAGCTGCTGTCAGCACATCAGTTACTGAAAATAAAAATAAACACCACAAGCCATATTATACAAGGGGAAAGAGAAATGGGCCTGGCAGTGATAGAAACTCTAGTCCTGTGAAACTTGCTGTGACCCTACTGCCTCAGATTGTAACCACTCCCTGCTAAAGCACATTTCTGCAATTTTCAGATTAGTGCTCTAGTTTAAAGTGCTATATAAATGCCAAGCAACATAAATACAATGTTTATAAAAAGATAAGCAAATTAAGTTGGAAGAATTTCCTCCACAAGGCATTTTTGTTCTATCAGTTCCACAAAGGAAATGAAAGAGTTTAAGAGATTAACATGGGAAATCCTAATGCAACAAGTACTTATAATATTCTAACATACAGCACTGTCTGAGCCAAGATCTACTTTTTCTGCTAGGGGGTAGGGGAAGAGTTGGCACTCCTGGAAAACATGGAGATGGAAGCTATAAAAGCTTTAAAATAAAAGACAATTCCCAAGAGGTGAACAAAACTAATAAGAAATGTTATCTTTAGCTTTTCATGTAAGAACTTGATAAATGGACCACAAAAATCTCCCATTGTGGGGGTTACACCTGTAAAAACGCTGTTTGAAAATGGACTAGATTAAACCAGGAGTTCCAAAGAAATTAGTCCCCCTAACGTGACCTCATGCATTTCTTCGAGAAGAATTGTTTCAGCTTCTGTATAGTGAAACACAGCAGTTAGGGAATTCCTCATTTCAAACTGCCTCTTCCTGTTCTCTATCTTTGCAACCAACCAAACTTACCACTGGCAACTGCCCTGCTGTGCCACAAAATGCTCCCTGCAACTGCCTCAACACCCCCCTCCCACCCCCAGCTAACAGCACCCACTTCCAAAAATACCCTCTATAACGTTTAGTTTAATTTATTCACTTGTATTCCACATACAACTATGCGAACAAAAAATAACATACATAATCCCAAACACTAACACTATAACAAAGACATTAAAAACATTAGATTTTTAAAAATTCCTTCCATACCAACTTCTGCAAGGAAAAAAAACAAAAATTAAATCCCACTAGTTGACAAAAAAAACTGCACATCACCCTCAATTCTGAAATACTGCTCCCATTCCAAAAATAAATAAAATAACCCTACAATTGTGCAATCACCCCATAAAAATCTCAACCCAAAAAGATACCCCCTGCAAACTTCTCCACTCCCAAAAATTATCCCCCTGCATTTGCACCACTACCTAAGGGGCTCATTTTCAAAGCACTTAGACTTACAAAGTCTAAGTGCTTTGAAAATACAGTGTACCCACCCTCCCAAAACACACAACATATGCACAGCTCGCTCTCTTTACAAACACGTTGGGCACACTGGATGGACCGTGTGGGTCTTTATCTGCCATCATTTTCTGTGTTACTGCATTAATGAAACATCTTAATAAGTACAAGAGTTGACTAATACAGTTAGGACAGATTGACAAAATATATAAGACAACAACATTGTGATAAATAAATGGGTAGCTAGATTGAATGCAAATTATATAATTGAATACGGTATATGGAATTGTCATGATCTTCATGTGCTGTAAAACGAGACATATGTACATCTCCTTGCAGCGCATGTCCTACAAAATACCATCAACATTTTAAGGTAGTTACATATACTTTTTCCAGCATCTACCTCTGAAACAGTTTAATTTGGCTTTATAATTTGGCCTTTCTACTGTATTGCACACCAGGGTCAGCTGTAGTATATTGTTTCCCACTCTCTCATACCCATGGCATCCTGGTAACATTTAGGCCTTAACCACCCCTTAGAAAGTTCTGCATCCCTTATGCAGTGTTCACTCTCTCTATGACGGGCACTGAGGTGGCATACTGGGTTACCACGCCCAGCAGTGGCTGCCCTACCTAAGACATTAGGTTTGGACTCATAATGGGACTTGCTTATCTCCGTAGCTATGGAGACAATACTGTGCAGGACAGGGGATCTCCTGGTAAATGCAGACGATGCACTACTGGAAGTATGTAATACATAGAAGTATGGCAAGTGGGCCACTGCTGTAAATAAAGCAGTGGTGGGTGTGAATGCTGTATCAGGTACCCAGGCGTGCTTTCCATCTTAAGAATGAAAAAGGAAAACAAGTGTGGGAATGTCAGCATTTGCCCCTGTACAGATCAGGGCCTGACTGGAATGTTAGCCTATTCACAGGGGGATGATCAGAAGCAAACACCAGCGCTAGAGGCTGTTAGCGCCATACTAGCACCTGCGTTTGCTAACGCCCCATGATCAGAGTCCCAGAGCACGTGAAACAACGCGATCGCGGGCTCTGAATGCAACTAGCATGCAAAACAGGGATCTTAGCGCAAATAGCATGAAAATGCATGCTAAACCTATTCATCCCCAATGATCAGCGACCAGTGCGCCAAAGATTGGGTCGCTGGCCGCAGCAAAACCTACGCCAGCTCCGAGCTGGCGTTAGAGTTTGCAGACCATTGGGGAGGAATGGTGAGCCCTGTCCAACATGCTTTTGCATGCTAGCAGGCCCCCATTCCCACCAAGGAACAGATGACCCCCCCCCCCCCCAGCGACAGGGGGCCGGAGGTCCGGTGGACTTCTGGTCCCCTCAAGACCCCCCCAAATTCCCCTCAGCATTTCTAAAAGGTCCCTGATGGCCCAGTGGTGACCAGCCTCTCCCCCCGCAACAGGAGCGCTGGACCTCCGGTCCCCCCGACACAGTTCATAGAAGGCTGGAGATCCGGTGGGTCTCTAGGCCCCCCCTAATCCCCTAGCATTAACAAGGGGTCCCTGGTGGTCCAGTGTCAATCCCCCTACCCCCACCACCTCCCTACCTTGAGTTGGAGGAGCGAGGTAGCCTGCCCCCCTCCTCTTCCTTCGATGCCGCCTGCAAAATGGTGGTGCCCAGCCCTGCCCAGTGTGTCCTGTGATGCGCTGGGCGGGAATTCACACCATATAAGGGAGAATATCCATGTAAGAAACACAAACCAGCATCCATTTTAAGTGCTTTTCTGGAACAAATTCAGCCCGAAGAATCTATGACATACTATCAAACATATAAATTGCGAGTGACCGTACTCACCCACAAATGCGCAGTAGACTTTCCCTCTCTGTCCCGCCCCCGTGTCAAAACGTGATGACGGGGGCGGGACAGAGAGGGAAACTGCGCGAAGGGGAGGGAGGGAGGGAACTGCCGAGGTCGCTACATCTGCTCCCCCCAACCGGAGTCACCGCCGCTGCTGCCCCCCCTCCATCCGGCCCGGGCCCTCTCTTTGCAATTCAACTTACAGCGCCGAAAACGCAGCAGGCACATCAGCTGATCTGCCGTCAGCCTTCCTTCCCTGCCTCTGTCCCGCCCTCGCTGACGTTACGTCACATGAGGGCGGGACACAGGCAGAGAAGGCCAACAGCAGCTCAGCTGATCTGCCTGCTGCGGTTTCAGCAGCTCAGCTGATCTGCCTGCTGCGGTTTCGGCGCTGTAAGTTGAATCACGAAGAGAGGGCCCTGGCCGGTGACTCGGGGGGGGGGGGGGGACGGTAGCGGCAACCTGGCGAGGAGGGTAACTAGAAATCTCGCCCGTTTTAACGGGCATAACGGCTAGTAAAATTTCATAACACGTTATTTACATTCAAGATTAGAATATGGAATGCCACAGTTTTGTTTTGTTTGGGGGGGGTTGTTTTTTTTTTTGTTAAGGCTAATATTTATAAATTAGGGGTTCTCAGTGCAGTCCTCAGGAAAACAAACCAGTCTAGTTTTCCGAGACATGCATTTGGGTTGCAAAAACCTGGGGAAGCAGTATATAGTTTAGGGGGTGAAGTAATTCTCTGCATGAAAGAGGAGGAGGACTTGGGTGTGATCGTGTATAATGATCTTTAAGGAGCTAAACAGGTAGCAAAGGCAAAAGTGAAAGCTAGAAGGATGCTCAAGTGCATAGGGAAACGAATGGCCAGGAGGCACAGTACAGCAGATGCTCTCTGAGGACAACAGGCCAAGAATTCTCACAGCTGGATGATACCAACCAACGGATCCCAGTGCAGACGCTGACTAACAAGATAAAGAACTTTCTAGCAGCATCCCATTGCACATGTGTGGGGCCCTCAGTCATTGTAAAAAGCTAAAGAACATAACCCCAAGGGGAGGTGGGGGGGGGGGGGGAGTATGTGAGAATACTTGGCCTGCTGTCCTCAGAGAATACCTGCTAGAGGGCGAGTAACTTTGCTTTCTCCAAGGACAAGGCAGCCGTCGAATTCTCACAGCTGGGAATCCCTAGCTAGCAGGCTCAATGAAACAACAATATTAGGTCAATAGGGACTCGAAACGTTGAGGCCTGTTCTTCAATCAACCTGAAACAATTTTGATTACTAGTTCTCAAGATGCAGCCTGGAACAGTAGACAACTGGGCTTGGAGGAGGGGGGGGGGGGGGGGGGAGTTGGATTCTAGACACTGAACAAATTTTGCAGACTGTCTGACCGAACCGGCTGTCAAGTCAGGTATTCTGCTCAAAGCAGCAATGAGATATTAATGTGTAGACAGATGACCACATACCAGCTTTGCAAATCTTCACTATAGAGGCTGACCTTGTGGGCTACCGACATAGCAACAGCTCTGACCCTCCAGAGTCAGCCCACCCTGAACATAAGTAAAGGAGATGCAATTGTGTGTGTTTGCAGATGGCTACCCCCATCCAGTTTGGGTCAAAAAAAAAAAAAAAAAAAACCACCCACTCAAACAAAACAAAAAAAAAAAAAACACCTTGATGGACTGTATGGGTTTTAGTCTACTACAGATAGAAAGCTAAGGCTTGCTTGAGATCCAAGTTATGCAGTACACTCTCTAGGACGGGAAAGTGTTGGCAGAACGATTGACTGATTAAGATAGAACTCAGACGATACTTTAGGAAGGAACTTAGGATGCTGAGAACTACTCTATTATGGTGAAAGTTAATGTAAGGTGGGTCAGCTACTAGGGCCTGAAGCTCACTGACCCTGAAAGCTGAAGACCACCACCAGAAACACAACTTTCCAGGTCAAAACCTTCCAATGACAGGAATCAAGCAGCTCAAAAGAAGCTTTCATCAGCTGGGTGAGGACAATGTTGAGATCCCATAACACAGTTGGAGGGGGCTTTGTCAATAACAAACCTCACATGAAGCAAACAACTTTAGGCTCTACAGAGATGGGCTTACCTCCCACACGGTGATAAGCATTAATTGCATCGAGATGAAACCTTACAGAGTTGTTTTTCAAACCAGATTCAGAGAGCTGCAGAAGGTATTCAAGCAGTTTTTTTGTGCATGACAAGTGAGGAGATCAAAGGCCTCGCCCTCACTCCAGATAGCAAACCTCCTCCACTTAAATGAGTAACATCTCTTACTGGAGTTTTTCCTGGAAGCCAACAAATTGTGGGAGACACGCTACAGCAAATCCAAGGTTTCAAATTCTATGCTCTCAACATCCAAGCCATGAGGGCCAGAGACTACAAGTTAAGATGTAGAAGAAACCCGTTCTGCGTGATGATGGTCAGAAAACAGACCAATCTCCGTGGATATTCAGAGGATAACTCAAGATGAAGAGGGTACCAGATCTGCCTCGGCCAGTAAAGTGCAATCATGATCATAGTTCCCTGGTCTTGGTTGAGTTTCAACAAAGTCTTCTCTATGAGAGGTGTTGGAGGATACACGTACAGAAGACCCTCCCCCCAATGTAGAAGAAAGGCATCTGACGTTACTCTGCCGTGTGATCTGAGCCTGAAGCAGAACTGGGGGAACCTTGCTGTTGAGGTGAGTGGCAAAAAGATCCGAGGGGGTACCGCTAGTCTGCCATGTGATCTGAGTCTGGAGCAGAACTGGGGGACCTTGTTGTTGAGGCGAGTGGCAAAAAGATCCACTGAGGGGGTGCCCAACTCTCAGAAGATCTTGCGCGCTATGCTCATAATGAGAGACCCACTCATGCAGTTGCAAAATCCTGTTCTGTCTGTTCACCAGACAGTTGTCCTTCCCTGCAAGGTATGTGGCTTGGAGGTCCATCCTATGAAGGGCCCACTGCCACAAGGAAAGGGGTAAGATCCCGTACCCCTATGCTTGTTTACATAAAACACTGAAGTCTGGTTGTCCATTTAGATGAGAATTTGGTTTTGTAGCTGATCTCTGAAAGTCTTTAGAGTGTTCCAAATGTCCCTGAGCTTGAGGAGATTGATATGGAGATCTATTTCCTGAGCAGACCAAGTCCCCTGGGTATGCACAGAGGTGCCAATTGGCTGCTTGGAAAAAAAGGAAAGTGCAAATAAGTTGAGAGGAAGGGAAATAGGACAGAAGGAAGAGCGTCTACAAGAATGGGAAGAAGGGAAGGCGGTCTGGAATCTGAAACTTAGATGGAAGTTTCAGAAAGAAGCAAGGCTAACATTTGGAAAAAGCGGAAGGGGGAAAATAGCAAAAACAAACAAAAAAAATCAGCAAATCATGCAAAACAAAAGTGAGAAAAAAAGTACGCTCCTAAAATTTTTGAATGACATTTTTTTTTGCCACCATTGCTCAGGTGTTAAATTTGTACAAAAAGAAAATCTGATTTACAATATTTAAAGACTGAAGTTGCCTACCACTGTTGTAGATAAGCTCTTAAATTACAGGGCCTTGAACATTTCATTAAAGCGAATGATACATACCTGTAGCAGGTGTTCTCCGAGGACAGCAGGCTGATTGTTCTCACGACTGGGTTGACGTCCACGGCAGCCCCCACCAACCGGAAAAGAACTTTGCGGGCGGTCCCGCACGCAGAGCACGACCACCGCACATGTGCAGCCGTCTTCCCGCCCTTGCGCGACCGTTCCCGCTCAGTTGAATGACAAGCAAAGGAATGAGTAAAACGCAACTCCAAAGGGGAGGAGGGAGGGTAGGTGAGAACAATCAGCCTGCTGTGCTCGGAGAACACCTGCTACAGGTATGCATCATTCGCTTTCTCCGAGGACAAGCAAGCTGCTTGTTCTCACGACTGGGGTATCCCTAGCTCTCAGGCTCACTCAAAACAAGAACCCAGGTCAATTGAACCTCGCAATGGCGAGGGCATAACAGAAATTGACCTATGAAGAACAACTAATTGAGAGTGCAGCCTGAACAGAATAAAATCGGGTCCTGGAGGGTGGAGTTGGATTCAAACCCCAAACAGATTCTGCAGCACAGACTGCCCGAACAGACTGTCGCGTCGGGTATCCTGCTGAAGGCAGTAATGTGATGTGAATGTGTGGACAGATGACCACGTCGCAGCCTTGCAAATCTCTTCAATAGTGGCTGACTTCAAGTGGGCCACTGACGCTGCCATGGCTCTAACACTATGAGCCGTGACATGACCCTCAAGAGCCAGCCCAGCCTGGGCATAAGTGAAGGAAATGCAATCTGCTAGCCAATTGGAGATGGTGCGTTTCCCGACAGCGACCCCCTTCCTATTGGGGTTGAAAGAAATAAACAATTGGGCGGACTGTCTGTGGGGCTGTGTCCGCTCCAGATAGAAGGCCAACGCTCGCTTGCAGTCCAATGTGTGCAACTGACGTTCAGCAGGGCGGGTATGCGGTCTGGGAAAGAATGTTGGCAAGACAATTGACTGGTTAAGATGGAACTCCGACGCCACCTTTGGCAGGAACTTAGGGTGAGTGCGGAGTACTACTCTGTTATGATGAAATTTAGTATAAGGAGCATGAGCTACCAGGGCTTGAAGCTCACTGACTCTACGAGCTGAAGTAACTGCCACCAAGAAAATGACTTTCCAGGTCAGGTACTTCAGATGGCAAGAATTCAGTGGCTCAAAAGGTTTCATCAGCTGGGTGAGGACGTTGAGATCCCATGACACTGCAGGAGGCTTGACAGGAGGCCTTGACAAAAGCAAGCCTCTCATAAATCCAACGACTAAAGGCTCTCCAGAGATGGCTACACGATGATGGTAAGCACTAATCGCACTAAGGTGATTCCTTACAGAGTTGGTCTTGAGACCAGACTCTGATAAGTGCAGAAGGTATTCAAGCAGGTTCCGTGCAGGACAAGAACGAGGTTCTAGGGCCTTGCTCTCACACCAGATGACAAATCTCCTCCACTTGAAAAAGTAACTCTTTTTAGTGGAATCCTTTCTAGAGGCAAGCAAGACGCAGGAGACACCCTCAGACAAACCCAACGAAGCAAAATCTAATCCCTCAACATCCAGGCCTTGAGAGCCAGAGACTGAAGGTTGGGGTGCAGAAGTGCTTCATCGTTCTGCGAAATGAGAGTCGGAAAACACTCCAATCTCCACGGTTCTTCGGAGGACAACTCCAGAAGTAGAGGGAACCAGATCTGACGGGCCAAAAAGGCGCTATCAGAATCATGGTGCCGTGTTCTTGCTTGAGCTTCAGCAAGGTCTTCCCCATCAAAGGTATGGGAGGATAAGCATACAGGAGGCCGGTCCCCCAATGGAGGAGAAAGGCATCCGACGCCAGTCTGCCGTGTGCCTGTAGTCTGGAACAGAACAGAGGCAGCTTGTGGTTGGTCTGAGAGGCGAAAAGGTCCACCGAGGGGGTGTCCCACTCTCGGAAGATCTTGCATACCACTCTGGAATGGAGCGACCACTCGTGCGGTTGCATGACTCTGCTCAGCCTGTCGGCCAGACTGTTGTTTACGCCTGCCAGGTATGTGGCTTGGAGAAGCATGCCGAACTGGCAAGCCCAACGCCACATCCTGACGGCTTCCTGACACAGGGGGCGAGATCCGGTGCCCCCCTGCTTGTTGATATAATACATTGCAACCTGATTGTCTGTCCGAATTTGAATGATTTGGTAGGACAGCCGATCTCTGAAGGCCTTCAGTGCGTTCCAGACCGCTTGGAGCTCCAGGAAGTTGATATGAAGATCTTGTTCCTGGAGGGACCACAGTCCCTGGGTGTGAAGCCCATCGACATGAGCTCCCCACCCCAGGCGAGATGCATCCGTCGTCAGCACCTTCGTGGGCTGTGGAATTTGGAATGGACGTCCCAGGGTCAAATTGGTCCGAATCGTCCACCAGTGCAGCGAATTGCGGCAACTGACAGACAGGCGGATGACATCATCTAGATTCCCGGTAGCTTGGCACCACTGGGAAGCTAGGGTCCATTGAGCAGATCTCATGTGAAGGCGAGCCATGGGAGTCACATGAACCGTGGAGGCCATATGGCCCAGGAGTCTCAACATCTGCCGAGCTGTGACCTGCTGAGACGCTCTGGTCTGGGAAGCGAGGGACAGGAGATTCTGCGCCCTTGCTTCGGGAAGAAAGGCCTGAGCCTTCTGAGAATTCAGCAGAGCTCCTGTGAATTCCAGAGATTGGACTGGCTGGAGATGGGACTTGTAATTTATCACAAACCCCAGCAGCTCTAGAAGGTGAATAGTGCACCGCATGGACCGAAGAGCTCCTGCCTCTGAGGTGCTCTTGACCAGCCAATCGTCGAGATATGGGAACACGTGCACCCCCAGCTTGCGTAGATACGCCGCAACCACCACGAGACACTTCGTGAACACCCGTGGTGCAGAGGCGAGCCCAAAGGGCAGCACACAATACTGAAAGTGCCGTGTCCCCAGACGGAATCGGAGATACTGTCTGTGAGCTGGCAGTATCGGGATGTGAGTGTAAGCGTCCTTTAATCGACATCGACGGAAAAATCGCGTCGGCGAGGTCAAAGTCGTCGATGGTGGCAGTGAAAAGCACACCTGAAAAAGAAATGACCGCGCGGCTAGGAACGACGAGGACAACTCCTTTCTTTTTTTTTTTTTTTTCTTAGTTCTTAAGAAAAAAAGACCACACGAACGCGAAACAAAAAAAACCGCGGCTAGGCTGCAATCCGGTTTCCGGGGCTGACAAAGAGAGAGATGGTAACACGTCTCTCTCCATGCGGAATAGAAAAAAACTGAGCGGGAACGGTCGCACACGGGCGGGAAGACGGCCGCGCATGCGCGGTGGGCATGCCCTGCGTGCGGGACCGCCCGCAAAGTTTTTTTTCCGGTTGGTGGGGGCTGCCGTGGACGTCAACCCAGTCGTGAGAACAAGCAACCTGCTTGTCCTCGGAGAATTTATTTTATTTCATTTATATCCCACATTATCCCAATAGACCAGGTTCAATGTGGCTAACAACTTATTGCAATTAACACTACAAAAAGCGATGCAGGATAGTATACATTAAATAGTAATAAAAGTAAAGGAGGACCGAGTATTACAATATGTAATATGAAAATGAATACTGGACACAAAAAGGTAAGAGTTTGTAGTCATCCATGAATAACAATTAGAATGGAACTGAGAAATTGGAATAATTGTACAATTAGGGGTTTAAATTAATTATGATCAACCGTGAGAAACTGCTTAAACAGAGGCTGTAAGGTATTTAAGACATGACAAAAGGATCGCCACACTGGGACAGACCAAAGGTCCATCTAGCCCAGCACCCTGTGTCCGACAGTGGCCAATCCAGGTCACAATCACCCGACAAGATCCACGTAGCAAAACATTTTGTACTGCTTGTCCCAGGAATAGTGGACTTTTCCCTACGTCCGTTTAATAACTTTCTATGGCCTTTTCCTTCAGGAAGCAGTCCAAACCTTTCTTAAACTCTGCTAAGCTAACCACCTTAACCACATTCTCCGGCAACGAATTCCAGAGTCGAATTACGCGCGGAGTAAAGAAAATTTTTCTCTTGTTTTAAACTTACTGCACTCCAGCTTCATCGCATTCCCCCTTGTCCTAGTATTTTTGGAAAGCGTAAACAGACGCTCAATATCTATCTTTTCCACTCCACTCATTATTTTATATACCTCTATCAAATCACCCCTCAGCCGCCTTTTCTCCAAGCTGAAGAGCCCCAGCCTCTTTTGCCTTTCCTCATAGGAAAGTCGTCCCATCCCCTTAATCATCTTTGTCGCCCTTCTCTGCACCTTTTCTAATTCCACTATATCTTTTTAAGGTGCGGCGACCAGAATTGAACACAATACTCTAGGTGCGGTCGCACCACGGACTGATACAGTGGCATTATAACGTCCTCATTTTTATTTTCCATCCCTTTCCTAATAATACCTAACATTCTATTTGCTTTCTTAGCCGCAGCAACATACTGAGCAGAAGATTTCAACGTACCATCAATGATGACTCCCAGGTCCCTTTCTCATTCCGTGACTCCTAACACTTAACCTTGAATGACGTAGCTATAGTTTGGGTACTTGCTCACATTGAACGTCATCTGCCATTTAGATGCCCAGTCTCCTAGTCTCGCAATATCTTCTTGCAACTTTTCACAATCTTCCTGCGATTTGACGACCTTAAACAACTTTGTGTCATCAGCAAATCTGATAACCTCACTAGATACCCCCACCTCCAGGTCATTTATGAAAATGTTAAAAAGCAACGGTCCCAGCACAGATCCCTGAGGGACCCCACTAACTACCCTTCTCCATTGAGAATACTGACCATTTAACCCTACTCTCTGTTTCCTATCTTTCAACCAGTTTTTAATCCATAACAATACACTATCACCGATCCCATGACTCTCCAATTTCCTCTGGAGTCTTTCATGAGGTACTTTGTCAAACGGTTTCTGAAAATCCAGATACACAATATCCACCAGCTCACCTTTGTCGACATGTTTGTTTACCCCTTCAAAGAAATGCAGTAGATTGGTGAGGCAAGACTTCCCTTCACTAAATCCATGCTGACTTTGTCTCATCAGTCCACGCTTTAGAATGTGCTCTGTTATTTTGTTCTTAATGATAGTCTCTATCATTTTGCCCGGTACAGACGTCAGACTCACCGGCCTATTAATTCCCCGGATCTCCCCTGGAACCTTTCTTAAAAATCGGCATTACATTAGCGACCCTCCACTCTTCCGGTACCACGCTCGATTTTAAGGATAAATTACATATCAACAACAGTAGCTCCGCAAGCTCATTTTTTAGTTCCATCAGTACACTGGGATGAATGCCATCTGGCCCAGGAGATTTGCTACTCTTTAGTTTGCGGAACTGCCCCATTACATCCTCCAAGTTTACAGAGATTTCATTACATTTCTCCGACTCGTCAGCCTCGAATACCCTGTCAGGCACCGGTATCCCAACCAAATCTTCCTCGGTGAAGACCCAGGCAAAGAACTCATTTAATCTTTCCGCAAATTTCTTTATCTTCCCTGAGTGCCCCTTTTCCTCCTGGTCATCCAGTGGCCCAACTGATTCTTTTGCCGGTTTTCTGCTTTTTATATACCTGAAAAAATTTTTACTATGTGTTTTTGCCTCCACCACTATCTTGCTTTCAAAGTCCTTCTTAGCCTTTCTTATCAGCGCTTTGCACATGATTTGACATTCCTTATGCCACTTTTTATTATCTTCACTCGGTTCTTTCTTCCATTTTCTGAAGGATTCTCTTTTTGTTCCAATAGCCTCCTTCACCTCTCTTTTTAACCACACCGGTTGTCGTTTGGTTTTCTGCCCTCTTTTACTGATACATGGAATATATTTGGCCTGGGCCTCCAGGACGGTGTTTTTGAATAGCATCCACACCTGTTGTAGGTTTTTTACCTTATCCTTCGCTCCTCTAAGTTCTTTTTTTTTTAATGAAATTTTTCAAATAGATACAAGCATATCAAACTTGTTCAGAAAGTTGGTTAATTATGATTTAACAACATAGGAAATTATAATCATATTTAGTATTTAGTCCACATTGGGGAGTTCAAAATAAACATTATGTTGAAGAGTAAAGAACATATGCGTAAAAAAAAAAAAAAAAGAGTAAGCGGGCGTGTGCTTGATCCTATACATACTAATTCAAGCATTATTAATTATTGGAGCTTCTACTCCAACTACCCTTCTAGTTGTAATAAATGACTCAAGTTGGGAAGGATCATAAAATACAAATTTCTCAGAGTGATAGTTAACTAGACATTTGCACGGAAATTTAAGAAAAAAGGTTGCTCCCAATTGAATCATTTCTTGTTTCTTTTGTAGGAATCTTTTTCGACGTGCTTGCGTCTCCCTCGATACATCTGGATAAACCAAATTTTTTAATCCCTTAAAGAGTTTTTCTCCATTTTTGTAGAACAATTTAATATCCAAACTTTATCGGGCGATAAAGCCACTGTCGCTACCAAAGTAGCTGGTACAATTTGTTCAGTATCTGAGGTTTCTAATAGAACCGTTACATAAGGGTTGATTTCCTTCTAGTTGTTGATTTCTGGGAGGGAGGTAATAAACTTGAGCAAACGGAGGTATATTCTCCTCCTCTATCTGAAGAATTTCCTTGAAGTATGTTTTTAACATCTCTCTTGGAGCAATAATAAGTAAGGAAAATTTGTAAATCGTAAAATTATTGCTTCTAGAATAATTCTCCAATATTTCCGATTTTCTTCTTAA
Organism: Microcaecilia unicolor; assembly: GCF_901765095.1. Taxonomy (NCBI): domain Eukaryota; kingdom Metazoa; phylum Chordata; class Amphibia; order Gymnophiona; family Siphonopidae; genus Microcaecilia; species Microcaecilia unicolor. The sequence goes on along the minus strand of NC_044033.1, from coordinate 475,202,845 downwards.
ATTAATTAAGTCTTTAAGCATAGTATTTTGTACTTCTTGAACTTGTTGAATATTTTTTTGCTTGCTTTTCGGCTTGTATATTGAATAGTTTAACTTTCTCTTCTACCCGGTCAACATCCAATTTTATCTTCTAAATCTGAAGGATTAGCGCTTTTCCCAAATCAACTATCAATGTCCAAAGACTATCTAGTGTCACTTCAGGAGGTTTAGATGTTTGTAAAGATGCAAATGAGATAGCTCCTACCTCTGATTGTTGTGCAGAAATACCTGCCAAACTTGAGACATTTTCTTCCACCATCGCTGTTTAGCTCCCACGTGACCTAATCTCGCCTCTTCTCTTCCTACTTCTGTAACCACTCTCGGACTCAGGTTTGGAGACGCCAACTTTGGCGAGCTAGTTCCACATGGATGCGATGGGGGGGGGAGGTGCTCGATCGTCAGGGCTTAACGAAACTTCCAGCCCAGGACTTTCTTGCAGGTCTTCAACTGCCGCGGAGCTCGTCTGCGGGCCGCTCACTGACGCACTAGGATCCGCAGCCCTCTGAAAAAAGTATCAATCGGGCCACTTAGAGTTGGGTTATTCAGCTGCTGAGAGGCTGGGGCTGCAGCTTTTCTCCTTCTCTTAGGCATTGCTTCAAGTAAAGGTAAATTTTGCAGGAACTCTCTAAGTTCTTTTTTTACCATCCTCCTCATTTTATTTGGAATATCAAATAATTAGGTTACCATCTGGTGAGTTTTGAGAAGGAATTCCAGCATCTGATACAGAAATAAGGGAATCCTGACAAGTAGATTGACCTGTAGATCACATTTTTGCAACTGGGATAATGGAAGGTTAGATAGATAATCTCTTGAAACAGGGAAAGCACTGTGAAGGGGGGAGATCAATTAAAGGTTGCAAATAATCAGGGGTTAAGCCACAGAGTTTTGAAAACAAATGTACATAGTTTGAATGCTATTCTGGCTTTGACTGGGAGCCAGTGTAACTTTATTAGCAAAGGGGCTGCACTTTCGAATCTCATAGCCTTGTAGACTAATCTGGCTGTTGTATTTTGAGCTGTCTGCAGTTTTTTCAAGGAAGATTCCTACAGTCGGCATAAAGTATGATAATACTAATGTTTGTAATAAGGTTCTAAACATATCATTAGGGAAGAGATGCCCAACTCTTTTTAGTTTCCACATTGCTTTAAAAGTTTTTGTGATGACTGCTTGGACTCGGACTTTGAATAACAAGTAAGAATCAATTATTATACCAAGTATCTTTAGTTGGGACTCTAATGGACAAGTTATATTATTAATTGTGAAGTTTTGACAACTGAAGTTTTGCCTCAATTCCATGGTGGTGGAATCCGCTCTCAAGAGAGCCAGGAATTCTAGAGACTATGCCTCAGCGTCCCTAGGCAGAGAAGCTAGGACTTTGGACTCTTTAGGGAGGAAGATGTTCCAGGCCTCAATGCTTGTATCCTGTACACAGTCTTAACAGCTCTTCACGAGCGTGTACTTGCAGGACTCTGTTCGACATGGTGGACTCTCTCCCATTGGAGCAGGCGAAGTCAGTGCGCCAGCTGGCCAAGCAGCAGAACGCATGTCGAAAGCTCTTGGCCAGGGGCGCCTATGACACCTTCGACGTGGCTTCCAGGATCTCTGCTCAAAATATAGCAATGCGCATTCTTGCATGGCTACGTGTTTCTGACTTGGAAGTCAGTTCAGCAGAGGTTGGCGGATGCCCTATGCCGGGGTAAACTTTTTGGCGAGAAGGTTAAGGAGGTTGTTGACCAAAAAGCACACTGATACCATCTCTTCTCTCTCTCCTGCCAGGCGCCTTGTGCATCAGCCTCCAGGTCTTTTGGCAAGTCGAAGAGGGGTGCCTACTACTCACAGAGACTTAGATACGCTACTCTTTCTCAGCAGCCTGCTCAGGCTCAACCCCAGTGCGCTCATTCTTGTCAACAGAATGTGCCTAAGGCTCCTGCTGGTCTCCAATCTAAGCAAGGGACAAGCTTTTGACTGGCTCCAGCAGAACATAGCCGATGTCAAAGTGTCCGTGCCAGACAACTTGCCAGTTGGGGGGGGGGGGGGGGGGGAGGATGAAGTTTATCCAGGAAAGGTGGGACTCGGAACGTACAAGTCAGCTCAGCACCGGCCTTAGTTGATACAGCCAGAGTTGCTATCTAAGCACCACCTGACATGCAAACACATATGCAACCCTTTATGTTTTGCTTTTTATGCCATTCAAATTTCTAATTAGAGATACTCTGTGTTCATTCCACACCTTTTAGGATTCTGCCTCAGTTTTTTTCTCAACCACCTTGTAGGAGTATTTTCCTACTCTCTCATCTTTGCTGGTCTGAGGCCTGCTAAGCCTGAACCATCTTTTATCAACTAATATGGATTCTACAGCCTGTGCCCTGAAGATCTGAAACCATCAGAAAACCAGCTTTCAGGAAAATTACTGCTTGGCATACCCATGACGACATCATCCAAGGACACGTTGTTTACTACAAATTAGCCTATCTCCTGGGAAAGTGGAGGAGCTTACTTCACAGAGACAATGGCTCCATAAGTATATGTGAGCAAGAGGGAGTTTGCAACCATCAGACTTGTGACTGATAAGAGTTTCTTTGCTAATAACAAGGCCTCTCTTCATAACCATGAACTCTGCTGGACAGAAGTAAAGAATTTGTGATTGGTCCATTGGTATCACCTGAGCAAGAGGGATGCCAAACTTGGACTGAAAAGGAAGGAAGAAGGAGAGAAGAACAGAAGACTTGTTGGTGGATAGACCACTCGGAGGTGCAAGACTGATTTTCCTAAATACACCAGTAAACTGAATTCCTTGTGATAAAAGCTAACAAGGTCAGTTCCGCTGCAGGACTGAGACCTTACCCAAAAGACTGTATAAATCAGTACACAGAGTAAAGAAATTGGATTTTATACCTGGACTGGGATAGACTTGCAGAGAATTCTGCTAGAGTCTCAACTGAAGAATCCGATTCTTCAACCCACTGGAAGTGTGCAATACAGATGTCACATTTGTGACTATATTCCCTGTTGGACTTGCTTTGGGGTTCCTCCAGCCAAGCCAAGTCTGTTTGTAAATCCTGAAGTCTGTGTGAAAATCCTGAAATCCGTTCCAGTCCATTCCAGGATCCTGTTCCAGCCAAGCCATGCTCTGCTGTTGTTGCTGCCAAGCCCCACCCTTACTGGTGACCTCATCTGTAGTGCCTTTATTAAGCACCTGGGAACTTCCAGGCTTTGCCTTTGCCACATAGGTTGTGTGATGAGTTTCTCGTCAGTGAGTGTTTGTTGCAGTGCTACCCTGTTACTTCTTATTCTGCCTTTGACCCTGCTTGGTTCCGGGAGTATTCTACTGTTGCTGCCTGCCTTTGACCCTGCTTGTTTCCTGGAGTATTCTACTGTTGCTGCCTGCCTTTGACCCTGCTTGTTTCCTGGAGTATTCTACTGTTGCTGCCTGCCTTTGTCCCTGTTTGTTTCCTGGGCTACTTGACTGTTTGCTGGCCACCTGCTGGACCCTGTAGTTCTGGTTTTCCCTTCTGTCCCATAGTCCTGCCAGCCACACCCAGGGGCTCAACCCCGGGGGAACAGTGGTCAAGCGCAGGTGAAGTCTAGCTGTTCCTGCCTTGCCTGTTCCAGCTTGCTCTGCCTCAGCTGCAGCTTCAGTCCGGCGGTTACAGTACTGTGGCGGAGCAGGTGGGGGGAAGAGGGGTAGGTGGTTGGGAAGCTAGGATAGGGGAGGGCAGACTTATACGGTCTGTACCAGAGCCGGTGATGGGAGACGGGACTGGTGGTTGGGAGGCGGGAAATACTGCTGGGCAGACTTATACGGTCTGTGCCCTGAAAAAGACAGGTACAAATTCAAGATATGAGTTTATCTTGGGCAGACTAGATGGACCATGCAGGTCTTTTTCTGCCGTCACCTACTATGTTAGTCCGTCTGTGTTCTGCCTTGTTTGGGTGGTTCTCCTGCTGCTGCCACTCCTCGGCAGTGGCCCAAGGGCTCACGAGTCCAGATATCTGCAAGAGTCTGACAACAGACTGCAAGATAAGAGGAAGCAGGATTTATTACCTATAGTTCAGGGTATAGTTAGTCTAAGGTTTTAGTCTATGTTCTGGTTTGTCTCAGGATTTGTGGTCAGTAGGATAAATATATCTCGGTGATAATCTATATTTTTGTAGTGCACAAATTTATATTTGTCATATTCTTATTTTTATATTTATAATAAATAATGTATTTTCATTTTGACATTCTCCTTTCATTGGCAGCCAGCCTGGCTGGAACCTAAGGGTCAAATAAGAGGTACTGACATATTCCTTTGCAAACGAATCCAGAATAATTGCTATTGTGTGATTATCTGATATAGAAGTACCTACAACTCCCTCGGGAGGGCATTCTAGGAATCACCCACCCTCTCTGTGAAAAAGAATTTTCTGACATTACTCCTGAGTCTACCACCTCCAACCTTAATTGATGTCCTCTAGTTTTACCATTTTCCCTTCTCTGGAAATTTTACTACTTTTCAAGTATTTAAACTGTCTGTATTATATCTCCCCTATCTCTCCTCTAGGGTATACATATTCAGGTCTTCCAGTTCTCATACGTCTTTTAGTGCAAGCACCATATCAATTTTGCTGCCTTCTTCTAGACCGCTTTAAGTCTTCTTTCATCTTTAGCGAGATATAGCCTCTAAACCTGAATACTGCAGGTGGGGCCTCACCAACAACTTGTACAGGGGCATCAACACCTCCTTTCTTCTGCTGATTACACCTCTCCCTATACAGCCTAGCATCTTTCTGGCTACAGCCATCGCCTTGTCACAATGTTTTTATGTTTTGTCACATTCAGATCCTCAGATACCATCACCCCAAGATCCCGCTCAGTCTGTGCATATCAGCCTCTCACCGCCTAACGCATACATCTCCCTTGAATTTCTACTCTAATTGCATCACTCTGCACTTCTTTACATTGAATTTTAAATTGCCAAACATTAGACTATTCTTCTAAATTTTGCAGATCTTTTTTCATGCTTTCCACTCCCTCTGGGGTGTCCGTTCTATTACAAATCTTTGTATCATCTGCAAAAGAGTAAACCTTACCTTCTAACCCTCTGGCAATGTCGCTTACAAATATACTGAACAGAATCGGCCCCAGCACCGATCCTTAAAGCACTCCATTGCTCACTGTTCCTTCCTCCGAGTGAATTCCGTTAGCCACCACCCTCTGGCATCTGTCTGTTAGACAGTTCGTAATCCAGTGCACCTCTTTGGGTCCTAACTTCAGCCTGTCAGGTTTATTCAAGAGCCTCCTATGAGGAACAGTGTCAAAATGTTTTGCAGAAATCTAAGTAGATTACATCTAGAGAACATCCTTGATCCAATTCTCTGGTCACCCAGTCAAAGAATTCAAATCAGATTCATTTGGCACAATTTACCTTTGGTAAAACCATGTGGTCTCGGATCTTGTAACATATTGGATTCTAGAAAATTTACTACCCTTTCCTTCAGCATCGCTTCCATTACTTTTCCAATAACTGAAGGGAGGTTTACCAGCCTATTTCCAGCTTCTTCTCCATCACCACTTTTGTGACGAGGGACCACATCCGCTCTTCTCCAATTCCACAGAACCACCCCATCTCTAAGGATTTATTAAACAAATCTTTAAGAGGACCCACGAGAACCTCTCTGAGCTCTCTCAATATCCTCGGATAGATCCCTACAATTTCAGATAGTCAAAATCAGGGAATTTGTACCAACAGAGCCTTGTGAAGAGCATGGGAATTTCTATACTCTAAAGCTAATAGAAGGAAAAAGGCTTTTTACATTCAAAGCAAAGTAGTAATAAAATGAGAAGAAATAGTCTGGTGGTTAAAGCAAAGGGCTGAGAACCAGGGTCCAAATCCCACTTCCTCTATCGATATTCCTTAAAACCTTAAACCTTAGGCAAATCAAGTTCTCTTTCATTGTTAAGGTAACTAATTAAATTGTAAATTCTTCAGGACCACGACTTGTACTTGAATACAACAATGTTAAGCTGCCTTAAAAATAGTCTATATGATTTAGAAAAGCAGACTAAAAAAATGAAATTCTTATTATAAAACAAAAACCATGCTGCCTTACTTCAGGTAAGAAGCAAGAACAGCAATGTTATTAGAAGACATGCTGAAATTATACTAATAAAATGCTAACCATAATTAATTGGGATTTATTAACCACCTTTATGAAGAGATTCACCCAAGGCGGTGTACATACAGTAGGTACAGTTTAACATCAAACTTACAAATTTTTTAACAGCATAACAGTAGTAAAATGAACTATATACACAGACAGAATGAAAGAGAAAAACTTGAAAACAGCAAATTGAAACCTAATAGGACTACCATGAAACAAGATCAAAAATATGCACATTTAGCAGCACTGAAATTCAAATAACAGAGATATAATACAATGTAAGCACAATAGTTATGGGATATCTAATAAGCACACAATTAGAACATTCAAACATTGCTATGATACTAATGCTTTTCTACAATACAGCTTCCCATATAGCTGAGGGACCAAATGCAAATATATAGATGGGGACAAGGTGAGTGGTACAGAGAGTTGGGATAAATAAATTTATATTATACAGTTTACAAATGCTGTAAAAAAAATGCATTACCAGCAACTAAAAAAAAAAATACCTACTTCTGATATGGTTTCCATTCTAATTCAGAGAATATCCCAACTTCCACTTGCAATTATCCATTATCACTGTCACAAGCACATTGTCAACACCTGAAGAAAACAGATATTGTATACTGTTAATATTTTATTCCTTATCTTTCCTTCCAAACACCCAAAGCAAAATGTACATACACAGATCAATGCTTGCTAATTATGGCTTACATCCTAACTTTCCTCAATTATTAACCAATGGTTTTAAAACTACTAGAGTGGGAAACAGCATGTGTAGAACCCATCTAACAACTACAGATTTAAAATACATAGCTCAGGCAGACCTATTGGCTCAGTGACAGCAGAACTGTATACTGATCTGCAGGAGACCTGGATTTGATTTCTAGGCCTGGCTCCTGCTCTTCTGAGCATCAGGACCATGGATGCTAAGACTACCACCCAAAGACTCGGTCATTACTCACAACTGTGTCGAGGACACACCTATGCTGAGGTCAAGAGGGAGATACAACCTGTCACTACGATAACTGGGAAACACAAGAGGAAGCAAGCAGACGAAAACTGGAGAAAGCTGAAGCTGGAACCTGGTATGGCATCATGAGTCCTTAAGTGACCGGGGAACCTAAAGGAGCAGTACACAACTGCTCAGTGACAACCATCAAACAGTCACTGAGATAGTAAATTTACCATACAATTGTCCGTTTTCATCAAGAATATTTGTGCAAGGTCATTAGGTGCCCTAAACTAACCATCAGCCTTGCATCCATTACAAGTAATTTCTGGCCCTTAGCTCCCCTCTCAGATTTTAGTAATTAACCTCAAAATCATAATCACCCCAAATTACCCCTCCTAGAATAATCTTGCATAAAAACAGTTAATTGGACATCATAATTTCAAACAGACATACAAGTGTAACAATAAACAAGGTAAACATTTTAAGAATAGTGCAGAAGGGCTGCCAAAATGTTCTTTCCTATGCATTAACTAGAAGAACATTCTAGGCCTCTGCTCCAGAAAGATGACAATCAACTAAATAGCAGATGGTCTAGTCTGAATTTGGCTCAAGAGCATTTGAACTTAAGCTTTTGGAGGAAGTATAAATAGGTTCAAGGGAGGAGCTTTGTTACTTCTTCTTCCTTCAGAAGGAATCCACAAAGAGAACACAGAGAAGCAGTAAGCGGAGACCCACCAGAGCCATAGCTCCCTGATCTAGGAGTTAAAGGAAAAAAGTAGGCATAAAGAGCTTGACCCTCAGCTGTCCCCTGTTGCATGTTAAGGAAGGGAGAGAATGATATTAAGGTTGTATTTGAAAATAATGGTCACCCATTTATAGAGAGGAATATTATTTATTTGTTTGTTGCATTTGTATCCCACATTTTCCCACCTATTTGCAGGCTCAATGTGGCTTACATAGTACCGTTAGGCATTTGCCCAGTCGGTTGATAACAAATACAAGGTTGTATAGTGATCGAATGAGGTATATGTGGAGGGTCGGAAGGGATGAAGGTTGTGTGTTGTCCAGTGCGATCATTAGGCATGCTGTGCTTTGGGTGAAGAGGTTTACGTAGGGTCGTTGGGCAGGCTTTTTTGAAGAGGTTGGTTTTTAGCGATTTCCTGAAGTTCAGGTGGTCATGGATGGTTTTCACAGCTTTTGGGAGGCCATTCCATAGTTGTGTGCTTATGTAGGAGAAGCCTGATGCGTAGGTTGTTTTGTATTTCAGTCCTTTGCAATTTGGGTAGTGTAGGTTTAGGTATGATCTTGCAGACCCGACTCTGTTTCTTGTTGGTAGATCTATGAGGTCTGACATGTATCCTGGTACTATGCCATATATGATTTTGTGGACTAGAGTGCAGATTTTGAAGATGATCCGTTCTTTGATTGGGAGTCCGTGCAATTTTTCTCGAAGGGGTTTGGCACATTCAAAGCGTGTTTTGCTGAATATCAACCCAAGTACATAAGTATTGCCATACTGGGAAAGACCAAAGGTCCATCGAGCCCAGCATCCTGTTTCCAACAGTGGCAAATCCAGGTCACAAATACCCGGCAAGATCCCAAAATTGTACAAAACATTTTATACTGCTTATCCCAGAAATAGTGGATTTTCCCCAAGTCCATTTAACAACGGTCTATGGACTTTTACTTTAGGAAGCCATCCAAACCTTTTTTAAACTCCGCTAAGCTGACCGCCTTAACCACATTCTCTGGCAACGAATTCCAGAGTTTAATTACATATTGAGTGAAGAAACATTTTCTCCGATTAGTTTTAAATTTACTACATTGTAGCTTCATCGCATGCCCCCTAGTCCTAGTATTTTTGGAAAGCGTGAACAGACGCTTCACATCTACCCATTCAACTCCACTCAACCTGGCTCCTGTATTTTGGACGGTCTGGAGTTTTTTTTTTGTTAGTTGTTCTTTGCATCCCGCGTACATTCCGTTACAGTAATCTGCATGACTTAGGACCATTGATTGTATTAGGTTTCGAAAGGTTTCCCTTGAGAAGGAAGGTTTTAGCCGTTTGAGCTTCCACATTGTATAGAACATTTTCTTTATTACATTGTTTACTTGGCTCTCGAGAGTGTGGTTGCGATCGAGTGTGACGCCGAGTATTTTCAAACTGTCTGAGGTAGGAAGGGTATGTCCTGGGGTATAGTTGTGGGTTTGTATTTGCTATGTTGAGAAGTGAGGATGAGGCAGTGTGTTTTTTCAGTGTTCAGTTTCAGTTGGAATGAGTTTGCCCAGGAGTCCATAATATTCAGGCCATCGTTGATTTTGTTGGTTATTTCTTTCAGGTCATGTCTGAAGGGGACGTAGATTATAACATCATCTGCGTAGATGAACGGATTGAGGCCTCGATTGGATAGGGACTGTGCCAGTGGAATCATCATCATGTTGAAGAGTATTGGCGATAGTGGTGATCCTTGGGGTACTCCATGTACTGCTTTCCACGGTGGTGACATGTTTGAGTTTGATTTTACTTGATAAGTTCTGGTGGTTAGAAAACCTTTAATCCAATTTTACTTGATCAGTTCTGGTGGTTAGAAAACCTTTAATCCAATTAAGTACGTTTCCTTCAATCCCAAAGTGGCTGAGTAGTCTTCGTAGTATATTGTGGTTTACCATGTCGAATGCGCTCGATATGTCAAACTGGAGGAGGAGTATGCTTTTACCTATGGCTATCTCCTGCTTGAATTTGGCCAGGTTAAATGCCGGCAATCTCTTCAGTTTATGCTTTGATTGTACTGTCTTGAATTAATGCTGTATATCTTGTAGAACATTCTTTCAATATTTGTTGAGGCCTTCCACTCACAGCTTTTTCATTGGAGGCCAGACTACATGAGAGGTTCCACAATGTAAGTCTTCACTGAGACTTTATACAAATAAATCCACAAAGAAGGCTCATAAGGCCATAGTACTGAGGTCCATCATGAATCTGCATGATTTATAACATCAACTACCTTGAGGAACCGAATGACTGCGGTGGGCTCATCTGCCATTGGGATCACTGGCGTACTATTGCAGTACAGTTTTGTGGGACTGAACCTTAAAGTTTTACAGCATTTTTTTGTTTTTCTTCCATTTGAGGACTTATTCTTGTTTCAGGAGTTTATTCATTCTTTTCTTTAATTCTTTTGTGTATATCATAGGAATTATTACTAAGTTTGTGAGGATTAAGAAAAATTGACAAGTCAGATGAAAGACATGTTTTATTAAATGTAGTTCTAAGAAAAATTGTGTTTTCATCCTGTCCTAAATCTTATGCCTGTTCCATATTTTATGCTCATTTCAAGAGACTCTCTCCCTGTTCTCCTTCTGCCCAGCTGAAATGACACCCGACACGTGCAGTGAAGAAAATGATACCACCTGCTGATAACAGATGCTGCCTTATAACTGAAGCTCAACCACTTTCCTCATCCAGAAGTGGAAGCCTCTGGATTAGGGAATGGTGGTGTGTGTGGATTTCTTTCCTTTGGCCTCCTAGAGAAAGGCGTAAAGAGCCGGTGATTTAACTTGCCCGGATAGGGTCTTAGGTAATCAAGAACTGTTCCCATATCAAATGAACTGATCAGGAAAGGTCAGCTTGACCTATAGCTGTCCCTCTGAGGCACAGACAATGCCAGAAAGGGAAGGGAAGCAGTGGAGCCAGTGAGTGCCTACCATATTAAATAGCAGGGGGATTACATCCATCCAGGGCTTTTCCTACATCTGTTCAACAAGGCAAAACTTAATTTAAATTTAGTGTAATTTAATATAATTTTAACATTTATATTCCGCTTCACTAAAATAGTTCTACGTGGAGAATAAGAAAAATGACACATACAAACGTAATTTATTTATTGGGATTTATTAACCGCCTCTATGAAGAGATTCGCCCAAGGCAGTGTACAACATATCAAGTACTACTACTGTAACAATTGAAATTTACAAACATAAAATGCACAATAAAAAGATGTAATATGCACTAAAATAAAAAAAATTCAAAACATTACAATAAGTATTTAAATACTATTTTTCATTGACCATCAAAATCTCACATATAGTTATCAGGTACAATTCTGAAATCTCAAGGCAAAGAATTCCAGAATTCTGAACTTACAGTACTCAGGGAACAGAGTACCACCAAAGAGAACTAAAGGAAATACTTACCCACAGATTCTATATAGCATGCCTAGAGATCTGCACCAAAATCGGTGCAAATTCTATAACACTCGTGTAACAGAACAAGTTAACAAGCTAATGAGCACTAACTGGCACTGATTAGAATTTACACGCACAACTCGCTAAGTGTATTCTGTAAGGAAGTATGCCAAATGTCAAAATGCACAGGAAAAAAGGGGCGTGGTTATGGACAGGAAAATGGGAATTTCATGGGCGTTCTAAAATGTTTGTGCGTAGTTATAGAATATGGCCCAGTGCACATAAATCTACACACCAGGATTTACACCACATTTTCATTGGTGCAAATGGATGTGCGTAGTTTTAGGTGCTGAGATATCAACTAAGCTTATTCTATAATCAGCTCCTAAATCTTGGCACAGATTATGAAATATGCTTAGTTGGCACTGATTTCAGCGCCAATTTTTGAGGCACCATATACAGAATCCCCCCTTAAGGGGTAAGAGTACAGAAACCCTGCTGCTTCCCGCTAGACTAAAGAGTTGCATGGGGATAGAAATTTAACCTGTCCTCACTGGCATCTAACCCATCCCTGCTTGTTCTCGCTGGAATCTCCTCCAGCCCAGCAAGTCATTTCCTCCATTCATGCTCATCCCCCTATGCTAAAATAACCCAACTTAACAGTAACCCATATTATATTGATAACCTCCCCTGTCAGTTCTTATGGGAATTCCAATACTATCAGCCATATCCATTAATTTTTTTTAGTGCTAATTTGAATTGCCATGGCAAGAATTGGTAAGCTGGCCTGGCAATACACTTCCACGGGACCTGTGTTCATCCCCACGGGGCTAGAAGGGATCCCCCTCTAGCCCCGTTCCCATGCAGCTCTCTACTACCCAATAGAACAGAGAGGTGGAGGACCATGGGGCTTAATCTTTACCCCAAAAAAGATACCATCACTATGGAGATAAAGGCTGAACAATTGCAGAGTGGGAGAAAAATAAGAAAGGCACCATCAAAAGGCACAATTACATATTCTGTGGGCAAGAGAGCATGATGTTGGAGTTGGAAGTGGAAAAGACTATTCCATGATGACCTAGAACTGTTAAAGCTGTTTTTATCATTTTTACAACTATTTTACACAAAGTTTTTATGGACAATTTGTCTCTTCATTTTCTTCATTCTTCTTTTCTACTTGTTCATTATTAGAGAGCCCATTAAAGAAAGATTTTATTTTAATCCCAGAGATCGCCTCCAGTTTTCTCTTTGTCTGTTTTCTATATTGTGCCCAATTGTTGATATGCCATTTAAAAGTTTAAGTTTACTAGAGGGGGAACCTTTACCATCTGTGTACGCGAGTCAGAAAGTTCATCGAGTAGAAGTGATTATTTGGCCACAGACACTACTTATTAGGTACCCATTTCTGGGGTAACTCTCAACCTCATTATACAAAGGAGTTGCTACAAAAGTAATAATAAATATTTAAAAACTTGTTTTACATACACGAAGGAAGTTTCTAAAAGCCATTTAATCTAGGTAAATGTGCTATTTGGAAATTGCCCGCCCTCTCTGTAAGCAAAAATAAAAGCTGAACATATATACCCTGCGATTGAAATCATGGCATGCAAAACCACAGACTGATTAATTATGGGGTATACTTTTCTAACGCCTGCCTGGAAGATGGTCCAGCACCCAAGATGACTTCATGGACTTCATATCAAACTTCTCAAATGTCCTTCTACTAGGTGATATCAATCTACACCTAGACAAGCAACATGACGCCAACACCAGGCTTCTAACAAACTTCCTGAACCAATGAAATTTCAAAACGACACCAGCCACCTCATCTCATGTAAAAAGGTCACCAATTAGACATACTAGCTTACAGACTCTTAGCCAATAATACCATATAATAGAGAATCATAACTGGGCAAAGGTGCCATGATCAGACCATAACAAACTCACCTTCACACAACAATGGAAAGAACAGCAAAAACAGAGAACCAAGGACACCACACGCTGCCCTAACCAGAGGAAAAATAGACAACCATAGCATCTGGTCAACAGCGATGAATGACCAAACATAATATCCACTAACATTCACTTCATAAGAAACTGAGATGAACTAAGTGGAAATGCACTAAATGGAATAGAACCACTCAAAATTAAAACTAAGAGGAACGAATAACCGTGCCCCTGGTTCAACGAGGAACTATTAGAGATGAAAAAACTGTGCAGGAAACTGGAAAAAACTGTCCAAAAACAAAATCAGACATGAACAAAACCACATGAAGCAAATAGCAAGTACAAACACCATAAAAAGAGCCAAAGCAGAATACTATACTACATACAGTGGGGGAAATAAGTATTTGATCCCTTGCTGATTTTGTAAGTTTGCCCACTGACAAAGACATGAGCAGCCCATAATTGAAGGGTAGGTTATTGGTAACAGTGAGAGATAGCACATCACAAATTAAATCCGGAAAATCACATTGTGGAAAGTATATGAATTTATTTGCATTCTGCAGAGGGAAATAAGTATTTGATCCCCCACCAACCAGTAAGAGATCTGGCCCCTACAGACCAGGTAGATGCTCCAAATCAACTCGTTACCTGCATGACAGACAGCTGTCGGCAATGGTCACCTGTATGAAAGACACCTGTCCACAGACTCAGTGAATCAGTCAGACTCTAACCTCTACAAAATGGCCAAGAGCAAGGAGCTGTCTAAGGATGTCAGGGACAAGATCATACACCTGCACAAGGCTGGAATGGGCTACAAAACCATCAGTAAGACGCTGGGCGAGAAGGAGACAACTGTTGGTGCCATAGTAAGAAAATGGAAGAAGTACAAAATGACTGTCAATCGACAAAGATCTGGGGCTCCACGCAAAATCTCACCTCGTGGGGTATCCTTGATCATGAGGAAGGTTAGAAATCAGCCTACAACTACAAGGGGGGAACTTGTCAATGATCTCAAGGCAGCTGGGACCACTGTCACCACGAAAACCATTGGTAACACATTACGACATAACGGATTGCAATCCTGCAGTGCCCGCAAGGTCCCCCTGCTCCGGAAGGCACATGTGACGGCCCGTCTGAAGTTTGCCAGTGAACACCTGGATGATGCCGAGAGTGATTGGGAGAAGGTGCTGTGGTCAGATGAGACAAAAATTGAGCTCTTTGGCATGAACTCAACTCGCCGTGTTTGGAGGAAGAGAAATGCTGCCTATGACCCAAAGAACACCGTCCCCACTGTCAAGCATGGAGGTGGAAATGTTATGTTTTGGGGGTGTTTCTCTGCTAAGGGCACAGGACTACTTCACCGCATCAATGGGAGAATGGATGGGGCATGTACCGTACAATTCTGAGTGACAACCTCCTTCCCTCCGCCAGGGCCTTAAAAATGGGTCGTGGCTGGGTCTTCCAGCACGACAATGACCCAAAACATACAGCCAAGGCAACAAAGGAGTGGCTCAGGAAGAAGCACATTAGGGTCATGGAGTGGCCTAGCCAGTCACCAGACCTTAATCCCATTGAAAACTTATGGAGGGAGCTGAAGCTGCGAGTTGCCAAGCGACAGCCCAGAACTCTTAATGATTTAGAGATGATCTGCAAAGAGGAGTGGACCAAAATTCCTCCTGACATGTGTGCAAACCTCATCATCAACTACAGAAGACGTCTGACCGCTGTGCTTGCCAACAAGGGTTTTGCCACCAAGTATTAGGTCTTGTTTGCCAGAGGGATCAAATACTTATTTCCCTCTGCAGAATGCAAATAAATTCATATACTTTCCACAATGTGATTTTCCGGATTTAATTTGTGATGTGCTATCTCTCACTGTTACCAATAACCTACCCTTCAATTATGGGCTGCTCATGTCTTTGTCAGTGGGCAAACTTACAAAATCAGCAAGGGATCAAATACTTATTTCCCCCACTGTACATGTGCCCAGAAGAGATAAACATGAAAAAAATATATGAACTAATGAAAAACTTACTAAACACACAAGCCATGCTAATGTCAAATGAAAAACCACCAACAGTAGATGAGCTCGCACAATATTTTGAAGAAAAAAATAATAAAAATAAGATCAAACCTAGCTGCAACACAACCACCACTCAGATTTGCTACACGGATGTGAAATCAACATGGACCATATCAAGGCAGAAAGAATCTGGTCCTCCTTTAAGATACTAACAACCAGCTCAAGTTAAAGCACTTCTGACAAAATATGCATAAGCCAATAGCCTACTAGACAGCTGCCCAAACAACATGGCAAACCCACCAGATTGAACCAAACGCTTAACTGAACACATAGAATACATATTCTCAAAAGGCCATTTCCATTCTGACAAGGGCAACATCATATTCACTCCAATCCCTAAAGATGCCACCAGAAAGATCAATGCATTCACTAATTACAGACCAGTGGCATCAATACCGTTGCTGACAAAAACAACGGTTGGACTAGTAGCACAACAATTAATGGAATACCTAACACACTACTGAGTCCTTCACAGCTCTCAATCAGGCTTCAGACTATGTTATAGCACTGAAACACTCATAACCAACCTAATCACAAAATTCAGTACAATAAGCTAAGGCCATTCAATGCTACTACTACAATTCGATATGTCAAGTGCCTTTGATCTACTAGATCACACAATACTAATGACCCTGCTCGACAACATAGGAATAACTGGAGCAGTAGCAGCCTGGTTCAGATCCTAACTTGTCAAGATGTCCAATGAATTTTCAGCCTCCTGGATCCCTGCATGCGGGGTCCTCAAGGTTCCCCAATATTATTCAATGTCCTGATGGCTCCACTTGGCAAGAAACTGGAAAAAATGGGTTTACACCCATTCATATACGCAGATGATGTCACCATCTACATACCTTTCAACAGCATCACAGAGGTACTGGATAAGGCCAAAAAAGGACTCTACCTCATGGAAAACTGGGCCACAACTGTCAAACTTAAACTGAACCAAGACAAAGCCAAACTCCTGGTTTTATCAAGTCAACACAATCCCACTACTTATCAAAACCTCATAATAGATTAACAATCTTACACAATTTAAACACAAATAAAAATACTAGGAATCATTCTAGACAAACATCTGACCCTTGAAGACCAAGTTGCAGCAATTACATCAAAAAGCTTCAAAACACTATGGAAACGGAGAAGAATCACAGACTATTTCCCCGGTCATTCCGTCTTATAGTACAGATGCTGATATTGTCCCAACTAGATTACTGTAATGCAGCATATGCAGGCTGCAAAGAAAACCTACTATGATCGTTGCAGACCATCCAAAACACAGCAGCGAGATAGATATTCAAAAAGTCAAAATACGATAGAGCAACCCCATTGCTCATAATGCTACATTGGCTCCCAATCAAGGCCAGATTATTTTTTTCAAAACCAGCACAATCATCTTCAAAATACTATCACCAAGAAATGCTTTTTATGACTATGGAAATTGAGTGCAGGTGAAATAGTAGGTAACCTCTGGTTCGGCATCACAAACTACCTCCAGTTCAGAAAAGACCTAAAGACTTACTTCTTCAGAAAATTCTATGAGTAAAATATGCACTAATCATTCTGGAACAACACCACAACCTGTTAACTGTAATGCATCTTTTCACTTAAGAAACAAACTAATACAACTTCTCAAGAAACTCAATGACTATTCCATACATACTAATAGTTATCTTGCCAACCACTGTGAAAAACACTGCAACATACAACCTAGGAAATGTAACTGAATCAATGCAATCTCTAACAACTTTTAAATATACGACATACTGAACCAAAATGCATGCTGGGATAATCGTAGGATACAAGTATGAATAAATAAATAATGGCAATTTACTGTTTAACAGAGGCTCCTAACACTAATAAAATTCTTGTTTTGTTCTTCTTTACAAAACGATTTCTTTCTGTTTGCTCCCCATCCCCAAACGAGAGAGATATATTAAAAAAAAAACATACTTCCTTTCATCGTACAAGCCATAAATATGTAATTACACTAAAAATAAACATTGCTCTTAGACTTACCAGCTAAAGATACAGTAAAAACAAAACACACTTAAGAGATAGCCATCTTCTAAAATACACCTAATGAGGGAGATAAACACATTAGCTGCTTTGATCACTATGGATACCATACTGATATTCAATTAAAATATATCATAGGGCACTTGCCATCTGGCTACACTAGTAAGGCAAAAGGATATTGTAGAAATAGCATCTGTAGAAAACTTTGCCAATTTGTCGAATGTCTGGGATGACATGCTGCATGCCTAAATTGAGTGAATAACCAAAAGCTGATTTCAATGTCCAACACTATTTATTCAAATGTGTCCACAATTGGTTAAACTTCTATTCTGCATGAAATCAAGATCAAACATGGGCTGTTTAAGCACTCAGGCCTTCGTCAGGGTCCTTTTAAAACACGAGTATAAAAATGAGTGAAAATATTAATAAAACATAATAAATGCAGTAACAATAATAAATATGCATGGATGTGAACCAAACTGTGATAAGACAATTGGTGTAGCATAGTGTAAGCACTATATAAGGTGAGAATGTATCCATATACATGATCTATTTTGACAAGTGTCCATAAGTTCCAATAAAGTGGAAATATAGTAGTGACAATATAAAGGTGGAAATAAAACTGATACAAGAACCATCCTGTATGTGAAAGCACTTAAAAACAGAACTGAAAACATAAAGTGAGTAGAAAAGATAGAAAGAACATAATGTATTTTTAAAAATCTTGCCAGATAATTTTCTTTCCTTTAGTCACAGCAGATGAATCCAGAAACAGGTGGGTTGTGACCATCTACCAGCAAGTAGAGATAGAGTGCTCTCTGTCTTATTAGACGGTGTGCTCCTGGCATCCTCAGTATTTCTCATAACCAAGCGTATAACAGAACAAGTAAACCATACCTCTCCTTCCTCACAGCCCCCTCCCATATCCATGTCAACAAAACCCTGAAAACCAACAAGAAATAGTTAACACTACCAACACAGTTGTAGCACACATTTCCTGAGACACCCGACTCCCCCAGCTCCATCCATTTCAGCTCGGAGTGGGACTCTGGATTCATCTGCCATGACTAAAGGAAAGAAAATTATCAGGTAAGATAAAATTTTTCATTCCTTAGCGTCAGCAGCAGATGAATCCAGACAGGTGGGATGTAGCAAAGCAGTACATAAACTGGGTGGGGAGCCAAAACTCCTGCCGCCAGAACGGAAGCCCCAAACACCGCCTCTGTGCCTGCAGCCACGTGTACGTGATAACGTTGACAAAAGTACACGCCAACACCCAGGTCGCCACCTTACTGATGTCATCCAGAGCCACTAGGCAAAACTCCGCTCAAGAAGCCGGCAAGACCTGAGTGGAATGCGCACAAAGCCCTGCTGGTGACACGTGACCTACCAGAACATACGCTAAAGCGACAGTTGCCTTAACTAGAAGAAATAGTCACCTTAGAAGCCGCCTCATCTCTGCGAGGCACAGAAAATAGGAGAAACAGATGATCCTGTGGAATATAGTAAAGGAGTGGTTAAGTACATAAGTACATGTTGCCATACTGGGAAAGACCAAGGGTCCATCAAGCCCAGCATCTTGTTTCCAACAGTGGCCAATCCAGGTCACAAATACCCGGCAAGATCCCAAAAATGTACAAAACATTTTATACTGCTTATCCCAGAAATAGTGGATTTTCCCCAAGTCCATTTAATAATGGTCTATGGACTTTTCCTTTAGGGAGCCATCCAAACCTTTTTAAAACTCCGCTAAGCTAACCGCCTTTACCACATTCTCTGACAATGAATTCCAGAGTTTAATTACACATTGAGTGAAGAAAAATTCTCTCTGATTCATTTTATATTTACTACATTGTAGCTTCATCGCATACCCCCTAGTCCTAGTATTTTTGGAAAGTGTAAACAGACGCTTCACATCTACCCGTTCAAGCATATGTCCAGACAAAGCACCTGAAAAGCTCTCACCTGTCAAACCTAAATCCCTTGTGGTTTGGTGGACCCCAGACAACCCCCCCCCCAGACATGAGGGCAGTGGACCCCAGCCTCTCCCCCCCCCCCCCAAAAAAAAAACCAGAACCCTGGTCTAGTGGGACCCCTAGCTAGGACCCCTCCCCACAGACTAGCCGCAGTGGTCTAGTGGTGGCCTCCCACCCTAATACCCTCCAACCTTGAAAAAGGAAAAGGAACTAGTACTCCTTCCCTACTGCTACTGAGTGGTCCTCAAAATAGCGATGCACTGGGTGGGGCCCCAACTACAAGGTTGCACCAGGAAGGGCACCGCCATTTTGAGGACTGCCCAGAAAGAGTCCTAATCCCTCTTCCTTCAAGGTAGGAGGGGGTTGGCCTTATATGGTAGTTAGGTCCCAGCTAGTGCATCCCAGGATGCACTGGGCAAGGAGCCACCATTTTGAGGACCCCTCAGCATGAAGGAAGGTGTTCTACTCCCTCCTCCGTCAAGGTAGGAGGGAGGGAGTTGAGTTGGGGGCGCCACAACTGGCGCACACTCTTGTGTCTGTGAGTTCCACAGATTACGTCTACCAGACGGTAAAAACTGTCACAGCACTGATATCCAGTGGCCTCCAGATAGGCCCGCACAGTGTTGAGAATCTCCAGCGTTCTTGCAAAAGTGACAGGAGGTTGTTGAATTTCATCAGCATGTGCCTCACTGCTCATTTCATCATCTGTTTCATCATCAGCCGTTGTTGCCTGCGTGTAGGCGCATATCTCGACACCAGTGCTTTCATCAGCTGTTTGCAGATCGTAATCAACAGCTACGTAGTGATGAAACTCCTCTTCAGTAACACTGGCTGGGATGTCAATAACCTGCTCATCTGACGCGTTTGCAACAGCTGTATCTGTTTCGTCCCTCTCCACATCCTTAATAAAGCTTGCCCGTTTGTAGCAGTTCACAATGGTTTCCTGTGTAACATGATTCCAGGTTTCTTTCTGCATATGTAGGGAATCCAACAGTGATAGATTACGAGCCAGTTCAACAGCACGTTTATCCTTGCCAGTCTGGTCATCCATAACACTCATCAGATGACGTAGCACAAGAGCCCGATAATGTTGTTTGAAATTGGCTATTATGCCCTGATCCACAGGCTGGATCAGAGAGGTAGTGTTTGGTGGCAGGAAGACCACCTTGACGTTACACAGCCTGACATCATCCCTGTGTGCAGCACAATTATCACAAAGCAGCAAAATCTGACGCTTTTGTGCCCGCATTCTAGTGTCTAACTTCTTTAGCCACTGCTTCCAAATTTCCCCCGCCATCCATGAATTTGCGTTAGCCTCGTATGACACAGGAAGTCGCTTAACATTCTTGCAACAGGGCTGTTTGCTCTTTCCAATGACGAGGGGTTCCAACTTCTCACTCCCATCCATATTGCAGCAAGGAGGATCGTCAGTCAGTTCCTCGACGTTTTACTTCCTGTAGTTTCAGCTTGTTTGAATGCAAGTGTTCCATCAGGAATCGCTTGCCAGTAGAGACCGTTTTCGTCAGCACTGAAAATGTCACGAGGTGCAAACTTGCTCAAAATGGTAGGAAGAACTGAAACAACCCAATTTCCAGCACCAAAGTCATCAGCGTCTTGTTTTTCACCATGCTGTTTCTTGAATTTTATGTTGTTCCTCTCCTTCCATCTTTCCAACCATCCAACAGTGGCTTTGAATTCAGTTAGTCCAAGACTTTCAGCTAGCTGGTTAGCTTTCTCCATAAGCAATGGACCACTGACAGAAAACTGTCTGCTCCTGACTTGAGAAAACCACCACAGAGAAGCATCTTCTACATCCTCAGCTTTTCCCGCCCATTCTCGTTTCCTGTGTGGATTTGTATTGTTTTGCCAGTCTTCCAGAAGCTGATCTTTCTGCTTCAAGATACGTGAAATTTGATTGGGATTGACACCATATTCTTTAGCAATAGATGCTTGACTTTGTTTTCTAATTTTTTAAGACCTTCTATTCGTTCAGCCAGTGCTAAAGTCTTACAGTTGCGCGACGACTCCAGTGTACACTCTTAACAACATTCTTTCGCTTATTCTGCCTGTGGCAGTTAACCATCGAGATTGCAAATTTACCACCCCTTTGTCATGTGCCAATCGGCTTCCATATCCATGCGTGCGCTTAAGCGGAGTCTTTCCTGCAGAGGAGCGGTCTTAAACCATGCATATAAGCGAATCTTGCACTTATCAGTGGTGCGCTAAACTGGAGTTTGTCCCCATAGAAATTGATGGCGCCATTGTGTGATATGATATATAAAGTGAGAATAGCAGGAGCCCTTCGGAGAAATGCAGGCTGTGTATTATATATGTGAAAACACCAAAGACGAATGGCCTGCATCTAGCGTGTTGTAGGAACACCCAAGGTAAAAGCAAGGTAAACATTGGAGAAAGAGACCCGGTGTCTATGAAAGTGACAGTACTGAAAAACAACAAACGGAGAGAAAATAGCTGTGAGGGTAAGGAACATAAAGTAAATGGATGGGTAACTGTATATGAAAAAGGTTATAAAAATCTACTATACCTTAAAAAAAAAAAAGAAAAACCTTTTGTGGAACAGTAAAGTAGTATCGCTTCTGAACATTGCTGTGCAGCAGTGCAAAAAGTGTGCAAGGAAGAGGACCAGGTTTAAATGGACAAAAGGAGCGTCAAATGGTGTCTGAACGCATGCGTGTGGTACTCACAGAAAACGGCAAGAAAGTGCTGGTGTGTGTCAGTGCGGTATGTACATAAAATCTGTGGGGTGTGGGGAAAATGAATGAACAACACCTGCGAGGACATACTGCATAAAACAAACTAAAGTGTGGGTAATACATGAGACAGAGAGAAATACATGTGTATATGTCAAGTGGCTACTCTATTTCAGTATGAAAGAAGCTAATGCAGCACCTAAAAAAATAGTAAAGAAACTGGACTATGTAAAAGCATAGAATATGGGAAAAGCTGTAACAAAGTAAACATTATAGAACATAAGAAAAACACTGATAATAGCATATCCATGTTCTGGTCATGACAGTAGTTTCAACCAGGAAGATAGCTCCACCAGAAATGCAACATTTCACCCAGGAGAGAGACCAGTTTCAAGTACGGAGTGTAAGAAAAGGTTCAGTTGCTGGAAATTGTCAAAGCAGTACAGAATCCATTCTGGGAAGAAACCATTTTACATGCACTGAACGTAGGGGGAAAAAAAAAAAAACTTTACTCATAAATCACAGTTAAAGCACCAGAGAATATATGTAGGAGTAAAACCATTCACATGTGCTGTGTGTGGTAAAAGCTTCTGTCAGAAGATATTACTCACTATTCACAAATTGAAGCATATAGGTTAAAACTGCTAGCAAGCATAGAGTGTGGTAAAAACTTCTGTTACAAGCACCAGAAGGGCAATGAATATGGCAAAGCTGATGGCCTCTCAAGGAGGGAAAAGCCAGAACCACCCTGACACTGGACTATCGAGACCCTATCAGGAGTCGATGGAGGCCACAATCCGGGGTCTGTCTCTTGAGGAAGGAGGTGTGATAGAACAGTACGTTTTAAACCTGTAAAATTGCCTTTAACACCTCATTTCTCTAATTTGGCCAGCAAGCGGTGCATGTTTTATGTTAAAGCTGTTATAGAAAAGTGCATGCCCTCTTTTAGTTTCACTCAGTGAAGAAGTGAATCTACAATACTGTGAGCAGTATACTTTTAAAACGACACAGAGAGAGAGAGAGAGAGAGAGAGAGAGAGAGAGATCTTTGCTGAAGCTCTTAACAGCTGTATGCCCTGATCTCCCCAGGTACTTTGTAGGAAGTAAGCAAATGTTTAGTTAGTGTTATAATTGATCCATATTTCAGTTACCTGTTATTGTTTGCTGATTGGACAATGAAAAACAAAACAAAAAAAAAGTGCATTTTTAAGACAATTTAGTTTGACGACTCTGCCTCTCTGGACTGAAAGCATCCTTGTGGTTTGTGTATTGGGTCTGTAAGTGTTTTCTGGGACCGTGGGACCACTAGGAATGTGGCCCCCAGTAACCCAGAAATCACTGGGGATAATTTGAGAGCGGGAGACTCACCTAGAAGCGGTTGTGACCCAGTCTGTGGGAGGAGGGTGCTAATGTAGAGCACGAGCAGTAGAGGAAGGCGGACCGGAGCTGTGCTGGGGATAGACCGTCTAAGTGTCCGCAGGGTAACCCCAGGTGGGTGGCTAGGCATTTATTGACACTCTTGTTGGGAACAGATGCACCAACATTGCTCAAAGTTCATGAGTCACATGCAGGTCCACCCGATGCTCAATATGCTTACCAACTCATCCTGGGATGGGTGGGATGGGTGACTGACACCTGCCTGAACAGACTGAGGAGACCAAATAAAAAAAAAAAAAAGACATAAGTATACAAAACATGCACCTTGGAGAATGGGTGCACCACCTAGTTCAAGCCTTGTCATAACCATGTGCATGTGAAGGAGGTTTACAGCTCGGAAGATCCAGACTCCTGCTCAATCATCTGTCAGAACACCTCTCCACCAGATTTAGGAGAACATCGGGGGAATTCAGTATTCCAACTCACCATGGATTATGACAAACCAATGCTTTCTGTGGCAGAGAGTTCTTGAGAATCATGGATAAGGAATTCAACAAAGATAAGTAAAATAGCTGGGTAGCTCTTCTACCATTCCGGACGTCCAGATCACAACCACTTAAGAAAGTAGTCTTGTCTCAATTCATTGCAAAAGGCGCTAAAAAGGAAACCAGACACCAGACACAAAACATCACTTTATAACATTTATGTATATGCTGGATAACAGCCATGCAGAGCCAGCTCCACCAATGAAGACTGTTGGTACCTACCTTTGGGGTATATCACCCACAAAAACCAGGCCAGATAACGATTGTGTTTGATTCCAGTGCTGAATTTCAAGGAATCTCACTCAATATGCTACTTTCTGGGCCCGACATGATCAACAGACTATTAGGAGTCTTAATTGGCTTCAGAAAGGAACCCATCACCATAACAGCAGATATCCAGCCAAGGTTCTGTTGCTTAGTCCCAAACTACAGAAATTACTTGAGATTCCTGTGGCAACAATATCAAATCAGGAGATCGTAGTATACAGAATGAAAGTTTACATCTTTGGCAATGTGCAGACATTTCAGTCAAAAAGAGGAAGTCCGCCTGGGCTGAACAAGGGTAGACCGTTTTGGTTGTGTGCTCTCTCTCTCTCTGAGTCAAAGCAAGACTGTCAACTCATCCTGTTGTGTTTGTCTGACAAACGGGAGGTAGTTCCTTTTTCTAAACGAGAAGCTTCTGCTAATACTGGACTGTGCTTGCTCATCTAAAAGGATGATGTAGGCTCCAATGCTACAGTAGAACGATACTTCAGGGTGGTACAATAATCTTTGATAGTATGAACAGTTTCTTTAATTTTTTTTTCCACCAGAGAAGGCATCACTCATACAGGATATATATCATACAGATATATCTGACAACGTGGCATGTGTTTCTTTTAAGACATGACTGTTGGAAGATGCCTTGCTATGTACAGCTATCACTTATGCTGATATTCTAGACAAAGTGTTAAAGACATCACATGCTGAGCAACTGAAGTGGGTTCCATGCTCATCTGCCTCTGTATTTGTTCAGACTATCAGCAGTAAGGCTAAAAGAAATTGCTTGTATTTTCTGGAGCAAGGTAAAACTGGTGAGAAGCAATCTGTGAAGACAGATCAGCTACAGAAAGAAGGCCAACTGTCTGGGATATTTTCTTGGTGGCATATTAAGAACAGTCCCTGTAGCTGATTCAACTACAACCGAGATGCGTGAAGCTGCAGCTCGTTGCATACAGGAGTTGGCTGAACTTTATATTTTGGGTCCAACTTTTTTAGAGTCTGGTTGTAGCATTACTGACATTTAACAGGTCAATGCCTAAATATTGCTGCCATCCATATAATTTTGTGGCCAACCCCTACTCTGCCCCTTTACTATATGGATAGCATTCAGCTGTTCATATGGATTTTTGGCCCAATCAGATCCATGTAAGGGTTGAAAATCCACAGACATGCAGGGTATAGGTTACTGGCCACTGGTGACTGCATAATTTATTGTATTTAATATTTCATACTAGTAAAAAAAAGCCCCGTTTCTGATGCAAATGAAACGGGGGATAGCAAGGTTTTCTTCTGTGTGCATGTGGGAGTTTGTGTGTCCCTGCCCTCTCTCCCCTCCCCCCTCTGAGTCCTTCACTGCTTTGCTGTGTTTTCCTTCACTGACTGTTTGTGTTACAGAGAGGGCGGGGCAGACACTCATGGGGAAACCGGATATCTCTCCCCCTTCACACTTCCGGCTGGAGGCTTCATAGAACGTTGGTGTTGCCTTTTATATAGAGAGATAGTCTGCCTGTAAGCTCAAAAGCTATCAAGCCGTGTATATTCAGGTCTAGTAATTTTCTGAAGCAATGCAGGGTTAAGTGATTTGCCTAAGATCACAAGGAGCAGAAGTGGGATGTGAACCACTCTCCTGATTCTTAGCCCATTGCTCTAACCACTACACTTCTCCTCTGCTCATATCAGCTCATGTGTTTCCATTGCTCTGTAGCCAAAATAGCCCAACTTCCTCTTATCACTGCATATATGTCAAACTGAATGGTTTCTGACCTTTAGATAAAATGTAGCTTTAGAGGGAACCCGAGTAAACAAAACACAGTTTTCAAAACAGTACTTCATTTAAGGAACAAATTATCCAACACCCATGTGAAAAAGTAACCGCCCCACAGTTAAATCAAGCAACTGATAAAATTTGCTAATTAGATTCAGCTCTTTGAATACAGCTAAGCTTGACTGCAGCCAGCCCTGTTGAATCTAAACCTACTATATATTGAACCTTACCATAAGGGTGAAGTAGTCACCACAAAGTTTCTGCAAGAACACTGTCACAATCAAAGAAAATTCCAGAAGAGATGAGGAAAAAAAAGTGTCGAAATACATCAATCTGGAAAGGTTTACAAAGCCATTTAAGCTCTGGAACTCCACTGAACCATAGAGAACCAAATGGAGAAGACTTGGAACTGTGGTAAATCTTCCCAGGAGTGGAGGGCCTGGCAAAATTACTCCAAGGGTGCAGCAACAACTCATCTGGGAAGTAACCCATAAGAGCACCCAAAGAACTGAAGGTCAAATTCATGACACCACAATAAGACAGACTGGACAAAAATGGGATTAATAGGAGAGTAGCAAGACAGAAACCACTGCTATACAAGAGTAACATCTATACTTGTCTCACATTTGCAAAACATACCTGGATGATCCCTAAGCCTTTTGGGATAATGTCCAATGGATAAACATATCAAAAGTGGAACTCCTGGACAACACAGGTCTCATAACTGGTGAAAAGCAAGTACATCATACCAACAGTCAAACATGGTGGTGGTAGTGTGATGGTGTGGGGATGCTTCACTGCCTCAGGCCCTGGAATGATTGCCCTACTAAAGGAGCCATGAATTCTGCATTGTACTACAAAATTCTTAAGGAGAATGTCCAGTCATCTGTCCATGAGATGGATCTGAAGCTGAAGAGTAACTGGGTAATGCAGCAAGACAAAGAGCCAAAATACATCTGAATGGCTGAGGAGAAACAAAATTAAAATTTTGGACTGGACTTGTCAAAGTCCTGGCTTTAGAGATGGTGTGGCAGGACTTGAAACAGAAGTTCATACACGAAAAACCTTTGACTGTCTGAATTAAAGCAGTTCTGCAAAAAAGGAGTAGGCTCAAAAGCCATGTGAAAATTTGATATCAAAGTTATTAAAAACACACACATTTGGTTGCAATTATTGCTGCTAAAGGTGGTGCAACCAGTTATTAGGTTTAGGAGGCAATTAAGAACATAAGAATAGCCATACTGGGTCAGACCAATGGTTCATCTAGCCCAGTATCCTGCTTACAACAGTGGCCAATCCAGGACACAAGTACCTGGCAGAAACCCAAATAGTGGGTTTTTGACGTGGACAATATGGGTGTTGGAAAACTGTTCCTTAAATAAATGAAAGAATTTAAAGACTATGATGTGTGTTTACTCGGCTTTCCTATAATATTACATTTGTTTAAAGATCAGACACCACTCAGAGACATATATGCAATAATAGGAGAAATCAGAAGGCGAGGTAACTTTCACATCAATCATTGTATATGTATCCCTGTCCATCTTTTCTTCTGCAACACCTACATTGTTCTAGCTCAGGTCACCCTTGCCCTTATCAAGGTCACTGTTGAGCTCACAGGAGATTGCTGTTTGTTCAGCCAGATTAGTTGTCTCCCCACCTCTCTTTTTTTTTTTTATCCCCAACCATATGAGGAAAATAAACATGCAAGAGTTTCTATTTAAAAAAAAAACAGCTTTTACCCAGACTCTTCTCACTTTTATTCTACATGGTCCTTTGTATCAAATCCCACTACTCTTATCCTTAAGTGACTTGACCAGGAGCTGCAGTGGGAAATAAATAACTTTAATTGTGAAATTAATCTAGACCAAAAATTTTAATTGAAATGCAGACCTCAAATACACTGAAGGTTTCCACCAAGCACCAGCAAAATATACTGATGTTGTCATTGGAAAAGTTCAGTTTTTATTTTATCCCCAATTGCTGGTAGGAAGGGAATAACACCCACTTGTTCAGAATGGTGCAGCCAGACAATTACAGGGACCGGAACAATCCGCTTTTGGAGCCATTGGAGTGGATTGTTCCAGTCATTCCCCTGACGCAGCCTTTGGCAAAACAAGAAACCCCTGTTGGGATTGAGCTAAGAGCAAGCACCGAGTGCATTACAGCCAATAATTTTCAGATAAATGAAGCTATGTGATTGCATTGTGGTATTTAAGATTTCAACAATGGCAAAACTTATGAAGCTTTTTGTTTGTTAATTTGATGAGACTGAACAATTGAATTGTTTATTGAAGGAGGTGATTCATAACCCTCCCCCTTTTTTGGGCATAATAGTGGAGTTTCATTGGCCTATGATAACTGTGAGCTGACATATTTGTCAGCCTTGGCTGGATATGTATTCCTCCTGTTTTATTGAGGCCTTTTTTCTCCACTTTTTTTTTTGTTAAAAATCATTGGTAGCAAGCCTTAGTTCCTCATTGGACAAGGGTGAGAGTCATACTTAATTTCAATTACCCCAATATTGACTGGACAAACGTTACATCAGGGAGCACTAATGTGGTAAAATTCCTACACGTAATAAATGAGCAACTCATCTAGGAACAGATAAGAGGGGGAGCTATTTTAGATCTAGTCCTTAGTGGAATACAGGGCACAGTACGAGAAATGACAGTGTTGGCAGGGCCGGTCCTAGGGTCTCTGGCGCCCCCCAGCAGACTATGAGTTGGCGCCCCCCAATCTCCTTTCTCTCTTCTCCCACCCTGCGCTCATGTCCAGCGATTCTCCTTCGCCCCATCCCCCGCCATACCGCGCCGCCCTTGGTACTTTAAATCTTTAATTTACCTCAGTTCCAGCAGCTGCGTCATTTGAAAGCCCTGCCCTGTCTCTAGCCTTCCTTCCCTCGTGAGTTCGTTCCCTCAGAGTCCCGCCCTCGAGGAAATGACGTCAGAAGGCGCGACTGCGGAACGAACTAACTAAGGGAGGGAAGGCTAGAGACGGGACAGGGCTTTCAAATGACGCGGCTGCTGGAACTGAGGTAAATTAAAGATTTAAAGCACCAAGGACAGCACGGTATGGTGGCACCTTTGAAGGCAGACGCCACCCTGTGGTGCTTACCCC
Organism: Microcaecilia unicolor; assembly: GCF_901765095.1. NCBI lineage: Eukaryota > Metazoa > Chordata > Amphibia > Gymnophiona > Siphonopidae > Microcaecilia > Microcaecilia unicolor. The sequence continues at coordinate 475,173,719 of NC_044033.1, read as the reverse complement.
GCTTACCAGATTTGACCGGCCCTGAGTGTTGGCTCCACTGGAAAACTGTGATTTTATCAAATTTGAGCCGATATCTGGAGTGAAGTAACTTAAGAAAATCTATAATGGCAGCATTTAAATTTTCGAAAGGGTGACTACGAGGAAAATGATTACAAAAGATGCTAAGATCATCAGCTGCAAAGGTGTCCTAATCAGGCATGGACACCATTTAAAAATGCCATCTTGAAAGCCCAAACCACATGTATTCCACGTATTAAGATGGAAAGAAGAGCAAACGACAACCAACACAGTTAAAAGGTAAAGTGAAAGAGGCTATTAGACCCAAAAGAACATCCTTCAAAGAATGGAAAAATGATCTGAATGAAGAAAATAGGAAGCAACATAAGCACTCGAGTTAGAAGCAAAGCACTGATAAAGAAGGTTAAAGAACACAATGAGAAACTTGCCACGCAAGCAAAAAATTGGGGGGGGGGGGGGGGGGGTACATCAGAAGCAGAAAATCCCATGGATTCCCTCACAGGCTGTTAGATCATCAAGGAGCAAAAGGGGCACTCAGGGTGAACAAGGCCACAGCAGAGAGACTGAATGAATTCTTTGCTTTGGTCTTTACGGAAGAAGATGCAAGAGATTTACCTGTACCAGAAATGGCTTTCAAGGGTGACAATGCAGGGGAACTAAAAGAAATCTCAGTGAACATGGAAGATGTACTGAACCAAATTGACAAATTAAAGAGTAGCAAGTCACCTGGACTGAATGGTATGCATCCTAGGGTACTGAAAGAACTCAAACATGAAATTGCTGATCTGCTGTTAGTGATCTGTACCTGAAGAATGGAGGGTAGCCAATCTAATGCTGATTTTTGAAAAGAGTTCTAGAGGTGATACAGAAAATTACAGACTAGTAAGCCTGATCAGTGCCAGGCAAAATAGTGAAAAATATTATAAAGAAAAAAAAATTATAGAACATATAGAAAAAATGGTTTAATGGGACAGAGTCAGAATGGATTCAGCCAAGGAAGTCTTGCCTCACCAATTTGCGTCATTTCTTTGAAGGCTTCAATAAACGTGGATAAAGGAGACCCAGTGTAGTTTATCTAGATTCACATCAGGATCTTAGTAAAAGCTTTCCGAAAGACTCCTGAGAAAACTTTAAAAAGTCATGGGATAGAAGGCAATGTTCTATTGTGAACTGGGAATTGGTTACTGGATAGAAATCAGAGGGTACGGTTAAATAGCCATTTTTCTCAAATGAGGAGTGGAGTGTCACAGGGATCTGTACCGGGACCGGTGCTAATTAACATTTATAAATTATCTGGAAATCAGAACAAGTGCGGTGATTACATCCACAGATGACAAACAATATTCAAAGTTGTTAAAACACATGCAGGCTGTGAAAATTGCTGGAAAACTTTAGGAAACTGAAAGACACGGCATCCAAATGGAATTTGAAATTTAAATTTGGACAAATGCAAAGTGATGCACATTGGGAAGAATAATCCAAATCATTAGTTACCTGATGCTAGGGTCCAACTTAGAAATCAGTAACCAAGAAAAAAGATCTAGGTGTCACTGTAGACAATACGCTTATATCTTCTGCCCAGTATGCGGCAGCAGCCAAAAAAAACGCTATCAGGATGCTAGGAATTATTAAGAAAGGGATGGAAAATAACACAAGAATATTACAGTATGCCTGTATCGCTCCACGTTTTTGTTCTTTTTTTCTGAAAATGGACTTTAAAAAGCACAAAGTCCAAATGAGAAAAACACAAAATCAAGTCACTGGAGGAGTCAACATTCTTAGCAGACTGGCCACACAGCATCCCCAGCACAGCAGTGGGGCACCCTAGGGGGCACAGAGGTGGAGTTCACCTAAACATTCCCAGGTATACATCTCACCATTGCACCCTTATATTGTATGGTGAACCCTCTAAAACCCACCAAAAAGCTACTGTACCCAAATGTACACTACTACAATAGCTGTTATGCCTGCAGGTGTCACCTATATGTGGATACAGAAGGGGTTCCATATTGCACCAATCTTAATATATTAGTTTATGTTCAATGCTTTGAGACAGAGAGAAAAAAATATTTTGTTTTGCTCCCTGTTAATTCAAAATTTATCTGAATCAATGGAAGCAAAACCCGGACTGGATCAATGTGTCCTCCTTTTTCTGGAGCCATATGGTAACCCTATCCATTATAAACAGATCTATTAAAGTATTAGTATTTGGTTATTATCTCATTCTCTTATACTAAATGAAAATAAAGCAAATTTTATGGTTTATCTCAAATTTAACTACAATTCCCAATTACATTTTGGATGATACAGGGACCACCTTGAAATTAGAAAAAAAACATCACAGGTCTTGAGAAAAAGATATTACATTCTTCATTAAGAATTAAACCACAGATAAAATGGGGAGGAGGGGTTTCAACAAACTATTAATAAACTTAAGCAACTAATTCATTCATAATTTACAAAACATTTTGGTATTCAATCATTGGTTCTTTCATAAATTGATTACTGCAATGCTTCATATTTTAGTTTGGCTGCAAAATTGTTTTATAGAATTCAATGATATGAGAATACTGATGATCGACAGTTTTAGGAAAGCAAGATGGGATCATGTTACACCGTTGACCACAAATCTTCATTAATTACCTGTAAGAGCTCAAGTACAGTTTAAGATATGTTTATTTTTTTAAGTCGCTGGGAGGACATTTGTCCGAGACATTATGCTTGTCTATTAGACTATTAGGGTTTAATAATTTATATCAATATATGCAGCACTTACTTTTGTGCTTTCTGTCTGTGAAAGGTTTGAGGTTGAATTCCTTTTATGAGTATGTTCCTTTATCAAAGTGCAAAGATATTGAATTTATTGCCAGCTGAAAATTGTTTTTCTGCTTGTCTTTTCTGACATTACTGAAAGCATATTTCTTTAGAAAATGCTTATTATCCAAGGAGAATAAAATGTTGTTTATGACATGCAATGTTGTTTTATCCTGATTACACACGGTAACAGTTTTCTTGATTGTTATTCCATCCTGAACCTTTTGGGAGAAAAAGCAGGTTATAAAAGACTAAAGTAAAGTTTCATCACCACCAAGGTCATTGCCCCCGGACAGTCACTCAAGGCCAGGGTATAATAAGTTTTCAGAGTGCTCTTAAATTTAGGGAAGAAAAAAAACCTCTGAATAGATATAAAAGGGTAGTCCATTCCACATGTAAACAAAAGTGATGGACAGAGTATAAGCAAATTTTCCTAGGAGGGAACTACAATCAAATGCTGTGGGAAGAGTGCAGAGATCTAGAAGGGGTGTAGAAGATGAGAACGTTATACAGAAATTACTGATCACCAGTGTGAAAAGCCTTATGAGTTAATATGAGGATCTAAACAAGATGTAAAAGACAACTGGGAGCCAAAGTTCTTTAGATAAACAATGGTGTCATATTTATTAACTCTGTAGAGTAATTTCATGGAGGTATTCTGAATAATCTGAATCTTATGGAGCTGTGATTGGGGCAGGCCATGAAAAGGAATTACAAACACTCCAAGTGTGATATAACCAAGGAGTGAAGTAAAAGACAAAAAGCCTTATTTACCATTATTTATTTATGACATTTTTATCTCAAAATTAACTCAAAAACAAGCTTAAATTCAATGTGGCTTACAGTTTAGATTAAAAATAGAGAGTTTGAATTTCAACAATAGTGAAGTTGTATGATGAAGTCACTGACAAATTTACAAATAAACTACAAATAGACAAAGTTCTCAACTGATTAGATGGTAGTTTAAGTAGGATTAGAAATACAAACTTAATGTGCCTTCTCTAGATAAATAGATCCTTCTCCACCCAGTTACACCACCAGTCACCAATATACATAAAAACTTTCTCCCCTGCAGCAATCTTTCACCTTTCAATTTAAATTAATTTGTGTTGTCACAGGGAAGTAGCACTTCTGAGTCATATTTAACTACCTCAGGTTCCTCCCTAACTCCATTAACCAGTGGCGTAGCCAGACTGCCAATTTTGGGTAGGCCTGAACCCAAAGTGGGTGGGCACAAAATTTTCTCTCTACCCCCCCTCCCCCCCTCCCAAGCAAAATTTAGTCACACTCAGATGCATTTGTCTCACAGGGTAAAGTGCTGCTTTTCAGTGCATCCGATTTCAGACAATTTATTTAATAGCCTAATCCTTTTCAGTGAGCTTTCAGAGGCCAAAACCTCCTGCCTCAGGTCAGTATAATGCTGTTACGGTATCCTCTCCTGACCTAAGGAAGGAAGTATTGGTCTCTGAAACTTTATTAACACCATATTACTTTATCCTAAATTAAAAATAAAATTATTTTCTTTACCTTTGTTGTATGGCCATTTACTTTTTCTCATTGTGTTACTCCGTCTCTAGATTCTGCTTTCCTTCGTTTTCTCTTAACTCTTCTGCCAGGGTTTCCTGGCCATTTGTCATTTTTCTTTGCTTTCTTCAATATTTTTCTGCCTCTCTCTGTCCAGATTTAATTCATTCTTACTATCCATTCTTTAAATTTCCTTCATCTACTTATGGCTTTTCATCTTTTTCTCACCCTTGTTCTCCCCATGCCCCTTCCTCTTATTCTCCAATCTTTCACTACTCCCCTTTTCCATGCAGCAGCTCTCCTCTTTCTCTACCCATCCTTCCAGCATCTCCCCTCTCTCTCCCCATCCTTCCAATAGTCTCCCCTCTTTCTTTCTGCATCCTTCCATCCAGTGTCACCTCTTTCTCCCTACCCTTCCATCCAGCGTCTTCCTTCTTTCTCTCCCCATCCTTCCACCCATCTACCCTCTCTCCTGATCCTTCCATCTAATGTCTCTCTCCCTCCTTCTAAACAGTGTCTATCTCTCTACCCTTTTCTGTTCAGTGTCCCTTCTCTCTCCCCCATCCTTCCATCCAGTGTCTCTCTCCCCATCCTTCCGTTTTCCCTCTTTCTCTCCCCATCCTTCCGTTTTCCCTCTTTCTCTCCCCATCCTGCCATCCATTTTCCCTCTCCAGATTCAGGCCCACCCGATTCAGGCCCGCCAGCCCCAGCTCCCATTGCCGGCCACTGCTGCTTTTCCTGTTGAGCAGCAGGGCCGGTGCTACAAAAAGAAGACGCGCTCAGCTGACTGAGCTGAGCGCCAACGCTAACGACGAGAAAAAATGTTTAAAAAAAAAAAAAGCGCAGCACCGCAGGCAGCCTCGAAGCATTGGCTGGTGGCTCTGCAGGCTCCTCCCATCTCTTACATCACTGCCCCTGCGTCACTCCAGGGGCAGTGACGTAAGACGGGAGGAGCCTGCAGAGCCAGCAGCCAATGCTTCGAGGCTGCCTGCGGTGCTGCGCTTTTTTTTTAAACATTTTTTCTCGTCGTTAGCGTTGGCGCTCAGCTCAGTCAGCTGAGCGCTTCTTTTTGTAGCGCCGGCACTGCTACTCAACAGGAAAAGCAGCAGTGGCCAGCAATGGGAGCTGGGGCTGGTGCGGGCCAGAGTTGAAATTGGGTGGGCCTGGGCCCACCCAGGCCCACCCGTAGCTACGCCCCTGCCATGAACTGCACCTGAGCTGTTACTATCTCACCAAAGTGCACAATTATATATTATATACAATTAATTCACCCCATTTTTTTTAAATAGTTAGCCTCTGACTGTCCATCCCTGTAAGCTACGGTACTCGCAAGGCACCCAGCTTACCCTCCCTACAACTGTTACCTCAAATTTAGAACCCTTACCATAGAGTCCCTGAGAATTTATCTTTTTCCCTTGTATACATCTGCTTTTTTTCTTTCAAAGTTCTTGTTACAGTGGACCTCCACATCAAATTTTATCCCTACTCTGGGCACCACTGATGGCTTCGACTTACACAAGCATGCTGTAAAATGTTTGTAGAAAAGCAGTTTTTTTTCAGAACTGATCACCCAACCAAGAGACAGAAGCAACTGCACTACAGAAGCAGTCACTTAAATCAACTCTTTAAGAAGTGACCCAGTATGAACCACCCAATCTGCTTAAGGATTAACTGCAATTCCTTCTCGATGAAGAAAGGCAGTTATAACCACCACAATCTTGGAAAATGTTCTAGGAGCTGTGGCTAAGCCAAAGGGCAGGGCTTGAGATTGCTAGTGGAGCTCAAAGATTGCAAACCTACATAAGAATTGCACTATCAGACCAAAGATCCATCAAGCCCTATATCCTGTTTCCAGCAACGGCCAATTCAGGTCAAAAGTGCCTGGCAGGATCCAAAAAGAGTAAAACAGATTTCATGTTGCTTATCTCATGAATAAGCTAGGGATTTTCCCAAGTCCATCCTAATAATAGCTTTTGGAATTTTCTTTTAGGAACTTGTCTAAACCTTTTTTAAACTCTGCTACACTAACCACTTTTACTGCATTCTCTGTCAATGAATTCCAGAGCTCAATTACACATTAAGGGGCATAACTGAAAGGGGCGCCCAAGTTTTCCTGAGGACATCCTCGCAGGACATCCCGGTGAAGGGGCGGGGAAACCCGTATTATCGAAACAAGCTGGGCGTCCATCTCTCGTTTCGATAATACGATCGGGGACACCCAAATCTTGAAATTTAGGTCATCCCTAGAGATGGTCGTCCTTAGACTTGGTAGTTTCTGATTTTCGGTGATAATGGGAACTAAGGAAGCCCATCTCAGAAACGACCAAATGCAAGCCTTTTTTTTTTTTTTTTACAACATTGCCGTTAGATTTAGACAGTCTGTTATGGGGAATTTTAATATACCATTTGATCCACTGTTGATGAAGTTTGTGGAACAGGACCATATTTTGTCTGAGGTACTAACAGCCTGCTCGTTAGAAAAAACTGTAATGCCTCTACCCAAGGCAGGAAATGTGCTTCATTTAGTATTTTTGTACTTATATCCATGTTGATAAGTGAGCCTACAGTGAGTGAAATTTGGTTGGTCACTTCATTTTGTGATTAGTTTTTTGGTAACTATAGGAAGTGATGTTCCTACTATGGGACAGAAGTACACTTACGACATATTCATTTTTTGATTTTGCTTCTTTGAAGACATTGCAAACTGGACGCTTGTCTCAGCTACTTATTTAACTCTGCACCTAAATGCTTCATTGAAGACCTAATGTCTTACCTAAATTACATGCTCCAGCAAGGCCTCTTCCCTGAGGATCATGGTAGTATCTTACTCACCCCAGTACCCAAAGATACCAAGAAAAAAACCAACAGACCTAACCAATTACCATCCGGTTGCATCCATTCCATTAGTAGTTAAATTGATGGAAAGTACAGTGTGCAAACAATTAATGTATTACATAGACAAGTTTTCATGACTGCATGAATCACAGTCAGGATTTCGCCCAGTACATAGTACAGAGACTGTACTGATCACTCTCCTAGCTATGTTCAAGCATGAAATCGCATTATGTCATGGTGTTTTCCTACTCCAATTCAACATGTCAAGCGCATTTCACATGATAAACCACAGTATACTCTTACGTTTACTTGATCATCTAGGTATTGGAGGCACCGTATTTAAGTGGATCCAGGGTTTCTTAACAAGAACATATCAAGTTAAATCAAATGCTAATATCTCATCCACGTGGAACACAACTTGCAGAGTACCCCAACGTTCTCCATTATCACCTATCCTATTCAATATAATGATGTCACCATTGGCCAACTTTTTATCTACACAGAACTTCCAATCGTTCATTTATGCTGATGATGTCACAATTTTTATTCCCTTCAGCAATGACCTCTTGGAAATCTCCTCTGACAACGCTCATTGCTTGACCATTATGGATTCATGGGCTAATTCATTTCAACTAAAATTAAACACCGAAAACACACATTGTCTTATCATGTCATCCCCATACAAGAACTACAAGCCTGCAACCCTAAACACTCCTACTTATTCTCTCCCTATTTCTGATAGCCTAAAAATCTTAGGAGTCATTATTGACAGTCACCTCACACTAGAGAGTCACGTTAACACCACTATAAAGAAGATGTTTTATTCTATGTGGAAACTTAAGCGATTGCGACCTTACTTTCTAAGGGATGTATTCCATAACCTGACACAATCAATGGTATTGAGCCACACAGATTACTGTAACGGAATATATGCGGGTTGTAAAGAACTCATGAAAAAAACTACAGACAGCCCAAAATACAGCTGCGAGAATGATATTCAACAAACAACGATTTGATAGTGCTACACCTCTTTGATTGAAACTACACTGGCTCCCTATCAGGGATCACATAACTTTCAAAATTTGCTCTCTAGTTCATTATCTACGGTGAGGCCCCAGGATATATGATTGATTTAATAGATCTTCCAGCAAGAAACCAAATCAGTTCCTCACGTACCTATCTGAACCTTCATTATCCAAGCTGCGTTGGACTCAGATACAAGTCAACCTACGCATCAAGTTTTTCATACTTAAGTATGCGAATGTGGAATGCATTACCAAAGAGCATTAAAATAATGCCCGCCCATCAAGACTTTAAACGAACTTTAAAGACTTACCTGTTCCGCAAAGCCTACCTTCTTGATTCCAACTACTTACCTCAACCCTTTACTGCATATTTATATATATTGTAATGAATTTAAACTCCATGTCCTTATTGTATCCATTTACCTCTATCTACCTGACCCTTTTAATTTTTGTATTTGTTTAATACCTGCCGTACTTGACATCCAGCATGACGGTATTTTATAAGCCACATTGAGCCTGCTAATATGTGGGAAAATGCGGGATACAAATGTTACAAATAAATAAATAAATGGATTCCCCAGATTTGTTTTCTGGGTAATGTCTGTATGGTATAGTACTTTGAAAGAGTCTTTAGATGTGTTGACGCCAGTATGAACTGTGACGGTGAAGGGGGGGGGGGGTGTCCACGTTCTTGGTATACTACAGCTCTGGTGACATTCAGAAACAGTTGCGTCAGGCTGAACAGATGTAGATAATTGTAAAACATAAAAATTGAAATTGAGAGTGTATGTGGCTGTGTGTGATACGGAGTATAATAATTATTGTAAAGAAAACATTAGTGCTGCTATGAATAAACAGAACTATTTGAAAACTGTGAAGTACTTGTATTATGGGAATGATAGAGCTGTGAATTAGGTAGGCCCAGGAGCCAAGGAATATGCTCAGTGAAAAAGTGTGAGATGCTGGAGGGGCAGTTGGGGAGTGGGTTAGACGAGGAGGATGCAGTGGTTTTGACTGCAAGGTTGGAAGCCCACTAAATCTGCATCAGTGGCATCAGTTTTGATATTCATTGAGAATTCTTTTAGCGCAGGCGTATTTCCTGATGCTTTGAAGTTAGCAATGATGAAACCCTTGTAAAAGTCTGTTAAAGCAGATCCTGGAATGGCTTGTAAATACAGATCTCTCTCGGTACTGCCAATAGTGTGAAAAGTTATTGAGAAGATGGTATTACAGCAGTTGGAAGAATTTATTAATCGTGTTCAATTCCAGTACAAGTTTAGAAAAGTCTATAGTATTGAAACATAAACAGTAGATGAGCTTTGTAGAAGGATGGATGGAAAGCGTGCTTACTGGCAGGTCACTAGATATAACTTTGGCATTTGACAATGTGAATAGCCTTACTTCTGGCTAAATTGTCACAGCTAGGTATGCAAGGAATTGTATACGACGGGTTTAAATCTTACCCGCATGGAAGATGAATGGAGGTGCGTGTACAGGACACTATGAGGCATATTTTCAAAGCACTTTGGGAGGCTAAGTGCCATAGATTTCTATGGAACTTTGGGAGGCTAAGTGCTTTGAAAATAAGCCTCAATGTCCTCTATATGTTCAGTTTCAAAGGGAATTCTGCCCTGTCGGATTTACTCTTAAATATATACATGTCATCTTTGGGAGAGCGATGTTTCATGATCTTAAAGAGAATTACAGAATGTACGCCAATATTCAATTTTTTTCCCCCTTTTACATGAAAGGAAGATGCGTCTAGGCAGGGCTTTTTTTGTGCCGGTATGCACCAGTACAGTGTACCGGCACCTTTTTTCCCCCGGCAAGTCCTGCACCCTCTCTCAATTGGATCACTCCCCTACTTACTGTTTTTCTAGGACTTGGCAGCGCGAACGGTACAGGCAGCAATTAAGAGAGGCTGGCAGTGTCAGAGCTTGCCTCTGCGAGTCCGGCCTATGCGGAAACAAGAAGTTGAAACAAAGTAGGTGGGACTCGCAAAGGGAAGCTCCGACTCTGCCAGCCTCTCTCAATCACTGCCTGCACCATTCGCGCTGCCGAGTCCGATGCTGGCAGCCTTTCTTTATTGCTTCGTACCAGGCAGGCAGTGGAGAAGGAGGACAGGCTGGGGAAAGAAGAATCGATAAAAGGGGAGGGCAGGGGAGAATCGCTGGACATGGTTGGGAGGGGAAGGAAAGGGAAGAGGGGAGAAAAACTGCACATGGTTGGGAGGGGAGGGAAAGGGAAGAGAGGAGAAAAACTGCACATGGATAGAGAAAATAGGCAACAGCTGGATCCACGTTATACCTCCTGCAGTCAATTCCACGAAGGAGGATACAGCTTTTACTTATGGATGTAGGGCAAGAAAAGAAGAAGAAAAGAGGAAAGTAAAGAAATAAATGGAAAGGAAGCCCTGGAAACTGAGCTAAGAGAACAGATAGAGAGCAGCAGAATCAGAGACTGGGACCAATTGTAATACATGGGATTGAAGGTCAGCTGGGGATGGAATGAGTGGAATGTTTTGGCTGTAATTATGTGTTGATATTCTCTGTTATGGGAAACAGGCTAGTTGTTTAAGGGATGCCAGCACCTTTGGGAAAGGCACCTTCAACCTGTGCAGGTCTGGGGGAGTTATTCTCTGTTATGGTGGTTGTTTAAGGGATGCCAGCACCTCTGGGAAAGGCACCTTCAACCTGTGCAGGTCTGGGGGAGTTATTCTCTGTTATGGTGGTTGTTTAAGGGATGACAGCACATCTGGGAAAGGCACCTTCAACCTGTGCAAGTCTGGGGGAGTTATTCTCTGTTATGGGAAACAGGCTGGTTGTTTAAGGGATGCCAGCTTGTGCAAGTCTGGGAAAGGCACCTCTTGTTTCACACTATAAAAGAGGCGAGAGCACCGGACTTGCTTTAGAAGCTTGCCTGAACGTAAGGGACGCCTGGTTCAGTGATGGTCCCTGCAATCTCTGAGGAAGAGCTAGTGCTTCCCTGGTGGTCTTCCCAGATGCTGACTGAATTGCGGGTGCTGTAAGTATCTTGGTGTATGTGTTCACATATGTATCACCAATAAAAGCGATATACCGCATATTGTGTCTGGTGGCTTTTGTGTTGTCATAAGCACAGCGCCCCCTAGTGTTACAATTTGGCGTAGTCGGCAGGATATCGCATTGTTGATACGGTGATTACATTTGTGAATATATACTTGTTTTATTGTTTTGTGAATATGTTGAAGAAAGGGAAGAAGAGCAAATCTCATCAGGAGGCTGTGCAGGCACAGCTTCCGAAGCTGTTTGCAATTCCTGGATGGGATAAATACCCATATCAGGCATTGGCAACAGAATGGGCAACAGATACGGGGTTGAGTGAGAATTGGGAGGTATGTTTGGGAGAGGGAATGTGTGAGGATGTGTTGAAATGTTTACAAAATGCCCCTGTGGTTAAAGGGAAAGAATTAAGAACTGTGGGTCGGAGAGGGTGGATTTTGGTGTCGGCATATCGCCTGATGCACCAGCAGAATCTGTTATTACAACAGAAGCTGTTGGAATCACAGGCTGAGATTCTGACATTGAAAAGCAACTTGGTAATGTCACAGTGTCAGGGCACATTGATGATGGATAAGTGTACGGGGTACCAGCAAATTGCTGAGCGGGCGGCGGTGCGAGTAGCGCAGTATAAGTATCGGAAAAGGAGAGGGCGTGTGAGTAAGGTAAAGGTTGCAAAGGTGATGGCTACTGCCACACAGAATCCTAACGGATGGGATCCTGAGATGTGGGATGGGGATATCTGGTCTTCCACACCCGAGAGTGAGTCAGGGGGTGAGGAAAGTGCTGCTCCGGAAATGAAGCCGATAATTCGGCGACGAGCACAGTTGGGTGGGGCAGCACCAGTGCGCATGGATTTAGCAGAAGACTATACGCAACAAGAAATTCTCAATATCATGCAGCAATTCCAGCAACGTCCAAATGAATCCCTTATTGCTTGGTGTGTAAGGCTGCATGATACTGGGGCAATGGGGATACGGATGGACAATGAGGACTGTTTGAAATTTATACCTTTATCTCGAGATGCTATAATTCAAAGTGCATTTCGGGAACATAGTTTAGCAATGCCTGATGGGAATGGGTCAGAGGCTACTACTCTGATTGAGTTAGTGGGAACAGGGTGTCGTAGAAAGTACCCTTTAGAATCAGATTGGCCTGGGGATGACAAGCCTTGGTATACTTTGAAAGATTGTATCCAGCGATTAAAGGAAGAGGCAATGAAAGTGTGTATTGTCACAGGACAGATGGATACACTTACCCAAGTGCCTATGTCAGCGGCAATTAGAAACAAAGTAATTAAAGGGTCTCCTCCAATGTATAAACAAGTTATTTTGACTCTGTTGATGAATGAAACAGATAACCCGTTGGAGGGCATTATGGATAAAATCGAGCAATTAGGAGATTTGGGGGATTGGAGTCTGAAGCTGACAGATAGGAAAAATAATGAGGGGCAGAGAATTGGGGAAGGGCCGAAGGGGCAAGGTTCAGAGGTAGAGCGAGTATCTCGTAAGGATATGTTTGCCGCTCTACTACAAGCGGGGGTGGCTCGGGAGAAAATAGATGGAATTCCCACTGGAGAGTTATGGCAGCAATATAAAAAATTAGGATTGGATAAGAGAGGGATGAAACCGGTTCGGAAAACCCGGACAGTGGGAAAAGAAAAACTTCCTTCAGCCCCACCTGTGGAGGGTCCGGACTATTCAGATTTGTATCATGAGGTCCGTACTCTCCTGCAGAGAATGACACTTCCATCTACTACTACTCTGCCCCCATCTAAAGCAGAAACCAATCCGTTTAGAGAGGATTGACTAGTACGGGGATGCAATGTAAAAATTGATCCACGTCCCTATATTGATGTTGTAATACAATGGAGTCCGGGAAATTTTCAACAAGTACGAGCTTTGATAGATACCGGAGCAGAAGCAACAATTATAGCTGGTAACCCTTCTAAGTTTAAAGGACCAAAGTGTAATATTGTAGGACTAGGGGGAAAGAGTATTCCTGCAGTGGAAACACAATTGGCTATGCAAATTGGGGATTTACAGCTCCAAAAGTATGCTGTAATGATTACGCCAGTGCCAGAATATATAATTGGTATGGATATTCTGAGAGGTTTAAAACTTACTATTGATGGGGGAAGTTGGCAATTTGGAACGTCTCCCGCAGTTCCCCGGCGTTTGAAGTATATTTCCACTTATAATATTCACACAGTATTAGTGGGAAAAATTGTTGATGAGCCTCTCACCATACCAGCCGCCACTCAATTAGTTGCACAAAAGCAATATCGGATTCTTGGTGGTATTGCAGAAATTACGCGAACAATACAGGAATTACAAGAGGTAGGGGTTATTGTCCCAGTTACTACCAAATGGAATAATCCAGTATGGCCAGTGAAGAAATCTGATGGATCCTGGCGGATGACAGTAGATTACCGTCAATTGAATAAGGTTACACCCCCGTTGCATGCTGCAGTCCCCGACATTGTAACTTTAATTGAGAACATACAAAATAGAAAAGGAAAATGGTATGTAGTGATAAATTTAGCAAATGCCTTCTTTACAATAGCCTTAAAAGAGGAATTTTGGGAGCAATTTGCATTTACGTGGCAGGGAAGGCAGTACACTTTTACACGGTTGCCACAGGGATGGTTGAACAACCTGGTTACCTACATGGAAACAGAATGATTGGTATATTCATACTAAACTGGTTTGGGGATCACAGTTATGGCAAGAAATTAGTGAATTTTTGCAATCTACTTCTGCCTATGTCTATCATGTTGATGCACATGTTTCCCCTATAACCTCTGATCATATTTTTAATCAGACAGCAGATTCCTTAGCTACTATTCACACGAATGTCATCTCTGGAACAGATGATTCTACTATTCATCGGGGTGAAGAGGAGACCGGTATTGCAAGCTGGGCACATCAAAAATGTGGACATCTCGGAGAGCAAGCCACCTATTGTTGATAATTCCTGTCAATTCCTCCTCTTTTACTCAAATTTCTGATTTTGTGGGAATCACTGAGCGAGGTACACAGGGGTTTGGGTCTACTGGGAGGGGTGTGGGTGGTCGGGTATGGCATCAGGACCCTGCACACCCAGGTCCTCCTCAACCTGCTGAAATTATAGCCCGAGGGGAGGACAATACTGTTACAGTAGTTCAGCCAGGACAACAGAGTTGGACGAATGTTCCTGCTGATCATTGTTATTTAAGGGAATAGGATTTATATGTGTTTCTCCATTTCTTTTTGTTTCAGGGCATACTGTTTCTCTGTTTGGGTTGGGAACTTGATGCCCGTACTCCCGGCGAGCGAGTGCTGGGAGTGACCTCGCGTGTCCACTATTGGTGGAGCAACAAAAATAACTCAACCTTACAGCAAGATAATTATACATGTCATACTGCATGTCCGGTATTGAACGTAACTGCTTCCCAAGCTGTGTTTCATAAAACTGAACAGCGCTTTGTAGTCGTTTCATCCAGTTTTGTGAATGTGACTATCCATAATGCTACGTCCTGGGTTATGTGCATCCAGCCTATGGGATTCCGGGACCAGATATGGAGACTATGGAATCGGACACGCAAAATGCAGTTCCTCCGAACTTGTAACAGCTCTATAGTAAATATTACTTTGAATCGAACTGCTGAATGGATTTTCACTAATGCTACACCAATTGCAAACCGTTTTACACCCTGGATGGACTTCTTGCATGTGTTGCTTGCTGTTAGTAATATGACTAATCCTGCTCCACTGTCACGCATTCCCACTACATGCAAAAATATGTCTATGCAGTATAGAAAGACAGTATTAACTTACAATGTTACATTTCCACACTTGCCTCGCTGTACTAGGATACGGCGAGCATGGTATGATACTATTTTGGGGGGTGCGGGAACTGGACTGGGAATTCTGAATACTGTAGATACAGATACTCTGTTTAGTAAACTACACTATCTAGGTAAGGACTTGCATACTGAACTGAATATTTTAGCCAATTGGTTACCTGCCATTCCAGGAACAGGACAATTAATGGTGCCTGCGATAGCAGACATTAATAATTTATTAGCCCAAACTTTTAAGTTTGAAAATTATACTGACATTACTTTGACAAAAGCATTGAATTATACTTGGTGTTCATTACAGACATTGTACGCTTTGCATCAGCGGGACAGAGTCCAGATGGCTCTACAATTGGGGATGCATACCCAGTTGCAGACCCTTTTCGCTGGATATATTCCGGTTGATGAGTGGTTGTTCCCACATTCAGAGAGTACAGTCTGTACTGATCGATTCTGTACAGGGGTTTTATCTTCATATAAGATTTTCCATACTCATTTAGTATGTAAGTATTATATATCTCCAGTATTAGTGAATGTTTCTGGTATCGTAACCTTTTGGGCCCCGCATATGAATGGGGAGTATATAACTGTATATAATGAGACATATAAATTGGATATGTGTAATGAGCAGGGAAATCGCATGATTTGTCCTTTCCAGCCACCACAATTTGAACCTTGCTTATCCCCACGTTTTGGGGAATGCACATTTACTGTTTTCCCTGCCAACTATGAGTTCTTTGTAGAAATTAGTCCGCGGACATTATGTATTTCCACTGCTAATTTCACAACTTTGTCAAATAATACCTTCCTGACCGATCTGTCAGGAGTCAGTTCCTGTTTTACTAGTATATCAGTATTTTGGTGGAAAGGACAAAAGTATGTATTATATCCGGATTTATTTAATTCTGCTTTCATACAGTACAATTATACCTTCTTTACGGAGCCAATTTTAGCTGTAAATTATAGTAAGTTGACCCACATGTTGCATATATCCTCTCTTATTAATGAGTATATTCAAGGTGTGAATCACACCTTAAGAGTCATGCAAGTAGATGCTCAATTTGACAATCACACTGTCCGTATAGTGGCGGAAAATATTCAAAGTAAATTACATCATAATTGGTGGGATCCATTATTGGGACATTCTCCTAGTGCAGATGCTTTCCTAAAATGGATCACTCATCCTTTACTTGTAGTACTATTAGTTAGCATCCTGCTAGTGATTTGGAATTGTATTTTGACATGTAAAATTTGGAAACGACCTACGGTGGTCCATAATACTATGTATACTTCTGTCTCCTCATAAGCAGAGAATATCAAGGGGTGGAATGTAATACATGGGATTGAAGGTCAGCTGGGGATGGAATGAGTGGAATGTTTTGGCTGTAATTATGTGTTGATATTCTCTGTTATGGGAAACAGGCTAGTTGTTTAAGGGATGCCAGCACCTTTGGGAAAGGCACCTTCAACCTGTGCAGGTCTGGGGGAGTTATTCTCTGTTATGGTGGTTGTTTAAGGGATGCCAGCACCTCTGGGAAAGGCACCTTCAACCTGTGCAGGTCTGGGGGAGTTATTCTCTGTTATGGTGGTTGTTTAAGGGATGACAGCACATCTGGGAAAGGCACCTTCAACCTGTGCAAGTCTGGGGGAGTTATTCTCTGTTATGGGAAACAGGCTGGTTGTTTAAGGGATGCCAGCTTGTGCAAGTCTGGGAAAGGCACCTCTGTTTCACACTATAAAAGAGGCGAGAGCACCGGACTTGCTTTAGAAGCTTGCCTGAACGTAAGGGACGCCTGGTTCAGTGATGGTCCCTGCAATCTCTGAGGAAGAGCTAGTGCTTCCCTGGTGGTCTTCCCAGATGCTGACTGAATTGCGGGTGCTGTAAGTATCTTGGTGTATGTGTTCACATATGTATCACCAATAAAAGCGATATACCGCATATTGTGTCTGGTGGCTTTTGTGTTGTCATAAGCACAGCGCCCCCTAGTGTTACACCAATATGGATAGAAAAACAAAGTCACCAGACAACAAAGGTAGAAAAAAATAATTTTATTTTCATTTTAGTGTTTGGAATATGTCCAATTTGAGAATTTACATCTGCTGCCTTATTTTGCACTGGGTATACTGGAGCTATAACAGCTTACAGAAATGATTTATAATGAAAAAAATCACATTATTTTATTCTCCTATACTAGTATAATATTTTCAATGATGTCTGTGTATATGCGCCATGGCTGGTGTAAGGGGTGTGGCTAATGTGGGTATGGCTATCATAGGGGTGGAGCCATATGTGGTGACTCCCACCCATAATGAGTACCGGCACCTTTTTTTCTTCAAAAAAAGCACTGCGTCTAGGACACTGGACCGATGTACGAGAATAAAGTTGTTATTGGATTTACTGAAGACAAACTGTGATGGTAGGGAGACTGAAAAATCTGTTTGTAATCAGGTCCTGAATGTCTGGCTGCATCTGGAAGGCCATAGAAGTACCTCTAAGCCCACTTATGATTGACAAACACGGAACGCCTGACACCAAAGCAGAAGGCTTCTCAGTGGAAAGCACCACCTATGCCTCAGAAATAAGAGTACTGAGCTCATCTTTATGAAGCAACCTCAGTACTTTCAAATCATCCCCTTCCTCAGGAGGGAGCTCTCCTTTCTCTAATAGTTCCTTCAATGATGGCTCCTCTGACCAGACCAAGGCCACATTAGATAAGGAGGGAGAAACAGAGATAGCCTCATCTGCCCACTCCTGGAAGTCTAAACAAGATCTCTTAGGATCTAGAGTGGAAATGAGGCAAGAAACTGAAGCACGGAGGAGAGGGAATCAAGATGGCGTTTTGAGCAGTAGTGTGGACGCGACGCCTTGTATGCTGCTGAGTAATCTGCCATGTGGGCTCCGTTTACTGTCTGAATGATGGGGAAGCGGAAGGGGAAAACTGCGGCACCTACCTCCCTGGTCCCGCATTCAACGCCATCCACCCGCCAGACAACTCTCGACAGCTTTGGCATCGCCTCCCAGGTTCAACAGACTTCCGTTTCGACTAGCCCTGCTCTTTCGGGAGCGGAGCGCAGCATAGAGGGAGTCTCATTGAGCCCTCCCTCACTTACAGCACCCCAGCAGCCCGGTGTCGTATTTTCCCCACTGGGGCCACGGAGAATGGAGGAGTACCCAGCCACAGCCGTGGAAGGAGGACCCAGGGGAACTTCAACCCCAGGAAGTGAAACAGCGGAGCAGGGGCTGAGTCAACCCTGTTCTTCTACTCCTGGGAGTTTGGTGCTGGGGAACTCTGGAGGAATTACAAGACCTGCTGTAGTCACGCTGGAGACCCTATGGGACGCTATACAGGGTGTGAGTAATGTCTTGTTACAAATGAATACCTCAATGAAAAATGAAATTTCGGAATTAAAACAAACTCATCAGGACTTGTCTGTTAAATTTCAAGAGCAAACCGAAAAAAATGCCAAGTTCGATGGGGAACTGGAAAAATTACAAAGTATTACCTCAGAATTAATAAGAGAAAGAGTTACAAGAAAGGAAAATTGAACATTTGGAAAATAATGCTCGTAGGAATAATTTGAGGTTGTTAAATTTTCCAAAGTGCCCATTGATACCCGCAGGTGAAATGCTTAAGAAATATTTTAGAGAAATACTGGAGATCCCAATGGAGGGCTTCCCGCCCATCACGAGGACCCAGTATTTATCAGGAATAAAGGGATCTAAAGGGCCAAATCAAGATAATCCTAACTTAAATTTAACAGAATTTCTTGAAAACTCTCTTGAGATAGTAACTGAAAGAACAACGTTAATTGTAACGTTTGCTCTGGAACCAGACAAAAACAATATATTCCGACTTTATTTTCGTCACCTGAATGACTCTTTCCTTGGGGGTAAGATCCAGATCTTTCCGGACATCGCAAGAAACACACAAAAAAGGAGAAAAGAATTTCTTTTATATAAATCTAGGGTTTTGAATTTAGGTGGTCTTTTTGTGTTAAAGTTTCCTTGCAGATGTTGTATATCTTTAGAATCAGTTAACTATGTATTTTATACCCCAAGAAAATTGTTGGAATTTATTGAACTTAAAGAAAAAGCGAGAAGACCCCTGGAAACGATCTCATAGGAAATGCTGTAAAGTCGGCTTTCGGTCTCCGTTGTTCCTAACTACTTATTAATTTGATTTACTTTTTTTTTTTTCTCTATATATCCTAGTATCTCGATTCAGATATTGATATTGGGGACTAAAGTAAAATTATATTTCAATAATATATTTACTGGATGTAAAATATGTTATTCATATATTCTTTTTTATTTTTTTTTTCTGTATTTCCACATTTATGTTTAAATATGTAAATGTTAAAAAAAAAATTAATAAATATGTAAAATAAAAAAAATAAATAAATAAATAAATAAAAAAGAAACTGAAGCACTTTGCAGCAACTCTGACTGTCCGTGCTTCAGTAAATAGGCCTGGTGTAAGAGCAATATAAACTCTGGAGAAGACACAGATCCCAATGCAGCTTAATGCTCTGTTGGGCCTCGAAGGCTGTAAAATGGTGGCTGTGTGTGATCAGACAGAGGCTGTTCCTCACTGCCAGTCTACCCTGACAAACAGCACCCGTTCCTGCGCGCTCCTGCATCATACTGCGCACCGGTACTGCCAGAGAGCCCAAAGACTCTGGCATAACCGAATGCTGCGCCAAATCCAAAGTTGTGCTCCCAGGGGCGTAGTCACAGGTGGCTCTGGGCTCACCCAATTTGGGCTCAGGCCCACCCAGCGGCTCTGACACTTGCAAGCGCCAGCATAGAGGGAGCAGGCTGGGCTCAAGGTGCCTATAGTCATGTATCTCCCTCCCGTCACAAATATTTCTGTCAAATGGTTACCACCGGCAGCAATTCTCACACACTGCCTGCGGATAACCAGTAAGATTCCCCTCTACTGCGCACAGCCCCCACTCAATGCAACTTGCATTGTCTTTTCTTTTCTTTCTTTTGCTAGGGCACAACCACAGCAAAGGAGAGGCTCCCAGGTTAGTCACAGGCAATGTGTGGGAAATCAATGCCACTGCTGGCAACCTTCAGACACAAATATTTGTCAAGGTAGATGGGGCAGGGAAGAGATTCACACTGGCAGAGAAATGCATGGGGGGTGCAGGGGAGCAAAGGAAAAGAGAAACTGCAGAAAAATGCATGGAGTGGAGGAGAGTGAAGGAAAGAGGTACTGCACATAGGGGAGAGAAGAGAATTAATTGCTGGATATGGAGGGAGTGAGAGATGCTGCATGGGGTGTGAGATTAGAAAGGGAGAATTTCTGGGGGTGGGAGGATTGTTGGAAGTGTGATGAGGTGGGTGGGAGATGCTGCATGGTGGGAGAGGAAGATATGCTAAACATGGGGTGATGGAAGAGGAGGGGAGGGAGAGATGCACTGGGAGAAAATGAGAAGTGTTGGACATGGAGGTGGTTGGGAAGGAGGGAGAGATGTGGACAGTGGGAGAAAGGGAGAAGGGAAGAGGCGTTGGACATGGGGGTGGATGAGAGGAAGGGGAAGTGAGAAAGAGGAAGATGCTGGATATAGGGACAGAAAGGATTGAGTGAAATATGCTGGACAAGTGAGGGATGTAAGTGAGAAATGCTGGATCATGGAGGAGGAGGCAGGAAGGAAGAGACAGACAGGAGATGCTGCGGAGGAGTAGTGGAATGGACAGTGAGATGTCAGACTACAAAGGTGGGAAGGGGAGAAAGAGGGAGCAGGTGCTGCGCTATAAGGGTGGCGGGAGGAAGATGTTGGAAAGGTGAAAATGTGGGAGAGGCTAAATGGGGGGTGGCAAGGAAATGACTGAGAGGATTATAGGGGGCAGAAATATAGGATAGGGGAGTTGATTAAACTTGAAAAGGAATAGAAGGCTGGGGGAAGGAGTCAGATGGGTGGGGGATGGGAGAGCTAGTGGGTGACAGCACAAGATGGAATTTTATAGGTAGCTGAAAAGTAGAAAAAAGAGAAGAACGAGAAAGAGGGTAAAATTTCAAGGAACAGAGGCAGTAAAGAAAAAGAGAAAAGAGCTAAAAAGAGAAGATCAATAATGTGAAAGATAGGTGTAGTGAGGGAAGAGACCAGACAGAGAGGAGAAAAGACAAATAGAAAGCAGCCGCTTGAAGGAGAATTAGCATAAAACAGACAGGAATGCAGAAAAGAAAAACAGGAATGATGGAAAAATAAAATGTCTAGGCAACAAAGGTAGAAAAAAAAAAGCATTTTTATTTTGAATGTATTAAATGGAAAATGTTAGCTTTGGGAAATATGCATAGGAAATGTCTTCACACTGTGTTATGTAGTAAAGGAAATGCATTTCTGTTTTTATTTCTCTAATGTTACAGTTTTCAAGTTTTTAATTTTGTTGATTTTTTGTTTGTAATTTCCTGGAAATGGCTAGCTTCTTGTATACTGGGATCCACTTTGAACCGTGAGGTATTGGGGAATATAAGTTATACTGTTAATGAGGTATTGTGGAATATAAAAGTTATACTGTTAATGTTAACATGCCAAGTTTAACTTCTTGAGGTTCCCAGTTCAATTTTTGTGATCCCTTGTTCTGTATTTAGCAAGGGTCTGTTGGTATGATAGTAACTAGTAATGCACTCAAGCATGCAAATAATTGATACGAAAATCAAAAATCACAGTATCACACTAACTGTGTTAAATTAGTAAGAAACAGGAGTCTGTTGTCACCCACAGATCAATCCAAGTCTTCTACCATATAAAGTGGAGAAAAAAAGGGGATTCAGTACCACCACCCAGCCAGCCCAAGATTGTCGGGCTATAAGGCATGGGCCCGGCGCAGCATCATCTAGCCCCCCCCAAAAACTCCACCCTGTCAAATATCCAATAATATCAGAAACTAGACTTGAAAGATCCTGAGAGCAGACAATGGATATATCTCTGTATCAAACAATTGAGATCCCAATGTATATCAGTCTCAACAAGTATGTAAATGTTTCTGCTTTACATTGTTGAAATGCCACAGATAACTTATCTTGACTCCCAATGTAATAGTGTCAAATCCACAGTCTGTAGCTGAATCATAACCATTATCCAAGCACCAAGTAGAACTTGCATCCTTCCAAGTTGTTCCAAGTCAAACTAGTCAGACTTACCACTGCCAGCTGAAGCTCACAGTCTCCACAAGTCTTACCCCAGATAAGAAAGGATCATAACTAATACGCTCTCTGAACTAATATGCTCTCCAGCAACTTTTTTTTTAAGGTTGTTGTGCTGAAAGAGGAGAGCTCCACAGGAAATGGGGAAGAGGTGAAGGAAGGGAAAAAGCAAATTTGTGGGGCACCAGAGACAGGGATCTGAAGACCTCAAGATATGGCTCTTGAGACTCAAGCTACCCACAAAGCTCAACTGGGGACCACTTGACCAACTGGACCAGGAGCAAATCACTCACAACCAGAGGCTGAAAAGTGTTCATATCAACAAACTGAGCTGAGACATATCTCTCCTGATACCCAGTCAGGCAGCACCTAAGTATTTTCTATCTCCACCTGCTGGTTGATGGACACAACTATCCCACAGGTTCTGGAATACTGGGAAAATATGTAATGGAAACAATTATTAGATATGCAGACTTGGGAAAGTCATCATTCATTTGAGTATGAGCAACAAGGAATGGATCTACTTTCTGGTACCCTAGTGGATAACTGTGACCCAGACTAACCACTGATAGTAAGGATGCTCAGCTTAATGGATTTTTCATCAAACCTAGTATGGAATTTCTTTTGTTCCTATATAATTAATTAGAATTAAGAAACAGAGGAGGAAAATAAGAGACATGAAAAATGTTACACTTATAAACTTTTAATGGGCACCTACATCTTCTTTTTAAAATTTCCACCCCTGCCTGAAACAGTGTTGTGCTAGGTGGTGAAATCCAATACTGTAAAAGATTTATGGGAAAGGGCAATGGACCGCCTTTCTGAGGTTTATGCAACTAAATACATTCAAAGCTGTTTACATATATTCAGGTACTTATTTTGTACCCGGGCAATGGAGGGTTAATTGACTTGCCCAGAGTCACAAGGAGCTGCAGTGGGAATCGAACTCAGTTCCCTAGGATCAAAGACCACTGCATTAAGCACTAGGCTACTCCTCCACACACTTGGGATTACCCCCCCCCCCCCCCAAAAAAAAGGGCATTTGGAAAGTTTCCTAAAAGGCATTAGGGCCAAAGGAAAAAGAGAAGTGGCCAAGATGTGTAGTTTGTGTGGCAAATTAGCATCCTTATCTACCCCAAACAATTAAAACACACTAAACTGAAGACAACAAATCTAACTTGGATAAGGAGCAATAACTTGCAGTGGTCGAGACCGTATGAATGACAACTTCAATTAAATAAATGTGACTCAAATGTTCAATCCAGAAGCTTTTAACACTATATGTTTGTTTGTTTTTATCTGTGCTAATTATCAACCGCTGATCTTGGAACTAGGTAGCTTTGCCGAGTCTTTGCTCTTGTTTCACTGATGCTCTTGTGGCAAAAGCATCACCCGAGATACCAAGTCACACGCATTTGGCTGCCACACACAAGCAACTCTCTTCACACGTATTCAAACAGCCGGTTGAATTACCCCCCCAGTCCGTCATCCCTATCTCTCTCTCCCTTCCTTCCACTCTCTCCAGTTCACCATCATTCCCCCTCTCCTTCCCATCCGTGGTTCCTCATCCCTCCCTCATTCTCAACCCCCCCCCCCCCCCCCGGTCCTACCTTTAACTTGGCTTTCAGGTCCTAGCAGCAATTCAAACAGGTTGCCTGCAGCGACCTAGGAGCCTTTCTACAGCCGCGTCCCGCCCCGCCGGAAACAGGAAGTTGTATGATATCAGAGGAGGGCAGGACAGCAGAAGGAAATAAGTTGCGTCAGAGAGTGGGCGGGACACACTGGCGGAGAGAGTTAGTTGAGGTGCTGTAGTGTGTGTATTGGCTCTAGCTGTAGTAAGCCTGTGTGAATTGCTATTATTACCGCTGAAGTCAAAGGTAAGATTAGGGATGCAGTATTGAAAGAGAGAGGAGGAGACATACAGGCGGAGGATGTTGGTTGTTGAGCGTTTGTTTCTTCTGGTTTGCGTGTCCGGGAGATGCCTGTAGGAAGGGTGCAAGACACGTCTATTGTCCATGTAAATTCCTTAAGTAGAAAGCAGTTCGCCATAGATCTCAGTAAAGGAGGGATCACGAGCCTGTCAAAAGCCTTTCCTAGACTCATTGCGCCTCAGTTTACCCACGCATACATTGCTTAGACTTGCACTCTCTGTCCCCCAGACTTACAGCATTCGAATCTGTAAACTCTGGTTTTATTTTGCTCTTGTTGCAATATAGAAAAATAACTTTTTTTAACCACTTGATAGAATTCCATAAAGTATTTTATGTGTGTGAGGCATGTTCTACATGTGGAAATGACTTTTATAAAATTATGTGGGTGTATATGCATGGCATATGTACTTGACCAACAAGAAGAGCATGTGTACTTTTTAAGAGGTTTGCCTGTAGGTGTCCTGTGTGGAAGATATTTTTTTAAAATGTGCACTAAATAAGGAGAACAAACATAGGGACCTTTTACTAAAGCTTAGTGCAGTTGGCACACGCTAAATACTAAGAAGCCAATGTTATACCTGTGGAGGCATATTTTCAAAGCACTTAGACTTACCAAGTTCCACTTGGTAAGTCTAAGTGCTTTGAAAATGAGCCTCATAGTCTTATTAGCAATCAGCATGCACTAATTCTATGAGGGGGGGGGGGGGTCTTTTACAAAGCTGTGCTAGAGTTTTTAGCTCGCATAAAAATCAGCTGGCGGTAAACACTGAGGCGCCCATTTTATTCCTATGGACATCGCAGTGTTTACTGCCAGCTGATTTTTATTGTGAGCTAAAAACTTTAGCTGGCTTTGTAAAAGGCCCCCTTAGTGTGTCCAGTTTTATTAAAAGGGCCCATTAGCTCTTTGTAAACTTTATTAATATTAGTTATTAATATCCAGAATGTTTTGCCATCAGGCTACATCAGGGTAAAATGATGAATTTGATAACTGAAACATATGAAGAATAAATATCTCTCTATATAAAACGCACCTCCAACGTTCTAATGAAGCCTCTCTTAGCAAGGTGAAGGGGGTGAGATCGCATTGTGTCTGCCCCGCCCACGCGTCAAACGTGATGACGTCGAGGGCGGAGCAATGACACTCAACCAATCGCATCGCTCGGCAGCGAAGCGTCAGGGAAGGAGGCGGCGCTCCCGACGTCTAGCCTTCCCTTCCATGTGTTCCGCCTTCTTCTGACGTCAAGGATGACGTCAAAAGAAGGCGGAACACAGCGAAGGGAAACCTACACGTCGGGAGCACCGCCTCCTTCCCTGACGCTTCGCTGCCGGAACCGCCACGGAGGTAAATTTAAAAACAAGAAAAAAACAAAAACACGCATGTTGGGGGGAGAGAAGAGGGTGGCCAGTAAAGTACAACAATGGGAGCGGGAGGGCAGGGGAGAAACGACAGCATGGATGCGAAGGGGGGGGGGGGAGAAGAGGGCGGGCCAAGCTGGGACATGGGAGAGAGAGGAGCATGGATGCAAGGGGGGGTCATGGAAGGGAGAGAGGGGACTTGCTGGAAAAGGATGAATGGAGGCGGCAGGGGACAGAGGAGCATGGATGGGCATGGATTGGGAGGGCAGGACTCAGGGAGAGAGGGGAATTGCTGGATAGGGATGAATGGAGGGGACAGATGGGCATGGATGGATATGGATTGCAGGGCAGGCCTCAGGGAGAGAGGGGTATTGCTGGATAGGGATGAATGGAGGGGCCAGGTGACAGAGGAGCATGGATTGGACTCACACTTTCACTCTGACTCTCAAACAGTCACTCTCACATACACTCTCCCAAACATACACACTCCGAGGAAAACCTTGCTAGCGCCCGTTTCATTTGTGTCAGAAACGGGCCTTTTTTACTAGTATGAATAATAAAACATCAAAACTAAAAACCATATAAAATCCATCAAACCATGGATATCATGATGTATACACAGAGCCCCATTAAAACCACTATTAAACAACATAAATATACATAGAAATGGAAATCCAAAAATATAAAACTTAGATATTGTTTATTTTGTTTTATAAACTATTCATGTACCTACATTAGCGTATATGCACAAAGTTGTATCTTTAAATCAGGTGTAACATTTCCTGCTTGGAATTATTGTAGGGGCCTGTTGCACAAAGAGGCATATTTTCAAAGCACTTAGCCTTCCAAAGTTCCATAGGTTTCTATGGAACTTTGGAAGGCTAAGTGCTTTGAAAATAAGCCTCAAAGTCAGTTAAACATTCAATTTCTCTTTATAAAATAAGAGTGTGGGTTGACTTTTTGTTTTTTAAGCACTCTTGTTATAGATTACATTATGTTCAGTACTTGTATGCCACTCAAGCCAAAAACTAGATCAGAGTGGCTCACAATAAGAAGTAGGGCAATACCCTAGAAGACACAATACTGGTTTAAAAACTAACATCAGTATTTAAGTTGATAATAGAAACCATGTGATTAAGCAAGTTACAAAATAACCAAGTTTTCAAAGATTTTTGAAACATAGCTGTACTGATTGCCTATTGTGGGCAATACATTCCACCACTTACCCCCATGTTTACTAAGTTTACTCAGACTGAATCCTCACAAAACCAAGATCTTATGGTTCCACAATCCAGGAGTTCAAGTATCTGCCACCCTCACAGTAGGATTCGACAAGGCACGTACAGTGGAGTCAGAAGCCAAAGTGCTTGGTGTCCTTGATTCTTCCTTAACCTTCTTTCTCCACATTGATAAGCTCTGGAAGACAACTCTGTTTAGATTGAGACAGCTTTGTCTGAAGTTCCTTTTTTGACCAGAAAGCATTCACCCTACTGGTCCAAATGCTCATCTTACATCACCTTGACTATTGCAACCAGTATCTCAACATACCTAGGTGAAGTACACTAGCTTCCCGTGAAAGACCGTATCAGCTTCAAAGCTGCCTGTATGGTCTTTCAAATCCTATACGGAATTACCTCAGGCCTATTAATCAATATATTGTTACTAAACTTAGCCCGCTCCCTGAGACTGATCGACTAGCTGTTCATTTCCTCACAGCCTCACAAGGGAATCGACCTCTGGAAAACTTTCGACTCGCTCTTCCCTGTAATCAAAACCTTCCTATGGAACTCTCTACACGTCTGAATTAAGACAGACAAGGATTATCTCCGTTTCAGAAATAAACTTAACTCACCTGTTCCCTAACCCTGCCACTTAACTCATCTTCTTAGCATTCTGAAATTTCTTGCTTTCCATTGTTATCTCTAGCCAAGCCATGTAAACCGCACTGAACTCTATTTAGGGGATATTAGTGGTATATAAGACCTCACTTGAATTGAACTGAATTGAATAAATTCTGTCAAATGAACCAGTTCCTCTGAGCTTGCTCTAAACCATAGTCCATAAAGGTTTCAAAAGAACAAAATTGTAGTTTTCAAATCATTTGTCCAGATATATGTAAATGAACAAGATGTTTTACAACAAGACAAATCAATTATACTATAGGGTTTTTTTTAATTCTATTTATGACAAAACAAAATTACATCAGTTGTACAATAGAATAGAAAACAAAAAAATAATAGTTTCTGAAACAGCCATGATTTTAATAACTTAAAAGCTTTAAAATCATTGTGTTCGATTTAAGAAGAATGGAATTTTTTTGGTGATAAGCATCTGTTTATTTTTATCATTTTTTTTTATTTTATTCTCTTCTGTATTTTATCCATTTTGTGCTAATCTGCTTTGGAGAAAAACGTGGAGTTAGAATGGTAGACCAATGTTAATGTTTGGCTATATTTCCATTGTTGACTTTTTTTTCTATTGTATTTTTACTGTCTGAATAATATTAATTTTCCTTTCTTTTTTAGGATGGCATTCAGAACTCTGGAGGTGATGGGCTAGGACAGATACCCCTGGAATTTTACCAAAGAAATCACATTAGCCTCTCACAGATGAGGCACATAAAAGCATAGAAAATGATGGCTGATAAGGCCATAAGGTCTATTTAGTCTGCCCAGCCAGAGGACAGTGTTTGTACACATTTCATAGCCTTTCAAAACAGCAGAATTTATTGATTCTGTAGAGGACCCTGCTGATTATTAGGCTAGTTATTCATCAATAAATAAAATAGCATCTCCTGGTGAGGCAGCCTGGACAGAGAAATCATATTAATTTGTTAATTCTGTTTAATTTTGGTTCAGGCCTGCAAGTGGTAGAATGCCATCTGGTTTTAATTACTCAAATGTCTAGCTTTTGCTAGACTAGAGGTTAGAAAGGTCAGAGAGAAATGAAACTTTCTTTGTCCCTTTTTGAGTGATGGATTGTTAATGCTAGTTCAAAGGCATAATAAACCACATCTGGATGCCATTCTAAGTAAGGCATACTGGACAGTCTCGAGGGGATTAGCAAGCAGGCAGTTTTAAAAGATTAGGCTGAATGCTGTTTAGAAGGAGATAGTTTAGATTTAAATAATTCTAGATAATTTAGATTTTGTCTTATAAGGAATTCTGATTTCTGCTTATTTTAAAATATGTTTTATTCTGTTTAATTAATAAGTTCTATTTCTCTATGTAAAATACCTTTTCAATTCAGTGTCTGACTTTCAAGTGAGATTTGTCTGCAGTTTAAGAGGTCATCATCTGGTTTGAATTATCCACAGTCCTAGCTAGGTGAAAGAGGTCAGGAAAAGTCAACTCTTCTCCTTGATGGATTATAGCTAAGTGTAGGACTGGTCTCCTGAAAGTAATAACAAACCATGTCTGTGTGCCATTAAGCAAGATTGGCCCCTTAATGAATGCCAGAGTCCGGTTAGTATTTTAAGTTAACTGGGAATCTGAGAATTTAATAATAATAAAATGCAGGAGATAGGTGCCACATTGTCTAGTTTGAGAGGCCCCAGGTCATAGGTCAGTTTAGGAAATATCTCAAACCTATGTAACTGATATTTTGAGTAAATGTGTAGAGATAATTAGTTCAAGACAGGGTAATCAATCTATTCTTTACCATCTGGTGAGAAAGGGGGGCTAGAGGGGTTTAGGACAATATATAAATGAGAACAGAAGCAGCTTACGTGAGACGAGACAGGAGAGCCAAGACACAGAGAGACGAGAGAAAGAGCTAAGACACAAGACACAGAGAGCTGAAGGAGAGAGCTAGCGCTGATGTCCTACTTTGTTTGCTGGCAAATAAAGAAGATTTCTCTCTCATTCTGGTGTGTGGTGTTTGACTCCTGAAGTACCACAGATTCTGCTAACAATAGTGGTAATTCCTGCATCACTGGAAGGTGGCTGCCTTTCAACCTGAAGGTTACAAGCTACTACTACTAGTACTACTTAACATTTCTAGAGCGCTACTAGGGTTACGCAGCGCTGTACAAATTAACAAAGAAGGACGGTCCCTGCTCAAAGGAGCTTACAATCTATAGAACAAAATGTCAAGTTGGGGCAGACTGGATTTCCTGAGTAGAGGTGTAGTGGTTAGGTGCCGAAGGCAACATTGAAGAGGTGGGCTTTAAGCAGTGATTTGAAGATGGGCAGGGAGGGGGCCTGGCGTATGGGCTCGGGGAGTTTGTTCCACGCATGGGGTGAGGCGAGGCAGAAAGGGCGGAGCCTGGAGTTGGCGGTGGTGGAGAAGGGTACTGAAAGGAGGGATTTGTCTTGAGAGCGGAGGTTACGGGTAGGAACGTAAGGGGAGATGAGGGTTGAGAGGTAAGGAGGGGCTGCAGATCGAGTGCATTTCTAGGTTAGTAGCAGAAGCTTGAACTGAATGCGGTACCTGATCGGAAGCCAATGAAGTGACTTGAGGAGAGGGGTGATATGAGTATATCGGTTCAGGCAGAAGATAAGGCGTGCAGCAGAGTTCTGAACGGACTGAAGGGAGGATAGGTGGCTAAGTGGGAGACCAGTGAGGAGTAGGTTACAGAAGTCAAGGCGCGAGGTAATGAAAGAGTGGATGAGAGTTCGGGTGGTGTGCTCAGAGAGGAAAGAGCGAATTTTGCTAATGTTATAGAGGAAGAAGCGACAGGTCTTGGCTATCTGCTGGATATGTGCAGAGAAGGAGAGGGAGGAGTCGAAGATGACACCGAGGTTGCGGGCAGATGAGACGGGGACGATGAGGGTGTTATCAACCGAGATAGAGAGTGGAGGTAGAGGAGAAGTGGGTTTGGGTGGGAAGACATGAAGTTCGGTCTTGGCCATGTTCAGTTTCAGGTGGCGGTTGGACATCCAGGCAGCAATGTCGGATAAGCAGGCCGATACTTTGGCCTGGGTTTCCGCAGTGATGTCTGGTGTGGAGAGATAAAGCTGGGTGTCGTCAGCATAAAGATGATAGTGGAAGCCATGAGACGAGATCAGGGAGCCCAGGGAAGAGGTGTAGATTGAGAAAAGAAGGGGTCCAAGGACAGAACCCTGAGGGACAAGCTCAAGACTGGCTTGTGCATGATAGTTATTAACATTAGGGGGGAGGGGGGAGAAACATGCTGAGAGACTGAGATCTTTAATTGGATGGATAGGATGGTGTTAGCATCCTCGAAGGCAGGAAGCGCATCTGTTTCACACCATGGTGCGACCTCACCTTGTGTATTGCATTAAATTCTGGTTGATATAGCGGAATTAGAAAAGGTTCAAAGAAAAGCAACCAAAATGATAAAGGGGTTGAAACTCCTCCCATATGAGGAAAGACTAAAGAGGTTTAACGATGGAGGAGGTTTTGTTGTTGTTGTTTTTTAATGACGCATAAGGGCTTTTTATTTCCGTCTTAACAATTTTTCTTAGTTTTGGAAGGTTTGACCTAAGATTGTTTGATTCTATGGCTTGCCTTTTGAGTCTTGTTTCCCAGTTTGCTTCAAGGCAAGGAATGCTGAAGTCTTCCCCCAATACATTTACATTTGGTTTTTTTTTTGGGGGGGGGGGGGATTAATGTCAGCTTGTCTTTCAGTTTATATTTTGGCAGATATAATTTATGTTTTGGTATTTAAAATCACCCATTATTTCCTAATTTCTATTAACATTCTCCCCCCCCCCCCCCCCGCCCCACATTTACAAAGCCACACTAGCGGCTGCTGGTACACTAATGCCAACACAGCCCATTCATTCTGTATAGGCTATGTTGGCATTGCTGTGCAGCAGCCACTAGCGCAGCTTTGTAAACGGGGGGGGGGGGGGGGGGGGGTGCCCTGATCATGGCTGAATAGATATGGATGGGCTGGAGTGTAAATTTTAAGGGGCTTCGACATTAGCTTCAGAACTTTTAGTACAGGAACAGCTGGGCAGACTTCTACGGTCTGTGCCCCGAGAAAGGCAGGGACAAATCAAACTCGGGTATACATATAACGTATTACATACCATGTACAAAGAGTTTATCTTGTTGGGCAGACTGGATGGACTGTTCAGGTCTTTATCTGTCGTCATTTACTATGTTGCTATATGTATATGGAGGACTCATGGTGGAATTGATAGATCACTTATCTATTGCACTCATGACCTTGCTCTCAGATTTCTGTCAGGCAGCCAGCCTCTGACCAGCAAAGTCATCCATCCACTTAAATAAAGTTAAGTAAAAAATAAAAAAAAAAAGTCTCAAAGGGGAAATGTAGTATTAAGGTCCGTAAGGCACTGGGTAAACAGATAAAGAGAAACTGTGAAGTTGACAGCTTACAAGGCCTTTCTGTGAAATCAATGTTGGAAAGTCATTGACAGAAGGTGAATTTCACTAAGTGTGCAAGCCCAGTTTCAAAAGGGGAAAAGTATGTCATTAAACAGATGTTTTAAATATTTGGATAAGATGGGACAGTATGCTCTAGAGGAATTCTGGGGAGAATGCTTTCTTAAGGGAGAAAGTGTAGCATGATATGATCAGTGGTGTGCTGGTAAATGTTTAACAACAGGCTCTCTCCCCGATCCACCTCTGCGCCCCCCCCCCCCCAAAAAAAAAATAAAAATTGCAGAGCTGGCTGAAGCCGGGGAGAGAGCCTGGGGGGAGGGGGGGGCAATGCATTACTCCAAGAAAAAATGATCCCAGGTTCCAATCTTATTCATGTTTAATGTGGGATAAAATGCCGTAAATAAATAAATATAAACTTTTAATGTTGTGCACCTGATTCTCAAAGTGGACATATTCCAAACACTATAATGAAAATAAAATTATTTTTTTTCTACCTTTGTTGTCTGGTGACTTTGTTTTTCTGATCATGCTGGCCCAGTATCCGATTCTGCTGCCATCTGTCCTCTTAACTCCGTTTCCAGGGCTTCCTTTCCATTTATTTCTTTACATTCCGCCTTTCTTCTTCATTTCTTGCCCTACATCCGTAAGTAAAAGCTGGGTCCTCCGCAGACTTGACTGTCCAGTGGATCCAGCTTCTGCCTATTTTCTTCATCCATGTGCAGTTTTTCTCTCATCTCATCTCCTTCCTCACTCTTCCCTCCCCTCCATCCATGTCCAGCATTTCTTCTCTCTCCCTTTCCTCTCCTCCATCCATGTCCAGCAACCCTCCTCTCCCCTGCCCTCCCCTCCCATCCACCCATGTCCAGCAACCCTCCTCTCCCCCTGCCCTCCCCTCCATCCACCCATGCCCAGCAACTCTCCTCTCCCCTGCCCCCTCCATCCATCCATACCCAGCGATTCTCCTTTCTCCCCTGATTACCTCCATCAAAATGGCCGTGTTATTGAAAGCCCTGCCCATCTCTAGCCTTCCCTTCGAGTTCGTTCCCTCAGAGTCCCGCCCTCGCAGAAAGAGGAAATGATGTCAGAAGGCGGGACTCTGAGGGAACGAACTCGAAGGGAAGGCTAGAGACGGGCAGGGCTTTCAATGACGTGGCCGCTTTGACGGAGGTAATCAGGGGAGAGAGGAGAATCGCTGGGTGGCGCAGGCAAACGAAGGCAGTGGTGGGAGGTGAGGTAAATGGGGTAAGCATGGCTTGTGGTGCCCTCCTGCCATGCTTACCTCGTTTACCGGAGCCGGCTCGCCGTGCTGAACAACCGGCTTGCAAGATCTTTAAAAAATTAACAACCGGCTCTTGTGAGCCGGTGCAAGTCGGCTCCAGCACACCACTGGATATGATGAATGTTACTTGCTCAGAAAACAGACCTGGCTCTACCCTCACCCTGGAAACCTATGGTAGGACTATTCAAAGGACTACCAGTGTAACAAAGGCTGGCTGGGAGGATAATGAAAAGTAATCACCACCATTCTCCAAAGAACAGAATCTGTATATTCACAGCAATCACAGAGACTGGACTTAATAAAAGACAGCCCATCTACGTGAAACTCCCAGACAATGACTCTTTTAATCCTGTCAAGTACCTTCTGGGGTGTGTACAACAGTACTGTGATTGGTTAGCCAGGAAACGTGACCAGCTGCCATGCTCCCATCTCAAATTCCAGATAGAACTGGTTTCCTGAGTTTTCATTGGATCAATATACCCCACCTGACTTCAGCCTATGGCCCAACAAGAAATTTAAAAAAACTGGATGACCAGACTGGCAAGGATAAACGTGCTGTTCAACTGGCTCATAATCTATCACTGTTGGATTCTCTACATATGCAGAAAGAAGCCTGGAATCATGTTACACAGGCAACCATTGTGAACTGCTACAAGCGGGCAAGCTTTGTTAGAGATGTGGAGAGGGACGAAACAGATGCAGCTGTTGCAAATGTGTCAGATGAACAGGCTATTGACATCCCAGCCTGTGTTACTGAAGAGGAGTTTCATCAATACGTACCTGTTGATTACGATCTACAAACAGCTGACGGCAGCACTGATGTCAAGATATACACCTACACGCAGGCAACGGCTGATGATGAAACAGATGATGAAATGAGCAGCGAGGCACATGCTGACGAAATTCAACAACCTCCTGTCACTTTTGCAAGAGCGCTGGAGAGTCTCAAAGGGAAATGGGACTTGATATACCACCTTTCTGAGGTTTTTGCAACTACATTCAAAGCGGTTTACATATATTCAAGTACTTATTTTGTACCAGGGGCAATGGAGGCTTAAGTGACTTGCCCAGAGTCACAAGCAGCTGCAGTGGGAATTGAACTCAGTTCCCCAGGTTCAAAGTCCACTGCACTAACCACTAGGCTACTCCTCCAGTCCAGTCAACACCGTGTGGGCCTATCTGGAGGCCACTGGATGTCAGTGCTATGACTGTTTTTACTGTTTGCAGATGTAGTCTATGGAACTCACAAACACAAGGGTGTACAGAGGACTATGACTGATTACTTCAAGTAAGTCTAACGTCAGTTAACGGAGACTGTATAATGTCAAGTTAACGGAGACTGTATACTGTACGTATAATAAACAGTACTGTACATATGTTTATCAGATGTCATGCTTCTTTGGGTCACAACGGTTAAGTGCACGCTCCGTTTAACTGCATGTATTTCTTTGGTCCCAAACCCTTGCACTTAAGCGGATTGCACTGTATATCCTTTTATCCCTTTCAAAAGGAAACGTGAAGAAGAATTTGGGATTTCAAAGATGAGAGGAACATGAAACAGAGGGCTGCTATGAAATGTAGTTTAGAGAGCAGATTAGGATGACAGGAGTGGCAACGGAAAAGGCAGTAATAATTTGGAAATGCAGCTGGGGCTAATTGGAGAACTGCAGTAAGGAAACAGCATGGCTCTACCCTCAAGGGCAGAGTATACTTAAAGGAGGGGAGGCAGGTGAGGTTCAAGGGGGATTGCTTACTCAGGCTCAGATGCAGAGATGTCCAGAGTTTAGAGTTTGAGAATCTTATAATGGTGTAAGACTGGATCAACCTAGAAGGGAACTGCTATTGTACATAACTGGGCTGTCTACCGTGCAAAAACTGGAAGCTGTAAATGGGAACAGTTGAACATTGAATAAAGCCACTCTTTGCTGAAAGCAGCTTTTAATGCCCCTGTATAAGACGTTGGTGAGGCCCCACCTGGAGTACTGTGTTCAGTTTTGGAGGCCGTACCTTGCGAAGGATGTCAAAAAAATGGAAGCGGTGCAAAGAAAAGCTACGAGGATGGTATGGGATTTGCGTTCCAAAACGTATGAAGAGAGACTTGCTGACCTGAACATGTATACCCTGGAGGAAAGGAGGAACAGGGGTGATATGATACAGACGTTCAAATATTTGAAAGGTATTAATCCGCAAACGAATCTTTTCCAGAGATGGGAAGGCGGTAGAACGAGAGGACATGAAATGAGATTGAAGGGGGGCAGACTCAGAAAAGATGTCAGGAAGTATTTTTTCACGGAGAGGGTGGTGGATGCTTGGAATGCCCTCCCGCGGGAGGTGGTGGCGATGAAAACAGTAACGGAATTCAAACATGCATGGGATGTGCATAAAGGAATCCTATGCAGAAGGAATGGATCCTCAGAAGCTTAGCTACAATTGGGTGGCAGAGCAGGTGGGGGGAAGAGGGGTTGGTGGTTGGGAGGCGAGGATAGGGGAGGGCAGACTTTTATACGGTCTGTGCCACAGCCGGTGATGGAAGGCGGGACAGGTGGTTGGGAGGCAGGAAAAACTGCTGGGCAGACTTATACGGTCTGTGCCCTGAGAGAGACAGGTACAAATCAAGGTAAGGTATACACATGAGTTTATCTTGGGCAGACTGGATGGACCGTGCAGGTCTTTTTCTGCCGTCATCTACTATGTTACTATCCTGCTTATAATCGAACGAGAAAAATGCCCAAGTTCCGACCTAAATCGGGAGATGGACGTTTATCTCACAAAAACGAATAAAGCGGTATAATCGAAAGCCGATTTTTGGACGTTTTCAACTGCACTCCGTCGCGGATGCGGACAAAGTTGATGGGGGCGTGTCAGAGGTGTGGCGAAGGCGGAACTGGGGCGTGGTTATCTGCCGAACAAAGATGGGCGCATTTCACCCATAATGGGAAAAAAGTATGCGTTTTTAGCTAGAATTTAGGACACTTTTCCTGGACCCTGTTTTTTCACGAATAAGGCCCCAAAAAGTGCCCTAAATTACCAGATGACCACTGGAGGGAATCGGGGATGACCTCCCCTGACTCCCCCAGTGGTCACTAACCCCCTCCCACCACAAAAAATGATGTTTCACAACTTTTTATTTTCACCCTCAAATGTCATACCCACCTCCCTGGCAGCAGTATGCAGGTCACTGGAGGAGTTGTTAGGGGGTGCAGTGGACTTCAGGCAGGTGGACCCAGGCCCATCCCCCCTACCTGTTACAATTGTGCTGCTTAATGCTTATTAGTTGTCCAACCCCCCCAAACCCACTGTACCCACATGTAGGTGCCCCCCTTCACCCCTTAGGGCTATAGTAATGGGTGTAGACTTGTGAGCAGTGGGTTTTGAGGGGGATTTGGGGGGCTCAACACACAAGGGAAGGGTGCTAAGCACCTGGGAGCTCTTTTACCATTTTTTTTTGTTTTTGTAAAAGTGCCCCCTAGGGTGCCCGGTTGGTGTCCTGGCATGTGACGGGGACCAGTGCACTACGAATCCTGGCCCCTCCCACGAACAAATGCCTTGGATTTATTCGTTTTTAAGCTGGGCGCTTTCATTTTCCATTATCGCTGAAAACCAAAAACGCCCAGCTCACAAATTGTCGAATAAAACATGGACGTCTATTTTTTCCCCAAAATACGGTTCGGTCCGCCCCTTCACGGACCCGTTCTCGGAGATAAACGCCCATGGAGATAGGCGTTTCTGTTCGATTATGCCCCTCCATGTATGTCCTAAACAGTGCTTGCTTTCTGGGGAAAGAATGCAATGGCATCCTGTGATGGCGGTGTTTTAGCAATATGTATAGTAATTTCTAGAGTTTGTTAAATCTTTATCTGAAGTGGATATACTTTATGATATGTAAACTAGAAATCACAGCTGCCTAGTTCATTTCATGCAAGGCGGGGATTATTTTCCATTCTTTTTGAATAATGTGATAAGCTTTGGCTAAATATGTTGTTAGTACTGCCATCTCTGGTATTTGAATTTAATAATGTGTGAATAATAATAACTTTGTTTTCAGCTCAGATGTTATCGCATTATGAACATTTGGAACTGAAGCAGAAACAACTTGTGAAAGAAAAGTGAAAATTGTATCCTGGAACTCAATTGATACATGCTGCAAAAAATACATATTTCTTAATAGTAAGTAATTAGTCACTGCTACTGAATTACCACAATGGAAATAATGAAATAATCAGATTCCTCTATAAAAATAATACCTCTCTAGATTAAACCTTAACCTAAATTTACATATTCTAGTAGATTAAATTCTAGAAATAAAATTAAAATAAAATAAGACAAAATTAAAATGCACAGAATCTCAGAAAGAAAATATTGGAAGGAACTGAAGGTCAGTTCACCCTGAGTTTTAAGGCAGGATCCATTATACCTCAGTTATCCTAAAAAAAAATGCTTATGAAAACACAGAAAATTACTGCAGAGAAGGACCACAAAGCCATCTAGGCTACTAATGCTTGATGAAATACTGCAGAATTTACAGGATTTTATGCTTTACTCTCACAGTCTCAACGCTAAGGATTCCCTGTGCTCTTCCCATGCTTTATTGAATTCTGTTACTGTTTTGGCTTCGGTTACTTTGACTGAGAGGCTGTTCTATAGCTCCACCATCCTTTCTGAGAAAAATGTTTTTCCTGAGTTTATTCCCTTTCAGTAGAATATCATGATCCTTTATACTGCAGCTTCCTTTCACTTGAAATTGCTTGCTATCCCAAGGGCCACATTGGGAGCCATAACTGGACTATGGGGCTGGTGAAGATCTGGAGTCGGAGAAGCATGGAGTGGTCCCAGCAGTACAATTATACCCCCCCCCCCCCCCCCCATGTCCCCAGCCTGGTCTAACCAGAACCACTTTTCACCAGCCATCTCCAGCCAAACCCCCACATCCCTGTCCAGTGAGCACAAATTCTGGTGCTGATAGTTTTCATTCACCAACAGTGCTAGCAATTTGTGATTTGCACAATATTACATTGAGATATTATGTGATCTCTTTTATTAGTCACATGATGTTACCATACTCCTAATGCAGGCAGTGACTGAAACTTGGCCCTGTCAGTTTACTGGTCATGTTTTGTTTTTCAGTAAATAATTCTGCCAGTGCCTTACTGGTGTGCTGTGTTCTCTTTTACCTTGATCCAGTTTCTCCAAACATGGTGCTAGTGTTTGGCCACCGTTTGTGTTCTTCAGCCTCTCTTGGTGCTCCAGCTGTTAGGATAGGGCACTATAAAAGTAAATGTCCACTTTTTTTAACCCACTCACTCCAGCTTTTCACATACATCAGTTTATTTATTTATTTGGATTTATTAACCACTTTTATGAAAAGATTCATCCGAGGTAGTGTACAGCAGGACTTGACATAAAGCTCACAATTTTGTTAACAGCCTAACAATAATAAAATGACCAAATATATGCAAAAATACAATCAATGAGGTACAACTTTATCAGACACAGTAGAAGCAGAAAGCCTGTGAGTCAGTCAGATAGAACAGACCATTAGATCATCAAGGAGTAAAAGAGACACTCACAGAAAACAAAGTTATAGTGGAGAGACTAAATGAATTCTTTGCTTTACTGAGGGGGATCCAAGGTGAAGATACGGAGGAACTGAAATAAATCTTGGTGAACTTGGATGATGCAATAGGCCAATTCGACAAGCTAAAGAGCAGCAAATCACCTCAAGCCAGAGTATTGAAAGAACTTAAAAATTACATTGCAGATCTACAATTAGTAACTTGTAACATCATTAAAATTGGTAGTTATGGTTGTCCAGGTCTTGCTATGGATAGCCGGGACAACCGCAACAATCATGATGCCAACCACAGAAGCATAAGAGAACATATCGTTAAAGTTGTTCTGATACCTGATGACATAGGCGCTGACTCCGTGGGTGCTGTGGGTGCTCAAGCACCCCCAATAATTTGGCAGTGGCACGTGACGACGGTGACGTGACCGCTCCTTCCCTGCACTGTCCATTCCGACTCCTGACTCCTTGCCCTGCTGGCTGCACCGCTGTCTGTGCTGTCCGTCCACCCACTCGCTCCGCCTCCTACCTGGCTCCTTCCTTCAATGCTCCGGACTGACTCTCCGTGTGCAGACACTGCCTTCGTTCGCCATCGGAAGCTTTCCCTCTGGCTCTGCTCTTTCCGGTTCCGCATAGGCGGGATGATCAATCAATCATCACCATGCTGCAACAGAGAGGCAGAGCACAGAGGAGCTTCCGGTCCCGAAGCGGAGCCACCGTCGCGAAGCCGAAGAAGCCCGAACTTAGGCAGTGGTGGGGTGGGCCGGTGGCACCGCGCGTGACGGCGTGATCATGTCCTCGGTCCTCCTGTCCTGTCTCTCCCGTGTCCCGGGCCGGCTCCCGCTCCAGTCCCTGATGCTCCCTGCCATGGCCCGCCCTGCACAGCTTCATTGTTCAACTTCCTGTCCCGCATAGGCGGGAATCGCGGGATGCTGCAGACAGCAGAGGGAGAGCTCGGGAACACGAAGGCAGCTGCTGTGTGGTCAGTGGTGTGCTTACTAGCGGTCCGGATTGAAGGGCAGAGACTGAGAGTGAGCCAGAGAGGACGAGGTACAGGGAAAGGTGCCAGCCCAGCCCCAGATGACGTAGGTAAGGTTATTTATTTAGGTGTGTAGACATATAAATCTGCATTACAGTGTGTTAAGCCTAAAGCTTAATGTAGTTCAGTAGAAGGGCCCCCTAGTCTAATTAGCTTGTACAAAGGTGGTTATTGGTGAATTTATTATAAAAGAATAATAGTATGTTTGCTGATTCATAATCCAGTGTGAGCATTTGAACCCAATAATTTCACAGAACCCATATCCCTGTGGTGCTGGTGAGGCTGGAAATCGCAGTGCTTTCTCAGGAGGGAGCCTGGAATTTCAGCACCCCCAATCATTTTGAAAAGTTGGCTCCTATGCCTGACGATAGGAAAATGGCCAATATAATCCCAGTTTTTAAAAAAGGTTTAATAGATACAGTAATCCAGGAAACCACAGACTGGTGAGCTTGATGTCGGTGCCAAGCAAAACGGTAAATATTATAAAGAACAAAATGACTGAACACAGAGACTAATATGGTTTAATGAGATAGTGTCAACATGGATTTGGCAAAAAGTCTCGCCTCACCAGTCTGCTATATTTTTTTTTAAGGTGTGAATAAACATGTAGATAAAGATGTGCTTGTTGATATTGTTGGTGGAGGTGTACATTGTACTTATGAAGGCCTGACCCAAGCAGTTTCAGTGCTGCTAAGTATCTAATATCTAAGAATTAGTGTACAGACGATGAGAAGTGGAAATTTCTCTTTTTTCTGTAAATTACAATGATATTAAGCAGGCCAGGTGGAGCAAGTACCCCCCACCTCTTTCCCCCACCTTCCTCTGACCAAGCAAGTGAAAGACAATGAGCTCCTGCCATTTGTTGTCCATTTGCTGTTCACATGAATGTGTGTATTAGCCTTTGAGAGACTTTTAGGATGCAGATCAAAGGAAGTTCCAGGTGTAGGGGGCAGGGTTGACAGAGGAGAGAGAGATAGAAATCCTGTAATAAGGACTGGATAAGAAAACATTATTGCAGAAGGGGGAATCTCTCCCTTTGAATATGGCCAAGAGACAGAATTCTTTCCCATGCCCTTGGAAGTAAGGCTAGTATCCAGGACAGAATTACCCTTTTACAACCACAATCAGGTAACACCTTATTTCCTTCTCTGCCTAGAACAATTCAAACACTATCTTCCTGACAAGAGAAACATAACACCTCTATAACAACTCTATAAGGAAACAATAATTAACTTTTGTCTCCTCTTTCAGAACAGGAGAAAATACTAATTAAAGGTTTTATTTATTTTTGTTACATTTGTACCCCGCGCTTTCCCACTCATGGCAGGCTCAATGCGGCTTACATGGGGCAATGGAGGGTTAAGTGACTTGCCCAGAGTCACAAGGAGCTGCCTGTGCCTGAAGTGGAAATCGAACTCAGTTCCTCAGGACCAAAGTCCACCACCCTAACCACTAGGCCACTCCTCCACTAGAGAAATGTATGTCCAAGACATTTGGACAACAGACCAAATGCATCTTCAAAAGGAAATATAAACAGATGCTGTGTATTTTATTGATACTAGAGATCCTGACTGACTGTGGGATACTAATTGAGGAGGTGAGGGAAGCCCTCCCCTCTCTCTTGCTCTTTTGTACTGTAAGGGAAAGAAAGTTCTATATATTATGTCTTTGCCAGATAAGAAGTTGGTCAGTGTCTAGTGCACTCTGCCCCATGCCAGGGGATGGAGAGCCTGACCTGATCATTTCCATTGTCCTTTCACGTTTTTTCTCCTCTTTTCTATACTAGACTATACTTGAATATTTTCTTATTTTTTATCCTAATCTCTGGATAATTAAATAAACCTGTGTTAACCCCAGGAAGCGCTTCCTTGGTCTCTTTTTGTCTTGGTTACAGTCTAAAATAGTGCTACCAGTTGTCTGGTTCTCTTAAGATATCGATTGAGAGGAATTGTATTGTGTAAGTAGTGCTGACCGTGATTAGAGACTCTGGAGGCAGCACGAACAGGCACAAACAATATAGAGGCTCATTTTCGAAAGAGCAAAACATCCAAAAAGCAACAGATGGACGTTTTATTATCTTAAACTTCAAAATTGCTATTTTCGAAACCCATGTTTAAGACGTTTTTCTATGCAGTTCATCTGCAGTGCAAATCCAAATCACAAGGGGGCGTGTCGGGTGGGATATGAGCATTCCCAAAACTTGGACGTTTTTCTGCCATAATGGAATAAAGCAAAAACATCCAGAGCTAAAAGTCAGACGTTTTGGTCTAGACCTGTTTCAATCATGACTAAGTCACAAAAAGGTGCCCTAAATGACCAGATGTCCACTGGAGAGATTAAGGCATAACCCCCCTTACTTCTCAAGTGGTCACTGGCCCCCTCCAATCCCCCAAAGATGTAAAAGAAACAGTACATACCAGCCTCTATGACAGCTTCAGATGTTATGGCCAGTCCTATTAGAGCCACAAGCAGATCCCTGGAGTAGCCTAGTAGTCAGGGCAGTGCACTGTAAAGAGGGAGACCTAGGCCCATATCCCACTCTAACCAGTAAATTATGGTGGAAAGTGTGAGCCCTCCAAAACCCACCAAAAACCTACTGTACCCACATATAATTGACACCTGCAGACATAAGAGCTATTGTAATGGTGTATAGTTGGGTACAGTAGGTTTTTGGTGGGTTTTGGAGGGCTCCCCATACAATTTAAGGTGGTAACAGTGAGATGTGTACCTGGGACCTTTTATGTGTAGTCCACTGCAGCACCCCCTAGGGTGCCCCACTGCTCTGTTGGGATATCTGTGTGGCCAGTCTACTGTTGTACCCCCCCTCCCCCCATATGTCTCAATGGCTTGTTTTTGTGCATT
Source organism: Microcaecilia unicolor (assembly GCF_901765095.1). NCBI lineage: Eukaryota > Metazoa > Chordata > Amphibia > Gymnophiona > Siphonopidae > Microcaecilia > Microcaecilia unicolor. The sequence continues at coordinate 475,131,119 of NC_044033.1, read as the reverse complement.
TTTCCCTCGGACATTTTTTTTTTTAATGGTCACAAAAGAAAAATGCACTGAGCACAAAACTTCTACAAAACATCTAGGAAATGGCTATTTTCAAAATACAAAGATAAGATGTTTTTCTGGTTCAAAAATTGCTGTGTTCACCACTTCATTATTGGATGTTTTCAGCAAATCGTCCAAAATCGGATTTAGAAATCATATCAAAAATGCCCCTCCACGCATATCTAGATTTTCAGAAAGCTTTTGACAAAGTTCCTCATGACATACTCCTGAGGAAATAAAAATCCCTCGGATAGAAGGCAGATAGCTATTTACATAGTAGCATAGTAGATGATGGCGGAGAAAGACCTGTACGGTCCATCCAGTCTGCCCAACAAGATAAACTCATATGTGCTACTTTATGTGTATACCTGACCTTGATTTGTATCTGAATAATCTAAATGTCAAAACAGAGCTCTTGGAATATCGTGAACAATCAAGTCCTGATAAACTCAAAAAAGATATCCAAGTAAATAGCGATGTGCTATGGATTGTTTTAAAAAGGAAAAGCCTCAAATACAAAGGGAATATTCCGTTGTTGATTTTGACAACCTTAGGGAGACCCCTTAAATCATCACGGGCATAAAAACCTCCTTAATCACAAAAGTTGTACTCCTAGAACCAAATAATAATTATTATTATTTTCAATGGTTCTAAATGATTCATGTATCTCTCCAGTTTTCGTGCAGTCATGTATCACTCTCCACGGCCCGACTTCAGCCAAGTTTCGTTATCTGCCTCAGGGTCCATGGTGTCCGACCACTGGTATGGTTCGATGTTGCCACTGCTTCAATCTTACATTTTGTTCTTGTTATGACTTAAACTGTGCCAAAACTGAAACTCTTCTCTTCTAACTGGTCTATAATAAAAGCAACTCATTGTGAACACTATCTACCCTAAAAGGTTGTTTTGTGGCTGTACATGAGGAATTGTGATATTGCATAAATGTGTGTGTTCTGTTCCTAGTCATGCATCCAAAAGTTATGTAATCCTTTTAAAAATGCCAGTTAATTTATTAGTTGAACATAACCAGAAAGGTATGGTATGATTGCATTTTCAATATGGTAATATTAGAGTCCAGCTATGGAACAAGTTTTTTTTTTTGTTACATTTGTACCCCATGCTTCCCCACTCATGACAGGCTCAATGTGGCTTCCATGGGGCAATGGAGGGTTAAGTGACTGGCCCAGAGTCACAAGGAGCTGAAGTGGGAATTGAACTTAGTTTCTCAGGACCAAAGTCCACCACCCTAACCACTAGACCACTCCACTCTTCACTGGACCAAACTTATTTTCCTTGTGCCATCACCATCCAGTTGAATAGGCAGTGCCTTAAAAGGTGGAGGATAAAGGGACTGATATTTTTTATTTGATATTTATATGCCACATTATTCCACCAAACCCAGGTTCAATGTGGCTTACATTTGTAAATACAGTGAAACAGAATAACAGAATTCAGTAACATCATGAAAGCAAATAAATGGATATGTCTGAAACATTTATGCTGAGATTAGCATATATACCCAACTGGGCTTTTAAAAGTATGTCCTTTAATGATACCGCATGTTCAGAAATCATAGCCATAAGTATAGACAGTTATGCAAAAATTATCATATGCACACACCAGAACAAGCATCCATATACTGTATGCATTGCAAAAGTAAACAACTTCTACAGAGTGCATCCGAAACTTTATTTTTATGTTTTAATTATCTTTATTCAAAGCACAACATGTTAGTAGATAAGCTTCATACAGAACAAGAAAAACCAGTGAATCATCCAATATGGCATAATACAAACTTTTCTAATTCTAATGTTGTATTACCAGGTGGTGTTCAAAATATTCTGCTTCAAACAACTGCAGCTGGTTGTAAATCACACTTATTTATTCTTACTTTTATTAAGAGGACCTCAAATCTTCCTAGCTTGGCTGTTCTATTCAGAACTCATTTGCATGATATTTTCTTTCATGCGCTCAAGCTGTTTTCTGAAAGTATTTATTATCACTGGTCCTGTATTTACTATCAAAATCTTTCAGAGGTCAGGTTTCTTACGTCACTGAAAAAAACTCCCAATCCGAGAAAAACCAGTGACTCCTGCCTTCTGAAAAACAGCTTTCCCTTGTACCAAGCAGAATATTTTCTGCAACTGATTCTGTCATTCCTTTACATTTGAATAGGGTTAAATGCAGTGCTCAATCTTCACATTATCCAACCCAGCTTTTCTCTTGGCATTTCATTTGTGGATCTCTATCCACCCCAAACAAAAACAGTCTGTACTTAGCTCAAGTTAGAGCAACATGATATAGCTTCCATATTAGGAGTCACTACCAAGGAAAAAAATCTAGGTGTTATCGAGGACAATACATTGAAATCTTGTGCTCAATGTACGATGGTGGCCAAAAAAAGCAAACAGAATGGTAAAAACAGTTATGCCCTAATTCTATATTAGATGCTCAAAACTGCGTGCACAAATTTCGGCATGCACCTAATTTGTATATGCAATTTAATTGATAAATGAGACAATCAGGGCTGATAATTAGGCATTAATAATAAATTAGCGCTGTCATTAATTAAACTTTGCACACACATCATTAGGCACCAGGATCTGTGCGTAAATTTTATGCGTGGATCCGAAACAGGGACATTCCTGGAGTTTATGTGCACTCTTACTTAAGTGTGAGAATTTACACCAGGTTTCAGTTGGTATAAATTCTCGTGCCCAAAACTGAGCATGGATCCTGGCACCAAATGCTATTCTATAAACAGTACCCAAGTCTGGGGTCCTTTTACCAAGCTGTGGGAAAAAGAGCCCTGTGTTAGCAGCGGGGGTCATTTTTCCCATGCGCCAGGGCTGTTTTTTCTGTAGTCGATAAAAGCCCCCCCCCCCCCCAAAAAAAAATGGCCATGCAGTGAGATAACTCTTACTGTGTGGCCATGCGGCAGACACACCTTACCGCTACCCATTGAGATGGCAATAAGGGCTCCAGAGCTAACTTGGTGGTAACCAGGCAGCACGCATCGATGCCCAATTACTGCCAGGTTATTGCCGTGCAAGCCATTTCTGGGGGTTTTATTTTTCCCATGGAAATTGCGCACACGGAAAGGGACTACCATCAGCGGCTGTGTTGGGCTGGTGGTAGACCCAGATAAATGAGTGGTAAGCCCACATTGGCCACTGCTCTGTAAAAGGGCCCCTCTGAATGCATTTATAGAATGATGCTTAGCAGTAATTTTTATTGGTGCCCAAATCTGGGCACTAATTACAGAACTGAGTCCTAAATGTAGCTGTGTTTTAAAAACATTTTTTGGACATACAGTAGGACGCCAATTATCTGAACTCCGATTATCTGAATGTCCAGTTATCCAGACTGCTTCCGTTCTTTATTGTTTACATTTTTTTATTGGAATCTCTGTATCATAGTTATCACTTTATACTTGATATACAGTAAAAAAAAATTAAAAAATTACAAATAGTTTAATATTTTTCCCCATTTATTATTGAAAGCAAAATATAATGGTCAACATATAGTGCTCTAAGTGTGTGCTCTTTTCAAAAAGGAACATCCAATCATCCAGATATTCCATTATCTGGACTGCCCTCTGCCGAGGTTAGTCCAGATAATCAGCATCCTACTATATTCCTGGGATGTGAAATCAATAAACTATTGATAACGTAGACCTAAGGAACTGCTGCTTATCCCTGAGGGTAGGAATCTTGCTACTTTTTGGGACTCTACCAGGTACCTGTGACTTGGATTGGCCACTGTTAGAAGCAGTAACGTGGCCAGCTATTTTCAAATGTTGTTGTTCTGGGCTCTGATTGGCCTGGAGTTTGAAGTTACCCAGGAGTCACTGGTTTTGCCTCCAGTTTCAGCCAAGGAGAAGAGAGAGAGAGAGTGAGAGTGAGAGAGAGAGAGAGAGAGAGAGAGAGAGAGAGAGATCTTTGTTGAAGCCCTGTGAAAAGTTATATTTGATAACTTGTGAGTAGCTATATGTCTTGATCTCCCCAGTTAAGTACATAAGTATTGCCATACTGGGAAAGACCAAAGGTCCATCAAGCCCAGCATCCTGTTTCCAACAGTGGCCAATCCAGATCACAAATACCTGGCAAGATCCCAAAAAAGTACAAAACATTCTATACTGCTTATCCCAGAAATAGTGGATTTTCCCCAAGTCCACTTAATAATGGTCTATGTACTTTTTCTTTAGGAAGCCGTCCAAACCTTTTTTAAACTCCACTAAGCCTTTACCACATTCTCTGGCAATGAATTCCAGAGTTTAATTACATGTTTTAAATTTACTACATTGTAGCTTCATCGTATGCCCCCTAGTCCTAGTATTTTTGGAAAGCGTTAACAGACGCTTCACATCTACCCGTTCCACTCCACTCATTATTTTATAGACCTCTATCATAGCTCCCCTCAGCCGCCTGTTCTCCAAGCTGAAGAGCCCTAACCGCTTTAGCCTTTCCTCATAGGGAAGTCGTCCCATCCCCTTTATCATTTTCGTCGCCCTTCTCTGCAACTTTTCTAATTCCACTATATCTTATTTGAGATACGGCGACCAGAATTGAACACAATATTCGAGGTGCGGTCGCACCATGGAGCGATAAAAAGGCATTATAACATCCTCATTTTTGTTTTCCATTCCTTTCCTAAGAATACCTAATATTCTATTTGCTTTCTTAGCTGTAGCAGCACACTGAGCAGAAAGTTTCAACGTATCATCAACGACGACACCTAGATCCCTTTCTTGGTCCATGACTCCTAACGTGGAACCTTGCATGACATAGCTATAATTCGGGTTCCTCTTTCCCACATGCATCACTTTGCACTTGTTCACATTAAACGTCATCTGCCATTTAGACGCCAGTCTCGTAAGGTCCTCTTGGAATTTTTCACAATCCTCCCGCGATTTAACGACTTTGAATAACTTTGTGTCTTCAGCAAATTTAATTACTTCACTAGTTACTCCCATCTCTAGGTCACTTATAAATATGTTAAAAAGCAGCGGTCCCAGCACAGAGCCCTGGGGAACCCCACTAACTACCCTTCTCCATTGAGAATACTGACCATTTAACCCTACCTCCTATCCCATGACTCTCCAATTTCCTCTGGAGTCTTTCATGAGGTACTTTGTGAAACGCTTTCTGAAAATTCAGATACACAATATTAACCGGCTCACCTTTATCCACAGGTTTGTTCACCCCTTCAAATAAATATAGTATATTGATGAGGCAAGATTTCCCTTCACTAAATCCATGCTGACTTTGTCTCATTAATCCATGCTTTTGAATATGCTCTGTAATTTTGTTCTTTATAATAGTCTCTACCATTTTGCTACCTAGGAGTCTAAATTTGGCTTCCAGAACCTCTCTCTCACATTTTCTTATGTCATTGGTACCCACAGTTACTATTTAGATAGTAAACAAATGTTTAGTTAGTGTTATAGTTGATCCGTATTTCAGTTACCTGTTATTGCTTTGCTGATTACACCTTTTCTGTTCATTGTTCTAATTTTTCAAACAATAAACATTTTCAGTTTATCGCTCCTGCTTGTCCGTACTCATTAAGAATCCTGGTGGTTTATGTGTTGGGTCTGTGAGTGCTTTCTAGGAACTGTGGAAGCACTGGGAGTGTGGCCTCAGTAACCTAGAAATCACTGGGGATACTTTGAGAGTGGGGGACTCACCCAGAGGCAGTTGAGACCCAGTTGGTGGGAGAAGGGTGCTAGTGTAGAGCACAGGTGGCAGGTGCAGGTGGACCTGAGCTGTGCTGGAGATAGACCCTCTAAATGATCACAACCTCTAAATGGCCACAGGGTAGCGCCAGGTAGGTGGATAGGTGTTTCATGACACACCTATTGTGTCATTGGGAGGAAAAGTTAGAGGCAGTTTTTTTTATATTCACATAACCTGTTAATACACCCAATAAGAGAGGTTTTCATTTTCAATCTAGATAACAGAGCTATGAGTTTATCCAAAGAAACAGTATTGGGAAATTATCTGGGTAAAGAAGAGAGAGAAAACTTGATCAAGATCTGATGGAGTAGCTGCAAGTTTTCCCAGAGTGGCTTCCAAACCCACAAAGCCTAGCTTTATGCAGAACCTTACTACTAGCATTTGCTGCAAAAATCTGAAATTGCTTCTCCAGGCACCAGAGCAGTTTCTGATGCAAGTTCAGAAGTGTTAAATCACCCCTGGACTTCAAGACTTCCAACAGAGCTTCGATTACACTAACACTGTCATTGCTTGATGCCATAGGAACACTATCACTGGCCACTGGCTCCCTTGGTAGAAGAGGGCATTAATTCTCTAGAACTCAAAGGAACTTTAGTCTCTTGCAGCCGATGACATCTTTGCTGCTGCCTAATTTACAGGCCCATCAGCCTTGCTGTATCACATAAGTAATGCCACACTGGGAAAAGACCAAGGATCCATCGAGCCCAGCATCCTGTCCACGACAGCGGCCAATCCAGGCCAAGGATACCTGGCGAGCTTCCCAAACATACAAACATTCTATACATGTTATTCCTGGCATTGTGGATTTTTCCCAAGTCCATTTAGTAGTGGTTTATGGCCTTGTTCTTTAGGAAACCATCTAACCCCTTTTTAAACTCTGCTAAGCTAACTGCCTTTACCACGTTCTCCAGCAACGAATTCCAGAGTTTAATTATGCGTTGGGTGAAGAAACATTTTCTCCGATTTGTTTTAAATTTACTACACTGTAGTTTCATCGCATGCCCCCTAGTCCTAGTATTTTTGGAAAGCGTGAACAGACGCTTCACATCCACCTGTTCCACTCCACTCATTATTTTATATACCTCTATCATGTCTCTCCTCAGCCGTCTCTTCTCCAAGCTGAAAAGCCCTAGCCTCCTTAGTCTTTCTTCATAGGGATTTCTTAGTAGCATCAAAGATATGTACATGGGGGAGGGGGTTCTCTTTAGTAAGAGTACTGGGCAGGAATGCCTTTCTCTTCTAGGTACAAAGAAATGATGGCAAATAATGACCATACAGACCATTCATTCTGTCCATTTACATCAACTGCTAACCTCTACAGATCTTCCACTTCCTCAGAGATCCCTAAATAGACAGAGGATAGTATCATAACAAAACTCAAATGACCTCATGGATGTTGGGCAGGAGTGGTGCTTAGACAGCAACTCCAGCAGTGAAGCACAGTGCCGGGCAGACTTCTATGGTCTGTGTCCCGTATATGGCAAGACAGATTAGGATGGGCTGGGGTGGGGCCACTCTGGTAGTTGGGATGTATGAACAGTGTTGGGCGGAGTTCTATGCTCTATGTTCTGAAAACGGCAAGGAAAGATGAGGGTCAAGTATATGTTTGTTTGTTTTTTAAATACCATATTCATTTTTTGTTTGATCTAGGACAGACTGGATGGACCATCAGGTCTTTATCTGCCACCATCTACTATCTGTAGCTCTCATTAGAGAACCACCTCAAAGATCTAATAAGATATTACTAATCGAGACCACCTGAAATTTATATGTGTACTCTTTTCACAGTTAAACCCTTCACTTAATATTTTTTTTCTCTTCCAAACAATGCCATGTAATTTTGTCTAATCCAACCCTCATAGCAGGTAAGTGGGAAATAAAAGCCCAACTACAAAAAATAAAAGCCCCCTTGTAGGAAAGCAACTAAATTGACCCATCACTTTAACCTGCAATATAAAAATAAAACAAAATAGCTCCTTTTTAAAAGGATGACTAATACAAAGGTGTGAGCTAAATTCCAATAAATTCCAATAAAAACATATCAGGCAGAGCATTTGATGTAAACAAGCCAGAAAAATTGCCTAAGCTTGTAATGAGCCTTCCAAGAATGGCCATGTTGAGAAGGAGAACGTAATAATCCAGTTCTAGCTCAGTGAGTCCTCTGGAATCACCTTGAATCAGTCTCTCTGGGAGCATACTGTTCATTTGAATCACAAATGTCCTGCAACAAAACCTGCTGTGATCAGGGTGAATGACTCAATCAGTTTTTAAGGTCTGTGAACTAGATTCCTTGTCAAAATTTAAGATCAGCATTAAGGAGACAGAGTGGTTTATAGTTGTAGCATAGCTGCAAGTCTCTACCTTCCTTTGAAATCAATTATATAAGTACCTAGTAGGCAGAAGATCTTACAAACTCTCATGATATAGTTCAACAAAACAAGGGTCTAAAATATGCTTGTTTATGGTAATCAACAGGTAGCCCACTACATTTAGGATTTAGTTTATACCTTTTTCAGTAGTAGTTCAAGGTGAGTTACATTCAGGTGAGTTACATTCAGGTATTTCCCTGTCCCAGAGTGCATACAATCTAAGGGGCCCTTTTATGAAGGCGTGTGGCAAAACAGCACTACCTCCAGATGCACCAGGCACCCTACTACTACTACTTAACATTTCTAGAGCGCTACTAAGGTTACGCAGCGCTGTACAGATTAAGAAAAAGGACAGTCCCTGCTCCAAGGAGCTTACAATCTAATGGGCGAAATGTCAAGTAGGGGCAGTCCAGATTTCCTGAATAGAGGTATGGTGGTTAGGTGCCGAAGGCGACATTGAAGAGGTGGGCTTTTAGCAAGGCTTTGAAGATGGGCAGGGAGGGGGACTGGCGTATGGGCTCAGGGAGTTTGTTCCAGGCATGGGGTGAGGCGAGGCAGAAAGGGCGGAGCCTGGAGTTGGCGGTGGTGGAGAAGGGTACCGACAGGAGGGATTTATCTTGAGAACAGAGGTTACAGGTAGGAATGTAAGGGGAGATGAGGGTAGAGAGGTAGGGAGGGGCTGTAGATCGAGTACATTTGTAGGTTAAAAGGAGAAGCTTAAACTGTATGCGGTACCTGATCGGAAGCCAGTGAAGTTCTGGGTTTGCCATGCGCCACTTCCTGTTCTAGAAAATAATACTCCAGTGCATTGGGGAGGGGTGGGGAGTAGCATTCCTGGTGATAATCTGGCGGTGTGGAGATTGTATGTGGCACTATGTTTTTGTTTGATGTTTGTGTAGTGGTTTTTAATACGTATGTTTTTATGGTAGCTGCTTACGTTGTAAGTAGGTTAGAAGTTTTAAATAAATAAATAAATAAATAGAGTGTGACTCGTTACCACCTTCTAAATAGGAGTGGTAATGGCTGCGTGCTAATTTGGAAATTAGCGCATGGCCATTAATGAAAGAAATTGAAATTTGGCCATTTTAGAGCCATGCTAAAAAGTGGCCAGAGAAAACTCCTGCTGGCCACTTTTTTTTTGTGTGTAGCTGAGTAAAAGGACCCCTAAGTTTATACCTGGGCAATGGAGGGTTTACTGACTTGCCCAAGATCACACAAGCAGTAACAGTGGGATTTGAACTGGGCTTCTCTAGTTGTCAGGCCAGTGCTCTAGTCACTAGGCTATTCGTCCATGTCTTAGAATCTTATAGTTATTAATAATTGGAGAAGTAAGCATAAATTTTCTTTTAAAGAGTTTTGGTAAAGCAATATCTTCCTTGACATTATCAAACTTTCTTGTAACATCTGACATCTCCAAGATATATATATATATATGTTTTTTAAAAATTACCATACAAATCTCCTTAGGCTCAGTAATCAATTTTGCTTCCACTTTTCTAAAACCACTACTATCTCATGCCCTCCTCCTGAGATCTAATCAAATGAGCTAATATCCTACTGCTCTTGATACCATATGCATATAATTTGCATTTAGTATGAAACATTGCATACTCAATATTTTGTAGAAAAAGTCTTATTCAATGCAAATTTTGAATTAATCTCATTTTGAAGGTTTGCCAAAGAAGAGAATCTTCTATTACTTTCCTCCAGTCTTGTAATTTCTTTTTCCAAGAAAAGGTCTTCTTTCTATTGCTGATAAATTAACACCCTCCCCCCCCCCCCCTTCTCAATATCTCAAGCCATTTGACCGGAGGTTTTGCTAATATATATTTTTTAAGAAATTACATTTAATCTAATCTTCTATGTAACACTTTTCATAGTTAAGACATTAATATTCATTTTCCACTTTCCAGCCTTTTCATCAGTCATATTTAGATTAACATCCACTGTCTCAATCAGGGGCCTAATTACTAAAAGTTTTCTCTCATTTTGTGCTTCTCGGAAAAATGCTTAATTTAGGGGCCCTTTTACTAAGCTGTGGTAAGTACTAATGTGCTTACCACAGGTTAAAATGCACTACTATGGGGCATACTCAGGCATACTGTAATGATGCGGAATAGGTAGAATCTATTATCAAACAAAATTACACCTTCCTACCTTATATACAACTTATTTGAGAGTAACAATGGCAAGCCAAAGGTGAGAAGCTAGTGTGAAATTTGTTTGAGTGGAGATTTTTTGAAGACACATGACTGATACGGTTCCCTCATTATACAAAAGGTGTGTCCTTTAAGAACGAGGAGTTTCCGAGTGATCTGGTGTCTTTTTTTCTCCACATTTTTTTACTTTTTCTCACCTTTGGCGTGCCATTGTTACTCTCAAATACGTTGTATATAAGGTAGGAAGGCATACTCAGGCATCCCATGATAGTTTTTTGCATGTGCATGCACTACCCACATGTTTGAGGTGGTGAGTGGGTGCAGGTATGCTAATCAGTTAGAGCCCATTTCATGAAGCTGCAGCGAAAGGGAGCCTGCGCTGATGTTTAAAAGGCAGGTCTTTGTTTTTTTTCAGGAAATGGCCATGTAGCAAGTGAAGCATTTGATGCGTGGCCATTTCGAGTGGGAGCACTTACTGCCACCCATTGAGGTGGTGGTAAGGGCTCCCACGCTAACCTGGCGATAACCGAGCAGCATGTGGCGCTGCCTGATTACCGCCAGGTAGACACCAGCACTACAAAAATAACAATATTTTTGTTGCGCCGGATATAATGTGCACTGGGGATGGGAACTACCATTGGGCTGCTACGGTAGCCTGGCGGTACTTCCCTTTTAGTGAGTGGTAAGCCCACGTTGGGCTTACCGCCGCTTTGCAACGGATCCCTTAGTATGTGGGCACTGCCATATGATAACTGATTAGTGTAGGATTAGCATGCAAGCCCTTACTGCCTATAAAATAGGTGTCTGTAAGTCAGTGGTGTAGCTACTGTGGCCACGGGAGCCTGAGCCTCCCCAAATTGGCTCTGGGGCCCCCAGTTTGGCTGGTGGGGGTTCCCAACCCCCGCCAGCTAAAGCGTTTGTCCCGCGCTGGTCTCACATTGCCTGGCACCCTGTCCTATTTTCAGTCACTGTGCACGCTCGTTTTAATGAAACTGAGCATGCGCATTAAAACGAGTGTTCACAGCGACTGAAAACAGAACAGGGCGCCAAGCAATGTGAGATCAGTGAGGGACAAACACTTTAGCTGGTGGGGGTTGGGGACCCCCGCCAGCCAAGGTACCTTCACAGTGGGAGTGGGGGGGGGGAGGAACGTTGGCAGGGGGGGGGGAAGTGGTGGCGGGAAGGCCAGAATGTGCCCCCCCTACCCAGCTGTAAGTGCTCATGTGCTAATAGCTAATGGGAAAATTAGCACATGGCCATTATTGCAAACATTGAAAAATCGGACATTTAGCAGCAGAGCTAAAACGGCCTTAGCATGTGGGAAAGACCCACGCTGGGGCTAGTGCAGACCACTTTTTAGTGCTGCTTAGTAAAAAGGCCCTATGTGGATGAGCTCTTAGGGGCATAGTTATCAATGTGGGCTACCATTAAGATGTGTTATTTTACCACTAACTCATGCTATTTTAGCACAGGTCCATTTTATGCATTGAGACCTAGTCTTGAAAGGCCAAAAGGTCTTAGAGAGGAATATACACTAGTTACTAATAAATAGGGTTAACAGTAAAATTACACATCTTAACAGTAGCCCACGTTGATAACTTCCCCCCCCCCCCCTAAGTTGTCTATAGCTGAGCTGAAGTGGTAACAATAAGGCTTCAGATACAGCAAAAGCTCCCCATGTGGAAAAAATGGTACAGAGAATTAACCCCCCTGTTTACTAAGCTGCGTGGCAATGCCAACACAGCCCATTCAAAATGAAAGGGCACGGCTTAGTAAACAGGGGGGTAAGCGACTCAGTGAACAACTTATGGACTTAGAATGGTACTGTCGAAAAAAAACAAATTTAAGAATTTGGGGGGTCTCAAAGCCCAACGAAGCAAGTAATATGCAAGTTCTGCAGAAGAAAATATTTGTTGTAGCTTTAAACAAGGAGAATCTGGAAAAACCCGAGATCGAAAGATGGATGGCAATTTTGGGACAACTTCTGGGGGACCGAATGTTACTTATGTCATATTATAGGCCCAATATTGGATCAGTGAGATCCCTAAAACAGATCTGTATTTTAATCCAGAACCATATTTGTAAGACAATAATGCTTGGTCAGAGATCTACTTGATTAATCAAATTTAGATCAGAGAAACTCAAATGGCTAAATGACTGGGGACTGTGGTTTACATGATGAGTGGAGATTGTTTTAAGTAAAGAGGAAAGGTGTGCAGGACCCATTGCCATTCAGTAAATTTGGTAATGTGCACAACTGAGGTCACTAAGATATAGAGAAATGAAATAAATGTTTGAAATACATCGTTAGAAGGAAAGTGAGTGGGAGCTGGTTTAATATATAAGTGGACGATATTTAAAGCCTCACGTTGAATTTATTGGAGAAGGAGCCATTGGGATTGTTAAGTAAAGAGTAGGCACGATCAGGTCAATTCTGTATCAGGAGGCTATTTTACAATGGAACATGCGCGCCTACTTTTTTTCGTAGAATAATCGTCTAGGCCAGTGGTTCCCAAACTTGTTCCTGGAGGCACTCCAGCCAGTCAGGTTTTATTCATGAGAGAGGTTTGCATGCACTGCCTCCACTGCATGCAGATCCCTCTCAAGAATAATCATTGTGGATATCCTGAAAACCTGACTGGCTGGGGTGCCTCCAGGACCAGGTTTGGGAACTACTGGCCTAGCCGATTATATGTGCACGGTTTATAGAATAAGCCTAGGTTTGTTTGTTTTTTGGTGCTGATTTTTTTGGGCATGATTATATAGAATCTAGCCCATTGTACTTTAATTCTAATAATAGTGCAAGCTGCTTGGAGCATCCTCTAGAAGGGCAAACAAAAAAAATATTTATTTAATAAGGCCCTAGAATCTGCTAAAATAACATCTTATAACTCACTTATGGTTTAGATTGCTACACCACTCAAGATTTAACAGCTTTGCTCATCAATAACTCATAGGTTCCACATTCTGTCAGTATATTATCTGCAATAACATACAAGCTCACACAGAGAAATTCATACACACAATACATAATGTAGTGCATTAGCTTAAATTAGTGGGCAATGAAAAACTGCACTCAGAAGTTAGTGGTGAAAAAGAACTGTACATCCAGCACAGAGCCATTTTGTATTCAGCAGATGAATGAGGGGTAGTTACTGCAAAAAAAAAAAAAAAAGTCAGAGCTTATATAAACTCCACTTCACCTCTTATTACATCTGTGCTGTTCATATAATGTAAACTATAGAAAACTTAAAAGAAAGAAATAGTATATTGAAAAATCTTTCAAAAATTACTCCTCCAAGAAGAGGGGAAATGTAATTACATTTCAGACTTGCTACCCTTTCCTTGAATAAATCCATATTTTCAACATTTTGATGTCAAATAATGGAGTTTACTTAACACACAATACAGTTTTTGTCTTCCAAAGATACAATATAAATGTACTCAATTCAATATTGCACAGTTAATGCAAACAAAAAGCAAATTTTGTCACTTTCGACCATTCTGCTGAAAGTATATAAAATATTCTGCTTGCAGTACAGAATAAAAAAAAACATAATGGTGGGTGAATTAAGAAGAGAAATAAATAAACATATCCTAAGCAGAATAAAATAAGATTATTTGTTGGAAGGGATATGTGCTATGGCATCAAAACAAGAATTATCTAAAAATGTTTGAGATCACACTGATCCCTCTAGGGATGCGGCAACAATACTGAGGGGAGGAAGCAGAATTATCTTTATTGATTTATTTAAGGGGCCTTTTACAGAGCCATGCTAAAAATCAGCTTGCACTAAAAGCTGAGATGCCCATTATATTCCTATCTCAGCATTTAGCACACACTGATTTTTAGCGTGACCTAAAAACGCTAGTGTGGCTTTGTAAAAGACCCCCTTATTGATCATATTTATATCCCACTTTATATCCAAAGTGGGTTACAATATAAACATACATAATTCAAAAACATAAACCCTCTTGTTTACTAAGCTGTGCTAGCAGCTGCCGTGCGCTAATGCCAACACTTTGAATGGGCTGTCAACATTGCTGCACGGTAGCTGCTAGCATGACTTAGTAAACCGGGGGGGGGGGGGGGGGGGGGGGGAATCATTAAATTTTCAATCTAATATTTCACTGCTATCTGGAAGAAAAGTCCATGTCTAATCTGAGATTAGACATCTCCAAAATATTTCACAAAGAAATAAGTTTTTAAAGGTTTCTTAAAATTTGATCTATCATAACACAATCTCAAATAACTAGGTAATTGATTCCAAAGAATCACTTCCTACTGTGGTGAAGGCGGTTAGTTTAGCAGAGTTTAAAAAGGGGTTGGACGATTTCCTAAAGGACACGTCCATAAACCGCTACTAAACAGACTTGGAAAAATCCAAAATCCCAGGAATAACATGTATAGAATGTTTGTACATTTGGGAAGCTTGCCAGGTGCCCTTGGCCTGGATTGGCCGCTGTCGTGGACAAGATGCTGGGCTCGATGGACCCTTGGTCTTTTCCCAGTATGACATTACTTATGTACTTATGTACTACTACTTATAATTTCTATAGCACTACAAGGCATACGCAGCGCTGCACACCATACACAAAAAGACAGTCCCTGCTCAAAGAGCTTACAATCTAGATAAGACAGGCAGTCAGACTGAACAATTAAGGGCAAGGGAATAAAGAGGTGAGGATAAAAGGACAGGGCAAGTGAGCAGTGGTTAGGAGTCAAAAGCAGTGGTAAAGAGGTGGGCTTTAAGTTTGGACTTGAAAACGGCCAAAGAGGGGGCTAGACGTACAGGCTCGGGAAGTTTATTCCAGGCGTGAGGTGCAGCAAGATAAAAGGAACGGAGTCTGGAATTAGCAGTAGAGAAGGGAACAGATAAGAGAGATTTATCAACAGAACGGAGTACCCGAGGAGGGGCGTAGGGAGAGACAAGAATGGAGAGGTACTGGGGAGCGGCAGAGTAAATGGACTTATAGGTCAATAAGAGAAGTTTGAATTGAATGCAGAATTACAGGTCAAAACACATAATTGCTTGTAAATACCCTTGAGAGAGTATTACAGACCAGAGATTTCCACTGTAGGGATTTTCAGGAGATGTCAAGTGTCGATTGAATTAGTGTCAATTAGAAGATGCTTAAGGGGTCTATTTCTAACATAAGCTAACTTGTGCTACTCTACCATAGGTCCTGTGTTATGCAATGAGGCTTACTGTAGTTACTAATATCATGGGTTAACAGTATGGGTATGGGTAATGCATTTGATATACCACATTTCTGTGGTACAACCAAAGTGGAGGAGTGGCCTAATGGTTAATGCAGTGGGTTGCGGACCTGGGGAACCAGATTAGATTCCTGCTGCTGCCTGATAGTTGGCAGTGAGTTGAGATCCTGGGAAACCAGAATGCAAGTCCTACATCTTTCCCTCTCCCTTCCTCTCACCACATTCCTCCGTACTTCTAATACTAGTGGCAATTCAAACAGACAGCCTTCAGCCAGCATCAGGGCCTTTGCTCTGGCATGGTTATGATAATATTAGTTATGTGAATGTCTGTGTAATAAGGCAGCTGATAATTCCATGGTTGAGGTCAACCAATGGCAGAGCAGCTTTAAAAATATTCATTGACATCAAAATGTGCTCTGACCTTCCTGAGATTGTAGCTGAATTGGCCTATTTCCCCATAGGAAATAAAAAGAAGGGATTCTATTCATTGGGACATTGTGTGTCACTGGATGCTCTGCTATTAGTGTCAGAAAATGAAATGAAAATGGATGAATGGTTCAGCATTATTGGAGACATGCAGACATGTTGATCTTGTAATGCCAGTTCCCTATAGGAAACCAGGCTAAAATGTTTAAAACTAAGTCAATGGCAGGAAGCTACAATATCAATAGCATATAAAAACAAAGGCAAAAAGCACATTGCATAAAAAAAAACGCCTGTCAGACAGCAGCCAGTGTTGGAAAGCACAAGAGGTATCAAGTAAACTAATTATAGTAAAAAAAAAAAAATCATGGCTTGTTTCAGAACAATTGTGCAAAAATGCATGAAAATTCCCTCCCCCTCCTTCTCTCCTGTGTCCTCAATAAGAAAAAACAGTCTGCACATGACCTCTGTAGCTCTTGTGGTTTCTAAACAGCAGCTGGTGTTGATATTAGACAAGCATTTTTTATGAGGTTTCTTTTTTTCATTGCTACTGTGATTTTTCTTTTAGCTGTTTCTGTTTATCTGAATTTTTAAATAAAATTATTCTCTTATCAGATTCCAAGGTAACAACAATGCATTGAGCATTCACTGCTATCAGATATCATAACACTGATGTACTGCCAAAAATATCATTCAATATTATGGAGGCTATCTATCTCAATTTTCCTTTCTCTGTTCTCAACAATATTATGAACTATCATTTTCATAAGATATTTTCTAAGCCCAGCCCACATTAAAGTGTGTAGTGCTGAGTTTTGCCATATCTTATCTCCTTTCACTTTTTTTTTATTCCTTTATAATAGGGAGCACATTTCTAATAACTTTCAGTCATTCAACACAAATGGCTACGTTGCTTTGATGATAAGAGTGACAATTACTTCCCAGTGATGTTGACAGTTGCTCCTATCTGTTGTAACTCCCAAAATGCACATCTTGGACTCTAGATCAGCTTACCCTAGCAAATCCTGGCATTTACTGCAGCACAAGTCCTCAGCCTGTATAATAGACTTCTCTTTCATCCTTTACTTCTGCTGCATGTTGGGGAATCAGCAATTTTCATCTTAAAGAGTCGACATAGGCTATGAGGTATTTTCTACAGAGTATCTTGAGCTGTACTAATTGATACCTTGTTCTTTTTATCATTTTTTTTTTATTCTAACAAGTGATTTATCCAGCCCTGGAACTCCCACTACGTGAAGCAGGCAGCTGCCTAGGGGCATTTGTTTCTCTCTGCTTTGACAGCACTTTGTCAGAAGCACTGCTTAACCTGAGTTGCAATGATCTGCTCTCAGTATTTATAGCACTGTACAACTGAAGGTCCATTGTTCCTTTAAGTGTGAAGGTCTACTGGCAGCAGCTTGGAGGAGCCCCCTTCCACCTCCGTTGGTGAAGGTCGTTCACAAGATGGATCACCTATACCAGATGTCTAAACTAACAGCCATACGAACTGGTCAAATTGTGTAATTCAACAAACAATGGGACAGATATACCACTTGGAGATCCCTCTTGTGTGGACCTCAATGCTCTACGGCTGATAGCACCACCTATTTGACTTTAAAGATGGAACTACAGACTTATTCAGGGACCTGAGATTATGTGTTATATTGAGATGGGAAGGGGGAGGGGGAGGAAAGGGATAAGATGTGGTAGCAATATCATTGTTTAGCTTGTTTTATAACTGTCAAAGAATTGAATGCTTGTGCTATTAAAAATCTTTCAATTAAAAAATTTTACAAAAAAAAAAGTGTGAAGGTCTAATGGGATGCCGCTGTTCAAGCTTGAGTGATGCTTGTGAAAAATTGCTACTGAAAAAGGGAAAAAGGCACCCCTTTCACTGTGGGGCATGTTCAGAGGAAGACTCCCCTCTTGTGGCCACTTCTGTATCCTTGCTTAGGTCAGGGGTTCTCAACCCACTCCTCAGAATACACCCAGTCTGGTTTTCAAGATATCCACAATGAATATGGATGAGAGAGATTTGCATACAATGGAGGCAGTGCATGCAAATTTATTTCATGCATGCATATTCATTGTGGATATTCTGAAAATCTGGCTGGCAGAGTATGTTCTGAGGACCGAGTTGAGAATCCCTGGTTTCTGCATCCTTGGAGGAGGAACCCTTCCCTTGTCTTGCACTTCGGAGCAGTTGAGAGCTAGATCTGGTTCTGGTTTTATCCCATTCACTGTTTACTAGATTTTAATATTGTGTAACATATTGTGCAGCAGAAGTGGGGCAGAGTGGTTAGAGCAGCAGGGAAGCCAAGGTTCAAATCCCACCTCCTCCACTGATGTTCCTTGTAACCTCAGCAACTCACTACTCATTTTCATCTAATCTAATACAGGATTTATTTAACTTATACATCTCAACTAGTGGTTCTAGGCTGCTTATAACCAAGGGCGTAGACAGACCTCAGCGGGAGGGAGGTCCAGAGCCTGAGGTGGGGGGGCACAGTTTAGCTCGCCTCCCCCAGCCACCAACCCCCCCCCCCCCGCCACCTTCGACCAGTCTCCAGCGCTGAAGAAGACTTTGGCTGGCTGGGGTTGGGGATCCCCACCAGCAAAGGTACCAGGCAGCGGCGGCGGGAGGGGGGATCAAAAGTGGCGGGGGAGGGTCAGTGACGGCAGGGGGGGGGGGGTCGAAAGTAGAGAGGTCCAGGGCTAAATCTGTGGGGGCCCATGCCCTTGTGGCCCCACCTAGCTACACCCCTGCTTATAACATAAGAAGCCCATGTAATACATATGGGGAACTAAATCGGACATAATACATCAGCATAATTCAATAAAGGCTCTGTCTATTAAGGTGCGCTAGTGTTTTTAGCGCACGCTAACCGTGTAGATGCTCATAGGAATATTATGGGTGTCTACATGGTTAGTGCACGCTAATACTTAGCACACGCTAAAAAACACTAGCGCGCCTCTAGTCCGGCTTAGTAAAGATAACATAGAAATTGTGAAAGAAAAAAAACTCTTAAAACTTATCAACTAAAAAAAGATTTCAGTTTCCTTGGAAACTGAAGATAGTTTGGTTCAGTTCTAATACATTGGGGCAGGTCATTCTATGTAATGATGGGATGATAAGTAAACTTTAGATCTAGCTGACGCTTATAGAGTGATCCTTTAATAGTAGGAAATCTTAATAGAAATGTATTTTATACCCAAGATGAAGAAAAAATGATGGAGACAAGAGTTGAATTAATAAGTCCAGTAAAGAAGTATGTAATATGAGATCATTTTACCTGAATCTGTAACTCACTTTGAGCTCAGATTTGGAAAATGTAATGAAACCCAAAGCATTAAAATCCAACACTTTGCTACCTCTGCCTGTTAACTTCAAGTAAAAACTGTTCCTTTCCATGAGGTTTCCCTTGCTGACCTTGACTGATGTCATTGATGTTTCATCCCTACTGGGGTCTGTACACCTTTCTTCTGCTGTGGTTTGTTATTTTTATATCTGAGCCTCTGTTAGCTCACCCATACCAGTCAACAAATAGAGGTTTGTTGTACAGCAGCCCACCCCCTTCTTTCTGCTCCCTCCTTCCCTCATTGATCTTCCAGCTGCAGCTACAGCACGTTTCCCTCCCCCCAAGCCCCCTTCAGCATGGGTGAAAGGAAAGGGAAATAATTTGTGTTCAGAGAGACTATAAATGTAGGGCTGTCTGTAAAATCCTGGTGCCTGTGCAGATAATAACCAGAAAAGGAACATGAAGAGTGACCGGTAAGCAACAGAGAGAAAAGAGAATCTGAAACTAGAAATCTCAACTACTGAGGGGCTGCATTTGATAAAGGTCCCGTTATTGGCAACAGATGTTTAAGAGGAAGTGCCTTAAAGAATGCAACAATTTAAGGAAATGAGACACAGATGAACAGAGAATAAAGCTAAAAGAAACTTGTAACTGCTGTGTGCAAAGAATGATTATTCTCTGTTTAATGACTTCAATAGAGCTCGCCGTGTGTGTATTTTCATTCTGCAACACTTGACACCTTTTTCTCTTTCCTTCCACCAGGGTAGTTGGAATTGTTTTCTTCATTATCAGTTTCCTGGGACTTTTAGTGTCCCCTACCATTGAGCACTACACAGGTAAGCAAAGGATGTCACCTTCTGAGGCTTTCAGTCAGGGGTGTGCTGGTAAATTTTTAACAACAGGCTCTTTCTCCGGACGTAGCCAGCTCTGCAGTTGTAAGGGCCAGGGGTGGCCGGGGGGGGGGGGGGGGGGGGGGGGGGAGCAACACTTGCCTCTCTCTCCTCCCTCCCTTCGTGCGGGCATGCTAGGCATACTTTTGCTGGCAGCCAATAAATGGACTGCCACCACTCCCAACGTCTTGTTCTGAGCAGCATGCTGGAAACAAGGAGCGGGGAGCATCAGTAGTCTATTTACTTGGCTGGCAGGGCTCAGCATCCCCACCAGCAAAGTAAAAGACAATTCAGCAGGGGGCCCAAGCCCACAATTTGGGAGCCAGTTTTTAAAGTAGCCATGGAGGGCCCTACTTTAACAACCGGCTCCCAAAATTCTTAAAAACTTAACAACTGGCTCTTGCGAGCCTGTGAGAGCCTGCTTCAGCACACCACTGCTTTCAGTAGACCTTGGGCTTCCCTCTGTGGACAGGATTGGCTTTGTGTTATGATTAGTGCTTACCCTGTACCAAGTTGCAGAAAGAAAGAGAGATATAGAGTGAAAGATAAATCTGAGCAAGAGAGAGAGAGAAAGCTGGAGTGATTTTTACAAGCGTGCTTTTAAGGTGGTGGTGCATACACTGTTTTCATTTCTTTCTCCCTGCTCTCTGAATATTTTCCTGTTTGCCTCCTTCCTGCTCTTGGAATCTCTCTCTTTCTGGACTAAACCATGCCAAGCTTGTTTGCCTATGAATTAAGTACTAAGTAATTGGACTGAAGCCACTAATTTTATAGCGGAACAGAGTGGAAAGAAGAAAAGTATCAGTGAAGTGCTGTGGACCAAGTTTTGGGATAATGGGCGACCACCATAGGAGGCTCTGTAGCAGGAGCCCCCAGAACAAAGAGGGCCTAGCACATAGGAAAATTTGGGGCTAATTTTCAAAGCACTTAGGGGCCCTTTTACAAAGGTGCCTAAGGGCCTACTCGCGTGCAACGCATGTCAAATCAGCATTACTGCTTGGCTAGCGCGTGCGCCTGGCAGTAATTCTAAGTTTGGCACGCGCTGAAAACCCGCTTTAGAAAATAATTTTCTACCGCAGTCGGCAGTTGGTGCACGCTGGATGGTTACCGTGCTACTAATTGGGTTTCTGCCAGATACTTGTGACCTGGATTGGCCACTATTGAGAACAGGATACTGTGCTGGACGAACCATTGGTCTGACCCAGTATGGCTATTCTTATGACACGTGGAGGTGTATTTTCAAAGCACTTAGGTTTACAAAGTTCCATGAGTAACCTATGGAACTTTGTAAGTCTGAGGGGGTCCTTTTACAAAGGGTAACACGTGAGCCCTTACCGCTAAGTCAATGGGTGGGGTTAAGAGCCGTAAATAGACGCACACTGGTTTTCATGTTGCTGCGTGTCCATTTCCCGGCCCCAAAACCCTCCTCTTTTTTCCAGATGTGGTGGAGAAATGGTCCAGTGTGCGTGCAATAGTCCACACTACCACAGGCCACGTTTTGGTACGCCTTTGTAAAAGGAACCCTTAGACTTACAAAGTTCTATAGGTTACTATGGAACTTTGTAAGTCTAAGTGCTTTGAAAATACACCTCCACGTGTCATAAGAATAGCCATACTGGGTCAGACCAATGGTCCATCTGGCACAATATCCAGCTTCCAATAGTGACCAATGCAGGTCACAAGTATCTGGCAGAAACCCAATTAGTAGCAATATTCCATGCTACCAATTCCGAGGAAAGCAGTGGCTTCTCCCATGTCCATCTCAATAACAGACTGTAGACTTTTCCTCCAGGTGTTTGTCCAAACCTTCTTTTAAACCTAGATAAGCTGACTGCTGTTACCACATCCTCTGGCAACAAGTTCCAAAGCTTAACTATTTGTTCAGTGAAAAAATATTTCCTCCTATTTGTTTGAAAAATATTTCCATTTAATTTCATTGAGCATCCCCTAGTCTTTGTACTTTTTGAGAGAGTAAAAAAATTTATTCACTTCTACTTGTTCTACACCACTCAGGATTTTGTAGAACTCAATCATATCTCCCCTCAGCCATCTTTTTTCCAAGCTGAGCAGCCCTAACCTCTATAGCCTTTCCTCATTGAGAGAAGTTCCATCCCCTTTACATATCGGTCGCTGTTCTTTGAAGCTTTTCTAATTCCTCTATATCTTTTTTGAGATAATGGCAACCAGAATTTAGTGCAGTACTCAAGGTGAGGTCACACCATGGAGCGATACAGAGGCATTATAATATTTTTGGTCTTATTTACCATCCCTTTCCTAATAATTCCTAGCATCCTGTTTGCTGTTTTGGCTGCCTCCACATACTGGGCATAAGATTTCAGCGTATTGTCTACAATGACACCTAGATATTTTTCTTGGGTGTTGACTCCCAAGGTGGACCCTAGCATCGGGTAACTATGATTTGGATTACTCTTTGCAATATGCTGAAATATTCTGCCCATTGGGCTAATGAGGTTAGGGCTCTTCAGCTTGAAAAAGAGATGGCTGAAGGGGGATATGATTGAGGTCTACAAAATGCTGTGGTATAGAACGGGTAAAAGTGAATCAATTTTTCACTCTTTCAAAAAGTGCAAAGACTAGGGGACACTCAATAAAATTACATGAAAATACTTTCAAAACAAATAGGAGGAAATATTTATTTACTCAACAAATAGTTAAGCTCTGGAACTTGTTGCCAGACAATGTTGTAGCAGCAGTTAGCATAGCTGGGTTTAAAAAAGGTTTGGACAAGTTCCTGGAGGAAATGTCCATAGTCCACTATTGAGATGGACATGGAGGAAGCCACTGCTTGCCCCTGGATTGGTAGCATGAAATGTTGCTACTAATTGAGTTTCTGAAAGATGTATAAGGGGAAACAGCATTCCACAATAAATCACGAACAGAATATACAAGCGCACCTAACATTCTTGAAACAAAACCACACACAAATTATTTTCATGGCAAAGAGGCATCATATAAAGTAAACCTGGCTATTGGTTCTCTTATAGCACACAGCCATTTCATATCCAGAGCACTCTCAGTATTGTTAATCATCTGCCTCAAAAGCCTAATTTTATTATGTATTTAAACTTTCAAATCTTAACCATTAACCCTTGGATTCTATATAGCATGCCTAGAGATCCGCATTGATTCTATAACAATGCGCGTAACTTAATTGGCTTAACAAGTTAATCAGCATTGATAACAGCTCTTAACAAGCAATAATGAGCACTAATTGCACTGATTAGAATTTACACGCACAACTCGCTAAGCATATTCTGTAACGAAGTGCGCCAAACTTCTAATGCGTGCATGCAGTTGCTGTAAATGGATATGCGTAGTTTTAGGCGCTGAGATATCAACTAATAATCATCCTATATAATAAAACTCACCCTCAACGTTCTGAGGACACTGATGTCAGTGTCACTTCCTGCGGGTACTTCCTTCGGGTTCGAAGGGTTCGTGGTGGTGAGGCCACCGAAATCACTGTGTCTGGGCCCCGCCCTCGCATCAAACGTGATGACGTCGAGGGCGGAGCAATGGCGTCAAGGATCGAGGGCAGAGCAATGGTGTCAGTGGATGAAGGTGGCATGTGTTGACGAGGTGCGGAGCAATGGCGGTCAGTGGCTTCACAACGCCGAAGGGGTGGGTAGGGAGGGGGGGTTCGGGAGGAAAACCTTGCTAGCGTTTCATTTCCTCCAGAAACGGGCATGTTTTACTAGTATTCTATAATTGGTGCCTAAATCTAGGGGCCAATTATGGAATATGCTTAGTCGTCACTGATTTCAGCGCAGATTTTTTAGGTGCCATATATATAATCTGCTCCTAAGTGTAAAAGCAACTAAAAAATCAGCGATCCAAATACTTAACTGAATCAACAGAATCACAGCGCTGTAAAGGACATTCTTGCTCTCTAATAGGGTTTCTGTCAGGTACTTCTGGCCTGGATTGGCTACTGTTGGAAGTAGGATACTGGGCTGGATAGATCATTGATCTGACCCAGTATGGCTATTCTTATGTTCTAAAATAGCTCCCCCTCTTCCCCTCTTGTTGATTCCTGGACCAGTTGCACCAAGAAGCAGCCATTTATTAAGTTGAAGAATTTTACCTCCCTAGCGCTCCCTGATGTAACATTTATCCAGTCAGTATTGGGGTAACTGATATCACAGAAAATCACAAAAAATAATATAGTATAATCATGGGTATGCTGTTTCTGTTAGAACCATATTGCTCTGGACCCAAAATAAAAAATGGTGGAAAAGAAAGACCTCAGAAGTATAGCCTCCAACAAGTCAAAATTTGAGACTGTTGACTGAGACAGCTTGTATTGGAGGTTGCCTTGTCTGAAGATCTGAATTATTGAGATAGCAATATTGAAGGGGTTTGTGAAGCAGCTTTTTGAAGCGAAATAGGGCCGCTCTTGGGATTTATATATTACCCCTGTTTAAAATTTTGAAACACTGCTGAAACTTCCTTCAGTCAAGATAAGTGCAACTGCCAGTGACAGTATCCTAATTGTTTCATTGGTTATGGTGGTTTTCTATTGGAACTATTGAAATTTTGGGCTTATGGGACAATTAAACGAGGACTGGTGGAGTTTCTTTCTGACAGAAAATTGAAAGAGCCCTATCCTGTGTAGTGGTTTGCCAAAGAGGGACTTGTTAGAGGCTATATTTTTGAGGCCTTTTTTCTCCACTGTTTTTCTTTTGGGTCCAGAACGGAAACAGCATACCTATGATTATACTATATTATTTTCTGTGATTATATAGCATTGTTCCTGTGTTATATTTATTGATTGGTAACTGGAATCACCCATTAATATACTGTTGCCCAATTTGCCAGCTTTCCAAATTTCTGTTCATTCTGTCCTGGCGGGCGGTAGTTACAGCCCTACCAGAATACTCCTCTTCACATACGGAATTTCTATCCATAAGGATTCCACACTGCTATCTGAACTAGGCCCTGTTAATGCTGCAGACAGTGGGGAAAAGGGTTTTAAACTGTGGGAATTAGTTAATAAAGTAGAGATATTTTTTCAGGGTGATCTGGAATGAAGTGGAGTAGGTGAGGGTGGGGTTGCCTGATAGGGTTAATCTAGTTCTAGGTTTACTCCATTGCATACAGGAACTTGGAGTTCTGATTAGGGATGTGCATTCATTTGAGACATTTCCCATGTCGTTTCATCTAATTTTTTAAAGCCAAAATAACAGTAAACCCCTCCAATTTTGTAATATGTTGTTAATTGTGCACGCTGTCAAAAAAGTGTGCATTAGCCACAAAAGTGCATACTCTCGCTCAATAGATTCTCATGCATGCGCTACTTGTGCTTGTGTAATGTTGTGCTCATGCATGTGCTATTGGGAAAGTGTACGCACTTTTGTGGCTAATGCACACTCTTTTTGACAGTGTGCACAGTTAACAACATATTAAAAAATTGGAGGGGTTTACTGTTATTTTGGCTTCATGCACATTCTGCAAATAGAGCACACTTTTTTGGAAGCCTGAACACTATTGCTTACATAACAGAAAAACAACAACAAGAACAACAACAAACCCCTCCTCCCAAACAATAAAACCATATGAACAGAATTAAATTTTCCGTAAATGACTTGGGAAGAGAAATAACACAAAACCCGTAGTTCTGATTTCTTTATGTATTCCCTAAGAAAAGCAAGATTACAAATCTGTGCATGAATCTACCCTGTCGAATCTGGAGCCAGTTGACAATTTCAGGCAAAAGCCATCAGATACAAAAAGGATATTGTGACACTGTGGGAAGAGGAGGACCTGACAGACAGGAGATTCTCTCAAGGATCACAGGAAACTCTTTGTCAGAAGACCTTGGGGAAATATGTGCCTAGTACAGAGAAGGTTATGTTGTCAATGGGTGAAAGAAGGGTCCAATAAACAGGAAGGTTCTATTTTAAGATATTTCAAAGGGAACAGCCTGGTATACAGGAAGCTTTATTTCAAGGATCTCTTGGAAAAAAAGGAGACTTAAGAATTAGAATAGTGTAAGCCATGGGTCTCTGGGATGAAGAGGACCTCAGAAACCTCCCTGGTATGAGGAGAGCCTGGCACACAAGAGGATCTACCTCAATGGCTATGAGATAGGGGAGGAGGGCCCAGCATGCAGGAAATTCTGTGTTAAGGCCTGGTAAACAGTAAGATTGGTGTCAGGTTTCAGGGGTAAGGCAGAGGACACAGAAAAAGTCAGGAGCTCTCTTTCAAATAATATTTCTCAGGTTCAGGCTGGGCTTCTAGAAATTTGCTGTCCAATGTACATTTTTCTTCCACAAAGCATGCAGTGTTGGATTGAAATGAGCAGTGTGTGTCATTCCATTCCCCAAACCCACAAATATCAAGAAAGCACAGAATGTGATCCACTTCTGAAGCTCCATACTACCTTGAAGCACACTTCAGAGACTCTCTTGTACTTATTTGTAACGCCCCCTTACTGGGCACGCTTGGATTTGGGGTCCGACCAGGCTGGAGCCTCTTGAAGGCAGGCTCTGTCAGTCCCTTACTTGGCACTCGGTGCCTCTATCTGGGGAAAAAAAGTGCTGATAGAGTGGAATTAACCCTCTTCTCCCCCTAGGAATAATAATAAAAAATGCTGTGACTGGCTAATAAATTAAACAAGCCTTATTTAACTATTTATATGAATCAATGCATATATACCATTATTCAGTCTTTATACACCATATCTCTAGAACCTGTTGCTCTGGGCTTTCTTTAGCAAATATAACGAACCAAATATAATGAGAGTTAACCTTTTTATTTGAAATATCTTTATTAAATCACCAATATAGCATATAATATAATGCAAATCGATACAAGGCTATGAATGTCTAGCAAAACAAACAATGCAATAAAGAAGATGAGAACAATAGAGAAACCCGGCCAAAACCAGCTGCCCAAAGTCTCCCCTCCCCCTCCTTCTTAATGTTGCAGATATACAAACTGAAAATACACTATTAATCACCACCACCCTCTTCTTACCCACTTCCCCCCCTACCCGAATGGTCGTCATTGCCAGTTAACCTTTTTAAACCAAATACTATTTCTATATATGCCCCCTGGCATCACAGTCACTCTTGGGCTCTGGTATTCAGAGTCAATGACTTGGTCTTTCCTCCACTGTTCAGTCACTGTCAGTCTGGCTTGCCAAGGTAACAGCTATAAGCTCTTCCCTGCTGCCTAATCAGATTAGTGAGTGGGTGTGGTGGCTGAGCTGTCCTTCCTTGCTGAGCCCCTAGTGCCAATTGCACCTCGGAGGTCTTCTCCCTTGCTGGGTCCCAACTGCCGAACGCATCCCATAAGAACATAAGAATAGCCATACTGGGTCAGAAGCCCAGTATCCTGTTTGCAACAGTGGCCAAGCTAGGTCACAATAGTGGCAACATTCCATGCTACCAGGCCAACAGTAGCTTCCCCATGACTATCTCAATAGCAGACTATGGACTTTTCTTC
Source organism: Microcaecilia unicolor (assembly GCF_901765095.1). Classification (NCBI taxonomy): domain Eukaryota; kingdom Metazoa; phylum Chordata; class Amphibia; order Gymnophiona; family Siphonopidae; genus Microcaecilia; species Microcaecilia unicolor. The sequence continues at coordinate 475,103,511 of NC_044033.1, read as the reverse complement.
CAGGAATTTGTCCAAACCTTTTTTTAAACCCAGATACACTACTTCATCCTCCGGTAAAGAGTTCCAGAGCTTAACTATTCGTTGAGTGAAAAAATATTTCCTCCTATTTGTTTTAAAAGTATTTCCATGTAACTTCCTTAAGTGTCTGGAGTCTTTGTACTTCTCCCTTGCTGTGCCCCTAGGCCTTCACTCTCGCTGGTCCTCTCTTCAAGTGGAACTGGTTCAGAGTTACCAGGGCTACCTCTGCTCTTCTCAGCCCTAGGCACTGATAGTGCCCCTGCAGGCCAATTTCTTCTATTCTGAGCTATGACTGCTTCCAAGGGCTGCTGCTCCTTATTCTGCTGTGAGCTGCTCCAAAAGGCTTCCTAGCCTTGAGCCTAGCTTCCAAGGGCTTCTACTCTACATGTCTTCAGAGAAACCTCTAAAGGTATTTTCCTTGCTGGGATTCAGATTTACCAGTCTTTATCAAGGCTCTATAATCACCAGTTCTAGAGTTTCCTCATTAGAGAACAATCTCCACACCTAGCCAGAACCATACCAGTAGTTCAGTATAAGTCAAGATCTTTACCAAACCTCTCAAACTTCCCCTTCTCTATTCATGCCATCAGTCACTCTCCCCCCTGAACTCGCGGGGAGTAGATTTTCCTTCCTTTCAGTTTGATTCAGCTCACTCCATACAGTGTGTAGGCATAGCTTGTCCCATAAGCTTTATTCATTTCAGCAAATTAATCCCTCAAAATATGTGGAAATGCTCCCATCCACCTGTCTGTTTGTCTTCATTTGCATCCAGGCAGAGCTGTGGGACCCATCCCCCATCTTTTTACCCCTAAGTAATTAACAGCTTTGAAACTAAAAGAGGAACTTTAAAGAACAGATAGCCTATCAGGCTTATTTTCGAAAGAGAAGGGCGCCCATCTTTCGACATAAATCGGAAGATGGGCGTCCTTCTCACAGGGTCGCCCAAATTGGCATAATCAAAAGCCGATTTTGGGCATCCTCAACTGCTTTCCGTCGTGGGGACGACCAGAGTTCACAGGGGCATGTCAGAAGCATAGCGAAAGTGGGACTGGGGCGTGCTTAACACATGGGCGTCCTTGGCCGATAATGGAAAAAAGAAGGGCGTCCCTGACAAACACTTGGGCGACTTTACTTGGTCCTTTTTTTTTTACGACCAAGCCACAAAAATGTACCCTAAATGACCAGATGACCACTGGAGGGAATCGGGGATGACCTCCTCTTACTCCCCCAGTAGTCACTAACCCCCTCCCACCCTAAAAAAAATGTAATATTTTTTTCCAGCCTCTATGCCAGCCTCAAATATCATAACCAGCTCCATGACAGCAGTATGCAGGTCCCTGGAGCAGTTTTAGTGGGTATGGGACGACTTTCCTATGAAGAGAGGCTGAGAAGGCTAGGGCTTTTCAGCTTGGAGAAGAGACGGCTGAGGGGAGATATGATAGAAGTGTATAAAATAATGAGTGGAATGGATCGGGTGGATGTGAAGCGACTGTTCACGCTATCCAAAAATACTAGGACTAGAGGGCATGAGTTGAAGCTACAGTGTGGTAAATTTAAAACGAATCGGAGAAAATTTTTCTTCACCCAACGTGTAATTAGACTCTGGAATTCGTTGCCGGAGAACGTGGTACGGGCGGTTAGCTTGACGGAGTTTATAAAGGGGTTAGATAGATTCCTAAAGGACAAGTCCATAGACCGCTATTAAATGGACTTGGAAAAATTCCGCATTTTTAGGTATAACTTGTCTGGAATGTTTTTACGTTTGGGGAGCGTGCCAGGTGCCCTTGACCTGGATTGGCCACTGTCGGTGACAGGATGCTGGGCTAGATGGACCTTTGGTCTTTCCCAGTATGGCACTACTTATGTACTTATGTACTTATGTACTTATGCAGTGCACTTCAGGCAGGCGGACCCAGGCCCATCCCCCCTTACCTGTTACACTTGTGGAGGAAACAGCGAGCCCTCCAAACCAGGGGCGTATCTGGACTCCGGCGGTAGGGGGGGCCAGAGCCAGAGGGAGGGGGCACATTTTAGCCCCCCCCCCCGCCACCGACCCCCCCCGCCATTGTCAGAGCCCCCACCGCCACCAATGACTCTCTCCATCCCCCTCCCGCCGCCAACCCTCCCCCGCTGCCGTTGCTTACCTTTGCTGGCGGGGGGCCCCAACCCCCGCCAGCCGAGGTCCGCTTCCACCTGCCGCTGCCTTAAAAACTACTTCTTCAGCCGGCGGGGGACCCCAAACCCCCGCCAGCCGCCCCGAGGTGTTTAAAGTTCATCTTCGGCCTCCGTGGCCGTGCTGCTGTTGATAAGAGCTGTTGAATCCACTTCGGAGTCTGACATCGCAGCATGTACAACGTACAACGACGTCAGACTCCGAAGTGGATTCAACAGCTCCTATCAACAGCAGCACGGCCACGGAGGCCGAAGATGAACTTTAAACACCTCGGGGCGGCTGGCGGGGGTTTGGGGTCCCCCACCGGCTGAAGAAGTAGTTTTTAAGGCAGCGGCAGGTGGAAGCGGACCTCGGCTGGCGGGGGTTGGGGTCCCCCGCCAGCAAAAGTAAGCAACGGCAGCGGGGGAGGGTTGATGGCGGTAGGGGGGTCCAGGGCAAAATCTGCGGGGGCCCACGCCCCTGAGGCCCCACGCAGATATGCCCCTGCTCCAAACCCACCAGAAACCCACTGTACCCACATCTAGGTGCCCCCCTTCATCCCTAAGGGCTATGGTAGTGGTGTACAGTTGTGGGTAGTGGGTTTGGGGGGGGGTTGGGGGGGCTCAGCACACAAGGTATGGGAGCAATTTCTAAAGTCCACTGCAGTGCCCCCTAGGGTGCCCGGTTGGTGTCCTGGCATGTGAGGGGGACCAGTGCACTATGAATGCTGGCTCCTCCCACGGCCAAATGGCTTGGATTTGGTCGTTTCTGAGATGGGTGTCCTCGATTTCCATTTTCGCCAAAAACCGGGGACGATCATCTCTAAGGTCGACCTAAATGTTGAGATTTGGGCGTCCCCGACTGTATTATCGAAACGAAAGATGGACGCCCATCTTGTTTCGATAATACGGGTTTCCCTGCAGCCTTGGCGGGCTCAGGAAAACTTGGGCACCCCGTTCAATTATGCCCCTCCATGTAAACTCTTGAAAAATGGCAAAGCATGAGTAAAATGTGGACTATCAGATAAAACTCTAGCTGTTGTGTTTTGTGTCACTTGCATGTGCTGGAGGCAGCTCGCACCGGCTCATGAGAGCCAGTTGTTATATTTGCACTAATTTTGTGAGCCAGCACAATGCAGGAGCAAGAGCTTTTACTGTCCCCATGGGAACGGTAAAAAGTCTTGCTCCCGCAATAAAAAAAAAAGAAACTTCAAAAAAAACCAAAATGGAGATTAATGCTGGTCCTCCCTCCCCTGCTGTGGTATTTTACTTACACAGCCAGCAGCCACCAGTAGGATCACCACAGCAGGCCTGCTCTGGGGCCGTCCCTCTACTGGGTTCCGCCTTCTGATGCATCTTCCTGTTTTGCGAAAGGGGGCATGGTCGGGTCAGGGGGCATTTCTAGGGTTTGTATGCAGTGTTATAGAACTCAGGGTATATATGCATAATTAAGATGCGAGGATTTACATTAGGGTTTAGTTGTTGTAAATCCTTTCCAACAAAATTGAGTGTGGATCCCAGAACTAAGCACTGGTCTATAAACGGTGCCCAACTTGGAACACCATGTATAGAATAGCACTTAGTGTACATTTTTTGGCACCCCAAATTTGATCACCATTTACAGAATTTAGTCCATTATACTACCCATTTTACATATGCTTGTAATACTTCCATATTCTGCTCCTCTCTCACCCTTTCAACCCTTTTGCACCTCCTCTACTTCCCTCTAGAGGGCCTTGGCACCTGCAGTAGAAGAGCGAAAGGAGGTGGTAGGTGGTGAAGAAGGGAGGGCACGGAGAAGAGCTAGGAGAGCACTATTTTATTGGGATCTGAATTCCCAGAATCTGAAGGCACAAGCTGATTTGCCAGTTGATCTGAGAGCTTTAATTCCTGTAGCATTCTAATATGAGGGATTTGAAGAAATGCCCCGAGCTAAATAAAAACATGTACAAACATGTCTCACATTTCCATCCTTCAATCTGTCCTGCTGCTTTCAGTCTGGACGAGAGAACTGATATTTTAAACATGAAGTCTGGGGTGGCCCCTAGTGGTCTACAGCAGTGCTATTCTCTGCTCTGCTAAAGACCTGCATTTTATTCCCTTGATAGAAGTGCTGCAAAGGCAGCATTCAGACTCAGTGGGGATGGAAGTCCCAGCTATTTCTCAATAGTGACACGTCTTGGATAGAACCAAATTGCAGTGTACCTGTTTCTGGATTGAATTGCAGTATGTGGCTCCTGGCCAAGGACCATCAATACAATGGCTGAGCTAGGGAAGTTATATATATTAATAAATATCCAAGGTAGTTGCGAATGAAAGTTTGTGTTGATTTTATGGTATAGAAACATGTTTTAACAGAGCTGGAAATCTGAGAGAAGCAGAAATGAAATGAATGGTCTTATTTACAAAAATAAATATCTTATGCAATTAGACAATTACCTTTAGATTGTAAGCTCCTTGAGCAGGGACTGTCCTTCTCTGTTAAACTGTACAGCACTGTGTAACTCTAGTAGCGCTTTAGAAATGTTAAGTAGTAGTAGTAGTACTATTACTCAGCAGATAAAAAAAGAGATAAAATAAACAGCTATTTCCTATCAGACAGAATAGATCCCCTCTCCCTTGTCATGGTATTGTATGATATTACAACATTAACATTTTTGTTTCCCTAGGATTCCCGTACTATGGCAGATTTAATCAGCAGAGGGCCCTATGTCCCCAGATCCAGATTGGTCAAGATGATTTGCCAGGCAAGTAGGAAATGTGTGCCTAGGAGCAGGCCGTGTGTCTGTGTGTGTGTGTGTGTGTGTGTGTATGTATGTGTGTGTGTGTGGGGTGCATGCATCAGCACTTCCAGCAAAAGTCTGTTGAAAACTAATTCAGAGCTGTTCTGCTTTGTTATTGTAGGTTTTGACTTGATCTCTCAGTTTCAGATAGACAAAGCTGCTTCAAGGGGGGTTATCCAAACATTGGTTGGGTCCACCCCCTTTCAAGTTGCCTACAAATTAGGAACAAATGTGGATTTCAGACTCCCAACCAGGTAACATTCTAACTTTTTACTTCAGATTTTAAAGTCTGGTTTAATTTCTTTTATTCTTATCTTTCGAGGCTTTTCCTGATGGTTGACCATGATTGATCATAATGTATCACTTTATAGAACCACTTTATAGAACTGGTGGTTGTATGTCCATAGTTCTTAAAGCAGAGTGGCCTAGTGGTTAGAGCACTGGTCTTGTAATCCAGAGGTGGCCAGTTCAAATCCCCCTGCTGCTCTTTGTGATCTTGGGTAAGTCACTTAACCCTCCATTGCCTCAGGTACAAACTTAGATTGTGAGTTCTCCTGGGACAGAGAAATATCCAGAGTACCTGAATGTAACTCACCTTGAGCTACTACTGAAAAAAAGGTGTGAGCAAAATCTAAATAAACTAGTAAAAAGAGGCCCATTTCTGACACAAATGAAACGGGCGCTAGCGAGGTTTTCCTCTAAGTGTGTATGTTTGAGAGAGTCTGTGTGAGAGACAGAGTGAATGTGCAAGTGTGTGTGTGTCATAGAGTGAGAGTGTGCGGCAGGGGCCCCCCCTTCCTCTCCCCTCCCTCTCTTTTTTCCCTCTCCTCCTCCCTCCCTCCCTCCTTTTAGGGTTGTCGCCCCCCTCCTCCATTTATGGTCCGTTTCTGACACAAAGGAAACGGGCGCTAGCAAGGTTTTCCTCATAGTGTGTATGTTTGAGAGTCTGTGTGTGTGTGAGAGTGACTGTGTGTGAGAGTGAGACTGGGTGCGAGTGTGTCTGTGAGAGATAGTGTGTGTGTCAGAATGATAGTGTGTGCGAGTGTGTATGTGAGACACATTGAGTGTGAGAGAGAGTGTGTTTCACACAGATTACAGTGTGTGTGAGAGAGTGAGTGTGATAGAGAGCGAGTGCGAGAGTATGTGTGAGATACACAGACTGTGAGAGTGAGAGTTTGCAGAACCCCCCTCCCCCTCTTCTTCCCCCTCCCCTCTCTCCCCCTCTCCCCCTCTCTCCACCCTCCCCCCTCCTCCCCCTCTCCCCCTCTCTCCGCCCTCCCCCTCTCTCCCCCCTCTCTCCCCCCTTCCACCCATGTCCATGTTCCAGAAACCCTTCCCACATGTTCCCATCCGAGTTGCAGGACCCCCTCCCATTTTTTCCCATCCCCCTCTCCCCTTCCCGCTCTGCGTCTCCCCCCTTCTCTGAGTTACAGGAGCTGCCTCCCCCCTGCTACCCCCTGATCTAGCACCCCCGTCCCCTTCCCCAGTTCCATTACCCGCCCCTCCCCTTCCAGTGGATTTCCAGGAATCCCCTCCCCCCCCCGTCGTTTCAGGACCCCCTTCCCGCTCTCTGTCGTTTCAGGTCCCCCCTCCCTACCTCTCTGGCCCTCCCCCTCGTTACAGCCGGCTGTCGCTTTAAAGTTATTACCTCCTGCACGCAGGGACGCTGGCGGCTTCAGACAGCCTCTTCTTTCGCTTGTGTTTCAGCGGGTCCACAGGAACAGAAACAGAAGCGAAAGAAAAGGCTGTTTGAAGCGGCCAGCGTCCCTGCGTGCAGGAGGTAATAACTTTTAAGCAGGCGGCTGTAGGAAGGGATGGCCAGAGAGGGGCGACAGTGCCCTCAGGTGTTTTTTTTTTTTTGGAGGGCGGCAGTTTCGGGAGCGGCGTCAGCTGTTCGTTTTTTTGTGGGCGGTGGCAGGTTCGGGAGTTGTTCCGTGCCTCGTCTTCGGGTTGCATGCTTGGCGCCCGGGGTAATCCGTTGTCTGCTGGTCTGCTTGGTCCCGGTCCGGTGTGGCCATTTTCGCCCCACCTCCAGTTCTTTGGGGTTGTTTGGTTGCTTTTGTGAGGCGCAGGGGGGGGGGGGTGTTGAAGGGAGCACTGCCAGCTGATTCTCAGGCAGGGGGAGGAGTAGGGAAACACGCTCCACGTGTTTCCCTACTCCTCCCCTTGCCTTGGATTCAGCTGTCAGTGACGTTACTTACGTCATTACGTTCTAAGCGGCTTAGACCACATCGAGGGTCCATGGTCCCAGGCAGGTTAGAACGTTGGAGGTGAGTATTATTATATAGGATAAGCATGTCTCACCTGCCCTAAAAGCCTGTTCAAAATTCATTTTGTCTTGATGAGTCCAAGCCAGTGATGGGGTTGTGCTGTAAAACTTAAACAGCCACAGACCTCTTCAGTGGGTTTTGGATGTGGCACAATGGAGTTAAGTAAACAGAAACAGCTATACTATCTCCAATCTTTGCATGACTTGTCTCAGCTGGTTCACTGGGTTACAGTGCTGTCTGCTGCCATCCAGTGGTGGAAAGTGACCTCAGTTCTGTTCATTACATTGGTACTGAAGAGTCTGCTCCTTGCTGTCTTTCAGTTTATGTTCAAAGTAGTGCCTGCCTGACCTCTACAGATGCACCTCCTGTAATTTTGTGCTGCTAGAGTTCAATAATCAAGCATTAGAAACACCATCACTATTTATAAAATCTTTTTTTTCTATATTATGGGTGTTGGTACCAATTACATGGGTGCCAGAATTAGATCATTTTTAACCATCCTTGCTTGTTTTTTAAGTGATATGGAAAAAAACCCTGAAGAATAATGATTTAATTTATATACTGCTTACAAGCCAGGAAGCTCTCAAAGTAGTGCACATTCAGGTACAGTAGGTATTTTCTTGTCCCTGGAGGGCTCACAATCTAGGTTTGGTCCTGAGGCAATGAAGAGTTAAGTGACTTGCCCAAGATCCCAAGGAGCTGCAGTGGGATTTGAACTGGGCTCCCCTAGTGCTTAGCCTGATATTCCAACCATGTGCATTTATTCTTGATGGGGTTTGATATTTAAAATGGTTTAACCGGGCAGGAGAGGCACCTGCCCGGTTAAACCCAGCTGAGCAGGCCATGTTAGGCATTGTAGCGTGGGGACGTTATAGGGGGTATGGGGGTCAATGTTCCCTCTAAGCTGGGTGGGAGTCCTGTACGCCAGTGGGTGGCGCTGTTTCAATACCACATTTTTAATAGTGAGGGTCAGGCAAGTTCTACAGGACTCCATAGGACCTGCCTGTCTCTAGTGATTGAAGACACACCTCTCTCTGGCAGCCATGCAGTTGGACTCCTGCACAGCTTAGAGGGAACACTTATAGGGAGGGCTATATATCTCAGTTGATAAAACATGATAATCACCAGTTTTGTTATTTGTGATGTGCATGGTTTGCTAATAATAATTACGTTAAAAAAGACAGTCTCTGCTCTCTGCAACTTACAATCTAGTTGAAGACAGATGGACAAGACACACATAACAGCAGATAAGATATTCAAATTTTTAGAGCATTTTTTCCCCGTAGACTGAATGGGGGAAAAGCCTTATACCCAGGTGATCAAAAGCACTGGAACAGTGTGGGGCTTTACTGCCCCTATGATCAGAGATAATAGCATACAAATTTATGTATGCTATTGTCTCTGATCATAGGGTAAAAGTGCTCAGGCACAATGTTCCCACACCTGTTTGACAGGTCCAGGCTGTCAAAAGCCCAAACCTGTCAGACACAGGGGCTGGAGGTCCATGGGACCACCAGACCCCCTGAAACAGCAAGGCCCTTGTGGCCTAGTGCTCCCACCGAACCACCACCCCAAGCCAGCGACACGGGGGCTGGAGGTCCAGTGGACTTTCAGTTGCCCCAACCCCCCCAACACAAGTTTATGGGGGGGCTGGAGATCCCTCCTCTTCCAGCGCCACCTTGAAAATGGTGGCGCCCAGCCTTGCCTGGTGTATCCTGGCATGCGCTGGGTGGGGTTTCACCACCATATAAGGGAGTTTCTCAGGGCTGGGTGCTGACATTTTCAAGGCAGCGCTGAAATAGGAGTGAGTGTACTAAAGTACAGAGGGGTGGGGAAGAGGGCCGCTAGGCCAACAGTTTAAGGGGGCTTGGTTTGCAGCCCACTGGGCCACCAGGTCTTTTTTTGGGGGGGGGTGCAAGGGGGGTTTAGGGGGCTGGAGATCCACCGGATCTGCATGTAGATCACATCTCTGTCTCTGAAAGTCTCTGTACTATCTTTGTATGTCTAGCGAAACTCTCTGTGTGTGTGTGTGTCTCTCTCTCTGAATTTAGTGCACAGTTCTCTCTCTGCACATAGAGCATGGCCCCTTCTCTGAATGTAGAGCACAGTGCCATCTATAGCTGTAGGGTACAGCGCCATTTCTGAATGTAGAGCTTAGCTCCATCTCTGAATATGGGGCACAGTGCCATCTCAGTATGTAGAGCATGACTCCATCTCTGAATGTAGAGCACCACTCCATCTGAATGTGGGGCACAGTACTATCTCTGAATGTAGAGCACATCTCCCTCTCTGAGTGTGGAGCACAGCTTTGTCTCAGATTGTGGAGCAGAGCTCTATCTTGGACCGTGGAACACAGGTCTGTCTATGAGTGGAAAGCACTACTCCATCTCTGAATGGTGAGCATAGCTCCATCTAGGATAATCAGCAAGGCTCCATCTATTAATATGGATAATAGTGCTATCTTGGGGTGTGGAGCATAACTTCATCTCTGCTTCTTCTATATCACTCTAGTACAGTTGACTCCATCTCTGTCTATGGAACACAACTTCCTTTTGGGTTTTGGGGTATGGCTCCTTCTCTGCCTGTATAAGCATGAGGTGAGGTTTCAGTGTAGGAAGTGGATTGCCTTCTTTCTTTAGTTATGCCTCATAGCTTCATCCTTGGAGTTATCTAAAGCTCGGTCTTTGGATGTGTAGTTACATAGTAACATAGTAGATGACGGCAGAAAAAGACCTGCACGGTCCATCCAGTCTGCCCAACAAGATAAACTCATATGTGCTACTTTTTGTGTATACCTTACCTTGATTTGTACCTGTCCTTTTCAGGGTACAGACCGTATAAGTCTGCCCAGCACTATCCCCGCCTCCCAACCACCAGCCCCGCCTCCCACCACCGGTTCTGGCACAGACCGTATAAGTCTGCCCAGCACTATCCCCGCCTCCCAACCACCAGTCCCTCCTCTGATTACTGAGCACTGCTCATTGTCTGGCTCTGGGGGTGCAGCTCTCTCTGGATCTGGACATAGCTATATCTCTAGATGAGGAGCACTGCACCATTCATGGAGGTGGAAGTTCACCCGTCTCTGAATGTGCACAACAAATTCAACGTTGTTCCATATCTGATTCTTGGACTTATCTTGTCCTTGTCATCTGTGACTTTTCCACTTTGTTGGGGAATCTGTTCTAGCTGGGAAGCACATCTCTGATGTTCTGAAGTGTACATCTCAGCCCTTTCTGTGTGGAATGTCTCTAGCTGGTGTCTTATTTCAGTTCATCCTTTGTCTATAGGGTTCTGGGTTACAGTCTCACCCTATCCTGGGCCTCAGCCCTATCGTGCGACAAGATCCTCTCCGACTTACGTTGAAGTTCTCCTATGTGCCTTCATGCTCAAACTGGCTCCATCTCTGCAAGGTCAGCATGACTCCAACTTGGCATTTTATGCTTGGTTCCATTGCTGTTTGAAATCCTGACAGTGTTCTGCACAGGTCCTTTATTCATGTCTCAGACTCAAGGGTACTGTCATTGTTGCCTGTGGTAGTTTCCACATTTCCATTAATCAGCCATTGTTTCCTCCATTCTTCTGGAGGAAAATCTTCCTTGGAGTTTCCATCTGGTGCTTTATATCGTAGTTGCTGTGGATCTTTCTGGTACCTTCAGGAAACCAATGGATGTCTGTGCGTGGTCTCCTTTCCTGCACCTGATGGGCCCCAGTCGGGGAAATGCAGCGTCATATGCAGCCATATCTTGCTGAAGTCGGATGCCTATTGCTTGGGTGTATATCCTCCTGGTGTGTCTCCATTCTCTTCTGTGACGGTTCCCTAAAATGATCTTTGTGACACACATTTTCCAGACCTTGTCTGGTTGATGGTTTTAGCTTTTGAGATGTTGGTTCTTTCTGCGGCTGTGTCTGGTTCCCACCCTACTTATGGACTGCTTTGCTACATCCCACAAGCCTCTGGATTCATCTGCTGATGATGATAAGGAAGGAAAAATGATGTCTTACCTGATAATTTTCTTTTCTTTAGTCACTGCAGATGAATCCAGAGTCTCACCCTTCCATGAGGTTGACACTATCAGTTCAGTCTGTTTCTCTGCTTAGGTTTCTTGCTGTGGTTGCCTGTGCATAGTTGTGCTAGTTGACAGGTTTATGCCTCATTTCAGTGAGGAGAGAGAAATGTTTGCCTTATTATTAATTCTGCTTTGTTATGAGAAATACTGACTGACCAAGGAGCACACCATCCTATGTGGTAGAGTTCAGTTAGTACTTTTTATTTTCGACACCTGCTGGTAGATGGTCATAACCCACAAGTCTCTGGATTTGTCTGCTGTGACTAAAGGAAACAAAATGATCAGGCAAGACATAATTGCCCCCCTTCCTGCAAATAAAAGTATACAATGACAATTCTTTGAGTTCATGTGGCTATCAGGATCTACTGTGTTGCTTTGTCTTCAGCTGCTATTTGCTGCCTGCCAGAAACTGCTGCCCTAGGCAGTTGTATAGTTTTGCCTAATGGTTGAGCTGGTCTTAATTAGATTGACTTCTGACAGACATTGGACCCACAGGGAAGGTCCTGGCTCTGCCTTTCCATTTCCTCATCATAGATGCGTTATCTTCTGGAAGGCAAAAATACCTTTACTCAGGAACTATAGTTGTGCAGTCTTCTCCTAGGAAGTCATCTTGGATCCTTGTAAGAAAATATTTTTATGCAGGCTTATTCCGGTGGAATCCTCTTTCATTACAATTACATTGATTCGGTGTAAGATAAAAGCAGGGTTATTCTTAAAAGGCGTTAAAAAAAATTAGGAAGATTTATTTTACTTTCACTGGGTTTATAATTGTATTGTGATTTACTGCTTTATGGGGATTTTCGAGTTGTTTTATTTTCATTCTTATTTAATATATAGGATTTATTGATTGCCTATATTTCAGTTCAGTGTATATGTTGTAACTCATCTCAGGCCATGATGGAGCAAGTGTGAGCAAAATGTAGTTAAATAAATATGGTTAGCAAAATCCTTCAAAAATTCACTAGACACGATCTTATCCCAGAAGTCTCTTTACACATCAGTGATGCTGGCTATGGTCTGTACTGCAAATGTAACTTGCTAGAAGTGCCAGAGAACTAATAACAGACTGTATGGATTAGCTGAAACCTCTTTCTCCAGGAATCATCTTACAAAGCGTAAGCACTAAAAATATATTCAAAAGGATTTTCAGAAACTACAAGCCTGCTCAAGTCATTTAAAAATGCAAAGCCATATCAAGAAGATCTGATTAATTCATGAGTACAAATTATTGTACCTTTCAGTATGATGCAAAATTGATATTAAAATCATGTGGATGACTGTTTGTTACAGTATTGACAGCAAGTACTCTGATTCATGCTGTACACTGGGACTTCACAAAGTACAATCTAGATGTAACCCTGGTCCCGCTCAAACAGTTCAGGATGCCGGCTAAGCTCTTCAGGGTAGGTACCCAGTCCAGGATCTACAAAAAGTGTTGGGTCTGATGAGCTGGGTGTAGACTGGGGCCAGGTTACATCTCAGTAGGCCGGGGGGGGGGGGGGGGGGTTGCCTCCACCTCTCGGTCTCTCAGTCAGTTCTGCTCCACAAATTTCACTTCCATACCGGATTAAAAAAAAAACCCCAAACAGTTCAACTTTAGTTAATATGGAAACACGTATGAACAGTTCTTGTAACTTGCAGTCTAGCAAACACATCCAAGTTGTTAACAGGTTGAATACTCTCCTCCCATCCACACTTATTTCTCCCAGTCCTAGTAGGCTCAATCCCTTCCTGCTGGGCAGAACAGGATTGAATCTATTAGGACTGAGGATTTAGCCTACTGTCTCTCAGTAATGTCCCGCTGAGTTCTTTTCTAGCTGCCAGACTCAATTGCGACCTGGACCCTCCTCGTCCATTTTCCACGAGGTGCAGTTCTTCTCATCCACCTCACTCACCCACCTCAGTCTCTAGGAGGTCGCCCATCTGCTTTGCTCTCAGGGTCTCCAATCTCTTTGTCCTAGAACCCTGGTGACTTTGCCTCGGTCTGCCTCTGCTACTGAGCAGAGACAATCTGCTTTTCTTTCTTCTGCAGCCCCTGCTTCTTACACCAGGACAGGACATCCCCTTAACTTTATGGTCTCAGCTGGGGGTGTGGGCAACCAAAGACCATACTCTCAGTAATGCAGATGATTTTATCCTATCCAAACCTCAGCCCCCATGTATAAACAATGTCATTCATAGTCTCATAATATCAACAATATTTACTGAAGTGAATTGCAGCTCTTTGCACCTTAGCTCCCTCTACTAATTCCCATCGACACAGTAACCCCCCCCCCCCCCCAGAAAATTCTCCCACCACTGCTATACAGCACAGACATTTCCCAGGGGGTTACACTCCCCTCAGTTAACTAAAAAATTATAATTAGGATTATTGATTGTGACTATGATACTCTGCTTGTCAACCCCTTGTCTTTCCTCTTTCCTCCTGCTGACAATTGTTTTGCTTGGCTGTCCTATTTTCCTTCTCTTCTCCATTGTTCTTTCCCTTAATTCTTTTTCTTTCCTATGATTATTGTAGTTCTTTTCCATAATCTCTTATAATGTTATATATTTTGTTATTGTGAACCACTTTGATAGCATTAGCCCTTTAGCTAGAGAATAAAGAAACCTGATTTCTTTTCCCTTCAAATAAAATCATTTTCCCTCTGGCCTCAGAGGGCCATAACATTCTCATACCACCCTCTTTTATTACATAACACGTTCAACCAAAACACATTATATTCACAACATTCCCCTATTAACCAGCTATAATCATTATACTGTCCTCCTCCCCTTGGCAAGTGGTTCCTTCCTCCTCACCAGAAAGAGAAACAACATTTACCCCATTCAACTTTTTGGACACCCCAATAACACATTTACATTTTAACTCCCTTTCCCTCAGTGGAAAGTTCCCTCACTCTCACAGGCAAAGAGTCCTGCTCGTTACTGAATCTCAGACAATGACATAGCAGTCCACATTACTCCAGTTCATACTGTTCCCCGTCAAGTACAACTCCGAGCCCCGGGCACTGTCTTTTATTTCAAGGTCTCCATGCTCACCGGAAACTCTGTCCGTGGCGTAATGATGTGGGCATGCTCCCCCTTGCTTGGTGCAACTGGGGTGCTAAATTCCTCTTCAGGTGCCATTTCCCACCAATGGGAACGGCAGCCATATTGTCCATATCAGTTCTCCCACCAAACACACCCTGGTCACTCATGTGTGAGCGATCCCTCAGATGCATTTCCCCAGCTTGGGGCCTGTCCTCCTGGGTTCCTCTGGTACCGCTGGACACCTGCTCTTCCCATGCTCCAATGCCACCTCCTGGCCTGGAGGGAAAACATATAGTCTCTCCTCTCCTGTGTGTAAAAGATAAAAACGCAGTTTCTGGTAAAACAGGATCCCCGGTGAGCGCTGTTTGTCACACATTTGGCACCATTTTTGTAATCTTGGTCTCACTTGACCTGTTCAGGATGCCAGCTAAGCTCTTCAGGGTAGGTACCTGGACCAGGATCTACAAAAAGTGTTGTGTCTGATGAGCTGGGCATAGGGTGAGCGGAGAGCAGACTGCTGAAGACGCTGACGTGTATTTTAAACATGACAGATCGAAAAATAGGTGCCATCTGAAGTCTGCTTGGGAGGAGCGGCTGCTCCCCTGGGGACCCATCTAGCTATGCCTCTGAGGCTGGGGTCAGGGGACCACACACATCACACTCATAGTTCCAGTTCGCCTGCAGTCGAACCTTGGGAGTGGGTCAATGGTCCAGAGTAGCAATCCAGGGTGTTGGGTGTTTAAGAACTACGATACTGTATGAGACGTTCTCACTCTCTCGCAAAACATCACTCTGCACTCCTGGAGTTTGATTTAAATACAAACCAACTTTACTGGAACTTCTGCAACCAGCAGTCAACACTTCAAACTCTTTATATACTCTCTTTCTATCTCTCCAAGTAATTCACAGCTGTACATATTTACATCCCTCCTGTCCTTTACCCATCCTTTCATGACAGGAATAAATCCAAGGCTATTTCTGTTATTCCTGATACAAATCCAACTCCTTTAAGAGTTTAAGATGCCAGGTGCCTTTGGCCTGGATTGGCCGCTGTCGTGGACAGGATATAGGCTCGATGGACCCTTGGTCTTTTCCCAGTGTGGCATTACTTATGTACTTACGTACTTCTGGCACAGAACCTTTAGGCTGCCCTTCTTCCAGCAGTGCACCTCTCAGGGCTACACTCCGGCTTTGGATAGGCTTCCCCGGTCCTAATCCCAAGATGGACTCCCCTTGTCCACCTGCAGCTCACTCTCCTTCTCTGTTCCCAGTTACTACTACTACTACTATTTAGCATTTCTATAGCGCTACAAAGCGTACGCAGCGCTGCACAAACATAGAAGAAAGACAGTCCCTGCTCAAAGAGGCAGCAACATCTCTTAAAATCAGCCTGTATTTATTTATGGCACTCCAGGATCTCCCAAAACTCCCAAGGGTCCTGGCGGGGGGGGGGAGGGGTACAAGCAACCAAAGACCTTGTGTACCTCACTCCAGTTTCTTTTATTAAACTTAAACTCAACCCTTGCTGTTACTCTCCACAGGGAAACACTTTCTCTCTTAAACAAAAAAATGTAGATGTCTACTTTATAAAATACTAGCGTATATTGCACAACCCATGCTTACATTGCAGGCATGGACATTTATGAAACATTACAAAACAATCAAAGCCCTCTCTGCCTACAGAATAACAGAGTTGCCAAGGTACCCAGTTCCAGGAGGGAGACTTTGTGGCGAGTCTCAGTTTTGAAATTACATCCCAATTCACTGTGGTATTAATAGCCCCTGACTACCTATTGGAAATCAGGGCAGAAGGTCCTATAATGCATCAGGATGAGGTTGCCAGAAATCTAAGACTGGTCCAAAACCCCTCTCCTGGAATTGGGCCATTTGGCATGTCTTTAATAATCTAGTTTACTCCAGGAGCCATACAACTACTAGATCAATTAAGAGAAAAGGAAGAAAGATGGTCAGAGTGTATCAAAGTTAGGCATTTACCCTTTAGCTCTATAATCTTAGTACCTAAACAAAAGAACATTTTGCCTGCTGAGATTATGGAAATACTAGCACTTACGCATGTGAATGTTGCATTCATATGCATAAGTTCTGGTTATGTGTTATGTGGTATTCTAAACATACGACTACAAGAGGGGGCATGCATATGGGCAGGGCATGGGAGGATTGCACAATTGGGTGCATAACATATAGAATAGTAAAAGTTACATGGAAAAGTGCAATATTTAGGTGTTAACATTGATGCCTGCCTTTTATATGGTATAAGTGATTAGCAACTAAATGTTGGCTTGCAAATGCCAACTTAAGCTCTATTTTATAATGGAATCTGGATACCCAGATGCCATTAGAGAATTCACGCTCAGAGCCCTGCATTTTAGTGCCAAATTTGGGCAACCTTTATTGAATTGCCACCTAGATTTAGTAAATAAAACCTTGAATATGTATTATTAAGCTAGTAGAAATGCCTGTCAAAAATCATGGGAAAATGTTACTATGTAAAAGAAAATGTGTTCTTTTCACTATCATCATAGAGCTTCATTTCTGTGGCGAGAAGCTGAGCTGGTCCTGGTTTTCTGCATGCACAGACTTGTCATGTTGCTCACAAGATATGAACTACAATGAGAGTAAAATCAGGCCTGACTCCACTTCTCCTTCCAGAACTGAAGCTGAGTGATAAAGCTATTGTTCAGCCACCTACAAGTATTCCCCCCTTCTCTCCTAGTCCTTTCACTAAGTCACAAGTTTTCTTTCTCTTTTACTGCTATTCCCTTCCCTCTCCCCTCCCCATTAACAACTGGCAGTTCAAATTTTTACAGTTCACTGCTGTCACAATGTTCTGTGATGTCACTACTGAACAAACAGTAGTAAACCTGACACTTCCTGTTTCTTGGACAGTTATCACAGCAGCTATCCACGATTCAGTGATAAAACTGTGCTGGAAACTATGAATACTCTTGGTTTTGAGTACATCTTCCATCCACGTGAATGCTAAAAGGACTGTGAAGGGAATCAAGGAAATAGCAGACATGTTAAGACTTTTGTTTGATGTTCATTGAAAAAAGGACTGGAAGACTGTTGAATATTAGCCAGGGTATGTATAGTAGATGGGGTAGATGTGGCACCATTTACTGAAGAGTTTGTGCAGAACTGAAACTGCAGCAAGAATGGGTGACAATGTGCCAATGGCTTAATGGGATCCACCACTCAAATTGAGATTTAGAGGATGTCAAAAGGAAATGGAGGCAGCTGAAGAAGGAGGTGAAACGCAAGGCTGGAGCCAACCCGCCAGATGAGGACACTGTGAACCTCACCCTTATGGAGTGCATGGTGTACAGGCTTCTTCCCAAGGAGAGCGTCCGTGGCCTGGGAATCCAGGACACCTCCTCACAGGCTGGGGAATCAGGTAAGGTTGGGGGAATGAAGATGTGCTGCCTGCTCTCTCTACATCACCCTCTCTCCAAAAACTTGGACAGTTTGAGGGTCTGATAGGAAAAGCCTATTTGTACTACAGGTTCTCAGGTGGGGGAGGAAGGAAGAAGGCACACCAGACTACAGGCAGAAAGGCTGACATCAGGGGCCATGTCCTAAGAATTTAGCATGGAGTAGTGGTTAGTGCCTAGGTGTGGGAGCACTCAGGCAGGGCCGGTCTTAGACCGAGGCAGCTGCATAGGGCCCCGCGCTTAGGGGGGCCCCGCGCGGCGTGCCTCAGTCAGCCTCTTCCCAGGGCCGGTCCGACTCCGACACGGACGGTAAGCATGGCTGGAGGGCGCCGTCGTGCCATGCTTACCGCCACTGTCCGCCCTGGCGCCCTCTTCTTCTCCCCCCCAACCAAGGATTTTTCTTTTAAATTTACCCTCCATTGTCGGAATCCCACAGCAGCGTCCTGCGTGCATCACTGAAAGCGCTCCTCACCTCCCGAGTCCCCCCGACGTCTCTAGCAGAACGCAGAAGCTCTTCCTGATTTGTTCATTCTCAGTGTCCCGCCCTCGAGACGTCAGGGGGACTCGGGAGGTGAGGAGCGCTTTCAGTGAAGCACGCTGCTGTGGGATGCCGGCGATGGAGGGTAAATTTAAAAGAAAAATCCTTGGTTGGGGGGAGAAGAAAAGGGCGCCAGGGTGGACAGGCAGGCAGTTGAACATGGGAGCGGAAGGGCAAGGGAGAGAGGACCTGGGCATGGATGGTAGGGCTCAGGGAGAGAAGGGAATTGCTGGATAGGGATGATGAATGGAGGGGGCAGGGGCCAGAGAGGAGCATGGATGGGAGGGGAGGGCAGGGCTCTTGGAGAGAGGGGAATTGCTGGATAGGGATCAATGGAGGGGGCAGGGGACAGAGGAGCATGGATGGGAGGGCAGGGCCCAGGGAGAGAGGAGAAATTGCTGGACATGGAGGGCAGGGGAGAGAGGAGAAATGTTGGGCAGGAATGGAAGGAAGGAAAGACAAAGGAAGGAGATGCACATGGATGGAGGGGAAGGGATATAGGAGAAATGCTGGACATGGATGTAGGGGAGGGGAGGAAAGTAGATGTACATGGAAGGAGGGTAGTGCGGAGAAATGCTGGATATGCATGGAGGGGAAATTGCTGAATTTAAGAGCTGGATCGGAACATTTTGAAGGCAGATGCTGAAACTGGAGAAAGGATAGGGACAGGGCTACAGATGGTAGACAGGACACATAAGGACACAGGAGGATGGTGGACATGGTGAGAGAAAAAATATCAAATGGAAAGAAGACACTGCATAAAACAGAAGACAGTGGGACCAAAGCGAATAGAAAAAACAAATGATCAGACAACAAAGGTAGAAAAAAGTATTTTATTCAGAATTTATTAATTGGAATATGTCAGCTTTTGGAAATGTGCATCTGTGATATTTTGCATGTAAGTTTCAATTTTTCTAGTATTGCTGCATGCTGAGTCTGATTTCTTGAGGTAACTTTTCAGTTCCGTATTTTGCCTTCATATCTGTTGTGTCATGTGTGATCAAGGTGCAGTATCCTGCTAGCGTGTAGCATTTGCAGCCCTTTTTGTTTTGTTTTTTTTCACGAGGTAGTGTATTGGTGTTTTAGAGCCTGGTGTAATTACAGTTCTGCCTTTCCACGCATAAGGTTGTTCTCGTCCTGTCCATGGAATTAGTGCTGTTATGGTTTGGTAAGGTTATGAGTGTGTTTTTGCACAAGTTTGTGTATAGTGTTTTGCAGTGGAGAGATTGTGTGTCCACACCTCTGACCCCCCCCCCCCCCCCCGGGGTTATGAGAATTGGAACTAATTGTAGTGGACTTGAACTGAATAATTTCGGGGGGGGGGTGGGGGGGTCATGATAGCATTGTGCTTATTATTTCATTCAGTTTTTCTGTACAAGTTTAGCTTCATTTGTCTTTATTTGAAATTTCATAAATAAAAAATTTTCTAAAAATTGAATAATATTATCAATGGGGTGGAGCTGGAGTGGGGGCGGGGCTAGGATGGGGCCCCACCAAATTGGTCTGCATAGGGCCCCGCACTTGCTAAGACCGGCCCTGCACTCAGGTCACTGGTTCAAGTCCTGCTGTGTTTGTTACTTTTTGGGGGCCTTTCCCCCACTCTTCCCTCTCAATCTGTCACCGAACAGTGGTTATTTCTGTTTTCAAGGCTTTTGTGGTTCTCTCACTGTGACCTTCAGACCACTTCCACTATCCTTTCTTTTTTTCCTACCTGGCTGTGCGGCTGTCTGGCATCCTGGTTTCTGAGGTTCACAGTGCATCATAGCCCTTGTGTTCTGCAGTGTGGTATGTGGAGGCATACATTGTGTGATGGCACGACAATGGCAGTCCTCATCACCTGTGGTATAAGAGTTCACAGGTTCAGGAAGGCTGCAGCAGACTGACAGGTTAGCTAGTGCAATAGACACATTTCTCCTACTTTCCCTATGCAGGCGAGGACTCTTAGTTGAAGTTAAAGGCAGAGGCTGGAGCCAGCAGCCAGCACAGGCACCTCAGTGGCAGCAGAGGGGTCACAGGAAGGCTCTGTGACAGCAGAAGGACACGCTGAAGACACCTGAAGGATAAAAAGGAGGACCAATTACTAGTTGAAAACCACCTCCCCCCCGCCTGGTTATACCAGATGCCCCTGTAGAGGTTGAGGAGCCACAGCTGGCCTGTAAGGGACTCTCCCACCACAGGTGACAGGTTGTACAGCTGACCACCAAACTCTGACACAAAATGTGCAGCTGGCTGACTGCCAGAAACTACAGCTGCTGTGTGAGGGGGGTGCAGGTTCAGCAGCAGAGGATCCAAGCTCAAGAGGACTGCCTGCAGGAGCTGTGTACCATGCAGCAGGAGAGCCGGGATTCTAGGTACAATATTTTGTAGCAGCTTCTGGGAATCCGGTGAGATCTCTGTGATTACAGTCAGGTCTTATCTAACACACTACCCACCTAGCAGGAGCCTGACTCACAGTGGAACTGGAGAGGCCACCATTCCTGCGGCACCACCCTCCACCCCAGTGCCTGCACCACCCAGCCCAGCTTCCCAGCAACCTTTACCTCAGCTGTGGAGAAGCAACTGCCATCCAAATGGCCACAGATGAGACTCACCAGACCCCAGGCCGGTGGTCAGCCTTGAGGCAGGTCCCTCAGGGCCATCACATACTGCTTTGCTGGGTGCTGGGCTCAGCCACAGAGTCAACCAAGGGCCAGCACAGTCAGCTGCATCTACTAGTACCTCTGAGGGCAGTGACAACCCCACAGGGGAGAACTCTGACATTATCTGCAGTCCTGCAAGGCCTGGACCATCCCCAGCAGGTAGAGAGAGGGGTGGGAGAGATGGTCTACAGAAGGGCTGGGGGAGGGAAGGATGAGGTAAGGCTGTGAGCAACTAATTACCATGCTGTGGTGGTGTGTGCTGTGGGGAGGGGGAGGGGCGTGAGTGCTTGGGGAAGAGAGTGTGGGGATATGTGTTGGGGGAGGGTATGTGTGCTGGGGGAAGAGGGGAAGAGAGGGTGGTGGTGGAAGTGGGGGTTTAGAAAAAGATATGATGAGCACAAATAAAAATACTGCACTTATCTTTAGTGAAAATTGGTCTGTTTGCAGGGCTGGCGTGTGGGGGTGGGGGCAAACAGGCCAACTGCCCTGGGCCCCACAGCTCCAGGGGGCCCCATGGTCCATGATCTCCCCACCTGCATTGCTACTACACAGTCAGGACATCTCTTCCCTTTCTCCCCACCACAGTCCATCTCCTCCACCCTGATCTTCTTTAAAAATGTATTTCCCTTCTCAGAGGGGCCCCAGCACAGCAGCCACTCTCCCAAGCTGCCTGCAGCTGCACCAAATCTTTCCCTCTGTTGTGATCCACCCAGCCAGAAATAGGAAATTGTGAATGGGGGGGGGGGGGGGGGGTGGGTTGGATTGCGGCAGAGAAGGAAAGCTTTGGGACAGCCACAGGCAGCTTGTGAGAGTGGCTGCTGCACTGGGGTGCCTCTGAGAAGGGAAATAAACTTCTTAAAGTAGACTGCAAGGTGAGAGGAAGGGAGGGAGATGGACTGTGATGGGGTGAAGGGGAAGAGATGCCTTGACTGTGTAGTAGCAATGTAGGTGGGGAGATCGGGGGAGATGGGGATCAGGGTCCCCCTTCTTAATTTCTGCCCTGGGCCCCACAATGTCTAAAACTGGCCCTGTCTGTATGAGTCTTTGTCTGGTGTGGACCCCCAGCTAGTGTGGTCCCTTGTCTCTTTTTCTGGCTGCTGCCGCTGCTGTGTGTCATCTGACAGAGGCTTTCTTCTTTAGAGTGTAAAGTTATGTAGCAGGCCATGAATATCTTGGCAACTTGTTCAGGGCTGTACAGGAGCTCCCCCAGAACGGTCGAGATATCTGAATCCGTTTTTGAGTTGGCCAAGGTGTGCTCAATGATGGCGTGGGTGTTCTTATGGCTCTTGTTATATTCCTCCTCCACCTCATTTTGGGGGTGGACATGGGCGTAGTTTGACCATTTCATTTGGGGGATGTGTGGCTTGGCTCATTAGCATATTCATTTGCATGTATACATCTCATACATATTCATTATGGTTATTTAAAAAACAACAACACACACACACAAACTAGACTAAAATGCTGAATATGATGCCAGCATTTCAAAACAATGAAGATATATTTTTTAACTGAAATGAGCCAGCACCATAGGAATTTTCTCTCATTATGCCCCCTCTCAAATTCACATGTATTAACAAGGGGAGAGTGCACTTTCCCTCTCTCTCCCCTCCCTAGGCCTGACACCAGCACCATTCCTTTTTCTCCTCCAAATCACAGCTTTTTCTTCCTCCTTAAAATACTCCCCTAAGCAGGCAGCACTTTTTTTTTCCTGGGGTCATCCACAGGTAGCATTTTTTCCTCCACTCCCCCACCCCTTTACAGGCAGCACTTGCCCCTAGGGGCAGTTCAAGGCAGTCATGATAATGTATGTTATATTTGGGCTCATTTTTGAAAGAGAGAGACGTCCAAAAAGTGACATAAGTCAGCATTTGGACGTTTATCTCACATAAACAGTATTATCAAAACCTCTTTTTGGACGTCTTTCTCTGAAGTCCATCAGAAGGACGTCCAAATCCCATGGGGGCGTGCCAGGGGCGTGTTCAAGGCGGGACTTAGGCGTTCCTAAGACTTGGACGTCTTTCAGCCGTAATGGAACAAAGCAAGTCCAGGACTAAAACTTCGATGTTTTAAGCTAGACCTGTTTTTATTACAAATAAAGTACAAAAGGGTGCCCCAAATGACCAGATGACCACTGGAGGGAATAAGGGATGACCTCCTCTGACTCCCCCAGTGGTCACTAACCCTCTCCCACTCCCAAAAATTGTGATTAAGAACATTACTTGCCAGCCTCTGTGTCACCCTCAGATGTTATACTCAGGTCCATCAGAATAGCATGCAGGTCCCTGGAGTAATCTAGTAGTGGGTGCAGTGCACTGCAGACAGGTGGACCCAACCTATCCCTACTTGTTACAATTGTGGAGGAAACTGCGAGACCTCCAAAACTCACCATAGGTGCCCCCTTCACCCATAAGGGCTATGGTAGTGGTATACAGTTGGGGGTAGTGGGTTTTGGGGGGCCTAGCAGACAAAGTAAGGGAGCAATGATCAGATGTGTAACTGGGAGCATTTTATGATGTCCACTGCAGTGCCCCCTAGGGTGCCCTATTGCTGTCCTGGGAAGTTAGGGGGACCAGTCTACTAAAAATGCTGGCTACTCCTATGTCCCAATGGCTTGATGTTTTACACTTGGACGTTTTCTTTTTTTATATTGGCCGAAAAACAAAGACGTCCAAATCACAGGACTTCCATCTTTTTAGAAAATGACCTTCTTTCCTGTTCGGAATTTGGATGTCTTTGTAAAACGTCCAAATTCTGATCTAGACGTTTCTTTTGAAAATGCCCCTCATTGTAAACTGCCTAGAACAGTGGATAGCACAGTATAACTGCTGTAATTGCCTATAGCTCATGTTTGATCTATTCTTACTGTACACTGCCTTAAGTGAATTCCTTCAAAAAGGCGGTAAATAAATCCAAATAAATAAATAAATAAATAAATAAATAAATAAACTGTAAAACAAATATCAAATTAATTAATATACAGTTTTAAATGTCCTAACAGGCACATAGGCATTGGCATAGAGGGTCTGCCTGGTGATGTATGCAGGGGATCTAGGGGTTCAGATGTTTGGGCTGTGTCCACACAGATGTTGCTGGCTGTTTGCAGTGTTGCATGGCTTTCTGCTTAGGCATGGAAGAAGCAGATGCTGGAGGATCTTGTATAGATATTTGGGTGGGGAGATCAAAAGAGAAGACAATAAAAGTGTCCCGAATAGGAGAAAATCTTACAGGTGATCACTGTGACTGGTGACTGGGATATTCTATTAGCAGTATGAGCAGACCATATGGCCTGTTTCTGTTATTATCTACTATGGGGTCAGTATTTAGCCTGCGGCAGTAAGCAGTTCGTAAGCCGCTCACAGCCGTGGGCTGAATTAACCCCAATTATTCAATGTTGGGGCATGTACAGCCTCTGGCATTCAGTATTCGGGTTAGTGCAGCAACCTGGAAGTTAACCGTGCACCAGTCAATATTGAGACTGGTTCCCAGTTAACTTGGCAGAGAAAATTAGGATTGCCTTTCAACTGTCCTAACTTTATCCACTCACTTAACCAATTAGCAGACTGAATATCACTGCTAACTGGTTAATTGCTGGCTCTGCCCGCACTCCATTGCCGGACTGCTTCTAACCTAACTGGTTAGGGAATGGCCAGTCAGAGGAGCTATTCATTTGAGTGCCACTGAATATACTGGCATAGCAAGCACAGCGGGGTTTAACCAGACAGGAGCCTCTCCTGTCCAGCCAAACCTTTTTGATTATTGATTTGTATGTTGCTTTGTTCTGCACTGAGCATAATTACATGCACTTGAGTGTGTTCAGTGGCACTCTGTTGTGACTTTGTGCTTTACTGCATATACACTATAGGTGTATGTAATTAACAGACAACTAGTGGTGTGCTGAAGCGGGCTCATGAGAGTTGTTTGTTAAGTTTTTAAGAATGTTGGGAGCCAGTTGTTAAAGTAGGCCCCCCCATGGCTACTTTAACAACTGGCTCCCAAAATGTGGGTTCAGGTCCCCTCCTGAATTCTCTTTTACTTTGCTGGTGGGGATGCTCAGCCCTGCCAGCCAAGTAAATAGACTGCTGCTGCTCCCCGCTCCTTGTTTCCAGCATGAGAAGTCCCAGCATACTGCTCAGAGCCAGAAACAAGCAGTGGAGAGTGGTGGCAGTCCATTTTTTAGCTGATGGGGCTCGGCATCCCAGCCAGCAAAGGTATGCCTAGCGTGCCCGCATGGGGGGGGGGGGGGGGGGGGGGGGTAGGGAAGAGAGGCGTGCGTTGACCCGGCCAGTCCAACCCTTCCCCCCCCCCAATTGCAGGGCTGGCTGAGCCCGGAGAAAGAGCCCATTGTTAAACATTTACCAGCACACTCCTGCAGTCAACTAATACTAGATTGTAGTGAAGTAGCATGGTTGTTAGTGTTTGGGAATGGGTTGTATAGACAACATACCTTCTTTGCTCTAAAGGAATATCATTTATTAAGATAAAAGAATAATATGGTTTTGATTAGACCCTCTAATAATGAAACTACACATGTACCTGAAGTTCATGACACTTAGTTATTTCTCATCCTCACTTTTGGGCTGCGAGCAGTTTCCTAGCAACAGACATAACTTTGTATCATATTAATAATATCACGGTTTTTAATTCAGTTGTCATCAGTCAGTTATAACTGGTCAACATCTTCTGTACCTTGGCTCAGTCCTTTATTCTTGCAATCATACTGGAGCTTGAATCTATGAGTTATGAGTTTGCATATGAATTATGGGCAGCAGAGATATCTTTTTACTTGAGTAGAGATATTATAGTTTCTTAATTAGAAGGTGGTTTGAGGTGCTAGTTTCCCAAAAGTAGACTCATGTTTAAATGTTCAGGAGCATCTAGAAATGTAAGGAATTCAATCAAAAATATCCATCTTAAAATAGCACTAGAGCACTTGGGAGGGGGAGGGTTAAATTTATTACAATTTTATTGCCGTTGGCACAAAATGTGAGGTAACCTTTGACAAATTGGACCTTCCATAGTTGTTTGACTTGTATAGTGCTTGAGAGATTAAACCCAACCCTGTAATCGTCCAATCCTGTAATGGCATGCCGCCTCACAATCCTGAGACGTTTAGATTAGTACTCTTATCTGCCTTACCTTATTATTGACTCTAAAGATTACCATAATATACTAACATTGTCATCTTGTGCTGTCCTTTGGTCCTGTACAGATATTTAAATCCCGGTGGATTTCCCAATGAATATTCCTTTCTTGTCACTCTCCGGATGCCTGGCAGCACACGTCAGAAGCACTGGACCATTTGGCAGATTTTGGATTCCATTGGGAATGAGCAGGTGGCAGTGAAGCTTAATGGGCAAACCAAGTCAGTTCAGTTTTATTACAAGGGACTGGACACACGCCTTCACTCTGTCACATTCTCCCAACTGCCATTCCTCTTCGACTCCCAGTGGCACAAGATTTTGATTAGTGTGGAGAAGGAGACGGTTACTCTTTCCATCGACTGCCTCCTGATTGAAACCTTGAAAATAAGCCCCAGAGCTAGCATTAACGTGGATGGCTACACCATACTGGGCAAGCTGAAGAACAATCCAGAAGTGTCAGTTTCAGTAAGTTTTCTGATGATTTTTCAATTACAGGAGTTACGTTTAAACAAAAAACTGTGTTCTGTCTACATCTTTACATATTTGCTTAGCTTTAAGTTGCTTCTATAACTGGAGCTAGATGTGCAAAGTGGATTTTTTTTCTTCAGACATGAAAAGGAAAAAAATTGCTTAGCACATAATCAGACCATATGTAGGAAGGGGTCGAATTTTCCTAATATTGGTTTATGGTTCATTTATCAGTTACTAATTATTTTATTTGCTGCATTTGTATCCCACATTTTCCCACCTATATGCAGGCTCAATGTGGCTTACATAGTACGGTTAGGCGTTTGCCCAGTCGGTTGATAACAAATACAAGGTTGTATAGTGATCGAATGAGGTATATGTAGAGTAAAAGCGACATATATCTACATGCCATCTACATTGCCCGAAGAGAGTTCAGTACAGGCCGCACACACTATACCGCTCTCAGGGGGTCTTTTTCTACACATTAGCTCAAGTTATCTGCAGCAGGGCCTATTTTATTCCTATGGGCCTTGCTGCAGATAACACACGCTAATCTTTAGTAAAAGACCCCCTTAGGGCCCCTTTTACTAAGCCACGCTACCAATTCTTGGTGCTGCAAATGAGAGGAAGCCCATTCAATTCCTATAGGCTTCCTCTCATTTGCCGCGTAGGAATTGGTAGCATGGCTTTGTAAAAGAAGCCCTTAATACAGTTGTACAACAGAGCGGTGTATATTCAAATACAAATTAAAAATATGATGGTAAAAAGCAACACCAAAAAATGGAACCAAATTATGTTTAAAAAAACAAAGTTTAATAATTTCCAAACAAATAATGATATAACAACAACACATAAAAGATGACTCGACACAACGTTGTGTTTCGGCCAAAGAGGCCTACATCAGGAGTCTTATTGATCAGGTTGAAATGAAAATAACACATCAAAGGAATCTCAAACAGTGGATAAAGGATTCCAAAGATCTTGCAAATAAGATCACTGCGACAGACAGACGGTTCACTTGTGCAACGGTCTTTTTCAAGACCATTTTTAAGATCTTATTTGCAAGATCTTTGGAATCCTTTATCCACTGTTTGAGATTCCTTTGATGTGTTATTTTCATTTCAACCTGATCAATAAGACTCCTGATATAGGCCTCTTTGGCCGAAACACAACGTTGTGTTGAGTCATCTTTTATGTGTTGTTGTTATATCATTATTTGTTTGGAAATTATTAAACTTTGTTTGTTTTTTTAAACATAATTTGGTTCCATTCTTTGGATAGCCTGGCTTATATTCCCACCTTTTTTATTTTTCATTTCACGCATCGTGGGATCTATTGAGTTCTCCACTTTTTGTGGATTCTCTTTAGAAAAAGCAACACCATAAATGTTAGAAAAGGTCAGGTCCTACAAGAGACTAAGAAATCAAATTCAACACATTAATCAAAATAAAGTAACATAAAATAAAATTGCAATTAATGTAACTTCTGAGCAGTAACCTCAACATTCCAGGTTTCATCCCTGGCTACTGTCGTTCACACACTATCCCCCTGTTTACTAAGCTGCGCGGCAATTCAGACACAGCCCATTCAAAGTGAAAGTCAAAGTTTGCATTTGTGTATGGCAGCTGCTAGTGCGGCTTAGTAAACAGAGGTGCTAGAATACAGATACCACAAGAAAAATAAAATGATCATCATAAGACAATCTATAAAAGGTAAAAGTTTATATCTTTCTTTATGCTTGGATTAGTAAGAAAAGCTGGGCCTAGTGGCTCTGAGTTCCTTAAAGTCCTGAATTACCTATTGATAGGGAGCGAAGAGTTGCAGTGGTTGTCTGGGAGTAGGGGGCAGAATGGAAATTAGAGGAGAAACATATGAATTTAAAAAGTAGATATGAAACTCGGAGCCATTATATCAAATTCTTTGTGATTCAATATAAGAAGAGTAAATGAAAAAATGTACTTTTAAATTTGAAAGATCTTCTAATACTTTTAGGGGCCCATTTACTAAGGCGCAGTAGGCACTAGAGTGTGCCTACCACGAAGCGAAAAAGCACTGCCATGGGACACGCTGAGTCATCCCGCAGTAGTGTGCCCATCAGTGTGTACTAATCCTGTGCTAAAAAATAATTTGTACTTTTCAGCATGAGGGTGTGGTTATGGGCGGAGAGTAGGTGTGCCCTGTGTTAATTGGGTAGCATGGGTACATTGGTGCACTGGAGCCCTTAGCATCAAAAAAATAGATGAAGGTAAGGACTCTCGCGGTAATGGACATGCGCTAAATGGGTAATTAGTGTATGGTCATTAAAGAAATATATGGAAATGCGGTCATTTTACTGCTGCACTAAAAGAGGCGGCAGCGCATGGAAAACCCACGCACTGACAACAGTGCTGGCCACTTTATAGAGCGGCTTGGTAAAAGGGCCCTTAAGTAGGCTTGCTTTTCTGAGTAGGCTGTGAAAACTGTAAGGTTGTTTATAGCTATTCTGCATACTGTTTTAGATTCTTTAATTTGTAATTTTTCAATTTGTATTTTGTATTTCTTATCTGTTCATGACTTTTAGTCTTTAATTTTTTTAGGCTACATTTTGATTAAAATTTGTAATCGCAATGAATCGTGCAATTAAAGGTATGTTTATTTTGTTTTCTTCCCTGCAGTTTCTTGTGACTCTGGGCAGTGGACTGGTTAAGTGACTTGCCCAGAGTCAGAAGGAACTGCAGGGGGGGGGGGGAATAGATAAATAAATAACATATCTTTAATTGTGATTAATTATGATTAAAATTTTAATCAAAATTCAGCCGCACTTTTAAGAATTATTGTCTTTGGTCTGGATTTACTAATGTGCACTACTGCATTAGTGCATGGTAAAATATGCTACACACTATTACAGGCCGCATTTTATGCAGTGGGATCTATTTACTAATAATGCACATTAATGGCATTAGACCTGAGTAATTCTAGCCCAAATGATGTTAAAAAATAATATAAGTAGTTCATAGTTCTTGGGAACATAAGGACATTAAACATTAATCCGTTTATGGCGCCCAAATGGCGCCCAAATTTGGTTTAAAAAAAATTAACACTGAGCACTATTCTATAAACAGCGCTCCGAGTTGGGCACCGTTTATAGAATAGCACACAGCACCAGAATCCATGTCCAACTTTGGGCGCAAGATCCCTCGATTTCTATAATACTACACACATCTTTAGTTGAATGCCCCTGACCCGCCCATGCTCTTCCATGGCCACACCCCCTTTTCCAGTAACACGCTAAAATATTTACACGCACATCTTTGTAAAATAGCACTTAGCAAGATGCGCAATGTGGTAAGTCCTCCAGCGTTGGGTTGTTCTTCTGTCCTGGCACATCCTCCTGTAGCGTGTGGTAGGTTCTCCTGTAGTGACACCTCCTGTTGTGGGATGTCCTCCAGGCAGGCATGTCTCTAGGAGATTAATATTTCATTTCACTTCACTCCCCCCCCACTCAATTAAATTGCACGCACAAATTGGGTACACGCCCAAATTTGTTTTGCAGTTTTGAGCACCATTTATAGAATTTGGGGAAATCGTTAATATTTTGCTGAAAATATTTTCAAACTTATTACATTTTTCATTTCCTTTCATGTTAACATTGATTGACCAATTTCTTCAAGAAGGAGCACCAAAAGGATTTACACCATTAGAAATACAGTATAATACAATGACTACATTAAAATACAATAAAACAATCCAGAAATATGATAACTTATACGCAATTAAAATATTATGTTTGTGTAGACCCTATGAGGGGGGGGGGGGGGGGAATGATTTAATTTCTTTGTACAGGTCATGCTTGTTTACATGTTTGGTCTTGCAGTAAGGTTGTACTATGCTTGAAACAGGAAGACCTGCTCACCATTTATTATCATATATTTAAAATATTTCATTAATAAGGGGTTGATATTCAAAGTGATTTAAGTGGGCAGAAGAGCCTCCTGCCCATGTAAAACACTTGTGCTGGGCTAGCTTTTGATATTTAGTGGCATTTAACTGGACAGTGCCGCTGAATATCAGTACTCATCAGCCATGGAGGTGTAGCCAGGAAAGAGCCAGGAGTTATTTGTATGCTAGTAATATTCAGTGCCAGTGCCTGCATAGCTAAACAGGCATTTAGAACCTCATAAAAAGCAGTTCTGGCGTGGCCCAGTTAGCTATTAGGGTGCCAGCACTGAATAACTACTTTTTGTAGCCTGAAGTTGTTCTGCCCTCCCTTCCATCCCCCCAAGCAAAGATGTGATCCCCCTCCCTCCCAAATAAAGTATATATTCTAAGTTTCTTATCTTTTTTAAAGGCTTTTAGCATTTGTATAGAAACATTTTAGAACGTGCTCTTTATTTTTAACCTATTTAGCAGTTGACAGGGATAATTTGCAGTCTTTCAGCTATGATTGTTCTTTATTTAAGGGTACCAGATCTACTTTTGCTTTTATTGTAATCTCTCTGTCGGGTTGCTCTAATTTACCTATTTTGATAGGATCCTTTAAAGATACCTTATTCCAACCATGTGTTCCGGAGTGACTGTTAGTTTTTCCCCAGATTCTGGTTTAAAAGCTGCCGTATTACCTTTTTAAATGTTAGCAGCCTGGTTCCACCCCAGTTAAGTGGCACTCATCTTTTCGGAATAGGATGTCCTTCTCCAGAAAGTTGCCAAGTTCCTAAAAAATCCAAATGCCTCTTCCCTGCACTATTGTCTCATCCATGCATTGAGACTCTGGAGCTTTGCCTGCCTGTTAGATCCTGCATATGGAATAGGGAGCCTTTTTGAGAATGCTACCCTGGAAGGCATGTTTCGGAGGCAACGGTGTGTCCTGAAAGTGTTATCATTTTGCAGCTTTAGGATAGTTTTTATCCCATTCCATCCTCTATAATGACTTTGTGGCTGAATCTCAGTCGTGTGTGTTTGTGTGGATGGAGGGAGGGGGGAATAAAATTAATTGCTCTCAGCTGATTGTGCCAGTAATACTTCAGGTATACACCATTTACATTAGCAGGGGAAAGTCACAAACACAATGGGTAATTTCACATTTTGACTGCCATGATGATGAAGTGCCATGTTCAAAATGAAACCTCGAGAGAAAATCGTAATACAGATAGAGCTAATTGTCATCATGACAGTGAGCCCCAAATGGATATCAGCAGCACTTATCTGCTGCTGAAAATAACGGGTTAAAATTATCCAGTTAATGTTATCATGCTATCCTGGTTATTTAGGTTTGCTATTTCTAAACTAGATTTATTTGGATCAGTTTAGCTGTAACCTCGCCTAGATTATTGGATAATATGGGCTACAGTTGCTTCTAAATAAATAAATAAGTACCACCATCTGATTAAACTGAGTGCATCCCTGTCCCCTGCAGTGCCACAATCTCTCCATAACCAGCTGAATTATGTCTGGCCAATGAATTTAATCTGTCAGCAGTGGGAAGAGGAAGACATGCAATTTTAAAATGACAAAAGTTAACTAGTTAACACCACAGTTTTTACAGAGTCAGAATTCAGTGTTGCACTCAGGTTGGTAGCAGGCATACCTTTTTGAATTATAAACTGTGGAAAAATATGCACAATTTTGGGGACAGTGTCTCCAGGTGGGTTAATTTGGCACATATCATGACATTAATGTACCTCACTCCTCAGCCAAGGTATGTGGAGTATGATCCCAGTTTCTCAAATTTACTACTTGTGCTCACTTCAATACCTGCATTATTCCAAAGAGAGAATCCTTCTGGAGTTAATAGGATCTAAAATGCACAAGCAGCTTATCAAGGTATGCTTGGAAATGGCTTTAATCAGGCCCATGGAGCCCAGAACAATGGGAAATATTTCTGTATCTTTCTTGGTCTCTGACCGCATTCTTTTGGTGATTTATGAACTTCTATTTCTCTATGCAATATAAGTCTAGACCAGTGGTTCCCAAATCTGTCCTAGAGGCACCCCAGCTAGTCAGGTTTTCAGGATATCCCCAATGAATATTCATGAGAGAGATTTGCATGCAGTGGACTAGACATTTGGCACTCACACTTCTATTTGCAAAGTCCTCATGTTTTTTCTCTTTTACCCCTATGTCCTGTTTCTCATATTAGGCTTTTTATGTGGTTGCAATTAGATTGAATTGGACTTATTAATTTTATATACCTCATTTATACCTCAGCGTTAAAGCGGTTTACAAAAAATAACAACAGACTGGTTACAAATATAGTACACAACAATTGCATAAAACACAAAGTCAGTAAAACATATTTTTTAGCTTTATGAGTCCCCGTTATTGGAACGCATTACCACTATCGTTAAGAGAGCTATCCGATCACAGCCTGTTCAAGAAGTCCCTAAAGACCTACCTATATGATCGATCATACTCCTCTCCTGCTTGGCCTCCTGCAATTCCTCATCCCTTTATCCTTTTGTTTCCCTCCCTTCCCCTCTTCTGCCTTATTCTTTGTTGCTCTAGAATTACTATGATAGTATTTCACTTGAATGTTGTAAGCCACATGGAGCCTGCCTCAGTGGGATTTTGTGGGACATAAGTGTTCACAATAAATAAGTAAGTAAATAAATAAATAATTAAAACTCTGTTTGAATAACTAAGTTTTTAAAAGTTTGTGAAAGCACAAATAAGGAGGAGCATTGTGAAGTTGATCTGGTAAAAAATTCCAGAGTGATGGTCCTGCGTACGAAAAGACTATTTTCCTAGTTGTTGAAAGCTTAATCTTAGCAAGGCCTGGAAGCAGAAGCAAGTGTTTGTGATGAGCATAATACCCACTGAGAAGTATACCTTCTCAGCTTATTTGAAAGATAAATGGAAAGTCCCAAATAAAATGATTTGTACACTAGACAGCATCTTCAAAATAATACGATTGGCCCCTGGAAGCCAATGTAGTTGATACAGCACTGGAGTAATATGGTCATACTTCTTATTTCCAGTTATTAGTCAGGCCACAGAATTTTACACTAATTATAAGCATTGCAGGCAAGATTTATTCAATCCATTAAAAAGAGAATTGCAGTAATCCAGGCAACTATTGACTAGAGCATATATTATTTTCACCAAATTACATTCAGTCAAAACAGGTTGTATTGACATATCATCAAAAAAACAAAAGAAGCAAAATTTTACAATATTTCCAATCTGTAGCTGTGCTGATTATACGGGAATACTATAAGAAGGGAGAGGAATTTTACCTGGATAGCTGGCTGTGCATCCCTGAAGGGCTTGCAGCAGGAGAGGGGCAAGCATAATTACCAAGAGGGCAGGTTCCCCAATTTCTAAACCCTTCCCAGTAGTGTTTAAGGATGTCTTTCTTAGGACAGATACAGAACCCTGGAAGGGAAAAAATCTGGCTTGGCCTCAGGATGAGAGGTGTTCCACACCAGTAGTGCTTTCCAGGAGGGAAGGGAGTTAGTCCTTAGGGACATGCCAGGACTTAGATCCAGCCTTTGCTCCTGACTCAGTAAGCAGTATACCCTGGGAGCCAAAGTGAGTCTTGGAAACGTGTGGGGAAAAGAGGTCAAAAGTTTGCTCTGATCTGAGAAGGAAGAAGGAAAGGAGAGAGAAGGAGGAAGGAAAGGAGAGAGAGAAGGAGAAGGACAGCAACCTGCCTGAGGGCAGGAAGAACCTTCCTCGTAGATAATCAGCTGCAGGGAGTAAACAGGCTAACTAATCCAGGGCAGGAGGACCCTAAAGTTAACGCAGTACCTGGTTAGTGAGAGATGGGTAAAGAGTAGTAGTAGTAGAACTGGTTTCCGGTCCTCTCCAGGGAAAATGCTGTTGTGGGAAAGGTACTGAGCTGCCTGAAGAGAGAGAGGGAGAGAGTCAGACATGTGAGTCTTTGTCACTGTCACGAAACATCTAGCCACCCGCCTGGGGTTACTATGTGGCCACTTAGAGGGTCTATCCCCAGCACAGCTCAGATCCGCCTGCAGTTGCTCTACACTAGCACCCTCCCCCCACTGACTGGGTCACAACTGCTTATGGGTGAGTCTCCCGCTGTAAAATTATCCCCAGTGATTTCTAAGTTACTGGAACCTCACTCCCAGTGGCCTCACAGTTCCCAGAAAGCACTCAGAGACCCAACACACAAACCACCAGAATTCTTTATCAGTCCAGACTGGCAGGGTAAACTAACAAATGTGTTTATTCTCAGAACTTGAACAGTGGACAGAAAATGTGCAATCAGCAAACAATAACAGGTAACTGAAAAATAGATCAATTATAATACTAATTAAACATTTGTATACTTTCTGAAAGTTACCTGGGAAGATCAGGACATATAACTATTTACCAAGCCTCAGCAAAGAGATCTGTGTCTCTTTTCTACCTGGCTAAGACTGAACTCAAAACTAGTAACTGCTATTTATCTTCAAACTCCAGGCCAATCAGAGCCCAGAATTCAACATTTCAAAAATATACTGCATCTTGCTTCCTGTTTGTGTTAAACTAAAGAAAAAAGCATTCACTCTTTGTTACAGCAGAGAAACACCACCTGCTGGCCAAATAGGAGAAATACACTTCAAGACATAATTAATGCAGGAAAATATCCAATACATTTTACAGAAGAAAACCCCAAAATGTAGAGAGGCATGCGTGAGAGACTTTTCAGCATGCAGAAGTCTGATCTATTGACAGCATTGAAGGCATCTGTTCCCATTGGTTTTGGAGCTGCACTGGACACTCGAGATGCTTCGACATCAAGGAGGTCTCTCCTTGAAAGCATCCATTTCGGAGCATCGTTGGACCTGATACAGAGGACCAGTGTGGATTCCATGTAATCCTCATTGGCACTGAAGGATTCTGATACTGGACACTGAGAAAAGGCGAAGAAGCACCATCATTGGTCCTCTTTGAAGCTCCACATCATGTTATAAGAGGAGCTGGGGTGCATTCTAGATTGATACATCCTAAATCTCTGAAAACTTATGGAGTGTTCCAGATTGCCCAGAGCTCCAGGTGATAGATGTGAAGATTAGTCTCCTGAGCAGGCCAGTGTGCCTGGGTGTAAAGCCTGTGTACATGAACTCCCCATCCAAGATTGGATGCATCTGTGGTTAGAAACACCTGGGGGTGGAGAAATTTGAAATGGGAGTCCAAGAATCAAATTGGTTCGATTCATCCACCAGAGAAGCGAATGAGCCAACTCTGATGTGAATGAAATGACATCAACAAGGTTGCCCATGACCTGACACCGCTGAGAAGCAGGGGTCCATTGGATGTTCTGGAAATGAAGGCGAGTCATGGATGTGACATGCACTGTGAAGGCCATGTGGCCCAACAACCTCAGCATCTGATGAGCTGTGACCTGCTGGCTGTGTTGAACGTAAGAGCAATGCCATTGAGAGCATCTTTCTGTATTTGAGGGAGGTAAACTCAAGCTTGAACCATGTAATCCAATTGTTGTACTGGGGGTAGATAGGACTTGGGGTAGTTGACTACGACTTCTGGTATCTTCAAAACCTACACTCCTCCCCGGGAACTCTGTTCACTGGGTAAATCTCTCTTATCTGCACCCTTCTCCTCCACCGCTAACTCCAGACTCCGTTCCTTTTATCTTGCTGCACCATATTCCTGGAATACGCTCCCTGAGCCGGTACGACAAGCTCCATTTCTGGCCGTCTTCAAATCTAGGCTAAAGGCCCACCTTTTTGATGCAGCTTTTAACTCCTAACCCTTACTCACTTGTTCCATTCCCACCGTAGTTATTCCCTTATCACTTATTTGTCCTGTTTGTCTGTCCTAATTAGATTGTAAGCTCTGTCGAGTAGGGACTGTCTCTTTATGTTCAAGTGTACAGCGCTGTGTACATCTTGTAGTGCTATAGAAATTATAAGTAGTAGTAGTAGTAGTTGAATAAGTGGCTGCATTGATTTTTTAGCACCTTCCTTTGATGTGCTCTTTACCGGTCAATCATCCAGACAGGGAAACACATGAACCCCCAGTCTGCATAGTAACGCTACAACTATGGCTAGGCATTTTGTGTACACTCTGGGAGTGGACACAAGGCCAAAAAGCTGGACGCAGTACTAGTAGTGGTGTTTCCTCACCTGAACTCTGAGATCTATCCTAATCGCAGTATCTGGATGTGGATATAAGTATCTTTTGAGTCCAGAGAGCATAGCCAATAGTTGTTCTGTATCATGGGAAGAAGGGTGCCCAGGGAAATCATCCTGAGCTTTTCATTGGCCAGATATTTGTTCAGGACCCTTAGGTGTAGGATGGAACAAAATCCCTTGGGCATGAGGAAATACTTGGAAGAGAATCCCTTCCCTTCTTCCCCTGGTGGAATGGATTTGATTGCATGGGCCTTTAGAAGGGAGACGAATTCCTCTGCAAGCTCTTCTGGTGCTGAGAGATGTAGTTTGATGCTCTTAGTAGGCAAGTTGGAGGAAGTTGGCGCCAAATGGGTGTAACCCAACTGGGTTATTTGCAGCATCCACCGGTCTTAGGTTATAAGGGATCACCTGTCTTGGAAAAAATTAAGTCTCCTCCCTACTGGTAGGTCATCTGGGATTGATACTTTTACAATGGGTATGCTCTGCTGGAGCCAGTGAAAAGTTCGTATCCTGCTTAGACTGGGGAGTTGACTGGGGCTTCTGAGTCTGCTGCTGCCGAGGATAGGAGCATGGAAGCTGGGCCTGTTGTTGAGGATGGGAGGAAAGAGTGAACCCTACACCTTAGAGAGAAGTACATACTTTTTTGATTCCCACCTGCAAACCTCCAAGAAGTAGAAGCTGAAGGAGTAGGCCAAGACAGGGACTTGATGGTATCAGTTATTTTGTTTATGCGGTCTGCTATCTCCTCCATCTCATCCCCAAAAAGCTTATTGCCTTAGCAAGGGATGTCCACCAACTTTTCCTGAACTGCTGGTTCTAGGTCCAAAACACACAGCCATGATAGTCTACACTTGCTGATACCTATAGCAGAAAGACTGGATGCCACATCAAAAGTGTCAAAGATGGCTCTAGCCAGATTCTTTCAGCAATCCATCTGCTTAGTGGCTATCTGGTAAAGGTGTGCAGCCTGTTCTGGTGGGAGGTGTCTGCAAACTCCAGCACACTATTCGACAAGGTTGGCCAAGGTCTTCAAGTAAATGGTTGTGTAGCTCTGGTAGTACTGAATATGGGAAATGAGCATTAAGCCCTGAAGAACTTTCCACCTAAAAGATTCCAGAGTGTGAGCATCTCTGCCTGGGGGAGCAGAAGCATGGGTCCTTGAGCTTTTGCCATTTTGAGAGTGGATTTGACCACCATGGAATAGTGCGGAAGCTGCAGCTTTTCAAATACGGGAGCTTTCTAGACTCTATACATAGATTCCACCTCCTTAGGTACAAACTGCACAGAGAGTGGGGTCTCCAAATTCTTCATCTGTGGATCTTAAAGGATATTGTGGATGGGCATTGACACATATCTCCCTTAGGGGAGTCATGGCGC
Organism: Microcaecilia unicolor; assembly: GCF_901765095.1. Lineage (NCBI taxonomy): Eukaryota > Metazoa > Chordata > Amphibia > Gymnophiona > Siphonopidae > Microcaecilia > Microcaecilia unicolor. The sequence goes on along the minus strand of NC_044033.1, from coordinate 475,065,498 downwards.
TCATCCTTGATCTCTAACTTAAATGGAACGGCCTCTGCCATTTCCCTCAAAACAACTACAAAGGAAGAGTTCCTCTGAGGGGGGCTTTCTCCTTTCCTGAGGTGGGGAGGGGTATGAAGGTAGGCTAAGGGATCTCTCCTCCAAGAAGTTCTCTGGCTCAGTCTCAGAAACCCAGGAGCAGTCCGACTCAGAATCAGCAAAATATTCTTTATGGGAAGTCTGAGTCTGTGCCTGCCTCGGTCTACTGGACAATGGCCAGGCTGTGGATGAGAGCATCGAGGTGCAGGTTCTATCCTGGACTCTGGGGTTCTTTTCTCCCCAGACAGGCTAGAAAGAAGCACCACATTGGTTAGTGCCAGCTCTAATGGGTCTTCAATAGGGGCTGTAGCAGGATGGTGGAACTTCATGACTGGTTTCTAAGTATGGGAGTTGCCTGCAAGATCTTCTGAGAGTGGGGCACCCCTTTGGTGGATCTTTTTGCTACTCATCTCAACAACAAAGTCCCTGTTATGCTCCAGACTCAGATCATATGGCAGACTAGCATCAGATGCCTTCCTCCTTGTTTGGGGGAAGGCCTTCTATATGTGCATCCTCCAATCCCTCTAATAGGGAAAACTCTGCCTATACTCAAGCAGGGCCAGGGGACTGTGGTTCTCATTGTGCCTTACTGGCTGAGGCAAATTTGGTTCCCTCTTCTTCTGGAGTTGTCCTCTGAAGAACTGTGGAGATTAGGCTGTTTTCCAACTCTCATAACGCAGGATGAGGGGGTCTTGTCTGCATCCCAACCTCCAATTCCTGGCCCTTATGGCTTGGATGTAGAGAACATAGAATTTTCATCTTGTCAACTGCCTAAGGATGTCTCCAGGATCCTGCTGGCTTCCAGGAAAGATTCCACTAAGAGGTGCTATACTTAAGTGGAAGATGTTTGCTGTCTGATAAGAGGTCAAGGCCCTAGATCCTCTCTTGTCCTACACAAAAACTCCTTGAGTACCTTCTACACCTTTCTGAATTTGGTATGAAGACCAATTCTGTAAGGGTTCACCTCAATGCATCTCTGTACGGCCTCTAGTTATTTGCTTCATGAGAGATTTGCTGTAGAAAAATCCTCCCATCAAACCTCTGATTGTGTCATAGGACCTCAGTGTTGTCCTCACCCAGCTGATGAAAACTCCTTTTGAGCCACTTTATTCCTGTCATCTGAAGTACCTGACCTGGAAGGTCTTGTTTTTTCGTGGCGGTCACTTCAGTTCACAGAGTCAGTGAGCTGCAGGCCCTAGTAGCTGATCCACCTCACACAAAGTTTCACCATAGTAGAGTAGTTTTCCGCATGCATCCTAAGTTTATTCCAAAGATGGTGTCAAAGTTCCATCTTTCTTGGTCAATTGTCCGTCCATCATTTTTCTCAAAGCCTCATTCCCATCTTGGTGAAAGTGCACTGCATATCTTGGACTGCAAGCAAGTCTTAGCCTTCTATCTGGAGCAGACTAAAGCCCACAGACAGTCCACTCAGATTTTTGTTTCTTTTGACTCAAAGAGGATGGGGGCAGCCATCAGTAGACATACTTTATCCAACTGGCTAGCAGACTGCATCTCTTTCACTTATGCCCATGCTGGCCTGAATTTGAAGGGTCATGTCATAGCTCACAATGTCACAGCCCACTTTAGGTCAGCCTCCACTGAAGAGATTTGCAGAGCTGCAATGTGGTCTTCAGTCCACACATTCACATCTCATTATTGCTTTGAGCAGAATACTTGGCATAATACTTGGTTTGGTCAGACAGTTCTGCAGAATTTGTTTGGCATTTGAAATCCAACTCCATCCTCCTAGGCCCATCCTTTTCTGTTCCAGGCTGCACCTTCACAACAGGAATGTTTTTGTTGTTAGATTTATTGGTTCTGATTGGCCTTTCTGTTGTAAGTCCCTATTGACTTTTGTTTATTTTTGGTGAGCCTGGTAGCTAGGGGTTCCCACATTTGAGAATCCTGTGTCCTGCTTGTCTTCAGACCTGTAGCAGGTGTTTTCCAAGGACAGCAGGACAGGTGTTCTCACATACCCTCCCACCTCCCCTAGGAGTTGCATTCTTTATGCTTTTTATTCAACTGCAGGCCCAAAAGAACTCGGGCAGGCGGGAAGGCACTCATTCATGCATGGTAGGGGCCTGCCAAAGGCTTCTAGAAGTTACAGAATGCTGGGCAGCGTCTACACCAGGGCTCCATTGGGGATGTCACCCATATGTGAGAATACTTGTCCTGCTGTCCTTGAAGAACATCTGCTACAGGTGAGTAACTTCACTTTATTGATGAGTGAAAATTGTCTGCAGCCTTTCTCTGAACTCTCCCTAATTCAGTAATAGTACAGTCTCGTCTGTGTTTAGTGTATAGTGCTGTGTCTGTCTAGTAGTGCTATAGAAATTCTAAGTAATAGTAGCAGTTTATTCTTCACATATGGTTGAACATATAGAGAGGGAATCTGGTAGCTGTATTTCTAGGTCTCTTTAGTAAGCCTTTGTAAAAATGTTTCAAGAGAGTGTGAAATCTCACAGAGGCACAGCAGCAAGACTCAGAATGTGCCCAATGTCCAGGGAATTCAGGTCTTTAAAATCCCCCGTGGCTTTGGTACTTTGTATGTCTAAGTGCTTTGAAAATGAGCCCCAAGCATGCATTCTTTAAAAACATTAAGCTATAGAAAAACTCAACCTATTTCCATGGAATTTCCCCATTTCTATACTTCCCTTCTCTTACCATTCTTTCTATTGTGCATGAAATATACATATGAATGTATTAATAACAGGCATGAACCCAAAAAGATAGAATTAGCACACTATTTGAAATTTGTGAGCAGTAGCACCAATCATCAAGGCTTCAATTCTAGCTATTGACAAGGGCACTATATATTTCAAACTTATGCTAATTCAACCCTTCCACATAGGTACTGTAGATGAACAGCATACTGGGGATAATTTTATAAAGTGGGCACTACGCACATACATACATAAAACCAAAATTGCAGCCTCATGCTATTCACAAATGGAGAATGGAAAGGGAGCACAATTACACATCTAATAGAATACTATAATTTACATGTGTGTTTTAGCAATTTAGGCATGAGCACTTACACCAGCTCTATGACTGGTATAAATTGCTCGCACTGAAATTTACCTGTTCTGCTCCTCCTCTGCCTGATGTCTGGTGTTTATTCTCTGTTGGAACACTTAAGCTTTCAAGTTCTGGTAACTTATGAGTATTAGAAGGCTCAACCCAAAGGAAAAATATACTGTTCTAAGTGAAGGTGCACTTTCTAAGACCCTGATGTTTCCCTAGAGTGGGCCTGGCTGTGACACTAACCAGTCCATATTCAAAGCCATTTAAGTGAGCAGGAGATGCTTAAATTGCAGTCTGTGTGCTGGCTGGTGATATTCATCGGCATTTAACTGGGCATTGCTGCTGAATATTGGCTCTGACTGGCCATTTTTTTGAAGTGGGACGGAGAGGGGTGTTGCAAGGGCGGAATAAAGGAGGAGCTGGCAGCTATGCAAGTGCCCACATAGCTAAGTGAGCAAATAGGACCACATAAATAGCAGTCCTAACTTTGGTCCCTGAGCTATGCAGGTGCCAGCACTGAATATCAGTTGGCACCCACATAGCTTTCTGCAGGCTGAAGCTCATTGCTCCCTCTCTCGCCTAGACCACTTCTTCTGGTCCCCTTCCTGTCCCCATGAAGCAGCTCTGACCCCCCCACCCTCCCTCCAATCCCCAGAAGACCCTCTTTGGCCTTCTTACTGACCCTGATGATCTAGCAGTCCTTAGGGCAGGCGTGAACCCTACTTGCTCCTTCCCCTTGTGGTGACTAATGCAAAATGATTGCCACAAGCTCTAGCAGTAATCTCATAGTACTACCATTAGTACCATGAGACTACCACTAGAGGCAACAGTGGCCATTTTCTATTAGGCGTCGTGAGGAGAACCAGGGCCAGTATCTGGGCCTTCTTTGAGAGAAAGATGGGAGGTGGGGGTCGGAGCTGCTGTAGGGGAGTGGGATGGGGGATTGGAGCAGCTGTGAGATGCAGGGGTGGGTGGGGGTTGATGAGCTTAGGGATATGTGGACTCTACTTATGTGGGTTCTGGCTGATATTCAGCCAGGACCTGTATAAGTATCTTATGCAGGTCCTGACTGAATATTGACAGGGACTCAGATAAATTTCAACAGCTAGTAGCAATCGGTCAGGCCCGATATTCAATGCTGGTTACCCAGCATTGAATATCTGAGGCTAATTTAACTGGTGACAGTATTTTAAAAAAATGCTGACCACTGCTGGCCAACTATTGACCAGTAAATTTATAAAGTTGAGTACTGAAAATTAGGCCCAGAGTGCCTATTGGGACTGTAGGTATCTTGTGTTCCAACTATGTGATATTTATGCAAATGTTGTTGAATGCTAATAGTGTATCTCACCTGCTTTTGTCAAACTAATTGATTTTGATAGGTGGCACGCCCACTTCTGGGTTAGCCAATCAGAAGTGAGGACAAACAAAGCCACACCCATGGTCCACCCAAGCCCCATCCCTTTCCCTAGATTATTTGCATAGCCCCACCCCAAACCCCACCCCTTTTGGTGATCACAGGAAGTGACATCATAACCATGCCCCTTTTCTAAGATGGTGGCGAGTACTGTATGCTACACCACTGGTTCTGGTGCCCTCTTTCCTTTCCCTTTTTACCTTTCTTGCTTTTTAGCTTCTAATTACCCTATTGGCTTTTCCCTTGTCTTTATGCTTTAGAACATTGTCTTAGTGTTGCCTATTTTTCCCCTCTGTCCTACCTTTTTATTGGAGTTTTTTTCTCGTTTTCTTATATTTAATATTTTTTAAATGTAAACTGCTTAGCTCTGTGTGCCAGTTTAGGCGGTATAGCAAATGTAATAAAGAATAAAGAATGGCAGGACACCGTGTAGAAAAGCGTGGAGAGAGCTGAGTGGTGATGTTGCTGGGTGGGCCTGAGCCAGCCCACCCATAGCTATGCCACGGTTTCAAGGTCACTACACTCCTTACTACCCATTGTTTGGTATTACCCTCCTCATGCTTCTAAGGTTTAGAATCCATCAGACATTCGGCCTTTTTCTTTCTTGCTCCACAGTTATGGAATGACCTTCCTCTTTACTGCATTCTAAACAGTAATTTTTACAGATTTAAAGTTTTATTGAAGACCCTATTTTTTTAAAAAATCAATCTTTGAGGGCATACTTTGAGGCCTCCTGTTCACATGCCACTTCCCCCTGGATGACACCTCTTGTTCTCTTCCCTTCTCTCTGAAGTGCTTGTGCTAATGTGTTTTGTTGTTCTTGTGTGCTTGTTTAATCCTATCCTTTCTGGATAATGGTGTTCTTTTCTCTTAGAATTTTATTTTATGTAAACTGACTTGCCCTGCCTGTAAGATAAGGTGGTATCTCAAATACTCACACTCACATAAACGTAAACATATTCCCCCCGATATTCATCACATAACCAGCTATCTGCAAATATTTATTGGGAGATTTCTGGTTACCTTCCACTGAATATTCACGGTCAGTACATAGCAGCTAACTGATTATCTCGTGAGATATAACTGACTCTCTGCGAATATTCAGCGCATCGCTGACTAAGTTTGGTGGCTAAATTGGGCCGCCCAAATAGCAGGCCCATCTTTGGCTGCTATAAGCTTAACTGGCCAGAACTGAATATTGGCCTGGCCAGTTAAGTTTAAACTGGCCAATAATAAAGCGGATATTCAATGCTGGCCACCAGAAACAGTCTGGCATTGAATATACAGGCTCACTGCCAACTGCAGGAGTTAACCAGGCTGCCTCCTACAGTCTGAATATCGGCCCCACTGTATTCAAGTAGGGATGTGCAGCCAAAAAAGTTATATTTTGGGAGCAATATTGTTCACAGGGTTACCATATTTGGTCCCCTAAAAAAAAGAGGATACATGCCCCGCCCCTTTCACACCCTGCCACGGCCCATTTCACACCCTCACACCGACCCCTGTCACATATTCCCCTCTCCCCTGTCACACACCCTTTCACCCCCCGTCACCCCTCCCTCCACTCCCCTCCCTGTCACCCCCCTTCCTTTACCTTACTCTACTGCCCTGGTGGTCTAGTGACCTCTTCGGGGCAGGAAAGAGCCTCCTCTTTGCTGCCCGGAGCTCTGCCCTGCATCCTGTTGCTGATCTCGGTGCCGATTCAAAATGGCTGCCGAGAGTTGAAGTCTCGCGAGGTCGCGTCAACTCTCAGCGGCCATTTTGAATCAGCGCCGAGATCAGCAACAGGATGCAGGGCAGTGCTCCAGGCAGGAAAGAGGGGGCTCTTTCCTGCCCCGAAGGCGGAAGAGGTCACTAGACCACCAGGGCAGTAGAGTAGTAAGTAAGGGGAGGGGAGGGCTGGGAAGCTAGCATAGGATGGCCCGCCCGTCCGCCAGCCTGACCGTTTGTCCAGAAATCCGGACAAATGGGCAGATTGGCAAAACCCGCCCGTTTGCCCGGACATGTGCTCAAAAGAGGACATGTCCAGGTAAATCCGGACATATGGTCCCAATTGTGCATGCTATTTACAATGCAGGACCCCCCCCCCCCCCCCCCAAATTCAAGGTCTTTTCCTGTTTCAAATGAATGCACATCTCTATTTTCAACATTAGCAATACAATATCAACAGAACAGTGACTGTGAGGGGCATTTTCGATATGATGTCTAAGTGCGACTTTGGAGGTTTTGCAAAAAACGTCCAAAATCCGAATAGGAAAGAAGGTAATTTACAAAAAAAACCCCATCTATCTTTTGTTTTCGAAAATACTGTTTCAAACAACGTTTTGTGATTTGGACGTTTTGTTTTTTGGTCCATTAAAAAAAAACATCCAAGTGCAAAACGCCCAAAATCAAGCCATTGGGATGTAGGAGGAGCCAGCATTTTTAGTAGACTGGTCCCCCTAACATCCCAGGACAGCAATAGGGCACCCCCAAACCCACTACCCCCAACTGTACACCACTACCTTACAGGTGATGGGGGCACCTATATGTGGGTACAATGGGTTTCTGGTGAGTTTTGGAGGGCTCACGGTTTCCACCACAAGTGTAACAGATAGGGGGAGGTAGGAGCCTGGGTCCACCTGTCTGCAGTGCAGTGTACCCAACACTAGACTACTCCAGGGACCTGCATGGTATTCTAATGGACCTGAGTATAACATCTGAGGCTGGCATAGAGGTTGTTAAGTAATGTTTTTCATCACATTTTTGGGGGGTGGGAGGAGGTTAGTGACCACTGGGGGAATAAGGGGAAGTCATTCCAGTGGTCATCTGGATATTTAGGGAACCTTTTGTGCCTTATTCATAATAGAAACAGGTCTAGCTCAAAACGTCTTAAGTTTTAGTCCTGGACAGTTTTGTTTTGTTCCATTATGGCTGAAAAACATCTAAGTCTTAGGAACGCCCAAGTTCCACCCTAAACATGCCTCTTACACTCCCCCTTGAGATTTGGATGCACTTCTGGCGGACTTCAGAGAAAAACTAAATTATATTAGGAGGGGGATACAAAATAGGGGAAAAATCTCCAGTAGTTGCAAAAGACAATTCATGGCACCGGATGCAGAACGGAGCAAGAGGAAGCTGTCACAATGCATTTAGTTCTTGGTTTGCTGAATCCCAAATGCATGATTTTGCATTTTGGATTAAAACATAGTTGACGTACCTTAGACTAGGACTGTGCTATCATTTGAAATTAAACAGCAAATGTCAATAAAATTTCCTATTTTATGTCAATTTTGTAACAAATGAAAGGGAGGAAAGGTTAATTTTTTTTTAGTTTGTGTGGCACAGGATCCCCCATATTCATCCCTCTCCACTACATCCCTTGTCTATATTGCCTTCTGGCCTTCTATGGGCAGGAATGATTCCCTGTCCTCCTGCTCCACTGCTAAAAGTTTCCAGAATGGCAACAGACATTCCAAGACTGGAACCATTTTCTTGTATGACAGATTTTGATGGAAATTCTTCTAAACCTAAATGGAGGATGAATAATACTTTCTGGCTTATTTTCGAAAGAGAAGGGCGCCCATCTTTTGACACAAATCGGGAGATGGGCGTCCTTCTCCCAGGGTCGCCCAAATCGGCATAATCGAAAGCCGATTTTGGGTGTCCTCAACTGATCCTGGGGAACTGAGTTCAATTCCCACTGCAGCTCCTTGTGACTCTGGGCAAGTCACATAACCCTCCATTGCCCCTGGTACAAAATAAGTACCTGAATATATGTAAACCACTTTGAATGTAGTTGCTACTTATCATACGCAGTGCTTCACACTTGAACATGGAGAGACAGTCCCTGCTCAATAAAGCTTACAATTCCATTTCCCTTTCCCTTTCCGTCACGGGTGGACACAGGCCCCCCCACCTGTTACACTTGTGGTGGTAAATGTGAGCCCTTCAAAACCCACCACAAACCCACTGTACCCACATGTAGGTGCCCCCCTTCACCCCTTAGGGCTCTGGTAGTGTTGTACAGTTGTGGGGAGTGGGTTTTGGATTTTTTTTGGGGGGGATCAGCACCTAAGGTAAGGGAGCTATGCACCTGGGAGCAATTTCTGAAGTCCACTGCAATGCCCCCTAGGGTGCCCGGTTGGTGTCCTGGCATGTGAGGGGGAGCAGTGCACTACGAATGCTGGCTCCTCCCACGACCAAAGGGCTTGCATTTGGGTGTTTCTGAGATGGGCGTCCTTGGTTTCCATTATCGCCGAAAACCGGGGACGACCATCTCTAAGGTCGACCTAAATGTGGAGATATCCTCAGGAAAACTTGGGATTATGCCCCTCCATGCCATTCTTGGGATTCAGCCTACAATAGCTGAACTTTTCTTTTGTTTAATAGTTTGATCAGATGTGAGTTATGATAATATCCTAACTACAAAAAAACCTGAATTGTGACACCACTGAATGAATCTGAATGAAAATATATTATAATTAAAGGTTTTCAGAAAGCCAAGAACGGCAGAATGCAGTGGCATAGTCAGATCAGTTATTTTAGGTGGGCCCACAGTTATTTTGGGTGGACCTTCTAAACCACTCCCCCTTTGTCTCTTTCCCTCTCCTCCATCCCCAGATTTGGTATTTCCTCCTAACTGTGACCTGGCACCTCGCCTTCCCTACTGTACGTCACCACGTTCACGGGCGGCAGCAGCAATGTACATCAGTTTACGCTTTCCAAAAATAATAGAACTAGGGGGCATGCGATGAAGCTACAAAGTAGTAAATTTAAAACGAATCGGAGAAAATTTTTCTTCACTCAACGTGTAATTAAACTCTGGAATTCATTGCCAGAGAATGTGGTAAAGGCGGTTAGCTTACTGAAGTTTATAAAAGGTTTGGATGGCTTCCTAAAGAAAAAGTCCATAGACTATTATTAAATGGACTTGGGGAAAATACTACTACTACTACTACTAAACATTTCTAGAGCGCTACTAGGGTTACGCAGCGCTGTACAATTTAACAAAGAAAATCCACTATTTCTGGGATAAGCAGTATAAAATGTTTTGTACTTTTTTGGGATCTTGCCAGGTATTCGTGACCTGGATTGGCCACTGTTGGAAACAGTTAAGTAGTAGTAGTAGGATGCTGGGCTTGATGGACCTTTGATCTTTCCCAGTATGGCAATACTTATGTACTTATGCCTGCACTGGTCTCTGCAGACTTCCCTTTGCATTATCCTGCCCTCGCTGACATCACTTCCTGTTTCCTCTGATAGGACATGACAGAGGGAAGCCTTCAGAGTGCAGGTAGTGGATGCTCTTTTTCTGATGCCATTCACGAACGCTGTGAGGTAGACAGGGATGGAGTTTCTGGGCTGCAAATATACGGGGAAGGAAGAGAGGAAGCGAGAAGAACCAGGTAGCCACCCCAGAAGTGTGTTGGGGAGCCACCCAGGCCCACTTGTAGCTATGCCACTGGCAGAATGATGCATTGGGGTATGGAAATCCAAATTAATTTTATGTGAAGGGGAAAGAGAGAGGCTGATGTGCACAGACCAGGATAGAGAGATCACGGTGATAGAGTCTGACGATCTGACGGTAGCGAAAGTGTGATAAGATGGTGAGCAAAGCAAGAAGAATGCTAGACTGCATAAAGAGAGGGATAACCCTTGCTTGCCAGGTGTGCATAAGGGCAGGTTACTTATGGTAAATTTAAGAGTTTGTAAGTAGGTCAGAACAGGGAGGCCGATTAGCATAGAAATCTGCTCACTCCGCACTCTCCTTTCATCCAGTAAGTCGGTTCAGGCCACATGATACAGTTCTGAACCAAAAGATTTACTTAAACTTGAATGATGCAGAACAACATGGGACAATGTCAGCATTAATTATAAATATTCTGTAGTAGATGTATATGTATGTCTTCTCCCTCCATTGTCAACCACTGGAAGGAGAAACAGCCCATGTTCTAGAAACTGGGGGAATATTCTAAGTCGAAAGGTCAACCGTCAAATAACCTGGTGGAGCCATTAGAGGTGTCTTCTGTTTCTTAAGGGAGCAGAACTGGAAGGTCTCTACAGAGGCATAACCAGCAGAAAAAAACAAGGTGATAATGACCCTGTACAGGTCATTGGTGAGACTTCACTAGAAATACTGTGTTCAGTGTGGAAAGTATTATGTTTGTAATTATATAAAGATTCTAGAGACGGTCTGGGGAAAGCAACAAAAATGGTGCAGAGTCTGTACGAAAAGATGACCTAAATATACATGAGAGGACAGAAGAAAAGCAGAGATTTAATACAATAGTTTACATACATAAGTACATAAGTACATAAGTAGTGCCATACTGGGAAAGACCAAAGGTCCATCTAGCCCAGCATCCTGTCACCGAAAGGTGTTAATGCTGAAGAATAAAACTCTTTCCAGATGAAGGATGCTCTGGAAATAAGGGACAGTTTTTTGAAGCTACAAGGTGGTAGATTCATGAGTAACACCAGAAATTATTTTTCATGGGAAGGGTGGAGGATGCCTTGAATGCTCTTCTGGAGGAGGTAGAGTAGACAACAACAGGGATGGAATTAAAAAACACATGGAATAAACACAGAGAATCCCTTAATGGAAGTGGGTGGAATCAAGCATTGGGAGCTTCAGCTCAAAACAGTCATGGGGAAGCCACTGCTTACCCTGGGATTGGTAGGATGGAATGTTGCTACTATTTAGGTTTCTGCCAGGTACTTGTGATCTGGATTGGCCACTGTTGGAAACAGGATGCTGGGCTAGATAGACCACTGGTCTGATCCAATTTGGCTATTCTTATGTTCTTAATAGTGCAATATTCTTCTAAGCTACATAGGAGTCCTCCATCTGCATTCCTACTAGCTGCACGGTAAATCAGTATTGCATTTGCAATCAGTCTCTCCCAGTAGAAACACCAATATAGGACTCCCAAGGAGCTTAGAGGAAACATTGCAGCAGTGAAATGACCTTTTTGCACTTCTAAGAAGACAGAGAGATCCTCTATGGAGTAGTAGTTACAACTCTAAATAAAGGCATAAGTGGAGTCACCAAATAGAGTGGCAATTTACTGGGCAAACTAGATGGGTTATTCTAGACTTTATTGGCTTTCATCTACTATGCTACTATAACAGCAAGATTTTATTATTCTTCCTACAGCTACCCATGAAATGGCCTGGGATGACTACTGTTATGTTCATCTTATGTGTGTTTACATTTTCAAACTGTCAATGGAAACTTAAACCCTAGAAGAATTGATCTGATGCTTTACTTTTTGTCCTACAGTTTGACCTCCAGTGGATGCTGATTCACTGTGACCCTTTGAGGCCCCAGAGAGAACTCTGCACTGAACTTTCAGCCACAAGAGTGGTAAGAAGATCTTTCACTGAAACCTCAGTTACCTTCAACTCAACATTCTCCTTCTCTTCCTCCTGCCTACTTTCTTTTCCATCATCTTTTATACACACTGAGGCCAATGCAGAAAGCTACTGCGAGTCTAACTGCAGGTTACTGAGGGTTGTACACAGACATTATTGGCCGAGCAACACAGGGAGGTTTTGAGCATAGGTGTTTACTCACATGGAAGACATGGTTGCACATTGCATTAAAATGTATGATAATGAGGCCTTAACGTGTTCTTTGGCAATGCAGAGAAGTGAACAGTGATTTTTACCACAAGGACAACACAAGAAATGTTTTGCAAGATCTGGGGCAGCAGAGAGGATTTAATGCTAGATTTGAGATTTAACTGCTAGATTTGCTTTCTTATGCAACCAGAAAGTAGGGCTTGCAGGTTTAAAAGACTGATGGGAGATAACAGAACTTGTGTGTGTAAGCCCCCTTTTTGGAGGTGGTTAGGCAAATGCCTAGCTACAGCCCAGAAGGTGGGAGAATTTATTTGGTGGGACCAGGGAGGGGGCCAACCTTAAATCTGGAGGGCCAAGCAAGCAAGGCATCAGACTGTCCATCCACATAAAAATCCAGACCACACCGTGCAGGGCAGCAGCAGGAATTGATGTTTTAGGAAGGCCTCTCTTGCTTCCGCTGGAAGGAGAGGCTATCACTGGTGCCAAAGTGGGTGGGGCTGGTTGGAGTTGTGGGTGGGATTGTGCGGAGTTATGGCCAGGGCTGTGCAGCTTTATGGGCTGGACGGCATTATGGGCGGAGCGGGGTGGGTCCTAAATCTCATGCATAGGAGATCAGCCCCCTTGGCAAGTCTGGAGTAGGAGTGGGCAACCACAGTTCTCGAGGGCCACAACCCAGTCGGGTTTTCAAGATTTCTGCAAAATAAATGAGATCTATTTGAATACAATGAACGCAGTACATGCAAATCAATCTAATGCATATTCATTGTGGAAATCTTGAAAACTTGACTGGGATGTGGCCCTTGGGAATCATGGTTACCCATCCCTGATTTACCCAGATTATTCTAGGAAGGTGTTGGAGTGACCATGATTGTTGTGGGGGCCTAAATGACCTGAAGGTTACTGGGGAGGGGGGAGGGCAGGCAAGGCTGAAGGTTTACCTAGGGCACTAATATCCTTGCACTGACCCTGTGGATAAAGATTAGAGGGGAAACTACTTCTTATGACAGGCTGGAGGTAAATCAGACAGGACGCTAATCCAGCTTGTCTGGGAGCACAGACTGAATACCAGTTAGAGGAGAAGCTGTCTTACTATGGGCTGGATATAGTTTATGGAGGAGGTTGTCTCAGACTGGATATGGGTTAGCAGATAAGATGTCTCTGATAGCAGGCTGGATGCAGGTTACAAAGGAGGCTGTCTCTTTGCTGGATGCAGGTTATAGAGGAGGCTGTCTTAGAACACAGACTGATCATGGGTTAAAGGGGAAGATGTCTCTGATAGCAGGCTGCATGCAAGAAATAGAGGAGGCTGTCTCAGAGCACAGACTGGATATGGTTTAAAGGGGAAGGTGTTTGATAGGCTGGATGCAGGTTACAGAGGAGGCTTTTCAGAATACAACAAAAGATGTAATTGTTCTGGGAAGGGTTAAGTTCCTGCAGCTGTCATTCAATCCTCTTCTGTTCCCCTCCAATCCTCAAGCCTCCCCTGCAGGTTTATGAATAAACATGAGGACCTGAGGACTGTTGCAGAGTTTACTTTCCCTCCACTCCTGAGCCCTTCACTTGGGGCTCCTAAAATCCAAGGAGGGCCAGAAAATAATCGGGTGGTGACCAATCCTGGGATTGACTATGGCTAGCTCTGCCAGGGCTGGGGGACCCTCATTGCTAGTGCTTTGCTTACAGATATTCTGTCTCTGCTTGGCTCAAGTAAGTTTCTTGCTGTTTTTTTCTCTTGCAGATTGGCCAGACAGCAGTGCAGGTGAGTGTGCAGGGACGGGACTGGGAGAGGAGGGAGAGCCCAGGTTTGCACTACTGGGACTGAGTAATAAAGCACAAGTGACAGCAAGGGTGTCTGTTAGAGGAGACTGCAGGGATTAAAGCCCAGGATAATCCTGGCAAGTTGGCACATAGAATGTTCAAAACTAAGGACTGTACCTGCATTTTCCATGCTCAGGTGATATTTAACTTGTTTCTTTATGATGGGGTTAGTGAATATCAATAGGTCACATTTGTTCTGCTGTTTGGTGCAGGAATGGTTTTACTTGCAACACAGGATGAAACTTTTCCCCCAGACATGTGGTCAAATGCTGGTGAATTTTACTGTTTATGGAGTTTGTCTTTTTATGACCTGAACTAGTCATAGGAGACTGGTGTGGACTTAACATTACCAATATGTCAGTAATGAGATTCAATTTGGGTTAGTCATATTTTGTTCCTTGTTTCACTACATCATAATATTTGTTATAAAACAACAGTGTAAAGTATAATTACTAATGGATTTTTAGTAAATTTTAAGTGTCCCTTTTTAATTTAGGGCCTCTTGTAACAAACCGCACTAGCGATTTCCACGCGGCTATGCCGACAAAGCCCATTCAAAGTCAATGGTCTTTGTCAGCATTGCCGCACTGGGAATCGCTAGCGCAGTTTAGTAAAATGCAGTGAAAGTTTATATCCCTATAAGACATACTATAGTGAATAATTACTAGCAAAAGTGCAACATTTTTTGGATTATTTTCTAGGCAAAACAAAAAGATAAAAATTCTAAGAAGAATCAATTATAAATCACTTTCCTCATGAAAGACAGTAATACCTGAATTATAACCCAAAAGAAGTATTATTGGGCGTATTTTTTCTTATGTAAGAGGAGAGATTTGATATATATTAGCATTTTATAATTGATTCTAGTCAGATGAACAATGGACATTATTTTCTCCATTGTACGTCACAGTTAAACAGTTTATAAAAGATTTAGTTTCAAGAAAAGATCTCAAAGTAAGATTTCAGAATACAAACTTCTGTCTTATCTCTTCTATTTTGCCTTGCCAGAGAGGGCCAGTTGGACCCCAAGGCCTCCCAGGCCCTCCAGGCCCCCCTGGCATTCCAGGAATTGATGGCATAGATGTAAGTTTCTCTTTTCCAGTCTGTTCCTACTGTACAGTAGTAAGAATTTGATATTATGTTGTCTTCATATTGAAAGTACTGATAATTTACAGGGCTAAATCTGGTAGGACGTTATGGTTCTGTTTGGTACTAATAGATAGTTATTTGATCTTCTTTGTATTTGTAAGTTGAGTTTAATTGTTTCTGTAGTGTTCAATCTTACTGATATGTAAATGTCTTCATAGGGTGAGAGAGGTCCTAATGGTCCCCCAGGCCCACCGGTAAGTCAATGAAGAACTCTTCTGCATTATATGTTCCTTTAAAGATATTACTTTTGCACTTTTTTCAGTCTAAATTAATACTTTGACTTTTAAATGCTAGGGTGCAGATGGGGAGCCGGGTAAGACTGGATCCCCCGGATTACCAGGAGAACCCGGAGCTGATGTGAGTACATTTTCTTCCCTAATATATTTGTGTATGAATGCTTTAAAAGTTCCGGTTTTTCTGATTTTTCACTTCACTGAAGGGCTTAGTAAAAAAGTATACCTGTACTAACCACTGAGGATTTAGTGGGATTGATGGGAGAGAGAGTCTATTTTTTCTTTAATGTGGTCATGAACAAAATGTTAAAATAGGCAAGTACACACTAGGTTTTAAGCAGCGACAGGCTAAACACAAGGGAGTCTCTCTCATGCTCACTCATTTGCTCTTTCCTCTCCATAGGGAAACTCAGCTCCTCTCTGTACACAGAGCTGTGACTGTTTGGAGTCTGAGCTTCCAGCTGAGTAGTGGAATTTCTCTAATATCAAGTGCTTTTCCTCTGTGATTGGGGTGGAGGGGCAGGGAGGGCTATGGGAGGGAATAGAGGACTTGGAATATAAAATCAATACATTACCATGCTGAACTTGTAAATGAGAAGATACAGTATGTGCATGTGCTGTCAGAGACTCAAATGCTTTGCATTGTATCCTGTTCCAAATAGGCTTTAGTTCCTGAAAGCAAAAGTGATATAAATATTTTTTTTAACTTTCTTTGTGAAATATCTTACACCTTTTGCTTATTCATAAGTATGCTACTGGCCTAAGTATACATTTATTGCAAAGACGGATGGAAATGACATACCTTACTGGGTGTTTGCAGAGCAGATCTAGTCTAGAATAGTGAGTCTCAACCTAGTCCTTGGGACACACCTAGCCAGTCAGGTTTTCAGGGTATCCACAATGAATATGCATGAATAAATTTGCATTCACTGCCTTCATTCTGTGCAAATCTATCTCATGCATATTCATTGTGGGGATTAGTGCCAATAATTGCTAGTTAAAAAGCCAATTATTGGCACTAATTGGCACATTATTCAATTTGTTCAGGCAAATCAGAACTGGGCCTATTTTGGCGCCTTTATAGAATCAGGGGGTTAGGAACTAGCTAAGACATTGCTCTGAGAACTGTGAGGCAAGCCGCTTTCAAAACTCAAATCTCTGTGCAGCGAGGGTCCTAAAAACAGTAAGACACACTACCAGCAACACTTGTTCAATCCTTCTGAAGCCACTATCTCAGAGTAGCAATTTTTCTGGCCTAACTTTATCGGGATAGTTATTCAGTGAGTGGTCTGAATATACTACTACTACTTAACATTTGATGATCTATCTGGTTTGGAGGGACATAGTGCAAGAACTAGAAAAGGAATACCATGATTCTGAAGGAAAAAATTGGTGGATCGAAAGGTGGAAAGAGAAAGGAAAACACCATCTCAGCTGCACGTGCAATCAACAATGTATCACCACTAACCAAATAACTGCTGACTCTGGTCGTGCTCTGCCCTGGCACTAGGCAGTCAGTAATGATTTACAGTGGCACTATCTAGATTGTGCCAGTGGAAATAAATGGCTAGCTTTGCGGCACTGATCTGGACAGCAGGTGTTGTTGTCTAGATAAAAGTTTATAAATATTGACCTGCTCATTTTCAGATCTTTCTTAAAACTCAGAAAATCTTGGAAAGGTGCACCTCTCCAGGAAGTGAACTCCACAGATGGGATGAAAAGGGAACAACAGTAGAAAGAATTTTCACTCTGGCTCCCACAAACCTGGCCTCAGATATACGTGCAATTCAAGTATTATTAGAAAATCTTTTGTTATAAAAACATAACCAAATTATATATAACCGAATGGAAACAAACATATCCCTTCCCCTCCCCTTGAACAATACCTCAGTAATGTTTTATAAATTCAGAACAAGATCTGCTCCTCTTCTGCTTGTCCCAAGTGCGGTCAACTGGATGCATCCTTGAGTCATGTGCTTTAGTCATCTCCTCAGACTCAACCTCTTTGGCGACAAGTTCTGTCTTTTGCTTCCAGAGCCTGGTTTCTGTCTGTACCAGCTCACTCTAGTCTCATATTGGAAGTTGCCCCATCAATGATTCCTCACTGGCGGGGTGCATTTAGATTTCTCAGCTGGGCTGCATGGATGGTGCTGAAGGTGCTCTTGGCAGTGTGGCTTTCAGAGGAGACACCGTCTGTTCAGTCGTGGTGGGCAGCAATGATTCATGTTTTTGCTATGGAGAGATGCAGCCTGCAGTCTTTAGACTCTCCGGTGGAATGCCGGTTCCATGCCATCTGGGACGCTACTGTTTGGAATAGAATCTTGAACTTTTGAACTTGGACCTTTCATTACATGACACGAATGGCTCATTGTACCAGTGTGCACAGGGGAAGGGTGTTTGGGGAGGGAGGAGTTCAGGTGGGGGGTACAATATAGTGAAATACCAAAGTGCATTAACCTTTGCTGTTTGCCGTGTGTTTTTATTTCTGTAATCCTGTTTCTATTCTGGAGTGTTATTGTTGGTCATCTGGTAATCTGGTTGTGTACTTAATAAAAAAGATTTGAGTACAGAATCAGATCATTGGTCTGGGATTTGTGCTTTGATGAACCCCAACCATCACAAACTAGTGTCATTATACCAGAACAATTAAACCCCCTCCCGCCCCACCCGGGAGCTCAATAAGTATCAACAGAGACCTTATTTACCTCCTGTAACTTATTCAGTACTTGACTGTGGGCCTTGGGAGATATCTTTTATAAATATGGAACCTAGACAGATAATCGTTTTTGCCTTTTTGGAGAGAATCTGGCCCTTTAAGCCTCCCACAACATTAGAGCGTGAAGTTTGTTCCTCCAGTACCAAAAGGTTGGAGGGGTCGGTTGTAATCAGTGATAGCATTTTTTTCCCTATTATGTACATGATTTGCCCAAAAAGAGTTGCTGTTTTACACCTCAGGCATCCATTAAAGCAGGTTTATTAAAAATGATCCTTTCAAAGGAAAAAATGAGCGAGTGCCCCGGTACTAATTGCAGATAATTAAACAATGCTATCCAAAAAGCCTTTATCTGTCTACATTGCCAGAGACCATGAGAACAGGAATTCTTCCCGACTTGACATTTGACATTACAATTACCCATTAGATTAGCTGTATAACTAAAAAGAAACAATACCTATCTATAAACAATCATTACATCACTGGTCTCTACATCTAAGCAATGCTAAGAGTTCCTAGACCAGGAAAAGAAGCAATAATACACTATAAACAATCATCACTGGTCCTTACATCATCCAGGCTCTTATCATCAGCTGGGGGGCCCTGTTCACAGCGAAAGCCAGGAGCTTCTTTGACCAGGAAACATGGTTCTCTGCGCAGTTCATACGTTACTCACAGATGAGCTCCCAATTTCACTGAAAGAAACTCCCCTTTTTATTAGGCTTAGAACTCATGTTCAGAGCTAAGGAAAATTACTGGATGCTTCTCTGTTTAGGTAAACAAGCCATACTGTGGGAATGTGGTCACATGTTTCCTAGTCCAGGTGGCCAGTCTGAACTCAAAAACAGGCTCCATCGTTCCCTTCACATAACAAATTAATTAGAGCTGCTACATTCCAACTTATTTTCACACAAAGTTAAACAATCATTTTTAAACAGAATTACTTTTAATCACAAATACAGACCCCAAGTGCACTGGTCTGTCAAGGCAGAGTTGAAAAACAATCTTTAAAATTCACCGTTATTACAGCTCGTTTAGAGCTTGTTGAGCTTCCAGCAGCAAGCATGTTTTAATATACAAAGTATGATGTCTCCTATATTGCTGTCGCAAGTAAGTGACCTGCTGCTCTAGCTGCAGAATTTCCTGCTGTCATGCTTTCTTCTGGAAACTATTGTATGCAATAACTTCATCCCGCAAAACTGTTTTAGCAGTTTCCCAAAATAGAATAGGGTCATTCTTTTGTTCTCGATTACTCTTCTTATACAGTTTCCATTTAGAGATCAAAAAAGGAAGAAATTTGCTATCTCTGTATAGTTGAATAGGGAATTTCCACTGAGAATCAGTAGGAGAGTGAGACTTAAAGCATAAGTGCATTTCCACCCATTTATGGGCCAATCGTGGCCAAACCCACTTCTGAAAGGAGCTCGCTAGATGCTAATAAATAATCTTTCTTGGACAGGGTGGAGTGTGCTTTTGACAGATATGTATAATCACAGTCTGTTGGATGGAAGGGTCTCCACATATCCACCAAGTCCTGCAAAGAGCATAGCATGGGAAGCCCCCATTCTAGCCAACAATGGGCCATGCATCTCATTAAAATCTCTCCCAGTCTGAAGAGGTCTATCCCCATTACTATGCAAATGTTTCAAGATTTCTTTATAAATTTCTATCGAATACATTAGAGGCATAAATATTACATAACAGGAAGGGTTTGCCATCTAAATTTACTGAGGCCATGACAAATCTGCCTGTGGGATCTTGTATCACCTTGTGGGCCACCAACTAAATATCTTTTTGAATCAAAATAATCACACCTTCCTTTTTACCCAAAACAGGTGATTTAAAGTAATTACCTACCCAACAACAACACAGCTTGGCATGTTCAAGAGCATTTTGCCTCTTTATAGGTGAGTGGATACCCCCACATTCCAAGTTATGATCTTAAGTGATATCTATCCCCCAAAATAGAGATCATAACCAAGGAAATACTGACAAATCCAAAGAGCTGGTGGGGTGTCCCAGCCTTCATTCCCCCCCAGCTGTAACAAAATACCACATAATTATAATCGATGAGCTCCCAGATGGACCCTTTTCCCCATAAACTCCTGTAAGTACTCATCTCTCTCCCATTCAATCCCAGACAATCTCCTCTCCCTCCCCTTACTAACCCTCAACACCCTCCCCCCTAAACCCATCTCAAACCCCATATGCCCACACTTACTAGTAGCATCTATAGGTGCAATTTCCTTAAGGGTCTGAAGACTCCCCTGTGTCAAAAGAGGATGATCAAACCCTTGACAGAAAAATAGATCATATTATTTTATAAACAGGCAATGTGCCATTCCCCTCATATTTTATAAAAATATCAATACAAAATGAAAACTCCTAGGAGTGAGGAATAGTGCACCCACTCCAAGTTTAGCGAGAACAACTTTTACCCAAGTGTATATAAACAGTGGAGCAATCGGGTATGGATTAACTAGTCAAGAACAGAACATACAAGCTGGGAATAGCCTGTTTTGCCTAACAGGGAATCAAACTCAAAATTTAGGATCCCAGAACTCGAACCTTCTCTGTGATGCCTGCACAATGATTAAATTTTGTTTCTTTTTTTACTGGTCAGTACAGGCACACTATCGAAAGTTCTAAACAGTAACAAGTCATGACAAGGGTTAGACGTCCCTTCCTTCCTCTTATTAATGCACTGGTTATTGATATCTCGCCATACAATCATGTAAATACGAAGACAGGTCCAACTTCAAAGAGTGAGGAATATATTAAGTCAAACCTCAAGCTTCAGACCTGCCAAGTAGTCCATGCCTGAGAACACAAATCTGCTGAATGAGGATGGCGAACATATTCTGTGGGTCCACTTACACTGTCAGCCTCTGGCCACTCTCCTATGCATAATGAGGTGACCCGAAACTATGGTCCAACACCAAAACTGCCTCAGCAGTGTCGATAAACCTGCAGGACTGAGGAAGAACAGGACCCACAAAAACTTGGGCTGCTGTGCCAAATGTGATCTCAGGAGTTAACACTCCCATACAATGATTCCAAACTGTCTACATATTTGGTGGCATCTGGCACAGCAGCAAAGAATTTTGTTATTTCCTTCATATACTGTATGATCTTGAGCTGATCCAGATATAACAGGCTAAACCGAACACGCATTTCTACAAAACATGAGCATAGTGGTGAGAAGGCCCTCCGAGCCAAGTATTCTTAAATCTCCAGCTTCTAGCTATAATTTAGTACTTTGAGAATTACTATCCTCGGATGTTCCATAGAATCCTGCTGTTGCCCCAGGGTGCACTCTCTCAATGCGAAGCAGCCCTGCAGCATCTGTGAACTGAAGTGAGGTTGTGAGCCAGGTCTCTAAAAATCTATGCATATCTCGATCTAGAATTGACTCAGGTAAACCCACAAGCCTTAGGTTATTTCACCTTGAGCAATTCTCTAGGTCTTCTATTTTTGTTTCAAGTTCAATAAGTTTCTCCAACAACTGTGGCCAGTCCACTTACTAGCACTATCCTACACGATCCCAATTCATTGTTGTACCGCCTGAAGTTCGGTGGTGAGAGATGTGAAGCGTTGTTCCATGGTATCGAGCTTATCCAGTATAAGCTGCAATTGTTTGCCCACTGTGTTCTCCATTGCCGCTCTCACCTCTGCTGTTATTTCTGCTGTTGATTCCGAGCTAGGGGTGAGCAAGGGAGTGCGTTTTTGTCCACCATCTTGGAATCACCGGCTCGGTTCCTCTCTATCATTTTTATAGAAATTTTAGCCGCCATCTGATGGCGACTGGAGTAAAATGAACCATATGCCAAAGTCCTAAAGCCAGCCCAAGTATTTGAAAAGAAAAAAAGGATCAGATCAACCCAATTAGGTTCCAAATACATGGGGAGAATCGGGAGCAGTAATTTCTGCTGACTCACTGCTCTACGATCCAACTGGAAATTTAGGGGCTATTTTACTAAAGGGCATAAAAAACCCTAATGCTTGCTTAGCATGTGAAAAACAGATGTTTTGCAATACGTTGCCTATTTGCACACACTAAGAGGTCCTTTTACTAAGCTGTGATAAGCACTTATGTGTGCTACAACAAGTTAAAATACATTACTGTGGGGTGCACTCAGGCATCCTGAAATAGATTTTGCATGTGTGCGCACTAACCAGGGCTGCCAAGAGGGGGGGGAGGGGGCAGGGGGGACAAAATTTCCCAGGCCCGGGCCTCCAAGGGGGGCACGGCACCAGGGTCTCTCTCCTTCTCCTGCTCCCAGGCCGCCGGCGCTGCAGTCCCTGGTCTCACCTGCCTGCCCTCGGCTCTGTCGACAGCCCCCCTCTGTCCACCACCGTGCCCCCTACATTCAAATTGGCAGCTCCTCACCTCCGTGTGAAAGCGGCAGATCACCTCCCTTCGGGCCTTCCCTCACTGTGTCCCACCCTCGTCTGATGTAACTTCCTGTTTCTGCAAGGGTGGGACACGGAGGTCCCAAAGGGAGGCGATCTGCTGCTTTCACATGGAGGTGAGGCGCTGCCGATTTGAATGCAGGGGGTCCAGTGGCAGACGGAGGGGAGCTATTGATAGGTCTGGGGGTGGGCGGGTGGAGACTGGGGACTGCGATGCCGGCGGCCTGAGAGCAGGAGAGGGAGGCGACAGTGGTAGCGATTGGGGGGCAGCGGCAGGCCTGGCTCAATCTCTCGGCAGCCATGGCGCCACCTGTGCACTAAAAAAAGTATTTTTTTGTGCTGGGGCGTGTTTGGGGACAGTGGTCGTAGCTATACTAATTGGTTAGCACGTAGGCATTAACGCATGCTAACTGATTAGTGCAGGATTAGTGTGTGAGCCCTTACTGCCTACAAAATAGGTGTCAGTAAGTGTTCATACGCTAATGGGAAAATAAGCGCATGGCTATTATTTCAGAAATAGGAAAATCGGCCGTTTACCGGCAGTGCTAAAAGTGGCCTTAGCAAATTGGAAAGATCCTCGCTGTGGATAGCATAGGCCACTTTTTAGCACAGTTTAGTAAAAGGGCTTCTTAGTGCTTGCTAAGTATTTTTCAAAAATCATTTTTAGAGGGGGCATGTTATGGGTTGAGAATGTACATGGACATATTAACTTGCTAGCACGTTCGTATTAGCAGATGCTAACTAGCTAATGCTGAGCTAATGGGGGCACGTAGTACCTCCTAAAGAGGAGGTGGTAAGTGCTCCCATGTTAACATTTTTGCAAGTCCCTCTCAGTAATGGAATTTTAGTGTGGCTCCTGCAAAAAAAAAAAGGCCAAAATATTGTTGCTGTGAATCTGGACTCAGCAAATTGGAAAGTCCTGTGTTAAGACACACAAAAATGGCCCCTTATATTTATATCTTGTAGTGGAAGAGTTTGAATGCTGTTCTGCTGCATATGCTTATTTTTTTCACCAGAAAGTTTATTGAAGATTTTAATAGAAATGCAGTAGTACAAAAGAAATAAAAATAACAAATACAAATATCTTCAAAAAGGGGTATAAAACAGGAGAAAATCCAGAAATCAAGCACACTGCACCATATTTCTACAAAATAGCACAATAATAATAATTTGAAACAAATTAGTGATGTATACATAGAGGAGCATAATCGAAAGAGGCACCCAAGTTTTCCTGAGGATGTCCTCGCAGGACGTCCTGATGAAAGGGCGGGGAAACCCATATTATCGAAACAAGATGGGTGTCCATCTTTTGCTTCGATAATACGGTCGGGGATGTCCAAATTGCAAAATTTAAGTCGACCTTAGAGATGGTCGTCCTTAGAGATGTTCGTACCCGATTTTTTGCGATAATGAAAACCGAGGACGCCCATCTCAGAAACGACCAAATGCAAGCCATTTGGTCATGGGAGGAGCCAGCATTCGTAGTGCACTGGTCCCCCTGACATGCCAGGACACCAACCGGGCACCCTAGGAAACACTGCAGTGGACTTCAGAAATTGCTCCGAGGTGCATAGCTCCCTTACCTTGTGTGCTGAGCCCCCCAACCCTCCCCCCCCAAAACCAACTCCCCACAACTGTACACCACTACCAGAGCCCTAAGGGGTGAAGGGGGGCACCTACATGTGGGTACAGTGGGTTTCTGGTGGGTTTTGAAGGACTCACATTTACCACCACAAGTGTAACAGGTAGGGGGGGATGGGTCTGAGTCTGCCTGCCTGAAGTGCACTGCACCCACTAAAACTGTTCCAGGGACCTGCATACTGCTGTCATGGAGCTGGGTATGATATCTGAGGCTGGCATAGAGACTGGCAAACCTTTTAGGGTGGGAGGGGGTTGGCGACCACTGGGAGTAAGAGGAGGTCATCCCCGATTCCCTCCGGTGGTCATCTGGTCAGTTCGGGCACCTTTTTGAGGCTTGGTCGTAACAGAAAAGGACCAAATAAAGTCGCCCAAGTGTTCGTCAGGGACGCCCTTCTTTTTTCCATTATCGGTCAAGGACGCCCATTTGTTAGGCACGCCCCAGTCCCGCCTTCGCTACGATTCTGACATGCCCCCTGTGAACTTTGGTCGTCCCCACGACGGAAAGCAGTTGAGGACGCCCAAAATTGGCTTTCGATTATGCCGATTTGGGCAACCCTGGGAGAAGGATGCCTATCTCCCGATTTATGTCGAAAGATGGGCGCCCTTCTCTTTCGAAAATAAGCCTGATAGTGATCAGTGACCTATGATGACGAGGTTGTAACATGTATATAGGTATCAAGAGGCGACTACAATTTCTTTTTACTAGGAACCGTTCCATACATTTCAGTAATAGCAAGTTCAAATGTTTGATGTTGAATTACAGAGTTCCACCAAAAGTGTACATTTAATAATTTGGCTGATTTACAATTAGCCATAATAAGGTTCTGGGCTATGGTAATGAGAGCATCAAAGAGTCTGTTGTGGTGATCAGGCAAAGATATATGAGGAGAACGTGATTTAAAAATAACTATAAATGAGGAGATGTCAATAGTTCAATGGAATACTAATTGAATTATTTTCCATATATCTGTCCAAAATGAACGAACACAGTCTCATTCATAGAGCATATGTACTAAAGTTCCAATACTTATTAGTTTTAGATAGACCTGCAGTATAACGTCTATTTGGTGTCCTGGTAGTCCTATGATATAAAAAGTAAAGTGATTGCTGTGTTGATGCTTAAGCTAGAGGTCTCATAGTTGATGACCAAAAGGTATTCCAGTCCTTTTCAGAAAGTACATGACCAACATCTGTTTCCCATAATGTCGGGAGAGTAGAATTATTTGGCAGAACAGAGGACAATAACATTTTGTAAACTGATGAAGCAGTATGTCCATTCACAAGCAGGGTTATGGCAAGCTGGTATATAGACGGCTTTTCAGAAGTTAGATTAGCCAGGAAATTGTTATTGGAGAGACAATGCTTAAGCTGAATCCATTTAAAGGCATTTGTATCTGTCAAAAAGTAACATTTTTGGAGCAGAGCAAAGCAAAGGGTGAGATAAAGATTGATCTTTCTGAAGAGTGTCTTGTAAATTCTGAATACCTTTGTCAATCCATTCCTTCCAAAAGAAAGGTGTTTTATCGATCCTAATATGAGGGTTGTACCACAGAGAGGTAAAGGTAGTCATGTGAACAGGATGATCTAATGTATGACCAAATTCTCTTAAACATTGTATAGTAGTAATAACAATAGGATTTAGGCATTTTGTAGGAAAAGCTGTAGCAGCAAAGATTGAGGAGACAAGGGAGAGAGAAAAAAAACTCTTCTATTTCTAGCCATAAAGGTTTAGAAGCAGTATCAATATAAAACCAAGAACAGGCTTGTTGAAGGATAAAAGCCCTGTCATATGTGACAAAGTCAGGAAATAAAACGCCACTATTTAG
This sequence comes from Microcaecilia unicolor, assembly GCF_901765095.1. Taxonomy (NCBI): domain Eukaryota; kingdom Metazoa; phylum Chordata; class Amphibia; order Gymnophiona; family Siphonopidae; genus Microcaecilia; species Microcaecilia unicolor. The sequence continues at coordinate 475,039,623 of NC_044033.1, read as the reverse complement.
TTTGAGATTCTTAGGTTTCTTAAGGGCTATTCTAGGTTGCTTATTCTTCCAAAGAAAGGTTGACAATGATTTATTCAATTGGGAATAAAAAGAAGGCAGGAATAAAACTGATACCATACTCATAATAATATTGACTTTTGGCGTTATCATAATCTTGATAGTCTCCATTCTCCCGCACCAGGAGAGGTGAGGAGGATGCCAGGTGTGTAGTAGCGATTTTACAAATTGCAGTATTCATTCACTATTATTTTTATGTTTCAACAATTTTATTGATGATGTTAACAGGTTATACATGACTTAATAAAGAAAAACAACCATGAGTAGTTGTGTCGACCAAACACACCAATGTAAATGTCTTTGGAAGCTCCATCATCAAACTGGTTTTTCAATTTTCTCCCCACCTCCCCCCCAATCCTATTATCTGAAAACCACACAATAGTGTTCTAATATTAAACAATAAAAGCAAGAACAGCAAAATAAAAAAAATTTTGAATTCAAACCGGAACAATTATTATACATTGTGACGTAAGATTACTTTTATCTAGTGTTACCTCCCTGTCTCCCTTCCCTACCTTCTATGTTCCTCAGTTATAGTTGTCATCATTTCAAAAGGAACCAAATACAAGATTCTAAGTGGAGCCAACAGAGAACCAGGGCCCCTGCATAGTTACAAGAAAGACAATTTATCATCAGGAAATTTAAATCTCCCCACTTCTTCCCTCCGTTCACTATTATTTTTAATAGTGTCAGATACAGAAGTATATTAAATCTGTACCTAAGTATGTAATTTTAGAGCTAGCCCAAATTAAATTGAAGGATTTAGCTATATCTGAATAAGCGAGGTAATTTAGAGGGAGAATTTCAGTCTTTTGTTGGTTAATCTTATATCTTATATCTTAATCTTATATCCTGAGAAAACTGAGAACGAGTCAATTAGTTGAAAGAGAAGAGGAATAGACTCAGCACTATTTGACAAATGTAAAAGAGCATCCTCAGCATATGCTGTAATTTTAATTTCTCTGGTAGCGCATTAAATACCTGGAATATGTGGATTTTGCCTAATGACCAATATTAAGGGTTCAAGAGCTATATTGAACAGGTAGGGGGAAAGAGGGCAGCCTTACTACTACTACTACTACTACTATTTAGCATTTCTATAGCGCTACAAGATGTACGCAGTGCTGCACAAACATAGAAGAAAGACAGTCCCTGCTCAAAGAGCTTACAATCTAATAGACAAAAAATAAAGTAAGCAAATCAAATCAATTAATGTGTACAGGAAGGAGGAGAGGAGGGTAGGTGGAGGCAAGTGGTTACAAGTGGTTACGAGTCAAAAGCAATGTTAAAGAGGTGGGCTTTCAGTCTAGATTTAAAGGTGGCCAAGGATGGGGCAAGACGTAGGGGCTCAGGAAGTTTATTCCAGGCGTAGGGTGCAGCGAGACAGAAGGCGCGAAGTCTGGAGTTGGCAGTAGTGGAGAAGGGAACAGATAAGAAGGACTTATCCATGGAGCGGAGTGCACGGGAAGGGGTGTAGGGAAGGACGAGTGTGGAGAGATACTGGGGAGCAGAAGAGTGAGTACATTTATAGGTTAGTAGAAGAAGTTTGAACAGGATGCGAAAACGGATAGGGAGCCAGTGAAGCAACTTGAGGAGAGGGGTAGTATGAGTAAAGCAACCCTGGCGGAAGACGAGGCGGGCAGCAGAGTTTTGAACCGTGCCTTGTCGTGTTTCTCTCTTCAGATATAGACTTTCTGAGAATATGTTGTTAGTTAAATTTTGGCTGTAGGATTTGTATAAAGGAGACTGGAATCCCAAACTATTTTAAGACAAATATTCCCACTCCACATCTAAGGACAAAGCCACAATAGGGTGGAGCTGAGATTGTGCAATGTGTGAAAGATGAAAAAATATTTGAGTATTATCAGAAAATGAGACGATTAGGCATAAATCCTACTTGATTAGGGTGAATAATTGTTCCTATAATATTTTTCAATCTAGGAGCAAGGATCTTTGCGTAAGCTTTGTAATCCACATTAAGGAGAGAAATGGGACAATAATTTTGAACAAAGAGAGGATCTTTGGTTTTGGAATTACTGTAATAATGGTTTCTAAAAAATTATTATTGATGATGTTATCTGGAGTTAAGTAATTAAACAGATGAGCAAAAAAAGGAATGAGAACATTTGGAAAAGGTTTGTAAAATTCAATTAGTATCCCATCAGGCCCAGGATTTTTACCAGACTTGGTATCTTTTATAGCTGCTAAAATCCCTTTGACAGTGATGGCTTCATGTAAGGAATCATGATCTGGAGCTCACACATGAGGTCCTTGGAAGGATGATAAGAAAAATGATTTATAGTGATTCTAGGATTGGGGACTTCAGATTGATAGAGCTGTGAATAGAAGTTGTGGAATGCCTATGCAATCTCTTTTAGAGAAGAGGAAATGATATTAGACTGTAATTTAATAGCAGGGATCTGTACTTTGGTCCTATTTCGCTTTAAGTAATTTGCAAGCAGGCGACTACTTTTATTACTTTCTGAATAATGTCTAGAGTGATGCTGAAAAAGTTCCTGTCCTGCTCAGTAATTTAACTGCAATTTAGATTTATATAGATTATTCAGTGTCAGGGGATCATTATTATTAAGATAAGCACATCCAAGGTCTTTAAGTTTCTATTCTAAAGAAAAAACCTGAGCATTATCTAATTTGATTTTTGGGCATTCAGTCTCCCCTGAGGGCAGCTTTATAGGCTTCCCAAGTGTTCATTAAACTAATACCTGGGGAAGTATTCAAGTGAAAACATTCTTGGGTAAATTTTTGAATACGAATTTGGATTGCCTCATCCACTAAAAGATAACAGGGTAGACACCACAGAGGAGATCTGAGAGGTGAAGGAGATTTCCAATTTAAGGAGATGGAAACAGGAGCATGGTCCGAAACCACAATAGGAGATATTTTAGTATGGCACAATGATGACAATAGTGACTGAGAAATTAAAAAATAATCTAACCTAGAAAAACTATTGTGGGGTGGTGAAAAAAGGTATATTCTTTATCAGTGGGGTTTTGTAATCTCCATGGGTCTTGCAATTGAAATTGTAAGATAAGTGAGTATAAAGTAATAGAAGCTTTAGCCGGTGAAATTTTAGTTCTAGAATTCCTGTCAAGGCAGAGATCTATATTGAAATCACCAGCCATAATAATAGGCAAGGAGTCATAAGCTTATAATTTTTGACAAAGTGTCAGGAGAATCTATATTAGGGGCATAGATGTTAATTAGTACCATGGGAGTCTTATATAGAGAAACTTTTAATATTAACCATCTACCATTAGGATCAGCTTCTTAGTCTAATACCTGCAATTGGAAATCCTTATGAACTAGAATAGAAACTCCATGTTTTCTATCCTCAGATGGAGCATCATAAGAATTAACAATCCAATCACATCCTTTTATAAACAAGTTAGTATTAGAAACACTCCAGTCCCATTAACTAGCAATACAAGTATTTATGGAATCATTCTCGATAATAAACTCACATTTGGACCTCAAAAATCACAGGTCATATGACGATTCTCCTATAAGTTGAGACTAATTCTCTCTATTCAATCTCTGCTTCACCCTCCAGCACTCAATACACTCATACACTCCCTAGTGATCAGCCAACTCAACTACTGTAACTCCTTGTACAAAGGACTTAGAGTAAAAGACCTACGTCGTGTACAGCTTGTTCAAAACATAACAATTAAGATCATTAACAAAGCTAGCAAATATAACTATGTAACTCCCCTTATGAAGGCTTCTCATTGGTTTCCTCTTTCCCACCATATAATCTAGGACCCTGTTTACTAAGTTGTGCTATAGGTGCGCTAGTTTTTATTGTGCGCTAAAAATTAGCATGTGCTAATTTTTAGCACAAGCTAAAAACGCTTGCACACCTTAGTAAACAGGGCCCTTAGAAATTACTGCTCCTAGTTTTCAAAATTTGTACCTCAGGGGAACCTGACTTTCAGTTATTGACATCTTATATCCCTTCAAGAGCACTTAGGTCCTTGTTACAACATCGTTTAATAGTCCCTACTTTCAGAGAACTAGTTTGCATAGGAGCTGGCTTGTGATATCATTCGACATCCCATTTTTTTCAGTACAGAGCCCTGAACTCTGGAACATGTTACTAAAGTGTCTAAGATTACAGATGTCCCTAGTATGTTTTGACTTGAAAACTTTCCTCTTTGCTGATGCCTACCAGTGAGCCTGCCAGCTCCACTCACTGCAGGCACTGGATGCAAAGCTCTTGATGACATGATCAATGTCCCTTTTTTATGTTTTTCCTCCCACCTGTCTCTCCTCTTTGCCTCTCTTGTCATGTTCGTTATTTCTCTTATGCTATCCTTTTTTTTAGCCTGTAGGCCCCCAGATAGCTTGTCTGATGGGCAGGATAGCAAATTATAAATAAACTTGAAACTTGGGTTTTTAAACATTTTTTATTTGTACCCTGTGCTTTCCCACTCATAGCAGGTTCAATGCGTCTTACATATTATATACAGGTACTTATTTGTATCTGGGGCAATGGAGGGTTAAGTGACTTGCCCAGAGTCACAAGGGGCTGCCTGTGCCTGAAGTGGGAATCGAACTCAGTTCCCCAGGACCAAAGTCCACCACGCTAACCACTAGGCCACTCCTCCACTCCACTTTTATGCATAGAATGTCCTTGGCTTTTTTCTTTTCATGGCTTTTTATAGCTAATTTAAAGGTAGGCAGAGGGATTGTGTTGTAGTGGTGGGTATGATGTGTGGAAATATCACTTGCATGCCCTCCTACTGCTACCCTAAATTCTTCTGTATTAATTGTAGGCACCCTCTTATAGAGTTGCCCTTTTTATTTCTGAGGAATATCTGTGTCTTTGGTCTTTCTCCTCATGTAAATGTTTAGAAAAATGTCACCTACCCATTGCAAAATTCATGAGACACCTATCTGATGCAAAAATAAATGACCTGCTCTGAACTCTCCCAGCCACCCAGTACAAAAAGTGAATGAGTATCCCCCCCCCCCCCCCCCCCCAGAACCTCCCCAAACACATCAAAGGCTGATCTGGAGAAGGAGAGAACTTTATATCGTACTGGCTCTTTGTCCAATGATACTGTAGCCCAGCCTACCAGTTCCTAATCCAATTTACCACCTTAGAACTCATGAAAACTGCTACATATTTGACTTTTAATTTAGTAGGTTTTTTATGCAACATGAATAGTTGAATATAGGGTGTTCTTAAGTGTACAGCATTTTATGCTGTAAAGAGATACCAAAGCCACTTTGAGAGAAAATCAACTCTGTCCATGGAGAAGGAACCAGGAAATGGGTTCTAACCCAGCTTTTCCCATTGATGCTCCTGGTGATCATGTGCAAGTCACTTTACAAGAATTAGGAGCCCTTTCATTAAAGGGCATTAGATTCTGGGCTTAGCGTGTCTTAATATGGGACTTTCTTGCATGCTAAAGACAGATTTGCAGCAAAATTTAAGGTATTTTTTATTAATATTTTTTTCAGGTTGTGTGCTACTTGAAAGAAGTTAACAGGGGATCCACTTACTGCCTGTTATTTAGGAGGTGTTAAGTGCTCCTATGTTGGCGCACGCTAATATGAACAAGCTAGCTGGTTAACACATCCATGCTCATTCTCCATCCATGACAGACCCCTTCCCAAAAATATTTTTTTAAAACTAGCTAACACGCAAGTTTGCACGCTAACAGGCAAAATAATGAAGGGGGTCATTTACTGAAGATTAACTCGAGTTATCTGCAGCAGGGCCCATTTTATTCCTATGGGCCCTTCTGCAGATAACTTGAGCTAACCTTTAGTAAAAGACCCCCGAAGTTTGTTGCCTATTTTTTCATGCACTAAGGGGCCCTTTTACTAAGCTCTGGAAAGTGGAGGAGTGGCCTAGTGGTTAGGGTGGTGGACTCTGGTCCTGGGGAACTAGGGAACTGAGTTCAATTCTCACTTCAGGCACAGGCAGTTCCTTGTGACTCTGGGCACGTCACTTAACCCTCCATTGCCCCAGGTACAAATAAGTACCTGTATATGTAAGCCACATTGAGCCTGCCATGAGTGGAAAAGCATGGGGTACAAATGTAACAAAAATAAATAAAATAATGCATGCTTACCACAGCTTAAAAGGGCTTAGATGTTCTGCAGTAAGATCTGAATCTGCGTGTGCAAACCATGCACTAAAAAGGTGTAACATTTTTTCACAGAGGGGGTGTGTTTGGGGGCAGAGAGTGTGCATTTCTGTGCTAATCGGTTAGCGCAACTACATTACCATATGCTAAATGATTAGCACAGGATTAGCACGTGAGCCCTTATCACCTATAAAATAGGTGTCAGTAAGTGCTCATGCACTAATATTCTTTAATAGCTTCTTGCTAATGGCAACATTAGTCACTTTTTACCGTAACTTAATAAAAGGGCCCCTTAGATTGCTTGAATTTGGAAAGACAAATAGTTTAATCTAAAATCCAAATTCGAGGTTTACACCTATATCTAAGGTTTGGAATTTTGCAAAATAGAAACCATAGGGGGTCTTTTACTAAAGCTTAGCTTGAGTTATCTGCAGCAGGGCTCATTTTATTCCTATGGGCCTTGCTGTAGATAACACAAGCTAAGCTTTAGAAAAAGACCCCATAGTGTTTTTACAAATTTAAGGGTCATTTTACTAAGGTGAGCTAACAGGTTTGTTTATTGCATACTAACAATATGCACTAAATGCCATACGGTCCATTATATTCCTATGGGCTGCATGGAATTTAACGTGCCTTAGTGAAAGGACACCGTAGTGTTTTTTGAGTTATTAATTTTATCTCTCATATAAATGTCCTATGAACATATTTTAGAACTTTAGTCAAACCTTTTACACTTATGGAAAGAAAGTTTGAATTGGTTGATTGACTCAGTCTAGTTCATCATACACAGTTCTGGGTGTAGTTGTAACATGTGAACTGGGTGCTTTTCTAATTGTGGAATTGGATTTTAATATGTTTTTTATTTTTGTTACTAAAGGGACTGACAGGACCTGTAGGATCACCTGGACCAGCTGGTTCTCGAGGACAAAAAGTAAATAAGATTTTTGTTAATTCATAGACTATTTCTGACCTGAGTTTGTATGAAATAAGATTACTGTATCTACTCCAATATAAACCTATTCAAGTATAAACCGAGGTGACAGTTCCCCCCCCCCCAAAAAAGGGGGAAAACTGTTAACTCAATTATAAATTGGAGGGGTTTATATTAAAATGTATGTTAACACCCCCCACCCATGGCAATGACCAGCATTTCTTCCTCCACACCCCCTCAACTACCATGGATACTGCCATTTCTTCCTCCATACCCCTACCCCGCCCCTCATGGTTGCAGGCATTTTATGGTTTATCATTTTTATTCAAAATCGGTATCCTGTACATGTATCACTACACAGCATTGTCACTTACAGTCACAATAGCAATTCCTTATTGTTACAGGTAATGTAATTTTACTAGAATCTACAGAAACAAAGTAGTTTATTATAACCTTCCCTCCCTTCCCAACAAACCCCCCCAACCTTCTCCCCATTAATATCCCTCCCTCGCCCTCCCTTCCCCCCCCCAAGTGAACAGAACTTAAGACTAGAAATTCAACAATCTGCTTCTAGCAACCGGGGTCAGTGTATTTAGCAGCGGGCTCCATATGTTCAGGAACCGCAATCCTGTCCTGGAGCTAAAGTCATTCACTCCCATCCTCTCCATCCGCATCAACAAAATCATACGTGTCCGCCATTGTGAGTATGATGGGTATTGGCCTGTCACCCATTCGGACAAAATCACCTGCATGGCGGTCACGGTAGCCCTGTATACAAAAGCTGTAAGTCCTTTTGGTACTGGATGGATAAACACCGGGTGTCCCAGCAACAATCCCGAATCATATTTCCACCTGGCCCGCCAGATAGAAGAGACATATTGTGTAAGCTGTTTCCAAAATTTAGCTATGCCTCCGCATGTCCAAAGCATATGCCCCAAGGTGGCTCCAGCTTCCCTGCATTTAGGGCACTCCCCCCACGGAGAGACCCCCATGTGGAAAGCCCTCCTAGGGGGGATGTAGAGCCTGAGTGCCACTTTATATTGAATCTCCCAGTGTGACATCATAATGATATGTCTCTTCATAGTCAAAATATAAGCTTTAAACTGTGCTACTGTAAGGTCCAACGGAATATCTTCTTTCTACTGGGTTAGCAACTTTACAAAATCAGGTTCCGGAATAGTGTCCCTGATATGTCTATGATGGAATTTTAGTGGAACCCGTTGCTGCACTGTTAGAGAAAATGCCGAAGCCAGCTCTTCTTGAACATCTTCAGCTAGATCCTCCCAAGGCAAGGACTGTATGTAGTGCTTTAATTGACCATAATGAAACTCATCTGAGGGGAGCAGGTCAAATTCCTCCCGGAGCTCTTGGAACGGCTTTATCCATCCTTCAAAGGTAACTGCATGTAATAGGTATACCATCCCCTTACGTTTCCATCTTTGAAAAGCTGGATACAAAGTTCCAGGTGGAAAGGCGGGGTTCCCACAAATCGACAGAAATGGGGTAGTTTTTGATGAAAATTTGTGTAATTTACAAACCCATTGCCACACCGCTTTCGCCGACCTCAATATTCCTGTCCGCTGTAGTATATATGGTAGGGAAGGTCCCGCCGTATGTAGAAAGGCACTGAAGTGCGTCCCAGGATATAGCTGTAGCTCTATGTAAGTATCCGAATAGTCCTGGGTTTCACGAAACCAATCATTTATGTGACGCATTCCACTTGCCACCGTCATGTATTTAATGTTCAGCAAGCCCAGGCCTCCGTATTCCACCGGGACAGTTAATGTTGAGTAAGACAGTTGTGGTTTTTTCTTTCTCCAAAGGAAGGTTTGCACCAGTTTTATCAACTTCTGTTCATCCGCTTTTTGTAGGAACAGTGGGAGTGATTGGAATGTGTATAACCACCTGGGGGCCATCACCATATTGAATAGCGCAATTCTTCCCATGAGTGAGAGTGGTAGGTTCCCCCAGACCTCCAACTGTTTGGTAGTGTCCTGCAACAATCTCTGCACATTTTGTCCATAAAGCTTTGTTAGATCCCTGGTGATAGTGACTCCCAAATATTTCAAAGAGTTTTGTGTCCACTGTAACGGGAAGGTCCCCGGCCAATTTATCTGATCTTCTGGCAACACTGGCAAGGCCATAGATTTATGTAGATTTAGACAAAAACCTGAGTAATTCCCATACTGTTCAATTAGCTGCAACAACCTTGGTAAAGTCCGTGGGGGCTCTCGTAGAATTACTAACAAATCATCCGCATAAGCTAGAATTCTGATATCCTGCCCCGCTAACTTAACCCCTTGGAGATCTGGAGCCAAAGAGACCATACGCAGTAGCGGTTCCAGGGTCATGATAAACAGCAAAGGGGATAGGGGACAACCCTGTCGAGTACCACGTTGTATTGTAAACTCTGGTTCCCGGACACCATTAATGAACACTCCCGCTTTGGGTTGACAATAAAGCGTTTGAACTGCGTGCATGAACCAGCCCTCTGTACCCATGGCCGCCAGTGTCTGGTACATGAATGTCCACCCAATCTGGTCAAACGCCTTTTCAGCATCCAAGCTCAATACCAGGGTGGGCGCCCCATGTTGTTGACTGACCGCCATGGCCATCAAAGTTTTCCTAATATTATGCACTGACTGGCGGCCTTTCACAAACCCAACCTGTTCTGGGCCTATCAATGATGGTAGATATTCCACCAACCTCATTGCCATCAGTTTTGCCAAAATTTTTGTGTCAACATTTAACAATGAAATTGGTCGATAGGATTCAACATTATCTAATGACTTCCCTGGTTTGGGTATTAAAGTTATGAGCGCTGAATTTGCATACTGTGGGAATTCCCTTTTTTCTATTACCTCCCGGTAGTATTCCAACAGAGATGCTAGGGCCTTCCCTGACAGTACTTTGTAATACTCTCCTGAAAATCCATCTGGCCCAGGAGCTGACCAGAGCTTTAATGTTTTAATCACAGCTTGTAATTCTGTCATTGTCAAAGGTTTATTCAAGTTCCCCAGCTGTTCCCCTGTTATTTTAGGGAGCTTTGCCTGAGCTAGATATTGTTGCATCTCTTGCTCCGAGGGAACTTGTCTTGATTTATATAGGGCTGAGAAATAATCTGTGAATGCTTGCCCAATCTTTTGACGGTCCGTGATTAAATTCCCCTTTTTATCTTTCAATGCAGTCACTGTCCTCGGGGCTCCTGAATTTTTTATTAAGCGCCCTAACATTCTGCCTGCCCGATTGCCATATTTATGTAACTTGTATTTGTAAAAGAGGGCCGATCTCAACTCCCTTTCATGTAAGAGACTATTAAGGGCCACCTGTGTAGCTTTCAAATTCTCCAAGGTAACTACTGTGGGGTGATGAAGATGAATTCTCTTAGCCCTCTGCAACTGACGCTCTAAATTCAATATACCCGCAGACCTCTTCTTATTCTTAGCACTACAATAGGCTATAATAGCTCCCCGGATGACCGCCTTAGAGGCCATCCAGAACAACTCGGGCTGGCGTGTGGCATGCCAGTTATTATGTTCTATATAATGATCCCAATTCCGCTGCACATGTGTCCGCAACCTCGGATCATGATATAGGCCCACCGGGTATCTCCACCCTCTCTGTCCCGTAGTGTCTGTGGTAACTTTAATATCTATCCATATCATAGCATGATCTGCCACTTCTTCTGGGCCTATATATGTTGTATCTACTAGGTGAAACATGGTGCGGGCTAGCAAAATATAGTCTATCCGGGCAAACGTGCCATGTGCCCTTGACCTGTGCGTATAATCTTTCTCTCCTGGATGATAAATCCTCCATGGATCTACCAGATCAAGGGTCTTGGTGAATGACTGAAATTCTCTAGCCCGCACTCCTCTATACTGAGAATCCTTTGTGCTAGAACAATCTTGCCGGGGATCCAGGACCGCATTGAAATCCCCAGCCACAATCAGTTCTCCACCATGACTTTGCAGGCATTTCCCTGCTAGGTTGGTAAGGAAGGATGCATCATGATTATTAGGCCCATATAAAACCAAAAGCAACAAGATTCTCCCCGCTAACCAAACCTTCAACATTATATGGTCCCCCTGAGCCCCTTTCTCCAGTACTGTTGCTTTATATGGGAGTCCCTTTCTAAATAGCACCGCCACCCCCCCCCCCACGACTCTGTGTTGATGCTGCAAATACTTCTCCGACCCAATGTTTTTGTAGTTTAGAATGTTCCAGATCAGTAAGCCGTGTCTCCTGTAAGCATGCAATGTCTGCTCTGTGTCTCTTAAGTGCAGAGAGTATCTTAGATCTTTTAATTGGGGAACTAATCCCACCCACGTTCCAGGATATTAGTCTAGTGGTCATCCTTTAAACCACCCCATTTCCAGTGTCCATGCTATGCCCCGGGTTTTACAGGTCTCTTCAGCTCCAAGACCCCATTCTCTAGAACGGACTCTAAAAATACCTCTCAGTTCCACTGTACACTTCCCCCGATTCCAATGTAATAAGTTCCGCTTCTCTTTAAGGTCTAATACTTGTTCATGTAATATAAACCCTTCACCCTGAACACCCTTAATCCCCCCCCACAGTTCTAACCCTTTAGCCAGATTTCCAGGCCTAGACCCGGAATTAGCAAGAGAGCACCTAGCGTGTCAAGAGCCCCCAACTCCTATATATAGTACATATTTATAATTATAATTACTGCAACATTTAGCATTTTTGGGATCTAGTCCCCTTTATATTACCAACATCTTTAGTCTCCGTCTAGTATGCCTTGGTCTCGAAGGCCTGTTTTTGCTTCTTCCAATGTTTTAAAAGTCTGCCATTGTCCTTGGACTTGCACTTTCAGGGAGGCTGGGTACTGCAAAACAAATCGAATTTGCTTTTGGGCCAGCGATGAGCATATAGGGTGAAATTTACGCCGTCTCTCCTGTACCCCAGTTGAGTAATCCTGAAATATCAGGATTTGCCGTCCTTCGTGTTTTAATTCACCTCTACGAATCTTGAATCCCTGTAGGACTTCCATTTTATGACGATAATTGAGCAACCGCGCACCCACCACTCTTGGCTGCTCCTGATTTTCTCTGTTTCGGCCAATGCGATGTGCCCTTTCAATGACCAGTTGTCCAAAAGAGTCTGTCAAGGCCAATTCCTTAGATAACCATCCCGTGAGCCAATCCACCAGGTTTTTGTCAGGTATTTTCTCAGAAAGGCCCACTATCCGCACATTGTTCCTGCGGGAGCGATTTTCAAGATCTTCTAATTTATCCATGTGCTCTTGGAGCTGCTGTTTTACCTCCCGCAGGTCTGTGCTGTAGCCTTGTGAGTCATCTTCCAGGGCGGACACCCTGGTCTCCACATCCTCCATTCGGGTTTCCAAACCTTCTAACTTCGTATGGAAAGCGTCCAACTTTAAGTCTAAGGCGTCCCATTTTGGCTGCCAGGCATTTGCAACTGCTAGCGTTAACTGTTCGAGTTGCGACGCTGTAAAATTTTGGTGCGCCGGAAGCGGGTCCTCCGCCATTTTCGGGTCTGGCGCCGACACTTTACTTTTCTCCTTTTCTTTTTTTCCCACTCGCAGCGCCATTCCGGTTGGAGACTGTTTAAGATATCTGTCCATAAAGGTACGCCAGTTTTAATTTTCCTTTTTAATCACTCGTGTTGCAGTATTTGAGCGGTTTCTGGAGCGAGGGCCCAGGAGCTAAAGCAGTGCACGTCCACTCAGCTCATCACGTCACGTGCTCTGGTTGCAGGCATTTTACTGGCAGTTTCTTTTTGCCAACATGGATGCAATTAGTTATGCACTGGGCTGGTGCAAGGGTCATGCAGGGCCTTGAGCATCTGCATGTGCTCAAGGCCTGCCAGTTCTTGCCCTCTCTGAGATTCTCGGAGAGGGTGGAAGCCAGCAGGCCTTGAGCATGAGCAGATGCTCAAGACCCTGCACTGACCTAGTGCATAACTTTATCCACAACAGTCGAAGAAAGGTAAGTAGGAACTACTAGTAAAATGCATGTAACTGCGAGGGAGGGGGTAAGGGTATGGAGGAAGAAATGGCAGTAATGGTGGTGGCAGCAGGAGGGGGTGGAGGAAAGACTCTAAACCAAGACCCCCATTGCTGGGCTTTCCCTCTTCACAGTCTGGCATCTCTCCCTCCCCTCCTGGCCTTGCCCACGGCTCTCTCTTACTCCCTGCCCCCAGTGTACTTTTTCAGATGTAAGCGAGTCTTCCACGTTGCAGCACCAGTGGCAATCACACGCTGCCTCCGGCCTGCACCGGGCCTTTCCCCTCTGACTTGTCTCATCCTTTCTGATGCAACTTTCATTTTTTGGAAGGCAGGATGGGCAGCGGGAAAAGCTCAGTGCAGACTGGAGGCAGCCTGTGAGTAAGGCTGCCGCAGGAGCTGCATCATGGAAGACTTGCTTACTTCTGAAAAGGTACACGAGGGGTTGTAGCAGGGGAGTGAGAAAGAGTCATGGGCAAGGCTGGGAGAGGAGAGAGAGATGCCAGACCATGTGGGAGGGAGGGAGGAGGTGTGTAGCACTTGTAGTCTGGATTCTTGGGCGATCCGGATGTTGCAATTCTAAAGGGTCTGGGTTCTCAGGTGGTCCACATTTCTGGCATCTGGATTTTTGGACTTGTATTGCATATCATATGCACATAGAGTAATTTCAAGCACAGAAAATAAGGACAAAATGTTCTCCATGAAATAATCTAAACAGTAAACATATTTCACCTTTCCTTCTTTGTTATCAGGGTGAGCCTGGGTTGCCTGGACCTCGGGGTCCTCAGGTGAGTGAGATATTATGCTTAACAGGAATAAAATTGAATTTATGAACACAATTCACCAAACAATTTAAAATAGTTTTCAGATGATGAAAATGTCCACTGAAGAACATAGAAAGTGTGGTATTTATACAGTCAAGGAAGATGACATTTCTAAATGATTCTATAAACACAGTGACAGGTCAGATATGAATTCAGCATTTTATTGTAACCATATTCACTTTCAGCATAATTTAAGGGTAGCTCTCACTGAGCCTTCTTGGAGGAACTGATAGCCTTGACTTGTTTCTTTTTCAGGTCAGCTAGGTTAGCTCTTAGTATTTATGACCCATAAAATGGTGAGGTACTACAGCAGCGTTTGGCATTCCAAAACACAGAAGGACCAGTATTCAAAAGCAGTTATCCAGTTAGCAGGTGCTGCTAAGCAGATACATGCCATTGAGAGGAAAATTCAATGGCACTAATCTGCAAATTCTATGTAATACGACCAGAGTTGTGTGCGCAAATCTGGGCATATTCTGATTTGCTTGTACAACTCAATTGGTTAACGAGCCAATCAGCGCCGATAATTGGATATTAACAAGCAATTATCGGCACTAATTGGCCTTAATTAGAATTTATTCTCACTACTTGCTAAGCGTATTCTATAAAGTAGTCTGTGTAAATTGTACCACGTGGATCTCAAAAGTGGGAGTGGCCATGGGAGGAGCATAGGCAAGTCATGGGCATCTCAAAAATTTATACACAGTGTTATAGAATAACCTGTTCCATGTCTAAAGTTAGACATGGGCATTTTGAGTATTGTGTGCAGTTCTGGTCACTTCATCTCCAAAAAGATGTAGCAGAAGTAGAAAAGGCACAGAGAAATGCAGCCAAAATGGTTAAGGCGATGGAATGACTCTCATTTGAGGAAATGCTAAAAAGGTTAGAGCTCTTCAGTTTGAAGAAGAGAAGACTGAGAGGGGTATGATTGAAATCTACAAACCCTGAGGGGAGTGGAACAGCTAAATGCTTAGGGTCCTGTTCACTAAGCCGCGTTGTAGGCACAATAACTTTTTAGTGCGTGCTAAATATTAGCATGCGCTAACGCTAGAGACACCCATAGGAATATATGAGTGTCTCTAGCATTAGCGTGCCTACAGCGCGGCTTAGTAAACAGTGCCCTTATTGTTTACTGTTTCAAAAAATACAAACCTAGGGGACATGTCATGAAACATGGTAATACCCGAGACAATATTTTTTCGCTCATTGCATAGTTAAGCTCTGGAATTTGTCGCCAGAGGATAAGGTAAAAGCAGTTAGCATGGCTGGGTTTAAAAAAGGTTTGGACAAATTCCTAGAGGAAAGGTCCATAATTGTTAATTAGACATGAGGAAAGCCATTTCATATCCCTGGGGGTTGGTAGTATAGAATCTTGCTACTTTTTGGGATTCTACCAGGTACTGGATTCTGAATTGGCCACTGTTAGAAACAGGATACTGGGCTAGATGAACCCTTGGTCAGACCCAGTATAGAAATGTTTATGTTTCATGTTAGTACGCATAGCCAGTCTGACCCAGATACTTGTTGGATTATTTGTAGTAAATAATTAGCAGATTTTAGTACACACAGCTTCAGCTTTAGAAATGTTAATTTCTTTCTTCATCTCTCTCTCATTCACCCCTGAATAATTCACTGCTGAGTCACTTTAAAGTTGAAGTAACAAAACATCTGTTTACTCACAGTTTGCAGTTAGATTATAATCAGACAGGCTTATATATACATATTACTATACATTTGTATTATCAGCTCCTTCCATGTGCTTAGATGGTAATGGATGCTCACACCACCATAGATCCTCTCAGGTTAGGAGAGATCATGAGCTCCATGTGCTCCATGTGCTGCATGTGCTGCATCTAACCCCCACAGGAAGTTGCATAGCTGTGTGACCTCTCTAAGTAATTCACATCAGAGGTCACAGAGTAATCACAGAGAAATAATAGGTGACAGGCAATGCATGTAAAATACAATACATTCCAACAAACCCCTTCTCATGCATAACTGTCATGCAATTATTTATTCATACAAAGTCCAAGCTTTATACGCAGATTCACAAAATGTTCTCTGGGTAACGGTTTGGTCATGATGTCAGCTGTCATCTCACTGGTGTGACAATAGTGTAGACTTATGACCCCTTCTTTCACCAACTCTCGCACGTTGTGGTATTTCGTTGCGATGTGCTTGGTGCGTGACTGAACCTTGTCATTCTGTGACAGTCGGATGCAGCTCTGATTATCTTCCATTATCTGGATTGGTCTCTTTTCAGCTATTCCAAAATCCAGCATAAGTTTTTCAATCCACATCAGTTCTCTGCACGCTTCCGATACGGCCACGTATTCAGCTTCTGTAGAAGACAAACTCACAATACTTTGTTTATGACTGGCCCATGAAATTTGTACATTTCCATACATAAACACATATCCACTTGTGGATTTATAATCAGAATGATCCCCTGCCCAATCTGAATCACAGTAACATATTAGTTTTGGATTACTATTGGCTGAAATCTTTAATTTACAATCAATGGTACCCTTTAAATACCTTACCATCCTTTTAACTGCAGTCCAATCTGATTTGGTAGGTGAGCTGACCCTTCTGCTCAAAATTCCTACTGCATTTGCTATATCAGCCCTGTATGTGGTAGCTAGATATAAAAGCTTACCTATGGCTGATCTATATTGGATGTTATCTGGTAAAGGTTCTCTTACTGTTTCATCCTTCAGAAAATCAGTGATCATGGGAGTGCTTACAACTTGGGCATCTTGCATACCTAAACTTTCAATAAGCTCATTTATTTTCTGCTTCTGGCTTAGAAGATAAGAACCATCATTTTGTTTCTCAATTTCTATACCAAGATAGTATGACACATTACCAAGTTCTTTTATCTCAACATTGAGGTTTAAACACTTTACAATGTCCTTGTACTCTTGCTCACTTTTGCTTGCAATGAGCAGATCATCAACAAAAGCTAAAATGTATGCATATTGTCCATTTGTGCACCTAGTGTACAAACATTATCTGCTTCACCTTGCTTAAATCCTAAATTTGTCAATATTTCATGCAATTTTTCATTCCAACATTTTGCACTTTGCTTTAATCCATAAAGACCTTTGTTTAATTTACACACTAGCTGTCTTTGTTTTGTATTTATGAAACCTGTTGGTTGTTCCATGTACAAGTCCTCAGTTATATCTCCGTGAAGAAACGCTGTTTTCACATCAATGTGTTTGACTTGCATGCCTTTTGAGACTGCAATGCTCAGAAGTGTTCTTATTGTCGTGTGTTTCACTACAGGTGCAAACACTTCATCAAAATCTTCTCCATATTTTTGAAGATATCCCTTTGCGACTAATCTGGCTTTATACCTTTCCACTTTTCCTTGTGCATTCCTTTTTAACTTGAATACCCATTTGCATCCTATAGCTTTCTTGCCAGGAGGTAATTCTGTAAGAATCCAAGTATTATTTTTATCCAATGCATCAATTTCTTCTTGTGCAGCTTTACGCCATTTAGCAGCTTCTTCTGCTGACATTTTCTCAATCTCATCCCATGTTAAGGGCTCTTGAGCTTCTGCTGACTTTGTTAGGTAAGACAGTCTTGGGGGTGGAACACCTTTGTTTTCCCTGGATGAGCGTCTGACAACAGGTTGGTCTGACCTTTCCGCATCCTCTAAATCTGAGAGTCCTTCTCCAATTGATTCCCCTTCTCCAACTGTACTGTCTTCTTCAATGATCCTTTCTGTGTCTGTTTCCTCTGCCTGTTCCTCGTTAGATACAGATGAGTTGCTTTCAGACATCTGCCTTGGTATGGCATTTATATACACTGGCATGTCTATTATGGTTCTAGTTTCATATTCTGGATGATAAGGCTCATCTGGGATAATCCAGCCTTTATCAACCCTTTTGTTTTCATCAAAATATGTAACATGTCTTATGCCAACAATGCCAGTTTTCAGATTCAAAATTCTATATCCTTTGTGTCCTGGAGCATAGCCAACTAAATGCCCCTTTCTGTTGTGGAATCCAGCTTATGCCTTCTTTGCTTTGGTACATGAGCATATGCTGTACTTCCAAATGTTCTTATGTGTGACAGGTTTGGCTTCCTACCATGCCATGTCTCATGTGGTGTGCGCTCAGCGCCTTTAGTTGGCATTCTGTTTTGTAGGTACACTGCTGTGAGAATGGCTTCCCCCCATAGTCTTTTAGGGAGATTGCTATCTGACAGCATACATCTGGTCATTTCCACAAGTGACCTAAATTTTCTCTCTGCAACAGAATTTTGTTCTGGTGTATAAGCTACTGTTGTGATATGCTGAATGCCTTCTTGTTCTAGAAATGTGCGCATGCTTTGTGAAGTGAACTCACCACCATTGTCGGTCTGAAGAACCTTTGGTTTCTTTCAAATTTATTGCTCACCATGGCTACGTATTTCTTCAGCATGTCTGTGACTTGACTTTTTTCTTTCAGCAAATAGGCCACACAATATCTAGAGAAATCATCCAAGAATATTAGCACAAATCTGTTATTTCCCAATGATGGGATATTAAACGGTCCACATAAGTCACTGTGTATTAAGTCCAGTACTTTATTACTCCTATTTCCTGTGTATGCAGGAAATGAGGGTCTCACACCTTTTTGAGTAACACAGTCTATGCATTTCTCCATTTTACCAGCATCTGCACTTATCTGAATGCCGGTGGCTAGTTGCCCACTGTGAAGATCCTGGAT
Organism: Microcaecilia unicolor; assembly: GCF_901765095.1. Taxonomy (NCBI): domain Eukaryota; kingdom Metazoa; phylum Chordata; class Amphibia; order Gymnophiona; family Siphonopidae; genus Microcaecilia; species Microcaecilia unicolor. Next base: position 475,020,976 of record NC_044033.1, on the reverse strand, counting down.
CACCTTAGAATCACGATGTCCCAGGCGGCGGTGCCAGATTTCCAGACTACATTTACCATCATTCTTCCTTACTTGCGCCATATGTGAGGCTTCACCTGAAATGCTCAGCTTATAAACATCATTATGCATAAAAGCTTCAGCATACACTTCATCATTTTTAGAGATTGTGCACTTACTGTTTTCAAAATGAATCACAAAACCCTTCTTATCTAATGTAGATACACTAAGCATATTGCAAACTGCTTGGGGAATATACAAGACATCACTTACAGGAATTTCTTTAACTTCATTAGACACTTTGCATTTTAAGAATCCAATACCTTTTGCTTGGATCTTAGCAGTCCCTGCGTTTGCAGTTTTAAGAATACCTTCCTCTGGACACATTTCCTGAAAGAAATTCTTACAATTGGTTAAATGGCATGTGCTCCCTGAATCCAAAATCCAAGTACTTTCATTTGAATTATTATTTACCATAGTCAAAGATTTTTCTGCCATTAGAAAGCCCTTGTGTTTATCTTTGTCCTTCATACATTTCCTGGTTTGAAAATTCTTTAGTTCCATTGGCTTAGGTGAGCTAGAGGGAGTGTTTTGTGTTTCCTTACACCATTTAGATACATGTCCCTCCTTTCCACATGAGTAGCAAATCAGCTTGCCCTTGGGTGGAGTTTTCCCATAGCTCCGCCTTCCTCTGTTCTTTGCCAAGAAATTTGTTTCATTTCTCTCTGACTTGCTTTGAGAACACATCTCCTCAGAATCATTTATTATGCATTCCTGCCTTAGTTTTGATGTTGCCTGTTCAAAAGATTGCCCTTCAATGGCCTCATTTACAGACCTAAAAACATCAAACTTCTTTGATAGTGAGGTAAAAAGAAATGCTCTTTTCAATGCATCACACATGGGAATTCCAGAAAGTTCTAGCTTTTGAAATGAAGACATAAGATGCATAATGTGATCATTACATTTACTTTTATCCCTTAATTTGGTTTCATTCAACTCTGCCAACCAAATTGGTTGCTGCTTTGCATATGTAGTTGCATACATAGTTCTCAGTTTATATAAAATGTCCTTTGGTGTATCTTTTCCCTCCACTAATATGGCTTGTTTCTCTGAGAGAGCTTCCAAAAGCATGCACTTCACATAATAGTTTGCATTGTCCCATTCAGCCATATTTTCAGCTGTTCTGTCTTGGTCTAAGCATATATTTAATCTTTTTGCTCGAAGGAGACATATGAATCTTAATTCCCACTGCCGATAATTAAACTCAGTTAATCTAGGCACCTTGAGAGAATAGAAAAATGGTGAATTTCCTCCCTCAGCCATTTTCTTAGCCTTCTGTCTGCTGTGTGGGGGGAGAGAGAGACAGACTGAATCTTTCCTTTAAAACAAGAGAAAAATGTGGCCTTTTTTTCTGCCTGGTAATATTTCTCTTCTTTTTCAATTCCTGGCCCTGGGCCCATAACCCTTTTGTTGGATTATTTGTAGTAAATAATTAGCAGATTTTAGTACACACAGCTTCAGCTTTAGAAATGTTAATTTCTTTCTTCATCTCTCTCTCATTCACCCCTGAATAATTCACTGCTGAGTCACTTTAAAGTTGAAGTAACAAAACATCTGTTTACTCACAGTTTGCAGTTAGATTATAATCAGACAGGCTTATATATACATATTACTATACATTTGTATTATCAGCTCCTTCCATGTGCTTAGATGGTAATGGATGCTCACACCACCATAGATCCTCTCAGGTTAGGAGAGATCATGAGCTCCATGTGCTCCATGTGCTGCATGTGCTGCATCTAACCCCCACAGGAAGTTGCATAGCTGTGTGACCTCTCTAAGTAATTCACATCAGAGGTCACAGAGTAATCACAGAGAAATAATAGGTGACAGGCAATGCATGTAAAATACAATACATTCCAACAATACTGAGGCGATAGTTTTAATTTTCTTTACTATCATTCTTATTTTCTGCAATTATCTGGCAGTTTTATGCAGATCATACTGTAGAAAATAGTCGTTTTTATGGCTGTCGTAAAAATGGCCTTAGCACATGGGAAAGACTCGCGTAAGGTTGTGCTGAGGTCAATTTTTACCACAGCTTAGTAAAAGGATCCCTTAGGGGTCCTTTTACTAAATTGCGATAAAAGGGAGCCTGCTTTAGTGTCAGCACGTGTTTTTGATGCGCATTGAGGCCTCCTTTTACCACAGCGGGTAACAGGTTGCCTTTTTTTACTGAAAAGAAATGGCCGTACGGTAAGTGAACCACTCACTGCATGGCCATTTCAGGGGGTTGGGTGGGGGAGCTCATACTGCCACCCATTGAGGGCTCCCATGCTAACCTAGTGGTAACCGATTACTGCCCGGTAATCACCGGCACTACAAAAATAGAAAATATTTTTGTAGCGCCGGAAATGGTGCACACTGGGGGTGGGAACTACTGCCATGCTCTTGAGGTAGCCCAGCGATAGTTCTGGAATGGTGAGTGGTAAGCCCACATTGGGCTTACTGCCACTTAGTAAAAGGGCCCCTTAATGTTTATGCACATATTTATTTATTGGAATTTATTAACTGCCTTTATGAAGAGATTCACCGAAGACGGTGTGCAGCAGGAACAGTTTAACATAAAAAACTTACAATTTTGTTAACAGCATAACAACAGTAAAAATGGCCAACTATAAACATGAATACAATGAGGGCCCTGTTTAGTAAGGCACGCTAGCGTTTTTAGCGCACGCTAAACGCTAGAGACACCCATAGGTGCCTTTACTGCAGCATAGTAAACAGGGCTCTAATTGAGGTAAACTTGAGAACCAAATTTAAACCTAAGAATAGGACTACAATGAAACAATATCAAAATTATACACTTTTAACAGCACTGAAATTGAAATAACAGAGCTATAATGTAATGTCAGCATAATACGCCACAGCCATAAAAATGGCTATTTTCTACAGTACTTAAAATATACACTCCAAATCAGGTATTAAGATCAAAGGGGACATGCTGCTTAGTTGTAGGTGGAATATAAATTATTAAATAAGTAAATAATGAGACATCTAACAAGCACGCATTAGAACATTTAGATAACAGATATGATGCTAATGCTTTTCTACAGCACAGCTTACCATGTAGCCGAGAGGCCAAGTGCAGATATATAGATGGGGACAAGATGCGTGGTACATAGACAGTTGGGATAAATAGATGGGTGGTTTCTCGAATTAAATGGAATATAGGACCCGAGAAAGCATGGCTTCACTAGAGGCAGGTTGTGCCAGTTTGACTGGGTGACCAAACAGTTGGACGTGGGAGGGTTGTAAGATGTGGTATACTTAGATTTCAGCAAAGCCTTTGACACGGTTCTGCACAGGTGACTGATAAATAAATTGAGTGCCCTCGATATGGGACCTAGAGTAACTGATTGGGTTAAAAATTGGTTGAATGGAAGGAGACAGAGGGTAGTGGTAAATTGAGCTTGCTCTGAAGAAAGGGATGTTATCAGTGGAGTATCACGGGGATCGGTCCTTGGGCTGGCTCTTTTTAATGTCTTTGTGAGCGATATTGTGGAAGGGCTGTCTGGTAAGGTTTGTCTCTTTGTGGATGATACCAAACTCTGCAACAGGGTGGACACCCCGGAGGGTGTGAATGACATAAGGAAGGACCTAGCGAAGCTGGAGGAGGAATGGTTCAATATTTGGCAACTAAGATTTAATGCTAAAAAATGCAGGGTCATGCACTTGGGTCAAAAGAATCTGAGGGAATGGTACAATATAGGGGGGGTGAAGTGCTTCTGTGTACGAAGGAAGAGAGAGATTTGGGGGTGATTGTGTCTGATGACCTTAATGCTTCCAAACAGATAGAAAACATGATGGTCAAAGTCAGAAGGATGCTTGGGTGCATAAAGAGAGGGATGACCAGCAGGGGAAAAGAGGCAATAGTGCCCTTGTATAAGTCTCTGGTGAGGGCCCATTTAGAGTTCTGTGTGCAGTTCTGGAGACCGCACCTACGGAAAGATATAAACAGGATGGAGTCGGTCCAGAGGGTGGCTACAAAATTGGTAAGCGGACTTGAACACAAAAAATATAGGGACAGGCTTATGAACCTCAACATGTATACGCTGAAAGAGAGGAAGGAGAGAGGTGATATGATAGAGACGTTTAAATATCTCAAGGGCATTAATGTACAGGAAGCGAGCCTTTTACAGTTGAAGAAAAATTCTGGAACCAGGGGCCATACGATCAAGTTAAGAGGGAATAGGCTTAAGAGGAATCTAAGAAAGTATTATTTCACAGAAAGTGTGGTGGAAGCATGGAATGGCCTCCCACTGGAGGTTCTGGAGTTGAGGAATGTCAAAATTTAAGAAAGCATGAGATAAGCACATGGGATCCCTTAGGAAAAGGAAGGGGTTACAGAGGACGGGCAGACTGGATGGGACATTTGGCTTTTATCTGCCGTCATGTTTCTATGATTCTGAGTTCTTTGTACATTTAAACAAAATATAAGGAAATGCTCTTAGATACAGCGTATAGCAAGCCAGTCCAGGTGCTGAGTGGTGGATAGTGTATGTGCCTAAATGCCAGAAATCCCCCTAAGCACTATTCTGTAAATATGCATGTATCTTAAATAGCTCATATTTTACAGGTAGACGTAACATGGGAAAGCATGGGTGGGGCACACTCTGGTGTTTAGGTGTGAGTATTTACACCAGCTCTATGGCTGACATACGTGCTCAAGCCTAGCTACATGCACACATATGTAACCTGGTTACACTATTATTCTGTAAAGGAAAGTGGGTGCCTAATTTCCGGTGTAGAATATGCTCCTAATAGGTGCCCTAAACTTTCCAATTTAAGCATTCTCATGGCAAAACTGTGGTAGAACATGCTAGTGAGTTGAATACTACAATATGCTGTAATAGAATTTGTGAAAAAAAAAATACGTTCAGGTAAATTTATTGTAAAGTTTTCAATAGGCTTCTTTGTATCATATCAAATGAATAATGAGCATTAACAACTTTTTTTCTCCTTTTATGCAGTAGTTTATGCTACTATTAGACTTTAAACTTCTCACATATGTCTTTTATTTATGTCCTTATAGGGAAAAGGTTCTCCTGGACCACCCGTAAGTACATTTTGAAATGTCTACACACTAAACAGAACACATGATAAACATAGGCGTAGTTTGGCTGTTTCATTTGGGGGGGCAAAGAATGGGCGGAGCATATTAGCATATCATTTGCATATATACAGTGGTGGAAATAAGTATTTGATCCCTTGCTGATTTTGTAAGTTTGCCCACTGACAAAGACATGAGCAGCCCATAATTGAAGGGTAGGTTATTGGTAACAGTGAGAGATAGCACATCACAAATTAAATCCGGAAAATCACATTGTGGAAAGTATATGAATTTATTTGCATTCTGCAGAGGGAAATAAGTATTTAATCCCTCTGGCAAACAAGACCTAATACTTGGTGGCAAAACCCTTGTTGGCAAGCACAGCGGTCAGACGTCTTCTGTAGTTGATGATGAGGTTTGCACACATGTCAGGAGGAATTTTGGTCCACTCCTCTTTGCAGATCATCTCTAAATCATTAAGAGTTCTGGGCTGTCGCTTGGCAACTCGCAGCTTCAGCTCCCTCCATAAGTTTTCAATGGGATTAAGGTCTGGTGACTGGCTAGGCCACTCCATGTCCCTAATGTGCTTCTTCCTGAGCCACTCCTTTGTTGCCTTGGCTGTATGTTTTGGGTCATTGTCGTGCTGGAAGACCCAGCCACGACCCATTTTTAAGGCCCTGGCGGAGGGAAGGAGGTTGTCACTCAGAATTGTACGGTACATGGCCCCATCCATTCTCCCATTGATGCGGTGAAGTAGTCCTGTGCCCTTAGCAGAGAAACACCCCCAAAACATAACATTTCCACCTCCATGCTTGACAGTGGGGACGGTGTTCTTTGGGTCATAGGCAGCATTTCTCTTCCTCCAAACACGGCGAGTTGAGTTCATGCCAAAGAGCTCAATTTTGTCTCATCTGACCACAGCACCTTCTCCCAATCACTCTCGGCATCATCCAGGTGTTCACTGGCAAACTTCAGACGGGCCGTCACATGTGCCTTCCGGAGCAGGGGGACCTTGCGGGCACTGCAGGATTGCAATCCGTTATGTCGTAATGTGTTACCAATGGTTTTCGTGGTGACAGTGGTCCCAGCTGCCTTGAGATCATTGACAAGTTCCCCCCTTGTAGTTGTAGGCTGATTTCTAACCTTCCTCATGATCAAGGATACCCCACGAGGTGAGATTTTGCGTGGAGCCCCAGATCTTTGTCGATTGACAGTCATTTTGTACTTCTTCCATTTTCTTACTATGGCACCAACAGTTGTCTCCTTCTCGCCCAGCGTCTTACTGATGGTTTTGTAGCCCATTCCAGCCTTGTGCAGGTGTATGATCTTGTCCCTGACATCCTTAGACAGCTCCTTGCTCTTGGCCATTTTGTAGAGGTTAGAGTCTGACTGATTCACTGAGTCTGTGGACAGGTGTCTTTCATACAGGTGACCATTGCCGACAGCTGTCTGTCATGCAGGTAACGAGTTGATTTGGAGCATCTACCTGGTCTGTAGGGGCCAGATCTCTTACTGGTTGGTGGGGGATCAAATACTTATTTCCCTCTGCAGAATGCAAATAAATTCATATACTTTCCACAATGTGATTTTCCGGATTTAATTTGTGATGTGCTATCTCTCACTGTTACCAATAACCTACCCTTCAATTATGGGCTGCTCATGTCTTTGTCAGTGGGCAAACTTACAAAATCAGCAAGGGATCAAATACTTATTTCCACCACTGTACATATGCAAATGAATATGCTAATATGGAGGAAGGAATTGAAATTTACAGGCAAAATATCACAGATGCACATTTCAAAAAGCTGACACATTTCAATTTATAAATTATGAATAAAATACTTTTATCTACCTTTGTTGTCTGATCATTTAGTTTTTCTATTCGCTTTGGTCCCAGTGTCTTCTGTTTTATGCAGTGTCTTCTTTCCAGTAGGCTTCCCTCTGCTCCCCACCCTCCCAGACCCATCTATCTCTTGCTCCTTCCCTCTGCTCCCCACCCCTCCCAGTCCCATCCATCTCTTGCTCCTTCCCTCTGCTCACCATCCCTCTGTCCCATCCATCTTCTGCTCCTTCCCTCTGCTGTGCCTGACCTCTCCCAATCCCATCCATCTCCTGGTCCATCCCTCTGCTCCCCACCCCTCCCAGTCCCATCCATCTCTTGCTCCTTCCCTCTGCTCCCCACCCCTCCCAGTCCCAGCCATCTCTTGCTCCTTCCCTCTGCTCCCCACCCCTCCCAGTCCCATCCATCTTCTGTTCCTTCCCTCTGCTCACCATCCCTCCATCCCATCCATCTTCTGCTCCTTCCCTCTGCTGTGCCTGACCTCTCCCAATCCATCCATCTCCTGGTCCATCCCTCTGCTCCCCACCCCTCCCAGTCCCATCCATCTCTTGCTCCTTCCCTCTGCTCCCCACCCCTCCCAGTCCCAACCATCTCTTGCTCCTTCCCTCTGCTCCCCACCCCTCCCAGTACCATCCATCTTCCCTCTGCTCCCCACCCCTCCCAGTTCCATCCATCTTCCTTCTACTGCCCCCCCCCCCCCGTGAGGTCCAAGATCAGGGAAGCCAAGCGGATGGAGAGGAGCGCGTGCCTGCATGTGTTTTTTTTTAAACTAATGGCGCGGCGGCGCCTCGTCGTCATTTGGGGGGGCATTGCCCCCCCGTCTACGCCTATGATGATAAATATAAACTACAGCATTGTTTTGTTAATATTGAAATATAAGCTGTAGTACACAAGACTGTTTCTTTTTGTAAATTTCCAGGGGCATCTTTGTAACCTGGGTCTCACAGCCCACCAGCTCAGTTCTGGGGAAATTTCCCTAAGTCCAACCCGGACCACAAGCTAAATTTTTCCTAGATGTGTAAGGGGACTACACACACCACATTCACAGTTCCAGTTTGCCTGCAGTCGAGCTTGGGAGTGGGTCAATGGTCCGAAATAGAGATGCGGGATATTGGGAGCTTAAGAGAGACTTACTAGTGGTACTCCTTTCTCAGTCTGGGAGCAAGCGTCCTCCTCTCATGCCAACCCCCCCCCCCCCCCCCCCCCCACTCTGCACTCCGAGAGTTTTTTTTAATGCAAAATAACTTTACTGGAACTTTTGCAACCAACAGGTAAACTCTTCAGAACTCTTTATATGCATTGTCTACCCAAGACTATTCATAATAATCTTAGCCACTCTACTTCACTCTTTGAGTATTCCAAAACTGTATATATTTACACAGGCTCCTTGTCTTTTACCCATCCTGTTGTGCCAGCATTAAACCCAAGGCTGCTTCTGTTACTCCTGATATCAATCCAACTCCTTCAGGCACAGACGCTTTAGGCTGTCCTTTTTCCAGCAATGCACCTCACAGGGCTGCACCTCGGCCTTAAACAGGCTTCCCCTGCTCTGATTCTTGCTTCCAGGCTGGATTTCCCTTATCCACCTGAAGCTCTGTCTCCTTCTCAGTTTCCACTTATAGGGACAGCAACTATTCCTTTACTCAGCCTGCATTTATTTCTTTCATTCCAAGATCCCCCAGTGCTCCCAAGGTTCCTGGCAAAGACTTTATGTACCTCACTTCAATCCTTTTTATTAATTTCCAACTCCACCCGTGATGTCAGTTACCACAGGGAATCACTTTATCTCTGCCAACCCTTCACCTGGGCAAGCCTCCAACTTTCTCTCCAGCCCACTGGCAGGGACCTCCCTCCCCCCAGGGCCTCTGGAAAAATGTATCACTGCTCTCTTAGTAATATCTATAACATGGGTATTATATTTTCTATCAAGGGGTTTCACCAAAAGCAAAGAATTTTAAAAAATGTGTATAGGTTTATGGGTAGAATCTTTTGACAAAGTTCCTCATGAGAGACTTCTGAGAAAATTAAAAAAGTCATGGGATAGGAGGCAATGTTCTGTTGTGGATTAGGAATTGGTTATTGAACAGAAAACATAGGTTAGAGTTAAATGGCCATTTTTGTTAATGGAGGAATAGTGGAATGCCACAAGGTATTTGTACTGGGACCGGTGCTATTTAACATATTTATAAATGATCTGGAAATTGGAACCCAGTTGATTAAATTTGCTGATGACACAAAAATATTCAAATTGTTAAAGCACACACGGACTGTGAAAAATGGAAGGTTTTAGGAACTTGAAAGAATGGGCATCCAAGTGGCAGATAAAATTTAATGTGGACAATTGCAAAGTGATGCAGATTGAGAAGAATAATCTGAATCATGATGCTAGGGTCCACCTTAGGAGTCAGCACCCAAGAAAAAATCTTGGTGTCATTGTAGACAGTACACTTAAATATTCTGCCCAGTGTGCGACGGTGGGCAAAAAGGTGAACAGGATGCTAGGAATTATTAGGAAAAGGATGGAAAATAAGACCAAGAATATTATAATGCCTTTGTATCGCTCCATGGTGTGACCACAACTTGAGTGTTGCGTTCAATTCTGGTTGCTGTATCTCAAAAATAATATAGTAGAATTAGAAAAGGTTCAAAGAAAAGCAAGGTTAGGGCTCTTCAGCTTGGAGAACAGACAGCTGAGGGGGGATATGATTCAGGTCTACAAAATCCTGAGTGGTGTAGAAAGGGTAAAAGTAAATTGATTTTTTACTCTTTCAAAAAGTACAAAGACTAGGGGACACTGAATGAAATTACATGGAAATACTTTTAAAACAAATAGTAGGAAATATTTTTTCACTCAACGAATAGTTAAGCTCTGGAACTCGTTGCCAGAGGATGTGGTGGTAACAGCAGTTAGCGTATCTGGGTTTAAAAAAGGGTTTGGAAAAGTTCCTGGAGGAAAGGTGTAGAGTTTGCTGTTGAGAATAGACATGGGGAAGCCCCTGCTTGCCCTAGGATTGGTAATATGGAATGTTGAAATTATTGGGGTTTCTACCAGGTACTTGTGACTTGGATTGGCCATTGTCGGAAGCAGGATCCTGAGCTAGATGGACCATTCGTCTGACCCAGTATGGCTATTCTTATGTTCTTATGTACCGCCACTGGAAAGCTGTACCACACATCCACCACCTTTTCCATAAAAATATTTCCTTAGTTTTCTCTGATCTATAACCTCTTTCACCTTCAGTCTTTGCCCCTTCATGCCAAACCTTCCTTTCAAATAAAAGAAAAGGCCTGCTTCCTGTGCTTTTATGCCATGGATATATTTAGATGTCTCTATCTTGTCTCCCCTCTCCTGCCTTTCTTCCAAAATATACATAATCAAATTTTTCAGTCTGCCACCATATGCTTTATAATGAAGACAAATGATTAATGACCATTTTAATAGTCACACTCTGGACCAACTCCATCCTGTTTGTTTCTCTTTGAAGGGCTGTGTCTAGAGACTTATAAAAAGGCACTATCACTTTCTTTTTTCCCCGCCTGCTATTCCTCTTCATAGTCACCCAAGCATTGTTCTATGATCGTCTTGGGCAGCCAGTGTAATGTATAGAAAATAGGGGTGACCCAGTGTTTTTTTTAAAGCTGATAATAAGCAATTCTGTTTTATTTTGAATTAATTGTAGCCATTTTAATCTCCGTTATGGTAACCTCTGGTAAGTAGCATTGCTTATAACCGGTGCTTTTTTTGTGCCGGTGTACCGGCACCTTTTTTTGAGGTCCAGCTCACCTGCCCACTCCCTTCTGTTCGTGCACCCATGCTCCATGCTTTGAAATCATTTGTTTACCCGAAGTTGCAGTGAACCGGCAGTAAAATCAGCAGGCAGGCAGGCACTGGCAGGCAAGCTTGCCTCCTCGTCGCTTCCCTTCCCTCTCAGTGCGTCCTGCCTTCCTCTGATGTAATTTCCTTTCCGCGAGGGTGGGACGCGCTGAGAGGGAAGGGAAGTGACGAGGAGGCAAGCTTGCCTGCCAGTGCCTATCTGCCTGCTGATTTTACTGCCGGTTTGCCGTGACTTCAGGTAAACAAATGATTTCAAAGCAGGGAGCATGGGTGCACGAACGGAAAGTCGGGGGGGGGGGGTCTGGGGTTTGAATAGAAAGTCGGGGGTCTGGGGTTTGAACGGAAAGTCGGGGGGTCTGGGGTTTGAATGAATCGCTGGGCATGGATTTGAGGGGAAGGCAGGGAAGAGAGAATTGCTGGACATGGATAGGAGGGGAGGGCAGGGGAGACAGGAAAATTGCTGGACATGGATGGGAGGAGAGGGCAGGGGAGACAGGAGAATCGCTGGACATGGATGGGAGGGGCGGGCAGAGGAGAGAGGAGACATGCTGAACATGGATGGGATGGGAGGGCAGGGGAGAGGAGAATCACTGGACATGGATGGCAGGAGAGGACAAGGGGGCAGAGGAGAAGCACTGGACATGGATGGGAAGGGAGGGCAAGGAAGAGAGAATTGCTGGACATGGATAGGAGGGGAGGGCAGGGGAGAGAGGAGAATCGCTGGACATGGATGGGAGGGGAGGGCAGAGGGGAGAGGAGAATCACTGGACATAGATGGCAGAGGAGAATCACGGGACATGGATGAGAGGGGAGGGCAGGGGAGAGAGGAGACATGCTGGACATGGATGGGAAGGGAGGGCAGGGAAGAGAAAATTGCTGGACATGGATGGGAGGGGAGGGCAAGGGAGAGAGGAGAATTGCTGGACATGGATGGGAGGACAGGGCAGGGAAGAGAGAATTGCTGGACATGGATGGGAGGGGAGGGCAAGGGAGAGGAGAATCACTGGACATGGATGGCAGGGGAGGACAGGGGGCAGAGGAGAATTGCTGCACATGGATGAGAGGGGGGGCAGGAGAGAGAGGAGACATACTGGATATGGATGGGAGGGGAGGTCAGCGAAGAGAGATTCGCTGGACATAGATGGAAGGGGAAGGCAGAGAAGAGAGGAAAATCATTGGACATGGATGAGGAGGGAGGGAAGGGGAGAGAGGAGAATCGCTGGGCATGGATGGCAGGGGAAGTCAGGGGATAAAGGAGAATCACTGGACATGGGAGGGGAGAGCAGGGGAGAGAGGAGACATACTGGACATGGATGGAGGGAAGACAGGAGGGAGATGCACATGGATGGGAGGGGAGGGCAGGGGAGAGAGGAGAAATGCTGGAAATGGATGGAGAGGAGAGCAGGAGATAGAGGAGAATTGCTGGACATGGGTGGATGGAGGAATTGGCAGGGAGAGAGGAGAAATGCTGGACTTGGATGGAGGAGAGGGGAGAGAGAATTATTGCTTTATATGGATACAGGGGAGGGAAGAGAGAGGAGAAATGCTGGACATGGATGGAGGGAAGGAGAGAGAAGTGCTGGACATGGATGGAGGGAAGGAAAGAAAAAAGAAGAAGATGCACATGGATGGAGATGAGGGAAAGAGAAGAGAGGAGAAAAGCTGCACATGGATGGAGAAAATAGGCAAAAGCTGGATCCATGTTATATCTCCTCCAGTCAATTCGAGGAGGACCCAGCTTTTACTTATGGATGTATGGCAAGAAATGAAGAAGAAAGGAGGAAAGTAAAGAAATAAATGGAAAGGAAGCCCTGGAAATGGTGTTAAGAGAACAGATACAGAGCAGCAGAATCAGAGACATGGACCAATATGGATAGAAAAACAAAGTCACCAGACAACAAAGGTAGAAAATACATTTTATTTTCATTTTAGTGTTTGGAATATGTCCAATTTGAGAATTTACATCTGCTGTCTTATTTTGCACTGGGTATACTGGAGCTGTAACAGCTTACAGAAATTATTTATAATGAAAAAAATCACGTTATTTTTTTCTCCTATACTAGTATAATATTTTCAATGATGTCTGTTTGTTTGTGCAATGGCTGGTATAAGGGGTGTGGCTATAATAGAGGTGGAGCCATATGTGGTGACCCCACCCATAATGAGTACCGGCACCTTTTTTTCTACAAAAAAAGCACTGCTTATAACTACAGTATGCATAGGTTTAACTGGATTGAGCCTACTGAAGTAGAGACAAAGTTTTCCTTTTAATTCTAGGCCTTAAAAAACAGGAAATCTGTGATGATTCTGGCAGTTGATAATCTATTCTAGCTCCTAATGGAAAAGTCTTGGCCAACATAAAAAGGATTACCAACACCCTGTTTTGTTTCTCAAAGCCACAAAGCCATAGATTTGACTGGATTTATTTTTAAACTTTTGATCCAACCAGACCATCAGTACTTCAAGGCATTCATTGAGGTCTTTATTTGCTTCATCTACAGCAGCAGACACATGTATTAACTGATCAATCGATGTTCAGGCAACAACATGAGAGTATTTTTAAATGCTTACTGTTGCTGGCTAAGTTAGACATGCATATACAATACTGGCCCATGCAGTGGTGTGCTGGTAAATGTTTAATAACAGTCTCTCTCCCCGGTCCACCTCTGCGCCCCCCCCCCCCCCCCCCATCCATTTCTGTCCCCCCCCCCCCCCCCAATTGCAGAGCTGGCTATACCCGGGGAGAGAGCCTGGGAGGGCAATGCATTACTTTCTCTGGGATTTTTTTTTTAATGCTGCCAGGCTCCAATTTAATTCATGTGAGATAAAATGCCATAAATAAGTAAATAAAGCACCTGATTCCCATAACATGATGTCTGTTTTAGAAGCCCTTTACCAGGAGAAAAAAAATCTGCATCAATAACAGGGTTAGGTGTCCCTCTAACCATCCCCTCCAAATGACACACTGATTACGATTTATAACAAATTACTACTCTACCTATGAAAAGTTATTCCCTTATTATACTACCTCTGTGTACATCCCTATGCACAAGATGGCGGCATTTTAAAGAATTTAACTTTTTTTTTAACAGTATCCTCCCCACCCCACTTCACCTACCTATTACAGACCTCCTTCCCTATCCCCAGAGCTGATGGGGGGCCCACTCCCAGCGCATACCTGAAGGCAGCGTCCCTACTACTACTACTACTTATCATTTCTATAGCACTACTAGAAGTACGCAGCGCTGTACATGTGAACATGAATAGACAGTCCCTGCTCGACAGAGCTTACAATCTAATTAGGACAGACAAACAGGACAAACAAGAGATAAGGGAATATTAAAGTGAGGATGATAAAATAAGGGTTCTGAACAAGTGAACAAGGGTCCCTGGTGGTCTAGTGGATTCTTTGGGGCAGGAAAGATCCCGTCTTTTCTGCCCGCTGCTGGCGCTGACCCTCCTCCTCCTCCTGCCGCATCTTCTTTAAAATTGCTGCCAAGACTTACAAAGGCGGCCTCGCAAGATATCTCCTTTCTCTTTCTTACCTCCCCTCCATCCATATGCATCTCCTTCCTCTCTATTCCCTCTCATCAATCCATGTCCAGCTTTTTTCCTCTCCCCCCTCCATGATCCATATCCAGCATTTCGCCTCTCTCCTCCTCTCCATTCATGTTCATTTCACTTCCTCTCTCTTCTCTCCCCTCCATCCATGTCCAGCATTTCAACTCTCTCCCCTCCCCTCCATCCATATGCATCTCCTTCCTCTGTCTGCCCTCCCCTCCATCTGTGTCCAGAATTTCTCTTCTCTCCCCTAAATCCATGTGCATCTCCTCCTCTGTCTTCCCTCCCCTCCATTCATGTCCAGCCTTTCAACTTCTCTGCCTTCCCTCCTTCCCCTCCATGTCCAGCATTTCTCCTCTCTCCCTTCCCTCCATCCGTGTGCATCTCCTTCCTCTGTATTTCCTCCCCTCCAACATTTCTCCTCTCTTCCCTTCCCTCCACTCCATCCATGTCCAACATTTCTTCTCTCTCCCCTCCATCCATGTGCATCTCCCCTCCATCCAGGTTCAGCATTTCTCCTGCCCTCCCCTCCATCCATCCATGTCCAGCAGCTCTCCTCTGTCCTCCCTTCCCATCCATGTCCAGTGATTCTCCTCTGGCCTCCCCTCCCATACTTGTCTAGTGAATCTTCTTTGCCCCTATCCTCCCCTCCCATCCATGTCCAGCGATTCTCCTCTCTCCCCTGCCCTCTTCTCCCATCCATGTCCAGTGATTCTCCTCTGCCCTCCCCTTACCATCCATGTCCAGCAATTTCTCCTCTCTTCCCTACCTTCCCATTCCATCCATGTCCAGCGATTCTCTTCTGCCCTCCCATCCATGTCCAGCGATTCTCCTTTGCCCCCCTATCTTCCCCTCCCATCCATGCGCAGTGACTCACCCCAGCCTCTACCTGCTCCCTTTTCAGCCCCTGAGTTCCAGTTCCAACCCCGGCACCGGCTCACCTGCCTGCCCTCAGCTCCCCAATAGCCCTCCTTTCCTTCCTGCTGCCGCCATGCATTTAAATATTTTATTTAACCTCAAGTCCCAGCGGCGGCACTAAAAGCAGCAGGCTCGGCTCGCCTCTAGCCTTCCCTTCCCTCTCAGTGTCCGCGTTCTTCTGATGTATTTCCTGTTTCTACGAAGGAGGGACACTGAGAGGGAAGGGAAGGCTGGAGGCGAGCCGAGCCTGCTGCTTTTAGTGCCGCCATGGCGACTTGAGATAAAATAAAATATTTAAATGCAGGGCGGCAGCAGGAAGGAAAGGAGGGCTATCGGGGAGCTGAGGGCTGGCAGGTGAGCTGGTACTGGGAGTCTGTGACCCTGCAGCTTGCGGGGGGGGGGGGGGGGGAGGAAAGGCAAGCCGGCTCGCACTCCCACAACAACTGGCTCGCAAGTTGTATGGACACCAGCATTGAGTATCCGGGTCCGACATTATCCGGATAGGAAGCAGCTGCTGGGATTTATGTGGGTCTTGGCTATTGATTAGGACCCACACAATGAAGTCTGGCCATGTCCCGACCCCCCCCCCCCTTGATACTGATGCCTGTCCCTCCCTCCCTCCATCCCCCCCCAGCACAACATTTGACCTCCCCTTCTGATCCTCCCTGCTTCCCCCCCAAGGATCCTCCCACCTTTTGTAGATCTCCTCAGGCCTACCTTCCCGATCCCTGGTGGTTTAGCAGAAAAAGGGCAGGAGCGATGCACACTCGCTCCTACCCATTGTGTCTCCCTCTTTAAAATGACTGCTATGACTTCTAGTGGCAGTCTCAAAGTACTTTGGTAGTACCACGAGACTGTTGCTAGTGGTCACGGCAGCCATTTTGAAGGGGAAGCTGCGAAGGGCAACAGCAAGTAGGCATCAATCTTGCCCTTTTTCTCCTAGACCACCAGAGAGGAAGGTAAGCTAGAGGGGGGAGGGAGTCTACAGGGGTAAGCTGGAGGGGGGAGGGGTCTACAGGGGGTTGGGGGATCCTTGGGGTGTCTGATGCTGTTCTGGGGAGGGGGATGGGTTGGAGAGAGGGGAATCACAGTGCTTCAGGATGGTACCCAGAAGTTATGTGGGAGCCAGCTGATATTCAGTTCTCACACCCACACAGCTAACCAGTTTGCTGTCCTACTTGTCTGGTTAGATACTGTGGCATCATCACTGAATATTGCCAGCACCCACATAACTTTTGACTCCTCATTGACCCTGCCTTCAGAATGCCACTCTCTTGCTCATACTTGATATGGCTGATTAGTGCCAACATTCAGTGCTGCTGAATATTGATGGATGGCTGCTTGAACGTGATTGTCATCTGCAAAAGCTATAAAAATAAATCTACTTCAAACTTTTCAGCTCCTTAAGCAGTGGATCAGGAGTTAACATCCTTATTAGACGAGGATGTTTACTGGCTCAAACACAGCAAAATACATAAAAGTGGAAGAAAATCAAAGTCCAAAAAGACCAGTAGTGCTCTTACTACTGTGTTTTCACTACTGGTCTTTTTGGACCTTGATTTTCTTCCACTCTTGTGTACTTTGCTGTGTTTGGTTTGTTTGTGGAAGATTTGGACCCCCCCTCCCCCCTTTTCTTCGTGTTTACTGGCTCACACATGCAGACTATTTTCAAAGTTTTTCCACTGTGATTTCATCAACATAAACAAAACTTTTTTCTATCTACCCAGTGGTGACTTTGTTAGGCTTTCCAGCTTTGTTTCCATTTTTTGTTTTCCTTTGGTGCTGCTTTCTGCTGTGAAGGCACGATAGTCCTATTTCTCAAAACCACATTTTACAGGCATAAAAGAATTTACATATGAAAAATCCTTTATAAAATTCTCATAGAGTGGACATGAATGACTGGGCATCTAGGATGGGCTGGATCTCTTTCTGCTGACCAGGAATGTTATATTTTAATGGTGGTCAGTTCAGTATACAGTCAGTAAGCTTCAGACTTCAGTGATATATCTACTTTATATGAAGTTCTGTCAGGACAGGGTCGTGCTCTTCTCCCATTCCAAGTTCCTGCCTAAGCTGGTGTTAGATGTTCACCTTAATAAAATACGAACCTAAGAACCTTAATCAGCCAACTGTTCTTATAGTATTCTTCCCCCAAGCCCATCAGCACGTCCTTGGATTATGTTGCCCGAAAGGATGGTTGATGAACTAGAACTGTATATTTGTGCATATTTCTGAGTTGCATTCTGAAGTCATTTGAATAGTGGATAAGACTGTAACCAATAATCTTGGACGAACCGAAACCTCTTGAACCAAATGCCGATTGTACAGTTCAGTAAAGTTTTTGCATAACACTACAATCCCTTGGTGTGCTGAGTATTCTTTTGAGAGAGTAAAGAGCTGCTCCTGGACTGCTGAAAGATACTCAAGAATAAGCCCAGCTTAACTTTTACGGCCTTCAGGATTATTATCCGTCCCCGGCCTACGCCTGAGCTTGAATCAGAAGGCCTGGATGAGGTGTCAGGATTGAGTTGGTACAGAAAAGAGAAAATATATAAATTTGTGGCTTGGGTTTGAGTGGGAGAACTAAGCTGGTTGGTGAGACCCGGGTTACAATAGTCTTCCAAGGATTTGCGATTCGCCGTTCTCCTTTTGTTGACATATGACTGGAAACAGTTTGCTTCTCTAATATTTTGATTAATTTTCAGTTCCCACAAATACTTCATTGTCAACATTGCTTTTGTATTAATGAACAGAAACAATTAATATTCAAACATTGCTTTTCCTTTTTTAATTGGTAGGGTCGCCCCGGTTCAGGTGGACTTCCTGGAGAACTAGGCCGTATGGGGCCAATTGTGAGTATCTTTATATCAATTTCCAATCATTTCTTGTGGTTTCTTTATTCATATGTAGTATATTATATCTAATTTATACTATGCACAGGACTCCAACACATTTAGGGGGAAAGTTATCAATGTGGGCTAGTGTTAAGACAAGTCGAGCTATTTTAGCACAGGGTCTCATTGAATAAAATGGGACCCTGTGCTAAAATAGCACAACCTGTGGTAAAATAACCCATCTTAATAGTAACCCACGTTGAAAACTTCTCCCCTTAGTGGTCAGAATTATGGTTATGCATAGTCAGCATTCAGTGCTGTAGTTGAGTACCTAAGGCTAATGTTAGGAGCATAATAATAGGAGTCTAAAACCGATGCTTAAAAAAAAGTAAATTTTCAAGTGTTAGATACTTATGTGCTAGACTTCTATTGTAATCAATTTATTAATCAGTGCTCTTTAATTAGCATATTTTAGGGTTCTTTTACTAAGCTGTGGTAAGCACTAATGTTTAACGCAGGTTAAAGTGCATTACCGCGGGGCACACCCAGGCATCCCATAGCAGTTTTTGCATGTACACACGCCACCCAAGTGCTAAAAAAGACTTTTTATTATTTAGAGCTTGGGCCGGGTCTGGGAGCAGAGAGTAGGCATTTTCTGCACTAATTGGTTAGCGCAGCTACATTATCGTGTGCTAACCAATCAGCACGTGGTTGGCGCATGAGCCCTTACCACCTACAAAATAGGTGTTGTAAGTACTCGTGTGCTAGTGGCCACGCGCTAATGGGAAAATCAGCACATGGTCATTATTGCCGAAATTGAAAAATCGGCTATTTCCCATCAGTGCTAAAAGTGGCCGTAGCATGCAGGAAAGACCCGCACTGAGGATAGCGCAAGCCACTTTTTCGTGCTGGTTAGTATGAGAGCCCCTTTATGTGACTACGAATATGGATTTCCAAATATTTGGCAATCACAGTTTGTTTCCCCCTCCTTGCCTCCCAAAACTGTAGAAGCATTTTGAGATGGTTTATTAGAAACTGCTTTGCTAACACCTGAAGTTATTAGGTAAGAAATATATAGGAACATCCATCCATCCACATAAACATATGAAGGGTGATATTATAGAAGGTTACCTAGATTAGGAGTGAAAATAGGTGCCAATTTTAGGCCTATGTTGTAGACATATAAG
Source organism: Microcaecilia unicolor (assembly GCF_901765095.1). Lineage (NCBI taxonomy): Eukaryota > Metazoa > Chordata > Amphibia > Gymnophiona > Siphonopidae > Microcaecilia > Microcaecilia unicolor. The sequence continues at coordinate 475,001,691 of NC_044033.1, read as the reverse complement.
TGCCTATGGCGTACATTTTCATAGCAGATCAATGTTTCAAAATGCCCCAAAAAAATCCATCTGCCCAAAATGTCCAAATTGCGATTTTGGAATGGCAGAACTTGGACATCCTACACTTCAGTGTATCCAAATAGCAAGGGGACAAATTGTGGGTATGTTTGGGTGGGACCAGGGAAAGCCCAAAATTAGGACGTCCAACAGTGAACGGGAAACAAGCGTCCAAGTCTAAAAAGAAGGATGTTTTTATTTAGACCTATTTCAATCACATCAAGGGCACTGTTCCCTCTAAGCTGAGCGGAGGATGCCAATGGAGGGTGGTGCATTCTTTCACTTGCTAGAGACAGGCAGGTTTCCTGCAGAGCTTGCCTGTACCTCACTATTGAAAATGTGATAGTGAAACAGCACTGCCCACTGGCAGGATAGTAGGTAGAGGACTCCCATTTAGCTTAGAGGGAACAGTGGTCCAGGGTACATTCAAAATTGCTTGCTTTGATGTATAAGATGGGTATTTAGTCTACTCTTTTGTATTGGTTTAAATCATATTTTGTTAATTATGTTCAATTTGTCTGTTGGAATCAGGTATCATCTTCTTTTAAAGAATTGAAAAGAGGTGTGCCTCAAGATTCAATCTATACCTTACACCTTTGGCAGAACTTCTGGAAAGTTGGAATTATACTTTCCATCTTTTTGCTGATTGATCTCCAAATACTTGTTTTTATGCAAGAAGACCAATCAAGTGTTTTTTTTTTTTGTTTGATAACAGGTAGAGAAACTATGATTTGATCTTAAATGTTGAAAAAAATCTTCTGCCATGTGCTTATCTCATAGATCCCAACCAAATTAGATCCCTAATGGAGTGGAGGAGTAGCCTAGTGGTTAGTGCAGCAAACTTTGATTCTGGGGAACTGGGTTCAATTCCCACTGCAGGTCCTTGTGACCTTGAGCAAATCACTTAACCTTCTGCTGCTCCAGGTACCAAAACTTAAATTGTGAACCCTCTAGGGACAGAGAAAGTACCTGCATATAATGTATACAGTGCTGCATACATCTAGTAGCACTATAGAAATGATTAGTAGTAACGTTAGGTCTGCTGTTCCTTTGTTTATATTTAGCAGCCTAAGGGGCCTTTTTACTAAGCCGCAGTAGGGCTACTATGCGAGTAGCACATGCCAAATTGACCCTACCACCAGGGTAGTATGGTTACCTGGTAGTAGTTCCAAAGCTGGTGCACGCAGTTTCCTGCGGAGGGCATTCCCGGTGGTAATCGGCAGTGCGGCCACATTGCCACATGCTGCCTGATTACCGCACAAGTAGCGTGTGAGCCCTTACCACCTTCTAAATAGGTGGCGATATGGGCTCAGGCAGTAAATAGCCACACGCTAATTTTAATATGAACGCACAGCAATTTACTGCTCCATTAAAAAAAGGCCTTTTTCCCACTACGGTAAAATATGGCCCAGCGGTCGCCAGTTTCACACACCAAAACTAGCACAGCCCACTATTTACTGCGGCTTAGTAAAAGGGCCCCTAAATTAGATGCCTAATGTTGAAAGTCGATACTAAGCTCCTCATTTTTTTCCCAGCTCTAAATGCACCCTTATTTCCATCCATTTTATAGAAATCAAGAACCTAGTGAAGCTACTCGGAACGTAAATTAAATCATGCAGCCCTTCTAATTTTTCAAAGAAGTCAATTTAGCTGCCTAACTTTCAAGGTTAAGGACCATAAAAGATATGACTGGTGACTAGCTATGTATCAAAAATGGTTTATTTCATATTAATTCTAGCATGCTGGTACATGTAAAAAGAAAAAGTGAATTATATAGAAAGGGAGGCTAAAATAATTATGATCTGAATGGTGAAACAAGATGATTATGAAAATAAAAAAAACAAACAGCAAACATTTTCACTATCCAAATGAGTGTATTAAAAAGCATGTGGAAATTAATATGAGACCTGAACTAATTCATAAATATTTTTATGTTTTAACGGTTTTTATTGATGATACAATGTTTGACAAAACGTAAAATTTAACATGTGTCCTTGAAACAACATCGTAGACTTGTGTTCAAACATCAAAAATGCCATCATCAATAGTTTACCTGTTTCACCCCTCCTCCCCCCCTCATCCCCCCCACTCCCCCCTCCCCCCCTCCTTCAAACCACCCACTAACCTTTATGTACCATATCTAACCTTTTAACCTTCGATCCCCATTCTCCGCTCTCCTTCACCCTTTGAGCCTAATAAGTATTCACTCAGCCCTTGTGCATTTAGCTTTTCCAGGGTAACCCTATTATCCATAATATCCTAGCCTATGTTAGCCATGGTCCTTTTCCTCTTAGGACCGTTAATATGGTACCCTGGGACAAAGATCTGCACTCGAATCGGGGGGCGGTTTTCCCTGCTCACCCCTCGCTCGTCTGCATCACCCTTTGAGTGAATCCCTCTGTTCCCTCTTACAAAAAAAAACAAAAAAACAAAAAACCCCTTTCTTTTATAGGCTATTCAATATTAAGCTTCGCGCACGCGGCGCCAGAGATTGGATGTAAGGTCTCCAAATCTCCAGAAATTGTGCTCTCTTCTTTGGGGAAGTTCCCACCATCCTACGCTCATGCACTAAGAGCTCGTGAAATCTGTTTTCTCCAATGCCAGAACTCTGGTGGGTCTACACTCAACCACCCAGTCATAATCAATTTTTTCCCCAGCAGGCAGGCCTTGCGCACCAATGTCTTCTGACTTCCTCTTTGGAGGACGAAGAGCTCGTGTTTATCAAGGATAATTCCCATGAAAGAACAATTGATTCGAGATTCCACTAAGCCCTCCAAGTATTGTATTATATTGTGCCACAACCTTTGCACTCCGGGGCATTCCCACAAACAATGATAAAGTGTGCTCTCCCGTTGCCTGCACTTAGAACATAGTGGGTCCGGCACTCCTCCCATCTTAAATATCTGTAATTTGGTCATGTATGCACGGTGTAAAATTCGATATTGACATTCCCGTAGTGTCGCATTGATCGATATCTCAGGTATTCGAGATGTCAACTTATTATAATCCAGTACTAAACTGGGCTTCTGCATATCTCGTGCCCAGCGTGCGGTAATTGCTTCCATTTTTTTTCTGTGGGCCCACCGCCCACAGAGCCTTATGTAGTTTCGATACTGTGAACCTCTCCCCAGTTACTGTTTTGAAAAATTCCCTGATTTTCTTCCCATGCCCACTAGACAGCTTTTCAATATTAAGGGATCTAACATAATGAGCTAATTGCTGGTGAGCAAATATGTGACTAGTAGTGAAACCAACCCCCAGAGCACCCAAATTTAACAGATCTCCTCTGGTCCCTAATACGTGTTCCAACCTCGTAATCCCCTGTGAGGCCCACCTTCGGAACACCCTGTTCTCTGACCCAGGTGAGAAGTTTGGATTACCTTGTAACGGCAGGATATCCGACATATCTCCCTCCATCCCCCAGTAGCCATTGAGATCTCGCCAAATCGCCCGCATTGGTTCCAATAGCAGACTTCCCTTAAACTTATTGGGTAACTTGTTCTCTGCCTCGTGTAGTAAGTAATGCGGGTGAAATGGCAGGAAATATACCTGTTCCAATCTCCATGGGGTAAAGTCTTGTTTATTTAATAACCAGTCTCCCAGATGCCTCAACAGACACGCCTGGTTATATTTTTTAATATCTGGGAGCCCTATGCCTCCTAATTTCCAAGGGCCTATCAGTATGTCTAAAGGCATTTTAGGTTTTTCCCCCCCCCATAGAAACTGTCTTAAGTACTTATAGAACTGCTTAATATCTTTGTTTTTTAAGCGCAGCGGTAAGACCTGTAGTGTGTAGAGCCATCGGGGAAACTCCACCATGCGAAATAACTGGACCCTCCCATGTAACGTCAGCGACAAGGCCTCCCATTGCTTCAGCCGACCTCTCATATTATCCAGCAATTTAGTGAAGTTGAGAGTGTAAAAAAGCTTTGTGTTCATGGCCACTTGTACTCCTAGGTATTTGAGGCTCTCCCTGGCCCACTTTAACGGAAAATCATTCCCCCACTCCATTCTTACGCTATCTGTATCTGTCAATGCCAGAGACTTGGAGTAGTTTATTTTAAAACCAGCAAAATCTCCATATTCTTGAAACAATTCCAATAGGGCTCCCAATGATCTCTTGGGTTCTGTGAGATGCACTAATAAGTCATCCGCAAATGCAGATATTTTAAAACCAACAGAACCCCAGTTAACCCCCACTATCTCCGGGTGAGACTCAATCTCTCGTATTAATGGGTCTAAAGATAGTACAAATAGTAGCGGAGAGAGAGGACACCCCTGCCTTACTCCCCTCCTTATCAAAAACGGTTGCGACCCTACCCCATTTATCCACATGTACGCTTGGGGGTTTGAGTAGAGAGCCTCCACTGCATTCCTAAAAAATCCCCCGATACCCACTCTCTGCAAAACTTTAAACATAAAGGGCCATACCACCCGATCAAAGGCCTTCTCTGCATCAAAACTTATTAGCAGAGAAGGCCTTTGTTGTTCCCTCACTTTCTCCAAGGAAGCAATAAGCGCTCTGACATTACCCACCACCGACCTTCCCTTTACAAACCCAACTTGCGGAGGGGCCACCAAATCTGGCAGCACTCGGGCCAATCTATTTGCCAAAATTTTTGCATATAATTTGACATCACAATTTAGTAGGGAGATTGGTCTATATGATCCCATGTCCCCTGGATCCTTACCGGGCTTAGGTAGAACAATAATTTTAGCTAGTCCAAGAGTCTCTGGCATCTTGGCAGTACTAGCCATATAGTTAAATAAATTTAATAGAGGTAAAGTCACCTGTTCCTGTAGAATCTTATAAAAAGCCATACTAAAACCATCTGGTCCTGGTGCCTTATGCGCCTCACTCTGTTGCAAGGCCAACATTAATTCCCCCTCCTCAATAGGGGCGTCAAGAATCTCCCCCTGTTTCATCGATATCTGTGGCAGGTCAATATTTTCCAAAAACAATGCGCTATCTGGTATTATCCCCGATGGCTCCCCATACAGGTCCGCATAGTATCTGCAAAAACTCTCTACTATGTCCTTTTCACGTCTGACTGCTATGCCATCCTGTTTTTTTATTTGTAATATTCGGGTCATCCCTTTTTTCCCCTTAGCCAAACGACTCAACAACGTTCCTGCCTTGTTCCCATATTGGAACAACTGATGTTTATAGTACATTATGGATTTCTTAGCCCTCTCATGCAGGAGCTCATTTAAATCTCTCTGTGTTGTCAGGTAGACTAATTTCTGTTCTTCTGTTTGTGTAGCCCCATATTGCTGCCTGTGTGCTCGGACTTCTTTTTCTAAACGTAATATTTCTTTATCCCTTCGCTTCCGCGTCCAGGCCTTATAATTTATAATTTCTCCTCTCAGGACTGCCTTTGCCGTTTCCCAGTACAACCCATATTGATTTTTGTGTTCTTTGTTATTGTTTTCATAGTCTTTCCATTTGCTCTGCAACATTTCTCGAAATTTCGCATCTTTGTACAGCTCAAATGGAAAAGACCACCCTCTATACCCACTCCGGTCCCCTCCCAATTCCAGCCTTACCCATATGGGGGAATGATCCGAAATTTCACTCGGGCCAATCTCTGCCTCCACAGTTTTAGCAAAAAGGGGATGTGAGATTAGTATGTAATCTATTCTGGATAGTGAAGAGTGTGCCCGAGATAAATGAGTATAGTCCTTGCATCCTGGGTGTAGCACCCCCCAAGCATCCACCAGTTCCAATGTAGAACATAAGAATGGTAGCCCCCTCTGATAGTGTCGTGGCCCCAAGCCCCCTTTGCTAGTTTTATCCATCTCCGGGTCATATACCATGTTAAAGTCTCCTCCCAGCACTACGTTGCCCACCTGATATGGGGCCAACAGATTTACAATTTCTTTGTAGAAATTTTTTTCATATACGTTCGGTGCATATATGTTACAGAAAACGTAGGGAATTCCCCCCAACTCCACCTCTATCAGGACATATCTACCCATTGCGCTCCTCCTGACCGCTTTTATAGTTATTGGTAGCCCCTTACGAAATAGAGTCAATACTCCCGCCTTTTTATTATGAGCGGGAGCGCCCACTACCGCACCTACCCAACCCTGTTGGAATTTATCATGTTCTTGCGTCGTTAAATGGGTCTCTTGGAGAAACACAATATCAGCCGCCTGGCGCTGCAAAGCCTGCAAGATTTTTTTTCGTTTTATGGGCGAGGAAACTCCCCCTACATTCCAAGATAACAATTTAACTGACCCCAACACTCCACTTCATCCATTTCCCTTGTCTCGGCCTTTTCTTGTTGAGCAGAGAACGTACCTCCCAGCCCTTAGGTACCCCTCTTTTTATCCGTAATAACCGTCCCTGCCGCTCTTCGGTGCGCGAAGCCAACAATGACGAAACATTTAAGTAAAATATCGTAAACCAAATGAATTCCAAAAAAAACAAATTACAAATCCCCTTCTCCTCTACCCGCTGTTCACTCCCCCCTCCCTCCCACCCTCCCTCCCCCTCTTCCATACTCTATACATTGTGTTCTCTAAGAACCGGTCGCGCTACCGCCCTACCCCTCCCCCCTGCAGCTCCCTCTTTACCGAAGTGATCAGGGCCCACTCCCCTGTGCCCCTTTATATTGCCAACTCTCCTCTTTCGTTTACTTAATTAGGAAATCCCATTTCAAACAACATACAGATTAAACATCTTTATCTTGAAAACTCCCTCCTCCCTTAAACATTTGAGGCATTCCCTTCTGGTTAACCTTCTATTAAAATCTCAGCCTTGTCTCTTAAACCAACTTGTTATGCATATTTAACTTTTGCCTCTCCACAAGTCCCCAACTCACATGGAATTTATTGTCCAAAGTGTTTCACAACAGTAGCGCTCTCAAAGCTCTGCTCCCGCTACTGCTTTGAAAATCCTCTGCCTCTTTGGCAGAACAATGTGAAAATTCTTAGCCCTCGTTCTTGCAGTAGTTCCCACTGTTTCCTTCAGTGCCTTTCATCCTCGCCAGTCTGTTCCGTGCCTTCTTTTATCTGCTTGGCAAACTGCAGCGCTTCCTTTGCTGTGTCAAAAAAGCGGGTCCGGCCTTCATGTTGAACCCTTAATCTTGCCGGGTAGAGCAATGCGAACCGGATCCGTCTGTTGTGGAATTCAGTGCATGCTTCTACAAATTGTTTTCGCTGTGCCGCCACTGCAGTCGAAAAATCTTGAAAGCACAACACCTTGTGCTTTTCGTAGTTCACCGTGCCCTGGGAACGCCATAGCCTCAAAATCTCCTGTTTGTGGTTGTAGTTTAATATTTTGCAAATTACCACTCGAGGTCTTTGCGCTTCAGGTCTCAGCTGACCCAGACGGTGCGCTCGTTCAATTTTTAAATTATTCGCCAACTCCTGCGCTTCAAGCGCTTTCGGCAACCAGGTTTCCAGCATGGCCCTCAGATCTACTTCCCTTACAGTCTCTGGGATCCCCACCAGCCTGATATTATTTCTGCGTGATCTATTTTCTAGATCGTCCACTTTGGACTCCAACTGGGTGATCCTCTGCTGCCATTCTTTATGTTGACCCTCCTGCTGAGTACTCCTGTCTTCCAGCTCCGATAGCCGCTGCTGGAATCCCGTCAGGTCAGTTTTTAAAACTTCTAGCTTTTCATCCATAACATCGAGTTTCTCCGAAATTCTCTGCAATTTCAAATCCACGGAGGATTCCAGTAATTGCGATACCTCCATTGCTATTTCATTGGCCCAAGCGGAGCTCACTGTTTCCCCCGAGGGGCCGGGATCCGCCATTTTATTTTCTCCCGTTCTCCCTCGTGCTCCGTCTTTTCTCAACGTTTTGGAGGACATATTGTTGGTTTTCGCCTTTTAAATTCCACAGTTCGCTAGTTTGGGATGTCCCGTCTGTCTACTGTCTTTTATAGCTTTCGAATTCACCGATTTAAGCTGCTAGGGGGGCAATCTTACAGCGGGGCCTCAGAGCTCAGTCTTGCGGCGTCCTACCCCTCACCTAGCATCACGTGACCTCCCCTTCATAAATATTTTTAAATAGCTGTACAGTGGAACAATAGAAACCTTTTGGGCTTCATGCACTAAAGCTTTTCTCCCACTTTGTTTCCATGGGAATATGCTTTGTAAACCAGGCCTTCTGTATGCAAAGTGGGTATAAACTGTTGCTAGAAATTATGTTTAACTCTTTTTTATTGGCATGAACACAAATATACAGCATTAATGCGACTAAACAACTTGCACAAGCCTGGTTCACTTTTATGAAATTGACAGAAAATTACAAAGTTCTCTCACCATATCTCTTAATACCCCTTAAACACAGGTAACCAAACTTTAACTTTAGCTTTAACATTTCTCCCTCCCCCCGCTTTGCCCCCCCTTCCCTCTTTCTCTTTCCATACCCCTTCCTGCCCCTTCCCCCCCTTTTCCTCTTTCTTTCCCGGGGAAGTCCATCCACCTCTATTAACTACTCCAACAATATCAGCAGACCTAACTTCACCAGTAACATTAATAAGCAACAAAACATTTCCACACGTTTCAGATTTCAGGCACAGTAGAAGCACTTGGATGGGAGGATAGAACAGAGAGCAGTGAATCTACCTGTAGGCCACAAGTACTGGGAGTGGAGTCTTCAATTGATATAATCTACTGTATATCATTTCTTATATTTATTTATTTATTTATTCCTTTTGATCATGTCACTCCACTCCTCCATGTTGAACACTGGTTGCCTTTTTCAAGCTTCTTATTCTCATGTTCAAGTCTCCCTCTCCTCAGCTCCTGACTACCTTTCCCGCCTCCTCATACCCCATTTCACTCACTTTGTTCAACTTCTGCAGGCCTTCTGCAACTCCCTCCCCCTTCTGTTATCCATTGGGATTCCACTCATGTCTCTACCATCAGCTACGCTGGTCCAAAGCTTTGGAACAGTTTGCCCGCTTATCTCTGGTATGAACCCTCTTATGTTAAATTTAGAGCAGCTCAAAAAACCCATATCTTTGGCCTTGCCTATCCTGCTCATCAGTAACTCCTCTCCTTTCCTTCCCTGGCAGCTAATTGTTATTTTATGTAAACCGTTTAGAAGCCAGTCCCTGGCATATGCAGTATATCAAGCTTCTGTAAATAAATACATAATATTTCATTACCATACCAGGCCATGTTTCAGCCTGAAGATAACTATTAGGTACACCAGTAGACTACTTTAGGAATGAGGTACAATATGTTGTTGAGTGCTGAGATATGCAAATTCCAACAACAGATGCTCTGCTACTGTACCAGATAATCTAATTACATCTATAGCAGAGATTTTATTGCAAATGAGGGAAAAGTCTCAACTACTACGGCTATTTTCACACATAGGTGTTCATTATATAGCCCGTAGAAAAAGTCATCACTGACTCAAAAACCCTCAATTATTATATTTTTTTTTCTTTTTTTAATTTCAATATATAAATGTCTATTTCAGACTTAAAAAACTGTTAACCGTGTCAAAAAATCAAAACTAATTCACTTATCTTGCCCAGTATTGCCGAATGTTTTTTTTCAATGCTGTGCCAATTTTTCTTTAAAGAGGCGCTGGATCCAATTAAACATGGGTAATGCACTGGTTCCTACGGTCCCGTTTCGAATATCTTCATCAGGGAACCTGCTTGCACCTGGAACACTGCGCTGTGATCAAGTTCCAGTCAGTCTTTGATGGTATGGTTTGTAAATTTTAACAAACACTTCTCTCTGCACACTTCACTTGGGCTTCACTTGAGCCCAAGTGAAGTGTGCAGAGAGAAGTGTTTGTTAAAATTTACAAACCATACCATCAAAGACTGACTGGAACTTGATCACGGCGCAGTGTTCCAGGTGCAAGCAGGTTCCCTGATGAAGATATTCGAAACGGGACCATAGGAACCAGTGCATTACCCATGTTTAATTGGATCCAGTGCCTCTTTAAAGAAAAATTGGCACAGCATTGAAAAAAAACATTCGGCAATACTGGGCAAGATAAGTGAATTAGTTTTGATTTTTTGACACGGTTAACAGTTTTTTAAGTCTGAAATAGACATTTATATATTGAAATTAAAAAAAGAAAAAAAATATAATAATTGAGGGTTTTTGAGTCAGTGATGACTTTTTCTACGGGCTATATAATGAACACCTATGTGTGAAATTAGCCGTAGTAGTTGAGACTTTTCCCTCATTTGCAATAAAATCTCTGCTATAGATGTAATTAGTTGAGTGCTGAGAGCAAGCAAGGGCCATGGTGTAAGATTTGATCAGCTTCCAGAAAACTATTCTGTTTCCCCACAACACCAGCACCTATATATAGCAGGACTATTAGCATTTTGGGTTTAAAGCTATTTGTACATCTCTTTGGATGGTTTCATCAGGGAAGTGATATAATTTGTTTTTAATGAATACATTGAGTAAAGCTGGTATGTTTGTATATTACCATTGATTAATTTATCTCATTCTTAAAATTTTAGGGGGATGCTGGAGCAAGAGGACCACCCGGCCCTCCTGGCCCACCTGGAGTCAGAGTAAGTAATGCAGCGAAAGCACCGTATAAAATTCACTCAAAGTAATTGTGGTTTCATAACCTGCCAAGATGGGATTATGAGTGAAGTCCTTAATTTACAGTATGACTGTGCAACCCTTGGTACTGCCGTGAAAGAGATGAGGTGTGGAAAATGTGGTTTCCCAAGCCTTTAGTTTGGCATACAGGGAGCATACTTTGTGGTTAGCATGCTGATTTTCCTGGGAGCACATGTTTCATCACTCTCATACAATTCTGTTGAGTAGATTAGTTTGAATTAGAGTAGCATAGTACATGATAGCAAAGTGCACAGGCAAACAATTTTTGGTTCTTTTTTAGAACTTTTCTAATTTTTTCGGGTATGTTTCTTTTAGTTTCACACATTTGGTTTCAAAATAATTTTTAACCTGCATTAGAACTTTTTAATGTGTGCAAATTGATTCAATACATATTAAATTGGAGGTTTCCCTCTCCAAAAGACATTACATGATGTGATACCCGCAAGCGAGTCTTCTCCAGAGTAGTCCCACACTCTGGAATTCACTTCCTGAAGGGCTCCGCATAACACAATGCTATCTCTACTTCAGGAAGCAGGTGAAAGCTTGGCTCTTCAACTAGGCCTTTAATGGAAGAAGTAACTAACTTGTTAGTCTCACTCACACACACAAGGAGTGACACGGGCTGCACATACTGCAGCAGGACATGTTTATCCACTTCTACCCTAGCTGAGATAATATTTAACCATCTCTCTGACCTCATGTGCAACTTTCTTTAAATCAGTCACCTTACTTTCTAACCCTTCTTACTCTCTTACGTATCTATATGTTACATCTTTGCTTTACCCTTCACTAGCAATTAAAATGTTCTATTACGTATTGTGTTGACATTGTAAGTAGTATACTGTCAGGCTTATTTTTGAAAGAGAAGGACACCCATCTTTCGTCACAAATCGCAAGATAGGCGTCCTTCTTACAGGGTCACCCAAATTGGCATAATCGAAAGCCGATTTTGGGTGTCCTCAACTGCTTTCCGTCGCAGGGATGACCAAAGTTCACGGGGGCGTATCAGAGGCATAGCGATGGCGGGGCTGGGGCGTGCCTAACACATGGGCGTCCTTGACCGATAATGGAAAAAAGAGGGGCGTCCCTGACGAACACTTGGACGACTTTACCTGGTCCTTGTTTTCTTACGACCAAGACACAAAAATATGCCCTAAATGACCAGATGACCACCGGAGGGAATCGGGGATGACCTCCTCTTACTCCCCCAGTAGTCACTAACTCCCTCCCACCCTCAAAAAAACAATTTTCAAAACTTTTTTTGCCAGCCTCTATGCCAGCCTCAAATATCATACTCAGGTCCATCACAGCAGTATGCAGGTCCCTGAAGCAGTTTTAGTGGGTGCAGTGCATTTCAGGGAGGCAGACCCAGGCCCATCCCCCCCTACCTGTTACACTTGTGGTGGTAAATGTGAGCCCTTCAAAACCCACCAGAAACCCACTGTACCCACATGTAGGTGCCCGCCTTCACCCCTTAGGGCTATGGTAGTGGTGTACATTTGTGGGGAGTGGGTTTTGGGGGGGGGTTTGGGGGCTCAGCACACAAGGTAAGGGAGCTATGCACCTGGGAGCATTTTGTGAAGTCCACTGCAGTGCCCCCTAGGGTGCCCGGTTGGTGTCCCTGGCATGTCAGGGGGACCAGTGCACTATGAATGCTGGTTCCTCCCATGATCAAATGGCTTGGATTTGCTCGTTTCTGAGATGGGTGTCCTCGGTTTCCATTATCGCCGAAAATCGGGGACAACCATCTCTAAGGTTGACCTAAATTTTGCGATTTGGGTGTCCCCGACTGTATTATCGAAATGAAGGATGCCCATCTTGTTTCGATAATACCGGTTTCCCCGCCCCTTCGCCGGGACGTCCTGCGAGGACGTCCTCATGAAAACTTTTGATTATGCCCCTCCACGCCATACTTTGTTTTGTTATTTGAATATTTTTACTGCTGTAATTGCCTATTGCTCATGTTTGATCTATTATTACTGTACACTGCCTTGAGTGAATTCCTTCAAAAAGGCGGTAAAGAAATCGTAATTAAAAAAAAAAAAAATCAAGTTTGCATGCACTAATTTTTTAAAGTGCAAAAACAAACCAAACATGCACGAATAAATGCACTTCTGTAGTGAATGAAGGCCAGATAAAGATTGTGGGCCTCTGCCACAAGTCTTATTCAGTAGTGGAGGAGTAACATAGTAACATAGTAGATGACGGCAGAAAAAGACCTGCACGGTCCATCCAGTCTGCCCATCAAGATAATTTCACGTGTGTTACTTTTTGTGTATACCTTACCTTGATTCGTATCTGCCATTGTCAGGGCACAGACCGTATAAGTCTGCCCAGCACTAGCCCCGCCTCCCACCACCAGCTCTGCAGCCTAGTGTAGCACCCTGAGAACCCAGGGAACTGGGTTTAATTTCCACTGCAGCTGCTTGTGACTCTGGGCAAATCACTTAACTCTCCCTTGCCCCAGGAACAAAATAAGTACTTGTATATAATATGTAAACCACTTTGGTTGTAACCACAGAAAGACCATGTCTCAAATCCCATCCCCTTTCCCTAGTGTCTCAGTAAAGGTTTATTTATATATAAACAGTAAAACCCTGCCCTCTGCATGTCATAAAAGACAATTTAGATGTACACACTGTAGGCTGTGCAAAAATATACCAAATCAGGCTTCACTGAGGCCACTTATTGTTTGAGGCAAGGCCTTTTTCCATTACAAAATTCCAGTCTAATGTCTACACACAAAATAAATCTTTAGGGGTCCTTTTACTAAGATGTGCTGAAAAATGAGCTGTGCTAGTGTAGGCTTGTGTTTTGAGCGCACGCAGATCCATTTTTCAGCGCGCCTGCAAAAAAGGCCTTTTAAAAATTCTTGCCGAAAATTGATGTGTGGCAAAATTAACATTGGCGCACGTCCATTTGGGGTCTGAGACCTTACCGTCAGCCGTTGACTTAGTGGTAAGGTCTCTCGTGTTAATGCGTGTCAAGTCGGAGTTACCGCCTGATTTTCATCGCGTGCCCTTCATGTGTCCGTTGGCAATCTGAACGGAAAATGTTTAGACCGGAGGTTTTGAGACAGCAGTGGCGAAATGAGAGCTCACGTCGACCACAGTCTTAACAGTCAAATGAAGGAGCCATTGAGGTGTTTGGCGTAAAAAAGCTAAGTACTTTTTTGTATAACATCGGAATGAGTTCTATATACGAATGATGTGGTAAACAATTTTTGAATATGTAAATTAAATAAATTCAGGAGGTTTTTTCCTATGATGAAGAGCCCCAGCCCTTCTATTTGCCATAAAGAGCATATGAAGGTGCTTCTTGAGGTTTTTCCTCCTGTTTCATAAAATCATTGGCTTACTGTAGTAAAGTTTCCAAAATGTATTTTATTCATTGGATTTCCCAAATAGTGGAAACTGAATCCCTGATATTGTTTAAGTAGGTTTAACTTTAGGTGCAGCCATTTGCACCAACAGAAACATGGTGCAAATACCTCTGCATAAATTTAGGCACAGATGCACCTATTCTATAAGTACGCGTGTAACTTAAAGGAACGCACCCAATCCGTCTGTGACCCACCCATGACCCTCCCATTTCCACAGCCCCCTTTTTGAATTTCAAAACAAATTTAGGTGCAGATGCCATGCCTAAATTTATGCACGTAAACAATTATTGCTGCTAATTAGCTCATTATGCAATTATGCACACGTGCCCAAATTAGCGTGTGCAATTTTTGGTAACTTTTATAGAATAAAGGGGGTTATTCCCTAAAACCTGTTGAGATTTGTCACATAGATGCAGATTCTGGAGGTAATTTATAAAGGACTAGCCATTAAGCCCGTAAAAACGGGCGAGTATTGCAGCCCTCCTCTCTCCCCTGGCCTCACCCCATCCACCGATCCTCCCCCCCATATCCAGTGACCTCCTCTTTCCCTTGGCTTCCCCCCTCCCCCCATGTCCAGCAACCCTCCTCTGTGCCCTGCTCTCACCCCAAGTCCAGCAACCATGGCCTCTCCCCCATGCCCTCCCCCCACGTCCAGCTACCCTCATCACCGCCGCTCCCGCCCCCCTCCGTGCTGGGCCCCCTGTACTGACCTGACAGCACCTCTCACCTCCGTGTGAAAGCGCTACAGGCAGCAGCAGATCGCTCTGCTGCTGCCTGCAGCGCTTCCACACGGAGGTGAGAGGCGCTGTCAGATCGGTGCAGGGGGCCCGATACGGAGGGGGGCAGGAGCGGCGGCGGGGAGGGGGGGAGGGTGGAGGTTGTTTCGCATGATGTTCCTTTCCAGGCGGCAGCGGTGGCATCCGACAATTCGACTCTGTTTACCTCTCTGTTCCGCCCTCTAACATCATGACGTCTTGACGCAAAAGCGGGACAGAGTGGGAAGTCTGTACTGCGCATTTGCAAGTGAGTACGGTCACTTGCTGTTTATATGTTTGATTTGGTTTGAATAAAGGCCATTTTATTCACATACACACCCTAATTCTATATATGATACTAAAAATTGCACACGTAAATATCGGCATGCAGCCAGTAATTGGGCGCTAATAATCAATTATCAGCGCTTATTGGCATTAATTTTAATTTGTGCATGCATCTTTAGGTACCAGGATCCATGCATAAAATTTACTTGTAGATTCAAAAAGGGGGCACTGCCATGGGAGGAGCATGGGCGGATCAGGGACATTCTTGGAATTTGCGCGCAGTTTTACTGAATAAGGGAGATCTACACCTAGTTGGTGTAAATGTTTGCACCCAATGGTATTCTATATACAGCGTTCAACTCTGAGTGTCATTTATAGAATAGCTGTTAGCACTAATTTTTATCGGCGCCAATTTTTCAGCACCATATACAGAATTAAATCCTAAAGGGCTTTTGTGAAATTACTTCAAAAGTTACATGTCAAAAGTATGCTCAGTGACAAGAAGGTATGTACTTTTAAGTGACCCACATATAGGCATGTTCATGGGCAGAATTTGGGTGCAGCACAGGCGGAATCGTGGTTTACATGAATGAGTTATAAAATAAGAAATCCAAAATTAAGAGATCAGAAGGGATAAACAGTAACAAAGAAAAACATAACCCAATCTGTGAAAATGTCTGTAATCTACCAGTTGGATACCTCACTCTCACTTATAATCATGGAGAAAAAAGACCTCAATGAATCACACAGTCAATTAAAGGCCTTTAGCCTTAAGCAAAAATCGCCATCATTGGTCAAAAAAACTCCATGCTCCTTTAAAGTTCTACATTCTAAAATATGTCATAGTAGCGTCTTCAAATGTGCTCAACATCCCTCAAAAGTTTTAAATCAATACTTAGCTGTGGCATTGAATTTCTGGGTTTCCAGAGCCAGCTAAACCATAGCTGGTTAAGTGTGATATTCAGTACTTAACCGGCTATGGGGCACCCTCGGTTTTCATCGATAATGGAAACCGATGGCGCCCTTCTCAAAAATGAACAAATCCAAGGCATTTGGTCGTGGGGGGGGGGGGGGGGGACCAGGATTCCTGGTGCACTGGTCCCCCTCACATGCCAGGGCACCAACCGGGCACCCTAGGGGGCACTACAGTGGACTTCGCAAATTGGTCCCAGGTGCATAGCTCCCTTACCTTGGGTGCTGAGCCCCCCAGAACCCACTCCCCACAACTATACACCACTACAATAGCCCTAAGGGGTGAAGGGGAGCACCTACATGTGGGTACAGTGGGTTTCGGGTGGGTTTTGAAGGACTCACATTTACCACCACAAGTGTAACAGGTAGGGGGGGATGGGCCTGGGTCCGCCTGCCTGCTTGAAGTCCACTGCACCCACTGAAACTGCTCCAGGGACCTGTATACTGCTGCGATGGACCTGAGTATGACATTTGAGGCTGGCATAGAGGCTGGCAAAAAAAGTTTTTAAAGTTGTTTTTTTGAGGGTGGGAGGGTGTTAGTGACCACTGGGGGAGTCAGGGGAGGTGATCCCCGATTCCCTCCGGTGGTCATCTGGTCAGTTCAGGCACTTTTTTGGGACTTGGACCTGAAAAAAAAGGACCAAATAAAGTGGACCAAATTCTCGCCAGGGACTCACTTCTTTTTTCCATTATCGGGTGAAGCCGGCCATCTCAAAGCACGCCCCCCATCCCGCCTTCGCTACCCTACCGAAACGCCCCCTTGAAGTTTGGCCGGCTCCGCGACAGAAAGTAGTTGGTGCTGGCCAAAATCGGCTTTTGATTATACAGTACCTATTTGGCCGGCTTTAGGAGATCGCCGGCCATCTCCCGATTTGTGTCGGAAGATGGCTGGCAATCTCCTTCGAAAATTAGGTGGATAGTGTGTGACAACAGTCAGATTTTAACTCGATTTAGTAAAATATTAAATAGTTGTTTGGAGTGACTTGTATTGGTAAAACTGAATAATTAAGTAACAAAGATCAGAAGGGATCTCGCTTCGAGCCTATGTTAACACAATTGTCAAAGAAAGCGAGCCCAATAACAGTATAGGTTCAGCAAGTGAAAAGTGGAAAAACGGGGGAAAAGACCTCAGAAAGTCGTGACACACAGCAACAATGCTGGATAATGGAATTTTTTGTTTGCAAACTTAGGGCCCTGTTTACTAAGGTGCGTTAGTGTTTTTAGTGTGCCTACACTTAGCAAGCATGCTAACCATGTAGGCGCCTATAGGGATATTGGAACCACGTACATGGTTAACGTGCGTTAAAAACATTAACGCGCCTATAATGCTGCTTAGTAAACAGGGCCCTTAATGCGTTTGAAATTTTGGAAAAGGATAGTTTTATATCAGTGTATGTCTCTTGTCACCATTAGAAAGAAAGGCTTGTGATTCTTTCCTTAATGTTTTGTCTGTCTGTGTTAATGTTCTTTCTTTGTTTTCATCTTTTTTAGGGGACAGTTACCCTCAACGGTGGAGACACTTTGGTAAATTATTTGCTTATTTTACAAAGAAATCACATATTTAAAGTATTTTGCTTTTAAAGTATATTTGTTAAATCTATATAAATTTAATTTTTCAGTGTCCTAACTCATGCGTTTCTGGCCACTCAGGGCATCCTGGTCTTCCTGGTATGAAGGTAAATGAATATTCACCAGAACAAAATGAACACATTATGAAGTTTTCTAGCTCTAGGATTATGGTAGCTTTGAACATGGGGGACAGTGGTAATATGGGGAAGCTCCATTGCATTATAGGCATGTGGGAACATGGACAAGGGTGATTCTGGAGCCTTGATAAACAGAGCCACACAGTGGGTTAAAGGTGAACATAAACTAATTTATTAATATGGTGGGGTTGGGGAGAATCTTGTTCACTTCACAGGTATGTGGAAAATAAACATAGCCAGTTATTTGACTCATGAATTGTTCTCTTGTGGCCTGCTTCGGTAGGGTCATGGTGTGCACTGCTGTCTCGCCAAAAACAGTTTCTTCATCTTGTCTTTTGCCTGGGACCCAGCTCTGTCTCTGACCAGATAACAATCACTGGCCTGTGTTTGGTTGGGCTTTCACACACAGCTCTGCAAGGCTGTACTTGGCCTACCTGGATGTTTCATCTGTAAATATCTGGGAGTCACATGTAGGTGGTGGAGGCATAGAGGGTGGGGCTCTGATTCTTCCCTCTGGGCCTCCTCGATCTAGCGATCTAGCTGTGCCCTGAGCCTTTATACTTCCTGGACCACGTCCTCCTGGTTCCGCCTTCCCTGTCACTTACCCCTTCCGGGTGAAAGTCTGAGGGTTAAGGTGGTTCTGCAACTGCGAGGGAGTATCGTTAAGGGGGAGCGGCAACTTCCTATAGACTACCTCACAGGGCACAACAATGGCTCTGTTTACTAAGGTACAGTATGCTAATGTTTTTAGGGCATGCTAATGCTAGAGACACCCATATATTCCTATGGGTGTCTCTAGCATTAGTGCATGCTAAAAATACTAGCATGCCTGTAGCGCGGCTTAATAAACAGGGACCCAAGTTTCTCTAGAAAATTTCTAAGAATAATTCTATAGTCTCTGAGGACAAGCAGGCCAGTTGTATTGTCACAGTTGGGTGACATGTGACAGAGCTCAGTGCGGATAATGACTAGCGAGAAGATTGTAGAAGTTTCTAGGAGCATTTCACCATGCATGGGCAGGTGCGTACTCGCCTGATGCGTGAGTGCAGGTCCCTCAGTCTTCATTTTTTCGAGGAGCAAGAAGGACGTCATTGTGTTCTCCTAACTGTATGTGTTTCTTTTCATTCGCAGTGCCTACCCATGCAGGTTTTTTCTTTATTTTTGTTTTTATTTTATCCTCTCTTGTTCCCTTTATAATAGTTTTAGTTTTTTTGGCTTTTAAAGTTTCCTTTATGTTTCACAAATTGCTAGGCCTACTTAGGCCGGAGCGTTGACCTGAATTTGAATGCTGCCCCTTTTTGAGGTTCACAATTGAGGAATTTAATTTGGCCGCGATTCTTTTCTCAATGTTAATGAAGATCCCCCCCTGGCTTCAAATGGTGCCCCCAATGTGATTTCAGTAATGAACCCGCACTCTGGGTACAGCTGGTGCCTTGGACCTAACCATGAACCTAACTCTTGTACTTTTTAAAAATGCAGCTGAGGACACAGAGGGTGTGTCAGGTGCAACAGGAGAGACTTTTTAGCTCCTTGAAGGCTGATCCATCGACATCAGCATCGGAAGCATTGACCTTGGGTGTGGATGTGGTTCCACTGAGGACAGGCACAGACTCACTCGGTCTGGTCTGAGTACGAAGAGGAGTCTGATTGGGACCACTCATGGGACTCAGAAGAAGACTCTTATTACTTTTCAGAGGAGGAGTCTTATGGGATTCCTTCTGATCCATCCCCGCCTCAAGAGAGAAGTAAATCTCCACCTGGCTTCAGCTATCCCATTAAAGTTGGAGACAGAGGAGGAGCCCAGTGGGGAGATGTTATCTGTTCTGAACTATGAGTCACCTCCTAAGGAAGGGGTCACAGTACCGTTGCATCCTGTCCTTAAAGATGCACTGATGAAGAACTGGAAAATCTCCCCTCTCAGTTCAGGTCACACCAAAGAAGGTGGATATGCAGTAACATATCCAGAAGGCTCCCAGATTTGAGAGGGCCCAGCTGCCTCACCACTCTTTGGTTGTCAAGCTAGGCGTTCCAGGACTGATGCTTCGGCTCCTGCGGGTAGAGAGGCTCGGACACTAGACTCTTTTTGGAGTTTGCCTATTGCCTGCATCCAGTCCTACCAGCTCTATATGAGCCTTTACTTGAAATCTTTGGTATGCAGTATGCTAAGTCTTGTGGATTATCTCCCTTAGGAGCAGGCCACAGAGCTTCACCAGTTGGCCAAAAATCAGCTGGAGTACATGAAGTATCTGGCCAGGGGTGCTTACAAGTGATATTGCATCCAGACTCTCCGCCATGGGTGTGGGGATGTACAGACTCTCATGGCTGCGTGTCTCTGACCTGGGACCAGCGGTTCAGGAGAGGTTGGCAGATGTACCTTGCTGAGGAGACAATCTTTTTGGGGACAAGATGGTGGAGATTGCTGACCTCATCAAGAAACATACTGATAGCATCCAGTCCCTGCCTCAGCAGTCTCCAGCTGCAGCCTCTTCTTTCAGGAGGTTTAAGAGTGGGCCTAGATGGCGACCCTACTGCTCTCAAAGGCAAAGGTTTCCGCCGCCTTCTTGTTCTGCTCAGAACCCCTAGGCCCAGCATTCTCAGCCTCGTCAGTCCTGACCATTGAAGTCCCAGCCGGCTCCCCATTCAAAGCAGGGAATGAGCTTTTTACTGGCTCCACGAGAGCATAGCCGCAGTATAAGTAACCATCCCAGACAGATACTGGTAAGGGGAGGCTGAATTTTTTCCATCAAAGGTGGCCCCTTGTAACCTCTGACCAGTGGGTTTTTCAAATAGTCCATCTTGGTTACACACTACATTGGCATTAGAGACCACCAAATTTCCCACCGAGAGCATCTTAACTTCAGCTTTCAGGTACCTGAAGAGGAAATCTCCGCCCTTCTACAGTTGAACCCATGCCACTAGAGGAAGAAGGGATTCTATTCCCTTGTGCCCAAGAAAACAGGAGGATTTCGTCCCATCCTAGCATTTTCAGGAAAGGTATTACAAAATGAGAGAACTTATAGAGGTTGATAGACAGTGTGTTTAAAATGGCTATCCATTCATTTTGTGAACATCTCTGAATAATAAAAACATGAATGGCTGACCATGTGCTATCGACAACAAGTTGTACCAGCTTCTTTGTTTATTTTAGGGTCACAAAGGTGCTAAAGGAGAGGTTGGTGAGCCAGGAAAACAAGGCCATAAGGTAAGACAAATCTGTATTACATAGACCAGCAGGCATGAAAGACTGATGAGGAGTCAGAAAAAAAGAACCACTGCACTGCTCATGTATGAAAATACATCAAGGCAGGTCATGCAAAGTATTGTAGTGCGTGCCCAAGTGTAAAGTTACATAGGATCTCTATAACCCCATTAAATACTAATATATTCAGTTTCTCATTGCATTCATTTGTAATGACACACATACTGCATCTCTGTCAGTAACATTCACAACTGAATAGTTACATGATTAGTTTGAATTGAAAGAGACTACGAGAACCATCAGATTATTTTCCCTGCCTATTCTGCGTTTCCTTCTACAGTTCCCCTCTTACAATTACTCAGAATACCAAAAATTTTACAGAGGATCATTTTAGCTGGCTGGTTTGCAGCTGAAAATAGCTTTAAATTTAGCTGGCTAAACTGTGCTGACTAGATTTCAGCCTGCAACAGCTGTGTACATCTAAGGGATCTATTTATCAAGGTGTGATGCTTGTTAATAAATATTATTTACCTCAAATCCCATAATTTGCAATGGGGCTTATCCTATATAATAATTTGCACCTCCAACGTTCTACATCTGGATGCCTGAGTTTGTAACATCCATAACCACTCATTGCCCCGCCCTCGCGTCAAAATGTAGTGATGTCAGAGGGCGGAACAGTGAGAGGGAAGGGAAGCCAGCCAGCCAGAGAAAGTTCAGGTACAAATCGAGGGGAGGAGAGAATCGCGGGAGAATTGCCCCCTCCCTCCCCCCAAGTTCCAGGCCCCCCTCTCCTCCGAGTTCCAGGTCCCCTCCCTCCTTCTCCTCCAATTTCCAGGCCCCCTCCCTTTCCCTCTCCTCCGAGTGCTAGCCCGACCTGTGCTGGCCGCCCTCTTCTCCCAGTTCTTTGCCTGCTCCTCGCCTTCCTGCGTGCCACCCAGAATTTAAAAGTTCTTACGTCAAGGTCCGGCAGCATCAGTGAAAGGCGAGCAGGTATGGCGCTTCAGCCTGCCTTCCCTTCTCTCTCAGCTCTGCCTCTGGTCCCGTCCTCATTTCCTGTTTCCGCAAGGGCGGGACCAGAGGCAGAGCTGAGAGAGAGTAATCCCGTATTCCCAGAACATATTCAATAACACCTTAAAAGAGTTCTTAGGATCTGTGAGATGTACCAACAGATTATCTGCAAAGCAGTGGCATAGCTAGGTGGGGCGCCAGGGGAGTGGCTGCTCCCTTAAACGGAGTTCTGCCGGCACCTATTTTTTTTTGTCCTGTTGCACTGAAAATGTGCGCAGACACTGGTGGAAGTCAACTCTCGCTCTCTCCCGCGCCGTCAACCTGCCTCATCCTGGCTCCCCTTCTGCTGCAAAGGCCACTATTTTAAATGTATACTTGTCTGTCCCCACCCATTTCACCGCTGGGGTGGAAAGGACATCCCTAATAAAGGAGACTGGAGTCAGAAGAAACAATAGTGGAGACAAAGGACAACCCTGTCGTGCCCTCGAAGGGGTGGAATAATATGCTTCCCCATAAGTTTATAAAATTTCACCCTATATCTGTCAGTTCCCGGGGCCTTTAACAAGAAGCTCTACTTAATCACCCAGGCGATTTCATCAAACGTTAAGGGGGAATTCAAGAGGTCCTTATCCTTTGAAGACAGTTTAGGAACTTCTACATTTTCAAGATACATGTGTTGCCCAAGGGCATACAATGGGATACAGTACTCCTTAAAGATTTGACATATTCCCACATTCGTATGTTGGAGCTGTCCCCTCCTGTCCCTAAGTGCCACCACCCTTCTGGGTACCACTTGGGTAGAAATCAACCAGGCTAGAAATTGTCCCCCTTTGTTACCATGTTTAAAACGGTGATACTTATAATAGGTCAGTGACTTTTTGGCCCGTTGGTGCAACAATTCATTCAAAGTGGTCTGCAAAGTCAATAGGTCTTGCTTAGTGTCATCAGTAACTAGAGCCCCATGTCGTTGACGAGCAACCCTGACCTTATGTTCCAAGCGAATAATGTCCTGATCTCTGGTTTTCTTTTTGTGAGAAGAATAACTAATGATATCCTCCCGGGGAACCACTTTTGCTGCTTCCCAGAATAAAATAGGGTTATCATCATGTGCAGCATTATTCAGTTTGTACCTATGCCAACAGTCCGAGAGATATGTCATAAATCTAGTATCCCATAAATATGTAAAGGAAATTTCCACACCATTGGTACCTGCTCAGCACTGATCACCACCCAATCCACTCATATCATTGCATGGTCAGAAATTTTGCATGGGCCTTTCTCTGCCTCCCGAATGGAGGACAGTAGAACATAGTTAATGGGAGAGTGCGTTCTTTGCGCCTGGGATAAATGCATATAGTAACACCTATTTTTAAAAAGGGAGCCAGGGGTGATCCAGAAAATTACAGATCAGTAAGCCTGATGTCAGTTCTGGGCAAAATAGTAGAAACTATTATAAAGAATAAAATTACTGAACTCATAGACAAACATGGTTTAATGGGACAGAATCTGCATGGATTCAGCCAGGGGAAGTCTTGCCTCACAATTTGCTTCATTTTATCAAAGGCATGAATAAACATGGATAAAGGTGAGCCAGTTGATGTAGTGTGTCTAGGTTTTCAGAAAGCTTTTGACAAAGTCCCTCATGAGAGACTCCTGAGAAAAATAAAAATCCATGGGATAGAAGGCAATGTTCTGTTGTGGATCAGGAATTGGTTGATGGATAGAAAACAGAGGGTAGGTTTAAATAGCCAATTCTCTCAGTGGATGAGAGTGAATAGTAGAGTGCCCCAGGGATCTGTACTGGCACAGGCACTATTTAACATTTATTAATTATCTGGAAATGAAAATGACGAGTGAGGTGATTACATTTTCAGATAACACAAAACTATTCAAAAGTTGTTAAAACAAATGTGGATTGTAAAAAATTGCAGGGTGGGCATCCAAATGGCAGATGAGATTTAACATGGACAACTGCAAGGTGATGCACATTGGGAAGAATAATCTAAATCATCGTTATTTGATGCTAGGTTCCACCCTAGGTGTCAGCACCCAAGAAAAAGATCTTGGTGTCATCATAGACAATACACTAGATCTTTTGCCCAGTGTGTGGTGGCAGCCAAAAAAGCAAATAGAATGCTAGGAATGATTAGGAAAGGGATAGAAAATAAGACAAAGAATATTATAATGCCTCTGTATCGCTCCATGGTGAGACCACACATTGAGTATTGTGTGCAATTCTGGTCGCTGTATCTTTAAAAAGATATAGCAGTATTAGAAAAGGTTCAAAGAAGGGCAACCAAAATGATTAGGAAAGGCTTAAGAGGTTAGGACTTCTCAGCTTGGAAAAGAGATGGCTGAGTGGGGATATGATAGAGGTCTGCAAAATACCGAATGGTGTAGAACTGGTAAACATAAATTGATTTTTTACTCTTTCAAAAAGTACAGAGACTAAGGGACGCTCAAGGAAGTTACATGGTACTACTTTTAAAACAAATAGAAGGATATATTTTCTTACTCAACGAACAGCTACCCTCTGGAACTCCTTACCAGATGATATGATATCAGCGGTTAGGGTATCTGAGTTAAAAAAAAAAGTTCCTGGAGGAAAAGTCCATAGTCTGCTATTGAGGTAGACATGGGGAAAGACACTGCTTGTCCCTGGGATCAGTAGCATGAATCTTGCTACTCTTTGGGATTCTGTCAGGTACTTGTGACCTGAATTTTGGAAGTAGATGGACTATTGGTTCTGACCCAGTAAAGCTATTCTTATGCTCTTATAAAGTTCTTTAGTCTTGCATGTCAAGGAATGACTAAGTTACAGAAATAAGTCTTCTTAGCATAGCAGATAACATGACTAGATTTTGTCACTGCCCTCCACCAACATGATTTAGCAGAGTGATTCCCAAGCCTGGTCCTGGAGTACCCCTTGCCAGTCAGGCTTTTAGGATATCCACAATGAATATACATGAAAGAGATTTGCATATAATGGAGGCAGTTTATACCTTTTTGGAGTTTATTTTCTTTGAGCCCTGCCCTGTGGACTGCAGGGGGCCGGGAGGCTGAGTGGCCAGGGTGGAGGCAAGATCCCGAAGACCCTCGTGCGGAGGGCAGGATCTTTCACAATATTCATTGTGGATATCCTGAAAACCTGACTGGCAAGCAGTACTCCAGGACTGGACTTGGGGAAACACTGATTTAGCATGTTCAGAAGGAGAGCAACACTGTTGTCTCTCCAACCTTTGCCCCTTCTTTTCAGGGATTTCAAATATGATATGACCAAGGTTGCCTCTGTTCATTCCCTGTTCTAACATCCCTCTATGGTGCTATGTCATCAAAAATACCCTCCACTATTCCTTCCCATTCCTTCACCAAACTATTCAGAGACTGTTCCTCCTTTTCCCAATGTGCTTCTTGCCAGCAGACACAGAAACATCTACCCACCCCCATTTTCACAAAAAAACACCTCTTCCTGTGAACCCACCTTTCCAATCATCATTTCTCTGTTAGAAGAAAACAAATTCCACAGGAATGGATCTGCCTCTCCCCAAACTTTCAAACCATACATAATTTCTCAGACCTCCAAACCCTGACCATGGCTCCTATCTACTTGTCGCATAATTATATTGTTACCTGATTACTCTCCACTACTGTTTGACTCTCCAAAACAATAGCTCTTTGCTCCACTACTAACCTGCGAATTGTATGGCAGCCACGCCTCTACAATGTAATGTAGATACGCTGTTTACTGTAGGAATGCCCCCCCCCCTCACCACATAAAACCCAAAACAAAACAATTTAGGGTTCCTTTTACTAAGCGGCAGTAAGCCCAATGTGGGCTTACCATTCACTATACAGGAAGTACCGCCGGGCTACCACAGCAGCCCGGCGGTACTTCCAACCCCTAGTGAGCCGTCATTTCTGGTGCTATAAAATGCAGTTATTTTTGTAGCGCCGGAGTATACCCAGCGATAATCAGTCAGTGCAGCGCACTGACCAGTTACCGCCGGGTTAACGCGGTAGCCTTTACCGCCACCTCAATGGGTGGCGGTAAGGGCTTCCCCCTGAAATGGCTGCACGGCAAGTAAAGCACTTGCCGCCCGGCCATTTTATGTAGGAAAGCGAGTCTTCCCTTTTACCAGCAGGGGGCCTTGGCGCGTGTATAAAACATGCGCCGACGCCAGCAATAGCCCCCTTTTGCCTCAGCTTGGTAAAAAGGGGCCCTTAATGCAGAACGATATGCACACATTTTGCAGTTACGGCAGGACACCTGAGTGTGTCCCACAATATGCCATTTTAAGGTGTGTTAAGCACTTGTTAGCACCCTAACAGCCTAGTAAGAGGGCCCCTAAATGATCATTCCCCAGTAATAAGAAAAAAAACAGAGTACACTGATGCGCTAAAGGGATAGTTGAGAAAAAGACAAATGTTTTGAATAAATGATTTCAGCCCCCTCCCCCCTATTTTAAAGATTGTTCTGTGGATACATACACAAAATTTGGTGGGCAGACCTGGATTAAATATGCAGAATCTCTAGGCTGAAACCATGTCTCTGCTACACATAAAATCTGCAAATGATGATGGATGCTGGTGTCATAGATAAGATGCTATTTATTCTTGATTGGACAAGAATTAAGATCTACTTTAACAGGGTTCAGAAAGCAAACGAGAATCAGCAAGGGATGTTAGTGGCTGCTGATAGGATTTAATAGGCACTACAGCATCTTACCTTAGAACATCAGGGATGGGCAGTGGTTGTGGGTTCACAGGTGGCTTACTGAATGCACAATACCAGGATTTGCTCAAATTGACGCACTGGAAGCAAAAATTAGGTGTGAATAAATGGAATGAACTGCTTGGGTTCATTTGATTGCCTGAAGGAGTGCACTAAGGAGCATGCCACATGCAGTGGCGTAGCCAAGGGTGGGCCTGGGTGGGCCCAGGCTCACCCACTTTGGGCTCGGGCCCACCCAGTAGCAGCACACTTATGATGTGGTTGGCAGGATTCCCAAACCCCACCAGCTGAAAACTCCCAACAACTGCCTGCATACCTTGTAAATAGCAGATCTTCGCCTGCAGTGAGCAGCGACTGATACATACTGCTCGCACCGGCCCCACAGCCTTCCCACTGATGTATTCCCACCTATGCGAAAACAGGAAGTTTCATCAGAGGGAAGGCTGTGGGGCAAACATGAGCAGTGTGTATTAGTTACTGCTCGCTGTCGATGAAAATCTGCTATTTAAAAGGTATGCAGGGGAGGGGAGGATGTTTGAGAGACCATATGACTTGCAGGCAAGAGAGGGAGAGACCAAATCACTTGTGGGACAAGGCAGAGTTCTTCTGCCCACCCATTTTAGGTCCAAGCCCACCCAAAATTGGGTGTCTGGCTACGCCCCTGGCCACATGTATGTACAGTAGAAATAGCCTCCTACTTTAATATCACCTCTAGGCCTCAGGGAGGTGTGGTCATATGCCACGGTGGGTCAGAATGGAGTTCATGCAAGAACAGGAGCAGTCAGCAGCTATGTTGAGACAGAGAGCAACAAGTTCAGTGTAGACAGCAAAGTATGGGCATTTGAGCTTCTTCAAAATAATTGCACCACAGACATGTGCAATAAAAATAATTTCCTGCTTTGGTGTCACCCTGGGATGTCTTCAAGTACCACAGTAGGTTACAATGGAGAAGGACAGCAGCTGTGGTGGGGGTTTGGGGGGGGCACAAGTGCCATGGTGCATCAGAATGGGGTTGAGTAGCAACAGGAGCAGACAGCAGCTATAGAGAGACAGAAACATGCGTAATACAGAGAGAGGATAACTGCTGAAAGCCTGTTGTGGATATATTGTTAGTCCAATGAAAAGGTATCATCTACAACTTGTAAAAATCGTCAGGGTTTTTTTTTTAAATGCCTGCCCTAGAAATAGTGCTTGTAATTAAGTACACATCCTTTTAGGCAATTTCTTTCAAATATTCTGAATCTAACAACAACAACAACAACAACAACAACAAAAAAAAAGACAAACCATTTCAGGTTTTAATTTTAAGAGATGAGACATGAAAATGGGAATATTATGATGGCAGTTTTCCTATGAACCCTTAGCTCTAAGGCACGAATAGAAGAGTATCTTATAAGATCATAGTAAGATTGCTTTTCTCTCAGTCACTGATGCTGGAGCCTGGCACCATCTTCTCTATATTATATGTGCAGGAAGGAAGAAATTTGTTTATTTCTCAATCCAGGTTTCCATGGTGAAATCAGAGACAGGTAATCAAAGGGCCACGAACAAAGACTTTTGTTACTTTTTTTCTTTAATAGAGTGATACACAAACAGAAGGTACCTTTTGTATTTCTTGTAATTGCTGCAGAAGGTACTATAATTCCTGTACTGCTGTAATAAAGCTTCATAGCACCCTGTTTCTCCAGTCAAATGTCATTTTTTGAGTACTGCCATCAGGACAACAGCTGTATTTTAGTTTCTGAAAGAAAAAAAGTCTCAAGTAACCAAAATTGGCCAGAGTCTATTTTAGAAGTAAAATATAAATATAGATGTAAATATTTAAAGGAAAAGAATCATTTTTTGAAGGCATTTGCTTTTTTTTTTTTTTTTTTAAGAATTTATGAATAAGGCTTTAGTTATACTAATACCCACTTACTCTGCTGAATGTCCTACACTTTATTTTACACATTTAGGGGTAAATTCTATAAGTAGCACCTCAAAATTATTACTGAAACTTTTGTGTGCTATTCTATAAATGTTATGCGTCTTTTATAGAATATCGCTTGGGGGGGGGGGGATTCTATATATGGCACCTAAAAAATCCACGCAGAAAACATTTTTGCCTAAGCATATTCTATAAACAGTGCCTAGATTTAGGCGTGATATATAGAATATGCTTAGTTGGTATCCCATCGCCTAAAACTATGCGCATCCAGTCTTGTTATTCTAGATCATTGAAGGTACAGGACAAGCTAAGGAGTAACGGACAACAAGTCATACCCACTTTGTAAATGCTTAAAACTGCACTAGTCTGTGTGTTAGTAAACACTGGCCACAAAGTCAGGGAAAGGAGAAGAAATCTTTCTAATTCATAGTACTTTAGAGTAAACTGAAACATATAGCTGAATATTGTCAGCATGCATAAAAATATTAAAAACCCACACTGTGAAGTTTTCTCAGAGGTTTCAGATCGATATTAAATAAAGTTGGATAAATAATTGAGCCTAGTAGGACCCCATAACACAGTTGCCAAGGATTTGAAGAACTGTTTTCAATATTCACTTTTTATGATGATCTTTGTGTTAGAATGAATAGAACCATTTAAGAACTATACATTCAACATCAGGCTCAGACAAATGGTCAGTTAACACCTGGTGATCGACCATATCAAACACAACAAAGTCTACACTGAAATTCAAGTACAGGGATTTCTAAATGAAATTCCTGCACATTTTTGATATCTGTTTCTTAGCTGTGTGACTGCATATTAGGAGCACAGATAGTGTGAATTAGCCCCATATCATAGGAGCCAGCTCTGTGGGTGCAAGTGGGTGCTGAACACCCCCTATATTGAGCAAGCTCCTTCATTTTGTCCAGGGAGGGGTATTGTGTATTGTGTTTAGCACCCCCCCCAGCCATTTTGAAAAGTTGGCACTTATGCACCATATTGTTTTGTGGGTATATGCATTGGGTTTTTCATACCTATACACTGTTTCATTTTTTTGTTGTTATTGTGTTGTACAACTCTTTCCTCTCTCTGCTCTCTTTATATAATGCCCTGTCTATAAGTGTTCTGCCTTTCTATACTTGATGAGTAATAATGATGTGTTTTCCCTTCAGGGTGAAGAAGGTGATGAGGGACCTCCTGGGGAAATTGGCGCTCAAGGCCCTCCAGTAAAGTATTTTCTGTTCAATAACACTATTGACTTTTTTAGTTTTATAAAATTTAGCCATTTCAAACATTCTCATGTTGACCTCCTAGGGAACACCAAAGAGTAGGCTAAATTTGAGTGTCTGTTTCTCTGTTCAAGGGATGGCAAAGAAAAAGTAAGCTATGTTTCATTTTATGTTTATTGGTATATGATATATTGCTTATTTTATGGAAAAACATCTCTCCCCCCCCAAAAAAAAAAAAATATAGGAACCAGTACCATAGAGGAGTTCAGCTCTATAAGAGAGGGTGTATTCCTTTACATTTGAGTAATAAGATTTTAGAGTTTCAATTGAGCTTAAATAGGATTTGTCCCAAATAGTAGTATCAGTTTCAGAAAGCAATGAATACAAGACCACAAATGAATAATGTTATACATTTGGGTTTGCGAACCGGAAGTAGATAGTTGTTACGTTCCTCACCTACGCGTCTGATTCGCCAGCGAGGTGCGGTCCGGCAGAGCTAGCCGGCTTTTTGATGTTTCTCCAGGATGGGTCTGTTTCAGTTTCCCAAGTCTGGCAGCCGTCATCCGGCTTAGAGCACGGGCAGCGGCCATCTTGGCTAGCTCAGGAGGGGGCGGCCATCTTGTATAAACGAGATCAGGAAGGAACTCCATATTTGGTCTTGGGAGGATCTCCTATGGGGGCAGCCATGTTGGCTTCACCTGAGTTTGGTTTGCTCAGATTTCTTCACTATTTAAAGCACTGCCTCCAGGCCTTCATTGCTTTGGCCTCATTTGGTCTGAGGAGTTGCTGTCGGAGTGCTGTTCACCGACTTCTTTCTGTTCCTGTTTTCCTGTGTACCAGACCTTGGCTAGTTATCTCGGATTTTGCTTGTTTGCTGCCTTGACTCTGGACTGATTTGACTATTTTTTGCCTGTTGGAGTACTGGTTCTGGACTGTGTCTGTTTCCTGCTATCCTGGTCAGCGGCTGTGCAACCCCGCCGGTTCCTGAAGTCCTGGTGGCCGCCTGCAGCTGGGGGCTCAACTCCCGGTGAGCGGTGGTCGCTTCCCAGGTGAAGCTAGGGGTTGTCTGGCTGCCTGACCGAGTGCGGTGTCACTCCATCTCTGCCGTGCTCAGTCGGGGCACAGGGGCTCAGTACTACCGGGTCATAACAGTAGTCTCTGACTTGTATAGCACATGGTGCCTGTGGCAAGAGTCATTTTGAGGGTAGTCAGAACAGCAGCAGTGAAAAAAAGATGCTCCCGTTGCTCTGCAAATAGTTTTAAACATCAGGGAAGTTAGGAGAAGACTGGAGCTGGGGGCTGCAAAAGTGGAAGTGTGTGAAAAGGGGGCTGCAGCTGCAACTGGAAGCTTTTAAAAGGGGCAGGTGTGAGAAGGGGGCTGGATAAAGTGGACAGGTGAGAAGGGAGCTGAAGGCTGAAAAGGGATCAAGAGGGAGAAGAGGGCTGGAGCTGGAGGCTGCAAAAAGAGGGTGTGTGAGAAAAGGGGGCTAAAAAAGGAGGTATGTAGAAGATGGGAGCGTCAGCTGGAGTTGGCGGAAGTTTGAGAGAAGGGGGCAGGGACTACAGCTGAGGACCGAAAAGAGGGGCAAGTGGAAGAAATGGGTTGGAGCTGAATTTGGGGGTGTAAAAAGGAACAGTTGAGAGAAGGGAGCTGTGGGTTGACAAAAGGGGCAAGAGGGAGAAGGAAGCTGGGTCTGGACTTGGTGGCTAAAAGGGAGGGGCAGTTCGCAGAAGGGGGCTGAAGAATGGGAGAACACAGAAAGAAAATGACGGCAGATAAAGACCTGAATGGTCCATCCAGTCTGCCCAACATTCACACTCATTATCAATTCATGGTTAAACCAGCAATGAATGTGGTGTAAAATACTTGATGCTGGTAAAGAATGAGAAGAGAGGCGGGGCAAAGGATGATGGGGAATGGGGAAAAAGAGAGGGAGGGCTATGAAGAAGGTGAGGAACAAAGGAAAAGGCCAGATAATTGAAGGAGGTAAGAAAGGGTGGATCAAGGGAAGGTAAAAAGGGAAATGGGAGCCTGAATATAGGAGTAAGACAAAGATTGAAGCTGGAGGGGGGGATGAGTGACAGGAAAGTAGCTGGGATTGGTAAGAGGGTGAGAGGCAAAGACATAACCTGGGGAGGCAATGAATGCAATGGGTTCAAAAGGAGACTAGAAAGTGGGTGAAAGACAGGAAATATGAACTGGTAAAGAATAAGACAGGTAGAAATGGGAGAACAAGAGAGGTAAGAAAAAAAGCTGGTAAGTAGGTGAATGAGGGAGACTGAGTATGAGGAAGGGCTTAAAAAATCCAGAGATGAAAAAAATGAAACAGAAGGATCAGTCAAAGTTTAATATAGAGGAGGAAGAGGACAGACAATGAGGAAGAGGAAAATTAGATCCTGGAAAAGGACTTAGGAGAAAATCAACAAGAAATAGTAACCAGGACTTCAAGTGGAATAACCAAATAGACATCAAATTTAAAACAAATTTTACCCCCCTGTTTACTAAGCCGCGCTAGCAGCTGTCGCACAGCAATGCCAACACAGCCCATTCAAAGTGAAAGGGCTGTGTCGGCATTACGCGAAACCCAGAAATTCAATGCTGGGCCATGTCTGGGCACTGGCATTGAATTTCTGGGTTTGCGAAACTGGCTAACACATAACTGGTTAAGTGTGATATTCAGCACTTAACCGGGTAAGGGTTACTGCATAAAGATAGGACTGACATTTATGTGGTCCTTTTTATGTGGTTAACCTGGACAGTTAAGTTCTGAATATCAGCACTTAACCAGCCAAGTGCTGACTATCAGGCTCCTTTTCAAAAGAGAAGGACGCCCATCTTTCGACACAAATCGGAAAATGAACGTCCTTCTCACAGGGTCGTCCAAATCAGTATAATCGAAAGCCGATTTTGGACGTCCCCATCTGCTTTCTGTCGCAGGGACGGCCAAAGTTCTCGGGGACGTGTCGGAGGCTTAGCGAAGGCAGGACTTGGGCGTGCCTAACACATGGACGTCCTCGACCCATAATGGAAAAAAAAGGGCGTACCTGACGAGCACTTGGACGACTTTACCTGGTCCTGTTTTTCTTACGACCAAGCCACAAAAAGGTGCCCGAACTGACCAGATGACCACCGGAGGAAATCGGGGATGACCTCTCCTTACACCCCCAGTGGTCACTAACCCCCTCCCACCCTCAAAAAATATCTTTAAAAATATTTTTTACCAGCCTCTATGCCAGCCTCAAATATCATACTCAGGCCCATGACAGCAGTATGCAGGTCCCTGGAACAGTTTTAGTGGGTGCAGTGCACTTCAGGCAGGTGGACCCAGATCCACCCCCCCTACCTGTTACAGTTGTGGTGATAATTGTGAGCCCTCCAAAACCCACCAGAAACCCACTGTACCCACATGTAGGTGCCCCCTTCACCCGTAAGGGCTATGGTAGTGGTGTAAGTTTTGGGTAGTGGGTTTTGGGGGGGGGCTCAACACACAAAGTAAGGGAGCTATGTAGCTGGGAGCAATTTCTGAAGTCCACTACAGTGCCCCCTAGGGTGCCCGGTTGGTGTCCTGGCATGTCAGGGGGACCAGTGCACTACGAGTGCTGGCTCCTCCCACGACCAAAGGGTTTGCATTTGATCATTTCTGAGATGGGCGTCCTTGGTTTCCATTATCGCCGAAAATCAGAAACGACCAAGTCTAGGGACGACCATCTCTCAGGATGACCTAAATTTCAAGATTTGGGTGTCCCCGACCATATTATTGAAATGAAAGATGGACGTCCATCTTGTTTCGATAATACGGGTTTCCCCGCCTCTCCATCAGGATGTTTTGCGAGGACGTCCTCAGGAAAACTTGGGCGTCCCTTTCAATTATGCCCCTCCACGGCTCTGGAATGCCCCCAAAATAGCTGGTTTTGAGTACGGCACTAGCCAGTTATTTTCAGCGGTACAGTGCCGCTGAAAATGACCAGTTAGCCCTGAACAGGCAATTTAATTGGCCAGGGGCCATTTCTGGCTGGTTAAATCGCATTGAATATCAACCCTGTAAATTCTATGTTGGGCTGTTCTTTTTCCTACTAGAGGTGTATCGATTTTCTAGAATGTTTGCAGTGCTGGCTTTGCATAGGTAGGGTTAGTGCAGTTTGAGTTAGAGAGTTGCAGGGGGACAGAAATCCAACCCGTCCCCACCCGTCCCCACTGGAATCCAACCCATCCCCACCCATCCCCGTAGGAAATCAAACCCATCCCCGCCCATCCCCGTGGGGAATCTAACCCGTCCCCGCCCGTCCCCACAGGGAATCTTACCCGTCCCCGCAAGAATTTAACCTGTCCTCACC
The DNA here is from genome assembly GCF_901765095.1 of Microcaecilia unicolor. Lineage (NCBI taxonomy): Eukaryota > Metazoa > Chordata > Amphibia > Gymnophiona > Siphonopidae > Microcaecilia > Microcaecilia unicolor. The sequence continues at coordinate 474,967,535 of NC_044033.1, read as the reverse complement.
CACAAGAATTTAATGGTACATTAAAAAAAAATTCCTGTCAGCTCTCTCAATCTCTGGGTTTGAGCCGCAGCACTGCAGGCAAGGAAGGAACGGAAGCTGGAACACTCTGGTGCGCACATATAACACTTCTCTGATTCACTGGCACTGTGTGCTAAGAGATCACCACATGCACGCGCCAGTAGGTCAGGTGACATCTGATGCTCATGCTTATGTCAGAGCTGAGGTCTGCGCATCAGCCCGGAAGCAGAGAGGATTAATAGTAATAGTAAATGACAGCAGATAAAAACTGGATCGGTCCATTCAGTCTGCCCAATAGTCACAATCATTATCAATTCATGATTAAATCAACAATGAATGTGATATTATATACTTGATTACGGTCTTTCTGTGGTGTTTCTGGGACATAGACCATAGAAGTCCGCCTGGCCCTATCTTTATGTTCCAACTGCTGGAGTTGCCCTCAATGCCCACTCCAGCCTATTCATCTTCTCATTTGCAGGACACAGACCGTAAAAGTCTGTCCAGAACTGTCTTCATGTTCCAGCCACTAAAGTTGCTGTCTAAACCCTTTCCAGCCCATCCAAAACCAGATTGCCATTTATGAGACACAGACCATACAGGTCTCCCGGTATCGGCCCTAGTTTATCACAGCCAGAGTCACCATGTAAGTGTTATGCAACACATCCACACACATGCAGCCATTTAAGTTTAGGTTTTTTATAACTTCCTTTTTCTAAATAGAGATCCTCTGTGTTCATCCCATGCCTTTTTGAATTTTGCCACCATTTGTATCTCTACCACCTCCTTAATGGAGGCTTTCCACATCTGTGCTGTTAAAGCAAGGAGGGAGGAGGAGGAGACAGCATTCAAAGAAATTGGTACTCGGTAGGTGAGAGGCAAGAGGTGCAGCATACACTTCCACGGGAACCCCACAGAAACTGCTTCTGTCCACACGGGAACCCCACAGGAACTGCTTCCGTCCCCAAGGGATCCCCGCAGAACTGCTTCTGTCCCCGCGGGAATCCCACGGGTTCCGCGGGATTCCCGCAAACCCCGTTCCCGTGCAACTCTCCAGTTTGAGTGTCTATTTGCAAGGTTTTGTGTTACTTCAAAGTGTCTGGTAGTAGAGGGAATTTGCTGTTGCTGATGTGACACCAAGGTGTGAAGAGAATGTTTTTTAAATTCTGTTTCTGTCCTGTACCTTATGCTGGGAGTTTTATTGTTTGATTTGTGAATGTCCAATTTGAATGAATAAATATACTCTATGGGGGCAATTCTATAACTGGGTGCCACAATTTAGAACTGAGCATTCTATAAGGGCATCTGTGCGCCAAGATGATGTTATAGAATACTAGCATAAATTGGCAGTAATATGCCTAAATGTAAGCATGAACAGTTATGCCACAGAATGTGGTAAAAGCAGCTTAGCAGGTTTTTTCTAAAAGGTTTCAACAACTTCCTAAAGAAAAGTCTATAAGCTGTTATTAAAATGGACTGGGGGAAAATCCAGTGCATATTTCTAGATAAGCAGCATAAAATGTATTGTACCATTTTGATATCTTGCCAGGTATAATGCCTTTGTATCACTCCATGCTGCATCCACACCTTCAGTATTTCGTTCATTTCTGGTCTCTGTATCTCAAAAAAGATATAGCGGAATTAGAAAAAGTTAAAAGAAGAGCAACCAAAATGATAAAAGAGTTGTAACTTCTCTCGTATGTGGAACAGCTAAAAGAGGTTAGGGCTCTTCAGCTTGGAAAAGAGACAGATGAGGGAAGATATAATTGAGGTCTACAAAATCCTGAGTGGTGTAGAACGAGTGGAAGTAAATCAATTTTTTACTTGTTCCAAAAGTACAAAGACTAGGGGACTCTCTAGGAAATTACATGGGAATACTTTAAAAACAAATAGGAAATATTTTTTCACTCAACGAATAGTTAAGATATGGAACTCCTTGCCGGAGGATGTGGTAACAGCGGTTAGCGTATCTGGGTTTAAAAAAGGTTTGGACAAATTCCTGGAGGAAAAGTCCATAGTGTGCTATTGAGACAGATATGGGAAGCAACTGCTTGTCCTGGGGTTTGTAGTATGGAATGCTGCCACAATTTGGGTTTCTGCCAGGTACTTGTGACCTGGCTTGGCCACTGTTTGGAAAACAGAATACTAAGCTAGATGGACCATTGGTCTGACCCAGTATGGCAATACTTATGTTCTTATTAAGTGCTTGTATTCTATAACACCTTCTAAAGTTCTCAACAGGCAAATTATATATCTATATTATTCAATCCCAGTGCTCTGTATATAATATCAAAACTATCACCATACACCAGGTATTAATTCTCAGAATGTATTCTTATAGAGGTAATGGACCGTCAGTAGTGATTCAATTTCAATAACTCATTTTCCACTTGATTTTTCTTTAAAATATTTTGAACTTGTAGCATTTCAAAATAGTTCACTTATGTTACCTTGACTCCCCCCTACTAAAGAGTAAAAGATAAGATAAGTGAACTATTTTGAAATTTTATGAGTTTCAAAATATTTTTAAGACAAATCAAGTGGAAAATGAGTTATAAAAAAGTAGTAGAGAGGTGTGGTAGCCATGTTAGTCCACTCTTAAAGGTTATCAATAGAAATCAAACAAAATAAAACATGGAAAAGAAAATAAGATGATACCTTTTTTATTGGACATAACTTAATACATTTCTTGATTAGCTTTCAAAGGTTGCCCTTCTTCCTCAGATCGGAAATAAGCAAATGAGGTAGCAGATAGTGTATATGTAAGAGAAACATCAAAGCATTACTTTGACTGTCTGACAGAGTGGGAGGGTGGGGGTATGCATGGGGACATCAAAGCATTTCGTTGTAGTAGTAAAAAGAATGTTAATAAAACGATGGACTGATGATGATCCAGAGTAAGTGGCTTTGATAGCTATTGAATTTGAATCACTATTGATTGTTCATTAGCTCTGTAAAAATACAATCTGAGAATTAATACCTGGTATATGGTAATAGTTTTGTTGCATTCTATAACATACACATACAAATGACGCATAATGTTTGGCACCGTATTATAGAATTAGGGAGTATATGATTTATATTAAGTTGACTAAATATAAATCAGTGTGGGAACTAAAGATAGAGTTGGGGCAGAGTTGGGGTCCCCCTCAAAACGCATTCTGCTACCCCCAGGGAGGGCAGAGAAAAAGGGAATGTTAGATGGGGAGGAGTTTTATTCATAGTAAGCCTTTCTAAAATTACATCCAAAAATGTCTTGATTTGACTACAATTAAGATGTTTGCCTTTTTAACACTGCCATTATTTTACAAGTGTTGCCTTTCAGGATTATAAAATCTTTCAGTAGTTTAGTGTATTTGTTATTATCATTGTGTATCTGAAGATACAAAAGTCATCTGGTACATGGTTATGAATATAACATTGTCACAACTGCCTTTGCTGTTGTCAGGGACCTCAAGGATTGAGAGGAATAATTGGCATAATGGGATCGAAAGGTGCCAAGGTAAGTAGTAATACATTATTAAGTTTGAACCACACTAAGTGTATAAAATGGGAATTGGGTGTTTTGAATTAAAATACTATCATCCATCTAAAGGAAGGCAGGAGAAAAGAGTTGACATTAGGGATGTGCACAGGCAACATATTTTTGGTTTATTTTCAGAAAATTAGGCTTTTTTCCTCAGATTTTCATAAATCTTTTGGCTTGTTTCACACATTTTTGTTAATAAACTTTTATCCCAGTTTAGAACTTTTTAATGTGTGGAAATCAGTTGTACATATATTAATTCATAGGTTAATGTGTATTAAATCCATTAATGTTTATTGCTTGAATGAAATTTAAGATGCCTTAATAAATCAAGGAGTCCTTTTGTCAACCTGTGGTAACAAGTGGTCTTAACATGTCCTTATGCAGGTCTTTCCCACAGACTAACACCTTTTTTTTACCGTGGCCATAAAAATGTCTGTTGTTTTTTTTTTGTTTTTTTGCATTAATGGCCATGCGCTAATGTTAAAAACTGAGAACAGTGTTAAAAAATTCAAACTCAATTTTATAATATCACACTGTGAACAATAACCAAACTATTCAAGTGCCTCTTATAATATCACTATTTCTCATAAATATTTAACTATAGGAAAAGCCTTAGACTACAGTGCTCAAACATAGTAACATAGTAACATAGTAGATGACGGCAGAAAAAGACCTGCATGGTCCATCCAGTCTGCCCAAGACAAACTCATATGTGTATACCTTACCTTGAATTTGTACCTGTCCTTTTCAGGGCACAGACCATATAAGTCTGCCCAGCAGTATTTCCCGCCTCCCAACCACCAGTCCCGCCTCCCATCACCGGCTCTGGTACAGACCGTATAAGTCTGCCCTCCCCTATCCTTGCTTCCCAACCACCACCCCCTCTTCCCCCCACCTGCTCCGCCACCCAATTTCAGCTAAGCTTCTGAGGATCCATTCCTTCTGCACAGGATTCCTCTATGCATATCCCATGCATGTTTGAACTCTGTTACCATTTTCATCTCCACCACCTCCCGCGGGAGGGCATTCCAAGCGTTCACCACCCTCTCTGTGAAAACATACTTCCTGACATCTTTCCTGAGTCTGCCCCCCTTCAATCTCATTTCATGTCCTCTCGTTCTACTGCCTTCCCATCTCCGGAAAAGATTCGTTTGCGGATTAATACCATTCAAATATTTGAACGTCTGTATCATATCACCCCTGTTCCTCCTTTCCTCCAGGTTGTACATGTTCAGGTCAGCAAGCCTCTCTTCATACGTCTTGGAACGTAAATCCCATACCATCCTCGTAGCTTTTCTTTGCACCGCTTCCATTTTTTAAACATCCTTCGCAAGATACGGCCTCCAAAACTGAACACAATACTCCAGGTGGGGCCTCACCAATGTCTTATACAGGGGCATTAAAACCTCCTTTCTTCTGCTGGTCACTCCTCTCTTTATACAGCCTAGCAATCTTCTAGCTACAGCCACCGCCTTGTCGCACTGTTTCGTCGCCTTCAGGTCCTCAGATACTATCACCCCAAGATCCCTCTCCCCGTCCTTGCCTATCAGACTCTCCCCGCCTAACACATAAGTCTCCCTTGGATTTCTACTCCCTAAGTGCATCACTTTGCATTTCTTCGCATTGAATTTTAATTGCCAAACGTTAGACCATTCTTCTAGCTTCTTCAGATCTTTTTTCATGTTTTCCACTCCCTCCGGGGTGTCCACTCTATTGGAAATCTTGGTGTCATCCACAAAAAGGCAAACTTTACTTTGTAACCCTTCGCTATGTCACTCACATATATATTGAACAGAATCGGCCCCAGCACCGATCCCTGAGGCACTCCACTACTCACCTTTCCCTCCTCCGAGCAAACTCCATTTACCACCACCCTCTGGCGTCTGTCCGTCAACCAGTTCCTAATCCAGTTCACCACTTTGGGTCCTATCTCAGGCTGTCTAGTTTATTTAAGAGCCTCCTGTGGGGAACCGTGTCAAAAGCCTTGCTGAAATCTAAGTAGATGACGTCCATAGCACGTCCTTGATTTAATTCTCCTGTCACCCAGTCAAAGAATTCAATGAGATTCGTTTGGCACGATTTCCCTTTGGTGAAACCATGTTGTCTCGGATCTTGCAACTCATTGGCTTCCAGGAAATTCACTATCCTTTCCTTCAGCATGGCTTCCATTACTTTTCCAATAACCGAAGTGAGGCTTACCGGCCTGTAGTTTCCAGCTTCTTCCCTATCCCCACTTTTGTGAAGAGGGACTACCTCCACCGTTCTCCAATCCCTCGGAACCTCTCCCGTCTCCAAGGATTTATTAAACAAGTCTTTAAGAGGACCTGCCAGAACCTCTCTGAGCTCCCTCAGTATTCTGGGGTGGATCCTGTCCGGCCCCATGGCTTTGTCCACCTTTAGCTTTCCAAGTTGTTGATACTCTCTTCTGTGAACGGCGCTCTATCCACCTCATTCTCAGGTGTACTTTTGCCAGTCCCTCTCGGTCCTTCCCCAGGGTTTTCTTCAGTGAAAACAGAACAAAAGTATCTATTTAGCAAATTGGCTTTTTCTTCATCATTTTCTACATAGCGTTTTGTTGTATCTTTTAGTCTCACAATTCCCTTTATAGTCTTTCTCCTTTCACTAATATACCTGAAGAAGTTTTGTCTCGAAGCTTCCAGCGGCTTCAAGAAGTGCACCCAGTGCGCCCGGGTAATCTCGCTCACTGATAGGCACTCTGCGTGTCTTCAGTGTCTAGGGGCCCAGCACCACCCTCAGAACTGCAGTCTGTGTCCCCTGTTACAAAGGCGGACTCAGGTAGCGAGATTAGCCCAGTGGAACGTTTTGTTCTCGGGCTCTTCGTCGACATCGGCACCGGAGGCATCGAGTGCATCGACGTCGTCAGCGTCCGGACCATCTTCCTTGGCTGCCGCTCCATCGACTGCATCGAGGCATCGGACCTCTGCATCGGCGCTGAGGCATCGGGCGACTGCATCGACGTCGGTGGTACCGAGGCTTCGTCTGCTGATGTCGTCGGACGGAGGTGCATCGTCAGGAGTGCAGGTGAGGGCTGTCCATTCCCCTGCTGGTGGCGGTGAGCCTTCGGGTGGGTCTCCTCCTACCCTGAGGGCTCCTGCGGTACAGCCCCCCCCGGGATCGACCCTCTTCGGTCTCGGCCCCGAGGAAGCGACGGATGGATTCTACGTCCTCTTCGTCGGTGCCGGGGAGCTCCGTGACATTGCTTCGGAAGAAGTCGAGAAGCATCGACCCGGTCCCTCCTCCCGTGTCGGCCCCTCCTTACACTTTCTAGACATGCTCTTCTCAATCATTGGTCAAAAAACTTCCTCTGTTTTTATTTTTTCTTATTACTTATCCTTTGGTTAACAGGGGCTTCCTGTACATGCAACTGCTTCTCTTCTGAACTTAATAAAACATTTCACAACTACAATTACTACTTATCATTTCTATGTGGGATACAAATACTACAAATAAATAAATAAATAAATAAATAAAGAATGCTACCAGACATAGTTTTTACCTTTAGATTGTAAGCTCTCTTGAGCAGGGACTGTCCTTCCCCATGTTTAAACTTGTACAGCGCTGCGTAACCCTGGCAGCGCTATAGAAATGCTAAGTAGTAGTACATACGCAGCTCTGTACACTTGAACATGAAGATACAGTCCCTGCTCGACAGAGCTTACAATCTAATTAGGACAGACAAACAGGACAAATAAGGGACAAGGGAATTAGTAAGGTGGGAATGATAAAATATGGGTACTGAACAAGAGATATCAAAAAGTCTCTTAATATTTCACTTAATCTCAATCCAATATGAAGGCAGTCAAACTTCACTTTTAGAAGCAGTTTTACTAAACAACTCCAGTGCGACAGTGTTTCATGGCTCTCCTGTCTCTTTGTCAGGGAAATTTCATAAATACTGGTAATATGCCTTTACTTTGTAAAAAACATCAATATGTTAGATCTCGGCTCAACTCATCTCTCATATCATCAAATCATCCAAGACTTTTCTCTTAGCAGCAAAACTTCTATGTCGTGCTTAACGCTGTTAATAAAAAATGGTGGCTGATCCGACGATCCAAGATGGCTGCACGTACCTGAAGCGCAGCTGACCTCATTTTTCTTCATTTCACCGAGATGCCTAAGTGTCGGGGAAAGGCAGCTGCTCGAGCCTCCTGGCTGCCTGAACACATCACAGGTCCGATGGACCGTCATTTGCGAGGCCAAGGGCAGGAGCAGAGATCGGGAGCGGTCCCAGTTGGGTCGCCAGCTCCAACGGGGAGAATGGCGGCATCTCCAGGGCTTGAGTCGTCTTTGAGCCCCGATGGAAAAGCCGCTCCCCCGCAGCCATGAGGAACGAGTTCTCCCCTTTTAGAGCCGTTGGTACTGTCTGAGGGAGATCCTCAGGGTACTGCTCTGAGTGAGGCCCATGAATTTCAAGGGGGGGCGGGGGGGCGAGAGGAGAGGAGTTGGAAGAAAATCCTTGTGATAATAACAAGGCAGCGTCTAAAACAGGGGAGCAAAAAATCCCTGAAAATGGTCTAACAAGTGAATCTTCTCAATATGTGAGTGTTACAACTCCTGAATTTCAGCAAAAGAAGCCTTCTGAGGTAACGTTAGACTCTTTATGGTATTTAATTTTGGACCTAGGTAAGACTCTCTTCTCACAAACTGGTGTCCTTACATAAAAGCTTTCTAAAATAGAGTTGAGGGTAGAAAAAACTGAAACAGAAGCAAAGAAGTTACTCTCTCGTATAAATCAATTTGATAAAGATCTTTCTACTGTTCAACGTTTACAGACGTCATTGGTTAAAGACTTGACTAATTTGAGATCTAAATGTGAAAATTTTGTGAGGAGTAATAACCTTCGCTTCCTGAATTTTCCGAGGGTTCCTGTGAGGCCCCTGGAAATGTTGAAACGATATATGAAAGAAATTTTGATGTTAATGGAAGAACAATTTCCTCCTTTTTCACAAGTCTATTATCTACCGAGGAAAGCTGAGGAGCACCAACAAGAATCTTTGGATATTTCCGCAACATTAGAAACTTCTGACTCAGAAATAGCCACCGCAGTGACATTGGTTGCTTCGGTGGCATTATCTCATGACAAACCAATGGTTGTTGAGGATGTTCTTTAAAAACAGAGAGAAATTATTCCTAGGTTTCAAGATACAATTATTTCCTGATGTGTCAAGAGATACCCAGCTTAAATGAAAGCAATTTATTTTGTTGAAACCAGGGGTTTTACAAATGGGTGGAACCTTTTTTCTAAGATATCCATGTAAATGTATCATTAGATATAAAGATGTTAAATATGTTTTCTTTGAATCATCTCACTTGTCAGCATTTATCAGGAGAATGATTTGGCTCTTCATAAAGTAAATGTCTAGCCTGTGTACTTCAGGTATAATATTCCTTAAATTTTTCTTTCTTGTATTTCCCTCTTTATTAAGTCTTGGATCCAATATTGTGGACTTGAGTGTAATTATATTTCTTCCCCCCTTTTTTTTTTCTTTTTGAGGATTACTCTGTAAGTGTTTGTCATTATTAGAAGCACTTTTCTGTACAAGTGAAATTGCTTGGATTTAAGTTTTGATGCGTCTGACTTTGATTGGTACACCTTCTGGGTTAACTCCATGAGTCCCACTAAGTCAGCAGCGATTTCCCAATCCTCCTATTTTATATTCCACAGAGCCTACTGGACCCCTGCTCGAGTAGCAAGGATCGCTAAAAGTGCTAACTTCAAATGCTGGTCTTGTCAGGAGACAGATGGATCATTGGCACATATGGTCTTTTTCTGTAAAAACGTCAGAGCATACTGGCGACTTATTTGGGCAAAAATGCTTCTTATTTTTCACCTGCCTGAGACTTCCGCAATCTCATATGAGGTTGTGATTTTGCGAGCTTCTTCTCCTAATATCTCTCTTCTAGAGTCAGATAAGAAATTGTTCAATATATTGTTGGCTGTTGCTATGCACTTAATTGTTTCAAACTGGAAAAATAATGTGAATCTGAATTATAATGAATGGTGGAGTTACATTTGTGTGATAAGAAAATATGAAGCACTTCTTGCCCATAAACATCATAGAGCTAAATCTGTCTTAAAGACTTGGGCGCAATTAGACTTATTTTGTCAGGCATCCCATAGCACTAATTGACCTTATGCCTTCGCCTATAGGTATTGTCATGGAATGCGCTCATATTTACGCTTATTTGCCATGGTGTGTTAATATTGTTTGTTTGATTTTGTGTTTTCTTTTTGTTGTATGTTTTGAAAAACCTTCAATAAAAATATGAAAAAAAATTTCATAAATACAAAATAAAACTGAAGTCATGATAAAAAAATGGTGGCTGAAATGTAAATAAACTCCAATAGGGTGGTATTAACCAATCAGCTCATATTATGTTCTCTTCAATAATTATGGTTTACTTCCAATATTAATAAAAATGTTGCCACTCTATAATGACATTTAAACCCTGTTGTTCTAATGATTTTAGAATAAAAATCCAACGTTGTTCTGTTTGAGCAAGCATTTTTATACGATCACCATCTCTGACAGAATATGGGAGACAGTCCAAAACTACTAGTCCAAGATCTTTAAACTCATGATTGTATTGTAGACAATGTTTCACAGGAACTTCAGTTTTTCTCCTGCTGATACTGTTTTTATGTTCCATTAGTCAAATATTCAATTTACAAGAAGTCTGTCCTATATAGATCTTATTACAAGGACATCTTAAACTGTAGACTACAAATTCAGTTTTACAAAGGCGTGCTGAAAAATGGCCTGCAGTAGTGTAGATGCATGTTTTGGGCACGTGCAGAATCATTTTTCAGCGCACCTGTAAAAAATGCCTTTTTAAACTTTTTGCCGAAAATGGACGTGCAGCAAAATGAAAATTGCCACGCGCCCATTTTGGGTCTGAGACCTTACCGCCAGCCATTGACCTAGCAGTAAGGTCTCACGTGGTAATGATCTATGTGCATAGAATGACGATTATTGCCCGATTGGTGCGCATAGCGGATGCGTGTCAAAAAATGAAATTACTCAAGAGCCATGCGGTAGCGGGGCGGTAACTCAAAATTGACATGCATTGGGTACGCATAGTTGCCTACGCGGCTTAGTAAAAGGGCCCCTTAGACCTTTTTATCTAAAAGATTCACAAACTCTTGTGTTATATCTGTATTCTCACACATTTGACAAGACCTATTAAGGGCCATGTCCTCTATCCATTCTCTTCTCTAATGATAATGGGTCTGTTAAGCTGGAAGGACAAAAGATCTTCTTTAAATTCCTTTCTCTACAATAAGCAATCTTAATGATTTTTCATCAAATGCATCACGTCTTCAGTACACGCCAATACTTTTTCAGAATTCTTGAAAGCTAGAAACGATTTTGTGTATACACTTCATTACACACGTGACCCATTCCTCAGACCCAGAAGAAGCTGGTTTTGATTGCAGCAAAAGTTCTCTATTATTATATAGTGCTCTCTTATAAGCTTTTAGCACAAGTTTCCTTGGATAGCCTTGACTACAAAATCTTTTAATAAGATCTACCGATTGTCATTTATAACCATTGGTTGAGGAACACAAGTGCCAAAATCACAAAATTTAGGAGAAAGAACGTTGCTTGAGAGGTTCTGGATGAAAACTTGAATAATTAAAATATAACGTAGTGTAATTTGTGTTATATTCTGTACATTATTATGTTTTATTCACTTTATTGTTTGTAAGCCACATTGAACTTGAGTCTATTTCGGGATGTGGGATATAAATGTCATGAATAAATAAAATAAATAATGTAATAATATATTTCTATCTATTGCTAATGGTGACTGGTCCAAGGCACCACTTTTTTTTTTGTGGTGTATTCTTAACTCTTTAGTGTTTTCTGTATCTAACCATTACTAATACTTGAGGCTGGCAACTTTCTTTATACAGGCTACATATCTGGAAGACACCTAGCCGCTTTCCTTCTAGAACTAACTGTTTTTTTCTTTGTTGATCATAGGACAGTAAAAGAAAAAAGAACCCACTCTTCTTTCTTTCTGTTTCTAGGTCACTGTTTACCACTTACACCTTAATCTTACCTCGGAGCTCTTTAACTAAAGCACAACGCATGCTAATGGACATTAGCATGTGCTAAATGCTAAGAAGCCCATTTTATATCTATGGGTTTCTTAGCATTTAGCACATGCTAATTCCATTAGTATGCGCAAAGCTTTAGTAAAAGGGAACCTTAGTAATAGAATATGATAGTTTAGCATTTGACCAACATCTAAAGTATTTCCAAATCAAATTACCAATGTTTTATATTTCTTGATGGATGGGGAGGGCAGGGGGAGGATTTAATATATTGCTTTTCTGTGGTTACAATCAAAGTGTTTTACATATTATATACAGGTACTTATTTTGTATTTGGGCAATGGAGAAGTAACTTGCCCACGGTCACAAGGATCTGCATTGAGAGTTGAACCAGATTCCCCTGATTCTCAGGCTGATGCACTAACCACTAGGCTACTCCTCTACTCTAGTAGAATAAAATTAAGTAACAGAATGATAGCGTTGTATAGAAGAATGCGTGGTGTGGAGTATCTTCCAGGAGCAAGAGAAGAGTGGTATAGAATCAGGCTCTTCAAAAAACAGACCTGAGGCATCCAGCATAGATATAAAATGTTTATTGAAGGATGACTCAACACAGTACCATGTTTCGGCACCAAGGGTGCCTTCTTCAGGAGTCTCCAGTGCTGTCTTCTCAGGTGAAATCTCCTCCTTGGATCATAAAGTCCAACAGTCCAATCTCAATGTGCCCAACTTCTTCATCCCCAATTTTTATGTCAAAGAAGACCTGCTGACCTTGCTTCAACCTCCATAAAGGTTGGCGCATGAATAATGTTCCACTGTGTTATTAAGGACTTTATGATCCAAGGAGGAGATTTCACCTGAGGAGACGGCATTGGAGACTCCTGAAGAAGGCACCTTTGGTTGGATGTCTCAGGTCTGCCTGATTCTGTACCCACTCTTCTCTTGCTCCTGTGACTGATCATGGGTCATTGAATATCTACCATACATAGTAGGTTTATTAGCAGGTAGGCTTGAAAAAGTCATTGCTTAGCTATGTCTGCGTGCAACAAGGAATGGACCTATTCTTGTTACACTTGATAGACTTTAATAACTTCATTCATATGAGCTCTATGAAAGCCAGCTCCATTTTCAACATCAGTAAAACTGAGATTGAGGCTAGAACAGCAACCAGGTGTGTTGTTTATTTAATTTTAAATTTTCCTTGTTCTGGTTTATAGGGTGCTCGGGGATTAGATGGTGATCCTGGTCCTCGGGGAATTGCTGGTGCACCTGTAAGTAAAACTGTGTATCTCTGATCCTTTTCAACAGTAATTGAATCTTTGAGGGGAAGAGGCTGCATTCTAACAATAGTCTACATAAAGGTGTTTTTATGGTTTATAATATATAACATTACTTGCCAGATGTGGGGTACAAATGCAATAAATAAATAAATAAAACTAATATAATACATTAAAGCAAATTGATGTTTCCAGGGTCATACAAAAAATAATGGCAGCATTGGGATTGCTTTGCCTTAGGAGTTCTCGTTAGTATTATTATTAAAAATGTATAACCTGCAGTTTCCAATGTTCACATTGGGTTACAATTAGATATACATAAAAACAAATCTTAAACAGATAAGATCCTAAGTTCACTAGACTGCTAAATATGTTTCGTCTGAGAACTGGTTCAAGACATAGTACATCATCTTTTATCCAAAAGGAGTTGGAGCCATAACTTTTCTTGATTGAATACTTTATAATAAGCCATGATACAACTTGCACATAACACACAATAGAATGATAAGGCTATTTTATTTCTGTCCTGGCAGTTTCTTCCTATTCCTTTTGGGTGTTCAGCTCATTCAGAATGACAGCTGCAACTCTGGTGCCATGAGCATTCATTTGCAGTTACCTAGAGATTTTCCCTATATTTTCTGTCTCTCCTCCTCTCCCTATCAACTAACCCAGTTGGGCCATTGTAGTGAGAGTTACTGACCATGGTCTATGTACCAGGAGTCCTTCCAGAGCCCTACAATAATAGACCTGAACATGAACATATAAAGGCTAATTTACATGCTCACAGATATCTGTAGCAATTAGGTGCTAACACATCAGTTCTATGGCTTGCATAAGTTCTCGCATCTAAATGTTAAGTGTGTATATGCCCAGTTAGGCTAGTATTATTAAAGGAAAGTAGGCACCTACATTACTTTATAGAATAGGCTTCTCTTGCATGCTCACCAGGAGCCTAATTTCAGGCACCCAGTTATAGAATGGCCACCTAGGTGGCCCCAGCTTCCTTCCCATTGATCTCTAGCTTTAGCTAACCAAGAAACAGATGACCTGACTTGGGTATCAAAAGGGGAACCCTCTGTATAGCAGTGCACAGTTCTGTCACTGAGCCATCAATTTAACAGTATGTCATATATAGTATTCGGCAGTGGTATAGCCACAGGGAGGCCTTGGGGGCCGGGTCCCCCCCACTTTGGGCTCGGGCCCACTCCAAACCTGTACAACCCCCTTAAATGGTTAGCGGGGATGCCAAAGTCCTGCTTGCCAAAGAAATGCAGTGCCTGAACTGCTCCCCTCCTCTTTGTGCTGCTTCTGTAATGCAGAAGTCTGTGGCGTGCCTCCAGATGCCAACAGAGGGACTTCTCACACATGCTTAGTTTGCACATGAACTGAGCATGCTCAGGGAGTACTGGAGTCGGTGACTGGCGGCACACCTCTGACTTCTGCATTACTGAAGCAGTGCAAGGAGGTGGGCAGTGACTCGGGCACTGCATCTCTTTGGCTATTGGGGCTTCCAGCATCCCCACCAGCAAAAGTATGTCTAATGAGCAGATGTGGGGGGGGGGGGAAACGAGGAGAAATGCATTGACCCCCCCCCCCCCAGTGCACCCCTTGGTCCCCCACAAAATTGCAGTGCTGGCTAAACCCTGGTATTCAGGAGCCATTCATCTTGTTTAGATGTTTTCTAGAATGTTAAGCTGGCCATTGCCAGGAAAGCTGGTCTTGTTAAATGCCTCCATGAGGTCTGCAAGCTGCCTGATTTTCAGTTAGAGTGACAGATAAACAGTGGTTCAACTTGCACATAATATATGTGTAGGTGCTATCTGGTTTAACCATTATATGGAATAGAAGTCATTGGGGCTCATTTTCAAAGCATATAGATATCTCAAAATGGCCCCCAAAAAAATGTCCAGCTACCAAAAACATCCAAATTGCAATTTTTGAAAGGCAGAATTTGGGTGTTCCACAGTGCAGTTAATCCAAATAGCAAGGGGATGTGTTGTGAGTATGTTTAGGGCAGGACTATGGAGGTCCCAAATATAGGTCATCCAACAGTGATAATTGAACGGAAAGAAATGTCCAAGTCAAAAAAGAAGGGTGTCCTAAGTTAGACCTGTTTCAATCAAGGCCAGGGTATTAAAAGGTGCCTTGATTGAGTAGCTCACCACTGGAGGAATTAAGGCATGGCCACTCCTTAATTACCCAGTGGTTACTGTCCCCTTCCCTCACCCCTGAAAGTGACACCAGAAAGGGAAACGAGGCTTCCTGACATCAGGTATTATGGGCATTCTAAACATAGCAGCAAGCAGGTTTGAAGTGTAACGTAGTGTCTATTGCATCTTAAAGATGTTCTGCAATTAGGTTTTGATTCTTTTGAGGTTAAACAACTTTATTGTTAAGATGGGTAACCAAGAAGGGGATTATGATATATTGAATTCTCCTGATAGTTTGGATTTGACTAAATTTATTGAGTCATCTCGGGAAAATATTGTTAAAAGGGCAACTCTATTGGTAATGTTAGGCTCGATGGAGCAAAAAATTCAGATTTAAAAGTGTACCTTTCTGTGAGCAGAATATTTTTATATTTCCGGATTTGGCCAGATCTACTCAATTGAGGCGAAAGGCTTTCCTGCAGCTGAAGCCTAAGGTTTTGACTGCCAGAAGGACCTTCTTTTTGAAATTTCCTTGTAAATGCCTGGTCACATCTGGAAATATCTCTTATATTTTTTTAGACCCATTGCATTTGGAAAGTTTTCTTTCTTCTAGGGTGGAAATTTCTAGGCTTTCCCCCTGGGTTAGAAACATGTTGATTTAGTTGGGTTTAAGTTTTGTATTCCTTGTCTGCAATATTTATGTGTAAGGTGTCGATTTGTTTCTTAATATTGAGCCTTTAGTAACTCTACTCAATCTTCTGTAATGTGGACTTTTATGCTTTAAATGAGGAATGTATACATTTTTCTCTTTTTCTTGCATATTGCTTGATAAGATCTCTCTATATAAAAGGCAACACCAACGTTCTATGAAGCCTCCAGCCGGAAGTGTGAAGGGGGCGAGATATCCGGTTTCCCTATGAGTGTCTGCCACGCCCTCTCTGTAACACAGTCAGTGAAGGAAAACAGCAGAGCACGAAATCAAATCGCTGGCTCTGTAACAGTGAAGGACTCAGAGTGGGGAGGGGAGAGAGGCCAGAGGGCAGGGACACACACACTCCCACATGCACACAGAAGAAAACATTGCTAGCCCCCGTTTCATTTGCATCAGAAACGGGGCTTTTTTACTAGTTTCTTTATAATTATTGAAAATTCTTAATAATAATAATAATAATAGTAATAAAATATAATAAAATAACAGAGTTGCAGTGGAATATGAACCTGGGTGCCCTGGATTAAAATCTACTGCTCTGACCACTGGGCTGCTTCTCTGCTCTGCAGGGACATCTGTGTGCCCATTTTTCTACAAATGCTGCCAGACAGATGTTCTTGTCCCTGGTTTTCTGGCGTTCATAATTTGGATGTTTTATTTTGGGAACCGGCTGTTCACTTTGAACATCCTCACATTTTCGAACAGGAAACCCCCAACATTTTTCCTGTTCGAAAATGGCTGTGAGATGGACAATTTGTTTTGGAGGTTATGAGCAGGATGTCCCAATTTTGACTTGGACGTTCTTTCGAAAATGCCCCTTATTGTATTGGAGGATGTGATAAATAGATTTTCAAAGGTACGTCAAACTGGTGAATAACTAGGAACACTTTTAAATTCTTATGGATGGGTGGTTAGAGCAGCAGAATGAGACCTAGGGAAGCCCAAGTTTACATCCCATTGAGGTTTCTTGTGACTTTGAACAACTCATTTAACCCTCTGTTGCAGGGATGCTCAATGTCAATCTTCAAGGGCTGCAACCCAGTCGGGTTTTCAGGATTTCCACAATGAATATGCGTGGGTTTTATTTGCATACAATAGAGGCAGTGCATGCAAATGTGTTTCTTCAGAGAATATGCATGAGACCCATGTGCATGCACTGCCTCCATTGTATGCAAATAATACTCACGCATATTCATTGTGGAAATCCTGAAAACCTGACGGGATTGCAGCCCTCAAGGACTAACACTGAGCACCTCTGCTGTACTGTCTTAAGTACAAACAGGATTCATTTTATTAAAGTGATCTAATGCAATTAAGCACATTAGCAAATAAGTCTCATTGCAGGTTAGAACCTGGATGGGGGACCGCCTGGGAATAACAGATATTAAAAAAAAAAAAGATGACTGAAACAGACTGTGTGGTTTTTGGCTATTTTTCTCTGGTTTTTTAGTTAGGAACTTTTTTTCTCCATTTCTGAAGTTTTTTTATTGCTCTTTTTTCTGGAGATAGATAATTTAGTGAGGCCAATGATAATATCTGGGAATCCCTTTGGGGATAGACTGACACGTTTGGTCAGATCATTGTTCATTGAATTTTGAGGCCTCGTTTATTTAAATTGTGAGATTTTTTCATAGTCCCCCAGAGTCTGTGTTAGCCACCCTGTTAGCAAACTGCAGTGGTAATTTACTAAGATGCGGTAGCGTTTTTAGTACGTGCTGATGATTAGCATGCACTAAATGCTAAAGACGCCCATAGGAATATATGGGCGTCTCTAGCGTTTAGCGCATGCTTATTTTTAGTGTGCGCTAAAAATGCTAGCGCACCTTAGAAAAAGGACCCCTGCATGTTTCATGCTGTTTTGGATAAGATGGGACCTGCAATGGTAGCACCTCTTAGTAGATCTAGCCCTATGGGGACAGGAAAATACCTACTGTCCTTTACTCACCCTGAGCTACTAATCTAATTTAATCTAATCTTGTGATTTATGTTCTGCTAAATCTCATGCAGTTCAAAATGAATCACAAAAGAGTTAACTGGATATTATTAGGAATTTATTGGAAAGGTGTGAGCTAAGTAAATGGTGGTAACTCCCAGATGTTCCCCTTGTCCCGGGGGACTAGGTAGCGATGCCCTCTTTCGCCATTGCCATTCGCACTGGTGATGGAGCCCCTTGTGATGTACATTAGGGCAGATCCTAATATATCAGATATTCAGGTTGCAATCAGGAATATAAGTTGGCACTTTTTGCGGACGACGTGCTTCTCTCTTTGACCAAACCATTAATATCACTACCAAATCTAATGAAAGGCTTGTCGTTATACTTAGCAGTCTCAGGTTTCAAATTGAATGTAAGTCAGAAGCTTTTATGATTGGGATCCCTTCCTCGATCTTGGAGTCACTTAAGCATTCCTTTTCATTTAAATGGGCAAAGAGAGGCATAGCCTACTTGGGGGTCACTATATAGCCTAACTTCACAGAACTGTTCTTGCCAATTATCCACCTCTCTTAAAAGCTATCTATAGAGACTTAGAGAGGTGGGACAATATAGACCTGTCTTGGTTGGGCAGAATTGCGGTATTGAAGATGAATGTATTACCGCAGTTGATGTATCTTTTCCAGGTCCTCCCGATTAGGGTTTCTAGAGGCTTTCTGATGGGGGTGCAGGACAAATTGGTTCGCTTCGTTTGGGTTAACAAGTGTCCTCGGTTGCCCAGGGCTTTATTGTATAAGGAAAAGAGGAGGGGGGGACTCGGTGTCCCAAATGTTTTGTGGTATTATAAGGTGGCCCAAGCGCAAGCGGCATTTGAGTGGTATCAGGATCATCCTCATAAGCTATGGGTGAAATTAGAGCAGGCCGAGATTGGAGTGTGTCCGCTTCGTGTCATGATGTGGATTCCCCGTAAACATAGATCTTTGCGTAAGGACTTGTGTCCATCGATCTTGTCTACATTCTTTTACTGGGATGGGTGTTTGCTAAACCGGAAGAGGTATTATCAAAATTCTCACCGATAGCAAACAACCCACTCTTTCCTCCTGGCGTTTCTCTAGGGCCCTTCTCTCGGTGGCAATCTTTGGGTTTGATATCCTGGGGTCAGTTATTTGATGAGGGCCGCTTTACCCTTTAGGGTGCCCCCCTTTACCCTTTAAGGGCCATGGTACTGTTGTACAGTTGTGGGTAGTGGGGTTTGGGGGGCTCAGCACCCAAGGTAAGGGAGCTATGCGCCTGGGAGCAATTTCTGAAGTTCACTGCAGTGCCCCCTAGGGTGCCCGGTTGGTGTCCTGGCATGTGAGGGGGGATCAGTGCACTAGGAATGCTGACTCCTCCCACGACCAAATGGCTTGAATTTGGTCATTTTGAGATAGCCGGCCTCGGTTTCCATTATTGGCGAAAACCGAGGTCGGCCATCTCTGAGTCCGGCGATCTCAACATTTAGGTCGACCATCTGAAAGGTTGACCTAAATGTTGAGGTTTGGCCTGCCCCGACTGTATTATCGAAATGAAAGATGGACGCCCGTCTTGTTTGATAATACGGTTGTCTCCGCCCCTTCCCGGGGCTGTTCCTGGAGATGGGCGCCCTTAGAGATGGGCGCCCCGTTTGATTATGCCCCTCCATGGTACTTTGTGTGTCTAAGTGCTTTGAAAATGAGCCCCTTAATCTGTGGTGTATTGGTTGTGAAGTATATGGGTGACAGTTACCCCCAGATTCTATATATGGTGCCAAAATTTGCATGCACAAATATAATATGGCAGTGTGGTCAAATTGCGCATGCAACTTGAGTAACAGGCCAGTCGGCACCGATAATTGGCCACTAAAAAGCAATAATCAGCACTGCTTGGCAGTAATTAGAATTTATACACATGCAGCTTTCTAAGCATATTCTGTATAGTAGTGTGTGTAAATTCTAATGTATGGATCTCAAAAGGGGACGTGGCCATGAGAGGGGCATGGATGGGTCATGGTAATTTCTAAAAATTACATGTACGAATACAGAATATGCCTGATCCACACCTAAGTTAGGTGCAAGCCTTTATCCGAGGTTTTATTTGGCGTAAATAGTTGGAACTAAATTTTAGTCACAAGAACAGGTGCTACATGTATTCTATAAACCACATCTAACTTTAGGAGAGGTTTATAGAATAGCGCTAAGCACGTTTTTTTCAGTGCCATATATAGAATTCACCCCTTATTTCATAAAGTCGAGGAAGAAATGATCTGCATAGGGCAAAGAATGGATTTTAGGGGGGCCTAAAATCAAATGATATGTGTATAGTTGAAACCACTACATCTAATGTGTGACTCCCAGAATGTGTAGATGAAATAATATGCTGTTTCAAATTTAGGTGCATTGATGATTACAATATGTAAAGTAAGGATGCCCAGTATGATAAGATTCATTGAGTCTAGTGGACAATGGGTGATCAAAGCCTGAAGATCTTGTATTGAGCTTGATGAAGAGAGGTTGGGTGATAATGTAGGAGAAAATCAATATTAATGGATGAATAAAATGTAGATAAGTTTTTAATAATCTACCCCTGCTAATTTGTGCAAATATTTTCTGAGTAAAATATGTGCATGCTATTAACATTCTAAAATATGCATGTAGTTCCAAATTCCTCCCTAACATCTTCCCAGGAATTTTTGCCCTCACAGCAGGTAAAAGCACATACAAAATGGCACTACATGTATATTTTTACCCACATACAGCACAGAAAGTTCTATGAAAACCCATTTCCCCGGTTAAAGCACTGTTTTATCCTTGGAAGTAGCTTTGAAAAATACCCCCTTTAATGGTATTAAAAAGAAAAGTGGACTCTACAAATTGCCATGGGGCTCTGAAGGCTATTTCATTATTCTTTCTTCCCCTCTGACATGGATCTTAGTTGTAAAGAATGGAATGGAAACAGGAGATCAACTGGAATCAAAGCAGCAGAAAGCAAGTTGGGCAGACTTTGGGACCTGTTTACTAAGCCACGTTTTTAGCGCGCACTAACTGTGTAAATGCCCATATTATTCCTATGGGCGTTTACATGGTTAGCATATGCTAATTTTTAGCACACACTAAAAACGCTAACACAGCTTAGTAAACAGGGCCCTAGATTAAGTTCTGTATCTGTTAGGTACCCTGCTAACTACCCCAAACCCTACGTCCAGCTTAGTTCCACATGTTCTGTCAGCTACAGAATCACAAAAGAGAGGGTCAAACAGCATACAAAATAATAGAGAAACAAAAAAGAGCAACACTGGGCTTCCAGGATCGGGATAATCAATGTCCTCCTTTATTGAATGATGACCTACTACTACTACTACTTAACATTTCTAAAGCGCTACTAGGGTTACGCAGTGCTGTACAATTTAACATAAAAGGACAGTCCCTGCTCAAAGAGCTTACAATCTAAAGGACAAGTGAATAGTCAGTTCGATAGGGGCAGTCAAATTGGGGCAGTCTGGATATCCTGGAGGTAAGAGTTAGGTGCTGAAGGCAGCATTGAAGAGGTGGGCTTTAAGCAAAGACTTGAAGATGGGCAGGGAGGGGGCTTGACGTAAGGGCTCAGGAAGGTTGTTCCAGGCATAGGGTGAGGCAAGGCAGAATGGGCGGAGCCTGGAGTTGGCAGTGGTGGAGAAGGGTACTGAGAGGAGGGATTTGTCCTGTGAACGGAGGTTTCGGGTGGGAACATAAGGGGAGATGAGGGTAGAGAGGTAGTGAGGGGCAGCAGACTGAGTACATTTGTAGGTAAGAAGGAGAAGCTTGAACTGAATGCGGTATCAGATTGGAAGCCAGTGAAGTGACCTGAGAAGAGGGGTGATATGAGTATATCGGTTCTGGCGGAATATAAGACGTGCAGCAGAGTTCTGAACAGATTGAAGGGGGGATAGATGGCTAAGTGGGAGTCTGGTGAGGAGTAAGTTGCAGTAGTCAAGGCGAGAGGTAATGAGAGCTTGGACGAGAGTTCGGGTGGTGTGTTCAGAGAGGAAAGGGCGAATTTTGCTGATGTTGAAGAGGAAGAAGCGACAGGTCTTGGCTATCTGCTGGATGTGTGCCGAGAAGGAGAGGGAGGAGTCGAAGATGACTCCGAGGTTGCGGGCAGATGAGATGGGGAGGATGAGGGTGTTATCAACTGAGATAGAAAGTGGAGGAAGAGGAGAAGTGGGTTTTGGTGGAAAGACGATGAGCTCAGTCTTGGACATGTTCAGTTTCAGGTGGCGGTTGGACATCCATGTAGCAATGTCGGTTAAGCAGGCCGATACCTTTGCCTGGGTCTCGGCGGTGATGTCTGGTGTGGAGAGATACAGCTGACCTGACACGGGCCGTGTTTCAGCGCAACAGGCGCCTGCTTCAGGGGTCAAAAATTCTTATTCGTGATTTCCCAGAGAAGAGTGTACAGCCAAAAAATACGGGATACAATGAGGGGCATAATCGAACGCGAATGCCCATCTCCATGGGCGTTTATCTCCGAGGACGGGTCTGCGAAGGGGCGGGTCAGACCGTATTTTCGAAAAAGATGGGCATCCATATTTTGTTTCGATATTACAGTTTGTGCCGGGCAAATGCATCGCATTTGGGCGGATTTGAGCTGGGCGGTATCATTTTTCAGCGATAATGGAAACCGAAGGCGCCCAGCTCAAAAACGAACAAATCCAAGGCATATGGTTGTGGAAGGGGCCAGGATTCGTAGTGCACTGGTCCCCCTCACATGCCAGGACACCAACCGGGCACCCTAGGGGACACTTGTAACAATTAAAAAAAAATTAAAATACCTCCCAAGTCCATAGCTCCCTTACCTTGGGTGCTGAGCCCCCCAAATCCCCCCCCAAACCCACTCCCCACAACTCTACACCATTACCATAGCACTTATGGCTAAAGGGGGTCACCTAGATGTGGGTACAGTGGGTTTTGGGGGCGGTTTGGAGCGCTCCCAATTACCAGCACAAGTGTAACAGGTAGGGGGGGATGGGCCTGGGTCCACCTGCCTGAAGTCCACTGCACCCACTAACAACTGCTCCAGGGACCTGCATACTGCTGTGATGGAGCTGGGTGTGACATTTGAGGCTGGCATACAGGCTGGAAAAAAAGTTTTTAAAGTTCTTTTGTTTTGGTGGGAGGGGGTTAGTGACCACTGGGGGAGTCAGGGGAGGACATCCCCGATTCCCTCCTGTGGTCATCTGGGCAGTTGGGGCACTTTTTGGGGACTTGTTCGTGAAAAAAAAGGGTCCAAAAAAGTTACCCAAATTCTCGCTTCTGGCGCCCTTCTTTTTTCCATCTCTCCTCAGCCGATAAACACACCCCAATCCCGCCTTCAACACGCCCCCGTCAACTTTGTCCGTTCCCGCGACAGACTGCAGTTGGAGGTGGCCAAAATCGGCTTTCGATTATACCGATTTGGGCGCACATGAGAGAAAGTTGCCCATCTCCCGATTTGGGTCGAAATATGGGCGTCTTTCTCTTTCGAAAATAAGCTGGAATGTCTCTAAGGTAGGTAGTGTCTTTAAGCTCACAGAGCGCTATCAGCAAAAGAATGCTGTCGGTACATAAAAGCCCGCCAAAAACAGGTGCATGCACACCAGCTTCTATTTAAATTAGGGAATAGATGGCTGACGAATAAGAATTTTTGACCCCTGAAGCAGGCGCCCATGTCGGGTCATCATTCAATAAAGGAGGACATTGATTATCCCGATCCTGGAAGCCCAGTGTTGCTTTTTTTGTTTCTGTCAGAGAAATTATAAGCTCTTTCAGTCAGGGAAATATATACTGTACCTACATATGTGTTTGGAAAAGTGAATTATTTAATCAAGAATCCCATCTAGTCCAATTATAGTGGAATAAACATGTTTAGTGTACACATGTATTAACCACTTTCCAATCCTTTCTTAAATCTCATCTCTGTTCTTAACTCAGTTCTCATTCCTCCATCTCTTTATTTATTGCTTCTGATATTTGTTTTGGCCTGTCCATTAAGTGAGCTATAAAGCAAATACTGAACATTCCATTTTGATTATTATTTTCTTGCCTGTCTATTTTATTTATTTATTTGGTTTCATGATCCACCTTCTCATAAAAGCCCGAGGCAGATAATTACATTTATCTTATTTTCTCTCCCTCTTTTCTGTTTTCTTCGTGTGTCTACATGACTGATTTTCAATGCATTTCTCAAAAAAAAAAATCAAATTACTGATGCCTATTGAAAATTTAGCTGCATTTGCAAGGTTTCAAGATATTGAAAAAATTAACTGCATTTGCTTTTATCATTCCTGGCCTCCTTTGATGCAGATTCAGTGAAAGCTGAATTTCTGTCTTGAAAGGAGGTGAATAAAGAGATGGAAACAAAGAAGTAATGTTTTTCAAGCAGGAAAGATGCTTTCAAAATGCTGTTTAAATTGAAGGCAGGAGGCTTGGGGAAAGAAGAAAAAGATAAGAATGTACGTGGAAAATTATTGCCATACGGTGAGAAGTGATGGGATGCTTTCTAAGTATTAGTGTTTGGTACTAGTACAAAACTACATAAAATGTATATAGCACTGATAAGAATATATAGCACTATGTAAATACAGTTCCTGCTCCAAGGAACTTACAATATAGTTGCGACACAGACAACTTCTAGGAATCGATTAAAATTACAGTGAAACATGTCTAATGCAAATTTAACAGGATCAGGAAGAATTTGTTTTTAAATCCAAAAAATCTATTTCAAATGGGGTGGGCGAGGTGGGGGGGGGGGGGGAGTTTCAAGCGGGACTTGAACAAGGCTGGAAATGGAGCAAGATGTACAAACTCAGGAAGGGTGTTCAGACATACCATGCCACAAGACAAAGGGCAGAGTCTGGAGCATAGTAAAGCCGTTGGGCATGGGTCACGATTATAGATTTATTTAGAGCTTGCAGTTCTTTATTACACAATATAATTGTAATACTTCCCACACTGAATTTCCAGAAACAGAGTGATATAATTTTTTTTTAATAAATAACTTGCTCTGATATGTTTTTCTTCATAATTCTGTCTAAAACCATGCCAGATGTTTGCTAAGTATATAATAACAGAGTGGGAGCCATACAAAAAGGGGCCCTTTTACTAAAGGGCAGTAGGGTTACTGCTGTCTTGGTGCATGGCGGATTGGCCCTACTGCTGGGCTCACCCAGAAGTATGGCGGATTGGCCCTACTGCTGGGCTCACCCAGAAGCATGGCAGTAGTTTCGGGTCTCCCACATGCCATTTCTGGCGCATGGAATTGCTGTGCACCAGGCCACTTTATACCGCAGCGGGAAAAAGGCTATTTTTAAAATGGAGGTCATTAATGGCCATAAAAATTGGCGCATGGCCATTTACTGCCTGAGCCCTTACTGTCTCTTGTTTAGTAGGCAGTAAGGTTTCATGCACTGACCCAGCAGTAGGCTGGCAGCATGTGGCACTGCCTGATTACCGCCGGGTACAGCTACTCCCTGTCCCCCATGCTAGAAAATACAAAATTATTTTCTGGGTGTGTGCAGCAATAGTGCTGTTTTGCCATGTGCTATTCATGAGGTAGGCCTACTGCCACTTGATAAAAGGGCCTCTAAATTAAACTAAGCTATATTGATGTGTTAATTCAAGTTACGCAAATAATAAAGAGGCCTTACTGAAAACAATGGGCTTGCGTTATTTAATATGCACATTAATGTATTAACACTCAATAACACATTACAGGGGCATAGCTACGGGTGGGCCTGGGTGGGCCCAGGCCCACCCAATTTGAGCTCTGGCCCGCCCACCCACTTTTTCTCAGGCCCGCGCCAGCCCCAGCTCCCATTGCCTGCCACTGCTGCTTTTCCTGTTGAGCAGCAGGGCCGGCGCTGCAAAAAGAAGAAGTGCTCAGCTGACTGAGCTGAGCGCCAACGCTAACAACGAGAAAAAATGTAAAAAAAAAAAGCGCGGCACCGCAGGCAGCCTCGAAGCATTGGGTCCTGGCTCTGCAGTCTCTTATGTCACTGCCCCTGTTTCGCTCCAGGGGCAGTGATGTAAGAGATGGGAGGAGCCTGCAGAGCCAGCAGCCAATGCTTCGAGGCTGCCTGCGGTGCCACACTTTTTTTAAAAACATTTTTTCTCGTCGTTAGCGTTGGCGCTCAGCTCAGTCAGCTGAGCGCTTCTTCTTTTTGTAGCGCCGGCCCTGCTGCTGAACAGGAAAAGCAGCAGTGGCCGGCAATGGGAGCTGGGGCTGGCGGGCCTGAATCGGGAGAGGGAAAACGGAAGGATGGACAGAGAAAGAGGGAAAACGGAAGGATGGACAGAGAAAGAGGGAAAAGAGACGGAAGGATGGGCAGAGAAAGAGGGAAAACAGACGGAAGGATGGCAGAGAAAGAGGGAAAACAGACGGAAGGATGGCAGAGAGAGAGGGAAAACGGAAGGATGGGGAGAGAAAGAGGGAAAACTGACGGAAGGATGGCAGAGAAAGAGGGAAAACGGAAGGATGGGGAGAGAGGGAAAACAGACGGAAGGATGGCAGAGAGAGGGAAATCAGACGGAAGGATGGGGAGAGAAAGAGGGAAAACAGACGGAAGGATGGCAGAAGAGGGAAATCAGACGGAAGAATGGGGAGAGAGATACTGGATGGAAGGATGGGGAGAGAAAGAGGAGAGATGGATGAAAGGATGCAGAGAGAAAGGGGAGAGACTGGAAAGATGTGGAGAGAGAATGGACACTGAACAGAAAAGGGTAGAGAGATAGACACTGGTTAGAAGGAGGGAGAGAGACATTAGATGGAAGGATCAGGAGAGAGGGTAGATGGGTGGAAGGATGGGGAGAGAAAGAGGAAAGACGCTGGATGGAAGGGTAGGGAGAAAGAGGTGACACTGGATAGAAGGATGCAGAAAGAAAGAGGGGAGATTATTGGAAGGATGGGGAGAGAGAGGGGAGACGCTGGAAGGATGGGGAGAGAAAGAGGAGAGCTGCTACATGGAAAAGGGGAGTAGTGAAAGATTGGAGAATAAGAGGAAGGGGCATGGGGAGAACAAGGGTGAGAAAAAGATGAAAAGCCATAAGTAGATGAAGGAAATTAAAGAATGGATAGTAAGAATGAATTAAATCTGGACACAGAGAGAGGCAGAAAAATATTGAAGAAAGCAAAGAAAAAGGAGAGAAAAATGACAAATGGCCAGGAAACCCTGGCAGAAGAGTTAAGCAAAAACGAAGGAAAGCAGAATCTAGAGACTGGGAACAACACAATGAGAAAAAGTAAATGGCCATACAACAAAGGTAAAGAAAATAATTTTATTTTTAATTTAGGATAAAGTAATATGGTGTTAATAAAGTTTCAGAGACCAATACTTCTTTCCTTAGGTCAGGAGAGGATACCGTAACAGCATTATATTGACCTGAGGCAGGAGGTTTTGGCCTCTGAAAGCTCACTGAAAAGCATTAGGCTATTAAATAAATTGTCTGAAATCGGATGCACTGAAAAGCAGCACTTTACCCTGTGTGACAAATGCATCCGAGTGTGACTAAATTTTGCTGGGGGGGGGGGGGGGGGGGGGGAGGGTAGAGAGAAAGTTTGTGCCCACCCACTTTGGGTTCAGGCCCACCCAAAATTGGCAGTCTGGCTACGCCACTGACACATTAAGGCAGCCTAATAAATATATCTATTCATTTTTAAACAGACTCATGTAGTAATTCAAAGCAGAACTACTAGAAAATTCTTCAGGATGCCAGTTGTTGTTTGTTTCCTAACCCAGTTTTTTTCCCTTTTGATCTTATTGCTGGATCTCCCTTCTATTTATGCTCTGATGTTTGTATGTAACATGTTTTTCACATTAGTTCTTTGCATGGTTATCAATGATTCTATTTTGATTTTGTACTGAAAGGTAATTCATAATTTTGCAGGGTTATCAAGGACAGCGAGGCCTAATTGGGGAGGTAGGCCCAAAGGGTAACAAAGTAAGTTGAAAATGAATATTAATCCTGTTTCTGTCTTGAATTTCTATCACCTGTCTTATGATATGGGTTACTGAGGGTCAGGCTCAACAAACAGCGACACGTGAACTTTAAATACTGTAGGAACATTAATTATGCAATCATGCAATTCCATTCCTCCTGTTATCATTCAGAAAGCCCTGAATTAATTGAAAATTAATATTTAGCTGATATGACCCTCATTTTGCGGCCCTTCTAGATCAGCTGTCTGGGACAAGAACTCAGTACTAATTTTCTTTTTCAGATATAAGCAGGACACTAGTGGGCTATTTACATGCTTAATTTACAAGTTAATACTTCACCATCGGATTCTAATTAACAACTTTCCATAGTTATACAGACAACCACTTCTTAATCCCAAAATATTGGTTATCTGGATATCACTAAAGCCCGATAACTCCTTATTTTGGAAGTAGCTGGATGTTGCAGGTAAGTCTATACCTTGGAATCATTGAGTCCATATCTAGTCATTTTCTATAGAGCAACTATGAAGTCCAATCACGCAAGAGGAACTGAGAGGGTAGTTGTTAAGACTATATAGTATATTCCCACGGTTTTGGGAGAAAAATACCTTTTTTCCTCAATCCTGAAACCTCGAGGGCAATCACTTGCCTAGAGAACCCAGCCCACCTGCTCTGCCTACTACACTTAGGGGCCCCTTTCACTAAGCTTTGGTTAAGAGTGGCCATAGCATGCCCTTGCATGGGTTTTTCCTGCACGCTAAGTCCATTTTTACTGCCATTAATGCATGGACATTAAAAACAATTATCATGTGAACACTACTGCCACTCATTTTGTACGTGGTAAGGGCTCATGCAGTAATCCTGTGCTAACCAGTTAGTGTGTGGTAATGTAGTCGCACTAACTGATTGGTGCAGGAATGTCCATTCTCCATGACTTGACATGTCCCTCAAAGAAAAAATAAAAAATATTTTTTAGCATTTGGATAACACATGCTGATGTCAGGATGCCAGAGCATGTCTTGCAGTGTGCCATTTTAAGCTGTGTTAGGTACATGTTAGCGCCTAACACAGCTTAGTAAAAGGGCCACTTAGGTATCAGGGTCTTTGATAGTTACACTCTGCTCTATTGGGAGAAGGAAGAGAAAAGCTGTTTTTACTTACTTCTGTAAGCAGAGCTGGACACTTTGACTTGGCTCTCATACCCGGTTCAGCAAACATCCCAGTTACAGTGTAGAAGTGTCCATGTTGAAGGGCCCCTTTTTCTATCATGACGGCCTGAATACTAGATAAACCCATCCAGTGGCGATAAAAGAAAAAAGACTGAAAGAAATGCCTGGAGGTACCCTTAACATGTAAACAAAGGAAAAGAAGGAGCAGTAAAGCTTCAGGTGGACTCATTCCCAGGAGGAACTCCTGTAAAACTATATGGGAATGGGATTCTGTACCAGCAAACAGAGCTAGGTTCCTGGGAACCTGTCTGTAGAGGAGTGTGTGAGAGGAGTGCGATGGATAATCAAGTCTTCCTGTCAGGAGAGAAAGACAGTAAAGCTGTTGTATATACTACTCTAGAATAAACTATACCTCAGGTGTTCATTTTGCCACTATTCATCTTCATTTATGACTGTTCCTAAAGTATAACCCTATTGGATTACTATTAAATTTAATTACATGACCATGTGTGGAGTGAACTTGTTTGTGGGAGCAGCCCTACAGAAAAAACCAAGGTGCAGTAACCAGATACTGTAACAGATCTGTAAATGTAAGGGCATTGAAGAGAATTCTTCCCTCTGTCCCATGGAACCATCTTATTTTTTGTGTGGCCCAGATAATATGCTCAGTCTGCCTGAGAGTCCCCACATATACTTCCCAAACAGATCATAAAGGTTCCCTCTTTCACTATGTCTGATCTCCCTCTACACAGACAACAACCATGTACCAAGTAACTCACTTGTCTTTTGTTTTAAAAACAGCTCTGGCATGTCTTTCTCTATATATAACAGCCTTTAGCTCTGATACCAATTTAATCAGATGGTTATTCCACCTGTGCACTAGTAACACTCCCAGCCCTTATATAACCCACTGGCACAGTTTTAAACTAGGGTATATGTTTTAATGGCAATATGGTCTCGCTGATCCGCATCATACGCACCCATATCTTTAAAGCTCCAGGTGAACGCTTCCCTATAGCTTCTAGTCGGACTCCTCACAACAAATCCTCTAACAGAATCTTAATTTGTAAATTCCAAACTCTGCAACATAATTCCAGTTTATACCTCATTTCAGAGTCTAAGTCCAGCATTTCACCTGACCCATCTTATGGCTTTATTGGTCTGTTTCTCCTGGGCTCTTTCCTTTTTGACTTTTTCTTTGCTACAAACAGCCAGGGCTTTTTCTGTCATTCATCAGCAGACTGCATAATTTGCCCCAAGTGCTTAATTAACTTTCCCTGTTCTCTGAGCTGTTGCTGCTTTCTTACCACACGGGTATTGCATGTTTCTAAGGTTAACTTACTTCCTGTTGGTTCAAGACTCTTTAGGTCTACAGTTCCCAGCATTTTCATAAGCTACCTTCCGTTCAGAACTCTTTTATGCTTGCTGGAGCTCCCTCTATCACCAAATTGAAGTATAACCAGACCTGATATGCTTTGAATTATGATTTTTAGCATTGTAATATTGTGATATGTATTTCTGATAATGTGTGGCTATATAAAATGTGTGTATAGAATGTGTGTGTGTGTGTGTGTGTGTGTGTGTGTTTTAATGAATTGTATTTTCTTTATAGGGCCTTCAAGGTCCAAGAGGAATAACTGGCTTACCAGGACCCAAAGGAGAGGCAGTATGTATAGATATATGTATATATTTGTACAGTTACTTAATTGTTTATTAAGATTTATTATCCTTCGTTATGACTAGATTCACCCAAGGCAGTATACTGCATATGTAAGTACCTGTATACATAAGCCGCATTGAGCCTGCCATGAGTGGGAAAGCGCGGGGTACAAATGTAACTAAAATAAAAATAAAAAATACATGTAGCTTGACATAGACAACTTGCATTGTAGTAACAGCAAAGTAGCAGAGTCTGACCACAGTGGTCCATGCCATGATAATATCATGACTACTGTGATGCCCTGTATACTGGCCAAACCAAAAACAGTTTGTATCAGCTCCAACTAATTCAGAATGCTGCAACATGACTGATAGAAGGCTGCAAGTGGCATGACCACATCATGACCTTTCTGCTAAAGCTACATTGGCTACCAGTACCTTTATGGCTACATTTAAAACTCTGTTTGATTTTCAAGGTCCTCAAACAAAATGGGCCAGAGTACTTAAAGGATAAATTAGCCCTTTATACACCTCTAAGACTTCTAAGGTCCTCTCGAGGATCATCACTATCTGTACCCTCGTCAAAAGAAATTGTACGATGTGATACCCGCCAGTGAGCCTTCTCAGGAGTAGCCCCGAAGCTCTGGAATTTACTCCCAGAGGGGCTACATATAACTTGAGACTACCTCTACTTCAGGAAGCAGGTGAAAATCTGGCTGTTCTCTCAAGTCTTTAATACATAGGGTGGCTGACTACACTCATTCTGCACCTGGACTAGTTTGCTACACACACTGTAACTTAATTCAGTTCCTTATCTGTTGCTTAACTATACAAAGAACTTGCCTTGAGTTTAGCTAACCATCAAAATATCTCAACTGACTCAGTACCACGCGTTTTGTTCCCATCATAAATGTGCTCTTGGTCCTTCAGCTATATGGTTAGCTGTATTGTAGCAAATCTTTCGTATCGTATCTGTTACATGAATGTTCTAATGCATGCTTATTAGGTGTATCATTAGTATTATGCTAACATTGTATTATATCTCTGGTATATGAATTCCAGTGCTGTTAAATGTGTATATTTTTTATACTGTTTTACAGTTCTATTATTAGGTTTCAATTTTCTGTTTTCAAGTTTACCTCATTTATTTATTCTTGGTTATTTTACTATTGTTATGCTGTTAAAAAATTGTAAGTTTTATGTTAAACTGTACCTGCTGTACACCGCCTTGGGTGAATCTCTTCATAAAGGCGGTTAATAAATCCCAATAAATAAAATAAATAAAATAATAAAATGAACAAATGTCAGCATAGTACTCAGAACAGTGAGGTAAACTTGGAAATAGGCAAATTAAATAATAGTAAACATTTATCAAAACAGTACAGTAGAACATTCATCTAACAGAAATATAATACAGAGAAAGAAATGAAGCACCTTAATAGGCAGCACAGTAGAACATTCATATAACAGATAAGATACTCAAAATGTCAGCACAATATAATGAAATATCTTAATAGACATAGACTTATGGAAGGGACGTGCAGTTGGCAGGATGGGTTAGGCAAATGGATTAGGATAAATAAGATGAATGGTTAGATTAAGGGTAAATTATTGATACTACTGAATAACTTATGTGGAACTGGTCTTAGAGGGCGTATGGCAAACTAGTTCTGTTTTTCATTTCTTTAATAATGTGCTCCTTTAACAAAATGTGAAGTAAAGAATGATAGTCTGAACAATTTTTCATCTTTCAAGGGGTTGCCTGGTATTGATGGTCGTGATGGCATCCCAGGAATGCCTGGAACAAAGGTAAGTACATTTGTGTGTAAATTTAGTAATAAATACTGCTCTTGTTTCTAGATGGCTCTTGTTTCCTTTTTTCAAAGGAAAGCTGTACATTTATTTCCTCTACAAAAGGACTGAAACCATTTTTCAGGCTCTTAACAATATTAGACATATTTGTAGACAAAAAGGAAATGGAATTGGAGTGGAGGAGTAGCCTAATGGTTAGTGCAGTGGGCTTTGATCCTGGCAACCTGGGTTCAAGTCCCACTGCAGCTCCTTGTGACCTTGGGCAAGTCACTTAACCCTCCATTGCCCCAGGTACAAAAATCTTAGGGGTCCTTTTACAAAGGTGCGCTGAAAAATGGCTTGCAGTAGTGTAGACATGGGTTTTGGGTGCGTACCAATCCATCTTTCAGCGCTCCTGTGAAAAAGGCCTTTTAAAAACATTTTTGCCGAAAATGGACATGCGGCAAAATGAAAATTCCTTTGAGTCCATTTTGGGTTTGAGACCTTACTGCTAGCCATTGACCTAGTGGTAAAGACTCACATAGTAACTGGGTGATAATTACCTACGAGCACCAAATGTCTCCCTAGCCTCCCACATGGCCAAAAGATGTACCTGGTTCCTCCAATGCCAAAAAGCTGGGGAATCCGGTAACAGCCAATATTGTAAAATAGTTTTCCGGGCCACCAGGCATAACTTCCGACACAAGAGGCTAGCATGTCTTGACAAAGGTCGGAAGGCTCCAGGCACATCCAACAGGTGCTGTTCTAATTGAACCTCCTACATCCTGGTCAAACAAACGTTCCAAAAACCTCCTAACCTGTTCCCAAAATTTCCGAATCTTAGGACACACCCAAAAAGCATGGAAAAATGTGTGGCACTTCCGAAAAAAATCTTGTACATGAGACCCAAAAACGATCTGTCCAGGGCTGACACGGTGTTTAAATTGTGCATAAGCAAAGTGGTCTCTCCAAGAATAGCCCACCTGGCCCCCCAAGGTCTCAAAGAAAACCAATTCACCCCTCCCCCTCTGTTCCCATAGCCTAAAAGTGGGATTGTCCCACCCCGGAGTAAATGCCCCATTCCCCCGAATAGAGAGCTGGTCAGATATAAAAGCATTTTCCCCCAATTTCCCCACTGGAACCCTCCATACATCCCATAGTGGGCCTAACAACACACTGTTCCTAAGGTGGTGAGGTGCTTGAGCTGTAGTGCAGTGTAACAGTGTGAAAAGGTTGTAAGGTGCATAATACTCTCTTTCCAGCTCAGTTGGTGTATAAATCTGAGTTTGCTCAAACCAGTCTCCCAAGTGACGTAACAAGCATGCTTGATTATACAACTTCAGATCGGGAAGACCCAGACCACCCTGTCGCCACTCCCCTTGTTACAAGAGATTCTACCCACTTCTCCAGCAATTAATATGTTGGAAGAAATGATTTATTTTGGGGAAAATAGCTCGAGAGCAACTCGCTACTGTTTATAATTTAAGAGCAAGCGCTGTATTTATAAGTTTTAGGATATTAATTTCTCCACCAATCACCAAAGGTGATAATTGCAATAAATTAAATATATTAAGTATATATATATTCAGAACACAAAGAGACCATATTTTTAGCTTCAAAAAGATTGATTTAATATACAATTGCACACGAGAGGTAGGTTTTAAAAGGGATCTTAGAACAGATAATCTGTGCGTAAAATAGAACAAAGTAGCAGGTAGATCAAAAGTTATGTTACTTACAAGTCCTTGTTACACAGTATGAACAGCATTAGGTAAGCACATGTTTTAGGAGCAAGGCATCAGCGGACCCCAAAGAGAGCAGCAGTTTCCAAGAGAGGCAGGTTTCCAGAGGAGGCAGGTCCCAAGAGAGGAGGCAGGTTCCAAGAGGACGAGCTGGGCTGTTTCCAGGCCTTTTATAATGTTAGCAGAGAAGCATGGTGTGTGCATGTCTTGGATATTTTGCAAGGCATTATGGTTAATGTAGTCTCATGTCTGCACACGACCCCTGAGTCCTGGTATGACATCACGAGACTTACAGTCTGGATTTTGCTGGCAAATGTCTTTTGATGTCCTGTTCAGTCTCTGGGGCAGATACACATTACAAGTCCTTCCTTTCTGCACATGTCTGGAAGCTGATGGGAGGGGCAGGTATACCTTTGACAAGCAAATGTCCTGTTTATGCTTCCTCTGAGTATTCAGGTGTCCACTTTAGTCCATCTTTTGTTAGGTGGGAGGGCAGAGGAAGCTCTTTTGTGTTTGTTAAGTGTTTGTAGTTAACTTATTCCTGCTCTCAGAAGCTCCCAGAAAAAGGAATGGAGAGAGAGAGGCTTGAAATAAAACTATTCTCTCTGCTGCTGTGTCAAATATATATTTTTAAAAGATACACAAATATATTGCTGTATATATATCCAGCAAATATGCTACATATTTCAGTAATAAATTGATACCGTTACACCCTATCATGGTGGCCAGTCTCACTTTGGGTTTTTTCCCCACCCAGCAGAAAGCACCAAAAGCCTAGAAAGGCAACTCAAATCCCTCTGTAATAATCATACAGGTAAAACCTGAAGTACATAGTAACATAGTAACATAGTAGATGACGGCAGAAAAGGACCTGCACGGTCCATCCAGTCTGCCCAACAAGACAACTCATGTGTGCTACTTTTGTGTATACCCTACTTTGATTTGTACCTGTGCTCTTCAGGGCACAGACCATATAAGTCTGCCCAGCACTATCCCCGCCTCCCAACCACCAGCCCCGCCTCCCAACCACTGGCTCTGGCACAGACCGTATAAGTCTGCCCAGCACTATCCCCGCCTCCCACCACCGGCTCTGGCACAGACTGTATAAGTCTGCCCAGCGCTATCCCTGCCTCCCAACCTCCAGTCCCGCCTCCCACCACTGGCTCTGGCACAGACCGTATAAGTCTGCCCCGCACTATCCCCACCTCCCAACCTCCAGCCCCGCCTCCCACTACCAGCTCTGCTATCCAATATCGGTTAAGCTCCTGAGGATCCTTTCCTTCTGAACAGGATTCCTTTATGTTTATCCCACGCATGTTTGAATTCCGTTACCGTTTTCCTCTCCACCACCTCTCGCGGGAGGGCATTCCAAGCATCCACCACTCTCTCCGTGAAGAAATACTTCCTGACATTTTTCTTGAGTCTGCTCCCCTTCAATCTCATTTCATGTCCTCTCGTTCTACCGCCTTCGTATCTCCAGAAAAGGTTCGTTTGCGGATTAATACCTTTCAAATATTTGAACGTCTGTATCACATCACCCCTGTTTCTCCTTTCCTCCAGGGTATACATGTTCAGGTCAGCAAGTCTCTCCTCATACGTCTTGTTACGCAAATCCCATACCATTCTCGTAGCTTTTCTTTGCCCCGCTTCGATTCTTTTTACATCCTTAGCAAGATACATATAGAGGGGCATAATTGAACGAAAACGCCTATCTCCATGGGCGTTTATCTCCGAGAACGGGTCAGTGAAGGGGCGGACCGAACCGTATTTTCGAAAAAAATAGACGCCCATGTTTTATTCAACAATGTGTGAGCTGGGCGTTTTTGTTTTTCAGCGATAATAGAAAATGAAAGCGCCCAGCTCAAAAACGAATAAATCCAAGACATTTATTCGTGGGAGGGGCCAGGATTCGTAGTGCACTGGTCCCCCTCACATGCCAGGACATCAACCGGGCACCCTAGGGGGCACTTTTACAAAAACTAAAAAAAAGGTCAAAGAGCTCCCAGGTGCATAGCACCCTTCCCTTGTGTGTTGAGCCCCCCAAATCCCCCTCAAAACCCACTGCCCACAAGTCTACACCATTACTATAGCCCTAAGGGGTGAAGGGGGGCACCTACATGTGGGTACAGTGGGTTTGGGGGGGTTGGACGACTAATAAGCATTAAGCAGCACAATTGTAACAGGTAGGGGGGGATGGGCCTGGGTCCACCTGCCTGAAGTCCACTGCACCCCCTAACAACTCCTCCAGTGACCTGCATACTGCTGCCAGGGAGCTGGGTATGACATTTGAGGGTGAAAATAAAAATGTGTGAAACATCATTTTTTTTGTGGTGGGAGGGGGTTAGGTACCACTGGGGGAGTCAGGGGAGGTCATCCCCGATTCCCTCCAGTGGTCATCTGGTCATTTAGGGCACTTTTTGGGGCCTTATTCGTGAAAAAACAGGGTCCAGGAAAAGTGTCCTAAATTCTAGCTAAAAACGCATACTTTCTTCCCATTATCGCTGAAATGCGCCCATCTTTGTTCGGCAGATAACCACGCCCCAGTTCCGCCTTCGCCACACCTCTGACACGCCCCATAAACTTTGTCCGCATCCGCGACGGAGTGCAGTTGAAAACGGCCAAAAATCGGCTTTCGATTATACCGCTTTATTCGTTTTTGTGAGATAAACGTCCATCTCCCGATTTAGGTCGGAACTTGGGCGTTTTTCTCGTTCGATTATAAGCAGGATAGCCATTTAGGTAATTGAACCATTTTCAAAAGGCTTATCCTGCCTAGCAATGATAAAGGGAGATCTCTCCAACCAGTCAGCTTCTGTCTTGTGTCTTCCAAAAGGGCCCCAACATCCATTGCCAACCTAATGTCTAAGTATTTGAATGAGTCAGTCACCCAGCGTAAAAGAAAATCTGGTCCCCAATCAGCCTGCAGCTGTGGCGAAGAGGATAAAGCCTCCGATTTCTCCAGGTTTAGGCGAAACCCCGCAAAGTCTCCATACTCCCTAAATGTGTCTAATAATGCTGCCAGGGAGTCCCTAGGATTTGTAAGGTGGACTAGAATATCATCAGTGAAAGCCACCAACTTAAAGCTTTGGGCACCAATTTGGACTCCCTGAATATCAGGGTTCGCCGTAATATCTCGAAGGATGGGATCCAAAAACAACACAAATAGTAAGGGTGAAAGAGGACAACCTTGCCGAGTACCTCTAAGCTCTGGAAAAGGCGAAGACTCCAATCCATTAACTAAAATTTTTGCGTGGGGCATCGAGTATAGCACTCTAATGACCTTCACAAAATGGCCCGAAAAAACATAAGCCACCAGAACGGCAAACATAAAATCCCAATGTACTCGGTCAAAGACCTTCTCGGCATTGAAACTAATAAGGATCGATGGGAAATCTTTATAGCATCTATACTCCAAGGAAGTCAGTATAGTTCGAAGATTCTTGGTTACTGAGCATCCTCCAACAAAGCCCGCTTGCACCTCATGAAGAATGCCAGGCAACACCCATGCCAGACTTTTTTCCATAATTTTCGCTAACAATTTAACTTCATAGTTTAAAAGAGAAATAGGTTGGTAAGACTCCGGCAAAGAAGGGTCTCTGCTGGGTTTAGGCAAAACAATAATTTACACCAGTGCTAGAGAGGGCGGCAAAGATTCGGTCTCCATGATCCTATTAAATAATTTAATGAGGGGAGGAAGTACTTCTACACCCAAAAGTTTGTAAAATTCCACACTAAAACCATCCTTCCCAGGGGCCTTAACGGACTCCCATCAATCGCTGCAGCGACCTCGTCTGCCTGGATCTAAGAGTTCAAAAAATTCTTATCCACCTGCCCAATCGAAGGTAGTACTACTGTATCCAAGTACAACTCCCCTGGTAAACCCGCCTCCGGAAGCGGAGCATACAGATTGCGATAGTACTTATGAAAGGCAGCGCATATGTCCTCGTCAGAACGCACTCTATTCCCCTTTGAATCCTTCAGAGACAGAATCCCCTGGGGACGTCCCTTGGGTCGAGTGAGCCTGGCCAGCAGCCGTCCCGTCTTATTACCATGCTTATATAACCTGTATCTATAATACAACTGCGATTTAACATGAAAAGTTCATATTCTACTATTTTGAGACAGACATGGGAAGCAACTGCTTGCCCCGGGATTTGTAGTATGCAGTGTTGCCATGATTTGGGTTTCTGCTGGGTGCATGTGACCTGACTTGGCCACTGTTTGGAAAACCGAATACTGGTCTAGATGCACCATTGGTCTGACCCAGTATGGCTACTCTTATGTTCTTATGTTCTAACTATTCATTGAGTGAAAAAGTATTTCCTCTTATTCATTTTAAAAGTAGTGCCATGTAACTTCCTTGAGTGTCCCCTAGACTTTGTACTTTGTGAAATACAAAAAAATTGATTTACGTTTATCCATTCTACACCAATCAGTATATACTATCACTGCCTCTGGGAATACTAATACGTAATTCTTATATACTATTATCACCACAAAGCTTTAGACGGTTCACAATCTTAAAAGCCTGTAATAGAATTTAAAATAAAATATATAAAGATGATCTATATTTTTTTAATAGCCAGGTTTTAAATTACTTATATAAACAAATATAGGGGGTCTTTTATAAAGACACAGTAGCGTTTTTAGCACATGCTAAACACTAGAGACACCCAATGGAATATTTGGGCATCTCTAGCATTTAGCGCATGCTTATTTTTAGCACACACTAAAATCGCAAGTGCACCTTTGTAAAAGGTCCACATAATGAGATTCTAACAGAAGAGACATAATTGGGGAGCAACTGCAAGAAAATCTTTTCTACAGGTTGATAATAAATTATCGAACAGAAAAATAAATCAAGTTTGTTTGCATGAAGGAGTCTGCCTGGTCTTAACAGTGAGTTGTAAACCAATACAACCATAAAGATTTTTAAAAATAAAACATAAGACCTTAAATTCTATGTGTGCTCTGATCTGTAACCAATGGAGAATCAATTTTGCTTGCACTGAGCTTGAGCAATAATATAAGCTCCCATTTCCATTGGTAAAACACTCTGTGGTTATTGTCTTCCTCCCATGCTTTGCATTACTTTTATAGGTACAACAGATAGAAAGACTTTCTGTCTCAAAAAGTAAATTTGTGTGGTTTCATTTGTTTGGCTCTTAGAGACCCTTTTATCAAAATGCAGTAAGTTTTTTGCAATTATCACAAAATTGAAACATCTTTCTTGCATTTACTGCCTATTGCAGAAACTTATTGCACTGCATGAAATGTGTGCTGCAAATAAAGAAATAAAGCTGAACTGACTTGTGAGCACACTCCCTCCTTCATCATCCCTCTGCCCAATCCCCTCCCCAACATTGCACATTCTCCCTGATCCTCTCAAGGATACAAAGGAGGCATATTTTCAAAGCACTTTGGGAGGCTAAGTTCCATAGGTTTCTATGGAACTTTGGGAGGCTAAGTGCTTTGAAAATGAGCCCGTATAGCCTCTCTCAATCTCTTCCTTCACAGTGAACCCCTGTCAACAGCTATGCTACTCAATTGCCA
Organism: Microcaecilia unicolor; assembly: GCF_901765095.1. NCBI lineage: Eukaryota > Metazoa > Chordata > Amphibia > Gymnophiona > Siphonopidae > Microcaecilia > Microcaecilia unicolor. The sequence goes on along the minus strand of NC_044033.1, from coordinate 474,927,952 downwards.
ATAGCACAGCTGTGTTTACTACCTTCCGCCCAACACCCACCTTAGGCAGTTAATATAATACTTTTATTTTGTGCTGAAGTTTTTAGTTTGGTAGACAGTAGTAGAGGCCTGCCCTACTGTCTATTGCACAGCTTTGTGGGGGGGGGGGGGGGGGGGTCCACATTTAGTCCAATTTATGGCTGTTTTTTTTGTTTTGTTTTGTTCATTTCTCACATTGTTTGTAATGAGTGCAGTGTATGTGCACTAAAACATTTTGTTACATTTCATTTCCTCAAGAACCTGAGTGGATTATAATTCAGACATCCACAGAGTAAAATGAAAACAACAAATACAGTCATGACTACAAAACTTTATTAATATATATTCATGTGGAACAGCATTTTAGAAAGGATGGTCAGATTAGAATTGAGACATCCAGGCTGGGACTTCACCATCTGTTGTTGCAGAGGTTGTTCCAAGAAATATGGGAAAATGGACATTTATGTACCAGTTACACATGGCAGGAACATAATCATCTTAAATATCAATGGCTACAACATGGCAACATAAAACATGTATGTGCTGGCACATATGCATGTATGTTAGAGAGCCCACTGTCCTTGGTGGGTATCTCTTTTTGAGGGGGCAAGAAACACTGATAGTGCTGACATCCTTTAATCCCTCTAGGGGAGTGCTACATAAAACAAGTACTTTTCTGAACCCTAGATGTCCTGGGGAGCGGATTAATTTATTTATTCATTGGTATTTATTAACCGCCTTTATGAAGAGAATCACCCAGGGCGGTATACAGCAGGTACAATTTAACATAAAACTTACAATTTTGTTAATAGCATAACAATAGTAAAATAACCTAGAATAAACATAAATACAATAAATGTAGATTGCAACTGTCATTTTTTTTTTGAACATAGATGTGCATTCCCATTCTGAAATAAGGAACGCACATTTATGTTTTGGCTGCACATTTTAAAAATGAATGCCTTTAAAAAAACTTTAAAAAGTACAAACAGTATTGTAGAATTTTGGTGTTAAATGCATGCTTTTGATTTATGTGCTTAAAATTTTCTAGGGTGAATCAGGAGAGCCTGGTGCTCCAGGTGAAATTGGACTTCAGGGGTTGCCTGTAAGTACTTGGTGCTGTCCATGTATCTAAAAATGAGGTTGTCATCTATTTGTGGCAATATTCTAACTACCTTCAAAGTTTTTCTTTTTGATGTGTTTACACCTGTTCAGAGCTATTTTATTGCTCTGATGGGAGTGACTGTTTTCTTATTCTACCCTCTCTTCCTGCTACTTGTTTTATTATATAAAGCAGGGGTATGCAAGTTTTTTTCAACATTGAGCCACATGATCAGAAGTCCATGTGCATGTGAGCTGCATTTTTTATAGTTGGCCACATAATTAGAAATTCAGAATGTGTCTGGGCCAGAAGAATATTTTATCTGTTAGAGCATGATTTGTACTAATCAAAATGTATGAATTTCTTCTGAAACTGTGACTTCATATCCACCAAATAGCTCTGTAATGTTTCCAAATCATGTTTCCTAGCTAATTAGATAAATATGGGCTTCTTTTTTAAAGCTGCGCTAGTAATTCCCATGTGGCAATTGAGAGGAAGCCCATAAGATTGAATAGGCTCCTCTCATTTGCTGCACAGGAATCGCTAGCACAGCTTTGTAAAAGAAGCCTTATACCTTTTGCTAAAAATCTGAAATGGGCCACATCCCAAGTTTAGTTGGGCTATTTGTCTCTGATGATGCATATTGGATGTCCAGATATAAAGACTGAACTTTGACATGAGGTTAACAACTTCTTGCAGGTTTATTCATTTCGGGAGAATGTGTTGTTAGCACACTTAGGGGTCATTTTACCAAGCTGTAGTAAAAAGGGCCCTGTGGTAATGGCAGGGCCATTTTTGCCACACGCCAGGGCCCTTTTTACCACAGTGGGTAAAAAGTCCCTAAAAAGACATTGCCATGTGGTAAGTGCTCCCTGAATACCACAGGGTTAGCACCATGCTAGAAATTATGGAATTATTTTCTGTAGCACCGGAAATGCTTGAGGTGGAACTACCATTAGTGGCCGCTTTGTGCCAACAGTACTTCTGCGTTGCCCTGCAGCAAGCCCATTGCTGTGTGACAACCCTTTAGTAAAAGAGCCCCTATGCATACAAGAAGTTGTACAAGAAGGAAAATATTTCAGTGCTGCAGTATTCAGGGAAAATTTTTGGAAGCTTCGGTGCTGCTCCATCTGCATGAAACTCTGAATAAAAAAAAAAAAGAAATTGTCAGACTTAGGGCCCTGTTTACTAAGCCGCGTTATAGACACGTTAGCATCTTTAACACATGTTAACAATGTACGTGCATTAATCATGTACTTACCTATAATATCCCTATAGGTGCCTACATTTTTAATGCACGCTCTAATTGTAGGTGTGCTAAAAACGCTAATGTGTCGTAGTAAACAGGGTCCTTAGAGTGAACTAATATGGGTTCCAAGGAATGGCAAAGCAAAGTGGGAATCTGCCTTAGAAGAGCCAACCCATCATTAGCCATTCACCCGTGTTTCCGGACATGATGATTCTGTGTGACCCTATCTTTGTTTTAGACCAGCTGGCTGACATGACATTGAAAAGAACCCATCTGGAACTGCCACAACTAACTTGCATGACCCTGGCTGGAGAGTAGGCAGTGGGCTGTTCTAATGCCAATGTTAGCTGGAGAGCTAATTCCACCACTGCTATTGCTTGAGCCCTACCAAAAAGGAGGGGAATCTATCTTAACATAGTTTTCAGAAGAACCTCAAGCATTGATCAGACACTCCTTATGTCCAGCTCCTCTGAAATTATCTTTCAACACACTTAGAATGCAGAATAGGAGTTAAAATGGATGAGGAGATTCTTCAGAGAAAGAACCTTGAAGGAGATTTCCGAGGAAACAAGAGACATAAAGCAGGTTCTGAAAGGGGACTTCATATAGTGAGGGATGCAGGATAAGATTGAACCATGGAGTGAGGACGAGTTGGTGTAGTCTGAATCCAGGGGGGGAGGGAGGGAGAAGAGGGGGGTGGGAGGAGGGAGGCGGGGTGAGGGGAGGAGGAGGGGGTAATGCGGAGGGGGGAGAGGGAGGGCAGAGGGGGGTGATGAGGGGTGAGGAGGAGGGGGGTGAGGGGGGAGAAGAGGAAGAGGGGTGAGGGGGAACAGGAGGGGGGAGGGGCCCTGGAGCCTTGCTAGCGCCCATTTCCTTTCTGTTCGAAACGGGCCTCTTTTACTAGTATACATTAGATCGCTCCACTAAGATTCTGGAAACTATACCAGATGATAAATTATTATTATTATTATTATTATTAACATTTGTACAGTGCTACCAGACACACGCAGCGCTGAACACCTGACACAGAGAGAGACAGTCCCTGCTCGATAGAGCTTACAATCTTATCTATGGAATCTCAAATCAATTCATTTGCGAGGAGTTCCTTCTGTGTTGTGAGGAAACTAAGAAGTATCCGGAAATATCTTTCTGAAGATATGTTTAAACTGGTGGTCCGATCTTTAGTCCTTAGCAAACTGGACTATTGTAATACTTGTATATGGGTTTATCAAAGTGTTTATTAAGAAGGATTCAAACTATTCAAAATATGGCTGTACGATTAATCTTTTCTCTTTAAAAAATCAGATCTAATTACACCATTTTTTATTAAGATGCATTGGCTTCCTGTTCAAGCTAGTTTGTTGCTTAAATTGGGTTGTATGATATTTAAGATTATATATGGCTTGATACCCCAATATATGATTACTCTTGTCTGTTTTCCAAAATTGTGGCAATTTCATAATGTTCGAAATCTGACTCTATTCTCCTTTCCTAACTCCCAAAGGATTGTGTGAAAGAAATTGTTTACCCATCTTTTTGCATACCAGGTAGCTAGCCTGTGGAGTTCTTTTCCTCAAATTAAGGCATATCAGTGATTATGATCTTTTTAAGAGAGAGTTGAAAACATTTTTGCTTGTGAAACACAAATCAAGAAGTAATTTGTTAATCTATGCTAGTCTTTGAGAGTGTATCTGATGTACTAAATTGATATTAATTAGTGATATTGAGTTTTCTGTTATGTCCTGGATCTTCTGGATCTAGTATCTTTGATGTAATCTGGTGTGAACTATTTGATTGGTACTAGTGGACTATAAACGAATTAACTGTATCTGTGGGTTGTGATGCAGAGGCCTGCCATCAGGATATAGCTTGCAGCCAGCTGACAGAGAAATGAGACCAACAGCCAACAATTCCTTCTGGGGTGCTTTTTTTTCTTTGCCCTGAAACCTGGTTAATTCTTTTGTCCATCCTCCATAGGGCCTTAGGCTTCCTACCTTTGAGCACTCAGCCTGCTTGATAAGGAGAGAGAGAGAGAGAAAGAAGCAAAAAATCTCTTCCCTCTAAAACCGGGGCCTTAAATAATCTAAGGAACTAAACAAGCTCCTCTCCTAGGCATATCCCAATTGGGAACACAGCTAGAAGAATCCTAGGCCTTTATCCCCCTATGCTGCTTCCAGAACAGTTCCACCCCTGAAAGAGAAATTTCACCTTTGGCTATAAGGGCTTTGACACCTGGGTCACATATGAACAGCATTTAAATGAGGGAGGTAAAAGCAGTTGTACCCCACAAACAAAAGCATTTGTGGTAAATGGGGTAAGCCCACAAGGGTTAAAAAGCCCTTATCAACTATGCAGTAATATCTGGGAGATGAAAAATACTGTATGGAGGGAATAGGTAATGAAACGGTTAATGTAAAAAAGAGGGAATAAAAGCAAATCAAGAGAGGATGGCAAATCATCATCTTTGAGAGTCATGTGTGCCAATGCTTGAAATTTTGTTAACAGAATCACTGACCTGGACGTCAAAATGGCAGAGACAGACTTGAATATGGTTTCAATCAACAAGCCTCGGTATAATGGAAATCGTGATTGGAATGTGAACATTTCAGGATATAAACTCTTCAGAAGAGACAGAATAGGGAAAAAGTGGGGAGGAGTAGCTGTTTACATTAGGGACATAATAGCGACCATTGAAATAGAGAGAGGGCATGGAGAAGTTATTGGTTGCCATGGAAAAGCCTAAGAAGACTTCCATCTCCAGCACAGGGAAAATAGGTAGCTTCTGACATGTGTCATCGTTAATGATAGCACAAAAGGAAATGGTGTTGCTTGTAATTACCTTCAATATGCCAGATGTGGATGCTCCTCTTTTCTGAATGTAACACTAACCAATGAAGACCATGTCATTAACTTCAGAGTACAAGAAAATGTAGTGTCTGGGGACCACTGTACAGTAAAGTTCAATATTAGGTTCAAACTTTAAATGAACAATATTAGGAGAATGACCCTAGACTACAAGAGGACTGACTTCAGGCTAATGAGTGATTGTTTAGAGAAATATGGGTCCCCAGTTAGGTCATACTGGAGTTCCCAGCTACTGTGGTTTTCTACATATTTACAATGAATACATGAGAGAGATTAGTTTGCACTGCCTCCACTGTGTGCAGACCTATCTCAAGAATGTTCATTGTACATACCCTGAAAACCAAACTAAGTGAATTTTGGAGCCTTATCAAGAATCTAAGATCTATAGCCTACTGAGGAGCTATAGCAAATAACAGAAAAAAACCCACTGTCCAGTATAAAGTCATATACTAGTACTACTACTAATAGCATTTATATAGCGCTACCAGACGCATGCAGCGCTGAACACCTGACATAGAGAGACAGTCCCTGCTCAAAGAGCTTACAATCTAGATAAAACAGACAGACAAGACATTACAGGCAAGGGAATTACAGGGTAAAGAGGAACAGGGGAGGAGGAGGGCAAATGAGTGGAGGAGGGCAATCTTCAAAATGTTTTTACAGAAATTATTTTTTTGTGCTCATGTCATACAGTGGCACCAGCCCAAACATTCAGGTTATGGTAGCCAACTGTTTCAGTTTAATCATTGCACAAAAGAAGGGGGAAAAAAGATAGAAGGTAAAAACATAAGGAAAGCAGGATACCGGAGTCAGTCACTGAGACCAACACGCAGCACTGAGGAGATATAGGTAGCAATAAAAAAACAAGGAAAGAATAAGCCAAGTCAAAAAAGGGAAGAAGAAAGAGACCAATATGGTTCCCTAAAGACATAGCAAAATTGTAAAAGCATTAAAAAAGAAATACTACTACTACTACTACTACTATTTAGCATTTCTATAGCGCTACAAAGCATACGCAGCGCTGCACAAACATAGAAGAAAGACAGTCCCTGCTCAAAGAGCTTACAATCTAATAGACAAAAAATAAATAAAGTAAGCAAATCAAATCAATTAATGTGAACGGGAAGGAAGAGAGGAAGGTAGGTGGAGGCAAGTGGTTACAAGTGGTTACGAGTCAAAAGCAATGTTAAAGAGGTGGGCTTTCAGTTTAGATTTAAAGGTGGCCAAGGATGGGGCAAGACGTAGGGGCTCAGGAAGTTTATTCCAGGCGTAGGGTGCAGCGAGACAAAAGGCGCGAAGTCTGGAGTTGGCAGTAGTGGAGAAGGGAACAGATAAGAAGGATTTATCCCTGGAGCGGAGTGCACGGGAAGGGGTGAAGGGATGGACGAGTGTGGAGAGATACTGGGGAGCAGCAGAGTGAGTACATTTATAGGTTAGTAGAAGAAGTTTGAACAGGATGCGAAAACGGATAGGGAGCCAGTGAAGGGTCTTGAGGAGAGGGGTAGTATGAGTAAAGCGACCCTGGCGGAAGATGAGACGGGCAGCAGAGTTTTGAACCGACTGGAGAGGGGAGAGGTGACTAAGTGGGAGGCCAGCAAGAAGCAGATTGCAGTAGTCTAAACGAGAGGTGACAAGGGTGTGGATGAGGGTTTTGGTAGAGTGCTCGGAAAGAAAGGGGCGGATTTTACGGATGTTGTAAAGAAAGAAACGACAGGTCTTGGCAATCTGCTGGATATGAGCAGAGAAGGAGAGAGAAGAGTCAAAGATGACCCCAAGGTTTCGAGCTGAGGATACAGGGAGAATGAGAGAGCCATCAACAGAAATAGAAAACGGGGGGAGCGGGGAGGTGGGTTTGGGGGGGAAAATGAGAAGCTCGGTTTTGGTCATATTTAATTTCAGGTGGCGTTGAGACATCCAGACAGCAATGTCAGACAAGCACGCTGAAACTTTGGTTTGGATGCAAGGTGAGATATCAGGGGTAAAAAGGTAGATTTGGCAGTCATCAGCATAGAGATGGTAGGAAAAGCCATGGGATGAGATTAATGAACCAAGGGAAGAAGTGTAGATAGAAAAGAGGAGGGGACCAAGAACAGAACCCTGAGGTACGCCAACAGGCAGAGGGATAGAAGTAGAAGAGGATCCACCAGAGTGTACACTAAAGGTGCGGAGGGAGAGGTAGGAAGAGAACCAGGAAAGGACAGAGCCCTGGAATCCAAGTGAGGACAGGGTATCGAGAAGTATGCTGTGATCAACAGTGTCAAAAGCAGCGGAAAGATCAAGAAGAATGAGGATGGAATATTGACCTCTGGATTTAGCCAGTAATAGGTCATTGGAGACTTTAGTAAGCGCAGTTTTGGTTGAGTGGAGAGGGCGAAAACCAGATTGTAGTGGGTCAAGAATAGCATGTGAGGAAAGAAAATCAAGGCAGCGGCGGTGAACAGCACGCTCAAGTAATTTGGAGAGAAAAGGAAGGAGGGAGATGGGTCGGTAATTAGAGGGACAAGTAGGGTCGAGTGAAGGCTTCTTAAGGAGAGGTGTGACCACAGCATGTTTAAAGGCAGCAGGGACAGTCGCAGTGGAAAGTGAGAGGTTGAGAATGTGACAGATAAAAGGAATAAGAGCAGGAGAGATGGCATTAAGAAGGTGGGTGGGAATGGGATCAGAGGAACAGGTGGTACATTTTGAGGAAGAAAGGAGAAGTGTATTTTCCTCAATAGTAACTTCAGGAAAGGAGGAAAGGGAATGAGGGGAAGGAGAGACAGGGGAACGGACTAGTGGAGGGAGAGGTGGTGAGGTAGAGAAAGCAAGGTTTATCTTTTGAACCTTGTTGTGAAAGAATTCAGCAAGGGTCTGAGGAGATAATGAAGGGGGAGTTGGGGGAGGGGGCACCTTGAGGAGAGAGTTCAATGTGGTGAAGAGAAGTCCAGGATTAGAGCCAAGAGAGTTGGTCAGTTGGATATAATAATCCTGTTTGGCGCGTAAAAGAGCAGATTGGAAGGAGGTCAGCATGAACTTAAAGTGTAAGAAATCAGCAAGGGCCCGAGATTTCCGCCAGAGGCGTTCGGCGGAGCGGGTACAGGAACGTAGGTAGCGGATATTAGAAGTCAGCCAAAGTTGGGGTTTTGTACGCCTTACAGGGCGGGTCATCAAAGGTGCAAGAGTGTCTAAGGCAGAGGATAGAGTATTGTTGTAAGAAGAAACAGCCTCATTGACAGACGTGGATGGTGCCACAGTAGAGAGGAGGTTTGAAACATGGGAGGATAGAGATGAATGGTCAATATCGTGAAGATTCCTAGATAAATTAGATAAGATAGGACGGGACTGGGAGGGAGGAGATTTAAGTGTGAAAGTTATAAGATGGTGATCAGAGGAGGGAAGATCAGAGGCAAGGAAACTAGAAGGTGAACAGTTGGAGGAGAAGATGAGATCAAGACAGTGACCATTTTGATGAGTGGGGGAGGTGGAGCATAGTTGGAGATTAAAGGAGGACGTTAAAGCGAGTAACTTGGAAATATAAGAGTTGGAAGGATCATTAGCAGGAATATTAAAGTCACCAAGGATGAGAGAGGGGGAGGAAGGATCATGGAAGAAGGCAAGCCAGGCGTCAAAGTCACTGAGAAAGGATGAAAGGGACAGAGGGATGCAGAAAAAGCGGCTAAATGAGAAGAGACTCAAATAGAAAAATATTATCCTTTCAATAAATGTAGTTCACAAAAACGTAATAGTTGTATAAAGTATGAAATACAAATTCTAAAACAACCGTCCTTTTTGGACGCTGTTCACCGGCAGCCTGCCGGAGTCGAGTTCCTGACCACTTGCGGTAGCTGAACATAAGAACCTAAAGACGCTATAATTAGCAAAACGTGATAATGTCAGGTCCTTTAGTGACTTATGAAGAAGTTGAGTAAATTGAAGGACGACTTCGTTTAAAATCCAGAAGAGAAAATGCCTGGATTGGAGAGTGAACAATATAAAAGCATGTTACAATCTCACTAAACCGAAAAGTGGATTTTGTTGTAGCTACTCAGACTTTATGATACAAATTGGGGACACCGGTGTGTGGAGTTTTGAATTGCAGTGTTTGAAAGCTTTAATATTGAGGTATCTGCTGGACATTTATAATCAACTATTCTGCAGAAATAGCCCTTCCTTGTATGATTTTCAGCGGTGGACAATATGCAAGATTAAGAGACTGCTTTAAGAACATAATAAGTAAAGCTGTGTTAGTTTGTGAGAAATTAGTTTCAATGCTCTATATTTGTGACATATATAGCTCAAGAATATTTTTAATATAATGTGAAGTGTGAATGAGAGTGAATGGTGTGGTATTAATGTTCTATATAATATTGTGTAATACAGTAATAAGACTTAATAAAGATTAAAACTGTTTGTTATTCAATTCCGTTGTTTTAGATTTTGTATTCAATAAATGTAGGAGATAAAACCTTTAGATACATGAGGGAACGTCTAATACCAAAGAGGTATTAATGAAGAAAGAAGAAAAAAAGTAAGATTAGCGATTTGGATTTAGGTTTAATTATTCACTTTTCCAAGTTTGAGTTCAAAGCAAGTTATAGTCAATTTGAATAAATAATTCTCTGTCCCAGACAGCTTACAATCTAAGGACCTTATTTACTAACCTATGTTAATAGGAATTAATGCAGTTTAATGCACATCCTATATAATAAAATGCACCTGCAACATTCTGAAACCAAGAAAGTGAAGCCTTCAAGCCTTGAAGCATTCCTGCAACGTTCCGGAACTATGTGTCGTCAATGGAGGAGATGGAGCCTTACAGAGCGCACAAATGCTTCAAGGCTTCACTTTCTCACACATACACACTCACTCTCTGTCTGTCACATACACTCTCTCTTACACACAGACTCACACACACACACTCTGTCTCTCACACACTCTCTCTCTGACACAAACACACACACACACACACACTCTGTCTGTCTCTCCCTCACTCATTCTCTCTCACATACACACTCCATCTCTCACCCACACACTCTCTCTCAAACATACACACTCCGAGGAAAGGGGGGCATGGAACACGCTGGGGAGGAGAGGGAGGGGGGCATGGAACTCGGAGGGAAGGGGGGGGCCAAGAACTCGGAGAGGCAGAGAGGGAGGAGAGGAGAGGGAGGGAGGGAGGGAGGGGGGCCTGCACCTCGGACGGAAGGGGGGCCTGGAACTCGGAGGGGAGGAGAGGGAGGGAGGGAAGGAGGGGGTCATGGAACCTCGGAGCCCCACACACACACACTCACTTTCTGTCTCTCACATACACTCTCTCTCATACACTCCATCTCTCTCTCACACACACTCTCCCTCTCACACACACACACACACACACACACACATACACTCTGTCTCTCACACACTTTCTCTCTCTCTGACACAAACACACACACACTCTGTCTCTCACTCACACACACACTCCATCTCTCACACACACTTTATCTCTCACACACACACTCTCTCTCTCAAACATACACACTCCGAGGAAAACCTTGCTAGCGCCCGTTTCATTTGTGTCAGAAACGGGACTGTTTTACTAGTTAAATAATACAACCTACATTCTAGATGGTGTATATTGTATTTAGTTTAGGTTTTGACAGATAAAGGCAAGCTGAAACTGTTCACTACTTTGCAGCAGGAATTTCAGCTTCCGGCCTCTCAATATTTTGCCTACTTACAATTAAAACACTATATTTCGTCATTAGAGTGGACTGATTTAATTAAAGATGTCCAAGAGACACTGTCTGATGCGTATACACTGGGATCACGAGAGAGAGTGCCTCTTACTTTTTATTACCAGCATTTAAAAGATACCACCTCGGATTTGAACTATGCCTTAGCTGCTGAATTAACACCTGAACTTTTCAAAATCTTTGTTTTACGGATTTAAAAAATGTCAGAATCCATGTTGTTGCAGGAATGTTTGTACAAATTTGCCCTAAGACTTCATATTTCCCCATATAGAGCATTTAAGTCTGCATGGGCTAGCAATGATTCCTGTTTGAAATATGTGTGTGTGTGTGGGGGGGGGGGGGGGGGGTCCAGCAACTTTGGGGCATATGTTTTGGAGCTGTCTTATTATAGCTTCCTTTTGGAGATCCATCCTGCATGCTCTTCTTTCATATTGGGATCGTGAGGTAACCTGTGATCCACGGATACTATTTGGGCTTTATATCTGCACTGACTCGGTACCTGCTAGATTTCTTAATTTTCTTCGAAAAGCACTACTTTTTTGGGTGAACGCAATTTTATTGGATTGGATGCAAGTGCATGGTCTGAGTGTTCAAACTTGGCGCTCTCTGTTGATTTTTCAAATGCGCATGGAATGTCAACAGATTCAATCACTGGATACTCCAGAGGGGGGGGGGGGGGGGGGGGGGGGAGTCTAGCAAATCTGGGAATCCTATGGTTAACGCTGCCTTCTTGAGGTCCAGTTGTTTGTTAAATTTTTAATTTACTTTGGTGTACAGCATCCTTTCTTACCTAATTTGGTAATGTGCGGGGATCACCTGGGGAGGGGGGGGGGAAGAGAGTAGGGATAGAATAAGGTTATGGTATGGTATTGCTTAGTTTCCTCACATAAGTTGTTTTGCTTCTGTGTTTCAGCAACGATTTAAACATAAATATTTACACAACTGAGACACCTTATGTTTTGTCTTGTGGGGGAGTGGCTATAAGAAATCAAGCCCTCCTCTGTTTTGTTGCTTATCTGTGTTCTTTATGCTCTGATTCATTTAATGGTTCAATAAAAATGAATTAAACATAATACAACCTACATTATTCTTAATGGGGCCTATTTCTGGACTATGCCCTGAACGCATATTAACTTGTCTTAATGTGCATTAACACATGTTAACTTATTTAACACGCATTAGGAAATGAAATCCTGAGATTATAGTGATTTGATATCTCACCTGGCAAGAGAAGAAGGACCAGCAGAGGTCACAAATCATAAATGAGTTCTTTTGCTAAGTAGATACACAAGAAGAGGAAATAATATATCTAAGACAGGATACAGATACATTCATGATTATGAAATTGTTGGAAATCCTATTTAGAGAAAATAAATAAGTGTAGATAAACTAATGGAATCTAATAGAGTACACTTCAGGGTAGCAAAAGAGCTCATAGAAATGTACTCTTTACAGCTGTGCTCAGTCTTTAGAGATGGAAGAGGTTATGACAGGGGTTCCCAAACTTTTTCGGTTCACGGCACCCCCACCCCGGCCACATGGGTCTCCAAATCCCCCACCCCCCCCAGCCACTGGATCTCCGCTCACCCCACTCCCAGCCACAAGGGTCTCCACTCCCCCCCCGCTACATAGGTCTCCACACCCCCCTTTCCCTTTAGCCCCCTTCTCTCACACCAGCACACCTTCCCCAAATCCAGCATCGCTCCTCCCTTCCTTCCTGCAGGTCCAAGATCACTGCCACTTCCTTCTCCTTCCCCCACCGCCACTGCAGTGCTTGCAGCTTACAATTTCGGGCCGTCCGCGATTCACAGAGGCACTCTGGGGCCTTCCCAGTATGCCGCGTCCGGCTCTCTCTGATGCAACTTCCTGTTGTGAGGGCCAGATGTGGCAGAGGGAAGTCCCTGCAGTGCCTGTGTGAAATGCGGACACCTGACAATGTAAGCTGAAAGCACTGCAGCAGCAGCTGCGGGGGAAGGAGAAGGAAGCGGCAGATGCTGGACCTGCAGAGGGGGAAAGTAGGGAGCGATGCGCCGCAGCACCCCTGAGAGTTCGCTGCGGCACACAGTTTGGGAACCACTGGGTTATGAGGAACTGGAGGAAAGTGTGCGTAGTCCCAGTCTGTTAACATGACAATAAAGTGTTTCAGTTGACTCAATAGAACGAATTCCGGAGACTAAAGATATGGAATTAACAACTTTTTTTAATAGAAACTTCTCATGAACAGCAAGTGGTACCTTCTATATTATCTTTGGGCACAGATTGAAATCTTATATTGAGAAGTTTTTTTCCTAAAAAAGATAATTCTTTTTGTGGTTTGAAAATGTGTATTTTCCAGACAAGAGCAACTCAGAAGACAGCAGTTTAGATTCTTTATCCTAGAGGCTCCAAATAGGGGCTACGTTTTTGTTGAAATATCCATGTAAAGTGTAATCAATTATAGGAATATTAAATATGTATTTTTTGAGGTTTCTCAACTATCAGTGTTTCTTGCTGATAAAGTACTGACAGGATCATCCCCCCCCACCACACACTTAGTATAACCTTTTCCTCTGTATTGTCTCACCAGTAGAGGCTGCTTAACTATAGACCGAACTGAGTGTTATGTTTCCTTTAATATTTGCTTTGGATATTGCTTCTTAATAGATAGTGCTTAACCCCCAATACGGTGGATTATGATTGTGAGAATTGTATTTCTTTTTCACTTATTAGATATATTTGTTTGAGCTAATTCTCTTCTAAATGTTGCTTTTCTGTTCAAGAGAATTCTTGTAAATGATTGTTAAAATTGCATGAAAATAAGTATGGCAATAGGAGTATACCTTTAATAGAGAACAGAGCAAAGATGTGAGTAGTGTATAGGTCCCAAGCAACATGCATTTAGAGATGAGGAATGTTTATTTGGTTTATGCTCATACCTTTTTCACTAGTATCTCAAGGTGAATTACATTCAGGCACACTGGGTATTTCCCTGCCCCTGGAGGTCCCACAATCTAATTTTGCACCTGAGGCAAAGGAGGGTTAAGTGACTTGCTCAAGATCACAAGGAGCAGCAGTGGGGCTTGAACTGGGTACACTTGGATATCAAACATGGTGCTCTAACCACAAGGCTGCCCCTCTACTCAAACAAACCTGACAGACTGTTGTCAGGTGACAAAATTAATATGGCTTTGATCTGCCCAGACTTTAGTAAGGCTTCTGATGCTGCTCCACATAGAAAACGATGAGAAAATTGTACAATACGGAGGGGGATAATATTATAGAGCATCTTCTGCATGTAAAGCATGTTTTATATGTGAAAAATGACTGATAAAACATTGCATCTGGGTATACATGCATAAAAAGTAAGTATACACTAAGATCTGTGTGCAGGCTTTCTTAAGGGTGCTTGGGTACAGCAGGGGTGGACTGGTGCATGTGCATTTCTAAAAAATAAAACATGCAGATACATGCATAAGAAATTTTTTTTTATAGCAGGTTGCTTAGGCTCGGAGGCCAAGCAGATGCCTATTTATAAAGACACGTGGAGGGGCATAATCGAACGGGGACGACCATCTCTAAGGGCGCCCATCTCTAAGGACGTCCTCAGGAAGGGGAGGGGAAACCTGTATTATCGAAACAAGATGGATGTCCATCTTTTGTTTCGATAATACAGTCGGGGACGGCCAAATCCCAACATTTAGGTCAACCTTAGAGATGGTCGTCCCCGGTTCTCAGCAATAATGGAAACCGAGGACGCCCATCTCAGAAACGACCAAATCAAAGCCATTTGGTTGTGGGAGGAGCCAGCATTCATAGTGCACTGGTCCCCCTGACATGCCAAGACACCAACCGGGCACCCTTGGGGGCACTGCAGTGGACTTCACAAATTGCTCCCAGGTACATAGCTCCCTTACCCTGTGTGCTGAGCCCCCCAACCCCCCCCCAAAAAAAACACACTCCCCACAACTGTACACCACTACCATAGCCCTAAGGGGTGAAGGGGGGCACCTACATGTGGGTACAGTGGGTTTTGGGTGGGTTTTGAAGGGCTCTCATTTACCAGCACAACTGTAACAGGTAGGTGGGGATTGGCCTGGGTCTGCCTGGCTGAAGTGCACTGCACCCACTAAAACTGCTCCAGGGACCTGCATACTGCTGTCAGGGAGCTGGGTATGACATTTGAGGCTGGCATAGAGGCTGGCAAAAAATATTTTAGGGTGGGAGGGGGTTGGTGACCATTGGGGGAGTAAGTGGTGGTCATCCCCGATTCTCTCTGGTGGTCATCTGGTCAGTTCGGGCACCTTTTTGAGGCTTGGTCGTGAAAGAAAATGGACCAAGTAAAGTTGGCCAAGTGCTCATCAGGGACACCCTTCTTTTTTCCATTATCGGCTGAGAACGCCCATCTGATAAGCACACCCCAGTCCCGCCTTCGCTACGCCTCCGACACCCCCGGGAGCTTTGGTCATCCCCGCGATGGAAAGCAGTTGAGTTCGCCCAAAATCGGCTTTCGATTATGCTGATTTGGGCGACCCTGAGAGAAGGACGCCCATCTCCTGATTTGTGTCGGAAGATGGGCGTCCTTCTCTTTCAAAAATAAGCTTGCTAGTTGTCTATGGGGCTCATTTTCGAAAGAGAAAAACATTTAAAAAGTGGCGTATAGCAGCACTTGGATGTTTTGCTTGCCAAAATGTTCAAATTACAAGAGAACGTTTTGGGGGGGCATGTTAAGGGCGGGATTTGAGCATTCCTAACACTTGGGCATTTTTCTGCCTTAATGGAACAAAACAAAAACGTCCAGGACTAAAACTAAAATGTTTTGAGCTAGACCTGTTTTAATGACTAAGCCACAAAAAAGTGCACTAAATGGAGGAATAAAGAAATGACCCCCTCCCACCCCCAAAGATGTGAAAGAAACAGTACATAACATGCCTCTATGACATCTTCAGACATTATGGCCAGTCCTATTAGAACAGCAAGTAGGTCTATGGAGTCGCTAGTGGTTGGTGCAGTGCACTATGGAGAAGGGAACCCAGGCCCATAGTTCACTCTAACTGTTACACTTGTGGTGGAATGTGTCAGCTCCCCAAAACCCACCAAAAAACCTACTGTACCCACATGTAGGTGACACTTACAGACATAAGGGCTATTGTAGTGATGTATAGTTGGGTACAGTAAGTTTTAGGTGGGTTTTGGAGGTCTCATTCTATAATTCAAGTGGGTAAGGGTGAGATGTGTATCTGGGACTTTTAATGTGATGTGCACTACAGTGCCCCCTAGGGTGCCCTACTGCTCTGCTCAGATGTCTGTGTGGCCAGTCTATTAAGAATGTTGCCTCGTGGCTTGATTTTCTGTGTTTTTCACTAAGATGTTTTTTTTCAAAAATGGTCCAAAAAGATAGATGCATAGAGCACAAAGACATCTAGCAAGTGGCCATTAAAAAAAAAAATAAAGATAGCTGTTTTGAAAGTTGCTATTTTCGCCACCTCAGATGTCATATCGAAAATGCCCGTTCATGTGTCTTTATAAAATACCAGTACAAAATCAGCTGAAATTGTGGCTAAAATATGACTGCAAATATGTTACAAATAATATCTGTAATATGTACATATTTATTTTTAGGGTTTGCCTGGAAACCCCGGTCTAAAAGGCATACCTGGTGAGAAGGTAAATATCTTTTCATAGTAACACAGTATATGATGGCAGCTAAAGATCCACATGGTCCATCTAGTCTGCCCAATAAGGTGGTCAGAGCCATATCTGCCACTCCATGCAGGTTACACTCTATCATGATCAAATATTGGTTTAACAAATAGGACAGTCACACAGTCATGGAAGAGTGGTTCTATAATTTTGGATAGTCACATTCATTGTCAATACGTGATTAAACTAACGATCAAACAATGTTGCAATTTGACATTTTACTTGCTATCAACCTTTAGGTGAATGTGACACATAAAAAAAACCACAGATTTGCTTGATCTGTTCCTGTTATCCTTGGATCATAGTGGTCCTATTTCCCAGTCGCTGGAGTTGCCATGAAAGCCCATTCCTGCTCATCCATAATCGGGATACAGTTCGTAAAAGTCTACCCTGTTTTGCCATATTTGGGACACAGACCATAGAAGTCTGCCCAGTACTGACCTTACTTTCCTATTATTGGAATTGCCGTCTAAGCACTGACAACGCTTCCATCCTTTTTCCATATAAGGATTCTTTACATTTATCCCATGCATTTTTGAATTCTCTCACCATTTTAATCTTTACTTCCTCTCCTGGGAGGGCATTCCAGGTATCTAACACCCTCTCCATGAAAATGTAGTTCCTGATGCTACTTCTAAGTCTACCACCCAGTAATCTCAATCCATGTCCTCTAGTTCTACTACTTCCCTGTCTCTGGAAAAGATTTGTATGTATACTGATATCTTTCAAGTATTTAAATGTCTGTGTCACATCTCCTCCCCTCTCCCTTCTCTTCTCTAGGGTATGCATATTCAGCTCCTGAAGTCCCTTCTCATACCGCTTTTGGTACAAACCCCATACCATTTTTGTGCTCTTCCCGGACTGCTTCTTTTATGTCCTTAGCTAGATACGGCCTCCAAAACTGAACACAGTACTCCAAGCGGGGTCTCACCAATGACTTGTATAGGGGCATTAACACCTCTTTTCTTCTGCTCATTATACCCCTCTCTATGCATCATTCTGGTTATAGTCACCACCTTGTCACATTGTTTCACTGCCTTGAGATCTTCAGACACTATCACCCCAAGGTCTCTTTCTTGAACCGTCTGTCAGTTTCTCACTCCCTATCTCATACGTCTCCTTTACATTTCTACACCCCAGTGTATCACTCTGCACTTGTTTGCATTAAATTTTGACTATAGCAAACTTCTTCAGAACTGCATGGAGCAATATTATAATAGAAACTAAATAATTCAAATTGCTCTACCTCATTAGGAAAAAGATGAGAAAAAGAACAACTATGTTTTCAATTATTACAATTTAAATATAGCCTCATACGTCCAGGGTACCTTTATAGAAACTTAGGACACCACTGACTGACATTCATCATAGGCTACCACCACCTGCCAAGCGTTACAGAGAAAAACTCTCCTATTAAAAATGAGAGAAAAGTCTGTAGTGCTACGGCATATGGGACTATCAATTTAATAAACACAGGTTCAAAAACTCATCAATCCTAATTCGACCCCTTTACAAAAGATTTTTTAAGGGTCAAAATGAAAAGAGAAGAAAATGTAAATATCGCAAAACCTTGGGGTACATTTGCCGGGTACAAATATAGTCACTTAGCTTTTGCCCAAAAAGAGCTCCATTAAAGGTGAATTCACTTCATTTCAGTGTCCATAGTTGTATCTTCTTAAACTCGACATGTAACTCCCACTCTTTCTCATATAAATTCCTCGACAGGATTAGGACTCCTACTGTTTCGATTTCTTCATCAGGAGAAACAATAAGAAAACTTCATACACAGAAATGTATGAAGTTTTCTTATTGTTTCTCCTGATGAAGAAATCGAAACAGTAGGAGTCCTAATCCTGTCGAGGAATTTATATGAGAAAGAGTGGGAGTTACATGTCGAGTTTAAGAAGATACAACTATGGACACTGAAATGAAGTGAATTCACCTTTAATGGAGCTCTTTTTGGGCAAAAGCTAAGTGACTATATTTGTACCCGGCAAATGTACCCCAAGGTTTTGCGATATTTACATTTTCTTCTCTTTTCATTTTGACCCTTAAAAAATCTTTTTGTAAAGGGGTCGAATTAGGATTGATGAGTTTTTGAACCTGTGTTTATTAAATTGATAGTCCCATATGCCGTAGCACTACAGACTTTTCTCTCATTTTTAATAGGAGAGTTTTTCTCTGTAACGCTTGGCAGGTGGTGGTAGCCTATGATGAATGTCAGTCAGTGGTGTCCTAAGTTTCTATAAAGGTACCCTGGACGTATGAGGCTATATTTAAATTGTAATAATTGAAAACATAGTTGTTCTTTTTCTCATCTTTTTCCTAATGAGGTAGAGCAATTTGAATTATTTAGTTTCTATTAAATTTTGACTGCCAGACCTTAGACCATTCTTCTGATTTTTGTAGATTCCTTCTCATGTTCTCTACTCCCTCTGTAGTGTCCATTTGGTCAGATATTTTTGTGTCATCCACAAATAGACAAACCTTTCTTTCTAATCTTTTGGTATTGTCACTGACAAATTTATTAAATAGAATCAGTCCCAGTACTGATCCTCTATTCACCTTCCTTTTCGTTGAATTAACTCTATTCACCACCACCCTCTGTTGTTTGTCAGTCAACCAATTTCTTAACTAGTTCACCACCTTGGGTCACCTTAGCCTGCTCAGCTTATTCAGAAGTCTTCTGTGAGGAACCGTATCAAAGGCTTTGCTGAAATCCAAGTAGATTACATCTAGCGCATGTCCTTTGTCTAGTTTTCTGGTCACCCAGCCAAATAAATCATTCATATTTGTTTGACACAGCTTTCATGTGGTAAAACCATGTTTTCTCAGATCTTGCAACCCATTAGCTTCTAGGAAGTTCACTATGCTTTCCTTCAGCAGCATCTCCATTAGTTTTCCAACCATTGAAGTGAGGCTTACTGGCCTGTAATTTCCCACTTCTTCCCTGTCCCCACTTTTGTGAAGAGGGACTACAGCTACTCTTCTCAATCTCTTATAACCACTCCAAAGATCTATTAAATAAATCCTTATGGGGTCCTACCAGGATTTCTATGGGTTCCCTCAATATTCTGGGATGTTTCCCATCTGGCCTCATGACTTTGTCCACTTTCAGTTTTTCAATCTGTACATAAACACTTTCTTTCATGAATGGTGCAATATCCTCTCCATTCCTATATATGTTCTTCGCATATGTCCATGGTCCTTCTCCAAGATTCTCATCTGTGAACATAAAACAGTTGTTTATCACATCTGCTTTTTTCTCATCACTCTCCACATACAGGTCTCAGCATCTTTTATTCTTACAATTCCATTTCTAGCCTTCCTCCTTTCTCCAACATATCTGAAAAAGTCTTGTCACCCATCTTTAGTCATTTTTTTCTTTCTGACTGTGCTTTTGCTAACTGTATTTCCCTATTCAGTTCTTTGAGGTTTACCTAGTAGTTTTGTCTGTGTTCCTCTTGTGTTTGTATATATTTCTTAAATCCCACCTTTTTTGCCTTCATTTTTTCAGCCACTTGTTTGGAAACCATAAAGGTTTTCTTTTTCTCTTTTGTTTACCTTCCTTACTTAGGCGTCTTTTACTAAAGCTTAGCTCGAGTTATCTGCATCAGGGTCCATTTTATTCCTATGGGCCCTGCTGCAGATAACTCAAGCTAAACTTTAGTAAAAGACCCCTGTTTTCATATTAATAGCTGATTTCAGCTTGTACCACTGCCCTTCTACTTCTTCTATCTCTACCCAACCTGTCAGCTGTTTCATCAGGTGCTCCCCCATTTTATTAAAGTCAGCATGTTTGAAATCACATACTTTGTCTGCGCTCTGCTTTAGCTCTTATCAAACCATATTGTGTGATGGTCACATACAGTAAAACCCATCAGTTTCTGATTACTGTTGGGTTTATAGATAGTTGCAATATTACTTAGATTGCCTATTGCCAGATACCCATTATAAATAGCTATCTTAATAATTCTAAGATAATAAAGAATTTTATTTATTTGAAAGGATTTATAATCGGTTCATCATGATGCCTAAGTGGAGTACAACCACATCTACTATAATAAAACTCACCCTCAACGTTCTGAGGACACTGACGTCAGTGAAGCCAAGCCCTGACTTCCTTCAAAAAGGTTCGAAGGTTCGTGATGGTGAAGCCACCAAAATCGCTCCGGGCCCCGCCCTCGAGGGCGGAGCAATGGCAGAACAAAGAAGGGGGAGGGAGGCAGGGATGCGGGGGGGGGGGGGGGGGGGGGGGGGAAATCGCTCCGGGCCCTGCCCTCAAGTCAAACGTCATGACGTTGGGGGCGGAGCAATGGCAGAACAACGAAGGGGTTTGCCAGGGAGGGAGTAGGGGGAGGGGTGTTGGCGACGAAAACCTTGCTAGCGCCCGTTTCATTTGCTCTGAAACGGGCCTCTTTTACTAGTTTATATATAAATCAATAAAACAAATAGAAGTATGTGAAAGAAAAGAGAACAATATAATGATTAGCCAATGGGATTTCTCCATTCCTCTGATCTTTGTGAGACTATATCTTAGGCAACTCTGTTCTATCATATCACTAGTAAATCAGGCCTGTTTCTGACACAAATGAAATGGGCGCTAGCAAGGTTTTTGTCGGAGTGTGTATATTTGAGAGAGTGTGTGTGAGAGTGACTGTGTGTGAGAGAGAGAGAGAGTGAATGTGCGAGTGTGTGTTTGTGACAGAGAGAGAGTGAGACTACTGTGTACAAGTGTGCCTGCTCTGTTCCCTGCCCACCCCTCCAGCCACCCAACGATTCTTCTCTCTCCCCTGCTCCCCCTGCAGCCACCCAGCGATTATCCTTTTTCCTTGGCCTCCCCCTGTATCCACCCAGGCATGCTCTTCTCTCCCCTGCCCCCTGCAGCCACCCAGCGATTCTCCTCTCTCCCCTGCCCCCCTCCTGCCACCCAGCGAGTCTCCTCTGTCCCCTGCTTCCCCTCCAGCCACCCAGTGATTCCCCTCTCTCCCCGGCCCCCCCTCCAGCCACCCATCGATTCTCATCTCTCCCCTGCCCCCCCTCCAGCCACTCAGCGATTGTCCTCTGTCCCCTGCCCCTCTCCAGCCAGCTAGCAATTGTCCTCTCTCCCCTGCCCCCCCCCCTCTAGCCACCCAGTGATTTTCCTTTTTCCTCTGGCCCCCCTCCAGCCACCCAGCGATTCTCCATTTTCCCTTGCCCCCCCTTCCAGCCACCCACCGATGCTCTTCTCTCCCCTACCCCCCCTTCCAGCCACTAAGCGAATCTCCTGTCTCCCCTGCCCCTAACGATACTGGCCAAATCTCTCCGCTGCCATGCACAGCTCAGCGTGCAGGTCCAGTGAATGCTAGATCGATTCACCGCTGTGCGTCTGCCCTCCCACCTCTGGTTGGTCAGCTTTTGCGTGTGACGTACCCTTCACTCTCACTGTTCCGCCCTCGACATCATCACGTTTTTACGCGAGGGCGGGGCAGAGAGAGATGTGACACCCTTACGAACTTACGAACCCTGAAGCCACAGAGTCAGCTTCAGAATGTTGGAGGTGCGTTTTATTATAGTAGATGTCCTGCAGTTACTTTCTAGTTTATTGTATCCCAGTCTACTCTCTCCCAAGTCTGCTGCAAATTGCCACATTTATTTAGAATGGTATTTTATGAGAAAGGACATCTAACTCAGGATGTCCAGGTCAGTATGTTGCTGGTAGTGCTAGTATTTTAGAACAGGATCTGCTAACATACAAACTGTTCTGAAATACTTGGTAAATGGATGTCTATGTGCAGGTGATGCTCAGCATGAACACCCATTTTATTAACTGAAACATCCAAATTATAAATGGGCAAAACAAGGGACATGGATGCCTTCTGTATTCTTTATATATGATCTGCAAGCCCAAAGGGTATTCAAGCGAAGTGCATTCCAGTACAGTAGTATTTTTCTGTCCTTGGAGTATTTACAGTAAAAAAAATTACAAAGAGCTTCAGTGGGATATGAATTAGAGTTCCTGGGTTCTCAGTTCATTGCTGTAACCGTTAGGCTGCTACTCCACTTGTACTATAAATGTCCATAATTTCTGAAGTGTCACAGAGCCCGGTATCCCTTGCCATTTTCATATTCAGGGTAGATTGGGGATTGGAGATGACTTGCCTTTATCCTTCCTGTGGAGAGCTGCTCAATCAGAACACCTTTCTGTATCTTGGACATGCTAGCTAACAGGTCTAAATACCCTTTTCCTTCTGAAATCGTAGTGGGACATCCATATTTTGGTCCCTCCCTTGTCTCACCCAAAATACACCCAGGCCAAATTCCCTTGCCATATGATCATACTGCAGTTTTAGATGTCTGTATCCTGGATTTATAAGTTCGGTATTTTGGACATCCATGAAAAACGGATGTCTAAATACCAGTTTTTAGATGTCCAAAACACAAATAGAACTTCTAAAATAAAGGCCTTGGTGCCTCATATTAATAAAATTTCAGCCAAAATACAGAGGAGAAATAAAATATCTAATATGGTCACTGTTAAAGGGAAGTGCTCATTATTTATTTATTTATTGCATTTGTATCCCACATTTTCCCACCTCTTTGCAGGCTCAATGTGGCTTACAATTCATCTTGAATAATGGAAAGATATTAGAAATTAGACATATAGTGTTACAGAGGGATTTTGGGCAGTATGATAGTGATATAACAAAATAATAGTATAATAAGCAGAGATTGAAGACAGTTCTGAATATATGTAGAGGAGATTGTGTGTGTTCACATTGGTTGGTCGTTGTAATATGCCTTGTTGAAGAGATAGGTCTTCAGCAGTTTGCGGAAGTTCATTAGTTCGTAAATTGTTTTTAAGTTATTCGGTAGTGCGTTCCATAACTGTGTGCTCATGTAGGTAAAGTTTGACGCGTGCATTAGTTTGTATTTTAGACCTTTGCAGTTAGGATAGTGCAGATTGAGGAATGTGCGGGATGATCTTTTGGCATTCCTGGGTGGTAAATCTATCAGGTCTGACATGTAGGCTGGTGCATCTCCGTGAATGATTTTGTGGACTATGGAGCATATTTTGAACGTGATGCGTTCTTTAAGTGGAAGCCAGTGTAGTTTTTCTCGTAAGGGTTTAGCAGTTTCGTATTTTGTTTTGCCGAAGATGAGTCTGGCTGCAGTGTTATGGGCTGTCTGAAGTTTTTTAATTATTTGTTCTTTGCAGCCGGCATAGAGTGCGTTGCAGTAGTCTAGGTGACTGAGCACTATTGATTGTACTAGGTTACTGTCAGGCTTCTTCCCTGGAAGCATTGGGTTTGTGAGCCCTTGGACCACTACCGTGGAGCGGCAGTGGCAGGCAAGGTCACCTTCAAAGCAGAGACGAGGCAA
Organism: Microcaecilia unicolor; assembly: GCF_901765095.1. Lineage (NCBI taxonomy): Eukaryota > Metazoa > Chordata > Amphibia > Gymnophiona > Siphonopidae > Microcaecilia > Microcaecilia unicolor. The sequence goes on along the minus strand of NC_044033.1, from coordinate 474,903,963 downwards.
GGCTGGACTGGAACCCCGGACTGGAGTTCTGAACTGGAATACACAGGACTGGAATGCATTGGACGGGTGCGCACTGGACTGGTACATACTGGAGTGGAGCCCACTGGACTGGAACACACGGGGCTGGAACCCGCTGGACAGGAACACACTGGACCTGGGCTTCACCTATGCTTAGCCACCGTTCCCCGAGGGTTGAGCCCTCAGGTTCGGGCAGCCGGCAGGGCTTACAGGAGAACTGGAACTAGCAAGCAGAAACAACAGGAATCAGGATACAGAAGTGCCCCCAGGCACCTAGGCGAAAGCAAGACAGGCAGGGAATATCTGGGTTCCGGCAATAGTCAGGTCTGGCCACAGGCAGAGAATATCCGGGTTCAGGCAGTAGTCGAGTCAGGCAGCAGGCAGCAAGTATCGGGGTTCAGGCAGAGAGTAGTCAGATTCAGGCAATGGTCAGGTCAAGTAGCAAGACTATGGCTAGAGCTCCAGTAGTAAGGAGTACTGGCAGCGGACAGGACTAGGGTTGAAGCTCCAGAAGCAAAAGAAAACACACACGGGAAAACCAGAAAGCTAAACACAAGAAAACTAGTAAAGCTGTACACAAGCTAACAAGAAAGCTATGCCCAAGCTAACTAGTCAACAAGCTAGAAACTCACACTAAGCAAAACACAGGAGAACTAGTAAAGCTGTACACAAGCTAACAAGCAAAGCTATGCCCAAGCTTACTAGTCACACGCTAGGAACTCACACAACACAACACACAGGAGAACTAGTAAAGCTGTACACAAGCCAACAAGAAAAGCTATGCCCAAGCTACTAGTAACAAGCTGGAAACTCACACTGAACTGGACAGGGTAGCAGTGCACAGAACACTCTAACATACCAGGGACCTTAGACGATGCTAAGGCTGCAGTCTCTAAGTGATTAATAAAGCCCTTCAACACCTGAGGAGCAGCTGCAGCTATCAGTAAGCAACTACGGAGGCTGTCCAGGCACAAAGAAGAGAGACAAGTCCGGCAGCCTGGCAGAACCGGACCTTACTGGGCTAAAGTCTGGAACGGGTAGGAACAGAAAGACAAACTATGGCAGCCACTGGCTCTGCCCACCAGCGGGTGAGAGGAGCACAAACCAAGGAGCAGGCAGAGCGCACACAGAACATAGAGAGACTTAGAATATCTAGGTGCAGCACAGAGGAGCAAACAGAGCCAGCCTGGAGACAGAGGTAGAGCTAACTCAGGCAGCACCCCCAGGTGCAGTAGAGTGGAGTAATTAGAGCCATGCTGGAAGCAGCCAGCACACAGAAGGAAAACTACTCCAGAAAGGATAGGCAGAAGCCAGCTTAGAAACTGACCCCCAGAAATAAGGTAAGTCTGAGGGTGGTCACGGCCACAGACGTGACAGTTACGGAAAACAGTCCTTGGGAAGAAAGGTTTTACTCTTTTTAGTTTCCACATTGAGTGGAACATCTTCTTGGTTGTGTTTTTCGCGTGGTTCTCGAGTGTTAGGTGTCAATCGATGGTAACTCCAAGAATTTTTAAGGTATCTGAAATTGGAAGGTTCAGATTAGGTGTGTTAATGGCGGTGAATTTGTTCTTGTTATGTTGAGAGGTGAGTATTAGACATAGGGTTTTATCTGCATTAAGTTTCAGTCGGAATGCATCCGTCCATGAATGCATGATTTGGAGACTTTGGTTGATGTCATTGGAGATTTCCTTTAAATCTTGCTTAAATGGGATGTAGATCGTTACGTCGTCTGCGTATATGTATGGATTGAGGTTTTGATTTGATAATAGTTTGGCTATTAGGGGGTCCTTTTACTAAGATGCGCCGAAAAGTGGCCTGCGCTGGTGTAGACATGTGTATTTGATGCGCACAAGTCTATTTTTCAGCGCACCTGCAAAAAAGATTTGGGGGGGGGGGGGGGCTGAAAGTGGACGTGCGAAAAAATGAAAATTGGCGTATGTCCATTTTGGGCCTGAGACCTTGCTGCCACTCATTTACTTAGCGGTAATGTCTCGCGTGTTAACTGGGCAGTAGTCAGCGCGCATACAATACTTATTACTGCCCAGTTAGCGCCGCACACCAGAAAATAAAATATATTTTCTGGCGCATGTAGTGGACACACATAAAAAATGAAATTATTGCCTGGACCACGCGGTAGCCGGGCGGTAGTTCCAAATTGGCGCACGTTGGACACGTGTAGGCGCCTTAGTGGCTTAGTAAAAGGGCCCCTTGGTTTGAAAGAAAAAAAGGATAGAATTCAATTATGAACATTAAAGTATCTGCTTTTTATTGAGGCACTTGGATTTCCCATGCATTGGGCTTATTAGATTTGGTGGTTGTGTCCTGGCTGTTCATAGTTCTCTCCTGTTTTGATGGATTCTAGTGGTTTATTAGTTGATTGTATTCATCATGTGCCTTTTGTTATATGTGATTTGATGCTAACACTGTACTCCACTGAGTGTAGGGGGTTCATTCAGATTGGTGGCCCATAAATCATCACAAAATATATAAATATTATTGTGAATGATATCTCATTTATTTATGAGGTTAAATACAGTTTTCCCTGAATAAAAGTGCTTCCATTCCTTGAGCAAACTAAAAGTCTCTCAAGCCTCCATTGGTTGGTTCACAACCACAGTTTCGGACTCCCTTAAATTAGTGCTGTGTCATATGCTTGTACTGTACTTGCGACTCATAATTGGCACTGGAAGTGTGACACCTAGAGACTGTAGCAGTTTCCAGACACTGCATTTCCTTTTCAATTAGGAATTGATTTAAATAGTTGTGTTTTTTTCCCATTTATCCTGACAGGGTAATACTGGTGTTCCTGGCATTCCTGGCTTGATGGGAAGTTCTGGTAAACCTGTAAGTATTTTCCAAATGTTTGGTTCATGTTTGGATGCACTTGTTTGGGCTTGCACAGTTCACTCTTTCTGTCTTCATGAAAACAGGGTGAGCAGGGACCTCCGGGTGAAGTAGGCCGTCTTGGACCAAGAGGATTACCAGTAAGTACTTTGTCTGTTACCCTTTGTATGTCTGGTACATTTTTAAGAAGATGAATTCCATCTGATTGGCAATGCTATATTTTTTTGCTTTTCTTATTGCTTTGGAGAAGAGGGAATGATCCCTGTTTACTATGCCGCACTGTAAGCACGCAAACTTTTTAGCATGCGCTAATGATAGAGACACCCATAGGAATATAATGGGTATCTTTATCATTAACACACGATAAAAGTTTGCGCACCTACAGCGTGGCTTAGTAAACAGGGCCCAATGTGTCTTTTTAATTTCCTCAAGATTGTCAAATGCTTTCTGAAAATCCAGATACACAATCCAGCTTATAATCGAAAGTGGCATTTTTGACTGCATCGCCGCTTTCCTGTTGCTTCGCCGGCGAAAGTTCAAGGGGGCGTATCGGTAGATAAGCGAAGGCGGGACATGGGCGGGCATGGGCGTGGCTACCAGATGGCTGGCTTTCGCCGATAATGGAAAAAAAAAAGCGGCGTTAAGCAGTATTTCGCCGGCTTTACTTGGTCCTTTTATTTTCACGACCAAGCCTCAAAAAGGTGCCCGAACTGACCAGATGACCACTGGAGGGAATGGGGGATGACCTCCCCAAACTCCCCCAGTGGTCACCAATCCCCTTCCAAACTAAAAAAATAAAACTAAAAACCTTTTTTGCCAGCCTATATGCTAGCCTCAAATGCCGTACCCACCTCCATGACAGCAGAATGTGTTGTATCCTCCGACAGCCTTTCCCTGGTTGCGATGTGGCTCTTGGGTGAGTGTGACACCTTTTCTGTTAGGTGCCCTGCAGAGTCACATTAACAATGCATTGTGGTGGGAGTAGGGTACTGGGCTCTACTCCCCTGGTGCTTTCCCCCCCCTGCTAACTGGGTCAGAGTATGCCCTGTTTTGTTTCCTGTTGTAGTCCATGCAGTAGTGGCCATTTTTGTAAGCCAGTTTTAGTTCCCTTTCCTGTGTTACCCACGTTAGAGAATGTAGTTCTTACCTTGCATGGTGCTGAAAGAGGGCATTGTATACCATTGTGCCAGCTCTGACCTACTGCTAATCTTAGTACCAGGGGACTCTTTGCCAGTGGGGCACAACCTCTGATCTGCAGTTAACTGTGAGTAAACTTGCCTATTTCAAGAAAGGACTTTTTCAGAGAGATTAGTCTTCAGGTGTGAACTGGTATGCCAAAGTTAAACAGCAGCAATAAGTCCTAGAGGCTGTATGCAGGTCCCTGGAACAATTTTAGTGGGTGCAGTACATTTGTGGGTAGTGGGTTTGGGGGGGGGGGGGTTGGGGGGCTCAGCTCCCAAAGTAAGGGAGCTATGCACGTGGGAGCTTTTCTGAAGTCCAGCGCAGTGACCCCTAGGGTGGCTGGTTGGTGTCCTGGCCTGTCAGGGGGGCCAGTGCACTAAAAATGCTGGCTCCTCCCACGGCCAAATGCCTTGAATTTGGCCGGAGTTTGAGATGGCCGGACATAACTTTCTATTATCGCTGAAAAACAAACCCGGCCATATCAAACCCGGTGAACTCCATGGCATTTGGCCGGGCTAAACCGTATTATCGAAAAAAAGAGATGGCCGGCCATCTTTTTCGATAATACGGATCCGACCAGCTGTAGCACCGCCGCCAACATAGATCGCCGGCGATCTATTTGGCTGGCGACGTTCGATTATGCCCCTCAATATCAACCAGCTCATCTTTATTCAAATGTTTATTCACTTCTTCAAAAAATAAAGCAGATTAAAAAAGTAACTTTATTTTGATCAAGAAAACTATCTTTATTAACTACTGATCTTTGTTGTTGTTTTAATCTAACAATTTTTTCTATTTGGGCTTCCAGTGCCAGAAGTTTAATTTACAGATGAATGACATTTACTGCATTTCTATACTATTTGCTTCTAGCATTGTCAATGTTAGCTTTCTGCCCCATGAAGATCAGAAATAGTGTAGCTTAAACACATTCAGGCATAGGCGGTCAGTGGCCCAACTGTTTGGGGATGCTAAAGTGGGCGTGGTTAGGGGGTGGGGCCAGGGGTGGAGCTTAAATCCATAAGTGTCTAACACACAGAAAAAAATAAATAAATAAAAATAAAAGTAACAATTAATACCTTTTATTAAATTTAGATATTAGATATGTATCATATGTCAAAGAATAAAGTGGTTGCTCAAAGCATATTCTAAGCACAATCGCTCAACTGCAAAACACTATGCACAACTTTGTGCAAAAACACACTCAGAACCTTATTGTACCATAAATATTACACTGGACAGAACCTAATACACCAATATACCACCCATACGGAAAATGCAGACTGTCAACAATATGAAACAAGGGATCATATCATCACAATTCTCGTGTAGAGCCACAAAACACCCTAATTCATGTTTAATGTGGAATAAAATGCCATAAATAAGTAAATAAATATAAACTTTTAATGTTGAGCACCTGATTCTCAAAGTGGACATATTCCAAACACTATAATGAAAATAAAATGATCTTTTCTACCTTTGTTGTCTGCTTGTCCGATTCTGCTGCTATCTGTTCTCAGTGCAGATCAGGAAGTCATCCTCCTTAAATATCTCCCTGGCAAGCCAGCCAACCCACCCCCCTCCCCCTGCTCTCCCAGCAGTAAGGTAAACAAACCATAAATCAATTTCTACAATTGGTTACACAAGGCTAGAGGGCTTTCACTGCAGCTCCTGCTGTGAGGATGGAGGTAAATCAACAATTTAAACCTCTCAGAGCACAGCAGGGGAGGCTTAGCCTGTCCAAGCCTCTTATACCGGGCGCCTATGCATTCAGGGCTTTCCATCTTACTGTTTTATGATTGAGTGTGTTTGGTTTATTCTGTTTGGGGTGAACTTAACTAGTTCATAGCTATTTCATATGCCTAAGAACAATCCATCAGTGTAATTCTAGGGACTTAAACGTTCTGGTGCCACTAGGATTATCACCATTATTTTAGCTGTCTTTGCTGTTAATCTTTTGTCTATCTGATTAAATAAGAACTGTGGTGGGTGAGAGGTATGAGGGAGAGAGTTGTATTCCCAGGCCATAGTGGGACGGAGATCCCAGCTACTGCATAACACGTACACCTACAGGTATGATTCATCTACAGCAGTGATTGCGAATGTTCTTTGGGACCCCCAGCCAGTCAAGTTTTCAGAATATCCACAACAAATTTGCATGGAATGCAAATCTATCTCATCAATGTATTTATTATGGATATCCTGAAAACCCAATTGTGTGGAGTTTACCCAGGATAAGTTTGGGAACCACTAATCTACTGCTTAAAGCTGGGATGTTGTAGGGAGGGATGAGGGTTCTGAACAGACTTAGGGACTATGGCTCCTTACTGAGGATTCTTGCTGGAACTGTGGGTTATAGAGGGGAGAGTGTATGGAAATGCATGATAACTGTGTGTAACCCGGGCCTCACCCATGTGCTAGCTCTGGCCACAGGCCACCAAACAGATCTCAGTTCAATTTCACCAGTTCCAGCACACATGCAGTCGAACTTGGAAGTGGGTCAGTAGTCCTGAATAGCAATCCTTGGGTTTGGGAGACACTTACAGGTCTCGTTTCTACTCAGCTCTTCAGTCCAGGAACCACACGGCACTCCAAAGGGTTTAATAACAAAATTAACTTTTTTTGCAACCTCTGCAACAGGCAGACTTTAACGTTAACCTTCTTCACAGTCACTTAATAAACTCCAGCATAACTCAATCAAGATTTCTGTGCTTCCTGGAGAGAAACTTTTTCCACTATTCTCCTCAGCTATATTTATAGGGACACTTTCTTTCAGGGACTCTATACATATTCAGAAGGCTCTTGACCATGCCTATCCTATAGAGAGATTTTGTTTCCAAAGTATGGTATAACCTCTCTGTATCGGGCTCAGATCCCCTTAGTCTGCCCCTCCTTCAGCATTGACCTCACTCTAGATTCACCCTTGTCCTGGGATGAGCTCTCCCTAACTCCAGTCCCCTGCTCTTGGGCTGGGCCTTCCTCTACCCACCAGTAGCACATTCCACTCCTGGTTGCCACTTTATGGAACTGCAACTTGCCTCTTACAGACAAAGGATCTCTCTGCTTTCCAGGATTCCCCTTTCCTTCCTCCAGGTCAATGGCAGGGGACAGTGCAGGCGGCTTAAGCATGTAGGCAATCAAAGACCCCTCTAAAAGGCAAACTATCATTTTTATCTTCTTTCAGACTCCTCCTCCCTTGTCACTTTTCAGTCTCCTGGCACTTTCTCTCTGTATTTTATTTCAAAACTACTCCCCTTGGGCTGGGCTTCCTCCCACCCGGGGACCTCCCAGTCACTCCCCTGATTGACTCTTTCCAGGGAATTTACTCTTAGTTCTTGTAATCCCAGCCTAAGAGGGGATTACATGTGGATGAAGACATATGGCACAATAACCCAGTAGATGCTTATGTAATGTACAAGCTAAAGAATCAGAAGTAAACTGCTGGGCCAAAACAAATATTAAATAAAAACAAACCTCTATAGACTAATATCTCCTCAGAAATGAAATGTATTTATTTCTTTCACAATCTTATACCCCATGTTATCTAAAAGGTCTGAGCAAATAAATCAAAATACAGAGTTAAAATTATTAAAAGCATTACAATACACAATATAAATAAAATACAACACTTTTGTATAAAACAAAATAATAAAACATCATAGCATCAAACTGAAATACACTATGCTGAATGTCCTTCACAAAATAAAAATGATAATTCATTCGCTTGTTCACTTGTAACTAACACTATTGGGCTCATTTTCAAAAGAGAAGGACGCACATCTTTCGACATAAATCAGTATAATTTAAATCTGATTTTGGACATCCCCAACTGCTTTCCGTCACAGGGATGGCTAAAGTTCATGGGGGCGTATCGGAGGCGTAGCGAAGGCGGGACTTGGGAGTGCCTAACACATGGACATCCTCGACCCATAATGGAAAAAAAAGATGTCCCTGACGAGCACTTGGACGACTTTACCTGGTCCTGTTTTTCTTACGACCAAGGCACAAAAAGGTGCCCTAAATGACCAGAGGACCACCGGAGAGAATCAGGGATGACCTCCCCTTACTCCCCTAGTGGTCACTAACCCCCTCACACCCTCAAAAAATATATTTTAAAATATTTTTTGCCATACTCTATGCCAGCCTCAGATGTCGTACTCAGGTCCATGACAGCAGTATGCAGGTCCCAGGAGCAGTTTTAGTGGGTGCAGTGCACTTCAGACAGGCGGACCCAGGCCTATCCCCCCCAACCTGTTACGTTTGTGGAGGAAATAGCGAGCCCTCCAAAACCCACTCGAAACCCACTGTACCCACATGTAGGTGCCCCCCTTCACCCGTAAGGGCTATGGTAGTGGTGTACAGTTGTGGGTAGTGGGATTTGGGGGGCTCAGCACACAAGGTAAGGGAGCTATGTACCTGGGAGCAATTTATGAAGTCCACTGCAGTGCTCTCTAGGGTGCCTGGTTGGTGTCCTGGCATGTCAGGGGGACCAGTGTACTACTAATGCTGGCTCCTCCCACGACCAAAGGGCTTGCATTTGGTCGTTTCTGAGATGAATGTCCTTGGTTTCCATTATTGCCGAAAGTCAGAAATGACCAAGTCTAGGGACGACCTAAATTTCAAGATTTGGATGTCCCTGACTGTATTATCGAAATGAAAGATGGACGTCTATCTTGTTTTGATAATATGGGTTTCCCCGCCCCTCCATTGCAACATTTTGCGAGGATGTCCTCAACAAAACTTGGACGTCCCTTTCGATTATGCCCCTCCATGGCGTTTATTTTCGAAACATATGGACATCTCAAAAGGCTGAAATGGATGTCCATGTCCATGTGCGTGAAATATCCAAGTACTGATTTTGCAAGGGCAGAGAAGGGATGTACAGCACTACACTATGTTCAAATAGCAAGGGGGCGTTTTGTAAGCAAATTTTGAATGGGGTTAGGGAGGGTCTGAAATATGAACACTAAAGAGTGATTACCAAAGGAGAAGAGACATTCATTTCTAAAAAAAAAGGTGTCCTTATTTAGACCTGTTTTGGGCATGTCCAGAGTCAAAAAGGTGCCCTAACTGGGCAATGGTCCACTGGAGGGAATTAAAGGATGACAACTTCTTAATCCCCCAGTGGCTGTTGCCCCCTCCTCCTTCCCTGAAAGTGAAACTAAAGGGGACCAGGCTCTATTACAGCTGCAGGCATTATGAGCATTGAGTTCTCCAAAAACAGGTGAATATTTAATGTATCTAAATATATAAGCCACCTGCAGCCAAAGCCTATAGAAGTAGTGTACATTCAGGTACAGTAGATATGTTGCTGTTCCTGGAGGGCTCACAATTACAAAAACAACAAAAAAAGTGAGATTTGAACCTGAGTCCATTGGTTCACACTCCACTACACTAACCACTGGACATCTGTGTGACTATTTTCAAAGAACGCTGCCATATAGACATCCATGTCCCTTGTTTTCTCCCATTCATAATCTGGACGTTCCAGTTTGTAAAATGAAAACATAGAAACATAGAAAATGATGGCAGATAAAGGCCATAAGGCCTATCCAGTCTGCCCATCCACAATCATCTGCTGTCCCTTCAGCCCCCTTAGAGATTCCACGTGCCTGTCCCATGCTTTCTTGAATTCAGATACAGTCCTCGTGCCCACCACCTCCACTGGGAAGTTGTTTCATGCATCCACCACCCTTTCCATAAAGAAGTATTTCCTTGGATTTCTTTTGAGTCTACGCTCCTTCAACTTCATCTTATACCCTTTTGTTCCAGAGCTTCCTCTCAGTTAAAAGAGACCTTCCTCCTGTGCATTTTTGCCATGGAGATATTTAAATGTCTCAATCCTATCTCCTCTCTCTCTTCCAAGGTATTCATATTGAGGTCTATGAATCTGTCTCTATATGTTTTATTATGAAGACCACTGACCATTTTAGAAGCCCCACTGTGGAACAACTCCATCCTGGTTATATCATTTTGAAGATGTGGTCTCCAGAACTGCGCACAATGCTCTAAATGGGGCCTCACCAGAGGCTTAAACACAGGCACTATCACGTCCTTTTTCCTGCTGGCCATTCCTCTTCCTATGCACCCAAGCATTCTTCTGGCTTTGGCCATGTTGAACGTTTGGATGTTCTTGCTGGATGTTTCTGGTGTATGGGATTTCCATCTCACATATTTTCGAACAAGAAATCTGGCTGTATTTCCTGTTCAAAAATACCTGAGAGATTGACATCGGTTTGGGAAGTTGTAACTTGGACGTCACTATTCTGACTTGAACATCCTTTCGAAAATGCTCCTCCACAGCTCTGTATGTGAGAAAACGCCTGCTTAAAAAGATGTGCTTTGGTGGGGCACACATTTACACACATAGATTATAGAATTCTCTGATTTACGTGTCTTTAGTAATCTAGGCACAATCATTTACATGAGTTCTTTTTTTATTTGTGTTTTTATTGTGTTTCAAAAATAATATCATAAATACACACTTGTTACAGAAAGTATCACCTAAGTATCAATAGAGTAAGTAACCAACTAAAACATACATATAGACAACCGTAACTCTTTCTTAGAGCCCAATAATAGGGGGAGAGGCAAAGAAATACAGAGAGATCTAAGAAGAACAATGTAATTAAATAGAAAAGGCTTAACAAGACTATCCTGCCTTAATTCACTTGGAGGGGCATTTTTGATAATGACGTCTAAATTGGACTTTGGATGTTTTACGCTAAATTTCCCAAATATGATTAGGAAATATGGCCATTTTTGAAACAGCAAAGCATCTATCTTTTTTTTCAAAAATGGTCACATGCAAGATGTTTTTGTGTTCTCTTTTTTGGCCATTTAAAAAAAAAAAAAAGTGTCCAAGTGAAAAATGTAGAAAATCAAACCATTGGGATGTAGGAGGAGCAAGTAGACTGGCCACATAGACATCCCAGGAGAGCAATAGGCCACCCTAGGGAACACTGCAGTGGACGTCATATAAAAGCTCCCAGGTACACATCTCACTGTTACCCCCTTATGATGTATGCTGAGCCCTCCAAAACCCACCCAAAACCTACTGTACCCAACTATATACCACTTTAATAGCACCTATAGGTGAAGAGGTCACACTTTCCACTACAAGTGTAACAGGTAGAGAGGGATATGAACCAGGGTCCTCCATTCTGTAGTGCACTTCACTGACCACTACACTACTCCATGGACCTGCTTGCTAATAGACCTGGCTATAACCAGCTTTTGCAAATTTCTGAAGACACACTTCTTCAACAAAGCCTACTAAGGACAACCGCAATAACTATTCCCAAAGTACTCAGATGCATCTAAAACACCTCCCACAACACCTACCTAGCACCTGCATTTAAATTACCTACCTTAGCTTATTATTGACTGTATCTAAGATCATGTAATGACTGTACCATAACAACACTCTGTAAGCCACATTGAGCCTGCAAAAAGGTGGGATAATGTGGGGTACAAATGCAATAAATAAATAACATCTGAATGTGTCATAGAGGCTGGTAAGTAATATTTTTAATCACATCTTTGGGGGGTGGGAAGGGGTCAGTGACCATTGGGGGAGTAAGGGGGAGGGGTCATCCCCGATTCTCTCCAGTGGTCACCTGGTTATTTAGGGCACCTTTTTGTGCCTTTTTCATTCTAAAAGCAGGTCTAGACCAAAACATTGAAGTTTCATGTCTAGACGTTTTTGATTTGTTACATTATGGCTGTAAAACATCCAAGTGTTAGGAATGCCCTAAGCCTACCCACAAAACACCTCCAGTATGCCTCCTTGTGGTATGGATTAACTGCAGATGAATTACATAGATAAACATCTTCAAAGTAGGTTTTGAAAATACCGATTTGGCCGTTTTGAGAAGAAATTCGTCCAAATGCTGCGTAATGACAATTTTTGGATGTTTTTCTCTTTCAAAAATGAGCCCCAAAGTTGACTAACTAGATGGACCTATGTTGAATATCTTCTTAAGGTCTAGAAAAGATCTAAGATGTTCAAGAGTAAAGAAAACATATTTAGGGGGTCTTTTACTAAAGCTTAGCTCGAGTTATCTGCAGCATGTCCTGAAGGAATAACATGGACTCTACTGTAGCTAACTGGAGCTAAGCTTTAGTAAAAGACCTCTTTAGTTCCTAAGTATTTCACAGCACATTTACAAAGATATGCCAAAGGATATATTGCCCTCAAATTTTTAGTCTCTTACCTCATTGCAAGGAACTCTTTCCTTTGCTCCTGAGTTGATTTTGTCGTGTCAGGGCACATCCAAATTCTCTGACCACAGAACAAAAGGCCAGAGTTCCTAAAATAGTCTCATTATAGCATTTAAATGTTGCTCAAAAATGAAAGAGACCTACAACGTGGCTCTGTCAGACCCAGCTGAAATATCGTGCAATCTATTTTCTTCTATTGGCATATGGGTTTGAATATCCAATCTAGTTTCCCCTGTGGGGTTTTTAATAGTAGAAGATAAATAATATATCTTGCTAAATGGGGGAATGACTTCAGAAGGAACTTTCAATGTCTCCAGTAGAAACTTTTTAAATAAGTCCACTGGGGAAACCCCAACAGCTCTTGGAAAATTCAATACTCTGATTTAACCATCTATTAAAGTTCTCCAATTGCTCGCTTCTGATCTATAACAGTGTCCTTAAGAGTTTTAACTTCCATCTGTGTTTGAGAAACCTGTTCCAAACATTCTTTCTTAACATTCTCCAGTGATTGAGACAACAATTCCACTTTACTCACAAGAGTTGATGTTTCTTGCACTGACTTCTCCATGGGTTAAATCCAACTTTTTAATAACCTTCCAAAGAATATCCAGCATCACCACTGAGGGGGAGTCACTTTCCATTGCAACTCCAGAGCTTTTAACCTCAACAGGCATAGTCACAGGCATGGTCCTGCCGCCTCGAGCTTCACTTCCTGCAACTTCGGCATGTTAAATACCTAAAGCCTCAGTCTGCTCAGCAGATGGACTCAGTGGAAGGTTAGCTGATTAAGGGGACAAACAACATGTTCTTATGTCCTAAAGAGTTAGGTGCTCCCTCACCTAACCCCAATGCAAGGCTCTCTACAACATTCACTGGCAGGGGTTTGGTAGCATAACATTAAAGTTTCTGCTGGATCAGGGACGACATTGCCGGTTGTGGTACAGCTTGTTTAGTTCCCTTCCTTTAGGTATGCGGCATTTTTTAAAACAAGGAAACTAAAGCAGAGAAAGCAAAAACTCCAGCTCTGCTCTGAGCGACAAGCAGCCCAACAGCTAGCAGCCATCTTGGGCCACTCCCCTCCGAGTTCACTCCATTTGCATCAGTTCTATGACTGGTATAAGTGATCGCACCTAGAATGTGGGTGCTTTCTTACTATGTTTGTATATATTCTTTTTTTTCTTTAAGTGGGTGCCTCTTTATAGTATAGGCTCCAAGTAGGCACAATGTAGGCACCCCTATATAGAATTACCTCCTCATGACTGATTTGTTTTATACTACTTTGTAGATATAATAATGTGCATGGAGTAAACCTTTTTAAGTGGAAAGGGAGTTGTAGAACAAGGGTCCTGATACGTCCCAGGAGTAATGGGAGGAACATTTTTTTCAAAAAAAGTACAGTGGGTGCATAGAATGCTCTCTTGGAGCATGTGGTAGAGGATAAAACAGTAACCACATTTAAGAAGGCATGAGATAAGCACAGAGAATCCATGGGTGCAAAAAGGAGCAATCCTGGCAACAATGGGGTTCATACCAACAAGCTACAATACTCAAGTGTGACCAGGTTCGTGGTGGCAGGATATTGTCTGAAAGGTAATGAGTACCTAGAAGGGCAGATGCTTGTAGCTATATAGATTACTACACACTTTACACCTCATATTGCATTGGAGGTATAGATCAGAAAATTCAGTTTCTTGGGTGTTCTACAGAAGTCACTGAACTTGGAACCTTTTGTGGAATATGTATAACAATGTCCATGAATACATGTGTATTACCATACCATACCATACAAGCTTATATCCCACTAATACCTTACAGTTCAAAGCGGGTAACAAAGTAAGGCAAACCACAGCAAACCTCTGGGATATTATTAAAAGGAATAACAAAATCTAATTAAAATTAAACATTATTTTAAAAGAACACATTTCTGAAACAGTAAGGTCTTAACCTTTCTTCAAAACCTTTATATATATGAATGGGAGGAGAAGAAAATCTCTGAGTGGCTTGGAATGCAAAGGTGAATTCTAGCATCCTTAATCTCTTTTGACCCTTGGGTAAAGGAAAAGAAAACAGATAGTTACAGGTAATACTCCTGGATCTAGCAAAAACTGCAAACTGAAAGTACAAATATAGGTAATTGGGAGCTAGACCATGCAATAGTTTATAGAGAAAACAGACCAATTTAAACAGAACTCTGGCCTCAAAGGGCAGCAAATGAAGTTTAATATAATAAGAAGAAACATGATCGTAGTTGGTTAAACCAAATATCAAATGTATCGCAGTGTTCTGGATGGTTTGAATTCTTTTTAATTCAGATTTAGTACATCTGAAGAATACTAGATTGCAATAGTCTGGTTGTGAGAAACAGAGAGCCTGTATCAATAAATGAAATGAAACTGTGTCAAAATAGCTACGAACACAGCGTAGCTTTCTCATAAGAAAGAAAGATTTTTTCCAATAAGGGGCCAACTTGTACTTCCATTGAGGCAGCGCTATACACCCAAGATTTTTATTACAGTAGATAACTTATATTCAGTTTGGCCAATATAGATAGAATCAGGAATAGAATCTGGTTTACTGTTAATACATATTTCGTTTTATCAACATTAAGCTTTAATTTATGCTGAAACATCCAATTATTTACTGAAAAGGTGCAAGTAAAATTCAAGCTGAATTGATCCCTCATTCTTTGCTTAAAACCCCAGGTCCAAACAAGCAGTTTGTTCTCACTTATGTGCTATCTAGAGGATGTGTAAATGCCATATGGAAAGTACACATCTTTTAAAAATCCACCCTCACTACACCCCTTTGAAATCATTTCAGGACTTTATGGAAGTTGAAAAGAATTGGACTTTTCTTCCCATTTACTAAATTTCGATCACTTGTACAAATGTTAGTTATATCACAACTGGATTACTGCAACTCAGTTTATTTAGGGAACAAGGAGTCTATCATCAAAAACTAACTACCCTAAATACAGCTGCTAGACTCGTATTCAAAGCTTCAAAATTCGATAGGGCTTCTCCACTACTATCTAAATTACATTGGATTTCAGTTAAAGCTAGAATCATCTTTAAAACATGTACATTCATATACAAAATTATCTATGGTATGAGCCCTAATTACATAATGGAACTGATAGATCTGTCAGCCTGCAATGCGTCTACTAGATCAAGAAATCTCATGCTACATTTTCTTAGTTATAAAAACATCAAATATAAATCGATATTGAGCAGAGGTTTCTCACATATAGATTCAAAATGGTGGAACTCCATCCCCAGTGAGATAAGAGGTATTACTAATTACCTAATATTTCACAAATTCCTCAAGTCATTCTTTTTCAATAAATTTTTGCATTAGTTAGACAATGAACTAAACAGAAAATGTTATGACTTCTCAATCTACTTATCTAATATAAAAGGTCTTTTGTTGTTACTGTTTTCATTTCACTTGAAGCAATATATTGTATGTATTTCTAGTATTAATTATTGTAAGTCACATAGAACTGAATAATTAGAATTTGGATTATGTGGGATGCAAGCACAAATAAATAAATATCCACAGCATGTAAGTAGCAGCTTTCGCAAAGTTGTTATTTACACACATATACCCATTGTATACTAGATTTTACATGTGTAAATGGCACCTAACCTTTCTAAAATGACCATCTTTGTGGTTTCATCCACACTTAAATCTAAACAAGGTTCTACATAAATTTCGTATGCACACTTTTTTGTATGAGACGGAGGAAAAAGCCTCGAGCAAACTCCTGGACTCAACAAACAGTTTTCAAGGAGTTGGACTTCCTCATCATCCGCAAAAAATCCTCCTGGGGCTCTTAATAATTCATTTCTATATTTCAAACTCGGTATAAATTCAAACTTAGCTTTGTAGTCTTGGTCTTAATACATTTCTCCAAAAGTTGACCGTGATCAATGGCAGCTTTTCGAATTGCCCTTTCTGCATCAGGATCACAGGCCAATTAATCTGGAATCGAAGCAAAAATAATTAGGTATTGAGTGATGAAATGATTCCCCCTCTTATTCCTCATATTTACTTAAGTGTGCTTACCTCCGCTCAATCTAGCCGGTGGAAGCTACTAAGACGCCCTTCTTTGAAAATGACGGGTTCTTAAAGGATTGTGGACGTCACACGTCATTCTTACGTTGTATTTTAAGTTAACTACCATAAATCTTCTTCGAGTGCGACCCTTAAATTTTTAATTTTTTAATGGGCCTTTAAACAAATTACTCCTATGTTGCAGGGGACGCAATCTAAAAGAGTTACTGGGCCCGTCTAAATTTTTAGATGAACAGTCTACTGCATTGATTTTTGAAGGGCATAAAAAGTGTAATGCCTGTGTGATGTGTGATTTGATGATAGAAACTACAAGCTTCACACACCCAACCACTAGAGAGACATATAAATTGAAGATAAATACTACATGCAAATCAGATTTTGTTATCTATTGCATTATTTGTCCGTGCAACAAAAGTTATGTTGGTCAAACTTCACGGACCCTTTTTGTTAGACTAGTGGAACATAAAAGTGCAATTAAAACTGTAAAAAGTACTTCTCCTTTAGCACTACATTGTGAAGAATACCAGCATCGGTTCAACACTCTTCGATGTCTAGTATTACAACAAATCACTGGGCAGAGTGAGTCTGTAAGGCGTTGGACCCTGTTACAAAATGAACAGAGATGGATTTTCAAATTAAAATCTTCTGTTCCAACCAGTCTTAATTCAAAAATTGAATGGATCCATTTTCTTTGATTTATCAACATAGGAGTAATTTGTTTAAAGGTCCATTAAAAAATTGAAAAATTAAAAATTTAAGAGTCGCACTCGAAGAAGATTTATGGTAGTTAACTTAAAACACAACGTAACATCCGCAATCCTTTAAGAACCCGCCATTTTCAAGGAAGGGCATCTTAGTAGCTTCCGCCGGCTAGATTGAGCGGAGGTAAGCACACTTAAGTAAATATGAGGAATAAGAACCATTTCATCACTCAATACTTAATTATTTTTGCTTCAATTCCAGATTAATTGGCCTGTGATCCTGATGCAGAAAGGACAATTCGAAATGCTGGCTGCTGTTGATCATGGTCAACTTTTGGAGAAATGTACTAAGACCAAGTCTACAAAGCTAAATTTGAATTTATACCAAGTTTGAGAGTTTGAAATATAGAAACAAATTATTAAGAGCCCCAGGAGGTGTTTTGCTGATGATGAGGGAGTCCAACTCCTTGAAAACTGTTTGTTGAGTCCAGGAGTTTTCTCAAGGCTTTTTCCTCCTTCTCATACAAAAAGTGTGCATATGAAATTTATTTAGAACCTTGTTTAGATGTAAGTGTGGATGTAATCAATAAGAAGGCTCAGTCCCCCACTGAATTGTAAAGTTGAGTTTGAGAACACCTTTGTGGTTTGACATGGGAATGAAGGGGAAAGGTACTGGCTGTGAACTAAACAGGGGATCTTGTGTGCTCTGACACCCAAGGTGGGAGAGTAGAAGTGATAGGTTCTTTTATGTCTTATCAGTGGTCACACTCTAGCCTTAACAAATACAAGGTAGAGTGGATGAGCCTACTGATCAATTTTTGCCTTCATCTACATTGCTTCTATAAACCTTATCACAGGAGGTTAGCTGTGATTTTTCTTTCTCTTATTTTCACATCTCCCTCCTACCTGCCTTGTTTGCTGAAACATTTTTTCTCCCTTGTCGATATAAGGTAGAAGTTACACAGCAACTAAATTGATCTCTTGTGTTCATGTGGTACAGATAGAGGTTAAAGTCTCAGTAGTAAGATTAGTAGAGTTTGACTCCTGTATTTGTGCTTCCACTGTTCAGCTACCTGCTGAACCATGTATTTAATAGCATGCAGTGTGTGAATGTAGGTCTATGACTAAGAAAGTAGCAGTGCGTAGAAATGAAAGTTGACATTTTGACTTATTTACTAATCCTCTCATCAGAATGAAACATTTTTGACAGATTATAATAGATTAGAGCGTGGTGATTATACATTTGAACGCCTCGGTGATAGGAATTTTGTTTACATGTCCTTTCAACATTTTGCTTTAAGAATGTAATACCTTCTGTAATGATCTGAGCATTCTGGCATAAAACACATAAAAATGCAAGTATTTAGCAGTGTTGATATCACAGAATTGATTGTGTCAGTTATAGGATCGAGGAAATGGGTTCATAACACTCCAGAATTTTAATCAGAATGATACAGATTTAGTAACAACCTAATTTATGTGTTTAAAAAATTCCTTATTAATTCAAAATAAAGGAACTGAGACCTACATATTCATTGTTTTAGTAGGATTAGGACTTAAACGTCTTTGTCTGTGGTGGGGAATGTGAAGAAGGAAAGAGAAGAGAGAATTTTCAGAGAATCATGATTGAGAGATACCACAGATGTCTACTGTGGTGCTGTGAATGAAGCCTTAAAGGGTTTGTCATTGTCTTGTATTATATGACAGGAGTGAACATATTCATTGTTTCAACAGACTTAGGGGTCCTTTTACCAAGGTACGAGAAAAAGGGCCCTGTGCTAGTGGTGGAGGCCATTTTCCCCATGCACCAGGGCCCTTTATACCGCAGCAGGTAAAAAAGCCCCCAGACACACATGACCATGTGGTAAGAGAACTCTTCCATTGAGGTGGCGATAAGGGCTCCTGCGGTACCTCGGAGGGGAAGAGGGCAGAACTACAATATGGATAGGAAAGGGGGGAGGGGAAGGAAGTGTTTTAAGATTGTACAGTTAGTTAGATTCATTATTCGTGGTCAATGAGTAGAGAATTTTGAGTATGCATGGAAAATTAGGACTATGCGTTCTTCTCTTGACCATATTCCTTCCCTTCTATTTATGCTGATCTACTGTAAAACCCAGTGCTTTTAACTGGAAGAGTGGGCATATGAAACACACAGTATGAACATATGGGGGAAGGGAGATGTAAGTCTTAGAACATAAGAACATAAGAGTAGCCATACTGGGTCAGACCAATGTCCATCTATCACAGTATCCTGTTTTCCAAACAGTAGCCAAGCCAGGTCACAAGTAAACCTGGCAGAAACCCAAATCATGGCAACACTCCATACTACAAATCCCAGGGCAAACAGTTGCTTCCCATGTCTGTCTCAATAGCAGACTATGGACTTTTCCTCCAGGAATATGTGCAAACCTTTTTTAAACCCAGATACACTAACCGCTGTTACCACCTCCTCCAGCAAAGAATTCCAGAACTTAACTATTCGTTGAGTGAAAAAAATATTTCCTCCTATTTGTTTTAAAAGTATTTCCATGTAACTTCCTCAAGTCAATTTACTTCCACTCATTCTACACCACTCAGGATTTTGTAGACTTCAATCATATCTCCCTTCATCCGTCTCTTTTCTCTGTCCTTATGCTGCTGGCTACAGATGTTGGTTTGTAGTGGCCTGTGGGGTAAAGGAGAGAAATTGTCTTATTTTGTTTGGATTTAGCTCACATCAGCCACTGCAGGGCTTAAAGCACTTGCCTTTTCAGATTCTCCACTTTCACTCACTAGACCAAAATAGGGTAGAAGAGTGCAGGCAGTACTGCTAAAGTGGCACACCAAACACAAGGGAAGGATGATTAACTGGGATTATGCTTTCATAGCCTGGATTTTTGTTTAGTCTTCTTAACCTGAATCAAATTCAGCTTGGATGATGTGGATTTCTAAGTGAATCATATTGAATTGTATTGCAAGTTTCTTTAGGTTTTTGATGGGGCAGAGTGTACACTTACTTGGCAGACAGGGAGACTTCCTCATACTCTAATGCAGTTCTTTCCCTTAACATGTGACTCCTTGCAGCAATCTTAAAACTTTGAGATACCAACTGAGGGTGCAACTGACAAATCCCTTCCTTCAGGTTCCAGGCACTGGAGCTAAAAAGAATCAAAGCTGAGTCAGATCATGGCTTGGTGAGGCCTCTTGAGCTACTGAGATATGATCCGACAAGTGCAGAGCTGACTTTAGTTTGGAAAATTTAGATTCAGGCCACAACTTCCCCATTGTTCAGCCTTGACATGGAAAGAGAGGTAGCACTTATAGCTCTTTCCATGTCTATCTGGGCTGGCCTTTATCTGCTGTGCATCGTGTTGGACAAGTGAGCAAACTATTTATGTTTATGTATACATATACCTTTGTAATCAAATGACTATATTATCATCAAAATGAACTGCAAAACATATATTTATGAAGCTAGTATGTATTACCCATAAGTATATTCTCAGTTTCAGGCTTTAACAATATTCTTCTGTTTTGTTAAAGGGGGATAGAGGTGAATCAGGTCCTATTGGCCCTCCAGGACCACCTGGGAAAGTGGTAAGCACTTTACTTGCACTAAATTTACTTTTCCATAGTTTATTATGCTCCAGTGTGGAATCAGTATCCAGTGAGCCATTTGTTATAAGGGAAAAGGAAATGGGACTTGATATACCACCTTTCTGAGGTTTTTGCAACTACATTCAAAACAGTTTACATATATTCAGGTACTTATTTTGTACCAGGGGCAATGGAGGGTTAAGTGACTTGGCCAGAGTCACAAGGAGCTGCAGTGGGAATTAAACTCAGTTCCCCAGGATCAAAGTCCACTGCACTAACCACTAGGCTACTCCTCCACTATAAGGAAATTAGGTTAAGACAAAACAAACACAAGGTTAGAGTTCCTATGAGAAATGCATGAAATAGTCATGATGCAATGTGAAGTTTGTGGAAGTTTCTCCATGTACATACTGTTAAAATGTGTTTGCATTGTAGTTCTTAAAGATAAAGTATATAAGAAGCATTATACAGAGGGAGCAGGATTAAATGAAGGCTTGAGCTTAGCCCCAGCTCTATGGAACTGTGAAGCAGCAACATGAATAGCCCTTTAGTGCTGTAAACCCTATTTACACAGTAATAGTGGATTGAAATTTTAATAAGCCTGGACTGAATGGGACCACTGTTAAAGAGGAATGCAGACCCATGGAGAGCACAAATATACAAGGAAGCAGAAGAAAAGCCAGTAGCAGCTGCAGAGCTCCACTAGCAGTAACTGAACTTCTCAGTTTATGGATTGCTTCCTAGTATGCCTTTCACAGGCCCCTTTTATTCTCTGTAGTGCATATGCTAACACTTTTCACTGTGTGTTTGCTTTGTAGGGTCCTATAGGTGACCCAGGATTTTTGGGTTTGCCTGGCCCTCATGGCCTGCCTGGAGTTAAAGGTTATAGGGTAAGTTCATAAATTCTACTTAAAGAAAGTATTTCTCCCACTGATTTTATTTATGCACGTACTCCCGGATTCTATATAGCATGTCTAGAGAGCCGTGCCAAAATCCAGGTGTATTCTATAATAACGTGCATAACTTAATTGGCTTAACAAGCTAATCAGCATTGATAACAGTACTTAACAAGCAATAATAAGCACTAATTAATAATAATTGGAATGTACATACACAACTCACTAAGCATATTCTTTAATGAACTGCACCTAAATTCTAATGTGTGCAGTTCAAAAGGGGCGTGGTTATGGGTGGTTCAAAATTTACATGCGTAGTTATAGAATATGGCCCAGTGTGCGTAAATCCACGTGCAGGGATTTACGTCTCGTTTTTGTCGGTGTAAATATTGGCCCTTTGTTTTAGGCACTGGGATATCAACTAAGCATTTTTTATATTCTGCGCCTAAATCTAGGTACTGCTTATAGAATACACTTATTCACTACTAGAACCAGGACAACTGCTAACTAACTAATAACTACTAATTTCTCAATACCAAACTTTCTGAAAGTATATATTGAAATATTTTTTGACTGGTTTTTTGAAAGAGTACCCTCAGAATTTTCCATAATTCGGCAATTAGTAGTAACTGTTGCCCAGTGGTAACAGTTACTACTAATTGCCTAATTGTGGAAAATTCTGAGGGTACTCTTTCAAAAAAACAGTCAAAAATATTGAGAAATTACTAGTTATTAGTCTAGGTAGCAGTTGTCCTGGTTCTAGTAGTGAACAATTGACATTTTTTACCAGAGACTGTGGGATCTTTGTTTGCGTTATAGAATACACTTAGGCAGAAATGTTTACCGTGTCGGCGTACCTCAGGGTTCTATTCTTGGTCCCCTCCTCTTTTCTATCTACACTTCTTCCCTTGGTTCATTAATCTCATCCCATGGCTTTTCCTACCATCTCTATGCTGATGACTCCCAAATCTACCTTTCTACCCCTGATATCTCACCTTGCATCCAAACCAAAGTTTCAGCGTGCTTGTCTGACATTGCTGTCTGGATGTCTCAACGCCACCTGAAATTAAATATGACCAAAACCGAGCTTCTCATTTTCCCCCCCAAACCCACCTCCCCGCTCCCCCCGTTTTCTATTTCTGTTGATGGCTCTCTCATTCTCCCTGTATCCTCAGCTCGAAACCTTGGGGTCATCTTTGACTCTTCTCTCTCCTTCTCTGCTCATATCCAGCAGACCGCCAAGACCTGTCGTTTCTTTCTTTACAACATCCGTAAAATCCGCCCCTTTCTTTCCGAGCACTCTACCAAAACCCTCATCCACACCCTTGTCACCTCTCGTTTAGACTACTGCAATCTGCTTCTTGCTGGCCTCCCACTTAGTCACCTCTCCCCTCTCCAGTCGGTTCAAAACTCTGCTGCCCGTCTCATCTTCCGCCAGGGTCGCTTTACTCATACTACCCCTCTCCTCAAGACCCTTCACTGGCTCCCTATCCGTTTTCGCATCCTGTTCAAACTTCTTCTACTAACCTATAAATGTATTCACTCTGCTGCTCCCCAGTATCTCTCCACACTCGTCCTTCCCTACACCCCTTCCCGTGCACTCCGCTCCATGGATAAATCCTTCTTATCTGTTCCCTTCTCCACTACTGCCAACTCCAGACTTCGCGCCTTCTGTCTCGCTGCACCCTACGCCTGGAATAAACTTCCTGAGCCCCTACGTCTTGCCCCATCCTTGGCCACCTTTAAATCTAGACTGAAAGCCCACCTCTTTAACATTGCTTTTGACTCGTAACCACTTGTAACCACTCGCCTCCACCTAGCCTCCTCTCTTCCTTCCCGTTCACATTAATTGATTTGATTTGCTTACTTTATTTATTTTTGTCTATTAGATTGTAAGCTCTTTGAGCAGGGACTGTCTTTCTTCTATGTTTGTGCAGCGCTGCGTATGCCTTGTAGCGCTATAGAAATGCTAAATAGTAGTAGTAGTAGTAGTAGGCGCTTTATATAGAATCTGGCCCTTACTCCTTCATTCTATATCAGGTTACTAAAATTTAAGTACTATCTCCCCAATACTATAAATGTCACCAAAATTTCTATGCACGAATTTGGGTGTGCATAATTTAATTGAATAACAAGCTAATTAGTGCCAATAATTGGCATTTTAGCAAGCTATCATTGTCAATAATTAGATTTAATTGCCATTTACGCATGTAACTTTAGGCACCGGATCCATATCTAAATTTTATGCATGATCTGAAAAAGGGGACGTGGATATGGGAGAATCATAGGCAGAACAGGGGTGTTCTTAAAATTAACGCACATTGTTATAGAATAGAGAGGGTATGTGCCTAATGTAGGTACATATATTTGTACCATGTTTCAGTTGGTGCAAATGGTCGTGCCTAAAGTTAGGTGCGATTATAAACTCTAGTCTATAAACTGCACCTAACTTTAAGTACGGCTTATAGAATAGCACTTTTTTTGGTGCCATATATAGCATTCACCCCAATTGCACATTAACGCACATAAATAGCAATGTATTAACATTCTTGAATGGCTTAGGGGCCCTTTTACTGAGCTGCGTAAGAGTCTATATGCGCCCAACGCACGCCAAAATGGTGTTACTGCCCAGTTACCACGTGGCTCTTGCAGTAATTTAATTTTTGGTGCACGTCAACACACGCTGAAAAAATCATTTTTATTTTCAGACACGCGTATCGGACATGCACCAAGTGGCATTTGACACACATAGGTCATTACAGCCCGGTTACTGCGTGACACTTTACCGCTAGGTCAATGGCTGGCTGTAAGGTCACAGACCCAAAATGGACGCGTGGCAATTTTGATTTTGCCACACATCCATTTTCGGCAAAAATTTTAAAAAGCCTTTTTTACAAGTTCTGAAAAATGGATCAGTGTGCACCCAAAACCTGCGCCTACATTACCACAAGCCATTTTCAGCGCACCTTAGTAAAAGAACCCTTAGTGCATAAATGCAAGAGGGGTATTCACAGGGGAGATGCAGGAGCAGGGCCAGTATTTATGCACTTAACTTTCAGAATACTGTATTCACATGAATGTCACATTTAGGTGCTAATGTTTATGCCAGCCATAGACCTGGCAGTAATTGTTAGCGCATAATATAGGTGTGTTGCTGCAGACTTACGTGCAGGGGCATAATTGAAAGGGGCGTCCATGTTTCCTGAGGACGTCCTCGCAGAACTTCCCGGCAAAGGGGCGGGGAAACCCGTATTATCGAAACAAGATGGGCGTCCATCTTTTGTTTCGATAATAAGGTCGGGGACGCCCAAATCGTGAAATTTAGGTCAACCTTAGAGATGGTCGTCCTTAGAGATGGTCATCCTCGATTTTCGGCGATAATGGAAACCAAGGACGCCCATCTCAGAAATGACCAAATGCAAGCCCTTTGGTCGTGGGAGGAGCCAGCATTCGTAGTGCACTGGTCTCCCTGACGTGCCAAGACACCAACCGGGCTCCCACCTTTCTTCCAAAGTATACATATTGAGATCTTTGAGGGATCCATTTACTAAACTGCGATAAAAGGATGTTTTCAACGTGCACTGAGGCCCCCTTTTACTGCAGTGGGTAAAAAGCTGTCTTTATTTCTCAAAAAGAAATGGCTGTGCAGTAAGTGAACCACTTACCGTGCGGCCATTTTTGAGGAACACATACCGCAACCCATTGAGGTGGCGGTAAGGGCTCCCATGCTAACCCAGTGGTAACCGGGCTGTGGTCACTGCCGAGTAAACGCTGAGGGTGGGAACTACTACCGGGCTCCTGTAGATCCAGTGAGGTTGTCCCACACATGGCCATGTTTCAACTAGAAAAAAGAACTTTGTCGTGGACAATACCAGGTCCTCAGCCTTCAAGACTAAGCAAACTGTTTTGTGTTGTATAACAAGCCGTTCTTTGAGAAGCTTCTTATATACAGCAAAAAAAGTATGCTCTCACCCGAAGCCCAAAAGATGGGATGCTGTATTCTACAATCTACAGCCTTCAGATCAACTTCTCAGTGGTCCTAAGTTTTATATGGCTTGAAGCAGGCATAAATGGCAATGGGAATATGTTATGGGATTCTCTTGTACTGCCATTCTAAAATACGGAATACACCTATAACTTTGCCCAAACTATGACCAGAATGCTCCATGGATAAATCCTTCTTCTGTTCCCTTCTCCACTACTGCCAACTCCAGACTTTGCGCCTTCTGTCTCGCTGCACCCTACGCCTGGAATAAACTTCCTGAGCCCCTACGTCTTGCCCCATCCTTGGCCACCTTTAAATCTAGACTGAAAGCCCACCTCTTTAACATTGCTTTTGACTCGTAACCACTCGCCTCCACCTACCTTCCTGTACATATTAATTGATTTGTTTTGCTTACTTTATTTTTGTCTATTAGATTGTAAGCTCTTTGAGCAGGGACTGTCTTTCTTCTATGTTTGTGCAGTGCTGCGTATGCCTTGTAGCACTATAGAAATGCTAAATAGTAGTAGTAGTAGTAATGCATCTCTGTGTGCTGCCAGCATATGTGTATGTAGCGCATTTTCTAAAATCACTACTTATGTGTCTGTGTTG
Organism: Microcaecilia unicolor; assembly: GCF_901765095.1. Classification (NCBI taxonomy): domain Eukaryota; kingdom Metazoa; phylum Chordata; class Amphibia; order Gymnophiona; family Siphonopidae; genus Microcaecilia; species Microcaecilia unicolor. The sequence goes on along the minus strand of NC_044033.1, from coordinate 474,877,855 downwards.
ATTTACATGTATAAATCAGTATCTAACCCTTCTGAAATCATGTATATTATATGCCAATTACATGTTTTGTGATGGGGAAATGAGTACATCAGGGCAGCAGCACACACAGTCACATCAGATTCTGGGTACACAGTAGTTTTAAGCAAAATGCTGCTCCCATTCAGTTCCATTTCACATATTGCTCAAATACTCTGGAAATTCATTTAAAATACCCGCTTTTGAAATATTATTTTTTCTCTTTGTCGTTTTCTGTTTAGGGTGGGGTAGGGGAGCCAGGCCCCAAAGGGGAACAGGTAAGGTTTTTTTTTCTTCTCTAGAGATGCATGTGACTATTATATTGACTGACTGTTGAGCTTCCTGGAAATATGAAGCATGTTAGGAAGAAGTAGGAATTTTACAATTTCATTGTTTATTTAGGGTGACACTGGGGCAGAAGGAATTCCTGGAGAAAGAGGAGACCAAGTAAGATGTTTGTTTATATTATTTTTCATATTCCTATCCATTCATCACTTGAATTAGATAAATTTCCATTTGATTGTGAAACGTCTGTTGCTGAAAGTTGATCCAAAGCAAAAGAAGCTGTGTCAATAATTGATCTACTTATAATACTCCTATTGTTATAACACAGATCCCAATTTTCTTGGACTTCAGTCTCTCTTCTCCCTCACCAAGGATCCTCTGAAGTCTGTTTCATGTTTTCTTGAATTCTGTTACTGTTTTTTCTGTTCTCTGCATTGGATGGCTCTTCCTTATGCCCACCATATTTTCTGTGAAGAAATGTATATTTTTTATTGTTCCTGAATCTAGCCCACTCCAGCTTCATACCCACGAACCACAGGTCTGAGCACACCAGTTATATTTTCCAGATAACCTTAATGAATATATGTGAAATAAATTTCATACACTGCTTTCAATATATACAGATCTGTCTCTTGCATATTCATATAAATATAGAAAATGATGGAAGACAAAGATCACATGGGCTACCCAGTCTGCCCATCCACATTAACTACTAAGCTCTGTAATCCTTTCCTTTCCTTCAGAGATCTTCTATGCTCCTATGCTTTCTTAATTCATTTACTGTTCTTGTCTTCACCATGTCCACTTGGAGGCTGTTCCATACATTCATCACTGTTTCCATAAAGAAATGTTTCTTTAGATTCTACCTTGTCTAATTTCTTTCACCTTCATGCTATGACCCCTTGTCCCAGAGCCTTCCATCTATTGAAAGAGGCCCACCTCCTGTGCATTTATATAAAGATTTAAATGAATCTATATCATATCTTCCATGTCCTACCTTTCCTCCAGGGTATACATATTTTGATTGTCCCCTTATGATTACTCATGAGTGTGTACCCCCTTCCACCCTCATCCTGCAACCCCCATGTTCTAGAGCTTCATTTCCATTGGAAGAGACCCACATTGATGAAGCAATTCCATAAAGTGGACACCTACTTGTAGGTGCCACATATGAACTTAAATCATTAGAATACCAGCATATATATGCATATATGTGCACGATACACCACCTAAGCTGTATTCTATAACTATTTGCATATTTTCATTTCTGAGATTTTTATACATTGTTGAACTTCCAACTTCAGAACAATTTGCACTACACTCAGGTTATAATCCCTCCCCCTTTTCCAGCACCCCTCCCTCGACCCAAGAATACATTGGGGATTACCCATGATTAAATATTTATTTATTTGTTAACAGTAACTTGTTATACTGCCTTTACTAACTTGTAGACCTAGGTGGTTTACAATCTAAATAAGACATACATGGAGAAAAGGAAAAAGGAACTACAATAAATTGAAAGGAAAGAAGTCAACATTCATTCCAGATAAAGTAAAAGGATACCCAAAAGAATGGGCTAGAGGTAGGGAGTAAAGGGGAATTAGGGAACTCTTTGGCAAGGAGGGGAACATAGTAACATAGAGGGGCATCATTGAATGGCGCCGGCCATCTATATGGCCGGCGCCGCAAAGAGCAGTCCCGAACCGTATTATCAAAAAAGATGGCCAGCCATCTTTCATTTCAATAATACGGTTAAGGCCGGCCAAATGTCAGAGATGGCCGGGTTTGAGATGGCTGGCATCGGTTTTCGCCGATAATGGAAACCGATGCCGGCCATCTCAAACCCGGCCAAATCCAAGGCATTTGGTCTTGGGAGGGGCCAGCATTTGTAGTGCACTGGCCCCCCTCACATGCCAGGACACCAACCGGGCACCCTAGGGGGCACTGCAGTGGACTTCAAAAATTGCTCCCAGGTGCATTCCTCCCTTACCTTGTGTGCTGAGCCCCCCAAATCCCAATCCCCACAACTGTACACCACTACCATAGGCCTTAGGGATGAAGGGGGGCACCTACGTGTGGGTACAGTGGGTTTTGGGGGGGGGGGGTTGGAGGGCTCCCATTTACCACCACAAGTGTAACAGGTAGGAGGGGGCTTGGGTCCACCTGCCTGAGGTTCACTGCACCCACTGAAAACTACTCCTGGGACCTGCATACTGCTGTCATGGAGCTGGGTATGACATTTGAGACTGGCAAAAAAATATTTTTTATTTTTATTTTTTTGGGTGGGAATGGGTTGGTGACCACTGGGGGAGTAAGGGGAGGTCATCCCCCATTCCCTCTGGTGGTCATCTGGTCAGTTGGGGCACCTTTTTGAGGCTTGATCGTGAACAAAAAGGGACCAAGTAAAGTCGGCCAAATGTTCGTCAGGGCCGGCTTTCTTTTTTCCATTATCGGGCGAAGCCAGCCATCTCTTAACCCCGCCCCCGCCCCGCCTTCTGTACCCTGCCAACATACCCCCTTGAAGTTTGGCCGGCGATGGACTGCAGTTCAGGCCGGCCAAAATCGGCTTTCGATTATACCGATTTCGCCGGACTTGAGAGATGGCCGGCCATCTCCCGATTTGTGTCGGAAGATGGCCGCCCTTCTCTTGCGAAAATTAGCAGGATAGTAACATAGTAGATGACGGCAGAGAACGACCTGCATGGTCCATTCAGTCTGCCCAACAAGATAAATTTATGTGTGCTACTTTTTGTATCTACCTGACCTTGATTTGTATCTACCATTTTCAGGGCACAGACCGTAGAAGTCTGCCCAGCACTAGCCCTGCCTCCCACCACCGGCTCTGCCATCGAATCTCCGCAAGCTTCTGAGGATTTATTCCGTCTGAACAGGATTCCTTTATGTTTATCCCACGCATTTTTGAATTCCGTTACCGTTTTCATCTCCACCACCTCCAGCGGGAGGGCATTCCAAGTATCCACCACTCTGTCCGTGAAAAAATAATTCCTGACATTTTTTTTGAGTCTGCCCCCCTTCAATCTCATTTCATGTCCTTTAGTTCTACCACCTTCCCATCTGCGGAAAAGGTTCATTTGCGGATTAATACCTTTTAAATATTTGAATGTCTGTATCATATCACCCCTGTTTCTCCTTTCCTCCAGGGTATACATGTTCAGGTCAGCAAGTCTCTCCTCATACGTCTTGTAACGCAAATCCCATACCATTCTTGTAGCTTTTCTTTGCACCGCTTCAATTCTTTTTACAACCTTAGCAAGATACGGCCTCCAAAACTGAACACAATACTCCAGGTGGGGCCTCACCAATGACTTATACAGGGGCATTAAAACCTCCTTTCTTCTGCTGGTCACACCTCTCTCTATACAGCCTAGCAACCTTCTGGCTACGGCCTTCAGATCCTCAGATACTATCACCCCACAATCCCTCTCCCTGTCTGTACATATCAGACTCTCACCGCCTAACACATACGTCTCCCGTGGATTTCTACTCCCTAAGTGCATCACTTTGCATTTCTTCGCATTTAATTTTAATTGCCAAACCTTAGACCATTCTTCTAGATTCTGCAGATCCTTTTTCATGTTTTCCACTCCCTCCTGGGTGTCCACTCTGTTACAAATCTTAGTATCATCCGCAAAAAGGCAAGCTTTACTTTCTAACACTTCGTCAATGTCACTCACAAATATATTGAACAGAATCGGCCCCAGCACCAATCCCTGAGGCACTCCTCTACTCACCTTTCCCTCATCCGAGCGAATTCCATTAACCACCACCCTCTGGCATCTGTCCATCAACCAGTTCCTAATCCAGTTCACCATGTCAGGTCCTATCTTCAGCCTGTCAAGTTTATTCAAGAGCCTCCTGTGAGGAACTGTGTCAAAAGCTTTGCTGAAATCTAAGTAGATTACGTCTATAGCACGTCCATGATTCAATTTTCCGGTCACCCAGTCAAAGAATTCAATGAGATTCATTTGGCATGATTTACCTTTGGTAAAACCATGTTGTCTCGGATCTTGCAACTTATTGGCTTCCAGGAAATTCACTATCCTTTCCTTCAGCATCGCTGAATCACTCGGATCACACCGCCTTTACTTCAGATTTTATCTCTTGGAGCAGCTCCCATCGCCAAAGGCTTAGCTCCAGGGCCTAGGACTTGTTGTGAGACAGCAAGAGCTTGTGATTGGTCTTGGGCTTCTGCCATATTGGATCCTTCCTTATGATTCTAAGCGGGGCCTCTGGTATAGGCAAACTCCACCAAATTTACCGGTCGATTCTTAATACTCATCTTCTCGCTTAGGGTGTTACCTGCAGCATCAGATTGTCTGGGTTTTGAGCTGGTATGGAACTAGATGATGGTGATGTATCAAGGTGTGCACTAGGGCAGTGCAGAACTGTCTGATCGTGTGCCATTCTGTGTGATGACATCACTTCCTCCCATTGCTCACATATTTTCGATAATGTGGGGTTTTTAGGTGGGCATACACATGGGTGGCATCTGAGCAGAGTGTAGGCAGTGTGCAAAGTTATACACATATCTTTGGAATATAAGTACACACACGCCAGCTCTATGGCTACTGTAAGTGTATATGTCTCAGCGTATATAAGTGTATATACCCAGCTATGCTAGTATTCTTCTAAAGGAAAGTAGGCATCATTTTTTCTTTAGAGTGGGGTAGGCATGCGGTTACATGTACATTTAAATGGAGGTTATCCAGAAAACCCAACCGGTTAATAGCCTTTGAGAACTGGTATGTCTACCCTTTTCTAAGGTCTAGAGCTTCCTTTTGTCAAAAATATACTTCCCTGTTCTGGAATCGAGTCAAATGAGTTCCCTTTTCGAATACCAGTTGAATCACATTTGATTAAAAAATAAAATCATTAGTGGAGGAGTTTGTTTATATATGCCCAAAATACTACATGCTCCTGATGACTTGCAAAAAGAACATAAACATAATAAAACAGACATAAATTACCAGTCTATAATATCAATCAAAAATGATCTAAAACAAACTCAAACACATCAAAGACAAAATATAAGACACAAACAAACAGAGAAAATATAACACAGAAAAATCAATCATAAAACGCTTCCTGAAAAACCAAGTCTTACATGCCTCACAAAACGCTAACTACCCCAGTGCTAGCTGTAACTTCTTTGGCACATTTTCCTAAATCACAGTATAATGCAACTCTGAGGCACTCAAAAATTGGAATAAACAATACTGGGTTGAGTGCAGAACCCATCCAGGCTATAACTAATAAGGAGGCCTTTTTACTAAGCTGCATTAGGTGTCTATCCAGCTTATTTTCGAAAGAGAAAAACGCCTATAGTGCAACCTAAATCGGGAGATAGACGTTTGTCTCGCAAAGGCGCCCAAATTGGTATAATCGAAAGCCGATTTTGGGCGTTTCCAACTGCACTCCGTCGCGGAAACGAATAAAGTTGACGGGGGCGTGTCGGAGGTGTGGTGGAGACGGAACTGGGGCGTGGTTATCAGCCAAGGAGAGATGGGCGTCTTTAGCTGATAATCGAAAAAATAAAGGCGTTTTTACCGCGATTTTGGGTCACTTTTTTTGGACCCTTTTTTTTCACGAACAAGTCCCAAAAAAGTGCTCCAACTGCCCAGATGACCACTGAAGGGAATCGGGGATGACCTCCCCGGACTCCCCCAGTGGTCACTAACCCCCTCCCACCAAAAAAAAACCCCACTTTAAAAACTTTTTTTCCAGCCTGTATGCCAGCCTCAAATGCCGTACCCACCTCCATGACAGCAAAATGTGTTCGATCTTCTCACAGCCTTTCCCTGGGTCAGATGTGGCTCTCGGGTGCAGTACAGGGTCACATCAGCATTGCATTGTGGTGGGTGTAGAGTATTGGGCTCCGTGATTTCATTAGCTTGTGTTACAGTCTCACGATGTTGGTAGTTGGTAGGCTCTTCTCCCATGGTGCTTTTCCCCCTGCCTACTGGGTTAGAGTGTGCCCTGTTGTGTTTCCTGTTGTAGTCCATGCGGTAGTGGCCATTTTTGTAAGCCAGTTTTAGTTCCCTTTCCTGTGTTAGCCACGTTAGACAACTTAGTTCTTCCCTTGAATGTGGCTGAAAGAGGGCACTGTACAGCATTCTGCCAGCTCTGACCTACTGCTCATCTCAGTACCAGGGAGACTCGTTGCCAGTGGGGCACAACCTCTGATCTGCAGTTAACTGTGAGTAAAGGCGGTTATTCCAATAAAGGACATTTTCGGACAGATTAGTCTTCAGGTGTCAACTTGTGTGCCAATGTTATATAGCAGCAACCAGTCCTAGAGGCCTGCGTGTATGCAGGTCCCTGGAGCACTTTTAGTGGGTACCGCAGTGCACTTCAGCCAGGTGGCCCCAGGCCCATCCCCCCACCCACTTGTAACACTTGTGCTGGTAAATGGGAGGCCTCCAAAACCCACTGTACCCACATGTAGGTGCCCCCTTCACCCCTAAGAGCTATGGCAGTGTTGTACATTTGTGGGTAGTGGGTTTTGGGGGAGGGGGGTTGGGAGCTCAGCACCCGTGGTAAGGGAGCTATGCATGTGGGAGCTTTTTCTGAAGTCCACCGCACTGACCTAGGGTGCCCAGCTGGTGTCCTGGCATATCAGGGGGGCCAGTGTACCACCAATCCTGGCCCCTCCCACGACCAAATGGCTCAGATTAGGACGTTTTTGAGCTGGGCGTTTTTAGTTTCCATTATCGCTAAAAAAACAAACGCCCAGCTCAAAACCGTCCATTTTTTCGAAAATACGGTTCGGCCCGCCCCTTCATGGACCCGTTCTCGGAGATAAACACCCATGGAGATAGGCGTTTCCGTTCGATTATGCCCCTCCACGTACACCTATTGCAGTTTAAAATAGCATACTGCAGGACACTGTCAGGCATTCTGCAGTAATTGAGTGGGCGAAGAGTGGGCATTTAGTTAGCACAGCTACATTACCGTGTACAAAATGGGTGGCAGTAAGTGCTTACGAAGTAATTTTTTTTTAAGTGACTGCATATTAGTACACAACCAGTAATACAAAATATACAAAAGGGTCATTTTTAGGTAAAAATGGCCTTAGTTTGCAGGAAAAACCTGCATAAGGGTGCACTAAGTCCACTTTTTAGGAAAGGTGCCTTGAAATCCTAAACTTCACACAAAACACCTCTGAAAGTCAATGCAAGAAATGAAAAGTAGAGGTTTCTTGATCAGTTAACTTCAACCCCAACAAAATCCTAGCGGCACTGTTCTGAACATACTGTAACCTCATCAACTGCTTCTTATAGAGACCCATAAATAAGATGTTATAGTAATCAATATGATTTTTTAATGCAAGCATGAATTACAGTAGTCAAACTCTTCCAAGATATGTATGATTGCAAATTACACACCCTCTGCAACTCAAAATAAGGTGATCGAACTGCATTATCAATCTGAGCTTACATTGACAACTCTGCATCCAAGATTATCCAAGCACCCTTACTTTTGATCCAACAGGAATATTAACCCTTCCCCCAAACCCCAATGTATCTATTTTGTGTACATTTATGATGAAAGAATACAGCAGTGTTAAACTTAGTGACCAAAATACAGCGTGTTAACTAGAATAATTGCTCTAACATAATTTGCTGATTCCTTTTTTAGGGTGATATGGGACGTCCTGGTGCAAAAGGATCTGTAAGTTTATTTTATTAATTCAATGGTAGTAGCATACAGGATGAGAGAAGTATAGGAAAGAAGATACAAACTAAATATAAGAAGGTATTGCTGACCTTGATCTATTTGATAACTGAAAATAAATTTGTGCAGAATAGAGATACATTATACAGTGTTCTGCTGAGCTTTTACTAGACCTGGACTGTAAGAGCATACATGATTTTTGATAAAGTTACCTGCTAGTTTATTTCTTTATTTTTTTTCTTTAAAAACTATTTCAACAGTGGGGCTCATTTTCAACGCACTTAGACTTACAAAGTTTCATAGGTTACTATGGAGCTCATTTTCAAAAAAGAAAAACGCGCAAAAAGTGACATAAATCTGCATTTGGATGTTTTTCTCACAAAAACGTCCAAATTGGTATTTTCAAAACCAATTTTTTAGACGTTTTTCTATGACGTCCATCAGAAGTGCATTCAAATCACAAGGAGGCATGTCAGGGGCGTGTTAAAGGCGGGATCTGGGCTTTCCTAACATTTGGACGTTTTTCAGCCATAATGGAACTAAACAAAACCGTCCAGGACTAAAACTAAGATGTTTTGAGCTAGACCTGTTTTTATAACGAATAAGGCACAAAAGGTTGCCCGAAATGACCAGATGACCACTGGAGGGAATCAAGGGTGACACCCAATACCTCCCCAGTGGTCACTGACCCCCTACCACCCCCACAAATGTGAATACAAATATGATTTAGCAACCTCTATGACAGCTTCAGATGTTAGAGCCAGGTCTATTAGAGCAGCATGCAGGTCCCTGGAGTAGTGTAGTAGTCAGTGCGGTGCACCATGGAGTGGAGGACCCTGGTCCCTGTCTCCCTCTACCTGTCACATTTGTGGTGGAAACTGTGAGCCCTCCAAAACTCACCAGAAACCCACTGTACCCACATATAGATGCCCCCTTCACCCATAAGGGCTGTTGTGTACAGCTGGGGGCAGTGGGTTTTCGGTGGGTTTTGGGGGGCTCAGCAGACAAGATAAGGGAGCAATGGTGAGATGTGTACCTGGGAGCATGTTTTTGAAGTCCACTAGGATGCCCCATTTATCTCCTGGGATGTCTGGGTGACCAGTCTACTAAAAATGCTGGCCCTTCCTACATCCCAATGGCTTGATTTTCTATGTTTTTCACTTGGATGTTTTTGTTTTGAAAATGGACCAAAAAAAACCAAAACATCCAACGCACAAAACCTTGTTAGAAACAGTATTTTCTAAAACAAAAGATAAGATGTTTTTCTTTTTGGAAAATGAACTTCTTTCTTATTCAGATTTTGGATGTTTTTTGCAAAACGTCTAAAGTCGGACTTATAAGTCATATCGAACATGCCCCTCCACGGAACTTTGTCAGTCTACGTGCTTTGAAAATATACCTCACTGTATCATATAGTTCACAGTGGCTAGCAGCATAATGTACACAATCAACATCAGCACCAGTAGTACCAATACATTGCTTTCTTCCCTCTTCTATGAGTGTTAGAACAACTTCTATCTTGGAGACACATTTCCCCTGATATTCTATAAATGGCGCTTAAATTGTGCGTGCACAATTTAATTGAATAACAAGCCAATTAGCACCGATAATAGGGTGCTAAATAATCAATTATCTGCACTAATTGGCATTAATTATTATTATTTTTATTATTTGTTGCATTTGTATCCCACGTTTTCCCACCTCTTTGCAGGCTCAATGTGGCTTACAATACATCATGAGTAACAGAAATACATGAAAAAGTATACATGTAATGATAACTGTAGGATTTTGGGTGGTATGATAATGATAGAACATAACGGTGTTTCAACAAGTTAAACATATTAAGAAATATATAAGAATTGTATAGGAAAGTATACATTAATAGTAGTTACAAGATCTTGGGTATCATAATGGTAAAAAACATGTTTTGGCAGTATGATATAGTAGAGGCATGCCATCTTAAGTTGCCAATAGCTGCATGTAGGGCTTTCAAAAAGCTCCAAAATACAGTTTTCATATATAAATTGCTAAATCAGTAATAGATCAATAAATATTATGCCCCCAATACCGTGTCTGCAACAGCATGTTTTTAAACACTGGCTGCCATGGGGACAAATATCTGGACACTATCTGGTTAGTGGCAATATTCAGCCACTACCTGAAGAGCTTATCTAAATAGCATTTAGAATAGCTGGTCTAATTTATCTGGATAGTTTTTCAGATAGTAGCACTGAAAATCGACACTATTCGTATGAATTGTGTCTGCGCCCTGGCACTGTTCCCACAGTGCTGAGGCGCTCTGTAATTATATTCATTGGTACTGTCTAGATAGTGCTTCTGAAAATCTGTCATGTTTTTCAAGGTAGCAGGTGGATAAATGCTTTTAAAAATCAGCCATTATAGATTTCTTACCATTCATAATAACAGATACAACACCAGTTATGCATGAAATAGATATGAAAGTTGAAGTTGTCTCACTAAGAAATGCTACTGAAGGAGAAAGCAGTGTAAGGCTTAATGCAAATTAATCTTCCTTTATGGTATAGTTCGGAAGCCCTGGAGAGCCTGGTTCTCCTGGCCCTGAAGGAGGTCATGGACAGCCCGGTATAGAAGGCCCAAAAGGCTCACCTGGACCTCGTGGCATGCAAGGCGAACAGGGTGCCCCTGGCTTGCCAGGGGGCCAAGGGCCAGCTGTAAGTAATATTTCAACATTATATATTCCTTCTCCCTTTTGCAGTTGTTGTTGTTTTGACATATTATCTATGTTTTTTGTACTGTAGGGTAAAGAACCAACTGATCAGCACATCAGGCAAGTCTGCATGCGAGTGATGCAAGGTAAATCACAACTTTATCGAGTTAAATGTTATCAAAGATTGCTACTTTCCCAGACTTGAATCCATAATGTAAATCGGTTAAAATGTAGGGTCCCTTCTACTAAAACACGTTAAGCACTTAACACACAGTTAACGCTGTGTTAACTGCTAGAGCAGAGCCTCATTAAGGCGCTTTGCATTGTTTTTGCAGTTAACATGCAGTAAATTGGACATTAAGTGCTTTTTGTATCGGGGGTGTGGCATGGGTAGAGAGTGGGTGTGGAAGGCATTTGGCAGTTAATGCTCTTTGCGCTAACTGCCTAATGCAGAGTTAACGTGGGTCCACTTACCGCCTCCTAAATAGGAGGCACTAAGGGGTTCTTTTACTAAGCTGCAGTAAAAAGTGGCCTGTGGTACTGTGGCTGCGTGAAATTGGTGTGCAATGGGCCATTCTTTTTTCCATTGGCTCGGAAAAGGGCATTTTTAAATGGGGGCAGTAAATGGTAATGCGGTAGAATTAAAAGTAGTGCGCCGCTATTTACTGCCTGAGCCCTTACCGCCACCCATTGACCTAGCGGAAAGGGCTCATGCGCCAATGTGGCCACGCTGCTGATTACCATTGGGAACGCCCCCCCCCCCCCCCCCCCATGATAGAAAATAGAAAATTATTTTCTAAAGCAGGAAATGCACACCAACTTCGAAATTACTGTCAGGAACCCTTGCTACCCCGGCAGTAGTGCCGATTTGGCACGCGCTACCTGTGCGTTAGCCCTACCGCTGCTTAAAAGGGCCCCTAAATGCTTCTACATTAACCAGGAGCAGGTACCTTGCATTAATCTGGATGTCAACACATGACCTTGCACTAAGAAAATAGTTGGAATATCACCACTAGGTTCCGTATTAAGGGGCCCTTTACTAGAGCTTAGCACGCAGTAATGGAATTAGCATTCTAAATGCTAAGAAGCCCATAGGTATAAAATGGGCCTTAGCGTTTAGAGCATGCTAATTCCACTAGCGCATGATAAGCTTTATTAATTGGGCCCCTAAATCTGCAGCTCCTGCGTGGTAAAACCTTTGTTAGGCCACAGTAACTGCAAATTTATTGCACATAACAGGACTGCATCTTAGTACATATGCACTCTATGATCTAGTTCTTGTCTTTCTAAGCAGGAAAAACCAACTGTACGCTTTCCCCTTCCATGCCTAAGGCATTATTTAGATCAATAGGCTGGGTAATTGGCTTAGGGAATTGAAGGTAGAGGCTTTTACAGAGATGAACTGAATTTACATTTCTTAAAAAGTTAAATACTTGACCTCAAAGGGGTCCTTTACTAATTGTGGCAAAAGGTGCTTTTGATGTGCGCTGAGGCCCCTTTTTACCGCAGTGGGTAAAAGGCTGTTTTAAAAAAAAAAAAGAAATGGCCACGCGGCAAGTGAAATACTTACCGTGTGGCCATTTCGGGGGGGGGGGGGAGCACTTACCGCCACCCACTGAGGTGGCGGTAAGGGCTCCCTCACTAACCCAGTGGTAACTGGCCAGTGCTCAGCATGGCCCAATTACCACCGGGTAAACACCGGCTTTACAAAAATTAAAATATTTTTGTAACGCCGGAAATGGCGCGCACTGGGGGTGGGAACTACTGCCAAGCTGCCACAGTAGCCTGGCGGTACTTCCGGCTTAGTGAGCGGTAAGCTCGCATTGGGCTTACTATCGCTTAGTAAAAAAATCCCTAAGTGACTATCCATGAGATGTGAGCCTAACAATCCAGCTTTGAGTTTTTTTATTTTTCTTCGTTAATCAGGTGTTGAATCTTGGTATGATGAGTAAGGCAGCCTTTATGCTCTGCTAATCATTGTTCAGCAGCTTAATCAGCTCTGGCTTTTAGTCTGTTGGTAACTGAACAAAACAGGATTTTCTCAAGATCAGTGCTCATTATTTCAAGGATATAATTATGTAATTGCATGCCCGCAGTGAAGGTTATTTTATGAAACTTTTTCTGCATCTAAAGCATAGTTTACAAGTAGAAAATATCTCTTATAAAATTTTGTGCAGGTATAAACATGTACAAGTAGGATCACTGCAAAATTGCGCTTGATTTTACATAATATACTCCCGGATTCTATATATGGTGACTAAAGTCGTGTGCACTAATTGTGCAGTGTGGCCAAATTGTGCATGCAATTTAATTGTTTAACAAGCCAATCGGCAAAAATAATTGGCCAATAACAAGCAATTGTTGGCACTAATTAGAATTTACATGCACAACTTTCTGTAAAGTGGTGCGTGTAAATTCTAATGTGCAGATCTCAAAAGGGGGCATGGCCATGGGAGGGACATGGGCGGGTTGTAGGCATTTCTAGCATTTCTAGAAATTATGCGTACTGTTCTCCAAACCTTAGGCTCAGACATTTACACCAGGTTTTAGCTGGTTCAAATGGTCGCACCTAAATTTAGTTACAGGTCCAGGCACTATGCATATTCTATAAATCGTGCCTAATGTTAGACACGGTATATAGAATAGTACTAAGTGTGGGGGTTTTTTCCACACTGATTTTTTTGGCACCATATATAGAATTTGGTCCTATGTGCATAAGCATTCACAGAAACGTACATTGGGTGAAGTTGTAATGAATGCACAATTTAATAAAATACATGCAGTGCTTTTTTTGTGCCGGTACAAGCCGGTACGGCATACCAGCACCTTTTTTTCCTAGGGCCAGCTCACCTGCCCGCCCTTAGCTCCCCAGCCCTGCTTTCTGTTCCTGCCACCCGTGACACGTTTAAATCTTGTATTTTTTTTAACCTGAAGTCGCAGCGCCGGCGTTAGTGAAAGGACCAGGCTCGCCTGCTCCAGCCTTCCCTTTGTTCCCTCTCAGTGTCCCGCCTTCCTCTGACATAGTTTTCTGTTTCCGTGAGGGTGGGACACTGAGAGGGAACAAAGGGAAAGCTGGAGGAGGAGGAATGCTGGACATGGATGGAGGGGGAGAGGAAATGGATGTGGACATGGATGGAAAGAGGAAGGTGATGCATACTGACAAGATGAGGGAAAGAGAAAAGAGGAGAAAAACTGCACATGGATGAATAAAATAGGCAAAAGCTGGATCCACTCTATACTTCCTCCAGTCAAGTCCGCAGAGGATCCAGCTTTTACCTATGGATGTAGGCCAAGAAATGAAGAAGAAAGGAGGAAAGGAAAGAAATAAATGGAAAGGAAACCCTGGAAACGAAGTTAAGGGAACAGATAGAGAGCAGCAGAATCAGAGACTGGGGCCAACATGATCAGAAAAACAAAGTCACCAGACAACAAAGGTAGAAAAAAATCATTTTATTTTCATTTTAGTGTTTGGAAGATGTCCAATTTGAGAATTTATATCTGCAGTCGTATTTTGCACTGGGTATACTAGAGCTGTAATAGCTTATAGAAATTATTTATAATGAAAAAAATCACATTATTTTTTTTCTCCTATACTAGTATAGTATTTTCAATGATACTGTTTATATGCGCCACGGCTAGTATAAGGGGTGTGGCTACTGTGGGTGTGGCTACAATGGGGGAGGAACCATATATGGTGACCCCACCCACAATGAGTACCGGTATCTTTTTTCCTGCAAAAAAACGCACTGAATTCACATGTATATACATAGGGTACATGCAGACATTTGCACCTTTTTTGGAGCAGGTATAAATTTGTTTAAGAGAACTTGGGGGTGCTATTTGTAATCCTATGTTATTTTTATAAAAAAGCCAATTCAAAAACGTGTACCATCAAAAATAAAAATATACATGAAAAAACCCTCAGATTGGAGCACGAACAACTCTACTACCAATAGATCAAATAAACTCTCAAATTCCTCATCGGTCCAAAAAAGTGTGAAAAGAGACCAAGGGGTCCTTTTACTAAGCTGTGTAAGTGCTAGCATATGCTTGCCGCAGCTAGAAAGAGCTTTCTGAGAGATGTGCTGAGGTGTCCTGCGGTAATTTTGCATTCGTTGTGCATACAACATGCGCTAAAAAAATTCCTTCCCCCCTGATGTTCAAAAGTATTTAATCGGCCGGGATCAGCACTTGGCCAGTTAAATGCCCCATAACCAGCTATTTGGTGATATTTAGTGGGGGACAGCTGGCTATCTCCCGCTGAATATCACCGGCTCGTGGCTAGTAGATAGCTAGTTATATCGGCCGACATAACCGGCTCTCCGCTGATTTTTCAGCCCCACTTTTTGACCATGTGAATGTGTGGGATATCTTTGGCCAGTTGGAACTTAACCAGCTAAGTCTGAATATCAACATATCCCGCTATCTTCTAACTGGCCGAAAATAAACCAGATATTCAATGCCTGTCACTGGAAATGGCCCGGCATTGAATATCCGGGTTTAACGGTGACCATGGGAGTTAGCCCGGCTAACTCCTGCGGTCTGAATATCGGTCCCTGTTTATTTTTCATGGAGGGGGTATGAGACTTTTTTCTTTTAATTCTTTACACTCAATGATTCAATTCAAATACAGTGTCCACAATACTGCATATTATTCAGTCCAAGAGTTTGTCTAGTAGCGCTGTAGAAATGATAAATAGTAGTATAGGTTTTCAATGCAATACAAATGCAGTGCGAACATTTCTCAACAGTTATCTCTGAAGCTGTTCTCATCTGCTCAACGGAGCTGCCCGTTTCACTGGACACTTCATCGGGAGCTGCTTCAAAAAATTGCTGTTTTCACCAGCACGAACCTCTGTGCTTGCCTGAGTTAGCCCCTACTTTTCCCTTAGGCATGCACAGGCATGTAGTTTGGTTGAGCATAGATGAAGCTTGCAAGTACATGTGTAGATTATAAAATCTGCTGCATAGGTAAATAACCTAGGCATGTGATCAGGAACAGGTGTAAATGTCTGTGCCTGCAATATAGGCACCTATGTTTCTTTATAAAATAGCATCTAAGTACCTACTTGCCTTCTTAATTTAGGCACCACCTTATAATATTACCCTCTATAAGGTCAGTTCTATAAAGGGGCATCTGCTTGGAGCCTATTCTATAAAGAAAAGTAGGTGGCTACTTTTCTCTATAGAATACTACCATAGCTGGATATATACAGGTGTCTGTTTTTAAGTAGGAACACTTATGCCTACCTTAGAGCTAGTGTGAATGCATGCAGATATGTCAGTAAATACAGTACTCAATAATTAATGCATATAGGTGTGTGTCCCACCCACTCTGCCCAGACTCCACCCATGTGAATACCCAAATGCAAAGTACACACCATTATTGTCATTTATGCATGTACAAGTGTTCACATATGTATGCATATGACTAGAATACCAACATTTGCGTGCATACTTGTCACCTAAATTTACACAGGTTCCTTATAGAATTTCCTCCTATGTGTGAACGAGCCTATTATGATATAGTATGCGTGGACATTGGAGCTCTAACAAAACTGTGCCCCCAGAAATGCCTTAGATTGTCAAAAACAGAGGTGGACCACCTTGGTCCTCAAGGGCACAACCTGGTGAGATTTTCAAGATTTCTGCCAATGAATATGCAGTGGATCTGTTTACATATAGATATCGTGCATATTCATTGGGAAAATCCTGACAACCCGATTGGGTTGCAGCCCTCAAGGACCAAGGTTGCGCACCCCTGTTATAAAAGTACACATATTCATGTTAGCATGCCTAATTTTGTATGCGCATACCCACACACAATTTTATAATAGCCATTTTCTGTGTGTAAAACATGCTTTATACTCAACTAATGAAGCTGCTTTCTTTTGTATTTATAGATTTCAAAAATATTTACAGTGTTATCTTAGACAACTAAACAAAGGGAAATCATCTTAGAGTCCTCAAACTTGGAGAGATAGACAAAATGTAAAGATAAAAAAAGAAAAATCAAATTAGTTAGCATACCTATCAAAAATATGTAAGTGCAACATAACTTCAATCTAACCTACCAACCAACCTGTAGGAACAGAGGTATCTATACCCTCAGAAGCCATATTCTCTGAATTGCTACCTCTGATTTGAAGAAAATCTTCTAACAAACCTAGATCTACAAAGTCATTCCTTGAAGTTTAATCACATATTTAGCAGGGTACAAGAGACAGAGTAGCTCCTAAGGCATATACGTTTTGGCATAGTTGAAGAAATTCTTTCCTTCAGTGCATGGGTGACAAAAGAATCTGGAAAGGCTCTAACAGTGTGACCAGAATACGATAAATCTCAATTCCTAAAGTAAAATTTCTTCACTAAGGGGACCTTTTACTAAGGTGCGCTAATAGATTTAACATGCGCTAAATGAATATAGGAATTTAATGGGTGTCTTATCATTTAGCATGCGCTAACAATTAACGCGTGCTAAATCTGTTAGCGCACCTTAGTAAAAGGACCCCTAAGCCTTGATCCAAGGAAAAAAATGAAGTAGGCCACTAGGGTGGCTCTGATGACAATCTCCTCTAAAGATATCTCTGGTATGTCAGTCATATTAAAAGAAGACAATGCTAGAACATATGACTGTGCAGCCCCCCCTAAAACAAATGAATGATAGGAACCAGTCTACTTTCTGGGATGTATGCATTCAGGTGTGTATTATGGATTAAAATTTTACCCTTTTCAGGGTCTTCAACCCCCTTACAAAAAAAAATTTGTGAATCAGTATTCAGAAGATCTCTCATTTAACTTTAGAAGTTAACCAAATTGGGGCATGATAATCAACGTAGGCTACCATTTGGATGTGTTATTTTACCACTAACTCATGCTATTTTAGCATAGGTCCCATTTTATGCAGTGAGACCTAGTTACTAATAATTGGGGTTAACTAGGGGTGGACTGACAGGGATTTGGGCTGCTAGACAATAAGGGTCATGGGCCTCCTCCGGGTCCCACATCTCTTCCCCTCCCCCCTCCCCAGATCAAACATCTTTCTCCCCTCCCCCTTTCCACATCGAACATCTTAATTCCCCTCCCTTCCCCCTGCCTGATACAACATCTCTCACTCTTGTTCTTTCTCCCTCCTCCAGGTGCACCATCTCTGCCTCTCCATTTCTCTGGGTGCACCATCTCTGCCCCCTTGCTCTACAGCTCCACCATCTCTGCCCCCTACCCAATAACCAGATCCTACATCTCTCTCCCTCCCAAGGCCAAAATTTCCCTCTCTCTCCTCTATCCCCAGGTTCAACTCTACCCTTTGCATTTACCTCAAAAGATCCTTTCTCTGTTCAGGGTCCTGGCATAGGCTGTTTGCTGCTGACCGGAACCTTCTCTCTGTCAGAAGTCTTTGGCAGGCCTAACTGCGCAGACGCATATGCCTTCCCGCCTGCCCAACTTGAGTGGGACCCTCAGCTGTATAAAAAAGCATAAAGAATTCAACTCCTAGGGAAGGTGGCAGGGTATGTGAGAATATGTGTCCTGTTGCCCTCAGAGAACACCTCTGAGTACAAGCAGGGCATGCTGTTCTCACATGTAGGAATCCTTAACGACCAGGCTCACCAAAAACAACAAACAACGGTCAACAGGGTCTTGCAGTGGCAAGGTCAGTGTGAACCAATAACATAAACTTTCCTGCTCTGAAGATGCAGCCTGGAACAGAACAAAATGGGCCTAGGAGTGTGGAGTTGGATTCTGGACTCCAAACAAAGTCTGTAGCACTGTCTGACCAAACCGGCTATTGTGCTGGGTATTTTGCTCGAGTCAGTAGTAAGATACTCCTGTGGAAATTAAAATGCTGTGCGATAGGAGGCAATGTTCTATGGAGAATTGGGAACTGGTTAAAAGATAGGAAACAGAGAGTAGGGTTAAATGGCCAATTCTGTCAATGGAAGAAGGTGAGTTGTGGATTATCAAAGAGATCTGTACTGGGAAGGCACTGATTAATATATTTATAATTGACCTGGAATAGGAACAATGAGTGAAGTGATCAAATTTGTAGATGGCACAAAATAATTCAAAGTTGTTAAATCACATGCAGACTGTGAGAAATTGCAGGAGGACCTTGGGAGGCTGGAAGACTGGGCATCAAAATGTCAAATAAAATTTAATGATTCTCTTATTAGGTACTTTGCCAAAAGGTTTTTGAAAATCCAGGTGCTCTATATCAACTGGGCCGTCTTTATTCATATGTTTATTCATGCCTTATGTTTTCTTTTTTTCTTGTCTTTCTCCTTTCTGTACTTCTACATTCTGTTCTCCCCCTTCCTACTTTCTTACATGTATTCCTTACTCTTCCTCCCTCACTACAAATTCACCCTTCTCCGACCAATCACATACTGTTTCAGTCACACACCCCTCATCTCTTTTCCTTTTCTTGTTGATTTTGAACAATCTGTATGTATTCCCCCATTAAATTGGAGATTACTAAGCTGATGAGAAATCCCTCCTTCAGACTCACTGGGAGGAGGGGGTGAGCTAAGAGAGTGAGAAGCCTATCCTAAGGAGGTTGTGTATGGGAAATATGTTGAGGGAAATGTTTCTGGTTATTGAATGACAGTAGGGGTGGAGTTGAGATAATAAAAGTTGTTGTTTAGAGCATATGGTCTTTGGTTGCCTCTACCCCCTCCAGGACCTGTGAGGAGAGGGGATGTCCTGGATAGGCCCAATGACCTAAGGCTGGTTCAAGAGGCAGTTATTGCCAACTACAGCATTAACTGTGAAGTGAGAGGAGTGCTCCTGGTGGGTAGAAGGGTTAACCCAGCCTGGGAAAGAGCCTGTACAGTACCATAGACAGCAGTTGAACGAAGTGCACCTTTGGAGAGAAGGACAGTCAGGGAGGTCTGGTCTCAAGTGGAGACAGCTTGTTGCAAAAGTGCTGCAAGCATAGCCATGGATTATTCTACTCAAATGGATGGGTAATGGACTGGATGAGCTGTAAATATGTACATACTGTAGGATTTCTAAATGGACTATTAAATTTAGACCAAAGTCTTAAACTGGCACTTAACCTTCTTTTGACTAAGTTACCTGCTTTGGATACAAATTGAATTGCTTGATATGGGAACCAAGGAGGTTGATGAAAACAGGAGATTGGATGGCGTCAAAAAGTTGAAGCCACTTAAGGTAGTCTGTTTGCGCTTCCCCACGCAGCTGTCATCTAGTACACTCAAAACAAAGCAAGCAAACCTATGAGCTGCTGCATCCTCATTGTTCTTTATTGTTGATAGCATTTTTATTTAATTTTACTTATATTTTCAAACATGCTAGCTTGTGCAACATGTGGATGAACACAGAGGATGTATTGATTTCATCGGTTAGAGTACTAATTTGTTCTACATTTTAAATCATTGTGTCATTTGGAGGGGCAGGCTGTGGGGACTTAACAGGAACCCGTTTTACTGTAACAGGCTTCATCAGAGGAACACTGACATGTCCCCCTGATATAGTCTTCTCTGCTTCACACATTGGCATGTGTGAAGCAGAGAAGCACACTAATTATCAATGTTCCACTGATGAAGCCTGTTAATGGTGAAACTGATCCCTGTTGGCATCTGCCACAACAAGCTAAGTAAGCTAAGTGCTTCTGTTTTCCCAATGCGTGATATTTGAAAGCAGGTTTCAACATTACATTTTTGTTATGAGTATTTTGAATGAAATTGTGTGAAGTGGCATTTGAGAATAAGAAGTGAAATTATTTTGTAATTGGGAGGTTTTTGGCCAATGATTGGTCCAAGTCACCGGTTCTATGCTTTTTTGAATTGGTGAATGTAAGAACCATTACTACAGCTTAAACTGTTGATTGCTGAGGCATTATGCCTCCCTTTTTATGTATGTAATAGTTATGGAAAATTAGTTAAAAAGTTAGAAAAATTATTTAAAATATTATGCTGGTAGTTTTTGCATGAAGCGAAACAACTACATTGATCAAGAATTGGTTGATTTGAGTGGACATTTTCTCACACTGTTTTGTTACTCAGCTGGGCTATTTCATGTGAGTTCTTTTCTACATTGGCCTAATTACACATAAGATATATATATAATTTAATCAATGTGCAGCCTTAATGTGTATATACAGTGGTGGAAATAAGTATTTGATCCCTTGCTGATTTTGTAAGTTTGCCCACTGACAAAGACATGAGCAGCCCATAATTGAAGGGTAGGTTATTGGTAACAGTGAGAGATAGCACATCACAAATTAAATCCGGAAAATCACATTGTGGAAAGTATATGAATTTATTTGCATTCTGCAGAGGGAAATAAGTATTTGATCCCCCACCAACCAGTAAGAGATCTGGCCCCTACAGACCAGGTAGATGCTCCAAATCAACTCGTTACCTGCATGACAGACAGCTGTCGGCAATGGTCACCTGTATGAAAGACACCTGTCCACAGACTCAGTGAATCAGTCAGACTCTAACCTCTACAAAATGGCCAAGAGCAAGGAGCTGTCTAAGGATGTCAGGGACAAGATCATACACCTGCACAAGGCTGGAATGGGCTACAAAACCATCAGTAAGACGCTGGGCGAGAAGGAGACAACTGTTGGTGCCATAGTAAGAAAATGGAAGAAGTACAAAATGACTGTCAATCGACAAAGATCTGGGGCTCCACGCAAAATCTCACCTCGTGGGGTATCCTTGATCATGAGGAAGGTTAGAAATCAGCCTACAACTACAAGGGGGGAACTTGTCAATGATCTCAAGGCAGCTGGGACCACTGTCACCACGAAAACCATTGGTAACACATTACGACATAACGGATTGCAATCCTGCAGTGCCCGCAAGGTCCCCCTGCTCCGGAAGGCACATGTGACGGCCCGTCTGAAGTTTGCCAGTGAACACCTGGATGATGCCGAGAGTGATTGGGAGAAGGTGCTGTGGTCAGATGAGACAAAAATTGAGCTCTTTGGCATGAACTCAACTCGCCGTGTTTGGAGGAAGAGAAATGCTGCCTATGACCCAAAGAACACCGTCCCCACTGTCAAGCATGGAGGTGGAAATGTTATGTTTTGGGGGTGTTTCTCTGCTAAGGGCACAGGACTACTTCACCGCATCAATGGGAGAATGGATGGGGCCATGTACCGTACAATTCTGAGTGACAACCTCCTTCCCTCCGCCAGGGCCTTAAAAATGGGTCGTGGCTGGGTCTTCCAGCACGACAATGACCCAAAACATACAGCCAAGGCAACAAAGGAGTGGCTCAGGAAGAAGCACATTAGGGTCATGGAGTGGCCTAGCCAGTCACCAGACCTTAATCCCATTGAAAACTTATGGAGGGAGCTGAAGCTGCGAGTTGCCAAGCGACAGCCCAGAACTCTTAATGATTTAGAGATGATCTGCAAAGAGGAGTGGACCAAAATTCCTCCTGACATGTGTGCAAACCTCATCATCAACTACAGAAGACGTCTGACCGCTGTGCTTGCCAACAAGGGTTTTGCCACCAAGTATTAGGTCTTGTTTGCCAGAGGGATTAAATACTTATTTCCCTCTGCAGAATGCAAATAAATTCATATACTTTCCACAATGTGATTTTCCGGATTTAATTTGTGATGTGCTATCTCTCACTGTTACCAATAACCTACCCTTCAATTATGGGCTGCTCATGTCTTTGTCAGTGGGCAAACTTACAAAATCAGCAAGGGATCAAATACTTATTTCCACCACTGTATATATCGCATAAAGTATCCCCTTACATATTCACCTGTACAGTGCAAAATATAGACAGCAGGATTATTCTCAAAACTGACATACTGTACTTCAGTTACTTATCTGAAAATAAAATCATTTTTCTTACCTTTGTTGTCCGGTGATTTTATTTTTCTAATTATCTTATTCTGTGTCTCTGGTTCTGCTCCTCTGTCTGTGCTCTGAACTCTGTTTTCAGGGCTTCTGCTCACTTTTTCTTTTCTTTCCTCCTCTCTTCTTTACTTCCTGCCCTATATACATCTTTCTCTTGGGCAGGGATTTTATCTACCAGTCACCACAAGTTTTAACCCACTCCATTCCAGGACTTCCCCCTCGGTACTCAAGGTCTCAGTGGGGTGGGCAACCAAAGACCCCATTTCTATAAACACAACCCTTTTATTTCCTCCTTATCCTGCTCACTAGGGCGGGGACTCTTCATCTCCAACCACAGAGTCAGTGGCTCCATCCCCCATTGCCATAGTGACTTCCAGAAAATTCTTCCACCACCTTCCTGTAGCAGAGGCACTTTTCGGTGGAGGGGGGGGGGGGGTGGACTGGCATACATTCATTTTTACAATATTACTGTATATAGCATTCTGCTCAGGGCAACTTACAATATGTTACAATGGAAGAGAAAAGAAAGCAATGATACAGAGTACAATGCTTAGTGAAATGGTTCATGAATAAAAACAGAAGGATTAGGCACTCGGAGTTTGCGACTTCAGCTTTTTTCTACATATAGCCAGGGAAAGGTTTTTGATAGCAAGTGGGGATGGAGGAGGAAGGATGGCTTCAAGATAGGACTGCAAGAAGAGATTAAGCATAACAATGAGAGGAATCCTGATTAGTATAGAGAGTACAGAGACACCAGATCATGAAGTCTAATAAACCTTTCTGAATGCTTATAAATCTCTGCTCCCGAATTTTGATGAGATAAAGTAAAGCTTTTATCTCTGTTTTTTAGCAGCCTCTTGTTGGTATGTTTAGCTGACTGACCTTCTAGATGGAAAATGCCCTATAAAGATGTCATCACTCTTTTTAGTGACCTTCAGTTAAAATTAATAGCTTACAAGGTTTTAGGGGAAGCTTATACAACAAATATATTTCTTCTGGCAGGTTCTACAGCTCTTTATTTCAGTCAAATATAGCATGTCTGAGAACATCTAAATGTCTGGAAACACATCTGAGAGGACCTTTTGGCTATTATAACATTAGCATAACATAATAAAATTTATATTCTACTATATACCTTTCGGTTCAATACAGATCATATTACAGAGACTGGTCATTTCCAGGCAGTACATAAACAATGTTAAAACAGACTATTTGCACCTTATAAATCAGGTATGATTCAATATAAATTAAGTTTTGATCTGTTTCTGGAACTGCCTGTAATTAGTCATAGAAGATATATGCTTTGAACATATTTGTCCAAGCAAGCAGCCTGATAAGAGAAAAGAGTGTCTAAACATTTAGTCCTTTTCTTTGAGTATTGTATTGATGGATAAGTAAATAAAGCTAATGATCTAGTAATCCAAGATTTTTGTAATAGAACAAAATGGTGCATAAGATATGAAGGAGCAAGACTGTTTAATATCTTATAAAGAAATCAATAACATTTAAACCATAATCTGGCCTGTATAGATAACCAATGTAGCTTTCTATAATAATTAGGGATTTAGCAACTCTTCATAAGAAAATACCTTAGAATGCTTTCTAATGTACTCAAAATTCTAAAGGGACAATTTTCAGTATGGTTTGTGTCCCAGAATATTGCCCAGTTCCTAACAAAAGTAAATCCCTCCTTCCTGCACCATCATCTCATCTATGTATTGAGATTCTGGAGCTGTGCTTATATCTTGGATCCTGCACATGGAATGGGCAGCATTTATGGGAAAGCGACTCTGGAAGTTCTAGAATTCAACTTCCTATCTAAAAGCCTAAATTTGGCTTCCAGAACCTCCCTCCCACATTTTACTATGCCATTGATACCTACATATACCAAGACATCCAGCATCTCCCCAACACTGTCTAAAATATTACCTAGGTGACAGGTGAGATCCACCAACTTTGCATGAGGCATGCAAGTGATCAAGCGATCCTTATGCCCATCAGCCACTCAGGTATCTACATATCTAATGATTGAATCACCAAAATATAACAGCTGTCCTATCCCTTCCCTCCTGGGCACATGCCTTTGGAGGCTCATCTTCATTCTGAGAGGATATTATATCACTTGGAGGGCAGGTCCAGGCTACAGGATCAGTTCTGGGGTGATGCCCTACTTTCAGGTGATGTTTCTCCTCTGAGGCAGCACAGAGGTTGCCAGACTGGAGGTGAAACCTTTCAGTGAAGTCCCTAAAGTTCTCCTTTATATACCTCTCTGTGTGCCTCAGCTCCTCTAAGTCTGCTAATCTAGCCTCCAAGGATTGGACTTGGTCCCTGATTCTAGTAGCTCTTTGCAGCATGCACACATACCTCTCACAATTGGGATATAACCATACATGTAATACTCATAAGAACATAAGCGTTGCCATACTGGGACAACGACAGACTGAAAGTCCATCAAGCCCAGTATCTTGTTTCCAACAGTGGCCAATCCAGGTCACAAATACCTGGCAAGATCCCAGAACAGTAAAAACAGATTTTATGCTGCTTATCCTAGAAATTAGTAATAGATTAACCCAAGTCAATCTTAATGATAGCATTTGGATTTTTCTCTTAGGAAATTATCCAAACCATTTTAATCTCTGCTAAGCTTACTGCTTTTACCACATTCTCTGGCAGTGAGTTTAGTTTAATTACATGTTGAGTGAAAAAAATATTTTCTCCAGTTTGCTTTAAATTTACTAGTTAGTAGCTTCATTGTGTGTCCCCTAGTCCTAGTATTTTTGGAAAGAGTAAACAAGCAATTCACATCTACCGGTTCCACTCCACTCGGTATTTTATAGTCCTCAATGCAAAACACTGGACTGCTAGCTGCATCTTTGTAGTGATGGGCTGTTAATTAATTATTCTAAGGAAGTAAGGGTATGTAAACGGAAATAAAATGGTCCTTTCACAAAGGCGTGCTAGCGTTTTTAGCTCGCACTAAAAATAAGCACGTTCTAAACATTAGAGACACCCGTATATTTCTATGGGCGTCTCTAGCATTTAGCGTGCATTAAAACTGCTAGCGTGCCTTTGTAAAAGACCCCCAAAGTGCCTTAAACTTATTAGTTATGTTATGCTAATTTAGGCCTACTTCAAGGACCAAAACAAAAAGAAACCCAACCCAAAACAACCTTGTATTTCTAAGAGCTAATCACTTGATGATGTTGGTGCCCCAGTTAAAAAAACTTTTATACACCTAGCTGGGTGAAAAGCCTTTAAAACGTTAAGCCCAGGGTGGGTAGGTGTGAGTGCGCGATGGGACCTAAACACTAAACATAACTTTAAAAAACTGTTAGGATCTGTTATTTTTTTCTTTTTTAACTCAAAAACTAAGGGGCCCTTTTACTACACTGTGGCAAAAAGTGGCCTTAGCATGCCCCTGTGCACATTTTCCCGCACGCTAAGGCCATTTTTGCTGTAGCCATAGAGGGCCAGATTCTATATATGACACCTAAAAAATCTGTGCAGTAAACTTTTCTGCCTAAGCGTATTATATAATGACGCTTAGATTTAGGTGTGGTATATAGAATACACGTAGTTGATATCCCAGCACTTAAATCTAAGTGTGTCCATTTATACCAGTGAAAACATGGCGTAAATCCCTGTGTGTAGATTTATGCGCACTGGGCTATATTCTATAACTACGGACATAAATTTTAGAACACCCATGAAACACCTATTTCCTCGCCCATAGCTACTCCACTTTTGAACTGCACGCTTTAGAATGTAGGCACAGTTCACTACAGAATCCGCTTAGCGAGTTATATGTGTATATTCTAATTATTGCCAATTAGTGCTCGTTATTGCTTGTTAAGTACTGTTAAATATGCTGATTGACTTAAGCCAATTAAGTTACGCTTGTTGTTATACAATACGCTTGGATTTCTGTGCGGATCTCTAGACGCGCTATATAGAATCTGGCAAAGAATGACCAATTTTTCCATTTTTTTGGATTAGTGGCTTTGCAGTAACATTGTCATTAGTACATGGCCATTAATAAAAACTATTGCATGAGCACTTACCACCATCCATTTTGTAGACAGTAAGGGCTCATGTGGCAATCCAGTGCTAACCAGCTAGCATGTTGTAATGTAGCTGCGCTAACTGGTTAGCAGAGGAATTCCCCCTGTCATGTCCCCTCCCCCCAAATTAAAAACAAAATTTGAGCCCATAGATTAGGGTGTGATAATCCACACATTCAAAATGGCACATACCACAGGGTGCCTGAGTGCGTCCCATGGTACACCATGCTATGTTGTGTTAGGCAGGCGTTAGCACCTAACACAGCTTAGTAAAAGGGCACATAAGTGTCTTATAGGTCCTGGCTGAATATAGGTTGGGACTCATGATCAGCAGATGCCCAGTCATGGCTGGATATTCATTGCTGGAACCTGGACATGGCCCAGTCTTTACTAACCTGGTCTAATTTAGCTGATGGTAAGAAGGACTTAAAAAAATGCTGACCAGTACGTACTCGCTAAAACACATGTATGACAATATTTTTTTTTGTTACATTTGTACCTTGTGCTTTCCCACTCATGGCAGGCTCAATGCGGCTTACATATTGTATACAGGTACTTATTTGTACCTGGGGCAATGGAGGGTTAAGTGACTTGCCCAGAGTCACAAGGAGCTGCCTGTGCCTGAAGTGGGAATTGAACTCAGTTCCTCAGGACCAAAGTCCACCACCCTAACCACTAGGCCACTCCTCCACTTTCTGACCATGGTTTAAATCTTAGTATTTATAGAATTTACATAAATTATGATTGGAAGGGATTTAGTTCCACATGCCAATGGACAAGATCCACTGTACCTGTGTTCAATGAAACGTTAGTGACTTCCAGGGACAGAGAATCCATTAGCTCCCTATATAAATCATTCCAGTTTCTGCCTTTCCTAACTGAACTCCTGCATAGGATGTGTGTATTTTATCCTATCTTTCTGTTCCCCTATTGCAGAACATTTAGCTCAGATGGCAGCCAGTCTCCGAAGGCCAGAATCCGGTGCTGCAGGTCTTCCTGGAAGGCCTGGACTCCCAGGTCCCCCCGGTCTTCCTGGAGATAATGGCTTTCCTGGACATCTTGGACCACGGGGTCTTCCGGGTCTTAAAGGTCCTCCTGGAGAAATTGGTCTGAAAGGTCCTAAAGGTAAGATAATTTTATCGCTATTAACGTGCTCTTCCTTACTGTTTAAGTGATACCTACTTTTTAGTTCATTTGTGTACCGTGAGAAGGTCATCTCTGCAGTATTATACAACACAATTATCTGATTACAAGTGCACTGAGTTTTAGATTTTCTGACATGGAGATGGTAAGTGCCCTTCACTAGTGATGCTAAACTGTTTTACCCTTCACTTTAGGCTACTATTAATTGTGAGACTTAAAGGATAAACACAGGCTTAAAAGTGATACACTATAAAGAATTATAATTAGCACTAGTCTCAGCTAGCTGAAGTTAATTTCTTATCTTATACAGCAAGTGGAAGCCACTCGTGGAATTTTTTATTATTAAATATGTAATTCTGTGGAGTCATATTCTAGGAATATGCTTTTTATAATATATTCAAAGAGACATCCTGACAAACCTGAAGAATGACAGCCCTAAAAATGCTAGACCCAGGTTATATTACTGTCATAGTTAACTTAATTTAAATAATAAGTATATAAATAATATCTCAGTGTGATATGGAATATGGGGTGTTTACCATTATTTGGTAGCTTGACCGTTAGTGGTAGTACCATGAGACTACCACAATGGGTAGAGAAGTATCATTTACTCCTGCCCTTGACTACACATTAAACTCCCCCAGTAAGAGCTGGGGGAGGGGGAAGTATTGTGATATATGTTACATATTGGTGGATAGTTAGGGAGAGGAGGTTGAATGATGTCAAGAGGGTGCAGGGTTGTATGAACTGATGTTACAGTAGTTCTGGTCTGTTCTTCTGGAAACACCAGAAACCTGCAGTAACTAACTGATATATAGCTGTTCAGGAGGAATTTAAAGAAACATTTTGAGAGTTTTGGATCCCTAAAGAAGGTCTTTTGGCCGAAACAAAGTCCATGTCGGATCTTGAATTAACTGAATAAAGAACTTTTATGTGCTCGTACACTGCTGTGTTTTTGATTTTTTTTGCTTTGCTTCTCTACTGTTTAAGCTTTGCTTATGAAAGAAAGTGCCATGAAAAAGTGCAATATATATAGGGGGTAATTCTGTACAAGTCACCTGAAGTTAGGCACTTAGCTCCTCATTCTATAACCTCATCTGCAAATTTGCACACGTAGGTCATAGAATAGTAGCAATTATTTGCCCAAGTTAATTGCTTAATTAGGTACAAATTGCCACTAACAACCAATACTCTGTGATTATTGGAGTTAATTGTCACTAATTAGCCCTCATTTGCAGTTACATATGTAACTGCTCTCAAGTGCTATTCTATAATGTTGGCACCTAAATTCCTTGAGAGGGACATGGATGTGGGAGGGCATGGCAAAGGCAGGGGCGTGCCAAGCGCTTAGCACAAATCTTTGAAAATACTGTCATTTACACAAGTAATTGCACATTTAGGCATGAGCATTTATGCCATTGAGCTAGCATGAGTGCTGACACCTAACGTTATACACATAGGACTGGATTCTATATATGACTCCCGAAAAATCATCACTGAAAAAATTTCTGCCTAAGCATATTCTATAAACCCCACCTAACTAGGCACGGTATATAGAATATGCCTAGAGCCCTTATGTGTGCCTAAACCTAGTTGCAGGAATTTACGCCAAGTAAAACCTGGTGTATATACCGGTGCCTAAGTTAGGCATGGTACAGGTGTATTTATTTATTTGTTGCATTTGTATCCCAGATTTTCCCACCTATTTGCAGGCTCAATGTGCCTTACATTGTTCCGTCATGGCAATCGCCATTCCAGAGTGAGAGATGTAAGTGGTATTACATAGAGAACATGAATGACAAAATAAAATTAAGCAAACAGGTATAAAGAGATCATATTTGGAATAATGTGTTAAAGTTCATATGAAGGATCATTGCGGTATGCCTTGTGGAAGAGGCAGGTTTTCAGTGATTTCCGAAAGTTGGTTAGGTCGCGCTGGTTTTTCACGTCAAATGGTAATGCATTCTATAGCTGAGTGCCTATGTAGGAAAAGCTAGATGCATGTGTTAATTTGTATTTTAGTCCTTTGCAGCTGGGGAAATGGAGATTTAGGAATGTGCGTTCTGATCTTTTGTATTTCTGGGTGGCAAGTTGATGAGGTCTGACATGTAAACCGGGGCTTCACCGTAAATGATTTTATGAATCAAGGTGCAGACCTTGAACGTAATACGTTCTATAACCATACACATAAATTTTAGTAACGCCCATGATCCGCCCATTCCATGCCCCCTTTTGTCTGTGTACCTTAGAATTTACACGCACCACTTTATAGAATACATCTAGCAAGTTGTGTGCATAAATGCTAATTAAAGCCAATTAGTGTCAATAATTGCCTATTAAGTGGCGATTATAAGCACTGATTAGAACATAAGAACATAAAAGTAGCCATACTGGGTCAGACCAATGGTCCATCTAGCCCAATATCCTGTTTCCAACAGTGGCCAAGCCAGGTCACAAGTACCTATCGGAAACCCAAATCGTGGCAACACTCCATGCTACCAGACCTAGGGCAAGCAATTGCTTCCCATGTCTGTCTCAATAGCAGACTATAGATTTTTCCTCCAGGAACTTGTCTAAACCATTTTTAAGTCCAGATTCGCTAACTGCTGTTACTACATCCTCTGGCAAAGAGTTCCAGAGTTTAACTATTCGTTGAGTGAAAAAATATTTCCTCCTATGTTTTAAAAGTATTTCCATGGAACTTCCTTGAGTATCTCTAGTCTTTGTACTTTTGGAATGAGTAAAAAAGTCGATTACTTCTACTCGTTCTACACCACTCAGGATTTTGTAGACCTGAATCATATTTTCCCTCATCCTTCTCTTTTCCAAGCTGAAGGGCCCTTACCTCCTTAGCCTTTCCTCATATGAGAGGAGTTCCATCCCCTTTATCATTTTGATTGCTCTTCTTTGAACCTTTTCTAATCCTGCTATATCTTTTTTGAGATACAGCAACCAGAACTGAATGCAGTACTCAAGGTGAGGTCGCACCATGGAGTTATACAGAGGCATTATAGTATTTTCTGTCTTATTCACCATCCCTTTCCTAATAATTCATAGCATCCTGTTTGCTTTTTTGGCCGCTGCCACACATTGAGCAGAAGATTTCAATGTATTATCTACAGGGACACCTAGATCTTTTTCTTGGTTTCTAACCCCCAAGGTGGACCTTAGCATCAGGTAGCTATGATTCAGATTATTCTTTCTAATGTGCATCATCTTGCATTTGTCCACATTAAATTTCATCTGCCATTTGGATACCAGTTTTCCAATTTCCTAAGGTCTTCCTGCAATATTTCACAGTCCGCATGTGTTTTAACAACCTTAATAGTTTTGTGTCATCTGCAAATTTAATCACCTCACTCATCATTCCGATTTCCATATCATTTATAAATATGTTAAATAGCACCAGTCCCAGTACTGATCCCTGCTACACTCTACTGTTCACTCTCCTCTATTGAGAGAAATGACCATTTAATTCTACCCTCTGTTTTCTGTCCAATAACCAATTCCTAATGCACACTAGGACACTGCCTCCTATCCCATGACTCTTTAATTTTCTCAGGAGTCTCTCATGAGAAACTTTATCAAAAGCTTTCCAAAAATCTAGATACACTACATCAACCAGCTCACCTTTATTCACATGTTTATTCATGTCTTCAAAGAAATTAAGCAAATTGGTGAGGCAAGACTTCCAAGGGAAGAGTCATGGTATAGGAGGCAATGTTCTAATGTGGATTGGGAATTGGTTATTGCAGGAAGACCTTAGGAAATTGGAAGACTGGGCATCCAAATGGCAGATGAAATTTAATGTGGACAAATGTAAAGTGATGTACATTGAAAACAATAATCGGAATCATAGTTACCTTGGCTGAACCCATGCTGACTCTGTCCCATTAAACCATGGTTGTCTATGTGTTCTGTAATTTTATTCTTTATATTAGTTTCCACTATTTTGCCTGGCATTAACATCGGACTTAGCGGTCTGTAACTTCCCGGATTATTTCTGGAACCCTTTTTAAAAATTGGCGTCACATTGGCCACCCTCCAGTCTTAAGGTACCACAGACGATTTTAATGACAGGTTACATATTACTAACAGTAGCTCAGAAATTTTATGCTTGAGTTCTTAGAGTACCCTTGGATGTATATCATCCGGACCAGGTGATTTACTACTCATAATTTGTCGATTTGGCTTAGTACAACTTCCAGGTTTACCAGGATTTCTTTCAGCTCCTCCACATCATCACCCTTGAAAACCATTTCTGGTACAACTCTTTTACATCTTCTTTCTTAAAGACAGAAGCAAATAATTCATTCAGTTTCTCTGCTATGGCCTTGTCCTCCCTGAGTGCCTGTTTTGCTCCTTTGTGATCTAATGGTCCCATTGATTCCCTCACAGGCTTTCTTTTTCTGATGTACCTGAAAAAGTTGTTACTATGAGTTTTAGCCTGTGCGGTAAGTTTCTCTTCATATTCGTCCTGATACTCAGGAGCATTTAACCAGCCAGGATCGGAACCTGGAGCCCTCTCTAACTAAAAGGTGTGTCCTTTAAAAAGAGGAGTTTCTGGTTATACTGAGGTCTTTTTTCTCCACGATTTTTCATGGTTGAGAGTCCATATTTTATTTTTGTTACATTTGTACCCTGTGCTTTCCCACTCATGGTAGGCTCAATGCAGCTTACATGGGGCAATAGAGGGTTAAGTGACTTGCCCAGAGTCACAAGGAGCTGCCTGTGCCTGAAGTGGGAATCAAACTCAGTTCCTCAGGACCAAAGTCCACCACCCTAACCACTAGGCCACTCCTCCACTCACCTTTGAACACTTTAACAGTTGTAGAATTTTTAAGTAGTGGGGTTTATATTCTCCATATTCCAAGATTTACGGTAATTGAAATCACCCATTATTATAGTGTTGCCCAATTTGCCAGCTTTCCTAATTTCTGTAAACATTTCTTCATCTGTCCGTTCGTTCGGTCCCAGTGGATGATAGTACAGCCCTACAAGAATACTCCTTCTCTTCACACATGGAATTTCTATCCATGATTCCCCGCTGCTATCTGTTTCATGTGGAATGTTTATTTTATTTGACTCAATTCCCTCTTTAACATATAGCAACCCACCCCCCCTCCAATTTGATCCTTTCTATCATTGCAATACAATTTGTACCCTATTAGCATAGTGTCCCATTGATTGTCCTCTTTCCACTAAGCCTCTGAGATGCCTATTATATCTACCTCATCATTTAGTGCTATATGCTCTAACTCTCTCATCTAATTTTTTAGGCTTCTAGCATTTGTATACAGGCACTTCAAATTGTGTTTTTTCCTTGGGTTCTACAAGTTGCTTAGAAGTTTACAGGGATAATGTGCATCCTTTATCCTGCTCTCTTACTTTCAGCATTGTTGAAACCTCTCTATTGGGATTCCCTAAATGTCGGGTTCAATAGTATCCTTCAAGGATACTCCACACTGAACCATGCACTCCTGGGTGACTGTCAGCTTCTCCCCCTCCCCATTCTAGTTTAAAACATGCTCTTCTTTTTAAAAGTTAGCGCCAGCAGCCTGTTTCCATCCTGGTTAAGGTGGAGCCCATCCTTTCGGAACAATCTCCCCCTTTCCCAGAATGTTTCCCAGTTCCTAACAAACCTAAATCCCTCATGTCTGAACCATGCATTGGGACTTCAGAGCTCTGCCTGCGTTTTGGGTCAGGCGTGTTGGAACGGGGAGCACTTCTTAAGACTCTACCCTTGAGGATCTGGACTTCAGCTTGCTACCTAAGAGCCTAATTTGGCTTCCAGAACCTCTGTCCTACATTTTCTTATGTCATTGGTACCCACATGTACCAAGACAGCCGGCTTCTCCCCAGCACTATCTAAGATCCTGTATAGGTGACTTGTAAGGTATGTCACCTTCGCACCAGGCAGGCAAGTGATCAGGCGATCCTCACGTCCACCAGTTACCCAGCTATCTATATGCCTAATGATCGAATCACCAACTACAACACTGTCCTAACCCTTCCCTCCTGGGCAGAACTTGGAGACATATCCTCAGTGCGAGAGGATAGTGCATCCCCTGGTGGGCAGGTCCTGGCTACAAGAGTACTTCCTACTTCACCAGGGTGATGCTTTCCTTCTAGGAGACCTCCCTCCGCCTCTAAGGTAGCACAGAAGCTGTAGGTGGGACTTCTCTATAATGTCCCTGTAGGTCTCCTCTATGCAGTGCTTTTTTGTAGAAAAAAGGTGCCGGTACTCATTGTGGGCGGAGTCACCACATATGACTCCACCCCAATTTTAGCCAAACCCACATTAGCCACACCCCTTATACCAGCCATAGCGCATATAAACAGACATCATTGAAAATATTATACTAGTATAGGAGAAAAAAATAATGTGATTTTTTTTTCATTATAAATAATTTCTGTAAGCTGTTACAGCTCCAGTATACTCAGTGCAAAATAAGACAGCAGATGTAAATTCTCAAATTGGACATATTCCAGATACTAAAATGAAAATAAAAGGATTTTTTCTACCTTTGTTGTCTGGTGACTTTGTTTTTCTGATAATGCTGGCTCAGTATCCGATTATGCTGCTATCCTCTTAACTCCGTTTCCAGGGCTTCTTTGCCATTTATTTCTTTACTTTCCGGCTTTCTTCTTTATTTCTTGCCCTACATCCGTAAGTAAAAGCTGGGTCCTCCGCAGACTTGACTGTCCAGTGGATCCAGCTTCTGCCTATTTTCTACATCCATGTTTAGTTTTTCTCCTCTCTTCCTTTTCCCTCACCTCATCTCCTTCTTCACTCTTCCCTCGCCGCCATCCATGTCCAGCATTTTTTCTCTCTCCTCCATCCACCCATGTCCAGCAACCCTCCTCTCTCCCCTGCCCTCCCCTCTATCCACCCATGTTCAGCATTTCTTCTTTCTCCCTTCCCTCTCCTCCATCCACCCATGTCCAGCAAGCAAACCTCCTCTGCTCCCTGCCCTCCACTCCAGCCACCCATGTCCAGCCACCCTCCTCTGCCCCCTGCCCTCTGCTCCATCCACGTATGTTCAGCAACCCTCCTCTCCCCCTGCCCTCTCCTCCATCCACCCATGTCCAGCATTTCTTCTCTCTCCCTGCCCTCCCCTCCATCCACCCATATCCAGCAACCCTTCTCTGCCCCTGCCCTCTCCTCCATCCACCCATGTCCAGCAACCCTTCTCTGCCCCTGCCCTCTCCTCCATCCACCCATGTCCAGTAACCCTCCTCTCCCCCTGCCCTCTCCTCCATCCACCCATGTCCAGCATTTCTTCTCTCTCCCTGCCCTCCCCTCCAACCACCCATGTCCAGCAACCCTCCTCTCCCCCCTGCCCTCCCCTCCATCCACCCATGTCCAGCATTTCTTCTCTCTCCCTTCCCTCTCCTCCATCCACCCATGTCCAGCAACCCTCCACTGTCCCCTGCCCTCTCCTCCATCCACCCATGCCCAGCAACCCTCCTCTGTCCCCTGCCCTCTCCTCCATCCACCCATGTCCAGCAACCCTCCTCTGCCCCCTGCCCTCTCCTCCATCCACCCATGTCCAGCAACCCTCCTCTCCCCTCACCTCCATCCACCCATGTCCAGCAACCCTCCTCTCCCCCTGCCCTCCCCTCCATCCACCCAGTCCAGCATTTCTTCTCTCTCCCTTCCCTCTCCTCCATCCACCCATGTCCAGCAACCCCCTCTCCTCCATCCACCCATGTCCAGCAACCCTCCTCCCCTCCATCCACCCATGTCCAGTGACCCTCCTGCCCCCTGCCCTCCCCTGCCATCCACATATGTCCAGAAACCCCCCTCCCCTCCATCCACCCATGTCCAGCGACCCTCCTGTCCCCCCTGCTCTCCCCTGCCATCCACCCATGTCCAGCGACTCTCTTCATTCCCCTGCTTCCCCTCCCTCCAGCCACCCATATCCATCTGAGCCCCCCCTCGCCGACCCAGTCCCCACCTGCCTACCAGCTCTGTGCCGCCAGATGACCCTCTTCTGCCACCCGATCCGGCCGGCACCTGACCCAGCATTTTAAAAAAATCTATGAAGCGGCGGCGCAGTGCCTCGCGTCTGAGAGTAAAAGAAGGAAAATCGCTTCGTCGGCCGACCTTCCCTCACTGTGTCCCGCCCTCTGATGTAACTTCTGCAAGGGCGGGACACAGTGAGGGAAGGCCGGCCGATGAAGCGATTTTTCTTCTTTTACACTCAGACGCGAGGCACTGTGCCGCCGCTTCGTAGATTAAAAAAAAATGCTGGGTCAGGTGCCGGCCAGGTCGGGTGGCAGAAGGGTCATCTGGTGGCATGGAGTACGTGGAGGGACCCTGTAGGCTAGCTCGGGGGAGGGAGGGAGGAGAGCCGACTCCAGCACAACGTTGGACCTACAAAATAGGTGCTGGTACGCTGTACCGACACAAAAAAAGCACTGCCTCTATGTACCTCTCTGTCTCCCTCAGCTCCACCAAATCTGCTACTCTAGCCTCAAGAGAACGGACCCATTCTCTGAGAGCTAGGTGCTCTATGCATAGGGCACA
This sequence comes from Microcaecilia unicolor, assembly GCF_901765095.1. Classification (NCBI taxonomy): domain Eukaryota; kingdom Metazoa; phylum Chordata; class Amphibia; order Gymnophiona; family Siphonopidae; genus Microcaecilia; species Microcaecilia unicolor. The sequence continues at coordinate 474,841,588 of NC_044033.1, read as the reverse complement.
CACATATAACCTCTCACCAACTTGGTAGATAATCATACATGTGACACTCAGTGCAAAAGACTGGATAGCGCCCATTTTGCTGCTGGACTTGCTAAGGACTAAGGATATTAGTCTAATATAGCTTATATGGTATATTGTGTGATTTATTTAGTGTTTTCTTCTGAGAAAGTAATGAAATATAATTAAAACTCTGTAAGAGGACTCCTCCCTTGTTATCCTAATTATTTTATTTATTTATTTATTTATTTATTTATTTATTTATTTATTTGGATTTATTTACTGCCTTTTTGAAGGATTTCACTCAAGGCAGTGTACACTAGAATAACTGACTATAAATGAAGAGTTGTGCAAGGGGTGGGAGAGAGTTAGGGGATGTTGGATGGGATTGAAGACTAAACTAGGCCCTGCTGTACCTTCTAGAGGCAATCTGTTAATGTTGTATGCTGTGGCAAAAAGTTCAAGTTTTAAAGTTTTAAAACTATAGGGGAAAGGGTTTTATACTATGGAAACTAAGCTGTGCTGCAAAACTAAAATTAAATCTCTAAACTGGGGTTTCCTGTGACTTTCAACTCTGTATTCCTTATTTGAACTGGCTAAGTTGTGCTACAAAGCTAAAGTTAAAACACTATACTGGGGTTTCCTTTGACTATCAGTTCTGCTTTACAGTGATGCTATAGTAAACTCTAGAATAGTCCCTTAACTGCTAACTTATGAAACTGTAATACAGACTTTAAATGCTAAACAAACAAAGAAAACCCTAAATTCCTTAAGCTGTATTTGCTAAATAAATAGAGTAACTTAAAAATAAAGATACTGAGATAACCTATTTAACTCTAAATCTACCTTTCCCAAGTTTAAAAGCAATTCCCCAGCAAATAACTTACTAATGAATGTTTGTCCTGCTCTGGAAGTCCTCACTTCTGTTAACTACTTAATTTGCACACGCAAATACAGAATACGCCTGGATTTCTGCACACAGTTTCAGTCGCGCTATATAGAATCCAGGGGATAACCTCTAAACGTATCCACCAATCACACCGATTTGATCATGTCACCCCCCCTTCTCCGCCTTGAATACTGTCTTCCTGTTTCTTCCCACATTTGCTATAAGCTGCTTATGTTTGTCTTTAAAGACTGTGTAAGTAGGCAGGGGCATAAAGGAAGCAAACTATTAGTCCCTTATTGCTTTTCAAGACACCTTCCTTTGATAACCTCCTCTGTATTTTGCCTCCTTCTGCTTTTCACCTCTTGATTTCTCATGATACTGCTTTAAGCTAGGTCCTAAACTCTGGAATGTTATCCCCTCTTCTCTTACTAGGGGATTTAGGCATGAGGGTTATAGAACAGGGCACGGGAAGATGCGTGTTCAATCAACTGCAATAATTGATTATCACCAATTTATTGCAGTTAATTGGCTCATAAGCTAATTAATTTGTGGATGGATCTTCAATCCATGTGCACATTTCGGTACCAAACCCCTGTGCTATATATATTGAGTATGGGGGTTAGTGCCAATTCTATAATGGCTTTAGGGTGTGCTTAAATTATTATAGAATTAACCAACAATATTCAGTATGTGTTATAGGCGTGTCCACTTATGACAAGTTAATGGCTGGTGTAAGTTGACATGCCTAAGTGAGACGTGTTACACACACAACAGCATTCTATAAGTTCTATACATTGCTTGGAGGAGTAGCCTAATGATTAGTGCAGTAGGTTGAGCCCCTGAGGAACTGGATTCAATTCCCACGTCAGCTCCTTGTGACCATGGCAAGCTACCAAATCCTCTGTTGCCCCACGTAGAAAAAAAATATATATTGTGGCCCTCTAGGGACAGAAAAATTACCTGCATATAATATTTATTTATTAGGATTTATTTACCGCTTTTTTGAAGGAATTCACTCAAGGCGGTGTATAACAAGAATAAGTCAAACATAAGCAATAGACAATTACAGCAGTAAAAATATTCAATTAACAATACAAAGTATGGCATAGTGTACTACATACAATTTCAACACAATATGTAATAAAATATTTTAATAGACAGTGTAGGGTATAAGCAAGGATGGAACATACAGGCATATAAGAGAGTAATAGAGAATAAGGGGACTAATTTAAAGATAGTTACACATGAGGTCAGAGAGGTGCTTAAATATTATCTTAGCTAGGTTAGGAGTGGATAAACATGTCCTGCTACAGTATGTGCAGCCAGTGCCACTGTGTGTGTGTGGCTAGCAAGTTAGTTAGTTCTTCCATTAAAGGCCTAGTTGAGGAGCCAAGCTTTCACCTGCTTCCTGAAGTAGAGATAGTCTTATGTTAAGCGAATCCTTTCAGGGTGTGCATTCCAGAGTATGGGTAATACTCCAGAGAAGTCTCACTTTTGGGTATCACATCATGTAATGTCCTTTTGAGAGGATGTGGTTAGGGATACTCCTTTGAGGACCTTAGTATAAATATGTAAACTGCACCAGAAAAAGGCAGTATATCAGATCCCTTTACTCTTACCCATGCCCTCTGCTGATATGTGCGCCCCCTAATTCTATAAAAGTCGCTAAATATTGAGCGCACAAATTTGGGCGCATGAGGGTGGGGTGGATTAGGTGAGAGCCAGGTGGATGAGGGACAGGGAGATATGCATGGTGATAAGAGGGTGACAAAGCAATAGAATTTTATGGTTTATAATGGGCTAGAAAACCCAGATCTTTGTTAAGTCCTGTCTGGTGGGTGTCAAAATATTTAATCATTCTGACTTCATATTTTCCTGTATTGTCTTAAAGTCTCCTTTTAGTATTAAAGTCTCCTTTTAGTATTCTCACCATAAAATCATTGATACAGTGTTCTGGTTTTGTAAAATGCTGTCCCACAGAGGTGACAACTTGGTTGGCACTGGCATTTTTCATATGATGTCTATGTAAATTAAATCTCTTCTTTAACATCTGGCTTGTTTCTCCAATATAACACCCTTTGCCACGTTTTTTACATTGAATAATATAAGATGAGCATGTGAAAGATTCCTTTATGTTGAATATTTTTCCTTTGTGAATGACTGTGGGATCCTGTGAAATGTTTTGGCATAGTTTGCAGCTAGATAAATTGCAAGGATGTGTGCCACTCTCTTCTTTTTGAGTTTCTATCAGGAGCTTGCTTCTCACTAGTTTGTGTTTTAAGTTGGGTGGCTGTCGGAAGGCCAGTACAGGTGGGGATGGGAATATCTCTTTCAGTAATTCATCCTCCTGGAGTAGTGGCTGTAAATCTTTTATGATTTTTCTCAGGTTTTCTAGCTCTGGGTTATATGTCACTACAAGGGGGATTCTGTCTGTGGTCAAAGTATATAACTGCCCTTTCAATAGAAGAGAGATAAGGGAAAACAAAAGTGCCCACTAATGTTCTCAGCAGCAGAGCCCAAATTAACACTGACAATATGGGGGCAGTGTGGGGCTACAGGACTAGTGACTGGAAATATAATACTGAAGCATCACCCTCCCACTGGTAGGAACGTATGTTGGAGGACTCCCCCTCAGTTTAGAGGGAATATTGTTGGTTAATCTGTTCCCTGATGCTGGCAGACCTTTAGGCCCAACACCACTCTGCAGTCTGTTGTTCAGCTCAGCCCATCTGGCTTGTCTTGCTAACCTTCAGCCCTTATAATTGATTGTGCACCTGTTTCTTGTTCTGAAGCACCACTGGGACTGTCAGGTTGTCCCATTATCTCTGTTAACTTCAGTGATTATGGGAGACTTGGTAGCTCTTATGTGTCATTGTCTGTGGTGTTGCCACTGCTCCCAGTCTGACTGTGGACAACTTGGAGCAGTGGCAACACCACAGACAATGAGACTATGTATGCTACAGAGCCCTTCTTGACCAAAGGGGAGAACACGTTCCAATGGCTAGTCAAATACTTCAGATCTCTGTAGCCCTGCCTCCCTCCCCCCCAGGCATTGCTGATAAGTTAATGCAATGTTTAGTCACTTATCTAGCTGTATTATATATGTTATAAAAGCTTTTTTTTTTGGACCTGCATATTCCATGAAATTTAGAAACGGAGGAGGCAGAAAGGAGAGCTCAAGGGCTGTGTGACTTGCTAGTATCCCCCTTTATAAAGTAGTTTTTTTTTCAATTTAAGAAATTGGTTTATGATACCTCATTTTTTACCAAAATGTTTTATAAGTTTTGTACATGAATGTGAAAATATTGTTTGACATATAAATACATGATGAACATTATGCTTGACTAACAGAAGTTTTGCTTAGATTTACAAAGAAGGTGGTTTTAAAGACTTCGCTTCACCTTTTCTTTGAACAGTATGGTGGCAGTTCTATAAATTGTACTTATATTTGGGCATCTCGATGCAGCTTGGTGCTCACCAATTCTACAACAGCATCTGAGTACCCAGATTCCATTAGAGAACAGTAGCACAAACTGGCATTGGTGTGGCAAAATGAATGTGTGCCCATATATGGCAGATCAGTGGCTGGTGTAAATGGGTTTATGTAAATATGGCCAGCTACATGCACATCTTATAGTATTCTGTAAGGTATGTGCATCAGTGGGAGACACGCCTATATCCTGCCAAAGCTCCACCCTCTTACAGATAAGTCCCATGCCACTTAAGAATGCCCTTATAGATTAGCACTTAGGGCAAGTGAACATGTAAGTGGCAATTAAGGTACAATTCACACATGCATCTGGTGCCTAACTACTGGTAATTCAAACATGCATCTGGCGCCTAACTACTGGTGCACAGTTACAGAACTGCCTTTTCTGAGATTTTTGGTTCTGGAAAAGGGAAAGTAGGATGAGTTCTGCTTCATAAAGTGCTCCCGTTCTTCCTCTGTATTCTACTCTGTCAAGCACTGTCCAAAATTGTGAACCACCTCTTGCAGAGTTGATAAACAACAATGATGGTTTTGAGCTCTCAGTGAATGGACTGTTTCATATTATTTGTACAGATGTATCTCAGCAATAAGAGCAGAAATGAGTAATTGGACCAGACCAATTAATCCTTTTCTGGCAAATATTGCAGAAACGTGAGGCATCCTGCTGCCACCTAGACAATGTAAATCAGCTTGATACGAATCAGAGGATGTAACCTTCATATGTCTTAAAGATAATACTCTTCTTGTAATAATCTAGGTGATCCAGGTGAAAAGGGAGAAAGAGGATTCCCAGGAAGAGGACCCAAAGGATTACCGGGGCTACCTGGTCCAACAGGTACAGAAATATAAGATGTATAGCACAGGGCACTGTCACTGAAGCATATGGGCTTCAGGTTTTATTCATTCCAAGCGAGTGCGACCAGGAATTTTTATGCAATTAGTTTATTTTCTGTAGAAAGTAAAAATAAAGAATTTGCTGTATGCAGTCAGTGCGAGCTATGCATAACCTACCATCACCACATTGATTCAATTCAAGTATTTTATTGTCTGGTCTTTGCAAAACATAAAACAGCTTTATGAAGAGTGTGCCCCAGCCTAACCTGTGTAGTAGCTCTTAGAACTGTAATAACATTGCCATCTAGTGGTTAAACAATGTGATTGCTCATTCTAAATTTTAAAAAAATAAGTCCTGCCTATATGACAAGCACGGAAAATACTGTACTGAATAGAGAGATTTTAAAGTTAGTAACACTTGAAGTTTAACAAAGTTCAGCAATATTGCCTATTAGCAGGCAACCACATCTGAGGACTCTGTGCAACCGTATTCGTGCTTGAAGTCAAATGTTTCCCAACTCTTGATCAGAGAACAAATCTCAAGCTACAGAACTTGTCTTCCAATGCTGTTCAAGTTCCAAGACATCAGACTGGAATATAAAAGTCCCAGAGTTTATCTCAAAGGCTACAGCTCTTCCACTTGTAGTAATATGAACAACAGTGGTGGATTGGATAGCAGAGCCGGTAGTGGGAGGCGGGGCTGGAGGTTGGGAGGCGGGGATAGTGCGGGGCAGACTTATACGGTCTGTGCCAGAGCCAGTGGTGGGAGGCGGGACTGGAGGTTGGGAGGCAGGGATAGTGCTGGGCAGACTTATACGGTCTGTACCAGAGCCGGTGGTGGGAGGCGGGGATAGTGCTGGGCAGACTTATACGGTCTATGCCAGAGCCGGTGGTTGGGAGGCGGGGCTAGTGCTGGGCAGACTTATACGGTCTGTGCCCTGAAGAGCACAGGTACAAATCAAAGTAGGGTATACACAAAAGTAGCACACATGAGTTGTCTTGTTGGGCAGACTGGATGGACCGTGCAGGTCTTTTTCTGCCGTCATCTACTATGTTACTATGTAGTGGTGTCTTTGTTTCTGACTTGAAACCTTAGTTGTTACTGAACATGTATTTCACTCCAAGAGAAAGAAATGCACCACTGCCATTTTAGGACATCTTGTAAGGAGCACTGCCAATCTGTAGTAGAAGTGAACTAAGGATTTTCTTCAAATCTTAAAATACAGTACCTACAAGATCTCTTTAGTGGAAACATTAAAAAATAACTTTAATTGAGAATGAGTTAAGTGGATGCACTTGCTTCTGTATATTCTTATATTATCATTTTCTATTTTTATCTCTTGGGTTCACACATTCACAGATAAAACATGTCATACTTCATTCTACAAGCGAGAGTTAAATAAACTGATATCCTTCTTAAACTGGGATGTGGACACATATATGCCGACAATTTGGTTGTATTGAAGATCAAATCTATGCAGCCATTGTACACCATTATTAATGACTAATCTTTTAAATGAATACAAATGAAGTTGACTCTTCTTTGATTGTTCAATAGGATACTCTGTTACCTTTGCTGTTTCTTAGAAATTGGGGCTCTCCGTGTCCTTACACGTGCTTTGGTTCTCTCTACTGTTGACTAGTGTAATGTTTGATTTATTGGATTATATCAATGGGAACTCTGCCACCTTCAGGTCTTACAGAATACAGCAGTTAAGTTAGTCACTAGTGGAAGGAAATATTTATTTATTTATTATTTATTGCATTTGTATCCCACATTTTCCCACTTATTTGCAGGCTCAATGTGGCTTACAGAGTTTGGTTATGACATAATCATTTTATGATGTCAGTTACAATTAGTAGTGTTCAAAGATTAGGTAAGGGAAGAGAGAAGGAAGTTGTTAGGCAGGGTTGAAGGTGGACTGTGATAACTGTGTGTATTGGTGAGGTAGTTTTGTAAAGCTATGGCTTCTCTTTGTAGGCCTTCTGGAAGACATGTGTCTTCAGGGATTTGCGGAAGTTAGTTATTTCATCAATAGCTTTCAGGGCTGTAGGTAATGCATTCCACAGCTGCGTGCTCATGTAAGAGAAGGTGGTGGCGTGTATCAGCTTGTATTTTATTCCTTTACAGCTGGGGAAGTGCAGATTGAGGAATTGGTGGGATGATCTTATGGCATTTCTGGGAGGCAAATCCACAAGGTTTAGCATGTAGATTGGGGCGTCTGCGTGAATGATTTTGTGTACTATCGTGCAGATCTTGAATGCAACGCGTTCCTTGAGAGGGAGCCAGTGAAGTTTCTCTGTTAGGGGTTTTGCACTTTCATATTTAGTTTTTCCAAATATGAGTCTGGCGGTGGTATTCTGGGCTGTTTGGAGTTTTTTGATAGTCTGTTCTTTGCAGCCAGCATACAGTGCGTTACAGTAGTCCAGATGACTTATTACCAATGACTGTACCAGGGTACAGAAGATATATCTTGGGAAGAAAGGTCTTACTCTTTTGAGTTTCCACATGGAGTGGAACATCTTTTTCGTTGTGTTCTTCACTTGAGTATCGAGTGTGAGGTTTCAGTCGATGGTAACTCCAAGAATTTTTAGATTTTGTGCGATGGGGAGAGAACAGTATGGTGTGGTTATTGTGGAGTAGTTGTTTTTGTTGTGTTGTGAGGTGAGGACAAGACATTGAGTTTTTTCTGCGTTGAGTTTCAGCTGGAATGCATCCACCCAGGAGTGCATGATTTGGAAGCTTTGGTTGATCTCGTTGGTGATTTCGTTTAGATCATGTTTGAATGGGATGTAGATCATGATGTCGTCTGCATATATGTAGGGATTAAGGTTTTGATTGGCTAGAAGTTTGGCTAAAGGTATCATCATTGGGTTGAAGAGTGTTGGTGATAGGGGGGATCCTTGGGGAACTCCACATTCAGGTGTCCATGGGAGTGATATGTCCACATTCGTTGTTACTTGGTAAGATCTTGTGGTCAGGAAACCTTTGAACCATTTGAGAACTGTACCTCCTACTCCACAGTATTCTAGTATATGTAATAGTATTCCATGATTAACCATGTCAAAGGTGCTGGACACCTTTCTCCTTTACTGAGACAGGAACATTGGTTTCCCATATTCATATGTATCCAGAATTAAGATTTTGGTATTGATTCATAAGATACTTTGTCTTGGTCAGCCTCCTATCATTGCACAATATTTATTACCTTGAGGCATATTTTCAAAGCACTTAGCCTTCCAAAGTTCCATAGAAACCTATGGAACTTTGGAAGGCTAACTCCTTTGAAAATATGCCTCCTTATGTTCCATCTTGACCCTCCATTCTTCATCTTAACGTCTTTTAGTCATTCCAACTTTTTAGCAGGTTCCGTTGGTGACCTTTCATAAGGCAATGTTTTCAGTTGCTGGCCCCACACTTTGGAATTCCCTTACAGAGTGACCTTGAAGACCTACTTATTTAGACAAACTTATGGGTCGAATTCCTGAGGTTGTACTCTATTTTAGAGAAGTTTACGCTTGACATATAGCCTGGTGGACTGTTTTCCCCCTCCTGTTTTGTATCACCCCTTCTCTGTTTCCCTTTCTTTATTCCCTCTCTTTTTTTCATTTCTGTGTTTTCTAATTCTCTCTTGTCCTGTATACATTGTTGTTCCTTTCCGTTGCTCTCTCTCAATATGATGGTGAACTGCTATGATGTATTCCCTCGTCGGTATACAGAAACTTGAAATTTGAGGGTCTCTTAATTAGAAAGTGAATGTATAAAAAACAAAACTTAAATGGCTGCATGGTGTTGATGTGTCAAGTAGTGCTTAGATGGCGACTCCAGTTGTGAAGAACTAAGGCTAGTGCCCTGTATATGGTAATCGGTTTAGGGTGGGCTGGAGAGGGCTTCAACGGCAAATCTAGTAATTGGAATGCGAGGACAGTGCCGGGCAGATTTCTACAGTCGATGTCCCAGAAATGCCAAAGAAAGACCATAACCAAGTATTTTATATCGCATTCATTGTTGATTTAATCATGAGTTGGTAATGAGTGTGGCTATTGGGCAGACTAGATGGACCGTTCAGGTCTTTGCCGTCATTTACTATGTTACTATGTTACTCTTGTTTTACTACTACTTAACATTTCTAAAGCGCTACAAGGGTTACGCAGCGCTATACAATTTAACATAGAGGGACGGTCCCTGCTCAAAGAGCTTACAATCTAAGAGACAAGTGAATGGTCAGTCCGATAGGGGTGGTCAAACATATAGAAACAGAGAAAAATGAAGGAGATAGTCAATTTGACCTATTTAGTGTACCCATCCATCCCATCTACTATTCCTTCCTTTCCTTTAGAGATCCTACCTTTGCATTTTGTCTAGCAAAAAAGGTGCCGGTACTCAAATGCCAGGCCACCCTTCAGGGGTGGAGTGATCATTGAGGGACCCACCTTACAATAGCCAGGACCCCTGCAACCAGTCATAGAATCTATGACAAGGCAGAATTTGTATGTAGAACCTGAGCTGTTTCATTAAAATACGAGAACCATGGGTCAAGTTTAGCAGACAGTGGAAAAGGTGCCGGTACTCAGTACCCCCAAGTACTCCCTCAAAAAAAGCCCTGGATCCTACATACTTGTCTCAAGCTTTTCTGAAATAAGATTGTCTTCATTCCCAGCACCTCCACTGGCAGGCTGTTTTACACATTCACTACCATTTCCATGAAGAAGTGTTTCCTTAAGTCTGTCCCCTTTCACCTTCATTCTATGCCCCCCCCCCCCCCTCATTCCAGAGCTGCTTTCAGTTGAAAGGGATTAATCTCCTGTGCATTTATGCCACAAAAGTATTTGCGCATCTCTATCATATCATATCTTCCCTCTCCCATCTTTATTCCAAAGTATATATATTGAGATCTTTAAGTCTGTCCTCATAAGCCCCATTTTAGTAGTTGCCCTCTGGACTGACTCCATCCTGTTTATATCTTTTTGAAGGTGTGGTCTCCAGAATTGTACCAAATACTCTAAATGAGGTCTGATCAGAGACTTATACAAAGGCATTCCTCTTCCTATTGAGAAAAAACTGCAGATCCTAGAGTAAATTTCTCATAGGAAATACCTTTATTATCAAGATTACCACTCCTCCTAATATTTGTCTATTTTATATGCATGATTAGCCAAAAATCTTTTCTCAGTTAGTCACATACCAATTGGCTGTTAATGGTGCCATTGAGCAGCCCATGGCTGGCCCCTTAACTTGCTTAAAAAACTTACTGTCAGAGCTAAAATAATTCTTTCTAAGTTCACTTTCTGCTAATGTCATCATGAATTCCACTGGAATTTTCCTTGAATGGTAATTCTTTAGAAGAACATCTTTGATGATATTTAAAGCTTCTGAATGAGGGATATTTGTGTATAGGGACTCAACATCCATGGTTGCTCCAGGACTCTTCTTCACTCTAAAGGACTTTCACAGACTGTCCTGTCTGCCCATGAGGTGTCCCTTCCTGAGACAGTACAACTCCTTCCGAGTCCACTTCCTCATCGTCCAGGACTCTTTGGTAGCCACTGTTCTGCAGACTCAATCCCATTAGTGGAGGAGTGGCCTAGTGGTTAGAGCACCTCTCTTGAAATCCAGAGGTGGCCGGTTCAAATCCCACTGCTGCTCCTTTTGATATTGGGCAAGTCGCTTAACCCTCCATTGCCTCAGGTACAAACTTAGATTGTGAGCCCTCCTGGGACAGAGAAATATCCAGTGTACCTGAATGTAACTCACCTTGAGCTACTACTGAAAAAGGTGTGAGCAAAATCCAAATAAATAAATTATTCTCAACACCTTATTCACTTCCAGAGCTGGAGAGCCTTGCACCAAAGAGGCCTCTGGCTACCCCTTTTCTTCTATGTTGAACTGACGCCAAGCCCAAATATCTGATTGCACAGGCACCATATTGCTGTTCACGTCACCATTCCTGTCTCCTTTGCTTAATCTGGCACCCTCTACTGAGCCACTCAACACGAGTTGGGATCTTTCCCACTTCACATGCAAGGAAGTACTTTCACCATCATTAACTGTAGGCTCTTCTTCATACTCACCCACTGTAAAAACACCCTGGGTTCTAGGTTTAGGGTAAACTTCTGGCACTTGGCTCAGGGGACAGCCACTTTCCGTTGTGATGTCTGTCCCTCTCTCCATGGCACTACCGTCATCTCCGTGAAGTACTTCACTCCACAACTCAGCAGTCTTAACTGCTGCCCCCATCTCTAGAGTGTCAGATTAACCATCATCCTCAGTATCAGTCAAGTTACATTCTTCCTAACCTGATACTTCCAGTCTCAGCATCATCATCTGTTCTTGGGATTTCAACTCATAGCATGAATTCTGGGCTAGCAATCTGTATGTCTTCTAGATGCCTTTCCTTCCTATATTTCCTGGCATCTCTCATCCATTCCTCAAATGTTTGCTTATATTCCAGCAACATAGCCTTTGCTCAAAACTCCTTTTTGAGCTAGGCCCTCACTCTCCAACTCTTGTAATGGTTCCGGGTGAAATTCCAACATGAAACTCATAGGGTTCCCAGTAAGAATTTCACCTTAGTGTCCTTTAGCTACTTGGAGGTGGCTTCCTCATAGGCCTCCACCAGCTCACTTAATACTTCCGCATTCTTGGTGACTGTTCTTCAGAACTCAGGGACACTAGATTGGCCCTCCTTCTCACTACTGGTCAGGCCATTCTCTATCCAGTGGGACCCTTCTGATATTAATTGCCCACTTGTGCTCGTATTCTATGTATAAAGAAATGTAGAATAGACTTGAAATAGGTGCCTTATTTCTGCTTACCTCCTTATCATAGGCTCCTTGTTATAGGATTACCCTCTTTGTTATTAGTAGGCCTACAAAAAACATCTTCAGTCCTGTGTGAATGACTGTTTCTCTCCTTGGTGGATTTATTTATATTCTTAGTATGCATATGAGCATGACTAAATAATTAAGGGGCTAACATTCTAAGCTGCCTAAAAATGCATTGTCAGTGCATGATAATGACCAGTCTTAACACTGTCACCTGCAAAACACTGCACTGAGAGGATAATCCTGTAACTGTGCACCTATATATATGTGCCTAGAGGATTTATGGTAGGAGCATATTCTATATAGGAAAGTAGGTGCTTACTTTCCCATATAGAATCTTAGCCAAACTGGATACATACCCACATATGCAATTAGGTATGAACACTTGATGACATCCATAGAGCTGGTGGAAGTGCTTGCACCTAACTCGTGGAGATGCACACCTAATTATTGTTTTCTGTAAGTTACATGTGAAAGTGTGAATCCTGTCCATGCTTCATCCAGACTCTGCCTACTTGTACATTTAGCTGTAAAATATCCACTGTCAGATATGTGCATATTTACAGAATAGTACTTAGGTATAATTTTGACACTTATGTGCATATATGCACATTTATATTGGTATTCTAAGCATTTATGTGCCTAATTGGCGTATAATAGTTAGCACCTACTTTATAGAGTTAATCCCCAGCATTTCCTAGTTTACTACTGGATATTGAACTCAGTGTTTTGCAGAATACACAAGAGCATTATTACAAGGCTCACTGTTATCCACAATGCGCCCCATCAATGATAAGGCAAGGCCCTCTTGATCCACTTGACTCTCCTGCTGCTTAGCCACCCCTAACAGTGAAGCAAATCCCCCCCCCCCCCCCAATTCCACAACTTGGACTGCCTAACACTGTTCTTTTCCATTCTCAATAGTGAAGCAAGATTTCCCTGAGCTACTTGAAAAATAGAACATGATATCAGGAAAGAGCAGATGACCTACCCAGGCTGTCAGTTCACACCAGCTATTAAACTCCACAATTCCTTCCTCTCCGTCAGAGATTTCTATGCTTGTCCCGTGCTTTGTTGAATTCAGTTACCATCTTGGTCTGCACCTCTCTTCCATTGGGTGTTTGTTCCATGCATCCATCATTCTTTCTGTAAAGAAATATTTCCTTAGCTTACTGTTTTTTCATCTTCATGCTACGAGTTCTGTTCCACAGCTCCTGTTCCTTTGACAGAGGCTCACGTTCTGGGCATTTATACTATGGAGTTATTTAAACTTATTCATGCTCTTCCTTTCCTCCAGGATGTACATATTTAGATCTTCAAATCTATCCCCATATGCCTTCTGATAAAGACTGACCATTTTAGTAGCCACTCTATCCAGCTTATATTCTTTTGTAGGTGTAGTCTCCTGAATTGCAGAGTACTCCAAATAAAGTTTCCTAAAACTTATATAGAAGCAATATTACCTTCTTTGCTTTCCTGTCATTCTCCTCTCTTTGGCTTTTGCCATTGCTTTAGCTACATGTTAAATGTATCAGATACAATCACTCACAAATCCTGCTCTTTTTTTCTTAACATCCCATCTTGTTTCCCCTTTAACATTGAAACAAGGATTTGCTAGTACTTGCCTGACAGGGACACAAGGCTCTTCCACGCCACTTGACTCTTTTTCCAGATCCTCCAGCAACAGTGAAGAAAGGAACTGATGAGGCACCCAAAATCCACAGAGGCTAACACAAAATATTAATTACTATATATATTTGCATATACAGTCGCCCTCATGTATAGGCCATGTCCCTACTTTCCCCCTTATTTACTGTGTCCATGTAACGACTCATGTTTGATTTGATTTAGTTACTTAATATATTGCTTTGTACAAATTGAGTTTTAAAGTGATTTACAATAAAAACAGAGATCAATACAGTAGATGTTCTATCCATAGGTTCAGCATTTCCCTTCCATTCCTTACACACCCATGCTGGGTCCAGTATCTCCCCTTCCCCTCCCTGTCTTCCTAGTGTCTTCCCCTAGTCCCATGGGCAGCAGTTGCAAGCATAGTGTCCCCACTTCCTTCATTTTTCTTTCACTTTCCTTCATACCTATTCCCAATGCGTCATTGCAGTTTCTGTGCTGGTGTGGGGGCCTTCCTTGCCCCAACCCACCCTCTACCTGACAGAAAATGCATAGGGAGGGGTAGGGGAGATGCTGGGACTAGCATGGGTGGTAGGGAAGGTTGGTAGACCCCCATATAGATCACCCCTCACTTCTGACCTTAAAAATGGTCAAAAATTCTATGACCTATATTTGAGTAGATATGGTACATCTTGGGGAGGAGTAGTTAAGCTTTTGCATTACCTGCAGCTTGATGTAAATCATGTTATTTACCATGGTTTGTATTAACCCCATTTCAGTGTTAATATACAGATTTGCATATGTTTTCAAATATTTTTGTGCTGGAAGTCTGTGTTAACATAGACTATTGCGAAAATATGTTGCTGCATTAAATTTAATACACTTTAGTACATTGTCCCCTTTGCTAGTTAATGGATATATTATTTTTTATTGATTCCTTAGTCAGTGTTTTTTCTTTCTTTCCCTTCAACCTATATTCTTTTTTGCAGGTGAACCCGGCAATCCCAGTTATGGCAGGGATGGGCGCGATGGGGAGAGGGGCCCTCCTGGAGTAGCTGGGCAGCCTGGAGTTCCTGGTCCTCCAGGCATTGCTGGCACGCCAGGATACTGTGAGCCTTCCGCCTGCACTCTGCAAGCCATAGCTGCCTCACAGTCTGTGAAAGGACCTTGAATACTGTCTGTGTGTACCATGGGTGCTGAAAAGATAAAGCAGAAGAGAGACTAAACAAAGCCAGGCTTTATGTTCACAGGCAGACTTTAATGTGCTCTTGGCAGACTGTTGCAAAACTTGCACATGGTAACTAAAATTTGGAAAAATAACTTACAAAATGTACAAGAAGACCTTTTACCCATGAAAGAACAGTTTCCCTTGTCTGATATACAGTATTCTAGAGGGCACCCTCTAAGTGGAAGAAATAAGGGAGAAATGTTTTGTTTACTTCCATTTTAGCTATTATCTTATTTAATACATCTGTAAATTGATCTGAATAAGAACTCCTACACTTTCCTTCCCCAAATATGTGCCCTAAGTTCAAATTCTGATCCCTCTGTATGTGATGTATAATTATAGTAGGCCTTTTTATCAGATGTGTGCAATTTCATCTGTACAGAAATAAATGTCAGACTGTACATGTAAAAACATGCTGGCCTAAGTACATTGTGTGCCAGAAGATTTAGTAAATGTCTCATTTCAGGATCCTTATGGACAGAGTGATAAAAAAAAAGACTCTGAAAGTGTTAGGTTTCATTTTCAGCTACTATTTCTGTCTTGAACTTGTCATGCAGGAAACATATTCCATCTGGGGTCCTTTTGCCTAAAGTCAGAATCACGAGAAAAAGAGTAAGCCACTCTGAAATGGGATTGTATTATCTGGAAATCAGGATATTTTAAAACTGATCTTATTTATTGGAAGGTCTGTACTGACATCTCTGATTTTATAAAAGGAAGAAATAAATGATATTTCTTAAGTTCGTGCATGTTATGTATGGATGGTTCATTAAAATGTAAAGGAGTATCTCAACTGGAAACCTGAAGAGACACTGGGGCTTCATTTCTTTAACAGTTTTCCTTCCAGAGCAAAATGGTTACAGCAGACACTGTACTGTTACTGTTGCTTCTCTAATAGTTTTTCAGGCCTAATTTTATTTATTTTTTCATTTCATTCATTTATTATATTTTATCTGTCATAAGCTGGGTAATTAATATGGTGGACATAAAGGGCTATATAAGTATGTCAAAAATTAGGCGCAAATTAGGCGGGATTCTCTATATGCTGCCTTAATTTCCATGCGAAAATTGAAGCGTATTCTATAACAATTTGCGTAACTTAATTGGTTAACTAGCTAGTCAGCGCTATTAATTGGACATTAACAAGCAATTATCAGCACTAATTGGCATTAATTAAGACTTATGTGCACAACTCGCTAAGTGAATTCTGTAACATGGTGCGCCTAAATTCTAAGTCACATAGTTGAAATGGGGGTGTGCCATGGGCAGGGCATGGGCGCTTATAAAATCTGTCTGCATGGTTATAAAATACACCTGCTGTGCACCTAATTTAGGCATTGGGACATTCGTTAAGTAAAACATGGCATAAATGGCTGCAACTACATTTGGTTTGATGGAGAGGTGCTCGGCATTATTCTATATACCGCGTGGAAATGTAAGCCTATTCTATAAACTTTAGACGTACTTTAGAGAATATGCTTAGGCATATTTGTTTTCTGTGTGTAATTTTCAGGCCTGTGTGTATAGAATCTGGCCCTAAGTGCTAATTCTATAATGGCAATTGCATATGAAATTACTGTTATAGAATAGAGAGTAAGTCAGCAAGCCTGCAACTAACTTTAGGATTAAGCACTTATGCTATGTCAAAGGCCAGTGTAAATAGTCACACCTAAAGTTAGCAGTTGTATGCATAAGTGATAGTATTCTTTAACATGTATGTGCAACTATAGGGCACATCCTTGATCTGCCTATGTGCACAACCCTTTGTAGGTGCATGCCATAGCTTTAGGCGCTAAGGGGCCAATATTCAAAGTGATTTAAGTGGGCAGGAGCCTCTTCTGCCCCCGTAAATCACCTGTCGCTGCCCAACTGCAGATATTCAGCAGTACCAAAGCGGGGAGTGCCACTGAATATTGCCTATGATCGGCCCCTAAAAAAAGAGGGCCAGTCAGGGGCGGGCCAAGGGGCGGCGCTGGGAGGAGCCAGGACTTATACGGCAGCAGTATTCAGCTGAGGCTCACATAAGGTAAGCATATGGTTAGGATAGTCACCCGCTCATCTTTATGCAGGCCCTGGCTGAATATCAGGTCAAGACCAGCCAGGGGCGTATCTGCATGGGGCCATGGATGCCTGGGCCCCCATAGATTTGGCCCTGGACCCCCTGCCGACAACCCTATCCACCCCCCCTCCCGCCGCCAACCCGCTGTTGCCTATCTTTGCTGGCGGGGGACCTTAACCCCCGCCAGCCGAGGTCCTCTCTTCCGTTGCAGCAAAGCTTCCTGTTCTGAGTGTGACGTCCTGCACGTACAGGACGTCAGACTCAGAATTTGAAACTGAAGAAAGCTTTGCTGCAACGGAAGAGAGGACCTCAGCTGGCGGGGGTTGGGGTCCCCCGCCAGCCTTGCAACGGAAGGACCTCGGCTGGTGGGGGTTGGGGTCCTCTGCCAGCTTTGCAACGGAAGGATCTCGGCTGGCAGGGGTTGGAGTCCCCCACCAGCAAAGGTAGGCGGCGGGGGAGGGTTGGTGGCAGGAGGGGGGGTGGAGAGGGTCATCGGCAGGGGGGGGGGGGGTCAAAGTTGGTGGTGGGGTGGTCCAGCAGTGGCGGGGGGGTCTGGCAATAGCAGGGGGGGTGTCGGTGGCGCCGGGGGGGGGGGCTAAAATGTGCCCCCTCACTTTGGCTCTGGCCCCCCTCCGCCGAAGTCCAGATACGCCTGTGGAACCAGCATTTAAAAAAGTGTATTTTCTCCCTCCTGCAGCGGTGCAACCCCCTCGGGTAGCTCCAGTCTGCCCACCTCCCCAACAAAAGCCCCATTCCACCACCACCTCCCGGTCAAGATAGGTCCTTCTCCCGGGGCCTAACTGACACCCCTGGTGGTCTAACAGGGTCTTAGGGGCATGATTGAATCCCCCTCGCTTCTACCCCTAATGACAGCTTCCTGAAAATGGCTGCTGTGTTTGGGTGTGGCAGCCTCATCAGCCTGCTTAAGACTGTTTTCACTGAACTACAGAGACTTTCACCTTGTGTTCCTGGCCCTGTGACCTAACAGGCCTCAGGATTCAGTTAATAAAACACTTGTTTTCTTTGTTTATATATCTTTGTCCGGCTGTGTTATTTTGCAGGCCCACCTTCAACCCTTGCTTGGGGTATCACAGGGCCCTAAATTGATTGACTGGGTTATGAGCTGGTTGAGTGAAAGGTGACAAAGTGTAGTGAAAAGAAACAGGAGAAAATATTTTTCACTCAAATGGAACTCATTGCCAGAGAATGTGGTAACAGCGTTTAGTGTATCTGGGTACATAAGTAATGCCACACTGGGAAAAGACCAAGGGTCCATCGAGCCCAGCATCCTGTCCACGACAGCGGCCAATCCAGGCCAAGGGTACCTGGCAAGCTTCCCAAACGTACAAACATTCTATACATGTTATTCCTGGAATTGTGGATTTTTCCCAAGTTCATTTAGTAATGGTTTATGGACTTGTCCTTTAGGAAACCGTCTAACCCCTTCTTAAACTCTGTCAAGCTAACTGCCTTCACCACGTTCTCCGGCAACGAATTCCAGAGTTTAATTATGCATTGGGTGAAGAAAAATTTTCTCCGATTTGTTTTAAATTTACTACACTGTAGTTTCATCGCATGCCCCCTAGTCCTAGTATTTTTGGAAAGCGTGAACGGACGCATCACATCCACCTGTACCACTCCACTCATTATTTTATATACCTCTTTCATGTCTCCCTTCAGCCGTCTCTTCTCCAAGCTGAAAAGCCCTAGCCTCCTTAGTCTTTCTTCATAGGGAAGTCGTCTCATCCCCATTAACATTTTAGTCGCCCTTCGCTGCATCTTTTCCAATTCTACTATATCTTTCTTGAGATGCGGCGACCAGAATTGAACACAATACTCAAGGTGCGATCACACCATGGAGCGATACAACAACATTATAACATCCTCACACCTGTTTTCCATACCTTTCCTAATAATACCCAACATTCTATTCGCTTTCCCAGCCGCAGCAGCACACTGAGCAGAAAGTTTCAGTGTATTGTCGACGACAACACCCAGATCCCTTTCTTGGTCCGTAACTCCTAACGTGGAACCTTGCATGACGTAGCTATAATTTGGGTTCTTATTTCCCACATGCATCACCTTGCACTTGCTCACAACGTCATCTGCCATTTAGCCGCCCAGTCTCCCAGTCTCGTAAGGTCCTTCTGTAATTTTTCACAATCCTGTCGCGAGTTAATGACTTTGAATAACTTTGTGTCATCAGCAAATTTAATTACCTCGCTAGTTACTCCCATCTCTAATCATTTATAAATATATTAAAAGTAGCGGTCCTAGCACAGACCCCTGAGGAACCCCACTAACTACCCTTCTCCATTGTGAATACTGCCCATTTAACCCCACTCTCTGTTTCCTATCCTTTAACCAGTTTTTAATCCACAATAGGACATTTCCTCCTATCCCATGACCCTCCAATTTCCAATGTAGCCTTTCATGAGGTACTTTGTCAAACGCCTTTTGAAAATCCAGATACACAATATCAACCAGCTTCCCTTTGTCCACATGTTTGTTTACTCCTTCAAAGAATTGAAGTAAATTGGTCAGGCAAGATTTCCCCACACAAAAGCCGTGCTGACTTGGTCTCAGTAAACCATGTCCTTGAATGTACTCTGTAATTTTGTTTTTGATAATAGCCTCTACCATTTTCCCCGGCACCGACGTCAGACTCACCGGTCTATAATTTCTCAGATCTCCCCTGGAATCTTTTTTAAAAATCGGCATTACATTGGCCACCCTCCAATCTTCTGGTACCACGCTCGATTTTAAGGATAAATTGCATATCACTAACAGTAGCTCTGCAAGCTCATTTTTCAGTTCTATCAGTACTCTAGGATGAATACCATCCGGTCCAGTAGATTTGCTACTCTTCAGTTTGCTGAACTGCCCCATTACTTCCTCATTATAACCACCTTGGGTGAATCTGTTCATAAAGGCAGTTAATAAATCCCAATCAATCAATCAATCAATAAAGGTTTGGACAAGTTCCAGGAGGAAGCATCTGTAATCTGCTAATAAGATAGGCATGGGGAAAGCCACTACTTATTTCTGGATCAATAGCTAGCTATGACCCTGTTGTGTACAATTCTGGAGAATATACCTTCAAAAAGGTATAAATAGGATAGATTCGACCCAGAGGCTGGCTACTAAAATGGTCATAAAGCTTAAAACTCTCAGTAGGTATACTTTGGAAGAAAGGTGGGAGCATTTCACATGCTATTCATCACTCTATACCAACGGTCTTTTTAAAGACCAGCTTACGCTTATTTCACCAGACACATTGCCAAGGACTTATGTGATCGTCAAGTATACATATCAAGACTCCTGAGGCAGGCACGCATGTGCTGAAACATGGTATCATGTCGAGTCAACTGAAATAAACACCTATAATTTCATTTTGAAGTCCTGTTTTTTGAAGTACCTGATCCAGTTCCCACTCCTTCTTCTCTGATGGGAGATATATAGAGACATTTAAATACATCCGTGGCATAATTGCACAGGAGGCAAGTCTCAATTGAAAATAAGATCTGGAATAAGGGGGCATTGGATGATGGTGAAAGGGGACAGACTCAGGAGTAACCTAAGGAAATAGTTCTTCATGGAAAGGGTGGGGAATTCGTGATGGATGTGCTGGAGATGAAGACTGTATATTAGCATTACACATTTAAAGCATTAATAACGCAATTAACACATTACATTTTTAAAAAATTCATCAAAGCTTTTATTAAAAAACAGAGCAATACAAAAGGGGAGCTTTCAATAAAGAAGTCACACAAGAGAGAACAGTGTATAGTCTCACTACAAAAAATTCACTTCGCTAAAGCAAATGACAGAAAATATATAACACTTATTTTTACAGGTTTTTTTTTTTAGAAAAGAACCCCCCCCCCCCCCAAAAAAAAGAAAAGTGGTTGATATGCACAA
The DNA here is from genome assembly GCF_901765095.1 of Microcaecilia unicolor. Lineage (NCBI taxonomy): Eukaryota > Metazoa > Chordata > Amphibia > Gymnophiona > Siphonopidae > Microcaecilia > Microcaecilia unicolor. The sequence continues at coordinate 474,820,716 of NC_044033.1, read as the reverse complement.
AAATAGAAGGTAATAAGCAATAAAACAAGAAGTGGGAAAGAAGAACCTCCCCCCCTCCAAAATTTAAAAAAAAAAACTACAGGCACATCAGGAGCCCTAAACAAGCAAGAGGGCCCCACAGCTTCTCCCACTTTACAAGAGCTTTTAGTCTCACAGCCCATAACTTGCCCATAACACAAATATATCGAAGCCCACACATCCAAACCTGTAAGGAAAAAGGCCATGGATGTGTTCCAACTGTGCTAAGGTCAATCGGGCAGCAATTAGGCATTGTTGAACATGAAGTGTTTTTTCAATTGTAAAGCCCGGGATTGGTCTACTCAGTAATAATAATAACAATAATAAAACTTTATTTCTAACCCACACATCTAAAACATTCTAAGCAGGGAACACAACATGTGTAACAATACAAACTAATTCAGAGTCATCCACTTTATCATTAAAACAAAATTAATAATCAACTGACCCGTATGCCTAATCAAACATATAGGTCTTTAAATCTTTCTTGAACTGAGTAATGGTTTGCATAGAGCAAAGCTCTACAGGAAGAGTGTTTCAAAACTTCAGATCTATAACATAAAAATAGAGGATCTGTGCTCTTCTAAATTAATCTGTCTAAATGATGGAACCTCAAAAACCTGTTTTTGAGATAATCTCAAGGAGCATAGAGGTTGATAACATTTTAGAGTAGAGTTGAGAGTTGGAGAAACACCCCCATTCAAAACCTTAAAAATCAAAGTTAAAATTGTATACTCAATATAATACCTTAATAGGAAGCCAATGCAGGGACCTCAAAATGGGAGTAATATGATGGTAACATGACCTCCCTGTGATAATTCTTGCTATAGAGTTCTGTACTACTTCTAATGCTCTCAAAGCACTTCTTGTAATGCCTATAAGAAGGCCATTACAATAATCCAACAGACTACTAATTGGACAACCTTTCTAAAATTGTCTTCTGTAACAAAAGATCTAATGAGTCTAATAATACTAAGTGTGGAAAAGACTCTTGAAATCATATTCTGAACTTGTTTATTCATTGATAAAGTTGTATCTAGTTGAACACCTGAATTTCTAATTTCTTTCAATATTGGAATTTCAGTAGTATTAAATCTAAATACAGTAGGGCAGTGAACATCATAGGTCCTGACAGAAAATGAATTTGATTTTTTGAGATATTTAATTTTAACCAATTATCCTCCATCCATTGATTCATTTTCTTAAGATACAATCTTAATTTTGCAAATGTATCCTCAAAAGAAACCTCAACTGGTAATAAAAACTGAATGTCATCAGCATACCACTCATATTGCACTCCAAGACATTTCAGTAACATACATGATGATATTAGGAAAAGAATGAAAAGCACTGCAGACAGACAAGATCCCTGAGGGACCCCAGTTGAACATGCAACAAGATCAGATTTCTCAAACCCATTGAACACACAGTATTTCCTACCTTTTAAAAAAGAACAAAACCAACATAATACAGTACTAGTCAAACCAATCGAATCAACAAAATATCATGATTAATGGTGTTGAATGCTGCAGAAACTTAAGGCCTTTTTTGCAGACACACTGAAAAATGAACCTGCACGCATCTAATACATGCACCTACACCAGCGCAGGCCATTTTTCAGTGCGCCTTAATAAAAGAGACCCTATTTTTGGTCGAAAGTGGACGTGCAGCAAAATGAAAATCAGCGTGTGTCTATTTAGGGCCTGAGACCTTACCACCACCTGTTGACTTAGTGGTAAGGTCTTACGCACTAACCAGGTTCTAATCATTAGCATGTGTACACTGCCAATTACCACCCGGTTAGTGCCATGTGGTAGAAAATAGAAATTATTTTCTGCTGTGCATTTTGGACGCACGTCAAAATTAGAATTACCGCCCAGAGCACACGGTAGCCAGGTGGTAGCTGTAATTTGACGCACATTTATGCTCACAGGCACCTACGCGCCTTAGTAAAAGGGCCCCTTAGTCCCTTTATCAAAACCAGTCCTAATACCATCCAATAATGACATTGACAATGTTTCAGTATCATGATCTTTTCTGAAACCAAACTGATGTTGATCTAGGATTCCCTGTTGTTGCTCATCTAATTGCTCAAACACAACTTGCTCAACTACTTTTGCAAAAAAAAGGCAGTGAGGAAATAGGATGATAGCTATCAATTTTATTATGCTCTAATTTAGAACTTTTACTCAAGGGATTCACTGTTGCAGCCTTCAGTGTAGATGGCATAATTCCCTACATTAAAGATGAATTAATCAAATGGGTGTAGAAAGGTAAAAAAAGGAACTTTCAAAGCTTTCATTATAGAAGGATGAACAATATCTAACCTACAAAAGGAATTATTGATTGACATAAGAATTTTTTCTAGATGACATTCTGAAACCACCAAAAACTCAGGCCAAAACTGCGATTCATTCATAGGTTTATAAATCTCCTCTGGAAATGAATTATTTTCAAATTGGGATACTATCTTCTGTACTTTTAAACAGAAACTATTAGCAAAATCCTGAGAAGAAATTGTCTGCTTTTGTGTGTTTACCAATGTAAACTTCCTCACAATAGCAAAAAGCTCCTTTGCTGAATTTGGAGCTTCCTCTATTCTTTTATTAAAACAAGATTTCTGAGCATCTAATTTAGTTGTGTAATAAGACTGTAATTAAAGATTGTAATCTTCCAAAGTTGGCAGGCAGGGACACTTACTCCACGCTCTACCTTTCTAAGTTTTCACTTTTCAATCTTTAACTGTTCAGTATACCAGGGTACAAAGTTTGAACAAGAAATCTCACGCATATGAGTTGGTGTAATTTCATTCACACAGATATTGACTCTCATTCCAGCTTTCAATCAAAATTGTTACATCCAATTTGGAATAATTGTCTACTAAATTGACTTGAAGGACTTTTTTCAAGTCTGATAACTCACACAGGCTTCTAGTAGGTAATTTAACATTTAGATCTTTAGACAAGAAAGGTTTTTCTAAACAAATGCTGAAACAAACCAGAGCATGATCAGTCCAAGGTACAAACTCATTTTCTCTAAATATAGCTGAACCAAAAGGAGGATTATGATCTAAAAAACAAGGCCAAGCAAATGTCCCCCTGAGTGAGTTGTCCCCTTAACATATTGAGACCAACCTAATGAATTTAACAGATTAATAAAAGACAATACCATGTCATCTTGTAAAGCATTATCAACCAGTAAAAAAAACACCAGGATTCCAGCGGACATGATATCCCAAGAGCAACAAAATATGGACCTGAATCGTCTTCTAAAAGGCCCTCTCCTTCAAACAATGCCACCAAATATGTGCCAAAGTGCCCAATTCACTGCAGTGATGCAAACACAGAGGCGACACTGTAGAAAAACAATGCTGTAAATGTACTGGGGTGAGATTCCACGATAAAGAACTTTCACAGAGTTTTCCTGCAAGTTCAGAGCCTTCATTACAGAGTAAACTGCAAGTTCCATTTTATCCCATTCAGCATCAGGATAAGTCACATTTAACTCCCACTCACATCAATGCCGATGAGCAACAGGCACTGGGTTCTGGCAACACAAAAAGCTGACCTAAGCTTTTCAATCCCCGTTGACTCCAGAGTTTATAATGGCAGGGCAGCAACTGAAGCAAAAACAAAGGATTAAACATGATAGGAGTGTGGTGAGAAATATGAAACTGCAGATCAGTGCTCATCTGATCCCTGAGCCCATACGCCAGGCCCCCTCCCTGCCCATCTTCAAATCCTTGCTCAAAGCCCATCTCTTCAATGTCGCCTTTGGTACCTAACTACTATTCAAGAAATCTAGACTGCCCAACTTGTCATTTCATCCTTTAGATTGTAAGCTCCTTTGAGAAGGGACTGTCCTTTTTTTGTTAAAATGTAGAGTGCTGCGTAACCCTAGTAGCGCTATAGAAAGGTCAAGTAGTAGTAAAGTCACCAAAGTGGCCGGAGAGCATTACTCTGGAAGCTGCAGTCGGCAGAAGCCAGATTAAATAGGATAAAGGAACTGAACCCACCAACCACTGTTCCAACAGAATCCATAATTTAGAGGAGTGCTTCTGAAACTATGAGCCTGAGCAGCCCTATGATACAAAATAAAGTTTGGGACACCTAAATCACTCAATTTGTGGGCCCTGTAAAGAACAGATTTAGACAGTCTAGGGCTTTTATTATGCCAAATAAAATGAAAAATCTTATCATGCAGAGATACAAAAAATTTCCAAGGAGGAGAAATGGGGAGCACCTGGAAAGGATGCATCATTTGGGATAGTATATTCATTTTAACAAGAGAAATCCTAGTAAACCAGGAAAAAGACAACAAAGACCAACACTGTAAGTCAGCCTGGAAAGCATGCAAAAGATAAAGATAATTCGCCTGAAAAGGTCTCAATAAAGTACAGTAAGGAGCACCCCTAAATACGTGAGAGAGCCCACTGCCCGCTTAAAAGAAAAGGAAGCTTGTAGAGTAGAGATCAAGTCAGAAGGCAACGATCAGAGCCTCAGTCTTGGCCATATTTACTTTAAAGCCAGCTACAGCACCATAATCCCAAATCTCCTGGATCAAATTGGGGAGAGAAATCAGAAGCCTCATAAGAGACAATAAAATGTCATCAGCAAAGAGAGAAATCTTATAGTCATGCGGTCCCACCTGAACTCCCACAATGCCCGGATAGCAGCAGCGAAAGGCTCCATAGAAAGAGCAAAAGGAGGAGAAAAGGGTGCCCCTGCCACATGCCTCTACCCAGTGCAAACATGGAAGAATTCCCACCATTAGGAGCCAGGTTCAAAGCCTGTACCCAGGCCCTGAAATTAGGAGGGATGCCAAATTTTTCCAAAGTTACATTAAGAAATCCTAAGTGAAGCCTATCAAAGGCTTTTTTAGCATCAATACTAAGGAGACAAGCTGGTGCATCTTTTCTCTTTGCAGGGCCACCGAGAGACTGGGCCGGGCCTGGGGTAAAGGCCTTCCCTCCTTGTGTCCCGCCCTCGCGGAAGTTACATCAGATGAGGGCGGGACACAGGGAGGGAAGGAGGCGCGAAGGGAGGCAATCTGCTGCCCTGCTGCCTGCAGTGCTTTCACACGGAGGTGAGAGGTGCAGTGATTTCAATGCAGGGGGCCCGGCCTGGTGGCAGATGGTCGACGACGGAGGACAGGTGAGACTGTGGCGCTGGACCCCCCTTGGAGGCTCGGGCCCAGGGAATTTTGTCCCCCCTGCCCCCCTCTCGGCGGCTATGTTTCTTTGCACAATAAAATTGATTTATCATATACCGCATATTGTCTGCCACCTGTCTATGTTGGATAAACCCAATCTGGTCAGGATGAATAAGCGGCGGCATCACAGCACCCAACCGCACAACCAATATCTTTGCCATAATCTTAACATCCACATTGAGAACAGAAATCGGGTAATAAGAAGAGCGCTCTGTCCTGTCTTTTTGTTCCTTAGGGTTGACAGCAATCCATGCCTCCATCATCTACCCTGGCAAAGGGTCTCCACGAAGGACCGCATTGACAAGATCTCATAACAAAGGGGCCAATTCATGTGCAAACTTACTATAGAACTCATTCAGAAACCCAATAACTGGAGATTTGTGAGAAGGCAAAACTTGGGCTGCAGTGAGCTTAGGAAAGGGGGCCCTTTAAAAGTATGACTCTGCTATTCAATTGTCAGATGTTCAGAATTACTTAGAAAGGTCACTATATTATGCACTAAATCACTCTCTAATAGCTGACGAGTCAAAAAGGAAGCTCCCATCCCAATCTTTTACTTTATTGACAGATCGCTGAGCCTGGGCAACCTTCAGTCTATTAGTTAACAGTCTTTGTGCCTTTCCTGACTTCTCATTGCATGTTAATTTCAGAATAGACAACTGATGATCAATATCATCTTAATAAAGCTGTTCCAAATGCAACCCAGCCTATTGCAGCTCCACAAGTAAATCAAAGGAGCAAGTAGACTTATGTTGTGCCTCAAGCTGGGTCACAGTCATGCCACTGTAAAATCTGACCAAGCTTTTGAGAGGCCATACAGATTAAAAAAAAACAAACCCTAACAGTAGCCTTTAAGGCATCCAACACGTTAAATTTTTAATGTGCATTAAAAATGTTAATGTGATTAATGGCAGGTCTCCCTCCCCCACCTGCAACCATCCAGCACTGTTCTGTTTCCCTCCCCACTGGTATTAAATTAAACATTAGGGCTTTCCTGGGCTGCAGAAACTGGCTGCTGGGTCCTGGGTCAGCCTTGCTGCTGTGGGAAAAGCCAGCTGCCGGTTAGAAGAGCTCTTGAGGTGGCCAGTGGTGTGTGGAAAGCAAAATCACACAGCTTTAACCTGGTAGTGACTGTGGAGGTACGAGCCTATGGCACTCTGGGTCCGGGGCAAGGCAGAAGTGGCTCTGAGCAGCAGCATAGGGGCCCAGAAGAGGTGGCCCATTGTATATGGATTCAAGAAAACTTGAAACGAGTCTATAGGATCTCTAAGAGAGAGAGGAAGGGATAGTAGATGGTATGGATATCCTAACTTTATCAGCTGAGTTAATTGAGCACAGATCTGAATATCGGCTGGTGCCCAGTTAATTTCCGGGTGACAGCACATTCCCATATATTCTATGCTGGAGCCTGGAAATGGCCCAGCATTGAATGTCCTGGTGGCAGTTCAGTCTACTGCTGTCAGTGGCTTAAAATCGACTGACCACTGTTCCCTCTAAGCTCAGTGGTGCCCTCCAATCACATTGCTGCCTTTGGGGGTGCGGTGCTTCAATATTGTGTTTTCAAATGCTAGGAACTGGCAGGTTCTCTGGAGTCCTGCAGAGCTTGCTTGTTCCTCACTATTGAAAATGTGATAGTGAAACAGCACCTCCCACTGGCAGGAGTAAAGTGGAGGACTCCCACTCAGCTTAGAGGGAACAGTGCTGATGACCTCTGTGGACTAAATATTACCCCCACGTTTCTCTGTTTGTATTTTCTGTACTATAATAATAAAATACCCTTCACCTTTTTATTATACTATCCGATCCACTCAGGGCCTCCGCTCTAGGTGCCGCGCGCCGTTAGGCATTTTTCTCTTTACATCTAATTTTCTTCCCAGTTGCTAAAGTACCTCAGTCGTTTATGGCCCCTATTCACATTCTCTTCCTAGCCCTGTCCATTCCTAATCTTTTTCCTCATCCCCCTACCTCTCTCCGCTACAGGAAGTCACTGCCCATCCATCGATTTCATCACCTCACCTTCTCTCCTACCCTCTTCCTCCCTCTTGGCTTTTAATCTCCGTCTCTTTCTTCCCTCCATTTTGCCTTCCCCATTCCACCTAAATACCTCTCGCCTTCGACGCCTTCGTGGTCACACCTCTCCTACTCTCCTCCACTCTCTTTTGCTCCTTCTCTTACTCTCAGCCGGTGACATCAATCCCAATCCTGGCCCTCCTCACCAACTATTATCCCAACTCTACAGATCTCACCGCGCCCTCTCTAACCTCATCTCTATTCCTCTACTCCCCTCCTCTTCTCTGCCCTTCTCTTGCGCCCTATGGAATGCCTGCTCTATCTGTAACAAGCTCCCCTATATCCAGGACCTCTTATCTGGCGTCACCTCCATCTGCTTGCCATAACAGAAACCTGGCTCTGCCCTGATGACTCTGCTTCAGTCGCAGCCCTCTGCCATGGCTGTTATCTTTTTTCACATACTCCTCGCCCTGCTGGTCTCGGGGGTGTGTTGGACTACGTCTCTCTCCCTCCTCCAGATTTCAACCCCTTCTTCCACCTCAATCTCACTGTTTTTCCTCCTTTGAAATCCACTCCATCCGCCTTTTCTCTCCTCTGCCTCTTCGAATAGCGGTCATTTATCGTCCCCCTGATAAGTCCCTTTCATCCTTTCTCTGTGACTTTGATGCCTGGCTTGCCTTCTTCCATGATCCTTTCTCCCCCTCTCTCACCCTTGGTGACTTTAATATTCCTGCTAATGATCCTTCCAACTCTTATATTTCCAAGTTACTCGCTTTAACATCCTCCTTTAATCTCCAACTATGCTCCACCTCCCCCACTCATCAAAATGGTCACTGTCTTGATCTCATCTTCTCCTCCAACTGTTCACCCTCTAGTTTCCTTGCCTCTGATCTTCCCCTCTCTGATCACCATCTTATAACTTTCACAACTTAAATCTCCTCCCTCCAGTCTCGTCCTATCTTATCTAATTTATCTAGGAATCTTCACGATATTGACCCTTCATCTCTATCCTCCCATGTTTCAAACCTCCTCTCTACTGTGGCACCATCCACGTCTATCAACGAGGCTGTTTCTTCTTACAACAATACTCTATCCTCTGCCTTAGACACTCTTGCACCTTTGATGACCCGCCCTGTAAGGCGTACAAAACCCCAACCTTGGCTGACTTCTAATATCCGCTTCCTACGTTCCTGTACCCGCTCCGCCGAACGCCTCTGGCGAAAATCTCGGGCCCTTGCTGATTTCTTACACTTTAAGTTCCTTCTGACCTCCTTCCAATCTGCTCTTTTACGTGCCAAACAGGATTATTATATCCAAACTGACCAACTCTCTTGGCTCTAACCTCCTCTTCACCACATTGAACTCTCTCCTGAAGGTGCCCCTCCCCCAACTACCTCTTCATTATCTCCTCAGACCCTTGCTGAATTCTTTCACGACAAGGTTCAAAAGATAAACCTTGAATTCTCTACCTCGCCACCTCTCCCTCCACTAGTCCATTCCCCGTCTCTCTCTCTCCTTCTCCTCATTCCTTTTCCTCCTTTCCTGAAGTTACTATAGAGGAAACTACACTTCTCCTTTCTTCCTCAAAATGTACCACCTGTTCCTCTGATCCCATTCCCACCCACCTTCTTAATGCCATCTCACCTGCTCTTATTCCGTTTATCTGTCACATTCTCAACCTCTCACTTTCCACTGCAACTGTCCCTACTGCCTTTAAACATGTTGTGGTCACATCTCTCCTTAAGAAGCCTTCACTCGACCCTACTTGACCCTCTAATTACCGACCCATCTCCCTTCTCCCTTTTCTCTCCAAATTACTTGAGCATGCTGTTCACCACCGCTGCCTTGATTTTCTCTCCTCATATGCTATTCTTGACCCACTACAATCTGGTTTTCGCCCTCTCCACTCAACCGAAACTGTGCTTACTAAAGTCTCCAATGACCTATTACTGGCTAAATTCAGAGGTCTCTATTCCATCCTCATTCTTCTTGATCTTTCAGCTGCTTTTGACACTGTCGATCACAGCATACTCCTCGATACCCTGTCCTCACTTGGATTCCAGGGCTCTGTCCTTTCCTGGTTCTCTTCCTACCTCTCTCTCTGCACCTTCAGAGTTCACTCTGGTGGATCCTCTTCTACTTCTATCCCTCTGCCTGTCGGCGTACCTCAGGGTTCTTTTCTTGGTCCCCTCCTCTTTTCTATCTACACTTCTTCACTTGGTTCATTAATCTCATCCCATGGCTTTTCCTACCATCTCTATGCTGATGACTCCCAAATCTACCTTTCTACCCTGATATCTCACCTTGCATCCAAACCAAAGTTTCAGCATGCTTGTCTGACATTGCTGTCTGGATGTCTCAACGCCACCTGAAATTAAACATGACCAAAACTGAGCTTCTCATTTTCCCCCCCAAACCCATCTCCCCACTCCCCCCGTTTTCTATTTCTGTTGATGGCTCTCTCATTCTCCCTGTCTCCTCAGCTCGAAAACTTGGGGTTATCTTTGACTCTTCTCTCTCCTTCTCTTCTCTCTCCTTCTCTGCTCATATCCAGCAGACTGCCAAGACCTTTCGTTTCTTTCTATATAACATCCGTAAAACCCGCCCCTTTCTTTCTAAGCACTCTACCAAAACCCTCATCCACACCCTTGTCACCTCTCGTTTAGACTACTGCAATCTGCTTCTTGCTGGCTCCCACTTAGTCACCTCTCTCCTCTCCAATCGGTTAAAAAACTCTGCTGCCCGTCTCGTCTTCCGCCAGGGTCGCTTTACTCATACTACCCCTCTCCTCAAGTCGCTTCACTGGCTCCCTATCCGTTTTCGCATCCTGTTCAGACTTCTTCTACTAACCTATAAATGTACTCACTCTGCTGCTCCCCAGTATCTCTCCACACTCGTCCTTCCTACACCCCTTCCCGGGCACTCCACTCCATGGATAAATCCTTCTTATCTGTTTCCTTCTCCACTACTGCCAACTCCAGACTTCGCGCCTTCTGTCTCGCTGGCACCCTATGCCTGGAATAAACTTCCTGAGCCCCTATGTCTTGCCCCATCATTGGCCACCTTTAAATCTAGACTGAAAGCCCAACCTATTTAACATTGCTTTTGACTCGTAACCACTTGTAACCACTCGCCTCCACCTACCCTACTCTCCTCCTTCCTGTACACATTAATTGATTTGATTTGCTTTTTTTTTTTTTTGTCTATTAGATTGTAAGCTCTTTGAGCAGGGACTGTCTTTCTTCTATGTTTGTGCAGCGCTGCGTACGCCTTGTAGCGCTATAGAAATGCTAAATAGTAGTAGTAGTAGTAGTATGGAACTTGACTATATTGTTAAGATCTATGGTGAGAAAAGAGAATGTAGAATCGCAAATAGATTACTACTACCTAGCGAGAGAGAGAGAGAGAGTTGATGAATAGTAGTATTCCCTAAAGGAAGAAAAGGAGAGAGATTGAGACGGAAGAAGAGCCTGAGGACAACAGTAACAGCCTGATACTGACACTGTGGCCTACATTTTAAGATATTAGAACAAAAAAATTTATTTATTTGTTACATTTGTATCCCGCATTTTCTCACCTATTTGTAGGCTCAATGTGGCTTACATAGTACCTGAGAGGCGTTTGCAGATTCCAGTGTAAACAAATACAAAGTGATGCTGTGGTAAGATAAAGTTCATGTGATATAGCCACATTAGGGAATAGTACAACGGAAGAGTTGTGTTATGTCCATTACATACTTAGTTTGTTGTGTTGCAGAGATCAGGCATTTATGTTGGATTGGTAGGGTATGCCTTTTTAAACATGTTAGTTTTTAGTTTTTTTCCAGAAGTTTAGGTGGTCATACGTAGTTTTCAAGGCTTTTGGTAATGCGTTCTACAGTTGTGTGCTTATGTAGGAGAAGCTGGATGCGTAAGTTGATTTGTATTTGAATCCTTTGCAGCTTGGGTAGTGCAGATTTAGGTACATCTGTGTTGATTCGGATGCGTTTCTAGTTGGTAGGTCGATCGAGTCTGTCATGTATCCCGGGGCTTCACCGTAGATAATTTTGCGAACCAGAGTGCAGATTTTCAAAGCAATGCATTCTTTGATTGGGAGTCAGTTTAGTTTTTCGCGGAGGGGTTTTGCACTTTCAAATCGCATTTTTTCGAAGATAAGCCTAGCTGCCGTGTTTTGAGCGATCTGAATTTTCTTTAATGTTTGTTCTTTGCATCCCGCATAAATTCCATTGCAGTAGTCTACATAGCTTAAAATAACTTATGTAACAGAGAAGAAGGCAGATGACTGCAATTAAGTTGAAAGTTACCATGAGCCAGGATTAGACTGATATCTGCAGCTGAGAGAAGATGATGGATTAGAGAAACTTAGGTGTAATGGCTGTGACAAGGGCAAGATATTTTTACACAAATCCCTCAATCTACCATGATTCTGCGGCCATGGTAGATGCTGTAAATTTAGGCTTTTGCCATGGAATTGGCTAGTCTCTGTGGAACCACCATTATAGATCAGGAGCCAGACCAAAGATGAAGTGTTGTTTACAGCAAGTGGTAGCAGTAAAACCAGCCCTTTTCTCTATTGCCACCCCTTCCCCCACCATGATCCTGTTGTTTGCTCTAGGGCAGTGGTTTCCAAGCCTGGTCCTGGAGGCACCCCAGTCAGTCAGGTTTTCAGGATATCCACAATCAGGGGTGTGCTGGTAAATTTTTAACAACAGGCTCTTTCTCCGGACGTAGCCAGCTCTGCAGTTTGAAGGGCCAGGGGTGGCTGGGGTGGGGTGGAGGAGCAACACTTGTCTCTCTCTCCTCCCTCCCTTCGTGTGGGCACGCTAGGCATACCTTTGCTGGCAGCCAATAAATGGACTGCCACCATTCCCAACGTCTTGCTTTGAGCAGCATGCAGGAACTTCTCTCACATGCTCAAGAAGTCCCAGCCTGCTGCCCAGAGCTGGAAACAAGGAGCAGGGAGCAGCAGTAGTCTATTTACTTGGCTGGCAGGGCTCAGCATCCCCACCAGCAAAGTAAAAGATAATTCAGCAGGGGGCCCAAGCCCACATTTTGGGAGCCAGTTGTTAAAGTAGCCATGGAGGGCCCTACTTTAACAACCGGCTCCCCAAATTCTTAAAAATTAACAACCGGCTCTTGCAAGCCTGTGAGAGCCTGCTCCAGCACACCACTGCCCACAATGAATATTCATGAGAGAGCTTTGCATGCACTGCCTCCACTGTATGCAAATCTATCTCATGAATGTTCCTTGTGGATATGTGAAAACCTGACTGGCTGGAGTGCCTCCATAACCAGGTATAAGAAACACTGCTCTAAGGGCTTGCAGGAGGGTAGCAGTAGTACCATTGGGCCATGCCCTCCTCTTATCTTTTGAACATTCAGGCAGTGGTCAGGAAAGGAGAACCATGGTCAGTTGTGGCATTGAGAAGGGGGTTGTGGTGGTGGCAGTGGCAGATGGATAAGTAAAGAAAGTAACTAGGGGAATGTTGGGTGGAGATGGCACAGTAAAGGTTATAAGGAATGCTTAGGGAGCGGAGAGTGTTTGAGGGTTTATTGGCAAGGGGAGGGGGTGTGGAGGAGGTGACTGAGGAGATTTTATGATGGAAGTGTTTGAAGAAAAAGCTGGCATAATATCTGGGATGGAGATGTAAAGAAAAAATGGTTGAGGTAGAGGGAATGGATCAGAGAGGGTGTGGTTTTTAGTGAGGAGATTGTACAGAGAGAGAGTGAATGAGGTAATTAGAGGCAGTTGCAGGAAGAGAGTGATGTGATTCAAAGGGATGTGGAGAATGGAGGAAATGCACAGGGGTAGGTAAAGGCAGTGCGTTAGGGGATTTGAGGTGGGGAACAGGGATAGATAGGATTAGAGGTGATGCTGTAGTGTGACTGCCTGGCAATCAGAAGTGCTGTGCAGTGAGTGGGGACCGACTGGATGCAACAAGAAAGTGAGGGGATCTGGAGTTAAAGTGAAGGGACCATTCCTTCCCTTCTCAGTTCCAGGATTCCCACCTCTCCTTTCTTTTCCTCTCTTTACATCACTGCTAATCTTAGCTTTGTTCCAGAGCTGGTTGACTCATGATATACAGTGTGATAGAGAAGCAAAATACATGAATTATGTCTTGTTTCTTCTGGAGGCAAACAATCCAGAGTCAAACAAATCAATGTAATCTGACGAGGTATTTTATACAAGTAAGTCAGAGCCAAACTCAGGGATATGGTGTAAATTCTTTAGTCCAATTTTATAAATTCTATGGTATGTACGTATTCACAGTTCCTCTGTCCACTACCTGCAACACTATTGCAGCAAGCGGTCTTCACTGTGGATCAGACCTCCCTGTCTGTCCACTCTCTCTCAAAGGTGTACCTCTCCTGGCTACTACCTTGGGCTCCAAACAGGCTCTTTCCTGTTGTTGTTGGTCATAGAGTGGATGCATTTAAAGATCAGCAAGAGGAGCTTGAACTGAATACGGAAGCGGACAGGGAGCCAGTGAAGTGACTTGAGGAGTGGGCTAGTGTGGGCATAACGATTCTGGCGGAAAATAAGTCGTGCTGCAGAATTCTGAACAGACTAGAGAGGAGAGAGATGGCTGAGCGGAAGACCAGTGAGAAGTAAATTGCAATAGTCTAAGCGAGAAGTAACAAGGGTGTGGATAAGGGCTCTGGTGGCGTGTTCAGAAAGGAAGGGGCGAAGTTTGCTAATGTTGTAGTGTAGATAAAAACACCCAGAGACTGGAGGAACACAATCTTGTTTTCACTCAAGATTGTGTTCCTCCAGTCTCTGGGTGTTGTGGTCAACCTCCCACATTTTCTTTGGTTTTGGACTTTTCCGTGGGACCTTTGCGTTCTCCGCGTTTGCGGATTTTCTTGAGATCCTATTCTATAAAGAGAATTTGTGTGTCCTGATTCCATTATAGAATACTAGTGTAACCCAACTCTGGCACCCCTTACATTTATGCACCCACATTTACACCAGCATAGACTTGGCGTAACTGCAATTGTGTAAATGTGGCAGGGGAACATGCATACTTTACAGTATTCTGTAATTTACATGTGTAAGCGGGAGCCTGATCTATTGCCCAATAATACTTCCCAGACCTCTCACCCCACCCATCCACCTACCCACCTGTAGGCCTCCAGAGGACCTACCTTTAGCTCCCTGGTGGTGCAGTGGGGTCAGTCAGGCAGGAGTGAACACCACTACCCTTAGTAGCTCCCAGTAGAAAATGGCTGCTATATTCTCTAGTAGTCTCACAGTATTTCCCTTGCCCTTACAATCACTTTTAGAAAACTTTTATATAACCAGGGGTAACTGTAATTTTTGACACTGATCTCTCTGATTATAGACTTGCATTCCACTTCTTAAATGATAAATACACATGCATTTTTTGGTCCACTCAAACCATGCCCCCTTGCTGTGAACACATACTTCAGATTTATCCATGTAGGTCCTGGCTTTCTAAAATTCGGTTTTCCAAATTTATTTGGATATATGTTTAAAATTTACATGTGTAAATTGCAATAGGGGCTTTTAAAATAAGGACATAATGTGTTTATTCTTACGGTTCTGTGAAAGAGAAATGACTAATGAGTAAATAGAAGCAATAGCACATCCCCAGATTTGTTGCCATTCATATCAAATCTTCCTGAAATGAAACGAGGGATAATGCTTTCACTGGCTGTTAGGCTGGCAGTATCTCTTATTTATGTGACTGTACTGTAACCTTGTTACTTCATCAAACAGCTTCACTGAACTGTAGAGCTAATGTGTAGGAGGGTAATAAATGTTGCAGAAAAGTGGGATACTATAGGTGATATGTGTTTTGTAACCATGCCAACTATTCTTCTGGGTCTGCAATGAAGACATAGTTGTGAGCATTATCGACACTGATTGATTTATACTCCTCATAAAATCACACCATCCATTTTGTAAAACAACCACAGAGAGGCAATATTGGTTCCAGTAATAGATCTGAGCATTCTTATAGAAGTGATGTTTCCTGACATTCACTATTCTGGGCTTGTGTTAACTAAGGGGTCCTTTTACTAAGGTACGCTGAAAAATTGCCTGCGGTAATGTAGGCATGGGTTTTGGGCGCGCAAAGAATCATTTTGGATTCATCACAAAAAACTGTAAATCCACTCTCAATAGATGTGTGAATGGCTAAACTTTAGACAACAGCATGAGATAATCTTCAACTGCACTCCTCTTTTATGTGGGACCCCATTTCACTAGTTGCTTCATTAGAAGGAGCAAACATATACCCTAAATAAAGTAAACATACACAAACAAATATGTGTCACTATTAACTACCACCTTAATAATCCTATATAATAATCTCACTACCAACGTTCTGATGTGGGACTGCTTGTGTCCGTGGATCCTGGAGTTGCTGAGCTAGGCTCCGTAGCCAGGATGATGTCACTAACAGCTGATTCCCAGGCAGAGGGAGGAGTAAGGAAACACGCAGACCTGCCTGGGAATCAGCCGTCAGTGCGCCACTCCCTGCCACTTCGGAGCAAATGGCAGGGAGTGTCGCATCAAAAAACTACAAGCACCGCACCACAGAACACCCCCCCTCGACGCGTCACCCAACCGCCCCCCGGCACATCAAACACCCCTCCCCCCAAGCACATCAAACACCCCTCCCACCACCCGAAGCACATCAACACCCCCCCCCCCCGGCGCATCAAACCCCATCACCACCCACAGATGCCAGTAGTAACGCTGTCTGGCCGCTGCTGCTTCTCCTGTTGAGCAGCAGCAGCGGCCGCTACAAAAAGAAAATAAGCGATAAATGTTTTTAAACCCAGCCCAAATCATTCGCAAATGCCCGAGTCTTACAACGCAGTCTCTGCAGTCGCTCCTCCTCTCGTCTCCACGTCACTGCCCCTGGAGTAAGACCCCGGAGGGCACGCAGTGACGTGACAGGCGAGAGGAGAAGCGGCTGCAGAAACTGCGTTGTAAGACTCGGGCATTTGCGAATGATTTGGGCTGGGTTTAAAAACATTTATCGCTTCTTTTCTTTTTGTAGCGGCCGCTGCTGCTCAACAGGAGAAGCAGCAGCGGCCAGACAGCGTTACTACTGGCATCTGTGGGTGGCGATGGGGTTTGATGCGCCGGGGGGGGGGGGTGTTGATGTGCTTCGGGTGGTGGGAGGGGGTGTTTGATGTGCTTGGGGGGAGGGGGTGTTTGATGTGCCGGGGGGCGGTTGGGTGACGCGTCGAGGGGGGGGTGTTTCTGTGGTGCGGTGCTTGTAGTTTTTTGATGCGACAGAAACAGAATCCAGGTCAGCGAACGTGCCAGACTCGGAGACTGGCGCTAAAGGGGAGGGGACGGCAGTGCTGGGGGTGTGTGTCAAAAGTGGGGGGGGGGGGTCGGCGGGGCTGGGGGGCTAAAATGTACCCCATCACCTCAGGCTCTGGACTAGAGAGCTGCACGGTTTCCGTCCCCGCGGGAATCCCGCGGAACCCGCGGGATTCCCGCAGGGACGGAGGCAGTTCCTGCGGGGTTCCCGCGGGGACAGAGGCAGTTCCTGCGGGGTTCCCGCGGGGATGGAACCAGTTCTGTGGGCTTCCCGTGAAAGTGTAAGCTGCACCTGCACCAGCCTCTCATCTACCGAATACCAATTATTTGAGTGCTGTCTCCTCCTCCTCTTCTTCCTTGCTTTAACAGCATAAATGTGGAAAGTCTTCCATTAAGGAGGGGTAGTAGAGTCACAAATGATGACGGAATTCAAAAAGGCGTGGGATGAACACCAGAGGATCTCTAATTAGAAAATGGAAGTTATATTAAAAGCTAACCTTAAATGGCTGCATGTCTGTGGATGTGTCAAGTGATGCTTAGATGGCGACTCTGGCTGTGATGAACTAGAGCTGATACCTGGCAGACTTGTATGTTCTGTGTCTCATACATGGCAATCTGGTGTAGGATGGGCTGGAAAGGGCTTAGACAGCAACTTCAGTGGCTGGAACTTGAGGACAGTGCTGGACAGACTTTTACGGTCTGTGTCCCACAAATGAGAACATGAATAGGCTGGAGTGGGCTTTGATGGCAACTCCAGCAGTTGGAACATAAGGATGGGGCCAGATAGACTTCTGTGGTCTTTGTTCCAGAAACACGAAAGAAAAACCATAATCAAGTATATAATATCACACTCGTTGATTTAATGATGAATTGATCATGAGTGTGACTATTGGGCAGAGTGGATGGACCGTTCAGGTCTATTTGCTGTCACTTACTATGTTACTATTAATCCTCTTTGCTCCCAGGCTGGTGCACAGACCTCAGCTCTGACACAGGCATGAGAATCAGATGTCACCTGACCTACTGGCGCGTGCATGTGGCGGCCTCTCAGCACACACTGCCAGTGAATCAGAGACAAATCTTACATGTGTGCACCAGTGGTTCCAAGTTCCAACTTCCGTTCCTTCCTGCCTACAGTGCTGTGGCTCAAATCAAGAAAGAGACTGAGGGAGCTGACTGGAACTTTCTTTTATGTACTATTAATTCTTACGGGGGATGGGTGGGGATGGGTTTAAATTCTGCGGGGATGGGTGGGGACGGGTTGGATGGTTTAATTTTTGCGGGGATGGGTGGGGATGGGTAAGATTCCAGTGGGGTGGGTGGGGTACGGGTAAGATTCCAGCGGGACTGGCGGGGATGGGTAAGAGTCCTGTCCCCGTGCAACTCTCTACTCTGGACCCCCCTCCCCGCTGAAGTTGGCTATGCCCTGATCTGGAAGGTGAAAAAACAATGAGACAAGTTGGTGGCCATGGCCAGAAGATGCTAGGTTGCATAGAGAGGGGTAATAACCTGCAGAAGAAAGGAGGTCTTGATGCCCCTCTACAAGTCATTAGTGCGGCCCCCACTTGGAGTATTGTGTTCAGTTTGGAGACTGTATCTTGCTAAGGATGTAAAAAGACTCGAAGCGATGCAAAGAAAAGCTATAAAAATGGTATGGGATTTGCGTTTAAAGAAGTACAAGGAGAGCCATACTGACCCTGAACATGTATACCCTGGAGGAAAGGAGAAAGAGGGGGATATGATACAGACATTCAAATATTGAAAGGTATTAATCCGCAAACAAACCTTTTCCGGAGACAGGAGGCTGTAGAACCAGAGGACATGAATGAGATTGAAGGGGGGCAGACTCAGGAATAATGTCAGGAAGTATTTTTTCAAGGAGAGGGTGGTAGATACTTGGAATGCTCTCCCATGGGGGGGGGGGGGGGGTGGAGATGAAAACATAACAGAATTAAAAAATGCATGTGATAAACACAAAGGAATCCTGCTTAGAAGGCATGGATCCACAGAAGCTTAATGAAGATTGGTTGGCAACACTGATAATTTGGAAGCAAAGCCAGTGATGGACAGACTTCTATGGTCTGTACCTGGAAAATGGCAAGGACAAATCAAGGACAGGTATACATATAAAGTATCACATACAATGAATTTATCTTGTTGGGCAGACTGGATGGACCGTACAGGTCTTTATCTGCCATCATTTACTATGTTACTATGAATGGAGACTGTGAATTCTCTGGATGTATCTACTAAGCTTGAAAATAAAGAATCTTTGGATCAATGCTTTCTTTTAACTATTGAAAAGTCTCAAGTTGTGGCTCTTGAGACTCTCTGGCTTGCAGTAGATAATTTGGGTAAAGTATTATCTGGTAGATTTTATACTGTGAATGAACGAAGTAATACATTATCTGCAACTATATCTGAACTTGTTCTGATGTTGCATGCTATACCAAGTCTGTACCAAGAGTTTAAAACACTCCACTATCAATTGATACACAACTGAGCACTCATCGATTTGACCCCTGAGGAAGGCTGTTATAGCCGAAACACGGGCCGTGTTGGGTCTTATGATATAATAGGCTATCATTTAACAAATAAATATTAAGATTTTGTTTAAAGTTCAATCATTACATTTTTAATCATTGTGTTATCTTTATAGTGGAATACTTTTATTGAAGACACAAGTTGGCAAAAGGGCAACAAAACACATCAAAAATAATGAAATTAGCCACAAATAACATGCATTCAAAAACATGGAAGTCACAATTCAAACAGTATTCTGATTCTCATGTTAGTCACAGAAAAATAAAACTCTCCACTACCTAAGCACATTGTGGAAAAATACAAAACCTGAAAAAAAATCCTAACATACATGTACAAATGTGTCATACAACAGTAGTACTAATTCCCTTGATTCAAATAGTAAGAGCCCTACATATGAATAGGCAGCACTATAAATATTACACTGAGCCCCAAAACACCAATACAGCTCCTAAATAGAACAAGTGGGACAGCTACAAATATCTACTCAGAAGCTACATGCCCACAGAATATCATACCTCAGTCACATGTAAAAACACACAGAGACCCTCACCAAATATAGAATGTGATCACAAATTAGAGATATACAGACAAAAATTGAACTGGGACCCTCCAAGAAATCAAACTAGATATGTATTACAACATGGGAGAAATAAAAATAGAAATTCATCTCGTCTTATATTGAACATAATACAAAGACATCCACAATGTACATTTCTTACACTAAAATAGGCTAGTTAATACATTGAAAATAAAACACTTTTTTTTCTACCTTTGTTGTTTGGACATTTTTCCCATCATGTTGATTCTAAAATATTATTTTCTGGTTTCCTGTCTGTCTTCTGCTCTCTTTCCAAGGGCTGCTATCCATTTCTCATTCCTCTTCTCTCCTGTCTTGTTCTATTCTCTGACATATGATTTTTTTAGCTCTTTCCTTCCTTTCCTTTTTCTGCCTGTCAACTCAGATTTCAAACCGCTTTCTCACCCTGGTCCTCCATCTACTTCTTTTTACTTTTCAACCAGCTATCAACTTTCCATCTCCTTTTCTCACCTCCTAGCTCTCCCAGTTCCCATCTCAGTTCTTCCCCTGCCTCCTAATCTCTTCTATCTTTCCTCAACTCCTCATTACCACGTTTTTATTCTCTGTACATATTATCATCCTCTCAATCATCACCATTGACAACCCCCATGACCTTTCCTTCATGGTTTCCTCATTCCTACTTTCTCCCCTCCCTCTTTCTCCTTCAATCCCCCATTTGTTGGCCAGCATTCCTTCCTCTCCCTCCTCCAGCCTCCAGCATCTCCTTGCATCATTTCTCTGCCATCCATTCATCCCTCCCTCCCTACCCATCCCTGTGGTCCAACATCTCTTCCTCTCTCTTCCCTCCCTCCCTGCCCCTGTGGTCCAAACATCTTTCTCCCTCCCTGCTCCTGTGACCCAACATCTTTCTCCCTGCCTCCACCTTCAAGTTCATCATTTCTCTCTTTTTCCCCTCCAACCCTTGGACCCATCATCCCACCCTCCTTGAGTCCATCACTTCTCCCCTCCTCTTCACAAGTCCATCAATTCCCCCTCCTTTTCTCAGGTCCATCACTTCTCTGCCCTCTGCCCATCCAGTCCATCCATTATCCCCCGTCTGCCCCTCTGGTCCATGGCTTTTCTCTCTTTCTTCCCTAACCTCCACTCTCCAGATCCAGAATTTTTCTCTTTCTTCCCTCCCACAGGTCTAGTATTTTTCTTTTCTTCCCTCCCTTTCCTTCACTCCCCTCCAACATTTTTCTCTTTTTTCCCTTCCCCCTCCTCTCCTAGATGCAACATCTCTCCCTCTCTCCAGCTCCACGGTCTACCTGAAACCGCATCTTCAAGGAGGTTCCCCAGCAGTGGCAGTAATTTAGTGACCCACCCCCTTCTGATGCAACTTCCTGTATATGTGAGAGTGGACTAGTGAAGAGAAGAGGCTCCAAGCACCGGGGCCCCTGGTGCTCTGGGTCCTCGGGCAGTGCTCAGTTGCCTGGTCAGTCTGCCCTGTCTACGGCACACCTGGGGATCAGCTGCAGCACACTGGTTGAAAAATGCTGCTATCTGTATTAGAAATAAGGAAGAGATTTTTGCATTTTAAATGAGGTAACCTAGTAAGTGATGGCAGATAAAGACCTGAAAGGTTCATCTAATCTGCCCCAACAGTCACATTCATTATCAATTCAAGACTAAATCAACATTGAACATAAGATTATATAATTCATCATGGTCTTTCTTAGGTGTTTCTGAACATAGATCGTAGAAGTTCCAACCAGCTCTGTCCTTATGTTCCAATTACTGAAGTTGCCGTCAAAGCCCACCTCAAATCTTTCATGTCTTTTGCTGGATACAGATCATAAAAGTCTGCCCAGCACTGTCCTCACGTTCCAAATTACTGGATTCTCTGTCAAACCCTCTCCAGCTCATCCTAAACATGATTGCTATATGTGGGACATAGACCGTAATAAGCAAGCCAGCACTGGCCTTAGTTTTTTACAGCCAGAGTTGCTATCTAAGCACTACTTGACATACAAACACATATGCAACACTTTAAGTTTTTGTTTGTTATACCATTCATTTTCTAATTAGAGATCCTCTGTCTTCATCCCACACCTTTTTGAATTCCCACAACTGTTTTTTTTCTCCACCATCTACCTCGGGAGGGCATCCAGGCATCACCATCCTCTCTGTGAAAAAGAATTTCTGACTTTACTCCTAAGTCTACCACCCCACAACCTCAATTCATGTCCTCTAGTTTTACCATTTTCCCTTCTCTGGAAAATATTTGTTTCTATATTAATTCCTTTCAAGTATTCACATCTCCCCTTCTCTCATCTCCCCTAGGGTTTACATATTCAGGTCTTCCAGTTTCTTATCATATGTCTTTTGGTGCAAGCCCCATACCATTTTTGTCACCTTTCTCTGGACCGCTTCAAGTCATCTTACATCTTTAGTAAGATACGGCCTCCAAAACTGAACACAATGCTCCAAGTGGGGCCTCACCAATTACTTGTACAGGGGCATCAACACCACCTTTCTTCTGCTGGTTACACCTCTCTCTATATAGCATAGCATCCTTTTGATTACGGCCACCACCTTGTCACACTGTTTCATCGCCTTCAGATCCTCAGATACTATCACCCCAAGGTCCTTCTCCCTATCTGTGCATATCATCCTCTCACCGTCTAGCACATACAGCTCCTTTGGATTTCTACTCCCTAAGTCCATCACTCTGCACTTCTTTGCATTGAATTTTAATTGCCGAAAAGATCATTCTTCTAACTTTTGCAGATTCTTTTTCATGTTTTCCACTCCCTCTCTGGTTTCCACTCTGTTACAACTCTTGGAATCATCCACAAAAGACAAACCTTACCTTCTACCCTTTGGCAATGTCGCTCACAAATATATGGAACAGAATCAGCCCCAGCACCGATCCTTGAGGCACTCTACTACTCACTTTCCATCCTATGATTGAATTCCATTAACCACCACCACCCTTTGGCATCTGTCTGTCAACCAGTTGCTAATCCATTTCACCACTTTTGGGTCCTAACGTAAGCCTGACCAAGTTTATTCAAGAGCATCCTATGAGGAACCGTGTCAAAAGCTTTGATGAAATTTAAGTAGATTACAACTAGCACACATCCTCAATCCAAATCTCTGGTCACCCAGTCAAAGAATTCAATCAGATTCATTTAGCAGGATTTACCTTTGGTAAAACCATATTGTCTTGGATCTTGTACCCTAATGGATTCCAGGAAATTCACTATCCTTTCCTTTAGCATTGCTTGCATTACTTTTCAATAACGAAGTGCGGCTTACTGGACTGTAGTTTCTGGCTTCTTCTCTGTCACCACTTTTGTGAAGAGAAACCATATCCGCTCTTCTCCAATCCCACAGAACCTCTCCTATCTCCAAGGATTTATTAAACAAATCTTTAAGAGGACCCACAAGAACCTCTCCGAGCTCCCTCAATATCCTGGGATGAGTCCCGTGGCTTTGTCCACCTTCAGATTTTCAAGTTGTTCATAAACACTTTTTTCTTTGAATGGTGCTATATCCCTCCTATTCTCATCTTTATCTTTGCCAGTCAATCAGGATTTTCTTCCATGAACACAGATGTATTTGTTTAGCAGATTTGCTTTTTCCTTATCATTCTTTCACATAGCGGTTCATGGCATCATAGCAATGTCTTACAATTCCATTTTTAGTCTTCCTCCTTTCACTAATATATCTGAAAAAACTATTGTCCACCCTTCCTTACATTTCTAGCTATTTGTTCTTTGGCTTGTGCTTTCACCAGAATATATCTCTCTTGGCTTCTTTCAGTTTTATCCGGTATTCCTCTCTGTGTTCCTCTTCTTTTTTCTGTAAGACATGGATCAAACCCTTTCTATATATGATTTGAAATTTTATATTTATGAGTACTAAAATACTCACTAGATAATTAACTAGGCTAAATAACATTGGGTGACTGACTATACACCCTTTCTGCACCTGGACTAGCTTGCTACACCCACTGTAACTTAAACCAGTTCCTTATATCTTGATTAACTGTACAAAGAACTTGCCTTTAGTTTAGCCACCCATGTATTATCCCAACTGGACTCTGTACCATGCTTCTTGTCCCCATCTATATATCTGCATTTTGGCCCCTCGGCTATATAGTAACTTGTATTGTAAAAAAGCACTAGTATCATAGCAATGTAATTGAATGTTCTAATTGTGGCCTTATTAGATAGTCCACCGCTATTATGCTTACATTGTATTATATCTCTGTTATTTGAATTTCAATGGTGTTAAATGTGTATATTTTTGATCCTCTTTCATGGTAGCCCAATTGTTAGGTCTCAATTTGCTGCTTTCAAGTTTCCTTTTTCATTCTGTCTATGTCCATACGTGTTCATTTTACTATTGTTATGCTGTTAACAAAATTGTAAGTTTGATATTAAACTGTACCTAATGGACACCACCTTGGTTGAATCTCTTCATAAAGGTGATTAAAATAAATCCCAATAAATAAAAAAACATACACTCAGAACAGTTTACAACTAAGCTTGGTCAAAGAGTGGAGGAGTAGCCCAGCATAGCGCTTCTCAAGCATCTCCTGAGGGCCCATGTAACTAGTTGGGTTTTTGGAATTATTACAATGGATATACTCAAGATAAATTTGCATACATTGGAGATCTATAATAGGAAATCTGATCTATCATTCATAGATAGGTGGTAATTATAAAAAACCGTCTGGCTAATTGTGGATCTAAGTGAGGTTGGGAAAGACTGGCTTAGGGGCTGATGTTGCAGACTGAGAACAGAGGAAGCCAGGGTTCAAATCACCCTGATGCCTTTGTGGCTTTGGTTAAGTCCCCTTAACCTCCATTGCCTCAGGTACAAACCTAGGGTCCTTTTCCTAAGGTGCGACGAAAGTGGCCCGCACTGGTGTAGATGCGTTGTATGGATGCAAGCAGGTTCATTTTTCCAGCGCACCTGCACGAAAGGCCTTTTTTTTGGCTGAACATGGATGTGTGGCAAATGAAAATTGGCACACGTCCATTTTGGGCCTGAGACCTTACCACACCCATTGACAGTAGTAAGGTCTCAACTTCGGCGTTAACCGGGTTGGTAATCATCAGTGTGCATAAAATGTCAATTACTGCACACATAAAAAATGAAATTACTGACTGGGCCAACAGTAGCCAAGTGGTAGTTCTGAATTGGCGTGCGTTGGGCACGTAGGCGCCTATGCAGCTTAGTAAAAGGGCCCTTGAGTTAAGTGCATAGGGGCCCATTAATGGGCCTTGCTAAGCCCATTTTACTGTGGCATGTAAAATAGGGCTTTTTTCTTTTTGCTGGTCCCACACTAATTTTTCCATTAGCACATGGGGACTGGCAAAAATGTTAACAGGAAGAATGCAATGCTCCATGTTGTCCGTGTTAACATGGTAATGTGAGCGCATTAGCTGGATAACGCTTTCATGCCCATTCCCTGACCATAACCATGCCCTCTCCAAATAAATAGAAAAAAATAAATAGTGTGCAATTACCAATGCAAACAGGCCAATTACCACAAAATGCTTTAGCGTGTCCTTGGCAAGCCTTCTTCAGCATACTAAGCCTGATTTGGGCCTTAACGTACCATAGTAAAAGGGCCCCCTAGTTAGTAAGTAGACGCTACTGAGAATAAATTGTGAGTTCATGTGCATTGACACAGCTAGTAAGTAGAGCCCTATGGGGGTCTTTTACAAAAGTGGGCTAGGGTTTTTAGCTTGTACTAATAATCAGCTGGCACACCTTAGTAAAAGACCCCTACAGTTCTTTGGGCCAGGAAAATTCCCACTGTACTTGAATGTAGTCTGCCTTGAGTTCTACTGAAAATATGTGAGTTAAATCCAGGTTAAACTAAAGACATACTGTAAAAACCCTTTCAATAAATTGACATAATCACACTACCTTAAGGCAAAATGAAGCTGGATTGCTGAAGCTGGACTGCTCACTTGGCTCATTACTATACTGTAGGTCTTGAGATCTGCTAGTTTTTGAATAATATGCATTCTCTGTACAACATAGAATTTGGAGATTGCTTATCTTTGCTAGCGCATTGTCTGGTTGTGATATGTTCCGGTATACATTGCTTTCCAAGTTTCTCTAAGATATATTCTTGTTTCTACAAAATGTATAGTAATAATATTTTTATTGAAAAGCTTCTGTTGAACCAACAGTCCAGATCAGAGATATGACCTCTCTTTATTACAAACTGAGTGGGCTTTTTTATAAAGGCACGCTAGCGTTTTTATTGCATGCTAGAGATGCCCATATATTCCTATGGGCATCTCTAGTATTTATCACACACTTATTTTACTGTGCATTAAATTGCCCCTAAATCATGTTGTCAAAGTAAATGTTACACAATATTTGTGAAAAAAAAACCCCTCAAACCCCAAACTCCCAAAAACTACCACAATAAATTTGATTTGATTTAATAATTTGATATACCACCTTACATGCAAGTTTTAAAGCAGTTTACAATAACAAATAAAAAAAGAGCATAATATAATAAACAGATAAAACAACTGAAATTAAATCCTACCATTGATCTTCATAATAAACCTTAGAAGAGGATATAATTAAAATCACTAAAGGTATTTTGAAAACATCCAAGGCTTTTCAAAAATGGAAGTAGCCACTTAAACTACTAACCATGACCACCTTTTACACAGCCCATTCACTTTGAATGAGCTGTGGCAGCATTGCTGTGTGGTAGCCATTACCACAGCTTTGTAAAAGGGGACCACATCAGACAGAGAATTCCATAAGTATGGATCCACATAACTAAAGGCCCAGTTCCTAGTCAATGAAAATTGACTGTCTTAGAAGTTGCAACAAAGAATGCTGTAAAAATTGTCAAGATGTGAATGTTCCTGAGGAGCCAATTTTTCAGAAAGATATTGTGGTACACCCATATGGAAAGCCTTAAAAACCAGACATAAAAGTTTGAATGATATCCTAGCAGAGACAAGAAGCCAGTGCAGTTCTTTCAGTATAGGAGTAATGCGGTCAAATTTCTTGCCACTGACTATCAATCGTGCAGCTATACTTTGAATTAACTGCAGTCTCTTGAGACTTATTTTTGTCAAAGCATGAAACAGTGAATTGCAATAATCGAGTATGTTAGTTACAAGTGCATGAACAATTTTGACCAGATTGGATTGAGTCAGAAAAGGTTTCAACTGACAAATCAGCCGTAACTGGAAATAGCATGAGCTTAAAATGCTACTATATGTCTGTTAAACTTCAGAGCATTATCGCAATGAAATCTCAGAGTAATAATTTCATCTTTGAAAGGAATCAATTTACCCTGCATCATTGGCAGAGTAACAAGTGGTTTGGATTTCAGAGATAGCCACATAACAACAGATTTATCAATATTTGGAATCAACTTATGATCTCTCAACCAGTTTTCCAACATTACCAATTTACAATTCAAATTGGACATCACTTGGATCATATTAAAAGCAGGAAGCGGCAAAAGAATCAGTTGGACCGTTAGATGACCAAGGAGTAAAAGGGCGATCAGGGAAGGCAAAGCCGTAGCGGAGAGATTAAATGAATTCTTTGCTTCGGTCTTCACCGAGGAAGATTTTGGTGGGATACCAGTGCCAGAAATGGTATTCGAAGCTGATGAGTTTGGAAAAACTTAATGAATTCTTTGTAAACCCGGAGGATGTAATGGGGCAGTTCTACAAACTGAAGAGTAGCAAATCTCCTGGACCAGATGGTATACATCCCAGAGTACTGATAGAACTGAAAAATGAGCTTGCGGACCTATGTTAGTAATATGTAATTTATCCTTAAAATCGAGCATGGTACCGGAAGATTGGAAGGTGGCCAATGTAACGCAGATTTTTAAAAAGGTTCCAGAGGAGATCCAGGAAATTATAGACTGGTGAGTCTGAAGTCGGTGCCGGGCAAAATGGTAGAGGACTATTATTAAAACAAAATTACAGATCATATTCAAAGCATGGATTAATGAGACAAAGTCAACATGGATTTAGTGAAGGGAAATCTTGCCTCACCAATCTACTACATATCTTTGAAGGGGTGAACAAACATGTGGATAAAGGTGAGCTGGTTGATATTGTGTATCTGGATTTTCAGAAGGCGTTTGACAAAGTACCTCATGAAAGACTCCAGAGGAAATTGGAGAGTCATGAGATAGGAGGTAGTGTTCTATTGTGGATTAAAAACTGGTTAAAAGATAGAAAACAGAGAGTAGGGTAAATGGTCAGTATTCTCAATGGAGAAGGGTAGTTAGTGGGGTTCCCCAGGGGTCTGTGCTGGGACCGCTGCTTTTTAACATATTTATAAATGACCTAGAGATGGGAGTAACTAGTGAGGTAATTAAATTTGCTGATGAAATAAAGTTATTCAAAGTTGTTAAATCGCGGGAGGATTGTGAAAAATTACAAGAGGACCTTACGACACTGTGAGACTGGGCATCTAAATGGCAGATGACGTTTAATGTGAGCAAGTGCAAAGTGATGCATGTGGGAAAGAGGAACCCGAATTATAGCTACGTCATGCAAGGTTCCATGTTAGGAGTCACGGACCAAGAAAGGAATCTAGGTGTCGTCATTGATGATACATTGAAACCTTCTGCTCAGTGTGCTGCAGTGGCTAAGAAAGCAAATAGAATGTTAGGTATTATTAGGAAAGGAATGGAAAACAAAAATGAGGATGTTATAATGCTTTTGTATTGCTCCATGGTGCGACCGCACCTCGAATATTGTGTTCAATTCTGGTCGCCGCATCTCCAAAAAGATATAGTGGAATTAGAAAAGGTGCAGAGAAGGGCGACAAAAATGATAAATGGGATGGGACGACTTCCCTATAAGGAAAGGCTAAAGCAGCTAGGGCTCTTCAGCTTGGAGAAAAGGCGGTTGAGGGGAGATATGATAGAGGTCTATAAAATAATGAGTGGAGTTGAATGGGTAGATGTGAAGCGTCTGTTTACACTTTCCAAAAATACTAGGACTAGGGGGCATGTGATGAAGCTACAATGTAGTAAATTTAAAACGAATTGGAGAAAATCTTTCTTCACCCAACGTGTAACTAAACTCTGGAATTCGTTGCCAGAGAATGTGGTAAAGGCGGTTAGCTTAGCGGAGTTTATAAAAGGTTTGGACGGCTTCCTAAAGGAAAAGTCCATAGACCATTATTAAATGGACTTGGGGAAAATCCACTATTTCTTATATAAGCAGTATAAAATGTTTTTGTACTTTTTTGGGATCTTGCCAGGTATTTGTGACCTGGATTGGCCGCTGTTTGAAACAGGATGCTGGGCTTGATGGACCTTTGGTCTTTCCCAGTATGGCAATACTTATGTACTTATGAGACTATCTTGTATAAAGACAAGTACTTGAATATCATCTGCAATAAAATGAATTTATAATTCCAACTGTCCAAAAGCTCTACCAGTGGTGTAAGATATAAATTGAAAAGCAGAGGTGAAAGCAAGTAACCCTGAGGCTCACCTCTCCTCAGTTCATTAGAGGGAGACAATGTTTGATTCCAGCAAACAACCTGAGATCAATTATTAAAATATGATTCAAACCACTTCAATACAGTGGAACAAATCCCCACCTTATACATCAAATTGAGCAATTCTATATGGCAAACAGTATCGAATGCAGCGCTCAAATTGAGCTAAAACCACAATACCATAGATATCATGTTTTAAAATATATGTATGTAGTTCATATTTCATATTTAATACATTTATATAAATTAATTATGCAATATAATAGCATGACAAGAACAGAAGATAAAACTGGGTAATAGATTTTCCTGAAAACTCTAGATTGCCATTCAAAGTTATGTAATATCACTGAGTTTAAAAATATAGAAAATACTGTATATCTCCAAGAGCTGTACATGATTTTAAAATCTGAATCTCATTTAGAAGAGAAAAATTATCAATTTTGTTTTGTCATCTAGCTGCAACTAGAAAGTCTAGTTAAAGTTCTCATGGTACCAAACAAATGGATAATACATGTGAGTTAAAATGCAGAGATAACTGTCAGTGAAGCCTTTTTTCTATGGTATGTTGAAGCAACAATATCAGTACATATGAAGAAGAACAGCACATTCACATTACCTACATACACAGCAAAAACAAGTTAGATAAAATAGACATGAAAAGCAGCTATACTGTGGAGTTTGAAGATTTGAAATAAAAAAAGGAAATTATACAAAACAAATATCCACAGGACAGAATCCAACACTTCTCAAGCTGGTCCAAATACATTTTTTCTATAGCACTGAGAAACAACCATTTTACCATGAAATAAGTTAACAATTTGTGAAAATGAAACATATTTCACTCAGAATCACATCCTACAAGTAACAAAAATTATTGGACTTGTTGACTGAAAGGGAGTTCTGTCAAGTGTAATCCAGTACTGCTGCATCACTAATCTGAATGTGAAACCCCCCAGGTGGGCATCACAGCATGAAGAGAAAAAAAGACACTGAGGCCCTTTTACAATGCTGTGGTAGAGCTACCGCGGTGTTGGCGCATGCCAATCCGGCACTACCGCCCCCACTGCCACCATTTCTGGTGCGATGGGAAATTGTTTTTATTTTTGGCACAGGGGGCATACCCGGCAGTAATCGGTTACCCCTGGGTTAGCGCAGGAGCCCTTACCCGTCTCCTAAATAGGAGGTGGTAAGGGGCTCCTCCAGGAAACAGCCACATAGCAAATGTGTACTTACCTTTTTTCTGCCTTTTATCCGTTGTGGTAAAAGGGGCCTCAGCATGTGGCAAATCCAAGCATCGATGCCACCCGAGGGCCCCTGAGCCTTACTCAAAAAAAGACTATTTCTCATTTAGCACTCTCAGTAACATGTTTATTGAATTACACTCATTGAAGTGAAAGCAATCTTTACTTTTCTTATTTTGCATTTTGATTTAATACAAGTGTGCTTTGTAAGCTGTGCACAGTATTTAAACACATATACATGAATAACTTACATGATAGATAAAAAGGACCTGAAACAGATATAAACTGTAATCAGAACTAAAACCAACTTCCCTATTGAGATACATAAAACTAAAATTATTCAAAGGAAGACTAGCCTGAAACATTTTACAGCTCGCTCTTATGCTGGCTAAATAATGTATGTCTATTCTTTTCTCATTATTTTCAATTAACATTTCCATCTGATTATAAGGAACATAACCACCCCCCCTTTTTCCAAAGCCATACTGCAAAATAAGAATTTAATAGCCAAGAGTCAATTCACCCAATATCCTTTTGGTCTCTGTAGGGACAATACAGCTATAAGCTACTGTAAAACAAGGTTCCTATTTGTGCAATTAAAAATATTCTATCTATCTATCTATCTATCTATCTATCTATCTATCTATCTATCTATCTATCTATCTATCTAGATATAGATAGATAGATAGATAGTTAGATAGATAGATAAAAAGATATATAGATATATAGAAATTATTTGTCCTAGTCTGAAATAAGGTATTTGAAATGCACAAGTCACCATAGGGCTTCCACCAGTATCCTTCATACTGTACACAAACATGTCTACAAAGATATATGCACCTAAATAATACTGCCCATAGAATTTGAGGGACAATCCTAATGCAAAGTAGATTTTTTTTTCACTTTTAAACCGTCTTCTTGACATGAGGCATTCTGCATCTTAGATGACCAGACTTGGAAACTGTAATAGAAGTGAATTTTAAAGATTGTTTTTCAACTCTGCCTTGACCGACAAGTGCACTTGGGGTCTGAATTTTTGATTAGAAGTAATTCTGTTTGTGTGAAAAAGAAGATAAGACACAGCTGTAATTAATTTGGTATGTGAAGGGAGAGGTGGAGCCTGTTTCGGGTTCAGACTGGCTACCTAGGCTGAGAAACATATGGCCACATTCCCATAGTATGGCTTGTTTACCCAAACAGAGAAATTCTCAAGCATTCTGTAATTTTCCTTAGCATTGAACATGAGTTCTAAGCCTAATAAAAAAGGGAGTTTCTGTCAGTGAAATTACCTTCTTAGCTGATACCATGTCGGAAAGTAACCTTAATGCTTCATGTTTGGCACATTTTGCTGCCACCTTTCCCACATGACTATGCAATGTCTATCATATATTTCCCTCGTGCTTGTCATAGGAAGCTTTTCTGTGATACAAAGAATGTACAGTGGCCTGTACAGTTCATAATTTAGTTGGTATTAATAAATGTGGATTCTGTTTGGCAGTCATAAAAGTACAAAACAGTTCAGCTTGTTGCTCCTAATGAGCTTATATCTCCAGATTACAGTACAGGAGAGTAACTGCATATCAGGAAAGGTCCATTGAGGCTCACGCATATTACAGTGAAACTGATCATATGCTATGAAATTGTGACTATTTTCCAACTTAAAATCTCATAGAAGAGGTGCACTTTTTTCTGGGGTCCCCAGGGCATTTGACCTATTGTTTTTAACCAAAGAGGTGATATTTTTCCTTACACCAAAGTCAATGAATAACTTCTTGCTGGAATTATTTATATATTACAAATTGGGTGAACTGAGCCCTAAATCACCAAAATCATGAGAATTGTCCAAATGGAAATAATAATGAGAATGCATGCAAACCAAGGAAGCAAGTGTAAGATCCTTTGTATTGCATTATAAAAATTCTCTGGCTATGCTGAAAATATAAGCAAGATCAAGAAAAAATATAAAAATATTCAAACAATGCAACAAAAGAAGTCAGTCTATCATGATCCAAATTAACCATGATACGCTTTCAAAAATACAAATATGTTTTCTAGTGAATAAGCTGAAAGACAAATTTTTAAATCTGTGAAACATGCATGGAAAAATGATCTATCTTGTGACATTCAAGTGCATCAATACTGTAAAATCCCACAAGCTCTCATAAGAACATGAGAACATAAGAATAGCTATACTGGGTCAGACCAATTTTCCATCTAGCCCAGTATCCTGCTTCCAACAGTGGTCAATTCAGGTCACAAGTACCTGACAGAATCCCAAATAGTAGCCTGGAAAAAAAGATAGCTCTAAAATTCCCATATATACACATAGCACCAGATAGCTTAGTAATACAGTTTGCCCTGGATAAATCAGAAATTCTTCAAGGGCATCATCTTTCATTCCAATCATGCAGAATCCATAAAAGCAGAACCTTTTTGGTATTATCATATGAAATATACCAAGCACAAAAACTAAGAAGTCTCTCTCTTAAAACAATTGGGGCGGGGGGGGGGGGGGGGGGGGGGGGGGGGGGGAATCATTAACCAACCATACCCCACCAGCAATTTATCAAAGAAAACTGCAAAACCTGTAAAGGTTTGGGGGTACCGGAACTAATAAATCTTTCATATCACTCAAAATGTATTTTTGGGCCTCTACTGAGAGCTTCTCATGCTCATAAGCCACAATAGAATTCAATAGAATTCCTCCACTTCCATGTCTGATTTTCATAAACATTTTTTGAATAGACGAGGGTGACTAGGAGAATCATTTGTGAATCCATGGAAATACACTGTTAAAATCCCATAAATCCTGCTTTGGATTTCTGCACATTCTTAGAGTTCCCCTGAACTACAGCAGATTTTGACATATTTTGCCAAGATCCTTTACAAAAGATTTGAAAGTATTTTGAGCACATTTTCACAGACTGTACACGTTTTGGCAAACTCTGCCAATGTATGTTGAACTCAAACCAGGCTGCAAGCTGCCTGGATCAAGCCTGACTCAAACTGTCACGCAGTTAAATGTTTTAAATAAGTTTTCGGTTTTAGAAGAACAAGATTTCCAGGTATCTAAATCTGAATGTTTTAGCTCTTTGGAACCAAAATAGTAAGACCACCTCCTACCGCCATCATACTGAATCCTTCCTTGTACATGGTCTAGGTCCAATGCTATGATGATTTTTGACTGCTTCAGCTGGATCTACAGTTCTCTCTTTTCTAAAAGTTGCAATCTGTTTGCAGATTAAGAAATCTTAGCCAAGAAATAAAAGATCACCAACATATGTGAGTTGAGGCTGATTTAGTCACTAGATTCAGAGGGAATGCAATCATCTGTGCAAAGAAGATTTTAAAGGCTAGATTTACTGAGTTAGAATGCATAGGGTTTCCTATATTTGGGCATCAACAAGATAGCAACTTGTAGTCTAGTCTACAAAGAAAAGTATACCTATACTTTTCTTTAGAGAGTAACTTGTCTAAAACATAACATGTAGGCATACTTACTTACACCAACTACAGAGCAGGTGTAATTGCTTACCACTAGATGGCGACACACCATGCATGCAGATCAGAGTATTTTATGATCTATGTGTGTAAATGTGCACTCTGCCCATGTGTACCCCTGCCATCAAACTATGTACTATCACATTTAGATATTGTTTTATAGTATAGCACATAGCTCAAATACTGGCATATATATGCATTTATGGAGGAGTAGGTGGAGTATATGAATATGGAGGTGTGGCCTAATGGTTAGTGCAGAAGCTTGAGAACCTGGGCAACTTGGTTTGGCTCCCACTATAGCTCCTTGTGTCACTGGGCAAGTCACTTAACCATCCATTTGGCCCCAGGCACAAAATAAGTACCTGTATATAATATGTAAACTGCTTTGATTGTTAGAACATAAAGATAGTATATCAAAATCCCATCCCCTGTCTAATCATATGTATAAATATGTTGGTGTTTCACTCATTTACGTGTTGATGCCTTCCTTACAAAATCACCCCTTTAATGCCATCAACACTATTAGTAAATAGATTGCACCTGCATAAATTGGGACCTGTGGTAGATAATATAAACTAAGGTGCTTAAAGCTGTAATGCACCTTAGTAAGTCCAGCCCTTAGATTATTACTATTTTTACCTCCACTAAAGGTCATTCACGTGAATTCTTCTAAAATATTAGGGATGTTCCTTCATTAATGCACCTTTAAAAATATTAAGCTGATTTCCACCTATTAAAAACATCTGTCTGAAAAATGTTTTTACCAAAAACATTTGAAACAAACTGAATAGATATCCAAAAATCAGGAAATCAATTTTAAAATATGAAATGAAACAAACAAAAAAAAGTTTACCATACATACCCTTATGAAATATATGTATGTATGTATGAATGTATCTATTTATGATGATTTATTAACCACTTTTGTGAAGAGATTCATTCTTTCAAATACCCAGCTTTAAAAACCTATTGTGTCTAACTAAATACAGGAGTCAGATGTTCTTTTGTTTGCTGATCAGCATCATTTTTGACAGTTTTTGGGGTGGTGTCATGGACAGTATGTTGGCCTCTCACCTGTTGGAGCACTGGCTTTAAATCCAGATTGACGTTCAATATAAAATAACTGGTGTAGTTCTAAAAAAATAACACTTTTACAAATTACTAAATTATCTAAAACACACACATTAAGATTCCATTCAGCACATCAATGCAGTCTGTACTCCAGCTAACATGAACAATAAGCTATATTTACAGTACAGCTCATCCATGCAAAATGTACAGTACCCTTATACCTGAATTTATGAGTACATGCCTCAGCCACGGCTGGACCTGCTGGCCTAGAGTCTCTGTCTTACTTCCTGTTACCTCTCAACTGCAAAGGGGGTCAGAGTAACTTGAGGTTATTAGGAGGCTAGCATTTCAAGTTGCCTGCCAATAACAAGGTTTAATGTCAAATGTCCGTTAATGCCTTTAGTTTTATGGATACCGATATTAAAACTAAAATTGGGAATAAACTTCTTACTTTTCCTCCTGTGACGTGAAATAACATATTAAAGTCTGCTCTGATATGGCTCCAGAGTTTCATGGTTCATTTAACCTTCAGCTTTTACTCCTGCACCTTCACGGCTTTTGGGTTATTCCATTTATGCCAGTGTACTCTATGGCCTTATTTTAACTGGTCTTCAGCTTTACAGTGTTCATCAAACTGATGTTTAATTTTGGCAGCAATAAATTCACATTTATGCTCCTCTCAGGTAGTTTTTAATGCACTCATAAGGTTTATGATTGAGGTGAGGCATTTGGTGATGGTACTTCAGTGCTGACATAAAGCATGGGCTTCTGCACTATTGGCCCATACTAAAACCACTTCCCTGGTGCAGAGTACTGGCTACTCTTTTGTATCCCTGCACCCTGAGATAAGGAAATGTAAAATAGAACCCTGATATTGTTTGCATTCACTGATAATGTGAAAAAGTGTTTTCTGACAGATTAAATTAGTCCCATTTGTACTTCAGATATAATAAAAATCTTATTATAGAGAACATGGCTGAAAAAGTCTTTTCCACCTTCAACTCAGCTGCCTGTATACAAAGGTCCACTTGAGACATTTTTCAGCTGAAAAGTCCCTTATGGATTGCACATGACATATGGCAAAAACCTGCCTTGCTGCAACACTGGTACATTAAATTTTGACAGCAGACAGAATGATGTTGGGGGACAGCAGTTCCTACTTTCAGAAGCCCACTTCTGTTTAGTTTAACGCCACGTCTCTATAGGTATACTGTGTACAGTTTACAGTGGGAACGCAATCCCTCCTCCAAGTCCAGTTCGCATCAACTGGCAGAGAATGAAGGGCTATGATATGATTCAGACTGTTTTTGGATTAGCAGATTATGTTCCATTCATTCGGGACTGAGTTTGGGGCACAGGGTAGTGACAGTCTGCTGGGTCACATCTTCCACTTGGTCCTGGAGGGCCCTGTGAACCCACTGGTCCTGGAGGACCTGCGGA
This sequence comes from Microcaecilia unicolor, assembly GCF_901765095.1. NCBI lineage: Eukaryota > Metazoa > Chordata > Amphibia > Gymnophiona > Siphonopidae > Microcaecilia > Microcaecilia unicolor. Next base: position 474,784,323 of record NC_044033.1, on the reverse strand, counting down.
TCCTGGTAAACCTATACCTGTAAAAAAAGAAAGGGTTAATATATCAGTTTAACATATATGCAAATATTAAGCACTTTTTTCATCATATGTTCTGAAAGTCATTCAAAATACTGCCAACTTCATTATCTCCAGATCTCTTTCCTCTGCTTCTTGGCCTTCCCATATATGGAAGCTTGACCCTTAGTGGTAATACCACAGTATTGCCACTTGAGGTTTTGGTGACCAATTTGAACCAGAGGAGCATTATGTCAGGAGTGAGTGGGTATCACTCCCACTCCAATAGACTCTGAAGACCCCTGGTAAGGATAGGATTGGGATCTGGGAGTGGAAGAGTGGGGGAACCTGTTTGAAATGTTTTGTACCACAGGAGCGGGGTTAACCTTGAAGGGGGAGAGTACCATGTGAGGGGAATAACCAGGGGGGGGGGGGTCATCAGTGGGTTTGCTATGGGGGGGAGGAGGTTAACATGGGGTGTTGGTGACACAGGGGGAATCTTGGCATTCAGGTTTGGGCTGGCATGGGAGGGCTTGCTGCTTGCAGGGGTGGGTAGGGAGATCAGATGGTGGAGGGAGTGATCATGAGGCTGTGAGCATCAGAATTTATAGTTGCCCCTTCAGCAGGCGCTTAGCTATTCCTATGGTTATGTATAAATTCCAACATCTATTTTTTTCAATACAGATATGGATTCACTAATGTGAAATGGAAAATGCCCATCTGTGAAGTAGGCCTGCACAGATTACTTCCTCACCCTGCCCTATCCACACCCTCTTGCCTTCAGACATACTAAGCTTACCCATTTCTGAACTGTTCCTGTTCTGATATGGCATTTAAACATCTGACCCTCTCTAAATGTTTAAATGTTACCGTTACATGTAGTGATGCTTCTAGAATAAGGGCCGTATCCTCTAGAAGAAGGAAGGGAAAGGGGAGAAAGGATACACACGTTCAAATATCTAGCAGGGTCAATAAAGTACTAGAAGGCAGAATGGAACAAACATTAATAAGGAGTCATCATATGAAACTGGATGGAGAAGGACTACAAAGGAATGCAAGAACATACTTTTTTTCTAGCAGAGATAGTAGGAACCCAATTGATGATCAAATTCAAGCATTCTTGGGAATGACAAGAAAGGCAATTTTATAACCTGGTGTCTACACTTACATGCCACTTATGAGTGCCAAAATTGGCAGATAGACAGGTAAGCGCACCAGGCACTATTATATAATGTGGTGCTTTGGTGCCATAGCATGTTAACTGCAAGGGGGGAGGGTATTTATGTGGGCGGGCTATGGGTGTGTCTCACTTATGCATGCTCCCTTATGCCTGCTACTGACCTGGCATAAATGGTTGCACCTACATTTAGCCATGCCAATTCAGGTTTGCACTAGTTTTCTATAAGGGCATCTTGGTGCACAGATCCCATTATAGAATTGGCACTCAGCAAGTGGCATCAGCGCATCTAACTGGAGGCATTAAGTTATAGAATTATCCCCAGAGAATATACTTGGTTGTTTTCTTTGCTCTCCCAGGGTGACTGTTACTGATTATGGGGTGGGGGGGGGGGGGGGGGGGGGGGTGATAGGTTTTCATGGTTTTGGTATTGTTATTCGATAGATGTTGTCCTTTCTTCATTTTGTATATTCCATAATAAAGACGATTGAAACATAAATTTGAGAGACTGAGATCATACTCCCCATATCCTGGTTTACAAATAAGGTTTGTTATTTGTCATAGGATGTATAAAAACTTGGGCTGCACATTTAATGCTTCTAATAATATGATTAACACATTCAAATTTTAACTTATGATAAAAAATTAATATGATTAACAGCACCAACCTTCCTCTCCCTGCCAGGTCTACTGTCTCCACAGGTCTGCATCACCTTTCTCTTTCTCTATTCCGCCCCCTAAACATCCCAAATTCACTATTGCCTGTCTCTTACCCCATCTTCCCTCACCATCCAGCATTTCCGCACTCACTCAGTCCTGATTCTTCCTCCGGATCCGCTGCTTTTCCTAGGGCTGCTTGCCAGTGGCAACAACAGCAGCAAATAGGAGGCAGGTGTGTGGAGCTTTGCCCTGTGTGTGCCTTTGCTGGCTCTGATGATTCTGCCCCTCTGAAACAGGAAGTTACATCAGAGGGAACAGGGCAGGAAGAGCCTGCAGTAGTACGCATGGGGTGAATTCTATAAATCACGCCTAAACAATAGGTATGGAAAAAAATACACTTAAGCCATGCTGATGTTTATAGAATAGCGCTTAAGTGCAGGGGTTGTGCATACACTTAGGTGTGACTATTTGCATGAACAAAAACATGGTGCAAATGCCACCACCTAAATCTATGCGCAGAATCCCCTTATTCTATAATTGCACATAAAACTCAAATTCATGCCTATGCTTTGTCCCCGAAATGCCCATGACCCTTCCCACTTCCATGCCCCCTTTTCCAGGGCACGCGTAAAATTTAGGCATGGATTACACACATAAATTTGCATGCGTGCATATTGATTTGAATTAGTGCCAATAATTGGTTATTAAAAAGCCAATTATTGGGATTAATTGGCTCGTTATTCAATTAAAAGGCATGCACAAATTGAGAGCGCACCCAAATTCGCGTGCTTAATTTTGGTGACTTTTATAGAATTTGGGGCCATGCCCCTGCCTTCTTATTTGCTGTTGTTGTTGCTGTCACTGGTATGCAGACCAGAGGAGGAGCCTGGATGGCGTGTGTGTTGGAGAGGGAGAAGAAAGGGAGAGAGATCTGCAAAGCTGGATGGTGGTGGAAGGGGGGTGAGGGAAGGCAGGCGATGCTGAATTTGGGAGGTAGCGAGAGAGAGAAAGACTATGGGATACTGGATGGTGAGGGAGAAGAGAGACAGAGAGGTGATGCTGGATGGCGAGGAGGGGAAGAGATGTATGTAGCTTGGGAGGGGAAGGACTGGAAGCAAAAAGTTCTTCTTTGCTGAGTGACCCCATCCTTAGCGAAAGGGAGATCACCATGATCAGGGAAGGAAGAAAAAGAAGTGTGCTGAGGTCTGGGAAAAGGGAAGAGAGAGAGATGGGGTGATGGTGGATGGTGGGGAAAGAGAGAGTCAGAGGGGCAATGTTGGTTGAGGGGAGAGAGAGAGAAAAGGGCAATGCTGGATGGTGGGGGGAAGAAAGAAGAGCGGATGCTGAATGGTGAGAGGGAGAGAAATGGGGGTGATGCTGGATGGTGGGGAGAAGAGAGAAAGAGAGAGAGAGCGCAATGGGGTGATGCTGGATGGTAGGGATGAGAAAGAGACAAAGTGATGTTGGATGGTGGGGAGGGGAAGAGAGACAGAGAGGAGAGACCCTTGATGGCTGGGGGAAGAGAGAGAGAGAGAAAGAAAGAGAGAGAGAGAGATAGTAAGGGGATGTGATTAACCTTGCAATTAAAAATGTTAAGAGTGATTAATCAAGTGATTAAACTTTGTAATCAATGTGCAGCACTAATTAAAAAACTAACCCATTTGGAGACACTGTCATAAGAGTGAGATAATTACCTGATGGACCTGGAGGACCAGGATTACCTGGAAGTCCAATTCCAAATTCACCTCGTTCACCTTTCTGCCCTCTGAAACCTATAAACAAAGAAAAGATAACCATTTAGGACCAGATTCTGTAAACAACATCTGAAAAAAAAACACATCCAAAGATAGCATTTAGTGCTATTCTATAAACCATGCCTAAAGTCATAGAATAGTACATAGGGTTGGGGAATGCACCTATATTAACGTGTGGAGGAGTGGCCTGATGGATAGTGCAGTGGGATGTGGACCTGGGGAACCAGGTTTGATTCCCACTGCTGCCTAACTTTCGGCAGTGGGTTAAGGTCCTGGGGAACCAGGTTCAATTCTCTCTGCAGTTCTGTGTGACCCTGGGCAAGTCACTTAGCCCTCTATTGCCCCAGGTACAATATACTGAGTTTGGGAGCCCATTTGGGTCAGTGCAAGTACCTGAATGGTTATATATGTAAACTCTCTATTTTTCCTTTTATTAGGGTTCCCTGGTTCTATATAATCTATAATAAGTTTAATCCAAGGATACTTTGAATGTAGTTTTCACGTAAGCGTGATGCTCACGTGAAAACTACAAAGTATCCTTGGATTAAACTTATTATAGATTATACTAGTAAAAAAGGCCCATTTCTGACACAAATGAAACGGGCGCTAGCAGGGTTTTCCTCGGAGTGTGTATGTTTGAGAGAGTGAATGTGCGAGTATGTGTGTGTGAGAGAGAGAGTGAGTCTGGGTGCGAGTGTGTCTGTGAGAGAGAGAGAGTGTGTGTGTGAGAATGAGAGTGTGTGCAAGTGCGTATGTGAGACAGTGTGAGAGAAAGAAAGTGTGTGTTTCACACAGATACAGTGTGTGCGCGAGAGAGAGTGTGTGTGAGACACAGACTCTCTGTGAGACTGAGAGTATGAGACCATGAGAGTGTGTAAGTGACTGTGTGACACATAGAGAGTGAATGTGATACAGTGTGAGACATGGAGGGCCCATGTGTAAGAACGTCCATCTCTGAGAACGGGTCCGTGAAGGGGTGGGCTGAATCGTATTTTCGAAAAAGATGGAGGTTTATCTTTAGTTTCGAACATACGGTTTGTGCCAGGCAAATGCATTGGATGTGGGCTTTTTTGAGATGTGGGCGTTTGTTTGAGCTGGGCGTTTTCGTTTTTCAGCGATAATCGAAACCGAAGTGTCCCAGCTGAAAAACAACCAAATCCAAGGCTTTGGGTCGTGGGAGGGGCCAGGATTCGTAGTGCACTGGTCCCCCTCACATGCCAGGACACCAACCGGGCACCCTAGAGGGCACTTTAAAAAAATAGAAAAAAAATTACCTCCCAGGTGCATAGCTCCTTTACCTTGGGTGCTGAGACCCCCAAATCCCCCCCCAAAACCCACTCCCCACAACTCAACACCATTACAATAGCACTTAATGGTGAAGGGGGGCACCTACATGTGGGTACAGTGGGTTTTGTGTGTGTGTGTGTGTGGGGGGGGGGGGGTTAGAGGGCTCCCATTTACCACCACAAGTGGTACAGGTAGGCGGGGATGGGCCTGGGTCCGCCTGCCTGAAGTGCACTGCATTACCCACTAAAACTGCTCCAGGGACAGGACATGTTGCTGCTGTATAACCTTGGCATAGCAGTTCACACCGTAAGACTAATCTCGCTGAAAACATCCTTTATTTCAATAACCGCATTTACTCACAGTTAACTGCAGATCAGAGGTTGTGCCCCACTGGCAACGAGTCTCCCTGGTACTAAGATTAGCAGTAGCTCAGAGCTGGCAGAATGGCGTACAATGCCCTCGTTCAGCAACATTCAAGGTAAGAACTAAGTTCTGTAATGTAGCTAACACACGAAAGGGATCTAAAACGGACTTCCTAAAATGGCCACTACCTCGGGGACTATCGGAAACAAAACAGGGCACACTCTGACCCAGTAAGCAGAGGGAAAAGCACCATGGGAGAAGAGCCTACCAACTACCAACCAACTACCAACATCGTGAGACTGTAACACAAGCTAGTGAAATCACGGAGCCCAATACCCTACACCCACCACAATGCAATGCTGATATGACCCTGCAGTGCACCCGAGAGCCACATCTGACCCAGGGAAAGGCTGTGAGAGGATCGAACACATTCTGCCGTCATGGAGGTGGGTACGGAATTTGAGGGTGGCATAGAGGCTGGGAAATAAGGTTTTTGCAAGTAGGTTTTTTTTGGTGGGAGGGGGTTAGTGACCACTGGGGGAGTCAGGGGAGGTGATTCCCGATTCCCTCCGGTGGTCATCTGGTCATTTAGGGCACTTTTTTGGGACCTGTTCGTGAGAAAAAAGGGTCCAAAAAAGTGTCCTAAATTCTTGCTAAAAACGCCTTTCTTTTTTCCATTATCGGCTGAGCGCGCCCATCTCTGCTCGGCCGATAACCACACCCCAGTCCTGCCTTCACCACGCCTCTGACACGCCCCCATCAACTTTATTCGTTCCCGCGACGGAGTGCAGTTGAAGATGACCAAAATCGGCTTTCGATTATATACCGATTTGGCCGCCCACGGGAAACGGACACCCATCTCCCGAACATGGGTGTTTTTCTCCTTTCGAAAATAAGCAGGATAGTGTGAGAGACAGTGTGTGAGAGTGAGAGAGAGAAAGACATTGACTGTGAGAGAGAGAGTGTGTGTGACAGAGATACATCCCCCCTCTCTCGTGTCAGGGCCCGCCCTCTCTCTCTGGTGTCTGAGCGTTACTGTGCAGGACACTGAGTTCTGGCTGTGCTTCAAGTAACTGACCAATCCTATTTAATAGAATGCACCTCCAACATTCTGAAGCCGAGAAACCTCTTGTGGTTGGTCACTTCTGCTTGTGACAAACCCGGAAGTACGTGATGTCAATTCGGGAGATGGATACAGAGAGCGGGAATGCCTCAGCCATGCAGTCAGCTTCAGAATGTTGGAGGTGCGTTTTATTTTATAGAATATGTAAACTGCCTTGATTTGTGCTTCAATAGAAGGCAGTTTATCAAAAATTGATACTTAGACTTATGCAGCTGAAAACCTGGTGTAAATACTACTACTACTACTACTAACTAGCATTTCTAAAGCGCTACTAGGGTTACGCAGCGCTGTACAATTTAAACATAGGACAGTCCCTGCTCAAAGAGCTTACAATCTAAAAGACAAGAAAACAATCTAAAGACAAGTGAACAATCTAGAGGACGAGTGAACAGTTAGTCTGATAGGGTGGATAGATTGGGGTATTTTATATATCTCGAGTGGTTAGGCGCCGAAGGCAGCATTGAAGAGGTGAGCTTTAAGCAGAGATTTGAAGATGGGTAGGGAAGGGGCATGGCGTATGGGTGAAGGAAGATTGTTCCAGGCATACCTATGCCTAAATGTGGGCATGTTCCCCTGAATTCTATAACCATACATGTAAATTTGAGGAACGCTCCCACACTCCTCCCATGGCTAAACCCCCTTTTCAACTATGCGTGTTAGAATTTACTAGAGCCTTTTTTTTAGAATATACCTAAAAAGATACACACGTGAATTATAATTATTGCCAATTAGTGCTAATTGGTTGTTATCAGCTAATTATTATCACTGGTTGGCTCATTACTCAAGGTTTGAGCGTAAATTGGGTACATGCCCAATTTAATGCGTCCAACTCACCATGCCTTAAATAGAATCTGGGGATTAGTGTGAACATAAAATTTCCTTTTCACTATGCATTGCCGCGCGGCAGCTGATAGCATGGCTTTGTAAAAGGGAGGGTTTATGCATAAAGAACAGGCATAGGCTATCTGTATTTAAAATACAGTATTGTTTAATAACACTAACCAGCAGTGTGTGAAGCTGGAACACAGGAAGAGAACCTGTACACTTCTTAACGGCAATGCAATGATGCCACCAGCGGGGGGGGGGGGGGGGGGGGGGGGGGGGAGTGTCTGTCGGATATGCTGAATGGTCGGATTAGCGAAGGTCGGATAATTGAGACTGTACTGTACTATAAAATATACATATCTCCAAAACTTAGGTGCACACACTTATGCCAGCTGTTTATGCCTATATTAAAGGGACATATTTTTGATGTGAAGCTAGTATTCTACTACTATTACTACTACTTATCATTTCTGTAGTGCTCCTAGATGTAAGCAGTGCTGTACGCTGTCCCTGCTTGACAGAGCTTACAATCTAATCAAGACAGATAAACAGGACAAATAAGGGATAAGGGAATTACTTAAGGTGGGAATGATAAAGCAGACAAGGGTACTGTACAAGTGACTAGGGGTTAGGAGTTAAAAGCAGAATCAAAAGGTGGGCTTTTAGCCTAGATTTGAAGATGGCCAGAGCTACAAAGAAAATAGGTGCCCACATTCATTTATATAATATGTACCAATCAGGTGCCTTCTGGATGTCTGTATATACGTGCACAGTTATAGAACTGCCCTATTGGGTGCTGACTTTGACAACCATTACCCATTTAGCTTTGGTCTAAACTAAATAGATATCGTAGCTAAATATATCTATTTGGATAATTTCTCAGCACCTTCCTTGCTATACGCTTCCTCTGCATCTTCACTAAATGGATTATGTACAGCCAATTAGAGTGATTTTCTAGCCAACTCTATCCATATAGCAATTGAAAATACATGGATGGCAGATTTATACATTTCTTAGTATGAAGTGAATATGAAGCAAAGGTCTAAACACACTGAACTGTAGAGAAAACTCTAGCAGTTATTGAAAGGTGTATCCTGGAGAAAGGCTTGAAGAAAATCTCACTGTATTCGAGTATACCTTGGGGCACTGTCAGGTCCATCGTTGCTAAGTGGAAACACTTTCTCACCACAAAGACACTGCTTAAATCAAATGTCTTGTATGGGAGAGTGGCACGAAGGAAGCCACTGCTGAAGAATAGACATATGGGGCTAGATTCTATATATGGTGTCTGAAAGATTGGTGCAAAATAAATTTCCATGTCATATTCTATAAACTGCGCCTAACTTTAGGTGCAGTTTATAGAACATGGCAACAGTCTTTACATGCGCCTAAACCTAGTCATGGGGATTTACGCCAAGTAAAACTGGGTGTAAATACTGGTCCCTAAGTTAGGCGCAGTGCAGAGGTATTCTATAACCACACACATAATTTTTTGTAATGCCTATGATCTTCCCATTCCACACCCATGGCCATGCCCCCTTTTGGCTGCGCACTTTAGAATTTACATGCACCACTTTATAGAATATGCCTAGCAACTTTTGCGCGTAAATTCTAATTAATGCCAATTAGTGTCAATAATTGCCTATTAAGTGGCAATTATTGGTGCTGATTGCCTTGTTAACTAATTAAACTGTGTATGCAAATACAGAATACACCTGCATTTGCATGCACAATTTTGGTCGCACTATACAGAAGCTGGGGGATGATGTGCAGCAAAGCTTTTGTAACGAAACACATGCATGTGGGAGAAGGTATTATAGACTGATGCGATTAAAGTGTACTATGCGATATGAATGGCATAAACAAACACAGCAGATCCCTCTGCTAACACTAACTCTTCAGCAACATACGGTGGTGGCAAACTATATTGCAATGATGCTCTGCAGTAGTAGGGACAAGAAGGTATGTGAAGATCAAGGGGAAGATGGATGGTGCAAAACCCAAGCAAATTGCAGATGTAAACCTATTCCAGTTTGTCATAGACCTGGGACTGGGGAGAAAAGTCACTTTCAGCAGGACAATGATTCTAGGTACAGGCAAAAAACAATAATGGACTGGCTCAGCAAGAAGAATGTGAACGTCCTCAAGTGGCCCAATCAAAGTTCAGACTGGAATTCAATAGTAAATATGTGGAAGACTTCAGTCCACAGAGGATCCTCAGGAACCTGAAAGAGCTTGAGCTATTCTGCCAAAAAGAATGGGCAAAATATGCACTAGACCACTGGGCTGATGGATGCTCTTCCTAAACATCACAAGGCTTTTATTGCTATGAAAGGGGCTTCTACCACGTATTGAGTCAAGAGGTGTGAAGACTTATACTATCAAGAATTTTTGATTTCTGGTTCTTAGTTACTTTTTGATATAATTGTTCTTTCATACTGAAAGTGTAGAGCAGGTTCTGTAGATCAGTGGAAGAAACATACTTTAATGTATTTTGAATTGTGAATATGTGAAAAATGTAAAAGGTTGTGAAGATTTTTGTAAGACATGTCACGTGTAGCTTTTGGCTACTGTTATAAGATCAAGTAAAACAAGGTGGCTACTGTATAGACACTTGTCAGTCTTATGCAAATATCAAACTGATTCATGCCAAATTTGAATACGACATGAACAACTGCAGACATCTACAGTCTGAGACCTGTATAAGGCAAGATAGATCAGGATAGTCCGGAGTGGACTTTGATGATAGTGCCAGTAGTTGGGACATAGAGACAACACTGGGTGGACTTCTATGGTTTGTGTACCATAAAAACATATAAACATAATAGCCTTAGTGCATCAGACCAGTGGTCCATCTAGCCAGGTATACTACTTCCAACAGTGGCCAATCCAGGCTAGCATATCTCTTCAGAGCTGCATATAATAGAGTCAGTGTATGCAAATCAAACTCATGCATATTCATTGTGTATATCCTGAAAACCTGACTGGCAAGTGGTACCCTAGGACTGGATTTGGGAAACACTGCCCTAAGACATCTGGCTCTCAGTGGATAGGCCCAGGTTATGAGGAATCACTGATTTTTTTTTTGGAATGGATGTTTGGATGTTTAGAAGAAAGTAGCAGACATTTGTAACACATTTGATAATCTTTAATCTTCAATATTGGATAGAGATCTGGAACGGTTTCCTGCTCTCTAAGCAAGAATTTACAACAGGGCCATTTGTCCTCCCAGTAAAAGATAGAGAAGTGAATATCTAAGCTCAAGATTAGATCATTGTGAGCCTGTATCTTTAGCTGAATTTTGTTTTTGTTTGAGTCAGTTGCCAAATAGAATTATTCTCTGGAACTTCTTTAGACTAGGATGGTTAATGAAAAGCTTCCTGGAATCATCACTGGAGCATATAGTGCAGATGATGAATGGCTTTCAGACAACAGATTATCATCATCCAGTGGTTCTTAAATAAGCCATAATTGGACCATTACTTTAAAAAACCTCTTCAGATATAAGAGATTGTAAAAATGTTTGTCCTGTCTTGACTCTACCTATTTTGTCTACGTTAATTGAAATCTTAATCACCCAAACACTGAGAATATGGTAGATTTAAAACAAATAGGAGAAAGATTTTCTTTACTCAGCGTGTAGTTAGACTCTGGAACTCGCTGCCGGAGAATGTAGTAACAGCAGCTGGCCTTACGGAATTTAAAGAGGGTTTGGACAGATTCCTGAGGGAGAAGTCCATTGAACATTATTAATTTGGGGGGGGGGGGGGGGGGGTTGCCGGGTTTTTGAAGCCTGGATTGGCCGCTGTTGGAGACAGGATGCTGGGCTTGATGGACCCTTGGTCTTTCCCAGTATGGCGGCGCTTATGTACTTATGAGAGACTTTTCAGAAGAATCACAGGGATTGGACCCAATAGAGTCAAGCACTTAATCAGGCCACAGGACAAGACAATTTTGATATTTATGTGAATGATAAACTGCTGCTGCTGGATCATAGGGGTGGGTGTAGAGTGTTCTGACCTTTTTGTTTGTTAAGGCTTGTTAATGGATTATTTTATATAGTATTGTTAGGGGTAGGAGGTAAGGTCACAAACTGGTTTACAATCTTCTTAGTCCCATTGCTCTGTGGATACAGAAATTTAGTATTAGATGTTACATTTATGCAGATAGCATTTTATTCGTTTCTATCCAGAATCCCAATCCTCCAGATCTTCAGGTTTTACAATCATGACTCATTGCCTACTTCTCAACCTCACCAAAACAGTAGCTATGTGTGCCACAGGTTGCCCACTTTCTTCAACTTCTACATCGACTCTTCAGGATTCCCCCATAAAGCTGATTAATTTCTTCAAATATTTGGGAGCTGTTTTTGACATACAATTATCATTTGACCTTCAGATTTCTTTGGTTGTAAAGGGCTGCTTTCATTCACTTTGTCGCTTCCACTCTAGTCATTACTGTCTAGAAATGGAAGCCTGGGAAACCTTAATTTATGCCTTGGTAACATCTCACTTGGACTATTGTAATATAATCTATGCAGGACTTCCATTAACTCTATTACAAGGATTTCAGTCGGTACAAAATACAGCTATCTGTCTCCTAACATATACTTCCTGCCAAGATCAAGTCACACCACTTTTATTACAATATCATTGACTTCCTGTTTCCTTTTCTTTAAACATGAGAGCTTGGCCCTTTCTTTTAAGGTCCTTTGGACTGGTTCTCCTCCTTACTTATCCTTACTACTCACTCCTTTTATAGTCACTGCACTCTTCTACTGAATATCATTTAGCTTTACTCCCAAATTCACTGTTCACATTTGGAGTTCACCCAGCACTCTGCCTTATTTTGCACTGCCCTTTTTTTGTGAAATTCCCATCCCTAAACTTATGCCCTGAAGAATCCTATCTTAGGTTTAGAACAGGTTCGAAAACCCCTGTTCACCACATCATTTCCGGATGCTGTGGTTAGAACTTCTGGGTGAGAGGAGAGGGGAGATGACTGCTTCACTTTTTTTGTGGTGTTGTTTTCTGGCTTGTACTTTCCTGTTTTTGTCAATAGATGATGCTGTTTTATGTTTACTTATATTTTGTACATTTTTGAACTAAAATTGTAATTTGTTTTTTTTTATGTTATTTTTAACTTTGTAAACGGCTTTGATTGCTATGTAGATAAGGTGGTATATCATACATAGTTCACCTAACAAAGTTCATCTAACAGACATATTTTAAAAAAGGACAAAGAAAACAGAAAGAAGGAAAGAATTCTTGGTAGAAGTTTCTGGGAAGACTTGAATTAATGATTGGCATTATATTAATTTAGATGTAGGTTAATTGAGGGTATCATTATATGTAAGCTTATTTTCTTGATTCAAAATTACTTTAGAGAATCAGGTGGCTGTAATGTTAATAAAATATTCCGTAGATTAAGATTAGTATCTCAGCTTGCCTTTTTTTTAAAAACTCTTCAGCTCTGAAAACAATACTGCAGGGTGTTGTTTTGACACATTTAGATTAATGCAAAGGGATCTATGCAGGACTGAAAGGGAAATTGTTGGGAAAACCACGCATTTTGAAACATGGCTATGGGAATACATACTGGATAAAAAAGGGAAAGAGCTATGCTAATTTTTCTTGCTCATCATGTTACAAGTACAATTTAAAATATTGGCCCTTACCTACTAGGTCATGTTGCACTAGTATGTTCCAACATGGCCCTTATGATCTAGTCAAGGTTGACGGGCTGGTGATACCATCAGTTAGTATAATATCACGTAGTCTAAACACAGGACATCTGACCTTATCAGGGATGGCACATAGATTTGGAATGCTAGCCCCTCTCTATCAAGGTGCTAACTATATGTAGTTTTAATGGGTTTTAAAAAATATTGCTTACATATTCCTGATATACATACTTACGTAGAATGTTTCAAAAAATTCACATGCTATCCCCATTTGCTTTTATTTTAAGTTATGCTATTAATTGTAATATTTGATATTAGCTAGCAGAAACAGGTTTCTGTGACATGGTATTTTGTGGGTTCAAATCAGACAATTAGCAATCCTGTTCATCATCACCACATTGGACAGTAACTTGTGGGGTATAACAGGGATCCATACTGTCACCAATTCTATTCAATATCTACCTCAAGTCTGTTTCTACTTCTATGCTGATGATGTACACTTACTAATAGCCATCAAACCTACTTTGAGTAAATTTACTGCCTGTGTCTAACAGCAATTAACGAATGGGCAAGAAAAACAAAACAAAACAAAACATAAAAACAAAACAAAATAATAAATGCCTTCTGAACCCAAGGAAAACAGATTCTTTGGGTTCCTAAAACAAGTAGACAGGTGCCTGATATCAAGACACTCTTGAGAACTATGAACTCTCCCTGACATCACAGGTCAGAAATCGTGGAATACTACTGGATTCATCACTTACTTTGATCCTGCAAAGTCTGGAAACCTATGGCAACTATGAAATCTCTCTCTATCCATCGCAAGTACATATATCGCAGTGGTCAATGGCAATATATCATCACTGAAAACTACTGTAATGCCCTGTACATTGTTTTGAACACAAATAGAGTTCCATGAGCACATCTCCTCTTCCTGCAAAAGCTCAACTGGCTACCAGAATCCTGTAAAGCAAAATTTACAACCTTGGATTTTCAAGACCCTCAAAGGAAACAGGCCAAGAGTATCTAAAGAATAATTGAACCCTCTACATATCTTTGAGGCCTGTGGAGGAGTGGCCTAGTGGTTAGAGCACTGGTCTTAACATCCAGAGTTGGCCAGTTCAAATCCCACTGTTGCTCCTTGTGATCTTGGGCAGGTCACTTAACCCTCTTTTGCCTCAAGTACAAACTTAGTGTACCTGAATATAACTCACCTTGAGCTACTACTGAAAAAGGTGTGAGCAAACTCCACATAAACAAATTGTAACTGTACCCTCAACAAGGGAAATCACATGAGGTGCCACCTACCAGTGAGCCTTCACAGAAGGAAGTCACCTTCAGACAGGCTATACCTTACTCAACACAACCTCTCTTGGCACTTCTCCTAAGCTTTCAGAGGGAAATTCTATAACTAGGCACCTGGGGAATGCCTGGTAGGAGTGTATTCTATAAAGGAAACTGAAGTAGGCACCTACTTTTCTTTATAGAACACTAGCATAATTGTTTATGTATGCATATAAAAGATAGATGCCAGCACTTATGCCACTCACAGAGCTGGTGTAAATTTAGCATCTGCCAGTGATATGTGTGTAACTGTGTTATCGGCAGTCATAGCCACTGTTCTGTCTAAGCCGTTCCCTCTAAGCTGAGCAGGAGTCCTCCACCCACAGTCCTGCCAGTGGGGGGTGCTGTTTCACTATTACATTTTCAATAGTGAAAAATAGGCAAGCTTTGCAGGACTCCAGGGAATCTCTAGCCATTGAAAACACAATATTGAAGCAACACCCCCCACTGGCAGCAATGCAGTTGGAGGATCCTGCTCACTTTAGAAGGAAGAGTGGTCAAAAAGTCAGTTGGTCATCGCTAGAATGGGAGGAACATCATTTGTGTGGGGTATGTATTCATAGATCTTTGTTGATGTTCTGCTAGTTACATATGTCGTTGGAGCATTGTTTCACTTGTTTCACATGTTGAAAAGGTAATTGTTGCTGCACTGCTGGCTTCAATAAAAAGAAATTTAAAAAAAAAGAGTGGTCATAACAGATAGTGAGTGGTACAGATCCGCATGCTAGCTGTCACACCTCTGCCCGCCCATTTCCAGGGCCGCAGAAAGACTGAGCCGGGCTCGGGACAGGGCTGCCGCCGGGCCCGGGCCACCCCCCCCCCCGGATCATTGCTGCTGCTGGCCGCCCCCCCAGGATCGCCGCTGCTGCTGCCCCTGCCCTCCACAACTGCAACTACATCAGCTGGCGGGGATCCCAAGGCCCCACCAGCAGAAGAGGTCTTCCTCCAGTGCTGCTCTTCTTCACTCTGCCGCATGGCCTACCCCTGCGGCTGCTTTTTCTCTCATGCCACACATACTCGTTTTCAAAACTGAGCATGCGCGGCCTGAGGGGAAAAGCTGCTGCTTAGCACGCAAGGCGGCAGACTGACGAAGAGCAGTGCTGGAGGAAGACTTCTACTGCTGGCGGGGTCTGGGGGACCCCCACCAGTCAAACCAGAGGCCTTGCCCTGAAGTCCAGCCTCCAAGGGGGGCACGGCACCAAAGTTTTCTCTCTCCTGCTCCTGTTGGGATGCAATCACCCGGAACTCATCTGGAGCAGGAGAGAGAGACAGACCCTGGCACCGGACTCAGGGGGAGGGAAGGGATCAGTGCTGGATCTGCCGCGGGAGAGGAAACAGAGGGGGGAAAAAACAGAAACAGGGGAAAAAAAGCCCATTCCCATTCAGGTCTCTAATCAGCAGCATGGGGCCCCTGGGAGTGCGAGGCCCTTTGCGGATGCACTGGTTGCTCCTGATTAAGACTGGCCTTGAGTGCAGTTCTCTGAAGGGTACCTATATTTAGGTACCAATTGCGCACAGAGAACTTTATATAAAATAATGAGTGGAGTGGATGTGAAGCGTCTGTTCACGCTTTCCAAAAATACTAGGACCAGGGGGCATGCGATGAAAATACAGTGTAGTAAATTTAAAACAAATTGGAGAAAATGTTTCTTCACCCAACGCGTAATTAAACTCTGGAATTCGTTGCCGGAGAACGTGGTGAAGGCGGTTAGCTTGGCAGATTTTAAAAAGGGGTTAGACGGTTTCCTAAAGGACAAGTCCATAAACTGCTACTAAATGGACTTGGGAAAAATCCACAATTCCAGGAATAACATGTATAGAATGTTTGTACGTTTGGGAAGCTTGCCAGGTGCCCTTGGCCTGGATTGGCTGCTGTCGTGGACAGGATGCTGGGCTCGATGGACCCTTGGTCTTTTCCCAGTGTGGCATTACTTATATGTACTTTATAGAATAAGAGCACATAAGTACGTAAATGATGTCAGTGGTTTCTATTTACATATGTCAGTGTTAGAAGCTATTCTATGAAAAGCGTGCTGAAGTTGCTTAGTGGAATTCAGTAAATGGCACTAAAACTTAGGCGTCAGCCCGCTAATTCTATAGAAGTAGCCAAAAATTATGCATGATTTACAGAATATCAAGAGTGGAACAAACAGATACAGGAGAAATTCTAAATATAGCGCCTAAAAAATCAGTGCAGAAAACATTTCCTCCTAAGCATATTCTATAAGTGGTGCTTAGATTTAGGCGCAATATATTAAAAATGCTTAGTTGATATCTCAGCATCTAAAACTATTCACATCCATTTACGCCAATGAAAACATGGCATAAATCCCAGCGCAAAAATTTAGGCACACTGGGCCACATTTTATAACTATGCATGTAAACTTTGCCCATTTCCACGCCCCCTAATCACGCCCATTTTGTCTGCATGCTTTACAAGTTAGGTGCACTGCGTTACAGAATACGCTTAGCAACTTGTGCATGTAAATTGTAATTATTGCAAATTAGTGCTCATTATTGCTTGTTAAGAGCTGTTATCAACACTGATTGGCTTGTTAAGCCAATTAAGTTACGCATGTTGTTTCTAGAATATGCTTGGATTTTGGCACGGATCTCTAGGAGCGCTATATAGAATCTGGAGGATAGCGGGTTAGTGTGCCTTAATACTGTAATAGAATTGGCACTAAGCATGCCCCTTTGTGGTGCCATAACTTTGATGCCAATTTATAGAACTACCTCCTAAGGTTCAGGGTGACCAAATAGCACTAGTTTATAATGTTGCTTGACTAAAAAGGGATTTTGACTGGTCCCTGCACAGTCATTACAGTGTTATGACCCAAGAAACAAAGTACCATAGGAAGGAGCTCACTTTATGAGAAAAATAACTCACATAATAACATACTGATGAAGAGTCTATAATACTACATCCACTTCATTTTGGGAGGGGGTAAAGGAGGGAGCAGGACAGTCTGGCATTTATCTAACATACCGCCTCGTTTCTTACTCATCCAGTATGGTAGGAATCAAAGAACAGGCTAAATTTATTGCTGTCAGTGCTTCCCACGAGCCAATCTTCCACCTAACAAAGAATTCTGGAGCATTTTCATGCTAAACATATGCATGTGGAGCATGACAGAAACAGGCAGACAGTGAAGAGCAGAAAGCAAGCACCTTGCAAATGTGACTGCACATAACCATCAAGCTGAATGAAATGATAAACCAGAGGTCACGGCTACACTTGTGTACATGATCTGTATAGTTAGGAGTGCTACAAAACAAAAGTGGCCCTTTTAAAGTGTGGTGAGTTTTTGCACTTAATACCCTTTAATAGGGAAAATTAGAAACATAGCAACTTGATGGAAGGTAAGGGCCAAAAGACCCATCCAGTCTGCTCTTCCTAAGTAACCACTAACTCCTCCTTTTCCTAAGGGATCCCATATGCCTGTCCCATGCTTTCTTAAATTCTTTCACAGTCCTCGTCTCCACGACCTCCACCGGGAGGCCATTCCACGCTTCCACCACCCTTTCCGTGAAAGAGTATTTCCTTAGATTCCTCCTAAGCCTGTTTCCTCTTATCTTCATCCTATGCCTTCTCATTCCAGAGTTTTCCTTTGTTTTATGGCAAAGACCTCTTACCAATTTTGTAACTGCCCTCTGGACCGACTCCGTCCTGTTTATATCTTTCTGTAGGTGCGGTCTCCAGAATCTTTCCTGCTGGTCATCCCTCTCCTTATGTACCCAAGCATCCTTCTGGCTTTGACCATCGCCTTTTCTACCTGTTTGGCCGCCTTAAAGTTATCAGACACAATCACCCCCAAGTCCTGCTCTTCTTTTGTACACAGAAGCACTTCACTCCCTATAATTTACTGTTCCCTTGGATTCTTGTAATCCAAATGCATGACCTTGCATTTCTTAGCATTAAATCTTAGTGGCCAATTTTTGGACCATTCTTCAAGCTTCGCTAGATCCTTTCTCATGCCGTCCACACCCTCAGGCATGTCCACCCTATTACAGAGCCTGGTATCATCCGCAAAGAGACAAAGCTTACCGGACAGTCTTTCCGCAATATCACTCACAAAGATGTTAAAAAGAGCTGGCCCGACCCCTGTGGTACACCACTGATAACATCCTTTTCCTCAGAGCAAGCTCCATTTACCACTACCCTCTGTCTTCTCCCATTTAACCAGTTTTTAACCCAGTCAGTCATTTTAGGTCTCATACTGAAGGCATTCAATTTATTTATCAGTCCTGTGTGGAGCCATGTCAAAGGCTTTGCTAAAATTCAAGTACACCACATCTAGCGCCCTTCCCACATCCAACTGTTTAGTCACCCAGTCAAAGAAATCAATCAGATTCATCTGACACAACCTGCCTCTAGTAAAGCCATGCTGCCTTGGGTCCTGCTGTCCGTTCAATTTGAGAAACTTCATGATCCTCCGCTTTAGAAACATTTCTATTAGTTTATTCACTACTGAGGTCAGACTGACAGATCTGTAATTCCCAACCTCCTCCTTGCTTCCACTTTTGTGTAGAGGGACTACCTCTGCTTTTCTTCAGTCCTCCAGGACCACTCTAAGGAAGCACTGAAGAGGTCAGACAGCGGAACCACCAGAGCATCTCCGAGTTCCTTGAGTAACACATAGTAGATGCCAGGCTGTGTGGTAATTGTTGGGGGCAAACCCAGCAGTCCTCTGCATTTAGGGGCCCTTTTACTAAAGGGTTGGCACGTGGCAATAGGCTTGCCATGCGCCAATCCGGAACTACCACCAGGCTACCGCAGGAGCCCAGCGGTAGTTCCCACTCCTAGCGCGTGCCATTTCCAGTGCTACAAAGACAGACTTGGGGAAAATCACTTGGGGGGGAAACAACATGGAACTCTTACCACGTGGCCATGGGGCAGGATCTCTTACCGCTACCCACTGAGGTGGCAATAAGGGCTCCTGTGCTAACCTGGTGGTAACTGGGCAACATGTGGAAATGCCTGATTACCGACAGGTTACTGCCGCGCAAGCCATTACGGGGGGTTTTCTTTTTCCCCTGGAAATGGCATGCGCTTGGGGCAGGACTACCACCGGCTGCCATGTTGAGCCTGCGGTAGTCCCGGAACAGCAAGCAGTTGGGCTTACTGCCGCTCTGTAAAAAGCCCCCAAGGTGTCTGGACAGGAAGGTGCTATGGACTCAATCAATTCACCAGATAATTTAGATTTAACAAAGTTCTTGGAATCTTCTCATGATGTAACTACAAAGAGGGCAACTGAAGTTTATAAGATGTTAGTTTTGAAGGCATACTTTCCTAAAAAAATATACTGTTTTGTGGTCAGATAATAATAATGTTTCCCGATGGCTTTCTTGCAGCTTAAATCTAGAGTCTTAGTTGTAAAAGACACATTTTTCCTTAAGTTTTCTTGTAAATGTCTGGTGACATATATGAGAAATTGATGGGTAGTAACGAAGTACTTGTACATTTATTTGTAACAACTTTCTTTTTTTTTGTGCATACTTTTTACTTGTAACAGGTTACATTTAAGCTGTACTTTTGTACTTAGTAACAAAGAACAAATTTGGAAAGTAGTTTTTAAAAAAAGTCCCCTCTGCTTCTCCTCCTCTACAGGCTTTCCAAATGATGTTGGACATGGCTTGCAGCTGATTGGGTCTGAACTCTGGTCCCCAACACAGCTGAGCTGGGACTGGAAGTTAGGGTCCAATCAGATACAAGTCAGGGTCTGACATCACCTGAAAATCCTAGTCCCCACCCTGTACACCTGCCCAGAACAGCTGTTGATTGCCTATTACTTTGTTGTTGTCAGGCTCATCTGCCTCCCCAGCATGAACTGCATCATCACTATGTGCAGGGCCCACTCCCTTTCCCCTCCCATCCACCATGGCCTTGCACCACAGTGTGCTCCCTCACTCCCGTTGCACCTCTGCTGGACTTGTGCTAATAAACTACCATGGGAGACGTGTGGGACCTGGCTCTCTGCAGCACTGCTAGTGCTTCCTGCACCAGGCTCACCTCCTCTGATATAAACTTCTGGGACTGGCACAGGAAGTACTAGTGGTGCTTCAGAGAACCTGACCCCATGTGTCTCCCATGGTAGTTTATTAGTTGGGGCCTGGCGGTAGTGCAAGGGAGGGAGGGACTAAGACTGTGTTGCAGGGCCGCAGTGGATGGGAGGGGGAGAGAGAGAAATTAGGTAAGACTGGATAGATGGGGATGGAGAGAGACAGTGACAGAGAGAGATGGAGGTGATACTGGATAAAAGGTGGGGCGAGACAGAGGCTATGGGCCGGGGAGAGAAATTGGGCAAGACTGAGGGGGAGAGAGAAAGAGAGAGTGACAGAGATGGAGTGATACTGAATAAGTGGGGAAGAGACAGAGGCTATGTGCCCTTTACATATGGGTTGGGGAGAGAGAGAAACTGGGCAAGATTGGATAGGTGGGAAGGGAGAAAGAAATGAAGCAAGACTGGATGGGAAACGGAGAAAGTGACAGAAAGATGTGGGGTGATACTGGATAAAAAGGGGGAGAGATGGAGGCTATGGGCTGGGGAGAGTGAGAGAAATTGGGCAAGACAGGATTGGTGGGGGCATTGGAATCAACTTTTCAAAAGGATTGTGATGCTAAACCCAATAGAAATTACCCCTCCCTGGATATAGTCAAAGTACTGGGGGTGCTCAAGCACCCACAGAGCTGAAACAAATCAGTGTTGGAATTGGTTATAGTGAAAGAGGTAAAGAATGGGAAAAAAATGACACATGAATAGGAGACAACCCTTGGATAGAGTTAAAAGAAGACAGGAAAGTAGTAACCTGAAACTTGGACCAACACAATTAGGAAAATTAAATGGCCAGACAGCAAAGGTAAAAAAAAAAATTAAAAAATTAGAATGCGGTAGCCATGTTAGTTCACTTTACAAGTTAATAAATACAAATAAAAGAAAAATACAAAAAATGTGACACCTTTATGTTGGACTATATACATTTTTTACCAACTTTCAGAGACCAAATCCTGCTTGTTCAGATTGGGAGAGTATACTGCTGTAATTGTATACTTGTCCCGACTTAAGGAAGGTAGTTTGGGCCACCAAAAACTAGTAAAAAATGTAATGTTAGTCCAATAAAAAGGCATCACTTTATTTTCTGCTTTTGTTTTACTTGTTAATTTTTAATGTAGCAATCTGAAATTTACATCTGCTCTTTTTATATTTTGCATGGTACAAAGGGACATGTCACTGTTTCTGTTTCTTTGGTTTTGCACTGTATGCTGGGTCGGCTGCATGCTGGGTAGGAGCAGAGGAGTAGCCTAGTGGTTAGTGCAGTGGACTTTGATCCTGGGGAACTGAGTTCCATTCCCACTACAGCTCCTTGTGACTCTGGGCAAGTCACTTAACCCTCCATTGCTCCTGGTACAAAATAAGTACTTGAATATATGTAAACCACTTTAAATGTAGTTGCAAAAACCTCAGACAGGCAGTATATCAGGTCCCATTTCCTTTCCCTTCTAGGGGGTTCAGTTTAATTTTTGTCTACGTATGTCTATTTTTAGTTTGTGGTTACTTATTCTATACTTAATTAGGGGCTACCTATGTTCATATGTGAAAAAGGCAGGGTATTCTGTTAGCATCAAGTGTCTGTGTAGGACTAATCTATACCAATCCAGTTTTTTTTTTTGTTTTCCAATAGGTGTATTAATGTTTTTCTTTCCACTGCAATGTTCAGGGTGTTGATTTTTGTTTCTAAGAAGGACCTTGTGTAACCCCCTGAAAGTTAGCTTGTAAACATACTAGATTCTATGATCCAACTTGTTAAGAATAGTGTTTACTGTGTAGTAAAAAAGTAGTTTTAAGAGTTGTACTTCATTACTTTTACTCGAGCAAGTTTTTTTGATAAGACTTTCTACTTTTACTTCACTTCTTTTGAAGCCAGTACTTTTACTTTTTACTTAAGTACTTTTAAAAATTAATGAACCCATCTCAATTCTTATATTTTTTGGGAGGCTTTGTATTTGGAAAATTTTCTTCAGTATAAATCTAATGTTTCTGTAGGTACTTAGGGTTTAGAATTGTGTTTCCAGGTCTGCTAACAATGAGTTAATTGTATTTTCTTTTTTGCTAAAAAAAAAAAGGTTTTTCCTTTTTTCTTCTTTGGCAACTTGGCAAGAGCTCTCCTTGATGTGGGCTAGTACGTTTTGATGTGGCTATATTTCTGATTGGTAATTTCTCGAGACATTTTTCTTTATATGTATTGTAAATACATTTTGAAAATTTAAGAAAATAAAATTTAAAAAAAAGAAAGAAAGAAAGTGGAATGAGATCCTGTTTGAATGGAAGATGCTATACTAATCCAAAATGCAATGATAATAAAATGTTGCCACATATATTATTGAATGGAATGGGAAAATGTGGGAAGTAATGTATATATTTTATAATCTATTAGATTTCACTTTAGATAGCCACTTAAGACATCAGTACGGTCTGTGCAGATTCCTAATTAAGGGCCTTGTTTACTAAACCGCGCTAGAGGCGTGTTAGTGTTTTTAGTGCGCACTAACTGTGTAGATGTTCATAATATTCCTATGGGCGTCTACACGGTTAGCACACGCTAATTTTTAGCTTGTGCTAAAAATGCTAGCACACTTTAGAAAACAGGGACCTAAGTTTGAAGATGAGGTGATACCAAGATCTCTGAAGTATAGTGTATGGTCAGAAACTGATTCGCTTTTTTGTGTGGAAACAAACATCTATTCAATAAACCACAATACTGAGATCTACAAAAATGGCATCTACAAGACCAACAGATACATGTATAAATAGTATATCCACTCTGTGATATTATGAGGCTTTTTAAATTTTATTAAATAGCACACACAACACACTTTTCAGAGTTCTGCAGATTAATACACATTTAAGACTCATATAAGTTTTAATAGAAGATTTCTTTGATTACATTTCCTAAAAGTATTACTTTATTTCACAGAATGTAAACAATAGTGAAAGCAGCCTGGTAGTTAATAGATATAAATACATTTCTACAGATCTGAGTATTTAATAATTTAGCATATTTTACATGAGGTATGTTTGGCTTATTAGAAGGAGATCATAATTTTTACAATATGCAACTGGATGAAGAATAACTTAATAACTGGAAATACTCCAAGGGTAGGTGATGGATGAGGGTATATAGAATTACTGCTACTATTAAACTGTAGTTAATAAATTTAGGGGCCATTTTACTAAGCTGCGTTAAAAGGTGTCCTGTGCTATGACTAGCATGTGCGCTGAGGCTGCTTTTAGTGCAGCTATAAAATGGCCGATTTTTCATTTCCTCAATTAACGGCCGAGCACTAATTTCCTAATTAGCGAGTGACCGTTAGTGCATGAGCCATTACCAACACCTATTTAATAGGGGGGAAAGGCTCATGCGCTAACCATGTGCTAATTGGTAGGTGTAGCTGCTATAACCGATTAGTGCTGGTCACACCTACTCTCCACCCCCCAATCACGACCCCAGCACTAAAAAATAAAAAGTATTTTTTAGCACGTGAGAAGTGTGCGCAGACGCCAACACTACCGTGGGTCACCTGAGCGTGCCCTGCGGTAGCATATTTTCCTTAATGAAAAGCATGTATTTGTCCTTATCGCCACTTAGTAAAAGGACCCCTTAATTTGGGAAGGTGGTACATAACTTTTCAAATAAAATAAATAATGGTCTGATCTGACTTCTTGGAGTTATAATGATGCTGTCATACCTCAGATAACACAGAAGTATTCATGCACAATGGAAATCACAATCTAAGAGTGGGAGTGTCTAGCTCCAGAACATGGGGACACAAAGTAAGTTTAATGATTTTCCAAATGTATATTTTGAGATAGATGCATGTACTGTACAGTTTGATAAATTTGATTTGAATTTGGATGGGATTCATCCATAAAGAATTATTTAGAAAAATTGCACCTGTTTGCACATCCCTGGAGTCTAGAATGGGTCTTCCCTGCTGTTATTCATCTCTAACGGTAGATCCATCTACTGTTCAGTAACACTTACACAATTGGTGTAGAACATTCAAGGGGTAATTATATAGCTGTATGCAAGCTTGAAAAGTTTGTACTTAGTACTCTCTGTGGGGACTTGACTGGATTTTCAAAGCAAAAGTCTGAATGCTTTTTTGCCTTGAAACTTACCCCAAGGATCTATGCACATATTTATTTATTTATTTATTTATTTATTTGTTACATTTGTACCCCGCACTTTCCCACCCATAGCAGGTTCAATGTGGCTTACATAGTAGTAGAATTACTTGTATTTATACCTGCACAAATTTTCATAATTAGTTTATGTACATGTGCATCCAATCTTCTCTAACCCTGTCCCCATCCCGTGCTCCAACCTCACTCAGGGGCATTTTTTTTTTTACTAAGAAGGGCTAAGAAATGGGCTTAGTGCATTTTAACACAGGACTTTCTGGCACACTAAGGCCATTTCTAAAGTGTGCCTGACATAGGACATTTTCTTTTTGCTGGTCCTGTGCTTATCTTTCCATTATCACACAAGACCTACAAATATATTAAAGAGAAGATGGCAAGTGCTCACGCATTAAGGGGCCCTTTTACTAAGGCGCGCTGGAAAAAATGGCCTGCACTGGTGTAGGCGCATGTATTGAACGTGTGCAGGTCCATTTTTCAGCGCGCCCGCAAAAAAGGCCTTTTTTTGGCCAAAATAAAATAAAAATTGGCGTGCGTCCATTTTGGGCCTGAGACCTTACCGCCACCCATTGACTTAGTGGAAAGGTCTCACGCACTAACCGGGCAGTAATCACCAGTGTGCGTACACTGCTGATTACCGCCTGGTTAGCGCTACACAGTAGAAAATAAAAAATATTTTCTGCTGCGCATATTGGACGCAAGTAAAAATTAGAATTACAACCTGGGGCATGCAGTAGCATGGCGGTGGTTCTAATTTGACACACGTTGTATACGCATAGGTACTTATGCGCCTTAGTAAAAGGGTCCCGAAGTCTGCATGATCCAGTTAGTGCATGCTAATGTGAATGTGCTAGCCGAATAACACTTCCACATCCATTCCCTGACATGCATCCTTCCAGATACATTACAAAATAATGAAAAAAAAATAGCACACACTGATAGGCAAATTACCAAAAGATGCTTTAGGTCATTTTGTAGTAAGCTTTTCTCACTTACTAAGGGGCCCTTTTACTAAGGTGTGGTAGGCCTAACGCAAGGTAAAAGGGCACTACCCCAGAACACGCTGAGATATCCTGTGGTAGTTTCCTGCTCAGTGCACGCTAATCCCACACTGGAAAATATTTTTTATTTTCCAGCGCGGGAGGTGTGCCCATGTGTGGAGAGTAGGCGTGCCTGTGCTAATTGGGTAGCATGAACACATTACTATGTGCTATTCAATTAGCGTGGGACTAGCACAGGAGCCCTTACTGCTTCCTAATGGGGAAATTATGAAGAGAGGGATGAGGATATCTCGATAATTCCCGACCGTTGGACCCTGAAGCAGGCAACGAAACGTTGGCCACCATTGGTCGCGGTCCTTCTTTGTGGAGAAGAGGAGTTAACGAAGACGTCTGAAGCTAAGTGGTTTTCTATATACAATTCTAAGCTAAGTGCTTTTTTCATCCAAATTCTGGAGTACAGCTTTGCAGTTGTTATACATGTGTTACGTTTTCAAAAGCAGGAACTAGGTTAGTGAGCCCTTGGGCCACTGCCAAGGAGCGGCAGTGGCAGGCAAAACCATCCCACACCAGGAACAGACAGAACTCAGATAGGAACAGCAAGACTTCACCTGCACTAGCCGCCCTTCCCCAGGAGTTGAGCCCCTGGCTGCAGGCGGCCGACAGGACTTACAGTACAGGGTAGGAACTGGAAGCTGCAAGCAGCCACTAAAACAGGGAACAAACACTGACAAACACGAGACAGAACTGAAAGCTGCCAAGCAGCCACTGAACAAGAAACACAGACAAACAGAAACTAAACACAAAAGACAGACAAGGAACAAGTCTAAGAAACAAACAATAACCCTAAGCTAAACTACACACAGACTAACTAGCATCAGACAAGGAACTAGAATAAAAACCAAGCTAGGCAGAAGTGCAACAAGCACCAACAAACCAGGGCCTTAGGCGATGCAAAGGCCAAGCAGAGAGTTCCCAAATGGCTAATAAGCCTAGCAGCAGCTGAGATTCAGCTGCAGCAATCACCAGGCAGCTACGGGTGCTGTGCATGCTCAAACAAGACAAGCAAGTCTGGCAGGCCGGAAGATCCGGACGGGACTGGGCTGAAGTCTGGAACGGGAAACAGCACACGGACAATCCAATGCCGCCACCCAGCCTGGCCACCAGGGGACGAGATGACTGAGAGCCTGAAACCAGGGCACGACCATGACAACATGCTGTTTGAATACAAGGAGGTTTTTTTGTGCCAATGATGAAGCAGCCCTGCTGTAGTTGCTTACTGCACTTATGAGCTTCTTGAGGCTTTTTCCTCCTGTAAGAATCAGTGGATTTGGAAGTCAGACTTTAAGAGAACTGCTACTATATATTTGTGTATATTTGAATTGACTGTTAGGGTTCTTACCCCTATTTTTTGATTTAGTTCATGAAATTAGAGGGTGGCCATTACAAAAAAAGTATGGCATGGTGGCATTTTACTGCATTGCTAAAAATGGCCACAGTGCTGGGCTTCTGAGTCAAGATAAAGCTACATCCATACAGATTCTACATGTCTTTTTACCCACATATTAAGTGGGCAATTTTTGTAAAAGTTTTTTTTGTGGCTAAAGAACCATTTTTCTGCAGGAATGCTTTTGAGAAAATTAACGTTGTAAGGTAAAAAACAAAACCAAAAACATTTCTGTTTTTCTTATAATAGCTGATACTGAAAGTTTTTCAAAGGTCCTCCTACTTAGTCAGTCACCCCTGGATTCTATATAGTGTGCTTAGATTTAGGCGCCAGAATCGACACAGATGCTATAACACCGAAGGTAACTTAATTGGCTTAATAATCTAATGATCGCTGAGATTGGCAATTAGCAAGCAATAATGAACACTAATTGGCACTCATTAGAATTTAGGCGCACAACTCGCTAAGTGTATTCTGTAATAATGTGCACCGAACCTCTAACGTGAGCAAGCAAAAAGGGGCGTGGTTATGGATGGGGAAATGGGCGTTTCGTGAGTGTTCTGAAATTTAGGTGCCTAGTTATAGAATATGTCCCAGTGTCCCTAAATCTACGTGCTGGGATTTACGCTATGTTTTAGTTAATATAAATAGATGCGCACAAATTTAGGACTTGCAGACTTGCATCCATCTATCCATGACTGGTTGATTTAGGCTTATGTGTTGATTTTATGTATATTATTTTGTTTTGTATTATACTGATTTTATAAAACTGCCTTGCAGTTTTAATTCAAAAGGCAGCATATTAAGTTCTGATTAAATTGTAAACTCTATAAAGCATACACCTTTACATACGTGTATCTGTATAGCACTATATACATCTAGCAGCATTACAGAATTGACAAGTAGTAGTAATACTAGTAATGCAAGAAATTTGATCCAAATTTACAAAGGTCTGTGGAGCATTTGAGTCATTGGGGTTATACAAGATGATATGGCGTAATGGATGAAACGCTGCACTATAATAGGCAAAGAAAAACTATGACTACGATGAGTGTAAAACAGAGAACATCCAGAGAAAGAGATGTGGTGACATCTCAAAATATGCAAAGATACACTAATTTTCACTAAGCCTCATTCAACAAGCTCATCCCACAGAGAGAAAAATACACGTTGAAAGTAACATTCTTCATGTACAATGTACCCGGAGATAGGATAATTCAGTGACTTCAATGGTCAGCTTGTGTACAACGGAATGTTAGTAGCATGGAGTGTTGGTTTGTTGGTTTCAATTCCTAAAAGGCTCAATATATAGTAGAAATCATTCAAATTAATACAAATAAAACAATCAAAATTTGGGGGAGTGGGAGGTGTGGGCATGTGTGATTGTGTGGCCTAAGCAAAGGTGTTAAGTTGCAGTTCTGGAGGATTGCAAACCAGTCAGGCTTTCGGGATATGCCTAATCAATATGCATGAGATCTATTTGCATGCACTGCTTCATTTGTCATGAATATTTATTAGGGATATCCTGAAAGCCAGATTTGTTTGTGGCCCTCCAGGATTGCAGTTTGATATCCATGGCTAAAGAAAGTGTCAAAGAAAAGCAAAAAAAATACGGGTTTAAAAGGAAGAGGAAGAGAAAACAATAAAATACTGCTCAAAAGAGAACACTTAAGAGTCTTATATGTGAGGGGCCTCACAGACAACTTATATTGAACCGAGTGTTGGGTTTCCAGAGTATAAGATTTTCTTCCCTCTGCAGATTTAAGCTCTAAAATAGAAACAGTGCCTACTAGACTGAGGACAAAATAAACCCTTCAGTCATCTGCTTGCAGTACCCTGCAACAGACTGTCATCAGCTGTTTTGCAGGAGTAAAAGGAAAGCAGACTGATTTACTCTGCACCAAGTCAGCAGAGACAGTTTTAACTGTCCCTGGCTGCAGAAAAACTTGGGAAGGTATACGGAGGCCTCAATGTAGGATGCCATGATTTAGAATGTTGTGCTAAGCTTCACAATATTCTAACACACAAACTAAAAAAAAAATCTTTTACTCCTAATGCAGTAAACTAACAGTTTGACAATTACCACAGTGTTAAAAAAATGTGTGCTGACAGAAAAATAGTACATACTGCTGTGGTAATCAAAACCTCCTTTTTAAACCCAACGCTCCAAATATTCCCTGGTCAAGTGGGCCCAAAATCCCCCCTCCCTCAGTATCCTGAGCCAGAGCATCCCGGCCCAGGCACCAGAGCATCCTTAGTCTGGGCATGCAAAACCAGAGCACCTCTGTTATAAGCATCTGGTCCAGGGTATCCTTCTTCTAGGCAACCAGCACAAGGAAGCCCTCAAACAGAGCCATGTTGCAGGATCTCCCAGGATCAATAATTACCTAGTCCAGAGAATCTTGTAGTTAAAATCCTTCTTTGACCACTGAAATCTTGCAAATTGGCATTGCATGACTCCTAGCAGTTCGTTGGGACATACCACTAAACAGGGCTTTTTTTTGAGGGGGTACTTGCGGGTACTGAGTACCGGCACCTTTTCCATTGTCTCCTAAAATTGACCCATGGAACCCAAATTTTAATGATAGAGCTCAGGCTCTACACACCAATTCTGCCTTGTCATAGATTCTGTGACTGGTTGCAGGGGGCCTGGCTATTATGGGGTGGGTCCCTCAGTGATCACCCCACTCCTGAAGGGTGGCCTAGCATTTGAGTACCAGTACCTTTTTCGCTAGAAAGAACACACTGCCACTAAAAGACATTGCATCCCAAAGCACCAGTAGAGGTCAGATTCCACCTGCTCATGCCAGCCCAAGCCTTCCCTATGATGCAACTTCCTGTTCACCAGATCAGGAAGTTGTATCAGGGGGAAGGCTCAGAGCCGGCTCAAGTAAGGGGAATGAGATGCTACTCGCTGCCGGCAAACAGCTAAGGAAATTAAAGGTACTAGGGGGGTGGAGAAGAGGAGTTAAATGACCCGCTAATCACCTGGGGGGAGGGAGAGATGCTGGGTGGGGTTGTCATGCCCACCCACTGGGCTCAGGCCTACCCATAGTTAGGTGTCTGGCTATGGCCCTATGCCAATGGATGCATCCCCAGACCCAGTATTGCTGGTATGGGGAAATTCAGTCCAGCATTATGAAGAATCTTCTGAAGGTCTCCTTGATCTGAGGTGCATGGATTGGCATGCCTGGTCCAGGAGAGCCCTAGCCTAGGATTCTGGGTCATAGTGGCCCAGGGGTGCTTTCAACTAGGTAGTTCCTGGAAGGATCAGTGATTAGGGGCCAATACTAGGCCCACTTGGGCCACCAGTCTTCTGTGGTGAAGTGCCACATTTCACCTCAGGTGAATCTACTACTCCTACACAGAATTTGTACTTCAGCTCCAAGCTGAAATAAAGATTCTGTTTTAAAGGGATGGTAAACCATGCTATTTACATGCAATTTGTATTCTGACCACGCTATACTTTAGCATAGTAGTTTTACAGTGGATTTTTCCACACAAGAACCCTTACTGCACTGGGAAAATGAAAAGGAAACTGTGATGCTACAGGATAACACACCTTATTACATTGGGCTCAGAGTTTTCAGTAGGGTGTCTAGTGCTGAACTGCAGGACAAAAACAGCAAGTCTGAGACAGGGAGATAAGGAGAGTATACTAAATAGAGGCAACAGCAGAGAAGGCAAGGGATGAGAGAATTTGTCCAAGGACCATCAGCTTTTTCTCAGCTGCAAATTATAGTGCAGGGACTGAATAAAAAACAAAATGAAAGATGATTCTCTCCCCCTCCCCCCCAAGTTCTTGTTTGAATACGTGTAAGGTAAACTGTTCTACTATTACTACTAATATTACTACTATTAGACTGTTAAAAGTTTGGGAAGAGAAGTTTCTCTCCAGGATAGTCCACAGAGAAAAAGGAGCCTCATGTTTCATTAACCCCCCCCCCCCCCAAAAAAAAAAAAAATTGAGCTGTACAGAGACTATATTTACAGACAAATTTTCTCATGCATGTATAGTGTTCCTCTGAATATCTTCCAAACAGTAAATGGACACCATTGGACTAGACCTTGGGGGGGGGGGGGGGGGGACACTAAAAGAAAGAGAGATCGAGTGAATCCTGGATCACAGGGGAGGGGAAAGTGAGAGGGCAGATTCTGGACTGGGGGGAGTGGATGGAAGAGAGAGAGAGAGAGAGTGAGACACTGGACCAACAGAGGGAGGGAGAGAGAGATGCCAAACCAGGCAGGGTAAAAGGGTGGAGGTGCAGGAGGAAGGGAAGAAAAAGGAGAGAATTTGGACGTATTGCGGGACAAGGACACAGAAGAGATGCAGACAGTGGATGGAGCATAGGGACAGGGATGCAGAGGGTTACTCCTAGACAGTTGGAACAATTTAATCCTTTGTTCACTAGCTTCCCAGCTTCTTTGTCAAATTAAAAGCATGATTCAAAAGCTCTTTTTCAAATGAAAGAGTATTAAGAAACTTATAGATCCGTTATCTGTTGATAATTTCTCATCAGTGTTACAGTGTTTAGTCATACCTTTAGAAGATTACTTTAACTCTTTATACTAGGTCTTCCAGACTCTTTGTTACGCTTTGCAAGTGGAACAGAATACTACCACACTGCTACTTGATGGCTTACCTCGATTTGATCACTTACTCAAACACTTGGGGGCCATTTCAAGAGCAGCGGTAAGCCCAAAGCAGGCTTACCGCTCACTCTTTTGGGACTGCTGCCAGCCCAACTCCGCCGCTGGTGATGATCCTGCCCTGAGCGTGCGCCATTTCCGGGGGAAAAAGAAAACCCCTGGAAATGGCTTGCGTGGCAGTAACCTGGCAGTAATCAGGCATTGCCGTGCACTGCCTGGTTACCGCCGGGTTAGCATGGGAGCCCTTATCATCACCTCAGTGGGTGGTGGAAAGGGCTCCCCGTCACATGGCCATGCGGTAAGAATTCTTTTACCGTATGGCCATGTGTGCTGGAGGCTTTTTTACTCAGTGAGTGCGGTAAAAAGGGCCCTGCCGTGTGGGAAAAACAACCCCTGCCACCAGCGCAGGGCCCTTTTCCCCACAGTTTGGTGAAAGGCCCCTTGGTACTTAATGCAAATTTCACACAAATTAACAAATTTAGTTACATGTGTAAATGACCTCTGCGTGTCCAATTCTGCTCTCAGTTTTTAGTGTCCTTTATAGAATTTGGGGATATTATAATCCTATGTCATCTCAGAATAAAAAAATTAGAGAATTTTTGTTCTTTCAAGAAATAAAAAAGCTTGCAGACAGTTTATACTTTTGCTGCCTTTCTTTTGCAAGGTTCTTGTCAATCTTTGTTATGATGTGAAGTATTAAGACCTGGATGTACTTCTACATAATCACTACAAACTAAGTAAGCAGTACTGACCCATCTTCTAGGCCAAACCCCTCTGGGCCAGAGAACAAGATACTTTATATACTTTAGTATATTTTCTTATTCTCAAGTCGAGAGTAGTGAGTTTCTCATAAAGTAGGAGTGTGCTGTTTGTCAATAAAACAGAAGTTGATGTAGTAGATTTTAGGTGACTAAAAATAGGATAATTTAGCTTGCATGCTATCCTGTAAAGATGTGTTAGGAAATTATGGAGTCCTTTTACTAAGCTGCAGGAAAAAGGGCCCTGTGGTAGTGGTGGGGGCTGTTTTTCCCATGCACCAGGGCCCTTTTTAATGCAGTGGGTAAAATATCCCCCCCCCCCCACACACACGTAAGATAACCCTTACCGCTACCCACTGAGGTTGCAGTAAGGGCTCCTTCTGTAACCCTGCAGTAACTGGGCAGTGCGCGGCGATGCTCGATTACTACCGGGTTAGCACCATGCTACAGAAAAAAAATTTCTGGAGTGCTGGAAATAGCACACGCTCCAGCTAGAACTACCGCCAGCGGCTGCATTGGGCTGGCGGTAGTTCCGGATTAAAGAGCGGTAAGCCTGAGTTGGGCTTACCGCCACTTAGTTGAAGATCCCCCTATGTGTTGTTTTTGTGAATTTTGTCTTTGAAATACACTGAATTATTTTAGAGAAGTTTTGTTAAGATTGCATAACATAGACACACGTGATCTACACAGATTGATACCTTTCATTGGACCAGTATGAAAATGATCTAGAACAGTACTGTACATGTATTTTTAAGACTACACCGATCACATCTAAACAAAATGTTTGTCTCATTTTCATGTTAGTTCAACATATGGTGTGAAAATTCTTGAAGGGTCCAGTTTTGCTTAGGACCCATACTATTTCTAATATTCTGCACAGTGATATGTTGAAAATAAAACAGAAATACAGATGAAAGTGACCACGGCTTCCAGAGCTCTTTGCTTACTTTTCAGGTGAACAGAAACTCTTCATATATTCTAAGATACCATTCTAAGTTCACACTGTCCTACTGATAAATATGCAAAAGCAAAAAAATAATTTAAGACTTTCATAGTAATCAAGTAGACCCAAGTTTCTTAAAACTACAACTTGCAATAACCTGAGAGTGAATCTTCACTTTTAGAACTGTAGTGTTGTATAATAGTTTGCTATTGGGATTTATAAGCTAGCAGAACGTGCCAGTAAATGAGGTTGTGCCTTGATTCCATGCCCTTATTCATATTATTTCTTCATTTTTCTCAAAATGGTGTTTTCCTCTTTTGCCAGTGCAAATGAGATTGACCTTCGCACTTATCTGACATCATGTTTGCACAATGGAAAAAAAAAGGATGTAGCACAACGCATGAGGATAAACAATTTACATAAAAATGGAGGGGTCAGAACACATACAAGCAAAATTCTTTGCATGAAAACTGAATTCCTTTAAATGAGACTTGTGAACTAGGAACTAAATTTGAGCTTCAGTTTTAAAACGCAAATCTTCAATGTCTAATATGGACTGGATGAAACTAATTCTCTTTTCAAAGACATTTCAGGCTATCTGCTACATACACTCTCATTAAGTGGTCAGATAGTGACATAACTGCCAGCTATTTGCATTAACAGAAGCCTTCATATAAAGATGAAATGACTAGTTCCTGTTAAACAGAGCAACATAAGCATATAGTCTTTTTCTTTGTCCACTCTGGCTATTCCAGTCTTTTCTTGTTCTCCTTTTAAGCTCATCTAATTTTCAGACTTCATTCCAGGGTTTGTCATATCAGTATCAATCTTCACAAAGCTCTAGGTTCCAGATATCTTCATTAGGGCTTTTCTTCATTCCAGTCTGACTTACTCTATTCCAGGGCAGACCAAACTAACAAAAGATAATAAATAAGAACTACCTACAGTATACAGAAAATAAGGAAATGTTTGTGATAAAAAAATAACAGCTCTAATTCATTTGCTAAATTCTCTTTTGGGTTTATTATTTTAGTCATGCTCTGTTCATTTATCAGCCATTTCTTCTTTCACTAGGATTATTTGTGCTGATGTTTGTGTTCTGCTTTTCTTTATTTCCTATACTTTACTGATATTTTGTTGGTACTGATTTTCATTAATAGGAGGTAAAATATATCTTTTATTGACTGCCTTTGCATGTGGCTAACAGGATTTCACTATTTTTGGAAAATAGTGGGATACAAGAATAAATAAATAAATAAATAAATAAAATATGTAGATAAATAAATAATCCTGAAAATCCAATTGGCCAAGTGGTCCCTGAGGACTGGGTTGAAAACCACTGATGTGGCACATTGATGTGGAGTTGGAGAGGACAATGAGATCTCAAGGATGGAGAGATGAGAGTGAAAGATATTTGAGGATAGGGAGAAGAGAATGGGGGATTGGGGATAGGGAAACAGGAATATCGGGAGGGAAAGGAAGAGACAGAGGATAGGAGATGGGAACAGAGAAGGGAAGACTAGATTGGAAAGGAGAAAAAGAAGGAAAAATACAGGTTTGGGGATCTTGGAGTACATGGAGGGGGAGGAGGGTAAGGGATCTTTGGGGGTATCTTTGGGGGTAGCCGCATTGAGCCTGCATTATGTGGGAAAGCGCGGGGTACAAATGTAATAATAATAATAATCTAAAGAAAGGAGATATTCCTCTAGCCTTGTTTTCCATCACCCAATTAACCTTCTATCTCTCTTCCCAGATTCTTACTATTTCCCTTGATCCACTTTTTCTTGCTTTTTCTCTCTGTTCACAATTCTCTTTGTGGTCCCACCTGTCCCCTTTCCATGTGCTCATACAATCTTGCTTGCTCCTACTCAGGTCCACATTCATATATACAACCCCCAAGGTTCTTTTTCACACAATTTTCCCATTCCTTAATTCCTTCTTTCACACAGTTCTCCTATCCCCCTCTATTCAGGCCAGCCCCAGTCCTCATTTCAGATAAATCCACATTCCTAAATCCACATTCCCTATCCCCTGTTTTGTACAACCCTCTCAAGTCTGTTTTGCACACATCTCCTTCTCCAAGCCTTATACACAATCCACTCACCTCTTCCATTCAGCATCACCTTCAACATTCATGCTAATCATGTGGCAGGAGGAGCAGCAACAGCTTGGGCCACATTTTTCTCTGTTACGTGGAGGGGCATTTTCGAAAGAAACGTCTAAGTTGGGATTTGGACGTCTTCGTGAAACGTCCAAATCCGGGGTCGGGGAAAACAGTATTTTCGAAAAAAGATGGATGTCCATCTTTCGTTTCGAAAATATCAAGAATGTCCTTGGATTTGGATGTCCTTAGAAATGGACGTCCCTAGAGATGGATGTCCTTAGACATGGACATCTTTGACGTTCGGCGATTTTCAAAACCAAAGACATCCATGTCAAAAACGTCCAAATGCAAGCCATTTAGTCGTGGAAGGAGTCAGCATTTCTAATGCACTGGTCCCCCTGACATGCCAGGACACCAACCGGGCACCATAGGGGGCACTGCAGTGGACTTCATAAAATGCTCCCAGGTACATAACTCCCTTTACCTTATGTACTGAGCCCCCCCAAATCCCTCCAAAACCCATTACCCACAACTGTACACCACTACCATAGCCCTTACAGGTGAAGGGGGGCACTTATATGTGGGTACAGTGGGTTTCTGGTAGGTTTTGGAAGGCTCACTGTTTCATCCACAAATGTAACAGGTAGGGGGGTATGGGCCTGGGTCCGCCTTTCTGAAGTGCACTGCAGTACCCACTAAAACTGCTCCAGGGACCTGCATGCGCTGTCATGGACCCGAGTATGACATCTGAGGCTGGTACAAAATATTTTTAAATATGTCTTTTGAGGGTGGGAGGGGGTTAGTGACCACTGGGGGAGTAAGGGAAGTCATCCCTGATTCCCTCCAGTGGTCATCTGGTCATTTCAGGCACATTTCTGTGCCTTATTCGTAAAAAAAAAAACACATCCGGGTGAAAACGTCCAAGTTTTACTTTAGGACGTCCTTGCTTTTTTCGATTATGGCTCAAGGATGTCCAAGTGTTAGGCAAGCCCAAGTCCTACCTTCACCACACCTCTGACATGCCCCCTTGAAATTTGGACATCCTTGTGATGACGGACTGCAGTTGGAGACGTCCAAAATTGGGTTTAGATTATACCAATTTGGACGTCCCTGGGAGATGGACGTCCATCTCTTTTGAAAATGAGCCTGATAGTGTCCTACTGCTTCTTTGGGTCATGTAGGATACCATATGGTCATAAGATTTAGATGTTAAGTTCAAAGTTTCAAATAGAGTTGGTAGGACCGTTCCTAGGAGGTCTTACAGTCTAAGTAGCACTTGTGGCAATAGAGGGTGAAGTTGCTTGCCCAAGGACTCAAGAAACATCAATAGGAGAATCAGGACTTGAAGTCTGATTCCCTGGTTTTTAGCCTGTTGGTTTAACCAGAAAGCTACTCATCCATTCCAGAGTTGGGTCATGTGTGGCAGAGGAGGACACAGCCTGAAGCACAGACACTCTCCTCCTCAGGCTTCTGCTGCCTGCTGAATGTAGGATGGCGAAAGATGTTACAGATGCACTGTTGGGCAGCTTCTGCCTCTAGGACCTAGTTTGGCACCCAAGTCCCCATGTGATTCCATGCGGTCATATTTTGTGGCCCTTCCTGTATCCATGAATTTTCAGGGGACCAGTGGCCCTGTTTATTGCCTTCAGATCCTATGATATCAAATTGAGTCAGCACATACAAGTTTCAGCCAAATCTGATTATCAGCCTGCACATGGATAGGAGGCCAGAGAAAACATTCTTAGAAAGGGAAAGCAGGCTATGGGCAAAAAGTAGGCAACCAGTCATTTACACAGGGACTACTGATACTTTGAACTTGCAGAAGTTCAATTAAAGGCAAAGACAACAAAGGACTTCCAGATGATTGGAGCTGATTAGTCCTTACTTAATGCAACATGAATGATACAGGCTTTTGGGCCAGAAGCAGGATGAGGATTAGTCTGGTTTGGCCCAGAATGGTTAAACTTTAAAACAGCTGGAGTGTGCTGTTTTCTAATTGGTTAAAACTTGATGTGATAGAGGTCAGGTAATTAAAAGCTGGGTTATGTGAAGGATAAGTCTATAAGGTGTGCCTAAATTTAGGTACCATGTACACACACCAGTTTTAAAGAATAAGTGCACACAAATGATGTCACTAATTGGCATTTATGTGCATAACTCTTCCTCTTCACGATTCCCCATTATGTTTACAACACATGAACCTTATTAGACCACAACAACTCTTTGTATTTGTTTCTCTACCGGAGTTAGCGAACCCCTCTACGGTACAATGTACACTACCCTTTATGGATGTGCTAGGAAACTGGGTGTTGCTTTTGTGAATTTTGTCTTTGAAATAGAAAATGCACAAGTTGGTGACAACGTTTTGTTCTTTTGTTAAACTTTGTATCCTTTGCTTTGCATTTCATTGCTTGTTTGCAAGGAAGCCTTTGGTTATCCACTGTGTCCTAAGTTTTGTGAACCACGTTGAATCCAAAAAGGGATATAGCATTATACAAGCCTTCCACTGACAATGACATCATCTGAAAGAAATTTGGTTTCCTTCTGGATCTTGTATGGGGAAAGGGCATACTTCTGTATTTATCTGTTTTTACTAATATTTGTACTAGAGCTGCCAGGAATGAACCTTATTGGGATAGAAAGGGAGTTACGAGAGATGGAAGATAGCATTTATTGTATTTATGTTTATATTTGGTAATTTTTACTATTATGATGTTAACAAAATTGTATTTTATGTTAAATTGGACCTGCTGTAGACCGCCTTTGGTGAATCTGTTCGTAAAGGCAGTTAATAAATCCTAGTAAATAAATAAACAGGACACACAGTTAAAGGGCTACAGTTATACTGCCCCCTGATATAAAGTTTCATCCCTATGGAATTAGTTAGGACAGAATCATGGCTTATAGTACACATGAAATAATCATACTCTGTCTCTTCTAACAACCAGATGTACCCATTTGCATTTCAAGGAACACATTAATAATCAATATCTAGTCCAAAATGTTGTAGTATGGCTTCAAACGTTAATCACTGGGATTGCATTTTACACAAAGTTGTGTTCTGATATCAGTATTAAGTCATAAGGACATTTAGCTAGAATGTCCTACCTTGAGGCCCCTGTGACCCTGGATCTCCTGGTGGCCCTGGCAATCCATCTTGTCCTGGTGGACCAGGTACAGCATATGCTCGAGCAGCTAGCAGTGCAGCTGGAGTCTTCAGCTGTGACAGTATCTCAGCCATTCTGTCTACATCAGTGAAGGATATTACAAGAGAAAAAAAAAGACAGTTACGCTTCTGATTGTATAAAACAAACTAGCTCACATTTCAGCCTTATTCTGTATAGGTCAGAAATATTATATTTCTTTAAAAGTACAACCTCAAATGAAGAGCTCAAAAATCAATTCAAATAGGAAATATCTGGTTGTGCTTAAATCTCTTTATTGGTATACAAGTGAATTTCAATACACTTTACAACACACCAAGATAATGTTTCATTTATGCGTCTATATTCCAATAACAGTTCAACATTCCACTAAAATTACATTATAATTTATCTGGTTCCACTTGGCTAGTTGTGGTAAACACATATTATTTTATAGATGTTCAAGTCCAAACTCCCACTCCCCTTGCCTTTCCATCCCCTACCCCTTCCTCTACCTAGCTCCAACCTCAGCAACCAATGAGGAATTCCATACATAAAAAAAAGAAAGGGGAACAGGAAGGGAGGGAAGAGAAAACTTTACTGTTCATAGTTCCTCCCTCTCCTCACATTGTAAATAGTCCATTACATTTTAGTTATTCAATAATCTGCTGCGTGCTTGGTGGGATAACGTCAGCCAGAAGGGTTCCCAAGTTGCTATGAATCTGCACCCTGCTATACTGTCTAGGTCATGAATTCCAAGCCTATCCATCCTCAATTGTTCTATCATATACAATCTCCATCGTTGTAAAGTGGGTGGGGCGGGATACATATGGTATTACTTCCAGTTGGTCAAATAGGAGCAAAGGGCATGTTGTAACGGGTCGATCCCACCATCCAGACAATATCCTAAGTAGTGACTCCCAAAAATGTTTAATGTGTTTACAGTGCCATAACATGTGTCCCAAATGTGCCCTCACTTGGGGCACTTTCCTTTTGCAGAAATTCCAGCCTGTTGTGCTTGATAGGGAGAAATACATAATCTCATTACAAATTTGTACATTGTCTCCTTATGTTGCATGGATGTCACATGTCTGTGTATATAGGCTATGAAGTCCTGCAATAAAATGTAGGGAACTTCCGTTTCCAGATCTCGTGTCCATGCAGATGCCAGGTCCTTGTAGGATATGTCTGGGGTGCTATCTTGCAGATATCTATGGTGGTATGATAGAGGCACTCCCTGTGTTCCTCCAAGAGTTAAGGCCTCAGACAACACCTCTTGTACATCTTCCATCAGGTCTGTCCACTGCATAGAATGGACATAATGCTGAAGTTGCACATATGCAAATCCATGAGAAGAGGGCAGATCATGAGTTCTTTGTAGTTCTTGAAAAGGTTTTAATTTTCCTTCTTCTGTCACAACATGGAATAAATATCTTAAGCCTTTTCTTGCATATACTGAAAACACTCCCTCACTCTGTGCTGGTGGAAAGGCTGGGCTCCCTCTAATAGATAGAAATGAGGTCACCGATGTCGAAAAGCCAAAGTGATGGCACAGCCACCTTCATACTCTACATGCTGGTGAAAATATGGGGAAGTTTTTAAAGATTCCTGGGGGCAATAGTCTTGTTGCATGTAAAATATTCCACCCTCTAAAGATGTAACTGAAAATTTCTTTGTCTCACGGAGTCAATCATTTATGTGTCTTATTTCGCAAGTGACAGTCAGGTAGCGGATATTTAGTAATCCCATTCCTCCATGTAATTTTGGGGTTTGAATCAGTTCCATGGACAACCTTGGTATTTTTGTTCTCCACAAAAATACTTGTATTAATTTATGGAGCAACCGCAAATCTTTTGCTTTTAGAAATAATGGGAGCATTTGGAAGGCGTATAGCCAACATGGTACTATAATCATGTTGATAATATGTATGCGTCCTCATAAGGAGATATGCAGCTCATATTTGCAGTTGTTTGGCTGTGTCATCCAGCAATGGCTGAGTATTCACATTGTACAGTGCATTGGTAACTGAATTCCCAAATACTTCAAGGCCCTATCTGCTCACTGTTGTGGAAAATCCCCTCTCCACCCTTCTCTCACCTCCGCCACATTGGAAAGGGCCTTAGATTTCTCCAGATTGAGAGTAAATCTCCCAAACACCAGCACCACATTAAGTAGTTGTAGTAGAGAATCCTGAGGATCTTCCAATGTCAAGAACAGGTCGTCATCAAATGCCAGTAGTTTAATTTCCTGACCCACCATCCTCACTCCCCTTATGGTGGTGTTTAAACTAATCCGATGAATCAGTGGTTCTATACAGAGGACATAAAGCAGTGGAGATAGGGGACACCCCTCACGTGTGCCCCTCTGTATGGGAAATGCAGACGTTCTTTCTCCGTTTACCAAAATTTGAGCCTTAGGCTGGTGATGCAAGGTGTTAATGCCATCCAAAAACCACCCACTGATACCTATCCCAGGCAGTACCATGTACATGTAATTCCAGCACACTTTATCAAATGCTTTCTCTGCATCTAGGCTCACTGGTAATACTGGTGATCCCTGAAGTTTACTTGTTGACATGGCCAATATTATTTTCCTGACATTGCGTACTGACTGTCTATCTCTGACAAATCCAGCTTGTTCATCCCCTATTAGGTTAGGATGTTGTGCCACCAAGCAATTAGCCAGCAGCTTGGCCAATAGCTTAACATCTACATTGATAAGTGATCTCAGTCTGTATGAATCTGCTGCATCTCTAGGTTTCTCAGGTTTTGGCAGTAATATAATTAATGCTGAATTAGTATGCAATGGAAATTCTTTATGATCTACCACTGACTGAAAATATGCTAGCAGAGGTTCCAATAGTGAAATCTGCAATACTTTATAAAAGGCCTCAGAGATCCCATTGACTCCAGGAGCCGACAGAGGCTGCAGGGACTTAAGTATTGTTTGAAGTTCTTGTGCCTGAAGGGGTATATTCAATAGCTCGACCTCAGCTTGAGCTAGTTTGGGAAGGTGTGACTGGTCAAAGAATTCATGCATGGAGGAGGCATTAAAATTGTCTTCCTCCGTGTAGAGGGCTTGAAAATGAGCATGGAAAATCAATGTTATACGATCACTATGATTGGTTACCCCTCCCTTTGGGTCTTTCAATGCCGATACCGTATGAGTACCTCCACAAGTTATAACCAACCTTTCTAGCAAGCAACCGGGTTTGTTACCAAAATGATAAAGTTTGTACTGGCGATAAATCAAACTTCTGGTGGTTTGCTCGTGAATGTAACTATTCAATGACACCTGAATCGCTACCAGATTATCTTTATTGGCCAAGCTGTGGTCCTGTGTATATAGTTTCTGTGCTTTCTTCAATTGACGTTCCAACCTCACAATCTCTGATGCTACTAGCTTCTTCCTGTGGCTTGTATAGGCTATAATTTTACCCCTTAATACTGCCTTTGCTGTTTCCCAAAACAACTGCGGTTGTTCTAGGTGGTGAGAGTTATGATGACAGTAGTCATCCCACGATTCTTGCAAGTATTTCTGAAACTCTTTATAGTGAAAAAGGTATGAAGGAAAGTGCCATGCTGGTGATGATGTGTAATGAGTAGGCACAGACAACACAATCCATGTCATCGTGTGGTCAGAGACAGACTTTGGCCCAATGTCTGCTTCTTATATATCGGTGAAGATGCCCTGAGACACTAATCCAATCGTGATAATGTGTTATGCGCTATAGATCTGTGTGTAAAATTCTGCTCAGATGGGTGTAGTAGTCTCCAGGCATCGACCAACCTGAGAGCTTGTGCAAAAGATTCTAATATCCCTTTGCCTGGGTTAGACTCCAAATGTAGTGCTGTACTATCTCGTTCAGGATCCATCACTAAATTCATATATCCCACCACCAATATTGGCAGATCCATGTAAGATAGTAATTTACTAAGTAGATCAGGATAAACGGGCTTAGTAAAAGGTGTGGGCCCATAGAACCCTAAAAGATAGAGTTCTCTACTCTGTACCCAGAGTTTTAGAAAGATATATCATTCCCCAGTGTTGGTAAACAGTACCTTAGATGTACATGCCAGTGTTTTCCTAATTAAAACCGCAATGTCCCCTTTGCGGGTCCGTAATGATGAATAATGTATTTCCCCTACTCACTATCTACTAAATTTCTGGTGTTTGGCATCAGTGAGCC
This sequence comes from Microcaecilia unicolor, assembly GCF_901765095.1. NCBI lineage: Eukaryota > Metazoa > Chordata > Amphibia > Gymnophiona > Siphonopidae > Microcaecilia > Microcaecilia unicolor. The sequence goes on along the minus strand of NC_044033.1, from coordinate 474,741,679 downwards.
TAGTTTCTTGGAGGCAAATTATATCACTCTTTCTCCTTTGAAGTGCTGCCAATATTTTTGATCTCTTAATTGAGGAGGTTATCCCTCCCACATTCCAGGAGGTAATCTTACATGCTGCTGCTATCTTTTGCGATTGTATGAGAGATCCAGTTCTGGTTCAGAACCTGATATTTGCTCTCCAAGGGCAACCAGACTCGCCCCCCAAAGAGTCACACAATTGTAAATTTTCCATATTCCACACAGTATTCTGCCACATACAAGCTTTTTCTTTCTTTTTGTCTCCTCCTCCCATATCTGGGGAAAAAAAAACCCACCACCAATTCTGTATCACTAACATTGCTGTAAAGTTGCATTCCCCATTTTCACTCTGTGGCGTCCGAAATACCATGCTTTCCTTATAGTGGGCATCAGAAGCTCTGCTTGACCTTCAGCACTGTGCCATTGCGGTATTATTAAGTATTTGGTCATTGACCTGTGATTTTATTGCATAATTTGTTTATAAAAATCGTTAAAATTTAATAATATAAAAATTTACCCTAGCATGAAAGGCAGATGATTAATACATATAATATGCTGCAGATCTGGAATAGCTTAGCGCTATAGGAGATCACATTGCCTATTCGATTTGCTTTATGATGCCTCCCTGCTGGACCATTCTTGTTAAGTTTATTTAGGCTTTTTGATAATCCTATCCTTTGTCTCTCACCACTTTTGTTCGGGTTTGTTTACTCCCTTTGCTGTCTCATAATCCCTTTCGAGGAGTGACAGTTGTTCCCTTAAATATTTTGAGAAACCCACTTAGTAACAACATTCCATGCTACTAATCCCAGGGCAAGCAGTGGCTTCCCCCATGCCCATGCTCAATAACCGATTATGGACTTTTCTTCCAGGAACTTGCCTGAACCTTTTTAAAACCCAGATACGCTAACTGCCGTTACTATATCCTCCGGTAATGAGTTCCAGAGCTTAACTATTCTTTGCGTGAAAAAATATTTCATCCTATTGTTTTAAATGTATTCCCATGCAATTTCATTGAGTGTCCCCTGGTCTTTGCACTTTTTCAATGAGTGAAAAATCGATTCTTCTCCAGCAGCTCCACACCACTCAGGATTTTGTAGACCTCAATCATATTTCCTCTCAGCCATCTCTTTTCCAAGCCGAAGAGTAGTAACCTCTTTAGCCTTTCCTCATATGGGAGCAGTTACATCCCCTCTATCATTTTGGCCGCTCTTCTTTCTAATTCTGCTATATCTTTTTTGTGATATGGCAACCAGAATTGAATATAATACTCAAGGTGAGGTTGAACCATGTTGCGATACTGAGGCATTATAATATTTTTGGTCTTATTTTGCATCCCTCTCCTAATAATTCCTAGCATTCTATTTGTTTTTTTTTTGGACACTGCCGCACACTGGGCAGAAGATTTCAGTGTATTTTCTACAATGACACCTAGGCCTTTTTCTTGAGTGCTGACTCCTAAAGTGGACCCTAGCATCAGATAACTATGATTCAGATTATTTTTCCCAATGTGTATCACTTTGCACGTCTACATTAAATTTCATCTACCATCTGGATGCACAGTCTTTCAGTTTTCTATAGTCTTCCTGCAATTTTTCACAATCCGCATGCATTTTGACAACTTTGAACAGTTTTGTGTCATCTGCAACTTTAATCATCTCACTGGTTGCACTACTTTTAGCAGTAATAATTATAGCACAACACTTCCTTTAATTCAATATCAGTCTTATCCATTACTGTTGAGGAATCTTAGCCCACTTTTCTTTGCAGAACCGCTTTAATTCAGACACATTTGTAGGTTTTCATGCATGAACTGCTTGTTTCAGGGCCTGCTACAACATCTCTATTGAGTTCATGTCAGGACTTTGACTAGGCCAGTCTAAAACTTTAATTTTGTTTCTCCTCAGCCATTCAGATGTAGACTTGCTAAATAACCCAATTAAGCTTCAGTTTACAAATGACTGGACATTCTCCTTATGAATTTTCTGGCACAGAGGAGAATTCATAGTTCCTTCTTTAATGGCAACTTTTCCAGGTACTGAAATAGCAATGCATCCCCATAACATCACATTACCACCATGTTTGACTGTTGGTATGACATCCTTACTGTGGAACAACTGTATTTGCTTTATGCCAGACATAATAGGACCCGTTTTGACTCATCTGTCCATAGAATATTATCCCAAAAGGCTTTGGGATTATCTAGGTATTCTATTGTAAATGTGAGACGAGCATTAATGTTACACTTGGATAGCCATAGTTTCCACCATTAAACTTTCCCATGAATCCCATTTTTGCCCAGATTCTTACTGTAGCATCATAAACACTGACCTTAGCTGAGGCTAGAGAGGCGCGCAGTTATTTGGATTTTTTTCTTAGTTTTTTTATGACTTCCCAGATGAATTGACACTATACCTTTGGAGAAATTTTGGTAATTTTTTAAAATGGCTGTGCACTAATGGCATCTTTAATGCAGGCCATTAATGAGATAAATAGAGAATCAGCATTTTTACAGCCATGGTAAAAATGGCCTTAATACATGGTAATGACCCACTGAGGACACTTGTTACTGCACCTTAGTAAAAGGACCCCTAACTGCACTGGGAAAAAAACACCATGGAAAAAACATAAGTATTGCCATACTGGGAAAGACCAAAGGTCCATCGAGCCCAGCATCCTGTTTCCAACAGTGGCCAATCCAGGTCACAAATACCCAGCAAGATCCCAAAAATGTACAAAATATTTTATACTGCTAATCCCAGAAATAGTGGATTTTCCCCAAGTTCATTTAATAACGGTCTATGGACTTTTTCTTTAGGAAGCCGTCCAAACCTTTTTTAAACTCCACTAAGCTAACCGCCTTTACCACATTCTCTGGCAACGAATTTCAGAGTTTAATTACATGTTGAGTGAAGAAAATCTTTCTCCGATTCGTTTTAAATTTACTACATTGTAGCTCCATCGCATGCCCCCTAGTCCTAGTATTTTTGGAAAGCGTGAACAGACGCTTCACATCTACTGTCATGTCCCAACTTAAACCGTATATAACTCTAAGCCACATTAGTTCTTTTTTTTTGTTTAAAGATTTTTATTAACTATTTTATACAAACAGCCTAGTTCAACAGTGGTAAATATCAATACTCATGAGTATACCTAATGCTAGAAAACAAAGCATATCCACTAGACAACCTCTCAACCATCCTTCCACTCCTCTCCACTACCTAAAAAGCTCCCACTTCTGCTCCCTACTCCTCACTCCCTCTTCTCCACATCCTCCACCGATCCTCCCACTTATATCTACAGATTCCCTTTGGCCCCCCAGACCTTAAATATATCATCCTCACTGCCCGGTTGAAAATCTCTGATAGAACTCATGGGAGTCAAACCTGAAATAAGCTTATTCTTCCCTAGTCCATCTTTTATTGAATGACATACATTCAGAGTTGTCTGAGTAAAGGGATGCTGTAACCAGATCCCCCCCACCCATTTCTTGTTTATGGTACCCTTGGTAATGGCACCTTCCCCCAGCTCTATTTCCAGTCACCCGTTACCCTTTTCCCACACCACTCCACAATTATTCTTAATTCAGCAGCCTGATAATATCAATCTATCCTCAAAATCTGAGTTCCTATTTGTCCCACACTGCTGCTTAAGTTCTACCTGCCACTCTTAAAGGTCTCCCCTTACAGATGAATCAAAGTAACTTTTTCTGAATCTGATTCAGAACTCTTTGAGAGATGCACACTACCAATGCCCAGAACAAATATGTCAATCTTAGAAAAATATTCATGTGATGGTATGTATATGCCCTACCCACATAATGTTAAGCTTATCCCATATCTCTATATGTTTGATTATCTGCCTAACAAGGGTGGAATTTTATTTATTTTTATTTATTTGTTGCATTTGTATCCCACCTTATCCCACCACTTTGCAGGCTCAAAGTGGCTTACAATACATCATGAGTAGTGGAAGAATGTTAGTAATAAACATTTAGTATTGCATGTTCTTGGTCAGCATGATAAGAAAAGCAAAGTAGTAGTATACAAGCAGATTTTAGGAGACAGTTCTAAAATTAAATAAGCGAGTTGTGCATATTCACTTGGGTTGATCTTTTTGGTATGCTCTTTCAAAGAGATGGGTCTTCAGTAGTGCGCGGAAGTTCGCTATTTCATGTATCGATTTGTGCTCAAGTAGGTGAAGTTTGACGCATGCATTAATTTGTATTTCATTCCCTTGCAACTGGGGAAGTGCAGATCAAGGAATTTGCGGGATGATCTTTTGGCATTCCTAGGTGGTAGGTCTATTAGGTCCGATGTAAGCTGGTGCGTCTCCATGAATAATTTTGTGAACTAGTGAACATATTTTGAACGTGATGCGTTCCTTAAGTGGGAGCCAGTGTAATTTTTCTCGTAAGGGCTTTGCACTTTCAAATTTTGGTTTGCCAAATATGAGTCTAGCTGCAGTGTTCTGGGCTGTCTGGAGTTTCTTGATTATTTGTTCCTTGCAACTGGCATATAGTGCTTTGCAGTAGTCTAGATGACTGAGCACTAATGATTGTACCAAGTTTCGGAATACACTCCTTGGGAAGAAAGGTCTTATTCTTTTTAACTTCCACATTGTGTGAAACATATTCTTGGTCGTGTTTCTCGCGTGGTTTTCTAGTGTTAGGTGTCGATCAATGATGACTCCAAGAATTTTTAGGGTTTTTGAAATAGGAAGGTTTAGAGTTGGTGTGTTGATGGTGGTGTATTCTTTCTTGTTGTGTTGGGAGGTTAGTATTAGGCATTGGGTCTTTTCTGCATTGAGCTTCAGCCGAAATGCGTCTGCCCATGAATGCATGATATTGAGACTTTGGTTGATGTCATTGGAAATTTCTTTTAGGTCTTGTTTGAATGGTATGTAGATTGTTACATCATCCGCATAAATGTATGGATTGAGGTTTTGATTTGCTAGTAGTTTTGCCAAGGGTATCATCATTAGGTTGAATAGAGTCGGCGAGAGGGGGGATCCTTGTGGTACTCCACATTCTGGTACCCATGCGGCTGAAATAGTCGAGTTAGATGTTACTTGGTATGACCTTGCGGTTAGGAATCCTTTGAACCACTTGAGGATGTTGCCTCCAATTCCGAAGTAATCAAGGATGTGTAGTAAGATTCCTTGGTCAACCATGTCGAAAGCGCTTGACATGTCAAACTGTAGAAGTAGTATGTTTTTACCAGATGCAACCGTTTGTTTGAATTTAGTCATGAGGGTTACTAATACTGTTTCGGTACTGTGGTTAGACCGAAACCCTGATTGGGACTCGTGAAGTATAGGAAATTTATCTAGATAGTTTGTAAGTTGCTTAGTCACCAACCCTTCGGTTAATTTGGTTATTAAGGGAATAGATGGTACTGGTCTGTAGTTAGTTAGTTCACTAGCGCTCTTCTTTATGTCTTTGGGTATGGGGGTGAGTAAGATGTTTCCTTTTTCCTTCGGAAAGAATCCATTTTGTAACATGTAATTTAGGTGTTTCGTTATGTCATTTATGAATTGTTGAGGGGCAGACGTCATCAGGTTGTTTGGGCATAGGTCTAGTTTGCAGTGAGATTTGGCAAATCTTTTGAGCGTTTGGGAGATAATGTTTTCCGATAGTATCTCGAAGTTGGTCCATGTTCTGTCTGCTTGGTGAATGCCAGGTGCTGGGTCTAGGCAATTGAGGAGTTCAACATAGTTGGTGGTGCTGACAGGTATTTTAAGTCGTAGTTGTACTATTTTTTCGTTGAAGTATCTCGCGAGATTGTCTGCTCCCGGCATGTCTTTGCTGTTGGTTGTGACTGGTGTGGTGTCTATTAGTTTGTTCACGAGTTGGAAAAGTTTGTGTGTGTCCTTGTAGTTTGGTCCGATTATGGTTTTGTAGTGTAGTCTTTTGGTTTGTCTTATGGTGTATTTGTATGTTCTTTGAAGTTGTTTCCAGGCGTTTAGTGTGGTGTCGTCTTTCTTTTTAGTCCAAGCTCGTTCTAACCTTCTGACTTGTGTTTTAAGTTTTTTCAACTCTTCATTGAACCATGGTGTTGAATTCTTTCTATGTGAAGATCTCGTATGGGTTGGAGCAATGTTGTCTAGTATAGATCTACATCTGTTGTCCCATTCTGAGAGGAATTGGATTGTTTCTGTATTTATTGTCCATTCGTTATGGTAAATATGTTGCCAAAATTCTATCGGGTCTATTTTTCCTCTCGTGGTATAAGTTTTCCGTTCTTGTTTAATCGGTGGTCCTTTTGTTTGCCATTGGAGGGAGATGTTTGCTTTGTAGTGGTCCGACCATGGTGCAACTGTCCACTTTGTGTCTGTTAATGTAAGGTTTGCATCGTGGTCAAAGTTGTGTGCGATGATGTCTAGAGTGTGTCCTTGTCTGTGGGTAGGTTGTGTGTGTGTCCTATGGAGGTCCCATAATTGTAGGAACTCTACGCATTCTTGGGTGCTGGTTGAGTTGAGATCTTCAAGATGTAGGTTGATATCTCCTATTAAGATGAGATTTGAGCTGGAGACACAAGTGTTCGAGATAAAGTCCATGAGGTATGTTTGGGATTCATGCCAGTTGCCTGGTGGTCTGTAGAGCAAGACTGCGGTAAGGTGTTCTTGCAGGTTTGTGTGGTTTATTCTTACCAAAGCAATTTCAAGTTGTGGTAGGATCGATTCGGTTATTGTTGTGATGGTAAACTCAGATTTGTATATAATTGCTATTCCTCCTCCTCTTTTTCCATTTCTTGTCCAGTGAGTGATTTTGTAACCAGGTGGACATAGTTCTAAAATTATAGGGTCTTTGAGGTCATGAATCCATGTTTCAGTGATGAATAGGAGGTCTAGGTTGTCTGTGGTGATCCAGTCCGTTATGTTCTCTGTTTTCTTTACCACTGATCTGGCGTTTGTGTATCCCATTTGAATTTGTCTGTATGGTTCCGTTTGGGAATTGGTTGTGTTGATTCTTATTATTTGTCTGGTTTCTTGGAATGATTTGCCTCAGATTGCCTATCCACCACTGCCCAGATAGTGCACTTCATTCCTTGCCTACTGGAAGGGGAAGACCACACCTTATATCATCCCCAAATCTTCCTTGCTCACAAAGATGACCAAGGTCTCAAATCTGGAGTAATTAGCTTTGAAGCCTGAAATGTTAGCAAAATCCTCAATTTCCTTCAGGAGAGTTGGCAATGAAAGTCTCAGATTGGTGGACATTAACATTGCATCATTTGCAAACAGGATAATTTTAAATTCCCATTCTCCATGCACCAGCCCATATATATTGTGATTTTTCCAAATCTGTTGCACAAAAGGCTCCATAGCCAATGCAAACAGCAGGGAAACAAAGGCACCCCTGCTTAATACCCCTCTTAAGCATAAATAACCACAACCCCCCTCCATTGACCTTTATACTGTTGCTGCATGTGATCCATCGTACAGAGCTTGAATCCAAGTTAAAAACCTGTACATGAATCCTCATTGTTTTAGCACTCTATCTAAAAAGCTCCACCTCATCTTGTCTAATGCCTTCTTGGTATCTACTACTACTACTACTACTACTTAGCATTTCTATAGCGCTGCCAGGGTTACGCAGCGCTGTACAAGTTTAAACACGGGGAGGGACAGTCCCTGCTCAAGAGAGCTTACAATCTAACGGTAACGGTATCCAAGTTTAACATAAGGAAAGGGATCTTCTCTTTCTGGGCCACCCAGACCAAATCCAATATTTTATGTGCATTATCTGGCCCCTCCCTCCCTTTAATAAATCCACTTGATCCAGGTAAACCAAGGTGGGTAGTAGGTTGCCTAATCGGTTTGCCAATATCCCAGCATAATGTTTTGACCCCGAGATGGGGTGGTAAGAACTGCAAGCCATGGGGTCCTTGCCTTCCTTCAGGATAGTGGTAACACTAGCATATTTCAAGGCCACCTCTCTTCCATACACATGTTCTTCCTTGAAAACCCTATAGAAGGTAGTTGAAAAGCCATCCAGTCCTGGAGTCTTGCTCACTATTAATCAAGATTCATTCAATGTGCAACATTCATTGTCATTCTTGTTTCTCATTATAGGCTTACAGATTGGTTTATATAAGCTGTGCTGCATTTAAGGTTTACAAACAATATTTTCAAAGCATATGGACATCCCCAAATGCCAAAAAGATGTCCATGTGCACTGATTGAGGGGCTGGCCACTGGAAGGATTAAAAGACATGACACCGCCTTAATCCCCAGGGGTTGTTGTCCCCCTCCCTATCCCCTGAAACTGGAAAGGAAAACCAGGGTCTGTGACAGCTTCAAGTATTATGGGCATTCTGAACATACCAGCATACAGATCTGAGGAGTAGCTAGTGGCTACTGCAGTGGACTGTAAACGAAGGGACCCAGGTTCAAATTCCACTTTAAATACTTTTCATTTTTTAAATTGTGTGCCCTTCAGGAACAGAAAATACCAATTGTACCTAAATATATAAGCCACCTGCAAGCCTGAAGGCTATGTGAGGACACAGGGGCCTGGGCCCCCTAAAATTTCCTCTGGCCCCTGGTTTTGCTGATGGGGGTCCCCAACCCCCACCAGCTGAAGCCTTGTCCAGCGCCGGTATCCAGCACAGCCACATTGCCTGCCCTGCTCTTTCTTCCCCCCTCACATCCTGCACGCTCCTTTTAGTGAAATTGAACCAGTTTCACTAAAAGGAGCGTACAGGATGTGAGGGGGAAGAGAGAGCAGGGCAGGCAACGCAGCAGTGCCAGAAACTGGTGCTGGAGAAGGCTTCAGCTGACGGGAGTTGGGGACCCCCGCCAGCCAAGGTATTTGCTGCAGCAGTGGGTGGGGAGCGGCAGGGCAGCAGAGGGGGGCAGCAGGAGGGGGGGCGACAGTGGGGCAGCAGACCTAAATTGCCCCCTCACCTCGGGCTCTGGCCCTCTCCCACCGTGAGGTCTGGCTATGCCCCTGGTGTACAGGTACAGTAGATATATTTCTGTTCCTGGATGACTCACAATTGCAAAAAAAAAAAAAAAAAAGAGTTAAAAAATACATTTGAAATGGACATCTGTTTAGGATGTTCTGACTCGGATGTCCTTTAGAAAAAGCCCCTAGAATATAAGAACATAAGAATAGCCATACTAGGTCAGACCAAAGGTTCATCTTGCCCAGTATCCTGTTTCCTACAGTGCCAAGTCAGGTCACAAGTACCTGACAGAAAACATTTCATGCTTCAAATCCCAGTGTAAGCAGTGGCTCCCCTATGTGTGTCTCAATAGCAGACTGTAGACTTTTCCTCCAGGAACTTGTCCAAACCTTTTTTAAATCCAGATACGCCAACTGCTGTTATTACATCCTACGGCAAAGAATTCCAGAGCTTAACTATTCGTTGAGTGAAAAAATATTTCCTCTTATTTGTTTTAAAAGTATTTCCAAGTAACTTCCTTGAGTGTCTCCTGGTCTTTATACTGTTGGAACGAGTAAAAAAATTGATTCATTTCTACTTGTTTTATACCACTCAAAATTTTTTAGACCTCAATCATATCTCCCCTCATCCGTCTCTTTTTACAAAAGTAAAATTTCCATCAAATGCTCTAATTTTAAAGTCTACCATAGTAGGGAGGTGAAGCTACTAACCAGAGACAAGATCCAAAGTAAATTAGACAAGAAAGTAAAGGTTCATGTAGCTATGCTAAACAAACCTCAGTCAATCTTATTTCAGTGCCCGTATAGTCTGAGTCTCCATTAAGTTGTCTTCAGAAGTAGGGATAACATCTTTCTTACTCAAAAACAAAGTCAATTGTAATAGCTGAAAAAAATCTACTTGGTACTCATATTATACCATGTGGTACACTTACAGGAAAACTTCAAAAGAAAACCGGCCCCCAATTAAAGGACCTTAGGTCGAAACAACAAAAACTAAGGCAAGCATAAAATATGTCTTCTTTAGGATATCCAAGTATAGCACTTTAACCCCAGGATTCTATATATCACATCAAGATTTCCATGTGGAAATCAAAGCGTATTACATAACAATGCGTATAACTCAGGGCCCTGTTTACAAAGGCGCACTAGATTTTTAGCATGCGCTAACCGTGTAGACGCCCGTAATATTCCTATGGGTGTCTACACAGTTAGAGTGCACTAATTGTTAGTGTATGCTAAAAATGCTAGCATGACTTTGTAAACAGGGACCTTAATTAACTAGCCAATCAGCGCTGGTAATTGGATATTAACAAGCATTAATCAGTACTAATTAGCATTAATTAGAATTTATATGCACTACTTGCTAAGTGTATTCTGTAACGTGGTGCATGTAAATTCTAAACCGCAAAGTGGGCATGGTTATGGGCATGGAATGGGTGGGTCTTAGGCATGTCTAAAACCTATGCGCATTGTAACAGAATACACTCAGTCTGCGCCTAAATTAGGCAGCAGGATTATCACCAAGTTTTAGTTGGCATAATTGACTGCGACTAAATTTATTTGAGTGGACCGGTACTCGACGTAATCAATATACTGTGAGGAAATTTAAGCCTAGTCTCTACAATTTAGGCATACTTTAGAGAATATGCCTAGGTTTATTATTCTTCTGTGTGGATTTTTCAGGTGCCATATACAGAATTTAGCCATATAGGAGTAACTGTATAAATGATTTTATTAATGATTTTTAGAATTATTTAAAATTCAAAGAAAGAAGTCAACAGTGAGCTTTTCCCCAAAAAGACCAAAAATTTGTAATTTGTCTCATGCAAAATTAACCTGATCTGTATATGAAATAAGAAAGCTGCATGCGAAAATACATTTTTTAGAGTACATTTTCAACTGTACATAATACAGAATTGCCCTGATACACTGCAGATCATTTAGACTGCAGTACTTGTTACAGTTCTGCTTTTTATGAACATGTGATTATACTGATTATCTTTTTGCTACATTCACAGCTTTAACAACACACTCCCTTGTCCACTTATTATATTATTTATTTGTTGTGCACAGGGTAATCATAAATTCCAGTGCAGTGCTTCTCAATTACAGAAGCATCTGAGCACTTTCCATTTGTAAACAAAAATACATTACGCTCACGGTTCTCCCATTTAATCTGTTGGCAGAGTAGGTTCAAGTTTGAAAGCCATTGATTTTAGGTAATTTACTTTATAAAATGCATTTAAAGAAATGCCTAAAGCAGTAATTACCTCCTATTAGAATACTTGCAGAAATAATTATTTAGTACTGAGATAGATATATTTGGTAGTTTCTTCAGTGTACCACCTGGGAAGTAAAGTATTTCAAGCAGTGCAATTTTTGAAACTACAATTAAACACTATTATCATAATTATTTTTACAAATCAGCTATGAAGTTTTATCAGTTACCGTGTCCCTCCCCAAATTAATATGGAAGCCTATCAGTATTTACTATTCACTTAATGCATTCTGTAATTATTACATCATTTTAGTACTGTATGTGAGGCCATTTATTTTTTGATTGCCCAGGTACAATGAATATATCATCAGCGTTTTGGTGCTATACAAACAGTCTGTATACTTATCGAACCCCTCTTCCACCTTTCTAAGTATAGTGAGATCTTCTGTAAAATACAAGCTATGACAAATTATAGCTTTCGCCCGCCACATTTCCTGGTGACATTTAACTCCCCCTCATACCTTTTAAAATAGATCTTTTGACAACTCTGATAAAAATATTCAGGTCTTCAGATTTTCTTATTAACTGGCGCTATCACATTAGTTGTCAGTTTGTAATTTATGATGAATGATTAGAATTCAGTGTACTGCTGAGTACTACAGAGATGCTAATAGCCTTCCATGGTGACTAATGGACTGGCCCTACCAGTTGCACCAAGCCACTTCCATCTCTGTCTTTATATTTTACTTAAGTCACTGTGATATTCACCACTGTTTGTAAGTGACATTGTGCTTTATTAACATACAAATAGTCATGATTTCACAACTCAAGAAGCAAAAGCTTTCAAGCCATATAAAAACTCAAGTATAATCTTGTCTTATAGTGAAGACTAGTGACCTTCAAATCTCATTGTATTTTAACTTCCTGTTTGTTACATAAAAACTGCTAGGGGCTTAGGAAGCAACTCTAACAGGGTGTCACCATTTAGATGCCGTATTACCACAGGTAGCTTTATGTAATTTCTTTTGGGCAGCTGTGAAAGTGTGATATTCAGTGTTTAAATTCATTATCAGAGGAAACTAGATGCACTGACAGTTATTAGATATTTTGTAAAGTCTTAAAGTATGGTTTATATAAGCTCTTTTGGGAGACTGTGAAATTATGATTTTTTTTGGTGTTTAAATTCATTAATTTTATATTGTTTTTTATGATGTATTGCTATTGTTGATATTTTTTATTATTGCTCTATTGTAAACCATTTTGATGCTTCTATGTAAATGCAGCATGTTAGCTCCTACATTGACATTTAAATGCACAACTAACACTGGGGCCCTTTTACAAAGCAGCAGTAGGGCTACCAAGCGTGTAGCACATGCCAGATTGACACTACTGCCCATTTAGCATGCCCACCAGGTGGTAATTTCAAAGTTGGCGTGCGCTATTTCCCGTGGTAGAAAATATTTTTGTATTTTCTACTGTGGGGCTTTCCTGGCAGTAATTGGCAGCGCGGCCACATTGGCATGCACTGCATGAGTACCCTAACCACTATGTCAATGGGTGGCGGTAAGGGCTCAGGCAGTAAATAGCCGAATGCTATTTTTAATTTTAGAAAACGGCCATTTTCTATCCGCATTAAAAAAGCCTTTTTCCCAGCTGCAATAAATAATGGCCTAGCGAACACCAAAAACACGTGCCCACACTAATCGTAGGCCACTTTTTATCACGGCTTAGTAAAACGACCCCACTATTCTGTAAGTAGCTCATGTAAACGTTGGCCATGCCCATGCCCCTCCACTGAGAATGCCCCTCTACACATTTTGTGCTATGCCATTTTAGTGCATAATTATAGAATAGCACTTAAGCATACTACTGCCATTTATGTGCGTCAGTGTACACTTATTGCCATCCACGTGAATATTCTATAAATTTAAGCATGCAGAAAGATGCTTACATTTAAGCCATCTGTTAAAGAATGAGAGTGTTAATTCTGGTAAAGATTATGTTCCAACAGGAAATATCCAGTACACATATATAACACAATAGTGGCTAAATATTATACTAGCTAATACTGTAAACAGAAGTAAAATTATTTATGGGATATCAAGGCTCAATTTAATACAAGCCTGGCCTTGTACAGATAATTCTCATATTTCACCAATGGAAAAATGTTGCTGTCATAAAAGTCCAAGATGTAGATACCAAGTCTGTACTATTTAAATTAGTGAAAATTCTTACAACAGTTTGTTAGGTGAGGCCTACAGAGATAAATAGTTAAAGGTACTTTAATATTGTCATTTCATTGTACAGCAAAGAACTTTCTTACCTTCAAAAACCCTGAGAACTTCTTGTTTGATATACATTTTTATATCTTCAAACGAAACAGTATCAGTCTGAGGGGGAAGCAAGGATATAATATCAGTCCTCAAAAATGTAGAAATAAAAGAGCACAGATCACATCAGTATCAGGTCTCCAAGTATTGTCCTATGTTGAGTATCTAGATTTAGATTTAAGAGTTAGTAAGCCACCTTTCTAAATCCAAGCTCAAGAAGTAGCCTAATGGGTAAAGGTGAGATGCCTTCTGCCACCGACTCTGGGTCTCCCCGAGCATGCTCAGTTCTTGCACAAACTGAGCATGTGTGAAGAGTTCCAGCATCAGCGGCTGGAGGCTCCCCACTGTCTTCCAGGTTAGTGCAGCAGTGTGAGAAGAAGGGGAGCAGCTTGGCAGAGATTTTCTTTGGTTGGCAGGGCCTTGACATCCCTGCCAGCCATTTAATAGATGCAGTGCAGGTTTGGAGGGGGCTTAAGCCCAAAGTGGGGGGTTCAGATCCCCAAGGCACCCCTGTGGCTATGCCACTGCTTGAGACATAAGTTTACATAAGTACTTTTTCCATGTTTTGTGTGCTACTTTTAGGGCCCTGTCTACTAAGGTGCGCTAGCGTTTTTATTGTGCGCTAATGCTAGAGACACCCATAAGAATATATGGGTGTCTCTAGCATTAGCGCATGCTAATTTTTAGTGTGCACTAAAAACACTAGCAGGCCTACAGCGCGGCTTAGTAAACAGGATCCTTACTTCTTCATAACTCTTTTCACAGTTGTTAGCTTATGGTTAAACATAGCAAAAATGAATGCTAACCATAAAGGACTAGATTCAGTAAATGGCACTGAAAAAATGGTGCCAAAAGAATTGGAGTGGAGTCCTATTTTATAAACGGTGCTCCAAGTTGTATGCCATTTATAGAATAGCCCTTAGAGCTAGTTCCTGCATTAAACTTTGGCTGTGAGAATTTACCCCCAACCGAAACCTGATATAAATCCTGGTGCACAAGTTAGGCATTGATCCTTTGGATTCTATAACACTGCTGCATCTTGGAAGAAAGCTCCTCACCTGCCCATCCCCATCCCATGGCCACGCCTCCTTTTGGGTTACATAACATGAGATTTATGCACGTAATGTTAGAGAATAGCACATAGCAAGATGCGTGCACAACTCCCAGTTGAGGACAATTAACACTAGTAGTTGATTATTAGCGTTCAATTATTGGCGTTAATCGGTTTGTTAAGCAATTTAGATGCATGTGCATCTCAGGAATGTACACAAATTTCAATGCTCATCTTTGAGCACTATATATAGAATCCGGGGAAAAAATGTTTAGAAATAGAGTACAGACTAGTTTCAACAGGAACCCCTGAACTGGTGATGGCTGGTGTTGCATGGCGCACTTAGCATGGTAGCATTTTTAGCTCAAAGTAGAAATCAGCTGCAGTAAATGCTGAGACGCAAAAAACAAAAAGAAAACAGTGAGGTAAACCAAAAAGAATAACAAAGAATTCTTTATTGAAGATGCTAAAAAATGATCCGACACGGCCGTGTTTCGGCTCAAAGGCCTGCCTCAGGGGTCTTGATGAATCTTGGATGTTGTACTGTAGTGCTCAACAACAAGATTATATGCAAGGATCTAGCTGTAAAATCCTTCTATCATTTACATTAGCCAACTAATCGGCTACTGTTCTTCAGCGTTTTTGCAAGACAGATGATAACAGAAGGATTTCACAGCTAGATCCTTGCATATAATCTTTCCTGTTGTTGAGCACTATATTACAATATCCAAGATTCATCAGGACCCCTGAGGCAGGCCTTCGGGCTGAAACATGGCCGTGTCGGGTTGTTTTTTAGCATCTTCAATAAAGAATTCTTTGTTATCCTCCTTGGTTTACCTGACTGTTTTCTTTTTGTTGCTTACGGCTTTATGAGGTTTGTTCCTCCTTTTTGGCTGTTTTGTAAATGCCGAGATGCCCATAGGAATATAATGGACATCTTGGCTTTTACCGCCAGATATTTTAAGTTCAGTCCAAAGTGGGAGGATGTGCTATTGCTGAGAGTTAGGTCTTGCCATGTGTTTTCCATAATAAATTCAATTGTAAAACAAGCGACATTATTTATAGTTAATGCAAAAAACATTTGAAGTAAAGTTCATATAAGGATAAGATATAATTTGTTGATTGAACTTAAAAGCTTGTGCATTAATAATACATAATGTTCAAGGATTAATTTCTAAACCTACAGTAGAATTTATCATAGGAATCCAAGTACAAACAGCATGTCGATATAGCAAAGTATATGATTCATATAAAGATGTAATAAGACAACAACTGATACCAAAATGTTCATGTGTACATGTTGTGATACAATAAATATAGCTTGTTCTAGATATCCACTAGTCCAACAGAGAGGCAATACAGGTCCGCAGTCACCATAAGAACAGAACGGATCATAGATGATCAAAAAATAAAACTTTATTAAAAATGACTCATTTTCAATAAAGTTTTATTGTTTGATCTTCATATGTGATCCATTATGTTCTTCTAGATATCCAGTATCCTTCTATTAAAAAAACATTATCAATTGTTTTTCTATTTTACTTGTTGCTGTAAATACAAGTAAAATAGAAAAACAAGGGGCAATTCTACAACTGGGCGCAGAAAAACAAGGGGCAATTCTACAACTGGGCACCAAGGTAAGGTGCCAAGATGCAGCACTCTGAATGCAAATTCTTTAATGACTTCTGGGTGCCCATATTCAGTCACAGAACACTAGCTTCACTTGACAGCTATGTACCTACATTTAGGCATGCTCACTTACACAGTGTTAATAGCAGGCACAAATGCATCACATTAATATGTAACTTACTTTATTCTATAAGTTATGCACATAAGTGGAAGCCCTGTCCATGTCCTGCCCTGCCCCATTTGCATGCCCCCCTTGTTTTTACATACTAATGCCCACATTCAATATATGGCACCTAGAGTTACACACATTAAATTGGTGATAACAACCAATTATCAGAACTAATTGGCCCTAATTAGGATTTATGCGCATATCATACTCTATAATTATCTGCACATAAATCTTAATGTGTGTAACTGTTTAGGAGCATGTCTAGGAGCATTTTTTGGTGAGTTCCTAAATTTTATGCACGTAAATATGGAATTGTGTCTAACTATAGGCACCTACAGCTAGAACTGCTCCTAGCAGGCCTAATTGCAGGCCCATACAGTTAAGTTAGGCACAGTAATGCGCTAAGCACATTTCTATAAAGGATGCATACCATGATAAGAGTAATTAAATTTTCAGTACCAAATTTTAGGTGCTACTTATAGAATTCCATTCCGACCCTCCACTTATACCTCATACAATCACTATACAACTTTGTATTTGTTATCCACCGACTGGGCAAACGCCTTTGATGGTACTATGTAAGCCACATTGAGCCTACCAATAGGTGGGAAAATGTGGGTACAAATGCAACAAATAAATATATAAAAAATTTGGACCTAAGTGAATTGTGCCAATTATAGATCAGCAGTCCCCAACTAGTACTTATGTGCCTATGTGCTTGTATTTTATGCCATGCAAATGGCACTTAAATTTAGGGGCTAATTACAGAAAGAGGTATTAGTTTTCTATTTAGAAAACTGAGATCCAAATGATGGCAGATAAATTAATTCAAAATGGACACAACAGTCATGCCTTTCTGAACATTATTAATACAATTCATTCATGGATGGTTGCCTAAACCTATTAAACTATTGAATCTTGCCATTGATTCCATTCTTATTATTTTAGTCTATCTTGTCTTTATGACTACAGCCATCTGTTACATGTTCTGCTACATGGACAGAGTGAACCCCCAAGTCCGCACTTGACCATATCAACCTCTGGTAGAGTTGTGAGTAGCAATCAGTGGAATAATGTAGAGGAAATAAAAACTTTGCTGTTTTTGGTCCTTATGCTTCTCACAATGTCTGTGCTGAATTATTGCTGATTTTGTGCCATGTATGCAAAGCAGTGTTCTCTCAGCTGTACATTGCTCTCTGTGCTGTGCATGCAGAACAATGTTCTTTCCTCTATGACTCACCATCATGAGACATCGAAAGAAAAAAAAACACAGGCTAATCTGTGCAAGCGCTGACAGAACAAATTAATTTGGAGGCATGCAGGCACTCTGCTCAAGCTAATTTAAGGGGTCTTTTACTAAGCCGCTGTAACATTTTTAGCATGTACTAATGATTAGCATGTGCTAAACGCTAGAGACACCATTTTCCTATGGGCATCTCCAGCATTTAGGACGTACTAATCACTAGCGCACGTTAAAAATGCTACCGCGGCTTAGTAAAATACTCTCTTAATAAATGCTACTGTGGCTTAGTAAAATACTCTCTTAATGTATAAATGAAAAGAGATTTCTGTGCTTCTTGGGACTCACCTTGGACCTGATGAGGTGCCAGGATACCTGCATGGACACACTGCAGCTGCATATATTGTATATGCCATACTAACAAAATTCTATCTACATTGTCATTTGAATGCTCAGTTACTGAAGCATTATAAAACCTTTTGTGTCAGACAAGACACTGACTGAGCATTCTGTTCCAGGGACTGGCTACATTTCCAAGATGGTTGGATTTATTTTTCCAACAATGGTTCCAGCCAACCAAATCCTCCTGATGGTGGCCACATATGTGACCCTCAAGGTCACACCACCACGGCATGCAGAGAGATAAGCAAGAAAGTCTGAAGTCCAGTAAACTATTTGAGTCAGTGCTACATTGAATGGCACAACATAAGAACATAAGAATAGTCATACTGGGTCAGACCAATGGTCTATCTTGCCCAGTATCCTGTTTCCGATGGTGGCCAATCCAGGTCAGAAGTACCTGACAGAAACCCAAATAGTACCTACTCGCATTAGTAAAAGGGCCCTTAACTATTCCTACTAAAAGTTTTCTAAGTGGCTCTATTGATTAAAATAATATTTTTGTCATCTCATATTTGTTATATTGTGCTATAGGTGATGTTTTTGGCCACTGTTTTTTTTTTTGTTTGTTTCGATGAGTCAGATATATTGATGACATCTTTTTTATACAGATGGGATCTGAATCTCTATTAATGAATTTTTGTCAATGGATAAATCAATGTAATAAACATTTAGGGGTCCTTTTACTAAAAGGCTTTACAATCTGAACTTACTACAGATCTTAGTGCAGGACTTTCTCATGTGCTAAACCCAGATTGAATGCAGAAGGATTTAGGGTTTTTGCAGGTCCCCTGCTAATTTTTCCATTAATTTGCAGGACTTGCAAAAGATTAATGCGGGAGCACTTATCGCTTCCTATTTAGGAGGTGTTAAGTGCTCTCATGTTAACTCAGTGTTAGCCAGTTAGCATGTACTAATGCGAATGCACTAGCTCAGGGGTAGGCAACTCCGGTCCTCGAGAGCCGCAGGCAGGTCAGGTTTTCAGGATATCCACAATGAATATGCAGGAGATAGATTTGCATATCATGGAGGCAGTGCTTGCAAATCTATCGCCTGAATATTCATTGTGGATATCCTGAAAACCTGACCTGCCTGCGGCTCTTGAGGACTGGAGTTACCTACCCCTGCACTAGCTGGTTAAACCTTTCATGCCCATAACCCACCTCTTTCAAAAAATATTTCTATAAAAATAATGCACGGTTAGCGGGCAGAAAAGGGGATAATACCACAAAACCCATTAACATATTTTGGACTAGATTCTATATATGACGCCTGAAAAATTGGCACCGAAAATATTAACGCCTAGCCTTGCATTTGCCACATGGGAATTGCTAGCGCCAGTGGCGATCCTTGGTTGGCTGCCACCCGGGGCGGATCGCTGCTGTGCACCCCCCCACTGGGTACAGTGGTGTCTGTTCACACCCGGGTGCAGCACGACACCCCCCGGCGCATCTACTACTACTACTACTACTATTTAGCATTTCTATAGCGCTACAAGGTGCATCACCCAAGCCCCCACCCCAGGGTGGATTCTTACCTGCTGGGAGCAGCCGCGCGGCTGTTGGTTCCCTGCTCCCTCTGCCCAGGAACCTGTATTTACATCAAGATTTACTTGCCATCAATGAATGTGCCTAGAGTTAGGCACAGGCATGGCCGCTAGGTATATTCTATTAATTGCACCCATATCTAGATGCAGTTTACAGAATACTCCTAGGCAGTAATGTTTTTGGCACCCATTTTTCAGGCACCATATATAGAATCTAGTCCTATATATGGGGTCCTTTTACTAAGGTGTGCCGAGAAGTGGCCTGCACTGGTGTAGATATGCGTATTGGGCACGCACAGGTCCATTTTTCAGTGCACTTGCAAAAAGGGCCTTTTTTTTCTTTGGCCGAAAATGGATATGCGGCAAAATGAAAATTGGTGTGCATCCATTTTGGGCCTGAGACCTTACCGCCACCCATTCACTTAGCAGTAGGGTCTTATGCATTAACCGGGCAGTAATCATCAGCGCACGTTCAATGCCAGTTACCTCCGGCGTGCGTAGTGGGCGCACATAAAAAATGAAATTACTGCCTGGGCCACGTGGTAGCTGGGCGGTAGTTCTGAATAGGCGCACATTGGGCACATGTAGGCGCCTACGCGGATTAGTAAAAGGGCCCCTATATTTGCTATTTGTTCCACTTTGCAGCCTTACTGCATCCTCCATGGATCTTATTCTTACTCTCTTTCCTGTGTCTTAGTAAATTTTATTTGTTATTCTTTTATTGAATTAAAAGGTGCTCAGCTTGTATGCTCATGCTCCTGTTTTCAAAATATTCACTCATTCCTCTTAAAGTGGTTGTAGTAAATTTGTGATGGAATGAGTAACCTAAACACAGTTCCCCTTAAGTGCACTTTTTCATAAGGTCACCTTAACAGAAAGTTAGCAAGAGTCAGGAGGGTGAAATTCAGTTGGAGGGAATGAAAAACCCAAAGCAAGAACTAGATGAGGATGCCCAGAGCAGGAAGAGAAGACATCCAGAGGTGTTTCTTTGGTCCAGGGACTGCAGACCAGAAATCTGACTGAGGTAGGAAAAGGTTTTTCTTTTTAACCCTGAGTAAAATCTAATCTTGAGACTTGGCAGGATCTAGGCTTCTGTTAGTTTGTTATTAACTTCAAGCCAATTCTCTGCAGTAGTGGCTTATTGAGGCCCGACAGGAATAGTTCTTTTATTTAATCAAATTTGGATTAGCAGTTGATCTACGCCACTGTTGAGTTTTATGTCTGAATAGAGAGAAAAGCTTTCTTTAAATGCTATTAAAGAGTTTAATTTACCTTTATACTGCAGGCTGCCTGTATTTGTGATGGCTCAGTGCTTTAAGCCCTGCTTACTCTACTACAGTATTTATTCTTTAGATGTATCAGCATGAAGCTTGCACAGAGACAGTCAGCATAAACATCTTCCTTATCTATTTTGATTTATGATGTTGAGAGAAGCTAAGTAGACAAATCATTCATAAATTTGAGCACTAACACTGCTTTAGGATTAGGAATCAAATATAAATCAGGGTTTTAGACATTGTAATAATTTTGATGAACTGTCAGTTGAATGATCAAAAAAATATCTCATATATGCTACTGCTACACTACATAACTCAGATATGAAAACAATATGTTATAATATATGGACCTAGAGACACAAAAAAGAGGGTAAAACAGCATACAAAATAGTACAGAAAGAAGAAAAAAAGCAACACTGGGCCTTCAGGATTGAGATAATTGATGTCCTTTTTATTGTGAAAATGACTCGACACGGGCCGTGTTTTGGCGTACAAACGCCTGCCTCAGGAGTCTAGCATAAAACAACATATAAATGTATTAATCAAAAAAAAGTCATAAATAAAAGCATGTACACATAAAAAAACAAACCATATATAAAAATTTTACCATAAATAATAAATCAAAATATACACATATTAGAAAAATAGATAATTATTTTGTATAAACAAGTATATATATAGAGAGAAATACATATATATATATATGAAAAAATGATAATAATATATGCTTTTTTAAAAAATTGAGAGAGACCAGTATTCATTCATAATTGCATGATTGGATATGTCAACAAACACTTACGTGACTTCTGTCCTTAAATGCTGCAAAAAATTACACTGTAATATATGGACCTAAAATCTGGGTATTCTATGGGCTGTAACAGGGATAGACCATTTCATATGTTTTGAAGAACATTGCTTGGCCTAACAGTTTCTGCTATTTTTCTGAGACTAGAAGCAGGACAGACTTCAGCTTGGCTGAAGTCCAAAATTAACTGAGTGCTGGATGTATGACTATCTAATTAGTGCTATACATAGAAGGTGAAGTCCATGAAAAGACTGTCAAACCATCTGTCCGATAGAAATAGTTCACAAGTTGTTATGCAATGTGGTTTGGAAATCGCTATGCTGAATGAAGTATTTCAATAAAATCAAACAATTTTAAACACAGAAACAACAGATAAAGACCATTTGGTCTACTTAGTCTGTCCAGTCGTGTCTGCCTATCCCCTGTTTACTACTTTGAATGGGCTATGTTGGCATTGCTGCACGGCAGCTGCTTAGTAAACAGGAGGGGGAGGGTATATGTTTTAAGAATCTCTCACAGTTATCAATACAAGCTTGACATCTAGTTCTGGTCATCACCATTCCTCTCCTGTTCCATCACCAACTATAATAAATAATTTGGAGGGGGGGGGGTCATAGTATTTATATTTGATTTTGTTCCTCAGCTTGACCTCATTATTGTAGAAAGATTGGATATATGCATGACATTTGAATCCTGCCTTTGCCATTCTCAACATGCTACTCTAAACTCTAGGCTATTCCTCCATATCACACACACATGCATACACATATACATGCACACATCTGTACTGTTATGATCTTGATTCTACCTGAAGAGAGACTTATGAGGTTATACTGATATCTGTGTATTTTGTGGTTTATGGACTATGGCTATGGCTTGAGGTACATGTTTGACATTTTGGGGATGCAAAAGGACTTAGGAAGGGATGTAACTTTTGCACTTTAGATACTTGGGAGATAATTAATGAAGTGGTATGTTGGAAAGAAATGGTGAGAGTAGGAGAATGAATTGGACTACGGAGAAATAAAGAACCAGGGCAATTAGAAAAGATTCTACTTGTATACTGAGGTGCCGATATTCAAAGCGAGTTAGCTGGCTCCTGACCAGTTAAATTGCTTGGTTGAGGCTAGCTGCTAATTTTCAGTGCACTTTACTGGCTAAGTGCCGCTGCAATTCGTGATATGGGCTAGATTCTATATATTGTGCCGAGATTTCCGTCGGGAAATTGAAGTGTATTCTATAAAGTAAGCTTTAATTTAGGGGTACTTTATAGAATATGCTGAGCACTGGTCCATGCGACTAAATTTAGTCACGGTCAATTATGCCAACTAAAACCTGGTGTAAATCCCAATGCTAAATTAGGCACAGAGCAGATGTATTCTATAATAACATGCATAGATTTTAGAAACACCCACAATCTACCCATTTCACGCTCATAACCACGTCCACTTTTCAACTATGCGACTTAGAATTTATGTGCACCACATTACAGAATACGCTTAGCAAGTAGTGTCTGTAAATTCTAATTAATGTCAATAAGTGCTGACAATTGCTTGTTAACATCCAATTATCAGCGCTGATTAGCTTGTTAACTAATTAAATTATGTGTGTTGTTATGGAATACGTGTTGATTTCTGCATAGAAATCTCGGCGTGATATATAGAATCCTGGGGATAGAGCACGGACGTAGTTTGACTGTTTCATTTGGGGGGCAAAGGATGGGGCAGAGCATATTAGCATATTCATTTGCATATATATATATATATATATATACAAATGAAGATGCTAATATGGAGGAAGGAAGGAAGGAAGGAAGGAAGGAAGGGAAAAAGAGCTGGCGTTTTTGGGGAATAACCATAATGAATATGTATGAGATATCAAGCCAGCTCTTTCTCCCTCCCTCCCTCCCTTCCTTCTTTCCTCCTTACCCAGCACTCCCTCTTCCTCTCCATTAGTATTTCCCCACCCCCTTTCCCATACCATGACTGTGTTGACCTTAGAAATGTCTAGGCTCTATAGTAGAACAGGGCAATATTAAGCTAATGAACTAGGTACACAGGATCCAAAGCCCTCTGCCTACCGCAGGGGACCAGGAGCAGCCACTAGAGCGACCCCCAGGGGTGACAGCATATTTGCAATAACTTTGTGGTTAAACTTCTGTTAGCTTTCTGCATCAGCTCCTCTGTATCCCTAATTGATTTTAAATTGACACCTACAGGTTCAGAGGTAGGGCACTTTGCTCTTCTCCATCCCCACTGGCTGCCTACAGCTGTGTACTTGAGAAAATGTAAAATAAAAAGAGCCAGAACCCATCAGGAAACAGAATATATTCTCACTGAAATCTGGCCATCTGAATTGTATATTTATTTATTTTCTCCTCCACCTTGTAAGGCACTGCCCTCCCAACAAAAACAGTGTTAGAGACTAAAGATGGACCAACAATAAAGAACGACAACGTGGTTGCAGGCAGCAGCAGCTCACAGGTTTGCGTGCTGTGTTTTGAGTGAACGGCGAAGGCTGTGTGGGGGAGTGGAAAAAACAGAGATTTACCAAATGGCTTCTTCCTTCCTTACAGTGGACTAGATAGGCTGGCTGGCTCACTTCCACTAGTACCGAAGAGTTGCAGTGGCGAACTGGCGGTAGTAAAAGCACCAAACAGGTAGCTGGACTCTGTCCTTCGCTTCCCTGCCCTCTCAGCGTCCCGCCTGCCTGAAAGGAAATGATATCAGAGGAAGGCGGGATGCAGAGAGGGCAGGGAAGCGAAGGACGGAGTCGAGCTGCCTGTTTGGTGCTTTTACTACTGGCGCCCCGCCCGCCAGTTTGCTGCTGCGACTTCAGGTAAGAAGATAAGTCGTAAGTCGTTTGGGGGGGCAATGCCCCCCCCTTGCCCCCCAGTCTACGCCCATGGGTTAGAGCCTAACTCAAAGCATTCCGGGGGCAGAGTTAGCACTTGGTGCTTAAATGCTGATATTCAGCCCTTAAGCGGCCAAGTTTAGTGTATAAATGGGACCGAATAAAAGTCCCTCCTATTTTTATGTGCTAGTCCATGGCCGCTTAAGTGCTAAATATTGACTTAAGCAGCTATGTGTTAGCCAGGTTAAAAATAACCAAATATCCAAAGCCGAAGCCAGGTCCCAGCATTTAATATCTGGGAATAACTCCATAGGTTGTGAGCAAAACACTCACTGCCGCTGGCTGAAAAATGGCAAAGGAAAAGAACAACAATATAATTAAGAAAAGCTCAAGCACATAAGACCACACATACCAAAACATCTACTAAAAGCTCATTTTACAAACCACCCAGCCTAATTCCCAGGTAATGAAAGACCAAAGGCAGTTTGAAAATAATAGGCATTAAGATGTTGTTTAAAATATGCCTGTGGGAGCTCATTCCACAAGAACGAGGCAGGGTAGTAAAAAGCCCCCCTCCTAGTGGATTCCAAATGCACTCTGTTTGGAGCCAGAATGACAAACTGAGATGTCGATGTTGATCTCAATACCCTTAGCAGAGTATAAGGTACAAGGAATTCTGTCACCTTTTCATAAAAGGCCTTATGAGCAAGCACCAATATCGTAAATAAAATTCTAAATTGCACTGGCAGACAATGAAAGTGGCAGTATAATGGAGTCACATGATTGCATTTATAGGCTTGCCCCAGTATATGAACAGCAGTATTCTGCATTGCTTGTAGCTTCTGAAGGTTCAACCATGACAAGCCTGCTAAAATCGCATTAGCAAAATCTAAGGAAGAAATAAACAAAGCCTACAATAAAGTATAAAAAGCTTGTTCATCCACATAATCCCTTATAGCCCCCAGTTTACGTTCTGTAGCATATTCCCTACGAACTACTAACTTGAAATTACCAACCACTGAAACTGACTCACTCAACAGAGTCCAAGGAATGGAAGAACAAACTGTCCATTAAGTGACCCAGTTTTTATAACCAAACGGTGAGTACTCAACCAATGGAAGACCAGACAAACATTCTTGCAAAACCACTCAACTTGAGGGTAGAGCTTGAAATTCTCACTACCAACAAGAGATGGTCAGCATATGCATAAGGACTAACAATGTTCAATGACTGAGAGTAAGGGAGAAAGAAACAAACAGGTTGAACAATAAAGATGAAAGTGCAGAGCCCTGCAGGACCCCCACAAACCATAGGTTGAAGGAGAGAGGTCTCCAAACCATCAAGCTATAATTTAAATACAAGCACTTATGCCAGCTATAGAGCTGATGTAAATGTTCATGCCTAAATTGATAATGTACTTGTGTAGCTTGTGGTATTCTATAATTTAAACATGCAACTACATACCCTGCCCACATTCCACCCAAAGTCTGCCCATGTGTACATCAACCTGCAAAGTATATGTCACTGAAGATAGGTAAACATAACAACACAAGAAGAGCCATACCGAGTCAGTCCAATGGTCCATCTAGCCCAGTATCCTGCTTCTGGCAGTGGCTAATTCAGGTTACAAATACCTGACAGAATCCCAAATAGTAGCAAGATTCATGCTACTGATCCCAGAAACAAGCAGTGGCTTACTCCATGTCTATATTAATAGCAGACTATGGACTTTTCCTCCAGGAACTTGTCCAAACCTTTTTTAATCCCAGATACACTAACTGCTGATACCACATCCTCTAGCACCGTGGTCCAGAGCTTTACTATTCACTGAATGAAAAAAATATGCCCTCCTGTTCATTTTAAAAGTAGTACCATGTATCTTCCTTGAGTGTCCCCTAGTCTTTGTACTTTTTGAAAGAGTAAAAAATCGATTTACGTTTATCTGTTGTTCACCACTAATGGGTTCATTTTCGAAAGAGAAGGACAGAAACGTCCAAATCGGTATAATTGAAACCTGATTTTGGCCGTCCCCAACTGCAGTCCGTCGGAAGGACGTCCAAATTTCAAGGGGGCGTGTTGGAGCCGTAGCAAAGGTGGGACTTGGGCGTGCCTAACACTTGGATGTCTTTGACCCATAATCGAAAAAAGCAAGGACGTACCTGACGAACACTTGAACGTTTTCACCCGGACGTGTTTTAATTACAACTAAGGCACAAAACGGTGCCTGAAATGACCAGATGACCACCGGAGGGAATCGGGGATGACCTCCCCTTACTCCCCCAGTGGTCACTAACCCCTTTCACCCTCAAAAAACATCTTTAAAAACATTTCGTGCCAGCCTCTATGCCAGCCTCAGATGTCATACTCAGGCCCATGACAGGGCATGCAGGTCCCAAGAGCAGTTTTAGTGGGTACTGCAGTGCACTTCAGACAGGCGAACCCAGGCCCATACCCCCCTACCTGTTACATATGTGGAGGAAACAGCGAGCCCTCCAAAACCCACCACAAACCCACTGTACCCACATCTAGGTGCCCCCTTCACCCGTAAGGGCTATGGTAGTGATGTACAGTTGTGGGCAGTGGGTTTTGGGAGGGGGGGGGGTTGGGGTGCTCCGCACACAAGGTAAGGGAGCTATGTTCCTGAAAGCATTTTATGAAGTCCACTGCAGTGCCCCCTAGGGTGCCCGGTTGGTGTCCTTTCATGTAAGGGGGACCAGTGAACTACAAATGCTGGCTCCTCCCACATCCAAATGGCTTGCATTTTGACGTTTTTGACATTGACGTCTTTGGTTTCGAAAATCGCCGAAAGTCATAAACGTCCATTTCTAGGGCCATCCAAATTTAAGGATTTGGATGTCTCTGACAGTATTTTTGAAATGAAAGATGGATGTCCATCCTTTTTCAAATATACAGGTTTCCCCGCCCCTGGATTTCGCCGTTTTGCAAGGACGTCCAAATTGCAACTTGGACATTTCTTTCGAATATGCCCCTCCAAGTATTTTGTAGACTTCTATCATATCTCCCCTCAGTCATCTCTTTTCCAAGCTAAACTAACTTCTTAAGCCTTTCCTCATAAGAGAGGAGTTCCATCTCCTTAATCATAATGGTCACCCTTCTTTGAACCTTTTCTTATTCTGCTATATCTTTTTTAAGATACAGCAACTAGAATTGCACATAAAACTCAAGGTGAGGTCGCACCATGGAGCGTATAAAGGCATTATAATATTCTTTGCCTTATTTTATATTCCTTTCCTAATGATTCCTAGCATCTTGTTTGCTTTTTTGGCCACTGTCACACGCAGGGCAGAAGATTTCAGCATATTGTCTACGATGACACCTAGATCTTTTTCTTCGTTGCTGACTCCTAAGGTGGAGCTTAGCATCAAGTAACTATGATTTGGATTATTCTTCCCAATGTGCATCACTTTGCATTTGTCCATATTAAATTTCATCTGCCATTTGGATGCCCAGTCTTCCATTTTCCTAAGGTCTTCTCTGCATATGTTCTAACAACTCTGAATCATTTTGTGTTGTCTGCAAATTAATATCACTTCACTTGTTATTCCCATTTCCATTGATAAGTATGTTAAATAGCACTGGTCCCAGTACAGATCCCTGTGACACTCCTTCATTGAGAGAAATGGCCATTTAACCTTACCCTCTGTTTTCTATCCATCAACCAATAATTTTAGGAATGCCCATGTTCTGCCTATGATCCTCCCATTTTTGTGCCCCCTTTTTGAACTCATGCATAAAATTTAGGCATGGTTCCCACACCTATGTTTATGTACCTATATTCCAATTAAATCTAATTAGTGCCAATAAGTTTTTGCTAATTATCAGTGCTAATTAGCTTTCTGTTCAATTAAATTGTGCATGCAAATTGGGCACGTTGCCAAATTTGCATGTGTAATTTTTAGCAACTTTTATAGAATTAGGGGGTAAGTGTCCAACTTGAATAGCCTTCTGTGTCCTAATAACAAACGTTTTTTTTTTCCAGTGAGTGACCTCATCTTAGGTACAAGCAGTGGTACCACAGCTACTTACAAGTATTTTTATAGTGTCTTGAAAGTTTAATATTTCCATGTGTTTTCTTACCTGAGCACCTACAGGTCTTGCATGTCCTGGTGGTCCAGGATAACCTTGCTCTCCTGGTGGTCCAATAGACCCCTTTTCTCCCACTGGACCAGGTTTTCCTCTTTCACCCTGTGGTCCTCTGTCTCCTGGTATACCTGGATCTCCCTATTCCCATATAAGAAAAGAACATGCAATAAGAGAAAAACTGTATTAATGTTATCTTATTCCAAGTAAAACTTGTAGTATTGTATTCACTTTGGCCACACCATTTGACATTTTAAATAAGATATTGTTTCTTTCTTATGAAATCCTAAGAGAAAAAGGCATTCTATTTCTATTTACTATTACAACAGAATCAACAGTAAAACAAAATGATCACACATGAAAGCAACAAAAGAGGGAACTGCAGTTGCCAAGTAACGCCAGAATGCGAACAGTGTAATTGCAGGCACCCAATTCCACTATTAAGGTAGTTGCTTTCTGGTAATTGTTATTCTCTGATGACTGCTGGGAAAAGAGCCAGACTGATGGATCCTACAGCATTTATCATGTATGAACTAAGAGAATTCTGCTAACATTTTCGGAGATAGGTTTCATGCATGAGTAGAGATTTTTCATGCATCCTCACACCTGCTGCTCTATAATGCTTTTTTGCCATAGCTCTTAAGTAATTTGAACAAGCATTGTAGGAACAACTTCCAAACAGGGAGGGAGATATGTAATTTGATTCACTGTACTACGGTCATCAGAGAATAAAAAATACAGGCAATCAATTCTCTTTTCTCTGATGACAAGTTGCTA
The DNA here is from genome assembly GCF_901765095.1 of Microcaecilia unicolor. Lineage (NCBI taxonomy): Eukaryota > Metazoa > Chordata > Amphibia > Gymnophiona > Siphonopidae > Microcaecilia > Microcaecilia unicolor. The sequence continues at coordinate 474,712,355 of NC_044033.1, read as the reverse complement.
CAAAGAGACCATTGAATGCTCTGAACAAACATTGTCTTGGATAAAAGATGAGCAGATCCTATTGTAAGCCACCTCAAAGTTGTCAAGAAAGGTGGTGTGGAGGGGCATAATCGAACGGGGGCGCCCATCTATAAGGGCGCCCATCTCTAATGATGGCCCCGTAAAGCGGCATACCCGACCGTATTATCGAAACAAGATGGGTGGCCATCTTTAGTTTCGATAATACGGTCGGGGATGGCCAAATCTCAACATTTGGGCCACTCTTAGAGATGGCCGGCATTGGTTTTCACCGATAATGGAAACTAATGGCGGCCATCTCAAAACCGGCCAAATCCAAGCCATTTGGTCATGGGAGAAGCCAGCATTTGTAGTGCACTGGTCCCCCTCACATGCCAGGACACCAACCGGGCACCCTAGGGGGCACTGCAGTGGACTTCACAAATTGCTCCCAGGTGCATAGCTCCCTTACCTTGTGTGTTGAGCCCCCCAAAGCCCCCCCAAAACCCACAACTGTACACCACTACCATAGCCCTTAAAGGGTAATGGGGGCATCTAGATGTGGGTTAGATGTGGGTACAGTTGGTTTTGGGTGGGTCTTGGAGGGCTCACATTTACCACCACAAGTGTAACAGGTAGGGGGGGGAATGGGCCTGGGCCCGCCTGCCTGAAGTGCACTGCACCCACTAAAAACCGCTCCAGGGACCTGCATACTGCTGTGATGGAGCTGGGTATGACATCTGAGGCTGGCATAGAGGCTGGCAAAAAAAACATTTTTTTTTTTGGGGTGGGAGGGGGTTGGTGACCACTGGGGGAGTAAGGGGAGGTGATCCCCGATTCCCTCTGGTGGTCATCTGGTCAGTTCGGGCATCTTATCAAGGCTTGGTTGTGAACAAAAAGGGACCAAGTAAAGTCGGCCAAATGCTCGTCAGGGCCGTCCTTCTTTTTTCCATTATCGGCCGAGGATGGCCATCTCTTAACCACGCCCCCGTCCTGCCTTCAGTACACTGCTGACATGCCTCCTTGAACTTTGGCCATCCCTGCAATGGAAAGCAGTTGAAGCCGGCCAAACTTGGCTTTCGATTATACTGATTTTGCCGGCCTTCTCCCGGAAGATGGCCGCCCTTCTCCTTCAAAAATAAGCAGGATAGCGAATCCAATTGAACGTAAGCACTGAAGAAATTGCTGAAAGATGAGAAAGCTTGGAATGGTCTATCAGGAATTTTGGACATATTTGGAACTAATATGGAAGGAAATGCTGGGATGAGTGTTGGGAGATAAAATAAAAGACAAGATTTGGGGGGGTTGAGAGGTTGATTTTAGTTTGTATGTATAATAAGTAGAAATAAAACAAAACAAAAAAAAAGAAAAGAAAATGAGTAGGTTAAATTGCATGGGTTTGCAAAAGGAAAGACATATATAGAAGCAGATAAGAAAATGTGGAGTGGGGAATTTATACATCTAGGTCAGGATGTGGGAAATTCCCATACTATTTTACAAGAGACTCTGCCAAACGTAGAGCCTCTTGTAAAATGGGTACAGGAGTGCATGTCAAAGCCCTTCTATGTACAGAGCGAGCAGTGATTTTAGAAAGTTGCATGTGGAGGAAAAAATCACTGCTCCATCTGGAAAAGGTCCTGATCATCATCAGTCCCCTGTGGCACAGTTTCTGCTCCCCCATGGCACCAACTCCCCAGCTCAATCTTCATTTTCCCTAATCGTGGCCCTCTAATGGATTCCCCCCAAATTGCAGGTTACCCTTCACATATGTGAGGACAAGTGCCCACCATGTGGTGCTTTCCCCTGTGACACAAAATATCAAAAAGTGGTCTCCCATTTTCTACCCCTGATTCTATCCCCAACCTTACTGAGGTCTAGTGGTGCAAAGTGATGCCCTCTTGCTTTTGCCATGATGGTCTGCTGGCTCACATTGGCTGCCAAGACCTCTAGCAGTGTTCTCCATTCCTTTCTTAATAATTCCTAACAATCTATTTGCTTTCTTAAAAACCGCTGCACACTGAGCAGAGGGTTTCCATGTATCATCAACAATGACACCTAAATCCTTTTCCTAGGCAGTGATGCCTAATGTGGAACCTTGCATCAATAGCTATAGTTTGGGTTCCTCTTCCTTACATGTGTCACTTTGTACAGTACTTGCTCACAATAAATGCCATCTGCCAGATGGGCAGACTGGATAGGCCATATGGTCTTCATCTGCCTACATTTTTCTATGTTTCTATTTGGATGCCCAGACTCATAAACTCGCCCACTTAGCTATGCAGGTGCCAGCACTGAATACTGCCAGCATCCACATAACTGCTGGCTTCTTCCCAACAGTGCCCCTGACCTGCCCATTTTTAAAAAATGTGTGGTCAGAGGTAATATTCAGTGCCCAGTTTAGTGTCACTGAATATTGGGACTTAGGTTGCCACGGGTGATTTAATTATATTACATGTAATGCTTGTATGCTATATATACTATGAATGGATCAATTCGGCTTACATCAAAAAAGGTAGGGCATATCCTAGAATAATATAGGAAAAACTAACCAATACAATAGCATTAAATAGCCCTATACAGCTGCTACCAATAAATTCATTAAGATATTTGTCGCTGCAGGTTAGTATCAAGACAATACCAATTTTTAAGCAGGCACAAGCCTTTTCTGCTCACTTAAATTCCTTTGAATATTAAGCCCTATGTTTATAGAAAAGTGCCTGTGTAGTTATGCAGGTAATTACAAATTGGTGCCAATTAGCAGCAATTAATGCCACTTAAGGGCATGGAAAAAATACGCCTATGCATATTCTCTAAAGTATGCCTAAATTTTACAGAATAGGCTTATTGTACACCGCTTGGGTCTACTCATTAGCCTCAGGCAGTATTTCATAAATAAGCACACCTAACTTTTGGCACATCAATTGCTAAAGAGTTAACACTGTTTATTTTCTAGGTTTTCAGCTTTAGTATTTGATCACTATAGAAAGTATGTTTTAATATGATGTTTGCTCCTAAATTATAGGTCCTCCTGAAGAGGTCATTTGTTCTGGCAAAACTGGGTAAGAGTTGAGGGATTCTGTGCTGCATTGAAGAGTAAAGATTTGCTTTTCTGTGGGCTGCCGTTCCGTTTGGGTTCACTGCTGAAGACCTGTCAGATAAGTCACTTTTCACGTTTTGACTTCTTGAGCTGGTAAGGCTATGTTTATGCCTCTCAAGTACTAGGAATGAATGGCTATGTTTATGAGGACTTTTTGAACTGTTCAATTACTTTTGTGTGCAGTGATTGGACTGGAGCTCTTTAGGAAGAGATTCTATATATGATGCCATAAAAACTGGCGCTGAAATCAGTGCTGACTAAGCATATTCTATAATCGGCACCGATTATAGAATATGCTTAGTTGATATTTCAGGGTAACAAAAGAGAGGCAACAAAAGAGAGTACACAAATACAGGCAATAAAAGAAAAAAAAGCGCAGCTGGGCCTTCAGGATTGAGAGTCCTTTTATTCCGATGTAAACTATCATCCACACTTTTTGAAAAAAACGCCATCAGAGAAAACTGCCTAAATAAGAGTGGGCATGTGGATGATAGAGTTTATATCTCCTTGGGAAAAATATCATTGCCGCTAGGGATCTGTTTTTCTATTTTGCATTTTTTTTGAACAATGCAACTTTTGACCCCTGAGGCAGGTGCTTTTGTGCTGAAACACGGCCAATGTCAGGTCTCTCTCAGAATAAAAGGACTCCGTTTGTCTCAATCCTGAAGGCCCAGCTGTGTTTTTTTCTTTTATTAGTTGATATTTCATTGCAGATTTCTGCACGCATCCATTTATGCCAATAAAAACCTGGTGTAAATCTCAGCGCGTAGATTTAGGCACACTGGCCGATATTTTATAACTAGGTGTTTACATTTTGGAACACCCATGAAATGCCCATTCCCCCACCCATAACCATGCCCCTTTTTGCCTCTGCTTATTAGAAGTTTGGCGCACATCGTTACAGAATAAGCATAGCGAGTTGTGCACCTAAATTCTAATCAGTGCCAACTAGTGCTCATAAATGCTTGTTAAGTGCTGTTATCGGCGCTCATTAGCTTGTTAAGCCAATTAAGTTATGTGCGGTGTTATAGAATCCACGCCAATTTCAGCGCCTAAATCTAAGCGCACTATATAAATCTGAGGGTAGCGATTTTATCACATGTATTGGCACCACAAGATAGATTTTTTTCCGCAATAATAGAACAAAATGAAAATGTCTAGAGCCACAATTAAGACTTTTTCGCTTGACCTGTTTCAATCATAAATAAGTGACCAAAAGATGCTGTAAATGACCAAATGACCACTGGAGGGATTAAGGCATAACCCCTCCTTTTCTCCCCCAGTGGTTACTGACCTCCTCCCAGCCCCCTAAGATATGACAGTGACAGTACATACCAGGCTCTATGACAGCTTCAGACAGGATGGCCATTCCTATTACTGCAGCAAGCAGGTCCCAGGAGTAGCCTAGTGGTCAATGCAGTGGACTGTAGAGAAGGGGAGCCAGGCTCATATCCCACTCTATCTGGCACACTTGTGGTGGAATGTGTGAGCCTTCCAAAAGCCACTAAATGCCTATTGTACCTACTACATATAGGTGACACCTGCAAGCTTAAGAGCTATTATAGCGGTATATAATGAGGTATAGTAGGTATTTTCTCCTGGAGGGCTCACCATACAATATAAGGGGGTTATGGTGAGACGTGTACCCGGGACCATTTATGTGAAGTCTACTGCAGTGTCCCCTAGGCTGCCTCACTGCTCTGCTGGGATGGCTGTGTGGCCAGTTTACTAAGAATGATGACCCCCCCAGACTTACCAATGGCTGGTTTTTGGCCATTTGTTTCTTGGACATTTTATTTTCCAAAATGGTCCCAAAATAAAAAAAACATCTAGAAAAAGGAGACTTATGAACCAAAAAGATAGACCTTTTGTAGGTTCACCACTCAATCTTTGGACATTTTTAGCAAAACATCTATAATCAGATACTTTATTGAAAATTCCTTTCTATATTTCCTCTCCTGATATCAAATAATGTTTTATTCTCACCACATCATGCAATACATACGCAAGAGACGGAGATCTAAGGAAAATGGGAAATACAAATAAATAATAAAAACTAACATACACGTTCTCCCTTGGAGCCTCTGTCTCCTGCTCTGCCCGGTGCACCCTGAAAAATAAAATTGTGAAGTTTGGTTGGTGAAGAGTAAATCCCTGCCTCCTTGTTCAGTGAGGAAATAAATTATAGCATTAATCTATACAAGTGACTGGAAAGATTGTTCTTCTACTTATCTGTGAAGCATGAAATACATTAACAATTTAAATTTTACCATCCTACCTGGGGCCCTGGTAATCCATCTTTTCCATGTACTCCCTACAGAGAAATAAAAACACGTTTTAACGACTACTTATGATAATTCACGCATAAAAATAAGAAACGAGAAGGGAATAATTTATACTCCACGTTTGTTGTTCTGAAGATAATGGTGCTGCAGGTCATAGTGAGATATGGGAGTCAGTATTCTGCTTGTACACTCCAACATGCTTTCCTATATTTCTCTGGTGCCATCATTATTTCATTAAGCAATGCTTATTCTGTTTTAACCAAAGACAGCTAAAGCTGCTGAGATCTTAACCTTGCTAGGCAAATGAGTGCTATTTGGAGATTTGCTCTCCATCCGTTAGCCTATCCTTTAGAGCATGTGTACACTGCAGTCAAATCCGTTGAGGGAGCTGGAGCATGAAAAACTTGTTTGTGTGATTCAATCGTTTTCTGGTAAGATTGATGAGATGGCTTGTCACATAAAGAGCTTACAAGCTAGTAGAGGAGAAAATCCTGAAAAATACAGCAATACTGACGAGTTAAAGCACTGAACGAACCTCTTCTGAGAGTGACTACAGAAGAAAGTACATGACTCGGTTACTAATGAACTCTGCAGCACGGTGTCACAGTAGATTTTTGTGGAGTGTGTAGTTTTCTCTGTTCAGCAGACTGAATTCATTCCCTGCAGCTGGTTTACTCAGGTGCAGAATAGGCACTAATTGGGACATGCCACTGACAGCAGGGGAGACATGGGTCGGAACAGAGACGAAGAATGACTAAAAACAAATGAGTGAATATTCGGCTTGCGGTGGTGAACATTTTGTTGACTGCCATCAGTGTTATTCCTGGATATTCAATGACAAGGCCATGTCCAGGTTTCGGCACTGAATATCCAAATTCAGTGATTTAACTGGCCAGAAATGGCCGCTGAATGGTTAAATCACTTGTTTGGGTTTATCTGCTAATTTTCAGTGGTACTTAACTGGTTATCACTGCTGAAAATTAGCGGTTAGCACCTACGTGAAAACTGGCTATTGGGGGTAGGATTGGCACTTGGCTGGTTAAGTGCTGATATTCAGCACTTTACTGGCCAGGTTAACTGCATAAATAGGACTATATCGTTTATATATTTATTTGTTTCAAATATCAACAAGTATTACACTTGAAACAGAAAAAGTACATTCATCAGGAATTACTAATAAGGAAATATAAACATATTAATATTAATGTTATTTGACTAGTACTTCCAGTCCACATTTAAGATCCAAGATTAACATTTATGGAGAATTAACTAAGAAATTCCTCAAAGGAAATATAAACCGGTTTTCATGGTTCTTATTTACATTCAAGGCTATTACCGATGAGAACGTCTGGCTGATATAAATTCAGAGAGCTGCACAGAATCAAAAAAGGCATACTTAACCGACTGATAACAAACAATACTCTTGCAAGGATAACGTAAAAGAAAAGTAGCTCCCATTTTGAGAACCCCTGGTTTTAACAGAAGAAACTGTCTGCGTCTTTTTTGTGTATCTTTAGACACATCCGGAAATATGCGTACTTTGAAACCCAGGAAATCATAACATTGACATTCGCACATCAGCCAGCCTTAATAAATGCTTAATTATAAATAATACCAAACAACATTTTCTTTTTGGAATAAAATTTGGCTGCAGCTTTATTTCCAAATAATCATAAATAACTCAATTCACTTAACAACCACTTAGTAACATGTCAATCAATATCTCGGTTAAATTCATATAGCGGTTTAATACTGTTAAGCCATTCGGTCACGAAACTGGCTCGGTTAAATTCATATAGCGGTTTAATACTGTTAAGCCATTCGGTCACGAAACTGGCTTACCTTCCCCAACTTACCCCCATCCCCCCATGTGACTTACGGTGCCGTCAAGCCACATCTCACTCATGGCGGTTCCGCCCCTGAGTTCTTTTCCATTTCATAACTTTCCCAATATTCATTTTAACCGCTTCTGGTGCCTGTAGCACCCTTCATCCAGGCACCCCCTTTTATTAAAAGCTGCTACCGATCCTCCCAAATACTACCCCCCACTCCCCCATGCCCCTCCTAAACTTCTCCAAAATTCAACCCCCAAAATCCCCATCTCCCACCAAAAACAGGGTGGGCCGGGACGGGTCCTTCAACTACCTTTCAACCACCCTCCCCCTCTCCTACCTAACTAACTATCCTTTTCAGCGCCAAATTCCTCCTATCCTGTCCTTTCCTTCCTAACCAATCCAATTCCTTTTCCTTCAACCAATCCCCTTTTCTTTCCCTTTGTTGCTGCCCTGCCAGCCTCCAATTAATTCACCCCACTACCCTCTCTTTTCCCTCCCCCCCACCCTTCATCAATCTAACTTGGCTGCTTCTGTCTCAGCCAATGTTATCACCCTCACTGATTAACAGTGAGGGTTTCCTAACATTGACATTCGCACATCAGCCAGCCTTAATAAATGCTTAATTATAAATAATACCAAACAACATTTTCTTTTTGGAATAAAATTTGGCTGCAGCTTTATTTCCAAATAATCATAAATAACTCAATTCACTTAACAACCACTTAGTAACATGTCAATCAATATCTCGGTTAAATTCATATAGCGGTTTAATACTGTTAAGCCATTCGGTCACGAAACTGGCTCGGTTAAATTCATATAGCGGTTTAATACTGTTAAGCCATTCGGTCACGAAACTGGCTTACCTTCCCCAACTTACCCCCATCCCCCCATGTGACTTACGGTGCCGTCAAGCCACATCTCACTCATGGCGGTTCCGCCCCTGAGTTCTTTTCCATTTCATAACTTTCCCAATATTCATTTTAACCGCTTCTGGTGCCTGTAGCACCCTTCATCCAGGCCACAAGCGGTGACAGACTATATCTTGTCACCGCTCCCCACCAAACAAGCTGCAGCCAAATTCTTCACTAAACAATCCTCCAACAAATCTTGGATTGTACTTAAAAAGATATCAATCCCAATATCGGACAGATGAACTCCATCCGACCTATAAAGACCTGCACAATCCGAAGAAATCAACTCATGCCCTAAAACCAAACCCCCTATTCTCCCCATAAATTTAGACACTTCCCCATTCACCCTACGCCTCAAGCGCTCAATACCTTTTGGATTAATTGCCCCTTTCCACACTCTTCTTGGAATAATGTGTGACCACACAATTATAGCCTCTGGAAAATAACCCATCACCTCCAATAATTCTATTTTCATTAAATGGATTAAATCCACTCCTTTAACATGACATAGATCATTACCCCCCAAATGAATACATATCAAAACTGGTGACGAAAATCTCCGAGCTTGCAGTAAGGCCGGTAGAAGTTGCTTCCATGTCATTCCTCGAATGGCCAACCAACGGATTCGAATACCATATTCCACCAGTCCCAGGTTGGCTCCCCACTTGGATTCTCGAGCATGCTTGTGTGCCCAAAAGACAAATGAATGGCCACAAATCCACACACATATGTCCGGAGGCAATAAATCTGCAAAAGAAACTAAAACAATTTAATGTGACATATTCAATTCCTTTCCCGAATATATCCTTTATATCTGTTCGAACGCCATCTCCCCACACGCTGAATTAACTCTACTGAACCCCCTTCCTGGGCTGCATTTGAAGCCGCACCAATTCGAAAAGAATGTGTGCCATAATCCTTAGGCTCCAAACCCATCAACTTTAAGCCTTTTTTCAGCACCGCTGCAAATTGGTACCTAGTCAAAGGCATTCCGTTCTTATGCACCAACCACACTTCCCCACCAGCCGGCCTTACCTCATCATAAACCACTGCACATTGAACTGGACAAAATTCCAAACTCTTAACCGCACGCAGAGTAATCCACGTGCCTTTTCCCTCCTGATCAGTTTTTGATTTGCGCAAATATAAACGCAAAACCCCCTTTTCCACCATCACCTCCCCTCTCTTCAAACCTTCATCCTCCAGCGCTCGCTTCGAGGAAACTACCAATTCCCCAATCCTGCAAGCTGCAAAGAATGCCACCACAAAAGCCACCTGAAATAGCAGTGTCTCATAGGCCGTAAAACAAATCTTTGGTAACACCTGACACAACTGCACAACTTGTGCATAAAATAGAGGCCTTCTCACCTTTTCTATCCGTGATTTTCCTTGATCTCTAGAAAAACCACACAATAACTTACGAATCAAATAAGTGCCAGCTGGATCTGCCCAACCCATCAATTTTGACACAAATGCTATTGCAGCCATCATCTGGGACACCATCCCAAACGACCATTTTTTCTCCACTGCAAAAGCGATAAGTCGGACCACTCTCTCCTCACCAATCGGAAAGACCAAGTCCCAATCTTTATCTTCAAGAAAAGCTAAGAATCGCCGCCATCCAACTCCATAAGCCTTCCAAGTATTCTGAGCTAATGCTCTCATCAACAGCGCCTCACAATCTCCTGAAAATTGACCCACAAATCTTCGGATATCCTTGTAGGCTCCCAATCTGCTGATGGGGCCAAAGCTCTGAAACGATGAAACTGCAAACGAGACAAGGCATCAGCAATCTCATTACAAACTCCAGGCACATGTCTAGCTGTTAGCCATACATTTAACTGCAAACATTTTAGCACAATTAATCGCAACAGCTCTACTAACATTGGACACCGCGAATACTGTTTATTGATTGCCCAAACAACTGACATATTATCAGAATAAAATGCAATCCTCCTATTACACAACCTCCTTTCCCATAGGAACAAAGCCACCCAAATTGGAAATAATTCCAACAAAGCTATGTTCCTACACAAACCCATCTCTTTCCACCATTGAGGCCACTCCTCTGCACACCATGCACCTCCAAAATAAATACCAAAACCAATCTCTCCTGACGCATCGGTGAATAATTGCAAATCCACATTGGACACCAATACCTCCTGCCACACACAAATGCCATTAAACAGTGACAAAAATGTCCTCCAGACCTGCAAATCTGCTCGTACTGCCTCTGTTAAACGCACTCGAAAGTGCCTCCTCCGCAAACCTACCGTTAGCAATGCTAACCGTCTTGAAAAGACTCTTCCCATAGGGATCACCCGCGTTGCAAAATTAAAATGACCCAGCAACGACTGAATTTCTTTCAACGTCACCTTTTTCTTGGTGCACACTCTATCAATCTCCTGACGCAAAGCCTCAATCTTCACTCTAGGCAGTCTAGACTCCATCTTCACAGAATCTAACTCTATCCCCAAAAACACCAATGCTGTAACAGGTCCTTCACTTTTTTCCAAAGCCAAAGGAACACCTAACTCCATTGCCACAGTTCGAAACGCCGACATCAAAGCAGCACACTGTAACGAATTCTCTGGACCTCCAAACAGAAAATCGTCCAAATAATGCACTATAGAATCCCAACCACTAACTTGTTCAACTACCCAATGTAAAAATGTCGCAAATGCTTCAAAATAAGTACAAGAAATAGAACACCCCATCGGCATACATTTATCAAAATAAAATTTTCCTTCAAATTGGAATCCTAACAACCTAAATGCTGAAGGGTGCACCGGTAATAAACGGAATGCTGCCTCAATATCAGCTTTTCCCATTAATGCACCTTTTCCCAATTTCCTCAACAGATCCACAGCCTGCTCAAAACTTGCATATCCCACAGAACACAACTCTGGATCAATAAAACTATTCACACCACCACCTTCCGGGTACGACAAATTATGAATCAACCGATATGTACCCGGTTCTTTTTTCGGTATCACACCCAATGGAGATACAACTAAGTTTTCAATTGGTGGGTCAACAAACGGACCAGCTATCCGCCCAAGCCTCAATTCCTTCCTCAACTTCTTCCTAACCACCTCCTCATGCTGAATCACAGATACAGCATTCTTACACTTATGATCCAACACTGGTCCTTCAAATGGGATCGGAAAACCCTCTGCAAAACCGATCCACAACAAATACGCATCCCCACCACACGGATACCGACCCAACCAATTTTGTAAAGCAGATATGTTAATAGGAGAAGGGGCCTTGCCAGCCCAAACCGGGGCCACTTGAAGTTCCTCCACGCCCCGACCTTCCCCGACTGCCCAACCCTCCTCTTGGGCATTTAAATACCGGATGGAATCCTTGACAGACACTGCAACAGTGCCTGAATCTGCAAGCCGGCCTATTACATCGACCTGCATTAAATTGGAAACACACATTCCCGGGGGAACTTCCTTTTCCCACCAATCCACTTGTCCCCAAAGTTCCTCCTCCTCCCATCCAGACACCTCCTGTTCGACCCATGCCAACCCCCCCGGTATTTCCGATTGAGCCACTACCATACCCGGGCAATCCAGCAGAGGCTCCCACACGAAAGGGGGGGTTAACAGCAGGTGTAAAATTAGCAATCCACAAATCAACATCTCGGACACCCCAATTCTCAGATTTATCCTTTGCCAAACTCCGCCTAAACTGCTCATCATAATTCACCCAGGCCCAACCGCCATACATTTTATACGCTCTCAAAATTAAATCACAATAACTCCATAAGCCCGGGTAAAGAGCAGGTTTTTGAGCTCCCAAAACACTGGCAAGTACATGAAAGCTTAACATCCAATTCATAATTGTCTTTGGTACTCTCCCTCTTTTCTTCTTTCCATCCTCTTTACCCCCATCCTTCCCCGCACTACCCTCCCTATCTCGTGCTAACAGAGCAAATAAATCTATATATTTCCCTTTTAAAATTCTCTGCTTCCACTTTAACGTTATATAACAGTCTAAAGGTGCAATATTACATACTGTATGCCCCAGCCGGGAAGCCATAACTGTACCTACCATAGGATTATCCCCCATCCCCATGACCACATTCCCCCCAACCACTTCTCCTTCATCCGAAGAAGATGACCAAGACCCTGATGAATCCCAAGAATCTGAAGACTCCCAAACCTGCATCGGGTCTCCTTTCTCACCCCTCTTCCGCCTTTTTTCACTATCCAACCTCCTTACAACATGACACAAATTACGCAAAAATTTTTTATTCCTCAACCTCTTCCTCAAACCTTTTCCTGTCATCTCTTTACCACGACTACTCCGCTCTCTCGCCCCCTCCCGCACTTCTCTCCCCTCCCTCACCCTGTTACCTTCCATTACACCCATTCCCATCAACTCACCCGTTGCTCTCCCACAGGAAGGCCCCTCTAATGGATCTTCCACAGCAACATTCTGCACCGGAACATCAACTCGCCTCTGCATGCCACGTGCCATGTCACCAGTTGTAGCACCAACTTCCATCCTCTGACCCCTTTCCTGCTCCATGTGCCATCCCACCTGACACCCCATTTCAACACCATGTCCACTGCTCACACCCTCTGCCCCATACACAGAGCTCCCCATATCTACCACCCCCCTCCCTGTTGTCCCCCCTTCAGACGTACTCATACCATGTTTTTTCTTGGCACTCACTTTTCCCCCACCTTTCCCACTCTTCTTTGGCCCCATCTACACTGTTGTTTTTTTTTTTTTTTTTTTTTAATAAATATAATTTCCCACGCCACTCACTCCCCAAACACCCCCAGTCAAAATCACCAACCAAACACCCTCTATAAGTAACTTAATATATCCCCTACTTCCTTTACACAACAACACAACCCACCACTACAACCATTCCTCTGATATCTCCCAAATCACTCCAAGTTTACACTGTTATAACACACTGTAAAAACACCTCAGTGACAGATCAAAAACTCTCCAGCCCCTCCGATATCACAGTCCCCACAAACCCAAACACTCCCACACTTGTCCTCACCCACCCTCTCTATAAAAAACCCGCCACCCCTCCGATATCAAATCCCCCAATTTCCCACCACTTAAACAAACCGCCAACCTAAAAAACTGCTCCTTCCAATTCTTCCGATATCCCCAGCACCTCCCCGAAACCGGAAGTGCCTCTCACCAACCCACAGCGCTCCTCCGCCTCCCCCCCTAACGGTAACACACTTCCAAGCCGCTTTCCCCCACACAAAATCACCGCCAAATTTCAATTACCCCCCCTTACTATTTTCCGTTTTCCTTCCCCCCTCACCTCCGCGAAACCGGAAGTGACGCGTAGTCGCCACTACACGCTCACGCAGCCGCTCCCCCCCACTTTTAAAACACACTTCTGCCCCCCGTTTCGCCGCCCCCACACACAAAAAACACCACCAACCCAATCTTTTCTACACACCTCCTCCCCAATTCCTCCGTTTACTTCACCTCAGCGAAAACCGGAAGTGGCATCGCAAATCACTCCTCTACTGCAACACCAAGCCCCTCACTTTCCCACCTCAGGTAAGAACCAATTTCTTCCAATTTTCTTTAAAAAACCTTCAAAATTCCTTCAACTACCTTTCAACCACCCTCCCCCTCTCCTACCTAACTAACTATCCTTTTCAGCGCCAAATTCCTCCTATCCTGTCCTTTCCTTCCTAACCAATCCAATTCCTTTTCCTTCAACCAATCCCCTTTTCTTTCCCTTTGTTGCTGCCCTGCCAGCCTCCAATTAATTCACCCCACTACCCTCTCTTTTCCCTCCCCCCCACCCTTCATCAATCTAACTTGGCTGCTTCTGTCTCAGCCAATGTTATCACCCTCACTGATTAACAGTGAGGGTTTCCTTATCTCTGTTTCTAAAAAATTTTCTCATAATTAAAACTTTATCCAAAGATAAAGCTAAAGTAACTAACAAGGTTGAAGCAGTCACTAAGTCTTCTGTTGGGGTTTCTAATAGTGCAGAGACATCAAGGGATTGGTCAGGTTGCTGAGCTGTAGTATCCGACGTTTTAATTGGTAGGTAATAGGATTGTACAATAGGAGGAAGAGTATTATCTGAGAATCCTAATATTTCTTTTAAATATCTGTTTAACATTTCTCTTGGCGCCGTTGTTACTGTTCTTGGGAAATCTAGAGATCTTAAATTATTTGATCTTTGAGCATTCTCCAAGTTTTCAACTTTTCTCCTCATATTAGTTACATCTTTAATAGTAACTCTTTGCAAGTCTTGAACTTTCTCAAATTTCTCAGATAAAGATTTAGTCTTAAGAGTCATATCCTTCCTTTCTGACTCTGCTACCTCAACAGTTTCTTCTAGTTGTTTAACCCGAGTTTCAATAGACTGTATTTGTGGACACCACACTTTTCCCAAATTCGCAATTAATGCCCAAAAGCTTTCTAAGGTAATATCTGTGGGTTTCTCTTCAAGAAAATTCAAAGTACCTTGACCTCGTGTACGGTCGGGTTGGATTTCCTCCACTCCCGAGTTCACAACAGCCATTGTTCCTCCCGCAAACTGAGTTGGACACTCCAGAGCGAGCAGAGGGGAACTTCCACCCTGTGCTCCTCAACTCTCCAGGATCAGATTACCAGCTCCCGTCGACTCACTCGTAGCACTGTCTAGAAGCTGTGGGACCAACGCCATCACTGGGGAGGGATCTCTCTGGGGTTGCGGGAGCGGAGTTTGCCGGTCGGGGCTGAGTGTCACATCCAGCAGGGGCAGTGTCTCAGGCTCTCCAATCGTCCCAGGCGCCGCCAATCCACCGCTCACCGACCCAATTGGAACCTGGAGTCCCCACAGAAAAGAATCAATGGGACCACTTATTGTTGAGGTACGCCGGTCTGGGGGAGCTATGGCCGCCACTTTCCCTCGACGCTTCGGCATTGCGGAAATCTGGCAGAGCATAGGAACTCACAACAGATTCAGGCGGCCATCTTGGATCTTGGAACTGTGCAGCAATTTTTATTTTGCCTAAATAGGACTATATAAAAGTCAGTCTTATTTCTGGGGTCCTTTTACCAAACTGCAGTAAAATGGGCCCCGTGGTAGTGGTGGGGCCCATTTTTGCCATGCGCCAGGGCCCTTTTTACTGCAGTGAGTAAAAAGCCCCTAAAAAGACATGGCCATGCTCTAAAATTATTCTTATCGCTTGGCCATGTTGGGGGGAGGGGAGCACTTACTGTCAACTAGGGGTTCCCACGGTAACCCAGCAGTAACCGGGTAGTGCTGTTTATTCATTGGGTTAGCACCACGCTAGAAATTACAGAATTATTTTCTGTATCGCCAGAAATGGTGTGCACTCAAGGTGTAAGTACTGCCAGCGGCCGCATTGGGCCAGCAGTAGTTCTGGGTTGCCACTTGGCAACCCTTCAGTAAAAGGGCCCCTTTATGCGGTAACCCATAGCTGCTTAAGTGCTGAATATCACTTAAATAGCTATCTGTTAGTCGGCTCCACAAAATCTTGATATTCAATGCCCAAGCCTAGATATGACCCAGCATTGGCTATCTGGGAACAATTCAGGCAGTGGCCAGCAAAATGCTCACTGCCACCGACTGAATATTTATCCCTTGGTTTTGTGGAGTTGGCGATTTAACACATCAGCAGCCATTTCTGGCCGGTTAAATTGCTTTGAATATCAACTTGAGGGTCAGTGTAAGAACCTACCTAAATCCTGAAAAAGGCTATTCTTGTGAAAACCAAAAGTACACTAGGATTATGGGCATAGTGTTGGTAGTACATTGGTGGTGCACATGCCCCACCAACTAAAACAAAACAAAAAAAAGTGTGTGTGTAGTATAAATAAAAAAGTCTAGGGTAGCCTAGGGTAGGAAAAAATGTGACTCTCTGAACTAGATGTCTGACCAGGTGAGGGCAGGGGAGGGAGAGTTTGCAAGCTCTCAGATTCTGCTGGTATCCCTTTTTTCCTTCCCAAGTTCCAGATTGACTCAAGAGATTAATTGAAATTGCTGATCCTCAAAGTATTTGCCACTTTCCTTTTTTGGGAGGGGGGAGTACAGGTAAGCAGGGGATGCATTATGGAGCAGACTAGCTCATCCACATTCCCTCTACTTTTATTCTGTTAAACTGTTCGTGAGCCCTTGTGCCTAGGCTGAGGCTTAGGAAGGACCTTGGCCAAGGCCTAGGGTAGACCAACCAGGCTCCAAGCAACCCCATGGCCACAAAACCCCACACACTCAGGACAATCAACTAGCACCACCATAAAAGGGAGATAGACCACTCAGGCGGGCCTCACGGCTGAATAGGAACCCACTCGTACAGAGTCCAAGCATATGGGCCTCATGGCTGAACTGGAACTGAGTCATACAGTAGGGAAGGGAAAAGAACAATGAGGGGTCCCAAAAGGGACTGGAGCACATGCAACACACAGAGCGCTAGCTAGTGACACAAGGGAAGGGCAACAGACAAAAAGCTGGCAGGTACAGGCTACAACCAGAGGAAGAGAATGCAAACAAAGGCTACACAGAAACACAGGTAGCAGAGGCAGAGCCCACAGGGAAAAAGGGAAAGCCGAGGACAGAATGGGGCACAGACTCTACAAGAGCGAGGCTCCACAGGAACACTCTAGGCTGTACCATACAGCACTCAAATACACTAGGCTGTGCCACATCGCACTCAAGGGAAAAGGGAAGCCACTCATAGGAACACTCTAGGCTGTACCATACAGCACTCGGGTAAAGGGAAGCCACCTATAGGAATACACAAGGCTGTGCTACATAGCACTCAAGAATAAAGGGAAACCACTTATAGGAATATACAAGACTGTGCCACTCAGCACTCAAGGGTCAAGGGAACCCACTCACAAGAATACACAAGGCTGTGCCACAGAGTCAAATAACAGACACTAGAGACAAAGGGAAAATCAAGCAAACAGGGAAAGCTGACTTTACATACACCAATCAGATAATGAGCAAAGCTCACAAGAAACAGGAGACAGACACAGCAGACAAAGAGTTAAAGCAGGCTAAAGGGAAGAACTGCTTTTAACACACGTCCGGAAGAAGCAGGGCTTACACTGCAGTCAAAGGTTTAAAGCTAACAAAAAGGAAAAACAAACAATGTTCCTACCAGAACTCAGCAGCACACAGAGACAGAGCAAACAAAGCACCCACAGCTGCAGGGAAGCAAGGTAATCAAGGAAAGCAGCTAGGCTAGGGAAACAATCAAGCATATGCTGGGAACAACCAGCACACAGAGAAGCTACAAGCAACAGGAAGAGTAAGCAAACTCCAAGGGATGTACAGTGTGCTACTATCACAGGCAGAGAGATGGAAAGAGGCTCAGCTGACAGGAATCAACGCTAAAGCCTGGGCTGTAGGGAGAGGTAGGCTTAAACAGATCTGACTTCTGACGTCTGCTGTCTCAGACGTTAGCTCAATCCCTAACAGGCCAATCAGAAGCGAGTCCCTGTCATTCCCCTGCCCGTCTTAGCAGAATCATAACATATTCTCTACATCACAGGAAGAGAAGGACCTGACTTAGAGAGCAGAATGGCTTGTCTCTGCCCTGTCTATCCCAACCTCTGCCTAACCATCCTCCTCTCCTCTTGTTCTCTGCAAACTGCCTGAGAGAGGAAGGGATGAAGCTGGAAGTAAGATGGCTGTTGTCTGCTTAGTGAGATTCTTAGCAGAAACCCCATGTGCCCATGTCTAGCCAATGGAAGAGCATTGGAGTCACTCTAATTAAAGAAAATACACTAGCAGAGACTAAGAGCATTCAAACTGCCCCTCAACTTACCTCTATTACTCTATCTCACTCTTGACTCTCCCTGGGGCCAGGTTTAGGTTCATAGAGACTCAGGTTACAACTTCCTGCACCTGCTGACAGGCGAGATAGTGAAGCATCTGCTATGTGGAAATGTGAGCTATCAAGCTCTGTCTGCCAGTACAGCTGTTGTCTCTGGAGACCTAAGACATAGCCATCAAAGGCGGCAGTAATGAAGCACTCTGCCAACCTGAAATCTGCTGCTGGTAATAAAGATCATCCAATTTGTGAGGAAAAGAGGGGATTTGATGGGGCATGGAAGAGAAATGCTGGGCAGAAAAGGGAGAGAGAGACAGGAAGATACTTGGCAATGTGGGCAGAGTAAGGTGGAGAGACACATGGAGAGAGTCCCTGACCAAAGGAGTTTACAAACTAAGTGCTAGGCAGAGGATGATGGGGGACAGAAAGGGAAATATAAGCGAGATACCAAGGCCAGGAGAGGGAACGAGACAACTATAAAAGGTAGAAGGAGATGAGAGGTAGCCAAAGTGTTGCTCATTTCCCTGAAATTCACAATGCATACTTAGACTGCCTGTGATGAGGCTGCCTAGGCCTCACTGAATCATTTCGCCTTTTCACCTGGCAGGAGAAGAGATGCTTACCTTCTGCTGTCTCGTCCATCCCTTCAAATAATACCAGTTCAACAATGCTTCACATTTTGTCCTGCATATATACAAAGCATGAGGTGGCATGGAGCCACTGCAATTTTGAAAGTGTTAGGCAAGACAGAAAAAGGTAAACACACATTCTTCTGTCTTCCGTGACAAGGTGCAAAAGATCAACCTTGAGTTCACTACCAAGCCACCTCCTCCTCTTCACCCTTCAACCCTCTCCCTCAACCAACCAACCCAGACCTCCTTCTCCTCCTTTCCTGATATCTCAGAGGAGGAAACCGCCCGCCTTCTTTCCTCCTCAAAATGCACCACTTGTTCTTCTGATCCCTTCCCCACCAACTTACTTAACACCATCTCTCCTACTATCACCCCCTCCATCTGTCATATCCTCAACCTCTCTCTCTCCACTGCAACTGTCCCCGACACCTTCAAGCATGCCGTAGTCATGCCACTCCTCAAAAAAACATCACTAGACCCTACCTGTCCCTCCAACTACCGCCCCATCTCCCTCCTACCCTTCCTCTCCAAGATACTTGAGCGCGCAGTCCACAGCCGCTGCCTTGATTTTCTCTCCTCTCATGCCATCCTCGATCCGCTTCAATCCGGTTTTCGCCCTCTTCACTCGACAGAAACAGCACTCTCTAAAGTCTGTAATGACCTGTTCCTTGCCAAATCCAGAGGCCACTACTCCATCCTCATCCTCCTCGATCTATCCGCCGCTTTTGACACTGTCAATCATGACTTACTTCTTGCCACACTGTCCTCATTTGGGTTCCAGGGCTCTGTCCTCTCCTGGTTCTCCTCCTATCTCTCCCACCGCACCTTCAAAGTTCACTCTCATGGATCTTCCTCCACCCTCATCCCCTTATCTGTTGGTGTTCCCCAGGGATCTGTCCTTGGACCCCTTCTCTTCTCAATCTACACCTCTTCCCTGGGCTCCCTGATCTCATCTCATGGTTTCCAGTATCATCTCTATGCTGATGACACCCAACTGTATCTCTCCACACCAGACATCACCGCGGAGACCCAGGCAAAGGTATTGGCCTGCTTATCCAACATTGCTGCCTGGATGTCCAACCGCCACCTGAAACTGAACATGTCCAAGACCGAGCTTATCGTCTTTCCACCAAAACCCACTTCTCCTCTTCCTCCACTTTCTATCTCAGTTGATAACACCCTCATCCTCCCCGTCTCATCTGCCCGCAACCTCGGAGTCATCTTTGACTCCTCTCTCTCCTTCTCTGCGCATATCCAGCAGATAGCCAAGACCTGTCGCTTCTTCCTCTTTAACATCAGCAAAATTCGCCCTTTCCTCTCTGAACACACCACCCGAACTCTCGTCCACGCTCTCATTACCTCTTGCCTGGACTACTACAACTTACTCCTCACCGGCCTCCCACTTAGCCATCTATCCCCCCTTCAATCTGTTCAGAACTCTGCTGTACGATTCATATTCCGCCAGAACCGATATACTCATATCACCCCTCTCCTCAAGTCACTTCACTGGCTTCCGATCAGATACCGCATTCAATTCAAGCTTCTCCTTCTTACCTACAAATGCACTCAGTCTGCTGCCCCTCACTATCTTTCTACCCTCATCTCCCCTTACGTTCCCGCCCGTAACCTCCGTTCACAGGATAAATCCCTCCTCTCAGTACCCTTCTCCACCACCGCCAACTCCAGGCTCTGCTCATTCTGCCTCGCCTCACCCTATGCTTGGAACAACCTTCCTGAGCCCTTACGCCAAGCCTCCTCCCTGCCCGTCTTCAAGTTTTTGCTTAAAGCCCACCTCTTCAATGCTGCGTTTGGCACCTAACCCTTACCGTTCAGTGAATCCAGACTGCCCCAATTTGACTGCCCCTATCGGACTGACCGTTCACTTGTCTATTAGATTGTAAGCTCTTTGAGCAGGGACTGTCTCTCTTTGTTAAATTGTACAGCGCTGCGTAACCCTAGTAGCGCTCTAGAAATGTTAAGTAGTAGTAGTAGTAGTAGTAGTAGGGTGGTATGTAGGGTCCAGGAGATAATGAAGCTCTGGACAACCTTGTTGTTGTGTTAGGATGCAGGGTGGGTGCTGAGGTTTTTTATGGGCTACTTGTTAAGGAGAGAGGGGGCAGCCAGCATCTAGATGGCCTTCTTTGTGTCAGAGGAGTTGCCAAAGAGGCCAGGACAAATGGAAATCAGATTGTAAGCTCTGTCGAGCATGGACTGTCTCTTTATGTCCAGTGTACAGCGCCGCGTACGTCTAGTAGTACTATAGCAATGATAAGTAGTAGTAGTAACTTAGGTAATGGTTCTAGAGGTGAAAATGCTTTAAAAGAGAATTCCATAGTAAATGTGATAGAATGTAGAAAGTTGAGTCATGAGTTGGTTGCAGATGAACTTGGGCAGGCAGAGGTATAGCAAGAAGCCTAGCTTGACATGAACGCAGATGGCATGGGGAAATCTGTGGAATGTGCACATGAGAAAAGGAGGCTATCCCACATGTAAGGTCTTAAATGTAAGAACCAACCCCTTGAATTTAATCTTATAGCTTATAGGTATCCAATGATGATGGGGGTAACTTTGGAGGTACTAAGAAGCCTGACACCAGCGTTCTGCAGTCATGTAATAGCCACCTGCCAAACTGCATTATAAAGTGAATTATAGCAGTCAAAAGCACTGGAAACCAGGGTGTAAATCAAAATGTGGATTGCATGACAACATGATTTCAATGCAGAGGTAATCAGAAATTCAAAGGAAGGTTCAGAATCCACAATAACCTCCAGAATTCTAAGGGAGGAATTTAGTGGATGCATGATCAGTAAGCCAAATAGCTTGGCCCTTCTGAGGATTAAGGCCAAGATATTTTAATGAGAGTTAGCCACTAGGGAAAAGTAAAAGTTCAATGGTTCAAGATCCAGAGATGTAGGATTAACATAGTAAAGAAGCTGAATGTCATCAGTGAAGAAGAAGGGGCTAATACCGAGAGACTGAATAAGTGTAGCGAAATAGGAGGGGTGGAAGTGTAGCTTAATAATTAGAGCAACAGGCTGGGAACTGGAGAGTCCACATTGAAGTCCTACAGCAGCTCCCTATGGCCTTGGGCAAGCCATTTCACCCTCCATTGCCTTGGGAAGTCCAGGGGTGGTGTTGGGAACTTCACCTCACTTAGGGTCTGCCATGGAAACCATCACACCTCTGGTAGCCCCTACAAGCCATTCACTGCTTGGTATATGTGCACAGAAGGTGGGGGGGGGGGGGGGGGGGAAGGAGGAGGAGGAGAGAGAGAGAGAGAGCAAAGGGTAAAAGAAAAAGACTGAATAGAACAGGAGTTTTCAAAAACCAAACTGTCTAGGAAGGAACAGAACTGTAGTCATACAACTTTTTCAACAACTTATGAGATAACCGGCATATTAGATATAGGACAGTAGTTACCTGAAACTGATGGACCCAAGTTAGGTTTCTTAAGGAGTGACCTAACAATTGCTTATTTCCATACATTTAGGGGAAAAAACTTTCAGATAAACTAGAATTGACTAGGCAAAACAGACAGAGTCAATCCAATAGCAGGATTTTTAAGAAAGGATGCAGCTAGTGGATCAAAAGCAGCAAAGGACATAGACCTGAGAACTTGGACAAGATAAAGAAATGAGATGGGGCTGAGGGTATCCCAAGTAGAAGTGGAGGAAATACAAGCCATGGGGCAAAGATCAGGAAATCCTGGAAGAATTTGATCAGAAGTGGGACTTAAGAGGGTCTCAACAGAAGCATTTTCTCTACATTCTAGCCTTAGAGTTTCCACCAGACACTGTTCAATAATATCTCAATACATGGTCATTAGCTTTTTTTCAGCTCACTGGGGTGCCTCAGTGTCTGTGTTAGTACACCGAGATTCATGTTGAAATAAAAGCAATGAAGGATGAGATTGCCAAAAGAATAGATACAATGAGTATTGATTTGTGGGAGCTAGGCAGAAAGGTAGAGGAATTTGGAAAAAAAGTTGAGGAATATGCTGAGACTCTGGTCAACACACAGACCCATGCTTTATGCTTCATAATTTTGCCAGCTAATTAGAGAATTAGAGACTTAGAGAATTGTGTCCAGAGATAAAAGTTGCGTTTCTGGGGCTTCCTGGAAGGAGGAGAGACTGAAGATGTCCCTGCAGTCATCCAACAACGTCAACAACTTCTGGGCTGTAAGCAGGAACATGACTCAATTAAACTGATACAAACCCACTGCACAACAGAGCAAAGGATATCATCTTCCACATATTTCTCTCCCTCAGCTTTGAGCCTCACAATGCTATTATGGCACTTCCTCTTGTCACCTTCATATCTGAAAAAGGTCTTGTCCCCCAGTTTTACCGTATTAGCTATCTTTTCCTCCATTTGCCACTTCACTTTCCTGATAGCTTTTCCAGCTTCTCTTCACTTAGGTATTCTCTCCTGTCTTCATCTTTCTGAGTCGTCTTATAACGTGCAAAGGCTAGCCTCCTTTCCCTTTTCTTTTCAGCTACTATATTCGAGTACCAGAGAGGCCTTCTTTTCCTCTTACTTTTATGTAATTTTCTAACATAAAGGTTAGTCGCCTTTAATATAGCTCCTTTCAGTCTTGTCCATTGCTGTTCTACATCCTTCAGCTGTTCCCATCCCGCTAACTGTTCCTTGAGAAATTCCCCCATTTCAGCAAAGTTAGTTCCTTTGAAATCCAGGACCTTCAATCTCGAGTAAGCCCTCTCTTCTATTTTAATATTGAACCATACCATACGATGATCACTAGATGCCAAATGGTCTGCCACCTTGACATCAGAAACGTACTCTCCATTCGTAAGCACCAAGTCCAGAACAGCTCCATCCCGCATCGGTTCCGATACCCACTGCTGGAACAATTCTTCCTGTAGGGAATCTAAGATCTCTTTGCTTCTAGACGACCCCGCAGCCGGGACACCCCAATCAACATCTGGCATATTGAAGTGACCTATCAGTAGTACTTCCCCTTTCCTAGCTATCTTGTGGATGTCTTCAATTAAGTCTCTGACTTGTGTTAGGCGTTCTTATAATTTATTGATTCCTGATGTGTTATCAATTTGTACAAACTGTACATTGCTAGTTGGACATATAGGTTATAGTCTGGGTTTTAAATAATGACTTCTAAAAATTAAAAAAAATGATGCAAATCTCCTATACATTAACTGATAATCTCAAAAATTTCGCAGTAGAATTTTGTATCCTTTATCTATGGGAATCTAGGATATGTGTTATGTATTGAAGGATACTTCTTCGGACCCTCTCTAATCCAGTATTCTCCATGTTAGTGTAGAAATAAGGTGAGTACCATTGTGTTACAGCATTCCCACCTGGGATGGCTGCAACGGTTCTGCCTGTCCATATGTGAGGCAGAGATCTCTAGAGAGTGTGTGATGGATTTCTGTGTCTGGGCTTGCTGAAAGAAGTAGTATGTATTTAGGGTCAGCATTTGGGCCTAGTTATTTTGGGTACAATTCTATAACTTGGTGCCTCCAGTTAGGTGTACCATCAAGCTTTCAACCCTAATTAAGAAGTCAGAGAAACATAACAGCTGAGTCTATTGTTTTTCCTTGCCTCCCTCATATCCCCACTGGTCTTTCTGACTCTTTCATTTTTTCTTCTCTTTTTTCTTTTGGCTGAGTTTGATCATTTCTTGGATGAGTGTGATGTTCTTTCCTATCGGTTATTGTAATTCCTTTCTTCCTGCAGAATTTTGTATTTAGATTGTAAATCGCTTAGATCTGCAAGTTGTTTAGGCAGATCTGTTAGTTTAGGCAGTATATTGTTTCAATAAAACATAACGCATACTGAGCACCAATTCTACAATGGTGTCTGTGCATCAAGATGCCATTATAGTGTGCTAGTGTAAACCCAAATTAGTATGCCTAAATTTAGGTGTGGCCATTAATGCCAACTCTATGGCAATTGTAATAGGTGTGCCTAAGTGCACCCTGCAAAGCATGTGACCTGTGATATTCTGTAAACTATCAGGCTTATTTTCGAAAGAGAAGGACACCCATCTTTCCAAACAAATCGGAAGATGGGCGTCCTTCTCACAGGGTCGCCCAAATCGGCATAATAGAAAGCCGATTTGGGGCGTCCTCAACTGCTTTCCGTCGTGGGGATGACCAAAGTTCCCGGGGGCATGTTGGAGGCGTAGCGAAGGTGGGACTTGGGTGTGCCTAACACATGGGCATCTTTGACCCATAATGGAAAAAAAAAGGGTGTCCCTGACGGGCATTTGGATGACTTTACCTGGTCCAGTTTTTCTTTCAACAAAGGCACAAAAAGGTGTCCAAACTGACCAGATGACCACCGGAGGGAATCGGGGATGACCTCCCCTTACTCCCCCAGTGGTCACTAACTCCCTCCCACCCTCAAAAAAGAAAAATATTTTGTGCCAGCCTCTATGCCAGCCTCAAATGTCATACTCAGGTCCATCGCAGCAGTATGCAGGCCCCTGGAGCAGTTTTAGTGGGTGCAGTGTACTTCAGGCAGGCGGACCCAGGCCCATCCCCCCCTACCTGTTACACTTGTGGTGGTAAATGTGAGCCCTCAAAAACCCACCACAAACCCACTGTACCCACATCTAGGTGCCCCCCTTCACCCGTAAGGGCTATGGTAGTGGTGCACAGTTGTGGGTAGTGGGTTTTGGGGGGCTCAGCACACAAGGTAAGGAAGCTATCTAACTGGGAGCTTTTTCTGAAGTCCACTGCAATGCCCCCTATGGTTCCCGATTGGTGTCTTGGGCATCTCCGAGAGTATTATCAAAATGAAAGATGGACGCCCATCTTGTTTCGATAATACGGGTTTCCCCACCCCTTCGCCGGACGTCCTGCGAGGATGTCCTCAGGAAAACTTGGGCGCCCCTTTCGATTATGCCCCTCCATGTAAGTTGAAGGTACGTCCATGCTGTACCTATGTATGCACCCCTTTGCAGTTACATGCTATAGCACTTAGATGCAACCTTATAGAATAGTGCTTAGGCCATTTACAGTACATGCATAACTGCCAATTTTGGTGTTTCCGATGCATGTAAGTGGTGCATATATATATATAGACGATGATCAGACACAGCTAGACTCTGCTCACTAGTTGCTCATCGAACGTCAATCACATACCACAATCCAGAACATACTGTTCTGGATTGCGGAATGCGATTGAAGTTTGATGAGCAGAGTAAGCCTATGGCAGGATCATCAACGTAACATAGTAACATAGTAGATGACGGCAGAAAAAGACCTGCATGATCCATCCAGTCTGCCCAAGACAAACTCATATGTGTATACCTTACCTTGAATTTGTACCTGTCCTTTTCAGGGCACAGACCGTATAAGTCTGCCCAGCAGTATTTCCCGCCTCCCAACCACCAGTCCCACCTCCCATCATCGGCTCTGGTACAAACCGTATAAGTCTGCCCTCCCCTATCCTAGCCTCCCAACCACCAACCCCTCTTCCCCCCATCTGCTCCGCCACCCAATTTCAGCTAAGCTTCTGAGGATCCATTCATTCTGCACAGGATTCCTTTATGCATATCCCACGCATGTTTGAACTCTGTTACCGTTTTCATCTCCACCACCTCCCGTAGGAGGGCATTCCAAGCGTCCACCACCCTCTCCGTGAAAAAATACTTCATGACATCTTTCCTGAGTCTGCCCCCCTTCAATCTCATTTCATGTCCTCTCATTCTACCGCCTTCCCATCTCCGGAAAAGATTTGTTTGCGGATTAATACCTTTCAAATATTTGAACATCTGTATCATATCACCCCTGTTCCTCCTTTCCTCCAGGGTATACATGTTCAGGTCAGCAAGTCTCTCTTCATACGTCTTGGAACGCAAATCCCATACCATCCTCGTAGCTTTTCTTTGCACTGCTTCCATTTTTTTAACATCCTTCGCAAGATA
Source organism: Microcaecilia unicolor (assembly GCF_901765095.1). Lineage (NCBI taxonomy): Eukaryota > Metazoa > Chordata > Amphibia > Gymnophiona > Siphonopidae > Microcaecilia > Microcaecilia unicolor. The sequence goes on along the minus strand of NC_044033.1, from coordinate 474,685,884 downwards.
CGGCCTCCAAAACTGAACACAATACTCCAGGTGGGGCCTCACCAACGTCTTATACAGGGGCATTAAAACCTCCTTTCTTCTGCTGGTCACTCCTCTCTCTATACAGCCTAGCAATCTTCTAGCTACGGCCACCGCCTTGTCGCACTGTTTCGTCGCCTTCAGGTCCTCAGATACTATCACCCCAAGATCCCTCTCCCCGTCCGTGCCTATCAGACTCTCCCCGCCTAACACATACGTCTCCCTTGGATTTCTACTCCCTAAGTGCATCACTTTGCATTTCTTCGCATTGAATTTTAATTGCCATACGTTAGACCATTCTTCTAGCTTCTTCAGATCTTTTTTCATGTTTTCCACTCCCTCCGGGGTGTCCACTCTGTTGGAAATCTTGGTGTCATCCGCAAAAAGGCAAACTTTACCTTGTAACCCTTCGGCAATGTCACTCACAAATATATTGAACAGAACCGGCCCCAGCACCGATCCCTGAGGCACTCCACTACTCACCTTTCCCTCCTCCGAGCGAACTCCAATCACCACCACCCTCTGGCGTCTGCCCGTCAACCAGCTCCTAATCCAGTTTACCACTTCGGGTCCTATCTTCAGCCCGTCTAGTTTATTTAAAAGCCTCCTGTGGGGAACCGTGTCAAAAGCCTTGCTGAAATCTAAGTAGATTACGTCCATAGCACGTCCTTGATTTAATTCTCCTGTCACCCAAAGAATTCAATGAGATTCGTTTGGCACGATTTCCCTTTGGTGAAACCATGTTGTCTTGGATCCTGCAACTTATTGGCTTCCAGGAAATTCACTATCCTTTCCTTCAGCATCGCTTCCATTACTTTTCCAATAACCGAAGTGAGGCTTTCCGGCCTGTAGTTTCCAGCTTCTTCCCTATCACCACTTTTGTGAAGAGGGACCACCTCCGCCGTTCTCCAATCTCTTTACTGATTCATAATGTTAATGGTTCACAGAACACTGATTTGAACAGCTTCAGTGGCAAATAAGACTCCTGATGCAGGCCAGTTGGCTAAAACACAGGCCTGTGTTGAGTCGTGCCTTGTTTTGATTAAAGTTTGTGACATTACTGACTTTGTGTGTTTTTGTTGTCATCTTTGCTGTGTCTGATCATCATCTGTGCTGATTTGTGAGGATTGGTTCTACTGTTTTGGTTACATATGTACAGATGCCAAGTTATAGAATTGCCCTTCACATATACTGTATAGCGTGAAATATCCTTTAAGTTAGTGTCTTGTGTGAAGTGCAAATAAAAGATAGAGGGTTTGCCCATTCCTCTGCATGACTACAGAAGCAAAGAATGAACTCAAGTGAGCTTGAGCCACAAACCAAAGGAAAAGCAAGAGAAAGAAGCACCAACCAGGAGCTTAACTACAGGAGAAGGTATTGTGCAGAAAGAACCCCAGATGGAAAGAATCTGTGTAGAAGCGGATCCTAGTGAGGAGGAACTTTGAAGTTAAGCCACAAGGGAATAGGTTGACCCTTTGCCTGGCAAACCCCTTACCTAAAAGAACTGACAAATCTGAGAGATGGATCACAGACACATATAAAGGAAATGTAGGATGTGTGCCTATTCAGTATTTACCTAATGCTGTAGAACCTCGGGAAGAAAGTTTACCTCCAGCAGTATTTGCTTTACACATGTCATCAGCAAAGTTAGTTGAAACATCCCATATCTGTCTAAGTATTTGTGGTGAGGAGTAATGCTACACTTGGGCCTTGAAGGAAAATACCTTCCACCTGGAAAAAAAAAACTGCTTTCTTGAAGAAGAATGTGTGCACCGAATGAAAGAGAGGCGAAGACTGGGATAAAAAAATTTCTGTTTGGAAGGCTGTGGGGTGAGTAAGGCCATATGGACTTCCCTGACAGAAGTTATACCCTCAGCACCTTCCTATATACCAAAATGGAATACAATAAGCTACCATTGGGAGACCGGTGGATGAAACATGGGGTGATAGAACACTACAATAATCAAAACCCCAGGTTTCTCACAATTTCATTAGCCATAAAGGAATTAGTCGATTCGTTTGAAATCATGGGAGATGGAGATGGGAGGGGTTGAGCTAGGCCACAGAGGTGGCAGTTCACATCTTCTGTACTTTCTGGATGGTCCCCCTGTACCAGCTGGGAGGAGGAAGAGGAAGAGAAAAGCAGCAGAGTCTTGGCCTGTGCCTTTCTATCTACACCCTGGGGTCTGACTCATGTGTTAAATTACATGGTGCTACACTGTTCCATGTGGTCCTAACTGATGTTCAGGCCCCCAACAGCAGAGGAAGAGGATATGGTCTGAGGTGACAATGATCTTGTTCTCTTGCCCCCTGGAAGCGGGAAGGCACATCATATAGCATGTTACTGAAAGAGGTATTGGGGGAATGTGAAAATAAGTGTGTGTGTGTATGTGTGAGAAAGATGAGCTGAGGGGATTGGCCAACATAGCAGGGTTGATGTGTGAAAGAAGGGCTGGGATACTGGCAGGCTTAAGGGATGGGATGTGTGTATGTGTGTATTGAGAGAAAGGCGGAACCTGGGATGGAGAAAAAGAACTGGATTGGGGAGAGGAAGAGATTAGAAGGGGCCGGGGGTAGAAAGGGTAATGTCTGCCTGTCCCCTATCTGGATACCCTAAGATCCCAGAACATCCCTCCTCCTTTCCCTCTCCCTTGGATTACAGAACTCCTCCTTCAAATTCCCTTCATTTCCTGTTCTCGATCCTTTATCCTTCTCCCTCTCCTAGAACTCATCATCCTCATTCCTTCTCCTCTGTCCATCCTTGATACCTCATCTCCTTTTGCTCAAACAGTCACAATATCTTTTCCATTCCCCTCCCACAAAACATATAAATAAAATATACAGATACACAAGGAAGGCTGTAAAACTATTTTAGTTTTATTATATAAAACAATTTTCAATGATTAACATGCAAAATGATGTAAATGAATTTCAGAAACTTTGCTGCAGACATTTCTAACTCTTAATGTGCTCTACTCCTGCTACAGGAAACTGGAGGCTGTGAGTGACAGTAATGAACCTCACACTTCCAGTAATGGTGAACATTTGCTCTAACTGATGAATAATTCCTTAGATAATTATAGCCACTAAAGAACAGTCTGATGACGTTTGCAGGAGTGAAAACAGACTATTTCCAAATTGCTTTCTCTAATAGCTTAAGGAGGAGTAAATTTGAAATGAATGTCTTCTAATTGTCTATTTAATGTGAGATTTATGTTGTTTTTACAGCTCATTGCTTTTTTAGTTTCCACTAACCCATCTGAATTCCTTATCACACTTAATCTCATTTACGATGGGGTCAAGAAAGTTTTGCAAAGTCATTTCTGCTCTCCTAAAGTTGCAGCTCTGATGAGCTCATCCTTTACCTTCTGGGTTCAGTTTAGGCTTTTGGAATGAAGCAGATGTTGTAATGTGCATAGCGAGGACATGTTGCCTTTAAACAAAGCTGACTACTGCTGTTCTCCGAAGAAAATGGAGCTCATATTTTTTTTCCACTGCATATAGCCAGATTGATTCAAGTACAACCAGGGAGGCAGAATGGAGATACAATGCAGGAGACTGTGACAACCCTGTCTCTTCTGCACTAATTGCTTAAAATGAGTAATTTTGTTAATGAACACATTTTTTAAATGAGGTTTCTAGAAAACCCACAAATTTCAGGTTCAAGGTGTTTAGTCACTTTTCTAAACCAGCTAGCTTCAGTAGAAAACAACTTGACCCTGGACTAGTTAGCCGCAAGGCATTAAATAGGATAGCCTTATAAAAAGTCCACTTCTTTCATAAGCTACATGATTTTCCTTCAGAAATCTTAGTGATAAGATGACTTTACAGCTTATAAATAGTTAGCTGGCTGTGTTTAAAAACACACAAGACATTCAATAAAGCAACACTCTCAGATGATACAGTGTTTATATAGTAAAAAGCAGTGAGAAAGCATCCTGGAGGTTAAACATGAAACACATTGGCCACTAGATGGGGATAGCTGCTTGATACTGAAACCAAATGGACTTTTTGTTCCACAGTAGGACAGCAGGCAGACATTATTATTACTGTTTTCTGGCAGCAAGGTATTTCATCTTGTATAGAAGGGTGATAAATAAGAGAGGTCTCTGCTCTTTGGGTTGCTTTTGAAGATTATATGCAGTTTGCCTAGTAACTCTACCAGGTACTTGTGACCTGGATTGGTCGCTGGAAACAGGATGCTGGGAATAATGGACTTTTGATCTAACTCAGCGTGGCAGTTATGCTCTTGTCACAACAAAATCTGATCCCTTGCATTCTGTAAATTTGCTGTGGCACAATGGTTCAGCATTGAGATTGTCATAGAATTTTGCACAGACTAGGAACAGCACAGAAATAACAGCAACAGTTAAAATGCATCCTTTGCTTTGCACACACTGTAAGGCAGCATTTTTCAACCGGTGTGCAGCAGGATTTTTCTGTCATTTTCTTGTCCCATTCCCAGCCAGAGACCTGGCATAAGATTTCTTCTGTAGTGGTTGGTGCCATCAGGTAGTGATTCAGACAGCTTGCTAGTGCCAAGTCTTCTCTCTGATGTAACTTCCACATAGGCGGTAAGCATCAGAGAGAGGGCTCTGGTTGACATGAACATAGGAACGTGGAGGGGCATAATCGAACGTCACCGGCGAAATAGATCGCCGGCGATCTATTTTTGCGGCGGCGCAACAGCTGGCCAGAACCGTATTATCGAAAAAGATGCCCGGCCATCTTTTTTTTCGATAATACGGTTTAGCCTGGCCAAATGCCAGAGTTCGCCGGTTTTGTTTTTTAGCGATAATGGAAAAAAATGCCGGCCATCTCAAACCTGGTGAAATCCAAGGCATTTGGTCGTGGGAGGAGCCAGCATTTGTAATTCACTGGTCCCCCTCACATGCCAGGGCACCCTAGGGGGCACGTCTAAAAATGTTTAAAAAATACAAAAAAAGCTCCCAGGTGCATAGCTCCCTTACCTTGGGTGCTGAGCCCACCAAACCCACTCCCCACACCTCTACTCCATTACCATAGCCCTTATGGGTGAAGGGGGGCACTTTAATGTGGGTACAGTGGGTGTTGGGGGGTTTGGAGGGCTCAACACAGCACCACACGGAGGTGAGAGGCGCTGTCAGGTCAGTGCAGGAGGCCTGGCATGGAGGGGGGAGGAAGCGGTGGCGAGGAGGGTAGCTGGAAATCTCGCCCGTTTTAAAGGGCTTAACGGCTAGTATATAATAATAATTCTCACCTCCAACGTTCTATCTTGCTGCCTGTGTCCATGGCTTTCTTTGGAGTTGGTCTGCTAGGGTCCCTAGATCAGGCTGATGTCACGTAGAACGCCAGAGCCGGAGGAGGAGGGGAGAAAGGGGCAGGGCACAGGGGCAGAGGCGGAGCTTGAAAGAGAAACAGAAGCGTTGAGGGGCGGAGTAGCCCAGAGCGTTGCAACCAATGGCAGGGAAAGAAAGGTCGGAGTCCTCCTTGGGTGTGAGCAGATTGGCCAGAGCCACAGAGAGCATGCTGCTGTGCCGAGCCGGCGCACGGGTGTGCTCATACATTCCTGTGCTGGGCACCGGGGAGGGGGGACCTCAGGAGTCAGAGCAGCGTGAAAGAGGAGGAAAGTAGGTGACGGCCGTGGTTGCCTCTCCGGGCCCCATGGGAGGGTGTGTGGGCAGCCGCTACGACTCCTCGGGAGGAAGGGGGGGGGACCCTGAAACTCAGAGGGAGGGAGGGACCCTGAAACTCGGAGCGAGGGAGGGAGGGAGGAAGGGACCCTGAAACTCGGAGGGAGGGAGGGACCCTGAAACTTGGAGGGAGGGACCCTGAAAGTCAGGGGGAGAGAGGGAGGGAGGAAGGGAACGACCCTGAAATTCAGAGGAAGGGATGGAGGGAACGACCCTGGAACTGGGAGGGAGAGAGGTGGGGGACGACCCTGGAACTGGGAGGGAGGGAGGGAGGGGGAAGAGGGAAAGGGGGGCCCCTGGCACACACTTTCATTCTCACACACACACACTCTCTCTCTCACAGACACGCACCCAGTCTCACTCTCTCTCTGTCACAGACACACACTCGCACATTCACTCTCTCTCTCACAGTCACTCTCACACACATTCTCTCAAAAATACACACTCCGAGGAAAACCTTACTAGCGCCCGTTTCATTTGTGTCAGAAACGGACCTTTTTTCACTAGTGACATATATTTTACAGGTAGACAAACACATAAGTGAAGTGTGGGCAGAGCATGGATGGGACTCACACTTTTGCATATAAATAATACAATATTAAATGTTACGCACACATCTCTGACATTAGGCCTGAGGATTTAATGCCAGCTCTATGGCTGGGTTCTAGAGACCCAAGCCTGTGTATCCAACGTTGTTCACTGCGTTTTAAAGACTTGCCTCTGTCACCACCTCATATTGAGGGTGATGTTCGTTCTATCACCCAACATTGCAAATTATCAAAATTGTGCTTAAATTGTACAGAGTGCATCACTAATGGGGCTGTCATTCTCTGACTGAGCATGCAGGAATGATGCTCACATAATCTGATACTTAACTTAGTAGTTTTGCCTATATAGAGTTTCTCACACGGGCACTGTAAGGCATACAGCACAAAATCCGACTGGCGATCTGTTCTACTTCTAAGTTGAAGCCTCTCGCCATTCAAAGGATTTACAAACTCATGACATTCTTTCATAATGACGCAGGCTTTACATGCACCACATCTACGATGTCCCACTTCCAACTCCGGGTCATCACTTTTTCAACAGATAGATACATTAGCCACAATCTCCCCCCCCCCCCCCCCCACTAAAAAACTTACATATTAAGTGGCAAATATCATGCATTATACCCTTAACACTTATTAATAACTACTCTCTAAGGGGCCCTTTTACTAAGGCACCGTGGCAAAAAGTGGCTTGCGGCACTGCAAGAATATCTTTTGGGTGTGCACCGGGCCATTTTTTACCACATCCTGGAAAAAGGGCCTTTTTTTAAGGGGCTGGAAAATGGACATGCAGCAAAATGAAAACCAGCGCACATCCATTTTCGGCATGAGACCTTACCGCCACCCATTGACTTAGTGGTAAGTTCTCATTTATTACCCGGGCAGTAAACATGCAGTGTGTGCCCACTGCCGTTTACTGCCGAACAAGCACCGCATGTTTTTGGTATGCACCAAATTTGGAATTACCGCCCAGGGCACGTGGTAGATGGGTGGTAATGCCGATTTGGCGCGCGCTGGACTCAGTATCTCTATCTGCATCTATAGTGTAGTTTAAATAAATAATGAGAGAATTCTTCTGGAATTTTTCTAGTATATAAATACTTACTGGTGGTCCTGGATGTCCTTCTGGGCCAGGAAAGCCTATGTCTCCTACAGGTCCTCTCTCACCCTAAAAAAAGAACACAGGAACATCATGTATATATTTTGCAGGATTTATTATGTAAAATAGTGCCTTTTGTTTGCTTGAGGTACTGCTTTTTCCTGTAAAATTGCTTCTCCTATTGACATATAGCCAACCATAACGAGCAAATAACCCATCTCAAGTCCACCATATAGAGATTACAGTTGCACTAAGGGCCTAAATATACAAATTAAGGACAAAAACAATATTATCATTTATCGTTTATTAAAATTTGTTATACAGTTTCTAATTGAAACAAAGCGAAACAGATTGCAATCAAAATAAAATGATCTCAAACATGGAAAGGAATGCCATAATTTGATAGAAAAGAACATTCAAACCAGAGACATGCATAGAAAAATAGAACAAAGCCTTCACATCCACACTGCTGTTGAGATTTGCTGTTGACAGAAACGTAAAGTGATTTGGGTTTGTCTCAGTTCACCCAGTTTGCAGGATTCAAGGTAATGTGGTTTCTTTGATGGGTTAACCAGAGAGCTGAATCAGGGTCATGTGCTAGATTTGGTGTGCTATGATTTAGCAAGGCCTTTGACATGGTTCTGCTTAGGTGACTAATAAATAAGATTCAATTATCTACAAAAAAAGTAGAAAAAAAACATGGATCAGCTGACCTAAAACATATTTTAGTTCTCTCTCTTTTTCTCTCTCTCTAAATATATTATGCACAATATATAAATAAACTAAACACATGGTATGGTATGGTGATTGATTGGGTTAGAAACTGTTTGACTGAGGTGACCAGAGCTGGAATAAATGGAGTTCATTCAGAGGAAAGGAGTGTCACCAGTAGTGTGCTACAAGATCATTACCTGATCTAATTCTTTTCAATATTTTTGTAAATGATATTGTGAAGAGGCTGTTGGGAAAGGTTTGCTTTTATGTGGATGATGCTAAAATCTGCAATAGGGTAGACATCCTGGAAGGCATAGAAAATATGAGGAGTGAAGTTTGGAGAATGATCTAGAACAGGCAGCTAAAACAATGCTAAGAAATGATTTTTAGAGATTGTTTTCTTGGTTTGGTTGGGCAGACAAGATAGGCCATTAGGGCCCAGTATTCAAAGCAATTAAGCAGGCTGCTGACCGGTTAAATTGCTTGGTAAGGGCTAGCCATTTAACCAGCTAAATACTGCTGAATATTGCAGTTAACACTGAACTCAAAGCTGGCTATGTTGGGGGCATTCCATGGGTGGAGTCAGCACTTGGCCGCTTAAATGCTTTAACCCTATTTTGAAAGCTGTTTTGATATGGGTGTCTCAGAATAGATTACAATTGAATATTGGGGAAGGCAGAAGTTATGTATGTTATTTATGATTCATCTGTGGTTATTCCCTCTAATTTACAGCTACTTGGGGTGATTGTTAAGACGTCTTTACAAGTGAAAAATCTGGGAGTTCTATTGAATAATTTGTTTTCTTTTTGGGTTCAAGTACAGGTGAAGGTATGCAGTATTTACTCATTGGACAAGGAAAGAAAAAAAAAAAAGAGGCGGAGGTCTAGCACTTCAACGTAACAACAACTGCTGAGTCCATGACACCAGAACTCGAAATCGCCTCAGTCAGAATCAACCATACCAACCTGAGTGACAGCCTAAGCGTTGTCTTATTCTACAGACCACCAGGTAACTGGCAAGAATGCCAATCACAATTCATGGATTTCATATCGAATACTTGTGTTTCAAACCCCAATCTACTTATAATCGGAGACATAAATATACACCTCGAAGACGTAATACATGTGAATGCAAGGACTTCCTCCAACTATGGGACCTTAGCTGGTCCCGAATACAAGCCACTCACGTCAAAGGACACACAATCAACCTCATCACACATAAACTATCCTCAGACCTAAACCTAAAACTAACAGAAACAAAATGGTCGGACGCACCTTGGTCAGATCACTATAAACTAAATTCCACACTACAGTGGAGGAAAAAAGGTACGAACCTCAAGCAAGAACCCAAAACCTACACCAAGAGAGGCCAAATTGACCCAGTAATATTCTGGCAACAGATGTACAATAATGATTGGATGACACAAACAGATTCCAAACATTATCTATCAAATTGGGATGACAGATGTAAGACCACATTAGACATAATTGCACCACTACAACAAAGAACTACACATAGACAAAACTCAATACCTTGGTTCAATGAAGAACTGAAATCACTAAAAACACAAGTTAGGAGACTTGAACGAGCATGGAAAAAAATGAAAGACGAATATACACTTAACGCATGGAAACAACAGCAAAGAAAATACAAATATTCAATAAGACAAACCAAAAGAGCATACTACAAAACCAAAATAAGGTTAGACTACAAAGACGTACATAAACTCTACCAACTCGTGAATAAATTAACAGACACCACACCGGTGACCACAACCAGCACAGACATCCCATCAGCAGACAACCTTGCCAAATACTTCAATGAGAAAATTATAAAACTACGATCCACGTTACCACTAAATACCAATGATCATGAAAAATTTATGGACTGCTTGGACCCAACTCCCGGTGAATACCCAGCAGATCAAACCTGGAATAACTTCGATCTATTGACCGAAGAAACCATCAGTCAAGCAATCAATAAAATCTCCAAAACTCACTCCAAACTGGATATTTGTCCCAGCAACCTAATAATGCTCGCCCCCCAACGCTTCATAACAGACCTTACATCACACATGAATTACATGTTGCAACACGGACTATTCCCCAAGGACAAAGGAAATATACTTCTTACCCCGATACCCAAAGACCTAAAGAAAAAATTAAATGACACAACCAACTATCAACCAGTAGCATCAATCCCCCTGGTAGTCAAACTAATGGAACGTCTGGTAACCAAACAACTTACCAACTACCTAAACAAATTCACCATACTGCACGAATCACAATCAGGATTTCGATCCAATCATAGCACTGAAACAGTGCTAACTACTCTCATAACCAAATTCAAACAATTAATTGCAACGGGAAACAATGTGCTCCTCCTACAATTTGACATGTCCAGCGCGTTCGACATCCTGGATTGTTTTGGGATTGGAGGAAACGTACTTAGATGGTTTGAAGGCTTCTTAACAGCAAGAACCTATCAAGTGATATCAAACTCAAAAACGTCAACACCATCGAAACCTGAATGCAGAGCACCACAAGGATCACCGCTCTCACCGACCCTTTTAAACTTAATGATGATACCATTAGCCAAATCGCTAAGCAACCAAGGACTCAACCCGTACATCTATAAAGATGATGTTACGATATACATTCTGTTCAAACAAGATATAGCCGAAATCACAAATGAAATCACACACAGTCTCCAAATAATGAACTCATAGGCGGACGCATTCCAACTAAAGCTGAACGCAGAAAAAACACAATGTCTCATCTTGTCTTCAAAATATAATACAAACAAACCCAATACCATAAACACACCGGATTACACCCTCCCGGTCTCAGACTGCTTAAAAATTCTGGGAGTTACAATCGACCAAAATCTCACACTTGAAGATCATGCAAAAAATACAGCAAAAAAAATGTTCTACTCAATGTGGAAACTTAAAAGAATCAAACCTTTCTTCCCAAGGGAAGTATTCCGCAGCCTAGTACAATCAATGATGCTAAGCCATCTAGACTACTGCAATGCCATTTATGCTGGATGTAAAGAACAAATCATTAAGAAGCTTCAAACCGCTCAAAATACATCAGCCAGGAACATATTTGGGAAAGCGAAATACGAAAGCGCCAAACCCGTAAGAGAGAAACTACACTGGCTCCCACTAAAAGAACAAATTGCATTCAAAGTTTGCACCCTGGTCCACAAAATCGTTCACAGGGAAGCCCCGACCTATATGTCAGACCTTATAGTCTTGCCTACCAGGAATGCAAAGAGATCAGCACGCACATTCCTCAATCTCCATTACCCTAACTGCAAAGGACTAAAATATAAATCCACATACGCGACCAGTTTCTCATACACCTGCATGGAGCTATGGAACGCACTACCGAAGGCCATAAAAATAACACAAGTCCTATCTTCCGAAGGCTACTGAAAACAGATCTGTTCAAGAAGGCATACCATAAACACCCATCTTAAACACCAAAAAATAAGACTTTACAAGACATAGACATAATTGAAATCTTATCACTTTATTTATTTATTTATTTATTTATTTTTGTTACATTTGTACCCCGCGCTTTCCCACTCATGGCAGGCTCAATGCGGCTTACACTTGACTGATCAACCTCCTTACCACTAATGAATAAGCACAACCACTTCAATCTCCATAGTCGATGACCTAAAGAATGATACAACCCAATTTCTTACTCAGGAATGTTCATGTATTACTATAATTTAATCTTCCAATTTCTTATTCAGGAACTTTCATGTATTACCATAATTTATTCTTCCATAACATATATATGCACATGATATATATCTATACCATGATCTGTTCACATATGTTATGTTACATGTATGTTACCATGTATGTATGCAACTTAACACATTACCATTTGTAATTCTGTTACCCGGAAATGGCAACCGACATTACGGCAAATGTAAGCCACATTGAGCCTGCAAATTGTAGGGAAAATGTGGGATACAAATGCTACAAATAAATAAATAAAAATAAAATAAATTTATTATAAAATGTGAATGTTGTGTAAATTGAAACTGTTACTATTTATTTATTTTGGATTTTGCCACACATTTTTTTTATTAGCACCTCAAGGTAAGTTACATTCAAGTACTCTAAGTATTACCCTGTCTCTGGAGGGCTCACAATCTAATTTTGTATCTGAAACTATGGAAGGTTAAGTGACTTGAACTGGGCACCCCTGGATGTCAAGCCTAGTGATCTAACCACTAGGCTACTGCAAGAACATTCTTACTGTGCACCGCCTTGAATGAATTCCTTCAACCTTGTAGTATCTGCTTTACAATATTTTCATTTGGATTTAACTAGATTTGGTGCATTTTCTGTTATAGCACCAGTTGAGCAGAATAAGCTGCCTTTACATTTGAAGGTTGAATCTCGGTTTACTTGTTTTAAGAGGATATTGAGGGATTATTTATTTTGTTTGGCATTTTTTGTACCTTCCTGATTTTGTCCTATGAAGTTATGGACTCAACTTAAGCTGAGACTTTGAGGCTGCTTATGATTCTTTCACTGTTTGAATTTGCTTTTGTTTGTGATTTTATTATGTATGCTTTTTTTGTATTTTTTGCCTTGGATAAAGATGATTGTTAAATAAATATACTATTCTATTCTAGTACTCTAAAAGTCTCCAATAATTGTATGCGCAAATTTGGGCGTGCACTCAATTTACATGTACAATTTAATTAAATAAGCTAATTAGCACCAATAATTGGCTTTTTAAACAAGTAATTATTGGTACTAATTACATTTAATTGAACTTTATGTACATAAATTTAGGCATAAGATCCGCACCTAAAATTTATGCATGATTTGTAAAAGTGAGTGCAGAAATAGGAGGGTCATGGGTGGAACGGGAACATTACTAATATTAATGTGCATTGTTATAGAATAACAGGGATACATTTGCACCACGTTTCAACTGGTGCAAATGGCCAGGCCTAAACTTAGCCATGATTCCTGGGCATAAGCGCAATTCTATAAACCATGCCTATCTTTAAGCATGGCTTATAGAATAGTGGGTTTTTTTGTGCTGATTTTTTTTGGCACTATGTATAGAATCTAGCCCTAAGCAGCCAGGTTTACTGCATACATAGGACCAAATAAAAAGTCTGTCTTATTTTTATGTGGTAACCCATATTTTTATATTGCTGAATATTGACCCCATAGTCTTTTTTTGTTGTCACTTTCTATGTCTATGTTATAAGCTAGGAGTTTACCAGTATGCTTAGAACTGATAAATAAAAGTATAAATTAAAGTACTTTAGTCATCCAGTTAATAGAAAAAATGTGTGTGTTCATGTTACTAAAAGAAAGACAAACTTTGCTTTTCACCAGCCTGTTATTGTAGCCTTTAAACTTCAAATGTACATCCTTTTTAATGTTTTAGTTTATTAGTTCTGTGTCTGTGATGACTTAATGGCTCAAGATAAGTGATTTATTATGAATCTCAATATTTTTGATTAATATTCTGTGAATGCTTTTCTCTCTGGGAACTCAATGACCTCAGGTGAGGATGAGGTGAGATCTGAGTTCCTGGAAACCACAGGGGAATTAACTTGTAGGCACAATAATTGTCAGGTAGGAGGTTGTCAAAGCAGAAGCCCATGTGCAGCTGCAGGTGAGCCCTGCTTGTGACCTGGCAAAATCTGTTTAATCTTAATCTGATGGGACAGTATTTCTTGCTCTTTGGAAGTGGGTAAAGCAGGCAGGAGACAAGATCCACTACAGAATTACAGTCTATTAATATATTTAGATACTACAGTTAAATTCCATCTCACATACTTTCTCAAGAACAATATAGGACAATAATGACAGGCTGGAAGTCATTCAGTGTAAGCTTCTACATTCCTTTTTGAACAGTTTGCAACAATTGGATGGGTGTTTTTGCAGGACATATGTTCAGATCCAAACCTCAGCCTCCAACTATGATCTAACAAAAGTTCATGTTTATTTTTAAGAGTGGGAAGACATTAGTAATGCACATTTATTAGAAATAATGTGGGACATGTCAGCAATACGTCCTATGTCATATTGGGTTGTTTTTAGCCTAAAATGACAGGAAAAAACTCAATTTAGATTTTTTTCTCTCATAAATAGTGCATATTATTCACAAAGAATTTGCAAACATGCATGCACTACTGAAAACAAGTAAACATTCTTTGCAAATACTGGACACCGCCTTGAGTGAATTCCTTCAAAAAGGCAGTAAATAAATCCAAATGTAATAAATAAATAAACAATGAATTCAATTTGATACGGATTGTCAACACTATGTTTTGAAATAGTCAGCTGAAATTCATGGATCATTATGAGGAGATGGTGCAGCATGGAGAAATAAACTGTTGAAGAACTGTTAAATGTGGCAACAATAACAACTTAATTTCCATAATTTTTTGTATAAGGAGTTTTTTCACTGAGGGGTCCTTTTACTAAGGTGTGCCGAAAAGTGGCCTGCGCTTGTGTAGACAAATGTATTGGATGCGCACAGGTTCATTTTTCAGCGCACCTGCAAAAAAGGCCGAAAATGGACGTGCGGCAAAATGAAAATTGGCGCGTCCATTTTGGGTCTGAGACCTTACAGCCACCCATTGACTTAGTGGTAAGGTTTCACGAGTTAACCGGGTGGTAATTGTCAGCGCACATACAATAATGATTACCACCCGGTTAGCGCTGCATGCCGGAAGTTTTCTGGGTGCATGTAAAAAATAAAATTACCGCCTGGGCCACATGATAGCCAGGCAGTAGGTCCAAATTGGCACATGTTGGGCATGCGTAGGCGCCTACGTGGCTTAGTAAAAGGCCCTTGAGGGACTAATCCGTGTATGCAACTTTTAACTGGAATTATTTGTAGCAGATTGAGCATTTGTAGCGAATTGAGTACAACGGATGATAATAATAAAAAAGATAAGTTAGCAGTACTTATGTGATTAAAGTTAGACGTGCTTTCTCTCTAAAAGTATTTTGTATGTTTTAGAAGGGTTTGGGGAATATGTATAACATTTTGAAATACATATGAATACAATTTAATATTGATTAATTGTTTATTGTTTATGAAAAAAGATTAGCCATCTTTGTGAATTTAATGAATACCCATGAGAAAATGTGTAGAAACAAAACAGGAGACAACCCACTGCAGTATCCAAGCAGACAGTATAAACAGCAGCAATGATCCAAGAAAGGATGAGACAGAAAGTTCACTCAAATATAACTTTAATGGAAACTAGACTCAACCTGGCCAAGTTTCGGATACCCTTCGTCAGAGGTCACCCTGGCTTATTTATTTGTGACATTTATATCCCACATTATCCTAAACAAGTTTGAGTTCAATGTGGCTTACAATAAACAGTATAGGATACATAACAAAGAATAATGCATGAGAAAATAATTTGTTGTAAGAAACCAATTTTACAATACAGTATCATAAAGATACTGGGATAGCTATGGATGTTTAACATTTAGAAAATCTATTATGAATGAGAAATTGTACACAAAGCAAAGAGAAAGTTAATGGTAAACAGAGTAATAACCAATTCAGGTAATAATGAATTGTTTGAGATATGGTTGATCTTTGTGAGGGTTTGTTTGAATAGGAATGATTTGAGGATTTTGCGGAATCTAGTTTATCCTGTATATTTCTTATTTTGGGTGGTAAGGAGTTCCATAGAGAATCCACAAAGCGTGGAGAACTCAAAGAAGACCCACGGATACTTTGTAAAACAAACAAAAAAGTGGGCACAAAACCAGGTTTTGTGCCCACTTTTTTGTTTGTTTTACAAAGTACTCCTGGTTTGATAAGGAGTTCCACCATTTGGTTCCTAGGTAAGTGAAATCTGCAGAGTGGACAGTTTTAGCAGAGTTTTGGGAATATGAGTAACATTGTGAGATACGTATAATTTTAGCATGAGATATCAATAAAATTGTTTATTGTTTATACAAAAAGATTAGTCATGTTTGTGAATTAAATGAATATTTATGAAAAAATTTGTAGAAACAAAACAGGAGACAACCCACTGTAGTATTCAAGCAGACAGTACAAACAGCAGCAGTGATCCAAGGAAGGACGAGATAGCAAAAGTTCATTCAAATGTAACTTTAATGGAAACTAGACTCTACCTGACCAAGTTTCAGATAACCTTCATCAGGGGTCACACTGGTTTCCAAATATATTCACTGGTAAATGCATTTGTAGCCAATATATACTGCAATTCATGCGCTGAGACAGCCCTGCCTCTCTGCATTTGAACTGATTGTTAGTGAACTTTTGCTATCTCATCCTTCCTTGGATCACTGCTGCTATTTGTACTGTCTGAGAAAATTTGTATACAATGGAGGTGGTAAGCATGCACATTATTCTCATGCATAGCTATTAATCACTTCTAAGGTTGATCTACAGGAGCAATGCACTACACAGGGCAAATTTGTACCCAGCTCAGGAATCTGCTGGTTTTTTTTTAATGTATGACTTTTGTAACAATTCTATTAAAGCTCATTAAAGTATTTTTGTGAATAATTTATAGTTGATGTATAATGACTTAAGACTTAAGAGAAAACAATGCATAGTTATTAGGGATAACCTGAAAACCTGACTTGTTTGCAGTTCTCCAGGACTGGGAGTGAAGACTAAGAGGTTCTTTTACTAAGGTGCACTGAAAAATGGTTTGCGGTAGTGTAGGCACAGGTTTTGGGTGCACACCGATCCATTTTTCAGTGCACCTGTAAAAAAAGCCTTTTTAAAATTTTTGCCAAAAATGGATGTGCGTCAAAATCAAAATTGCTGTGCGTCTATTTTGGGTCTGCGACCTTACTGCCAGCCATTGACTTAGTGATGAAGTCTCACGCGGTAACCGGGCGGTAATGACCTACATGCGTCAAATGCCACTTGGCACGCATCCAATATGTGTGTCTGAAAATAAAAATTATTTTTCAGCCACGCATATTGGACATGCGCCAAAAATGAAATTACCACAAGAGCCATGCGGTAACCGGGCAGTAACTCCATTTTGGCGCACATTGGGTACACATAGATGCTTACGCAGCTTAGTAAAAGGGCCCCTCAGGTACTAGAGCAGTGGTTCCCAAACCTGGTCCTGGAGTCAACCCCAGCTAGTCAGGATTTCAAGATATCCACAATAACTATTCATGAAAGATTTGCATGCAGTGGAGGCAAATGTGCAGGGGTGCCTCCGGGACCAGGTTTGGGAACCACTGTACTAGAGAATACCCAGTATAGACTCTTTAATAGTGTGATATTTTTTTCAACAAAACAGGAGCAGTAACTAGTATTCATGCTTACCGGTTCACCTGGCATTCCTGCAGGCCCAGGAGCTCCTGGCTTTCCCTGTGGAAGATCAAGAGGATCACCTATTTTATTAATACAAAACAGAAAATCTGTATTTCTAAATTTAAGCATTTCCATTCTACTCATACTCCTAGCCTGGATTCAGGCTATTATGCAGAGATGTTTAATACAAAATATTATTTTACTGACTTTTAGTTAAATACACTGATGTCAACAAATGTAAATGCCATGCATTATTTCATTTGAATCACTTTGAATATTCTTTTAAAATGTTGCCTCTCTGGCCCCGTTCCTCCATATGTAGCTTCTTAAAAATACAAAAACCACTCACAGATCAGGCTACTGCTTACTAAATCTTGATATAATCACAAAAATCCAATCAAGCAGTTGTATGGTATCTGCATTAGAGTAGGGGAAAAGTCTCAATTACTGCGGCTTCCCGTCTTGATTTTAGGGTGGCACGCAGAAAAAGTCATCATCGACTAAAAAACCCCATACAAAGATCAATTCTTTATTGTTTTATACTCATTTAGTGCTTCGTTGTTATTTTTTTTAAGGTCGTAGTATTTTTATTAAATTTAAAAATAGAATAACAGAAGACAATTCAGTGAAACAGTACAACAGCATACAAATTGCAAAAATCATGTAAAGGACAGAAGAGAGAAAGAGTGGAGAGGAAGAAAAGAAAAAAGAAAAACACTTCTCATCAAGCATCTCTAAAGTAGGACAATAACAAAGACCACTTCTCCTTATAAGTGATATAGCGACATGACTTTTTAGCCAGAAAGGTATCATATTTATAAGTCTGAAATATCAAATTCCACCATTCTTGATATGTGACTTGACCCAGGGTCTTCCAGTGCCCCAAAACTACTTTCAAGGCTAAAGTGAGCAAAGTATTAACAAGTAAGCGTTCATTATGGCTTAAGGAAGAGCGAAAACATTGGTCTCTGAGCAACACATATTTATACAGCATAGGACCATGGAAATGAAATATATCTGTTAAAGTGAACCAGACATCAGTCCAAAATGATTGAAGGTATACACAGTCAAAAACAAGGTGTCTGATAGTACCCCATTGAGCATGACAAGACCAACGTAAACTTGGAATGGACGGATTAATGGTATGCGACCTAAGGGGCGTCCATAAGGACCGGTGCATAAAAAAATAAAGGGACTGTGTGATGGCCGCAGACCTGGAACACTGAAACACTGAGTGCCAGATCTGCGTCCAACTGCTATCAGAAATGGGCTGCTGAATATCTTGTTCCCAACATCTACACAAGCCCAGACATGTAATGGAAGATTTACTTAAAAAGAAAGTATAAACATGCGATGTAACATGTCTTGTTGACTGAAGATGTGTGGCTACATCAACAAGGTCAGGGGAATGAAGCAGCATGGTAAGTTGTAAGTCGCTTTCTTTCAACATGGAGCTAAGTTGTAACCACTGATAGAAATGGGAGTTCAATAAGGGGAAGTCAGCCATTTTAGTGGGCCAGTTTAATGTGGATACTGTTAAAATGAGTTTACTAACCCATTGGAAGGTAGAAAAATACTGTCTAAAATATTTTACTAATGTTCCTCTTCATTTTTTTTATAGTACCTGTGTAAAACTATATGTTGGAAAATCTTACATTACAGAATAGTGGGATTAGACTACCACAAAGAAGAGATTCCACTTTCCCAGCACTGTAAAGCTTTGGAACATTCTTTTGAGTTTTGCTATTGATCAGGTTCCTTTACTGAGAAGAGGTGGTAATGGTGATTTATTTTTGAGCAATCTTGAATAACACTGGATCTTTCAACTGAAATAGTAATAGTAACTCTCACTGGTTTATATTGATTGAGTGGCAAGATTTTCTGTGAATGAAGCTCTAATTTTTGTTAGAGAAGCTTTGGCTCCTATAGATGAAGCCCAGTCATGAATGGCAAAGTAGATTATTTGATTCTCTTAGCATCTTTTTAATCCATAGAATGGTCTGGTGCTGTTTAAAAAATGATTGCTCAAAGTGTTTTCTCACTGATTAAAGTATGCCTGATTTAAAGTGAATCTACATTGCTCTTTGTTACTTTTTTTTCTGCATCCAACACTCATTTAATTAGATATTGTTGTATTGCCATAATAATCCATGCTTGCTGAACACGCATGAGCCCAGAAGCAGCCCTGCATAGGGAAAACTTTGGCCAGAATCAGAGGTGGTATTATTTAGATAAGCGAATGGAGTATTTTATGTTAATTGATTTTTTACAACAAAATAGAATCTGAAGTTAAATTTTTTATGTAATAACTTACACATGGTTCATTTTATAATCCATTGATTTTTAATTTTTTTGAGTGTATATTGATTTTTTGGGGCACTCTCTTAAACAGATTGATTTTCAGTCAGAGTTTTTTTAGGCTTTCGATGGTGCTTAGGTTCACAGTTAAGCCTTCAGATTGACCAGTGGCTACATGGAAATACTGAGGTGTTTTTTCTATTTACTGAGGGGTCCTTTTACAAAGGCACGGTAGTGTTTTTAGTGCACACTAAAAGCACACACTAAATGTTAGAGATGCCCATATATTACTATGGGCGTCTCTAGTGTTTAGCGTGCGCTAATCTTTAGCACACAGTAAAAATGCTAGCAAGCCTTTGTAAAAGGACCCCTGAAAGAGCTGATATTATAAAAACAATAATGTCACAGTTCACATGAAAAAGAATGAAGCCATGCTCGAGAAGGATCATTGGGAGCAAAGCAATTGACACTGACAATTCAGGGAAAGTCTTCATTGAAAGGACAAATTTTATCAACTGTCTAAAACCAAGAAGGACCTACATCCTTCATGAGACTGTCACTGCTTGACTTATTTGCAGCACAGATGGTAACAACTGGGCAAGAGCTGATGCTTCTGTGGCTTACTGAGTTAGTGTTGAAAACTGACTTCAAGATCATTTTTTGATGTGGACCGTGTCAAATACTTTATATCCTCTTTTCAAGACTTCCATCTTTTTCAAATGACTTCAGATTTAAAAAGGAACATGAATAAAGGTTATTACTATTAGCAGATTCTTTCATTTCACCAATTTGTAATTTAGGGCTTCTTTTACAAAGCTGTCTTCAAGTCTAGGCTTAAAGCCCACCTCTTTGCTACTGCTTTCGACTCCTAACCATGACTCTCTTACTCAACACCCTCACTTATCACCCCTACCACTGCAATTTCCCCACCCCTAGCTGTCTGTTCATCTGTCCAATTTAGATTGTAAGCTCTGTTGAGCAGGGACTGTCTTTTCATGTTAATTTGTACAGCGCTGCGTAAGTCTAGTAGCGCTATAGAAATGTTTAATAGTAGTAGTAGTAGTAGTAGTAGATTCCGCGCGGCAAATGAGAGGAAACCCATAGGAATTGAATGGGCTTCCTTTCCTATGCCATGCTGGGAATTGCTGGTGTGGTTTAGTAAAAGAGGCCCTTAGTCTTATTGTCAGAGCTTAAAATCTAATATGTCAAGAATGTTACTTTAGTAAACATACTTACTGGTATCCCTGAGATTCCTGGAGCACCTGTCGGTCCTCGTTCTCCCTAGAAAGAAACAGTTTATTGGGAGTTCTTTTTTTCCTAGTAATATATAGTCATACAAATCAAACCAGTAAAATTAAAGGTGAGTCAAGTATTAAATCATTTATGCTATACTTTAATTTCTAATTTAATGAGACTTGTAAATACAGATAAAGAATGCATATCCCCAGAGGAACCTTGATTTTCCTTAGAAAGGGAAAACAAAAACTCAGGAAATAAACTGCATGAGACAAATTTCCTTTAAAACAATATTTGATTGCCTGTTTTGAATCATTTGTGAAAGATTTATGGAAGCTGTTCCCAAACCTGATCCTGGAGGCACCCCAGCCAGTCAGGTTTTCAGGATATCTTACAATGAATATTCATGAGAGAGATTTGTATATAGTGGAGGCAGTATATGCAAATTTATTTCATGAATATTGATTGTGGATATCCTGAAAACCTGACTGACTGGGGTGCCTCCAGGACCAGGTTTGGGAATCACTGATTTATGGGTATTCTTCTGGCTTGAACCAGAGCTGGGTCTCAGACATTAGGCAATGATTTTTATAGGATACTAGTAAAAGAGGCCCGTTTCAGAGCAAATGAAACGGGCGCTAGCAAGGTTTTCGTCGCCAACACCCCCCCTTCCTCCCTGGCCAACCCCTTCGTTGTTCTGCCATTGCTCCGCCCCCAACGTCAGGACGTTTTACGCGAGGGCGGGGCCCGGAGCGATTTCCCACCCCCCCCGCCTCCCTCCCTGCTAACCCCTTTGTTGTTCTGCTATTGCTCCGCCCTTGAGGGCGGGGCCCGGAGCGATTTTGGTGGCTTCACCACCACGAACCTTCAAACCTTTTTGAAGGAAGTCAGGGCTTGGCTTCACTGACGTCAGTGTCCTCAGAACGTTGAGGGTGAGTTTTATTATAGTAGATGAGAGGTTCACTATCCTATTTTTCTTAGGACTAGAATATTGAGTAATAAAGAAAAGAAATGGGACTGACTTCAGGAATTATTAGGAAAGTAATAGAGAATAAAACAAATCATTCATAATGTCTTTATCTCTCCATAGAAGAAGAAGCACACTGAATGTGCAATGTCAGTTCCTGCATCTCTAAAAAGTTATACCGGAATTAGAAAAAGTACAGAGAAGGGAAATCAAAATGGTTAAGGGGATGGAACTCTCATATAAGGAAAGGTTAGGAAGGTTGGGACTCTTCAATTTGGAGAAGCGGCAACTGAGAAGAGATATCATAGAGGTCCATAAAGTTCCTAGTGGAGTGGAATGGTTAAAGGTGAATTGTTTACTTTTTCAAAAACTACAAAGTCTAGGGGACGTGCTATGAAACTGTACATGTAAAACAAATCTGAGAATATATATATATTTTTCACTCAATGCATAGTAAAACTCTGGACATCATTGCCAGAGGATGTGGTAAAAGCATTAGTATGGCTGGATTTAAAAAAAAGGTTTGAATAAATTCATAGAAGGTAGACCTGGGGAAAATCACTACATATCCTTGCTACGTTTTTGGATCCTAGAAAGAACTTGTGACCTGTATTGGCCACGGTTGAAAACAAGATGCTAGCTAGATGGATTTTTGGTTTGACCAAGTATAGCAGTTCTTAAGTACCACAACATTAAAAACAATTATAAATGAACAATAAAGCAGATAATGTAGATGCTATGCTTACATAGAACATATGCTGTGTACACAATCAGTAATTTGCTTGGTAAGAGTCTGTCGGAGAGAGGCCTGGGTTGCAACAGGCCCAGGTGAACTTTCTGCCATGTAATTCTCCCTCCCCTCCCCCCACCTCAGGATGGCTCAAGGCCCTATCTACCCCAATAGACCAGCATTTCCCTTTCCCTACCATTCCACTGTCTAACATCTCATTCCCCCTCCCCCCAGGTGTAGAATCTCATCTCTTGTTCCCTATCCCATACTCCTCCAGTTTAGTATCTCATCTTTACTTCCTTTCTCATCTCCCTCCTCCATCTCCTTTTCCCTCTTCCTGTCCCCCGCTGCTACTATATCTCCACTAGGCCAGAGACTGAGGTAAAATAAAAGTCCTGCTCCAGCAAGGCATTTTATAGATTTTTTGAGCTGGCACAAGGCCTTGCAGTACCCTCAAATCTTGCTGAGTCCTATCTTGTTGGAGGGAATAAGATGTGACCAAAATTGAACATGGGCCTGTGCTGCTAGGCCCCTCACTGGCTCACAGAAGATATAAAGTGCCATGCCAGAGCTGGATGCCACCCCATAAGTTTTGCCACCCTAGGCAGAAACCTAGTCCACCTAGTGGCAGGGCTAGTCCTGGGTAGTAAGGGGTAGGTTTCTGGTTGGGTTATTTTTGTGAGGATGGGCTGGGGCAGTTGACTGGGAGAGGAAGGGATGCAAGTATTTGACTGTGGATAGTTTTGTCTTGGAATGGATGAGGATAAGGCCAATGGTGAATGGGTGGTGACGCTAGTGATGCCTTGACTGGTAGTACCAGGCATGCTCTGTTTTTTTTAAAATTTAATTTATAGTGTTCCTTTATGGTTTTAATTTTTTGCATTTTATTGTGCCACTGGTTCAAACATGCCCACAACTTTGGGCAGTTGATACTGACCAGAGAGGCTAATAAATAAATGCTTACAAATAGCCAGGGGGTCCTTTTACTACGGTTTGCTAATGGATTTAGCATGAGCTAAATGATAAGAAGCCCATTATATTCCTATGGGTGTCTTATTTTTTTGAATGTGTTGAACATTAGCATGTGCTAAATCTGTTAGTGTGCCTTTTTTTTACATTTGTACCCTTTGCTTTCCCACTCATGGCAGGCTCAATGTGGCTTACATGGGGCAATGGAGGGTTAAGTGACTTGCCCAGAGTCACAAGGAGCTGCCTGTGCCTGAAGTGGGAATTGAACTCAGTTCCTTAGTTCCCCAAGACCAAAGTCCACCACCCTAACCACTAGGCCACTCCTCCACTCCACCTTAGTAAAAGGACTCCCAAATGAGGGGTGAGGAGAGTTAATTTGTGTTTCTCTCAGCTGTGGACTTGAGTTCAGTATGCATTTAATTTCATTATAGGCCTCTTATCAAATGGTGCTAGTGGATCCTGCATTACTGCACCGGGGATGCTAGCACAGCTTGATAAATGAAGCCCTATATGTGATATCTCACCTTTATTTTCCCCAAAACGTTTTCTAAATTGCTTATAGATCCAAAATAATTGAAATATAATAATAATAATGTAAAAAAAATCAAACAATCCTTATACTAACATCATAATTTCATTCTTTTGAACTGGTGGATTAGTTCAATAATTTTTATTAAGGATTTTCAACAAGTATAACACTCCTGTTTGTTAGAGCTGTTGCCCTGTTTCTTGATATAACTGGTGGACTTTTAAGTACATGAACCTTGTCTGAGCACCATAAAGCCTGAATTGCAAGTCAGACTTTAGCTTTCTTTCTAACAGCTAGAGTTACTAATGTATTAATGCATGCTAATGCCATTACCCTATTTTACCACAACTCCTATTATTTACTAACGCCCCAATGCTCAAAAGTAAATGTGGTGCTAGAGGCCATTAGTGCTGTACTAGCGCCCGCATTTACCTGCGCAGAGGCCCAGAGCATGGGAACAAACAAGCGCGCAGATGAACAATGCAAGTAGCATGCTAATGTAGTCAAGCTCATGTTAATGAGGTCATTTTGTATTTTTCCCCGATGCTCAGAAGACAGTGCCCGAAACACAACTGCCTTACAGCTGCAAAAACTAACGCCAGGTCGGAGCAGGCATTAGAGTGCTGAAAGAGAACTTTTCTCATAATTCTCATGATTTGTTCTGCAAAATCTGCCAGGTTTGAGTGCTTTTGGAAGCAGAAGGAAGCCTGTGCAAACCCTTAAGTGCTGGTCATGAGAAACAGCAGACCCAAGCGAAAGCATCTAAATTTAATGCATCCATGCTAAAAAAAATTTTTTTAATGCTTATATTTAGGCCGTAGAAAACAGGCACCAATGTGTGCTTCACATTCGGGTTTTACCAGGCATATGCGCACAAGAGCCGAGTTTACCACGGAACTCTTCTGTGCATGCACCAAGCACAATCCTCCTGCCAAACTCCCTAATGCTCAGCGCTATGCGTGTGCCTATATTTGCATCCCATTAACACTGAGCGTTAGGGCATTCTTCTTCTCTGCTCTTCCGGCGGTATTTTTATGGCGCTATTTGGAACAGAACAGGAGCATCGGGGCCTAATAGCATGCTGTAATAGCATTACCACATGCTAACAAAATAATACATGTTTGTAATGCTAGCTGTAAATACATCTAAGCTCAAAAAATGAGGACGGCGCAGGCTGCACTGAGCCTCAGAATGAATGAACCCTTTGGTGCTGTTACCACTCAGTGTAACCTGCTATTCTAGGCAGTGATATATGGAAAGAAGAGATGGATGAGAAATCTGAAAGGAAATGAGATGAACATATTTCAATGTGAGACTGATTGAACTGACCTCTAAAATTCTAAAGTACGAAGATGCTTAAACGGCAAGAAAATGAAGATCAGTATGTGCTGGGAAACATAACTGTGCATAAAACGTCTAACTGTAAATCAAGACAGCAACATATAAATAATACAGCAGTATTGTAATACCTTCTCTCCTGGCAGTCCTTCTAGCCCTGGTAATCCCATAGGTCCTGGCTCTCCCTTGAAAAAAATAAAAAAAACATCACTTAAAACGAAATACTGTATTATAAAGATGAGGTAAACCATGAATCACGCAGAACAGAAAAATATTCATTTTTCAGCTTCATATCTGTGGAGCTTGTTATTACCAAACTTTTTTTTTATTATTACTTTGTTTCAAGATTGAGAATAAATGCAATTTTCAGAAGAATCTTTTCTGGTTTCTGATTGTGGTCATTTTAATTTTAGGATAACAATCACAGGAATTCTGCCTTGCCTGTTTCTCCCTAGATCCAGGGAAATACACATATTAGGAAGATGTAGTAACATAAATACATAGCAGATGACAGGAGAGCAAGACTGAAATGGCCCATCTAGTCCCACTCAGTAAGGTAGTTGGGTTATAACTAATCACAGATTACTCTCATATCTTTGTAAAAGTGCCTAAAGTAATTTCACTGCTGTTTTGAGCTGAAGTGCTGAATGCCTGGTTTCCATTTTGACATCCTGAATGTGCTGATCTCCTTTCATCAGTGATACACAGCATTTAACACACAAGATAACCATTTTGATGGAGGCAAGTCTTAAAAAGTCACACTGTTTAGATGTCCATTTTAAATATTGTGCAATGTCAAATAACCATACTAGAGACTCTACAAGTGACCCAGGGCGTGCAGAGTGCACATTTTATCCTTAAGTGGAAAATTTGACTAGACAAAAATCCTATAGTGTTTTTTCTCCCACACATTATCCATGGATGGGGGAGGTGTTTAGGTTGGAGTGGAAAACAATATGCATGCTTGTGTGTTCTTCTGCCCCATATCTGCTGCTTGCAAAAACAGCATGTGCAAAGCATGTGAACACTTTGTACCTGTGCATCTTGCAAATGGTTTTCAAAGCAAAACCACCTAGATAATTCCCCTTTGGAAAACTAGCTATAGGGTCTACAGATAGAAAAGTATCCACAAACCTGGCACTTCTGCAGGTTCCGATAATTTAATCATTCATGGCCAGATATATGAAAGGATGGCTACACTACAGATTTTTTTTCCATTGGAAAAATGCTTAGCACATCTGATACTGAGGTACTTCTTGTTCTATGTATTTATTAATAGTAATAATCCATACAAAAATCAAGAACCCAAGAATAAATCTGATGGTACACAATGAGGGAATAATTGATTTCACAGGCAAGTTGAGGTGCAATATAAAAATAAATATGGATTGAAAGTGGAGGGGAAGAGGGGTGCCTTATATTTTCCAAAAATTAAAAAGGGAAGGCATTTTCTTCATATATAGGTAGGTCTTTGGGATGTATGAAAGGTACTCCTGGGAGTTTCATGCAACTGCCCAATGCAGACCTTGTACAAAAGTATGCAAAGGGACAAGGAGGTAGGAGACACAACAGCAACTCGTATGGTTCCTCTCCATTCCCCAGAACAGCAGATAGTCCACCATAGTGGAAGAACAGATATCCCATTAAATACTCAAAACAGTCAGGAACAGTGGAAAATGGACTATGGCTATCCAAGGATGAATGGAAACAGCTTCAAAATGTCAAAGTAAGCCATTACTGGTGACTGAAGACTTGACAGTACAGTTTTTCGGCCAAGGAAGCCTACCTCAGGAGTCTCAACACCGTATTTGTTGGCAAAATATCCAATGATTCCGATATGGCAATGGACACCAAGAAAATATTGGAAAATTGGTCATGAAAAAGACCTTTGGTGAGTTTTAGAAAGGCGCAGAAATGCTCTCTTACTGGTGTCAGAATGCCGAAACACTGGTACTGTGTCGAGTCAAGTTTTCAGTCACCAATAAACGCTAGCTTTGAAATTTTGAAACTGTTTCCATTCGTCCTTGGATAGCCATAGTCCATTTCCCACTGTTCCTGACACCTCTCCATTCCCCTCCACATGCACCAAGCATGTGGAGGGGAATGACCACACATTGGGCTGTGTCCTCCTTTTCTGCATCCTGGGCATTTAAACCACGTGGGATATTGTACAGCCACATGGTTCATATCAGCAGTCTGATTCCTTCTGGTAGAAGAGAAGGATACAAATTGATAAGCAGCTGATCTGCTTCTCTTGCCACACAATCAGCTTTGTGTGGGGGAATACACAAAGTAGGCTGGGCATGTTCTTGGGAAGTGGGGTGAAATAATTCAGGGGAAGGGACGGGGAAGCAGAGAGGGTGAGAAAGTTCAGGAGCAAA
Source organism: Microcaecilia unicolor (assembly GCF_901765095.1). Taxonomy (NCBI): domain Eukaryota; kingdom Metazoa; phylum Chordata; class Amphibia; order Gymnophiona; family Siphonopidae; genus Microcaecilia; species Microcaecilia unicolor. The sequence continues at coordinate 474,658,053 of NC_044033.1, read as the reverse complement.
TTCTGGAAGGCAGGGACAGAGAAGCTGTATGAGGAAGAAATAGTTGGCGATCCTATTGGGGGAAGAGAAGAGAGAACTAGTGAGGGTTGAAAAAGAATTGGGAATCTTTCTGGGTAGTAAGGAGAGAGAGAGCAAGAAAGAACAGATCAGTGACAGGGAAATAACTAGGTGGTGGGGGAAAAACTACAGAGCATAAAGAGAAAGATGGAGGTTGAACATGCTTGGGGGGAGAGGGAGGTCATATACAGTGTGAGGATCAAGCTAAGCTGGGGAAAGAGAGTTTAAGCAAGTCAGGCATAATAATGGGGGAAATCAGCTCAAAAAATTACAAATAAAATAAACAGAAATTTAAAATAGTGTGCTGAAATTTCAACAGAAGTTTGTGCTGTCAGAATTCTCCATGCAGTACACAGTTCATTTGATGCTAGTTTTACCTTTTGTCACTCCATGAAAGGTGAGCCTTTGGGGGGCAGATGGGAGGAATGGATAACCTAACCCAAAGACTAGATGAAGCCTATCTGGCATCAGGTGAGTTAACCTACATGGGGCTAGGCAAAAGGATTGCCTTAAAGGACCCTAGAAGCTCCCTGACACAGGGCCCAGATAAGCAGGAACCAGGAAACTGGGACATAGGAGGATGTGAAGGTAGGAACAAGGCGGGACTAGAAGACTGGAACATGGCAGGACTGCAACTTCCACCAGGAAAGACCAGGTGACCTGTTGCAAATGCAAGGAAGAAGAATCCTGGGATACCATATATGGTCCTGTCTTGATGATGTAATCTCCGGCTGCCAGTGCTACCTCCAACATTGTGTGTGCCTATGGAAGCCAGCTCATGCTGGCACAGCACAGTGGACAGGCCTTCGGACAGAGGGAGAGCCATGACATGCTGTGCACATGACCAGACTCAATGGGGAAACTGCCAGAGGCCCGGGGAGATGAGTCGGCATCTCATCACAGCCTCGGTCATGACATCTTTTCAGCCTATGCAGCCCTGTCAGCCAATAGGAAGAAGTTGTGTTGCAGGCCCCTAGTGCTTTGCCAGTTTGGAGCCAGCTGTGAATTTGCTGTTTCCTGCATCTGTCAGGAAGTCACATGTTCTCAACAGAATTTTCCAGAGGGGTAGAGAACTAAGGAGAATAGTGTAGAAGCCTCTGGGTACTTGTGGAACAGTAAGATGATTTATGGTATAGGGGAAAGGACCTGGTGTCAGCAGTAGGTTTACCATATGCTCCAGAAAAAGCAGGATAGATTGATCCAGTCGGGCATTACTTCCATTGCTTTCAATGTCAGCAGTAGCCTCCACCTAAGTGTTTTAAGCCTCTAGCCTGCCAAATTTGTCTTGGGTTTCATCTGCCTCCTTTGACCCATGCTACTAGGGAGATCCCTCATGTCCAGCCTGATGTAATAATCCTGAATGCAGAGTCAGCCTGCTATACTTCTACAAGTTGGCTCTAAAAGGCACTTGCTAAAGGAGCAAGGATTCAAGGACCAAGTAACAGACCCAAAACCTGGTTGCTGGCTTGTTTTAGTGGTGAGGTATGGGGAACCTTCCCATCTCTTTTAAGTGCTGAGGAAGGAGAAATGATTCATTCAGAGTATCTTTGGTATCATCCAGGCTTCCTGGCCTTTCTAACAACAACAGGCAGGAGAAGTAAATAACCGTTTGTTGCATCTGATAATATCACCACTGCAAAGCCACAGTGTCTATCTTTTAAAACCCAGGGAGCCTGCGTTTACCATCTGTTTAAACCTTGACAACATTTAACATCTGCTTACCAACGATAGCAAATGTAGGGAATTGTGTATGGCAATGCCATCACCGCTCATGCATATTTTGTACTACCGAAGGAGAGGAGAATACCTACTGTGTATAGCTGGCTATCTGTTTGCAATGGTTGTAACTGTACCCTCATCAACTGAAGGGACAGTAAAGGTTCTGGTTTCAGCATATGAACTGGTGTGGTTTCCATCACTGTACGAAGTGTGACGCTTGATGCAGAGCTTGCTTGGCCTCCCAGGGAAATCCTGGTCCCAATCAATAAATAATAGTGTGCATCCCTCTTGTTCAACTATCCTGGGCATAGTCTAGGCAGCTGCCTAGACCACCTTAAGCAAGGGATTACACTGCATTTGACATTTTTTAAATTAAAAAAATTCTCCCAGGATTAACAGGTGATGTTGTTTCAAAATCTAACACTTTGTAAGAACACTCACTCACATTCTGCTAAATAACACAGAGATTTTAAGCATCACATACCACTAAACCTGGGTCTCCTTTTGGGCCCTGTGGAACAAAAAATGGAAGAGCCTATTAGGAAATTGCATGCATACTAGCAAATGTCCTGGTCTATTTAGCTTTCCTTAAAACACTACACTGCATTTTTTTTTTTAATTTCATTTGGCAGCTGAGCCAAAAATCATCTAATCTTTTTCAAACTGAATTTCATTTCATTCCTGAGCAGTGAATAGTTTGCAACATCCTCTACTATTTAGTCTATCCCATCAATATCAAAGCAAACGGGGCATTGTTGCATCAACCCATACTAGAACCCCACAGTCATGAACACAGTATAAATATGGCATAAGTAAAAATGAAGGCTAACATGCAAAGACATAGCTAAAATAAGGAGAGGTAATGCATGGACATAATACGTACACCTCAAAATAGCTCTCAAAGTATTATGGCAAAGAGACAAGAAACTATTAAAATATATGTCTCACATTTTATCTGTATGAACAATTCAGAAGCTGAAAGATTAGGAGACTACATATTCAAGTTGTGCATGAGATATTGGAAAAGGGAGTAGGGACTTCTGCAGCATTAACTGGCTACAGGGTTCTTGCTTGCCTTCTGCAGCTGTGAGTATTGTGTGAAATTCAATCAATAAGGCAGTGGGTTCATCTGAACATGTGTTCCATAGACAGGATGATTGATAAGATACACATGCGTATCCTGGTGCCACTGACTGAATCACCCACCTGCAGTCCCAAAACTTAGGACTTAATGTAAATTCTGAGCGTGCATGGCCCTTCCCGCATGCAGCGGTCTCCTCAGCCTCTCAGTTTCAAAGTTCAACCTGCAACACTCAGAGCTGGGAAGGAGGGGGTGCCTTATTTATCCTGCTGTAAATAAGCAAGATTGAGACAGACACAAAAATAGGTGTCTCCCAAGTTTAAGGCTGCTCAAGTTGATATTTCCTTAACCTTTAGAGCTGCCCACACAGTCAAGCTCAAAGGGACAGAATACCCAGCACCATTTAATCAAAGACACAGTCCTATGCTGAAGCTCAATTCAAACAATGTGCCGTGAAAGTATGAAGGCAGGGCCATGTAGCTGCTTTTGCAGACAGTATTCAGTGAGGCAGACTTTAAGAAAGCAACTGTGGCTGCAGTAGCCCTATTTTGCTGTGACTTGACTTTGAAGCTGAGAAGAGAAACTGTTTGCTCCTTACACACATTTCTGCCATGAACAAGACAGTTAACTAAAATTCTTTTAACAACTGACATACTAGGAGGCTCATTTTCAAAGCACTTAGGGGTCCTTTTACAAAGGTGTGCTGAAAAATGGGCTGTGGTAGTGTAGGCGCTTATTTTGGGCCAAAAATGGATGTGCGACAAAATTAAAATCGGCGCGCATCCATTTTGGTTCTGAGACCTTACCACCACCCATTGACTTTGTGGTAAGGTCTCTCACATTAACCAAGCGGTAGTCGCCTACGCACGTCAAGTTGGAGTTACTGCCCCATTTTGGCGGGTGTTCGTCAAAAATGAAATTATCACATGGGACATGTGGTAGTCGGGCAGTTACTCCAAACTGATGCATGTTGGGCGCAAGTAAGCGCCTACGCGGCTTAGTAAAAGGGCTCCTTAGACTTTCAAAGTTCCATAGGTTACTATGGAACTTTGTAAGTCTAAGTGCTTTGAAACTATGACTCCACAACTAATAGGATTGAAAAAGATGAAACGTTTAAATAATTTAGTTCTTTTTATAGTCTAGAATATGTAGGGCTTTCATGCAAGGTTTGGAATGGTGCTCTGGTCAGAAGGTAGGAAACACTGAGGTCAATATTCAGCCAGTGGCACTCAGTGTTTTGCTGACTGCCACTGGTGTTATTCCCAGATATTCAATGCCAGGTTTTGCCCAGGCTGTGGTATTAAATATCCGATTTTGTGGAGCTGGCTAACATAAAGCCAGTTAAGTTCGATATTCAGCCCTTAACCGGCTATTGGCTACTGCATAAAGATATGTCAGCCTTCAATGTAGTCCCATTTATGCGGTTAACCTGGCCAGTTATGGGCTGAATATCGGCACTTAACCTGCCAAGTGCTGAGTCTATCCCTGAAACACCCCCAAAATAGCCAGTATGCAGTTCACTGCTAAGTGGTTAAATGCCACTGACAATTAGCAATTAGTCCCAAACAGGAGATGTAACCGGCCAGTGGCCATTTCTGGCCTGTTAAATCACTTTGAATACTGACCTGATTATTCCCTCTTTTAGGTGAAAGGGTGCACCACTTTGTTCATTGGACATATTGCAAGTTCTTGCCTAATCTGGTGATAATAGAACTGTGTATAGGGTTTGTGTGTTACCAATGAATAAAATTCATTTACTCTCCTAGCTGAAGTGATTGCTATGAGGAAGAAGACTTTCCAAGATAGAAATTATAGAAAAGCAACTTCCAGAGTGTCAGCCCCCCCCCCCCCCCAATAGCCAGAACCATAGATGGATCGGCTAGGTATATGGCAGGGTGGAGCAGTGCAGGAGACAAGCAGGAACAGGTATGAAGCAGAAAACAGACATGAAGCAGGAACCAGACATTTTATCCCCACCGCTGACATACCCCCACCCTCTGACGCTCAGGAAGCTATGCCCCTTCCTTACCCTCCCCCCATCCCCAAACCTCCCTTCCCTACCGGGGGTCTGCAGGGTTCATATGTTCTTCAGAGTGGCAGAGGTCCCTCTTCCAAATGGCACCCTGACCTCCTAGCGGTTGTCTTGTGGTACTATGGAGGACATATTAACCCTGTAGACCCCTGGGTAGTGAAGGGGGCAGTTTCCTGAATGGCAGAGGGCTGGGTTTGTCTGCAGCAGGGGCAAAGTTTGTTGGCAGTGGGGGATAGAATTTTAGAGTCCCCTTGCCCCTCCCCCAGTCCATCTACTGTAGATAAAACTAGGAAACTCTTAATATCAGATAGTAAATGGTCCCTTGTAGCCTGGTCTGATCACTATTTATTAGGTTTTGCACTACTTCAAACTAACCAAATAAATCTTGAAAAACATCCAACATAGAGATCTTTCCTGGCCTTTGCTTGTTCTCTTTCTTTCTATCACTGATTCAGATCCTTTATATAAATTCACAGTTTGGAATCAAACTATTCTATTTTACACCAAATTGCTGCTTTAACTCTTAGACCTGTTACAAGAAAATCACGTTATTCTTGGTATTCTAACAATTTATTGCACTGATTCCCATAGTAAAAAAAATGCTTGTAACGAAACTCTAGGATGTTAAATGATAAAATAGATTGGAAAATAGCTATTAAACATTATAAATCAGGCTTGTCAGAAGCTAAGAAAACGTACTTTTCAAGATTAACAGGGCAAGAATCAATAGATCAGAGGACACTCTTCCATTTGTCTAACAGCTTATTATCCATTATTTTACAAACGAATAATTGTAGTGAAGCGCAACCTTCAGCCACTGAGTTAGCAAATTCTTTCCAGGGAAGAAATTAGGACTAAAGACCTCAGCCCTAGCAATAAGTAAAGTTTTAGTTGACATTTGTCCTACCAAGACACATGCAGAGCTTTTGGGAACCCCAGGGGATAGACTTTAGAAAGATTTTACTGGTAAGAATTTCAGATATTGACAGATACATGTCCTTTTCTTTTACTGTGTCCTTCTGTTGAGATATTAGAGTGGTTTACATTGTTTGTAGGAAGAGTATTGAGGATGGGATGCTTTCCTTGGGTATATTATTTTAGCACATATCCCCAAATCAGATAACCATGACCTAAGTCAACCTTTAAATTATCAACCAATTGCTAGTTTACATATTATGCCAAAATGAATGGAACAAAAACATGTGGGCACCAACTTAACCTCGGAAAACTCCCTCGATTTGCACTATTTTAATTCTTCACTCCTTAATTTCTTAATTTTTAATTTTTGATTTTTCTGAACGGGAGGAAAAAAAGCCTTAGCAGTTAATGATGTGGAAACTGGGGACTGTTTGTTTAACCCAGTCCACTCTCAACATGAGAACCACAGCTTCCTTCTGACTTAGACCAATCATCAGCAAAAACCTCCCAATATTCTTTTTAATTTCTTCACAATTGTTGCAGCAAACATATGATAAACTTGTGTATCTAATGTCCAATCACACAGCAAAAAAGCACTTAACTTAAATGTGCTCTGTCTTCATCCTGATTCTGAGTTTATCAAATGTTTGCTGTGGTGGTAATTGCGGGAGCTCTTACCACCACCTCAATGGGAGGCGGTAGTGCTCCCCACCCAAAAATGACTGTGTGGCAAGTGGTTCACTTACCGTATGGCCATTTCTTATTGAGAAAAAACACAGCATTAACCCACTGTGGTAAAAGGGGGCCTCAGCGTGCATCAAAAACATGCTTGTTTTAATCTCTGACTACTTCTTTGCTTTTCTGATGCTTGCTTTCACCTTCTTACCTTTCCTGATGCTGAAGATGAATGGAACATCTCAGCTTTCTGCCTGCCTAGTCTCATGTAGAGTGGAGGAGTAGCCTAGTGTTTAGTGCAGTGGACTTTGATCCTGGGGAACAAACTGGGTTTGATTCCCACTGCAGCTCCTTCATCATTGTTGGTGCCATCAAGGATTGCAGGAGGCCAGGTGTAGATACAACCTTGGCCGCTTAGATAAGCCTGCAGAAGTAATGCTGGATTCTATGTGGGCAGTATTGGAATCATTATAGAAGGTCTGTTCTGGGATTTTACCTACAGTGATGCAGAACTCTATTAGACTTCAGAAGATGGAAGAAAGCTACACCTCTGAAGCTGCTACAGTGGCGCTAATGGAGACTCAAGCTCAAAAGGCAAAACAACTGCAGACTTCTTTAAATGAAAGATAAGATGGTAATTTATCAAAAAGTTGATAATTTTGAGTTGAATTTGAGATTATTGAATTTTCTCCAGCTTCTAACATCTATACCAAAGGATCTACTGGAAGTGATGTGTCCCCAGCCGAAATCAAAGATATGTCCTGTGAGCTGGAAGCATCGGGATATGAGTTTAAGCATCCTTTAAGTCCAGAGAGTATATAGCCAATCATTTACCTGAATCATGGGAAGAAGGGTACTCAGGAAAACCATACTGAACTTTTACCAGAAATCTTTCAGGGCCCTTAGGTCTAGGATGGGACTTACCCCCCCCCCCCCCCCCCACACACACACACACATCTTCTTTTGCACAAAGAAGTACCTGAAATAGAATCCCTTCCCTTCTTCTCCTGGTGGAACAGGCTGCACCTCATGGGACTTTAGAAAGGCCGAGAGTTCCTCTGCAAGCACCTGCTTGTGCTAAGAGCTGAAGTGATGTGCTCTCAGTGGGCAATCTGTGGTCTCTGTCGCCAATGCAGGGCATAACTGAGACAGACTATTTGAAGAATCCACTGGTTGGAAGTTACAAGGGGCAACCTTTCTTGAAAAAACTTCAGTCTCCCCCCCCAATCAAAAAGTCATCTGGGATAGTCACTTTTACAGTGGATATGTTCTGTAGGAGCCAGTCAAAAGCTTGCCCCCTGCTTTAACTGGGGAGCTGTCTGAGTCTTAGGTGAACATTACATCAAAAGTATTGTAGGCACCCCTGGCCAAGAAACTATAACACACCTTCTGCTGCTTGACCAGCTGGTGAACAGATTCGGTCTGCTCTGGTGGGAGACATTCTGCCAAATCAGACATACTATGCACCAAGGACCACAAGTACAGGCTCATGTAGAGCTGGTATGATTGAATATGGGAGATGAGTATAGAGGCCTGATACATTTTTCACCCAAAAGAATCCAGAGTTCTAGATTCTTTGCCAGGAGGTGCCAAAGCATAGACCCTAGAACTCCTGGCTCTTTTGAGCACGGATTCCACCTCTAGGGAATGACGAGGTAACTGGGGCCTATCATACCCAGGGGAAGACTGAATCCAGTACATAGTGTCAATCTTTGAGGGAGGACAGGGACCAACAGAGGTGACTCCCTATTCTTCACCAGAACGTCCTGTAAGATCTCATGGTGGGACCATCACAGCCTCTCTAGGAGGGGACTCATAGTCCAGGACCTCAAACATCTAAGCTCTGGGCTCGCCCTCCACTTCCAAAAGAATTGGAATGGCAGCCATCATTTCCTTTACAAAAGTAGGGAATGAAAGGCTCTCAGTTGGAGGCTTTCTCCTTCCCCATGGAGGGGAGGGATCAGATGGTATACCATAGAACTCCTCGTCTGAAAAGTACTGTGGGTCCACATCTAACTCCCTTGAGTGCTCCTCATTGGTGTCAGCCAGAACTCCTCATGGGAAGGATGAGACCAAGTCCACCTCAACAAGGAGGAACCATGTCCCTGAGAGGGGAGTCGAGGTGTCGGCTCCAGCCTCGACTCCAGTGAAGCTTCCTTCACCGATACTGAGAGGGTGCTGACACAGGTGGAAGTTGAAGCAGAGGCCACATGCAGCACCTGCATTAGAGATCTCACTGATAGAGGAACCCTGAGGAACTCTGCCAAAAGCTCAGGGAGCAAGGCCTGGAGGCACTCATAGAGGGCTAACATTGGGAAAAGCTGGGGCATTGGTGTACAGACAGGCTGCTGAATTAGTGGGGTTGAAGCGGGCGCCTGGTCCTAGCTGCCTGTTATGCTGTGAGTCCCTGTGTCCAGTGAAGCACAGATGAGACAAGCTCAGACCTGAGATCCAAATGACTGCCGAACAATCCCGAGACTTCACCTGGAGCGACCCCTTCCCCCGGGGGTTGAGCCCCCAGGACCGAGGGCCGACAGGACTTCCGAACTCCAACCAAGAGTGGTCAGATGACAGGCAAGAGTCGAGGCAGGCAGCAAAGAGGTGGTCTGGAGTCAGGCAATGGTCATGGAAGGCAGCAAACAAAGAAGTAGTCAGGATTCAGGCAATGGTCAAGGCAGGCAGCAAACAAAGAAGTAATCAGGATTCAGACAATGGTCAAGGCAGGCAGCAAACAAAGAAGTAGTCAGGATTCAGGCAATGGTCAAGGCAGGCAGCAAACAAAGAAGTAGTCAGAATTCAGGCAATGGTCGAGGCAGGCAGCAAACAAAGAAGTGGTCAGGATTCAGGCAATGGTCAAGGCAGGCATCAAACAAAGAAGTAGTAAGAATTCAGGCAATGGTCGAGGCAGGCAGCAAACAAAGAGGTGGTCAGAATTCAGGCAATGATCAAATCCGCAAAACAACAGGAAACACCACGAACTCCACCAAAGTAGAAGCCGAAGCAAACTGATGACAGTGTTCTGTTCTTAAATAGGCCTCTCATCAGGAGATCCCTGCCACAGCTGACATGCTAGGAACCTCATTGGGCACACCCATAGGAATAAGCCTCTCAAGATGGCTGCCCCTCAGGAACCGATGCAGATGCTCTTCTCAAGATGGCTGACCTTCAGGAACTGATATCGATGAGCCTCTCAAGATGGTCGCCCCTCAGATGAACCTCTCACTATGGCCGCCGCCAGGAGCAGCAAGGTAGGAGTGTAACATTGCCTGAGGACCCATGCATTGGTATCTCTTGTATGGAGGGGGAGCAGTCCTCCTGGCGCTGATGCTTCTTGGGTATCGGGGAATCCCTCGGTGCCCCAGAGCTCCCTGTACTATGCGTCGAGGGTGACCGATGACGATGCTTCTTTTGATGCTGGGCATTGATGCTCCTTGAAGTCGATGAAGACAACAATGAATCCTCATGTCACCTTGGGGTTGGGTCCAATGCTGAATGGTCCTCGGGGGTCTACATAGAGGCTGGCATTGAGGCAGGTAGAAACCCACTCGATGCACAGTCACTCCCAATGTCTAATGGTCTTGCAGCCATACAGACTGATTCCCCCAATGCTGAAGCTGACAGTGAACACGCCAGTGCCAACACCGTTGAGGCTTTAGACCTGGCTCCAAAATGTTTCTCTTTCTGAGCCTCTCTGTCTGGCTAAATGTGTTCTTTTCTTCATATGAAGACACAGAACACTGTTAGAAGGGATATGTTCAGGCCCCAAACACTGGAGACACCAAGAATGGGTGTCTTTGCCGGAGATGGTCCTATTGCACCAGCTACAGTATTTACAGCCACTGGGAACGTTTGATGACATGGAAGAAAAAACAGCAGTGGCTAAATCAAAAGACTCGATGCCACCAAATAAGGGGCAAAGCACCAGAGAAAAGTAAGGAAAAAACCAGACTGAGGCTCAGGCCTAAAAACAGCCTACTGAGCAAGGTAACAAAAAGAAAATTTATAAAAGGGCAAAAATATGCTAAAACTGTAAGGGAAGGAAAAGAAATACACCCTGAAGGAAAACAAGGCAAATAAAAAGAACCGAGAAGACAAAACACAGTAACATAATAACATAGTAGATGACGGCAAAGAAAGACCTGTACGGTTCATCCAGTCTGCCCAACAAGATAAACTCATATGTGCTATTTTATATGTATACCTGACCTTGATTTGTATCTGCCATTTTAGGGCACAGACCGTAGAAGTCTGCCCAGCACAAGCCCCACCCCGCAACCACTAGCCCTGCCTCTCAACCACTGGTGCTGCCACCCAATCTCTGCCAAGCTTCTGAGGATCCATTCCTTCTGAACAGGATTCTGTTATGTTTATCCCACACATTTTTTAATTCCGTTACCGTTTTCATCTCCACCACCTCCCATGGGAGGACACTCCAAGTATCCACCACTCTCTCCGTGAAAAAATACTTCCTGGCATTTTTCTTGAGTCTGCCCCCCTTCAACCTCATTTTATGTCCTCTAGTTCTACCGCCTTCCCGTCTCTGGAATGTCTGTATCATATCACCCCTCTTTCTCCTTTCCTCCAGGATATACATGTTCAGGTCAGCAAGTCTCTCCTCATACATCTTGTAACGCAAATCCCATACCATTTTTGTAGCTTTTCTTTGCACCGCTTCAATTCTTTTTACATCCTTAGCAAGATACGGCCTCCAAAACTGAACACAATACTCCAGGTGGGGCCTCACCAATGACTTGTACAGGGGCATCAACACCTCCTTTCTTCTGCTGGTTACACCTCTCTCTATACAGCCTAGCAACTTTCTGGCTACGGCCACCGCCTTGTCAAACTGTTTTGTCGCCTTCAAATCCTCAGATACTATCATCCCTCTACCTGTCTGTACGTATCAAAATCAAAAAACCTCAAGTCCTGGTAACCAATCCAGCAGCTGTGATGAGCGGAGAAAAGTTGTGTCTTCTCCTCACCGTGGAAAAAATAGAACTGTTGGTCCTGCACTCTCATGGAGGGTGGGATGGTAATCATGCATGTGCGGTGGAGCACAACTTGCATTCAAAAAGCTCTGAAAAGCTTGTTACAAGCTCCGGACTGGGCAACAAGGGCTGCATTACCCACATGTTTGAATTATAGGCCTGCCTTCTTTGGAGAAAATACAAAAACAGATTGTCTAATTCAGTTACATACAGAAGGTTTGCAATACACATAAAAATGATGTCAGACTCGACACAGATCTGAGTTTGGAGATAAATGCATGCCGTAGGAGTCACAAGATCTAGCCAAGGCTGTGTCTCACTTGTGTATAGGCAAATATTGTCAATGAATCGGCATGTGTTGAGCAAACAGGCAGAACAATCTGCAATCACTTCAAGGGTTAGCAAACAGTCAATCAGCCATCCTCAACATTTGGATCCACTATTTTAGTCACCTTTTCCTAGAGGTGGTCACATATATGTATTTTGTATAGTAAGCAGACATATAACTCTGCCCTCACTTCACCCAAGCTATGCCCCAAAGAATGCCATTCACAATGTTTGACTATGCGTGGAGCTGCATACATTGCATGTCAGTCAGTGGAGAAGCAAGGACCAAAATGGTGGAGAACCAGGAGTTCTTAGAATTGTTCCTGCTGCGAGACAGTGTGAGGAGGAGCAATACAGCTCTCCACAAGGCCGAAGGTTAACAGGAGGTTAATTTAATTTTTTTGAAATGAGAAGTGCCTCTGAGCACCATCTTCTTCCCCATAGGATCTGGGATCAATTTTATTTATGAACTCTATGAATAATTTTCAGCAGAAATTCACCTGAGTCCTTAACTTCAGTGAATCAAACCCAAATCTTTAACCTTTGCAATAAGTAATTTGGATAGACAGTAATTATAATTTTACAGTAGAGCTGTTGCCTAACTTCACAAAGTCAGAACTGCCCTTAAAACTATTTTAGTCCATTAGAGAATGTTCGGTTCATAAAAATCTTGGCACTAATGTCCTGTAAGGTCCTTTGCAACAGACAATGTAGAAACTATAGAACCAAACAGAATGGTTAACTAATAGGCTCTATCAATTGGATTTCAGTGTATGTTAATTTTTTAAACTGCTTTATTATATCTATAACTAAATCTATGTGCCACATTTAGATGACATTTATAATTAACACTTTTCTATTGGCTTCAAATATTGCAATTATTAACCATTAAAATTCTCACACACTTACAGGAGGACCTGGGTAACCAACAGCTGCACCCCCCTGTCAAAAAAAAGTTGAAATGTATTTAAAAGTAGGTTACTAAAAAATAAATGTACATAAATTTAAACCAGTGCTTTTAATAGTAATAAAGTGACATACCTGTAGTTTATATAAACTGCCCATTCCATTTCTTTCACTGTATTGCATACCCTTAAAATAATAGGAAGTTTTAGAAAACATTGCTCAGAAAGATACATGGTCACCATCTCTTAGAGCCTCTCAGTGCAGTGTGTTATTTTGTTGTCAATATATAATCATTAGTCATGTAAAAATGCATCATTTCTTAGAGCACTGTTAAACATGGTAATAATGCAGAGTGACCTGTGTCTTACAATGGGCATGAAATGCACACAGGGGTCAAAATAAACTCTGAAGGCATTAAAGATGCAGGCAAGCTGTCATTATGTTCAGGTTTAAAACATGACAGAAATGATAGCTGTACAACATGGTAGAAATTAATTTTTTTTGTATTTCTTAGAGGCCCTTTACTAAACCACATTAACCCCCCTGATTCTATAACCACTTCTTTCGAAAATCATGCTAAATCCATCACAAAAAAATGTTCAACATGATGTGGATTTTGAAACGAGTGAAACCGTATCTTCCCTTGGACACCTTCTGGAACCTAGTGCAATCCACAGTACTTACACGCGCACACTACTGCAACAGTGTTTTCCTACGATGTAAGACCCTAATACTGAAGAAACTTCAGACTACCCAAAACATGGCAGCCAGACTTTTCTTTGGCAGGTCAAGATATGATAGTGCTATACCTCTTCGAAAGAAGCTTTATTGGCTCCCCATCAGAGAAAGAATTAATTTTAAAGTCCACAGTTTTTCATAAGATTATATATGGAGAAGCCCCTATCTACATGAAGAACCTCCTTGACCTCCCAACCAGAAACAGATCAATATCTTCTCATACTTACCTCAATTTACACCTTCCCAACTACAAAGGTATTAAGTACAGATCCTCCTATGCATCCAATTTTTCCTTTTTGGGCAGCTAGCTTTGGAACACTCTACCAAGATCCAGATCCATCCGAACAATCAACGGCCATCTACCCTTCAGGAAAGCATTGAAGACCCATCTCTTCAAGAAAGCCTACTCTAATGACCCAACTTAACTAAAGCCCACCCACATGATTCCAGTCCTATGATTGTTATATCTTAGACCATGTCTCCAATCTCCTTATGCTCATCTCCAATCTTTTCCTCTCCATCCTTTCTACGCCTTACCCTCCCCAAATTCTTCTCCTGTTACACATCCTATCCTTGCTTACCTCTCCATGTTCAATTTACTTATCCTTTTACCCCTCTATTACTACGTTCACCACAATTTGTAATATCTCTTTCAAGACTTTGTAATTCTATCTACTTTTTACTATTTAAGCTGCATTGAGCCTGCTATGTGTGGGAAAGCGCGGGATACAAATGTAATAAATAAATAAATAAATGACGTCTAAAGTTGTGCGCACAACTTAATTAGTTAACAAGCCAATCGGTGCTGATAATTGGCCACTAATGAGTAATCATTGGCAGTAATTAGAATTTACACAACTTTCTAAGTGTATTCTGTAAAGTGATGTGTGTAAATTCTAATGTGCAGATCTCAAAAAGGGGCATGGTCATGGGAGGGATATAGGTGGGTTGTGGGTATTCCTAAAAATTACACACGCTGTTAAAGAATATGCCTGATCCACGTCTAACTTAGGGGCCCTAGTACTAAACCGTGCAAGTGTCTACGCACCCCCAACGTGAACCAAAATGGATTTACCGCCTGACTACCATGTGGCTCTTGCGGTAATTTCATTTTTGGCGCGCATCCAATATGCACGTCTGAAAAGTATTTTTTATTTTTGGGCACGCATAAAGGATGCATGCCAAGTGGCATTTGATGCACTTAGGTCATTACTGCCTGGATTCTTTACCGCTAGATTAATGGCTGACGGTAAAATGGACACGTGGCAATTTTGATTTGGCTGCATGTTCATTTTCGGCAAAAAAGGCCTTTTTTACAGGCGCGCTAAAAATGGATCAGTGCGCACCCAAAACCTGCGCCTACACTACCGCAAGCCATTTTTCAGCGTGCCTTTGTTAAAGGACCCCTTAGGTGTGAACATTTACACCAGGTCTTACTTGGCGTAAATGGATGTGCCTAAATTTTAGTCTCGGGAACGGGTGCTACGTGTGTTCTATAAACTGCGTTTAACATTAGGTGAGGTTTTTATAATTGTGTTAAGTGCGTATTTTTTTTCGATGCCATATATAGAATTCATCCCTAACAAAGGTTTACCATACAGTAACTGCTGTGGATTGGTCTAAAGAAAGATGTTATTTCAACTTTCATTCAACTGATGGTATGAGTTTTAAAACTGAAACTATTTCCAGAGTGTTGGATATTTTATTAGATTCCTCTTTGAGTTTTGAAGCACAGATTGAGTCAGTGGTTCAAAAATCGTTTTATAAACTAAGACAACTATGATTGATTCATTCCTGTTTTTATCAACAACATTTTAGGGTGTTAGTATAATCAATAGATTTGTCTTCATTGGATTACTGTAACTGTATACTGGGTTACCTATGAAACTTATGAAATTATGTTTGTTTCAAGACACAGCTGCAAGATTGATATATAGGAAATCAAGGTTTGATCATGTGATGCCTTTGTTTTCAGACTTACACTGGTTGCCAATGGAATTGTGCATTAAATTCAGTTATGCTGCTTAATTTTTAAAACATTATATGGAAATTTACCTGATAATTTCCCTCTTTTAATTGGTTTGTTGGGTGGCTCCTTTGAGAGTCACAATTATGGTTGTTTAAAGTTACAATTTCCATTTGTAAAGGGTTTGAAGTATAAAAGAATACATCAAGGAGCTTATTGCTATTCTACAGTTGAGATCTGGAACCCATTGCCTTCTTTTATTCATCTTAGCTTGTCTTATGATATTTTTAGAAAGAATATTAAAACATGGTTATTTGATAGTTTTCTGAAAATGAGAAGTTATGTATAGAATGAATGAGACAGTAATGTTTCTTGCTTTTTGTATTTTATTATGAATCTTTTTTATATGTAACCCTTTTGAACCTGAAAAGGGAGTTTGTGGGATATAAGATTCCAGTAGCATAGCACAGCATAGCATAGTGCAAAGCTGTGCTAAGGGGCTTTATGGTAATTTAGCAGTTACTGCCTGGTAAATGATGCATTAACCCCCAGATTCTATATATGGTGCTTAATGTTGCATGCTGAAATTTGGCGCGCATTGGGCGTATTCCATAATTACACGTGAATCTTAATTGACAAACGAGCAGTTAATTGGAAATGGGAGCTAACAATCATTGGTACTAATTGGCAACAATTTGGATTTATGCCAAGCGCTATTCTATAAAGATGCACGTGCAAATCTTTTAGTTCAAAATGGAAAAGGGGAGTGGCCATGGGAGGATCAGGGGCGTTCACTAAAGATGCTCGCACTATTGTAGAAGATGGGGGATGTGCCTAATTTATGTGTGAGATTTTACACCAGGTTTCAGTTGGTGTAAATACTCTTACCTAAAATTGAGCGCGGATCCTGGTACTTAGTGCTATTCTGTAAACAGCGCCTAACTTTGAGTGCCGTTTATAGAATAGCTCATTTTTTTATTGCTGCTTGAGAGTGAGCATGGAAGGCACTTGGCAGTTAACTTGCTGCATTAACAGTGCGCTGTCTAATGCAGAGTTAACATGGAAATACTTACTGACTCCTAAATGGGAAGCACTAAGGGGTCCTTTTACTAAGCTGTGGTAAAAGGGGGCCTGTGCTAGCATCTGCACATGTTTTTGATGCGCGCTGAGGTCCCCTTTTACCACAGCGGGTACAAGGCTCTTTTTTCTCAAAAAGAAATGGCCAATGGCCGTGCAGTAAGTGAACCACTTGCCACACAGTGGATTTCGGTGGGGAGGGGGTGCACTACTGCCACCCAGTGAGGTAGTGGTAAGGGCTCCCACGCTAACCCAGTGGTAGCCGGGCAACGCCACTCGCTGTCCCCATTACCACCAGGTAAGCACCAGCGCTACAAAAATAGAAAATATTTTTGTAGTGGTTGAAATGGTGCACACTGGGGTTGGGAACTACCAGTGGTCTCCAGCGGTAGTTCCGGATCGGCACATGACAAGCCTGTTGCCACATGCCAACCCTTTAGTAAAAGGGCCCCTAAGTGTTTCCACGGTAACTGGGAGTAGGCTGCACGTTAATGTGAATGTTGATGCCCAATCTGCAATAGAAAATACTGGGAATGCTCCCACTAGGTGCCACATTAAGGGCTAGATTCTCTACAAGGCACCTAAAAATTGGTGCCAAAAAAAGCGCTATTCTATAAGCCATGCTTAAAGCTATGCACGGTTTATAGAATACAGCTTTCACCCGGGAGTCGCGCTTAACTTTAGGAGCAGCCATTTGCACCAACTGAAACGTGGTGCATATGAGTGCGCCTAAATTAGATGCATATGCCCCGTATTCTATATCAAGCCACATAAATGCTAGGAGTACTCCCACTTTGCTCATGACCTGTCCATTTCCATACCCTTTTTTGTTACTCACACGTACAATTTAGGCGCAGATCACTCATTTTTCTTTCCTGTACTGTCCTGTACTTTTCACCAGGCTCTTTGTCCATTCTGGGTGTAATTTTACAAATGCCACACATTCGTGAAAAATGCACATACATTTTTCATTATGCAGGCTCAGACTTTGAAAATTGCCTTAGGAAAACTGTGTACACATGGTTTTCAGTATCATCTTTATGCTCCATACCAGAAATTTCAGCAGGAATCCAGGCCTAACTATCAGCTTGCCTGTCTGACATTGCTGCCTGGATGTCTCACTGCCATCTGAAGCTAAACATGACCAAGACTGAGCTTCTTATCTTTCCCCCTAATATAGTAACACAGTAACAAAATAATATAGTAACATAGTAGATAAAGACAGATAAACACCTGTATGGTCCATCTAGTCTGCCGAGTAGATAAACTAATTACATGGATTCTCTGGCGGAGTGGTCTAGCAATGAACCATAGAATCCATTCAGAAGTTAAAACAGTTGCATATAGAAAGTGTGGTAAAAGCGTCATTGAGGACAGCCTCACAGTCCATCAGATAATCCATGAATATCCACTAAAACAATATACATCCCCTGAGTATGGTAAAGGCTTTAGGCAGAAGGCTCTTCTTATTGACCTTCTCTTATTGACCTATAAGTGCATTCACTCTGCAGCTCCTCAGTACCTCTCCACTCTCATCTCTCCCTACATTCCTCCCCAGGAACTCCGTTCATTGGGTAAATCTCTCTTATCTGCACCCTTCTCCTCCACTAATATCTCCAGACTCCGTTCCTTTATCTTGCTGCACCATATGCCTGGAATAGACTTCCTAAGCCAGTACGTCAAGCTCCGTCTCTGGCCGTCTTCAAATCTAAGCTAAAAGCCCACCTTTTTGATGCTGCTTTTAACTCCTAACCCTTATTCACTTGTTCAGAACCCTTATTTTATCATCCTCACTTTAATATTCCCTTATTTATTTATTTGTTGCATTTGTATCCCACATTTTCCCACCTATTTGCAGGCTCAATGTGGCTTACATTGTTCCGTCATGGCAATCGCCATTTCCTGAGTGAGAGATACAAGCAGTATTACATTAGAAATCATGATTAGCATAGTAGATTAAACAGTCATGTATAAAGAGTTCATATCCGGAAATAGAGATAGAGTGATATTGCTTTAAAGTTCATTCGTAGTAGAGTAGACTTTAGTAGTCAGGTATAGAGAGTTGGGTTTTATCTAGTTCGGCTTGAGTTTCATTGTCATTGGTAGTTAGGCTGTATCATTGTGGTATGCCTTTTTGAACAGGCTGGTCTTCAGTGATCTCCGAAAGTTAGTTAGGTCGCGGATTTTTCTCACGGCAAGTGGTAATGTATTCCATAGCTGCGTGCTGATGTAAGGGAAGCTGGATGCATATGTTAGTTTATATTTTAGACCTTTGCAGCTAGGATAGTGGAGATTCAGGAATGTGCGTGCTGATCTTTTAGTGTTATCTCTTAGCTCTTGTTTGTCCTGTTTGGCTGTCCTAATTAGATTGTAAGATCTGTCGAGCAGGGACAGTCTCTTCATGTTCAAGTGTAGAGCGCTGCATACGTCTAGTAGCGCTATAGAAATGATAAGTAGTAGTAGTAAGGCAGACCTCACAATACACAAGAAAATCCTTGTGAAACCATTTATATGTTCTGAGTGTGGTAAAAGCTTTGGTTGGAAAGAAAGCCTCACACGCCATCAGAGAATCCACACATCTACATGCACTGAGGTAAAAGCTTCAGTTGCACTGGGTCAGATAATTAGGGAATATACACTCTTGCTATGAAGTATGGAAAAATAGCACTCTGGTATTTAGATACATGCAATGAGACCTCCTTTTTATCTATAGATCTGAATTCAAAGCCGAAATCTATTGATAAACAATAGACACAAGGCTCAGATGTTATGAAAAATAGAAAGCTTGGCATCAGGTAGAATAATGGAAAAGTGACATCCCTGGAAAGCAATAGGGCACCCTAGGGGGTACTGCATAAAATGCTCCCAGGTACACATCTCACCATTGTTCCCTTACCTTGTCTGCTAAGCTCCCCCAAAACCCACTCAAAACCCACTACCCCTGACTGTACACCACTACCATAGCCCTTATGGGTGAAGGGGGAACCTATATGTGGGTACAGTGGGTTTCTGGTGAATTTTGGAGGGTTCACAGTTTCCTCCACAATTGTAACAGGTAGGGAAAGGTATGGGCCTGGGTCCACCTGTCTGCAGTGCACTGCACCCACCACTAGACTACTCCAGGGACCTGCATGCTATTCTGATGGACCTCAGTATAACATCTGAGGGTGGCACAGAGGCTGGCAAGTAATGTTTTTCATCACATTTTTGGGGGGTGGGAGGGAGGTTAGTGACCACTGGGGGAATAAGGGGAGGTCATTCCTGATTCCCTCCAGTGGTCATCTGGTTACTTAGGGCACCTTTTTGTGCCTTATTCGTTTTAAAACAGGTCTAGTTCAAAACGTCTAAGTTTTAGTCCTGGACATTTTGTTTTGTTCCATTATGGCTGAAAAATGTCTAAGTCTTAGGAATACCTTTGTTCTGCCCTGAACACGCCCCTGGCACTCCCCCCTTGAGATTTGGACGCACTTCTGGTGGATGTCAGAGAAAGACATCTAAAAACAGGCTTCAAAAATGCTGATTTGGATGTTTTTGTGAGAAAAACGTCCAAATGCAGGCTTATACCACTTTTGGGATGCTTTTCTCCTTTGAAAATTAGCCCATTAGTATTGTAAACCACTTTGATACTTTTTTTGGTGCAAGCTGCTATATCAACTAATAAAATCAAATCAAACAATGCAGCAAAAAAAAAAAAAGAAATATTATGTTTAGATATCAGCTTTGAAGACGTATTCACATAAGAACAAAAGTGCTGCCATACTGGGACAGACCAAAGGTCCATCAAGCCCAGTATCCTATTTCCAACAGTGGCCAATCCAGATCACAAGTACCTGGCAAGATCCCCCAAAAGTACAATACATTATATGCTGCTTTTCCTATAAATAAGCAGTGGATTTTCCCAAGTCCATCTTAATAATGGCTTATGGACTTTTCTTTTAGGAACATATTCAAAACTTTTTAAATCCTGCTAAGCTAACTGCTTTTACCACTTTCTCTGCCAACGAATTCCAGAGTTTAATTACATATTGAGTGAAGAAATATATTCTCTTATTTGTTTTAAATTTACTGCTTTGTAGCTTCACTGCGTGCCTCCTAGTCCTAGTATTTTTGGAGAGTAAACAAGCAATTCACGTCTACCAGTTCCACTCCACTCTAGTTCCAAAGATCATTTCTATAATAATTATCTACCTTCTCCCAGAAAAATTTGACATCAGCTTTATCTCCAGTTATATAATGTAGCTTGTTATCATCTCAAAATATATTTTGTAGACATCTGAGGCAAATGATTGATGAAGTTGTGGAGCTTGGATCTGGAATATCTGTGTAAAATAAGAGATCCTACAGCTCTTTTTCAAGAATAGCATCTGATGCCTTTGTTTTAAAACAAAGATAAAATTTAAATACAGGAATGTAGTACTCTGTACAGTTTAGTTTTTGTTGCCACATAGTTATTACACCTGTCCCTTTTTGCCAGAATCCCAAAGAGTAGCAACATTCCATGCAGAATCCCACAGTATTTTTAGATTCATAATTTAATAAAATGTATATATTTTTATTAGTACTTAATCATGGCACTATTATGTTTTTAGATGATTTGACATGTAAGGGCAAATCCCTGAAGAAGCCATTATCTATGGTGAAACGGGCTGCACTGACAGTGATAAGCTAAGTGCACTGAAAGGATAAATAAGACAAGCTAAGTGCCTTGAAGTCAATATTTCAATGTTTTGTGGACATTTGAGCTTAGTGTCTTCAAAGCTGATATCTAAACATAATATTTCATTCTTTTGCTGCATTCTTTGAATATCATTTTTTTGTTTTGGAATTATGTTCTGAACACTTTATAAGCACAAGCATTCACATAAAATTCATTTCCTTAGAGGTCTTTTAAGATCAATGATTGAAACTTTGACCTATATTAAACAGATGTAGTCTGTCATATTTCTGAGGTCTTTTCCCTCCATTTTTATTGAATTATTTCCCAGTTTATTGAACAGCAGATTTTCTGGGTGAGGAGTACAAGTACTCACAGAGGGAATGGGAGTTGATATACTGCATTTTTGTGGTTACAATCAAAGTGGTTATGTACAGGTACTCATTTTGTACCTGGGACAATGGAAGGTTAAGTGACTTGCCCAGAATCACAAGGACCTGCAGTGGGAATCAAACCTGGTACCACAGGTTCTCAGGCTGCTGCACTAACCAGTAGGCTACTCCTCTACTCCAGAGAAAATAGAGTATAATTATTCATTCACGGAGCATTCCAGGATCAACTAATAAAACTCTCTCAACAAGAGGTACAGAACAGAAATGGTAAAATTATGCCTTACCTGATCATTTTATTTCCTTTAGTTGCAGCAGATGAATCCAGAAACTGATGGGTTTTATCCATCTACCAGCAGGTGGAGATAGAAAAACTGAACTGAAGGCTGTGATACCAGATGGCCAGCCCCTCCATCAGTCAGTATATGTATCATTACAAAGCAGAAGAAAATATGAACTGGAAACCTTCCTCACAAACTCAGAACTACAATCCAGCAGTCTGAAACGCAATAGAAATTCCAAATCATCTTAACCTTTCTTACTTGTTCTTTCTTTTTTTTTTTTTAAGGAACCAACTGTACCTGAGAGAGACTGTCCACAAAAATCTTGCCCACATGTCGGGCAAAATGAAAAACGCGGCTGAAAACAGAGAAGGGTCCTGGATTCATCTGCTGCGACTAAAGGAAAGAAAATGATCAAGTAAGGCATAATTTTACCTTCCTTCGCCTCTACAGCAGATGAATCCAGAAGCAGGTGGGATGTACCAAAGCAATCCCTAGATAGGGTGGGAAGCTGCTGCTCCCCGACATAACACAACTCCAAAACGAGCATCTGCCCGCAAGTAACATCTACTCTGTAATGCTTTGAAAAAGTATGCAAAGAAGCCCAAGTAACTGCCCGACAAATTTCATCTAGCAGAACACCCGTTTCCATCCAAGAGATCACCTGGGTCCGAGTAGAATGGGCACATAACTCCTCCGGCGGAGATCAACCAGCTAAAATGTGCACAGAAACAATTGTTTCTTTAAGCCAGTGAGCTGTCGTCGGCTTCCATTGCGCGTTGCCACATCTGGGCCCCGATAGTAGCACAAAGAGATGATACGAGCGTTGAAAATCATTAGACATCTGCAAATACCTCCGAAGTACTTGCTGAACGTCCAGCAGTCAAAGAGTCATAAAATCTGCGGGGTAATCCTGCCTCCGAAACAAAGGCAGAAATAGAGGCTGATTAAGATGAAATGCCAAAATGACCTTTGGCAGAAAAGATGACAGAATATGTAAGGTTACACCAACCTTGGAAAACTGTAGAAATGGATCCCAACACGAAAAGGCCTGAATCTCCGAAATCTGCCAGGCTGACACCACTGCCACCAAGAATACTTACCTAAAGGTAAGATCTTTATCAGATGTCCTGTGCAAAGGCTCAAAAGGTACTGCTTGCATCGCCTGAAGCACCAAATTCAAGTTCCAGGCCAGGCACGGCCAGCGACACGGGGGCCGAAGGTAAAGTGCCTCCCTCAAAAATCGCACCACATCCGGATGAGCCATCAGGGAAGACCCCGGCACCTGCCCCCTGGTAGCAGGGGAGAGCTACCATCTGAACCCAGAGGGAATTATAGGCCAACTCCATCTGTAGCACCTCCTGCAGAAAGGCCAAAACTTGGGAAACCAAAGCCTCCAATGGTCACCATGCGCATAGTGCACACCACAACATAAAGGTCAGCCATACCCATGCATACACTGTCGTTGTAGACCGCTTTCTGAGCCTGAAGCAAAGTAGCAATCACTATGTCCTAATAGCCCTTCTTTCTCAATCTTGACCTCTCAAGAGCCAGGCCGTAAGACCAAAGTGGGAGGGATCCTCCATCAACAACAGACTCTGATGCAGGAGATCCGGAGACACTGGTAGCTGAAATGGAGGCATCATCAGCAGCTGGACTAAATCTGCATACCAAGGGTGCCGTGGCCAATCTGGAACTACCAGCACGACCAGACCCCTAAGCCGCCTGATTCTGTGTTTGGAACGCTGCCCACTGATCATTGGGGAGGAATATGTTTAGCATGCATTTGCAAGCTACTTGCGCTAAGAGCCCTGTTTAGCATGCAGTTGCATGCTAGTTGCTATCAGAGCCCACGAGCACGTTGTTTCATGCTCTCAGGGGCTCTGATCATGGGGCGGTAGCAAACGCAGGTGTTAGTATGGCGCTAATTGCCTCTAGCACCTGTGTTTGCTTCTGATCATCGGCCCATATATGTTAACCATCTCTCTGACCTCATGTGAAACTTTCTTTAATTTAGTCACCTTACTTTCTAACTCTTCTTATTCTTACCTATCTATCTTATTTTCGAAAGGGAAGGACGCCCATCTTCCGACACAAATCGGGAGATGGGCGTCCTTCTCCCGAGGTCACCCAAATCGGCATAATCGAAAGCCGATTTTTTGTGTCCTCAACTGCTTTCCGTCGCGGGGACGACCAAAATTCATGGGGGGGTGTCGGCAGTGTACGGAAGGCAGGACGGGGCGTGGTTAAGAGATGGGCGTCCTCGGCCGATAATGGAAAAAAGAAGGGCGTCCCTCATGAGCATTTGGTCGACTTTACTTGGTCCTTTTTTTTTCACGACCAAGCCTCAAAAAGGTGCCCGAACTGACCAGATGACCACCGGAGGGAATTGGGGATCACCTCCCCTTACTCCCCCAATGGTCACCAACCCCCTCCCACCCAAAAGAAATTAAAAATTAAAAAACATTTTTTCCAGCCTCTATGCCAGCCTCAAATATCATACCCAGCTCCATCACAGCAGTATGCAGGTCCCTGGAGCAGTTTTTAATGGGTGCAGTGCACTTCAGGCAGGTGGACCAGGCCCATCCCTCCCACCTGTTACACTTGTGGTGGTAAATGTGAGCCCTGCAAAACTCACCCAAAACCCACTGTACCCACATGTAGGTGCCCCCCCTTCATCCCTAAGGGCTATGGTAGTGGTGTACAGTTGTGGGGAGTGGGTTTTAGGGAGGGGTTGGGGGGCTCAGCACCCAAGGTAATGGAGCTATGCACCTGGGAGAAATTTGTGAAGTCCACTGCAGTGCCCCCTAGGGTGCTTGGTTGGTGTCCTAGCATGTGAGGAGGACCAGTGCACTATAAATGCTGGCTCCTCCTACAACGAAAGGACTTGGATTTGGTCATTTTTGAGAAGGTCATCCTCGGTTTCCATTATGGCCAAAAACGGGGGACGACCATCTCTAAGGAAGACCACCTCTAAGGTCGACCTAAATTTCATGATTTGGGTGTCCCCGACCGTATTATTGAAACAGAAGATGGATGTCCATCTTGCTTCGATAATATGGGTTTCCCTGCCCCTTCGCAGGAACGTCCTTAGAGATGGACACCCTTAGAGATGGCCGTCCCCGTTCAATTATGCCCCTCTATATGTTCCATCTTTGCTTATACCCTACACTGTCAATTAAAATGTCCTATTGCATGTTGTGTTGACATTGTAAGTAGTATACTATACTATACTTTGTATTGTCATTTGAATATTTTTACAGCTGTAATTGTTTATTGCTCATGTTTGATTTATTCTTACTGTACATCGCCTTGAGTGAATTCCTTCAAAAAGGCAGTAAATAAATCCTAATAAATACATTTGGAAAGATTTGCATGTTTTGCTTTCTAAATGCTGTAGAGACTCTATGGCAATGATTCTCAACCTTCTTTTCAGTTAGGACACACCAGGTTGATACTGATCATATGTTTGACACACTGCATGTATGACCCTCAAGGACCTTTGGTTCAATATAACATTGCAGTTCTTATGAGTTAAATGTAACTATGCTCTGCATCCACAAAAGTCCAACCTCCCCCTCAACAAATGCAGATCACAACTAAGGCATTTCTCCATGGAAGTCGCAATAAGATTATTCTGATTATCACGTCAGCGGAATAATATCAACTTAAATCTCTCTACCGGGAATATTGTGAAATGTAAACCCTAAAGAAAATCCAAACTAGATACATTTAGCAAACATGTCAAACAACAGCAGAATTAATTCTATGATTCAAACAGCAAGAACCCTACTTATTACTCCTGGGGGAATTTGACGTAAAAAGAAAAATTCTGCATAAAAATTCTGCACAGTATTTTAAAATTCTCCATCTTTATTTGTCATGTTTTTGTGTAGAATTTCTCTAGTTATAAGGCCTAACTACTACCCCAACTTCTTCCTTCATCAGAAATATCGATCTCTAGATTCTAGCTTGCCCAGCTCTTTCTCACTCCAACTTAGCTTCAGGTTCCACCCTCCCCACCCTGATTTAACATGAACCCTTCCCTTCCCCCAGCTTTCTCTGCTCTGTAGTTCTTTTTTTCCCCTTGGACCCCAACCCTTTCTCACTCCTTGCCTTCACATTACTGTGTTTTCCTCCTGAATACTGTGGCACAAGGAAAAAACAAGCAGCCATGGTTCAGACCATGTCCTCCTCCTCTGCTGGCCTAGGCCCACTGCTTATTTGAACCACGTGGTACTCTGTACAGCAGTTGGGCCTAGGCCAGCAGAGGAGGAGAAAGTGGCCTGATGCACAGCCACTTGTTTCTTCCTTACCCTACATGATTCAGAAAACAGGGTAAGCCAGGTGGGGGAGGGGAGATTTGTATGAGCAGTCTGTGGGTGTGTGCGACAAGGGGAGGGGGATCAGAATCCTTATGTTCCCTGTGCAGAATTCTGCAAAGCAAGTACAGAATCCTGTGCAAATTATGCATTGCACTGTGGTGCAGAATTCTCATAGGAATAACCTATGAATAGGTAGCACAAATATTACACTGGGCCCTAAAATGCCTACTACAAGTAAAACAGAACAAGTGGGACTGCTAAAGATCTCAGCACAAAAACTATATGCAAACAAATATCACACCTCAGTCACACACAAAACACAGAAAGACCCTCACCTAATACAGAACAAGGGATCCCAAATTAGAGATAGAAATATGATGACAAAAATTGAACTGGGAACCCCACGAAGTTAAGCTCAGCACATACTGCAACACTGGAGAAACAAAAACAAATGAATTTCCTTTTGTACTGAACACAATACATAGACATCTGCGATGCACATTTCCCAAAGGTAACATATTTCAGTTAATAAATTAAAAATAAAACACTCTTTCTACCTTTGTGTGTCTGGGCATTTTGTTTTTCCATCAGTTTCTCTTTTTCTGCTTTCTTGTTTTCTGCTAATTCTGTTTCCAGTGGCCACTGTCAATGTACTTTATCTCTCGCTCCCTTCAATTGCTCGCCCTAACCGAAACCTGGATCTCCCCGGAAGACTCTGCCTCAGTTGCAGCCCTCTGCCATGGAGGCTATCTCTTCTCCCACACGCCCCGCCCAATCGGCCGCGGCGGAGGCGTTGGGCTACTACTATCACCCTCCTGTAGTTTCCAACCCCTCCACCTACCGCAATCGCACTGCTTCCCATCCTTCGAAGTCCATTCCATCCGGCTATTTTACCCGCTACCACTCAGAGTGGCAGTCATTTACCGCCCCCCGGATAAATCCTTCCCTTCCTTCCTTACCGACTTTGATGCTTGGCTCTCTGTCTTTCTTGACCCCTCATCTCCGTCCCTCATTCTCGGAGACTTTAACGTACATGCTGATGACCTATCCGACCCCCATACTTCTAAGTTCCTCACCCTAACATCCTCCTTCAACCTCCAGCTGTGCTCCACCACCCCTACTCACCGTGACGGACATTGTCTTGACCTCGTCCTCTCATCCTCCGGCTCACCCTCCGATTTCCACGTCTCAGCTCTTCCTCTCTCCGACCATCACCTGATCACATTCACACTTCTTCACTCCCCCCCCCCCACCCCGTCCAACTTTAACCACCACCTCCAGGAACCTCCAGGCTATTGACCCCTCCACCCTATCATCTACTATCTCTAATCTCCTCCCCTCCATCACGTCCCTCGTAACTGTCGACACAGCGGTCTCCGCTTACAATACCGCTCTCTCCTCTGCTTTGGACACCCTCGCGCCATCCATCTCCCGTCCCACAAAGCGCACCAATCCCCAGCCCTGGCTGACTCCTTGCATCCGTTACCTTCGCTCCTGCACCCGATCCGCTGAGCGCCTCTGGAGGAAATCTCGTACCCTTTCAGACTTCCTCCACTACAAATTCATGCTATCCTCCCTCCACTCCTCCCTATTCCGTGCAAAACAGGACTACTACACCCAATTGACCAATTCTCTCAGCTCCAACCCTCGTCGTCTCTTCACCACCCTTAACTCCCTCCTAAAAGTGCCCCCCGCTCCTACTCCCCCTTCTCTCTCTCCTCAATCACTGGCCGACTACTTCCGCGACAAAGTGCAAAAGATCAACCTTGAGTTCACGACCAAACCTCCACCTCCCCTTCACCCTTTAACCCTCTCCCTCAACCAACCTACCCAGGTCTCCTTCTCCTCCTTTCCTGAGATCACCGAGGATGAAACTTCCCGCCTTCTTTCCTCCTCGAAATGCACCACCTGTTCCTCTGATCCCATCCCCACCAACCTACTCAACACTATCTCCCATACTGTCACCCCCGCCATCTGTCGCATCCTCAACCTCTCTCTCTCCACGGCAACTGTCCCTGACACCTTCAAACACGCTGTTGTCACACCTCTCCTAAAAAAACCTTCACTTGACCCTACCTGCCCCTCTAACTACCGCCCCATCTCTCTTTTACCCTTCCTTTCCAAATTACTTGAGCGCGCCGTTCACAGCCGCTGCCTTGATTTTCTCTCCTCTCATGACATCCTCGATCCACTTCAATCCGGTTTTCGCCCCCTGCACTCGACAGAAACAGCACTCTCTAAAGTTTGCAATGACCTGCTCCTGGCCAAATCCAGAGGTCATTACTCCATCCTCATCCTCCTCGATCTTTCCGCCGCGTTTGACACTGTCAACCATGATTTACTTCTTGCCACGTTATCCTCTTTTGGATTCCAAGGCCCTGTCCTCTCCTGGTTCTCCTCTTATCTCTCCCACCGCACCTTCAGGGTACACTCCCATGGATCTTCCTCCACTCCCATCCCATTATGTGTTGGAGTTCCCCAGGGATCTGTCCTTGGACCCCTTCTCTTCTCAATCTACACCTCTTCCCTGGGCTCGCTGATCTCGTCTCATGGTTTCCAGTATCATCTTTATGCCGATGACACTCAGCTATACCTCTCCACACCTGACATCACCGCGGTGACCCAGGCCAAGGTATCGGCCTGTTTATCCGACATCGCGGCATGGATGTCCAACCGCCACCTGAAGCTGAACATGTCCAAGACCGAGCTCCTCGTCTTTCCTCCCAAACCCACTTCTCCTCTTCCTCCACTCTCTATCTCTGTTGATAACACCCTCATCCTCCCCGTCCCATCTGCCCGCAACCTCGGAGTCATCTTTGACTCCTCCCTCTCCTTCTCTGCGCATATCCAACAGACTGCCAAGACCTGTCGCTTCTTCCTCTTCAACATCAGCAAAATTCGCCCTTTCCTCTCTGAGCACACCACCAGAACTCTCGTCCACGCTCTCATTACCTCTCGCCTTGATTACTGCAACTTACTCCTCACCGGCCTCCCACTCAGCCATCTATTCCCCCTTCAATCAGTTCAGTACGCTGCTGCACGTCTTATATTCCGCCAAAAC
Organism: Microcaecilia unicolor; assembly: GCF_901765095.1. NCBI lineage: Eukaryota > Metazoa > Chordata > Amphibia > Gymnophiona > Siphonopidae > Microcaecilia > Microcaecilia unicolor. The sequence goes on along the minus strand of NC_044033.1, from coordinate 474,628,859 downwards.
CGATATACTCATATCACCCCTCTCCTCAAGTCACTTCATTGGCTTCCAATCAGATATCGCATACAATTCAAGCTCCTCCTCCTTACCTACAAGTGCACTCAGTCTGCGGCTCCTCACTACCTCTCCACCCTCATCTCCCCCTATGTTCCCGCCCGTAACCTCCGCTCACAGGACAAAGCCCTTCTCTCAGTACCCTTCTCCACCACTGCCAACTCCAGGCTCCGCTCATTCTGCCTTGCTTCACCCTATGCCTGGAACAATCTTCCTTTACCCATACGCCATGCCCCCTCCCTACCCATCTTCAAATCTCTGCTTAAAACTCACCTCTTCTATGCTGCCTTCAGCACCTAACCGCTCTAGATAGACAGAATGCCCCTATCTATCCACTCTATCAGATTAACTGTTCACTCGTCCTCTAGATTGTTCACTTGTCTTTAGATTGTTCTCTTGTCTTTTAGATTGTAAGCTCTTTGAGCAGGGACCGTCCTTCTATGTCTAAATTGTACAGCGCTGCGTAACCCTAGTAGCGCTTTAGAAATGCTAGTTAGTAGTATTTATTTTCTCTCTTCCTGTCTTGTTCCTGTCCCTTACACTTATCTGACATATTGATCTCTCTTAAAGCTCTCTCCTCTTTTTTCTTTTCTGCCTCTATCCACTCAAATTTCATCCTCTTACTCAAATCCTTTTCACTTTTCATCTATTTATTAACTTTATATCTCCTTCTCTTTCCCATCCTCCTATTCCCTTTTACTTTTCACTAGTAAAAAAGGCCTGTTTCTGACACAAATGAAACGGGCGCTAGCAAGGTTTTCCTCTGCTCCCCTGCAGCCACCCATGTCCAGCGACCCTCCTCTCCCCCTGCAGCCACCCATGTCCAGTAACCCTCCTCTCCCCCTGCGCCCACTGCAGCCACCCATGTCCAGCAAACCTCCTCTATCCCCTGCCCCCCTCCTGCCACCCATATCCAGCGACCCTCCTCTCTCCCCTGCCCCCCCTGCAGCCACCCATGTCCAGCAACCCTCCTCTCTCCCCTGCCCCCCTCCAGCCACCCATGTCCAGCGACCCTCCTCTCTCCCCTGCCCCCCTCCAGCCACCCAATGTCCAGCCATCCTCCTCTGGACATGGATCAGCTGTGAGGCATGTTTTTTTTCCCCCCAGGTTCTGAAATTGACATCATAATGGCTACGGTGATGTCAGCCTGATCTACGGAGCCTAGCAGACCAACTCGGAATGAGCCACGGTCCCAGGCAGCAAGTCAGAACGTTGGAGGTGAGAATTATTATATAGGATCTGTTCCCCATTACCACATTCACTGTTCTGCTGTTACTTGTCTCCTTGCCAACCCTCCTATGGCCTCTCCCAAATAGATCCACCATTTCTAGCAGCAACTTTCCCTATCTCTTGCTCTACTCTTGTAACCCAACATCTCCTCCCTCTTTCTCTCCCCCACACACTTGAAGCTTGATCTCTCCCTCCCACCTTCCCTCCCCCCAAGCCCAACATCTCTCCCTCCTGCCCTTCTGCCCCCTCCTCCTGTCAGACGTCTTCCCCCTTCCATCCCCCCAATTATGACATCTCTCCTTCCCTCTCTTCTGCCCTCCAATTTTGATATCTCCCTCCCTTCCACTCTCCATTTCTCCCTCTGTCCTCCACTGTCTGTCTCTCCTTCCCCCTTCTACTCTCCCTGAATTCATCTCTCCCCATCCCCCTTCCACCCCATCCTTTTGCTCCTCTCTCCCTCCTGCCCCTCCCCTTAGTCTGACATCTCTCCCTCCCCTAGTCCATCTCTCCCTCTGCCCTCCCAGTCCATCTTTCCTTCCCCCTTATGCTCTCCCTTCCATCTCTCCCCATCCCTCTTCCAACCCCATCCCCATCCTTTTTCCCATCTCCCCCTTCTGCTTCCCTCCCCGGTGACATTTCTCCTTACATTTTTCTCTCTCCCCCTTCTTCCTCCACCCTCCTCGCCCATCTCTCTTTTTTCTGCCCTCTCCCCTAAATCTGACATGTCCCCCTTCTTCCCTTCCCTTCCATTACCTCATCCCCATCTGACATCTCTCCCTTCTTTCTAGCTGCCCCCCCCCCCACGAGTCCAACATCTCTCCCTACACACTTTCTCTCTCACCCACCACTCCCCCACTCCCCCTCCCCAACTGTCCGGCAGTTCCCCCCTTCCTTCCCTGAGTCTATCTTCTTTATTTTCCAAAAGTTGGCAGCAGCAGCATTGATTCCCATACGCTGCCCTGCCGCCAGCACCGACCTCCTCTTTCTACTATGGTCTGCCTTTCTGACTCCTCAGAGATAGGGGATTGAGGAAGGAATGGGGGAGATGCCATACTGCAACTGGTGGGGGAGGGAAATGGGGGAGAGAAGGAGAGATGCCAGTCCAGGAGTAAGTGAGGGATGCTGCCACTAGGCTGGCCAGCTTGCCAGTGGCAAGAAGCCACTCCTTAAAAGTTCCGCCTGAGGCCCCTGCCTCAATTGGCCTAATGATAGGGCTGCTCCTGACTAGAAGCATGGAGATACAGTATCACACATTATTATCCTTTTCTATAGCCACTTCTCACCTACTCCTTATGGCTAAAAAAGGAAGCATGAGAAGTAGAAGCTGGGAACATGTACTTTCGTGCTTTGTGCTTTCAGCCTGCAGTGCTCATTGAGATATGGGATGAGTCAGAAAAACATGAAAAGGAATGACAGAGTTAAGATGAGAATGGAAGGAAGATAGAATAACATTGGTGTGATGGGAAAAAGATGAAAAATGAAAGGGGAAATTGCAGATAAAAGGGTGAGACAAACTAGATTAGATGAAGAGAACTGAACAGAAGATAGAAAAAAATGTGTAGAGGAAAGATAAATAGAGGAGTGAAAGGCAGATGGAGATATGGCTGGGGGTTGGGATGGTAATAGAATTGTGAGGCAAGAAAGATTCTAGAAAAGATAACCATCTTCTCTCCACTCCCATAGCCCTATCTGTCCTGTCAACCCTGTTTTCTGAACCTCAACCTCTACATCGCTCCCTTCCTAGGATCCCCTTGTCTTCTTCCTATTTCCTATCATGTGACCTTTACAACGTTCTGTGTGTCTATCCCAAGCATTCTTAAATCCTGTCACGTTTTGGTTAACCACCCTCTCAGTAAAAGTACATTCTTTCATGTCCCCTGCCTTTTCCTCAATAGAACTCTACAATGTGGCCCCTTGCTCTACACATCTCTGTATTGATGAATCTGATCCATACTCTAACCACCACCAAAACAATATTATAGAACAAGTTTAGAATAAAAGGTTTACAATTTAATTATATATGCAGTACATTAAACATGGATGGCACTTATTAAATAATGCATACAAAATAAAGCTGAACAACATCTACATAATGATCTGGTAATTATACAAATATGAAATATGCTACAGTTCTGCAAGAAATGTGAAACAATAGACTTACAGGAGGTCCAGGTGGTCCAGGTGTGCCAGGAGCTCCTTCGTTTCCCTGTTATTATAAAACAAACATTCACTGTTTCCTTGGTTTGCTGAACAATAGTCCCTTTGTTGGCTTGTATGCTCACTTTTGATTATATACATGATGAAATCAGTGTACATGTTGTAGTAACGATAGTCATTCTCACTTTATTCTATATTCACCAAGGACTTTGTTTTGTGAAATTTGAAAGTATGCAAGAAATTATCGAAAGGAAACAGAGCATGGAACAAAAGTTATTAGCCTATGAGCCAGTCCCACCAACTTCTGTTTATTGTTTAACTTTCCATCATGTGAAAATGCTACAGAGGAATATCTCCAGATAATCCTCTATTTATGTGGTTCAGGTATTTTATAGAATAGAAACCATCAGGAACAGTGGGACATGGACTATGGCTATCCAAGGACGAACAGACACAGCTTCATAATTTCAAAGTAAGTTTTTATTGGTGACTGAAGACGTGACTCAACACAGTACTGTGTTTTGGCCAAGGAGGCCTGCCTCAGGAGTCTTGACACTGTATCTGTTTGCAAAATATCTAATGATTCCTATATGGTAATGGACACCAAGAGAAATGGAGAATTGGTTTTGAGAAAAAACTTTGGTTAATCTTAAAAAAGTGCAGCAATGCTCTTTTACTGGTGCCAAAATGCCATCTGTTCTCTCCCTCGACTCCCACCACCCACCTGTGTTTTAGTATCTTCGCCTACCTCTCAAGTCCCCCACCCCTCCTGCTGGACTAGGTGAGGTACTGGCTTAAGGTGCTGGTTATGAAGGGTGCCAAAATCCTAGTCCAGCATCTATCCCTCTAGGAGTTTGAAGGTAGACCAAACTGGAATTCTGGCACCCTTTATCACTGGTGCCCTAAACCAGTGCCTCACCTGGTCCATAGGATGAGCCAGCCCTGATGGGAACATTTTTTATGAAACAGATGAAAAAAAGAAAACAAGAAATAAATTCACTCATTTGCATTGGAAACCATGAATTTCTCTATTGCCCATCTTCTACATGGACATTCTCCCATTAAGATTTATGGTAAGTAGTTTGGAAAATGTGTGGATGTCCAAAAAAATGGCATACCAGGCAGATATATGTATTTCTTGCAGAAAAATGTCTAATGTGCATAATCAAATAAACAATCAAAAAACATCCAAGTCCGATAGTCGCCAAAAAGAAGACATTCCCAGAGGGGGTGTTTCATGGGTGTGACATGAGTGGTGGTACATAATGAACTTTTTTTTTTGCCAATAACGGATAGAAAAATTACTTCCTGGGAGAAGAAAGAAAAACGCCCAGAATTAAGACCTGCTTTAAAAGATTCTAGGGCAAAGCTAAACCTGTCTTTTCACCCATGCCATGAATACTCCTCCATGTGCAGAGGTATGCATGTTTTGCATGTGGAGGACACATCTTGCCATTGCTGAGGATGTTTTCTCAATGCATGGACCAGTACCGCCATTGCACGTTATGTGTAGTGTATTTCCGATTGGTGGAGACGTTTATCTCCTAACGTCCTATGATGTTTGCAGTGCGTCCTCTCTCTAAACTTTTTTTTCCAGTATTTTCGAAAATCAGAAAACATTTTAGTTCTTTCTTCCATTATGGACTTACACTTTTTAGATGTTTTCCGATAAACATTTATTTCACCATTTGATTGTCATATCGAAAATGTCCCTCTATATCAGCAGCTAACATTGTACTGATTGTAATGTAGAGGTACAGGCTTTCCGTCTGCTCTTGCAATAAATTTGCTAGTTTCTGAGGTAACTATAGCATAAATGGAGGTTTTCCTGGTAGGAAGTGCAGTCTTCTAAATTAATTTCCCTATGTTACTACAGAAACAATAATTATTTTTATTTTAACAGTTGAGCTCTTACATTGATATAACAAAATTGTAACACCTGTCACAATAAAAGGTTATGTTGGCACTATAACATATTCTACAACATGTTAAGTAAAAGCTAAGTAGAAGCAGCAAATGCACAGAACTACAGCAGTAGACTGGAAATGGAAGATAATACATGCATAAAAAGAATTAATGCATAATATTCATCAACAAACATCTTGCAGCTAATTTTGAACAACTGCAGATTCTAATTCTCATGGAAATCTTGTTGGATTGAATAAGGGTGGGGGTGTGGGGGGGGGGGTCTAGGTTTCAACATATGAGTTACCACCACTCTAGAACAGAAGAATTGCTATACTGGGTCAGACCAAAGGTCCACCTAGCCTAATTAGCATCCTGATTCCAACAGTGGCCAATACGGGTCATAGGTACCTCGCAGGATCCCAATAAGTTGCCAGATTCAATGCTACTGGCCCCCAGGGATAAGCAGTGGCTTTCCCTAGGTCTACCTTAACAACACTTTAAGGATTTTTCCTCCAGGAATTTGTCCAGACTTGTTAAACTCAGCTGTGCTAAACAGAAAATGTTTGCTGCTAAGCTACTACCTTATCGACTTTTCATCAACAGTTAAAGATACCGGGAAGGCAAAATTAATACCGTTTTATAGTGCTAATGAATTTATATAGTACTGTATGGTGGTGATAGGTGTTTTAGTTCAATTTGTCCCTTCCCCAGTTGCTTTCAATCCAAGGCAGTGGGTGATAAAAGTGACTTGCCCAAAATCACAAAATGAAAGTGGCAGAAGCAGGAATTAAACCCTGGCTTCTATGGTTCTCAGATCAATGCTTTAACATTGGGCCACTAGTAGTACTCCCTTGAACAAGCTTTTTCTTTTTATGAAGGTAATAATCTGGGGATTCCCTAGGTCTACCAGCAGCTAATGTGGGAACTGCATACTTTCAGTGCTCTTTACCCTTGAATAGAATAGCTTCCACTTTCCAAAATTAACATCAAATTCTGAGTACATTTCTGTGAAAATCTATGTTAGATGTTTATTTTTTTTTACAAGACAGAGTTTTTGTATGCTAACAATATAGATGTCAGTATCTAACTAACAGAAAAAAATCTTAGGAGTATAAATCTAGGAGCTCAGCTTTCTTTGAATATTGGGTAATAAGTTAACCTTCTAAATGTGTGCCCTATTTTCAGCTGAAAATTCATCTTAATTTATGAGCTTAAAAGTTATCCTTATAAGTTTAGGCCTGCCATTCATTTGCCTACAAATATGAGCCTAATTTATGTGCCTAGGGCCAGATTCTATATATGGTGCCTGAAAAATCTGCACAGAACAAATTTCTTCAGCAGCTAAGCGTATTCTAAAAATGGCACCTAGATTTAGGCACGGTATATAGAATTTACTTAGTTGATATCACAGCGTCTAGAACTACGTGCATCCATTTACACCAAGGAAAACATGGCATAAATACCAGTGCGTAGATTTAGGCACAGAGGGACATATTCTATAACAGTGTGCGTAAACTTTGGAATGCCCATGAAACACCCAATTCCCTGCCCATAAACATGCCTCTTTTTGGCTGCAAGCATTAGAATTTAGGTGCTCTGCGTTACAGAATACGCTTAGTGAGCTGTGCGTATAAATTCTAATTATTGCCAATTAGTGCTCATTATTGCTCATTAAGTGCTGTTATCAATGCTGATTAGCGTAAGCCAATTAAGTTACATGCATTGTTATAGAATACGCTTGAATTTTGGCGCAGAACACTGGGCGCGATATATAGAATCTGGGGGCTAGTGCTGAAAAGTGCTAAGCTCATAACTTTCCCCCCTCCTTAAATCCACCCCTGTTGCCACTCACTTTTTTTTAATCCTAAATTTAGGAGGTTAGTGAAATTTTGAGTTAAAAATGATGCACTCAACCCTAGTAAATATTCAAACAGGCCTATTAATGAGTATAACTCTCTAAGGACCCTTTTACTAAAGGGCATTAAGCTCTTAACATGCAATTAGTGCATGAAAATAAGCTACTGCACAAACGAGTTAAAGCAAATTGTGGTAACTGTCCTGTTTCTACACACTACACTGTGCATTAGTGAAGTTGCAAAAATATTTTTGGGAAGGGGGCATCGTATAGGCAGAGAGTAGACATGAATGCTTTAGATAGCTAGCACATCTAACCAACTAATGCAGAGTTAATGTGGGAACACTTAGCCCCTCCCAAAAAGGAGGCGGTGAATGCTCCCACATTAACTCTAGGCAGATACCACAAGCTAATAACAACATTAGCATATGAACTACAAAATAAAAATGAAATAAAAATGTTAAAAACAGGCATGTTAGATTTGCAGTTATCACATGGGAAAATCCCCAAATTAAGCTGCTTTTAGCCACAAATTTTAACTCATTTAAATAAAAGGGGCCCCTAAGTTATGGGCATAAGCCCTTTGAATATTGGGCCCTTAGTGTCAGCAACTGGCAACCTCTACTGTAGCTGTTGACCTGTTAGCTTATAAGTTATTTGATTGGCTCTGGTATGATTTACTCTTTCCTATAATTTTATTGGATATATATATATATAAATATTTCTCATTAACAGATCATAGTGTTTTATAAGTTAAAGCTCTCTATATATAGAGAGAGCTTTAACTTGTAAAACACTATGATCTGTTAATGAGAAATTGCAGTACATAAACATAAAAATCTTTAGTCTTGCATTCTTATAAAACCCAGTATCCGGTAACCACCAGTGTATTTAATAAATCTCTGCACCTTTTCTCCTTTTGATCCCATTGGTCCTGGATGTCCAGTTCTTCCCATTGGTCCCTGTGGACATAAGAATGACTTGGATTAAAAGCATATACTAGAATAATAAACTTTTGAACTACAATTTAGATGTGAAAATGAGGAGTTTTTGAGGTCATTCTGACCTAATTAAGATTCATTGGAAAGCATTTACTTTGTCAGTTAAAAGAGCTGTAGCCTTCAGATAACCATGAAGAAGATAATAAAGTAGAACTTGCAGTTACTTTCTCACCTTAAGTCACAGTTATGTGGATATCATTAAGAAATTGATTTTGTCGCTTTAATGGAAATTTATATATTTTTCACTAAACCCTGCAAAAATACTTGCTTTACAAAAACTGTTCTTTCAGAGATCATTATCACTTATTTTGGTTTCCACTAAGTAGCCAGAAACATATCAACAATCCATTTCTTACAAAATGAACATAAGAATGTACAATTCTTCTTTAAAGCATCATACAAGAGTTAGAGGATGTTAGATGATCACAGTAGAATGGAAATAAATGTATTTCACACATTGCTCTCACTGTTGTTTTCAGTAATTTGGTCGATGAGTGGCACAAGGATGAAGCTGGTTTACTTGCAAGCTTAGGGGGTCTTGTACTAAGGCACACTCATGTTTTTAGCATGCGCTAAAATTGGGTGAGCGCTAAACATTAGAGACGCCCATAGGAATGCATGGAGGAAAAGTCCATGGTCTGCTATTGAGACAGACATGAGAAGCAACTGCTTGCCCTGGGATTTGTAGTATGGATTGTTGCCACGATTTGGGTTTCTGCCAGGTACTTGTGACCTGGCTTGGCCACTGTTTGGGAAATAAGATACTGGGCTAGGTGGACCATTGGTCTGGCCTAGTATGGCTACTTTTATGTTAGGTTCTTATGTTCTTATCTTGAAAGAATTTTCAAACAGAAATTAGCTAGGTGATTTGTCCCTCATATTTCTGTAGCTGGAGTAATTAGGGAGAAATTAAATCTGTAAATTTGAAAATTCGATATGTTTGCAGTTTATTCCCTGACCAAATATGCCCCTCCAGGAATGCCAAACATAAAAGTAGCAAAATAGAACTTACTACATAAACTGCACAGCCATATTTATCTGCTCTGTGTCCATCAACATTAGGTTGAATGAGGGAAGAGGGACACATTATGAGACCCACATGGCTTTTGATTTCGTGAGATTCAATTTTAGACCACATTGAGTTAGTCAAGTAGTAACAGTATTGAAGTAGACATTTAGGGCCAGAGTCTTTATATGGTGTCCAAAATGTAGGCACACTGGTGTAAATGCCTGTGACTAAATGTATGCACATCCCCCTCAATGTGCTACAACATGCATAAATGTGATTTACACCCCTTACACGCCAACATGCCTCCAATGGCTGCACCCCTTTTCACCTACGAGTGCTGGAATTTACATGTGCCTCTTTTTAGAATACGCCTAAAAAGAATCATGCGTAAATTACAATTATTGCCAATTAGTGATCATATTTGGTTGTTATCGGCCAATTATCATCACTAATTAGCTCGTTACCCAATTGAGTAGCTTGTATAAATTGGCCGCACACACAGTTTAAAACGTGCTACTCGTTGCACCTTATATAGAATCTGGGGGTTAGGGAGGAATATATTAATGTGGGCTACTCTTAAGTCAGGTTATTTTACCACAAGTTGGGTATGTGTGCACATATATGTGTATACGCTAGGATTCTAAACATTTACACGCATTACACACAAATAAATGTTAGCATCTAGCTTATAGAATTGCCCCCATAGTGACTTTGAAATCAGTGACAAGGAGTTTTATGATTAATGGCTGCCAGTAGCTCCTTTCGAATATAGGCCACACTGTATTTACTTTGAACAACTCCACTGATATGAATTGGAATTCGTTCAATAAGGCAAAATACTTACGTGAGGTCCAGAAGGACCAGGGAGTCCTGGTAGTCCTTGGATACCCTGCAGATGGATATTAAAAAATGCCCATGTATTTTTTAAACAAATATATTTATATCATGATATTGACAGAAAAAGAAAAAAAATATCACAATCAATGTTGACAGTATTTGCTTCTAGTGATCAAGTTTGAATTTAAATGAAGAATTGACTAAGAAGTAAATTTTGAAGATATACAAGTCTGATTCACAATTGAGAGGGGTAATTATTAAGCTGCAGCAAAATATCATATTTTATTGCCGCTTAATTTACAACGGAAGTCACAAATTTGCACATCTCAGTACTGTAGGTTAGTAACTCTCACGTTAAATAAATAACACAACTTACATTCTATCTCACAACCTACATTATTCCTGGAAAGTAATACCAGCTTTGAGCTGGCATTATTTTACTTTCACAGGAGCATCAGACCTTAAAGAGGCATAAAACAATCAAGTCCCCTCTCCCCTCCCAGTTTCCCCTGGCAGATCCTCACCACCCCTAGTTCCCTGCCATCTATTCCTTCCCCAGGTTAACCCCTCCATTACAAGACCCCCACTCTAGCACATACAGGGGCTATTCCAGGAGGGCTATTCCAGGTATCTAATGAGGAGGGGGAGGGAGTGTTACAGAAGCAATCCCCAATCACTTTTGCCCCAAAGGCTCTGGCATCAAAATGGTGCTGGTCAAACCCAAGTAGTGGTCTTGCAGTACTACTGCTAAGAGTCAAGTTGTAAATGCTTGTGTCAGACTAGGAAACTTGATTTTAAAAACCACCACTCAAGGAAACAATGGTTTATGTTTATTTAAAACTAGGTACACTGCCTTTACTGAATGGAGACTCAATGGTGATTATTTTTGCAGTGCTAATATCGTGGAATGAAATGAACATGAACATGGAATGGAGCAGAGTTCACCCAAATCCATGAAGCGGTGAGCCTACAAAACTCAGCATTGGGTTGCGATCATGGGTGCTCAATTGATTGTAATAAAGTAACAGTTTTAAAATAAGTAAATGTTTTTCTTGCTGACAGAAGCTTTTACACTGGTGCTAATAAGGGGCTATTGTGAATGATTAAATGATGAATATTGCACCTTGAAATATGTCTTGAATTGCAGTGGACACTGAGGTTTCTGAGGGACTGATGAATGACGATGACAGTCATAAATGACAAAATTGAAAATTGCTGTCATGACTAACTATATTTTCCTAATGGTTCTTCACTCACATAATAGTAGTGACTGTTTATATAATGTTATTTTAGAGGATTTTGTTCTCAAATAATATATAAATACCTGTATATAATGCGCAGGCAGTGAAATATAGACTCTCTAATTCTAGTTTTGTGATTGAGATGGAAATTTGCACGCACAAGTTATAGCATAAAGTCAGTTTCGGATGTAACGAAATTTAGGGGCCCTTTTACAAAGCTACAGGAGGGCTAATGCGCAGGTAGCACGCACCAAATTGGCACTACTGCCGGGGTAGCAAGTGAGCCTGGCGGTAATTCCTAGTTCAGCGTGTGCTGAATCCCACAGTGGAAAATATTTTTCTATTTTCTACTGCGGGAGACATTCTTGGCAGTAATCGGAAGTGTGTCCATGTTGGCACTCACTGCATGGTTACTACACGGGTAACAAGTGAGCACTTACTGCTAAATCAATGGCCGGTCGTAAGGGCTCAGGCTGTAAATAGGCGTATGATAGTTTTAATTTTTCACTCGCCCATTGAAAATGGCTTTTTTCCCAGTCGCGATAAAAAGTGGCCCATTGTGTGTCCAAAAGACAGCTCACACTACCACATGCCACTTTTTACCACGGCTTTATAAAAGGACCCCTCAATGAGCTAATAATCAGTGTTAATAAGCAATAGTTTATAATTGGCCACAATGCTAATTTGCACCAATTAACAGTTACACCCATAATTGCCCTTAGTTGGTAATCAATAAGTTAGCACTCAAATTCTAGAGCACACATCTTCAAGGGGGTGGGGACTTTGGAGGGGCATAGGTGCATTGGTGGGTGCCAGCCAGTTATGCATGCAGATTATAGAATACTAGTATTTATTTATCTAACTGCCTATGGTTAGGCATGAGCATTTACACCAGCCATTGACGGTACTGAAGGACCTTGGGGAAGTTCTAGCAGCATAGCCAGACAGCAAATTTTGGGTTGGCCTAGGAGCAGAATAGGTGGGCACTAAATGTCCTCTCCACACCTCTGCCCCCTGTTTTCCACCCCCTCCTTATCGCTGGAACCCCCCCCAGCTCATAATATAAATAACTCAGCTGGAGGAGACCCCCAAGCCCCACCAGTCGAAGACCTCCTCCAGTCTTCTGGAGGAACCCAGCATTCCAGAATACCATACCACCAAGCTCAGCAGTCAGCTTGGCAGCAGAGTTCTTCAGCCTGAGTAAGCATATAGCATGCCAATTTCTCTCAACTGTGTAGGCCTCAACCCAAATTGGGTGGGCTCCAGCCTACCCAGACCCACCCATGGCTATGCCAACGATATACTAATTTATCTTTATCCTTTCAATGGGTTTTGAATATCAGGCCAAAATTTCAGCAATTTATGAAAAGTAGTACGATTAAATGGTAAATATTTTCAGTGTTTATTCACAATACTATAAACAGTGGGTCAACATAGTCAACTGCAAGGAAACTTGCAGCAATGGCCTGAACTCTGAATGTAGGAATTCACATGGCCAGAGTGTGAATGGGTCTCACACGTAACACATGTAACTTATAAAACATTATAAGTTACTTGCTTAATCTTCCAAATCTAGGCACAAGCACTTACCCCAGTTATTCTAGCATTTTTTTAATGGAAAGCAGGCGCCTGCTTTCTCTTATAGACTAGGATTCACATAGGTGCTCTCTAGGTGCCTCTTTATAGAATTTATTGTAGGTACCCTATTATAGAATTGTCCTTTGTCTGTACAACTTTAGAAGACTGCCAAAAGGCTCACAAATTCTCTGTTTATCTTCTATTTATTATTAAAATAGCTTTAGTGGATGAGCTTGCAATAAATCACATTGCTAAGAGCTGAACACTTTTACCTCATCTCCTTTTTCTCCAAACAGACCAGGAAATCCACGCTCACCTTTGGTGCCCTAATGGAATATCAAAATTTGAAAATCACTTTGTAGCATTCACTATATGTAGATTACTGTGCTCTCAATTCACCTCCCCCCATTCTCTCTCTATATATACCAGGTCCAGCAACCACTTTCCCCAGGTAATAGTTGCAAAAGAAAGAAATTAGCAAAGATAAAGAAAGATAAAGTCCTCAATCATTTTTCCAAAGACAGGCTTATATTTTGTATGGAGCTTCTCATTGCTACTTCAAGAAATAGGTACCTGACTGCACCTGAATGTAACAGGTATTGAGAACCAATGAAAAAGGAAGAGCTAAATCCAAATAAATAAATAAGAAGATACCCCTAATAGTTACTCACTTTGTAAACTTACCTTAGGGCCCTCTTTCCCAGGGGTTCCTGGAGGACCTCTTAGGCCAGGATCACCCTTAAACACAAGAAAAGCAAACACTGGGGTAGTGAATTACATCAGGAATCTGCAGAACATGACATTTTTCCCTAGATCAATTGCAAGAATGATCAAAATTGATGATAAATATGAGTTTTTGAGATCATATGGTATTTCCTTTCCATCTGAAGCTCACCTACAAAAACATTTTTCAACAGTTCTTATACTAGTCAAATGATGTGTCCTAAACCTGCATAGAATCCTAGAGGTAAAATATTCTGTGGCAGGCCAACTGCGTAACTTAAACATCTGATATTAGAGATGTGCATTCGTTTCAAATATTTTCCATGACGTTTCTAGTTGTTTTTGAATTGTAATGGGGGAAAAATATCCAAAAGTTTGTTTTTGTTCCTTGTGTCACTCTTTCAAAAGACTGTGACCTTTTGATGAAATAGTGCTTGATTTCAGCAAAAGGATGCACTCTTTTGAAAGAAGATGCACTCTTCACAACATTGTCCAAAAACAAAAGAATTAGACCCCTCCACCTAAAAAAACAATAAAAATCCCAGAAATGACACAGGAAACCAAACAAAACAAATTTTTGGGCTGCACACCCCAATTTGATATCCAGTTATGAAGCATGAATTGTCAATGATGCCATCCATATAAGTATCCATGTATAGCTTAAAATGGATATCTGATTTTCTTAAAGTTCTACCTATAACTTGCAATTTATAAACATAAAATTTATCCATTCAGTGGCTGAATTTTTTCTGCTGAATTGATAACTTATAATGTTTCCCTCATACTACCCTAACCACATCCCATTTTAAAATTTATAACTTTGGTCATTTGGGGGGGCTAATTAATAAGGTATGGTAAAAGTTGCCATTTTACTCCACTTTAGGTTACTGCTGGAGTCACTAATGTGTGATGTCTTAGTACTGCAGGTTAGTGAATCTAGCTGTACATGAATAACACAGCTCGAGATCAATCTATCAAGCTGCGCTATTCATCCTAGCTGGGAGCATCAAACCTAAGCTCCTGGAGAGTGTCTTTAAAAGAGTTAGAGCTGAACCTTGCTTCTCCCTTCACCCCCTTAAGAAACTCCCAGTAGGCTTCCCAAAAGACAAGTCACCCAAACAAACCCCCTCCATAAAGATCTCTCCTCCCTATATATTAGCCCTCTGGGCCTACCTCTTGCAATCCCTAGTGGTCTAGGAGATTCTGGGGCAGAAGTGATCCCCACTCACTCCTGCTCCAGATGGCACTGGGTTCAAAATGGTGCTGACTAATCTTAACAGTAGTGATAGTACTACTAGGGGTCACACTACATTGTGAGATTACCACTAGGAATCACCAGTGACATTTAGAACCTGGCGATGGCAGGAGTAGGAGTCACAAGGAATCACTTCTTCCCTAGAGCTCCTTATACCACCAGGGATTACAAGTTATAGGGAAACCTACAGGACAGTATGTGTTTGTGGAGGTTCTTTGGAAGGAGTTGTGTTTGTGGGGTATAGCCAATGTAACACCACTTTTTGAAAACAGTTGTCTTCAGGGGAAGAAGGAAGCAAGGCTTATTCCAGCTCCTTTAAGATGCCATCTGGAAGCATCAGGTTATGGGTTAGTGGCACAATGGCCTCAGGCAGGAAAAATAGCACCAGCTTTGAGAGGCTGCTGAATGAAGAGAGTTCTTTAAGCTAAGTGTTATTTAGAAAAAAGATGTTTTTGAGCACACAAGCAATTTTGTTTTTGAGAACATAAATATGCAATAGGAAAAAGCCGACAGAGGAAAGGTTTGTTATGCTGTAAATCCTGGTGCACAAGTTGAGCGTGGATCCCTGGTATTCTATAACACTGCATCTGAATTTTGTGAATGCCCCTGGCTCTCCCATGCCCCTCCCATGGCCACACCCCTTTTACACAATTTGGGTGACTAGTGTTATAGAATAGCGCACAGCCACATTGCCACATCTGCATGCACATAATTAATGCCAATTAAGTGCCTGTTAACTCCAATGAGGACAGAGGAATGGGAACGAGGGGCAAGACAGTCTCCAGACAACATCTGTACTGAGTCTGTCTTCCTTTGCTCTTTCCAATTCTCAATTGTCCATAATAGAGAAGGACCTTTCCTCTGTCACCACTGCAAAATATAATGCATTGGGGACCAGGATAGATGTGTTTAAACTCACAAGGAAATCAAAAATTATATACTAATCCAGAGGTGGCCAGTTCAAATCCCACTGCTGCACCTTGTGATCTTGGGCAAGTGACATAACCCTCCATTGCCTCAGGTACAAGCTTAGATTGTGAGCCCTCCTGGGACAGAGAAATATCCCGTGTACCTGAGTGTGACTCACCTTGAGCTATTGCTGGAAAAGGTGTGAGCAAAATCCAAATAAATAAATAAATAAAATATTTTTCAAACAATCTATCAAAAATATAGATAGGATTTTGAGAGATTCAAGATGGCCGCTGCTGGAGTCTGACGTACCTGTCGCTTTTCTGAATCTCCTAATTTTTGGCGATGCCGAAAAGAAGGGGCCAGCCTTCCTCCACCGCTCCTCAGTGGCAGAACCTTTCCTCTAACCCAGCCACAATACAGACTTTTTTTCAGAGAAACATGGTGCCAGAGGCATTGGGGAACAGTCCGTTGGTCCACTCTGGGGTGGATGGAGACCCCCCAGCATTCCCAGGGCTACAGCTTTCGATCAGCCCCGATGAAAGAGCTCCTCCCCCTCAACCCTCTGGGAGTAGTACTCCTCGGTTGGTGTCCTCTATCCCGAAGCCTACAAGCGGAACAGGAGAAGAGAGATGGGAGGTGATGACATGGACCGGAGGAATTTGGACCAAAGGAGACTTAAACAACCAGACTTGAAGAGTACTATCAGCTACTCCTGGAACAGCGAAGGAGACTCCAGCTGTGAGTGAGGAACGTGGTTTTTCTTCTACTAACATAGCGGTAACAACGACCGTATTTCCTGTATCAATGGACAAACCAAGTGACGTTACACTGGATAGTCTATGGACATTAATAGTAGAGCTGGGAAAAGCAATATGTCCGCAGTTAAAAAAAACTGATTCAAGATTTATCTATGCTAGAACAGAAGACAAAAGATATTGAATCTAGAATGGAAACCTTAACGAATAAAAATAAGGAATATGAAAATGAAGTTAGATGTTACTAAAGACACTAAGAAGCGTAGACAACAATTTCTTATGATGAAGCCAGGAGTACTTCATTTGGGGGCGACATCTTTTCTAAGATATCCTTGCAAGTGCGTTGTTAAATATCAGATGAATTAATATGTTGTTTTTGATCCCCACCTTTGAACTCACCACCTTTTTAACTGCTAAGGCGTCTACTGGGAAGGGTGGGTATAGCTCTGTGTAATAATTTACTGGTACCTTTTGGGAATCAGACTCAGCAAATTCCTGTTTTGTTTTCTAGATAAATAATTTAAATATCCATATATGTAACATTTTGAATCTCAATTGTGGACTTGAGTATATTCTGGTGAAATATTTTCTTAATATAACATTTCAGATCTTATATTATATATAATGAAAACCAGATAACTTTTCTGTACAAGTGTTATACTTGATTATCATTTAAAATTCTATAAATAAATAAAAAATATAGATATAGATATATCCTGTCTGAGAAATGAGTCTACATTGACCCCCCCCCCCCCCCCCCCCCCCCCGGGGACAAACATCCTGCCATTCACACTTTTGAACAAGTGGTACTTAAAGAAATCGAGAAGTTAGAATCAAATCTCACCAAAGAAGAATGTTCAGGAATGAATTAACTCAAACATAATTCTGAGATTGTGATTAAACCAGTTAACAAAGGTGGAAGGATTGTGATAATGGACCAACAAAATCATATGGAAAGGTTTAAAGGCAACTTAATAAAGATAAAATTTACCTGAAATTGAAAAAAAAAAAAAAAGATCCCACTCCTGTACTAAAAGGCAAAGTTTTCTCCCTTATTCAGGATGGAAATCCTTTTTTTTTTTACATAGAGAGATTTTCTATAGGTTAGACATCCTAGAATAACTGTTATGTATACACTGCCAAAAGTACACATATCCACCAGGACAACCAATAGTTTCACTGATAGGCTTAGTATTAGAGCCTTTGTCCAAGTTTGTTGATTTATTTTTGCACCCTTATATTTCACATATACCTTCCTATGTGAGAGAATATTTACAAATAATCAATCTCCTGAAAAATATTCCTGTTTTAGATAACAATTACCTTTTAGTAATTATGGACATTCAGTCATTATATATGAATATTCCACAAGAGAAGCATCAGGACGTGGTTCTTAACCTACTACTACTACTACTTCTTCTCATTTCTAATGCGCTACTAGATGTATGCAGCGCTGTTCACTGGACATGAAGAGACAGGCCCTGCTCGAAAGAGCTTACAATCTAACTAGGACAGACAAACAGGACAAATAAGGGACAAGGGCATTACAAAGGTGGGAATGATAAAAATGGGTTAAAAGCAGCATCAAAAAGGTGGGCTTTTAGCCTAGATTTGAAGACGGCCAGAGATGGAGCTTGACGTAACGGCTCGGGAAGTCTATTCCAGGCATATGGTGCAGCAAGATAAAAGGAATGGAGTCTGGAGTTAGTACTGGAGGAGAAGAGGTGCAGATAAGAGAGATTTACCCAGTGAACGGAGTTCCCGGGGAGGAGTATAGGGAGAGATAAAAGTGGAGAGGTACTGAAGAGCTGCACAGTGAATGCACTTGTAAGTCAATAAAAAGGAGTTTGAACTGTATGCGGAAATGGATAGGGAGCCAATGAAGTGACTATGAGCATAGTGACACTGGCAGAATATAAGTAGTGCAGCAGAATTTTGAACAGATTGAAGGGGAGAGAGATGGCAGTGGGAGACCTGTGAGAAGCAAGTTGCAATAGCCTAAACAAGAGGTGCTAAGAGTGTGGATAAAGGTTCTGATAGTGTGCTCAGAAAGGAAAGGACAAATTTTGGTGATATTATAGAGAAAGAAATGACAGGTTTTAGTAGTCAGTGTGAATATGTGCAGAGAAGGAGAGAGAGGAGTCTAAGATGACCCCAAGGTTACGAGCTGATGAGACAGGGAGAATGAGAGTGTTATTCACGGAGATAGAGAATGGGGGAAGAGGAGAGGTTGGTCTAGGGAGAAAGATAAGAAGTTCAGTCGTGGCCATGTTTAGTTTCAGATGGTGGTGAGACATCCATGCAGCAATGTCAGACAGGCAGGCTAATACTTTGGCCTGGATTCCTGTTGAAATTTCTGGTGTAGCGAGGTAGATCTGGGAGTCATCAGTGTAAAGGTGATACTGAAAACCATGGGATGAGATCAGAGTACCAAGGGAAGAAGTATAGATGGAGAAAAGAAGAGGTCCCAGGTCAGATCCCTGATTCAACCTGTTTCTGCATCATTCTCAGCTTGAGTTATTGTGTGAAATGCAATTGTATAAAGGCACATAACTGCATATGCTGCCTTTATATATTCTTCTGTGCACCTTCACAGCTTAGGTACACTGTCATAAAATTACTTTCCTTAGAGAATGATGCAGAAGCAGGTTGAATCACGGTTAAGGACCACACCCTGATGCAGCATTAGTTGCAGTGAAACATGGCCCATGCCCAGCATTCGGTCCTTTTAAGCTGAGTTTAAATAAGCTAAGTTATTTCCATTTGTTATAAATGGTGTATTATAAAAAAAAACTATTTTCAGCAGTTTATGAAATGAAGCCAGTGAAGATAATGGTGAGCAAATACTGACGCTTCTTGGAAAAATTTCAAGGGAATTAAATCTCAGTGTTAGAAATATCATAATTGTGATATACAGCATCTGAGTGTCACTATTGAGACTGATGAGATAACAGCAGCATTGGGTTATTGTGTGAAGTGCATTGAGTACTTCCACTAGAGACGTTTGACTGTTATAAGATTTATTTTTTGATTTATTGTGATTTATTAACTACCTTTATGAAGAGATTTATCCAAGGTGGTGTACATATACAATAGCATCACATCAAATAGGTACAGACATTTACACCTGTTCCGAGGTGTGCAGAAAAGGTCTGTAGGTTTGTGTGGATGTGCATAGTTCACAACTCCACCCCCTGCTCCAGCCAACCTCTGTCCCAGGAATACCTATATGCTTACCAGATAAATGTACACACTATGCATATACTCTTATGCTATATATACTCTTACGCTGAGAGTAGGGTTGAATGGTCATTATTCTCGATGGAGAAGGGTAGTTAGTGGGGTCCCTCAGGGGTCTGTGCTGGGACCAATGCTTTTTAACATATTTATAAATGACCTTGAGATGGGAGTAACTAGTGAGGTAATTAAATTCGCAGATGACACAAAGTTATCCAGGGTCGTCTCGTTGCGGGAGGAGTGTGAAAGATTACAAGAGGACCTCGTGAGACTGGGGATTGGGCGTCCAAATGGCAGATGAAGTTCAATGTTGAGAAGTGCAAAGTGATGCATGTGGGAAGGAGGAACCCGAATTACAGCTATGTCATGCAAGGTTCTGCTTTAGGAGTTACGGACTGAAAAAGGGATCTGGGAGTCATCGTGGATAGGATGTTGAAATCTTCCGCTCAATGTGCTGCGGCGGCTAAGAAAGCAAACAGAATGTTGAGTATTATTAGAAAAGGGATGGAAAACAAGCATGAGGATGTTATAATGCTGTTATATCGCTCCATGGTGCGACTGCACCTGGAGTATTGTGTTCAGTTCTGGTCGCCTCATCTCAAAAAAGATATAAAGGAATTAGAGAAGGTGCAGAGAAGGGCGATGAAAATGATAAAAGGGATGGATGGGACGACTACCTTATGAGGAGAGGTTAAGAAGGCTAGAACTCTTTAGCCTGGAGAAAAGGCGGCTGAGGGGTGATATGATAGAGGTGTACAAAATAATGAGTGGGGTAGAGTGGACAGATGTGAAGTGTTTGTTTACTCTTTCTAACAATAATAGAACCGGGGGACACAAGATGAAATTAGAATGTGGTAGGTTTAGAACAAATTGAAGAAAGTTTTTCTTTACTCAGCGTGTGGTTAGACTCTGGAACTCATTGCCGGAGAAGGTAGTGACGGCAGCTGGCCTTGCTGAGTTTAAAGGGGGTCTGAACGGATTCCTGAAGGAAAGGTCCATTGATTTTATTAAATTTTGGGGTTTTGCCAGGTTCTTGGGGCCTGGATTGGCCGCTGTCGGAGACGGCGTGCTGGGCTTGATGGACCTTTGGTCTTTTCCCAGCGTGGCAGTGCTTATGTGCTATGTAAACTACTTATGCTATATATACTCTTATGCTATATAAACTACACCAGACACAATTTTATATCGGAACTCTTTTATTTTGCCTATTTACACCCTAATTACTGATAATCATACCTTGTCCTGATATCATTATATTATGTTGTTATCCACTTACCCGCTTCTTAATCAACATAATTTTCGTATGAACCTTAATAGCAATAATTCTGAAATTCTTCTATGTCAATAAGATTGCCATAATATTCCTATGCACCTTATCTGTTATATATACTCTGATTCTCTATTCCATCCATGTGATTGTAGTTGTATTATATTGTAAGCCACATTGAGCCTGCAAATAGGTGAGAAAATGTGGAATATAAATGCAGCAAAATAAAATAAATAAAATAAATATCTTTGGGCAATTTTATTTGCACCTATTTCTGTAGAAAAAAGGTTTACAAAACAACATACAGCAATTCTTCCACAAAGTCCCACATCATGCAGAACTCCTTGAATCTTTCTGGATTCCTCTAATCACCTCCTTTTCCTCCATAATGGCTGATCCCCATTAAGCCGGGCACTTTTAGATCAATGGAGCTGTTCTTTCCTCCTTAGAATTCTATACCACAGTTTCAGAGGTAATTGTTGTGATTTCATATATTCTCTTATCTTCATCTCCATGTTTTCTATTAAAATCAAAGGTCATTTGCACACCTTGCTAGTTCATATTTAAAACCAAATGATGGATTAGTATATTTTGCAAGATTTTCTTATACATCTGGATTGCTACGATGCAATCTCTGCCTGCTCATTACATTTCATAGGAACTCTCTGAAAGATTTGACGTGCTGTGTATGTAGAGCACTACTGGGTTCATTTTTTGTCAAAGCAAATGCACACAGTGAAACTTCACAGTCCCTAATAAATCCACCAGCAGATATGAAACTTTCTAGCTATTCAAGCTTCACATGAACCAACATAGTAAATCTCAGATACTCAGATTTTCTGAAGATAGACTAAAAGAAAAATCACACTTAAACCAGAGGAATATGCAGACTCTTGTCTGCAACTGTCATAACTATGTAAATCTAAAATACCATGTAGTTTCTTAGTCAGGATTATAACCCATAAAATGCGCTCCCCCTGATATTCAAAATCATTTAACTGGCCAGGAATGGCACCTGGATGGTTAAATGGTACTTAGCTGGCTATCAGGTGATATTCAGTGGGAGATAACCGGCTGTCTCCTGCTGAATATTGCCAGTTAATGGCTAGCCGGTTATATCTCGATTTATATCCATGATTTTCAGTATGATTTTAGTGGCCATCTTTGGCCGCATGTATATGTGGTGTATCTTTCGGCAGGTTTCAACTAGACTGGGCAGCGCACAATTTCAACTTGACTGACCAGAAATGGCCCGGCACTGAATATCCAGCATCACTATGGAGTCTGAATATCAGCCCCATTGTCTTGTATCTCTTCTGTGCAGTTCTAGAATTGGAAGCCTGCAGTTAAGTATGCCTTGTGTATGTAAGTGCTAAAACAATTGGCACTGACACTTGTAAGTGGACAACATGTTATTCCATAAAGTAGCGCATTACTGCCTTAGTGCATAACTGTAAGGTGGTGTACATGTGTGCAAAGCACAGGAAGGGCATGAGTTATGTGCAGAGAAAGAAGAGTCAAAGATGACCCCAAGGTTACGAGCTGATGAGACAGGGAGGATGAGAGTGTTATCCACAGAGAGAGAGAGAATGAGGAGAGGCTGGTTTAGGGAAAAGATAAGAAGCTCAGTCTTGGTAATGTTTAGTTTCAGAAGGCAGCAAGACGTCCAGGAGGCAATGTCAGAAAGGCAGGCTGATACTTGGGTCTGAATTCCTGCTGAAATATATGCAAAGATGGAACATATAGATAGGTAAGATAGTAAAAGGCATTAGAAAATAATTAAAGAGAGTTGCACATGAGGTCAGAGAAGTGATTAAATATTATCTCAGCTAGGATAGGAGTAGACAAACATGTCCTGCTGCAGTATGTGTGGCCTGTGTCACTATGAGGGCATAATCGAACGGAGAGCCCAAGTTTTCATGAGGGCGTCCTCGCAGGACGGCCCCGTAAAGGGGCGGGGCAACCCGTATTATCGAAACAAGATGGGCGTCCATCTTTCGTTTCGATAATACGGTCGGGGACGCCCAAACCATGAAATTTAGGTCGACCTTAGAGATGGTCATCCTTAGGTTGTTTTTGAGATGGTTATCCCCGGTTTTCGGCAAAAATGGAAACCGAGGATGTCCATCTTAAAAACGACCAAATCCAAGCCATTTGGTCATGAGAGGAGCCAGCATTCGTAGTGCACTGGTCCCCCTCACACGCCAGGACACCAACCGGGCACCCTAGGGGGCACTGCAATGAACTTCAGAAAAAGGTCCCAGGTGCATAGCTCCCTTACCTTGGGTGCTGAGCCCACCAAGCCCCCCCCCCCCAAAAAAAAACCCCACAACTGTACACCACTCCCAAAGCCCTTAGGGATGAAGGGGGCACCTACATGTGGGTACAATGGGTTTCTGGTGGGTTTTGGAGGGCTCACATTTACCACCACAAGTGTAACAGGTAGGTGGGGGATGGGCCTGGGTCCGCTTTCCTGAAGTACACTGCACCCACTACAACTGCTCCAGGTACCTGCATACTGCTGCGATGGACCTGAGTATGGCATTTGAGGCTCGCATAGAGGTTGGAAAAAAAGTATTTTTAAAGATTTTTTTTGAGGGTGGGAGGGGGTTAGTGACCACTGGGGGAGTAAGGGGAGGTGATCCCCAATTCCCTCTGGTGGTCATCTGGTCAGTTCGGGCAGCTTTTGCTTGGTCATGAAAAACAACGGACCAAGTAAAGTCGCCCAAGTGTTCGTCAGGGACGTCCTTCTTTTTTCCATTATCGGCCGAGGATGCCCATCTCCTACGCACGCCCCAGTCCCACCTTCGCTACACTGCCAACACGCCCCCGTGAACTTTGGTTGTCCCCGCGACAGAAAGCAGTTGAGGGCGCCCAAAATCGGCTTTCAATTATGCCGATTTGGGCGACCTTGCGAGAAGGACACCCATCTCCCAATTTATGTCAGAAGATGGGCGCCCTTCTCTTTCGAAAATTCACCTGTATGTGTGTGTGTGTGTGTGTGTGTGTGTGTATGTGAGACTAACAGGTTAGTTACTTCTTACATTAAAGGCCTGGTTGAAGAGCCAAGCTTTCATCTGCTTCCTAAAGTAGAGGTAGTCTTGTGTTAATTGTACATAAGTAATGCCACACTGGGAAAAGACCAAGGGTCCATCGAGCCCAGCATCATGTCTATGACAGCGGCCAATCCAGGCCAAGGGCACCTGGCAAGCTTCCCAAACGTACAAACATTCTATACATGTTATACCTGGAATTGTGGATTTTTCCCAAGTACATTTAGTAGTGGTTTATGGACTTGTCCTTTAGGAAACCGTCTAGCCCCTTTTTAAACTCTGCCAAGCTAACCGCCTTCACCACGTTCTCCGGCAACGAATTTCGAGAGATTAATTATGCGTTGGGTGAAGAAAAATTTTCTCTGATTTGTTTTAAATTGTTTTAAATTTACTACACTGTAGTTTCATCACATGCCCCTTAGTCCTAGTATTTTTGGAAAGCGTGAACAGACGCTTCACATCCACCTGTTCCACTCCACTCATTATTTTATATACCTCTATCATGTCTCCCCTCAGCCATCTCTTCTCCAAGCTGAAAAGCCCTAGCCTCCTTAGTCTTTCTTCATAGGGAAGTCAACCCATCCCTGCTATCATTTTAGTCACCCTTCGCTGCACCTTTTCCATTTCTACGATATCTTTCTTGAGATGCGGTGACCAGAATTGAACACAATACTCAAGGTGCGGTCGCACCATGGAGCGATACAACGGTGTTATAACATCCTCACACCTGTTTTCCATACCTTTCCTAATAATACCCAACATTCTATTCGCTTTCCTAACCGCAGCAGCACACTGAGCAGAAGATTTCAGTGTATTATTGACAACGACACCCAGATCCCTTTCTTGGTCCGTAACTCCTAACGTGGAACCTTGCATGACGTAGCTATAATTCAGGTTCTTTTTTCCCACATGCATCACCTTGCACTTGCTCACATTAAACATCATCTGCCATTTAGCCGCACAGTCTCCCAGTCTCGTAAGGTCCTTCTATAATTTTTCACAATCCTGTCGCGAGTTAACGACTTTGAATAACTTTGTGTCATCAGCAAATTTAATTACCTCGCTAGTTTCTCCCATCTCTAAATCATTTATAAATATATTAAAAAGCAGCGGTCCTAGCACAGACCCCTGAGGAACCCCACTAACTACCCTTCTCCATTGTGAATACTGCCCATTTAACCCCACTCTCTATTTCCTATCCTTCAACCAGTTTTTAATCCACAATAGGACATTTCCTCCTATCCCATGACCCTCCAATTTCCTCTGTAGCCTTTCATGAGGTACCTTGTCAAACGCCTTTTGAAAATCCAGATACACAATATCAACCGGCTCCCCTTTGTCCACATGTTTGTTTACTCTTTCAAAGGACTGAAGTAAATTGGTCAGGCTAGATTTCCCCCCCACAAAAGCCGTCCTGACTTGGTCTCAGTAATCCATGTCCTTGGATGTGCTATGTAATTTTGTTTTTGATAATAGCCTTTACATTTTCCCCGGCACCGACGTCAGACTCACCGGTCTATAATTTCCCAGATCTCCCCTTGTAGCCTTTCACAAAGTGCATTCCAGAGTGTGGGGGCTACTCTGGAGAAAGCTCGCTTGCAGGTATCACATCATGTAATGTCTTTTGGAAAGGGTGTGGTTAGGGATACTCCTTAGTGTCCTTGGAGGTGTGTAGAGGGTGATTCTGTTCTTCAAGTACTTGAGGCCATTTCCTTTAAGGGCCTTGAAGAACAGACATAGAGTTTTAAATTTAGCCCTGTATTGTACTGGTAGCCACTGAAGATTTTGTAAAAATGGTGTGAAATGGTCGTCGCTTGCAACCTTCTATTAGTCTTGTAGCATTCTGAATCAGTTGGAGCTGGTGCAGACCCTTTGTAATCAGACCAGTGTAAAGTGCATTACAGTATCCAGTCTTCATTATAATGGTATGCTCAACTGGGATAAGATTTGCCTTCTTAATGTAAGGAGAGAGGTAGTGTAGTTGTCACAAATAGTAGAAGCTCTGCTAAGAAACCTTCAGTGATCCATGACGTGGGTTGGAGAATTGATTGCCTGTGTGAATCCTAG
Organism: Microcaecilia unicolor; assembly: GCF_901765095.1. Lineage (NCBI taxonomy): Eukaryota > Metazoa > Chordata > Amphibia > Gymnophiona > Siphonopidae > Microcaecilia > Microcaecilia unicolor. Next base: position 474,602,723 of record NC_044033.1, on the reverse strand, counting down.
TGCTGTCATCTAGTCCAGGAAGGCAGCTGTGATGGTTTCGATGTGTAGATTGAAATCTCCCATGATCACCATCCTAGGGTAGTTCAGGATCACTTGAGTAATCAGGTCCAGGAGTTCTTGCACAGATAATCTATTGTTATGAGGTGCTCGGTATACCATGAGCAGCCAAATTGGTTTCTCCTCTTCAAACTGGATTGGTGATTCTGCACAGTTTGATTGTATCCTGAACCAGGACTGCTACCCCTCCACCTCATCTTCCTGGTCTTGGTTGATGTTGAAACCTGTTGGACATAGTTCAGCCAGTGGTAACCCCTCCATTTTTATCAAGCCAGGTTTCACTTATTCCTAAAATGTCAAGATGCTGTTCGTGGATGACATCATGGATCACTGAAGATTTCTTAGCAGCTAATCTAGCATTCATCAATCCTATAGTTCCAAAGGGTGATCTGGGGGTAGCTTATGTATGGCAGTGAGGTGATCTTTTAAGCACTGTTATGTAGGTGTTTGATCTCTTGCATTTTTGCCTTCTCTTTGGTTGGTGGGGATTATAGTTTCCTCTCCCACACACAACTAGTTGCTCTTGCGCTGCCAGAAACTCTTTCTTATTTAGATGTTAGCAAGCAAAATATTCCTTCCTTCCTACACTACAGGAGCATATATGCTGGCATTTTTAAGGTTACCAAGATTTCCAAGATTTCTTCATACTTAATATACCACTCCATTGGAAAACCATTGAGTGGTTTACAATATATAAAATACAAAGAAAGAAAAAAATGAAATACAATATTTAATAGGACAGCAGGGAAAAGAAGGTCTGGGAGGAGGTGGAGAAAAGGGCTATGATTTCAGATTCTTCAGACAGTACTGCACTGAGGGGCCACAGCTGACAATTGTGCTAATCTAAGTTCAAGTTTATCAATATGATATACTGCCTCTTTCAAAGCAGTTTACATATAACTTCAGGTACTTGCACTGCCCCTGATGGGCTCACAATCTAAGTATATTGTACCTGGGGCAATGGAGGGCTAAGTGACTTGCCCAGGGTCACATGGAGCTGCAAAGGGAATTGAACCTGGTTCCTCAGGATCTTAACCCACTGTTGGCTGTTAGGCAGCAGTGGGAATCAAACCTGGCTCTCCAGGGCCACAACCTGCTGTACTAACCATTAGGCTAGTAAGGAATGCCTTTATAAACCAAATTGTTTTCATCCCTGACTTAAATTTATCAAGAGAGATTGCAGTTGGAGATACAGAAGACGTGTGTTCCATAGCTGAGGACCAGCCATACAAAATTTATTTTTCCTAATAGTATCTAAACACACCTGGCTGTAGGGGGGTACAGAGAGACAGTTATATTGTGATGAATGGAGAGGTCAGGAAGGAATGTAAAATTATCAGATATGTGGGAATACCTGTAGTCTGAATTTTAAAGACCAGAGGAAGTATTTTGTAAGTGATGCAATAAGAAATCAGAAGCCAGTGTTCTGCCAGAAAAGAGGTGTGATTTGATCAAAATTCAGGGAACCAACAGTTTAAGTATCTTAACATATAAATGATTGGTTTGGGGTATTATTTTATTGCTTGTTTTCTGGGAAGGCACACCATAGGGATTATTTATTAGTGTGTGTTTAATGGCAATAGTGCACAGTATCTGTTGCAGGGTCCATAAGAAAATAATAGGTGTTCAGGCAGAAAACACATACCAACTATTAAACTCTATGTGCTCTTTCATTCTTAAAACCTCTCTTAAGGCCTATTTGCTTACACAAAAGAAAGACATTGCCATTCATTTTGAAAAAAACATCAAGTCATTTCCAAGAGTTCTCTGGGAAATGTTGCCTTTTGGCTGCTCTAGCCATACGCATCTTCAGTACGTAAGCAAAAAGTTATTGTGATTCCTGAAGCAGGCATTTGATGCCAAAACATGGCTGTGTTGAGTCTTCTTTTATTTCAACGCTTCAATAAGGATTGATCTTTTGGATTCCTTTTGGCATTTACTTGGAAGGTTTATTGTACTACCCTATTTCACTGGCTTGCCTATTTATTTACACAGGCACGTGACCGAGTAGTATCTGATGCTGTGTATGATTTTTCTTGCAATTGCGCGGTGACTGATTTACATGGATTAAAGCTGAAAATGTTAATGTATTTCAACTTTGTATGTGCAATGCTGCTGAAGATGACACCTTGATAGGGGATATAACTGAAGATTTGTGAAATGATTTATGGTGAGTTCCTGGGGTGGTTAGCATTTAATACTGAGTGTAATATTTTTAATTTGTGATTATATTTGTTATGGCTCTTATGTACAGTATGTCTATTTGTAAGTTACTGTGACATTTTGATATAATGGGTTAAAAGTGTTTTAAATAAATAAATTAAGTTCCCAATAGCTTTGGCAGAAATGTCTACCTAAATTTCACTGAATCTCCATCTTTCATTTCCTTTGGAACCCCTAAAATTCTCAAAATGTTTCTCCAATTTCTTTGGATCTTCAAAGCCTTTTTTCAGCGCATCAGTGTTTTTGACTTTTTCCTACAGCAGTATAATTTACTTTCTAAGAAGAAACTCCTGCTCTTGATCAACTAGTTACCACTTAATTTTCTATAGTGTTGGAGAACCTTTGGATTTTCTGAAACCATGTAACTTTGCCAAAGCCATTTTTTAAACACAATTTACTACTGATTAGGACAGTTGTCACTTGGGATATGCACATGGAAGAAACAGTAATTTTACTTGTACCATTAGGCTTACCAATTTTTGATTTGTTCCTTAAAGGGTAGATCTCTTTATGTCAAACTCTAATTTCCCCATCAAGGTTATAAATTAAAAAATAATTTTTTAGAAAATTTTAAAGTAGAACATCGGATTATAACATACTGCCACTAATTTTAAAAGCACATAGACTTACAAAGTTATGTGGAGGAGTGTTTTCGATATGACGTCCAAGTCAGAGTTTGGATGTTTTGCACTAAGCGTCCCAAATCTGAATAGGATACTTGACCATTTTCAAAACCACAAATGTCTATCTTTTTCCCCCCAAAATACTGTCCGTAACAAGTTTTTGTGCATTTATCTTTTCAGTCCATTTTTGAAAAAAAAAAAGTACAAGTGAAAAACACAGAAAATCAAGCCATTGGGATGTAGAAGGGGCCAGCATTTTTAGTGGGCCCCCCCCCCCAGACAAGAGAGCAATGGAGCAACCTAGAGGGCACTGCAGTGTACTTCATATAAATATTCCCAGGTACACATTTCACCACTGCTTCCTTATCTTGTTTGCTGAGCCCTCCAAAACCCACCCAAAACCCACTGCCCCCAATTGTACACCACTACAATAGCCCTTATGAGTGAAAAGGGAACCTATATGTTGGTACAGTAGGGGGGTCTTTTACTAAGGTGTGTTAGCGTTTTTAGTGCATGCTAAAAATAAGCACATGCTAAACAATAGAGATGCCCATACATTCCTATGGGTGTCTCTAGCATTTAGCATGTGCTAATTAGTAGCACATACTAAAGGCTAGAGTGTCTTAGTAAAAGACCCCCTAGTTTTCTGGTGAGTTTTGGAGGGTTCACAGTTTCCACTACATGTAACAGGTAGGGGGAGGTATAGACCTGGGTGCACTTGTCTACAGTGCACTGCACCAACCACTAGACTACTCCAGGGACCTGCATGCTGCTCTAATAGATCTGACTTTAACATCTGAGGCTGTCATAGAGGCAGGTAATATTTTTATTTACATCTTTGGGGGGGGGGGGTGGATGGGAGGGGAGGTCAGTGACCAATAGGGAAGTAAGGGGGGGTTATATCTGATTCCCTTCAGTGGTGATCTGCCCATTTAGGGGAGTGGAGGAGTAGCCTAGTGGTTAGTGCAGTGGACTTTGATCCTGGGGAACTGAGTTCAATTCCCACTACAGCTCCTTGTGACTCTGGGCAAGTCACTTAACCCTCCATTACCCCTGGTACAAAATAAGTACCTGAATATATGTAAACTACTTTGAATGTAGTTGCAAAAACCTCAGAATGGTGGTATATCAAGTCCCATTTCCATTTTTGTGCATTATTCATTCTAAAAACAGGTCTAGACCACAGCGTTTAGATTGTCCCCCTGGACATTTCTGTTTTGCTCCATCATGGCTGTAAAACATCTAAGTATGAGGCATACCCTAAGCCAACCCTAAGCCCACCTTCGAAATGCCCCCAACATGCCCTCTTGTGATTCAGACGCATTTTAGATGAATTGCATAGATAGATGTTTCGAGAAGATTTTCGTCCACTAACCTGGCAGTAACTGGGCAGAACGCGATGCTGTCCGATTACTGCCGAGAAACCCCCTGAAACCACTGGAAATGCCGCGTGCTGGAGGTAGAACTACCGCCAGCGCCCATGTTGGGCTGGTGGTAGTTCCAGATTGCTGCACAGGAAGCCTGTGGTTGTCTTATTGCTGTTTTGTAAAAGGGCCCCTTAAAGAGTCAGGTCTCCACTACTTTTTTAAACTTAGTGATATGATGGTTCCAGCCTGCTATCAACTGGTAGAGAGTTCAATAGTTTAGGTCTAATGTAATTGAAAACTGTATCCTGGGTGATATCAAGCTGAAAAGGGGAAGGGGTGGTAGACATAAAAGAGTTTCTTGTGATGATGGAAGTGTGTGCAATGAAGTGTAGGAAATCAGGAGGTTAGAGAGAAAATTGGGAGCAGAGGGATAGAGACCCTTATAGACAAAAGTCAAGAGCTTGAACTTAATTCAGGCAGCCAGTGTTCGGCCATTAAGACTGAGGAAACGTGGTCAAAATGGTAAGCACTGTATAGAAGCTTAAATGCGATTTGATCTGAATTAACTGAAGATGTTTCAGAAATGATAGGGATAAACCTGCATAGAGAGTGTTACAGTAATCCAAGAGCACAATGACAATGAAAAGAATGAGTGTTTGGTTAAGGGGAAGTGGCAAAACAGATTTTACAGAGCATATCCTTTGTAAATCACAAAATAAAGAACAGTGTCAGTTTGGCTTTTAAAAGGGAGGTTAGAGTTTAAGGTAATACCTAGAATTTTAGCTGAAGCACTGAAAGAGAGAGAGAATGACCATTGTTAACAGGTGGCAAAAGGGTGGGTGAGTTAAGTGAATAACTTCATATTTCCAGTTGTCAACATCTATAATATCAGTGGGATCAACATGACACTATACACATATATGTTGGTACTTCAAAACATGTGCATGTGTGCTATTTTAGAAACATACACATCTGTGTTTCCCCAAGCTGCCAAGTCATCTAATATCTTTTGCCAGTATTCCATTCAGGGGGTGGGGAATGGGAGAAAAAAACATTAGGGGATTAAGGGGGAAACCTCCCTAAACCCTACAGAAAAGTGCTACATAACATGAGCATCTGTATACAATCTAGATGTCCCCAGAAGCAGCTATAAATCCTGACATTGATCTCAGGGGACATAAACATACATTCACCTTCTGAAATGGTGAATGTATGCGTATATTTTATCCCTACCCTTATCTTGCCAAAACACACCCAGACCATGTCCCCTTGCAAAATACATGTATTCATGCTTTGATTGTGTACATACTGGCTTTCTAAAACTGGGATTTAGACATATATGTGATATATACAGTTTATGAACATCCAAATTGTTAACAGGGCTTCTAAAATAAGCACCAAAGTGTTTGAACAGATGCAGTTTTTAAGAATTTGTAGTGTCAAAATAATTTATTTTGGTCACATACCTGAGTCTGGATGTTTAAGAAAGTCATATAGTTCATGGAGCAAATGGTGGCCTAATTCTACTAAAAGATGCTATGATCTGCATTAATATTCTTTATTTACTTCACTTCTCATTTTATGCGATAGGATCTATTTACTAATAGTGGACATTAACAACATGAATGAGCTCCAATGTGGTAGCACACTTTAGTAAACCTCATCCACTGTGTCACTGACTGTAGGAACACAAAATGGCTGCCAAGATATATTTTATTTGCACTGTTAATCTTATCTGCATCATTTAGTCTTGTGCACTTCATTTGAAAATGATTTCTGTTGTACAATACGTTTCAGTTTAACACTGAATCAGCTATAAACCTTACCTTCCTGCCTTCTTGTCCTTCAATGCCAGGAATGCCTACTGTCCCCTTTTCTCCTTTCATGCCTGGTAAGCCTGCAAGACCAGACTGGCAGTGGCTGCAGACATTCTGCTTGAAATACAAAAAAATATTGATTAAAAACTTCAATGACCATACTGAAAAATATGTATCCCAGACAGACTTCAGTTTGATTTGGACCAGTGGGCACTGCCAGTGACATACCTACCTTAGTTGCCAGCTGGGGTGGAGCACCCCCTTCTCTGACCAAGGGGGTGTGCTGAGGAGGTGCGCAGCTGTCAGCTCTGCCGGTGTCCTGCACTGGAACAGGAAGAGCTGTGGCAGAGAACTGGAAGAGCCGACAGCCGCACACCTCCTCGGCGCACCCATCTTGCTGTCTGCACATGGGGCGGACCACCCCCACTGCCACCCTTGTATACTCTACCAAACACTGGATATTGCATCCATTTTTATTTATTCGGGGGAAGATATTCATCATGATTTAACCAGACAGACCAGGCAGGAGGGGGTTTTGCCCAGTTAAACCACACTGTCTAGGTCACAGATATCAGCAGTTACCAGAGAGTTCCACTGAATATCTGCTCAGACATTCTCTGGTTAGTCCACATTAACCATATGAAGAACCTTGGAAATCCACAAACTGTATTTAAATTATGGGGAAAAGGACCTCAGAAAATGCCCGCTGCAATACCTGCCATTCCAAATTATGGCTTCCTTAAACACTCATGGGCGGCAACTCATTGGTCCTGAAACCTCCCCCCAAATATTTTATTTTTAGTCATACACTGTCTCTTTCTAATAATTTCAGCATATCTTCTCATTTGTTTCACATGCTTTTTCTGTATTTAACACATTTTCCTTAAAAAGCGAGGATGAACATAACTTGTTCACTTATCTGTAGCAGGAGAGCCTAACAGGTACCCGTTTTCCTAACTGCTTCTTCAGAGGATCTTCACTCAATTTTGGAGCTATCATTAGAAACATTGCCTCGCTAGTTGCCAGAAACGTATTTATTAAGTATTCTCTGGTTAGTGCCAGCACTAACAGATAGTCTAGGGATAAACCTGGAAATTATCTGGGCACCACATATATTCAGTGCTGATGCCCAGATAACAAGCCTTGTAAGTAGTGTAGGACTTGCCAAGTTGCTTATCCAGGTACAGCACTCAGGGGCCCTTTTACTAAGGTGCACCCAAAAGTGGCCTGCGCTGATGTAGGCTCATGTTTTGGATGCGTACTGGTCCATTTTCTGAGTGCACCTGGAAAAAAGGGATTTTTTTTAAATGTGCCGGAAAATGGACGTGCGGCAAAATGAAAACCAGCATGCATCCATTTTTGGCCTGAGACCTTAATGCTACCCATTGACTTAGTGGTAAGGTCTCACGGGCAAACCGGGCGGTAAGCATTCAGCGTGCGCCAACTGCCGATTACCACTGGGTAAGTGCCCCGTGGTAGAAAATAGAAAATATTTTCTACTGCGTGTTTTGGGCGCACACCAAAAATGGAATTACCGCTCGGGGCACGCGATAGCTGGGTGATAGTGCCAATTTGACGTGCGTTGGACACATGTAGGTGCCTACGCGCCTTTGTAAAAGGGCCCCTCAATATTAATGGTACCTGGGTAACTTCTGGGCACCATTGAAGACCCTGATATTAAGTGCTTGTATTTGGATTAGGCCCTGGCACTGATATCTGGCCCCTGGATTAGGCCCCGGCACTGATATCTGGCCCTGGCACTGACATCTGGCACCTGGATTAGGCCCTGGCACTGATATCTGGCCCCAACTGATATCTGGCCCCTGGCACTGATATCTGGCGGTGGTCAGTGCTTGTAAAAACAGCCCCCTCTGAATTTTGTCCTCTATGTTTATATAGCAACAAAGTATGTTGCCAGAAACAGACTATTTCCCTTATCGTGTCTGCTCAGTTGCCTCTAGTCACCACCTTCTTCCCCATTAGCTTGGAGTGTAGCCACTTTATACTGTTACACTTGCCAGCAACCAGCCACTTTCTCCCTATTACACTTGAGAGATGTATTGTTTGTACTGGACAGCTTCGATCAATCATGAATGTTGCATGAAAATGGCTGAATATTAGCCACCACCGTTTTCTTTACATTGATTTTTTTTGTCTACTTTGCAACTGTCATATAGTGAAATCTGTAAAAGCTGATGGTTAGCTTTGCTGGCAGGGCAGCTTAACCATTAGTTTATGCAGTTGTCAGGACTTATTTTGTCGCTTCTGTTTGATACTTGCTTACTCCACAAAAGAGGTTTGAAGCAGTTTACAGTAAGATAACCAATGCAATAAATTAGGAAATTACATATTTCCTAAAAACACTTCTACAGCATTAACAATTCTCCTGAATCAAATATTTATAATTTAAAAACAAAGAATGTTTTTAAGTGTTTATGAAAGAATAAATAAGATGGTTGTTGTGTGATACTCAGTGGAAGACTGTTCCAGGCTGAAAAGAAAGTTACTTTCCAGTACATACTTAAAATGCATACCCCAAATAGAAGGAAAATTTAATAAGCCACAATCAAATAAACAAGAGTCTTGCCTAGGTATTGGCTTCTATAGCAAGTGAATCAATTGCTCAGATGCTAAGCCTTTTAAAGCTTAAATATTAGACAAGCCACTTTAAATGTAGCGCTATAGAAATGCTAAATAGTAGTAGTAGTAGTTTAAAGAATTACATGGGCCTGGACTGGGAGTCAGTGGAGATTTATCAGCAGGGGTGAGACCTTGTTAAGTTTCTCAGATCTAAATATTAACATAGCTGCCGCATTTTGCAAAAGCTGAAGTTTCCTCTGCAGTTTAGCAAAAAATCCTAGAGTAAACCAAGTTGCAGTAATCCAAACGAGAAAGGATCAAAAGTTGTACTAACAATGCAAAATGATCTTCATCGAAACAGGATTGGACCAATTGTTATTTATTTATTAAGATTTTATAGTTATTTAAACTTAAAGAAAAGTTTCCTAAAGAGGGGGCCCCTTTTACCAAGCTGAAGTAAGCACTAACATATACTTAACACAGGTTATAATGCCCTACCATGGGGTGTGCTCAGGTGTCCCGCTGTAGTTTTTGAATGTGTGCGCACTACCCATGTGGTAAAAAAATAAACATTATTTTTTAGCTCAAGGGGCATGTTTGGGGGTGGAAAGTGGGCTATTCTAATAAATTAGCGCATGGACATTGCTGTGTGCAAACTAATTAGTTTATGATTAGCGTGTGAGCACTTACCATCTACAAAATATGTGTCAGTATGTTCTCACGCAGTAATGGTCAAGCAGTAATGGGAAAATTAGCACATGATTATTACTGCAAAAATAGGAAATTTGGCCATTTACTGGCAGCACTAAAAGTGGCTTTCGAGCACAGAAAAGACCCACAGTGGGTAAAGCACAGACCACGTTTTAGTGCTGTTTAGTAAAAGGACCCCTAAATTATTAATCTATGGTTAAAAAGGTAAGGAAGAATCTAGGATTATTCCCAATAGTCTGTTAGAGACTTTCCTTGTCCCAAAAATACGGCTGTGGGTAAATTTCCTGCAGAATTGCTAAACCACAGAACTTTAGTTTTGTTTGCAGAATCCCAATTTTTAATTTTACCAATGCAATTTGATATCTTAGCTTATCTGAACTTCACATCTTAAATATTCACATTATAATATCATCTGCATAAGAATAAAAGCATTCTTTATTATCCAAAACAATAGAACTTAGAGAACTCATGAGAAAGTTAAAAACTGTTGGAGACAGCAGTGAATCTTAGAGAACTGTGCAGGGTTGGCAAATTGAGAAACTTTCTCCATCCTTCAGTATGCAGTAGCTTTGATTAGCCAAAAAGTAATTGAACCAATTAAGACTCAAAACTCCTAAAGGAAAAGGTGATGGGACTTGATATACCGCCTTTCTGTGGTTACAATCAAAGCAGTTTACATATTATATATGGGTGCTTATTTTGCTACTTATTGCAGCAAGAAATGCCTTATTGTGGGGTGTGTTCATGCACCCCACAGTAATTTTTGCATGTGCGCACACTACCCCTGTGCTAAAAAATAAAATTTATTTTTAGTGCTGGGGGTGGGTCTGGGGGACAGACAGTGGGTGTGATCTGTGCAAATTGTTTATATTTAGTATGAGTATTATTTGTATGCAATTGTATTTTCTGTGTAATAGATAGCACTGTGTATTAGGGCTGCTATCCATATGGTTTGCAGAATCCTTAGCTCTGAGCTAGGGCCAGCCTTCCCTCTTTGCCCCTGCAGGCTATGTAAGAGAGCCCAGTCATTCTCCATTTATTTTTCCTGAGTTTCTCCCTCATATTCCCCTTTGAGTGTTACAGCTTTTCCTCTCAGCTGGGCTGAGGTTCTGGCCATCTCCTTGCTTCTAAGGCGGCTAAATGCGGACTCTATGTGCAGAAGGCATTGATTCTGTCCAAGCAACCGAACTGTAAATTGGATTTTCTTTGTTTATTATGAGTACTACAATACAGAAGATTTGCTTAAGAATTGAGAGTCTACTGGTAAAGCTTCCAATTGGGGATGGTTTAGCTGGCTGTTTAAGCTGCATTATATTTTGCCTAGAATAACAAATACTACTGTACCGCAAACTGTGTTTGCGACTGCTGAATAGTAGTTCCTTTGTGATAGCCTGTGGAACAATACAAAGCTGGCTCCATTCTAATCTTCCTTTCAAAGAAGGGACACTCAGTTCTTTCATGTGATCTTTCTGGCAGTAGAACAGAAATCATTTACTTGCTGTCAAATTCTCTTGGACATTCCTGTCAATAGAGACCTTAGATACTTCTACATTCTTATTTTCTACCATGGGGGGTGTTCCCAGCGGTAATCAGCAGCACAGCCATATTAACGCGCGCTGTCTGATTACTGCAGGAGTAGTGTGTGAGCCCTTACCACCAAGCAAAGAGGTGGCGTTAAGGGCTCAGGTGGTAAATTGCCGCACGCTACTTTTAATATTAGTACACGACCATTTACTGCCCTCATTAAAAATTACCAGCCATTGTAAAACATGGCCCAGCGTGCGCTAATTTCACGTGTCCAAACTAGCGCATGCTACTTTTTACCATGGCTTAGTAAAAGGGCCCCTAAATATGTTAAACTGAGTACACTTGTGGAACATGCCTAAATATCAGTCCATGCCACAGATTTTTTACATTTTATTTTATTGCATTATTGTAGACAATGTCTTTACTGCTCATTTTTCATCTAACTCTATGTACTGCATTGGACCATTTAGTTGAAAGGGCAGCTTATACATTTAAATAGTAAATAATGTATGATCTTAAATGGAAAAATACTACCTTTAATAGCACGCCAACATCTCCCAAAAGAGGAAGTGCAATCTGAAACAAAAGACGGCATACTGTAAAAATCCATAGCAATAGTAACAACACTGTTCTTAAAGACAATTGTATCTCTCTGTGTCTATGATAACACTCTGTTGTGGACTGGGTTGTAAGCACTTCTGTGCTCTTTCTGTACCTTTGCTCTAAACATACCTTGGAAAACTGCTTCAGTTCAGTAGGAGACAGAGATGTGAGTTGGATGTGAATTAGGATTGCACATACCTTTTGAATCAACACATAAGATGTTTCACTTCTGTTTGTGATGAAACAAAAGATACTACTAATGAAATATGGGGCAAGGGGTGGGGGTGGGGGGTAGTCAAGTGGCGGGTAAGAGATTCATTTCATTTTCTTGTCCTTTAAAATATTTGGGGAATTAAGGCATATTTTTGAGTCCACTAGTTAGGTGGGGAAGAAGGAAGGGAACGAGCAGAACCAATCACTACTGAGCAGTTTACCCACTACATTATCTTGGCTTCCCTATTATTATTACTGTCACAAGCTCTGCTAATGTCAAACGATAAACCACCAACAGCAGATGAGCTTGCACAAACAACACTCATAGATTTCCTACATGAATGTGAAATCAACAAGGACCACATCAAGGCAGACAGAATCTGTTTCTCCTTTAAGATACCAACAACCAGCTCAATTAAAGCACTACTGACAAAATATGCAAACGTCAATTGCCTACTAGACAGCTGCCCAAACTACATGATAGAAAACCCACCATAGAATATATGTTCTTGAAATGCCATTTCCATTCTGACAAGGGCAACATTATACTCACTCCAATCCCTAAAGATACCACCAGAAAGATCAGTGAACTCACTAATTACAGACCAGTGGCATCAATACCACTGCTGACAAAAACAATGGAGGGACTGGTAGCACAATAATTAATGGAATACCTAATGTATTACTCAGTACTTCACAGCTCTCAGTCAGGCTTCAGACCATGCTATAGCACTGAAACCACCCTGATTACAAAATTAAGAGGAATAATAAGCCAAGGCCAGTCAATACTACTACTACAATTTGATATGTCAAGTGCCTAGATCACACAATACTAATGACCCTGCTCGACAACATAGAAATAACTGGAGCAGTAGCAGCCTGATTCAATGGTTTTCTAAGAACTAGATCCTACCTTGTCAAGATGTCCAATGAATTTTCAGCCTCCTGGATCCTGAATGTGGGGTCCCTCAGGGCTCCCTCATATAACCAATATTATTCAATGTCCAGATGGCTCCACTTGCCAATAAACTGGAAAAAATTGGTTTAAACCTATTCATATATGCAGGCGACATCACCATCTACATACCTTTCAACAACAGCATTACAGAGATACTGGATAAGGCCAAAAAAGGACTCAACCTCATGGAAAACTGGGCAATGACTGTCAAATTTAAACTGAACTGAAATAAAACCAAACTCCTGGTTTTATCCAGCTAGCACAATCCCACTACTTACCAAAACCTCATAATAGATCAAGAATCTTACACAATCAAAACACAAATAAAAATACTAGGAATCATTCTCAACAAGCATCTGACCGTTGAAGACCAAGTTGCTGCAATCATGTCAAAAGGCTTCAAAACACTATGAAAACTGCGAACAGTCAGAGACTATTTCCCCAGACAGTCATTCAGTCTTATAGTACAGATGCTGATATTGTCCCAACTAGACTACTGCAATGCAGCATGTGTAGGCTGCAAAGAAAACCTACTGCAATCGTTGCAGGCCATCCAAAACACAGAAGCTAGATTGATATTCAAAAAGTTGAAATATGATAGAGCAACCAGACTACTTATAATGCTACATTGGCTTCCGATCAAGGCCAGCACAATCATCTTCAAAATACTGTTTGGCATGTCACTGGACTACATGCTAGACATAATCAAATTATCACTAAGAATTTGAAATGCAAACCTAGAGGTTACCTACTACTTTACCTGCCCAACTGCAAAAATGTACCATACAAGTCCACCTACACGGTGGAATTTAGATACTTGGGCTCAAAATGGTGGAACTCAATTCCCATAGTCATAAGAAGCATCACAAACTACCTCCAGTTCAGAAAAGACCTAAAGAGCTACCTCTTCAGGAAATTATATGAGTAAAATATGCACTAATCATTCTGGAACAACAATACACAACACAACCTCTAACTGTAACACATCTTTTCATTTAAGAAGATATATCTTCTCAAGAAACCCAATGATTACTCTATACACACTAATAGTTATCTTGCCAACCACTGTAAAACACAGTATCATATAACCTTGTAAATGTATTTGAATCAATTTAATCTCTAACAACTGTTAAACGTAAGCCACATCGGACTGAAGCTCGTTTTTAGATAATTGTGGGATACAAGTATGAATAAATAAATCATTATTATTTTTTTTTTTTTACAGAAAATAATGTAGTGTGTTAGGAAAAACTGAAACCTTTTTGAGTCACCTGTTTATAGGATTAAAAAACAAACAACACACAACTGAAGCTCCTGGTTTCTTGTTAGGCAAAAGATATTCAGGCAGTCACAAACTATGTTAGGAAAATTTAGGCAGAAATTCTATTGGCCTGGTGTCTAGCAGGGTGCAATGGGCAGGAGTGATGCCCTGCTGACTAATTCCTGTCTTGGCTACTTTCTCAAAATGACTACTGTGACCTCTAGCGGTAGATTCATGGTGCTAGCAAGTACTATGAGACTGCTGTTAAGGGTCAAAGAGGCCATTTTGAGAATGAAACCACAATGGACAGGAATGAGTGGGCATTGCTCCTGCCTACAGACCATCAGGGATAGAAACGGTAGCACTGGGGGACTCATGGAGAGGGCAGAGGAGTGGGGATATTAGGATAGGGAGAGGGAGGTGAAGCAGGAATCCTCTAGGCTGCTACCCAGAACACTGGCCAATATTCAGACTGGTGCCTGGTTAGCTCTGTGGATAGAGTTAGGAGAAGGACAGCCCTTTTGCTGTCCTAACTTTATCTGCTTACTTAACTAGTTAACAGTCTGAATATTGTTGCTAACCAGTTAAGTACAGGCTGTGCCCATAGAGTGCCCCAGCACTAACCAAACAGTGCAGAGGTAGTCAGAGGTGATATTCAGCGCCACTGTTTGGTTAAGTGCCACTGTATATCAGAGGATGGGCTGGAAGAAGAAATTTAACCAGCAGGAGTCTCCTCTCTCTGGTTAAATGGCTTTGAATATCAGGTGGATCAACATGTAAAATTTCAACAGGACACAACAGGCACATAAATGTTTTTTGTTATAGAATAGCAATAACATTTATTTGCCAGAATATTTGTTAGTCATTTTAGAAACATGCATGTTTATTTTTCTTGAAACTGTCATAAAGCCTGGTATCCCTTGTCAGTTTTGCTTTGGGGGAGGGGACACATCAATATCAGGGGATTAAGGGGTTGACCTCCCTAATCCCGCCAGTGGATCACTGATCAACAGGAGCACTTTTCTGAAACCTAGATGTCCTAGGTAGACATGAAAACCCTGGTTGATCTTTGTGGACACTGGCATGCACTCCCTTTCTGAAATGAGGAATACATGTTTGTTTATTTATTTTTCTTTAGGCCTTGTCATGCCCAAAATAAGCACAGACCAAGTCCCTTTGCCAGGTGCATGTTTTTTTTAGTTTTAGACATGTATATTGTGGCTTTGTAAAATCAGGTTTTAGATCAGCCATTCCCAACCCAGTTTTCAGGGCACATCTAGTCCCATTGGGTTTTCAGGATATCCATAATGAATATGCATGGATAGATTTACATGCACTGTCTCAACTGCATGCAAATCTAACTCATAGGTATTAATTGTGGATATCCTGAAAATCCAATGGGACTAGGTGTCTCCCGAGGGCTGGGTTGGGAATGGCTGATTTAGATTTTTATGCTGGTTTATGCATGTCTGAAACCCAAATAGTGCTTTGAAATTAAGCACCTAGTTATCATAAACATGTTTTTAATCTCTCCCTTGAAATTAGGAAGGGCCAAGGTGTTCTAGAAACCAGGCCAACATTTTTCCTTAGAAATTTATCCATTTAGGGGATCACACAAATAGCAAACCCAACTGAAATGGATAAGTTATCCATTTATAAGTTTAGGGTCACATATTCAGCAGTCCTTCCTAAACAGAAAAGCATGCTGAATATCGAGAATAAAGATAAATCAGACAAATGATCTGTAAGTCTTTATGTAGCAGCCATGGACATGAATATTAACCCCATGGTGCCATCTCAAAGAATTTATTGAATTTGCTGAATATAGCCCTTTTTGCTGACAATCATTCCATTATCATAAATTCATGGAATAAAATCTTCCAGAGTGTGAAGTTTAGACCCCTATTTGTGAGCCAGATAGCCATAATTGTTATTTTTTACCATTAGAAAAGCCCATCTACAATGAACGTAAATGCACATATTTCTAAAAAGAGTAAAAGTATATATTCTAAGTACAGAGACCTAAACATCACATAACCTTTAAAAGGGAAAAACTAGGGGGTAGATATTGAAAATGATTTACACGGCCAGGAGAGATTCCTGGCTTTTTCATTTCCTGTTTGGGGCTAACCAGGCATATTAAGTAGCACTTAACCAGATAGTGCTGCTGAAAATGCCCAGTTAGCACTTAACCGGCTAAGATAACCACATAACTAGGATCGCATAAAACATGGTCCTATCTTTATGAATATCACACTTAACTGGATAAGTTTTAGACATTCCGGACAATATGTGTGCCCGGATATTCAATGCCAGAGCCCAGACATATCTCAGCATTGAATATCTAGGCATAAAGCCAGCAGTGGTGAGCAAAACACTGACCATTGCCAGTTGAATACATACCCCTAGATATCACCACATAGGAAAAATACATATGTTAGAGAAAAAGAGAACTTGATGGAAGATAAGGACTATATGGGCCCATCTAGCTTATCCAATTGTCTTCTTTCTGCAATTTCACAGATCACAGATCTCTGGCTTTCCCTCACTTCATTATTTCTGAGGACATTAAGGTAGCCAATGACCCCCGGATTCTATGGAGTCCTTTTACCAAGCTACGGGTAAAAAGATCCCAGGCACACTTTGCCATGTGGTAAGAGAACTCTTACCACATGACCATGCAACGGGAAGCCCTTACCGCCACCCACTGAGGTGGTGAAAGGGTTCCCGCACTAACCCGGTGCTGCACATTTACTGCGAGGTTACTGCCACGCAAGCCATTTCCACTGTTTTTCTTTTTCCCCCAGAAATGGCACATGCTCGGGGCAGGACTACTGCCGGTGGCTGTATTGGGCTGGCAGGAGTCCAAAAAGAGCGAGCGGTAAGCCCCCGTTTGGCTTACCGCTGCTCTGTAAAAGGGCCCCTACATAAGGCGTGGTGAGAAGTGCATTTTAATTGGGCATGTGCCCAATTTACGCATGCTACTTAATTGAGTAATGAGTCAATCAGTGATGGTAATTGGCCAATAACAACCAATTATTTTCAATAATTGGAATTTACATACTCCTCTTTTTAGGCGTATTCTAAGAAGAGCTGAAAAGGGGCACGGCCATGGGAGGAGTGTGGGTGTGTCAAGGGCATTACTCAAATTTACACACATTGTTATAGAACTTGAGGGAACATACCTACATTTAGGTGCAGGTATTTACACCAGGTTTTCAGTGGCATAAATGGGTGTGCCTAAATGAAGGCTCATTCCCTTGCCCTATTTGCTATTCTGTACACCGCATCTAATTTTTAGGTATGTTATATAGAATAGCACTAAGTGCTTTTTTTGGATGCGTCTATATTTTAGATGCCAATTACAGAATCTGGCTCTGAGTGTGCCCAGCAGTTGGGAATCTAATAGTATGTTTGGGTACATAAAGAGAGGTATCTTTAGTAGGAAGAAAAAAGTAACATTAACTCTGTCAGGACTCTTTTAAGACTATATTTATAAAAGATTGATATGATGTAGGCAGTTCAAATGAATGCCACCATAATGTCACATAACATAGAGAATAAGCTTCAGACAGAGCAATCTGGGAGGTAATTCTATAAGCGGCACCACAATTAGGTGCCCCCATGCCATGCAGTGGAAGCCAATTCTATAATGGCATCTGGGTACTCAAGTGCCATTACAAAATCCTAGCATAACCCAGTATTGGGGCGCCTAAAAGCCAGACACCTGCAGATAAACCAGGCACAGACCTGGTGTAACTGCAGGTGCCCAAATGTGGCCAAGGCATGTGTAACTTATAGTATTTTGGAGCTATGCCACATAGGCATGCTCTTAGAGAATTGCATTTAGAAGCGTTACTGAAATTTATGTGCATATGCGTACATCAATGTCAGTAATCTGCACATAAGCACCCCATTATAGAATTGCTTCCTTGGGGGCCCTTTTACTAAGCTGCATAGGCGCCTACTTTCATCCAACATGCGTCAATTCGGAGTTACCGCCCACCTACCGCATGGCCCAGGCGGTAATTTCATTTTTTACGCCGTCTGCTACGCACGCCGGAAATAGTTTTTATTTTCCAGCACACAGCGGAAACCAGGCAGTAATCATCATTCTGTGTGCATAGACCATTACTAACCGGTTAATGCGTGAGACCTTACCACTAAGTCAATGGGTGGTGGTAAGTTTTCAGGACCAAAATGGATGCACGTCATTTTTTATTTTGCCACATGTCCATTTTTGGCCCCCAAAAAAGCCTTTTTTGCAGGTGCACTGGAAAATGGAATTGCGCGCGTCCAATACACACGTCTATACCAGCGCAGGCCATTTTTCAGTGCACCTTAGTAAAAGGACCCCTTAATGATTTAAAGATATACATGACGGCAGAAAAAGACCATATGGTCTATGGAGTCTGACTATCCAAATCAGTAGCCCGGTCTCTACAATTCCTCCAACTCCCTAAGAGAATCTCTATATTTCTCCCAAGCTCTCTTAAATTTAAAAAGAGTTTTTGTCTTCAACATTTCCATTGGAAGGTTGTATCATACATTCTTTGCTCTTTTTGCAAAGAAATCTTTTCTTAAATTACTCTTGAGTCTACTCCCTTTCAACCTCATCCTATAATCCATTGTCCAAGAGCCTCTTTTCTGTTCAAAGAAGCTCAACTTCTGTGCATTATACCATGGAGGTATTTAAATATCATCTATCATACCCCTCTGTCCTGCTTCCCCTCCATGATAGAACTTTAAGTATGCCCCCTAAGCATTAGGACCACTGATTATTTTAGTAATTGTTCTGTGCACCGGTTTAAATTGTTTTGAATATGCAGTCTCCAGAAATGCACACAGTACTCCAAATTAGGTGTCACCAAAGACTTATACAGAGGCACTATTTCCTCCTTGTCATTTTTTTCACTCTCTTTCTGCATCCAAGCATCCTTCTGCCTTTGACAGCTACTTTATCTATGTTTGTCCATCTTAAAATCTTGATTATTGCAATTCCCTTTATGCCGGTTTTCCCCTCCACTTTCTCCAGCGCCTATAGTTAGTCCAATCCAGTGCTGTGAAATTGCTTCTTAATGCCCGCAAATTTGACTTCTCCCTCCTGCTCCTTGTTACTTTTCTGTCTCTGAATTTTTGCTTTTATCTTGTTAACAGCTTTATGCCTATGTGTAGGCCCCAGTGGTATATCAAATGTGCTTAATCAGACACGATGACCCCCAGCTCTCACTCATTTTTTGTACACAGAAGAAATTTACCCCCTATACTGTACTGCTCCCTTGGGTTTTTAGATCCTAAATGCATGATGATGCATTTTTTTTAGTATTAAATGGAAGATATGATATAAACATTTAAAATATTCAATACGTTTTAAATAAGATACAGCAATGTTAAGTTTTTCATAGAAGGAGAAGCTCATAGACAGGGGGGCCACCATATGGAGGTTATGGGAGGCTCATTAAGGATATCATAAAATTCTAGTTATAGATTGCGGGAACAGACTTCCAATGGAGTTTGGAGGGGCCAAAACAATTAACAGAATTTTGGACATTAGTGTTTGGGGAGCATGATAGAAAACAAGAGATAAAGTCATGCCTGTGGTAGCACATCAGGCAGATATAAATAGGAAGACTAGGGGAACTGAGTAATCTTTATCTGATGACATATTCTATATTTCTGTCTCTGAGCAGCATGCCTTGAATAGTAATAAAAATTAAAATAATTTATGTACATACTGGATCTCCAGGAGGCCCAGGCAATCCTGGTTTTCCATCTCTTCCAGGAATTCCCTAGAGTCAGGAAGAACATTAAATTTTAAACAGTATTACAAAAATTAAACAGGAATAATAGTACTATAATATTCCTGGTCTAAATAGCTATGACTTACATCAATACCTGGGGCACCTGGAGCCCCTGGAAATCCTGAGAGACCTCTAGGACCCTAAGATACAAAAACACAGGGTATGATAAATGTTCTTTCCAAAGGGTACCTGATAACCATGTTAAAGCTAAATCCAGTTTTCAAAGTTTCTTCATATATAATTTACCTGAATACCTGGTTCGCCAGGTAGACCTCTGGGGCCCTGTGAAATGCAAACCAAATGTCAACAAGTTAGATAATACCTTTCAAATTGGACAGTTTAACATTCTATACAACAATATAACATGATGATTGAATTTTAATTAAGGTTTTTGATAACAGATCAGTGAATTAGAGTAAATTACTGTCTCCAGCTGATAATCTGACTTACAGGAGGGCCTTCAGTGCCTATTCCTTGTTCTCCAGTTTCTCCTGGGGTTCCCTGAACACCTGGTAATCCTCTTTCACCCTATGGCCATATAAATGTCAGTACATTTGTTGTTTGCAGAAGAAATAACAAAGCTTGTCTAATATTTTTTAGCAACAATTTACCATATACCTTAGGCCCTCGTGGACCAGCAGCTCCAGGGAAACCAGCTGGACCCTAAAAAATAATGTATACCATAGTATAAAGTATTATCTAACTAAAGTTAAAACTATCATATTTTTCTAATGACAGATACTCATGGTTATGGTACCAAGAATTTATCAAACAAAACAAGTTGTTTGAAATCTCATTGTAATGCATTAAACCCTTTAAAATCAATACTGAAGGAACAAAGATTTCTGTGTACTCTCTATGCAATGGCTCTGTCAGTGTAAGATGCCGTATTAAAAAAAAAAAATCTTTTCAGCTACAGTGGCTTTTCTAGGTTCTAATTTGTAACCTGGGTCTCAGCGACTAGCTCAGTTCTCTCCGACCGACACTGGCCACAAAAAAGATACACACCTCTTTTCTGGTCTCACAACTCACTCTCCTTATCTCAAACAGCTCTTCAGATTTGAACTTGGGTGCAAGCTGGGGCCGGATAAAAATCTGGAAGGCCCTTAGGATGTTAAGCTGGGCTCTAACCTGAGTATCCTTAATAGTCCTGGAGTATGCTCTTCACTCTCTCTCACAAAGAATACTTGCCATGCCAAGGAGTTTTTCTTTTATGCAAACACACTTTACTTAACTTCTGCAACAGGCATTTGATTCAAACTTTGTAATTCCTTTATATATAGTGTGATAAGTATGAGGCTGTCCTAGCCGGGGTAGGCCACTAGAGGGCGCTAGTACAATAGATGGAGGTCGCTAGGACCGAGGATAGCCCTGGGATGTCCACAGGTGTAGGAGGTATGGGCTGGGTCCTGTGTAGCTAATTAACCACTTTATACTCCACCTGAGTGGGGAAAGGAAGGGAAGTGAGCTGGCAGCAGAAGAAGAGAGATCCCCCGGGAAGATACAAGCTAACCCTATGGACTTGTGGTGGACTGTGTGTCCAAAGGAGATCAGCAGGCTGGAAATCCTGGGGTAAGATGTCCCTAAAGCATTAGTGTTTGACTGTGTGTCCTCAGTACTTATAGGAACTGTGTATTCAAAGAAGAAAGGACTGTGTATCCAAAGAAGGAAGGACTGTGTGTCCAAAGAAGAAAGGACTGTGTGTCCAGAACTGTGTGTTCAAAGGGAGGACTGTGTGTCCAAAGTACTGAGAGAAGCAGGCTGCAAAGCCTGGGGTTAGAAGTCCCCAAAGTATTGAAGCTAGTACTGAGCCCATGTATCTGTGTGGGGTGGCTCAGTGTGAAGACCTATGAAAGCATAAAGTATTAAGCTAGAAGAAGTGTGCCCAGGGGCTGGAATAGAGTTGCCTGAGGAATATGCTGTTGGTGAGACCTGTCTAATTTGCTTAGTGAGAACCAGGTTACCCTGTGCGAGAAGGGGTTACACACTAATCTGCATATAATCTGCATATTGAGAACCAGGTCACCCTGAGCGAGAAGGGGTAACACACTAATCTGCATATAATCTGCATATTGAGAACCAGGTCACCCTGAGTGAGAAGGGGGATATCACAATAGCCAGCATTTGGTTTAAGAGGTTTTCTGTGTATTGAAGACTATTTGATACAGTCTTATCCACTAATTAAATGGTTTCTTATAGCAGTCTCAAAATATGTACAAATATATAGGACTGCCGAGAGACTGGGCCAGGCCCGGGACAAGGCCACCCCCGGGCCCTGCCCCCACTGCCCCCCCCCCGAAGTCATCATCATCACTGCCCCCCCCTCCATCCCCCCCCCCCCTCTGTGCACCAAAAGACCGGGCCCCCCTGAATTCAAATCATAGTGCCTTACCTCGACCTCGCTCTGTGTGAAAGAAGCACAGCAGTGGCAGTCTGCAGATCGCCTCCCTTCGGGCCTTCCCTCCCTGAGACCCACCCTCGCGCATGTTATGTCAGACGAGGGGGGGACACAGGGAGGGAAGGCCCAAAGGGAGGTGATCTTCAGACTGCCGCTGCTGCGCTTCTTTCACATGGAGCGAGGTCGAGGTGAGGCGCTATGATTTGAATTCAGGGGGGTCCGGCCCGGTGGTGGTTGGAGGGGGCGGGTGGAGGGGACTGTGGCACCGTGCCCCCCTTGGAGGCCCGGGCCTGGGGAATTTTGTCCCCCCTGCCCCCCTCTCGGCGGCCCTGCAAATATACAGCTCCTGCAGTCCATTACCCATCCCTTTGGGCTGTATAATCCAAGGCTGTGCTGATAGCATTGTTAAGTCACCAACAAACTCCTCCAGGATCAGATCTTCCTGTCCTTCCTCTCCTCCAGAGTTGCACTTCACTGAGCTGCCTTGAACAGGCTCTTCCCTGCTCCTGCTGATGAGCTGGGTTCCTCTAGCCCACCCAGAGCCCCCTCTCCAACAGTTACTGCCTTTGTCTGATAATGACTCTCCCTTAATCCAGCCTTAGGTTATCTGGCCTTTCCAGGATAACCCCTCTCTTCCTAGGGTCCTAACGGGGGTGAAGGCAACCAATGATCATGTGTACACACATGCAAGAACTTTTATTATCTTTAAACTCCTTCTTTACTGTCAATCCTTAACTAGAAACATTTTTTCTCCGCAATTTATTCCCTACACGCATCCCTTGTGCAAGGCTTCCCTCCCACCTAGAGCCATCTCTCTTCCTCCACACAGTGGCTCCGGATAGACACCCACACCACTCAGTAAACCCTATTATAATGGGGGATTATACCTCTATTTTAGAAAATAAAAAACATAGGAACCTGGAGTTAACTGTAAATTTGTCTGTGTACTTGCCTCAGCTCAAGCCAAAATATATTCCCAGAGAGCCTACATTTAATTATGTGCAGTTTTTGTCGGCATGTATAATTATTTATATGTGTGTATACCACCAAACAATTTTTATAAGGTAAAAATAAATGCTGTACATGTGGAAAAAAGATTTATAAAATTACCCTCCCCCCCCCCCCCCCCCCCCCCCCGAATGTATATTTTTGAGTCTACGCGCACATAAAAAAGCTGGGAGTCTTTACCTGTGTCCCAGGTAGACCTACTCCTGGTGGTCCTGTCTCTCCTTTTGCACCAGATGGTCCAGAAGGTCCTTCAATCCCACCAGGATCTCCCTGTAGAATACATCAATACATTGATTTTCAAAAGTTTACTTCCATGAAATAATGCATGTCCAAGTTTTATATATATATATATCTATATATCTATATATATCTATATATATATATATATATCTTTTAACTTACTATGTAGATATAAGACATACATAAGAAACAATGCATCTGAGTGTAACCCGCAGGTTAGAGGCCTCTTTCACACATGGTTTGCTACCCATACATATGAGTTGGGTGTTGGGTAGAAAATTTGCATGTGAACATGAACCACCAGGATGGCCAGAAATAAATAACTGGCAAAAACTGGCTCATGAAAAACATCTTTGTGGAATGGAAAAGTGGCCTAGTGTTTAGAGCACTGGGTTTGACATCCAGAGTTGCCCGATTCATATCCCACTGCTGCTCCTTGTGATCTTGGACAAGTCACTTAACCTTACATTGCCTCATGCACAAAGTTAGATTGTGAGCCCTCCAGTAACAGGGAAATACCCAATGTAACTGAATGTAACTCACCTTGACCTCTACTGGAAAAGGTGTGGACAAAATCCAGATTAATAAATCTTTGTGTGCTTCCACTGAATTTTGAGGTAATGAGGTGCTTAACTTAATAGCTTGGAGATTCAGTAAACTTTTAAACATATAGCATATTACCTTTACAACTTGCAAGTTTACTTGTAAGTGGGGCCTTCACACAAAAATTGTGCAAAGCCCATAACACTTGCACTTTTCTGTGATGCACGTTGATGTCCTGTTTTAATATACATAGTCCCTGTCTGTAAAAATCCTGTAGTTTCATGCACTATCTTCCATGTTTTGAGCATGTTCATCAAAATTTGCATGTTCACAGCACCAAATGCCCATTGAAGCTGAAAATAATCTGTCTTCCAGGCTTGTCCTTCTGGCACTACTTCTGGATCATGTGAGGAGAAAAAGGGGGTAATTTACTTATATATATATATATATATATATATATATATATATATATATATATATATATATATATATATATATATATATATATATATATAACTTTTTTCTTTTTTTTTTTTTTTTAGCTCTGATGGGACCTGTTCGACAGTAACGCCAGCCATGACCTGGTGTTATTTTGTGGCGTTGTTTTCTTTCTAATGCTATTTAACACCTCTGTTCATTGCGGAGTTATTTTTTGACCATCTAGGAGGAATAGGAAATGGCCTTATTTACATGAGATTGACTACATTTAAATGCTATTTGTGCAAGTGCCTGGCGTGCGTGCTGTTTATGGCGGTAACCCCACTGATCATCCTACGTTGGTGAGTGCGTGCGCTAGAACGACGATAATGGCCTTTAGCACTCGCGTTTACTTTTGATCATCTGCCCATAAGTCTTCACCAACACTACTGCAAAAGAAAAGAGCTGACCTTTCTCAGACTTGGTGTTAAAGCTTGGCATTGTGCTCTGCCATTCAGTCTTCTGTGCATTTTTCTATATTTGCATAGAATAGCTAATAGCCTCATTATCATGGTTTTAAATATGCTGTGTGCTGGTATTTAAGGCAAGGCTTTGCACAAGGTTATCATCTATACAAAACCCTTTTTTGCATCTACGCTTTGTCTATAATTTTTAGCTATAATGTTCTACTTCAGGTATGCTGCACTACTTCCCATCCCCCATCTTTCTTTACTATCAGCCTCATGAAGGAATTTCTGGCTGGCCACAAACTGATAGGGCCTCTTGTTGCTAGGGCAACTCAGCTGCCTGGTATAACTTGTTACAACTGTAATTTACTGAGAAGAGGTGTGGCAAGGACACCAATTGCAAGCCTCTAGCACATATGAAAGACCCAATTACAAGTCTCCAGCACATATGCAGTGCCTATAATTGGTCCACGGTAGAGGAGAAGTGAATGCTCATTACAAGCCTATAAAAGGATGCTGCAGACAAAGAAACTCTGAAAAACTAGCCATGCTGGTAAGAGAGTTTCATACCCTTCCCATGGCCTATTTTTCCCCAAAGGGGGGGGGGGGTACTCTCCCCTCCCATACAAACTAATTCTCTATAGCTAAGAATCTTTATTTCTGCCTTTCTTTCTGTATGACCTTTGTATGAAAGTGAGGAATAAAACTTTCCTTCCCATGGTTAGACTCTGTTCTGTAAAACTATTAATGCCAAGAGTCAATAATATTTCTTGTGCTATTGCTAGTGAGAAATAAAGATTCCTTTTCTTCTTTTAGCCTGAGTTTTTTTTTTTTATAAGAATAGCAACCAAACGCAGCCTAGTACAGCTTCTACAAAATTGTGCAGTAAAGGTGAGCTAACCCTGTATAAAGCTTTGCATCCTTTATTGCATCTGCCCCTAGGATGACTTTTAGGAATAATTAAGTCCAATCACACCTGTAGTGAGCCATGAATCCATTATCCCTATTCAAGCCTAGGTGATAAGCTTTTTGATGATCTCCAATTCAGCAATTTCATGCTGGAGTGTCCTTTTGGAGTTCTTTTGTATGAGTTTGGCACACTTATCATATAAAAAGTATCCTAGAAGGTTGAAATGTTCTCCCCTTGGGCTCTGAGTACTGCCATTTCTAATGTCAGATTTATGCCCATTTAATATTTTACTTAGGGATTGATCTCCGTAAGAGATACATTGCTGGCAGATGATGGCATATATTACATTAGAGGAAGAGCAGGTGAATGAGACCTGGATGTTGTAATTAATGAGGTTGAGTACTTTGATAATGTCACCTGAATTAATATTGGGATAGAGTTGGCATGTAGATTTCTGGCAGGGTCTAGTTCCTGAGTCGTTGTGCAGTTTAGTTTATGGCTGCTGGTGAGTATCCATTTGAAATTAAAGTGTTGCTGGTATGCCAGGAAAGGGGCTGTCACCCAAAGCCTGTGAGTAGGTGGCATCATTATTCAGCAGAGTTGTAAATCCTTGATGATGTGTTTTAATTGTTTCATCTGGGAGCTGTATATGACAACCAGGGATGTTTTGTTAGTTTCTTTTTGGGGATGGTCCTAGAGCAGATTGTTCCTGGATATTTAGTTGGCTTAGTTGATCTGCTCTCTCACTGGGTGGGTAGTATAATCTGAAAAATATCTGTTCTATTTTCTCCAGATTGGAATTTCTGAGGGGGTTGTGGAGAGATAGACTCAGGTGTAATGTCAGAAAATTCTTTTTCATGGAGAGGGTGCTTGATGCCTGGAATGCCCTCCCAATGGAAGCGGTGGAGAAAACAAAACTGTGGCGGAATTCAAAAACTTCGTAATTTTGGCCCTGGATGTTTTAATTTTCCTCCATTATTGCAGAAAAATATCTTTTGTTGCCGCACATGTTCCACCTAGGTCTTACCCAAAACATGGCCCCATCACACCCCTCTTGAAATTTGGAATAAAATGTCTAAACTTGAGGTGTCAAAAATTGCAACTTGGAAGTTTTTGAGAGAAAAACATCCTTCTGCCACCTTATGATGTTTTTTTGTTTTGAAAATGCGCCCCACTGATCCCAACATGTCTTAACTTATGGCAGAACCATAAGTACATAAGTATTGCCATACTGGGAAAGACCAATGGTCCATCGAGCCCAGCATCCTGTTTCCAACAGTGGCCAATCAAGGTCACAAATACCTGGCAAAAATAAGCATCCGTATCCACATAAATGGTAGGCTTCTCTAGAAAGCTAAATCCAGTTACAATGCTAAAGCACCTGTTTTCATTGAAGGACATGAGGTATTGGATGATAAAGTATCAAAATTATTTTTGAAGATTGAAAGTTACAGTAGAATGCAGCACACTGAAAAACATAAATCAGTGTAGACTTGTAAAGACAATGTGATGCTAAGTACATGCTTATCCATAGAACAGAATAAAAAAATAAACTTATACCAGTCAGCATTTCTAACTGATTAAACATGCTCAAACAGCTGCCTAAGCATTTTAAGCATGTTTATTTATGAGCTTATGTTTTTCAGTATTACAGTTTACAACCACTATGATAATTGAAATATCAATCAGATGCCTTTGAAAACATGTGACTGATTTGGGTATGTAAATATTGGAGTTATTTCTTTTGGTTTTCTGGTATCATTAATTTTATTAAGTGGATTCACTACAGTGTGGTATTATTGTGGGTTAAGATATGGTTAATGAACTAGCACTATTAAAAATAATGAGACTGAGGGAACTAATGCACATGGTGAATAGTGTGGGTTAATGTGCTTTAGTGAATCAGCCTATACATCTGCAGTACCATCATAGGAGCCGACTCTGTGGGTGCTGTGGGTGCTTGAACACCCCCAATATTGAGAAAATTCCTTGTATTTGTCCAGGAAGGGGTTATTTCCACTGAGCTTAGCACCCCCAATAATTTTGAAAAGTTGGCTCCTACCAGATCACATGGAGGTAAGACATAGCTCTTCTAAAAACAAAATTCTCACTACATATTTATGATTGTCATAATGAAAAGTGAGATAAGTCCTGTAACAAGATTTCATTTTATACTTTTATAACACACAGAGCAAATTCTAAACATACAAGGTGAGCCTGACGTCAGTGCCGGGCAAAATGGTAGAGACTATTATAAAGATCAAAATTACAGAGCATATTCAAAAGCATGAATTAATGAGACAAAGCCAACATGGATTTAGTGAAGGGAAATCTTGCCTCACCAATCTACTACATTTCTTTGAAGGGTTGAACAAACATATGAATAAAGATGAGTCGGTTGATATTGTGTATCTGGATTTCCAAAAAGCATTTGACAAAGTACCTCATGAAAGACTCCAGAGGAAATTGGAGAGTCAGGGGATAGGAGGTAGTGTTCTATTGTGGATTAAAAACTGGTTAAAAGATAGAAAACAGATATTAGGGTTAAATGGTCAATATTTTCAATGGAGAAGAACTGTTAGTGGGGTTGCAGCGAGGTCTGTGCTAGGACCACTGCTTTTTAATATATTTATAAATGATCTAGAGATTGCAGTAACCAGTGATTAAGGGCGTCTTTTACTAAGGCGCGCTAAACGATAGAGACGCCTGTAGGAATGCACTGGCGTCTCTAACATTTAGCGCACCCACAATTTAAGTGTACGCTAAAAATGTGAGCGTGCCTTAGTAAAAGACCCTCTAAATTTGCTGATGACACAAAGTTATTAAAGTTGTTAAACTGTAAGAGGATTGTGAAAAATTACAAGGGGAACTTGAAAGACTGGAAGACTGGGCATCCAAATGGCAGATGATGTTTAATGTGAGTATGTGGGAAAGAGGAACCCGAACTATAGTTATGTGATGCAAGGTTTCACATTAGGAGTCACCGACCAGGAAAGGTAGTCGTTGATGATACATTGAAACCCTCTGCTCAGTGTGCGGCAGCTGCTAAGAAAGAAAATATAATATTAGGTATTATTAGGAAAGGAATGGAAAAAAATAGGATGTTATAATGCCTCTATATTGCTCCATGGTGTGATCTCACCTTGAATACTTGTGCAGTTCTGGTCACTGCATCTCAAATAAGATATAGTGGAATTAGAAAAAATACAGAGAAGGGCGACAAAAGTGATAATGGCACAACTTCCCTATGAGAACAGACTAAAGCAGCTAGGGCTCTTCAGCTTGGAGAAAAGACGGCTGAGGGGAGATATATGATAGAGGTCTATGCAATAATGAGTGGAGTGGAATGGAATGGGTAGATATGAATCACTTGTTTACTCATTCCAAAAATACTAGGATGAGGGGGCACGCATTGAAGCTACAAAGTAGTAAATTTAAAACAAATCAGAGAAAATATTTCTTCACTCAATGTGTAATGAAACTTTGGAATTCATTGACAGACAATGTGGTAAAAGCAGTTAGCTTAGCGGGTTTTAAAAAGGTTTGGATAACTTCCTAAAAGAAAAGTCCATAAGCCACTATTAAGATGGAACTGGGGAAAATCCACTGCTGATTTTTAGGATACGCAGTATAGAGTGCATTGTACTGTATGGGGATCTTGCCAGGTACTTGTAACCTGGATTGGCCATTGTAGGAAACAGGATGTTGGGCTTGATGGACCTTCGGTCTGTCCCAGTATGGCAATACTTATGTTTTTGAAACAGAAAAACGTTCAAAAATGGCACAAAGCAGCAGAAGGTCTTTTTTTAAACCAAAACATACAAATTGCTATTTTTGAAACCCATTTTAAGACATTTTCTATGCAGTTTATATGCAGTGTGTCCAAATCACAAGGGATCATGTTGGTAATGGGGGGGGGGGGGGGGGGTTGTTGGGGTGGGATTTGAGTGTTCCCATAACTTGGACATTTTTATGCAATAATGGAAGAAAGCAAAATGTCTGGGACTAAAAGTTAGTCATGATTGAAACAGATCTAGACCAAAACATCTAAGTCACAAAAAGCTCCTTAAATGACCAAATGAGTACTGGAGGGATTAAAGCATGACTCCTTCTTACTCCCCCAATGGTCACTGACACACTCCCACCCCCCCACCCCCCAAAGGTGTGGAAGAAACTACTACTACGTATCATTTATATAGTGCTACTAGACGTACGCAGCGCTGTACACTTGAACATGAAGAGACAGTCCCTGCTCGACAATCTAATTAGGACAGACAAACAGGACAAATAAGAGATAAGGGAATATTAAAGTGAGGATGATAAAATAAGGGTTCTGAACAAGTGAATAAGGGTTAGGAGTTAAAAGCAGCATCAAAAAGGTGGGCTTTTAGCTTAGATTTGAAGATGGCCAGAGATGGAGCTTGACGTACCGGCTCAGGAAGTCTATTCCAGGCAGTGCCGTAGCGAGGGCGGCTGACACCCGGAGCGGGTCGACACTGCGCACCCTCCCCCATCCAGAGCGCACCCTCCCCCCGGAGCACATTCTTATGTGAATTAGGAAGCGAGGGGTGGGCGAGAAGGCCGATCCGCCCCCGAGTGCATGTCGCTGGGAGCTGCGTCGGCTCCGCTGGTTCCCTGCTCTCTCTGCCCTGGAACAGGAAGTAACCTGTTCCGGGGCAGAGGGAGCAGGGAACCAGCGGAGCCGACACCCCCCCAGCGGCGTGCACCCGGGGCGGACCGCCCCACCGCCCCCCTTCCTACGCCACTGATTCCAGGCACATGGTGCAGCAAGATAAAAGAAACAGTACACACCAGCTGCTATGACAGCGTCAAATGTTATGCCCAGTCTTATTAGAGCAGCAAGGTGGTCCCTGAAGTAGCCTAGTGGTCAATGCAGTGCACTGTTAAGAAGGAAACCCAGGTCCAAAAGTGTGGAAAGTGTGAGCTGTCCAAAACCCACCAAAAACCTATTGTACCCACATATAGGTGACACCTGCAGCTATAAGGGCTACTGTAGTGGTGTACAGTTGGGTATAGTAGGTTTTTGGAGGGTTCACCATACAAAATAAGGGGGTAATGGTAACATGTGCTCCTGAGATCTTTCTTGTGAAATCCATTGCAGTATCCCCTAGGGTTCCCCACTGCTCTACTGGGATTTCTGTGTGGCCAGTCTACTAAGAATGCTGCCCCCCACCCTGTACATCCCAATGGTTTGTTTTTGTGTGTTTTTCTTTTGGGTGTTTTTTTTAATTAAAAAATGGTTCACAAAGACAAGATGCACTGAGCACAAAAACATCTTGCAAATGGTCATTTCAGGTTCAAAAATTGCTATGTCTGCCACTTGATTTTTGGACGTTTTCAGCAAAACATCCAAAATCGGATTTAGACATCATATTGAAAATGCCCTTCCACATCTACTATGTATTATACATTTTGTAGTATTTTCAATGAACAAATATAGCATTGCCAACGGTTATGATGCAAACTACCAATAGAATTTCAAACAAAAACACACCTTTTCGCCTTTCATTCCTGGTTTTCCTGGTATCCCATGCTCTCCTGGTAGCCCCTGGAAAATTCAAAAACATTGGCTTTGATTAATTTCAGCAATATTCCCTGGATACTTATTGTGACTATCAGTGAAACAAATTACTAAGGGACATCTCAGCAAATAAGTGACATCATCTGACCATGCTGACACAGACAACCACTACATTCTTCTGGAAAATGCTAGAAATACTTCCGAGCAAGGGTGCAAATTTCTACACAGGTGGTTTCTCATGGAACCTTCTCAGCCTTATATAAGAGCTTAAATACAATTCTAGAAAGGAAGGAGCAGGATGTGTGTAACTGGTTTCCTGTTTTCCTTGAAGAAAATTTGTTTCAGGCAAGCAGCTTTGTATAATGATGAGTTACAAAGGTGGGAATCCCAACCAAGGGGTATCTTGTATCAAAGAGAGAGAAAGAGAGAGAGTGAGAGAGAGAGAAACATATGACCACCAAGGAGCTGTTTTGGCTGGGCAAAAAACATTTCCTGGTTTTTGCATTAATATAATATTTATAATATAAGGAAGGTATCTGAACTAACAAAAACAGACCCTTAGAGGGGGTGGATTTAGATTCTATGCCTAGCAAAGATCCTGCAGGTCAGAGTGATCAAACCTGCTCTAGTGTTGGGAATTATTGTCCAACCAGTAGTGGGATCTAAATATGTGGACTGTGCTCCACGACACAGTTTCACATATCTTCTCATCAATGGAGACTGATAGGCTATAAATGTTGTTAGGCTCTAATATTATAAGGCTTAAGATGCCCTTCTAGGTCTCTACCTAGAAGAGCATAGCCATTTAGTTACTACAATCCCAGATTAATTGGGCAAAACTTCTAGGGAGTTCGGTTCACTTCAGGAAAAAAGCAATAGCTCTCTTATAATCTAAGCTGGACATGGTTTGTTTATCTCTATTAACATGTAGCCTGGGGGAAAATTGGCATGATAATTCATTAAGGTGGGAATCGGACAACACCTTAGGTGTAAATTAAATGCCTAACATCAGTCTATGATGATGAAACTTAGGCAAAAATGGTTAAGTTAGCAGAACCCTGGTATCATATTCTTTTCACCACAGGTTTGAATCAGACTTTTGTAAGCTGGGTAAGAACCATATTAAGTTCTTCTGATACAGAGGGTGGCTTCATGGAAGGCTTCAACTGAAGCAAGGTTTATATAATGTCACAACTAAAGGCTGAACAGACATGGAAAGCAACTGCTTGCCCTGGAATTTGTAGTATGGGGTGTTGCCACGAATTGGGTTTCTGCCAGGTACTTGGAAAACAGGATACTGGGCTAGATGAACCATTGGTCTGACCTAGTATGTTTATTATTATTATTATTAACATTTGTATAGCGCTACCAGATGCACGCAGCGCTGAACATCCAACGTAGAGAGAGACAGTCCCTGCTCAAAAGAGCTTGCAATCTAAAATAAGACAGACAACACAATTAAGGACAAGGGAAGTACTGGGTGAGAAGGAACAAGGGGACATGTTGTACATGTCAGTGATATATACCATTTGCAGAGGTGATCTACAACAGACAAAGCCTATGTTTGAAGACTAAGAAGGCATCCATTATAAGCCAGTTTTATAAAGGTAACATATAGGTGTCTATGTAGCTTATTTTTGAAAGGGAAGGACGCCCATCTTCCGACACAAATCGGGAGATGGGCATCGCCCAAATCGGCATAATCGAAAGCCGATTTTTTGCGTCCTCAACTGCTTTCTGTCGTGGGGACGACCAAAGTTCACGGGGGCGTGTCGGCAGTGTACCGAAGGTAGGAAGGGGACGTGGTTAAGATATGGCCGTCCTCGGCCGATAATGGAAAAAAGAAGGGCGTCCCTTAAGAGCATTTGGTCGACTTTACTTGGTCCCTTTTTTTTCATGACCAAGCCTCGAAAAGGTGCCCGAACTGACCAGACGACCACTGGAGGGAATCGGGGATGACCTCCCCTTACTCCCCTTACTCCTACCCCAAAAATGTTTTTTAAAACATTTTTTCCAGCCTCTATGCCAGCCTCAAATGTCATACCCAGCTCCATCACAGCAGTATGCAGGTCCCTGGAGCAGTTTTTAGTGGGTGCAGTGTACTGCAGGCAGGCGGACCCAGGCCCATCCCCCCCACCTGTTACACTTGTGGTGGTAAATGTGAGCCATCCAAAACCCACCCAAGACCCTCTGTACCCACATGTAGGTGCCTCCCTTCATCCCTAAGGGCTATGGTAGTGGTGTACAGTTGTGGGGAGTGGGTTTTAGGGGGGGGTTGGGAGGCTTAGCACCCAAGGTATGGGAGCTATGCACCTGGGAGCAATTTCTGAAGTCCACTTAAGTGCCCCCTACGGTGCCCTGTTGGTGTCCTGGCATGTGAGGAGGACTAGTGCATTACGAATGCTGGCTCCTCCCACAACCAAAGGGCTTGGATTTGGTCATTTTTGAGATGGTCGTCCTCGGTTTCCATTATGGTCAAAAACCGGGGACGACCATCTCTAAGGACGACTTAAGGACGACCATCTCTAAGGTCGACCTAAATGTTGAGATTTGGGCGTCCCCAACCATATTATCGAAACGAAAGATGGACATCCATCTTGTTTCGATAATATGGGTTTCCCCTCCCCTTCGCTGGAAAGTCCTTAGAGATGGACGCCCTTAGAGATGGTTGTCCCCGTTCGATTATGCCCCTCCACGTACCTTTATAAAATATTCTCTTAGAATTAGTCCCAATAGTATACAAATGCCCTGAAGTTGGTGTAAAGTTTACATGCACGCCCTGCAATTCCATTTTTGTTCCATCCAAATTAGCCCTGGGAATGCCTACATATGGCATACATATAAGCAAGCATGATCTTTTGGTGCACCTACTTTTCACATGCATTTTTTTTCATGAATAAAGCAGGCTTCACATGCAGAAAAAAAATCAGCCTTATATTCCATGGGGAAGATAATACTCCTGGAAAGTAAAGAGGTCTTGACTGAGTTGGCAAAACTATAGGTTTAAGTGCCACCAATTATGAAAAAACATAATTATGCAGTTTGTGCTGATGTCAACCATGTAGGTGCTTTTAAATATCAGTCTGTGGATATTGGGATAAGTAGCAGACTAGTGTTAGTACAAAAGTGTTCAGGCAAAATCTTCCTCAGCTAGATACTCACAAAATACAAAATAGTTATTAATGTGCAGTGTCTCAAGCTCTGTCAGGTAGATCTCTGCTGTAATTCTTTTAGTCAGCAGATTTTCAAGCCTTCCACAATTATTGGTATGCCTACACCTGGAAAGACATGTTCTGCAGAAACCAGTTGCCTTTCTATCTTGGCCTTCCTCCTGGGGAGCAGATGAGGGGTACACCTCCAACAAGGGCATCCCACCGAAGGCACCTAACCATCGTGCCTCTACCCAAGAAATCTAGACTGTCCCAATTTTTGATTGACTGCACTCTTGTCTTTTTTGTCCTTCTTGATTGACTGCACTCTTGTCCTTTAGATTGTAAGCTCCTTGAGCAGGGACTGTCCTTTGTTTTTGTACAGCGCTGCGTAACCCTGGTGGTGCTCTAGAAATGTCAAATAGTAGTAGTAGTACACCCTAGCCTGAATTAAACATGTGCACTTTTTATGTAACATTGGGTAGTTTTAGCCTCTACCCTCTAGAGAATGAAGCAGTATTATTTGATTCTGTGTGGTCTAAGTTGAGGAACTGCCCAGCCTTATTGGATTCCTGATAAATAGTTCCTAAAGGAGTAGGAACCAAATCTGTAGAACCTACAGGTATCAACATTTCTTAGCTTCTTCTGAGGTTTGTTAAGGATTTACAACCAGAGTTACTGGAAGACATGTATATAGAAAACCTGTACCCAAATGAAGGGAAAAATAATCTGATGCTTATCTGCCCCAAGATCTTTTTCTAGGACAGAAAGTCAGGGCTTTCTTGTTCAGTCTAGTTATGAGCATGTATATCTTAGGTATTTCCCACTCAAGAAACATCATAGAAACGTTGTACAGATCAATCATTAAATTTGATGGAGCTCTTCCCTTCCTGCTCAGGTAAACCATTATTACCTAATTATTTGCTACCTTCTATATAGGCCTTCTGTTCACTCATCATAGCCCACTGTTTGAGAAGGTTTCTACAATAATGTTTTCTTTGACAGACCAGGGGCCTTCGGTGGGATGCCACTTGTTGGAGGAATCTGTACCTAGAACAATCAGGTGAGGTGAAATTAGCATGGGAGTCTACTAAAACAGTATGTATTTGAGATGTCCTATGACAATGATTACTCCTTACAATCTTGAGTGGATTGATTCCCTTGTGCTTATATGATTATGGAAATATTTTAAGACTCAACATCCTTAACATGTCTCAGTCTGATATCTACTGATTCTGAATGACCGCTTTCAGTATGGACACTGAGACTGATCCGGTTAGTAGGGAAAAAAAGTTTTTGCCCAAGTCAAGACTAGCAGAGTCAGCACCTAGATGATGCTGGACACGGAGACATTTACCCCTGCTGAAATCTGTTCCTTACTGGACAATCATTCAAGTATGAATGTAAGAACATAAGAGTTGCCCTACTGGGTCAGACCAAAGGTCCATCTAGCCCAGTATCCTGTTTCTAACAGTGGCTAATCCAGGTACCAAGTACCTGGTAGAGTCCCAAAAAGCAGCAAGATTCCATGCTATGAAACCCAGGGATAAGCTGTGGCTTTCTCCAGGTCTACCTTAATAATAGGTTATGGACTTTTCCTTTGGGAATTTGTCTAAACTTTCATTAAATCCAGTTATATTAACTGCTTTTACCACTTGCTTCAGAAATGGGTTCCAGACCTTAACTATACATTGTGTGAAAAATATTTTCTCCTATTTGTTTTAAATGTGTTACCATGTAATTTCATGGAGTGTTCCCTAGGTAAACAATGGATTCATGTTTACCCGTTCCATTCCACTTAGGATTTTATAGACCTCTATCATATCTGCCCTCAGCTGTCTCGTCTCCAAGCTGAAAAGTCCTAACCTCTTTATCTTTTCCACATATGAGAATCATCCCATCCCCTTTATCATTTTGGATGCTCTTTTCTTTATCTTTTCCCATTCTACTATATATTTTTTGAGATGTGTTGATCAGAATGGCACACAGTACCTGTCTCACTATGGAGTGATACAGATGTGTTATGGTATTCTTTGTTTTATCATCTATTCCGTTTCTAATAATTTCTAACATTCTGTTGGCTTTTTTGGCTGCTGCCACACACTAAGCAGAAAATTTCAATGTATTGTCTATGATGATTTCTAAATCCATTTTTTTAATAGTCGCTCATAATGTGGAACCTAGTATCATGTAGTTATGATTTGGATTATTCTTCTCAAAGTGCATCACTTTACCCACATTAAATTTCATCTGTCATTTGGATGTCCAGTCTTCCAGCCTCAAGGTCCTCCTGCAATTTCTTGCAGTCCTCATGTGATATAACAGCTTTGAATAGTTTTGTGCCATCCACAAATTTGATCATTTCACTCATCATTCCCATTTCCAGATCATTTATTAATATATTATTTATAAATTTGCACTGGTCCTAGTACAGATTCTTGCGGAACTCCAATATTCACCTTCCTCCATTTAGAAAAGTGATAATTTAGCCCTACTCTCTGTTTTCTATCTTTTAACCAGTTCTTCATCTATAATAAAATCTTGCTTTCTACCCCATGGCTTCTTAATTTTCTCAGGAGACTCTCACGAGGGACTTGGTCAAAAGCTTTCTTAAAATCTAGATATACTGCCATCAAATTGTTCACTTTTGTCCACATGTTTATTCAGGCCTTCAAAATATGTAGCAGATTGGTGAGGCAAGACTTCCATTGGCTGAATCCATGTTGACTCTGTCCCATTAAACTGTGTTTGTCTATGTGTTCAGTTATTTTGTTCTTTATCATTATTTTTACTATTTTGCCTGGCATTTATGTCTGGCTTACTGGTATGTAGTTTCCTGGAACTCTTTAAAAAATTGGCATTACATTGGCCATCTTCCAATTTTATAGACGGGTTACAAATCTCTGATAGATCTACAATTTCATTTTTGAGTTTTATCAGTAGCCTTAGGTGTATACAAGTCTAGGTGATTTGCTGTTCTTTAAACTTGTTGATTTGGCTTATTACATCGTCTAGGTTCATTGAGATTTCTTTCAGTTCCTCTGTGTAGTCACCTTTAAATACCATTTCTGGCATAGGTAGCGCCCTTACATCCTCCTCAGTAAAGACCAAAGCAAAGAATTTATTTACTCTCTCCACTATGGCCTTATCCTCCCTGAGTGCTCTGTTTACTCTCTGATGTTCTAATGGTCCAACTGATTCCCTCAAAAGCTTTCTGCTTCTATTGTACCAGAAAAAGTTTTTCCTCTAAGTTTTAGCTTCTACAGTGAGCTTCTTTATAAATTCCTTTTAGCCTCCTTTATGAATGCTTTGCATCTAAGTTGCCAGTGCTTATACTGCTTCCTACTTTCTTAATTTGGATCCTTTTTCCATTTTTTTAAAGTTGTTCTTTTGGCTCTTGAACTTCTTTCACCTCATTATGTGCTGCACCACATTCAATAGTGACCACACGTGTGTTACGTACATGAATACCTGGGAAAATTGACGCCAAAGGGAGCAGTAAAGAGTGTGTTTTTATAAAAGCAATAGCTCGATGACAACAGCATTGGAAAAATGTTTTTGATGGTAGACTTTCCTGCATTTTAATACATTTATTTCTATGATTGTGTGTCTTTAAGAAAGCCCCCACTTTGAAGTACAGATTGTGCTGGTTTTCATTTCTGTTCTTTTGGCTCTAGAACTTCTTTCACCTCATTATGTGCTGTACCACATTCAATAGTGACCAAGCGCGTGTTACGTACATGAAGAGCTGGGAAAATTGACGCCAAAGGGAGCAGTAACGAGTGTGTTTTTAGAAAAGCAGTAGCTTAATGAGAACAGCATTGGAAAAATGTTTTTGATGGTAGACTTTCCTGCATTTTAATACATTTATTTCTATGATTGTGTGTCTTTAAGAAAGCCCCCACTTTGAAGTACAGATTGTGCTGGTTTTCATTTCCTGTCACCATATTCAATTGACTCCCAATTATATATGGTTGGAACTATCACTCACACCATTTAGTTTGTTTGGTGTTGAACTATGATTACTTTTTGTACAGTGTGCAGAAGAATCACTAATTAATTGCCACAGTTGTATGAGATCTTTTTTCCTTGAAAAGTCATTCTTTACTGTTTGGGTTTTTGATGAGTATCTGCAATTGATTTCAGTGAAGTTGATCTGTTTTGTGGTTCATGCAGTTTGTGAATAAACCTTGGACACAAACTACAGACTGGAAAATAAGAAAAAGACAATCATATAGAAATATTCTTCTCTTGATTATCAGTCTAAAGGTGTCCCGTTGGTGGCCGTGCCACCCTTCAGACTTACCCTGTTTCTGGGAGTCAGTGTCTGTGCTGGCTCCTGCTTGTCTCTGTGTCTGTGTCTGTCTTAGGTTCTCTCTGGCTCTGTGTGCTGATTGCCCTACTGAACCTCACCTGTGTGGGCTTTGCCTCTTCCAAGATGGCTGCCGCCTCTTCGTCTCTGCCAGTATCCAAGATGGCTCCCGCTGTTACTTTCTATGGGATGCCTGCTCTGAGTGTCAAGCCTCTGTTTGGTTGCAAGGTGATTGCTGCACCTGTGGCTCTGGTGTTGATGGGCTTTATTAGTCACCTGAAGACTAGAGCCTTTGCATCTAACCTCTACTCACCTCATCTAATCTCATGCAAAGGTCCTGGAGTATAGAGTGCTGTACCCGGTGTCAGTGTTTGCTCTGTGTGAGTTTCTATGTTTGTTTGACTAGCTAGCTTAGGCACCGTGTAGCTTATAGCCTGTGTATAGCTTTGCTAGTGTTCTATGTTTGTTTGACTAGCTAGCTTAGGCACCGTGTAGCTTATAGCCTGTGTATAGCTTTGCTAGTGTTCTATGTTTGTTTGACTAGCTAGCTTAGGCACCGTGTAGTTTATAGCCTGTGTATAGCTTTGCTAGTGTTCTATGTTTGTTTGACTAGCTAGCTTAGGCACCGTGTAGCTTATAGCCTGTGTATAGCTTTGCTAGTGTTCTATGTTTGTTTGACTAGCTAGCTTAGGCACCGTGTAGTTTATAGCCTGTGTATAGCTTTGCTAGTGTTCTATGTTTGTTTGACTAGCTAGCTTAGGCACCGTGTAGCTTATAGCCTGTGTATAGCTTTGCTAGTGTTTTATGTTTGTTTGACTAGATAGCTTAGGCACCGTCTGGCTTGTTGCCTGTGCCTAGCTCTTCTAGTTCTCTGTGTTTGTTTCCAAGGTATGACTAGTTAGCTAGGGCATCGTCTGGCTTGTTGCCTGTGCATAGCTCTACTAGTTCTCTATGTTTGTTTCCAAGGTAGGACTAGTTAGCTTAGGCACCGTCTGGCTGGTTGCCTGTGCTTAGCTCCACTAGTTCTCTATGTTTGTTTCCAAGGTTTGACTAGTTAGCTTAGGCACCGTCTGGCTTGTTGTCTGTGCATAGCTCTGCTAGTTCCCCGGGATTGTTCCCCATGCCAGCTAGCTGTCCGGTTAGCTATTTCCAAGACTATGTTTGTTCCTCGTGTCAGCTAGCCGTCCTGCTAAGCTATTTCCAAGACCATGTTTGTTCCTCGTGTCAGCTAGCCGTCCTGCTAGCCATTTCCAAGTCTGTGTTTGTTTCTAGTGTTAGACTAGCCGCCTTGCTAGCCACTATTCCAAGATTGTGTTTGTTCCTAGAGTGAGCCTAGCCACCCTTGCTAGCCACGATTCCAAGACTGTGTTTGTTCTTAGTGTAGACTAGCCAGCTTAGGCCCCGCTGGCTTGTAGCCTGTGTCAAGCCTTGCTAGTCTTCTGCGTTTGGGTCCAGGGCATGACTTGTTAGCTGGGGCACAGCTTAGCTGTTAGCTGGTGTATAGCCTTCCAAGTCTCCTGAGTTTGCTCTGTGTATGTTCCTGTGTATGACTGGGTTGCC
The DNA here is from genome assembly GCF_901765095.1 of Microcaecilia unicolor. Lineage (NCBI taxonomy): Eukaryota > Metazoa > Chordata > Amphibia > Gymnophiona > Siphonopidae > Microcaecilia > Microcaecilia unicolor. The sequence goes on along the minus strand of NC_044033.1, from coordinate 474,562,436 downwards.
CGGGTACAGTGTCCCTATGAGCCTGGGTCCAGCTTACTAGTCATTGTGTTGAATCCTGCTGACTGCCAGAACCCGGATAGTTCCTGCTTGGCTGCCTTGCCTTCGCCTAGGTGCCCGGGGGCACCCCTGGATCTTCATTCCTGCTGCTCCTGTAAGTCCTACCGGCTGCCAGAACCTGAAGGCCCAACCCGAGGGGGTAGGCAGTCAAGTGTAGGTGAAGACTAGGTCCAGGGGGTTCCAGTTCTGTGTGTTCCGCTCCAGTGTGTGTTCCAGCCCAGCGGGTTTCACTCTTGTATGTTCCAGTCCAGTGGGGCCACTCCAGCGTGTCCAGGCCAGTGGGCCCCACTCCAGTGCGCACCCGTCCGGTGCGTTCCAGTTCCGAGGGTTCCGGTGTACAACTCCAGTCCGGAGTTCCGGTCCAGTCTTTTCTCTTTTCTACCTGGAGGGTGATTTTGCCTTAAGGACTCACAAACCCCGCGCTCCCGGGGAAGAAGCCTGAAGGTATGCCAAGGTCCTCGAGAGCGCGGCGAGCGCGTGAGGCGCGACAGAATACAAAGGCCATGAGTTCGGCGAGATCATCAGTCCAGGTGGGCTTCATGCCCATAAGTTCATGCCCCACGGACAACCCGGGGGGAACTTCTGAAAATTTTTTTGATTCCCAAGACAGTCCAGTTTCTACTTTGGATCCCGATTTAAGCCTGGAGGAATACCGAGAGGAACTTCTGTCGAATCCAGCCTTTACGGATACGCCTGAAGCAGCAGCGGAGAAAAGGCGTATCTACCGGAGTCTGGGCCACTATCACCCAGTTTTTGGCCACTATGACCCAGTTTCGGACATGAATTCTGCCATCACGCTCCGTGAGTACCGCCTCAGACTTCGGGAAGACCCTGCTCTGCGGAATACTCCGGAGTCGGAGATCGAGAGAAGCCGCCGGGAATGTTCTCCGCCCGGGTCTTTTCAACCACCGAGGCCGAGTAGCCGGTGGTACCCTGGTAGAGTAACTCCGGATTCTTACGATGACCTTGACAACCCAGTTTCTAGTTTGGATATGATGATGACTCTCCAGGAATACCGGGTAAAACTGTTGTCTGATCCAGCCCTGGAAGATACTCCTGAGGCAGCCCTGGAGAGAGAGCGTGTTTCAGAGCGACGGTCTGTTGAAGACCCAGTTTCGGCTATGGATCCCTCCACCAGGCTCTTCTTTTACCGCTCCCAACTTTGCGGGAGGCCAGCTCTGCGGTATACTCCTGAGGCTAGGGCCGAAAGAAGGCGCCGTGGGATGCCTCCGCCCGAGGCTCTGCAGCAGCCTCACAGGTCAGGCCAAGTGAGGCATCGGACTAAGTCTCTGACTCCAGTTCCAGTAGTGACGCCACCTAGGAGCCTGAGTCCAGTTCAGGGGATGCTTCATACTGAACCTCCCATTCCAGTCCAAGTAACGAGGAAGTTTAAGGCTCCGAGGCCAGTCCAAGGAAGGTATTCGATGGAGCCTCAGGTTCCTGTGCAAGTGGCGCTCCAGGTCGAGCCTCCAGTCCTCCTTCAGATGGCACGCCCTTTGAAGTCTCCGAGTCCAGTCCAAGGAAGGTTTTCGATGGAGCCTCAGGTCCCTGTACAAGTGGCGCTCCAGGTCGAGCCTCCAGTCCTTCTTCAAATGGCACGCCCTTTGAAGTCTCCGAGTCCAGTCCGAGGGAGGCCTTCGATGGAGCCTCAGATTTCTATGCAAATGGCGCTCCAGGTCGAGCCTCCAGTCTTCATTCAAGTGGCACGTCCTTGGAAGCTTCCGAGTCCAGTCCGAGGGAAGCCTTCGATGGAGCCTCAGATTCCTGTGCAAGTGGCGCTTCGGGTCAAGTCTCCGGTTCTTGTTCAAGTGACCCGTCCAGTCAAGCCACTGAGTCCAGTTCGAGGGGGGCTTCTAACCAAGCCTCCGGTGCCAGTCCACAGGGTGGTTCAGGTGGCACCACCGCTTCCAGTCTTGAGGGCACCTCCAAGCAAGCTCCGAACCCCAGTTCAAGGGGCGCTTCAGATTGAGCCGCCGATCCCTGCCCTAAGGGTGTGTTCGGCCAAGCCTCAGTTAAAGTTCCGTCCCTGCCAGGAGGCAGAGGGCGTCTCGAGTTGCAAGTCCAGTCAAGATGCTGAGTCTGGATCGAGTGGCAAGTCCAGTCAAGATGCTGAGCCTGGATCGAGTTGCAAGTCCGGTCAAGATGCTGAGTCTGGATCGAGTTGCAAGTCCAGTCAAGATGCTGAGCCTGGACCGAGTTGCAAGTCCAGTCAAGATGCTGAGCCTGGATCGAGTTGCAAGTCCATTCAAGATGCTGAATCTGCACCGAGTGCAGAGGTCAGCCACGATATTGAGTCTGCTATTGAGGAAGAGATGATGTTCCCAGAGGACTGTGATAGACCTTGTGTTGATTCAGCCTGGGAGAAGATCTCCGAGGCTATAGCTGAGAGAGGGTGTGTTCAACGGCTTGGAGCCCGGAGAAACACATTTTCAGCATTTCAGCCTGCTAGCATGCGCTGGGGATACCAGGGCCGTCTCCTCTTGAACCCTGCTCGGCAGAGGCCGCCCGAAGCTAAGGTTAGAGAGACGTCCCAGTCCGGCCAGAGAGGGGCGTCCAGCCCTGCAGCTGAATCTCTTCCAAGTTCCAGTTCTAACCAAGATGCTAAGCCTGTTCCGAGTTCTAGTTCCAGCCAGGAGGCTGAGTCCGTGTCTAGTTCCAAGTCCGACCAAGATGTTGAGGTCGTCCTAAGGTCCAGTGTCCGTCAGGAGGCTGACTTTCTGTTGAGTTCTCGTTCCAGTCAGGCTCCTGAATTCAGTTCCAGTCAAGGGGTTGAGGCCAACCCAGGTGCTAGGTTCAGATTCATTTCTGTTCAGACTTCTAGCTCCTGCCAAGATGGGAATGCCACCTTGAGCCTCAGCCCAGCTTCTGATGTCAGCTGGGGTAGTGACTCCAGTCCTGTTCCTGTCATTTCATGGATTTGCCAAGAGGGTCAGGACATTGTGGGTTCCCTCAGGGGAGGGTTACTTTTGAATTGTGTTCCTTTTGATGTATCCATGTTCCTGAGGTTGCCCCATGGTGACTCGAAGGAGCTTCCTGGTCCCAAGTTCTATTTTTGTTTGCCAGTTTTGATCTTCCTTGTGACTTCCAGCCCAGTGATCTATGTCTGGCTTTTGAGACCTATCAGGAAGTTTCATCATAGTTACCCCTGGATACCCGACCACCTCCGGGAGACCGAGAGGGGGGTCTTGAGGAAGGGATACTGTCCCGTTGGTGGCCGTGCCACCCTTCAGACTTACCCTGTTTCTGGGAGTCAGTGTCTGTGCTGGCTCCTGCTTGTCTCTGTGTCTGTGTCTGTCTTAGGTTCTCTCTGGCTCTGTGTGCTGATTGCCCTACTGAACCTCACCTGTGTGGGCTTTGCCTCTTCCAAGATGGCTGCCGCCTCTTCGTCTCTGCCAGTATCCAAGATGGCTCCCGCTGTTACTTTCTATGGGATGCCTGCTCTGAGTGTCAAGCCTCTGTTTGGTTGCAAGGTGATTGCTGCACCTGTGGCTCTGGTGTTGATGGGCTTTATTAGTCACCTGAAGACTAGAGCCTTTGCCTTTGTATCTAACCTCTACTCACCTCATCTAATCTCATGCAAAGGTCCTGGAGTATAGAGTGCTGTACCCGGTGTCAGTGTTTGCTCTGTGTGAGTTTCTATGTTTGTTTGACTAGCTAGCTTAGGCACCGTGTAGCTTATAGCCTGTGTATAGCTTTGCTAGTGGTCTATGTTTGTTTGACTAGCTAGCTTAGGCACCGTGTAGCTTATAGCCTGTGTATAGCTTTGCTAGTGTTCTATGTTTGTTTGACTAGCTAGCTTAGGCACCGTGTAGTTTATAGCCTGTGTATAGCTTTGCTAGTGTTCTATGTTTGTTTGACTAGCTAGCTTAGGCACCGTGTAGCTTATAGCCTGTGTATAGCTTTGCTAGTGTTCTATGTTTGTTTGACTAGCTAGCTTAGGCACCGTGTAGTTTATAGCCTGTGTATAGCTTTGCTAGTGTTCTATGTTTGTTTGACTAGCTAGCTTAGGCACCGTGTAGCTTATAGCCTGTGTATAGCTTTGCTAGTGTTTTATGTTTGTTTGACTAGATAGCTTAGGCACCGTCTGGCTTGTTGCCTGTGCCTAGCTCTTCTAGTTCTCTGTGTTTGTTTCCAAGGTATGACTAGTTAGCTAGGGCATCGTCTGGCTTGTTGCCTGTGCATAGCTCTACTAGTTCTCTATGTTTGTTTCCAAGGTAGGACTAGTTAGCTTAGGCACCGTCTGGCTGGTTGCCTGTGCTTAGCTCCACTAGTTCTCTATGTTTGTTTCCAAGGTTTGACTAGTTAGCTTAGGCACCGTCTGGCTTGTTGTCTGTGCATAGCTCTGCTAGTTCCCCGGGATTGTTCCCCATGCCAGCTAGCTGTCCGGTTAGCTATTTCCAAGACTATGTTTGTTCCTCGTGTCAGTTAGCCGTCCTGCTAAGCTATTTCCAAGACCATGTTTGTTCCTCGTGTCAGCTAGCCGTCCTGCTAGCCATTTCCAAGTCTGTGTTTGTTTCTAGTGTTAGACTAGCCGCCTTGCTAGCCACTATTCCAAGATTGTGTTTGTTCCTAGAGTGAGCCTAGCCGCCCTTGCTAGCCACGATTCCAAGACTGTGTTTGTTCTTAGTGTAGACTAGCCAGCTTAGGCCCCGCTGGCTTGTAGCCTGTGTCAAGCCTTGCTAGTCTTCTGCGTTTGGGTCCAGGGCATGACTTGTTAGCTGGGGCACAGCTTAGCTGTTAGCTGGTGTATAGCCTTCCAAGTCTCCTGAGTTTGCTCTGTGTATGTTCCTGTGTATGACTGGGTTGCCCGGGTACAGTGTCCCTATGAGCCTGGGTCCAGCTTACTAGTCATTGTGTTGAATCCTGCTGACTGCCAGAACCCGGATAGTTCCTGCTTGGCTGCCTTGCCTTCGCCTAGGTGCCCGGGGGCACCCCTGGATCTTCATTCCTGCTGCTCCTGTAAGTCCTACCGGCTGCCAGAACCTGAAGGCCCAACCCGAGGGGGTAGGCAGTCAAGTGTAGGTGAAGACTAGGTCCAGGGGGTTCCAGTTCTGTGTGTTCCGCTCCAGTGTGTGTTCCAGCCCAGCGGGTTTCACTCTTGTATGTTCCAGTCCAGTGGGGCCACTCCAGCGTGTCCAGGCCAGTGGGCCCCACTCCAGTGCGCACCCGTCCGGTGCGTTCCAGTTCCGAGGGTTCCGGTGTACAACTCCAGTCCGGAGTTCCGGTCCAGTCTTTTCTCTTTTCTACCTGGAGGGTGATTTTGCCTTAAGGACTCACAAACCCCGCGCTCCCGGGGAAGAAGCCTGAAGGTATGCCAAGGTCCTCGAGAGCGCGGCGAGCGCGTGAGGCGCGACAAAAGGAGCTACTACTCCTAGAAATATTGATGGTAAATAAAGTGGAATTCAACCCCTTATGAAATGTATAGAAAAGCTTGAATTACTTTCACTATGAACTTTGTGAAGAACGAACACTGTAACCAGTGCCTCTCTTGCTTTTCAACAAAGTTAGAAATCACCAGTAATTATATTAGAGCATACCATGAGGGATTTTTTTTTACATGTTCTAAGAGTTTTGTTTGTTCCCCATGCCCTTCTCCCTTCCCTCAAGGTGTGTTAAATAATTTTATCCTTTGGGTTTCAGGAACTGACAAAGACAGTATTAAATATGTAATTGGCCTGGAGTTACAAAGAAAAAGAAGCCACAGAAGCAGACCATTTTTGCAATGAAGAAATTTATCTGAGAAGGAGAGCTGGTTCTGCTCAGAACTGCTGTCTTCTTATGAGCCCCAGAGAACATCTTTCAGTAAGTTGGGGCTATGATTGACAAGCTTTGGTTGGATTTGATACAACATAATTAATGGTATAAATTGCTCTGGCTCCTAGGGGGGAATGTGGCATAGAAATCCAAACAGAAATATAAATAGGTTCAATTCTCAGACCTGACCTCTACTTTCCAGGCTGACCTGGACAAGCTGCAATGGCTAGGCTAGTTAGGGTACAATAAAATACAGAGAGGCCCTTGGGTAGTTTAAATGAAGGCTCATGGCACTGTAGCCCAGAAGAGCCTGATTTTGTCCAAACTGGAAGTGCACAGAAGTGGAAAGTTCCAGGCCAATATTTAAAAGCAAACATTTTAAAGGTTTTCAATTACAAATGTGCTGGAGACTTACTTTTCAGAATAGTTTCTTTCATTTTGTTACTGATATTAGCTGTTGATGCCATGCAGATGCATATATTTTCAATTTAGAGAAGAGTATTTTAAGTGAAAACAACTGAACTGAGATGCATATCAGATCGATCAATACTAATGTTTAAAATCACTTACAATTAAACAATACAATTAAGTAAAATTAATTGTAGTACAAAACACACAACTTACAACTTCTCCTTGTAGTCCCCTGGGTCCAATATGTCCTTGTGGACCCTATGAAATAGTTATGTTGATTTGACATATGAGAAGCAACAATATTTCTAAAAGAGCACAAAGTTATTTCCAGAGCAAACTACAAAAAATACAAATGCAATGTATATAATTGTTACTGATTATGTAATTTGTATATTGTTAACATATTACCATCTCATTAAAACTCAAAGAACGTTACCAAAAGTTTGTCTAGCTATGAAGTGTACAAAGTAGCTTTCTAGCTTTTGCTCATTGACTGCTACTACTACTACTGAGTTACTTTCAGAACTACTATAAACAATTGTTTATACCTCTGGTCCAGGGTTCCCGTTAGGTCCTTCTATACCAGGTTCTCCTTTTTCACCCTATATGCAATTATTGAGAAAAAGTGCCTGCTATAATCACATAACATGAAACACTGATCTGAGGTCTAATCAGCAGCACATCATGCAATACATGTTAGAGTCATAAAAGTCTAGTAAGATACAGTAACTTAAGGCAGTGTTCTTCATAGCAAGATCCAGGGCCCAGAGGCGGCCCCCCATTGACCCTGTGTGGCCCCCCACTTCCTCTTTACACTCTCTCCCTTTTGTCCCAAGACTTGCTGTTAGCACTACATCCATAAAACAGCAGGAGTAGAGGATGACACAAACCACAACCAGCCTCTGTGATGGGATCAGAATCCTTTAATGAAAGCAGACATGATCCGTGTTTTTGCGGTGAACATTTGCCTGCCTCAGGGGTCACAAGTGAACTTTCACATGAAGGCAAGACACAAGTGTGGTTTGCTTCTTTGAGCAGAGTTGCCCACTTCATATATTCCAATATTGTTTTTGAAATACTGCACCAGGCACATTTGTTTACCTTCACGTGGAATTTCGTTTGTGACCCCTGAGGCAGGCGGCTGTTCACTGCCGAAATATGGACCATGTCAGGTCCAAATTCTGGTGCTTTCATTAAAGTATTCTGATCCTATCACAGAGGCTGGGTGTGGTTTGTGTCATCCTCTATTCCTGCTGTTTTCTGACTGATTTTACATAGAGGCAACTACCTGTTTGTTTTAGCACTACATCCATAACAGTTACTCTGTTTTCTAGCTGTGCCTTGAAGCTCTCTAACTTTGAAACATGTATTTCCAGGGCAACATGCAGTTCAAACTCACTGGAAAGTCAAACAGTGTTAGACGTGAATAGAATTGCTGTTCCGGAGGCCAGAAATCCTATGTAGAAAATATACAGGGGATCAAAAAACTAGAATGAGGGCCAGCTTGAAGGGGTGAGAAGCAAACACTAAATAAATTACATATTATACCATATAATCTTAAGGCTCTTTATATTCATCTGATATCCCTAATACCTTAAGAAGTTTTAATTAAACAACTCTATAATACTAAGATGTAGACAACAGTCCAGCAGTAAGAGAGGTGCTATCCAGTCTTTTGTATTGAGTGTCACATGTATGATTATCACCCAGTTGGTGAGAGGTTATATGTATGTGCTTGATGCAAAGAGCTTCTATCTCTCAGAGATGTTCGTTCTCTTCAAGCTAGAGTAGCAGACTTGGAGGAGAAGAGGGAGACAGACAGACAGACATAGAGGAGACCTAAAGGGACGTTGTAGAGAAGTCCCACCTCCAGTCTGGCAGCCCCTGTGCTAAAAGGAGAGCATCACCCTGGTGAAGCTGGAAGTAATCCTGCAGCCAGGACCAGCCCACCAAGGGATGCAATATCCTCTCGCACTGAGTATATGTCTCCAGGAGCTTCTGCCGAGGAGGGAAGGGTTAGGATGGCTGTTGTAGTTAGTGATTCGATTATTAGGCATGTAGATAGCTACTACTACTACTACTACTACTATTTAGCATTTCTATAGTGCTACAAAGTGGCTGCAGCGCTGCACAAACATAAAAGAAAGACAGATAGCTGGGTGGCTGGTGGATGTGAGGATCATCTGGTCACTTGCATGCATGGCGGGAAGGTGACAGACTTACACATTATCTAGATAGGATTTTAGACAGTGCTGGGGAGGTTCCAGCTGTCTTGGTACATGTGGGTACCAATGACATAGGAACATGTGGGAGGGAGGTTCTGGAAGCCAAATTTAGGCTCTTAGGTAGAAAGCTCAAATCTAGAACCTCTAGGGTTGCATTTTCAGAAGTGTTCCCTGTTCCACGCGCAGGGCCCAAAAGACAGGCAGAGCTCTGGAGTCTCAATGCATGGATGAGGTGATGGTGCAGGGAGGAGAGTTTTAGATTTATAAGGAACTGGGCAACATTCTGGGGAAGGGGGAACCTATTCCAGAATTATGGGCTCCACCTTAACCAGGGTGGGACCAGGCTGCTGGCATTGACATTTAAAAAGAAAATAGAAAAGCTTTTAAACTAGAAACTGGGAGAAGTCCGACATTTGTTCAAAGCACATGGTTCAGAACAAGGTATCTTTCAAAGATACATCACCAAAACAGGGAAGATAGGGTATCCAATATCAAGGTTGCAATAGAGACCATAGTACACCAGGTGTATTTAAATAAGAAGCAGACAAAATATTGAAAATTATCACTGTCAACTGCTGAGCAAGATGTAAATAGGAACAACAAACATAGTTTGAAACATAGCCTGACCTGCCCGGTGCCCGCCCTCTTCTCCCTCAACAGTCCTCCACCGGTCCGCCCTTGACTTCCTACGTGCCAACCAGAATTTAAAAAGTCATCTTACCTTGGGGTCCGTTGGCAGCAGTGAAAGGCGAGCAGGCTTAGCGCTTCAGCCTTCCCTTCTCTCGTCTCAGCTCTGGTCCCGCCCTTTCGGAAACAGGAAATGAGGGCGGGACCAGAGCTGAGACAAGAGAAGGGAAGGCTGAAGCGCCAAGCCTGCTCGCCTTTCACTGCTGCCACTGGGACCCCGAGGTAAGATGACTTTTAAAATTCTGGGTGGACTGCAGGAAGGCGAGGGCAGACAGGCGGAGGACTGTTGTGGAAGAAGAGGTCGGGCTGGGGTTGGGATTGCCACTCGGAGGGAGGGGGGCCTGGAACTCGGAGGGAGGGAGGGAGGAGGCCTGGAACTCGGAGGGAGGGGGAGGAGGGAGGGAGGGGGCCTGGAACCCAGAGGGAGGGAGGGGGGCCTGGAACTCAGAAGGAGGGAGGGAGGGCAGGGCCTGGAACTCGGAGGGCAGGCCTGGAACTCGGAGAGGGGGGAGAGGGACTGCACCACCTGTAAAAAAATAAATTCAGCACCCCCAATCATTTTGAAAAGTTGGCTCCTATGGTTTGAAATGTCTATATGCGAATGGCAGAAGCCTAAGAAATAAGATGGGACAGAATATATTGCATTAAATGATATATAATAGGCATCTCTGAGACCTGGTGGAAGGAATATAACCAGTGGGACACTGCCATACCAGGGTACAAATTACATTGTAGTGATAGGGTGGATTGAATTGGTGGAGGGGTAGCATTGTATGTTAAGGAGGGCCTTGAATCAAATAGAATGGAAAATTTGCAAGACAGAAAACACATCTTGGAATCCGTATAGATTGAAATTCTATATGTAAAGGGGAAAAGGATAGTGATAGAAGTGTACTACCGTCCACCTAGCCAGGATGAACAGACAAATGTAGAAATGTTATCAGAAGTTAGTGAGGCTAACAAACTGGGGAACAGAATAATAATGGGTGATTTCAATTACCCCGATATTAAGTGGGTAAATGTAACATCTGCGCATGCTAGGGTGGTAAAATTCCTTGACGAAATCAAGGACTGCTTTATGGAGCAGCTGGTATAGGAGCTAAGAAGAGGAGGAAAAATTTTAGACCTAGACCTTAGTGGAGCATATTATCAGGAGCAGGATGTAATGGTGCTGGGACACCTTGATAACAGTGATCATAATATGATCAGATTTGATATCGGCTTTGGAGTAAGTACACACAGGAAATTCAATACATTAACATTTAACTTTCAAAACGGAGATTATGATAAAATGAGAAGAACAGTGAACAAAAAAAACTTAGAGGAGCAGCTGCAAAGGTCAAACATTTTCATCAGGTGTGGATGCTGTTTAAACATAACATATTCTATGTATTAAAAAAGGAGGAAGGAAGGCCAAGCGACAGCCTGCATGGTTAAAAAGTGAGGTGAAGGAAGCTATTAGAGCAAAAAGGAAATCCTTCAGAAAATGGAAGAAGGATCTGACTGAAAATAATAAGAAACAGCATAAGGAATGGCAAATCAAATGCAAAACGCTGATAAGGAAGGCAAAGAGGGACTTTGAAAAAAAGATTGCATTGGAAGCGAACACATAGTAAAAACTTTTTAGGTATATTAAAATCAAGAAGCCAGCTAAAGGAATCAGTTGCACTGCTAGATGACCAAGGGGTAAAAGGGGCACTCAGGAAAGACAAAGCCATAGCAGAGAGGGTAAATGTATTCTTTGCTTCAGTCTTCATCAAGGAAGATTTGGGAGAGATACCGGTGCCAGAAATGGTATTCAAAACTGATGAGTCAGAGAAACTGAATGAAATCTCTGTAAACCTGGACGATGTAATGGCACAACTTGACAAATTCAAGAGTACCAAGTCACTTGGACTGGATGGTATTCATCCCACAGTACTGATAGAACTGAAAAATGAACTTGCAAAACTATTGTTAGTAATATGTAATTTATCCTTAAAATTGAGCGTGGCACCAGAAGATTGGAGAGTGGCCAGTGCATCGCCGATTTTTAAAAAAGGTTCCAGAAGTGATCTGGGAAATTATAGACCGGTGAGCCTGACGTTGGTGCTGGGCAAAATGGTAGAGGCTATTATAAAGAACAAACTTACAGAGCATATTCAAAAGCATGGGTTAATGAGACTAAACCAACATGGATTTAGTGAGGGAAGTCTTGCCTCACCAATCTATTACATTTCTTTGAAGGGGTGAACAAACATGTAGATAAAAGTGAGCCAGTTGATATTGTGTATCTGGATTTTCAAAAAGCATTTGACAAACTTCCTCATGAAAGACTCCAGAGGAAATTGGAGAGTCATGGGATAGGAGGTAGATTCTATTGTGGATTAAAAACTGGTCAAAAGATAGAAAACAGAGAGTAGGGTTAAATGGTCAGTATTCTCAATGGATAAAGGTAGATAGTGAGGTTCTGCATGGGTCTGTGTGGACAGCTACTTTTTAACATATTGTGAGAAGTAAGAAGTAGCTAGGACCGGGGAGAGTCCTGGGGGGTGGCTACAGGTGCAGGTGGTTATGGGCTGGGTCCTGTTTATCTAATTAACCACTTTATACCCCACCTGAGTTGTGAAAGGAAGAGAAGTGAGCTGGCAGCAGAAGAAGAGAGATCCCCCTGGAAGATACAGGCTAACCCTATGGACTTGTGGTGAACTGTGTGTCCAAAGGAGATCAGCAGGCTGAAAATCCTGGGGTAAGAAGTCCCTAAAACATTAGTGTTTGACTGTGTGTCCTCAGTACTTATAGGAACTGTGTGTTCAGAGGAAGGACTGTGTGTCCAGGACTGTGTGTCCAAAGAAGAAAGGACTGTGTGTCCAGAACTGTGTGTTCAAAGAGGGGACTGGGTGTCCAGAACTGTGTGTCCAAAGTACTGAGAGAAGCAGGCTGCAAAGCCTGGAGTTGAGAGTCCCCAAAGTACTGATGTAGTACTGAGCCCATGTATCTGTGTGGGGAGGCTCAGTGTGAAGACCTATGAATGTATAACGTATTCAGCTAGAAGAAGTGGGCCCAGGGGCTGGAATATAGAGTTGCCTGAGAAAGATGCAGTTGGTGAGACCTGTTTAATTTGCTTAGTGGGAACCAGGTCACCCTGAGCGAGAAGGGGTAGCACACAAATATGCATATGATCTGCATATGGAGAACCAGGTCACCCTGAGTGAGAAGGGGGATATCACAATATTTATAAATGAACTAGATATGGGAGTGACTAGTGAGGTAATTAAATTTGCTGATGACACAAAGTTATTCAAAGTTGTTAAATCGCAAGCGGATTATGAAAAATTAGAAGAGGACCTTACGAGGATGGGAGACTGGGCATCCAAATGGCAGATTACGTTTAAAGTGAAAGGGCAAAGTGACACATGTAGGAAAGAGGAACCCAAACTATAGTTACGTGATGCAAGGTTCCATATTAGGAGTCACCGACCAGAAAAGGGATCTTGGTGTCATTGTTGATGACACGTTTAAACCCTCTGCTCAGTGTGCAGCAGTGGTTAAGAAAGCAAATAGAATGTTAGGTATTATTAGGAAAGGAATGGAAAACAAAAATGATGACATCATAATGCCTTTTTATCGCTCCATGGTACGACCACTCCTCGAATACTGTGTGCAATTCTGGTCACCTCATCTCAAAAAAGATGTAGTCAGCAAACCAATCTTTATCTTGGCCTCCCCCCCCAGTGCCACCCACCATCTCTTTCTCCACCTCTGAGCTCCTCTCTCCAAACCAATCCAATCTCTATCTGGGCTCCTCTCTCCCCCTCCCCAGTGCCACCCATGATGGCCACACTTAGGACTTGAATTGCCTGGGAGGATTTGAGCCTTCTGTTTAAACACTAGATGAGGAGAGAGAAGGAACCAAAAGCAGGGGACTGGGTCCAGCTCCTGGTAGGGGGGGTGGGTGTCAAAAAGTTAAACTTGATCTTTCTAGGAGGTTACTTGGGGGGATGCAGAGACAAATAATTATGGGGGTGAGGCTGGGAGGAAAGCAGGAAGAAGAGAAGAAAATATTCAGGGGGAGCTGGGGGAAGGAGAACTGGGAGAAAATATTCTTGGGGGGGAGGGACTTGGAGAAGAGGGGAAATATTTTGAGGTTCCCTGGGGGGTAGGGGTTGGGATAAAATCAGGATTAATATTGTTCATGAGGAAAGCTGGGAGAAGTGCAGAAAATATTCTGGAGGAGGAAACCTAGGAAAAGAGGAGACAATATTTGAGGGGGGGGGGGGGAATTTGGGGTGAGGAAGTTGAGAGAAGAGCATAAATATTCTGGGGTGAGGGTTGGGGAGAGGAAAGCTGTGAAAACAGGTACTCAGGGGTGGGGCAGGGGGTACAAATGCAAAAGTTGTCTCGGGGTGATGCAACCTCTTGAGCTGGCCCTGATTCCAAGCAGCCTTATTAATATATCATGGGAGTGATTAATCTGTGGTACTGAAACTCTCATGGTAAATCGAGATGCAGTGGGGAATTGAGATGTAGTAAAGCCCATCTCTTACCACATTTCAAGAAATATCATCCTAGGTGGCACCTATGCTAGACACGGTAGTGCACATATAGATGGAGAAAGAGAGAAAGACCACAGTACTGTGGTTTACCTTTGCTCCATGCATTCCTTTCATTCCAATTTCTCCCTGAGAAATAAAAAAAAAAATACAATTAGGAAACAGCTGAATGTCATGTTGTCAGTAACATATTGAGCAGGTAAACAAATACAGTAAATAACATTTTTAGAAAGGTGGGAAGGCACAGTATTGAGCAGTAATAATTAAAGTTTTCAAAGGAACACAAAATTCTCAAACAACAGATCTGGTCAATATTCAGCAGGCAGCAATCAGTATCTTTTTATGTACTGACCAATGCAGGCTAAATTAGACCTGGATATTCAATGCTGGGCCATATCCAGGCACCAACAGTGAATACCCTGGTCTCACCAGACATGTAGTGACCATTGGAACTTGTATGGATCCTGGCTGATATTCAGATCCCTACTGATATATCAGCTGGGACCCACATAAGAGGACTCTTCCATCCCCTGACAAACTCAGAACCTCTTTCTGTCCCCTGACAAAGTCTAATCCACCCTCCTCCTGCCCTCCAACAAAGTCCAAACCTCGCTCCGGACCCTCTCCCTGTTGCAGCGGACTCCCCCCTCCCCCTGGGCCTACTTTAACAGGCCTGGTGGTCTAGTGATTTTAATGGCAGGAGCAAGCCCCATTTCACCTGTTCATCATGGCTCCTGATGTAAAGTGGCCACAGTGACCACAAGCGAAACTCTCACAGTACTAGTGCTGAAGACTGACCTTGTGCTATATGTTAAAATAAATATTCTACATGAAACAGATAGCAGCGTGGAATCCTTGTGGATAGAAATTCCATGTGTGACGGGAAAGAATATAGTGGTAGGGCTGTACTACTGTCCTCTAGGACAGAACAAACAGACAGATGTTTACAGAAATTTAGAAAGCTGGCAAGCTGGAGTGGAGGAGTGGCCTAGTGGTTAGAGCACTGGTGTTTACATCCAGAGGTGGCTGGTTCAAATCCCACTGCTACTTCTTGTGATCTTGGGCAAGTCACTTAACCCTCCATTGTGTCAGGTACAAACTTAGATAGTGAGCCCTCCTGGGGCAGAGAAATACCCAGTGCACCTGAATGTAACTCACCTTGAGCTACTACTGATAAAGGTGTGAGTAAAATATAAATAAAAAACTAAATTGGGCAATATTATAATAATGGGTGATTTCAATTACCCCAACATTGACTGGATAAATGTTATGCTAGGGAGGTAAAATTCATAGATGTAATAAATGACTACCTCTTGGAGCAACTGGTCCAAGATCCAACATGAGGGGGAGCTATTTAAAAATTAAGTCCTTAGTCAGGGCCGGTCCTAGGGTCTCTGGTGCCCCCCTGCAGACTATGAGGTGGCACCCGCACACCCCCACTCCCCCAGCATCTCCTTTCTCTCTTCTCCCACCCTGCCCCTGTCCAGCGATTCTCCTTCGCCCCATCCCCCGCCGCCCTTGGTGCTTTAAATCTTTAATTTACCTCCGTTCCAGCAGCTGCGTCATTTGAAAGCCCTGCCCCGTCTCTAGCCTTCCCTCCCTTCGTGAGTTCATTCTGCAGTCCCACCCTCGAGGAAATGACGTCAGAAGGCGGGACTGCAGAACGAACTCATGAAGGGGGGTCGCTGGACATGGGTGGATGGCAGGGGAGGGCAGGGGGGACAGGAGGGTCGCTGGACATGGGTGGATGGCAGGGGGGGTTGCTGGACATGGGTGGATGGCAGGGGGGACAGGAGGGTCGCTGGACATGGGTGGATGGAGGGCAGGGGAGAGGAGGGCTGCTAGACATGGGTGGATGGAGGAGAGGGAAGGGAGAGAGAAGAAATGCTGGATATGGATGGAGGCGAGGAAAGAGTGAGGAAGGAGATGAGATGAGAGAAAAGGAAGAGAGGAGAAAAACTGCACATGGATGTAGAAAATAGGCAGAAGCTGAATCCACTGGACAGTCAAGTCTGCAGAGGACCCAGCTTTAACTTTACAGATGTAGGGCAAGAAATGAAGAAGAAAGGAGGAAAGTAAAGAAATAAATGGAAAGGAAGCCCTGGAAACTGATTTAAGAGGACAGATAGCAACAGAATCAGATACTGAGCCAGCATGATCAGAAAAACAAAGTCACCAGACAAGAAAGGTAGGAAAAATCATTTTATTTTCATTTTAGTGTCTGGAATATGTCCAATTTGAGAATTTACATCTGCTGTCTTATTTTGCACTGGGTATACTGGAGCTGTAACAGCTTACAGAAATTATTTATAATGAAAAAAAATCACGTTATTTTTTTTCTCCTATACTAGTATAATATTTTCAATGATGTCTGTTTATATGCGCTATGGCTGGTATAAGGGGTGTGGCAAATGTGGGTGTGGCTATAATAGGGCCCACAATGAGTACCGGCACCTTTTTTTCTACAAAAAAAGCACTGCTTAGTTCTCTGTGTATGCTGGGCTAGATGCCCTACCCCTTTTCTCTCCATCAGGTCTGTAAGAGTTGGTCTACTGCATTATCTGCCCTTCAACTGTATCTGCCTGTGCTGTACTTTGCTGCATAGTCCCTTTTTAAACCACTGTGACACTATCAAGATTTTACCAGTATAAAGGTATATATATATCTCTCTCAGTGTGTTGCTGAATTTCTTCCAGCTTCTCTCTTGCATGGAGAGAGGACTGGTTGAGAACATAGTTTGTAACCTTTAGATTGTAAGCTCTCTTGAGTAGGGACTATCCTTCCCCATGTTAAACTTGTACAGCGCTGCGTAACCCTGGCAGCGCTATAGAAATGCTAAGTAGTAGTAGTAGTAACTGACTTCCAGTTTGCAAGGCAAAAACTCATGAAAGAAGATTTTTTTTGCAAGGTTTTTGAGTCTTCTCATAGTGGTGTTCTGTATTCTGGTTTAGCTGCATACCATTCATGCCAGGCATTTGAATGGACAGAACAGTAATTCGTGGGAGCTGCAGTGAAATTACGTGGGTCTTAGTGAACACTTTAGGATTATTCAGTGGAATTCAGTTTAATAAGTCTCAGTGCATTTACTCAAAGCATCAGATGTATAGTGACACAGGAATGCTATAATCAGTTTAAGTGCAAGCAAGACTTCATGGGCAATAACAGTATTTCTATTGCCTCAGGAAACTCTCAGCTGTGAATTTAATTATAGTGAACTACAGGGAATAGTTTAAAGCATTGCATTATCATAAGAGTATTAGAAAGCAGACATTTGTGGAACTATTTCTGGTCATCTTAACAAATATAAGTATTTGTGAATGTACACAAGCTGACCAGACATTTAGGAGCCAGTTTCCGGTGCACAGACAAGCAAATGATCAAATGCCCCATGCTGTTCTAAACAGCGCTCTAAAATAGTGCTGGAACAGCGCGGGGCTTTACTGCACCGATGATCAGAGATAATTGCATGCAAATTTAAGCACACCATTATCTCTGATCATGGGGTATAAATGCGGGACAATTGTGCCTGAGCATGCGCTCAGCACAATCCTCCCGCACTTGTTTGACAGGTCTAGGCTGTCAAAAGCTCAAACCTGTCAAACACAGGGGCTGGAAGTCCATGGGACCACCAGGCCACAACTACACCTGCCCTGAGCAACAGGGGCCCCCGACGATCCAGCCCCCCTAGTGGGCAACCAACCAACCCACCCCCAACAACAGGGGGGCTGGAGGTCCGCTGGACCTCCAGTCCCCCCGACAATCCAGTCCCCCTAGTGGGTGACCAACCAACCCCCCCCCCCCCAGCGATAGGGGGGCTGGAGGTCCGCTGGACCTCCGGTCCCCCCCCCCGACGATCCTGAACCTGGGGGGGGGGGATCGTTGGGGGGGGACCAGAGGTCCAGCGGACCTCCAGGCCCCCTTTCACTGGGGGGGGGGGGGGGTTGGTTGGTCACCAGGGACCTTTTGCTGGGGAAGTTAGGGGTGCTGGAGACCCACCGGATCTCCAGCCCTCCCTGAACCTGGGAGGGGTAACCAGAGGTCTAGCAGACCTCCAGCCCCCCTGTCGCTGGGGGGGGGGGGGGGGGTGAGGGTTGGTTGGTCACCAGGGACCTTTTGCTGGGGGAGATAGGGGGGTCTCACCTAGGGTTACCATATGGCTCCAGAAAAAGGAGGACGGATTGAGCCAGCCGGGTTTTACTTTCATTGCTTGAAAGCAATGGAAGTAAAACCCGGCTGGCTCAATTACTTCCATTGAAAGCAATGGAAGTAAAACCTGGCTGGCTCAATCCGTCCTCCTTTTTCTGGAGCCATATGGTAACCCTAGTCTCACCATTCCTCCCCAATGATCTACAAACCCTAACGCCAGCTTGGAGCTGGCATAGGGTTTGCCACAGCCAGCGACCCAATCTTTGGCATGCTGGCTGCTGATCATTGGGGATGAATATGTTTAGCCCTGTTTAGCATGAATTTGCAATGCTAGTTGCGTTCAGAGCCCTCGAGCGCGTTGTTGCACGCGCTCGAGGGCTCTGATCATGGGGCGTTAGCAAATGCCGACGCTAGTATGACGCTAACAGCCTCTAGTGCCGGCGTTTCCTTCTGATCATCCCCCTGAGAGAGCTCAAGCTAGATGTATAATTAGCTAAAACAGGTGCTGAGTACTAGCTGAAGAAGCAGCTTCTGCACATCCCCCATGTTTGCTCTAGCTACAAAGTTAGCATTTGGGCACAAACAGCTCCTGCCCCACCTCCCTTTCAGTCTCTCAGCTCAGTGCCATCAGATCTAATCAAAAACAGTAACAATTCTGGCACAGGGCCAAGGTTCACAGCCACAGCACTAGAAAAGGAAGAAAAGTTTTATTCCTGCCAGCATAATTGTAAAAGCTATGGCCCACTCAAAAATCAGTGGGGAAAGTGAAGTCACTTAATTGATTGAACAAAATATCCATGCTGAACCACAAATGCAGCACAAGCCAGTCTTGTAAGTGAGAAAGGTTCTGAAAGGTTCAAAAGAACAAACAAGTTAAAGAAAAGACCAGAGAAAATCATGAAATAGCAGACAAATCAATCTTCCTTTTGGACAAGCTATGGTTTAAAGCGGAAAAAGATGTTTGACGTTTCAAAAAAAAAAAAAAAAAAGGCAACACTGATAGTGTCCATTTAGAGCAATTACACTACTACTAATCATTTCTATAGCACTATTAGACATGCACAGCACATTATATGCAGGTACTTTCTCTGTCCCTAGAGGGCTGACAATCTAAGTTTTTGGTACCTGGAGCAACAGAGGATTAAGTGACTTGCCTAAGGTCACAAAGAGCTGCAGTAGGAATTGAACCCAGATCCCCAGGATCAAAGTCCACTGCATTAACCATTAGGATACTCCTCTACAGCCATTGTACAAGCAGTGCTAGCGAAAGAAGAATATTGTCAGTTTTTAAGCAGGAAAGGCACAGCAGATAGTTTAGCCCTCAGATAGAAACAGCAAGCTACAGATCTCACATGCAAGAGCTTGGTGACAGAGGCAATTAAAGGCACAGAACATCACATACAGCTTCACAATCACACAGGACAAGCCATTCCTGCAGGTACGCTACAGGCTCTTTTGCTATCAAATTGCAAATGGAAGCAGAAGCTGCCAAATCACGAGTTCTTTCTAGTGAGCAGGAAGTGGCCCTGAAGATATAGAAGGACAGAAAGCAGCAGCTGTCACTGCACGCAGGAAAGCAGAATTAGAAGGTGAAAGCTGCTGCTGAACATAAGAAGGTAAAGTTAGACATTACCATGGAGATGCTCTAGCAAGAGAAAGATGTAACTGCTATCGAGGCCAAGTTAAAGTACTTAAAGCAGCCACAAAGCAGGATGGTGGGGAGAGCTAGCTTAGTCACATTATTACTGAAGATTCTGCCCGGCGAACTGCAGCCTATGTGAAAGCACATACTCTAGCACACAAAGACGCACTGACTTAGAAGATACATCAGATTCAGAGAAAGTATGTTCCCTCTACACCAGAGTCTATCTCACCTGAAAGAAGTAAACCTAAGACAAAGCACACCACGGAGATGAACTGCCACCACAGTGATCCACACGGTTGTATGCATATGGATGCACTACCATTGCTTCTTGTGCCAGGAAAGCACACCAAGGGAAGGAAATGCTTCATTTCAACAATAGACTCTGGTGCCACACAGGAACTGGGCCCAAATAAAGTTTGAGCGGTTATGCCAAGCTAAAGACACTAGGATCAAGCAAGAGGTACCTGATCAGTCACATTCCACACATGATTCTAGACAAATGGTGGTAAACAGCCAGTCACAGGTAGCTACTGCTATCGCACCAGAAACTTCAGAAAGAGAAGATCTAGCAACATATATGGCTCACAACAAGATGGCGAACATGAAGCTTACCCAGTTCAATGACTGCTCCAAAAAGTATAGAGGATAGAAATCTGATTTTAAGGATGCCACAGCAATTATTTTTTTTAAATTCTTTATTTATTATTTTAACATAATTTAACAAGAGTAAACTTGTATTCAGAAACACAGCCAAATAATTATACTTCATTATTCTCAATATACGAAAATATTTGTATAAAAGAAAAATATGAGAATTTAAGAATTTAAACAATTCAATTAGAAAAAATGTTACAAGAAAATTCTCTGGAGTTCCAAGATGGCCGCTGACTGAGACAGACGTGTTTTAGAGCTTCTCCAGATTTTACTGTTACTCTCTAATTACCTTGTAATGCCGAAGAGAATGGGCAGAGCTGCTGCTACTGCAGCCCAGCAGCAAAGACCTTTGATATCTTCTGGCTTGATTGAATCTTATCTGCAACGAGCTCAGGTTTCAACAGCAGCGTCGGTGAGCGGTTCGCTGGAACAGTCCAGGATAGGAGACCAGGAGCTGAACCTTGAACTGGAAGTTTCTTTGAGCCCCGACGCAAGGGCCCCTCCTCCCCAGCCTGTGAGAAGTAGTTCTCAGGTGGCGGCGTCCTTAGCCCTGAATACCGAAGTGTTACAGGGTGGAACTGGACGGGAGGCAGTGTTAGCCTTAACGGAGAATGTGGGAGATTTGTCAGCTTCTTCCCTGTTATCTCACACTGCCGGAAAAACACAGGAGGAGTTGCGAGGGACATTGGAAGGTGAGAAATATGTTTCACAGGAAGAGAGTGAGAGCATTGCATTTGCTAAACTTTTTCAGAAACCAGATGAAGTGACATTGGACAATCTATGGCAGTTGATTGCAGAAATGGGGAAGTTTTTGTGCCCCCAGATGAGGAAAATAAGAAATGACGTTGTGGTATTAGATGGGAAGGTAACAGAAATTGAGAATAAGGTGAAAATAGTTAAAGCAGATTTGGCTAAACAGGAAAAGGATGTTTTAGAGTTGAAATCACAGCAAACAACAATGCTTAAAGATTTGGTTAATTTAAGGAGAAAATCAGAAATGCTGGAAAATACTTCAAAATCTAATAATCTGCATTTTATAAATTTTCCACGACAACCACTTATCTCCCCTTGGGAGATGCTAAAAAATTACCTCAGAGAAATTCTAGAGATAGAAGATAAAGATATGCCACCCTTTTCACAGGTTTTTTTATATACCTGTGAAGGGTTTGGATCCTTTACAAAGGAATAATATTCAGAATGCGCAACCATTGGATGTTTCTGCCCTTCTTGAAATGTTGGATTCAGAACAGATAACACCAACTACTATGTTGGCCAAAGTAGCGTTACCTTCGGACAAGATCTGGATTGTAAAGAAGTTTTTTCAGAATAAGAAAAAACCTTTCGTGGTTTGCAAACTCGTGTTTTTCCAGATCTAGCGAGGGAAACGCAAAGGCGACGACAAAAGTTTTACAGATGAGACAGGAGACACTTCAACTTGGCGCAACCTTTTACCTTAAATATCCTTGTAAATGTTTAATCTCCTATCAAGCCGTGAAATATGTTTATTTTGATCCTGACTAATTGTCATCTTTTTTAACATCTAAGAGAGCTCCTAGTTAAGTAAAGTCGAATAGAAACTCGTCTGTATCTCAAAATTTGATTTATAAAGTTTATTACCTTTTTTCTCCTATTTAGGAATCTTGGACTCCTGTTGTGGACTTTAAATGAAGCTATAATATTTAATTTGTGTTATGAATAATATCTTTAGATTTAATTGTAATAGTGGATTTTTCTTTACAAGTTTATACTTGTTTACTATGTATAAAAACGATAAATAAAATATAAAAAAAAAAGAAAAAAGGTTACACTTTCTTAGACCTCAAATTGGTGAGGGGGAATTATGAATTAGAGAAGTGATCAAATAAGAAAAAAACATAAAGCAAAAGGCTGACAATCCTCCAAGTATTTCTTCACATTTCATTTGTTTCAACTCTAGAAACGATTTCAGTTGTTCCAGTGAGTAAAAAGTATATTTCGTTTGACCCATTTTAACTACACATTTGCAAGGGTACGCTAAGAAAAAAGAACCACCAATTTCTATTGTCTTTTGTTTCAAAGCAAGAAAAGACTTCCTTTTCATTTGGGTCTGTTTAGTCACATCAGGGTAGATTTATTTATTTATTTATTTTGTTGCATTTGTATCCCACATTTTCCCACCTATTTGCGGGCTCAGTGTGGCTTACAATACATTGTAAATGATGGAAATACGATTTGTTACAACTCAGTTATGGATTACATTATGAGAAGATCCATATTTTAGCCCCACAGAATTGAGTATTAGAATTTCTGAAGTAAAGTCTTAAGACTGTATTGAAGTCCTGCTCAAAAACAAATGAAACAATCAATGTAGATCTCTCTATTATTGTTTCTGAGGATTGCTCTAGTATAGCAGATATATTTTGTAAATCAAGAATCTCATTTTCCTTTTCCACACCATCCGTTTCTCCTCTAGGTTTAAGAATATGGTATATCTTATTTAGTGGAGGGAAAGCATCCAGAGGAATTTTTAATACTTCATTCAAATATCTGCAAAAAGTTTCTACTGGGGTCACTCCCGATAGTTTAGGAAAATTCAGGAGGCGGAGATTTAGGCGTCTGTTAAAATTTTCCATCTGCTCTATTTTCCTTCGTATATCACTGTTATCTTTAATAACCATATTTTTAAATTCCTTAAATGAGTCAACCTCTTTTTGCAAAGTTATAACGCATGTAGTCAGATCTTGTTTAACAGATTCTACAGTCAATTTTAATACTTCAAATTTATTATTAAGAATTTCAGCATCACCTGAAGATTTTTGTAATGTGGCCGTACAAAGACTTATTCTTCATTCTCGTTTCCAGTAGTCATATCAAGCACTCCGTTATGCATTAGGTTGTGCCCCACATTTTAGTGGTATCTTCCTTTTGTTTCTCGTTCCTTTGAGATACAGTGTTATTATAGCAATTGTATTCTACCATTTTTACAGATCGTTACAGTACAGACTGCACTTTCCAGCATTGCTAACTCTGGATCATCGTCAGTGTTCTCTACTCAAGTATTTAGGTTTGTTCCGTTTTTTAACTTTTTCTCTGGATAGTTTTGATTTGTGCATGCTTATTTTTTCAGAAAATGCAGTGTTTATTCATAATATTATATTATTGTCTTTTTATTAAAACTGTCATATACATGTTTTAGAGATTTATTAAAATTGTCATATACAGGTTTTGTTTCATGTCATATACATGTTTTAGAGATTCATAAATTATTATAATGGTTTTGCTGTTTGTTCATCACATTATTCAGTTTTTTTATTTATCTTTTAATTTCATATCAAATTACATTTGTACAGTATTCAAATCATATATGTATTATTTAGCTTATGTTATCATTTATATATATATATATATTTTTTTTTATTGTTTTTATTTGTAGACTCCTGATGTAGGCCTCTTGGCCGAAACACAACGCTGTGTCGAGTCAATATACTGTTTAATAAAATTTGGTTCATCTTCACTGTGATCCAGTCTCTGGGACTCCTGGTTTTTTACCCACTTCTTTGTTGTTTTGTGATTATCCGTGGGACTTCTTTGAGTTCTCCACATCTGTGGATGCTCTACTGATCCATCCGTTTTAACATCACCCAAATCGCTTCCAGAGTTACCTCCGAAGTCTTCTCCGAAGAAGGATAAACTCCTTCAGGTTTCGGTGTCTGCTGATGTGGCCTTAGGTCCTCGCTGGTTGCCATCTCCAACACACTGCCGGGGTTGGTTAGGTTTCCCTCTAGGGCCGCCTTCAACGCCGGACAGGGAGGAAACATTGAAGCTGATGGTGGCGAGAGGGAAGTTTCATCTCCCTGCAGGGAATCTGCTTCTCCAGAAACACCCGCTATGGGATCATTTCCCTCTTGTGACTTGGAAGTCCCGGGGAAGTAACGCTCCAGACACGGCTGGGCAGGAGAGGATGTTGAGGTAGGCAGAGATACTAATCTCAACGTTCCCTTTCGTTTGGAATGCGGCATGCTGAAGAAACAAATGTTGTCTTTCCCAGGAGGTCGGAGAATTTCACAAGCCTACAGTCATGCAGCCATCTTGACACGCCCCTTCCTATGATGCCACAGCAATTATGAAACTCACCCCGCAGCAAGAAATAAACCTGATAATAAAATGGCTGGGAACTGAATCAGCCGATTGTGTAACTGAGTCAGCCGATTGTGTAAAGAGATTAAAGGATACATATTTGCATGACCCTTCCAGAGGTTTGAAAGAAATATGGGACGACTTGACCAGCATTATGGCAGCCCAGAATTTATCCAAGAGGCACTGATAATGAGATAAGGAGTTACCCAAAGGTTACAAATAGAGATCATGACAAGCTACAAGACTGAGATCTCCTTCAAGTATTACATAAGAGAGAAATCATCATTAGGCACTAAGTATAAAGAGGACAACCAAGAGATGTTTCCTTCCTTCACAGTATTCATGAAGTTTACCCGAGATTTGGAAAAGTGAAGAAATGATCCCAGCTTCATGTTTGATGAAACAGGCAAGCAACACCAGGTTATTTTTAAACCTGAAGACCTAATCACAGATGACAAAGAGGATGGGAAGAAGAGCAAGTGGATATATGATAGAAGTGATGGACGACAGCAACATGACCCATCTACCGACTCTTAATGAGTGTAATCAGATACATGATAACAGTGTAGAAATTTCCACACCAGAGGTTGTGCAACACCATTTTCATTTGCAATCTATAGCAGAGTATCTGCAACTTTTGGACCAAAAGCAGAGATCTTACTCTTATTGGGAAGAGATGTACTAATATTGATAAGAGTTCATGAGTTACGTGCAGGTTCAACTGACGCCCCATATGCCTACCGACTCACCTTGAGATGAGCGATAGTAGGTGACATCTGTTTAGATTGAGGAGACTAAATGTAGATGTCTATAAAACATGCATCTTGGAGAACAGGTGCACCACCTTGTTCAAGCCTTGTCATAACCATCTGCATGTAAGGGAGGTTTACAGCTGGGAAGAACCAGACCATGGCTCAACCATCTGTCAGAACACTTCTCCACAAGATTTAGAACATCTGGGGAGTTCACTGTTCCAAATCCACCAAGGATGATGACAAACCGACTCTTTCAGTAGAATACAGAATTCTTGTGAATCATAGATAAGGAATTCTACTAACAGTTGGATAGCTCCTCTACCATTTTGGATGCCAAGATCACAACTCCCTAATAACAGAGAACACATGCGAGGGGCATAATCGAACGCGAACGCCTATCTCCATGGGCGTCTATGTCCGAAAACAGGTACGTGAAAAGGTGGGACAGACGGTATTTTCGAAAAAATGGATGTTTTTCAGCTGGGCGTTTGTTTTTTTAGCGATAATGGAAACTAAAAACGCCCAGCTCAAAAACGTCCTAATCCGAGCCATTTCGTCGTGGGAGGGGCCACGATTTGTAGTACACTCGCCCCCTGACATGCCAGGACACCAACTGGGCACCCTAGAGGCCAGTGCGGTGGACTTCAGACAACGCTCCCACATGCATAGCTCCCTTACCACGGGTGCTGAGCACCCAACCCCCCTCCCCCAAAACCCACTACCCACAAATGTACAACACTACCATAGCTCTTAGGGGTGAAGGGGACACCTACATGTGGGTACAGTGGGTTTTGGAGACCTCCCATTTACCAGCACAAGTGTTACAGGTGGGGGGGGGGGATGGGCCTGGGTCTGCCTGGCTGAAGTGCACTGCGGTACCCACTAAAAGTGCTCTAGGGACCTGCATACACGCAGGCCTCTAGGACTTGTTGCTGCTGTATAACATTGGCACAGCAGTTGACACCTGAAGACTAATCTCTCCGAAAACATCCTTTATTGGAATAACCGCGTTTACTCACAGTTAACTGCAGATCAGAGGTTGTGCCCCACTGGCAACGAGTCTCCCTGGTACTGGGATTAGCAGTAGGTCAGAGCTGGCAGAATGCTGTACAATGCCCTCTTTCAGCCACATTCAAGGTAATAACTAAGTTCTCTAACGTGGCTAACACAGGAAAGGGAACTAAAACCTGCTTACAAAAATGGCCACTACCGCATGGACTACAACAGGAAACACAACAGGGCACACTCTGACCCAGTAGGCAGGGGGAAAAGCACCATGGGAGAAGAACCTACCAACTACCAACATCGTGAGACTGTAACACAAGCTAACACAATACCCTACACCCACCACAATGCAATGCTGATGTGACCCTGTACTGCACCCGAGAGCCACATCTGACCCAGGGAAAGGCTGTGACAGGATTGAACACATTCTGCTGTCATGGAGGTGGGTACGGCATTTGAGGCTGGCACACAGGCTGGAAAAAGGTTTTTAAAGTGGGGGTTTTTTTTGGTGGGGAGGGGGGGGGGGGGGTTAGTGACCACTGGGGGAGTCCGGGGAGGTCATCCCCGATTCCCTCCAGTGGTCATCTGGGCAGTTGGGGCACTTTTTTGGGACTTATTCGTGAGAAAAAGGGTCCAAAAAAAGTGACCCAAAATCGCGGTCAAAACGCCTTTTTTTTCCGATTATCAGCTAAAGACGCCCATCTCTCCTCAGCTGATAACCATGCCCCAGTCCCGCCTCCACCACGCCTCCACCACGCCCCCATCAACTTTATTCGTTTCCACGATGGAGTGCAGTTGGAAACGCCCAAAATCGGCTTTAGAGTATACCGATTTGGGCGCCTTTGCGAGAAAAACGCCCATCTCCCAATTTGGGTCGAATTATAGGCGTTTTTCTTTTTCGATTATAAACTGGATTGTAATCTAAAAAGAGACATTTTTACCTTTCAATTCTCCACCCAAGAGAAACCATATACACGCAGAGGTGGCTGGTCTACTGTCAATAATATGTATGGTCCACTGGGATTTGTGGCTCCAGTTACCATTAAAGGAAGATCCCTACTGAGGGAGCTTTCCCAAAGTACTGATGAGTGGGATGTCCCACTGCCACCAGAAATGTGACAAGAATTGGAGGAATTGAAAGATTCTCTAAAGATTCTTGAACTGCACATTCCATACACTTACATCCCTGCAGCACTCAGTTCTGCCTGTCACAAAGAGATCTGAATCTTTTCAGATGTTTCTGAAAAAGCCATAGCTGCAGTGACCTACTTGAAAGCTACAGTTGCAGATGGACTAACTCATGTTGGATTCATCTTTGGTAAAGTCAATTTAGCACCACAACCCAGTCATACCATTCCATGCTTAGAAGTGTGTGGAGCAGTGCTGACAGAGATAGCAGAGATGATACTAAGTGAAATGGACATTCACATAGACACAGTCCTTTTTTACACTGACAGAAAAGTCATTCTGGGCTACATCTATAACCAAACCAGGAGATTTTATGTGTTAGTCAGCAACAGTATTGAGTACATACAGAAGTTCATCATGACCGGAACAGTGGCATAACATGCCAACTAACCAAAATCCGGCAGACTGTGCCAGCGTCCCATCTAATGGAAACCACATAGTTATCAGAATTAGATTTCCGTCTAAAAACTGACCACACATTTTTTTTTTTTTGTTACATTTATATCCCACGCATGGCAGGCTCAATGTGGCTTACATGGGGCAATGGAGGGTTAAGTGACTTGCCCAGAGTCACAAGGAGCTGCCTGTGCCTGAAGTGGGAATTGAACTCAGTTCCCCAGGACCACAGTCCACCACCCTACCCACTAGGCCACTCCTCCGCTTTCTTCAGCTTTTGCCTACGGTGATCCTAGATGCGGTGTTTCAGAACACGGCTCCATGTACTGTTGATTGCATTTCAGCATTTTCATTTGAAGATGTCATATCCATTACCTTTTTGAGCGATTTGACTGCATTTGACCCCTGACACAGGTGCATGTACGCCAAATCACTGCCTGTGTTCAGTCTATTTATTAAAGATTCTTAATTTTTCTAGTCCTGAAGGCCCTTTTGTGCTTCTTTTTGATTTATGTGAATATGTTGAGCATTGTCTGTAACAGATTACAGTGCCTGTATCTTTAAAAT
Organism: Microcaecilia unicolor; assembly: GCF_901765095.1. Classification (NCBI taxonomy): domain Eukaryota; kingdom Metazoa; phylum Chordata; class Amphibia; order Gymnophiona; family Siphonopidae; genus Microcaecilia; species Microcaecilia unicolor. The sequence goes on along the minus strand of NC_044033.1, from coordinate 474,534,298 downwards.
GGATTGGACTACAAATGCCTGTAATCCTGTATTTCCCTGTAATGGGGCTCTTCCTAAGCACATGTCCCAGATCACTGTGTCTTATGGGACTCTTCCTATTGGCTTGCCTTGTTCTCTGTGCATGCTGGGCTAGTTGCTCCCCCCTTTTCTTCTTCATCGGATCTGTAAGAGTTGGCTTGCAGCATTATCTCCTGTGTGAACTGTATCTGCCTGGGTGGTACTTTGCTGTATGGCCCCCCGTTTTTTAAACCACTGTGACGCTATCAAGATTTTGCCAGTATAACAAGTATATACAACATCTCTCTCAGTGTGTTGCTGGATTGCTCCCAGCTTCTCTCTTGAATGGAGAGTGGGCTAGTTGAGATCAGACTGCTAGTCTGCAAGGCAAAAACTCTTGTACAGCAAATGTGAACTATAAGTCATTTTTTTTTCCTTATTTGATTACTACATTAAAGAAGATTTTTTTTCATGAGTTCTGAGTCTTCTGATAGTGATGTTCTATACTCTAGTTTAGCTGCATGCCTTTCATTCTAGGCATTGAATGGGCAGAACAAGACTACTGCTAATGTCATAGCGACCATTATAATTCAGGAACCGTGAAGGGCAGGGGTGCATAGGATTCACTTCTGCCCTGATGAGCACTAGATCACCAGGTCAGAACATCTCAAGTTTCACAAGTATTTAAGAACAGAATCTTCTGGCAAAGGCTGTTCTGAAATACAGAGAAATAGATGCTTATGCACATGGCAATAAACATCCATTTTAGAAAAAAAGGTAGAAAATCTCAACAGATTGAAAGCCAGCACATACATGGTTATATTGTTGAATATTTCTTTATAGTCTTACCAGATGGTTCTCAGGTATTCTTCTCCCAGCTTGTGTTTGTTTGCATTAGCTGCATTGAGGTCCGTTTAATTAAGGCAGCTAATGCAAACACAAGCTGGGAGAAGAATATCTGAGAACCATCTGGTAAGACTTTAAAGAAATAGATTTTGAACCAGTGGTCCCCACAATTGAGAGTGATGTTTGAGCAACAAAAAGTATAGTGTTGAATAGCAGCATAAACACGTATTTTCCTAATGCTGTTACAGGGACAGGGGCAGTTTTCCAAAGCCTAATGGGCCGATGATCAGAAGCACACACGGGAGCTAGAGGCCAAAAGCGCCATACTAGTGCCTGTGTTTGTGCTCACCCGATGATCAGAGTCGGTAAAAATGTGCCTGCTCTGAATGCTAATTGCATGCAAATACATGCAAACAAAAGGTCTCCTGCATTCATCCCTCTTGATCAGCGGGCAACGCGCCAAACAGGGGCACTGCTACCACTGCAAACCTTACGCCAGCTAGGAGCTGGCTAGTGAGGGAGGAATGAGGGAGACCCAATGAAGAAGTTTGACCAAGTCCAATATTTTCTCCTGGACCTGTCAAACCTAAGCCTGCCCCCTCCCCCACAAACACAAGTTCTGGAGGTTTGGTGGACCTCCAGGCCCCCCCACCCCCAAAAGCACAAAAACCCTTGTGGTCCAGTGGGACCTCTAGCTTCACCCCTCCCACCTCCCCATGAACAAAAATATCCTGGTGGTCCAGATCTTGTGTTGGGGGGGGGGGGGGGGCGGGCTTAGGTTAGACAGGTCCGGGAAAAAATCCTGGACCTGCCAAACCTCTTCTGCTGTTTGACAGATCCGGGCTTTTTATAGCCCAGACCTGTCAAACAACTTCTGTGGGAGGATTGTGCCTTCAGCACATGCTCAGGCACAATCCTCCAGCAGAAGTAACCCTATGATCAGAGCTAATAGCGCACATAAATTTGCATGCTATTAGCTTTGATCATAGGGCTGTTATAGCCCAACGCTGTTCCAGCACTATTTTTATAGTGCTCTTTGGAACAGTACGGGGCTTCTGATGATCAGCCCCTAAATGTGCTTTGTAGCAGGTGTAAATCCTAATGATCTGTTAGAACATCCACTTGTATTCCCCTTCTGAAATGGGGAATAAATGTGTATCTTCCAGGCATGCCTCAGTTTCACCCTAAACACATTCAAATCACATTTGGGGTTTTGATATGCATATCCTGGCTTTGTAAAATGGGAACTTAGTTTATGCAAGATAAGTATTTAAGTATTGGTTTATGTGTGTCTCAACACAAATAGCCCTTCTAAAATGATTGCCAAAATATTTAACATACACATCAACTGTATATCCTTTAGATAATAAGTACATAAGTAATGCCACACTGGGAAAAGACCAAGGGTCCATTGAGCCCAGCATCCTATCCACGACAGCGGCCAATCCAGGCCAAGGGCACCTGGTGAGCTTCCCAAACGTACAAACATTCTATACATGTTATTCCTGGAATTGTGGATTTTTCCCAAGTCCATTTAGTAGTGGTTTATGGACTTGTGTTTTAGGAAACTGTCTAACCCCTTTTTAAACTCTGCCAAGCTAACCGTCTTCACCACGTTCTCCGGCAATGAATTCCAGAGTTTAATTATGCGTTGTGTGAAGAAACATTTTCTCCGATTTGTTTTAAATTTACTACACTGTAGTTTCATCGCAAGCCCCCTAGTCCTAGTATTTTTGGAAAACGTGAACAGACGCTTCATATCCACCTGTTCCACTCCACTTATTATTTTATATGCCTCTATCATGTCTCCCCTCAGCTGCCAATTCTCAGCTAGACTACTAAACTGTAAAAGAAAAAAAACATCCGGACGATATTCAAAGCTATTTTATCAGCCAGTAATAGCCGCTGACTGGTTAAATAGCTTTGTAGTTAGTGTCTTCCACAAAACTGGCTAACTCGGGGGACATACAGTTAAACGTTGATATTCAGCGCCTGACTGCATAAGATAACTGGTTAAATCGGGCCACATAAATTGCAGTCCAATTAACTTAAGCGGTCAGGCGCTGACTTTTGCCTTAACTGGTTAAGTTTTATTGATCAAAAATAAAACTGGATATTCAATGTTAATGGCCATATATGGCCTGGCACTGAATATCCAAGTTTAACACCAGCGGCAGACATTAAATCTGCTGCCCGCCACTGGCTGAATATTAGGCAACATGTTTTCAGCTGTTTCTTTAAATTAAAGTCATTCTCCAGTTTCATTTCCTTAGGTAAAATGTTCCACCATACTGGTGCCATAACAGAGGACATTCGTGATCTAAATCTGTCCTTTTACTTCATGTACATTTGAAACTTCAAATAAACACTCCCGACCTGAACTTAACATACACTTTGAGCTTGCAAATAGGTGGGATAAGGTGGGATACAAATGCAATAAATAATAATAATAATAAAAATAATACTTATTCACTCTAGTCCTTAAATATTTAGGGGCATCAGTTTTCAAAACATTGACTATTAATAACAAAATCTTCAATTTCATTCTTGTTAATACTGGGAGCCAATGGAGCTTAGCCAGTAGTGGTGTCACAGTATCTCTCCTCGGTCTGCCCAAAAGGAACCACGTGGCTGCTTTTTGAGCCAACTGAACCTGGCAAATCCTTTTCTTGTATAGGAGTGTTTCCCAAGTCACCTTTGTGAGCCTGAGGCCTACCTTATGCTCTGAGCCATACTATCATGGTTTCTGAACCAGTTAGTACCAGTTCTGCTTGGAAGAAAGAAGCAGCTGGACCAATGAGCAGGCTGGTTGGATACACTGGGATTTCTGTTTGGGGCAGTGAAGACCCAGAGAAACAGCTAATCAGAGACACTGTTCCTGTCCTGTTTGTTATCAGGCAGGTACTCCAGTTGCGAGAAGGAATTAGTGCATCTGCACTGATGCCTCATCAAAATAATTACATTCTGAGCCTCTTGAGCCACAGAGAAGGCACTGCAGGCACAAGAAGAGGAGATTTATAGTGCCTGGGACCCATTATACCAATAAACTGTGACCTTCCTAGCTGAGAGGAGAAGTGTTTCTTGAATTTTGGACTGTCTTGCTTAGGCAGACTTGGCTTGCTGTTGAAAACCAGTGAGAACAAAGGGGAGAGTGGATTTCATTTTACCCAGGACTCACTGACCAACAGGGTAAGTTTTGAAAACACTTCTATGGTTTGGGCTATCTAGAAATATCTCTTTCTAAGGAAAAAGGGAAATGAGGGCTGATTGGCATGTGTGTGAGGACTGTATTTTCATTTGTGCTAATATGTAGTGTATAGTTCTTTCTAAGGAAAAGCAGTCATTGTAGCTCAGGAATTATTAGTGACTTTTAGCAGATCAGATTTTTAGTGATTTATTTTTTGCCAGAGAAATATAGATATTTTTTTGCATGCTAGCTATTTTTTTTTTGCTGATCCTTGTTCTCTAAAATAAAACAGATTTATTATCTGTGTCAAGGATTGCATAGCCTAGTCATTTCATCCCAAATCCAGAGGGACTGGTATAACACACGTTATGGTGTGCTGTCGCTCCTGCAGAGTAATTGTGCCATTCCTTTGTGTTATCCCTACACTTGGGCAGGTCTAGTAATAAAGCATTTCAATAGTCAAGAGAGGACCTGAAAATGGACACCACCACAGTTGTCATAGCCTAGGACAGTGGTTCCCAATTTGTTTTTGGTTCATGGCATCCTTAGCGTCTGAACAATTTTTCGTGGCACCCCCCCCAGCCACACATGTCACTTCACCCCCCCCCCCCCCCACTGGCCACACAGGTCTCCATCCCTCCACGGCCACACAGGTCTCCAGCCCCCCACCCCGCCACACAGGTCTCTACCTCCCTGCCACACATCATGTCCAAAGACAGAAAAACATATGTAGACAGCACTGATAAACAGCCCAATTGAATTCCAGAGTAAAAATTAATTTCACTTCACATATCTATACTATCCTACTCCAAGACAAATGGACACAGCAAGTTAAAAAGTGCAATAGAAATTGTAATTCACAGCAAACCAAATACAAATCAAAAGTTATGAACATATAAAACATGAATAATCTAAAACTCAAACTTAGTGACAAAACTAAAGCCCCATCCCATCTTCATCTCCCACCCAAGGTACCAAATCTTACTTCTTAAATAGTCCATACTGGCTCTCCCTACTGTATGGCTCTGTCTGTCTTTCTTTGTTTTTTTGTCTGAGAAGTAATTTGAAATGATTCCTTTTATACTACATCACTCACTTGGGGAAAATTTGGCTTGTTCTTCAAAAACATCCATCAAAGCCTGAGAAATACTGGGGTTAATCTGGAGGTCTGCATGCTGCCTCTGATGGGAAGGAGGTATGTGGGTGTGAAATAGGCTTCTCTCTCTCTGAACCCTGCCAGAATGTTTAAAAATCCCACTGCAATCTAAATTTTGATTATTTTACAAAATAAACATCTGTTCAACATCCAATTATGGATTCTTACCTGATAATGGTACAGCGAAGGGTGACTAAAATGATAGCGGGGATGGGATGACTTCCCTATGAAGAAAGACTAAGGAGGCTATGGCTTTTCAGCTTGGAGAAGAGACGGCTGAGGGGAGACATGATAGAGGTATATAAAATAATGAGTGGAGTGGAACAGGTGGATATGAAGCGTCTGTTCACGCTTTCCAAAAATACTAGGACTAGGGGGCATGCGATGAAACTACAGTGTAGTAAATTTAAAACAAATCAGAGAAAATGTTTCTTCACCCAATGCGTAATTAAACTCTGGAATTCGTTGCCGGAGAACGTGGTGAAGGCGGTTAGCTTGGCAGAGTTTAAAAAGGGGTTAGACGGTTTCCTAAAGGACAAGTCCATAAACCGCTACTAAATGGACTTGGGAAAAATCCAACATGTATAGAATGTTTGTACGTTTGGGAAGCTTACCAGGTGCCCTTGACCTGGACTGGCCGCTGTCGTGGACAGGATGCTGGGCTCGATGGACCCTTGGTCTTTTCCCAGTGTGGCATTACTTATGTACTTATGTAATGTGTGGTCTGTTCAGATCAGCTGCCTTCCTCAGAATCACATAGAAGACTGCAAAGCTACTGATCACGGCTGTGATCGTTAGCTTGCCGTAGGCATGTGTAGCTCACATTGGCGCCACTATGTCGCTACACGCAGACTCATAGGGATTATTGATGGGGGAGGAGGTGTGCTCCCTGCTCCTTGCTGTAACACTTGTTCTGGTGCTTGGCATGAGCTCCCATTTGCGTCCCGCAGCACCCCTGTGAGTTTGCCGCTGTGCACAGTTTGGGAAATGCTGGCCTAGGAGGACAGGTAATATTTTGAACCTTGTACTCATTTAAGGTTCCCATCATAGGCGGTCGGTGGCCCAACTGTTTGGGGAGGCTAATGGGGGCGGGGTTAGGGGTGGGGCCAGGGGTGGAGCTTAAATCCATAATTGTCTGATAACACACAGAAAAAATAAATAAATATAAAAGTCACAATTAATACCTTTTATTAAATTTAGATATTAGATATGTATCATATATCAAAGAATAAAGTGGTTGCTCAAAGTATATTCTAACCACAATCGCTCAACTGCAAAACACTATGCATAACTTTGTGCAAAAACACATTCAGAACCTTACTGTACCATAAATATTACACTGGGCAGAACCTAATACACCAATATACCACCCATACGGAAAATGCAGACCATCAACAATATGAAACAAGGGATCATATCATCACAATTCTCATGTAGAGCCACGAAACACCCTAATTCATGTTTAATGTTGGATAAAATGCCATAAATAAGTAAATAAATATAAACTTGTAATGTTGAGCACCTGATTCTCAAAGTGGACATATTCCAAACACTATAATAAAAATAAAATGATCTTTTCTACCTTTGTTGTCTGGTGACTTTTTCTGATCATGCTGGCCCAGTATCCGATTCTGCTGCTATCTGTCCTCAGGTGACTGTGCAAGTCTCTTTGGTATGAACTGCTCATGTGCAGGTCAGGAAGTCATCCTCATTATATATCTCCCTGGCAACCCAGGACACCTCCAGCCAACCCCCCCTGCTCTGCCAGCAGTAAGGTAAACAAATTAAACCATAAACCAATTTCTACAACTGGTTACACAAGGCTAGAGATGGGCTTTCACTGCAGCTCCTGCTGTGAGGATGGAGGTAAATCAACAATTTAAACCCCCCAGAGCAGCGGGACTTCACAGCTGATCCATCCTGATCCATACCGGGCGCCTATGGTTCCCATACATTATTGTCATCAAATGCTGTATCTGTGAATAGAAATCAATGGAAGGGAATACCGTAACTCCCAAATTTCTCACACTGTAATTTTGAGGAAATTGTATCCCTCTTCCTACTGATTCTCAGTAATTTTGTTTTATCTATATACACCACCAAGCCGTTAGATTTAAACAAGCTCACAATCTTTACCAATCCCCTGAAGATATCATTCACTATATCATCACAACTATATTCGACTGGAATAATCAACTGAATGTCATCTGCATAGATGTAACTCTCCCAGCCTAATTGCCTTATAACCCCCTCAAGTTGCAGTAAAAAATATATTAAAACAGCAGGGGGAAGGGCAAAGCCTTGAGGTACCTCTATTCCACAAGTTTTCCAGTTAGATGGAACCCTTCCTATCTTCACCCTAGCCTCCCTACCTTCCAAACAAGATATTATCCAATTTATATCTGTTCCTCCCACCAGCCTAGAATGGTTAGCTGTCAAATGCTGCCAATAGGTCTACCAACAGTAAAACCTTGGCACTCCTCAAAAATGATGTAATATGGAATCCTCCACCACAACCAAAATAGTCTCTGTACTATGTCCCCTTCTAAATCCTAATGGAACAGGATCTAGACAATCATGATCTTCTAAAAAAGACTGCAATTTGGCTCGCCACAATTTTATCTATAAGTTTAGGTAACTAAAACTGTTCTGCTTCTGGTCTATAATTCATACATACCGCAGAATTGTCATCCTTTCTGTTCAATATAGGTTTGAAGGCAGATTTCTACTACCTTGTGGGGACTACTCCTTCTCTTAAGGATTAATTAATTAATGCTGTTAGCTAACTTAAACTATGCTCATTCAAATCCCCCACCACAGCCAAAGGATAATTATCCCAAGACGGTAGTCCTGGTTTAATTTTCTTCAATATTGATTGCACTTAAAATGGTGGAATGTAATTAAAATTGATTATCTGTTCTTCCTCCAACCAATAACCTCCTCTTCCTCCCCTGACAACTGAAGAGTAACATTCTTCTGCAGTTCTTCAACTTAAAAAAAAAAAAGAACACAGAATGCATCACTCTTTTCTACCCTAATTTAATACCCTAATTTAATATGAGCCAGTACAAAGTGATGCACATAGGGAAGAGGAACCCAAACTATAAATACATGATGCAAGGTTCCACATTAGCAGTCACCACCCAGGTATAGGATTTAGGTGTCATTGTTGATGATACATTGAAACCTTCTGCGCAGTGGCAGCTAAGAAAACAATTAAGAATTGTAAGGAAGGGAATGGAGAACAAAACTGAGAATTTTATAATAGCTTTGTATCTCTCCATGTCAAATACTGTGTACAATTTTGGTCCCCACATCTGAAAAAAATATATAACAGAATAAAAAAGGTATAGAGAAGATCAACACAAATCATAAAGGGGATGGGATGACTTCCCTATGAGGAAAAGCTAAAGAGGCTAGGTCTCTTCAGCTTGGAGAAGAGATGGCTAAGGGGTGATATGATAGAGGTCTATAAAATACTGAGCGGCGTTCAACAAGTAGGCATAAAACACTTATTTACTCTTTCCAAGAATACAAGGACTAGGGGGCATGCAATGAAATACTAAGTAGTACATTTAAAACAAACTGGAGAAAATATTTCTTTACTCAAGGTGTAATTAAACTTTAGAATTTGTTGCCAGAGATTGTTGTAAAAGTGATTAGCATAATCAAGTTTAAAAAAGGTTTGGAGAAGTTCCTAAAATAAAAGTCCATAAGGCATTATTAAGGTTGACTTGGGTAAATCAACTGCTTATTCCTAGGATAAACAGTATAAAATCCGTTTTACTCTTTTGGGATCTTGACAGCTACTTGTGGATTGGCCACTGTTCGAAATAGCATACTGGGCTTGATGGACCTTTGGTCTCTCCTAGTTTGACGATTCTTATGACTGTTTTTAGAATATTATAATAAACAGATAGCATTCCCAGAGGATTCTTTAGCACTGGAACAGGTTGAAAAATCATGATATAATGCCTAAATTGCATCAACTTATTCCATTGAAAAGCCAGCACATTGAGCCTCATTTTACATAGATCATAGAATCAGAATTGAGATGCAATTGGAACATAGTCAGTTTTGATGATATTTTAGAAAAGGCTCTGCTACACAGAGTTTTTTCTAAAATACCCATAGGAGTGCACATGTATATGCTGGCACATGCAGTAAGAGCAACCGTTTTGCAAATAGATATGTTGAAGAAATGAACAGCACAAATACGGCAGCTTCCATGTAGAGGTGTTGGCACCCATATGTGGAAGTGGCTATTTCATAACTTCCGCATGTAACTGACACCACTCCTACATGTAGCTACCTATTTTACATATGTACATGTGTAGCTGTCACCATTTAAGTAGTGAGGCTGCAGTTTTAACTTGGCTTCAGTTTGGAAGTGGAAATAAACTACACAGGATCAGGGAGAATGTCTCCCTAAATCCCTTATATGAAGCCTTGGCCGAAACCGGCACTTTTGAAAAACTTTCTGTCCCTTTCAGCTGGTGTGAAATAGGGGCTTAGCCAGACCTCGGCAGGAGGGGGGCCAGAGACCGAGGAGGGGGGGCACTGTAGCTGCCTCCCCTGCCGCAGCAACCGCAACCCCCCCTGCCGCCACATCAAGTACCTTGCTTGCTGGCGGGGGTCCCCAATCCCTGCTAGCTGAAGAGTCTTCTTCAGCGCCAGTCGACTCCAGTGCCTTCGTTGTGTGATCATCTGTTTTGATGCCTTATGTCCTGCATGGGGCTACATGCACGGTGCAGGATGAAAGGCGTCAGAAACAGATGATCACACAACGAAGGCGCTGGAGTTGACTGGCGCTGAGGAAGACTCTTCAGCTGGCGAGGATTGGGGACCCCCGCCAGCAAACAAGGTACCTGATGATGCAGCGGCTGGGCAGGGGGTGGCAGTGGTGGGGGGGGGGTAAAATGTAGAGGGGGCCAGGGCGTAATCTGTGGGGGCCCATGCCCCTATGTCCCCACTTAGCTACACCCCTGGTGTGAAACCTAAAGTGGATATTTTTTCCCATACATGTGTATTGTCTTTGTAAAATGGGGAATACCATGTAGATTTTAGTTATACCCAAGCCGTGCCCCCTTGAAATTTCTGCATGGTATGGATCTCCATATGTGAGAGTGAGCTTTCAGAAATCACATTTTGTATCTGATACAAACATATAAATGTCATTATTTACATACATATTTGTTTCTAATATAATGGCCTAACTTTTTACATTTGTAAGGCTAATTCTTGAACTTCTTGAGTGGAGGAGTGGCCTAGTGGTTAGGGTGGTGGACTTTGGTCCTGAGGAACTGAGTTCAATTCTCACTTCAGGCACAGGCAACTCCTTGTGACTCTGGGCAAGTCACTTAACCCTCCATTGCCCCATGTAAGCAGCATTGAGCCTGCCATGAGTGGGAAAGCGCAGGGTACAGTGTAAAAAAAAATGATAGAAATGCTTTACTTTGTAATACATTCTTTAAGGTCCAAATTCCAAATAATCTTTTCCATGTAAAAGTTATTTTTCAAGAATCAGAAATGCTTTTCTTGTTCAACATTTTAAAAAAATGTTTTGGTCTTCTTTAATGTCAGTGTTAATCTATATAAATTGCATGCCGTGTGCCCTTTCCTATTCTGAGTCGTACAAATTCATTCAGTCATGCCCAAGAGAGCACAGGCTGTATGGACATTCTGAAGAATTATAGAAATGCAAATCCCTGTGAAGTAATATAGGACTAGATTCTACTGTAAAATGGGGTTAGAATGATATATTCCAAGATAAAGGTCTAATCTTATTTAGGATGAGAAAAGGCATACAACTGGTACATAAATCCAGCTCTCTATATAAAAACTGGATGATTTGTTGCTTTCAGACCCTGAGGAGATAATCTTCTTACTGATGCTTGCCAGAAAATTTGGTATGGTTTTCCAGTTGATATTAATGGTATCATTTACTGAAGTAACGTGTGAAAGAAACTTGTCTGCACTAGTTTATTAAGAATAGACTGAGAAGCTCTCTACTTCCAAGACATCAAGGGGCTTTCATGCTAATGGCAACAAAGGGAAGTAGACCCATCTATCTTGATGTAAATTCAGTCACTGATAAATGGTGAAACAGTGTGAACCTTTATACAGACAGCTTTGTCTTGAGAAATAATCTACATTCGTAGACTTGAGAGGTAACATACTTTATTAGGATTGCTTTGTCCTGACAGAATTTATAGCTGCGTCTCCTGTTCTCGAGATGTAATTTTATAATTGCACACATGAGTAAAAAGGATGCATATACTTTTCAGTTAGTAGATTTTGCCAGCTTTTCAAAGTGAAATATGTACATGCTTCCACTTTGAAATTTCCCCAGTGAAACTATGCATGCATATGTAATCCTTCTATTTGAAAAGTACAGTTCTTTTGGGTTAAAATATGTGTATACATTCAAATTTTCTAAAGCATGTGGTAAATGCAACCCTCACTCCCCTCCCTTAGAAACACTTCTTCAAACAGCATACAAAGTATACAGGTTGTAAGGCAGATTTTAAATAGAATGTACAAACTAGAACTGATACATCCAGGTCACGGTATATAAAATTCTAGTAGTATGTTAGAAAAGAATCTGCCAGATTAGACCCTTTTCTAAAATATATGGAGGGATGCATATGCATGTTTCTGCTATGGGCAGTGGCAGAACCCATTTTAAATTCTCAACATCTAAAGGCAACATAGCAACACAGAAGTACTCCTTTGATCAGAGCTAACAGCATGCCTAAATTTGCATGCTATTAGCTTTGATCATAGGGACGTTAATGCCCCATGCTGTTCTGGCACTAATATTAGAGAGTTGCTTGGAACTGCGTGGGGCTTCTGATCTGCACCTCAGACGCTAATACTTAAACCAGCACTATGGCTAATGTGAGTGCTCATGCCTAACTGTTAGACACATATATACCCAGTTAGGCTACTATTCTGTATAGAAAAATTGGTGTCTAAATTCCTTTATAGAATGGGCTCCTACCAGGCACCCTGTTACAGAATTTCCCTTTAAGTCTCTCACATGATAAAAATCAACCCCCCCCCCCCCCCCAATATTCAATGGTATTTAACCGTCCAGTTAAATAGCACTTAACTGGCTATCCATGAATATTCAGCAGGAGATAGCCAGTTATCTCCTGCTGAATATTTACGGTCAGTGCACAGCGGCTAACTGGTTATATTGTGTGGTATAACTGGTTATCTGCTAATATTCAGCCCATCACCAGCTAAGTTTGGTGGCCAAATGAGGCTGCCGAAATAGTAGGCCTATTTTTGACCAGTTTAAACTTAACTGGCCAGTGCTGAATATTGGCTTGGCCGGTTAAGTTTAAACTGGCAAAAAGTAAACCAGATATTCAATGCTAGTCACCAGAAATGGTCTGGCATTGAATATCCGGTCTCACTGCCAACCGCGGGAGTTAGCTGGCTGCCTCCCGCGGTCTGAATCGGCCCCAAAGTCTAAAAATAACTGCAGTTAGCAAGATCTCAGAAAGCAAGAACCACATATTTTTCCCAACTCGGAACCATGCTTGCAATGGTTTTGCAAAGAGAGACTGGCATTTATTTTTCCACTGGAATATTCTTCTAAATCAATAATTTAGGTCAATTAAACTGTATATTAAAAAATGTATCTTTACTCAAGTGAGAAGGGCAACATAAGATACCACGAAAGAACATCAATATAATTATTCCTATTCATATCTTAAATTCCTAGTAGACTAGGGTCCTTCCGCAAAATACCGAAAACATTCTTGACGAGTACAGCTTTTAACAACAACAAAATATGATTCAACTGTTAATGATATCTGTCAACGCTTCTCTGATAGTAATAATCTACAGTGGGGGAAATAAGTATTTGATCCCTTGCTGATTTTGTAAGTTTGCCCACTGACAAAGACATGAGCAGCCCATAATTGAAGGGTAGGTTATTGGTAACAGTGAGAGATAGCACATCACAAATTAAATCCGGAAAATCACATTGTGGAAAGTATATGAATTTATTTGCATTCTGCAGAGGGAAATAAGTATTTGATCCCCCACCAACCAGTAAGAGATCTGGCCCCTACAGACCAGGTAGATGCTCCAAATCAACTCGTTACCTGCATGACAGACAGCTGTCGGCAATGGTCACCTGTATGAAAGACACCTGTCCACAGACTCAGTGAATCAGTCAGACTCTAACCTCTACAAAATGGCCAAGAGCAAGGAGCTGTCTAAGGATGTCAGGGACAAGATCATACACCTGCACAAGGCTGGAATGGGCTACAAAACCATCAGTAAGACGCTGGGCGAGAAGGAGACAACTGTTGGTGCCATAGTAAGAAAATGGAAGAAGTACAAAATGACTGTCAATCGACAAAGATCTGGGGCTCCACGCAAAATCTCACCTCGTGGGGTATCCTTGATCATGAGGAAGGTTAGAAATCAGCCTACAACTACAAGGGGGGAACTTGTCAATGATCTCAAGGCAGCTGGGACCACTGTCACCATGAAAACCATTGGTAACACATTACGACATAACGGATTGCAATCCTGCAGTGCCCGCAAGGTCCCCCTGCTCCGGAAGGCACATGTGACGGCCCGTCTGAAGTTTGCCAGTGAACACCTGGATGATGCCGAGAGTGATTGGGAGAAGGTGCTGTGGTCAGATGAGACAAAAATTGAGCTCTTTGGCATGAACTCAACTCGCCGTGTTTGGAGGAAGAGAAATGCTGCCTATGACCCAAAGAACACCGTCCCCACTGTCAAGCATGGAGGTGGAAATGTTATGTTTTGGGGGTGTTTCTCTGCTAAGGGCACAGGACTACTTCACCGCATCAATGGGAGAATGGATGGGGCCATGTACCGTACAATTCTGAGTGACAACCTCCTTCCCTCCGCCAGGGCCTTAAAAATGGGTCGTGGCTGGGTCTTCCAGCACGACAATGACCCAAAACATACAGCCAAGGCAACAAAGGAGTGGCTCAGGAAGAAGCACATTAGGGTCATGGAGTGGCCTAGCCAGTCACCAGACCTTAATCCCATTGAAAACTTATGGAGGGAGCTGAAGATGCGAGTTGCCAAGCGACAGCCCAGAACTCTTAATGATTTAGAGATGATCTGCAAAGAGGAGTGGACCAAAATTCCTCCTGACATGTGTGCAAACCTCATCATCATCTACAGAAGACGTCTGACCGCTGTGCTTGCCAACAAGGGTTTTGCCACCAAGTATTAGGTCTTGTTTGCCAGAGGGATTAAATACTTATTTCCCTCTGCAGAATGCAAATAAATTCATATACTTTCCACAATGTGATTTTCCGGATTTAATTTGTGATGTGCTATCTCTCACTGTTACCAATAACCTACCCTTCAATTATGGGCTGCTCATGTCTTTGTCAGTGGGCAAACTTACAAAATCAGCAAGGGATCAAATACTTATTTCCCCCACTGTATGTCTTTTGGCGTGATTTAATATTCTATGCTTACTATTAACTCAGTCGTGATATAGGCGCCCTAGCATTTTTAGCAAGCAGTAAAAATTAGCACGTGCTAAACCTAGAGATACCCATAGGAATATATACGGGTGGTTCAAGCATTAGCACATGCTGATTTTTAGCGTGTGCTAAAAATACTAGTGCATCTTAGTAAACAGGGCCCTAAACCTTTATTGTTAGTCAATGCTGTTTATTATTTGTAAGCCACATTGAATCTAAGCTAATTTGGGATAATGTGGGGGTCTAAATATCATAAATAAATAAATATGAAAATACTGAAGCCATTCCTTACCGGATCCCCCTTTTCCCCCTTTGAAACTGATTCACTCTGCAACAGAGCACAAACCAGTATGAATATTAGTATTATCATTTAAGTTGATATATCACACATAAGTGCAAGCATACGTTCTCTTTTAAAAGCTATTGAACACACACTGCCAGGGGAAATATATTTAAACATAATGCAGTTAGCAATAATAAATTAAAGAAAGGGAAATATATATAAGGGAAACGCCTTAACGGTACTATGTAAGCCACATTGAGCCTGCAAATAGGTGGAAAAATGTGGGATACAAATGCAACAAATAAATAAATATATTTAAACATAATGCAGTTAGCAGTAATAAATTAAAGAAAGTCATTTTAAACACCTCTTAGTGTTGGGCTACAATTTTGCCAATGACAAAAAACTAAGAAATCTTTTGGGATACCAGTTAGCAGATAAAATAAATCATATTAAGTTTTTTCTTTCACACAGTGTATAACTGAGCTATGGAATCTGTTGCCAGAGGATTTGGTCAAGGTGAATAACATAGCAGGAACTATATTTACTAAGGCATGCTATAAGCATGTAGAGTTTTTAATGCATGTTAATGGTTGACATACATTGGTCACTAATGAGTCCATAGGAATGTATTGGTGCCTTAGCGTTTAATGTGCCTTAACTTTTTCCTTAGAAATATTTCCTCAAATTATTACTTTAAAAGGAATGAAGCCTGTGAAAACTGGGATTACTTTAATCAGTGGGATTTGAATTAGAGACTTAAGTATATATGTATTGTTAAATAACTTCTGGTTTTTAAAAGAGAGAATGTAATCCAATGTATTATTTCTAACTAATATTGGACAATAAGTATGTTTTCAATGATTTGACTATACACCGTATTGGCCTTGAGGAAGCCAACCAGATGATCAATGTGGAATAATGAATTAGATGAGTAATATGTGGGGATAATCAGGTTAATACCACGTTTTTTTTTCTGTTTACTGTTTAATTGATCTCTGATCACTCTCCCTATTTAGTGGTCTAAGGAAGAGAATAGAATTACCTGACTGAAATAATTCCTACATATTACTTTCTCTGTATTTCCAGCAAGTTGTTTTATCGCTTGTAAAAATTTAAATGGTTATAAATAAAAAATTAAATAATGTGCCTTAACTTTAACGGCATGTTAAAAATGTTAAGATGCCTTAGTAAAAATACCCCATGGGTTCTAAAGATGTTTGGAGACATTCCTGAAGTAAAGTCCATAAAAACCTTACTAGCTGGGCACACTTGGAAGAGTCATTATTATTCATGGGTGAAAACTAAGAGTGAAAATTATTCATGATCATCTGAACTTTAGAAAATGTCTTAAGACCAGTTTATTTGGAAAGGCTTATCCTAAAGGACCCATCTTAAATCAATAACTACTGGAATACAATTTATTTATGGACCTCATGGACTCTATTACCCTTCCCCTCTTTTCCCTCGCCCCTTGTAATTACTATCCTTCCCATTCACCTTATTATACTTCGTTTGTTTGTTTACCGGATTGGCGATTGCCTTTACGGTCTAATGTCAGCCACACTGAGCCTGCCAGTGGATGGGAAAATGTGGGGTATAAATGTACTTATGACCCAGACTAGCCACTGTCAGTGACGGGATGCTGTGTTCAATGTATTTAGTGTGAGTCATCATTGCATATTTTAAATTCTTGTTATGCTTTATTCAGACCACACCTACTAAGGGTAGCAAACAAATGCACAATTATAAAAACTTGTTTGCTAACAACTAATGCCTAAGACAAATTGCAAAGGGCATCTGAAAAATTATATAAATATAAACAAGCACTGGCCTCAAAACTCATGGAGCACAGAACGGCATAGCAAAATGAGGCCATGTGGCCTCATAGCAGCATCCCAGTTTGGTAATCATTGGCCAAACATATCCCCCTGTTTACTAAGTCATGGTGGCGGCTGCCGCATGGCAATGCTGACACAGCCCATTCAGATTGAACGGACTGTATCGCATTAGCGCACGGCAGCCAGTAACACAGCTTAGTAAACAGGGGGGGATAGTGAAAATATATGCAGGAGTATCAGGAGATTGCATGAATTATCATAATTTTTGAGAATTAGAAGCGACTGTTCAACTATGATTGACTTTAAAGCACAAATTAAACATCTAATGGAGAAGTTAACAGAAAGAGGGTTTCCAATCAGAGTACTTACATCAGCTTATTGAAGAGCCTGATTTTACAACAGAGATTCTAAAGGGTCTGAAATTGCGAGGATTGTAAAGAAGAACTGGGATATTGTGTAAGTAAACCCTGTTTTTCAAAATACTGATCTAAGAATATCTTTTACAAGACAGAAAAATTTTAAAGAACTTTTATGTCCTGTAGTTTTGAGGAAACCTAAAGCACATTGCTAATGTATGGAATTTACTATCTTTAAGGAGACATTGCAAACAAAAGAGTTTGTTAAACCTGTTGATGGTAAAAAAATATCTTTTGTATCATTTTAGTACTTGCAAGACAGAGGGCCCTGTTTACTAAGCTGCGCTATAGGCTCGCTAGCGTTTTCAGCACGCGCTAACACTACAGACACCCATAGATTCACATGGGTGTCTCTAGCATTAGCTTGAGCTAATAACGCTAGTGCACCATAGTAAACAGGGCATAGAGTATATTGTATATGTGATTAAGGCTTATTTTTGAAAGAGAAGGATGCCCATCTTTCGACACAAATCTCAAGATGGGCGTCCTTCTCACAGGGTCGCCCAAATCGGAATAATCGAAAACTGATTTTCGGCATCCTCAACTGTTTTCTGTCGCGGGGACGACCAAAGTTCACGGGAGCATGTCGGAGGCATAGCGAAGGCGGGACTGGGGCGTGCCTGACACATGGGCATCCTCGACCGATAGTGGAAAAAAGAAGGGCGTCCCTGACAAACACTTGGACGACTTTACCTTGTCCTTTTTTCTTACGACCAAGCCAAAAAATGTGCCCTAAATGACCAGATGACCACCGGAGGGAATCGGGGATGACCTCCCCTTACTTCCCCAGTGGTCACTAACCCCCTCCCACCCCCAAAAAATTTTAAAAATATTTTTTCCAGCCTCTATGCCAACCTCAAATATCATACCCAGCTCCATGACAGCAGTATGCAGATCCCTGGAGCAGTTTTAGTGGATGCAGTGTACTTCAGGCAGGCGGACCCAGGCCCAGCCCCCCCCACCTACCTGTTACACTTGTGGTGGTAAATGTTAGCCCTTCAAACCCACCACAAACCCACTGTACCCACATGTAGGTGCCCCCCTTCACCCATTATGGCTATGGTAGTGGTGTACAGTTGTGGGGAGTGAGGGCTCAGCACACAAGGTAAGGGAGCTATACACCTGGGAGCAATTTATGAAGTCCACTGCAGTGCCTCCTAGGGTGCCCGGTTGGTGTCTTGGCATGTCAGGGGGACCAGTGCACTATGAATGCTGGCTCCTCCCATGACCAAATGGCTTGGATTTGGTTGTTTCTGAGATGGGCGTCCTCGGTTTCCATTATTGTTGAAAATCGGGGACGACCATCTCTAAGGATGACCATCTCTAAGGTCGACCTAAATTTCGCGATTTGGGCGTCCCCGACCATATTATCAAAATGAAAGATGGACGCCTATCTTGTTTTGATAATACAGGTTTCCCCACCCCTTCGCCAGGACGTCCTGCGAGGACGTCCTCAGGAAATCTTGGGCGCCCATTTCGATTATGCCCCTCCACATGCCCATGTACTAAAATTTATATATGCATGACTAGTAGAAGTTTAAGAACAGCACAGAGAGGGTTCAAAGTACAGAACAAAGTCCAAATAGCGAAAAAAGCACCAGGAGCCTTCAAAATTGGGACACAACTTCTTTAATCATGTAACTTGAACATCAATTTTTCCTTTGATGACCCAACACGGGCCGGGTACAGCACACAGCGCCTGTGTCAGGGGTTGATTATGTTGTGATGTCTTATAAATCAATGGAACTTTCTCCTGTTAAAGGAAATCAGGGACGCAAACAAACTGGGCAACACAATAATAATGGGGGATTTCAATTACCCGCATATAGACTGGGTTAATGTAACATCTGTACATGCAAGGGACATAAGATTTCTTGATGAAATCAAGGACAGCTTCATGGAACAGCTAGTTCAGGAGCCGACAAGAGAAGGAAAAATACTAGACTTAGTCCTTAGTGGTGCTCATGATCTAGTGCAGGGGGTAACGATACGAGGGCCGCTTGATAACAGTGATCATAATATGATCGGTTTTGATATTGGCATTGAAGGAAGTGAAACTAGGAAATCAAGTACGCTAGCGTTTAACTATAGAAAAGGTGATTACGACAAAATGAAAAAAATGGTGAAAAAAAGACTGAAAGGAGCAGCTCGCAGAGTAAAAAACTTGCATCAGGCGTGGATGCTGTTTAAAAACACCATCCTGGAGGTTCAGGACAAATATATTCCACGTATTAGAAAAAAGGGAAAAAAGACTAAACGTCAGCCGGCGTGGCTAAACAGTAAGATAAAGGAAATCATTAGAGCCAAAAAACAATCCTTCAAAAAGTGGAGAAGAGAACCAACTGAAAGTAACAGGATAGATCATAAGGAATGCCAAGCCAAATGCAAAGCGGAGATAAGGAGGGCAAAAAAGGACTTTGAGAAGAAATTAGCGTTGGAAGCAAAAATACATAGTAAAAATTTTTTTAGATACATTAAAAGCAGGAAACCGGCCAAAGAGTCGGTTGGGCCGCTGGACGAAAATGGTGTTAAAGGGGCGATCAAGGAGGACAAAGCCGTAGCGGAGAAATTAAATGAATTCTTTGCTTCGGTCTTCACCGAGGAGGATTTGGGGGGACACCGGTGCCGGAAAGAATATTTGAAGCGGGGGAGTCGGAGAAACTAAACAAATTCTCTGTAACCTTGGAGGATGTAATGGGTCAGTTCAGCAAGCTGAAGAGTAGTAAATCACCGGGACCTGATGGTATTCATCCCAGAGTATTAATAGAACTAAAAAATGAACTTGCGGAGCTACTGTTAGAAATATGCAATCTGTCCCTAAAATCGAGTGTAGTACCGGAAGACTGGAGGGTAGCCAATGTTACTCCGATTTTTAAGAAGGTTTCCAGAGGAGATCCGGGAAATTATAGACCGGTGAGTCTGACGTCGGTGCCGGGCAAGATGGTGGAGGCTATTATTAAGAATAAAATTGCAGAGCATATACAAAAACATGGACTGATGAGACAAAGTCAGCACGGATTTAGTGAAGGGAAGTCTTGCCTCACCAATCTAATGCATTTTTTGAGGGGGTAAGCAAACATGTGGACAATGGGGAGCCGGTTGATATTGTATATCTGGATTTTCAGAAGGCGTTTGACAAAGTGCCGCACGAAAGACTCCTGAAGAAATTGCAGAGTCATGGAATCGGAGGTAGGGTATTATTATGGATTAAGAACTGGTTGAAAGATAGGAAGCAGAGAGTAGGATTGCGTGGCCAGTATTCTCAGTGGAGGAGGGTAGTTAGTGGGGTCCCGCAGGGGTCTGTGCTGGGTCCGTTGCTTTTTAATGTATTTATAAATGACCTAGAGATGGGAATAACTAGTGAGGTAATTAAATTCGCCGATGACACAAAATTATTCAGGGTCGTCAAGTCGCAGGAGGAATGTGAACGATTACAGGAGGACCTTGCGAGACTGGGAGAATGGGCGTGCAAGTGGCAGATGAAGTTCAATGTTGACAAGTGCAAAGTGATGCATGTGGGTAAGAGGAACCCGAATTATAGCTACGTCTTGCAAGGTTCCGCGTTAGGAGTTACGGATCAAGAAAGGGATCTGGGTGTCGTCGTCGATGATACGCTGAAACCTTCTGCTCAGTGTGCTGCTGCGGCTAGGAAAGCGAATAGAATGTTGGGTGTTATTAGGAAGGGTATGGAGTCCAGGTGTGCGGATGTTATAATGCCGTTGTATCGCTCCATGGTGCGACCGCACCTGGAGTATTGTGTTCAGTACTGGTCTCCGTATCTCAAAAAAGATATAGTAGAATTGGAAAAGGTACAGCGAAGGGCGACGAAAATGATAGTGGGGATGGGACGACTTTCCTACGAAGAGAGGCTGAGAAGGCTAGGGCTTTACAGCTTGGAGAAGAGACGGCTGAGGGGAGATATGATAGAAGTGTATAAAATAATGAGTGGAATGGATCGGGTGGATGTGAAGCGACTGTTCACGCTATCCAAAAATACTAGGACTAGAGGGCATGAGTTGAAGCTACAGTGTGGTAAATTTAAAACGAATCGGAGAAAATTTTTCTTCACCCAACGTGTAATTAGACTCTGGAATTCGTTGCCGGAGAACGTGGTATGGGCGGTTAGCTTGACGGAGTTTAAAAAAGGGTTAGATAGATTCCTAAAGGACAAGTCCATAGACCGCTATTAAATGGACTTGGAAAAATTCTGCATTTTTAGGTATAACTTGTCTGGAATGTTTTTACGTTTGGGGAGCGTGCCAGGTGCCCTTGACCTGGATTGGCCACTGTCGGTGACAGGATGCTGGGCTAGATGGACCTTTGGTCTTTCCCAGTATGGCACTACTTATGTACTTATGTACTTTGGAGAAAAGAATTGTTCATTGACCGACGCTCTCCGACCCTATTATACGGCCACCACCACCATCATTTTTGTGGAAAGTTCCATTGTTTTTTAAGCAGTGGAATCAAATGTATTTATTGGAACAATACCCGACGTGGCCACGTTTCGCCCTCAGGCTGCGTCAGGGGTATAAACTATCAAAAGTGTATGTAAATATATCATACACACTAGTAGTTCCAAAATCTAGTTCCATTTATCTGCTACTTCCAACAGTTGGAAGTAGCAGATAAATGGAACTAGATTTTGGAACTACTAGTGTGTATGATATATTTACATACACTTTTGATAGTTTATACCCCTGACGCAGCCTGAGGGCGAAACGTGGCCACGTCGGGTATTGTTCCAATAAATACATTTGATTCCACTGCTTTGTTGTTTTTCATCACCTGTTTTGTAAGCAGTTGTGTGCCTTTTTGTTTTTTTTTTGTTTTCCATTGTTTTTTAAGACATCACAACTTAATCGACCCCTGACGCAGATGCTGTGCGTTGAAACACGGCCTGTGTCGTGTCATCAATGAAAAAACTGATGTTCAAGTTACATGAGTAAAGAAATTGTGGCCTGATTTTGAAGGCTCCTGGTGCTATTTTTCAGTAGATGTTTAAGAACACATATGTTTAACACAAATCAAATTTGAAGATTTTTAAGAGAAATGCACTGCACTGATTTTTTACATAAATTTTCTGATTTAAGATGTTTGTGCTATGTGGAGAGGCATTTTTGATATGACGTCTAAGTCCGACATTGGATGTCCAAAATCTAAATAGGAAAGGTCATTTTCAAAAAAGAAAAACGTCCATTTTTTTTCAAAAATACTGTTTTGAACAAGGTTTTGTGATTTGCACGTTTTGTTTTTTGGTCCATTTTCGGAAAAAAAAAAA
Organism: Microcaecilia unicolor; assembly: GCF_901765095.1. Lineage (NCBI taxonomy): Eukaryota > Metazoa > Chordata > Amphibia > Gymnophiona > Siphonopidae > Microcaecilia > Microcaecilia unicolor. The sequence goes on along the minus strand of NC_044033.1, from coordinate 474,511,797 downwards.
ACATCCAAGTGCAAAACACACAAAATCAAGCCATTGGGATGTAGGAGGAGCCAGCATTTTTAGTAGACTGGTCCCCCTGACATCCCAGGAAAGCAACAGAGCACCCTAAGGGGCACTGCAGTGGACTTCATAAAATGCTCCCAGGTACACATCTCACCATTGCTCCCTTATCTTGTCTGCTGAGCCCCCCCAAAACCCCCCCAAAACCCACTACCCCCAAATGTATACCACTACCAAAGCCCTTTTGGGTGAAGGGGGAACCTATATGTGGGTACAGTGGGTTTCTGGTGAGTTTTGGAGGGCTCACAGTTTCCTCCACAAGTGTAATAGGTAGGAGCTGAGTATATCATCTGATGCTGGCCTTGAGGCTGGCAAGTGATGTTTTTCATCACATTTTTGGGGGGGTGGGAGGGGGTTAATGACCACTGGGGGATAAGGGGAGATCATTCCTGATTCCCTCAAGTGGTCATCTGGTTATTTAGGGCACCTTTTGTGCCTTATTCATTACAAAAACATGTCTAGCTTAAAACGTCTTAGTTTTAGTCCTGGGCAGTTTTGTTTTGTTCTATTATGGCTGAAAAACGTCCAAGTCTTAGGAACGCCCAAGTCCGAGCCTGAACACACCCCTGACAGCCCCCTTGAGGTTTGGACACACTTCTGATGGACTTAATAGAAAAACATCTAAAAATATGTTTTGAAAATACTGATTTGGATGTTTTTGTGAGAAAAACATCCAAATGCTGCTTTGTGCCCCTTTTTAGACGTTTTTCTGTTTTGAAAATGAGCCCGAAAGTGTATTGGATCTTTAAATATCCATGACACTGGCTGTTGTAACTAGGAGTAGCCTAGTGGTTAGTGCAGTGGACCTTGATCCTAGGGAACTGAGTTTGATTCCCACTGCAGCTTCTTGTGACTCTGGCAAGTCACTTAACCCTCCATTGCCCCTGGTACAAAATATGTACCTGAATATATGTAAACCGCTTTGCATGTAGTTGCAAAAACCTCAGAAAAGCAATATATCAAGTCCCATTTCCCTTTCCCTATATGGGCAGGAGTTAAAAAAAATCTTGCTTTTGCTAAATGTCTCAAGCATTAGATACGTTTGGATATGGTGATAAGAAATGTAAGAGGGTATGAGCAAATTATAGTTCAGGATAATTTAGATTGAACAGTGAGTTTATCTCTGCACATATTCAAATTTATTATGAGTAAATGTATAAATAAATAGAAGCATAGTTATGTGTTGTATTTTCACAGTGTGAGAAATGTTTCATTATAAATATTAGATTATTTTTTATATGTATGAACAAGTAGTTTACCAAGCTGTTTTAACCAGATATATCTGTATGCGGGGTAAATCTTTAAAACGCATGTGCTGGCATCCGAACAGCAGCAACATGTTTTGAATAAGCAGCCTGCCGTGGAGCCGTACTCGGAGCACTCAAAGTGATTGTTTCCTTTTTTAAAGTTTAGATAGTTTTATTTTTTTTAATATAATTTTGAAGTTTTTTTTCTGTAGTAGATTTTGTGCCAGTATGGGACCCTGATGACTGATGAAAGCCAGGAATCACTGGTGAAACAGGTACCGTTGGGTCAGGTATTACCCACTGAATGAATAAGCTGTTTTTCAAGTTAAAACTCTGGCTGCATTAACTTTGGCTACATGGGTGCCGGTGGTAGTTCTTCCCCCATTTCTGGCGCTAGCACAAATATTGAAAAAATATTTCTGCAGGGGGTTAGCCAGCAGTAATCAGGCAGCATTGTGCACTGCCCAGTTACTGCCAGGTTAGCACGGGATCCCTTACCACCACCTCAGTGGGTAGTGGCAACTGCTCCCCCTGAAATGTCTGCACAGCAAGTGTGAACTTAACACACGGCCATTTCATTTTTGGTTATTTTCACCCGCTGTGATAAAAGGGGCCCTGGCACATGGTAAAAATGGCCGCCACCTCTAGCACAGGGCCCTTTTTACCGCAGTATAGTATACTGACCCCTAAATACTTTCATCTTGCAAGTCTTTGCTGTATATTATGTTTGAGCTTGAAAAGAAAAAATTACTAAGTATGAAGATTTGGATGTGAATTTTTTGAAGATGTTTCAAAGACTTTTTTGGAATAAAGGAACTTATAGTTTTCTTTGAGTCCAGTGGGGATCTTTTTATAATTTGATGATACATATGAAACAATTACAAAAACTCCACTAATTGGAGAAAATGAAGACTGTTCCCAAAAAACCTAGGCACATGCCAAAACAGATCAAATCTGCACTAGAAAGTGATAAATAAATAAATAAATAAATAAATATAAAAAACAGTTCAAAAAAACTGGATCCACTGGGGGGGGGGGGGGGGGGGGGGGGGGGAGAGGAGGCCACATGGACTTATCTAATGGATTGCTTCTGTTTTGGCATGTGTCCAGGTTTTTTGGGAACAGTCTTCTTTTTCTCCAATTAGTGGAGTTTTTTGTGACTGTTTTCTTTTTCCTGGTCAATGATTAAAAAGAACTGGGATGCTGCTATGAAGCTATATGGCCTCATTTTGCTATGACATTCTGTGAGCTTTGAGGCCAATATTTGTTTATACTTATAAAATTTTTGAGATGCCCTTTGCATTAAATTCTTACATTTTCAGATGGCATAATAAAATTATTCAGAGTTGTACTATCACTATCCATCTGATATTCAAGATGATTTTACTGGGTGCTTAACCAGTGATATTCAGCAGTACTTCTGGACATTGCCACTAACTATCACCACTAACCGCCCCTACACTATATGGTTAGTGCCAGGGTGGTCTGTGGGCAGAGCTTGAGCAGAGCTTAGGCAGAGCCTGGAAGTAGTCGGTACTTACCTGGTTAGCAGTGATATTCACACTGATAACCGATTAAATAAGTGGCTACAGTGAGGAGAAAATCTGTCCTGACTTTAGTTGGGGAGCTAATCAGGCACCGATCTGAATATCAGCTGGTGCACAGTTACCTCCCAGAAGTGGCCAAAATGTTTTCTGGGGCTCCTTTCCTCATGGCATCCATACTGAAAAAGAAACCGTGATGGGCAGAAGTGAGTTAGCATCACTCCTGCCCATTGGACCCTACTAGACCATCAGGGCATTACAAGGTGGGGGTGGAGGGCTAAGGAGGGGGAGAGGAGAAAGGTGGGGGGCGGGGTGGGGCCCAGTTTGAGGAAGGGGGATTGGAAGTGGCCAGAGAACCGGCTTTCACTTATGTAGGTTCCAGTCGATATCCAGCAGGGTCCTACATAAGTGTGTTATTTAGGACCCTGCTGTGACCCACATAATATCGAGCAGCTTCTATATCATGAATTAGCTCTATATATTCAATGAACATCCAGGGCTAATTCTGCCCACAACAGTCAGCATTTAAAAATACACTGATTGCTGCGGGCTGAATCTAGACTGATCTATATTTATTTAGATTTAGCTCACACTTTTTTTAGTAGCAGCTCAAGGCCTGTTACATTCACATACAGTAGGTATCTCCCACCCTGTCTGCAGAAAGTTTATAATCTAATTTTGTATCTGAGTCAATGAAAGATTAAGGGACATGTTTACTAAATACTAGAGTGCACTAATGGGCATTAGTGTGTGCTATATGCCATCACACTCATGCCCTTAAGTGACTTGCTCAAGGTCTCAGGGAATGTCATTGGCTTTGAACCATGGCTTTGGGTTTCACAGCTCATAGCTCTAACGACTACAATATTCCTCCTTGCCACTAGTGGAATGTGAGAAATCACAGAAGGATCTTAGGAAGCTGGAGGACTGGCATCTACATGGCAGATGAAATTTAAATTTGTGCAGTTTCAAAGTGAGTCACATAGAGAAAAATATTGCACACTGATTTAGTCAATATGTCTGCCTTTTTTGATTATGTAAGAGCAGCTACAATTACATCTCGGTAGTGGTAGATATCATGTCAGAGTATGTTGGGATGATCTGAGAGCCCCACTGGAAGTGAAAGAAATTAATTGTCAGGATAAAAGTAATAGCAGCTCAGAGTAGTGTATCTTATGCATATCTTATGTATCAACTTCAGGATCTTAAAAGGGATTCTAGATAAAATCATCAGGCAATGCTCTTCCTTTAAAAGTGGTATGTGTGTGTTGGGGGTGGGGGTATGGGGGTGCTCTGGAGCTCAGTCTGAGTGGTTTCATGGTCTGAGCTCTCTTTAACACTTTAAAGAATATTGGGATCCCTGGACTCCACAACTTACCTCAGGGAATAACTGAGAAGTCAGTAACACAGTAAACTGACTGTTTGGGCCTTTAAAAAGCTTAAAACATATTTGCTGATACCTGAGAAAATGACAGGCCAAGAGCAGAAGCCTTCTTCAAACCCTATGCTCGCAATCAAATTTTGTTAAGGGCTAAAGAGAAACTGTATGTGCTGTATTGAGGATGGAGAGTGCTAACAGTACTGGATTTGGTCAAAAGAATAACACAGAAGCACTTTTGGCTATGAGGTAGTCTTTAAAAGAACTCAGAGTCAGGTATGGGTTCCTATATCTGGCCCATAGCAGGTTATTCATGGCAACAAAACCTCAATATATCTGGAACCTGTGAAGCTACAAGAATTCATTGGTTCAGTAAAAAGGCACTAAGGGGTCCTTTTACTAAGGTGCGCTGAAAAACGGGCTGCGCTAGTGTAGGCACGTGTTTTGGGCGCGTGCAGATCCATTTTTCAGCTTGCTTGTAAAAAAGGCCTTTTAAAACTTTTAGGCTGAAAATGGACATGTGGAAAAATAAATATTGGCTCGCATCCATTTTGGGTCTGAGACCTTACCACCACCTACTGACTTAGCGGTAAGCTCTCACGCGGTAACTTTACGGTAATCGTCTATATGCATAGAATGACGATTACCGCCCGGTTTCCGCCACTTGCAGGAAAATACAAATTATTTTCCAGCGTGCGTAAAAATTGAAATTACCGCCCGGGCCATGCGGTAGCTGGGCGGTAACTCCAAATTGACGCACATTGGGCACGCATAGGCGCCTACGCAGCTTAGTAAAAGGGCCTCTAAGTTACTTTTGTTGTATATGACAATGCAAACAAAGGACAAGGCTCTGTTGTCTAGAATCTAGTAGGCCTTTCTAACTGATGCTGACTTGATCTGAGAACTCAACTATTAATACTTGCAATATTATCTCTATTAACTAAACTTAAGCACAGTTCCAAATAGTGATTATTTTTACTTTCTTCATGTCAGTCTAGTAAATATGGATTTTATATTTTTGAGAAGCAAGAATACTAATTTAATAGTACGGCTCTACTCCAGATTGGATCCCTATAAAGTTAAACAGCTCAGAAGTTGAATCCCTTGTTTGGATTGATGTTCAGTATCTTAAGGGGCACTTTGTATAGGTGTTCATATACAATCACATTACTATTTTCCTACGCTGTGATCATTGTGATAGCTAAACACAGAATAATATGGCATATTTTCCTTCTAATTAGGAATCAGTGATATCAAGAAAAGGCAAGGAAAGCTCAATGGGCCTCCAAGATGGGTGTTACAGTCAAACTTTAATAAAGAACCCAATATGGGCCATGTTTCGGTAGAATGCCTACGTCAGGGGTTGTCAGTGGTATAACAGGGAGATAACCCTCTGTTAATTCACTGTGGATGAACACTTCCAAAATAATGCAACAGTGGAAATGGCACTTTCAGTTCTCTCTGAGTAAGTAATTGCTGCCTTTACAGATGTAAACATTGCACTTAAACGGCTTCTACTTAGACATGGCTGGTACTGACATGCTAAAAATTAAAGCAATATTTTATGATTACCATTCCTGGTGGGCCAGGTAGCCCTATTGGACCAACTTCCCCCTAAAAAGGAAATGAGAAGAAACAAAAATATAAGCCTTATGTTAGCCTTATGCCTGAACCTGGAAATAATTTGCTTTTAATCTCCATGTTCAGTAGTGTGCTTACCAGAAGAGATCCATTTTACAGCATTGATATCAAGCAAGTTTACAACAAAAGTTTTGGTAACAGCTGCATCAGGTTAATATTTTGATTTACAGATCATAACTACAATAAGAAAGATCATAGATGGGGTGTTATATGGAATAGAGATCAACTGCAATAAACCTAAAAAGAGGCCCAGTGTATCTTTTCTTTTATTGGAGGCTGTCCTAAAAAGAAGCTAATGAATACTGTTATTTCATATCTGACAATGTGATTCTGTCACAGTCATTGAGGGGTCCTTTTACTAAGCTGCAGGAAAAAGGGCCCTGCGGAAGTGGTGGGGACCATTTATCCCATGTGCCAGGGCCCTTTTTACTGCAGCTGGTAAAATGCCCCCCCTCCCCCAAAATTGGCCATGTAGTAAGATAACTCTTACCACGTGACCATGTGGTGAGGATCACTTATTGCCATTCATTGAGTAAGTGCTAAGGGCTCCCGTGGTAAACCGGCGGTAACCAGGCAGCGTGTGGCGATGCTCGATTAGTGCCATGGTACACTAGGGAATAAAACATTTCCTAGAGTGCCGGAAATGGCACGCGCTCCAGTCGGAACTACAGCTGTCGTCCGCTTTGGGCAGGCAGTAGTTCCATTTTAGTGTGTAGTAAGCCACAGTGGGCTTACTGCCACTTTGTAAAAGACCCCCCTCAGTCATAACAGATTCATTCACTCATGAGGAAAATTTCTGATCAAATTCAGACTAGGTCAACTTCAGCCTGGTTTGTGTTAGCCATTTTTTTTCTTTAGATTTACTAGAAAAAATTGTCAATGTTTCTCCAGTGAATTTGGCAAAATTTGACCAATATAATGGCTATTACATAGACTACAGACTAATTTGATTCACAGGAATTCCCATTGAATTATCCCACTTTGAAACCACAAATTGGGAGAGTGTGTTTGAATTTTGGTGTAGATTTGTCAGTCTGAGGAAGTAACATTCATGGCTTAATTTCCTGGTGAAGGAGCATTGTCATCCTTTTTTCAGGAGCCCAAGCAGAGCCTGTGATGCAGATCAGTTCTGTTGTGCCTTCCCAGGTACCAGATATAGGGACCCTTTTACTAAGCTGTGCTCAGAAGTGGCCAGCACAGTTTGTAGCATGTGGGTTTACCGTGTGCTGTGGCCACTTTTAGTGCAGCGGTAAAATGGCCACATTTGTATATTATCCTGTAATGGCCCTGCACTAATTTACTAGGCAGTAAGGGCTTCTGTGCTAATCGGGCAGCACGTGGCAATGTACCCACACTATCCAATTAGTGCAGGGCACACCTATTCTCCACTTATAGATATGCCTACTGCACAAAAAATAGAAACTGTTTTTCAGAGTGGGATTAGCATGTAGTGGTTGTCACACTAGTGAGGTATCCTGAGACAGTGCTTTTTGGCACATGGTAGGCATGCACTAGTGCTTACTGTGGCTTAGTAAAAGGGCTCCACAGTTGGGTAAATTTAATGGACAATCAAATTTCTCCTCTTATAGACATACCATAACTTTACTGTGGCTTATAAACTCATCAACATAGGTCCAATATATGCATAAAAGTCCAAAAAAGTGAGACACAAGATTGTCTTTCACTAAACGAACCTGAACAGACATCAGTTCTTCAGTAGACCACTCTAAATTTGAAATCCTCTCTTCTTGTTTCTTAACAGCCTCTCCCTGGGTATGTATCTGAGGGGCCCTTTAACTAAGGCACATAGGCAATGTGCATCAATTTGGAACTACCGCCTGGCTACCGCAAGCCCCGGGTGGTAATTCCATTTTTTACGCATGCCCAATACGCACGGCAGAAAATATTTCTTATTTTCTACCGTGTGGTGCTAACCGGGCGGCAATCGACAGTGTACGCGCAGTGACATTTACTGCCCAGTTAAAGCGTGAGACCTTACCGCTAAGTCAATGGGTGGCAGTACGGTCTCAGATCCAAAATGGACACATGTCAATTTTTATTTTGCTGCAAGTCCATTTTCAGCCAAAAGAAAAGGCCTTTTTTACAGGCCCACTGAAAAATGGACATGTGCGTGCCCAATACACGCGCCTACAACAGCACAGGCCATTTTCAGCACACCTTAGTAAAAGGACCCCTATGTTTGGACTGTAGGGTCTTCTCTCATAGTGAATGTGGTGGGCACAGAATAGTTTGACTTCTATATATAAAAGTTAATGTAACTGTAGCCTCTGGAAGAAGTTTCCTGTTTATTTCTTAATATATTGGAATCGGCTCTCCTCCTTTCCATTTTCCTTTGCCCCCTTCTCCTCCGCCTTTATTTTCCTTTAATTGAGGTTGTATATGCTGTCTAAATCCATATTTGAATTTTTTTTGTTTTTTTTTTGCTTTTGATTGGTGTTAGTTTCTTGGAATAGATGGCATTTTCTGTTGTCAAGTGTTCTACTTGAGATGTAATATAAACTTGCTATAAATAAATGCATAAATAAAAAGTCCAAAAAAGTTTCTTCTTAGTTGAAATTTAGTACAATAATATTTATAAATATGTTACTTACCTTAAAAAAGGTGTAGGGATCCAGTCTTTCAGAAGACTATAGCAACAGACACTCAATAGCAATGACCCCAACAGGATACCATGTTTCAAGCAGTAATGCTCTGCGTCAGGGAAATGTGTCCAGGTTATGGCTTTTATATGAGCAAATTTATAATAATTTTCACACTCCTCCATGCTTCTGCTGGGCAATATTATACTGTACCATCTGCAAAAAATAGAAAAGCATGACAATAAAGTGCTTTTTGCCTCAGCTCCAATCAGAAAACAACAATTTTACCCTTCATAGTAAGCCAGCTCATGAGCATCATCCATTCAAAATCTTCATTTAAACCCTTGGGATGATCAGTTGATAAAGTAAAGATCCAAAAATGCTCACAGACATTGACTAGACTATTCTGATCACCTCCCAAAATATTCACAGAACCAATCACATGTCACTGTAGATCCTCAACCATGCATTATTGACTCTGTGCCTCTGAATATTTTAGGAGGTGATCCAGATCATGTACTCAATGCCCGTGAACATTTTTGGATCTTTACTTAACAACTGATCATCCCAAGGGTTTAAATGAAGATTATGAATGGATGATACTCATATGAACTGGCTTGCACTGTATGGGTAAAATTGCTGTCTTCTGATTGGACCTGAGGCAAAAAACCTTTTCACACCATGTTTTTCTATTTTTTTTGCACAGGGTACAAATTGTTATAAATATGCTCTCATGAAAACTATACCTGGAGACTCATCCCCAAAGCAGAGCACTACTGCTCGAAACAGAGAATCATGTCGGGGCTATTGCTATGGAGCATGTGTTGCTGTAATCTTCTGAAAGATTGGATCTCTACATCTTTAAGTATAAATGTTATAAATATTCTTGCACTAAATATGCACTGAGAAGAATTTTTTTGGACTTGTATGCATACATTGGATTTGCTCTGCTACTTTCAGTTGGACTGATGAAAATATAATACTAAGTATATAAGCCACAGTGAAGTTATGGTATGGCTATGTGATGAGTGGTTTGAAGGTCCATTAAACTTACTCAACTGATCTGCTTGTATGGGCTACTGAATCAATTCAATGGATTTTGAAAACATTTTGTAAATACATGTGTGAATTGATACTGAATGTTTTTTGCAATTTCAATAGTAGGATCTTGTTTTTTTGTTGATTCTTCCATGGAAGTAGAGCACAGTTGGAACTTTGAATTAATTCCACCTTCCTTTCCACTACAAGCTCTGGAGAAAACACATAAACCCAGGGACACAGACAAGTTATACGCCCTCCTACATATCCCCCAGAAGAAGTAAGCAAAGCTAGCATTGATCAGTTAGGGGGAGGGTAAGGAAGAGGAGCAGATCTGCCAGCATGGGTGAAAATGCTGTGGGTACGTGTTGATTACAGCTTCATCATACCCCCAAGGAGAACATGATGTACCAGTCCAATCTTTTCCTTTGGAAAGGCAGAAAGAGCAGACCATGCAGGTGAATTCCTCTATCCCCTAGCATGACACTGATGTAGCAGTATCAGGTTCATTCTGATCCATCTCCACTACAGGCACAGAAGAAACAGACAATGCATGCCAATATGGGCCTTGACCCACAGAAGCAAATAAAAGTGGATTGATCCCATCTATGATGAGGTCTGCAAGCATGACTAAGGGATAGGAACTTTAGCAACCTCCACTGATTTTTGCCAACAGTTACTGTCCAGGAAAAGAGGAGAATTAAAGAGATTAAAAGGATGACTTATTGCCTTCTAATGGGAAAAGGGAGTTTGAGAATCATTGGGCCAACATAGGCAATACTTTTTTAATAGGGATGGAGGACCATCATGATAGTCTCTTTCCCTTCTTCTTACTTTGGCGATCCTTTACCTCCTTCCTTCTCCCAGTAGACAAGATGGGGGGGGGGGGGGGGGGGGGGGGGAGAGAGAGAGAGAGAGAGAGAGAGAGAGATTATGTGTGTGAGTGTATGTGTATAGAGAGTAAAAGTATGTTTGTGAAACAAACAGCTTGAATATGAAAGCATGTGCATGAAAGTGACAGTTCTCCCCATCGCTCTATCCCTCCCCATAGTCCTACTTTCTTTATACCTACAAATTAAGCACAGTGAATATCTGATCTTTTTTTTAAATCACTTAACTAGTTTTAAACCTCTCGCATATTGGCCAAATTATTTTGCAAACATTTTTTTAAAATTCACAAACAGAACCAAGATAGGTGAACCTAATTTATAGCAGTTGAAGCCTAGTAGTTGTATAGTGATGCTTGTTTTAAAATCCTATGTTGGAACAAAGTGCAGGTCCAGAAGGAAAAGGAATATGGGGGAAAAACTCTTCAAGCGGTTCTACAAGCTTGGAGAAGAAATGGTTGAGGAGAGATATGATAGAAGTCTATAAAATACTGAGTGTAGTTGAACAAGTAGACTTGAATCATTTGTTTACTCTTTCCAAAATTACAAGGTCTAGGGGGAATGTAATGAAGCTACTAAGTAGTAAATTTAAAACAAATTGTAGAAAATATATCTTCGCTCAGGGGTTCTTTTACTGAACCGCAGTAAAAAGTGGCCTGCAGTAGTGTGGGTGTGTGTTTTTGGTGCACGCTCGGCCACTTTTTACCGTGACTGGGAAAAGAAGCTTTTTTAATGGAGGCAGTAAATGGCCATACACTAGAATTAAAAGTAGCATGTGGCTATTTACTGCCTGAGCCCTTACATCCACCCATTGACCTACCATAAGGTCTCATGTGCTACACGTGCGGTATTCATGCGGCATGTGCCAATGTTTTCTATCTCGGGAAACAGCACATGCCAACTTCAAAATTACCACCAGGTGGGTGCACTAACTGGGCAGTAGTGGCGATTTGGCGCATGTTACATACGCTGTAGCCCTACCGCTGCTTTGTGAAAGGGCCCCTCAATGTGTAATTAGACTCTAAAATTCATTGTCAGAGAATGTGGTAAAAGTAGTTAAAATAGATTTGCATAAACTCTGTTTTAACTCTTTTGAGATCCAGTCAGGTACTTGTGATCTGGACTGTTGGTCATAAGTGATGGATCACATGCAGTACACAAGGATTTGAAATAGCTGTGTGCTATAGGAGATCTGATAGTCTTGCCTCTGGTGTATATCTGATGCTTCCATGCTCCTTTCCTTTTAGGATTTGTTTCTTTTATTTCTTTTGAATGTCACTGTGGTACTGCTCCTCTCCTCTATATAATACTCTCTGTGGAGTTACTACTACTACTACTATTTGACATTTCTAAAGCGCTACTAGGGTTACGCAGCGCTGTACAATTTAACATAGAAGGACAATCCCTGCTCAAAGGAGCTTACAATCTAAAGGACAAATGTACAGTCAGTCAAATTGGGGCAGTCTAGATTTCCTGAAATCTATTAAAAAAAAAAATCAAACATATAAAAGGCGAGTGTCGTACTCACTCGCAAATGCGCAGTAGAGACTTCCCTCTCTGCCCCACCCCTGCATCAATACGTGATGAGGGGGGCAGGACAGAGCAGGAAGTCTCTACTGCGCATGCCGCAGACGTACTCGCAACCGCTCCGCCCTCCCCCTCCCGAGGTCACTGCTACCGCTCCCCCCACCTGGAGTCGCCGCCACCTCCGCCCCTCCACCCGGCCCGAGTACTGTCACATGAGGGCGGGACACAGGCAGAGAAGGAAGCCCGTCCCGATGGCAGCTTTGCTGATGTGCCTGCTGCGTCTGCGTGGTGCGATGTAAGTTCAATAACAGACAGTGCTGGGGGGGGGGGGGTGCGGAGCAGCGGCGACCTCGCAACCCCCCCCATTCCAAAACTAGCCCATTTACACGGGCTCAACGGCTAGTGTATATATATATATATATATATATATATATATATATATATAGAGAGAGAGAGAGAGAGAGAGAGTGTGAGTGAGTGAGAGTGTGAGTTCAGTTCTCTATATATTTTCCCCTTATGTATTATTATTAGTCTTTGGTATTCTACCAGGTATTTGTGACCTGAATTGGCCACTATTAGAATCAGGATACTGGGCTAGATGGACTATCAGTCCGACCCAGTATGACTATCCTTATGTTCTAAATATGCATGCAATAGATTTGCATACCATGCAGATAGTTTCTTTGCAAATCTATCTCATGAATATTCATTAGGGTATCATTAAAACCCAAGGTATTAGTGACCTTCAAGGACTGTCAGTGAATATCTCTAAGATATTTCACAGTGATACAAAGAATGCTAAAAATGGGCTGTTCATTAAAGTACTTAACTTCTTTGCATGTTCACTTAAAATACCTATTTAAATGGATTAAAAAGACAACCACATTTAAAGCTCATCCTTTGTTCTCGATCAAGAAGACAAAAATGGAATTAAACTGCGATTAGCTAGATTGCTGGCAAACATTACTTTTAGGAATTAGCATTTACCTTTTCTCCTTTTGTACCATCTGTGCCAATTTCTCCTTTTTGACCCTAGTGAGAAAATCAATTACAATGTTCATTACAATATTCATAAGCAATGTCTTATTTCTTATAGTGTGTTTGGTTTTAATTATTTATAAGTGCAAACAGAAGCTTCTGGTTTCCAATAAAGCTATTTATTTTTCGTTTCTCCTTTCCTACCTTGGTCTGCATTGCAGTTTATTCATTTAATACTTCCACTTTGCAGATATCCACTACAACGTTTTCTTTCAAGACCTATTCGAGAACTTTGTCTTATGAAGTGTCGTATAGGGATGTGCAAAGAAAGAACTACTGGCTCTTTATCAGGTCATTTTAATTTTTGGAGACTTAAGTAAAACCTTTTTAACATGTATTAATTGACTTATGTTATATTTCATGATGAAGGCTGATTTCTGCATAGTGAAACACAGCTAGCTTGTAACATTTCCATCCATGTGCTCTCCTTCAAGGACCTGAACCACAATTCTGCTATGTGCTTTCTGATTTTTATTCTTAATATCTCAATTGTCTGGCTATAGGTTTAGCTACCTGGTATCTGTTCTCTAGACTTGATGCTTAGTCAAATTGTGCTGACAGTGCATTTATATTGTGGTGTACTGATCTGTCTTTTAACCCTGACCAAAAAAAAACAATCAAAACAAGTAAAAACAAAAACCTCTCTCCCTCTCTGCCTAGCTCTCTGAATCTAGAAAGAATAGGCATTTCAAACTGTCTCTTGCCTTTCAGACTGCTAACTCTTGCTGACGTTTCCTAACTTTGTCTACTGAACTGTGAACAAGATCTGCGAGGTTTATTTCCCAGTACCAGTCCTAGGTAAAAAAGTAGCTCATTTTCAAAGCACCCAATAATGATTAACAATACTCCTTAGTCACATACAGGTAATCTTGCAGATTGTTAACCCTGTCATAGTACATTCCAACCAATCAAGATGACTTATACTCAATGTAATAATTGTGGTGCATTAGTTCCAAGTCACGCCATCTAGAGGCTTAGGGCTTGCCTCATTTGTTTTCCATTTGCTAGTATAAAAGAGGAGCTCAATGAACTTAAGCAGGAATGGGTTGCAATTAAAGCAACTTCCAGCACTATACAGCATCATACTAATTTACCACCACTACCTCAAAGAATAAAACAACCCAAGAATAGATGGGTCACAGTAGGCTCAGGTAGATTATGACACATAATTCTTTTGCTGCCTTAGAACATTGTGATGATCAAGAAAAATACTAAGGTGGAATCAGAAACAATAAAGGTAGCTCAAACTTTGTGACTACTTTATGATCCCCTGAAGCAGGTCTCATAGACCAAAATGCCCAGAACAGCAGTAGGTGCCGGGAGCTTTTCAACTTTTAGCGCTGTTTCCACACAAGTGGCTTAAGCTAAGTGGTCATAGCTTTATAGCCTAATTTGTGAATTTATTTTGATATTAGTTTAATAAATGAAAAGCTATTTACTGGTAAAATATATATTTTTCAAGTTGAGTCAGCGCTCCAGAGACAAATGATTGATGATAGTATAAGAGAGTTAGGATTTGAAACAGCTGTGTACTGTATCCAATAGCTTGTGTCCAATACCCTTCTGATGCCTCTGGGCGTGATTTATGCTACTGCTGAAGTCTACTCCTCTGATTCTTTTTGGTTGATACTTAAGAGTAATGTCAGGAAATTCTTTTTTCACAAAGAGGGTAGTCGATGCCTGGAAAACCATTCTGAGGGAGATAGTGGAGACAAAAATGGTAGCAAAATTCAAAAAGGCGTAGGATGAACACAGAAGATCCCTAATTAAAAAATGGATGGTATAAGAAACAAACTTAAATGACTCAATGTGTATTGATGTGTTGAGTGGTGCTTAGATGGTGACTCTGGATGTGAAGAATTAAGGCCAGTGATGGGCAGATTTCTACGGTCTGTGTCCCATATATGACAAGACAGATTGGGATATGTTTGAGTAGGCTTTGATGCCAATTCCAGTAGTTGGAATGTTAGGACAATGTCAGGCAGACTTCTATGGTCTATGTCCTAGAAATGGCAACGACTAGATCAAATATATTATACCATATTCATTATTTGTTTAATCATTAATTGATAATGAGTGTAGTTATTTGGCAGATAGGATGTACCGTTCAGATCTTTATCTGCCATCTTCTACTATGTTACTATGTTAAACTGAGTTAGTGCACACTGAATTTTTAAAAGCCTGCTAACAAACCAAATATATGTTAATGAATGCACATCACTACTGTGATAAGATGGGGAAAAAAGACTGAGGCATTCTAAGGACAGCAATCATGCTTTTGAGACACTGAGGCAGTCAGGGGGCAGGAGTGAGATTAATTTTCCAAACAATAATGGTTGAATTTGAACCCTGGTTCAGAGCCTGCTGTTCTAACCAGTAGACTAATTCTACAATGAATGCATGTTGCTCCTCATTGAACTAGTTTGCCACATACTCTGTAATCGGGACCAGTTTCACATACCTTATTCATTCATTCATAAATAAATAAATAAATAAATAAATAAATAAATAAATAAATAAAATTTACTCCCAATCTGGTCATCAGTTATTTATTCCAATGCCTTTGTCTTACCCATCTTATCTGTCTATATGTCTTAATTGTACTTGTCCCCTCTGTTGCCTAGTAAGATGTTTCACTGTATTGAGTTGAGTTTGTGAGCATCATATCTATGTTTTATGGAATGACATTACAATTTGTGGGAAAGGCTAACAAAAACGATAAAGGGGATGGAACACCTTCTTTACAAAGAAAGGATAAATACGTTAGAACTCTTGACTAGGAATGAGACAACTGTGAGGCGATATGATAGAAGTTTATAAAATAATGAGTGGGGTGGAATGCATAAATAGGGAATGGATGTTTAATTATTCAAACAACACTAAAGCAAGAAGACAATCATAACACTGAAAACAAATTGCAAAAAGTATTTTTTCATACAGGGCATAAATAAGCTGTGAAATCTCTAACTAGACTTAGGAAAACACTGTATTCAGCCCTATCATGTGACTTAAGCAGTATATCAGGTTCACAAACAGAAACCCAAATGTCTAAAATGCTTATGTTTTTGTGTCTCTTAGTATAACAACCTCTAGGCTCCTTCTCAAACACAGCAACTGTGAAACTGATATATTACTTCAGCCACATCTTATGTTGAACACAATGCATTCCTAAGTCTGCTAGAGACTTTTTATTCTGTGATCTTGTTTTGCCCCTCACGAAGAAAATTCAAAACATGGCCATGCCAGGTGTTTGGATTTTTTCTTAACTCAATAAAATGTTAAAAGTCATTCCTCTAGCTTGTGTGCCCTGGATCTTCTCTTCATTTCTTTCCATCTCATGTGGTTCTCTGCATCTTATGGTTGTTAGGCAGCTTTGGTCTGATTCAGCATGACTTTCCGTGTATTGTTAAGGGTGCTTTGGAGTTGATAATGGAGAGAATCTGAAGCATGACCTATGATCTCCTTGATTTTGTCCTTGCAAAAATATATTCTATTTCATGCATGTCTGCATGTCTTTCCTATGCATCTTCATAAAGGCCAGTTGGACTCTGCCATGAGCGTCTGCATTCATATATTGCTATAGAAGAGGCACTCAGCATGGCTTCAAAAATCTCATTAAAATACATGTATTTCATACTTGTCACCTCCATTCAATAGTGAATGAAACCTATTCTAATCCTCTTAAAGCAGGAGCACAGCCAAAGGTGGGCCTGGGTAGGTATAGGCCCATCCAATTTGGACTCAGGCCCACCTAGCTGCGGTGCACACACTTGATGGCCAAGGTCTTATGATCCTGCAGCTCCCGCCTACTCTCCCTTAGCAGCAGAATCAATTCTGACAGGATGCCTGTGGCTGACCAAGATACTATCTCTGCTGGGTCCCTACTCCTTTGATGCCACCTCCTATTTCAGCCTGGGCAGAACACGGCAAAAAGAAGGCTTCAGGGTCAGGTGCAGGCAGCATGTAGGAATCACTACCATTGCTAAGGGAGAGAGAGAGGGAGCTTCAGGACTGCAGGAGCCTCCTCAGCCAAGCCCAGCTTACTTCCCACAGACAGGGAAGACTGGACAACGGGAGGGAGAAAAGAAAGAGGGAGGGAAAATTGTTGGACAGGGTGAGGGGAACAGAGAGGGGAAAATGGAAAAGGGGGGACAGGTGGGAGGAATGCTGCATGTGGGGGCAAGAGAGGGAGACATTTTGGATATGGTTATGGGAGAGATAATGCAAGGGGGCGGAGAGGGAGAAATGTTGGCAGTGGAGGGGAGATAAGGAGAAATGCTGCATGGAGTGGGGGGGGGGGGGAGAGAAATGTTGGACCTGGGGCACAAGGGAGAGACAGAGAAATGATGCACAATGAGAGAGGAGGAAGAGGGGAAGAGATGGACATGGGGGAAGGGAAGAAAGAGGGAAATGTTGGATCCATGGGCAGAAGGGATTGATGCAGGTCAGTGGGAGAGAGGGAGGGAAGAAAGAGGAAGAAATGCTGGAATGCAGTCGAGCAGGGTAGAGCAGGAGGGAAGGGACAGAAAGATGCTGAGGGGTGGTGTGGAAGGAACAGGAAGATATCAGGCTATGAGGGTGGGGTACAGGGAGAGAGGGAGCAGATTCTGAACTATAAGGATGGAGGGAAGAAAACCGCTTGGAATGGTGGAACCATGTGGGAGAGGCAGGGGGAAAGGTAAAACATGAGAGGAGGAAAGTGATTATATATGTAAAAATAAGGTAATGGAGAGTAGATTAAAAATGAAAGGAAATGGATGGCTGGAGAAGGCATGAGATGGGGAATGGGAAAGCTAGTGGATGAGAGGAGGAGATGGAAATTTGATAGCTGAAAAGTAAAAAAAAAAAGGTGAGAAAGAGGGTGAAATTTGAGTGGACAGAGAAGCAGAAAAGAAAAAAGAGAGGAAAAAGCCAAAAAGGAAATGTCAATATGTCAGAGACAGGTGTAGCGAGGGAATGGAATAAGACAGGAGAGAGGAGAAAACACTAATGGACAGCAGCCACTTGAAGAAGAATTTAGCAGAGGGCAGACAGGAAAGCAGAAAAGAGAAGCTGGAACCAACATGATGGAAAAATAAAATGTCCAGACACCAAAGGTAGAAAAAAGCATTTTATTCTGAATTTATTAAATGAAATATGTTAGCTTTGGGAAATGTACATAGCAGGTGTCTTTGTATTGTGTTCACTAGAAAAAGAAATGCATTTCCCTTTTTTCTTACTTCAATGTTGCAGTACATGCTGAGTCTTGGTGTTCTTAGTTCAATTTTTGTCTACAGATTTTTATTTCTAATTTGTGATTCCTTTGGTGAAGGTCTGTTAGTGTGATAGTTCTGGCAGGTACAGTGATTGGAGGGAAGGCAAGGAGGAGAGTGGATCAGGGGGAGGCCCCCTTTTATTTTCTGTCCTGAACCCTAGCATATCCAAGAACAGCCCTAACTCTTGCTGCAGCTGGTGCGGATCCCCATGCTTTGCCAGCTAAGGGCTTCCTCCAAAGGTGGCTGGAACTCACTTCTACCAAGCTCTGCATCCTTGAGCCACCAACAACTAAGCATGCATGGGGTGCCTGTGTCAGTGGCTCAGGCATATTGCTGCTGCCTCCCAAACTTGGTAAAAGGGAGTTCTAGCTACCTTTGGGGAAAATCTTCAGCTGACAGACATTGCGAATTCTTATTAGCTACAGTATTTATATTTTGAGTTGGAAGATGCTGGGGAGGAATGGAGAGTGAGGGGAGGGAG
Source organism: Microcaecilia unicolor (assembly GCF_901765095.1). Classification (NCBI taxonomy): domain Eukaryota; kingdom Metazoa; phylum Chordata; class Amphibia; order Gymnophiona; family Siphonopidae; genus Microcaecilia; species Microcaecilia unicolor. The sequence continues at coordinate 474,493,101 of NC_044033.1, read as the reverse complement.
GAGGCAGAGAAAAAAATTGATGTCCACCTGCTTTGAACTCAGGCCCACCCAAAATTGGCTGTCTGGCTATGCCACTGTCTTAAAGGAGCTGGTTCGTGAATTTCTGTGCCCTTTCCAGAATGATATACAATTATTATACCATGTAGGTCTAGAAGGATGTCATCACATTCAGAAGTTGCCTCCTCTTGAATTAGTCCAAGGTCTGAGACTCACATCTAGGGGTAGCAAGCCAGGCATCTTGGTCTTCACAAACTTTTTCATGGCAGATTTGAGCAGTGGCGTACCAAGGAGGGGAGCGGTGGGTGCGGTCCACCCCGGGTGCACGCCGCTGGGGGGGTGCCGCGCATCTGTCGGCAACGCTCGTTCCCTGCTCCCTCTGGTTACTTCCTGTTCCGAGGCAGAGGGAGCAGGGAATGAGCAAAGCCCCAGTAGGTAAAAATGCACCCGGGGGGGGGGTGTGTCCTTTCACCGGGGGAGGTGTCCTTTTGCTGGGAGTGGGGGGGTCGCGCTGCACCCAGGGGGGTGTCCTTTCGCCGGGGGCAGATGTCGCACTGCACCCGGGGGGGGGGGGGGGGGGCTCATCAGCGATCTGCCCCGGGTGTCAGCCACCCTAGGAACGCCACTGGATTTGAGTTCCACAAACTGGTATGGCAACTGACTGGGATAGGCTGAATAACTGAGCCATGCCATAACAGAACTTGACGTTCACATTTTTGCTAACTGGGTGTACGGGGTCCTAGATTTCCCATGTCTCCCTGCATTTATATTAGAAGACTGAATGAATGGATAATACCTGGGGCATCCAGGTACTTGAAGATACAAACGAATACTCCCTTATGTGGTAGTCTGACCCCATAGCGATAATACTATGAGATTACAAGGGCATGGAACTTGATATAATGCCTTCCTGTGGTTTTTACAACTACATTCAAAGCAGTTTACATAGTATATACAGGTACTTATTTGCACCTGGGGCAATGGAGGGTTAAGTGACTTGCTTAGGGTCACAAGGAGCTGCAGCGGGAACTAAACCCAGTTCCCCAGGATCACAGTCTGCTGCACTAACCACTAAGCTACTCCTCCTCATTGAGGTAGGGAGTTGCCAGGAACTGCCAGGGCAGGCACACCCAAGGATCATTCCTTCTCTCCATTACTCACCAGGGAGCCCCGTTAGGTGTCAGGGCGGGAATGATTGAGGGGGAGGGGGAGGTATGTCAAAAGGAATCCAGGTGCAGGATTAGGGATATGTCAAATGGGTCTGGGGTGGGGGATTGGAGCTATGTCAGAATGAATCACAGGTGGGTGGATTAGGAGCATGTCAATAGGTGATAAGGGGTGTCAAAAGAGATAGAGGTAGGGGGAATCAGAGATACATTAAAAGGAGATTAAAGGGGATAATTCAAAGGAGGAACAAGGGTGGGGGTTAGTTCAAAAGAGGACTAGGAGTGGGAAGATAATTAAAAGAGGATCAGGATGGGTATTACAAAGCACTAGTCTGGCCCTTGTAAAGATATTAGACCAAACTGAGTGCCCACTGATTTTACATTGCTGCAGTTGGGAATATACAGTATTCTTTGAGCAGCAGTGCAAAAAATTGTTAAATAAGGGTGCTTATAGGTAATGGGTGGTTCTCTTCCCCTATCCATCTTCCTTTCCACATGCTCCTCACTTACCTTTGCTGCTATACTGTAGACCACGAAGAGCCCGGCAGTGGTACTATAACCCTGGGTTAGAGAGGAGATCTTCTAATAGAGAGTCACTGCGGGGAGTGACTAGGATGATCTGGGAGGGATTTAGAAGTAAATAATTAGAGAAGCCTTGAGAGGGAAGGCTGTTCTTGGTTGTCTAAGATTGGAGTTACTTACAAGCCCCTGCCAAGCGACCCATAGAAAAGAAAGGTGGTACATTGGATTTAAGGGATCGATTGCTTTCAAGTGTTCCATAGCCATTAAAGGGAGCCAGAACTTCGGATTGGATTGGGGAGTCCAGCCAGTAACCAGGGCTCCAGGTAGAATGAGGTCTGCCCATGGCTGAGTGCTATCTTCGGGGTGATACCCACAAAAGGTAAGGACCATAATAGAGGATCCAGATCTGGTGGTACAGAGTACATCAGAAGAAAAGAGAAAATCTATCCTGGGGTCCCATCAGGCTACAGGACAGGCATAAGTGGATTTTGCATATGTGTTTAATCCTGAGAAAGAAACGCTCTATATGATTACCTTTGAAAATCATAGCTGGAGTTTACATCACTTATTAAGCTGAAGATCATCACAATAAGAATTTACTTATTACTAACATTATAATAACGTTAAGTTTATTCCTGATCCTCCTGGTATATTGTGTGGTTCCTGGACTGGAAGCTGGAGGGAACCTGGACCCAGATACATGTCTCTTGAACCCCAGATACATGTCTCTTGAACTTCAGATCCATACCTATTTCCAGGGCCGCCGAAAGACTGGGCCGGGCCCGGGGCAAGGACGGGCTGCCGCAACCCCCCTCCACCCGCCTCCTTCCGTCCACCACCGGGCCGGGCCCTCTGAATTCAAATCATAATGCCTCACCTCAACCTCACTCCGTGTGAAAGAAGTGCAGCAGTGGCAGTCTGCAGATCACCTCCCTTCGGGCCTTCCAACCCTGTGTCCCGCCCTTGCGCAAGTTACATCAGACGAAGGTGGGATACAGGGAGGAAAGGTCCGAAGGGAGGCGATCTGCAGACTGCCGCTGTTGCGCTTTTACATGGAGCGAGGTGGTGAGGCGCAGTGATTTGAATGGAGGGGGCCTGGCCTCGTGGCGGACTGTCGATGGAGCCGAGGGCAGGCGGGTGGGACTGTGGCGCTGGGGAATCTTTTCCCCCCGTCCCCCCTCTTGGCGGCCCTGTCTATTTCCAGTTGTCTGAGAGGAGCCTGGAAGAGTGAGAGTGATTCAAGCTGTGGAGTTGGGAAGTGAGAAAGAAAGCACTCTCCTTGGGACTCGGGTCCGGGAGCTAACCTGGGTGAGTTCCTGGGTTACAGTACTTCACAGGGACAAATCAGTGCAGACCCTGCTTATCCTCATCATCATGCCCCTCAGATGTTCTCTGTGGTCTCAAGCAAAACTCCATGCCAAGAAGGATCTGTTTACTTCCCGGAAACTCAGCACTTCCTTTATAGCTCTGCAAGAGGGCACTGGCTGATGTCATCACTTCCCATTTGGTAGTATTTAAGGAAGTTCCTGTCTCCCAGCCAGTTCTTTTGCAACAGGTCTCCTAGAATTGTCTAGTGTATTTTGCAGCCTTGTTCCAGTTTGTCTCCTAATCCTGCCAGTGTCTTGTTCTATCCCTGCTCTGTGTTCCAGCCTTGTGCCTGCCCTGCTTCATGCCTTGTCTACAAGCTTCAGCCTTATCTTCAGTCCAGCCTTGCCCAGGTGTCTCGCCCACCACCAGTTGGGGCTTAGCCAGTGCTCAGGTTGGATAGCTGGCTGTGGCTCAAGGGCTTACCCTGGGTCATGACAGATTGCAAAGGTTATGAGCTTGGGAGAGTCATCCGCCTTCCAGATGCTCCATCAGCTGGCTCTCCAGCTCCAGCAACTTTCTGATTCTGTTCAGGACCTGACCAGCCACATGGACCAGCTCCAGCATCTCCAGGACCTTTCCCAGGAGGTTCAGCAGCAACGTACTCTGTTTCAGCAGATTACAGAATCCCTTTAGTGAGTCTGTGCTCAGTTTGTAGCGATGCAAACCACATGTCCTCTAGGTCTGACCCTGCCTCCAGGATTCACTCCAGTGGTGCCACCTCCAGCTTACCTAGTGTTTCAGCCTCAATTCTCGGCATCACCACACTTTGATGGGAACCCCAAGGCATGCGAAGGATTTATTAACCAGTGTTTGATTAACTTTGAACTACAGCCCTCTAGTTTTCCTTTGGATTGAATTAAGATTACCTTTATTGTCTCTCTCCTTTCTTGGCAAGCACTGGCTTGGGCCTCTCCCCTGTGGGAGCAGAATGGCATGCTTATTTCCAACTTGGCTACCTTCCTTGCACGCTTCTGGCAGGTATTTGATGAGCCGGTGCGTGTTTCCTTGGTAGATTCCGAGCTTCTACATCTACAACAAGAGGCCCTAACTGTGGGCCAGTAAGCCATTCAATTTTGGACCCTCGTTTCTGAACTGCAATGGAATCAGGAGGCCACATTAAGGATAAACTGGTGGCACAGAATTTCCCCACCTGTTTGGATGACCTGGTTTCCCTATGCATCAAGGTGGACATCCACTTTCAAGAGAGGGCTAAGGAACATGAAGCTAAATGCCGATCTAAGCAGCTGATGCTCCAGTTACAGGATCTCACAGATGTCAGCTTCTCCTGCCCCCAAGGAGGAAGAAATCCGCATGCAAATAGGACATTCTCGACTTTTGGAGGAAAATAAAAGGCATCGGAAAGCACAAAACCTTAATTTATACTGTGCAGACTGGCACATTATGCTAAGCGATGTCCCAGGAAACCAGGAACACTTACAAACCTAGGTGTTGTGAGGGAGATGTCCCTAGGTCCTTCTCAAGTTGTTCTGACCTCCTTCTGTTGGGGCCTAGCTAGTCCTCTGGTTGGCTAGGTAGTGTCAACTTGGCTGTGGTACAAGGGCTTACCCCAGGTCATGAAACTTATGTACTGAGAGTCTCTGTGGCAACTCATCCTATTCTTTGTATGGGCTTCCTGTCACCATGGAAACCCCTGCAAGAGGAAAGGAACTGTATGGCTTGGATTTTCTTTGTGGATATGCAGCAGTGCTGCCAGGCCAGACTAGTGCTAAAGAATGAACACCACTGCAGTGGCAACATTCTGGTGCCTATTAAGATTTGGCACCAGACGCAGTCTCCTACATTGCCTGCTCCTAAATCTAGGCCTGCCTTAACAATAAGATTAATAAACAATATTATAGTTCCTTTGCTCAAAGCCTTTTAAAACAAACACAACAACTTTTATTTTGCAAAGATACATTGAAATAAGATGACAGACTCTTACAGTTTCTCCTTTTTGTCCTTTTTGACCAGCAAGTCCAGGAAATCCCTGTTCATAATAAGAAATAAATTTACTGCTCAAAACGTAATAAAGATTCGCAGAACTGTGTTTCACATAAATGAGTGGGAGTCCTGAGCAATGGTGTACATTAACCAATGTGATGCCATTGTAGGTAATTTTTCATTAACTTTTCAGAAAATTTCTTTTTGCAGTTTTTTATAATGAGTTGATTTGTAGATAAGAGATAATGGTTAGCAATAATTGCCTTTCAAGTCATGAAGCAAAATGAGGATATTGACAAAGACTGTAAAGATATTACTGCTGTAAGGCATACAATATACTGTATCTCTATTCTACAAAATGTAAATTGAAACTTCACAGATTTAATCCCTGACAGTATTCTCTGCCTAAGTTCATCTTAACTTATAATTCTGGGGGTCATGATGGAGAAGCAGCGGAATGCATAAATTAACAAAGGATAACCCAACTATTTTAACTGGTTGACTAATCTTTTTATTATTTATTTATTTATTGGGATTTATTAACTGCCTTTATGAACAGATTCACCCAAAGCAGTGTACAGTAGGCCCAGTTTAACATAAAACTTACAATTTTGTTAACATCATAACAATAGTAAAATGACCACATATAAACATAAATACAATAAATGAGGTAAACTTGGAAATATGATGTTGTTACAATACAAATAATACCATAATAAACAGCATGGAAGAATATTTAAATAACCTAGATACAATATGATGTCAGCATAATGCCAGTGAAACACCTAATAAGCAACGCAATAGAACATTCAAATAGCATAGATATGATGCTAATGTTTTTTTATGTAGCTGAGATGCCACGTGCAGATACATTGATGGGGACAAGATGAGTAGTATAGAGTCAACTGGGATAAATAGATGTGAGGCTAAACTCCAGGCAAAACGTTTATGCTGTTAAACAAGATATGAGGAACTGGTCTAAGTTACAGAATGGGCATCAAGCTAGTCCAGGTGTGGAGTGAGTGTATATAATCAGTCACCACATGTACTAAAGGCTTGTAAGAAGAGCCAGGCTTTCACCTGTTTCTTGGAGCAGCTGGTCCAGGAACCAACGAGAGGGGGAGCCATTTCGGATCTGGTCCTTGGTAGCGTGCAGGGCATAGTGCAAGAGGTGGTGGTGTTGGGTCTCCTGGGAAACAGTGATCTACTATCTGGGATGAACCCGCAAAGGAAATCTACTGTAGCTGCATTTAATTTTCGAAAGGGCGACTATAACAAAATAAGGAAAATGGTTAAAAAGAAACTAAAAGAATTGGCTGCAAAGGTTAGGACACTAAATCAAGCATGGATGTTATTCAAAAATATTATCATGGAAGCCCAGTCCAGATGCATTCCATGTATTTGCAAAGGTGGAAAGAAGAGAAAAAGTCAGCCAGCATGGTTAAAAGGTGAAGTAAAAGAGGCCAGTACAGCCAAAAGATTGTCCTTCAAAGAATGGAAAAAGGACCAAAATGAAGAAAACAAGAAGCAACATAAGCACTGGTAAGTCAGATGCAAAGCATTAATAAAGAATGCTAAAAGAGAATATGAAGAGAAACTTGCCGCATAGGCTAAAAGTCACAGAAACAACTTTTTCAGGTACATCAGAAACACAAAGCTTGCAAAGGAATCCATTGGACCATTAAATCATGAAGGAGCAAAAGGGGCACTCAGGGAGGACAAGGCCATAGCGGAGAAACTGAATGAATTCTTTACTTCTGTCTTTACGGAAGAAGATGTAAAAGATATCCCTGTACTGGAAATAGTTTTCAAGGGATGATATGGAGGAACTAAAAGAAATCTCCGTGAATCTGGAAGATGTACTAAGCTAAATTGACAAAGAGTAGTAAATCATCTGGACTGGATAGCATACATCCAAGGGCACTCAAAAACTCAAGCATGAAATTGCTGATATGCTGTTAGTAATATGTAACCCATCATTAAAATCATCCATAGTACCTGAAGATTGGAGGGTGGCCAATGTGATGCTGATTTTTAAGAAAGGTTCTAGGGGTGATCCAGGAAATTATAGACCGGTAAGCCTGACATCGGTGCTGGGCAAAAGAGTGGAAACTATTATAAAGAATAAGGTTACACAACGCATAGACAAACATGGTTTAATGGGACAGAGTCAGCATGGGTTCAGCTGAGGGACGTCTTGCCTCACCAATTTGCTTAATTTCTTTGAAGACATGAATAAACATGTGGATAAAGGTGAGCCGGTTGATGTACTGTATTCTAGATGTTCAGTAAGCTTTTGTTAAAGTTCCTTATGAGACTCCTGAGAAAATTAAAGAGTCATGGGAAAGGAGGCAAGGTTCTGGTGTGGATTAGGAATTGGTTATTGGACAAAAAACAGAGGGTAGGGTTAAATTGTCATTTCTCTCAATGGAGGAGGGTGAACAGTGGAGTGCTGCAGGGATCTGTACGGGAACTGGTGCTATTTAACATATTCAAAAATGATAAGGAAATCGGAACGATGAGTGAGGTCATTAAATTTGCAGATGATACAAAACTATTCAAGGTTGTTAAAACATGTGCAAACTGTGAAATAGTGCAGGAAGACCTTAGGAAATGTGAAGACTGGGCATCCAAATTGCAGATGAAATTTAATGTGGACAAATGCAAGGTGATGCACATTGGAAAGAATAACCTGAATCATAGTTACCTTATGCTAGGGTCCACCTTGGGGGTCAGCACTCAAGAAAAAGATCTGGGTGTCGTTGTAGACAATACGCTGAAATCTTCTCCTCAGTGTGCGGTGGTGGCCAAAAAAGCAAACAGGATGTTAGGAATTATTAGGAAAGGGATGGTGAATAAGATTGAATATAATATACTGCCTTTGTTTCACTCCATGGTGTGTCCGCATCTGGAGTATTGCATTCAGTTCTGGTCACCATATCTCAAAAATGATACAGCGGAATTAGAAAAGGTTCAAAGAAGAGTGAGTAAAATGATAAAGGGGATGGAGCTCCTCTTGTATGAGAAAAGGCTAAAGAGGTTAGGGCTCTTCAGCTTGGAAAAGAGACGGATGAGGGGAGATATGATTGAGGTCTACAAAATCCTGAGTGGTGTAGAATGAGTAAAAGTAAATTGATTGTTTACTCATTCCAAAAGTACAAAGACTAGGGGACACTCGAGGAAGTTACATGGAAATACTTTTAAAACAAATAGGAAGAAATATTTTTTTCACGCAACAAATAGTTAAGCTCTGGAACTCTTTGCCAGAGTATGTAGTAACAGCGGTTAGTGTATCTGGGTTTAAAAATGGTTTGGACAAATTCCTGGAGGAAATGTCCATTGTCTGCTATTGAAACCGACATGGGAAGCAACTGCTTGCTCTGGGATTTGTAGTATGGAGTATTGCCACAATTTGGGTTTCTGCCAGGTATGTGTGACCTGGCTTGGCCACTGTTTGGAAAACAGGATACAGGGCTAGATGGACCATTGGTCTGACCCAGTATGGCTACTCTTATGTTATTAATTAGTCTCAAGTTAGACATAGCCCCCCTGGTAGTAAGTTCCAGAGTGTGGAGGCTCCTTTTGATTAGGCTTGCTGGTGGGTGTCACATCGCACAATTTCTTTTGATGAGGGTACAGATAGTTATGCTGCATGAGAAGACTTTAGAGGTCTCAAAGGTGTGCAGACAGCTAACTTACTCTTTAAATACTTTGGCCAATTTTGTCTGAGGACCTTGAAAATCACACAGTTTTAAGTTTAGCCCTGTAAGATGCTGGTAGCCAGTGTAGTTTTTGCAGGAAGGGTATGATGTGGTCACACCGCTTGCAACCTTCTATTAGTTGGGCTGCAGCACTCTGAATTGGAGCAGATACAAACTCCTTTTGGTTTGAGTAGTGAATAGGGCATTACAGTAGTCTAGTTGTGATGCTATCATGGCATGGACCACTGTGGTCAGACTCGTCTTTTCAATATTTGGAGAGAGATTTTGTAGTTGCTGCAGGTCACAGACACAATTTTTAAAGGTTGTTTGAATTTGCTGGATCAGAGTGAGCGATGAGTATAGCAGTATCCCAAGATTCCTGACCTGTGATTTTAGAGGGTGTTCATACTTCCCAAAAAGTGTTTTGAAGTCAGGTACTTGTCCACTTGTTGGTTTTTGTGCCACGGGTTCTGTGCAGAACATTGAGAAGGGACAGAAGAATTGTCTCTATTCCGTACCCAGGCCTGAAGCCAGATTGACATGGATATAACCAATTACTTCCATTTAGCCAATCATTGAGTTGAATTCAGACTGCCTGTTCTATAAGTTTTGCCAGGAAAGGAATGTTAGAGACTGGTTGGTAGTTTTCGAGCTCGTGCTGGTCAAGGAAGCTCCTTTTCAGTAGGGGGCACACCACAGCTCTTTTTAGTCTTGTTGGCACTCACTTGCTGTTCTACCATTGCTGGGCAGGGATCAAGAGGGCATTTATGAATTGTGGATATATATCTACTAATTGATTACGCAAAATTTTTGAAACAGCTTGAGAACTTCCCTGTGAAATCTTAAATATCTTATATTTATTAGAAAACTAGAACAATACTATTTATAAAATCTAGTATTCCTGAATATATCTATCTATATCTATATATCTAATCTATATCTATCTATCTATCTATCTATCTATCTATCTATCTATCTATATATATATATATATATATATATATATATATATGTAGTGGTACCTACACAGTTCATCCCTCTTGTCTAGAAGGGTGATTTCCATGAAGAACACTTACAGTTTCCAAAGGTGTTCTTATATTTTGTGCATGTGCTTAATCCCCAGTCCCCTTCCTGGAACCTCTGCCCTTTCTCCCCCCATACCCAATCCAACTTTCCCTCCATATACTCTTAATAAGTATACTTCATCTCTCTCAGTGCCACCTAGCAACTTTCCTCTGCCTCAGTTATTTATATAATGAATGTAAAAATATTAATATATACTGTCTTTATTGCTTTAAATCTACCCAACGTAGTACACAGCTGTGAGTGGAATATAAAATATGAATCAAGAATGAAAGCACACACACCAATCACAAAAACCAGATGAACCAAAATATAGTAAATGTGATAGATTTATTCCCCGTTCAGCTTTAATTTTGACCACCTCCCCAGTTACAATCTACCTGCCCAGCAGATCCTTCTTTTTACCTTAGTAGCAGTCAACAGTCCCAGTTTCTTCCCTTAGGCTCAGTTTTCCACATACAGCAGCCCCTGGAGTTAATTCCTATGTGTATATGTTTGCAATTGTGCAGGAAGCTCCTTTCAGCAACTCAGACAGAAACAACATTGGAACTTTGAGTAGCTACTGGCAGTGAAATTTGCCTGCTTTCAAAACTGATTGGCTGACAAAAGATATTATGACATCAGTATCCTTTTATGATTTCAAACCAGACAAATTCTGGCTTTTATTACATAAACAGGGGTCTTCGAATATTGAACTTTTTGGAAAAATGTGCTGTGCTGCCAACAGCAGTATTCGAATAGTGATTCATTTAGCTCACCTCAAGTTTCTGTAATTGAAACATTAGAAAACATTTGCAGCTTGGAAATGAAACATCAATCTGAAAGTTCTCTATCTGGTCTCATTAAATGACAAATTCTGACCTTTGCCACAAAGCTCCGTTTTGTCACAACAGGTACAAGCTGAAAATCATTTACAATCTTATCACTGTTCAATTTAATATTTTAGCAGCCTGACAGTGTTGTGACATTAGGTCACATGCTTTTGACAATACCTGTAACATTTTCATCATTAATAGCATATCCTGAATAATAATTAGCACTCAGCTCTTTTTATTAAATTCAACCTGCTGACCTGGATAGCAATAAAAGAGAGCTTTCTATTTAAAAAAAAAACAACCTCCAATTAAATATATTTTTTGCTGCTATTTCTGAGACTGTTCTGAGAATTTGTATAACTTCCCTGGCTTAAGGAGTCCTGTTACCAAACTGCAGTAAAAGGGGCCCTGCGGTGGCATTGGCATGTGGATTTGCCATGCACCAAAGCCCCCTTTTACCGCAGTGGGTAAAAGGTTTTTTTCCCTTTAAAAAAAGGAAATGGACATGCAGTAAGTTAAACACTTGCTGCACGGCCATTTCCTGGGGGACCCTTACTGCCTCCTATTTAGGAGGTGGCAAGGGCATCGGGTAATCCCCCAGCGCTAAAAAAAAATATTCTGAGCACCAGAAATGGTGCGTGGCATATGCTGGAACTATTGCTGGGCTCTTGTGATAATTCGGTGGTAGGGCAAATTTGCGGTGCACCATTGCCATCATAGCCCTACTGTAGCTTTGTAAAAGAGGCCCTAAATGACCTAAAGTCATGAAAACATATTGGCTGGCAAAAATATAATACAATATTACACTGCAGCTGTTCCAACTCTTGTTTCATTTCTAAAGGGGTGCTAAAAAAAAATCACCTTTCTCCTATGTAAAAGGCAATAGCTATTGCAGGATTTTGATGCCTGCACTCATACACCACAGTCTATTTATACTCCACATTATGAGGCTCATTTTCAAAGCACTTGGACGTCTCAAAGCAAATAAACATCCATCTGCCAGAAACATCCAAATTGCGATTTTGGAATGGCAGAATTTGAACTTCCAACACTGCAGTTCATCTAAATAGCATAGGGATGTGTTGTGGGCATGTTTTGGGCGGGACTAGGGAAGGCCCAAAATTAGGATGTCCAACAGCGATAACTGAAAGGAAGGAAACATTCAAGTCTAAAAAGAAGGACATTTTTATTTGGACCTGTTTTAGTCACGTCTAGGGTACAAAAAAGTGCACTGATCGAGAAGAAGACCACTGGAGGGATTTTGGAATGACCCTCATGAATCCTCTAGTGGTTACTGTCTCCCTCTCTCTCCTCTGCAAGTGAAACCAAAAAGGAATACCAGGTTCTATGACAGCATCAAGTATGAAGATGGACAACTGTTTTGGCAGTGGGACTAATAACGTGTTGAGCTGCGGAATGGGACAAGGGTGATGGTATTGGATGAGAGGGGTACATATGACAGCATGGGAGAGGAGGTAATGGTGAGGAGAAAAGGTCAACAAAGGTTTAAGATGGTGAGGTGTTAAAAAGAATAAGGATGGCTGCTAAGGGGAGTCTTGTATAAGGATTGGTGTGGTTTTGGTGCGGGATGATTGGATTGAAAAATTGGCAGGAAGGTGTACTTTGTGGAAGTTGGGTAAAAGGTGTATGGGTGGGAGAGTTGGACTTTGGTAAAGTTGGTTTTAGGTTGGGAAAAGGTGTGTGTGGGGGGGGGGAGGGGTTGCTGTTTTAAAATTAATTTTTGTTCACCCAGTTCCACCCTATATTCTTTTATTTTGGAGATTAGTGATGGTTGCTATTTGGGTATGGGTGGTTTATAGATTTAAGTCGTTTGCAAATGATTGGTGGTAGGGGGGGAGGGTTGTAGCTGTGGAAGAGGGGAGGGGTTTTCTACATGACCAGCATCTATGAGTTGTTAAAAATTTTAAGCAAATTTAAGGGTCCTTTTATTAAGGAGTGCTAATGGAATTAGTGCATGCAAAATGATAAGATGTCCATAGGAATACCATGGGCATCTTAGCATTTAGTGCACGCTATTAGCGTGTAGTAAATCGGTTAGTTCGCTTTAGTAAAAGAACCCCTTATTGTTGTGGTATACTTGTGTGCATCACCACCACAGATTGAAATGAAGCCTGGCAACACCACAGGCTTCGGTGGAGGGGGCAATTGCTTTGGTTTGAACATTAATTCATGTAATGTGAGATAGGGCAGCTAGGTCAACACTAGCTAAGGGGGTAAGGGCTAGATAGAACACTGCTCTGGAAAAAGGTTTTGATTTAAATTTGACTTTATTAATTATTTATAGTTGATAAGAAATAAAGCTGTGGCCAAAATTTTGCCAAAATTATTAATCTGTAATGCCTAGTAATTTACATTCAATATTTGTGTATGTTTTATGTTTGGGACCAAAAGCAGTGTGAATGCAAATGGTATGGGTATTCTGAACAAAGCAGAAAGCAGGTCTATTGAGTAGCCCAGTGGTCAGTGCAGTGGACTGTTAACCAGAGGACCCAAATTCAAATCCCCCTTCAGCTCTCTTGTCTTTTTCCCTTTAAATTGTGAGTCTTTCAGAAACAGATGTATACCCAATGTACCTAAATATTTATGACACCAGCAAGCCTGAAGGCTATTGAGGTGGTATGCAGTCAGGTACAGTTTGTATTTCCCTGTTCCTGGAGGGTTCAGCACATAAAATAAAAGAGTTGTAGGGGAATATGAACCTGAGGGCCCTGGTTTACTCTCAGTCCACCATTAGGCTGCCCCTCTGCTCTGCAAGAATGTCTGTGTGGCCATTTCTGTAAAAATGCTTCCAGACAGACATCCTTGTACCTGAATTTGGCATTCATAATTGGATATTTACAGTTTGTAAAATGGCTGTTCATTTTGCACTTTCTCATGTATTTTCAAACAGGAAACTCCAATGTATTTGCTGTTCAAAAATGGCTATGAGATGGACACCTTTTTGAATGTTATGAGCAGGACGTCCCAGTTCTGACTTGGTTGGCTGTTTGAAAATGCCCATCTATGCCTTTCTTCCTCCAGAAAGTGTATTGCTGTTTTAGGTTGAAACTATAGGAGCATTTGATACAGTGGAATACCATATTCATTCTTTTATCGTGCCTACATCAGGTTGGCTTATGGACGTAACTGCTGAATCTCTGTGTCATCAGTTTTATATGCTCCTTAAAGGGACATAGACAGTCAGTGCTGATAAAATCAGGATTTTGAAAGTATTCACATTCCAGAAGATAAATCCTGTTAAAGTAGGGTTATTTGTTGCATCTGGCTTCATTAGATATTGCTTTTCTTTTAGACTTTATTTGTAAAATAACACTTTCAACAAACAATTGACTGGCTGCACTAGGAACTTGCACTGGTCCAAATGACTGAAGAGATGTTTTCTTTGAGAAACATCTGCCAGAGCTGCTTTTTAAGGCCATCTGGGGCAGGTGATCACTTTTTCAGTTGAAAGGGCCAAAGAAACCAATCTCCGCTCCCTCTCTGAAGCTGTCCAATTAGAGATGCTCTGTGGGACAAATATTGGTGGGGCTATTCTGCAGTCATATTGGGGAAAAAGTACTGTCCCTCCCTTGAGCAGCCTAGTGGTTAGTGCAGCAGACTTTGATTCTGGGGAAATGGGTTCAATTCCCACTGTAGCTCCTTGTGATTGTGGGCAAGTCACTTAACCCTCCATTGCCCCAGGTACAAAATAAGTACCTGTATATATGTAAACCACTTTGAATGTAGTTGCAAAATACCACAGAAAGGCAGTATATCAAATCCCATTTCCCTTTCCCTTTGGGACTGAGCATATTGCCTCTGTGGTACACTTACACCAGGGCATGCAGGGCATTATGACCTACACCATGAAGCCAGCACCTGCTATTTTCTCTAAGTAATTTCCTCTACTGTAAGTCCCACTATTCCTTTACAGCTGTCAAACTATTAGGGAATCTCACACAGAATAACTGGCTGGATCTTCCTGAGTTCTCTCTGCAAGGTTTAAGGCTTTCAAAGCAGAACTCTATGAGGGTCTTTTTTAAGGCGCGCTCACATTTTTGGCGCATGATAAAATTGTGGGCGCACTAAACGTTAGAGCTGCCAATGTATTCCTATGGGCGTCTCTAATGTTTAGTGTGCCCACAATTTTAGCCCGCGCTAAAAACGTAAGTGTGCCTTAGTAAAAGACGCCCTCTGATTGTTACCACTAAACACCTGATGAAAACATACAGCTTTTCACTTTACCTTATCTCCTTTCTGTCCAGATGCTTCTTTGCCATCTTGTTTTCCCTGTTAAGGGTTAAGGCAGAAAAACAGTATCAATCATGCAAGCAATATATTCTGTTCCTGTAGAAGGTAAAAGGATAAACAGATGCAAGACAGATACAAATGTATCAAGAAATGGAAGCGAACTGCCTCACTAAGCTGCCGTTCCGAGGAACAGTGGGAGTGTGCTGCTATAATGTCAACCCTGCGAGAAAGATATTGCTAGTCTCCATGTCTCCGCACCACCTGCGTGTGAAGGCCACTCTCCCTCCTGATGTGCCCTCTATATTCTTCATGCTGTTCTAGCCTAAAATGGATATTTGTATACCGTGCACTTAAATCAGAAGATTTTTTTTTCTTTGTCAGAACAAAACTCAGAACAAAGACAGAGTCAGAGTTTTAAAGAGCTGGGGATGTTAGCATTCTTAGCATACTGGAAGCAAAATACTTCTATTTTATATTTGGAGGTTAAACATACTCTGGGAAATAAAAAAACCTCTCTCATTGAAGTGCATTTCTTGCATTATAGGAACATAAGGCCCCTTTTACAAAGCGGCAGTAAGCTCAACGTGGGTTTACCACTCATTAAAAAGGAAGTACTGCCAGGCTACTGCAGCAGCCTGGCGGTACTTCCCACCCCCAGTGCGCCATCATATCCGGCGCTACAAAAAATATTTATTTTTGTAGCGCCGGTGTGTACCTGGCTGTAATCGGGCAGTGATGCTGAATGGGTGGTGGTAAGGGCTCCCACCCGAAATGGCTGTGTGGTAAGTGCTTTACTTGCCGCATGGCCATTTCCTACAGAAAAGCAAGACCTACCTTTTACCCACTGCAGTAACAGGGGACTTTCTGTGCATGTCAAAAACACACACTGACACCAGCGAAGGCCCCCTTTTGCCGCAGCTCAGTAAAAGGGGCCCATAGTAACACAGAATATGGTAGCTACTGTAAGGGGTTTGAGAGAAGACTGCTTCAAGGAGAGCAAAGGCAGAGACAGGAGGGAAGTGTGTTTGGGAGGAAGAGCAGATTTCATTCACAGGTTCCTTATAGACATGGAATTCGCCCCCTTGTGGCCAAAAGGCCGACCAGAATATTAACTAAGGATAAGGACTAACATTCCCACAACCCCCCAGACCCGGTGCAGGACTCACAGGAAATAGAGGGGGAGGGGCAGGACTGAGAGATGGTTTCTGATCAGGGAAATGGGGAGCAGCTGGGAGAACCCTGTGGGGATGAGGAGGCTATGGAATGGGATAAAAAGGGGGCAGGGGAGGAGATGGAGGAGGAGCGCATGGTGGTGTCGGCATTAGCACAGACTGCAGATAGATGGCAAGGTGAGAGGTTTCCTGGCTACACTACTGAAGACATCTAGTCTGACAAGTATGCTATTGCAATACTGCAGTGTTCGTTTCCGGTCATTATTTAATCGATTTATATACAACTTTTTGTAATCAAAGCAGATCAAAAATGGTTTTGAACAAATAATCATTTCATACAGTACAATGGGGCTCATTTAAAAAAAAAAACATCCAAAAAGCGGCAGAAAGCAGAAGATGGATGTTTTTCTTGAAAAAATGTCCAAATTGCTATTTTTGAAATACATTTTTAAGATGTGTTTCTATGCAATTCATCTGCAGTTTGTCAAAATCACAAGGGGCGTATCAGATGTGAGTTGAGATAGGATTTGGGCTTTCCCAAAACTTGGATGTTTTTCTGCCATAATGGAACAAACTAAAAACATAACCATAAAGAAGGGGGTGGACTAGAGGTTCCAAGAAAGGATATTTATTAAAAGATATAGTAAAATGACAAAGACTTGACACAGTCCACAATGCGCCTGCAAAAGGAGTCAAAACTATTTCGATGAATGTTATGAGTCCAAAAATGCTGAGCACAATGTCCAGTAAACAAATAATACTACGTCAAAAACACGAGGTCTGGCTTGTGCTTTGTTTGCCCCTCACTTTAGTGTTTTTGATGCAGTATTATTTGTTTACTGGACATTGTGCTCAGCATTTTTGGACTCATAGTATTCATTGAAATTGTTTTGACTCCTGATGCAGGTGTATTGTGGTACTGAAACACAGATTGCGTTGTCTTTGTCATTATCTTTTAATAAATATCTTTCGCTGGAACCACTATTCCACCCCTTTCTTTTTGGTTGCATTTTTGATTTTTGCCTTTTCAACTAGGGAGGTATTTTCTCTTTTCTTTGGATTCACAAAGCAAAAACATCCAGAGATAAAGGTTGGATGTTTTGGTCTGAACCTGTTTAATCACGAGTAAGCCATAAAAAGGTGCTTTAAATGACCAGATGACCACAGGAGGGATTAAGACATGACACCCCCCCTTACTCCTCAATGTTCACTGACCCCCTCCCACCTGCCAAAGATGTGAAAGAAACAGTACATACCAGTACATACCAGTACATACCAGTCCTATTAGAGCAGCAAACAGGCACCTGGAGTAGCCTAGTCATCGGTACAAGCCCAATCCCACTCCGTTACAATTGTGGTGGAAAGTGTGAGCCCTCTAAAACCAACTAAAATCCTACTATACTCACATATAGGTGACATCTGCAGGCATAGTGGTGTACAGTTGGGTAAAGTAGGTTTTTGGTGGGTTTTGGAGGGCTAAACATATGATATAAGGGGTAATGGTGAAATGTGTACCTAGGACCATTTATTTGAAGTCCATTGTAGTGCCCCCTAGGGTGCCCCACTGCTCTGCTTGGATGTTTGTGTGGCCAGTCTACTAAGACTGCTGGCCCCTCCATATGTCCCAATGGCTTGTTTTTGAGCATTTTTCCCTTGGATGATTTTTTTTCCATAAACTGTCACAAAAGAAACACAAACCATCTAAAAATGTCTAGAAATGGCCATTTTTGAAACAACAAAGACATTTTCCAGGTTCAAAAATTGCCACGTTCACCACTTAGTTTTTGGACGATTTCAGCAAACAGTCCAAATTTGGATTTAGACATCATATTGAAAATTCCCTTCACTATATCACAAAACCCCCCCAAAATTATAATAGCAAAACCTTAGGGGCAATTTTAGTAAGCTGCATTAGGAATTAATGTGCACCTAACACAGCTTAAAATGGCATACTTCATTGAGTGTCCCTAGTCTTGTACTTTTTGAAAGAGTGAAAAATCAATTCATTTTTACCAATTCTACACCAGTCAGGATTTTGTAGATATCAAACATATTTCCCCTCAGCCATTTCTTTTCCAAGCTGAAGAGCTCTAACCTCTTTAGCCTTTCCTCATATGAGAGGAGTTCTATCCCCCTTATTATTTTGGTCACTCTTCTTCTGCTATATCTTTTTTGAGATATGACAACCAGAACTGAATGAAATACTCAAGATGTGGTCACATCATGGAGCAATACAGAGGCATTATAGTATTCTTGGTCATATTTACCAGCCCTTTCCTAATAATTCCTAGCATCTGGTTTTCTTTTTTTTTGGCTGCTGCCATACGCTGGGCAGAAGATTTCAGCATATTGTCTACAATGACACCTAGATCTTTTTCGTAGATGCTGACTCCCAAAGTGGACCCTAGCATCAGGCAACTGTCCACATTAAATTTCATGTGCCATTTGGTTACTCAGTATTCCAATTTCCTAGGGTCTTCCTACAATTTTTCACAGTCCGCTTGTGTTTTAATAACTTGAATAGTTTTGGATCATCTGCAATTAATCAGCTTACTTGTTCCGATTTCCAGAACATTTATACATATGTTAAATAGCACTAGTCTCAGTACAGATCCCTGCAGCACTCCACTATTCACTCTTCTCCACTGAGAAAAATTGCCATTTGACCCTACCCTCTTGATTTCTGTCCAACATAATTCCTAATCCACAACAGAACATTGCCTCATATCCCATGACTTTTTCATCTTCTCAGGAACCTTATCAAAAGCTTTCTGAAACTCTAGATGCACTACATCAACCGGCTCATCTTTATCCACAAATTTATGTGATCCTGGCAAACTGGGTTTGATTCCTACTGCAGCTCCTTGTGACCTTGGGCAAGTCACTTAACTCTCCATTGCCCCAAGTGCCCTGGCTTGATATCTAACCTCAGACCACACAAAATGGCAGTGTATTCTGACTGCAGTATTTATCTGTTAGCCTAGGCCAGAGGATGGAGAGGACAGGTGAGAGTTGAATACATCACCAATATAGAATTAAAAAATAACAGATTGCTGGTGTCACCAAATAATCATAGCAGTAATCTGGTTCAGGAATAATGCATGCTTTTTGGGGCTTTTAATACAATGCTGACAATCTGCTCAATGTACAGATGGATGAAGTATATGAGGTAGATCCTCAAGAGCACTGAAAACTTCTTCCAAATGCTGAACGCATGGGACAAATATATTAAGTAGAATCAGCCCCAGCACTGACTTCTGAGGAACTCCACTGCACACCTTCCTTTCCTCTGAGCGGATTCCATTTACCACCAACCTCTGCCACCTGTCGGTCTACCAGTTTCCTATCCAGTTCATCACTTTTGATCTTAAGTCCAGCCCTTTCAACTTATTCACGAGTCTTCTATGGGGGACCGTATCAAAGGCTTTGCTGAAGTCCAAGTAGATTACATCAAGTTCTTTGGTCACCTAGTCAAAGAAGTCAATAAGATTCATTGGCAGGATTTTCCTTTGGTAAAGCCATGTTGCCTCAGATCTTGTAACCCACTGGCTTCTAGAAAGTTATCTATCCTTTTTTTCAGCAGCAACTCCATTATTTTTCCTACCACCGACGTGAAACTTATTGGTCTGTAGTTTCACACTTCTTCCCTGTCTCCACTTTGTGAAGAGGGACCAAATCCACTCATCTCCAATCCTGTGAAACCTCTACCATCTCTAAAGACCTATTAAATAAATCTTTAAGAGGTCCCACCAGGACCTCTCTGAGCTCCCTCAGTCTCCTGGGATATATCCCATCCAGCCCATAGCTTTGTCCACCTTCAGATTCTCAAGCTGTTTATAAACTCATTCTTCTGTAAACAGTGCATGTCCACTCCATTCCCAGATATTCTCTTGGCAATCAACCGTGGTCCTTCTCCAGGATTTCCCTCCAGGAACACTGAAGAGAAGTAATTGTTTAGCATGTTCGCTTTATTCTCATCACTCTCCACATAGCCATTCTCAATATCTTTCAGTCTTGGAATTCCATTCCTATCTTTTCTCCTTTCTCCAATATATCTGAAAAAGGTCTTGTCGCCTCTCTTTACATCTTTAGACATTTTTCTTCCACTTGTACTTTTGCTAGTATTTCCTTCTTCACTTCTTTTAATCCAATAATCTTTTCCGTGATCCTCTCGTTGCGTTCTTTTGTATTTCTTGAACAAATCTTCTTTTGCTCTTATTTTTTCAGCTACTTGTTTGGAGAACCATATAGGCTTCCTGCTTCTCTTGTTTTTGGTTACTTTCCTTCCATAAAGATCAGTTGCCATATTTATAGCAGCCTTTAGTTTTGACTACTGATTTTCCACTTCACCTATGCCTACCCATGGTGTTAGTTCCTTCTTCAGGTATTCCCCTGTTTTATCAAAATCAGTACATCTGAAATCCAGTACTTTGAGTTTTGCGCATCCGCACTCCGCCTTTGCCCTTATATCAAACCATATCATGGGATGATCACTATTACATAGGTGGGTACCCACCCAGATATCGGAAACACTTCTTCCATTCGTGAGCACTAGATCCAGCATCAACCCTTCCCTCATGGGTTCCATCACCATTTGTCTGAGCAAGGAACTTTGACAGGCATCCACAGTCTCCCTACTTCTTTCTGATTCTGCAGACGGGACGTTCCAATCCACATCAGACAGGTTGAAATCTCCCAACAGTAGCACCTCCCCTTTCATTCCAGTCTTTTGAATATCAGATCCATGTCTTGATTGTAAGCTCTTTGAGCAGGGACTGTCTTTCTTCTGTGTTTGTACAGCGCTGCGTACACTTTGTAGCGCTCTAGAAATGTTAAATAGTAGTAGTAGTAGGTCTGTAGGAATATATGGGCATCTCTAACGTTTAGCGCATGCTTATTTTTAGCGTGCGCTAAAAATGCTAGTGTGCCTTTGTAAAAGGGGCCCCAAGTTTTGGATATCCATAACCAGATTTTTATCTAATTGCTCTGATTGTGTTGGAGATCTGTAGACAAGGTGATCGATATTGTGATCTCAAAGAGCTTTTCTCTCTTCTTACTGGTATTCAGATTTGCTTCTTTGTAAATGGGCTAAAAG
This sequence comes from Microcaecilia unicolor, assembly GCF_901765095.1. NCBI lineage: Eukaryota > Metazoa > Chordata > Amphibia > Gymnophiona > Siphonopidae > Microcaecilia > Microcaecilia unicolor. The sequence continues at coordinate 474,471,990 of NC_044033.1, read as the reverse complement.
GGATGTGGACACAGGATCTGACAAAGGAGACCTTCTGCTAAGAGTAGAAACTGCTGTTTGCTGCTTAGAGGAAGGCCTTCTCTCATTGTTGAGATCAGATTGTTCATCTCCACATGATACCTCCAAGTGAGGTTCTTCTGTGTTTGCAGAGACATAGAAGCACAACATTCATGCTGGGTACTGGAGTTTCTGCCAACCTGCAGGCTGAACCCCTGACTCCAGCTGAAATAGTTTGGAGAAAAGATGGCTGATGAGAAATATGATATAGGTCTGTAAAATAATTAGTGAAGTGGAACAGTAAACGTGAATCGCTTGTTTACTCTTTCCAGAAATACTAGGACTAGGGGGCATGCAATGAAGCTACAAAGTAGTAAATTTAAAATGAATCAGAGAAAATGTTTCTTCACTCAATTTGTAATTAAACTCTGGAATTTGTTGCAAAAGAATGTAGTAAAAGCAGTTAGTTTAGCAGGGTTTAAAAAGGGTTTGGATGGCTTCCTAAAGGAAAACTCCATAGACCATTATTAAAATGGACTTGGGGAAAATCCAATGCTTATTTCTAGGATAAGCAGCATAAAATGTATTGTACTGTTTTGGGATCTTGCCAGGTACTTGTAACCTGGATTGGCCACTGTTGGAAACAGGATGCTGGGCTTGATGGACCTTCGGTCTGTCCAGTATGGCAATACTTATGTAACAATACAAATCTTAATTCAGCAATAAAAGACAACAAATAATGTTGAAGAACATAAAAAGGAAAACTCCTTAACAATATTTGGGAGAACTGTATTGTCATGTCTGTTCAGCAGAGCAGAAAATAAACAACAACAAAAACCTTAGGCTCTGAGGAGATTGCTGTTTGCTCAGAACTTTACACTCCTTTACAGCTACAAAAGAGCTACTCCATCCTGGCGACATGTGATGATATCTTCCACTTGTGTGCCTGACTGAATCCTGCTTGTTGATAGGAAACTAGAAATAATTGAGTATTGGAAGCCTAATTAATCTTTATCTAAAAAATAGCTGGTATGCCCAGTATTGGTTAGGTTACACTGGACACTGAATAAAGAAAACAGTATTACTCTGGTTATAACTAGGGGACAACTAAGGGTCTAGTGATCACTGTACCGTGGTACTGTGATGCAAACACTGGAGTTGAAAGTGTTATTCTCGGGAAGGCGGTTGGGAGGGTCGGGGGTTGTTAGGGGAACTTGGGTGAGTTAGGGAGTGGAGATTTTGTATTAGTAACTTGAAGCTGAGTAGAATCTCTTGTTTTATGTTTGTTGTTGTTTGATATCTGAAATAAAAGTTTATAGTTCTAAAAAACAAGAAAAAAAGAAAAGAAACCCCAAATATTACACAAGAACAAGGGTCCAGATTTCAGATGGACTGACTTCAAAAAATGAATGATTATGTTGAAGATGTCTGTTCAGGAATAATGGCTCTAAGTGAAATTGAGGACCTTTTGAGAGCAATATAAAGAAACATTGAAATGTCAACAAATCAATGAGTCAGTCATTCTGGCAAGGGATAAGGAATGAGAGGTCATTAAGGTTTATGAAAAGAGTAGGAGAAAAAGAGCAAAGGAATAGCATTCAATGAATACAGACAAATGTAGGAAGTGAAAGACAGGCAAACTGATCAAGAGAAACAAAGGGAGGCAGAAAGGGCAATTAGACCGGCAAAGGCTGACATGGATGATACTAGAAGGAACAGGCAAGAACATAAAGGACTGTGGAGTGAACACATTTCCATTTACTGATGAGGTAGTATTCAGTATACTGGCACAGAAGAAAGCAATGAAGGTTATATGACCTGATGAGAAGAAGCATCACACTGATGGTACATCATTTGAAATTAAATTAATTTATTTATATGTTGCATTTGTATCCCACATTTTCCCACCTATTTGCAGGCCCAATGTGGCTTATATAGTACTGTGAAGGCATTCGCCAGCTCCGGTATAGAAACAAATACAGGTTGATGTTATAGTCTTATGAGGTTTATAGATCTAGCAACAGTTAGGAATAGTAGAGAAGGACAGCTGTATAGTATACATTATAAGGTTTGTTTAAGTTGTGCTGTAGAGATTTAGGCCCTTGTTGGGTCCGTAGGATATGCCTTTTCGAACAGGTGGGTCTTTAATACTTTCCGGAAATTAAGGTGGTCATACGTTGTTTTCACAGCTTTTGGTAGTGCGTTCCACAATTGTGTACTTATGTAGGAGAATCTGGATGCATAAAGTGATTTATATTTGAGTCCTTTGCAACTTGGATAATGGAGATTTAAGGAAGTTCTTGTAGGTGTGACTGCATTTCTGGTTGGGTGATCTATGAGGTCAGTCATCTATCCTGGGGCTTCGTCGTAGATAATTTTATGGACCAGGGTGCAGATTTTGAAAGCTATGTGCTCTCTGATTGGGAGCCAGTGCAGCTTTTCCTGGAGGGGTTTGGCGCTTTCGAATCGCATTTTACCAAATATAAGTCTGGCTGCTGTGTTTTGATGACAAAACAAAGTTTATGTTAATCAGTAGGAAAGAAGTTCTATCTCATGATACTTTCTTTATTCTAAATAATCCAAAGTATGTTCTCTCATCTTTAATTAGGATCTTAGGAGTAATGATCAGTCTTTATCCCTAGATGTACTAATTAATTTGATTATTAAGAGGTCCTTCTTGTTACTGAGAAAACTGTGTAGGATCCGTAAGTATTTTGACACTGTTAATTTTAGACTTTTAGTCCTGCCTTTTTTTTTTAATGTCATCTTGACTATTGTAATTTGATTTATCTGAATTGTTACAAGAATATCCTTTAAAAACTCCAAATGATCCAAAATACATCAGGTTGATTTTTTTCACTTTCAAAATTTGATCACATTTCTCAGTATTATAGTTGTGCACCTCAGTACATGTATTCCCTATTTACCTTTGTAGCTGCTTCTAGATCCTGGTCATTAAGATGATCTAGTCCTTTTGTCTTTCCTAGCCCTAAAAGGCTAAAGCATTCTCATCTGTTTGAGACTTTAGTCTCCTATCAAGCAGCTACCCTTGGAGAATTTTTTCCAAATGATCTATGATCTGTTACTGATTATAAAACTTTTAGAAAAATTTTAAAAACATTTTTATTTGAAAGATTTGTTCTACACCAATAATGTGTTGCTATGTTAGGACAAATAGTTGTATATAATTGTTTTATAACTGAGGGTCCTGTTTACTAAGATGCAACAGCATTTTTAGCATGCGCTAACGCTAGAGAGAGCCATATATTCCTATGGGTGTCTTTAGCATTAGTGTGCGCTAAAAACGCTACCGCGCCTACAGCATGGCTTAGTAAACAGGGTTCTGAGTGTCTCAATGATATTTTTATATATGATTGTTACTATTGCACTTCTGGGCTGTACCAGTTATCTTACTTATGTGATCTGCGTTGAACTAATTTTCTTTGGAATATGCGGAATATAAGGGAAGAATCCCGGCAGACCAATTTGATTGATTTCTTTGAAGAAATGACCAGAGTAGTAAGATTGAAGGATGCAGTATGTGTGGTCTGTCAGGACTTTAGTAAAAAGCTTTTGACACTGTTCTACATACAAGGCTGCTGAGCAAGCTAGCCAGTCTGGGAATTGGAAGAAAATCATGATTTAATGAACAGCAGTAACTCTCAGATGAAGGAATGTGAACAGTAGAATGCCAAGCTCAATCCTTTTCAATATCTTCACAAGAGTTAGATGGAAAAGTGTGTCTGTTTACAGATTATATTATGTGAACATTTCCAATCAATGCAATAGACATGTCAAAAGAAATAGCTATGATATAAAAAAGAAAAATGGTTAAAAGGCATTACAACTAAGCTTCAATTTTTTAAAAAGGCAAAAGTGTAACAAGCACTTTGGAAGCCTAATAGTATGCTAGAGTATGTATAAGTCAGTTCCACTACAACAAAGAGGAAATTAATATTACCTCCCTACGAGTCTCAAGTGTGACTCCACCTTGGCTATAAATTCACTTTTGGAGATCACATCCAGAAGGACATTGAGTGATAATTCAAGGGAAGGTCATTTTGAAGTGTATGGCTTGCACTATGAACCATACATAGAAAGCCTGATGGAATTAAGGACATAGTCTGTAGAAAATGAAGAGAAAGGGGGGGTGGTAGCACAAACATTCAAATATCTAGCAGGATTCAATAAAATGCTAGAAGGTAGTATATTTCTAAATGATGAAAAGTTTCAGTACAAGAGATCATCCTACGAAACTGGAGGGAGGGACACAAAAGGACTTTAGTCATAAAAAAAGGAAGAAAACCACAGATCATGACAGACTTGGGACAGCACAATAGGCAAGTAAAAATGAGAAGACAAAATTGTCCAATTCTGCAGTTTATATTTTTTTCAATGTTTTTGTGTTAAGCAGTGGTGAGTTTGACATTGTTTTGCTTTGCTTTCGGGGGATTTTATCGTTTTGTTTGTGTACACTATTGTATAATATTTTACAATAGTGTGTACTAAGCCAAAACCTCCTTTGCTAAAACGTTAAAGAAGCTCACAGAGATTTAGTATTATCTCCCCAAGGTGCCCATTGGGTCCCCCTCTCCCACACCTTATTCCATCTGTTGTATTTAAAAATGGCACCAGTATCATTTTTGAGTATAGCACATACTTCAAAATGTCACCAATTGACCTGGGACCACCACCCTTGTGACATATAGCACTGGTGGAGAAAGGACGAATGGGGATTATTCTTGCATCTGAAGACCCGCAAATGAGTATGGAGTAGGATGGGGGACCCCCTGCATGCTTAGTGGGACCAAGGGTATGACACCAAGCTCTGTTGTTTGTTTTATTTTAACAGAGGTAGGAGACCCTGAAAGAGCAGAATGTGGATTGGTTTCAGGGATGAGGAACAGAGTATAACATAAATGGGACTCGAGGGTGGGAGAACAGAGAAGAAGACTGATGGGACTTGAAAAGGGGAGGAAGGGGAACAGAGAAGAGGATGACTGGGATGGTGGCTATGTAGGGGAGGCGGAGCAGGGAATTATGGTGTTATTCTGGACTTGAGCCCAGGCCGAGGCCTAGTATAGGATTTAGGCCAAGGCCTAGGGTAGACCAAACAGGCCCTATGCACCATCCCAGTCACCAAGCCCCGCACACTCACAACAGCCAACAGGCACCACCAGAAAGGGGAAGATAGAGCATTCAGGTGGGCCTCATGACCTATCGGGTACCCACTCACGCAGAGACCAAGCAAGCGGGCCTCACGGCCGACCGGGAACCAAGTCACACTCTGGGAAGGGAGAAAGAACAACAAGGGTTCCACACGGAACTGCAGCACACACAATGCAAGGTAAAACCACAAAGAAAAGGGTGAGAGGCAGAAGCCTCTACAGGAAAACAAAGCTGTGCTACAGGCGAACAAGAATACAGGAAGCCCCAGAAAGAAACACTCTAGGCTTAAACAACCCAGCACTCAGGGAATTGTTAGATATAAGTTGGGGGGGGGGGGGGGGGGGGTGATGATCTTATATCATGTTTTTAGCACTTCTAAATCTCACTGTACTCTGAATCTTCTGGAACAGAGATGTGACAGTGGACATGTTTAGTGCCCAGTCATTTCCCATTTCCACCTCCCTGCCTTTAATTGGTCAACTGCCCCTTTTCTTGAAAATAGCATGTCAAGGGACAGGAATGCCATTTATGTTGGTGAGTGGTTGACTGCTATATCATTAGGGTCAGTTGTGATCACAAGTTTTGGCCTTAGTTGACAGACCTGAGCAATTGGCAGCAGGTCTGTACCTCCTGTGTCTTGAGGGCTCCATCTCTACATTGTCCCCTACTGCATTGTTGTGGCCCTTGGTTACAGCACCTGTCCAGCCCTTACATTGTAATGATATATGTGAATGCTGGAGTCTAGTGTCATGGGAATTAGCACTGCAGGATACCTGTGTGCTACCCCAGTGCTACCTGTGGTCTAGGTAATGTAGGGGATGGGCTAATGGGAATACTTGTTGAGTCTTACCTTGCCAAGACCATCTAAATGTGGTGCCATGCCATTCTGGCTGCAGCCTGGGGAGGCAGTCTTCTGTCTTGCCTAAACAGGTGTTCCTCATTTGCTATGATGAGCACTGCCAGGAGGCCACTTTCCTCTTGAGAGATATTTTGTTCCCTCATGGCAGTCCTCTTACTTATTTGGAGTGGAGGAGTGGCCTAGTGGTTAGAGCATGGTCTTGATATCCAGAGGTACCTGGTTCAAATCATACTGCTGCTCCTTGTGATCTTGGGCAAGTCACCTAACCCTGAATGTAATTCACCTTGAACTACTACTGAAAAGGAGTGAGCAAAATCCAAATAAATAATACATTTGTGATCCCATGATAGGAAGTGCTGTGTTGTGTGAACCAGAAGCATGCCATTGAGGCTCTGCAAAATGTGTAGTAGTACACAGATACATCTATGGGTGATCACAGGAATAAACATCTATGCTAACAGATTGTCATACTGCAATCAAGCATGAGGATGAATGGCCATACTAATGAAAAATCATCCCACAGTCAGCCACAGGAATGAACACCCTTCCACCTAAGTGTTTTTGAATATTTACCAGTCTTGAATAGTTGGTGCCATTCTGAGTCATATGTGAGCAACAGCCCACATGACATAGATGTTTATCCCTATTCTGTCACAGTCTACATGTCTTTTGTTATAACAGGTGGCTGTTGCCCTTGGATATGTGTGTGATTACCTGTTTCAGACATATACATGTAACATCCACCACAGATGAGGGTTTTTTTTTTGTTTTTTGTAATTACTGGGGATGGCTGGTAGCCATTTTATATTGCACAAACACATCCATAACCCACTTTACAAAATCATGGTCCAGGTGCACATGTTTGGCCATAAACATTGGTTTACCTACATATACCTCTTTTCTAAAATCTGCCTGTAAATGAAAATACAAATAAAATTTTGTTCATGTTTATCATTTCATCTTTGAAATACAATGGGACAAAACTGGAAATCAACAAAATGTCATATTTTGTTTTAAATGAAATGTTCTTAATTGTAAGCCTTGCATTTTTCCTTTCCCCTTCACATTAACCCTTCCCCCCCATATTAGACAGTTTTGCATACATTTAATAGTTTTAATATTAGTTTGCTTTTATTTGTTCAGATGGCTTAATATGCTTGCTTACAGTCATGAGAGGACGCAGAGCTTCAGAAGGATCCAGTTTTGGAGCTAATGTAAAGGTGGGCAAAGCAATGTGGCTGGATGTTATACACCCAAGGGTACTGAAGGTACTTAGGGAAGTTCTAGTGGATCCGCTGGCTGACCTTTTCAATATTTTTCTAGAGTCAGGAGTGATCCTGGAGGACTGGAGAAGAGCCAATGTGGTCCCTCTCCACAAAAACAGTGGTAAGTAAATTAATGGAAACACTTTTAAAACAGAGAATAGTACAGTTTTTGGAATCCAATAGATTACAGGACCTGATACAACATGATTTCACTAGAGGCAGGTCTTGTCAGACAAATCTGAATAATTTCTTTGACTGGGTGACCATATAGTTGGATAGAAGGAGATCACTGAATGTGGTGTATTTAGATTTTAGCAAAGCCTTTGACACGGTTCCACATAGATGACCAATAAATAAACTGAGTGCCCTCGGTGTGGGCCCTAAAGTTATTGACTGGGTTAAGAACTGGTTGAGTGGAATACAACAGAGGATAGTGGTAGATGGAGCTCAATTTGTAGAAAAGGATGTTACCAGTGGTGTGCCACAAGGTTTGGTTCTTGGGCTGGTTCTTTTTAACATTTTTGTAAGTATTGCTGAAGGGCTGTCTGATAAGGATTGTCTGCAATAGGGTAGACAATCCTGATGGTGTGGATAACATGAGGAAGGACTTAACAAAGCTAGAGGAATGGTCTGGAATTTGGCAGCTTAGATTTAATGCTAAAAAATGCAGGGTCATACATTTGGGCTGCAAAAACCCAAGGGAACAGTACAGTTTAGGGGGTGAAGAAATTTTGTGCACAAAAATGGGACTTGGGTGTGATCATATATGATGACCTTAACGTGGCTGAACAGGTAGAAATGATGATGGCGAAAGCTAGAAGGATGCTTGGGTGCATAAGGAAAGGAATGGCCAGTAGGAAAAAGGAGGTGATAATGCCCCTGTATAAGACTCTGGTGAGACCTCATTTAGAATATTGTGTACAATTCAAAAAGATATAAACAGGATGGAGTTGGTCCAGAAGGCGGCTACTAAAATGGTCAGTGGTGTTCATCATAAATCATATGGAAACAGACTTAAAGTTCTCAATATGTACACTTTCAAAGAAAGGCAGGTGAGGGGAGATATGATAGAGACATTTAAATACCTATGCAGCATAAATGCACAGGAGGCGAGTCTCTTTCAATTGAAAAGAAGCTCTAGAACGAGGGGTCATAGGATGAAGTGAAAGGGGACAGACTCAGAAGTAATCTGAGGAAATACTTCTTCACAGAAAGGGTGGTGAATTTGTGGAATGGCTTCTTGGTGGAAGTGGTAGAGACGAAAACAGTATCTGAATTCAAGAGAGTTTGGGAAAAGTACATAGGATCTCTAAGGGGGTGACAGGGAGAGTAGATGGCATGGATGGACAAACTGGATAGGTCATATGATGTCTTTATCTGCATACATTTTTCTATGTTTTTATGTTTCTATGTATGGAATGGGCATGGCCAAGGACTATAGATTCAATGACGACAGTAAAAGTGCAATAGCTCCAATTTGTCTTCCATTGTGAAGGCATCACTCATATTTTGTCTCAGGAAACAAATTCTAGTAACTAGTACAATATGATATCTATTCATTTTAATTGTAATTCTGTACCTTAATATCATAGCCGGTAGGATAATCTTGCATTCTTAGTGGTTCCATGGGACCCTGTGTTGAGATATAATAATGACTATTTTGAAATGGTTAGCACTACTTTGTTCTAAGCATATTAAAATCTGATTATATACATTATACACTTCAGCAACAATTAACATGACTGGAATTGATTGATTGAAAAGTCACAATCACTACTATTCCTCTACTCCTTATTTCATCAATTTCTGAATATATTTTTTCTTTAAACAACCAATAAAGGCAGTTCTAGACAGAATGATGTCTAAATTGCAATTTTACAAGGCACATCTAAAACCCAAAATGTGTATCTGACAAGAGGACATGGTCTGGGTGTGATTTGAGAGGGAACAGGATGGGACTATAAAAATAAACATGCAGTCCTCATTTCATAAGGGGAATGCACATCTATGACCAAACAGATCAATGCTGGCATTTACACCTGCTACCCGGGACATCTAGGTTTCAGAAACATGCTCGTATTGAGCAATGCTCCACTGGAAGGATTAGGGGAGATTGCCCCCCTTAATCACCCAGTGATTTTTGTTCCCCTTCCCTCCTGAAAATGAAAATGACAAAGGAGATTGGGCTCTGTGTCAGCTTCTAAAATAGCTGGCACAAGCATATATACTTGGGTACATCCATATGTGTTATTATACAACATGCATGTGTATGTTCCAGCACATAAATATTTAAGTGTCCATTTTGACCCCATTGGTATTTTAGACATTTATGGTTCTAAAATGGATGCTCCTGCTGTACATAACTGGTGCATATACATCCATTTTCCAATGTTCAAATGTTGATTTAAAATACTAGGAGGACTTGAGATGTCCTAGCCTTATATTCTCATGATGTTTTGACTCAGAACTTGCTAAGGGTCTCATGAAGAAAACAGGTGATGTAACATTTCTGCCAGTCTGACTCGATAGTGTTTATAATTTTTCAAGAGAAATATAAGTGAGTTTGGGAGTATTATTTCTTTAGGGAAATGGTTAAAAGAAGATGGATAGGAATAGGAGAATAAAGGATTAAGATTTAAAAACAGCCTCACAAAAGTGGGCTGTTAAACTATTCTATGGCTACCTACCATTTTATTCCTAATACAAGATTTACCCTTACACTTGTGCGCTTCAGTTCTTCTCCTAACTCTTTCTCCTTCAAGAACACTGTTAATTTTTCTGTCTAACACTTATTGGCAAAGGTTCAACATCTAATAAAACATCCTGGTGTTATCATATCATTACCCAGTTTGGTTGATGCCAGTAAAAATATTCCCTATTTAGTTTCCCACCATTGTTGTTTAAGCTTTTGTGTTGTCCCAAAATATTACAATTACATTTTAAGTAACTCCACTCTGAAACTCTTTGATGTATGACGAAATTTGGATAAAGCCCCTCTCAAAATCAGAATTTGTAGATGCATAATGTTGTTTTATTTGTTGTTAAAATATAACATTATATTATTTTCAGAAAACCAAAAAGATTATGTGATACATTTAGTTGTGGTCTGGCACTTCCCTCTTAGTCCCTTGGTTTTCCAGCTGAACTGAAATGAGTTTATGCTAGGCTATGAGAGTGTGAGTTTTCATTTGCAACTATTCAGTCATTGCAGCTACAATAGCAATGGCTCTCAGTCAATAGCCACTAAAAATATTTTTCTCTGGAACTATCCCCCAGATTCTATAAAGCATGCCTAGAGATCTGTGCTGAAATCGGTGCGGATTCTATAACAATGTGCACACCTTAACAAGCTAAAGAGTGCTAATAACAGCACTTAACAAGCAATAATGAGCACTAATTGGCGCTGATTAGAATTTAGGTACACAAGTCGTTAAGCGTATTCTGTAATGATGGTATGCACTGAACTTCTAATGCATGCAGGCAAAAAGGGGTGTGGTTATGGGTGGGGAAATGGGCATTTCGTGGGAATTCTGAAATTTACGCTCCTAGTTATAGATTATGGCCCAGTGCGCTTAAATCTACACGCTGGGATGTACACCACATTTTCATTGGTGTAAATGGATGCGTGTAGATTTAGACGCTGAAATATCAACTAAGCATATTCTATAATAGGCGCCGATTATAGAATATACTAAATCAGTGCCAATTTTTTAGGTGCTATATATAGAATTCCCCCTTATATGTGCACCTCAGGTCTGGTCACTACATCTCACTATTGCAGGATGTCTGAAACTCCTCCACCTTGAAGCTATATAAATACTATCTCTACAGTGTTAACAGAAACCAAGCTTGGGATTCAGATCTGAGTTTTTCAGTATGGCTGCACTTAGCACTGTCCCAAGACCTTAGGCCAGGCTTTTGATACCTTTTATTAAACCAACATGCACATTCATGCTAGATAACATAAGCGACAGTGGACAGATGATCTTCAAATCATGTAAAATTATTAATAAAACTGCAGAGAAAATACACAAACACTCAATTTCATCACATTTCTTCATATAAAGCAAGGTGACTAGGAAAGGGACAAATTTTGTAGTAGATATTGTTACAGCTGTAGGCAGAGGAAATCTTTAAAATAAATATTTGTCTGAAGCAACAGTCATTGGCTTTGCTTTAGATGATGATTTTGGATATCATCGGCAATTCCACATTCTCTAATATTTGTCAACAGTGCTCCATCTAAACTGGAGATGACAGAAGAGTTATATAATGCGATACTTCTGTATCATGGTACCAAAGGAAGAGGGCATAAAGATATTGTGATGGATGCTTGAAGGCAGATTGATATAGCTCCTGAGAAAATAATAGCACTCATGAGTAATGGAGCTCCAACAATGACTGCAAAGACAAATGATGCAAGTACCTTGCTGAAATAACAGAACTGATATGAAAAAGCCTTCACCTGGCATTTTTCATCACTGGTTACTTCCTGAATTCTAAATCATGAAGGATGCAAAGAACAAAATGATCAGAAATGTTATTTGGTGGCAGAAACTTTCCTATGAGTATGGTCCTTAAATTTCTCTCTTCTGCTCTAATAAGGAGATATATTAAAGAGAGTTGTTATCACTTAAGAAAGTGAATCAGAGAAAAGCACAGATATGCATTTGATAACTCACATTCCATCTGTTGGCACACCTTTAAAAAGTTTAATGCATGCAAACTCTAACAAATACTAATCTATGAATTAACAAATAAAAACTCAATTAGCATGCTAAAAGTTCTAATGCACATTAAAATGTTTTGTTAACAGGAATATGTGAAATGAACTGAAATGTGTCCAAAAATCTGAAAACAAATAATGTTTTCCTTTGCACAGAGTGGCAAATATATTGAGTGGGGTTTTCAACTACGATTGGAGAATGTACTGAAACCAGCTTTGCAGTAATGACTTGCCTTGGTGGTCTTAGAGAGATACTTATCATTCAGCTTGAATCTAGTACTGTATTGTATCTTGGATTACTTCTCATAAAATGCAAATCAAATCTCAGAAACTGGAAGTGATATGGCTTTCTAGAAAGCACCACCTTCCTCCTTTTAGTCCTCAAACCATGCATGTTCAGATTCCTAGCAAATATCATATTGCATCCTTACTACTACTACTTGACATTTTCTAGAGCGCTACTAGGGTTACGCAGCGCTATACAGTTTAACAAAAAAGGGCAGTCCCTGCTCAAAGGAGCTTACAATCTAAGGGTATTATTGAATAACAAATTGACATTTAAGCCTTATCTATCTTTGTTAGTCTAAAAAATGTTTGCACTGCTTTCCAAATCAGATCACTAAAATCATATTTGGATCTTTAGAGTCTTTGATGCAAAACTATATAGCTAATAGGCTAGATTATTGTAATTCACAGCTGGAAGGAGTTCCTAATTACCAACTCCAGAGCCTACACACTGCTGTGAAATTGTTATATACTGCTAACAGATCTGATCACATAACACCAATAGTATTTGAAAAGTACTGGCTTCCTATTTATAGCAGGACCTAGTTTAAAAATTTGATGATGGCTCATTGTAGTTTTTATACAGGCATCTCAGTTTATTTAACTTCTACCCTTATTCCGTACTGCCCACAATGCTCTTTATGATCCTCACAATCCAGTTATCTGGTTATACCTCTAGCACCTAAACTGTGATCGGATACATTCTGTAATACAACTTTCAGTTGTGTGGTGTCCACTCTTCAGAACTCATTATTGGCTGAACTTAGAAAAGAGAGTTCATAAGAAAATCAAAGTTGGGGTGAAATCTTGAATGCTTAACCTTTTCTACTTACAATAATCACTTGGTTGGGCGTAACCTTTATTATTTTAAGATGATGTTATAATTCTATACTAGGGATGAACTGTCACTTGTAAATTCCCTTGTCATTGCATGTTGTTAACAAATGAAAATGAGCAGAAAAACATGATATTTAGTATTTTTTTCATTCACTGATAACAGTGCATATTCTTTAAAAAGAGTGTGCCCTGTTTCCAAAGAGGGCGCCCCCTTAACAAAGTTGCCCTAAAACCAAAATAAAGACTAAGCAACATAAACCAAAATGAACAATGCTGCAAAAGACATGGGAAACAAAACAAAATGAACTGCCCATCCTTTTCTATATCCAGATGAGTGTAGCATTTTGGTACACTGCATCTGGGTTGTTTGGTCTCAAGCTCTTTTTCTTGTCTGCCTTCTCTCTATATTTTTATTTTCTTTCTTTCATTCCCCTTCTTTCTTCTTTTCCTTTCCTTATGAGTCAGTTGTTTGTTTTTCTTTTGGTACTGATTGCTCTGGTTTGATTGTTTGCTGCCAGTTTTGATGTAAAGGTCTTCTCTGTTAAGGCAAACGCTTTTCATATTTAGGGTCTGATATTCAGCTGGCAGTGATAAGCGTTATGCTGACCTCCTTCAGCGTTAAACCCGGAAATTCAATGTTGGGCCATGTCCAGAAACTGGCATTGGATTTCTGATTTTACAATACAATACAATACAATACAATTTATATTCTGCTGTCTATCCACCAAGGATCAATTTGGATTTCAATGCAAGTAAAAACTAGGCCAACACTAGGAAAGGTACAACAATCGGACAAATATACTATTAACCCAAACTATACCATATAAATAATTTAGTCAAAAACTATATCAAATATATAGAAAACAGAGGAGCTTTCAACAATTTATGAAATCTAGAATAAGAGGACACCACTCTTAACTCCAAAGGAAGCGAATTCCTGCAATATCCAAAACTGGAGCTTTGATAAGATTTATATCTCATATTTTTTACAGATGGAAATTGCAATAAACAATGATCGTAAATAGTTCAACTAAATAATCTCTCTATATAAAAGGCACCTCCAATGTTCTAATTGAAGCCTCCAGCCGGAAACTTGAGATGGCATAGATATCCGGTTTAGCAAGTACACAAAGGAAAAGAGAGTACTAAAACAAGCTGAGGGAGATAATTGTTTTCTCAGGCATCTGGAGTGGTTGCCCTGGGTGATTAACAAGGTCAGCTGGGGTCCAGAGCTTCTTGCAAGTAAAGCAGTTAACTCTGCCCTGAACTCTGCCCTGGGTGATTAACAAGGTCAGCTGGGTTGCACAGCGCCTTGCAACTAAAACAATTAACTCCTCCCAGACTCTTAGGAGCTTGCCTTTACTCAGCCACGCTGCAGTCATTGCCATACACTCTAAACCAAACAAACCTAGCAGCTGCTGCTCCACATTGTCGATTTTAAATTGTTGCTCCATCAGAAACAAGTCTACAGCTGTTTCAACTGGGAGGGAAGGTGGCCCTGGAACTGGGAGGGTGGGGACTCTGAAACTCTGAGGGATGGAGAGTGGAGGGACCCTGAAACTCGGACGGACCCTGGGACTGGGAGGGGGTACGACCCTGGAACTGGGAGGGAGGGGATGACCCTGGAACTCGGAGGGAGGGAGGGGATGACCCTGGAACTCAGAGGGAGAGGGACCCTGCAACTGGGAGGGAGGAGGGAGTGATGGCCGCCTGGCATACACTCTGATTCTCATTCCCTCTCTCTCACACACTCTCTCAAACATACACACTCCGAGGAAAACCTTGCTAGCGCCCGTTTCATTTGTCAGAAACGGGCCTTTTTTACTAGTCTGGAATAAAGCCATAAAACAGTTTGTGAATAAAGACACAGAGCTTACATTTGCATTGTTCCTCAATAGGAAGCCAATGCAAAGATCGCAATAGAGGAGTAACATGGTCAGTTGTATGTCTTCCATAAATCAGTTCTGCAGCCGTATTCTGAAAAATCTGTAAATGTCTCAAAGATAAATGAGAACACCCAGTGCAAAGTGCATTACAATAATGAAGTTGAGACAGCACCAATGCCCGAACTAATACCTGAAAGTTTGATTTATTTATCAGGAATTTAATATGTTGGTGCTGTATCAAACTTAAAAAAAGCACTTTCTTAACTAGCTGTGAAATCTGAAATTCTATAGTCAAATGGGAATCCAAATACATCCCCAATAATTTTAATGAAATTTCCAGAAAAAAGTTTGAACCCCAAATATTAAAAATTGAATTTGGTGGAACCTTAGTAGGCGGAATTAAGCATCAAAGTTTGGTCTTAGCTGTTTAAACTTATAACTTAAGGCCCATAGTTCCATAATCTCCAGATAGGTAGAAATTTCATCAGTACAATCTTCAGTCGCATTTGTTAATGGTGTATAGTTGGGTACAGTAGGTTTTTGGTGGGTTTTGAAGGGCTCCCCATACAATTTTCTGGAGTCGGCTAACACATAGCTGGTTGAGTGTGATATTTAGCACTTAACTGGCTATAGTTTATTGCATAAAGATAGGACTGACTTTTATGCGGTCCTATTTATATGGTTAACCTGGTTAGTTAAGTGCTGAATATCAGCATTTAACTGGTCAAGTGCTGACTCCGCCCCTAAAATAGCCAGTTTCCATTATGCACCAGTGAAAATTAGCAGTTACCCTCAAACAGATGATTTAATTGGCCAGGAGCCAGATCTGGCCAGTTAAATCACTTTGAATATCAACCCTTAGAGTATATGCCATATTGACTAGCAGGAGATATATGGTCTACCAATTTTCTAGTTGTGTATATTTATCCCTGATGCAGCCTATTGGTAAAACATGTTGGGTATGGTATAAGTACTGGACATTATTAAATTACTTTTTCAAACATAAAGCTCTATTTTGTCCTTTTTTTGCGTGGGGGAGGGGGGGGCTTTGGGCACACTTTTGTCTTTTGTTTGATTGTTCTTTTATGCAGCTTCCTGTCCTCTCCGTGTATGTCTGAGTTATTGTTTAAATTTTAGCCATTTTAATTTATGTTTATATTGTACAAACAAAACGGGAGCTGGGCAGACTTCTACGGTCTATGCCCTGATCGTGACTGAATAGATAGGGATGGGCTGAAGTGTAAATTTTAAGGGGCTTCAATGTTAGCTTCAGAACTTAGTACAAGAACAGTACTGGGCAGACTTCTATGGTCTGTGCTGTGAGAAAGGCAAGGACAAATCAAACTCTGGTATACATATAAAGTATCACATACCATGTAAAATGAGTTTATCTTGTTGGGCAGACTGGATGGACCGTACAGTTCTTTATCTGCCGTCATTTACTATGTTACTATGTACATGCTATGATGTGGATTCTAATAGTGGTATACCAAATAAGTAAGTAAATAAATAAATGCATGAATAAATAAATAAATAAATAGGAAACAGGTCAATAACTTAAGAACATAAGGGTGCTCATTTTCAAAGCATATAGACTTACAAAGGTATGTGGAGGGGCATTTTTGATATTATATCTATGCACGACTTAGGATGTGTTGCTCAAAACATCCAGAATCCGATTAGCAAATATAGCAATTTTTGAAACAGCAAAATGTCTTATCTTTTATTTTTCAAAAGGGTCCCTTATTGAGAGGAGGAGTGGCCTAGTGGTTAGGGTGGTGGACTTTGGTCCTGAGGAACTGAGTTCAATTCCCACTTCAGGCACAGGCAGCTCCTTGTGACTCTGGGCAAGTCACTTAACCCTCCATTGCCCCATGTAAGCCACATTGAGCCTGCCATGAGTGGGAAAGCACAGGGTACAAATGTAATTAAAAAAAATAAAATTAGACATTTTAGTGCTCTGTGGATTTATCTTTTTGGCACATTTTTGAAAAACAAATGTCCAAGTGAAAAATGCACAAAATCAAGGCATTGGAATGTAGGAGGAGCCAGCATTCTTAGTAACCTGGCCACACAGATATCCCAGCAGAGTAGTGAGGCAGCCTAGGGGGCATTGCAGTGGACTTCACATAAAAGGTTCGAAGTACAGATCTCATCATTACCCTCTTATATTGTATGAGGAGCCCTCCAAAACCCACCAAAAATCTACTATACCCATCTATATACCACTACAATAGCCCTTATTTATTTATTTATTTTATGTTATTGCATTTGGATCCCACATTTTCCCACCTCTTTGCAGGCTCAATGTGGCTTACATTATGGGGCTTATGTCTGCAGATGTCACCTATATGTGGGTACAGTAGGTTTTTGGTAGGTTTGAGGGGTTGACACTTTCCACCACAAGTGAACAGTTAGAGGATTATGGGCCTGGGTCCCCTTCTCGACAGTGCACTGCACTGACCACTACTCCAGGGACTTACTTGCTGCTCTAATAGGACCGGCCATAACATCTGATGCTTTCATAGATGCTGGTATGTATTGTTTCTTTCACATCTTTGGGGGTGGGAGGGGGTCAGTGACCACCGCGGGAGTAAAAGGGGGGGGGTCATTCCTTTATTTCTCCAGTGGCCACCTGGTAATTGACAGCACATTTTTGTGACATGGAGGGGCATTTTTGAAAGAAACGTCCAAGTTGCGATTTGGACGTCTTTGCAAAACATCCAAATCCAGGGGCGGGGAAAACCATATTTTCGAAAAAAGATGGACGTCCATCTTTTGTTTCGAAAATACCATCAGAGACGTCCAAATCCTTAAATTTGGATGTCCCTAGATTTGGACGTCCCTAGACATAGATGTTTCTGACTTTCGGCGATTTTCGAAACCAAAGACGTCCATGTCAAAAATGTCCAAATGCAAGCCATTTGGACATGGGAGGACCTGGCATTTGCAGTGCACTGGCCTCCCTGACATGCCAGGACACCAACTGGGCACCCTAGAGGGCACTGAAGTGGACTTCATAAAATGCTCCCAGGATCATAGCTCCCTTACCTTGTGTGCTGAGCCCCCCAAAATCCCCCCAACACCCACTACCCACAACTGTACACCACTATCATAGCCCTTATGGGTGAAGGGGGGCACCTATATATGGGTACAGTGGGTTTGTGGTGGTTTTTGGAGAGCTTGCTATTTCCTCCACAAATGTAACAGGTGGGGGGGGGGGTATGGGCCTGGGTCCGCCTGTCTGAAGTGCACTGCAGTACCCTCTAAAACTGCTCCTGGGACCCTCATGCGCTATCATGGATCTGAGTATGACATCTGAGGCTGGCATAGAGGCTGGCACGACATATTTTTAAAGATGTTGTAATGGGAGGTCATCCCCAATTCTCTCCGGTGGTCATCTGGTCATTTCGGGCACCTTTTTGTGCCTTATTTGTAATAAAAACACGTCCAGATGAAAACATCCAAGTGTTCGTGAGGGACGTCCTTGCTTTTTTCGATTATGGGTCAAAGACGTCCAAGTGTTAGGCACGCCTGTCCCCCCTTTGCTACGCCTCCAACACGCCCCCTTGAAATTTGGACATCCTTGCGACGGACTGCAGTTGGAGACGTCCAAAATCGGGTTTCGATTATACCGATTTGGACATCTCTGGGAGATGGATGTCCATCTTCCAATTTATGTCGAAAGATGGACGTCCTTCTCTTTTGAAAATGAGTCCGGTAGTCTTTATTAAAGCAGGCCTAACTCGTTTTAGTTTTAGTACTGGATGTTTGTTTTGCTCCACTATGGCAAGAAAACATCCAAGCGGTAGGAACACCCTAATCCCGCCTGCAACACGCCCCTGACATGCCTCTTACGATTTGGATGCTCTGCAGACAAAATGCATAGAAAAGCATCTGCAGAATAAGGTTCAAAAATAGCAATTTGAACATTTTGGCAAGCAAAACATCCAAATGATGCTTTATGCCACTTTTTAAACATTTTTCTCCTTTGAAAATGAGCTCCCTAGTAACCTATGTAACTTTATAAGACTGTGTGCTTTGAAAATGAGGCCTCAAGACATCCTCTACTGGTTTGGAACAAAGCTCCATCATGCCCAGAATCCTGTTTCCAATAGTGGCCAATTTCCCCTAATATGGAACCCAGAATCATGACTATATAATTACAAAACAATAATCCTATATGAATCATTTTGAACTTGGCTGCATTAATTTTTTTTTTTTTTTTACATTTAGGGCCTCTTTTTACTGGGCTCCATTAAGCAGCTAGCGCAGGTTAAACCACATATCAGACATTCGTGTAGACCACACCTTACAACCAGCATTGTGGGATGAAATCTGCACTAGCTGCTTAATGTAGGTAGTGGGCAGGAACTGGGCATGACGAGTGGATTGGAAGTGTGACTGGCTGTGCAGCTGTGCTACTGGCAATCCAGTATAGCCAGGGCTTTTTTTGAGGGGGTACTTGGGGGTACTGAGTACTGGCACCTTTTCCATTGTCTGCTAAAATTGACCCATGGACCCCAAGTTTTAATGAAAGAGCTCAGGCTCGACACACCAATTCTGCCTTGACATAGATTCTGTGACTGGTTGCAGGGTCCTGGCTATTGTGGGGTGGGTCCCTCAGTGATCACCCCACGCCTGAAGGATGGCCTAACATTTGAGTACCGGCATCTTTTTTGCTAGAAAAAACACACTGAGTATAGCTGCTGTAAAATATAATGTTGCAGCAGTGCTCTACCTCACACATCCGATGTACCCCAGTCACCCTTTTACTCCGATACCCCTGCAGTCAAAACACCATATCCCTGAAATCCCCTTGCTATAATCCCCCATCCCAACATCTCCTTCCTTCTGATCTCCCCATCATCCCACCTTCCAATCCCCTCAAGTCACAACACCATTCTGATCCCCATCCAAAATCTTGCCCCCAAGAATAAGCCCAGAGCCCTTCCCTCCCTCCCAGAACTACCAAGGTGTCTCCATGGTGGTCCAGTGGTATCCAGATGGCAGCAGAGACCCTCTGCTTCCACCGGGCACTGCACCAGGATTCAAAATGACCACCATGATTCCAAAGATCATATCGTGAGGATAGACGGGCTGTAAGGTCTATTTTTGTCATTATGTTTATCTGTTTCTATGTTTGTATTTGTTTAGGATTCTAGTTAGGATTGCCAACTCACTCCATAACCACCAAACAAGCTGATGCCTGCTGTATGCACGGAATTCATATTATCACATTGTTTAAGAGAAAACAATCAGAAGTACAGACGCACACATGCAACAGGGTAAAATCAGAACTGGATCAGCCTGCTTGATAGACCTGGGTTGATCTGGTGACCATAGCTCTAATTAGATTATTTTTTGTATTTACTGTTAGCTTTTTTTCACAAATAACTATAGTAGTTTAATTTTATTTTAGCAGCTCCCACAAACTAACACGAGGGGCATCTTAACAGAGTCTGAGTCTCTCTCCTGAGCCCTTACCCCTAGCAACTTGAGAGTGGTAGGATATGAATAGGGAATCTATTATCTTGTAGAAAGATTAGTGTGGGGGTGAGATTCTGGCACCAACCACTAAAGTGGAAGAGGGCTTAGATGGAAGGCTCAGCAGTTTTGTAGCCATTTTATTTTTGGCACAGACAATATGGGTAACAGCTGAACTGCCTTCCCAGCCCTCAGAGGTGTGGGTATTTGGGAAGGAATGGGATAGGCCAGGGACAGCCACAACTGTATGTGGAGAGTTAATGGGCAACATCTCCGAATTTGGCTTTTTATAGAAATTGGGGATTTCAGAAGTAAATTAGCATGATAATTGGCCCATATATTAGGGGGAGGGGAGGGGATCAGCTGGCATAGTTTGAAATTACTGCAGGCTCTACATGGGGGGGGGGGGGGGGCAATCCACAGGATACCGAGGGTACCTTATTACTGTTACATCAAGATCAAGAAGCTGAGCCATGGATTGGGGGAGAGGGGACACAAGTTGAATTGTGATGTTGAAGCTGGAAACAGTTTAAGCAGGTAAAGAATGATTGTGAGACCTAAATATGTGATCTATCAGTGCTGGTGTTAACATTATGGAGATATTCATAAAGTTGTGGTCAGTTTCATGTCACATAACTGTTTTGTTTATGGATGGATTGTGGGAGAAGTTGGGAGGGTGAATTCTTGTGTTAAAACATTTCCCTTGTACAGGAGTAGTTCTCTATCTAGTCCTCTGGGATGCAGAACCACAAACAGAACCACAAATAGATCTGGTTCTCAGAACATTCACATTAAACATTCATGAAGTATATTTGAGAATATTGTGGCTAAAAGGCAAGCTAGTTTGTATAGCTTGATTACCATGAAAATGACCTATTTGCAGACCCTGATGATTGGAATTGTGCACTGCTGTCTATGAAAGTCTAGTTTTGAGGTTATCTATAATGAATATGAATAAAATACATTTTCATATATTGTAAAATCCGTATGCAAATATCTCATGCATATTTAATTGTGGCAGCCTGAGAACCAGAGGCTAGGGCACTCCTATGGACCAACATGACAGTCCTTGCTTAAAAGTAATTATTTTGCAAGGGTGGACAGCAAGAATTTCAACTGGCTACTCTGAATATTTTGTTTATAGTTGCTTCTAGCAGATAATTATTTCCCTTCCTTCAGGATCCTGAATATTACCAGTTCTTTTTTTTCTTTTTGAGGTCTATTTGACAGCAAAAAGAAAAACAAAACAAAATTAAAAAAAATAGTGTAAAAATTCACTCCGTGCAGCCTTCATTGCAGCTAAGATATCAGGGGTCTTTTTACAAAGGCACACTAACATTTTTAGCATGCACTAAAAATAAGCACGCGCTAAACGTTACAGTCACACATATATTTCTATGGGCGTCACTAGCGTTTAGCATTAAATGATGTTGGAGGGGGGCAGACTCAAGAAAAATTTCAGGAAGTATTTTTTCACAGAGTTCACAGAGAGTGGTGGATACTTGGAATGCTGTCCCGCGGGAGGTGGTGGAGATGAAAACGGTAATGGAATTCAAGAATGCGTGGAATAAACATAAAGGAATTCTGTTCAGAAGAAATGGATCCTCAGAAGCTTAGCAGAGATTGGGTGGCAGCACTGGTGGTTGGGAGGCGGAGCTAGTGGTTGGGAGGCGGGGCTAGTGCTGGGCAGAGTTCTACGGTCTGTGCCCTGAAAATGGCAGATACAAATCAAGGTCAGGTATTAGCACATATGAGTTTATCTTGTTGGGCAGACTGGATGGACCGTACAGGTCTTTTTCAGCCATCACCTACTATGTTACTAATGCTTAGCGCGCTGTAAAACCACTAGTGTGCCTTTGTAAAAGGACCCCTCAGTATCCTCTCCAGATTGATAATGAATAATTGCAGACTGAATACCACACTCTCACCACTAGATGGGGAGCTGACATAACTCTTTCATTTTAGACAGAAAACAAATGGTTCAACAGAAATATGTGCCTGAGTTTCCACAAACTTGAGCTTTATTTTCTCTGGGAAGTTCAGCCACTTGGCACTTTCCTTTACCCTTACCATATGTTCAGTAATGCAATTTAAGGCTTCCCCATAAAGAGGGCACCAGAACATTTCTAGGACTTACACATGTAACCCAGGTCTCGTCACTACCAGCCCTAGCTCAGCTCATTCTACACCGACCCGGGTCATAGGGATAATCTCTTTTCTTCTACTATACCATCCTCTTGCTCAGTTTGTACTCTCCGTTCATCTTGGTTCTCTCAGTTCAAGCTGAAATGACCTGTCATGTTGGTCCACAGGAACGCCCTGGCCACTGGTTCTCAGGCTACCACAATTAAATATGTATGAGATATTTGTGCACATTGGATTGTACAATATATGAAACTGTATCTTATGCATATTCATTATAGATAACCTCAAAACTAGACTTTCATAGACAGGAGAAATCGCACGGCACTCCAACAGTGTCTTTTTGATGCAAACTCAACTTTAGTGAACTTTCTGCAACTGGCAGATAAATCAGGGGTCCTTTTACTAAGCCGCGGTAAAAAGTGGTCTGCGGTAAAAAGTGTGGGCGCGTGTTTTTAGCACGTGCTGGACCATTTTTTTACCGCAGCTGGGAAAAAGGGCATTTTTAAAAATGGGGCAGTAAATGGCTGTGTGCTAAAATTAAAAGTAGTATGTGGCTATTTACAGCCTCAGCCCTTGCTGCCACCCATTGACCTAGCGGTAAGGGCTCACATGCTACTTGTACGGTAATCAGGCAACATGCAACAATGTGGCCATGCTGCCAATTACCACCGGGAATGCCCCCCATGATAGAAAATAGAAAATTATTTTCTACCATGGGAAACAGCATCTGCCAACTTCAAAACTACTGCAGGGAAACCACGCTACCCCTGCGGTAGTGCCGATTTGGCATTCACTACTCGCACGTTAGCCCTACTGCTGCTTAGTAGAAGGGCCCCTCAATGTCTTATAGCTCCATATGTACAATGCAACTTCTCCTGTCCATCCAAGACTGGGTATTACAGTCTTACCCCTTTTTCCAAACTTGATCTTCTTAGTAATTTATTTATTTTTTATTTTTTTGGAAGGGGTGTGTCAGGGGCTGAGAGTGGGTGTGGAAGCCCTATTCAGCTAACATACTGACATTAGCAGCACATGCTACCTGAATTACCCAGACTTAACACAAGAGCCCTTAGCACCTCCTAAATAGGAGGCACCAAGTGCTCCTGTGTTAATTTTTTTTTTAATAGCCATGTGCTAATGCTAATATTAGCATACCGCCAGAAATTCCACCAATCATAAGCCATGTTAGAAATTGACATAGCTCGTGGGTAAGTCCTGCAATAGGACATGCTAAGCCCGTTTATAATCGCAGCTTAGTAAAAGGGCCCCTAAGTTTCAAATGGAACTCTCTATAGAAAGATTGTTGGTGCAAGGTACAGGCAGATCCTGAAGGAAAACCCGTTTCAGTGGGTCAGAGTGAGACTGGGAAGAAGACTAGAGACAGGCTCATGAAACGCAACATGTATACGCTGGAAGAGAAGCGGGAGAGAGGGGATACAATAGAGACATTTAAATACCTCCGTAGAATTAATGTATAGGAGGTGAGCCTTTTTCAAATGAAGGAAACCTCTGGAATGAGAGGGCATAAGATGAAGTTAAAAGGAAATAGGCTTAGGATGAATTTGAGGAAATACTCTTCCATGGAAAGAGTGGTGGATACGTGGAATGGCCTCCCGGTGGAGGTCGTGGAGACGAAGACTGTGTCCGAGTTTAAGAAAGCATGGGACAGACACATGGGATCTCCTAGGAAAAAGAGGAGTTAGTGGTTAAATGGGCAGACTGGATGGACTATATGGCCCTTATCTGCCGTCATGTTTCTATAATGATCCTAAACCTAAAGCAAACACAACAACAGAGTGGCATAGTAAGAAGAAAGTGAATGTACTTGAATAGCTCAGTCAAAGCCTAGATCTGAATCCAACACAAATCTGTGGCATGACTTGAAGATTCCTGTCCACAGATGATTCCCAGCCAACCTGAAAATGCTTGAACTATTCTGCCAAGAAAAATGGTCTGACACTGCATTACCTGCTGTGTAAAATTAGCAGATACATTCTAACTGGCTGTTATCGCTGCAAAGAAGGCTTCCACCAAGACCTGAGACAAGGAGGATTACGACGCATGCAGTCAAGACTCTTCTGTTTCTTATTCCTAGTGCTGCGTATGCCTTGTAGCGCTATAGAAGTGATAAGTAGTAGTAGTACTTTTGGAATACTTGTATTAATCTTCTTTCACACATAAAGTGCAAAGTACGTTGTGTAGATCAGTGGCAAAAAGTTCTAATCCAATGAGTTCTGAATAATACTTTTTAGACAGCAAAATGTAATAAATATTTGCTGGTTTGAAGACCTTTACAGGGCACTGTACTTTACTCCTGCTGCTACACAGCTGTAAAACTAAATAATTAAGAACCAAAATAAAACTCGAATGTACAGAAGAGGACGCTGGTGATTTTTCTTGTGGTGCATAACTTGCCAAAAGAATAATGAGGTCAAAATTAAAAGGGACATATACATTTAGCTGCCATTGGATTTTCAGTGGTAGGGGTGGGGTTCAATGACATTAGGGGTGGAGTTTGGTGGTGTCAATGTGCTTCAGTAGTAGAAGGAACTCTCTGGCATCAACAGAAGAATAGGCAGTTTTAGAAGGACAGGAACAGATGAAGATATGGAACAGGGAATTGATTGCAAGGGAGGGAAGGGGAGAGAGAGAGAGAGAGAATTACAGTAAGTGATTGTGATCTTTGAACGAGATGACATCCATGTATCACTAAATATTTTTCATTTGTTATACATTTATTTAGCTGAGCCTGTGTGCTCTTAGATGGAATATAAAGCAGTGTAAAGGAAGAAACTGATGTGTAGAGTGCTTATGAATGCACAAACAGGAAAAATAAGACATTTTTAGCCTGAGCATGATCTCTGACTGAAGCAGGGTACAAAAGTCAATAGGCTTTATGAAGTATAATAAAACTGCATGTTTTAACTGTTGTTATAACAGTTTAATTATTGTTTATACCACTTGGTTTATTAAGTAGAATCTTCTTGTATAAATGGTTCACATTTGTGGAATCTCCTGAAAAATCAATTTTACTGTATTCAATGGAGATCGCAGTTCTTTACCCATAGCTCACTCATCATCTCTTATACCAACCTTGAAATCAACAAAACCTGCAAATTTTACCAAAAACATTAAGAACCTGCAGAAATTATTAAAGTTTGACAGCTTTCCTTCTATACTTTCCATCAGAAGTCAGTAGATCCTCCTCCACCTCTATCCCTTCACTAGTCAACGTGCCCAAGATTCTGTTTTGGGATACCCTCTCTTCTGTGTTTACACACATTTCTTTGGTGATCTGATCTCAAATCAGGGTTTATCTCCCTCAACACTGGAACTTTTACCTACTTCAGTCTCAGGTCTTTGCTTGCTTATTTGACATAGCTGCCTGAATGTCCCGCTGTCACCTTAAAGGTAACATGGCCATGACTGAATTTCTTATATTTCCTCTGAAACTCACTTTTTCTCTTCCACATTTTTCTGTATTGGTGGATAAGACTATTATTCTCCTTGGCTCAGAACCTTGAGGCGGTCTTTGACTCTTCTGTTCTCCTCTGCTCACATTCAAAACATTGCTAAAAATGTGTCATTAGCTTCTATATATAATATTATGAAATCAATTCTTTAGTTTTTGAATGCACTATCAAACTCTTAGCCACTTTCTTATTACCTCCTGTTTGGAAAACTGCAACCTCCTCCCTCTAAAGGCTATTCAAAATTCAACTGTGCATTTTGTCTTCCTCCAGTGTCATTATGATTAGGTTACCCCTCTTCTCACAGCTCTACATTGACTCCCTGTCTGCTCGAATTATTTGGATGTCTACTTTTTCCTCTAGGGTACACATATTTAGGACTTTCAATCTCATCTCACATGGATTTGGTGCAGATTTTGGGCCATTTTGATCCATTTTCTGTACCACCTAACAGTATTTGCCTAAGTGCACTATGCTTTGCCCACCGGAATGGTGCACTTTCAGTTATGCACTGTAAATTGCATGCCGATTTTTAAACTGTAAATAATTGTTTTATTGAACAAATGAATAAAGATACACTAATTCAAACAGAGACACGTGTTCAATATTTTTAACAATTTTCATTTCTAACCCAAACTCCCCACCTCCCACCTAACCCTTCGTATTGTGTGCCAATTTTTTAGAATAGCACTAGGTACTGTGTATGAGCTAATTAATGGCACCAATCCTATACATAAGGGCCACTATTCTATATGTTTTGGTTCTCACCTGTCTCTTAACTTTAGGCCCACCAGAGACAGAAAACAACCTATTGTACTTGAACATACCTCACCTTGAGCTAAATCTAAAATTCCTTCCCTTTCATGTTGTTTACTACCTTGAGATCATCATACACGATCACCCCATAGTCTTTCTACTTGTTGGTACACATTGATATACCATCCCCAATCATCCACTGGCCCTTTGTTTCTCTGATACAAAATTTATGAACATATACTTTTTGAGCTGAACATTTACTGCCAACCATTTTACATTTCTAAAGGAAATGTAAACATAAAGGAATCCTGTTCAGAAGGAATGGATCCTCAGAAGCTTAGCGGAGATTGGGTGGCAGAGCCGGTGGTGGGAGGCGGGGCTAGTGGTTGGGAGGCGGGGCTAGTGCTGGGCAGACTTCTATGGTCTGTGCCCTGAAAACGGTAAATACAAATCAAGGTCAGGTATACATATAAAGTAGCGCATATGAGTTTATCTTGTTGGGCAGACTGGATGGACCGTACAGGTCTTTTTCTGCCATCACCTACTATGTATGTTACTATGTATGTACTCCTCAAGTTTTCTGAGACCACTTATTCTTTTTACTGCAGCAGAAGTTCCCACTCATTCAGATTTTAGTGCTATCAACCAAAAATGGAAACTTTTCTTTCCAGCCTATTTGCAATTCTTATATACCACACATACCAACACAAAGGGGCCGTTTTACTAAAGTGCATTAGGCACATAGCAAGTGGTTTAGTACACAGTAACCGCTATCACACAAGAGTAGTAATAGGTTTGCGGTATTTTATTTATTTATTTATTTCTTACATTTGTACCCCACATTTTCTCACCTATTTGCAGGCTCAATGTGGCTTACATAGTACCATAATGGCATTTGCCAGTTCGGTTGATAACAAATACAGGTTGTAATGTGGTCTGATGAGGTAAGTGTATGATGTACCAGTAGTAGTAGGTGTGTATTAGGCAATGGGGGGGGGGGGGGATCGAAGGGGATGTAAGATCATTGGTTATGCTGTGTTGCTGGGTTTGGGGATTTAAGGTGGGTCGGTGGGGTAAGCCTTTTTTAAGAGGTTGGTTTTTAGAGATTTCCTGACGTTTAAATGGTGATGGATTGTTTTCACAGCTTTTGGTAGTGCATTCCATAGTTGTGCACTTATGTAGGAGAAGTAGGATGTATAAGTTGTTTTGTATTTAAGTCCTTTGCAATTAGGGTAGTGTAGGTTTAGGTATATACGATCGTGATGATCGGATTCTGTTTCTGGTTGGTAAATCTATGAGGTCTATCATGTATCTTGGAACTACGCCATAGATGATTTTGTGGACCTGGGTGCAGATTTTGAAGGTGATCCTTACTTTGATTGGGAGCCAGTGCAGCTTTTCTCAGAGGGGTTTGGCACTTTTGAATCGTGTTTTACCGAATATCAGCCTGGCTGCTGTGTTTTGGGCGGTCTGGAGTTTTTTTGTGAGTTGATCTTTGCATCCTGTGTAGATTCCGTTACAGTAATCTGCATGACTTAGGATCATTGATTGTACTGTATGCTAATGCAAATGTTAATGCACAACTTGGAATAGAAAATGCTGGGTATGCCCCAATAGTTGCTGAATTAGATTTTCAGGTAATGAACATTAATTTTCTGCATTCAGCAAACCATAACTGCAAAATCTAACATGTTTTAGCGAAAGGAGTGGAGGAGTGGCCTAGTGGTTAGGGTGGTGGACTTTGGTCTTGGGGAATGGAGGAACTGAGTTTGATTCCCATTCAGGCACAGATAGCTCCTTGTGACTCTGGGCAAGTCACTTAACCCTCCATTGCCCCATGTAAGCCACATGGAGCCTGCCATGAGTGGGAAAGCACAGCGTACAAATGTAACAAAAAAAAAAACAAAAACAAAGGGCCCCAAAGTGTTTGTTTAAAATGGTTAACATGAAATCAGTCATCAAAATAAGCAACATACAATCAATTTCTTAAAACATAAAAATTAGGCGTCCCATTATTCCCTTAATACATCAATTAACCGGGAAAGAGCCATGCTTTTAATTTCTTGAATTCACTCACAAACATAACAGAAATTTCAACTTGCTCAGATCTTGTGGTACCCTAGAAAAAATTTTGCATTCTTCTGAGTAAGTTCTGTAACGTGTTGAGCTCTTGCTGGGTATAATAAGGTGCATGTTTGGGGAGGGTCACCAGAATCACTCACCAACGAATCTGTTGTAGGAATGCCAGCTAAGTAAAATCATTGGAGTTCTATCCAATGTGTCTGAATGGGGTGACTGAAGGGTTTCTGATTGTTCATAAGTGCTTGTAATCTGTGTTAGTATCTAAGATAGGATGGTATAGCCAAAATAATTTGTTAGGTCATAGCCACCAAGGGCAGATAATATCAGGTGTGGCATGGGTAGAACCATTAAGGAATGGTAATTAGTAAGCTTAAAAGTGGAGTGGAGGAGTAGCCTAGTACTTAGTGCAGCAGACTTTGATCCTGAGGAACTGGATTGAATTCCCACTGCAGCTCCTTGTGACTCTGGGAAACTCACTTAACCCTCCATTGTCCCAGGTACAAATAAGCATCTGTATATACTATCCAGCTTATAATCGAACGAGAAAAACGCCCAAGTTCCGACCTAAATCGGGAGATGGGCGTTTATCTCACAAAAACGAATAAAGCGGTATAATCGAAAGCCGATTTTTGGATGTTTTCAACTGCACTCCGTCGCGGATGCGGACAAAGTTGATGGGGGCGTGTCAGAGGTGTGGCGAAGGCGGAACTGGGGCGT
The DNA here is from genome assembly GCF_901765095.1 of Microcaecilia unicolor. Taxonomy (NCBI): domain Eukaryota; kingdom Metazoa; phylum Chordata; class Amphibia; order Gymnophiona; family Siphonopidae; genus Microcaecilia; species Microcaecilia unicolor. Next base: position 474,442,309 of record NC_044033.1, on the reverse strand, counting down.
GGTTATCTGCCGAACAGAGATGGGCGCATTTCACAGATAATGGGACAAAAGTATGCGTTTTTAGCTAGAATTTAGGGCACTTTTCCTGGACCCTGTTTTTTCACGAATAAGGCCCCAAAAAGTGCCCTAAATGACCAGATGACCACTGGAGGGAATCGGGGATGACCTCCCCTGACTCCCCCAGTGGTCATAAACCCCCTCCCACCTCAAAAAATGATGTTTCACAACTTTTTATGTTGACCCTCAAATGTCATACCCACCTCCCTGGCAGCAGTATGCAGGTCCCTGGAGCAGTTGTTAGGGGGTGCAGTGGACTTCAGGCAGGTGGACCCAGGCCCATCCCCCCCTACCTGTTACAATTGTGCTGCTTAATGCTTAGTCGTCCAACCCCCCCCCGAACCCACTGTACCCACATGTAGGTGCCCCCCTTCACTCCTTAGGGCTATAGTAATGGTGTAGACTTGTGGGCAGTGGGTTTTGAGGGGGATTTGGGGGGCTCTACACACAAGGGAAGGGTGCTATGCACCTGGGAGCTCTTTTACCTTTTGTTCTGTTTTTGTAAAAGTGCCCCCTAGGGTGCCTGGTTGGTGTCCTGGCATGTTAGGGGGACCAGTGCACTACGACTCCTGGCCCCTCCCACGAACAAATGCCTTGGATTTATTCGTTTTTGAGCTGGGCGATTTCATTGTCCATTATCGCTGAAAAGCAAAAACGCCCAGCTCATAACTTGGCGAATAAAACATGGACGTCTAATTTTTTCGAAAATACGCTTGGGTCCGCCCCTTCACGGACCCGTTCTCGGAGATAAACGCCCATGGAGATAGGCGTTTCTGTTCCATTATGCCCCTCCATGTCAACCACTTTGAATATAGTTGCAAAAAACCACAGAAAGGCAGTACATCAAGACCCTTTCCCTAAAAGAGATGATTTTGTCTGTCTACAGGTCACTAGTGAGAAATCACCTAAAGTACAGAGTTGTTGAGGTCATACTTTTGAAAGTACAAATTTATCTATTTATTTATTTCTATTTATAGCCTGTGCTATCCAGAAATCTAGGGGGATTACAAAATTCCATATGTAATACTGAATAAAACTCAAGCTCTTCAATATAACACAAAAATAATAATACAATGTAAAATTACTGAAAATAAATAAACATGATAAAAATATAAAAACACAAATTATATCAATACTAGTAAAAAAGGCTCATTTCTGACACAAATGAAATGGGCGCTAGCAAGGTTTTCCTTGGCTCCCCTGCAGCCACCCATGTCCAGCGACACTCCTCTCCCCCTGCAGCCACCCATGTCCAGCGACCCTCCTCTTCCCTGCACCCACTGCAGCCACCCGTGTCCAGCGAACCTCCTCTCTCCCCTGCCCCCCTGCAGCCACCCATGTCCAGCCACCCTCCTCTCTCCCCTGCCCCCCCTCCAGCCACCCATGTCCAGCGACCCTCCTCTCTCCCCTGCCCCCCCTCCAGCCACCCATGTCCAGCGACCCTCCTCTGGACATGGATCAGCTGTGAGGCATGTTTTTTCCCCCCCAGGTTCTGAAGTGACATCATAATGGCTGCAGTGATGTCAGCCTGATCTACGGAGCCTAGCAGACCAACTCGGAATGAGCCACGATCCCAGGCAAGTCAGAACGTTGGAGGTGAGAATTATTATCAAACATATAAATGGCAAGTGACCGACTCACCTGCAAATGCGCAGTATAGACTTCCCTTTCTGTCCCGCCCTCGCGTCAAGAGGGCGGAACAGAGAGGGAAATGGAGTCAGACTGTCGGACGCCGCCGCTGCCGCCTGGAAACGAACATCGCGTGAACCGACCTCCACCCTCCCCCCCATCCCTGCCGCCGCTCCCGCCCCCCTCTGTATCGGGCCCCCTGCACTGACCTCACAGCGCCTCTCACCTCCGTGTGAAAGCGCTGCAGGCAGCACAGCAATCTGCTGCTGCCTGTAGCGCTTTCACACGGAGGTGAGAGGCGCTGTGAGGAGAGGGCATGGTTGCTGGACATGGGGTTTGAGCAGAGCAGAGCAGAGAGGTGGGTAGCTGGACATGGGGAGGGGGGAGGCCAAGGGAAAGAGGAGGGTTGCTGGATATGGGGGGGGGGGGGATCGGTGGATGGGGTGAGGCCAGGGGAGAAAGGAGGGCTGCAATGCTCGCCTGTTTTTACGGGCTTAACGGCTAGTATAGGATATAACACGGTGGTGGCAGTTCAGAGAAATGCTAGACCATAATGTTGCAAAGGCTCCAATAAAACCCTATGATATAAACTTAAAGATTTAAATGAGATGTTTACTCTATAAGATAGAAAAGGAGAATAAATTAAAATATTTTAAATCTAAAAATAATGTATAAGAAACAAAGCTTTTGCAGTGCAAGGAGTGGCCTAGTGGTTAGGGTGGTGGACTTTGGTCCTGAGGAACTGAGTTTGATTCCCACTTCAGGCACAGGCAGCTACTTGTGACTCTGGGCAAGTCACTTAACCCTCTATTGCCCCATGTAAGTTGCATTGAGCCTACCATGAGTGGGAAAGCACGGGGTACAAATGTAACAAAAAGAAAATTATAGCAAAAATGGTCACCTGTGCTGGGTACCCCCTGTACAGTCAAGTTTTCTTCAGTACGCATGAGATTAATTTGTTTACTCTGGAGGATCTCTCTATATAAATTTTTCAGTTATCCTAAAAACTCAATTGGCAGTGGAATCCCTAGGACAGGTTTCTAAATTTCTGGTTGTGCCTCCTTTTCTCAAGCAGTTTTTCAAGTCTATGTACTTGACTGCACTCTAACAGAGGGGCCCTTTTACAAAAGGGCTGCCGCACAGCAAACCGGAAATACTGCCGGCACGATGGAAAATATTTTTGTAATTTATAGCACAGCACTAACCTGGCAGTAAATGTGCAGCACTGTGCACTGCCCGGTTACCATGGGAGTCCTTACTGCCACCTCAGTGTGTAGCGATAAGTATCATGGCCACACAGTAAGAGTAATCTTACCGCATGGCCATGTCATTTTTTAGGGGCTTTTTAACTGCTGTGGTAAAAAGGGCCCTGGTGTATGGCAAAAATGGCCCCTGCTGCTACTGCAGGGCCCTTTTTCCCACAACTTAGTAAAAGAACCCCATTAAGCGCTAACACGAGCTTAACACAAAAAAAGGCTTACTGCAAAATGTGTTTTGCTGTAATTTGCCTGTCAACGCATGCTAATAGCAACATATTTATGTTCTTAAAATATTTATTGGGTGGGGGGTGTCATGGATGGGAAATGGGCATAGAAGTGTTGTCCAGCTAGCGCGTTTTCACTCTAACTGGATAATGGTGGCTTAATGCAGGAGCACTTAGTAGATTTTATTTTTAAACTAGGTAAATTTGTCTTTTTGAGTCTTTGGTTGCTAAACAGCTATGAATCCTTGAACAGTTACAATTTATAGGAAGACTGGAGAAAACATTTGGCTTCATACACAGTCAGATCAATAGAGGGAGCTACTGCCCTGCTAACCAAATTGTTGGCAGGGTTATCTTTAATAAAAATTACTGTGCATTGAAGTGTGACAAGAAGGCACCCTGTTCAGCTAAGCTCTGTCACTGAAATAATGAAGACCATGCTCAAGCAAACATCAGGAATCATGTTCCACTGAAAAATAATAGTACAAGAAAAATAATGTAGTTGCCAAAACAGCAAGCTTAAGATAACAACTATTGTTTGCACATGATCAGGTAAAGATAGTCCAAAGGGAACACATGAGTCTTGGTGCTGCATAGATGCAGAGGTGGGTGCATGCATTATGCTTCATTTTCCTGATGTAAACATTTTTAGTTAATATTACGGTGCTGCTCTGTAATTTTTAATAAAACAAGAGTAATATTAGCACACCTTTTAGAGGCATTATAGTTTGGGATTCATAATTTTAAAATAGAAATAGAAATATGAATTAAATTATCAGGAAGAGATGAGCAGAACACTTTGCCACAAGAATTTATCTTCAGAAATCCTACACTTAGCCCCAGTTTAGTGTAAGAGCATAAGAGCAGTGGTTCCCAAACCTAGTTCTGGAGGCACTCCAGCCAGTCAGGTTTTCAGGATATCCATAATGAATATTCATGAGAGAGATTTGCATGCCGTGAAGGCAGTGCATGCAAATCTCTCATGCTTCCCGTATCATTAGCCAGTTTCTGGAAGCCTTTTCTAAAAGGGACACCGTATAAATCCATTTCCTCATGCGTGAAGCTAAATAGCAGGAAACAATGTCAGCTTTCTATGATTTTGCACATTTCCCCTCTGATGGGACTTGTGACACTCAGGCCACCTGCTCATAGTGAGGCTGAATATTGCAATAGAAAGGCCTACCACTCCATGAATATGCAGGTTATCTGCAATGCAGCACTTGAGATTACAGATGAGTGTGCCAGCTATCCTGGGTGTTGCCATGTTTCCTATGTACTGTCACGCTCGGGCATCCACAAGGTGTTCCAGAGTGGAGAAATCAGAGGCAGATAGCTAGTAGGTGAGGAGCATCCAACCACACCTACACCCAGTGGTGTGCTGGTAAATGTTTAACAACAGGCTCTCTCCCCGGTCCACCTCTGAGCCCCCCCCCCCCCCGTTCACCTCTGCGTCCCCCCCCCCCCCCCCAAATTGCAGAGCTGGCTATAGCCAGGGAGTGAGCCTGGGGGGGGGGGCAATGCATTACTCCAGGAAAAAAAATTAAAATGATCCCAGGTTCGAATCTAATTCATGTTTAAAGTGGGATAAAATGCCATAAATAAGTAAATAAATATAAACTTTTAATGTTGAGCAACTAATTCACAAAGTGGACATATTCCAAACACTATAACGAAAATAAAATGATTTTTTTCTACCTTTGTTGTCTGGTGACTTTGTTTTTCTGATCATGCTGGACCAGTATCCGATTCTGTTGCTATCTGTCCTCTTAACTCCGTTTCCAGGGCTTCCTTTCCATTTATTTCTCCTCCATCCATGTCCAGCAACCCTCCTCTCCCCCTGCCCTCCCCTCCATCCACCCATGTCCAGCATCCCTCCTCTCCCCCTGCCATCCCCTCCATCCACCCATGTCCAGCAACCCTCTTCTCTCCCCTGCCCTCCCCTCCATCCACCCATGTTAACCATCTCCTTCCAGCCTCCCCCCCCAGTAGCCCATGTCAACCATCTCCCTTCTAGCCCCTCCCTTACTCAATGCCAGACGTTTCCTGCCTTCCAGCCCCCCCCCCCCGATTCCCGCTCCCCAGGTCGTCCATCATCTCCTGTCTGCCCTCAGCTCCCCGAAAGCCCTCATTTTCTTCCTGCCATTGCCCTGCCTTTAAATATTGTATTTTTCCTCGAGTCGCAGTGCCGGATTGAAAGCAGCAGGCTCGGCTCGGCTCCAGCCTTCCATCGCATGGTTCCACCCTCTTCTGATGTATTTTCTGTTTCCGTGAGGGCGGAACCATGCGAGGGAAGGCTGGAGCCGAGCCGAGCCTGCTGCTTTCAATGCCAGTGCTGCGACTCGAGGAAAAATACAATATTTAAAGGCAGGGCGGTGACAGGAAGGAAACGAGGGCTATTGGGGAGCTGAGGGCAGACAGGAGATGATGGATGACCTGCGGAGCGGGGGAGCCTGCAGCTCACGGGTTCGGGGGAGGAGAGGCAAGCCAGCTCGCAACAACCGGCTCGCAAGATGCCAATAAATTTAACAACCGGCTCTTGCGAGTCAGCACCAGCACACCACTGCCTACACCCTTATAATAATTGATGACATCTCTCTGTTTGCTCCACAGGTATGTGGCCAGCATGTACCCAGTGGTTTGGAGGATAGCACTTGTGGGGACTGCCACCATACAACAAAAGGTGTGTGCACCTTAGCTAACCTCTTCTCTGTTCTCCTCAATACAGGTTACCATGGCTATCCTCTAAGGACATGGCTCATGATCCTGACTGTCAACCCCCAGAGGCCAGAGGAGATTTGCTACAATAGGGCCCAAAGTGATACCACAGTGGTCATCAAGCTTACATTTGACCTGCTGAAAACCAGATTCTGCTGTCTCTATCACTCTGGCGCCAAGCTATTATACAGTCCCACCAAGGTTTATGCCATTGTTGTAGACTGTGTCATACTTCATAATCTATCAATTAGAAAACAGATGCTAGAGCCAGAGTTATGACCCAAACTAGAGGCCAGGGAAGAGAAGAGTGAAACTGATGAAGAGGAACCCCACCTAGGAGATCTGCTGCCTCACTGTGCCTGCCAGAGAGCCCAGCAAGTGCACCAGAACCTCAATGAGAAGGTCAGTGTGTTTAGGATATACAGGTGACACAAGGTGATGACATGTGACCCCTGCCTCCTCCTTTCCCTTCCCCCCAAGTGCTGTTCATGATGTCAAATCCCATCTGTGATCCCAGCCTTCCTTCCCCCTCCCCCTCCAGTGATGTACATGCTTGCAAATACCTTTTGTGTCCCCAGCCTTCCCACACTCCCCCTCCAATGCTATACATGGTTGAAATTACAAAATGTCACCCTAGCTGGGATCTTCTTCTTGTGTTCTCTTGGTCAGGTGAGCAGGATGAGGAATCCCACCTAGGGGATCTGCAGCCTCATTGGGCCTGACAGAGAGGCCAGCAAGTTAAAGGATCTCATCCAGACTCATGTTTTAGGAAAAAAAGGTGAGAATATTTAGGATATAAAGCTGATAAAATGTGATGGAATGTGAGCTCACCCCCTTTCCCTCTCCACCCCCCCAGTGCTGTACATGGTTGCAACTACAAAATGTGACCACAGCCTGGATCTTCTTGTGTTTCCTCCTGCTCAGTGTATCCAGTATCTTCCTACTGATGTGCAGCAGCATCGTGTGCCTCATGTTCCAGCTTGCTCTCATATTTGTCTTCCTCTTCCTTCTCTGCCTCAGTGCTGAACAACTATGTGGTAAGCTGACAGCCTTGGAAAGCTATGTCTTGTTAGAGCACACAGGGAGAATCTTAATTGCAGGTGGAAGTTCCTAGAATTTTAACCAGGTCCCCTTCCTACTGCTGTCTCCTTTCAGTGGCTTTCTGCTGACTACCTCAGCGGCAGCCGGTGATAAGAATTGGGCTTGCTATCTTTAGCACATGTTCTCATCTTTGGTGGCACAGGGGTTCCTAGTCTGGAAACAGACTTACAGTTGGGATGATGGGGGGAGAAGGTTTGTAGGCATGGGACTAGAGGCTCTGTTATAATAACAAGTGAGTTCACAGGTCAGCAGTTTGTCTGCATCATGGTTCTTGTTTTAAGCAGGATTGTGTGTTAGTTTCCCAGTTGGCTTCTATTGTTATCTACCTCATATCATTTGGAGAACTGCACTGACTCTGTTGTCCTGTATCAAGCCATGTTCTGTTAAATGTGATTTGTGGAAATCCAATAAGGGCCTAAGAACTTCCTCATTCTAGCATTCTGTCATATACTGCTAGAGAAGGGTCTGAGCTTCCAGTGCTGTTCAAAGTACTAGGTCAAAGTAATAAAATCTTTTTTTTCCTGTGTCTACATTAAAAGAAAAAGATAGATTGTGAGAATTTGCTCCTTTTGTCTTTTGGATTGCAGTGGTATATTATAAAAACGCACTTGCCTTTTTTATTACTACTATTTCACAGAGAGGTATTGAATAATGAGGGAAGGGTTTCCTTCATGCAGAAGTTCTGTCCGTCAGTCTAGATGTTCCAACATTGTCCAGTTCAGCACAGTATTAGCCGCCAAGTGTATACAAAGTTAATTATGTTCAGAAGAAAATAAATCTGTTGCCTCAGGCTGCTTGCTATGCGAATATTTTATCACTGTTTCATTATTGCTACCAAGTATTACATATTAAGGGCATTTGCTTTAAACTTTGCTTAAATTTGTTTATTCAGTCATTACTCGGTTTTGCTTTTAAACCCAAAGGTGATTCCTAAGGGCAGTTGAACAATTAAGTATAAACTGTGTTGTTTCTGACTTTACTTGATTTGGACCATTTTGGGTCCTGCTAATCTGTACATATGCTGTTTTAGCAGAGTACAGAAGAAAATGATTTATGTTACTTTTACTTGAATTTTTTTTTTACTGCTTATAGAATCTGGCTTTCTTGGGGGGGGGGGGGGTAAAGGCTGGGCAGGTCAGGAGCTGGGATGGAGGAGATTACTTGTGGCGGGGACGGACGGGGACAGGTTATAATCCCACAGGGATGGGCGGAGATGGGTTACATTCCCCACGGAGATGGGTGGAGACGGTAGATTCCCACGGGGATGGGTGGGGACGGTAGATTCCCCATGGGGATGGATGGAGACGGGTTAGATTCCTATGGAGACGGGTTAGATTCCTATGGGGATGGGAGGGGATGGGTTACATTTCTGTCCCTGTGCAACTCTCTATTCCGTCACAATTTATCTAAGCAAAGCACTTTGACAAGCGTCCACGATCTCCCTACTTCTTTCCGATTCTGCCAATGGGGTGTCCACGATCTCCCAACTTCTTTCTGATTCTGCCAATGGGACGTTCCAATCCACATCAGGCAAGTTGAAATCTCCCAACAGTAGCACCTTTCCTTTTATACCAAGCTTTTGAATATCTTCTATCACATCCTTGTCCAGCTTCTCCATTTGTGCCAGAGGACTGTAGATACAAGTTCCATCTTCTCTTTCCAGGCGATCCACAAAGCTTCTTTCTTCCTATTTAGATGACCTTTTGCAGACTCAAGGTCTTGCAAGAGGTCTGATCTCCAGAGGCCAGCATGCTTAAGGGCAGATAAGATGCACCCTTAAGCATGCTCCATCCTGGCTGGACCAGCTTCCAGGGCACCAAGTTTTTAGTCAATGGCCTCATGCACTGCCTCCAATCTCTCTGATAAAACCACTTGACTTCCAGGGGCAGATGCAGGGCAAGGTGCAGTAGAATCCGCCCCTGGAAGCATCAGAGCCTCAGTTCTCTGTGTTGGAGAGGAGGGAGGGGGATGCAGGAGGCCATTTCCCTTTCCAGCAGGGCCTCCAAGCCCCTCCTGAGATTAGGCCAGCTGCTTATGAGATGGGAGCTGGGGTCCAGGATGGCCAGTTGATAGTAGCCTATATTTTGGTCATTGGGGCAGGAGAGGTGTGGTCCTCATCACTTTCCCCTTCATTCTCCTCATTCCTTTTCTCCCACTCAAGACCTGGCTAGAAGTTAAAACACATGATATTATTCAGGGGTGTACGGTTCCAAGCTAAGCACTAGTCACTCTGACACACAGCTAGCTATTTACTTGACCTGCTTGCATTTTGCACTTTCTTTTCCCCAGGGAAGTAAACTTCACCATTCTAAGAGGCATCTACACCCTGGAGGCATTAGACTAGTGGCTAGAACACATGGTTTATCTGTTCGGGGTGGCCAGTTTAAATCCCAGCACTAGCAACTATAACCCTGAGCTGTTCACTTCAATTTTAATACAAGAAAAGGTAACTCAGGATGGGCACTTTTGTTTCTCAGAGTGGCACTGCTTAGTGATGGGAAATATAAATTCAGTTCAAGATAGCAATACAGAGACTTAGTAAATATGTGTGAACTGCTTTTTCTGTTTTCTTTTACTCTTTCTTCTATATTTTCTATGAGCTACTGCACACCATTAATGATTGCACTGTAATTCATTTCAATGTGATGGGCAGAATACAGTCTCAAACGATTTTAAAGTGCTTTGTTCTTGGAACACAATTGCCTACTGAGTTAAAACTATAGCACAGTATTTATTATTCACAGTCATTCCCTATATATATATATATATATATATATATATATATATATATATATATATAACTCTAATACTTGGGAACATTATAGTTTGAGATTACACTTCCCTCTCTGGTCAACAGGAAACTCTGTCTGGGAGTTGCACCTTTTTGGTCTCTGATTCAACTTTTCCTGATATTCTCATTGTTTTGTTTCTATTTGAGAATGTCAGCTTTCATTTTGTAGACATTCAGCTTCACTTATGTATATGTCTTGCAAGGCGATTCAGTTCTGCTGCACTGTTTATTTATTTGCTATGTTTGTGATAACCAAGAAAGGGATTTGAAACAACCCCCCCCACCACCACACACATAGATATGTCTTCCACATGACAACCTCATTTCTAGTCTTGCAGGTTACAGGTCATCATGACAGCACTTGTTATCTCTCTCTTCTGCTCATGAAAATTCTGTGGTAGGCATAGAACCTTCATATCAGATAGACCATCCATAGGAATTGAGATGAAAACCTGGCAGGGCTGTGCCTAGGGTCTCTGGCGCCCCCCTGCAGACTATTAGTTGGCGTCCCCCCCCCCCCCCCCATGAAAATGATCGCTCACCACTTGCCACACTGAAAGGAATTGTCAGCAATATTCTTAGAAACAAATTGCTATACATTGCAAAATAAGATAGCAGATGTAAATTCTCAAAGTGGACATATTCCAAACGCTAAAATGAAAATAAAATGATTTTTTTCTACCTTTGTTGTCTGGTGACTTTCTTCTTCCGATCATTCTGATTCTGCTGCTATCTGTCCTCTTAACTCCGTTTCCAGGGCTTCCTTTCCATTTATTTCTTCACTTTCCTCCTTTCTTCTTCATTTCTTGCTCTATATCCATTTCCTGCAATTTCTCCTCTCTCCCTGGATCCTGCCCTCCCATCCATGTCCATCCTTGTCCCTCTTTGCCCTTCCCTCCTCCATCCATAGCCAGCAATCCTCCTCTCCCCCCTCCCCTCCCTCCATTTCCAGCAATTTGTCCTCTCCCTGGGCCCTGCCCTCCCATCCATGCCTCTCTGCCCTCCCATCCATGCCTCTCTGCCCTTCCCTTACCTCAGCTCCGCGCCCTGGGCCTTTAAATCTTTTACCTCTGGTCGCAGTAGCATCAGTGAAAGCGCTGCCGACGTCTCCCTTCCCTTCACGCTGCTTGGTTCCCTCAGTGTCCCGCCTTCTTCTGACGTCAGAAGAAGGCGGGACACTGAGGGAACCAACCAGTGCGAAGAGAAGGGAGATGTCGGCAGTGCTTTCACTGACGCTGCTGCAACCGGAGGTAAAAGATTTAAAGGTCACGGCGGCGCGGAGCTCAGGTAAGCGGCGAGGGTAAGCACCGCGGCAGCGCCCTCCAGATGTCAGCGCCCTCCTGCGGTGCTTACCCTGCTTACCGTATCAGCACAGCCCTGAAACCTGGACACCCATATAAACCTGAACTTTTCTATTATATAAATATTTTCACTAAATACAATATTACTAATACTAAATAATAATACTAAATACTAAATCTCAATATTACACGAATCACAGTCAGGCTTTCGCCCCCTCCACAGCACAGAAACAGTATTACACACTCTTCTAGCCAAATTCAAGCAGGAAATAGCAACAGGCAAAAACATCCTTCTCTTCCAATTCGACATGTGTAGTGCATTCGTCATGGTAAACCATAATATATTAATAAGATTACTAGATAAGTTTGGCATTGGTGGAAACATACTTAACTGGATCAAGGGCTTCCTAACCATAGAAACATATCAAGTAAAATCAAATTCAAACATATCCGTGGAAAGCAGACTGTGGAGTACCGCAAGGATCACCGCTATCACCGATCGTATTCAACTTAATGATGACCCCACTTGCCAAGTCCTTATCCAACCATGGCCTTAACCCTTTCATATATGCAGACGATGTCACAATATACATTCCATACAAAACCAAACTGACAGAAATCACCAACGATATCAAGCTCAGCCTGAACATCATGGATTCATGGCAAATGCATTTCAACTAAAACTCAATAAAGAAAAAACTCATTGTATCATCCTTTCATCCCAACACAGCGTGGACATCCCCACAAGTATCAACACCCCAGATCATACCCTTCCTATCTCAGACAGCTTGAAAATCCTTGGCGTTACAATGGACTGTAACTTAACACTAGAGAGCCAAGTGGCATCTACAACAAAGAAAATGTTCCACTCAATGTAGAAACTTAAATGTGTGAAGCAATTCTTCCCGAGGGAAACATTTTGCAACCTGATACAATCAATGGTACTAAGCCACTTAGATTACTGCAATGGAATTTATGCGGGATGTAAAGAACAAACCTTAAAGAAACTTCAGACCGCTCAAAACACAGCAGCTAGGCTTATATTTGGTAAAACGCGATTTGAAAACGCAAAACCTCTACGTGAAAAACTACATTGGCTCCCAATCAAAGAATGCATCGCCTTCAAAATCTGCACCCTGGTTCACAAAATCATCTACGGAGAAGCCCCGAGTTACATGACAGACTTGATCGACTTACCAATTAGAAATACGTCCAAATCAACACGATCTTATCTAAATCTGCACTACCCAAGCTGCAAAGGACTTAAATACAAAACAACTTATGCATCTAGTTTTTCCTACAAAAGCACATAACTGCGGATCGCATTACCAAAAGCCTTGAAAATGACGTACGACCACCTAAACTTCCGGAAATCACTAAAAAACAACCTGTTTAAAAAGGCATACCCTACCAATCCAACTTAAATGCCTAATATCTGCAACACAACCAAACTAAAGCACTTAATGGACATAACACAGCTCTTCCGTTCTCCAATTCCCTAATGTGGCTGTGCCACATGAACTTGATCCTACCACAACATCACCCTGTATTTGTTCACACCGGAGCCTGCGAAGGCCTCTCCGGTACTATGTAAGCCACATTGAGCCTACAAATAGGTGGGCAAATGTGGGATACAAATGTAACAAATAAATAAATAAATAAAATATAAATCAAAATAGTATATAATATAATAAAATACAAACATTCTCATGTAATTTTAAAAAACATATTTAGAGAAAAGTATAAATAAAAACATAAAGGGGGAAGGGAAAAATGACTGCTAATAACAATTTTTATCTATCTGAATTTATTTATTGGGATTTATTAACTGCCTTTATAAAGAGATTCACCCAAGGCTGTATACAGCAGGTACAGTTTAACATAAAACGTTTTTGTTAACAGCATAACAATAGTAAAATAAGCAAGAATAAACATAAATACAATAAATGAGGTAAACTTGAGAACAGTAAATTGAAACCTAACAATCACTGGAATTCAAATACCAGAGATATAATACAATGTTAGCATAATACTAATGATACACCTAATAAGCATGCATTAGAACATTCAACTAACATAGATATGATACTAAAGATTTTCTACAATACTGCTTACCATATAGATGAGGGACCAAGAGCATATAAATGATGGGAACAAGATGTGTGGTACAGAATCAGTTGGGATAATTTGATGGTTAGTTAAACTCAAGGCAAGTTTGTTGTATAGTTAAGCAAGAAATAAAGAACTGATCTAAGTTATACTATGTGTTGCAAGCTAGTCCAGGTGCAGAATGAGTGTATAGTCAGTCACCCTATGTATTAAAGGCTTGGGAGAACAGCCAGGCTTTCTACTGCTTCCGGAAGAAGAGGTAGTCTTGAGTTATACATAGCTCCTCTGAGAGTAATTTCCAGAGAGTGGGGGCTACTCCTGAGAATGTTGCTGGCGGGTATCACATTGTACAATTTCTTTTGACGAAGGTACAGATAGTGATGGTCCTTGAGAGGACCTTAGAGGTTTTAAATGTGTGTAAAGGTCTAGCTTATTCTTTAAGTACTCTGGTCCATTTTGTCTGAGGACCTTGAAAATCAAGCAGAGTTTTAAATTTAGCCCTGTAAGGTACTGGTAGCCAGTGTAGCTTTGCAGGAAGGGTGTGATGTGGTTATGCCACCTCCAGCCTTCTATCAGTCGTGCTGAAGCATTCTGAATTAGTTGGAGCTGATACAAACTCTTTTAGATTTGGCCAGTGTACACAGCATTACAGTAGTCTAGTCATGATGTTATCATGGCTTGGACCACTGTGGTCAGACTCATCTTTTCAATATATGGAGCAAGATTTCATAGCTGCCATAGATGATAGAGACAGTTTTGAAGGTTGTTTGAATTTGTGGGATCAGAGTGAGTGATGAGTATAGCAGTATCCCAAGATTCCTGACCTGTGATTTTAGGGGGCGTTCATACTACTAAAAAGGTAGTTTGAATTTGGGTATTTGTCCACTTGTGTTTGGTACCCAAATAATATCTGTTTTATTTGGGTTTAGGCAAAGTTTGTTGTTGTTTGCCCATTTATGAGTTGTGGTTAGGCAGTCAATCAGTTTACTCAGAGCTGTGGGTAGATCTCATTCTATGGGTATGAGTAGTTGCACATCATTAGCATAGATGTAGAATTTTGTATCCATTGGCCGTAGCAATTCAGCCAGAGGCTTGAGGTAGATATTAAATAAAATGTGAGGTAGTATGGAGCCCTGTGGCACCTCAACGTCCAGTGCCCAAGGTGATGATGTGCAATTGCTTAAAAGAACTGATTGTTGTCTATCTGACAGATAGGATGTGAACCACGTAAGTACTGTGCCAGTGATACCTATTTCTGCAAGTCATGTAAGCATGATATTATGATCCATGGTGTCAAAGACTGCCAAGAAATCGAGCATCACTAGTATCGAGGCAGATCCCTTGTCACTGTTTCTGTGCAGATCATGAAGAAGGGACACAAGACCAAATACAAATAAAGAGGGAGAGAGAAGGGGAAAGGCTCACTTGGGGGAGAAGGGAGGGAGGGAAACCCCAAGAGAAGCAGGAGTTGCTTCAGGAGGTGGTGTGGACTAAGGATACTGGGAGGTGGAGGGTTCAGGGATGGCAGGATGCCCTAGGACAGATAGAATGAGGGCTTGGGTGGCCACTGTCTGGTCTAGGACATCTTCCACCCTGGCCTGCCCAGCTTTCAGGGCCCTTAGTCACCAGAGAATGGCATCTCACATGTACCCCATCTCCTCCCAGACAGTTTCTAATCCAGTGCAAGGTGTGGGCAGAAGTGGGGCACCACTAGAACCATCACCTTCCACTGGATCCACCTGAGCATCAGATCACTGTCTCGGGGAAGATGGGGGATACATATAGGAGGCCATTTTCTGCTCCTGAGGAGATATTCCCTTCTGAAGGGAAGTCATACTGCTCCTGGGGTGGTTGGGTGGGGAGTTGGGCTGTGGGGGAAGCCAGTGCCTGGGGTGGTGGAGGGGGATGGATGTCGGACTGTAGGGGAAGACAGTGCCTGAGATGGTGGAGGGGTGGGGGAATGTTGGGGTGCAAGGGAAGCCAGTGCCTGAGATGATGGAGGGAGAAGGGATGTTGGGGTGTAGAGGAAGCCAGTGCCTGAGATGCTGGAAGGGTAGGGGGATGTTGGGATGCAGGAGCAGATCCTGCCTGGAGTGGTGGAGGAGTAGGGGGGGGGATGAGGGCCTCATAAGTTCATAAGTATTGCCATACTGGGACAGACCGAAGGTCCATCAAGCCCAGCATCCTGCTTCCACCAGTGGCCAATCCAGGTCACAAGTACCTGGCAAGATCCCAAAACAGTACAATGCATTTTATGGTGCTTATCTTAGAAATAAGCAGTGGATATTCCCCAAGTCATTTTAATAATGGCTTATGGACTTTTCTTATAGGAAGCTATCTAAACCTTTTTTAAACCCCACTAAGCTAACTGCTTTTACTACATTCTCTGGCAAAGAATTCCAGAATTTAATAACACACTGAGTGAAGAAATATTTTCTCTGATTTGTTTTAAATTTACTACTTTGTAGTTTGATTGTGTGCCCCCTAGTCCTAGTATTTTTGGAAACAGTAAACAAGTGATTCACATCTACCCGTTCCATTCCATTCATTATTTTATAGACATTTATCTTACCTCCCCTTAGTGTCTCATCTCCAAGCTGAAGAGCCCTAGCCACTTTAACCTTTCCTCATAGGGAAGTCATCCCATCCCCGTTATCGTTTTTGTTGCCTTTCTCTGTACCTTTTCTAATTCCACTATATATTTTTTTATTTATTTATTTTATGGCATTTGCATCCCACATTATCCCACCTCTTTGCAGGCTCAATGTGGCTTACATTTCGTCATGGATACTGGAAATAGCATTGAATATACATTTGGTTTACAGAGGGTTTTGTGTTACATGGTAGTAAGATAGATGAGGGCGTTAGAGCAGAAAGACATTATAACACATTATAAGACAGTCTGGAAGTTTTAAGACTATATAGTTACACATGCTGATCTTTGTGATATATCTTGTCGAAGAGATAGGTTTTCAATAGTTTGCAGAAATTGGTCAATTCATAGACTGTTTTCAGGTTATGTGGCAGCGCGTTCCACAGTTGCGTGCTCATATAGGAAAAGGTAGATGCATGCATTGATTTGTATTTCAGACCCTTGCATTTGGGAGGATGTAAATTAAGGAATGTGCGCAAGGATCTTTTTGCGTCCTGGGTGGTAGGTCTATCAGGTCTGACATATAGGCTGGGGCGTCACCATGGATGATCTTGTGGACCAGGGTGCAAAGTTTGAACGTGATACGTTCCTTTAGTGGGAGCCAGTGTAATTTTTCCCGCAAGGGTTTCACGCTTTCGTATTTTGGTGTGCCGAATATTAGTCTGGCTGCTGTATTCTGAGCTGTCTGGAGTTTTTTAAGTATTTGTTCTTTATAGCCAGCGTAAAGTGAGTTGCAGTAATCCAGATGACTAAGTACCAATGATTGTACCAGATTGCGAAAGACAGTTCCTGGAAAAAATGGTCTGACTCTTTTTAGTTTCCATATTGCATGAAACATCTTTTTAGTAGTGTTATTTGCGTGGTTCTCAAGTGTTAGGTGTCGATCAATTGTGACACCAAAGATTTTTAGGGAATCCGAGACTGGTAAATTTAGTTTAGGTGTGTTGATGGTGGTAAATTTATTCTTGTTGTATTGCGAGGTTAGCACCAAACATTGGGTTTTCTCTGCATTGAGTTTCAACTGGAAAGCATCTGCCCAGGAATTCATAGTATGTAGGCTTTGCTTGATTTTGAAATGTGGTGACCAGAGTTGAACACAATATTCGAGGTGCGGTCGCACCATGGAACGATACAAAGGTATTATAACGTCCTCATTTTTGTTTTCCTTTCCTTTCCTTATAATACCTAACATTCTATTTGCTTTCTTAGCCGCCGCCGCACACTGAGCAGAGGGTTTCAACATATCATCAATGATGACACCTAGATCCCGTTCCTGGTGTGTGACTCCTAATATGAAACCTTGCATTACGTATAGCTGTGGTTCAGGTTCCTGTTTCCCACATGCATCTCCTTATGGAGTGGGGAGTTCAAATCCTGTCACTGATGCCTGTGCACCTACCTGCATTTTGAACTTGGCTTCTCATGAAGGTAAGCTTTTCCATGGTCAGAGGGTTTTTCACTCAAGGAGGGAGGTGGAGGAGTGGTTAGAATCCTTGCCCTCTGTCTCTGGGGTAGGGAGCCCAAACCCCATCACTGGTACCAGTGCACCTGCCTGTATTTTTCACTCAGCTCTCTATGGAGGCAAGCTTTCCCATAGTCAGAGAGTTTGCTACTCAGTAGTACAGTAGTAGCCCACCCCTCATTGGCCCACATATTGTTGTAGAACAGTTTATTAGAAACCTTGTTTTCAGACCTCAGTTCTTAAATGTGCCTTTGCTATATTTGCCTTTTGCAGTAAGATTTAAATTGTTTATCAAGGCTGGATCTCCTGCCAACATGGCCTGGTTTTGTGCTCCTCATCAGGGAAGTAGTCCAAATGATATCACCACAGCACAGAACCCTGGCATAAGATCCGGTCTTGATTAACAACCATATAAATCTTACTGCAAAAGACAAGTATAGCAAAGGTACGTTTATGAACTGAGGTCTGAAAACATGGTTTCTATAAAAAATGTTCTACAAAATTATCTGGACCAATGAAGAATGGGCTACTACTGTACTAAAAATGAAATTTTGTGCTTTAAGTATGATATATATTCCGAGGATCAATGAAAACAATAATCGGGATATGAAGCATTTCTAGACTCACTTCAGTTAGTGTTGCATAATATATATTTTTTGTTCTTTTTTTTGGTGTCTGGGGTTATTTATGTTCTTTTTGCAGGATTTATTTTGCCGGGATGAATGCATCATGCCAAATAGGCATCCCAAAGCTGAGGAGGAAGGAAACCACTACAATCATAAATATTAACTTGTGGATGGAGGCTTGGGAGTTGTACTCCTCGGTCAGTCTCTTGCAGGCCCTTCTATATTTTAGGTAAGATTGTCTCTAGCTTGGGAGGACAAAATAGTGCCTCTCTTTCTGGAGAAAAAGCCTTGCCAGGAGCTTTGTGTCCTTGAGGCTGAAATTTGGCATCCTCCTCCAAGAAGACATAGCTGCCAAATGTTCCTGCAGATATGATGATGTGATGTCATTATGTTACAATGCACCAACGTCAAATTAACGCTGGTCAGGGGAAATATTTAGGTGTATTCTATATACACTGCAGAAATTAAGGTGTATTCTATATACTGCTTGGAATCAGGCAAGTGTGAAATTTCAGGCACAGGGATGAGGTTTAGGCATATTCTATAAAACGCACCTAATTTTTAGAGAACACGCCTAGGCATCTTTTCCCTCTGTGCGGAATTTTTGGGTGTCATATATAGAATCTAGTGTATAGTGTGCAATATTTAATAAATTTGATTGGTGAGGCTGCTTGGGACTTCTGAGCCCTGTGTTGTCATTGGTGGGAGCAAGAGCTCTGGGTGGTCTGGGATGTATGATGGTGGAGAGCCCTTCATTTGAGAGTTGAAGGTCCTCCTTTGCCCTCCTTCAGAGTACTTCCTGTAAGAGGAGGCTGAGCCAGGAGTGGGGCCAGGACAGAGGCTGGATGGTATCAGTATGCTTCTTCATGAGGTCAGTGACCTCCTCCACATCACCAAAAAAGGTTGTATCTCTTGTATGGAACATCTTCAAACTTTTCCTGAACCATTGCTTCTAGGTCTGGTATGCACATCCCAATACCCATAGCGGAGGCCATGGATGCCACACAGGTTGCCTGAGCCATGTGCTTTTTGCATTCCTGCTGTCTGGCTACTTGCTGGCAAACTTCTGCAGCCTTCGCGGGTGATAGTGTCTGTGATCTCCACTATACTGCTCACTAAGTTCAACTAATACATGCTCATGAAGAACTGGTAAGAAAGTATGTGGGAAGTAAGCATAGCATTCTGAAAAACCTATCTCCCTAGATTGAGATATAGCAGCAGAGTGGGTAGCTTAACGCAATCCAACAGTCCTGCCATTGTGTGGTAGATAGCTTAGTATTCAGATCTTTTTCCCATACCGATTCAGAACCAGTGGAACTGAGGAATTTCCATTGCTGTATAAGTTTATACCATGTAGATGCAGCACCAGGAACGTTGGCAAGCAGTGAGCATAGCTGCCAGTAACTAGGCGTATCCGAAGTAAGTTTGCAAGAGGAAATACAATGTTTGAGCTGTAACCATTGAAAATAGTAATTGGGATTCAGGTTAAATTGCATACACAAAGTCTTAAAAGAAAGCCAGTCAGCATTATTCAAGAATTGGTTCAAAGACCAAATCCCAGCAGCTTGCCATGCAGACCAATTAATACCCACATTACTAATTTTAAGGAAAGAATTATTCCATATGGGGATGTTAGTACTATTTAAGAGTGGATGCTGAGCGTACTTATCAATCTCCACAAAAATTGTCTGAATGGTTAAAATTATAGGGTTGGATTTAGATTTTTCTACATATGCCCAAGGTAAGAATTGTAATAGAATATGAGAGAATCTATCTGCTTCAATTTGGATCCATATGGGAGATCTAGATAAATACTACTACTACTTTACTACTACTACTTAACATTTCTTTTTTTTTTTTTATTATTTTATTTATGAATTTTACAATTACATTCCAAAGCTGTACTTTGTCAAGAAAAAAAGGCAATCAAACTTAATAAGGAAATATAGTTTGAGAATAAATTCTCATCAAACAAGTGTCATTTTTGTAGTCCTCAAGTAAGGGGGAGACTTTAACAATCTTACAAGAGGATAAGAATATCAGGTAACATATAAATTTAAATCAAGAAAGGCATCAGGGTTATCACTACTAAAAAAAAATAATTAAAGCCCATTACATTGAATCCTGTGGTGGTTTTGGTAACCTTGCATTTAAAAAAGATCGCAATTGCAAAACATCAAAGAAATGATATGTCTTATTTTCATATTGCACTATGCATTTACAGGGAAATCGAAGCTGAAACTTAGCTCCCAATTGTAAAGTCTCTTGCCTCATCATCAAAAACTTTTTTCGACGCTCTTGTGTAGTCCTTGACACATCTGGGAAGATTTGAATTTTCTCTCCCATAAAAACAACAGATGAAATTTGTCTT
This sequence comes from Microcaecilia unicolor, assembly GCF_901765095.1. Taxonomy (NCBI): domain Eukaryota; kingdom Metazoa; phylum Chordata; class Amphibia; order Gymnophiona; family Siphonopidae; genus Microcaecilia; species Microcaecilia unicolor. The sequence continues at coordinate 474,422,011 of NC_044033.1, read as the reverse complement.
AGATATTGCCTCAAGATCGCTTCTTTATCAGTAAGGAATACAAAAGATACTAGTAAGGTAGACCTAAATTCTACCTCTTCTTGTGACTGTTCTAGCAAGGCTGAAACATCCAAATTTTCTACTATAGTATTTCCCACAGCTTTATCTTTTCCTTTAATATCTCGAGAAGGTAATAAGTAAAGTTTTTGTATGGGAGGAAAATTTGTCTCAGGATATTTAAATACTTCTTTTAAGAACTTATGAAACAATTCTCTCAGTGGAATAAATTTAACACAGGGAAAGTTCAAGAATCTCAAATTTAAATTTCTGAATCCATTCTCTAAGTTCTCAATCTTCCTGTGCGTCAGGTCTGCATTTTGAAGCAATTTAGAGTCTTGTTCTTTTAATTGTAAAATAGAAGATTCACATTGTTTCAAATTATTCGCTTGGGAAGCCAGTTCAGACTGAAGCATTTCTGTCTTTAAAGTGTTAGTTTGCAAAGTAGAAACTAAGGAAAAACATATTTTATGCAGGGATTCCATCGCCCCCCATAAAGATTCCAACGTCACCTTTGTTGGTTTCTCCAGAGGCTGCAGTTGCACCAAAGGTTCCAACCGTTGGTCCGCCATTTCCTGAACGGACCGGGCTTCTTCCTGGGTATTAATCGGGCTACTGCTACCTCTGGGGATGAATGTTTGACACGGTTCCTGACGGGAAATTCCCGACTGTTGCAGCACAACGCTAAGGGAGTGCTCCTTCCCCGAAACCGCAGCTTCCAGCTGTAGGGCGGGACTTCCTTTCGCGTCGTCACCTGCTACTCGCGGCAAACAGGGGCTCCTTGGGCTGAGTGATAGTTCACTCCCCTGATCGAGGCTCCTCTCCGCCTCAGTCTGCGGGACGCCCGGTGTAGTGAGAGCGACTGTGAAGTCCGTTATCGGAGGTTGCCGTCTAGAAGGGTCCATAGAGGGTAAGGAGCTACCTCCCCTTGTTTTCCCCTTTCTTTTGGGCATAACGATAGGAAATAGTGAACGAAGTTAAGAAGTTCCTCCGAGGTAAGACCACACGTCTTACCCTGACGCCATCTTGAATACGTCTCCCTCTACTTAACATTTCTATAGCGCTACTAGACATATGCAGTCCTGTACACTTGAACATGAAGAGATAGTCCTTGCTTGACAGCTCACAATCTTATCAAGACAGACAAACAGCAGTTATCTAGGATGCATGTTGGCATAGTAAGAAAGCCACATGATAATCATAAACACTAGGGAAATTTACTCTGCCTCTATTTATAGTAGCTTTTAATCTTTTTAAGGCAATGCGAAGAGGTTTGTTCATTCCTAGGATTTTAGCCAAAATAGTTTCAATGGCTTTATACGTACTATGCAGTAGAAGGAATAGCAGCATACAGAGTATATAGTTCACCTTTGTAAAGCAGGTGTAAATGCTGGTGCCTAAGTTAGGTGCCGATCGAGTCTATTCTGCAATAATGGGCGTATATTCAGGGTACGCCCCCTGAAATGCCCCTGTCCATGCCCCCTTGAAATTACAGGCTATAGCAGTTCTGTGCACAGCATTATATTACTACTATAAATCATTTCTATAGCGCTACCAGTCGTATGCAGCGCTTCACAATTGAACATGAAGAAAAGACAGTCCCTGCTCAAAAGAGCTTGCAATCTAAATCAGGACTGACAGACAGGACCAATAAGGGCAGGACAGACAGAAGGACACATAGGGAAAGGGACTACTGAAGAGAGGAAGACAAGCTAAAGGTTATGAGCAAGTGACAAGTTAGGAGTCAAAAGCAGCATCAAACAGATAGGTCTTTAGCCCGGATTTGAAGGCGGCCAGGCATAAGGTGTGGCAAGATAAAAGGAACGGAGTCTGGAGTTAGCGATGGAGGAAAAGGGTGCAATTAGGAGAGATTTGCCTAGTGAATGGAGTTCCTGGGAAGGAGTGTAGGGAGAGATGAGGGTGGAGAGGTAGTGAGGGGCTGCAGAATGAATGCACTTATAGGTCAATAAGAGGAGCTTGAATTTTATACAGAAACAGATAGGGAGCCAGTGAAGTGACTTCAGGAGAGGGCTGATATGGGCATAACGAATTTGGCGAAATATTAGTCATGCAGCAGAATTTTGAACAGATTGAAGAGGAGAGGGGTGGCTGAGTGGAAGACCCGTGAGTAGCAAGTTGCAGTAATCTAAGCGAGATATGATGAGAGTGTGGATGAAGATTCTGATAGTGTGTTCAGAAAGGAAAGGGCGAATTTTGGCGATATTATAAAGGAAGAAACGACAGGTTTTAGCAATCTGTTGAATATTTGCAGAGAAGGAGAGGGAGGAGAATACAGTGTGCGTATAACTCCCAATAAAGACCAATTAATGCCATTAATTTGTTGTTAGCTTTCTGATTTGCATGCACAATTTTAGTTGCCATTGCCATATACAGAATCTGGGGGCATATTGTATTTGTTCTTCTAGGCCACTCTCCAAACCTAATGCTTATGAGGCTGGGGATGCTGGAGCAGATGCTTCCCTTGTTTGCTGGCGCAGCTTTTCAGGAAACATTTGTGAGTCAGTAATTGATTTTTCACTAGTAGTTGAATGCAATACATAGCAATAGGAAAAAGGGAGGAAAAGACTTCAGAAGCTTGGTCACCTTTTGGGTTGTGAACAAGCAGCTACAAAAATGCCATCATTAGTCAGAAAAGCTCCATATATCCGAGAGTGTCTATGTGCAAAGTATATTGTGCATTCGAATGATAGTGTCACCAATGTGCAGTTTGGAAGATATATATTCAAAGCCCTCTAAACACATTGCTAGATTGCAAAAACAAATAAGAGTTTAATTGTTTAGAGGACTTTGAATATACTTCTTCCAAACCGCACATTGGTGACACTATAATCTGAATGCACAATATACTTTGCACATAGATACTCTCAGATGTAGGGAGGTTTTTCTGACTAATGATAGTGTAGAGGACTTGGAATATATATCTTGCAAACAGCACATTGGTGACACTATAATTTGAATGCACAATATATTTTGCACATACTCTCATTTGTTGGGAGGTTTTCTAACGATTGCTTTTTTGTAGCTTGCTGTTCATTACCCAAAAGGTGACCAAGGTTCTGAAGTTGTTTCCTCTCTTTTTTCTATTGCTGTGTGTCACATTCAATTACTAGTAAAAAATTAATTATGAACTAGCAAATTTCGGCTTTATATTTATATACTGGAGTGAGTTCTTGGTCTATCATTTTGGAAGATCGTTTTTGCAGCTTTTCAGCATACATTTCTTTAATTGGTTTTACACCCTTGAGCTTGACATATTTAGGAACTGTCCAGAGTTCTCTCTTATTCTTCTGCTCTGCTGGGGCTAAAATCAAAAGAGGATTTCAGATTCAGCCAGAAGCACTGCTTGTTAACCTGCCAGACCAGAAATCACAGTGCTATCAATCTAGCACTTTTTAAGAGTGGTAAATTCAATTAAGTACAAAAGGGAACACATTTTGTTTTAGTTTTTACTTAAAGCTTCACTGAACCCAGGGAAACTAGTTCTTCCAACATTATCACAAAGCTTAGACCTAGGTTTTCAACTTAATGAGCTCTGCATTTGTCACTCATTATCTAAGCTTGCAATAGAAAATAATTGGAAACAAAAAAACTAACTTTGGCTCTTCATTTTCCATATTTACAGTAACTATTCAGCAGTATTTCTATAACCTAATTTAATATGGAGCACAGGGATTCATTCTGTTATTTGCCAGCAGCGTTAGGGTATAATCCTTTCTTCTCTTCAGGTCATTGGCAAGCTCACGCATATTTCCTTATCTTTCAAATTCCCCTTTGAGAGAACATGTTATCCACGACAATGATTGCAGAAGTAGTTTGCACTTAAAACGTCAGACTGGGGAACATTTAAAATTTGTCTGTATAAGTCACAATACAGCTAAAATTGAAAATTATAGACTGAGGAGGAGCTGGGACATTCTGAAGATGGAGAAGTAGTTTTACAGAAGGCATTCGGCTATTCTTTCTATAACTTATGTTTTCATGTCTGAATGCATGAATAGCAGATAAAACTATATACAAGTAATTTATCCATTTGGAATGTGATTTTATAACAGCACCTATCTGTCAAAGACGAGTAGGCACCTATTTTAAGCCTGTTTTATGAAGACACATAGGTGCCTTTGGGGCTCATTTTCATAGCACTTAGACTTACAAAGTTCCTTAGGTTATTATGGAACTTTGTAAGTCTAAGGGCCATGTTTAAAAAGGCATGGTAGTGTTTTTAGCATGCGCTGTGTAGACATCCATAGGAATATTATGGGCATCTATACAGTTAGTGTGAGCTTGGTGCACATCTTTACAGAATACGCTTAATGAGTTGTGCGCCTAAATTCTAAGTGCCAGTTAGACTCATTATTGCCTGTTAAGTGCTGTTATTAGTGCTCATTAGCTTGTTAAGCCAATTATGTTACACACGGTGTTATAGAATCTGCGCCAATTTTGGTACCTAAATCTAAGCACCCTATATAAATCCGGGGGTTAGTGTGCATCTAGTGCAGCTTAGTAAACAGGGTCCCAAGATTTTAAAATTTCCTAAAACCTTTAGAAGTAGTCAGATGTTGCATTTCTAAAGGTAGAGTGTTCCATAAAATTGGCCCTCATCCCCCGATGATTTTATTCTTCTTTCATTTAGGGGTCCTTTTACTAAGCTGCATTAAGGCCATTTTTATCACAGCTGGAAAATAGCCAATATTCCATTGTCCAAATTAAGGGCCAAATTAATGACCAAGTGCTAAAGTTCAAATAGCTCAAACAACATTTCACAATAAGAACATTTTCATTTTGCAGTTTGACCTCTCCAGTGGCTTTGATATAGCAGACTATGCTTTACTGTTAAATATATTGAACACTATTGGTATAATGGGTAATGTTTTGAACTAGATCAGGGGTTTTCTCACTATCAGGCTTATTTTAGAAAGGGAAGGACGCCCATCTTCCGACATAAATCGGGAGATGGGCGTCCTTCTCCCGAGGTCGCCCAAATCGGCATAATCAAAAGCCGATTTTTTGCATCCTCAATTGCTTTCCATTGTGGGGACAACCAAAGTTCACGGGGGTGTGTCAGCAGTGTGCCAAAAGTGGGACGGGGGCGTGGTTAAGAGATGGGCATCCTCAGCCGATAATGGAAAAAAGAAGGGCATCCCTCATGAGCATTTGGTCGACTTTACTTGGACCCTTTTTTTTCATGACCAAGCCTTGAAAAGGTGCCCAAACTGACCAGATGACCACTGAAGGGAATCGGGGATGACCTCCCTTTACTCCCCCAGTGGTCACCAACCCCCTCCCACCCTAAAAAAATTTAAAAACATTTTTTTCCAGCCTCTATGCCAGCCTCAAATGTCATACCCAGCTCCATCACAGCAGTATGCAGGTCCCCGGAGTAGTGTTTAGTGGGTGCAGTGCACTTCAGGTAGGCAGACCCAGGCCCACCCCCCACCTGTTACACTTGTGGTGGTAAATGTGAACCCTCCAAAACTCACTGTACCCACATGTAGGTGCCCCCCTTCATCCCTAAGGGCTATGGTAGTGGTGTACAGTTGTGGGGAGTGGGTTTTAGGGGGGGGGCTCAGCACCCAAGGTAAGGGAGCTATGCACCTTGGAGCTTTTTTTGAAGTCCACTGAGGTGCCCCCTAGGGTGCCCGGTTGGCGTCCTGGCATGTGAGGAGGACCAGTGCACTACGAATGCTGGCTCTTCCCATGACCAAAGGGCTTGGATTTGGCCATTTTTGAGATGGGTATTCTCGGTTTCCATTATGGCCGAAAACCGGGGACGACCATCTCTAAGGTCGACCATCTCAACATTTAGGTTGACCATCTCTAAGGTCGACCTAAATGTTTAGATTTGGGCGTCCCTGACTGTATTATCAAAATGAAAGATGGACGTCCATCTTGTTTCGATAATACGGGTTTCCACGCCCCTTCGCTGGAATGTCCTTAGAGATGGACGCCCTTAGAGATGGTCATCCCAGTTCGATTATGCTCTTCCACGAGATCTTACATAATCATGATGAATGATATTTTTTCTGACAAATGGTCAGTGGCAGCTGGTTGTCCCTCAGCGATCTCTTCTTTCTCCCATTTTATTTAGGGGGTCTTTTACTAAGGTGTCCTATCGTATTTAGCTTGCACTAAAAATCAGCTGGCACTAAATGTTGAGATGCATCTCAGTGTTTAGTGCCAGCTGATTTTAAGTGCGAGCTAAAAATGCTAGCATACCTTAGTAAAAGACCCCCTTAATGTTTTTGTCTTCTCTGCATGTTGAACTGGAAAAATGCAGAATTTTGAGCATTTACAGATGCTGATGACATAACATAACAGTGCTATTTTTATACTGCTATAACCACAAAGTTCTAAGTATTTCACAACATTCATTAAAAAACCAGGACAATCTCCCAGGAATTACAGCACAAATTAGGTAGCAAACAATAACTCTAGTTATAAGACAGAGCAAACTTCTGGTAAAGGTAAGTTTTAAGATTTCTCCTAAATAAGACATAGGCGTAAGATTGAGAAAAACAGAATTCTTGCCAAAATTTAGGGGCTTAATAGGTCAACAATAATTCATTAATTTTCAGTATCTTACAACCTTTGACAAAAGGCAAGCTAAAAGGAGAACTGTTTATGGTTCTCGAGATCTAAACAAAGAAGGGAACTGAAAATTATTCAACATATAATCTGGAATGGCTCCATCTAAAATTTTAAATAGAAAGCAATCAAACTTAAACAAGACCCTGGCCTCTGTTGGCAACCAGTGTTAATTCCAATTCCTTCTGATATATCAGAGTTTAGGTCAAGCATTGAGAATTATATATCTTGATTGTATCTTGGATGGCTAACTCTCACTTGAAACTGAATAGTGACAAAACAAAATTTCTTCTTATTGGGCTACATAATATTTATTTATTTCTTTTATATCCTACACTATCCTAATAGATCAGGTTCAATTTGACTAACAACTTATTGTAATTAACAGTATAAAAAGTGATGCTGGTTAGTATATATTAAGTAGTAATAACAAAGTAAGGCCCACTTTTACTAAGGCGTGCTCACATTTTTAGTGCGCTCTAAAATTGTGGACACTCTAAACATTAGAGACGTCCATGCATTCCTATGGGCACCTCTAACTTTTAGCGCACCCACAATTTTAGCAGGCGCTAAAAACGTGAACACGCCTTAGTAAAAGGAAGCCTTAATGAGGATAGAGTTAGATAATCTCTTGAACCAGGGAGGTTGTTGCAAAGGGTGGGGGGGATCAATTAATGGTTGCATATAATTAGGGTTTAAGCCATATAGAGTTTTGAAAACAAATGCACATAGTTTGAAAATGATTCTGGCTTTGATTGGGAGCCAGTGTAACTTTATAAGCAAAGGGGCTGCACGTTCGAATCTCGTAGCCTTGTAGACTCATCTGGCTGCTGTACTTTGAACTGTCTGCAGTTTTTTCAAGGAAGAGACATTACAGCCAGCACAAATGGCATAGCAATAATCAAAGTGTGATAATACTAATATTTGTACTAAGGAATCAATTATTAAACCAAGTATCTTTAGTTGGGACTCCAATAGATAAGTTACATTATCAATTGTGAAATTTTGACAGTTTATGACACTGTGAGGGTTAGATAATAATAGAAATTTTGTTTTCTCTCTATTCAATTTTAGTTTAAAGGTGGAGGACCAATTCTCCATCAGGTCTAGACCAGATCTGATGATAAACAGCACTTCTTCAATAAAATCTTTGAAAGGGATGTAGAAGGTTATGTCATCTGCATAAATAAAATTATTATAACCATGGGCATTGAGCACCTTTCCTAAGGGGAACTTCATAACATTGAATAAGATAAATGAAAGGAGGGATCCTTGTGGGACTCCGCAGTCTGGAACCCACTGGGGGAGATGGAATTAGGAGATTTGTTTTGATAGGATCTAGATTTTTAAAATCCTTGGAACCAATTTAGGACAGACCCTCCTATACCTAAATTGTCCATTAGTAAATTAGTAAATTATGGTCCTCAATAAAGTTTTTTGGAGCATCTCACCCCTGATCCTGGCTTGATCTCTTGAAACTGTGTTTCCACTTGCTTCTCTCTTGTAAATTATGGTCTACCACATCAAATGAACTTACATATCAAATTGCATAAGGATGATTTTCCTACCTAGGCTAATTTCTTTCCTGAAGTTAGCAATACATGTTTTTAAGACTGTTTTCATTCTGAAATTGGGTCTGAAGCCAGAATGTGTATGGTAAAGAAGGGAAAAGGAGGACAGATAATCCATAAGTTGTTTAGCAACTATTCCCTCAATCACCTTTACTAGTAAGGGGATAGAGACAACTGGTCTGCAATTTGTTACATCATTTATTTTTGTCAGGGGATTTTTAGGAATGAGGGTTAATATTATAGACCTTCTTTTCTGCAGGGACATGACCTAAGGATAGCAAAACACAGATTTGTGATATTAGGGATTCTATAAACAGGTCAGGTACAGCTTTTAATAGAAAACTAGTGCAGGAATCCAATACACAGTTAGAAGATGAATATTTCAATAGAAAAGATTTCACCACGGAGACAGAATGATGACCAATATCTATGTTTTGATACCAGTGAGGTTATCAGGCTTATTTTCGAAAGAGGACACCAATCTTTCAACACAAATCGGAAGATGGGCATCCTTCTCTCAGGGTCGTCCAAATCGGCATAATCAAAAGCTGATTTTGGGCGTCCCCAACTGCTTTCCATCGCGGGGATGACCAAAGTTCCCGGGGGCAAGTTGGAGGCGTAGGTCGACCCATAATCGAAAAAGGACGTCCCTGACGAGCACTTGGATGACTTTGCGTGGTCCTTTTTTTTGTTACAACCATGCCACAAAAAAGTGCCCGAACTGACCAGATGACCACTGGAGGGAATTGGGGATGAACTCCCCTTACTACCCCAGAGGTCACTAACCCCTCCCACCCTCAAAAAAATTATTTAAAAATATTTTTTGCCAGCCTCTATGCCAGTCTCAAATGTCATACTCAGGTCCATCGCAGCAGTATGCAGGTCCCTGGAGCAGTTTTAGTGGGTACTGCAGTGCACTTCAGACAGGCAGACCCAGGACCATCCCACCCTACCTGTTACACTTGTGGTGGTAAATGTGAGCCATTCAAAACCCACCAGAAACCCACTGTACCCACATCTAGGTGCCCCTGGTCACCCATAAGGGCTAGGGTAGTGGTGTACATTTGTGGGGAGTGGGTTTTGGGGGCTCAACACACACGGTAAGGGAGCTATGCACCTGGGAGCAATTTCTGAAGTCCACTGCAGTGCCCCCTAGGGTGCCCGGTTGGTGTCCTGGCATGTGAGGGGGACCAGTGCGCTACGAATGCTGGCTCCTCCCACGACCAAAGGGCTTGGATTTGGTCGTTTCTGAGATGGGCGTCCTCAGTTTCCGTTATCGCTGAAAAACAGAAACGACCAAGTCTAAGGATGACCATCTCTAAGGTCGACCTAAAGTTCCTGATTTGGGCATTCCCGACCGTTTTATCAAAATGAAAGATGGACATCCATCTTGTCTCAATAATATGGGTTTCCCCGCCCCTTCACGGAGACGTCCTGCGAGGACGTCCTCAGAAACACTTGGGTGTCCCTTTCGATTATGCTCCTCTATGTGTCAGTTTGGTCAAGAATATTATAGGATCTCCTTTAAACATTTTAATGTTATCTCTAATTTTTATGATTTTATGCTCAAAATATGTAGCTTATTGGATAACAGATGGAGCAGATCTGTTGGAGGTAGTAATAGTCCGGTATCTAAGAGTGTGTTGTCTAAATTGAAAATACGTTTGGTATTGAAAGGATCAGTGGATACTAGATTTCCATAGTAGTTTATTTTAGTATTTTGTATTATATTTATAGTCTTAGAGCTGATTTCCAATGTAATTTATTTACTTCAGTTTTTGATTTTTGCCATTTTCTTTCAAGCTGCCTACATTTTCATTTGATGCATAAGATTCAATTCAAGAGCATATGTTTGTGGTAAGTAATATGCCTTACAAATTGGAATCTTCATGTAGATTCTGGGGATCATATTTGATCAAAAGTTATCAGTGGAGTTGCAGGTAAGTCATCTTGTAAAAACATTTTTTTTATTTAAAACTTATCTCAAGCAGGAAAAAGTTCCACTCTTCCAAAGCCTGACGTTGCTTCAAGGAGTTGGGGAGCTCTGTGCAAGGCGGTGCTCATTCCAGGCTACTGTGGGCAGTCATTATCAAAATTAGTGTATGAGCCCTTACCGCCACCTATTTTGGAGGCGGTAAGGGCTCACATACTAATCAGTTGATATGCAGTAATGCAGACATGCTGATTAGCGCAGACATGCTGATTAACAAAGAAACGCCCACACTCCTGCCCCCAAACATGCCGCCTCTGCGGGTATCTCAGTGCATCCCACCGTAAGCCCTTTTAAGCTGTGGTAAGCATGTGCTAGCTTAGCAAAATGGACCCCTTAATGAATAATCCTGGAAGTAGTGTGTCTAAGCAAATGTCAGCCTAAGATTGTAAAATATTTTTAGGGATACATAACAAAATTAGATGGATCATATATTTTGGTGCTAACCCATTCACATTTTAAAACCATTAAACAAAGGCTAAAAATATTTTATTTTCTCACTGGGATCCAATATAATTGATCTAAAAATGGTAAAGCAATTTGAATGGTGCATTTTTCACTGGCATGCCTAATAACACTTCGGCCAATATTCAGCTAGTGATGATGTGTTTTTAAAAAAAATTGCTTACCATTGCTGGCTGTTAGACCAGCATATACCATGCCAGACCATGCATTGAAAATCTGGGCCTGACTGGAAAGGAAGCAGCTACTGGGAATTATACATGTTGTGGCCAATCCCGCCCCTCTTGATTCAAATCCCTCCTCCCTCCCATCCCCTGGAACAGCATCTGAATCGCCATTCAGATCCCCCCTCCATCCCACTCCCCTGGAACAGCATTAGAACCTGTGAGGATACTGCTAGCAGTGGCATAGGAAGGGGAGGGCGGTGGGGCGGTCCGCCCCGGGTGCACGCGCTGGGGTGGGGGGTGGGGGGGTGTTGGCTCGCTGGTTCCCTGCTCTTTCTGCCCCGGAACAGGTTACTTCCTGTTACGGGGCAGAGAAAGCAGGGAAGCAGCAGAGCCGACGCAGCTCCCAGTGACGTTGCACTGGGGGCGGATCGGCCCCTCCCGCCTGCCCCCTGCTGAAAGGTAGGGTGCATTTCACGGGGGGGGGGGGGGGGGGGCGCAGCGGCGACCCACCCCGGGTGTCAGGCACCCTCGCTACGGCACTGACTGCTAGAGGTAATGGGGGCCCAAATTTGTGTGATCTGTATGTAGACATTCCCAGGCGCAAAGGGGGAGATTCTATATATGGCACCTAAACAAGTGTTGCTGAAATCAGTGCTGACTAAGCCTATTCTATAATCAGTACACAGATTTAGGTGTTGATTTTAGAATAAGCTTAGTTGATATCTCAGCGCCTAAAATTACATGCATCCATTTATACCAAAAAAATGTGGTGTAAATCCCAGCACGTAGATTTAGGCACCACTGGGCCATATTCTATAACTATGTGCATAAATTTCAGAACGCCCATGAAATGACCATTTCCCTTCTATAACCATGCCCTTTTGCCTGCGCATGTTAGAAGTTTGGCACACTTCATTAGCGGAATACACGGAGGGCCCCTTTTACAAAGCAGGGGTAAGACCAATGTGGGCTTACCACTTGGTAAAAGGAAAGTACCGCCAGGCTACCATAGCAACTGGCGGTATTTCCCACCCCCAGTGACTGTATTATCTAGCGATAAAAAAGATATGTTTATTTTTGTAGTGCTGGTGTGTACCCAGTGGTAATCAGGCAGTGCCGTGCGCTGCCTAGTGACCGCTGGATTAGCGCTGGAGCCTTTACTGCCACCTCAATGGGTGGCTGTAAGACACCCCCCCCCCCCCCCCCAGAAATGGAGCACGTCAAGTGGTTCACTTGCCGCATGGCCATTTCTTTTAAAAAGAAAAATCTACCTTTTACCAGCTGCGATAAAAGGGGCCTCGGCATGGATCAAACAACACGCGCCGACACCAGCGCAGGCCCCCTTTTGCCGCAAATTGATAAAAGGGGACCTTACTGAGTTGTGCGCATAAATTCTAA